>NC_068915.1:97107500-99607500 GCF_023091745.1 Budorcas taxicolor | reverse complement strand
TTTTTAAAAAAAACAAACTAGGCTTTCTACATTTTCATTAATACATTCTTCCTCCCCTACTCCTATGTTTTTCTGAATTTCCCCTTAATATGACTGAGGTGTCTGATGTTTTGTCAATTTCATCTTCTTGCAAATAGCTCTTCCAGAACCTTCTGCCTGCTTTGATCTGTGGTAGTTGCTCTTTTGGCCAGCTGGACGGCTGTCATTTTTACATCTTAACTCACATCATCCTGGGATGTCTTTCCACTTCTTTGAGATAGAGATTTGGTTTCCCGAATCTCGCGTCTTTTTTTCTCAAATTAACTTCCTCATTTTTGGTAACATATCTTTTCCAGCAGCTTCCTGAGAAAAGATGCATTACAGTTATCATTTTTGATTTTGGGTTTTTTTGTTTGTTTTTAGAAATCTGTGAGTGAAACTTTGTTTGACTCTTGCTGTGTAAGATGAATTCCTTCCTCTTATCCAAGGAAGGCGATAAATTTAGGGTGACAAGCTTTCAGGTACCAGGGCTTCGAACAGACCTTATCACATCACATAGGATGGCTTTGTTGCAGAAAGGGGGAAACTCATAGAACCAGGCTTCAACAGGACAAAAGAAGTCACAGGTCCATCACCCTCATCACTTCACAGAGAAGTGTGCGTGGGATATTCCGCCTGCCCAGAGCATAAATGCATTCTTAACGGTGAAGATGCAAACTGTGATCTAAACTTTGAGTTCTGGATGTGAGTCTTTCCTTATTCGATGTTTGTAGGAGTTGTATGAGAATGCTAGCTGTTTAGTTCCAAGATATTTGGGGGCCCAGAGGAGATTACAAGCCCTCCTGCAGAGAATAGAAGCTGCGAGGGTCCTAGGATGTTGAGCTTGGGTGCAGCACCTCTGGGAGCATGGACAGTGGTAGGTCTTAGCTGGTCCTTCTCCAGGCAGCCCAGGGTGATGCCTCAAGGTCATTTTGGAAAACCTCATGGCTCGCATGACATTTATCCCCCTTTCAGTGGCTACGTCAGGTTCTGGATTCAAAATCATTTTATCTCAGAATTTAAAAATCATTTCTCCGTAATATTCTAGATTCCTGTCCTGTTGAGAAATCTGAAGCTATCTAGATTCTCAGTTCTTTCTCTATGGCCTTTATTTTGTTTTTGTTTTGATTCTGTTTTTTATAGAAATATTTAAACTCCTATCATTGACCCTGCTGTTCTAAAATTTCATGATAACATGCCTTGGAGTGGACTTATTTTTGTACATTATGCTGAGTACACTGGACCTGGGAATACATATCCTTTAATTTTGAGAAAGTTTCATGAATCATTATATAATAATATCCTCCCTTCTCTTTTTTCTTTCTTGTCAGATGAACCCCTAAGTCTCTTCATTTTCTTATCTTTCCTCACTTGTTTTCTATCTTTTTTTTAAACTCTACTTGCTAAAAGAGCTTTTCCATTTTGCCATCTATTCCTTCTATGAATTTAGTTTTTTGTGACATGATACTTTTAATTTCTGAGAGGTTCCCCCTTCCCCCACCTTTATTGTGCTGTTTTTCTCTTAGCTCTCTGTGGGTTTTTTTTGTTGTTGTTTATTTTTTTAAGGTTGTTTTTTCTTTCTCACTAGTCTGTTTCTTTCAGGTTTTTTGTTGTTGTTTAGCTATTTTTGTCTCAGTCTTTTAAAGAATGTCCTCACATGTCTCACCCTTGGCCCTCTGCTGCTGTATTAGAATGGAACCTTGGAAAGTTGCCAGGTAGCTTGTGGGTGGAGCCTGCAGCTGTGGCCTCAACCCAGGGTCATCTTGCTGAGCCATTCTCTAGACCATCTTTCCCTTGAGCTAGACAGTCCCTGGGAAAGTATGTCCAGTCTTTACTTAGACAGTATATGTCTGACTCTGAACACTTGAGAAGCTAAGTAGGAGAAAGGTCTGAGGACCCTCAGCTTTTAGTACATGAGCTTTCTACTGTATCTGTGATGCACCCACAACTGTGCTTGCTGTAATGTCATTGTCCCCCTTCCACCCCAGTCCAGACACCCTCTGTTTTTCCTTGTAGTGACTAAGTCTCCAGTCCAGTACCCACACAGCGAGGATCTGGGCTCTGGCTGCTCTTACACATACTATTACTTCACCAATCCTTCTGTCCCCCATGCACTTTTGCTTCTTAAGGTGCTCAGTGCCACCAGTTCTTTAGCCTCTGGAAAGTTCTGTTGTAGTAAATTGCTTTTGTATTTTCCTTGCTATTGCTTTACAACAGGAATTTTTCTTCACAGTTCTAGAGGCTGACAGTTTGGGATCATGGTGCTAGCATAATTGGTTTCTGATGAGATCTCTTTTGCTGGGTTGCATATGGCTTCTTTCCCCATGTGGCCTCACCAACAGAAGAGAGAGAGTTCTCTGATGTGTCTTCTTATAAGGGCATTAATCCCACCGTGAGGGCCCCACCCTCCCAAAGACTGAACCCAGTTACCTCACAAATGCTCCATCTCCAAATTCCATCACATTAGGGGGTTAAGGCTTCAAATAAGAATTCTGAGGAGACACAATTCAGCTTATAGCAGCAAGGTTTCAGGATGGAAAAGAGATCAGTGCGTGTGCTCAACCTTTCATCTTAACAGGGGGCCCATTGTGGAGTCTTTGGAGCAACAGCCATTAAAGTACTTTTAGATTGAGAACCAAAATCTCTTATTAATCAGAAGCAGTATGTTACATGAATTGATGCATAGCTTTTAAGGTGAGGCGGTTTTAATTATATTTGTACTCCTTGAAGCAAGTCTAGTGAGATGATTAAAATAGTTTAAGGTAACCTTTCTGTCTGTTCGCTTCCTCCACCCAAAATGGAGTTGCATACTTTTTTTATCGATTTCAGTTGCTCCTATGGAAGTGAAAAGTCTGTCTAAAATATAAGATTTGTGTTTCGTATGCCTTTTTGGCTATTTTAATTAGGTAGTGTGAAGGGAAATTTCTTAGTCACTTATTGACTCCAGTCATTGCCATTTCTTTCTGGTGTGATGTTTCTAGATTAGAAAAAAAAAAAAAACTCCAAACCTTATTTATACTCTTGTCTGTTGCTGTCTTTATGAATACTTAATCTGCATGTCTGTGGAAAAACATTTTTCTGCATTGGAGATTTGTTATTCCTAAATCTCTTTACAATTTTATATCTGTAGGGCTATTTTTTAGAAATAATGAAAAATATCTTAAATGGAGGAGAACATGTCTCATTGTTAATTACAGTAGTCATTACACAACCTTTTTTTCTTTTTGAACTCTATTTTGAAATACTTTGGGACTCACCAAAAGTTGCAAAATAGTACATAGAGCCCCTTTCTCCCTTCCTTTGTCCACACCCTCCACTGGCGACATCTTGTTTGCAGGTATTTTATGGTATATTTTTTTCATACTGTGTAATTCCTTGTCATTTTTAGTTTTAAACTCTCGAAATTAATTTCAAATTAATTTCAAAAATTAATTAACTTTGAAAATTAATTTTGAAATTAATTCAGAATCAGTGAGATTCAGTGCAGTTTTGTAAGTTTTACCTGCAGAAGAGAAACCTTTTCAAATTACCCTTTCTCGATTGATCTTTCGTCCTCTGTCTCCATACCAGTTAGTTACTCAGTCATCTTAAATGCTTCCTTTAGAGCTTCCATCATCATCTGAAAGTGTCATGTTTATTTAGCTATTTAACTTTATTGTCTGTTGTGTCCACACCTTTATCACCTAAAAAGAATGCACGTCATAGACTTGTTCAGCCAGTCAGTCGTGTCCGACTCTGCCACACCATGGACTGCAGCACACCAGGCTTCCCTGTCCATCATCATCTCCCGGAGCCTGCTCAAACTCATGTTCATAGAGTCAGTGATGCCATCCAGCCAACTTGTCCTCTGTCGTTCCCTTCTCCTCCTGCATTCAATCTTTCCCAGCATCAGGGTCTTTTCCAATGATTCGACTCTTTGCATCAGGTGGCCAGAGTATTGGAGCTGCAGCTTCAGTCCCTGCAATGACTTTTCAGGATTGATTTCCTTTAGGATTGACTGGTTTGATCTCCTTGCAGTCCAAGGGACTTTCAAGAGTCTTCACCAACACCACAGTTCAAAAGCATCAGTTCTTCAGCGCGCAGCCTTCTTTGTGGTCCAACTTTCACATCCATACGTGACAACTGGAAAAACCATAGCTTTGACTAGATGGACCTTTGTTGGCAAAGTAATATCTCAGCTTTTTAATATGCTGTCTAGGTTTGTCATAGTTTTTCTTCCAAGGAGCAAGCATCTTTTAATTTCATGGTTGCAGTCACCATCTGCAGTGATTTTGGAGCCCAATAAAATAAAGTCTGTCACTGTTTCCATTGTTTCCCCATCTATTTGCCATGAAGTGATGGGACCAGATGCCATGATCTAGGTGCTCAATAAATTTTTTACTGACTTTGCCATAGGATTTCTCTGCTCTCCCTCCCTCCCCATCATGCTTTGAAAATTGGAGGAGTGTTAGAAAAGCCAGCTAACGAGAGAAAAGCATAGTTTTTGGAGTATCTCCTAAGTTAGCCTTGAAGTAAGAACTCTTGCTATTGGAATCTTTCTTCTTTTCTTTCATTTTCAGCCTTGAACATTGGAAGTTTGATCAATATTGTTATCCAAAGTACTTTCATGGAGATTTTTTTGATCTTTTCCTAGGAAAGAAATTCTAGATTTTGAGGTGCTAGGTGCATCCTGAATAATTTTCTTCTTGTATATCCTGTTCTGGTTCTCTGATTGATTGATCAGTTGATTTATATTGGTAAAAACACATAACACGAGATGTGCCCTCTTCAAAAAATCTTACATGTACAATACAGTTAATTGTAAATACAGTGTTGTACAGCAGGTCCCAAGAACTTTTTCATCTTCAGTAAGTAGCTGTAACTTCATACACATTTATCAGCAGCTTCGCTTCCTCGTCCCAGCCTTTGGCTACACCATTTGACTTTCTGCCTCTGTGAGTTCAGCTGCTTGCAATACCTCACGTATTCTTTTATAGGAAGTTATCATTGAAAGTAATTTTGTTAAGATATACATGCACGTAATTTTTGTCCAAAAAAAGGCAGATAGAATGAACCCTCTGTTCGTCTTTTGAAGATCGGGTCTATTTCTTGTGCATCAGAGCAAGTTTATTTTTCCAGGACTCTGAACTTGGTGTGAAATACTTATTTTGTTTGTTACCTAATCACCTTTCACATATCAAGTCTTTTTACCAGATCACTTCCTACATGCATTATAGATATATCAGGAGGAACCATGCTTATCAGCAATTCTGTTGTTTAGACCTGTCCATCAGAAGTTAGTAAAAGGTGAAAGTTTTAGGTAGATCAATATGCAGAATGAGTACGTGGGCTGATTTGTAATACATTAGTCCTCTTCTCTTGGTCTCTTAATTCTGACTTAGTTATTGCCTTCCTGTAGTTTTGTTAAAAATATGTAGTAACTCTCATCTAATTTGAGAAAATATATACTTTTGTGGCCACATTGTGTACAGGGCATGGCTTAAGACTTTCCTCTGCCTCTTCTAGTTCAGCCTACGCAGCTACTTAATTCTTAAGGTGCTTAACATCACGTGGTCGATTTACATCACTGGAACAGAAAATTCCCACCTGTGTAAAAATGGCATCTTCAGCTCATTATTAAGGACTTTGCTGCATGCGAGGTGCCACTGTCACTCCCAGTGGTGCGGTCCCCACCGGGCAGTAGCCCAGTGATCGAGAAGCCAGGGATGCCGACCTCAGTTGGCACCTTGTCCAACATCTTGTGGCATGATTAGTATAATGTAGTGAATCCCAAAGTAGACAACCTAGCCTTTTTTTTTAAACAGAAAAACAGAGTGTCCCGCTCTCCTCCAAGGATTTCAAAGCCACAACACCTTCAGGTAATTTCATTCCCAAGATGTGGTTAAGTATTGTCAAATGGAAAGATGCATGGAAGCTATGAGTTCAAATACTGTTTTCTTACTAACATGAAAGTGGGTTCCTTTTTTTTTTTTCCAGAATGGGGGATGGTGGAAAGGGGTTTTTAGGGCTTGGTTACATTATTAGTGAGAGAACTGTAATAGTACTATTGATGTGCCTCACATTATCATCCTGAAGCAAAAAATTGAAAATAACTATGCTTTAAATGGACTTAAAAGGACCAAATTACTGCATTACACTTACTACTAACATATTTTGTGTTCTGCTTGTTCTGAATGCTGTCTGATTGAGTTTACTTTTATTCTCTCAGTGTAGACTGGGAACTTATATTTCCTTGAAAAGTGTCTGCGTTCTGTTCTTACTTAATCTAATAATGAGCTCTATTAACTCCATTTCTGTAATTTTTAGCCTAACTATATGCATTGAAATGCAGGATGAAAGCTAAAGTTTAAATCAAATGATTGGCAACTCTCAAGATGGGCTAATATTAACATGTTCTTTCCATTAACTCTTATAATCTTAAGTCAGCATTTAAATTTGCATTTGTTAAGAATTAGAGCAATTCATAGTTCATAGTAGTAGTAGTAATGTTAGCCAATCAGTCGTGTCCAACTCTGTGACCCCGTGGACTGTAGCCCGCCAGGCTCCTCTGTCGATGGGATTCTCCAGGCAAGAATACTGGAGTGGGCTGCCATTCCCTTTCCAGGGGATCAGCCCAATGTGGATATTGAACCCAGGACTCCTGCATTGCAGGTAGATTCTTTACCATCTGAGCTACAGGGAAGCCCCATAGTTCGTTATACAGCATTTCGTTGACTAAGAGTGTTTTTCTTTCAGAATTTTAAGAAATTCTGTGGTTTACAGATGTTTAATTAATTTAATTTACAGACGTTTCTAGTCTACATAGTTATTTTAAAGAGAACACTAAATATTATATACTTTTACAGTGAGCTTCTTGACTCATTTAAAATAAAAACTGAGAGATCCCATTAAGTTGTTTTGAATAGCAATATACTGAAATTCTGCAGTTCATGGGGTCTCAAAGAGTCGGATATAACTTAGTGACTGAATAACAACTGAAATTAATAGGTAAGAGTAAATTAGTTCTTCTGAGTACATTTGTTATGTGAAGATAGTTTATTTGTCAACGAGAGTTTCCAGTCTCACCCTATCATTCAGCCACAACCACTATCCAGACCTCTTTGTGCTCAGTTGCTACTCAGTCATGTCCCACTCTTTGTGACCCCATGGACTGTAGCCCACCAGGCTCCTCTGTCCATGGAATTCTCCAGCAAGAGCACTGGAGTGGGTTGCCATTTCCTACTCCAGGGGATCTTCTCAACCCAGGGATTGAACCCACGTCTGCAGTGTTTGCTGCATTGGCAGGTGGACCCTTTACTATTGAGCCACCTAGGAAGTCCCCAGACCTTTTTGTACACTCCTATAATTCAAATCCAGATAACACCATTATATGCTATTGCTGATGTAACTCATCTTCACCATCTTTTTCTCAAAAAGAGCAGTTATTATTAAAGCGGTAAAATTGTTAAATGGATGCCATTAATAATTAGACTGCCTTGATCCTTTTCAAGGTTTATTTTCCTAATTAGTATCTCATTCAGTCAATTCAGCAATCTACCAAACTGTTGTAATCTTTAATAACAACATTTTTGTAAATACATTGTCTTTTTGTATGTTCTTTGTCAATGAAAATGAAGGAAACCCCCCACACACTTATAAATGCCAATAATCAGATATATGGAACTGTTTCAAACCAGGAAACATTTTTGGTATTTTGTGTCTCAAAATAAGCATCGGCATTCATTGTTGGTAATTGGCAGCTTACTGAAGAGCAGTGAAAATACATTTGTCCAATCATTGTTAATAGTGTTAAGTAATATAAGTGGAATCCAGAGTCACTCAAAATGTGTCTTGTCTATAGGTTTCTAGATTCTGTACCAGGAAGATAACTTCCTTTTTTTTTTTTTACTGCCGATAACTTCCTTTTTTAATGTAGGTTTAGTTCTTCAAAATCTTTTTTCTCTCTGTGAAAGACATAGGTAGTGTTGACAAGTTGGTTTGGTAATCAGTGTTTTGTTTTTTTTTATGAACTAGAAATCTGTTACATTGGTTTAACTGTGAAATAATCAATTTGAACACTGCAAGTATTTTTTTTAAGATATTGAGTTATGAAATAGAATTGCACAATTTAAAACCAAAGTTGCCTAGTTTTGAAGAAGCCTAGGAAATGAAAGCATAGCATGCCAGCTTTTGATTGAGAATTTTAGCCAACTGGGAAGGAGCAGTCTTCCTTACATGAGCATTTAATTCTTATCAGGGAAAGACTCCTCCTGTTACATGTAATAACAGATGCCTGGGTCCATTGTAGGCTTGCAGGAAAAATTTGCAGGTTAGTTTTTACCAATGACCTTAAACTCTGATAGCTCAGTTGGTAAAGAATCCACATGCAATGCAGGAGACCCTGGTTTGATTCCTGGGTCAGGAAGATCCGCTGGAGAAGGGATAGGCTACCCACTCCAATATTCTTGGGCTTCCCTTGTGGCTCAGCTGGTAAAGAATCCGCCTGCAATGCGGGAGACCTGGGTTCAATTCCTGGGTTGGGAAGATCCCCTGGAGAAGAGAAAGGCTACCCACTCCAGTATTCTGGCCTCGAGAATTCCATGGGCTGTATACTCCATGGGTTTGCAAAGAGTCGGACACCACTGAGTGACTTTTACTTTAAACCATGATTGCTAAAATGATTCCTCAGTGATATTCTTTTGTTTTCTTCTTTCTCTATTTAATCAGCTTTGAACGTTGCTTTTTATGAATTACTCCCCCTTTAAATCCAAATTATCCAAACCTCCTAGTGTTCATGAGAAGTTGGATTCCATGTGTCCTTTTTTGATCTCCCTGGATTGTTTATTCACTCATTTAACAGGTGTTTATTGAGCTTCTACTTAGTGTCAATAATGCGCTCCATACAGGGGATCAGGCTCTGAACAGTGCAACCAAGGGTCGACTGCCATGGTTTTATTTTCTAGAGAGGGGCAAGAGACTAAATCAGTTAGCATGAATACAATAACTTCAACACTTATGAGATACTGAATATCAGAAGTAAGCCAGGCTTTAGTTGACTTCTCTTTTCCAATAAAAATTTTTTATCACTGTCTTTATCTTTACAAGCTAGACAGCCTGGATTTGAATATAAGTTGTCCCTGACTAGACAAATTGCTTATCCTCTCCATTTCTCAATTTATGTTGCAATAAGGAGTAGCTCAGTCGTTAAAGAATCTTCCTGCAATGCAAGCGACACAGCTTCAGTCCTTGGGTTGGGAAGATCCCCTGCAGAAGGGAATGGCTATCCACTCCAGTATTCTTGCCTGGAGAATCCCATGGACAGAGAAGCCTGATAGGTTCCCAGTCCATGGGGTCACAAGGAAAGACATGACTTAGCAACTAAGCAACCACCTCCACCAAGGGGTATAAGAATAGAAAGTAACTTACTGGGTTCTTGTAAAGATGAAATGAATTAAATCTACAAGTACTTAAAACAATCCTTCTTATACACTTAAGAGTCAATACAAATAAGTAGCTAAAAAATTTTTCCCTTTAAAATGTTCTTTCAAATGGCAGTATATAAAATATGCTGAGCGCAGTTTTATACATAAGCTTCATATTATTCCCTTATTGAATAAAACTCTTTTATCTTGATTGTCTTAAATGGAAGAAAACAATACCTCTAAAGTAATCTGTGAGTGAGTGAAGTTGCTCAGTCGTGTGTGACTTTTTGCTACCCCATGGACTATAGCCTATCAGGCTCATCTGTTCATGGGATTCTCCAGGCAAGAATACTGGAGTGGGTTGCCATTTCCTTCTCCCAGGGGATCTTCCTGACCCAGGGATCGAACCCAGGTCTCCCACATTATAGGCAGATGCTTTACCATCTGAGCCACCAGGGAAGTCCTAATCTAAATTCTATCTATTCTGCATCCTACATCTTTATGACATGTGTTCAGTAACTTAGCATGTTGGCTTAGAGTGAACAGATTGGATTTATTTTCTGACTTTAGTTCGTCTCGTATAGCAGTATGAAAATTAATGAACTTTATACTGATAAAATTAAATGCATGGTTTGGGGTTTATCCCTTTTCCCTTATCCTTATAATCAGCTAAACTGACTTTCAGAGATTCTTCCAACAGTACAGTTCTGTGAATGACTCCCTCGTTGTTTCTATCTTCCTAATATCAGCTGCTCAGGTCACCCCTTATTTGTCTCACTGAGCGAACCTCCTAGTTTGTTTTCACCATCAGTGTCTTTGCCCTTCTAGTTTGTCATACACATCACTTTAGATTAATCATTTTAAAATAATCCTTTCATCATCTACTTTGTTAAAGAAACTATATTCGCTCCCTCTTGCCCAAAGAGTCAAGTACAGACAGCCCCTTAGCTTACCTTCCTTCATAAATAGATACTTTCTATCACTGCTATTGATATTAAACAATATTCTCAGCATATGCTCTTCTAGAATGTGAACAAACCCTGTGTTATTACAGTTCTTTATCTCGATCATTCCTCTGGCCACACTTTGGTTTTAAAGCAGTATGCCTAATCTCTGCTTCTCTCCCTTCCTCTGTTTTCCAGACAGACATGGACTTGTTTTCCAGGCAAATTTAACTCAAATTTCCCTTCTTCCATGACTATTTTTGACTAGTTTGTGACATACTTTTTCTTAAAATGTATCAGTTGACTTTTTATTTTTCTGTACTTATATGATAATATCTGCATATATACCAATAAAATATTACTCTCTTTAACATAATTTACATGTCATTTATCTCCACCTAATGATTTTCCTTTGGTTTTATAGAGGCTGCAAGTCGGGCCATAGTCCAGTTCTTGGAAATCAATCAGAGTGAAGAAGCCAGTAGAGGTTGGATGCTTCTGACAACAATTAATTTGTTAGCATCCTCTGGTCAGGTGAGATCTTGCTTTTCGTGTTTGAAGCATCTCTCTTTATCCTCTTGGGATTTTGTCGAATTAGATTTATCATCATATCTAAGTAAGATTTTATGATAATCATTGTATTCTCCTCCTTCACCTTGCACATTTTTCTGTGCTTCTCACAAGACCTCTGTAAGGAAGTTAACATTTCCATTTTACACATGAGGAAATGCTTAACTTAGAACAGTGTTTTCTGTCTTTGTCATTAGAGTGTGTGGTCCCGTTTGTACAGCACACTGGGCAAAGAGATGAACTCCCTGCAGCTGGCCGGAAGGAGCCCAGGAACTCTGGCTCCCCAGGCCCAGCCCAGAGTTTCTGTGACCCATGTTAGGGAAGCTTCGGCTCAGAAGAGTCATCTGAGATTCATCCAAGGTCACTTAGCTATTTTCAGGATAATATGTATTACCTTTCCACTTGATTTATTCCAGAGTTTGCTTTTTTTCCCCTTTAAATCAACTTTAAGCATCTGTCATGATACATATGGCACATAGTCATTTATGTGCTGTTTGAATACCTGATTGTGACCTGCGATGTTTTGGGGGTGAAGGAAGTTTATTCAACCTTCTAAAATCTGGAGTAGAATTACCTATCAAAGTTCAAACCAATCTTGAGAACGACTTTTGTCTAAATTACAGCAGGCTTTCAAATACCTCGTGGATCACAAAAGTAAGTGTGACATTGATCAGACTACCATGACAGGCCATGGGAGAAACAGTGCGCATTTCTTGGTAACGATGTCCTGAAACCAGTTACTAGCCCGGAATAATTACTAGCCCACTGGAATAATTACTAGCCCACTGGAATGTTTTTCTTTTGGAATACCCTATTTCCCTCTTTGTTTGCTGGATTTTGTTTTGTTTTTTGTTTATTTTATTTTGGAGTACAGTTGATTTATAATATTGTGTTGTGATTTGTTTTTTAAAGCAGAAAAGGAGTAAGACTCAATTTATCCTGATTTACCTAAGGCTGACCGAGTTTCACCTTAGTTTAGCTTAGAAGGCCCATACCCCAGGAAACTCCTCAGTCCTGCACACATGGGGATGTTTATTCACCCTGAGTACTAAGTAACCTTTCATATGGTCCTGAAGTAGACCATTGTTTTCATGTATTTGTGGCCATATCAGATGACTATCAAAATACCAGTTCTGCTTGCTATTGATGATAGCTGTACGTGACTCTAAATTACTGTACCAAAATGTGGTTGGGCTAAGCATAACATGTAAAATAATTGTGTTTAATTGGAATATATGTAAGTTTTATTCATATTTTCTGTAGATGTTCCGTTTTCCTTTCTCAATTGTGAGCATGGACTGTGCTCTACCATAACACCTAGAACATGGTAGAAAGTCAGTAAATGTGTATTAACTTACATGTGCACACATGGATAGACCAATTTATAAGCATAAGAAAAGAATCAGAAGAAAAGAATCACTTAAGAAAAATTTACAGGTGTTGCCAGTTACCAGTTTGGATATCCAGTTGTACTTTCAATCGGTCTTGTCATAAGATGGAAATGAAAAGTGATGTCATTTTACTTGATACAAAGGGGCAGCCAGTGATAATCTAACTGGCAAAAGAGACGTTTTGAAAGAAAACTCAGTGTTACACTTGGAGCTGACATTTTGGTCTGCATCCTGTTTTTTGTTAGCAGCAGTGAGTTGCAGAGATGACTCACACATGGTCCTGAGTCAGCAGGTAGACGACAGAGATGCAGTGGATGAAGCTAACACCGTGAAATGCAGCCGTGGGCTGCATGTAGTAGTGTGGAAAGGAAACTGTGGGAGTTGTAAATTTTGCAGGTGAAAGGAGGAGGAAAGATGAGGACTTACGTTTCAGGTATGAACAGACGTTTAAACTGAGAGTCAGATGGAGACATGGGGTATCTAGAAATAATAAAAGGTAGGTGAGAACAGCAGAGGACTTTGGAGTGTTGGCGGAGGGAAGTGATGGTGGGTGCATAGGAAGGGGCCAGATGGTAGGCAGGATTGTTCCTTAGGCGCGCTGCTCCCCTCATCCAGCTACTGCGGTAGCTCAGGCCCCATCTGTCTTGTGGGGTTTTCTGTACTAGTTTCCAAAGTACTCTCGCTTTCCTGCTCTTTAACCTATAGTCTGTACTACCAGCAACTGATTTTCTGAAATCTGGTTCAGTTACTCCTTTATTTGGAACACTTCACTAGGTTTCCAGTGCCCACCTGCAGAGGGCATTGAGCATATACCCACTCCCCAAGCCAGGGCAGGATATGTGAGTAGTGAGCCTTCCTTGTAAATCAAGGCTCACGCAGTAATAAAATCTATCTTGTAAGGTTGACTTGAAAAACAGATGAGAGCATGTATTTAAAGTGCTCAGCCTTAAGCCTGTTATATAATAAACACACATTAAAGGTGAGACATTATTGTGGTTTTTCAGGAGTCAGCAGTTTTGAACTCCGGTTCCTGAAACATGTTGTACAAAATGGCCTTACCTTCTGTGTATCTTCCAGGTGACCTTTCCCCTCTTGTTTCAATTCCTATCCTTCATGCCACTCTTGGCCCTGTTGATTATTCCCTTATTTTACTAGCCTGAATGTACTACCATTGTATACTCGAGAGTAAATCATAGTTATTGATGAACTTGTTTCTGCTGGTAGACTACAGCCTTGTGAAAGTCAGGATTCCTTCATCATTTCACGCCAAGTTCCTAAAACACTGGCATATGCTATGCGTTCAGGAAATGTTTAATAAAAAAGTTAATAGACTAATCAACACATGATGCTAGCGTGTTGATTTCCAACATGGAAAAAGTTACTCCAAATTGTACCATGGAAAGATTTTGATAATTTTTATAGCATGCTTCTTTGTTTCCTCCCATACTTCTTAACAGTACTGAAATGTTCACCATAAGGTCTAAAATTTCTTCCTCTAGCAATCTTTGAAAATAATGTACAAATTTTCTGTGTCAGTGATGGATATATCCTTCAAGTGCCCTTCCAACCTAAGAATCTGCGATGAGAATAAAATAAAAGTACTAGTAAAGGAACTGATACATAGTTTAGTACATTAATGTGTCTTTGCATTTGTTACATAAACCTCATATTAACCCTAAGCGATATATACCATTATATAGATTTTATAGGAGAGAAAGATGAGGCCTAACAAAAGTTAGTTTCCCCAAGTTTATGGTTAAGCTCCTTTATTCTAAATCTTAAAGCTAATCTTCTCTGGAACATGCTGCCTCTTAATAGTCAACTTAATAGGTATCTTAGTAGGCAACAAAGTTCTCAATATTTGATGAAAGCAAATTTGTCCAGATAGGAAATGGGTATTTGTCATTCATGGAGTATTTTAAATATTTGTTCAGGCGTGTGAAAAGGTATTTTGAAGTATAATTTTCTGGCTTAAAATTTGTGAGCTTATGTAGCTGTACCAAGTACAGTTACTGGATTCCCTGGTGGCTCAGATGGTAAAGAATCCACCTGCAATGCAGGAGAACAGGTTTCGATCCCTGGGTGGGGAAGATCCCCTGGAGAAAGGAATGGCAACCCACTCCAGGATTCTGGCCTGGAGAATTCCGTGGACAGAGGAGCCTGGTGGGCTACAGTCCATGGGGTCGCGAAGAGTCAGACACAACTGAGCGACTTTCACTTTCATAGTATAGTTATGTCTCTCTGTCTGTTTACTCACTTTATTTATCCATTTGTTTTCCAGAAAACCGTGGACTGCATGACAACAATGTCAGTGCCTTCCACCCTGGTTAAATGTTTATATCTGTTTTTTGACCTTCCACATGTGCCTGAGGCAGTTGGAGGTGCACAGAATGAGCTACCTCTAGCAGAACGTCGGGGGCTACTCCAGAAAGTTTTTGTACAGGTATGAAAGGTGCTGTGTGTCTCTTCATCTAGACCACCTTATTTCAGGTGTAACAGGTACAGTCTAAGTAGATGTTCTGCCTGTCCCATTTTCTATAGTGTTTCTTGCTGTTTATTATAAATTGACTTTATTTCATCTAAGTGGCATATTTCTTGAATTTGCCCATTTCTTTTGAGGAATATTTGGGCAAGGGATTCACAGGTTTGTTATTCTGAACAGATTCGATCATTAAGATTACCTTTCATATTGTAAAAGCATCTCTAAAATGAACAAAGCAAGGAACACTTTTATTAACAATGCTGTTAACTTTAGGGTAATATTTCTTCTTGTGTCAAGAAATTCTGTCTTGTTGCTGTCTAAATATAGGAAGTCCTTAGCCAGTAAGTACTTAACTTAGAAAATACAGTTTATTTTAGTGGCTACTGCCACCTTTTCTGCTCCCTGTCTGTGAACCTTCTTTCCCACTGTGGTCACTCTTCTTTTAATAATTGCATTAGCAGAGTAAGTGAACCTTTGTTAGCTAGTCTGGAAATATTGTCATCATTTGATATCCTTTCTTGGGAGAAAATTCTCACAACAAACAAACTATAAACATTTACAATATAATCTATCCATGGGAAATATGGTATTTAAAAAATATATGTTTGACATACAAAGATGAATACTGCATGATTTTATTTATAAGTTAAGAGGTCAGACTTTTAAAAGTAGAGTGTTGGTTGCCTGGGGCTGGGAGGTGAGAGAAAAGAGAATTGTTTTCCAGGGGATCCAGAGGTTCAGTTCTGCGGGAGGAAAATGTCCTACAGATGTTTTGCATGACAGTGTGCATGTAGTTAACATGCTGTCCATAAAAATGATTAAGAGGGTTAAATTGTTATGTGTTTTTATGCCTCCATTTAGAAGACTCACACCTGTTTGAGTCCCATTTTATGAAATAAGATGCCAGTTTCTCATCTCTAAAATGAAAATAATACCTGGCTAAAGGATTTGGGGGAAGAGTCAGTGAAATAATACCTAAAGCTGTGCTTCTCTGCTTTAGACATGGTAGACCTGAAATGCAAAAAGTCATTTTTCTGATAAATAAGTTTGATTTCTTATAAGTGTTCCCTCCACCGCTTTCAGCATCGATGAGAGCAGGGAGAAAGAACAGAGAGGACACTGGATCTGCATCAGGTGCAGCAGAGCAGGGCACAGGTGATGCTGGCACCTGTTACACTCGGGTTGTTGCTCCAGGAACGACTGGACTTTGCTGAGGTCTGTGTGTGCTAAGTTGCTTCAGTGTGTGCAACTCTCTGCAGCCCCACGGTCGGTAGTCCATCAGGCTCCTCATCCATGGAATTTTCCAGGCAGGAATACTGGAGTGGGTTGCCATGCCCTCCTCCAGGGGTTCTTCCCAACCCAGGGATCAAACTCACGTCTCTTATGTCTTCTGCTTTGGCAGGTGGGGTCTTTTACCACTAGATTTCCCAAGTGACTCAACTGTGAAGAATACTCCTGCCAACTGCAAGAGACAAGGGCTCAATCTCTGGGTAGGGGAGATCCCCTGGGGAAGGAAATGACTACCCGCTCCAGTATTCTTGCCTGGAAAATCCAATGGAGAGAGGAGCCCTGTAGTGTATATTCCGTGAGGTCGCAAAGAGTCAGACTCATCTGTGCGACTGAGCCCCTACACAGCAGTGAAGATGGGGGAGAGTAAGACAGGTTAGAAATGAAAAGACAGGATTATCAATAAAATGCTAATTCAATGAATATTTATTGA
Organism: Budorcas taxicolor; assembly: GCF_023091745.1. Classification (NCBI taxonomy): domain Eukaryota; kingdom Metazoa; phylum Chordata; class Mammalia; order Artiodactyla; family Bovidae; genus Budorcas; species Budorcas taxicolor. Next base: position 99,590,974 of record NC_068915.1, on the reverse strand, counting down.
ACACTTGGTTTATTAAATACTTTTGTGCTAGCAGTTTACATCCCTATCTTGTTTGCAAGACCTTCCATGACTTCAGAGCTCTTGTTTTCCTCTGAAATAATAATGTGATGGAATGGCAGAAATGGGATTAGAACTCAGGTTTATCTAACCTCTCAATTAGAATGGAAGAGAATAGCAATGGGAAGAAGTAAAAGAGTAAACCACCTAGGAATTAAAGCTGTTTTAAGACATGGCTATTGAAGAGAGTGGGTTGAGACTAGAGCCCTGTTTCAGTAAAGTCCGTCTGAAGAAGTAACACCTTAGACAAACAGAAGCTGGTAACTAAGTAGCAAAGATTTCTTCTAAAACTTAATTTTTTTCTATATCTGAAAGCAGTGGGTGCTGACTTTGAACTGAATGTAGGATTCATTTTAGCATATTGGAATCATTGGATGTTAAAGGAATATTAAAGGCCAAATGGGATGCAACAGAGAATTTAAGTGAAACGCTTCATTTACACTTACAGAAACTTATAGTCATGTCTCTTCCACAGCTGGTGCCCGGCAGTGATCAGAACCCTGCTCTCCCACTGTCAAGTCCAGGGTTCCTTCAGTGCATCGGCTTAGCTTTTCTCATTTGTTATCACGGTCCAGACATTGTTTTGTCTAAAAAACCCAATGGACACGAACTTATTAAATGCTTTCAGAATGCAGTGTTTATTATAGACACAAACTTATTAAATGCTTTCAGAATGCATAGTGTTTATTATAGATAAAATCCCTGTGTTTATATTTTGTGACAGATGGTTTCCTGAGACCTTAGCAGTTGGTAGTGCTTCACGTAGGCTTTTTTTTTTTTTTTTTGTATTTGCATTAATGTGGCCAATTACTGCTCTGCCACACTTGGCCGGACATTGTAACAGAATCCCTACGAATACAAGTGCTTAGTGTAGGGGCCTAAGAGGAATGAGTAGATTCTTCAGTTTTCTCCTGCGTAAAATAAAAAGGTTATTAATACTAGATTATCTGTAAGAATTCTTTTGACTTGGAAGATGAAGAATTAGTTATCTTAAGGGTCAACAGCAAGGAATTAAATCCAACTTATTTTTGAGCACAAGGATTTGACTTGGAAAAAAACATTTTATTTTCAGGTTTGTTTTTATGTTACAAATTAGAGAAATGACATCTATCCCTCTAATCACATATGGGCATGTGAATACCAGTGAAAAGTATAATCAACAATAGACTGTTATGAGTATATGTACATATGTGAATATATATATATATATATTTGCTGCAGTTATCTTTATTTTCATATACCTTTTTGTTACATTTAATACATGTGGGAAGAGGTACACATATTACATGTATTAATAAAAATTTGGTATTCAGCAGTGTCTCTAGGCAATTTTTGGGGGGGAAGGGGGAATGCCTATACTTAAGAGAGTTTATAAATATTTCGTTGTTCACTGAGTTCTTAATCTTTTTTTCCCTGATATTTATCAGCTATGAATTAGAAATTCTTATATTTGAGTAAAATTTTGCACTGAAAGAAATAGGAAAAGGCAGACCTAGCTTTCTCAGATGAAATATGATACTTCAAATACTTTTTCTATATAATAGTTTCCCCCAGATATTAAAATACTCCAGTTTTATTTTATTTATTTTATATATTTTAAAAATATTTGATGAGAAAATATAGCACAGAGAAGGAAAGTTAACTTTTTCTGCCACCAAACTGAGATTAGAAGAAGAAAGGTTTTTGGAGGGCAGAAACCATAGTTTCATTCCCCAAGTAGCAGGCCTTTAATGCCATAAATGGTTGTGCAATGTGTATTTTCCAAACCATAGGTAAGGAATAAGTTTTCATTCCAGAGTTTAACAAGTGTTGAGTTATGCTTTAGAAGATTTTTGGCGGCTGCTGCTGCTAAGTCGCTTCAGTCGTGTCCGACTCTGTACGACCCCATAGATGGCAGCCCACCAGGCTCCCCCGTCCCTGGGATTCTCCAGGCAAGAACACTGTTGCCATTTCCTTCTCCAATGCATGAAAGTGAAAAATGAAAGTGAAGTTTCTCAGTCGTATCTGACTCTTCACAACCCCATGGACTGCAGCCTACCAGGCTCCTCCATCCATGGGACTTTCCAGGCAAGAGTACTGGAGTGCCATTGCCTTCTCCAGATTTTTGGCTACTAGATATAGTTAATAATTCTGAATTAAGATGACTGTATTATTATAATGTCCCCTTCTACTTGCATAGAAGTTGGGAAAAATTGAAAATACTTTTACTTTTAAAAACATGTTATTTTCTTGTCTCCCTAAAAGTGTCCTTTTTAGAGAAGAAAATTACAATTCACCTATGGCAAACTAAGAATTAACATTCTAAAACTGGAATGTTGACCTTGAAAGTTACTGTTGATTTATTCCATTTCAGGGTAGGGCAAAAGAGTACCCCCCCCAAAAAAACCCACCATGGTGAAGTAAAGATGGTAAACATGTAACTTTAAAAAAAAAATAAGCTGATAAAAGTAGAGGTGGTTAACTGTCTTACCATAACACAGTTGTAAATTATAGGTGTCTTTTTTAATGTTGCCTAACTTAGAGCGCTCATCATTGTGGCTTTAATGATAGCACTCAACACTGACCCTGAACTTGCAGAGTTTTGAATAATCAGATCTAGTCCTTTTCTAGCCCCTGCCTTTCCCCCAATCATTCATTAATTTATGTACCCATTTTCTTTGTTCTTTAGATCTTAGTGAAACTCTGCAGTTTTGTTTCACCGGCCGAGGAGCTGGCTCAGAAAGACGATCTCCAGCTTTTATTCAGTGCAATAACCTCTTGGTGCCCTCCCTATAACCTGCCTTGGAGGAAGAGTGCCGGAGAAGTCCTTATGACCATATCCCGTCATGGTCTCAGTGTCAACGTGGTGAAGTATATTCACGGTGAATATCTCATAACGTATTCGTTCTAGATGTTCTGAATTTTCTCCGCCTTTCTCTCCTCATATGATGGCTAATTTGTTTCTCTTGTTCAGTTCTCCAAAGATTCTATTTTAAATGAAGAACTATATTTGCCCGGAGAAAACAATTATTTGTGAAGTGTTTCAAATGTAAAAAATTCTCATGTTCTCAATAATGGATATCCAGGAGAGTTAAAATAACCTTACCTTTAAGTAAATGATGTCGTAATAATAATGCAGATTCCACTTCATTGCCTCTTCTTCCTTCCTCTTTTGCTGAATGAAAAGAGATTTTTTGAGATCCTATAGTTCAAACTCTTTCTGAAGATATTCGTAAGTAGACAGATAATCTGTCCAATGAGGCATGAATAAAATTAAGTAGATTCTTTATCAGCACTGAAAAGAAATTGTCCATTTTTTTAGCTCATATATATAAATATGTGTCAACTGTCCCTTAAAATGGGTCAGTAAGAGAAATAGGAGACAATTGTAGCATCTCAAATAGTCCACTTACGTATGAATATATATATATATACACACACACACACACAAATTGAAAAATCTTTCAAAATAGCTTTTAGTACATCTATTCATTTACCTAAAGTCTATCAGTCATTAAATGTTTCTTACCTCTGTTCTTGTGTTAAATCTTCTTAGCTATTGTTATGTGACCCTGGATTTCTTGAGACAAATAAATTTTTTTAAAGATAAAAGAGGGAAAGTCTTCTTTGAAATGCCTCCAGTCCCAGAAGTCATGGGATATAACTATGTTTTAAACTAGTACATATATAGTAGAGACAAAAATTTGAAAATTTTATTTCCTGAAGTAGTTCTGTATCTTATGTTTCTCCATTTTTTATTATATTAATATAAAGGTCAAAAATATCATTTGGCAGCAGGCAATCATCTTTTTTAATAATAAAACTTCTAAATATAATGTAAAAACTATTATAAACGTCAACTGATTTTCAACACTTCCTGTATTACTCTTTGTTTACTACTTAGAGGTATAGCTGCCTTAGTCAATTTGAATCTTATATTTGCTTTCAGAATGTGTACCATTTATCTTACCATATTTTATAAATATACTAAAATTTAATGTGTCATTAAATACCAGTTAAGGATGAAGTTTTCTTAAGCAGTTGACATAAGTTATATATATACACACACACACATATTTATTCAGTTCTTTATTTTCTTTGTTTTTACAGAAAAAGAATGTTTATCTACATGTGTTCAGAATATGCAGCAGTCAGATGACCTGTCTCCCCTAGAAATTGTTGAGATGTTTGCTGGGCTTTCTTGTTTCCTCAAAGATTCCAGTGATGTTTCCCAAACTCTTCTGGATGATTTTCGGATATGGCAAGGATATAATTTCCTTTGTGATCTCTTGCTTAGGTAAAACCCCACAATATAAGAATGTATTTTAATTGTCTACTCAGTCTTCTCATCAAAGGAAGTGAAGTAGTTTGGGCTATAGGGAAAAAGAAATCAGCCAATCACTTATGTAAGGTATACTTTATACTCTTAGCTTTAATCACTTCTTTTTATTCCTATTCTGTCAAGAGAGTACAAAGAGTGAATTTAGAGTTAAATTGGAAAATGTAGGTTGCACAAGTGGATTCAGTGGTTAGATGTGAAGAAGAAATCTGCTCTTCCTTAGCAGCTGAGGGAGAAGAGTTTGAGTGAACTAATTAACATCTTCCTGAAGTGTAAACTCTTTGTGCTTAATTATATTTTTGGTTTTCCTTAATGGTAATATCAGTGCTATCAAGCTATTAATACAGTTAGTAGCAAGAATAATTTTGCAGAATGAATGAGATGCTGAAAATGTATATATAAAACATAGTAGTCTGAAGCTACTTAGCAGCAGCAGCAGCAGCAGTCAATCTAAAAGTGTTTTACTAGCCTTCTTTTTCATCCCAAATGGTCCTTGCATATACTGGAAAAACAGCTGGTTACAAGTTTATTAGGAAGAGGATATTCATGCTAGTTGTTCCCAGGCCATTAATCAGTTTTAAGTTGTTTGATTTACTGTAAACCACCACTGTTTTGTAAACTTTTAAGTTCTAACACCAGTGTGACCTACTTGCTGTTACTTAATAGTAGGCAACCTCTAAGAATATAATTTTGCACATATATCCTAATTTACAAATGAAGAGATGTGAAAGTTTATGAAATAACTATTTAATATTACTAATTGATGCCCTCCTTTGAGAATTCAAGAGTCTTAAAAATGTTGGTAACTTGTTGCAATAATTTCAACATGTGTTTATTGATCCTAAAGATAATATTCTAAATGCAGACCAAGTTTTATGTGTATTAGTGCTCCTGAATTCTGATAGCTACTAGCTGTCCCACTCTCCACATCTATGGTTGATTCTCCATGGCCATTAAAAAGCATATCTATGACAAGTTTATACTAACATGGAGAAGCATGTGCATAACACAAATTAATGAAAAAAACAGGTTACAGCATTCTGTGTATAGTATAAAAATATTTATTGTTAAAACATAACTTTTCACATTAAGAAAAGACAAGTTTAAAGGAATTAAGTTTGTTTTAAAAAATTGTTAGACTCTCAGAACTTTATTTAAATGTACTCTAATGCCAGTATTTGAGTTAATTAATGAAATGCAGATGAAGTCTTACAAATATTCCCCTAGAATTCACTGTTTAAAATTATTAATGGAGAAAACATCTTAGGAAAGAAATGGTTAATAAGATTTTTGGTTGTAAACAATGAAACTTATAACCTTAGAGCCTTAGGGAACTTAAGAGATATTTAATCTAATCCTTTTATATTAAGAAACTTTCTACCAAAGATTAATGATTTACCTAAAATAATACTGTTAATGGCAAAATCAACATTTATCAGGTGTTCTGACTATTGGCGTAATTTCTTTCAAATATACCATCATATCTCATAATTAAATTTGTAGCTTTATAAAAATATCATGTGTTTATATAGGGAAAAAATGTAGGAAAAAACTTCTTATAGTAGTCTGTACATTTATTTATTGCATATAAAATTGAAATTTTCTTTATGTATTAAATTTTAAAATACAACACAAGAGAAAACATATTTGCTAAATCATACTTTTCCTAGATTGGAACAAGCAAAAGAGGCAGAATCCAAAGATGCCTTGAAAGATCTGGTTAATCTGATAACTTCCCTAACAACATATGGTGTCAATGAACTAAAACCAGCTGGTATTACCACAGGGGCACCCTTTTTATTGCCTGGATTTGCAGTACCTCAGCCTGCAGGCAAAGGTGAGTCTTCCCCCAACCCCCACCCCCACCCACCTGCCCCGTTCTGAGCCACTCAGAGAAATAAGGAAAGAATAAATGTATCCAACTGATTGCTCTTTATTTATGTTATTTATATAAAGGTAATATGCTGTTTTTCATTAAGGTTGGTGCTTTTTATGGTATAATTTCTTGAATAAGTCTTTAGCAGATAAAATACTTGAAAATAATATGAAAATATCATAAAAACAATGAAATTTATATTTTAGTATTTCATTTTAATATTCAAACAGTTTAATAATTCAAACATGCCTCTGCTGAATGTTGGCACCCCACACATTTCTGCTTTTCGTGCCTGGAATGCAAGTCACTCTCTCTATGCCTATCTCTATAAGATGTATATAGAAAGCACAGGTGCAAACAGTTAGTATTTTCCCAAGGAAACCTAAGTACAGAGAAGTTACATTACATACTTTCAGGTCAGAGAATACATTTTATAGCTCAGATTTCCTAGCTTTGGCTTTTCTCACCTAGTAACCTACTAAGAAAACTTATTGTATATTAATAACATTTAATTATGTAAGAGTGCAAGTTTTATAGTTTATGTAGTTTTTTTAATGCATACTAACCATTCTGAGCTTCCCTGGTGGCTCAGAGGTTGGGAGAGCTGGGTTCGATCCCTGGATCGGAAACATCCCCTGGAGAAGGAAATGGCAACCCACTCTAGTATTCTTGCCTGGAGAATCCCATGGATGGAGGAGCCTGGTGGGCTACAGTCCACGGGGTCGCAAAAAGTCAGATACAACTGAGCGACTTCACTTTCCCATTCTGAAAGAATGTGAACCCACAGGCTTCTAATAGTTCTTTTCGCATTATTGTTACATACTAAATATTCAATACTGTGGTGATATTTGCATGTAAAATTTAGCCAGAAAATATCATCATATCTGGTTATTTCAATTTCACAGCACATTATCTATGTATTTTATAATGTAGGACCCAGCAGTTATAAATTCTTAAGCCTATGAGAATAAATAGATATACCAGAATACACTAAATTTAATTTACTGGAGAAAATTATATTGAAAAGTCATGACTTAAATTGAAGTTGTTGTACTAACTTCCATAAGATGTGCCCTCAGTTTATAGGTTATACAGAGCTTCTTAAATAAATAAAATCTAAAAGTATTTTACAGAGCTGTTCAATATTTTATTTAATATTAAGGAACAATATTAAATTAATGCTTCTAATTTATAGACTCGAGCTTAAATTTTCCACAGTTAATTCTTTCTGTGCATTCATCTAAACATAACTAAATAATATAATTTTTATTTTAGGTTTCATTATTTTATTTGGTTAATCAATCTGATTGTGACACTGAGATAATATTTAGTTACACAGTAGTATAATTTTGTAATGAGAGAATTAATGCAGCTAAATTAACCTTCCTCATATTTCTGCCTGATTTTTCTCATCTATAACAGAGATGATTCACATATAACCTAGCACCTCTAGGGATTATTTTGAGAATTCAGCGACATATGTCTATGAAAACAAGGTTAACTAGAAGGGACGTTGCCCTGAGTCAAAACTCAGGTTACCTATAAGTGGCATAACCTTTCTAAATATCAACTTCTTCAGAAACATTGATGTAATATTCAATAAAATGAATAGATCAAGCTAGATCATTCTGAGTTTCATCTATGACTTAAAATTATCTTTCTCATGGCTTGTTTAGACTCAAGGAGATACTAATGGTTTTATTTCACATAAAGAGATTATGAAATATGGGTTTTTTTGCCAGCAGTATTGAAGTATAATTTGCATATATTAAAATGTATCCTTTTTAAGTGTTGGGTTTGAGTTTAGGTAAATATTTGTGGTTGTGCAGTCACCACCATAATCATGATAGGGAATATCCCATCCATCTAAATCTGATGCTGGGAAAGATCGAAGGCAAGAGGAGAAGGGGAAGACAGAGGATGAGATGGTTGGATGGCATCACCGACTCTGTGGACATGAGTTTGAGTAAGCTCCTGGAGTTGGTGATGGATAGGGAAGCCTGGCATGCTGCAGTCCATGGGGTTGCAAAGAGTCGGACACAACTGACTGAACTGATCCATCTAAAAGTTTCCTTGTTCCATTTTATATTCAGTCCCCTCTCATCACTCTTAACCCTGGTAACCACTGATTTGCTTTGGTTTTGCTATTTCTAGAATTACGTAAACTAGACTCCTAAATTACGTAGTTTTGTGTATCTGGCTTTAGTATTTCTCCATGTTGCTGGATGTATCTGAAGTTCTTTTTTAATATTGGATAGTATTTCATTGTTTAAATATCCTGCAGTTGTTTATCCATTCACCAGTTGATGATGTTTATTTAACTATAATGAATAAAATATTAGGAACATTTGTATAAAACAGGTCTTTGTGTGGACATACATTTTCATTTCTTTGGGGTGGTAACCAAGCAGTGGAATTGCTGATTCATATGGTCAATGTATACTTAACTTTATGAGAAACTGCCAAACTATTTTCTAAAGTGGCTGTACCATTGTGCATTCACATCAGCTCTGTAATGAGAATTTGTTTTATAGTCTCAAAACAGTTGGTGGTATTAACCTTAATTTTAGATATTTGAGTGTGTAATAGTATATGTTGGTTTTCTGTTTTGTTTTGTTTCGTTTTTTTTTACTTTTTTCTAAATTATTTCAAGCTTTTTTCATATTCCTATTTGCTGTCTGTGTCTCGACTTTGGTTCAGATCTCTGTGTCCAGAGTTTGATAGCTTTGTTGGTTTTATTGGAATTTTTAGAGTTCTTTAGATAGTCTGGATAAGTCCTAAGTATGTTCTCTTAATTTTGACATGCCTTTTCTTGGTAGTATCTTTGAAGACCGAAAGTTTCAAATTTGATGAAGTCCAGGTTAGCACTTTTGAATTATTTTATGGGTTTTGCCTCATATTTTAGAAATCTTACTTAACCCACATTCACAATTATCTTCTGGTTTCTTCTAGGAGTTTCACATTTTTAACCCTTACGTTAAAGTCTATGATACATTTTAAGTTAATTTTTGTATATGGCTGGAAGTAAGGTTTATTTGTTTTCCCAGTACAGATATGCGCATGTGCTAGGACTCTTTGTCGAAAAGATTGTATAGCTATATATTCTGGAAGTCTTTTCAATTCTGCTTCGTTAATGTGTCTGTCCTGAAGCCAATGCTGCTTCAGTTTTGATTCCCATATCTTTATAGTCTTGAAATGGAATCATTTAAGTTGTCCAAGTTTGTTCTTTTAAAAATTATTTTGGCTATTCTGGGTCCTCTGAACTTCCACATAAATTTAGTAATCTTCATATCGGTTATTGAAAACAGAAAAAGCCTGCTGAGATATTTATTGGGAAGTAGTAAATAAATATGGGGAGAATTGACATCTTAACAACATTGCGTCATCCAATTCATGAGTATACAGCTTTCCACTTATTTGGGTCCTGGTATTTTCTCTCATCAATGTTTTATAAATGTCCACTGTAAAGAACTTTCCTTCTTGTTCTTAAATTTATTCCTAAATATTTTTTTGATAATGTAAATAAAACTGTTTCTGTTACTTCATTTTGGATTGCGTGTTGTTAGTTTATAGAGGAGATGATGGTCTTTTCACGGGGATGGAAATGCGGAAATATGGTTGTGACAATGCTGTGTTTATGTAACATTGCTAGAATAAAGCAAGGATGGTCATTTACAAATTTTAACTCTTTGGCTTGGACTATTTGTAAGTTGGAGCTGTGTTTATTCTGATAGAGGTGATACTATTTATCTTACTTTTTGTCAATTATTTCTTCAGGCTACTTTGGGGCATGTTTTCTTCAACTTCACTGGTTTCCCTTTCATTATTTATGAAAAGAAAATTCCTGTTACCAAGGACGTTTTTTACCCATTCAGTGATAATTACTTTTAAAAGAGAAAACATGAATATATCTACCTTATGTTGCTCTATACGTGGATACAATTTAGCTACCTTATTTTTATTGCTGATTTTAGATCAAGTGAAACAATATAGAAATATAAAATTTAAAAGAAAAAAGTAAACTGAGTTATTAGTGCAGTTGGTAAATATATCTGTTTGTGTAAAAGCTTGAAAATGATTCCTGTTTCTATCTTACATAGTAGGAACTTTATAAACCTTTTTATCCTCACCAGCTGATAGATTTTTTTTTCTAAAGAAGAAAATTAAAGAAAAATGGAGTGGTCCTGTTTAGTAACCACTCCATGGTGGGTTTTTTTTTTTTTACCTTAACTATGCTAGTAACATCTTTGCAAGGTGGTACTCTGTAATTCAGAGCTCTCTATAGCTTCCACATTTGTTCCCTAAACACAGAGTGTTTTAAATATATGTTTTAATAGAGAATATGTCTCTTCATAAAAAAAGACGATACCTATCTTTTTCAGAACTCTTCTGTGACTTCACCATTACAAATGTTTTCTCATAACACATCAATTCTCATGACATATTAGGCAACGTAAAAGGATAATGTTTTTTTCCTTTTCTTCATTTTTGTTCACACTAGTAACCAGAGTGCCCTGCATTGTTCATCATGGGATTACTTTGAAGGGATTTTTATCTATGCTGGTTCTATCATGGATACAGATGAGGCCAGGGCTGATGTTCAGTTGGCTTGCAGGAGTAGAACCCTGAGGATTGTTTACAGCCAGGCGCCATTTTGATTGGTCACTCACATGTATAATTTGTTCACTGTTTTCTGTCTTATACTTCCTAAACATTTATTAGTTTCCTTCCTCTGGTAACAGCCCTATTGCCACCACCTTAGTTGAGGCCCTAGAGATCACTCACCTGGATTACCATAGGTGTCTTTTTTGTTTGTTAATAATTCACTCATTTGGCTGCATTGGGTCTTAATTGCACCATGTGGATCTTCATTAAGGCACACAGACTCTCTAGTTGTGGAGCCCATAGGCTCAGTAGTTGTGGAGCTCAGGCTTAGTTGTTCCATAGTATATGGAACCCTAGTTCCACAACCAGGGAATGAACCCATCTCCCCTGCATTGAAAGGTGGCTTCTTAACCACTGGACCACCAGGGAGATCCCTTATAAGTGTCTTTTTTTTTGTCCTTTCAAATTTTATTTATTTATTTTTTATTTGAAGGATAATTGCTTTACAGCATGCACTGGTTTCTACCAAACATCAACATGAATCAGCCATAACTGGGACTCGATAACAACCTAGAGGGGCGAGATGGGGAAGGAGGTGGGAGAGATGTTCATATAGGGGTCTTGTTAACTGCTGACCTTTCCATTCATTTCTGTTCCTCAGCGCTATCCTCTCAGTGTTGCATGGAATTCTAACTCCTGTGACCTGGAATCTGAAAAACAATATTCAGTGTGTTTACTAAATGAGTGTCTACGTTTCTTTATTCTTGATTCATTTTGCATTTTGCTTATGCTTGTACCATTTAGACTCTTTTTTCAAACCTAAACTTTTACATTAGGTTCTGAATATAGGAAAGCTCTATTCTTTCTTGTATATACACTTATTCTTCTAAACCTTAGAATAATTCATTTCTTTTGTTTCTGCTTGTATAGGCTTGAGAGTAATGAGACGGTGATTGTCATCTTTTATAATGATTTCCTTACTTTACTCTTATTTTAGTTATTTGTGTGCCAAATAGATTTTAATCAGTTAATGCAAATTTTGAAACTTATGCAGGATACATCTGTTTAATTAAATTATTAGAGCACATATATGTCAGTATTTAAGGGATTTTCCTGTCTTATGTAGAGCAGCCTTTTTAATCATCCTTTAGATCTAAGTATTCCCCCTTCCCCAAATTAAATATTGTAGTAGTTTAATGGCTATGACAGTCCTAAATAACTACTCCTAATATCATAAGCATTTAAAATAAACTTCAAACTTGTATGCCACCAGTTTTGGAACTATAATTAAGTCATTCGTTTAGATAATGTTTCCTGATAGAAAGCCATGTTATTAGATTCTGTTTAGTTTCATTGTATATGTGCTGCATACTTAATTGCTAAGCTGGGTCCGATTCTTTGTGACCCATGGACTGTGGCCCTCCAGGCTCCGCTGTCCACGGAATTCTCCAGGCAAGAATGCTACAGTGGGTAACCATTCCCTTCTCCAGGGGATCTTCTGACCCAGAGATCAGACCTGGGTCTCCTGCATTGCAGGCAGACTCTTTACCGTCTGAGCCACCAGGGAAGCCCATTGAGGTTAGTTGGTAATGTACCTTATCTTTTGTCAGTGACATCACTTAAAATTAGGTTTTAAAGAAAAGATCAGATAATGAAAATGAAACTTGAAAAGACCCAGTTTTTTCGCATTACATCAGGTTCGTCTCTTTTAAACTCTTTTCTTAAAGCTGAGAATTGATATTGTCACATAGCCAAAAGATGCAAAATATTGATTAGCGGTATTCTTTAACCTTATTTATCACATGTAGTCAGATTTTTGCATTTGTATGTTCATCATTCTATCTAAGCTTGGTTTTTAACTACCTGCATATAATAAAAAGTTAGTGATATCCTCAATAAGAACAAGCATAAAATTAATAAGGAACTGGAAATAAAGATTTGGCATTTGCCGCACATGGAATAAGGTTATATGTTATAAACAAACAAAGTTAAAAACCATATATAGACTGAAGAGATTTTTTAAATTTTTGCCTTTTCAGATAATGTTCAAGCTACAATGTCCTAGCAGTCTTTCTAACCCATTTTATTGTTTTTCCTAGCTCTGTGTTCATCCTCTTTCAAAAATCCAGCTTATTCTGTAAGGCACTGTGTTGATATTTTGATCACTCTTGCAAATGCTCTATATTCCTACCGGTTGTGAACCTGAGGACAATTTTTGTAGGCAAAGGCTTGTTTTCATTTGCCTTGCATACTTTCTATGTTAATTTCTTTATAAGTATTTTCAGTGATTTGCCTTATAAGAGCTATTGTATACATATTTTTTTTTCCAGTTGATGTGTTTGAAAATCAGGTATTTATAAATATAGCTAGTAGCTGGCCATAAATTGCTTTAACAAATGTATATGTAAGGAAATTGTACTTGTGGCTTGAAACAGTAAATTTCCATATTAAAATTTATGAAAGCTGTAGTGTTGTAATTAAAAATGGAAGCTGGAACTCAAGGGTATTTTCCTCTCCTGTTTCCTGTTGCCATTCTTGCTTTTCTCTTCAGCCTAAAAGTCTTTTCAGATTGAGAGGTAACTGTCCTTATAGTCAAGGACAGTGTTACAGATAGTAAAAAGCAACACTCCTGCACATTTCCAAACTCTGAAGCCTAGGCCTATAATTTGCTTTATTCTTTTGAAAACCGTCTGATGTTTCAGTGTATACTCTTCTGGAATCAGAATATTGATAATACTGCATTAAAAGCTTAATCAATATTACTCATTTTTAATTAAATGACTGAACTAATGAAGAAAAAGAAGACCTTTTGTGAAAACAGGAAGTGTTCTTAGCAAATAGATGATAAATGTTACAGTTCATGATCTGCTTAAATAGATTACTTTGCCATGATGAAAATATCATATAACACCTACTTTTGTGTTCTGGTTTTCTACTTTAGGTCACAGTGTGAGAAACATCCAGGCCTTTGCAGTTCTTCAGAATGCATTTTTAAAAGCAAAAACCAACTTCCTCGCCCACATCATTCTCGACGCCATCACAAATATTTACATGGCAGACAACGCCAACTATTTCATCCTCGAATCACAGCACACACTGTCACAGTTTGCAGAAAAAATTTCTAAACTCCCAGAAGTACAAAACAAGTACTTCGAGATGCTGGAGTTTGTTGTTTTTAGCTTAAATTATATCCCTTGTAAAGAACTTATTAGTGTTAGCATCCTCTTAAAGTCTAGCTCTTCTTACCACTGTAGCATTATTGCGATGAAAACACTTCTTAAGTTTACACGACATGACTACATATTTAAAGATGTGTTCAGGGAGGTGGGCCTTTTGGAGGTCATGGTAAACCTTTTGCACAAATATGCTGCCCTCTTGAAGGATCCAACTCAGGCACTAAATGAACAAGGTAAAGCATTTTCCCTACGTTTAATTTTATTTGGCAGAGGAGTTTGGGCAGGGTGTTTTGTTCATGTTTTGTCTTTCATTTGGTTATAGATTTGAATTACTTGATAATCTGCATAATTGTGACATCCTTGTGAATATTCCCCACAAGTTAAAATTTGTTTACTCAGCCTCTGTTAGGGAATTGGGGGAAGGCAGGGGAGGAGACAGATTAAGTCATGGTGGAAGAGAATTTAAGGGAAAACTGAGAAAACCATTTATGATCCACATAATTAGTGTCTTCTACTTTGTTAGGGAATAACAAAAAGCTTCTAGAAACAATTGGAATGTTTAGGTGCCTCAAAATGTTTATTAATTATAGAGAGCACATTAATTTAGTATCTCTTTTTAGTGATGTTTATGCACATATTTATTAAGTACCTTAAATTTGATGTTTGTCCTTTCTGATAAAAGTGTAGTAGTGTCTGGCACTTAGTATTAAATGTATTGAATGAATTACATTGAATAGACAGTACTACTTACAAACTTTTTTTTCCTCTTTGGTGCATTAAAACCTAGCATTTTTCTTTGTTGACACTTCTTTGTTTAGGAAAGCGTCTGTGAGAAGGATATGTTTTACTTTGTCATTTTCCCTTTTAATATTTTTTAGATAACTGTAGCTTTGTAGACATACCAAAATAAAATCTATAAACATTGACTTTACTTTTGGTAGCTGGTAGTTTAGACATATGTGTCATTTTTTTAAAGGTTATATTGAGTTAGCCCAAAAGTTCGAGTTTTAACATCTTGTGGAAGAAACCAAATGAACTTTCTGGCCAACCCAATGCTGTGTCATTTGTATTCGTGGTAAAATTAATAGAAATAAAATTTTAATTTGTTTTAAAAAACCTAAATCCAGAAAGAAATAAGCTGACAAGTGTTGTGATTCGGACCTTTGATTCTTTTTCCCAGGGGACTCAAGAAATAATAGTTCATTTGAAGACCAAAAACACCTGGCTTTGTTAGTCATGGAGACTTTGACAGTGCTTCTTCAAGGGTCAAACACAAATGCAGGTAATTAGAGAAGCTGCTTCTAGCAAGTGCACTGGTAAGATAGTACCTGTGGTTATGTCTTCTCTAATGATTCTTACTTCTGAGATGCTCTTGCCACTTAGAGAAAATTCTATTGATTCAGTGATGGTACTATCCCATCTGTAGACATGCAATACTTTTGACCTTCCTAAGTTTATGAATGATAAAATATATACTATTATTATTACTTCAGAATGTATTCTTATAGTTTTATTGCTTTTTATAATATGCCTTGTGTTATTTGTTTACTTACATAATGCAGACTCTTTGTCAGATAACTTTGCTTATTTAAATATTTTCCCAAACCATTTGCTTTGCATTGTGATTTTCTTAATTATTCAGTAATTCAAATCAGAGTATTATAATGTTACAATCTTAGGGAAATACTGAAAAGAATAAAACTTGCTTCTCTCAGGGGAAAAATGGATTTGGTAAATCTTTTGCTTTATCTTAGGGCTTCCCTGGTGGCTCCGACTGTCCGCAATACTGGAGACATGGGTTCGATCCCTGGGTCGGGAAGATCCCCTGGAGAAGGAAATGGCAACCCACTCCAGTACTCTTGCCTGGAAAATCCCATGGACAGAGGAGACTGGTAGGCTACAGTCCATGGGGTCGCAAAGAGTTGGACACGACTGAGTGACTTTACTTTTGCTTTATCTTTAATCTCAACTTCTCCTTAATCCTTTTTTTACCTGTCATTAATGAACAGTCCATTGGAAGGACTGATGTTGAAGCTGAAACTCCAATACTTTGGCCACCTGATGCGAAGAGCTGACTCATTTGAAAAGACCCTGATGCTGGGAAAGATTGAGGGCAGGAAGAGAAGGGGACGACAGAGGATGAGATGGTTGGACGGCATCACCAACTCAATGGATATGAGTTTGAGTAAACTCCGGGAGTTGGTGATGGACAGGGAGGCCTGGCGTGCTGCAGTCCATGAGGTGGCAAAGAGTTGGACACAACTGAGTGACTGAACTGAACTGAAATGAACAGTCCAACTGTATTTATAAAATATCCCTCCTGCTTTTTAACAAATAAAGCTAAGACAGTTTAAGATGAGCTATTATATTAGTGGCATATACGAGGTACTCTAAAAGCATAAAGGACAGAATGCTGTTACTTTGGAGGAAATACTAACTGATGATTTGGATCACTTGGTCTGTGTGTTTTTTTAATACTTGAAGATGGTGTTTGATGTAAGAACAGTATCATCCATGGTCAAAAGCACAGGCTATAGAACAGGGCTGTATAGACATATATTCTGCTGGCTGCTTGCTCTCTGTATCACTGACCTGACACCTTACTCAACTTCTGCATGTCTCATTTGCTTATCTGTAAGCAGGTAAGCGATGAGATTAAATAAGTCAATCTACATAAAGCCTTTGGAACAGTACAGCAATCAATGCTTTCTATTATAGAGTTTATTATTATTATTTTTTAATGAATAGGGGCTCAGCCACCTTTATTTATCTCTTTTTTAACATTTTTATTGGAGTACAGTTGATTTACAGTGTTATGAGTTTATCATTTTTGTGTCCGCTAGCAACTTAAAATGTGTGATTCCTTATAATTTTTTCTCACTGTAAGAATCACTTATCCCCTTTTTTCTTTCTACTGTTTTGGAAGCCTTGTTTTCAGTTTAAATCTCATTTATTTGTATATTGTTCATCTAAAAGCCTTTTACTAAACTGATTTCAAGTAATTCTTGGTAAAGCCTCTGCATAAAAATACTGGTCATTTTGGTAACCACCTATGAAATTTCTGAGGGGTTGAGATTTGGAGGAATTGGGCATGTGGAACATATCAGGGCATTCTCACATAAAGGAAACCTAGAGAAAATTTGTATGTGCCTTTGCTGACATCCCACAGTTTTGTATTGTAATTGTAAATTTAAAAGGAGATTTTGTATTTTACTTTAAAAAATAAAATCGCTGGGTAGGTTTTATGTGCCTTCTTTTAAGTTACTCTTTCTACAGATGGATCAGATTTGAGTTCGTCTGACTTAGAATGTTTTAAGTTAACCTGTGTTGTTGTTTTGTCTCCCTCCTCCAAGGAATTTTTCGAGAATTTGGAGGCGCAAGATGTGCACATAATATAGTGAGGTACCCACAGTGTCGGCAGCACGCCCTGATGATGATCCAGCAGTTGGTGCTCTCTCCCAATGGGGACGATGACATGGGCACGCTCCTGGGACTGATGCACTCGGCTCCACCCACAGAGCTGCAGCTCAAGACCGACATCCTCAGAGTAAGTTTGAGAAGTGTGTTCTTTTTTTTGTGGGGTGGGGTATAGGGTACTTTTATTGATGGTACATGACAAGGCAGGGCTCCCTAAGCCCCTTCCCTTCCTCAGGGCCTTGGGGATGGAAACGTGTGGAGGTCGGGAGAGTCTCAGTGTGTTGGAGGTGGGACAGGACTCCCCAGCAGCTGAGGAACTCTCTCTTCCTCTCGTGCTCCTGCTGGGGCTGGAGGTCCGGGGACCTTACTCCTTGGAAGCCATGTGGACCATGAGGTCCACCACCCTGTTGCTGCAGCCGAATTCATTTTCGTACCAGGAAATGTGCTTGACAAAGTGGTCATTGAGGGCAATGCCAGCCCCAGCATTGAACGTAGAAGAGTGAGTATCACTGTTGAAGTCACAGGAGACAACCTGGTCCTCAGTGTAGCCTAGAATGCCCTTGAGAGGGCCCTCTGACACCTGCTTCACACCTTCTTGATCTCATTATACTTGGCAGGTTTCTCCAGGCGGCAGGTCAGATCCACAACAGACACATTGGGGGTGGGGACGCGGAAGGCCACGCCAGTGAGCTTCCCGTTGAGCTCAGGGATGACCTTGCCCACGGCCTTGGCAGCGCCAGTAGAAGCAGGGATGATGTTCTGGGCAGCCCCTCGGCCATCATGCCACAGCTTCCCAGAGGGGCCATCCACAGTCTTCTGGGTGGCAGTGATGCGTAGACGGTGGTCATACATCCCTCCACGATGCCAAAGTGGTCATGGATGACCTTGGCCAGGGGGGGTCAAGCAGTTGGTGGTGCAGGAGGCATTGCTGACAATCTTGAGGGTGTTGTTATACTTCTCGTGGTTCACGCCCATCACAAACATGGGGGCCGCAGCAGAAGGTGCAGAGATGATGACCCTCTTGGCGCCACCCTTCAAGTGAGCCCCAGCCTTCTCCATGGTAGTGAAGACCCCAGTAGACTCCACCACGTACTCAGCACCAGCATCACCCCACTTGATGTTGGCAGGATCTCGCTCCTGGAAGATGGTGATGGCCTTTCCATTGATGACGAGCTTCCCATTCTCTGCCTTGACTGTGCCATGGAACTTGCCATGGGTGGAATCATACTGGAACATGTAGACCATGTAGTGAAGGTCAATGAAGGGGTCATTGATGGCGATGATGTCCACTTTGCTAGAATTAAAAGCAGCCCTGGTAACCAGGCGCCCGATGCGGCCAAATCCATTCACTCCAACCTTCACCATCTTGTCTCAGGGATGCAGCTGGCACAGCATGGAAATTATGGCTGTCTGTCGAACGGCAGGAGCAGAGAGCCGAGAAGTGTGTTCTTAACAATTTTCACTACTAAAATCTGTGGCAATTGTTAAATGACTGAGAACTATTATGAACTATCCTTGTGGTTTTTCTTCAAGTCTAAAATTATGTCAAAATATGACAAAGGAGGAGGCAAGAATATATAATGAGTCAAAGATAGTCTTGTCATCTGTGCTGCTGGGAAAAGTGGGCAGCTACATGTAAAAGAATGAAATTAGAACACTTTCTAACACCAAACACAAAGATGAAACTCAAAATGGATTAAAGACCTAAATGTAAGACTATAAAACTCTTAAGAGGAAAACATACTCAATGACATAAATCACAGAAATATATTCTATGACCCACCTCCCAGAGTAATGGAAATAAAAACAAAAATAAACACGTGGGACCTAATTAAACTTAAAAGCTTTTGCACAACAAAGAAAACTATAAACAAAGTGAAAAGACAAACTTCAGAATGGGAGGAAATAATAGCAAATGAAGCAACTGACAAAGGATTAATTTCCAAAATATATAAGCAGGTCTTATAACTCAATATCAGATAAACAAACAATCCAGTCATACAGTGGGCAGAAGACCTAAGCAGACATTTCTCCAAAGAAGACATACAGATGGGTAATAAACACATGGAAAGATGCTCAATATCACTCATTATTAAAGAAATGCAAATCAAAATTACAGTGAGTTATCACCTCACACCGGTGAGAATGAAAGTGAAAGTGAAGTCACTCAGTCATGTCCAGTCTTTGCAACCCCATGGACTGTAGCCTACCGGCTCCTCCATCCATGGGATTTTCCAGGCAAGAATACTGGCCATCATCAAAAAATCTACAAACAAGAAATGATGGAGGAGGTGTGGAGAAAAAGAAATCCTCTTGCACTGTTGGTGGAAATGTAAATTGATATAGCCACTATGGAAGACAGTATGCGGATTCCTTAAAAAATTAGGACAGATGAATGGATAAAGAAGCTGTGGTACATATATACAATGGAATATTACTCAGTTATAAAAAAAGGAATGCATATGAGTCAGTTCTAATGAGGTAGATGAAGCCAGAGCCCATTATACAGAGTGAAGTCAGAAAGAGAAAAACGAATATCGTGTATTAACACATATATATGGAATCTAGAAATACAGTACTGATGAACCTGTTTGCAGGGCAGCAAAGGAGACACGGAACAGACTTATGGACGCAGTTGGGGTGGGGGAGGAGGTAGAGGGTATGATGTATGGAGAGAGTAACATGGAAACATTACCGTATGTAAAATAGGTAGCCCATGGGAATTTGCTACGTGACTCAGGAAACTCAAACCAGGGCTCTGTAACTACTCAGAGAGGAGGGATGCAGAGGGAGATGTGAGTTAGGTTCAAGAGGGAAGGAACATAGATATACCTATGACTGATTCATGTTGATGTTTGGCAGAAACCAACACAATATTGTAGAGCAGTTACCATTCAATTAAAAATAAATGAATTTAACTATAAAAAAGTAAAATAATGTCAAAATAATAATAGCTGAAGAAAAGCCAGTGTCTCTAACCTGGCCTCCAAGAGCCCTCGGAATGCCTACTTTCTCTTTTCCATCTGACTTCCTCTCCTGAGACCCCTGCCCTTTTCATGCCACAGACATGACAGGAAGTATAGTTGCCTTCTACAATCATGCATTTCTTTTATTAAACTTTTGCTTTATGCTTCTCATCAGTAATGAGAAGTTTGTGGTTTTTATCTTTGTGCTATTGTATGTTTCATTCTGTTTTGAGTGTGACTGTTTTAAATATGCATTTTAACTTTCAAGCGTGATTAATCTGACCACAATTTATCTCTTAGACAAGGAGGAAATCTACATGCTTATCAATATTGGGGAAAATCTGTGTATTTGAAGGGATCACCTGGGAAAATACAAGTGCCCTCAAAAGCTGTTAAGGTTGCCAAGTTTTTAAGCATACATTTTCCTCCTTTCTTGATACCGTTATAGTTCAATTTATAAAATATTGGTAGATAGAGGCAACTGACTGATCTGTAATTGTAAAGCAGTGTTGTTCTAGTACGTGGTAATAACTGCCTCCCTCAGGCTGGAGGAAGGCAAGAGAAGGGTCCTGATGGGCAGCATGAGTGATTCCCATGGAATGAGGACTCCTGCTGTGATCTATTTCAGGTAACTGATGTGTTAATGAATGTGGCTTGAGAAGAGATGTACATTACCACCCCATGGTACAGTATTTCAAGAGCACAAATAATAAAATGCAGAAAATCAGAAGTACTGAGTTCTGAGGATTTGCTACTTTTGGTTTTAAAACAATTTATTCAGTTTTTAATTTATAGAACTTAATTTTTAATTATGGTTATGTTTTTAAACAACTGGTAGGCAATATTCCAAAAAGAAAACAGGTGGCTCTTACGACCAGTATGAGCTGGCTCCAGCATTCCACCACTTTAATGGAATAAAGTTGTGTTGGAAGACAGACAGGGAGATTTGGGATTCTGGTTTCAATTTCTGTTTTTGCTCCACTCAGAATTGCTTCTCACTTTGCTGTTGTGGTTCAGTCATGAAATTGTTCCCAACTCTGTGACCTCATGGATGGCAGCACACCAAGCTTCCCTGTCCTCCCCTATTTCCCGGAGTTTTCTCAAGTTGATGTCCATTGATTCTCACTGCCTCCATTCGGTTGACACAACCACAGGCCTATGTGATTTAGTTTGTAATTATTTGGGAACAAGGCCGAAATTCCATGAGATGTAGTATTTTATAATTCTGCTAATGTAAAAATTTGAAGTTTAAGGATTAGATTTTTGCAAATGTGGGTAATATATAGCTGATGATTCTGTCTAATGAACCCCCTAGGACCTACAGCTCCTTTTAACTTTGGTATTCACTGCATTATCATTAATTATTGACTTTAAAAGGATAGTAGCTTATACATGGTATTTGAAATTTTCAGATACTGAGATTATGCTGTGATTATGTCAAAAGTACCTAGGAATGGCAGTTTTCAGGCAGTAGGAGGTGGACTTATCCGAAAGAATGTAACATAGACTATTTTCGGTCTAAGGATTAATAAGCACTGTTTTTCTGACCCTTATCATAATTCTAACCATCGATATGTTTTTGTACGTAATACTTTGATTCTTAACTCATACTTCCTCATATATAAAATAACACGTGTCCAGTTTTTCCCAGTGTGTATTTGAAGACAGTGATGAACTTTTATGCTAGGCACTTTGCTAAGGGTTTTACATGTATTTCCTGTGAAGTAAGTTGTTATTGTTTAGGTTTTACATAAGAGGAAACTGGCGTAGAAGGGTTAAGTAACTGACCATAGTGAAATGCTTTTTAATGTTGGAGTAGAATTTCTACCCAAGGGTTCTAACTCTAAGCCCTTGCATTTAGCCTTCAGGCTAGGTTATATGATGCTTAAAAATATCAAAAAGTTATGAAGTTTTGTGTTAATACAAGTTGGTATTACGAGTATAGTTTATTAAATTTGAGAAAATACAGACACAAAATGGAAACTTGCTAGTTGCTGAATAATGGAAGGATTACACTGTATTTCTAAATTTTATTTACATGTACAGATTGCACATTATTATTTTTTTAAATAATAAAATATGCGTGTTAGTTGCTTACCCATTTCCGACTCTTTGCTACCCCATGGACTGTAGCCTGCCAGGCTCCTCTGTCCATGGGATTCTCCAGGCAAGAATACCAGAGTCAGTTGCCATTTCCTTCTCCAATAAAGTATAGGTATGTACAATGAAATCTCATAATTTCTAAAGTAGTATACTTGAAAAAGGCCTATTTAGTCTTTCCCTTTTTCAAATACTATTAAAAATAAAATGACCTTTTCAAACGTAACAACTGGGAAGATTTAAATTGTCTTAAATAATATTAGGATCCTAAATAATGATATTATATTTCAGTTGCTGAAACAGGGAAAAGGAGCCTGTGTATCTGCAAACAGATTTTGAATTGCTCTCTGGGGCAGTATAGTTTCATGGTTAAGTGCATGAGTAGAGGAATCAGACTGCCTGAGTTTAATTCCTATCTCTGCCATTGTATAAGCTATGCAACTCTTTGTGACCCTATGGACTGTAGCCCGCCAGGCTCCTCTGTCCATGGGATCTTGCCAGGCAAAAATGCTGGAGTGGAGATCGAATCCACTTCTCTTGCGTCTCCTGCTTGGCAGGCAGATTCTTTACCACTGTACCACCTAGGAAATGTTATAAACTGTGTGGTCTTCGGAAAATTATTTAACCACATGAAGCCTCAATTTTTCGTCTGTGAAGTGTGAATAATAATAATGCCCATTGCATAGGGTTATTTAGAAAGTTAGATAAGCTAATGTATTAAAACACTTAAAGAAGTACCTAATACAGGGCTTCTCTGGTGGCTCAGCAGTAAAGAATCTTCCTGCAATGCAAGAGACACAAATGAGTTCAATCCCTGGATCAAGAAGATCCCATGGAGGAGGGAATCGCAGCCCACTCCAGTGTTCTTGCCTGGGAAATCCCATGGACAGAGGAGCCTGGTGGGCTACAGTCCCTGGGGTCGAAAAGAGTCAGAGATAAGTTAGCAACTAAACCACCACCACCAGTACATAGTAAGTGCCCCAGAAAATGTTAGTTATTTTATTATTTTTAATAATGAACACAGTTAAAAGTATGGCAGTTCATATAGTAATAGTGTCCAATGCATAGGATTACTGATAGTTATAAAAGATTGTCTTACCTGTTTGGCCTTGTAGCTATTCTGGGGATGAACATGCTTTCAGCCCTCTGGCTGTAGTTCACTCTGCAAGTAACTCCATGAAGTGACTCCTTTTTCAAAAGTATCAGGATATGGTCATTTTATATGAATTGAAATACTGCAGGTCTTGGCTGCCTGATCATCTCTCTCATCCTTTCTAGAATAAATCATTTTATATACACAGAGTCATAAGTTTTCATGATTGTGTAATATTACTGCTGCTACTGCTAAGTCACTTCAGTCATGTCTGACTCTGTGCAACCCCATAGACGGCAGTCCACCAGGCTCCCCTGTTCCTGGGATTTTCCAGGCAAGAACACTGGAATGGGTTGTCATTTCCTTCTCCAGTGCATGAAAGTGAAAAGTCAAAGTGAAGTCACTCAGTCGTGTCCGACCCTCAGCAACCCCATGGGCTGCAGCCTTCCAGGCTCCTCCATCCATGGGATTCTCCAGGCAAGAGTACTGGAATGGGGTGCCACTGCCTTCTCCAATATTGTACTAGAACATGTATTTTACTTACTTAGCAAAGTTACTTTGTAAAAATGAAAAATGACTTCATTGATGTCCTTATTCATCCAATACATAGGAAAAGCTTTTTCACCCAGGATTTGGTTATAGCCATTATTCTATCAAAAGCAATATGTGGTGTGTTTTCTAAAATTTTCTCCTGCTTTTAATATGGAATTTTTTAATTAGCAAAATATTTTACATGCTTCATAAAATTGCTTTTTGGGAAAATAACAAAAATACTCTTATCAGATATTCACAGACTGGCATTCCCCTTTGACATTCATCTGTGGGGTTTTTTTTTTTCTTTAATTTGAATTATAAGTTTGTGTTGTTTTTTGTCCTCCATAGGCCCTCCTGTCGGTCCTTCGAGAAAGTCACCGTTCCAGAACAGTCTTTAGGAAAGTTGGAGGCTTTGTGTACATTACATCGTTGCTCGTGGCTATG
Source organism: Budorcas taxicolor (assembly GCF_023091745.1). Taxonomy (NCBI): domain Eukaryota; kingdom Metazoa; phylum Chordata; class Mammalia; order Artiodactyla; family Bovidae; genus Budorcas; species Budorcas taxicolor. Next base: position 99,566,388 of record NC_068915.1, on the reverse strand, counting down.
GAAAGGTCTTTGAGCTCGCCCCCCAAGAATGGGTGGGAGAGAGTGAACCAGAACCAAGCGTTTGAACTTCTCCACATGGTGTTCTGCACACTGACTGCAGCGATGCGCTATGAGCCGGCCAACTCACACTTCTTCAAAACAGAGATTCAGTATGAGAAGCTGGCAGATGCTGTTCGATTTCTTGGCTGCTTCTCAGACCTAAGAAAGATCAGCCCCATGAATGTCTTCCCTTCAAATACTCAGCCATTTCAAAGACTTTTGGAGGAAGACGTCATCTCAATGGACTCGGTGTCACCCACTCTGCGGCACTGCAGTAAACTCTTTATTTATCTCTACAGAGTAGCCACAGATTCTTTTGACAGGTAGGACTCTGCTCCATACTCTGAATTTAAGGATGTGTTATATATGACTTCAGCATTAAGGCTTGAATTATATTTTAGCTTAAAGTGAAAACACATGGATCTTCTCTCTCATTCACTTACCTATCACTTTATATGTGAACATTACTATTGCCCTGATGTTAAGCCTTTCAGCACGGACATCTGTGTAATATTTGTCAAACCAGGGTTAGAGTTAAGCTCTCAGGGCACCTAATAGAACAGTTTCTATGATGTTTATGTCTCATGGTAGTGTTTCCTGTGTTCTCTTTTTCCTCAAGAACAGTAGGTACATGCAGACTTAATTGATGTTAATTAAATTATCAAGAGAACGTGGTTATGATTAATGTATTTTCAGACAGATGATGTAGTCTCAACACAGAATCTACATTTTATAATCCTCAAAAAGTGATGTGTCTTCCTGGGAGATACTGATAGTTCAAGAGTCTATGAGTTTAATTTGCTTATTCCTTCATTAAACAGTTTCTTAACGAACATCTACCACGTGCCACGTGACGATGCTAGGCATTGAGAGTTCCGCTCAGCACAAGGCTTCTCTGTTTGTGTCCATCCTTTAGCTTCAGTACAAAAATTCAAACACATAAATGAACGATTACAATATATCAAGATAAAATCTGAGGGAAATCTAGGGTTCTAAGATCATAAGCCTGCTTTATCTAAATCCCTTATTTTCAGGAGTGTGTTTTCCATCAAGTTCTCACTTTGAAAATAATGTAAGAGTGATTGGGCTGCTCATTTTCCCCAAGCATGATCACTTTTAACAGTTAACATTTGTTTTATCTTATGAAACAAATGAACTGTTTCTGTTAATATAATGTCCCTGTCAATAAAGCAAGTAACTCTGTTATATCCCTAACTGTAAAATTATCAACTCTGACCTACCTACTGAGATGTTTCTTGTTTCTTAATATTTCTTAGACCTTAATATTTAGATAGAAAATACAGGTAATGTAAAAAAAAGTTTTCAAATTTTTCCTGTCTTGAAAATAAAAATGCATATTTATTGTTATATATTGTTAACTTATAGAAGACATGGGAGAGTGTAGTGTTCAGGGAATAAAATGTTTTTAAAGTTAAAATTTGTGTATTTAGGTTCAACCTCTTTTCCCCTGTTTTCTAACTTATCCTAGTTAGCATACCTTATTTTTAGTTTGCGTTGTCAAAAAAAACAAGGCCCACAGCAGTCTGTTTAACAAACATGTTAAATGTTAACCTTGATGGATAAGCATCTGCCTTAAGCATGCTTCTCTGTCTCCTTCAGTGCATGTGTTGTAGTCTTGTTCCTTGTTCCCCTGAGTACGGAGGTTGTTCCCTATTAAACTTTTACTGGTATTGCTTGTGAAACTAACCAGCTGCCCTCCTGGTGTTTTGCTCTAACCTCTCTGACCCCCCCTGTCTGTTTTGTTGTCTGTAGTCGTGCAGAACAGATCCCTCCTTGCCTGACAAGTGAGTCTTCTCTTCCCTCTCCTTGGGGGACTCCAGCTTTGTCCAGGAAAAGGTACTGATCTAATAATAGCAATCCATCTTTGTTTGCATGGGTTTTTTTCTCCTGTGCTTACTGATATATTAATGTGGATTTTGTGCTTTGTGTTGAGTAACTTGGAGCTTCCCTGATGGCTCAGTGGTAAAGAGCTCGCCTGCCAGTGCAGAAGACACGGATTCAATCCCTGGGTCAGGAGAATCCCCTGGAGAAGGAAATGGCAACCCACTCCAGTATTTTCACCTGGGAAGTCCCGTGGACACAGGAACCTGGCAGGCTACGGTTCATGGAGCCACAAAAGAGTTAGACACCACTTAGCCACTAAACAACAGCAACAGTTGAATAACTTCGATATTTTTTCCCTTTCTATTTGAGTTCTTTGTTTTTAAAATTTTCAGCTTCAGCTGAGTGTATTTATGAGAGTAAAGTGTGTTAATGCTATGAAGATATGAAGGGCATGTAGAATTTTGTCATCCAACTGTAGACTAAAATGTGCCTTTTAGAGCAAATATGTATTTTATTAATATTAATTTAGAAAAGATAATATAATGCACCTTTAGGTAGGATACTTTTCTGCTTCTTTTCACTTTAAATGTGCATGGCATCATTCTTTGGTTTTTAGTATTACTCCAAAATGAACATGCCAGCCTTGGCTGAGGAAATGTGTATTTTCTCAATCAGGTTCAACCAGTTGAAATGTGATGCTGTTATGAAGACTGAACTGGCTAACCTTTGAAAAAGTGAACAAAAAAACCTGCCCTAGCTCCTGCTTTCATCAGTTGTGTGTAAATCTCTTTCTAAGCTGATGCAGTCTACCACATACTTAAATCTTATGACTGAAAAGTTCCCCAGTGGCTCAGGGCTAAAAAATCTGCCTGCAATGCAGGAGACTGGGGTTGGATCCCGAGGTCGGGAAGATCCCCTGGAGGGGGAAATAGCAACCCACTCCAGTATTCTTGCTGGGAAAATCCCATGGACTTTATCATAGCTTTATCCAGGATAGGGTTGCAAAGAGTTGAATATGACTGCCTGGCTAGGGTTGCAAAGAGTAGGACAGGACTGAGCAACTGAGCATGTACACGTAAAGAACCAGCAGTTGATTGACAAAAGTATAGTTAAGATTCATCTGATATTCCATTTTTTAACCTGTACTTAAAATGATCATAGTCTGTGCACTTGGCACCAGATTTTCTTCCTTCCCTTGTTTCCTCATAAACAAGTACTAGTCCTTAGGTCTTGTATTAATATTCTCACATTGTGGCTTTTAAAAAATGAGCCTGAGGCTCTGCTCTGCTGTTTAATTTTATTTCTGTGGTTCATGTTTTGAAAGTTGAATAGAGTTGTTGATAATTTAGTACTCTAGTATTTTAATATATTTTAATAGTAATATTCATTAGGTATATGGGCTTATATTTTCCTTTTTCTCTTAAATGTCCACTGGAGTTTACAGCTCATTTTCTTCTATTAGCTCATGAATATTCATAAAGGAATTTAGCATTGTTCAATGTACTTATATTTAAAAACTATTTCTTTTTTGTTTTTTTAAAGAGCAGTTCTTAATTCAAGAAATTATAAAATCAGTTTGAGTTGATCTAGCGTGTTTTTCTGTTGTTAAAGTAATTAGCGTAAAAGATATTATTTATGTTGGAAGATTCATGTGTGCCCACTGTCTCACAGAACAATAGTTTAAGTTACCAAATAGTTTTAATTAGTTAAAAAAAAATCACATTTACGACTCTGTCATACATGGGGAAGGCTTAAAAATTGCTGTGTTTAAAAACAGTTACATCATTAAATATTAACCAGAATTTACAAAAAATTTTGAATAGAAATTCACAGATTAAAGGGACAAATATTTAAAAATTCTATCAGATTTTACTGTTTATTTAAATAGTAGTTTGACAAAGGAAAAAATAGCATTTTATTCTGTATGATAGGTATTTAAGGTCTTAGATCAAAAACATTTTGTCACCATTTGCAGGATGGCTACATGTAAGGATGCGCTGTCTTTGACCTAAGGGGAAACTGTCACTGAATTGACAGTTGTAGCTTGAGTTGTATCTCATCCATGAGAATTCTAATCCAGTTTACAATCTGATGTTACCCTCAAGAGTTCCCAGTGCCATTCATACTAATAATAAGATCAATGTTGACATTTTCAGGTTGCCATTCTAGTCAGGTTACATACATTTGCTCAGTGGTAAAAATCATAAGCTGAAAGAAATCTTTTTATTTCACAACATAGTAACTTTCAAAGTTAGAATATCTCAAGAACATCTCAGATTACATCAGTTTATGGGGATCTTTTTTCTTGTGACAAAACTTTTCTTTTTCTTTTGGCAAAAGGGAAAGCCAACATTGTGTTAGTTTTATGGCTTGCGGAGATTAAGATACTAAGGAAAATTTGAAATTGTGATACTTGTCTGGCATGTAAAAGCTTCAAGAGTCTTCTCTAAATATTTTAAGAGTTGAAGAACTAAGAAAACTTATTTTGGAAAACTAAAAGCATAGTTGTTTTCATTATTCAGAAGGAATAATGAAACAGAACTATAGCTGAACAGTATCTAATCAGAGTTAGAGGAAGTGAAAACAAAATATAAAATAGTAACCAAGACTCTCAGAATACAATCTACAGTATGGAAAACAGTGGCAAATACTAGCTATCATTCAGACATGATTCCCATTATTCAGTGCCTATACACACTTGATGATAATTGATGTAGAGCAAATTCAGAATTTAAATATTTAAATATATATTCCTCAAAGAGGTAGATAAGTCTTAGGTGTATATGAGAATTTAGATTGAAATGTTAAATTGCAGTTTCTTTAGTCCTTAAAAGTAACTGCAACATAAAAATTAACAAAATCTTAAAATGTTGTTTTATCCTATTCTTTGTAAATGGTTAGGTCTTATTTGATAATTATCTGTTTAATAAGTTTACCTTAATCTCTAAATTTAAAAAGTAGTGTAATACCTGTGATACACTTAAGTGACTTAGTAAGAATTAATTGTTATATAACGCCTGTTAAAATAGACCCCATTTTACTTAATATATATCATGTTTTAGATTTCTATGATGTTTACAGTATTTTTTTTGTTTGAGAAGAATAAATGTAATTCCTGCTTTAGAATATTTTATAAAAGATTGAAAGTTTACCACTATAATAGTTAATATTAGTAAAGAGTTCAGTTTCCAAAGGCATAAAGGACTTCTTCCTAGCTAGGGATACATATCCATAATTTAAGTTCTAATTTATATCGGGCACCTCAGAAATAATTTGAGAAGGCCTGTAATTAGAATATACAATTAGAATCTGTGTTTCTTACCCTCACATTTGGGCTACTTTTTGTGTGTAATGAAAGCAAGTTTTATGAAATTCTTAAGTTTGGAGTCCCTATTACACAGTGGAGAAATCATGGATCTTTTTTTCCAAGTGAAAAGAGTAAGACTAAGGGGAGAAACATAAGAGGAGTATACCTGTTGGTAATGAGCATTTAGAAATCTACCTTAGTAAATTTAGAAATTAAATCTTTCTGAACAAAAACAGAAAAAGAAAAAGAGAATGAAAAAATGAGTAGGTGGAGGATAATGCTGACTTTAAATAAATGGGAGAGCATGTTTTTTTAAGTGAAGCTGAATACTTTCCTAGAATCTCTGTTAAAAAGAGAATGGTACTTAAAAAAAAAAACCGTGGCAGTGCCAATTCTTTGCTACTAAATCAGTGACTTAAAGCATCTGTTTCCCAAGCTGCTCTTGTGCCAGAGAGCTGAAACTGCACTGCTCTTGGTGACAGAGCTCAGCATTAGACAAATTATGCTGAAACCGATTCACTAGAACAAAGAGCTCCCATAGGTTGAAGCCACAAGCATCTGTGTCCTGGTGCCAAGACACAAAATGTGCAAAATTCATGAATTGTAGAAGAAGAATATGAACTAGAAGGAGGATATCATTGATGAGATGAAATGGGTATTTGGGACATATCCCAAGATTGAAAAAATTGTAATGAATATTTTCAGTGGTAGGGAAGATAATGCAAAAAAGGATGCTGCTGCTGCTGCTAAGTCACTTCAGTCGTGTCCAACTCTGTGCAACCCTATAGACGGCAGCCTGCCATGCTCTTCTGTCCCTGGGATTCTCCAGGCAAGAATACTGGAGTGGGTTGCCATTTCCTTCTCCAGTGCATACATGCATGCTAAGTCACTTCAGTCGTGTCTGACTCTGTGCAGCCCCATGGACAGCAGCCCACCAGGCTCCTCTGTCCACGGGATTCTCCAGGCAAGAATACTGGAGTGGGTTGGCATTTCCTTCTCTGAAAAAAAGGATGAATGTAGTGTTAAGTAACCTAAAGTAAAACTCCCTTGATGCTTAATACATATATTGCCAGGTAGCCAGTCTTCCCAGAAGGTGCTTTGGTAAAGAATCCACCTGCCATTCCAGGAGACACAAAAGACGGAATTTCTTTCCCTGGGTCAAGAAGATCCCCTTGAGTAGGAAATGGTAACCCACTCCAGTAGTCTTAACTGGAAAATCCCATGAACAGAGGAGCCCGGCGGGCTACAGTTAATGGGGTCTCCAAAGAGTCAGACATGTGAGCGCACATGCACAGAGCCAGGATTTGAAGCCAACCTTGACTCAGTTGAACCAGTTATAGAGTAGGCCATCTTGTTTGATCGTGTTTGTTCTTGATTATATTGCCCTTGGTTCAAGGAAAGGTTAAAAACACATAGGTAATTAAAAAGAAAACAATCTCACTGAGACATTTAGTATAACCTGTACTCTCATCATAAATTATCAGAACTGTCATCTTTTCTAGAGCTTTCAATCACTGTAATTTAACCTGTTCTTTATATCTTCTGGTGCATATGTTATCCTTTTTTTTTCCTCCTTTGTTTTCTTTCAGTTTTACTGAGATATAATTGATGTACTACACTACATAAGTTTAGGATGTGTATTCATATGGCTTGCAAAATGATTAACACAGTAAGTTTAGTTAACATCCATTATATAGATTCAAGGAAAAAATACTTCTTTTCCTTGTGATGAGAACTTTCAGGATCTACTCTTAAGAGCAACTTTGAAGTATACCTTAGAGCAGTGTCAACTAGTCATCATGCGCCATTCTTGAATGAAACAATTCCAGTAGTAAATGGTAAAAACATATAAGACCCAGAAGAATTGATAGTGAAATTGTCTGTATGTGACTCGCTAAGAATTATTAATATATAGGTTTTTTAATTTCTCAACCTTAAAGTAATAGAAGATGAAGAAAATGAACAGAGACTGTGATGGAAATTAAATGCCCGATTACGCTTCTTTCTTTTTTACAGGCACGCATATCATTCTGTTTCTACTCCCCCCGTCTACCCTCCTAAAAACGTTGCTGACCTGAAATCACACGTGGCAACTTCATCTCTCTCGAGTTCTGATGCCGTCATCATCCATCCTGGAGCCATGCTTGCTATGCTGGATCTCCTGGCCTCTGTTGGGTCTGTGACACAGCCAGAAGTAAGCTTGTGTATATTAGTGCCTTCCTGTCTTTAATAGTGAAAGGTGTGACTGCACAAGCAAGGGGATGGGGCCAAAAAAGTGATACGGAACCTTTCTATGTCACATACTGAAATAGATAAAGGGGAAAAACAGGATTCTTCTATTTGAGTCTTAACTTTTTTAATCAATAGTAATAACATATGTTTTAGAGTACAGTTTGTTAAATGATACACATGCCTGTCTGTTTGTTGGGCTTCCCTTGTGGCTCAGCTGGTAAATAATCCGCCTGCAGGACAGGAGACCTAGGTTTGTTCCCTGGGTTGGGAAAATCCCTTGGAAGAGGGAAAGGCTACCCACTCCAGTATTCTGGTCTGGAGAATTCTATGGACTGTATAGTCCATGGGGTTGCAAAGAGTTGGGCATGACTGAGCAACTTTCACTCAGTGACAAATGTTTTAGAGTACAGTTTGTTTGTTAAAATGCTTGTCTGTAAAGCTTTTGAATTATCCTTCATGTTTGAATGAGATCCTTGCTGGGTACAGTAATCTGGGCTGTAGGTTTTTCTCTTTCATCACTTTAAGTATGTCCTGCCATTCCCTTCTGGCCTGAAGAGTTTCTATTGAAAGATCAGCTGTTATCCTTATGAGAATCCTGTTGTGTGTTATTTGTTGTTTTTCCCTTGCTGCTTTTAATATTTGTTCTTTGTGTTTGACCTTTGTTCATTTGATTAATATGTATCTTGGGGTGTTCCACCTTGGGTTTATCCTGTTTGGGACTCTCTGAGTTTCTTGGACTTGTGTGACTATTTCCTTCCCCATTTTAGGGAAGTTTTCAACTATTATCTCCTTGAGTATTTTCTCATGGCCTTTCTTTTTGTCTTCTTCTTCTGGGACTCCTATGATTCGAATGTTGGGGCGTTTCACATTGTCCCAGAGGTCCCTGAGGTTGTCCTCATTTGTTCTAATTCTTTTTTCTTTTTTCCTCTCTGCTTCATTTATTTCTACCATTCTATCTTCTACCTCACTTATCATATCTTCTGCCTCTGTTATTCTACTGTTGGTTCCCTCCAGAGTGTTTTTTACCTCATTTATTGCATTATTCATTATTAATTGACTCTTTTTTATTTCTTCTAGGTCCTTGTTAAACATTTCTTTCATCTTCTCAATCCTTGTCTCCAGGCTGTTTATCTGTAACTCTATTTTTGTTTTCAAGATTTTGGATCATTTTTATTATTATATTCTAGATTCTTTTTCAGGTAGACTCCTTATCTCCTCTTTTGTTTGGTTTGTTGGGCATTTATCATGTTCCTTTACCTGCCGAGTATTTTTCTGCCTTTTCATCTGGTTTAGATTGCTGTGTTTGGCGTAGCCTTTCTGTATTCTGGCAGTTTGTGGTTCGTCTTTATTGTGGAGGTTCCTCCCTGTGGGTGGAGTTGGACAAGTGGCTTGTCAAGGTTTCCTGGGTTAGGGAAGCTTGCCTCAGTGTGCTGGTGGGTAGAGCTGGATTTCTTCTCTCTGGAGTGCAATGAAGTGTCCAGTAGTGAGTTCTGAGATGTCTGTGGGTTTGTTGTGACTTTGGGCAGCCTGTATATTGAAGCTCAGGGCTATGTTCCTGCATTGCTGGAGAATTTGCGTGGTATGTCTTGCTCTGGAACTTATTGGCTCTTGGGTGGTGCTTGGTTTCAGTGTAGGTATGGAGGCTTTTGGATGATCTCTTATCAATTAATGTTCCCTGGAGTCAGGAGTTCTCTGGTGTTCTCAGATTTGGGGCTTAAGCCTCCTGCTTCTGGTTTTCAGTCTTATTCTTACAGTAGCCTGAAAGAATACATCCATCCATACAGCACTGATATTAAAACTTCTAGGTTAATGGTGAAAAGATTCTCCACAGTGAGGGACACCTAGAGAGGTTCACAGAATTACATGGAGAAGAGAAGAGGGAGGAGGGAGAGAGAGGCGACCAGGAGGAGAAGAGGGGGAATCAAAAGGGGAGAGAGCAAGCTAGCCAGTAAACAATTCCCTATAACAATCACAAAAAGTATAAGAAATATATATGAAGTTTGCTTTAAAAATAGGGTCTTTTTTTTTGCAAGGTAATAATAGGTTATAAAAATGAAAATTAAAGGAGTAATAGAGGATTTTTAAAAAAGAAAAAATTTTTTTAATTAAAAAAAATGGTAACAGTAAAAATCTATCTAGGAATTTCTCTGGAGCTGTTGCGGGCAGTGTGGGGTTAGTTCAGTTTCAGATAATTCCTTGTTCTAGCTTATACTTCTCAATATCCTTAGGCCCTGTCCAATGTAGTCAGTGTTCACTACAGGGATTTTAACCTGTTGCACTTGTCACTTCCAAAGTGGTTCCCTCTGTTTATTCGGCTTCTTCTGTTTGCTGGTCTCTTCAGTGTCTAATTTCCGCTCTGACGCATGAGGGCAAAGGTGGTCTCTTGTTTAGGCTCACTTGTTCAGTTGTGCCATGGGGAAGAACACTGTAAACACATATCACTGGCGTGTGTGGGGAGTGCTCGCAATGTCTCGGCCGCACTTGGGTCTGCCCCTGCTTGCAGCGTGTGTGCTTTCCCAGTCTATACTGCTCAGGCTTCAGGTTGCTCTGCAGGGAGCAGGCCCAGGGTTGCACTTCCCAGGTCTAAGCCGCTCAGGTTCAAGTTCTCCGGTACTCCACAAAGGTGCAGACTGGGTTGGGCCTGCGTTTTATGCTGTTCCCCGGTCCCAGCCACTTGGTTTCCGGGCACGCCCATCTACGGTGTGCCCCAATGTGCCGTGTGTGTCTTCTGGGGAGCTGATCTCTGGCTGCAGCCCTCCCGGTGGATGTCAGCCGTCCAGAATCTCAGGAAGTCTTTGGTTAGAAACTGGAAGCCTGTTTGCAGTTTGGTAGGGGATGCCCTCTCTGGGGCTGAGTTTGCCCCTTACTGGCTCTGGCTGGCGCCTGCCTGCCCCCTGCCTCTGGCGAGGGATGGGCCCCCAGTCCGCAGCCCGCTAGCTCTTCCCTGGTATTCACTCAGTCCTGTTCTGTGAGCAGGCTGGCAGTGCCTTAGGTTAGGGCTCGCGAGATATTTCTCTCTCTCTCTCTTTCTCTCTCTCTCTCTTTCTCTCTCTCTCTCTTTCTCTCTCTCTCTCTTTCTCTCTCTCTCTCTCTCTCTCTCTTTTTTTTCTTTCTTTCTCTCTGGCTATCCCCCAGTTTAGGTTGCTATCTCATGTTAGCTCCCTCAGATTGCCCTCAGGGCAATCAGGCCTGCTCCTCTCCGTTCAGCCCCCGCTTGCTGGTGGTGGATAGGAGCATCTGGGGTACTTCTCTGCTGGGAGTTGCCTTTAGGCATATAATCTGTGGGTTTTATTTATTTATTTTTCCTCCCGGTTATGTTGCCCTCCGAGATTCGAAAACTTTCCCCAGACCTGCGGGTGAGAGGGTTTCCTGGTGTTTGGAAACTTCTCTATTAAGACTCCCTTCCGGGGACAGATCTCCGTCCCTAACTCTTTTGTCTCTCTTTTTATCTTTTATCTTTTGTCCTACCTCCTTTCGAAGACAATGGGCTGCTCTTCTGGGTGCCTGATGTCCTCTGCCAGCATTCAGAAGTTGTTTTGTGGAGTTTGCTCAGCGTTCAAATGTTCTTTCAATGATTTTGTGGGGGAAAAAGTGGTCTCCCCGTACTATTCCTCTGCCATCTTTGGACCGCCCATTTGTTAAAATGCAAGACGATTACTTTTAGTGCTAAAATAATTCTGTTTCTCCTTGTAAATCCTGCTCAGCAGTGATAATTGTTAATAAGACAGGGAGAGAAATAACTGAAGATACCATTTTCAGGCTGTTGATGTATTTTTAGTTGTAGCACTCGAGTTTGGGTGAACTAGAGTTTGGGTGACCAGTTTTGTTAAAATGCTGTATGGTCTCAGGCCTAAAGTGTCACGAATGTTAACTAGAGGCCTTTAATGTGATTATTTACCTACCGTGAAAAAGACTTTAGACAAAAGTACTGTTACTTGTATATAGTCATGTAATATGATGGACTTGAAAGAGAATGTAGTCTAGCTGGATATGCTTCTAAGAAAATGTCCTGTTCTGGGATTATTTTGTGCCTCTGTGCCAGCTACTTAATCATCTAAATGTAATTCGAAGCATCTAGAGGCACCTCATATTGAAAGGTGTGCTTCACCTTTTAAAGGGAGAGAACTATCACCTATCTTATTAAGAGTGCCCTGGTATCATGGATTTCTTTGTTAACTCCAGCATGCCTTGGACCTTCAACTTGCTGTGGCCAATATTTTACAATCCCTGGTGCACACGGAAAGAAACCAGCAGGTCATGTGTGAAGCTGGTCTCCATGCACGACTGCTGCAGCGGTGCAGTGCTGCTCTGGCTGACGAGGACCACTCGCTGCACCCACCCCTCCAGCGCATGTTCGAGCGATTAGCCTCTCAAGCACTGGAACCCATGGTGCTCAGGTCAGTGCGTTCTCCTCTTCACATTCAGTTAAGATGCCATGAGTGATGGCCGTTTGCAGAGTCTTTGTAGTCAAGAGTTCTTGCTTTATAAACATATATTCAGTTACCTGTGGGCAAAACCAGAACACCACCAAAATGGGCAAAATGCTCAAAATATAGAAACAGATAAGTCTGGTTATTAGTAAAAGAGATGTGTTTGTTGTTGGTTGTTTCTCCTCCTAGAATCCAGCAAACTCACCTTGCTTTAAAAATGAAGTCATGTTATATTTATATGACTTGCATTTACTTGATAGTTATGAACACTTTATGAACTCTTTTAAAAAGCACTTTTTTAAATTTTAAAATCATTACAGATTCAGAAATAGATGGGGAAACAGTAGAAACAGTGTCAGACTTTATTTTTGGGGGCTCCAAAATCACTGCAGATGGTGATTGCAGCCATGAAATTAAAAGACGCTTCCTCCTTGGAAGAAAAGTTATGACCAACCTAGATAGCATATTCAAAAGCAGAGACATTACTTTGCCAACTAAGGTCCATCTAGTCAAGGCTATGGTTTTTCCTGTGGTCATGTATGGATGTGAGAGTTCGACTGTGAAAAAGGCTGAGCGCCGAAGAATTGGTGCTTTTGAACTGTGGTGTTGGAGAGACTCTTGAGAGTTCCTTGGACTGCAAGGAGATCCAACCAGTCCACTCTGAAGGAGATCAGCCCTGGGATTTCTTTGGAAGGAATAATGCTAAATCTGAAGCTCCAGTACTTTGGCCACCTCATGCAAAGAGTTGACTCATTGGAAAAGACTCTGATGCTGGGAGGGATTGGGGGCAGGAGGAGAAGGGGATGACAGAGGATGAGATGGCTGGATGGCATCACTGACTTAATGGATGTGAGTCTGAGTGAACTCCAGGAGTTGGTGATGGACAGGGCGGCCTGGCATGCCGCGATGCACAGGGTTGCAAAGAGTTGGACACGACTGAGCGACTGAACTGAACTGAACTGAACTGTGAAGAGAGGTTCTGTGGTCCATCCTCCCATTCCCCCCAGTGGTGACATATTATGTAGCTACAGTTCAGCATCAAAACCAAGAAACTGACATTGGTACTATGTATCTATGTACACTATAGTTCCCTGCCATTTATCACTTGGGTCAGATTGATGTAATCATCACACAATTAGGGCTTCCCATGTGGCAGTGGTAAAGAATCTCCCTGCCAACGCAGAGGACATGGGTTTGATCCTTGGTTGGGAAATCCCCTGGAAGAGGAAATGGCAACCTGCTCCAGTATTCCTGCCTGAAATCCCATAGACAGAGGAGCCTGGTGGGCTACAGTCCATGGAGTTGCAGAGTTAGACACAACTCAGTGACTAAACAACAACAGTCACACAATTAAGATGTCACAAGGATCTCCCCAGTGCTACGCCTATATTAACATATTCACTTCCTTAACCCCTGCCATCTCTAACCCCTAGAAACCACTAATCTGTTCTTCAGCTTCATAATTTTGTCACCTTGAAAACGTTACATAAATTAAATCATACAGTTTATGACCTTTTGTGATAAGCTTTTTCTGCTTATTACAGTGCCTTTGAGATGCATCTAAATTTTTGTATATCAAGAGTTTCTTTCTGTTGCTGAGTTGTGTTCCATGATATGAATGTACCTTGCATAATTTAGCCATTCAAGAAATAGGTATATTTGAATAACTTTTTTAATATAAAAAAGTTATTTTCGTCTGTGTTTTACAGGTAAAACTACATTTGTTAAAAAAAGACTTTCCTTTAAGTTACTTAACCAAACGTATTTAATGTGTAAATCAACTTGTCTCACCTTAAAAAAAATACACCGATATATCTTATTACTTTCAGAATATTAGTTGCTCTCTTTATAAAATAATTTTTTTCTGCTGTTAAAGTACCCCTTTTTCATAAACTTTCAAAACTTTCTTAAAAATGGTTGGACTCTGTTTGTAATTAATATTTTTTAACTGACTCCAAGCTAATGGTGGATTAAGAAAAACCTTTGTAGTTAATATTTGTTAAACAGTATTGTACCAGGCAGTGTGGTAGTCCTTATTACACTAACTAATGTGTACAGTTCATTATTATACTAATTACACTTACTTTGACCATCACATTATGAATGTATTCAGAGACCTAAAGTTTTGAAAGCAGCATGGAGATTTCCCCTGATCCTTTTCGGTGATCTGCTGCTTTAAAAGTAGAGAGAGTGAATGAGTGAGTGAGAGAGACTATCTCACACCTAATACTTGTATTTACTAAATGACTTATATTGCCTACTTAGATAAACAGAGTAAGCAATGGAAACCAACCATTTCGACAGGCTTGGTTTTCACAGTGAATGAATTATCAGAAGAGAAGGCTGCATGGTGGTACAAGCACCTACCTGTCAATAAGCCATAAGTTACAAGCTAATTATATTGCGCTGTCTCTGTGAAAAACTGACAAAGGGTACCTGACTTCTAAATGTTTGGGTATATTGCTGTAGGGACTTGAAAATTCAAAAAAGTCTTTTTTATTTTATTTTTTTCCTTTTACATGATGCCGTAAATGACTAGGTATAAAGGGCTTCTATTTGTATAATCCCGTAACATTTCATTATATTTGTACCCATCACATTCCAGGAGAACATGCTCTTCAGTTTTCATTTTCTAAGTTGGCACAATATTTTTTGCTCTTTTCAATGGTTTGTGATTAAAACATAAAATTAACATTGTGTATTATAAAACTGTTTGGATTGCTTTAGCATTTTTGGTTTGTTATAATTCATTAAATCACTTTTTTGTGTGCTTAGCTTATGAATTATATAATGTTCTCAATCAAGGAATAACTTTGCTTTTCTCTTCTTTAGGGAGTTTTTGCGTTTGGCAAGTCCATTAAATTGTGGTGCCTGGGACAAAAAACTGCTAAAACAATATAGGGTCCACAAACCAAGTTCACTGAGTTTTGAGCCAGAGATGAGAAGTAAGTTGACTTTTGAAATTCCCTTTCCTGGGTTTATCTTATAAATGAAAATCCTGTAGAGGATGAATATTATTTCAAGAGAAGTTCGACTATGGAATAAAAGGGTTTGTTGGGTTTTGTTCATTGTTATTTAAATAGAAAAACATAAATCTCATTGATTGACTGGAGAAGCAGTTGATAGGGATGGCTGAAGAAGCACTGATGCAAGCAACATCCAGAGAAGATGAGAACTATGTAAAGAATAACCCTTGGTTTGGAAGAGGAAATGCCTCTTTCTCAGAGAGTCCATAATTTCTCTGCCTTTCTCAATTAACTTTTGCTGCCTGGACCAGAGTGGTTGATTGGACTATTAAAGGACTGAGGCTTTGCAAGACAATTGGTGCGGGAGGACATGGAGAACAAGAAATTTTAAATGCTAATAAAAATAGTTGAGGAGTTACACCAAGGAGAGTAGGATAGATAGAGGAAGAAGCTAGTGCGAGGCTGGGAGAAGAGGAACGATCACTGGGAGGGAGAAGAGTGGTTTGGCTGAAAAGCAAATGTACTGAGAGGGTAGGAATGAGAACTGGAAGAAGGAGATAGGATAATAGCAGTCAAAACTGGAGTAGTGAGACAAGCGAAGAATAGGAGTGTGCCCAAATTTTGGCTCTGGAGTGAAGCAGAGGCGAAGCTCGTTGGAGGAAAGGTGATCATAGAAGTGGGGTATTAGGTTGACATCCCCCAGTACACTGGCAAGAGTTAGTACAGGGAAGAAGGGGGAGTGAAATGCCAACAGTAGTAGATCGGGGACTTCCCTGGTAGTCCAGTTGTTAAGATTTCACCTTCCAGCGCTGGAGGAGCAGGTTCAATCCCTGATGTGGGAGCCAAGATCCCTCATATCTCATGGCCAAAAAACCAGAACGTAAACAACAGAAACAATATTGTAACAAATTCAGTAAAACACTTAAAA
Source organism: Budorcas taxicolor (assembly GCF_023091745.1). Taxonomy (NCBI): domain Eukaryota; kingdom Metazoa; phylum Chordata; class Mammalia; order Artiodactyla; family Bovidae; genus Budorcas; species Budorcas taxicolor. Next base: position 99,550,641 of record NC_068915.1, on the reverse strand, counting down.
AAATATTTTTTTAATAAAAATATACTTAAAAAAAAAACTGGCAGTTTCACAGAGAGGGCTGTGATAGGATTGCTAATGAAGAGCCTCTAAGGAATAGAAGTTTTTGATAGAAGGATGATGGAAGGGTGTGTTAGCAGAATGTAGGACCTGCCTACCTGTCCATCATGGACCAGGGAAAAGCACCAGATTCCATCCACACGAAAGCTCTGGGGAGAGTGTTCTCACTAGAGAGTTCAGTTGCCCTGGGTTTCCTCCCAGCATTAGTTCTGTAATTTGTTGGGTTTTAATATTACAGTTTATTTTGTCTGTTTATTAGCCATAGGTAAGGCCTCTGTGTTGATGAATTGAAGTGACCGTTACTAGTGAAGCAGGAAAGAATAAAACTTAGAAGAGTGGAATGCCCTTTTTTTCCCTCTTTTTCTTTTTTTAAATTAGAATGCCCATTCTTAAAGGATGTAGTTCAGCCCTTTTTGCAGGTGAGAATCAAAGAGACTGAACAGCCTTTAATCATTATTTCAACCTTAATATTTCCTGTGGTTTATCAATGATGAGCAAATACTGTGTTCTGGAAACCTGAAGATCTTTCGAGTTCGAACACAGTTTTATTGGAAGACGAGAGTATTTCAGTTTTTCTTGTCAATTAATATACATCCCCTGCATGTATATATATTTTTTTTGTTGTTTTTGTACTTTACATAATTCCTTAGAACTGACAAATATAGTTCCTTTCTCTAAGAGAATACTGAAAGATGTTTATGGTTGCCTGAATGGTTAGCACCCTTAAGAGGGAAACAGGTAAATTCATAGGCTTCATCTTGAGAGGGAATATGTTCTCCATGACATTTGTGATGTATTCCTAAAAGAATAGAACAGCTTGTATAAAATTTTTTGTTGTTGTTCTTTAAATTGTTTACCATTTGCATGCATATAGGGATTTTTCAACTCAAGTATTTTTGTGATCACATGTTTAATAGTTAGAAGAATCAAAAATGGGGAGGAAATGGGAGGAGCAAGTTTCTGCTATTAATGTCTGATTTTTTTTAAGAAAAATGAACTGTTTCCTTTATAATGCTTCTCAAATATTTTCTTCTCAAAGATAAATAACTTTGTGGAATAAAAGTATAATCTGGTTTCTATGAACATCATTAATTGTAGCTTATAATTAAATTTTACTGTACCAATGGCTTAGTGATCATTGGTGATTTTTATTCTTTTTCTATCTGATTTATACTTGTACTCTGTAGTTTCCAACATTTCTGCAGTGTTTTTATTGCTTTAGTAATAAATAACAAAGTAAAAAATGATGATACTTAAGTTTGACAATGAACATAAATGAAATTAAAACTTTAGACTTTAAAAGTAAAATTATTGTGTAGATTGAAACTGAGTAGTATTTAAAAATTAATCAGTCTTGTTAAAGTCATCGTTTTAGAAATCTACATGATATCCTTCCCAAGAGATTTTCTTTGACTTACAGGTAGTATGATCACATCCATGGAAGGTCTGGGTTCGGATAATGTTTTCAGCTTACATGAAGATAACCATTACCGGATAAGCAAGAGCCTAGTGAAATCTGCAGAAGGAAGTACTGTACCCCTGACCAGAGTGAAATGTCTGGTCTCCATGACAACCCCACATGACATCAGACTTCATGGGTCATCAGTTACTCCAGCTTTTGTTGAATTTGACACATCCCTTGAAGGGTTTGGGTAAGAAATTTGCAAGGTAGCCAAACCTTATGTTATTTTATGCCTCAGTCTTGCCTTTGACAAATAGACCTTTGGTTTTAAATTTACTCAAGTACAATACAGTATATGCTATATATTTTCAAAGTTCTTGAGTATGTTATTTTAAAGTTTTTAGATTTAATTATTTTTAATTATTATGCTAAATAGGTAGGTATGGTATGGGAATCAGCAGTCTAAGGTCCACAGTCCAAATCTGTATTTGAAATTTCTTTTTTTGTAAATTATGTTTCATTTTAACATAGCCACATTCATTTATGTATATATATTATTTATAATTGGAGAATATTTTCATGCTGGAATACAAAATTGTGATAGAGACTATCTGGTCTGCAAAGCATAAAATATTGATGTTCAGGCCTGCTCAAGAAAATGTTTATCAATGCCTGATTTAGTAGAATAAAGTTACAGATAACATACAAATTAAAATTATTCTAAAAGATCTTTGGCTAGGTTTTGTCATCATTTTTTTTCCCTCAAATGACCTAACTTACTAGCTTACACATTATACATATTCAGTTACTATCACATTAAATGAGTAAATACTTGCAAGTGGCAGAAAAAAACTATAGTAGTGGAAGTAACAATAAAGAGTCTAGGAGGGGTTCCTTGGTGGCCTAGTCGTTAGGATTCTAGTTTTCACTACGCTGGCCCAGGTTCAGTTCCTGGTTGGGGAACTGAGAATCCTGCAAGTTGCGAGGCCAAAAAAAAAAAAAAAATAGAGACACTCCTCTGCTTATAGGTTCTAGAATAAAATATATTAATCATTTTTTAAAAAGAAATCTGTAGCAAATCTAGAAGAGTATATTTATAAAGTCACTTAGCCTCAAAACCAATATAAATGCTAAAAGATCTATATCTGTGCTAGTTTTTTGTGGGATTCTTATACATAAATTGTGTTTTAAGAACATTGTTGTGGATTATTGTCGGACAGTGAATTAAAACACATCTGGGACTGGGCGAAACTAATCAGAACAGTTGTTAGCAGAGGAGAGTGACTCACTAGGAAGGGCCACAAGGGACTTTCTCTATAAATATGATGATGAAATTGTTCCAATATCTTGAATAGGGTTATACATTGGTGCATTTTACCATGTGCAAATTATACTATTTTTTTTTTTTTTTAATTTAAAGTGTCTTTGGATATTCTCATAATTAAAAGAAGGGAAAGACTGTTAGGCATCCAAACTTATTCCATAATCGCTTGTCTCTGATTACCCTTAAATAATGGTAGTTTATTTCACTGTGGTAAGTACATAGCAATAAGAGAAGAAAACAGTTGCCCTCTAAAATGTACTTTATCTTTTACTTAATAGCTGCCTGTTCCTGCCCAGTCTGGCCCCTCATAATGCCCCTACAAACAATGCTGTCACAACAGGTCTTATCGATGGGGCTGTGGTCAGCGGCATTGGTTCCGGTAAGTATTACTTCCTCTGCTTATGAGATTCTTTTTTTATTTTTCAGCAGACTATATATTATCTAGAGATTTTGCTCTTTCTGGCACCTTTTTCAAATACAAATATGAGTCAACACAAACTCTCTCATTGTTATTTTTCTATTTTCACTTTAGGCGAACGATTCTTCCCTCCTCCATCTGGCTTAAGCTACTCCAGCTGGTTTTGCATTGAACATTTTAGCTCTCCTCCCAGTAACCACCCAGTCAGACTCCTTACTGTTGTTCGCCGAGCAAATTCTTCTGAGCACCATTATGTATGCCTTGCCATAGTTCTCTCTGCAAAAGATCGGTCTCTGATTGTCTCCACCAAAGAGGAACTACTCCAAAATTATGGTCAGTATCTGCCTTTTTCTTTTTGATTCCTGGCAATTATTAAAAGTACCAAACTTCATTTTAATATTCAGTTTTGAGGTCCAGTGGTAATTCTTCTCTCATTTAAATTTTTATGGAATAGAATAGGTTCTATGATAGCTTGAAGATTGTTTACTGGTGAAATTTCAGGGCACTTTCATTTTCAAAAGAGACTTAGATAGAAAACAGTGGAGAGAGGTCCTAAAATAAGGATTCATCTCTGCTCGCCAAGAAATCACAGCTTTTGCTAGGAAAGCAGGATGCTTATTTAATACATTTTAGTAAGGATTTTCATTGGCTGTGAATTCTGCTTGACTAATGAATATTCATTGAGCACCTGCCTACCATATGTGCCACTCTGTGCTAGACACAATAACATTTTAATTGCTTTATTCACTGCTAACCTTCAAGGCTTAATACTGACCATTTAATAATCCTAATTCTCTTAATTCCCTCCAACATGCCATACCGTTACATTGCTGACTTCAAACTCAAGGCATTCATAAAGATCTTCCAAAAGATATAAATAAAATAATATCAAAATATCAGTTCACTGAATTTTCTTTGCTCTGAATGTAAGCATTTGTCTATAAACATACCTCTTTTTTATCGTCTAATTTTGTCTTTTAACTAATTAAATAAAATAATAGCATATATTGCTTCACCTGTAGTCACTATTCACTTATTAATTGAATATGAATATTAACTCATCAGTTAGATAGTAAGGCTTCTTGTCTTAGGATGCTTAACCACTATCAGCACAGAGTTAGGCATCAATACAGGAATTGTTTTAAAATCCTTTATTTGCCCATTTTGTGGCATTTGATTCTGTTTCTATTTTCTTCCTAAGTAAGACTACCTCCAGTCTTGAGATACCTACTCCCTCTGTTCTTTCACTATGTCTCTGACCTCTCTCACAGTTTCCTTCAACAGCTTTCTCTTCCACCTTCCTCCTAAAATTCCTGTTCTTCAAGCTTTTATGTTTAGTCTTTGTACTCAACCAGCTTTTCATGAGAAAACATCAATTTTCTGTTAGCATTATGCCTTTGTAACCTCAGGGACACTGTGAAGTTAAAATTATTTAATTTGTCTGTATTCCAGGCTTTGTCCTCATCTGTTCACTGTGCACTAGACATCTTAATGTGAATAAAAGTCAACAGAAATATTCTTAAAATCTGTATTTCCTTCTGTTTTCCTGTCTTGCTAAATAATAGCCTCATTAGCAGTTATCCTGTCTTTTGTTGTTCATTCGCTGGTTGTATCAGACTCTTTGTGACCCCATGGACTGCAGCACATCAGGCTTCCCTCTCTATCTCCTGGAGTTTGCTCAAGCTCATGTCCATTGAATTGGTGATGCCATCCAACCATCTCATCCTCTGCTCTCCTCTTCTCTTCCTGCCCTCAATCTTTCCTTGCATCAGAGTCTTTTCCAGTGAGTCATCTCTTTGCATCAGGTGGCCAAAGTATTGGAGCTTCAGCATCAGTCCTTCCAATGAATATTCAGGTTTGATTTCCTTTCGGATTGATTGGTTTGATCTCCTTGCTGTCCAAGGGACTCTCAAAGAGTCTTCTCCAGCACCACAGTTTGAAAGCATCAATTCTTTGGGACTCAGCTTTCTTTATGGTCCAAGTCTCACAGCTATGCATGACTCCTGGAAAAACCATAGCTTTGACTATATGGACTTGGTCAGCAAAGTGATGTCTTTGCTTTTTAATATATTGTCTAGGTTTGTCATAGCTTTCCTTCCAAGGAGCAAGCTATCCTATCGAAATACCTCAAATCATCCTTGAAACTTCAGCTGGGAAGCTACCCCTCTTTCTACTCAGTCTTACTCTACTGTCCCTCCTTAATGTTGCTTGAATTTTCCTTTCTACCCTGTGCCCACTGTCATAGCCTTTGTTTATATTCTTTACCACTTACCTGGACTTCATAGATTTTAATTTTTATTTTGTTCTTGTCCGTTTATCCTACCAGAAGTCTTAAGTTCCCACTCATGATACTTCTATTTTTGTAATCTGGACCCTACCACCTAAAAATTGAAAAGGGAATAATGAGTTAAGTGAATAATAATGGAGAATTTGGAAAGAGGATAGAATTTAATAGAAAAGTTTGGATTGGATCTGGGAATATTTCAATAAAAAATGTTTTCTAACTATATCATTCACTGAATATAATTTGTAAGACTACAGTAGTTAATATATCATTGGAAATTGTAGTAACATATACATTAGTAATATTAACGATATTACTTTTATAAGCATCTATCCTCTGAATAGCTACAGTTCATTAAGATGCCTAGGTAACTTAAAGTTATCAGAACCAGTTGGCTCACTAAATATCCTGAAATACTACTGAATGCTGGGTATATCTTAGTTTAAGCCTGAGTCAGAATGTGAAGCTCTCAGAAAAATTTTTCATCTTCTACAACTCTCAAGAGGATTCAGTCTATTAGCCAGGGAAGGGAGAGGGAAGAGTTCTTGGTTTCACCCATACCTTTTCTCTTTATTTTTGCATCCCTTAGTCCATGACACTAGACCTCATCAATAGATGTATACTCTGAATCATCATTTAAAAATAAAATCTTGGCTTTTCAGTGTATGGAAATATTTTAAGATTCCAAAAGTACGATGTTTTATTTGTGCTTGTTTCTTCAAATAAAGTTTCTTACAAACTTTTAATTGTCGGTATATTATATGAGTTTGTCCTGAAAACCACTGGGTCTGCATTAAGGTAAATGGTTAAGATTAGCTTTTTTTTTAAAAGTTTTCTTGGGTTGTGGGGAGGAATGAGTTTTTAACATCTGGATTTCTGCTGCTGTCCCATCTTCTTTTGAATTCTTATAAAAGATAAATTAATTTTAACTACTTTAGCATTAAGTTAGTACTTAGCCCATTATATCCTGGCATAATTTGGCAACATACTCGGTAGCAGAGGCAAACCAGACTAGAGTCAAGAAATGACTGCAAATGTTAGCAGATCCCCAGAGCTAAAGAAAATATCTATCCAATTAAAAAAGAAAAATTTTTCCACTCCACAAATCACTTTGTTACCAACAGTCATCAGCTAAAGGTCAAGGCTGTACAACTACAAAGTAAGAACAAATAGTTGCGCCCCTTGTATCACTGAACAGAACAGAAAGCAAAAATAAACTGTTTAATTTTCTTTTTTATTTTTCTAACCAACTCTATAATCGAATGCATGTTAAACTATGATTTTAAAAGATCTTTTATAACAGACTATGATGGGTAGTATTCAACTAATCTCTTTTTTATCTGTCATAAATTTACTTTACAGTCTATTTATTTTTCATTTCATTAGTTATCATAACTTTAATTATGACTATGTATCTTGAGCAGAAATGAGCGAAATATATCCCAGGTTTTACTTTTTACTACAGTAAAGCTGTTCAATGAATAAGGTATTTTTATTTACATCATCATCATAATAGTCTGGGCTTCCCAGGTGACTCAGTGGTAGAGAATCCGCCTGCTGAAGCAGGAGACATGGATTCAATCCCTGGGTCAGGAAGACACCCCCTGGAGAAGGAAATGCAACCATCTCCAGTGTTGTTGCCTGGGAAATCCCATGGACAGAGGAGCCTGGCAGGAAACAGACCATGGGGTCACAGGAGTCAGATGCAACTTAGTGACTGCACAACAACAAGATATTAGCCCAACCAAGAGTGGAAGTCTCAATGTGAATAACTGTTAGAATGAGGATGATGATGAGTTTTCAATTTCTTCCCTCTCCTCCTTCAGTTGATGATTTTAGTGAAGAATCCTCTTTCTATGAGATTCTGCCATGCTGTGCTCGCTTCCGTTGTGGAGAACTGATCGTTGAGGGACAGTGGCATCACCTGGTTCTGGTGATGAGCAAAGGGATGCTGAAGAACAGCACTGCAGCTCTCTACATTGACGGCCAGCTTGTCAGCACTGTGAAGGTGAGCGTGCTTGGAAACCCACCTTACAAGACAGTTCAGTGGTGTGTGCAGAGCATGTATGTGTATGTTTGCAAGGGTATTTCTTTTTAAATACTGGCTTAATGTTAATGTGTCCTTCAGTGCCCATTTAAAACAGTATGTGAGAGTCATGTGGCTGGCTAATTCATGTCACTTTGTTAGAAATAAAGGAGGTGTTACAAGGTGCTGAAGATGTTAGTGAATAGCACAGTGCTTGAGCGCTGAAGGACAAGCACTTGCCGGATTGGTAAGTGCTTTTTCACCATAGAGAAACCAGTTGGATGGCTGGAAACCAGATTTGTTATTCTTGTTATTCAGTCGCTAAGTTATGTCTGACTCTTTGCAACCCTCTGGACTGTAGCCCGCCAGGCTTCTCTGTGGGATTTCCCAGGCAAGAATACTGGAGCCAGCTGCCATTTCCTTCTTCAGGGGATCTTCCCGACCCGAGGATCAAACCCTCATCTCCTGCATTGGCAAGTGGGTTCTTTACCAGCTGAGCCAAGAGGAAACCCCTAGATGTCTCAATAAACAATGAACACACTATTTTGTCACTTCATTTTTACTACTGTGTGCAGTCCAGTAGATTCTGTTTTCCTTTAGAGTTTGAGTTGTTTTTATTTATATTTATTTTCAGATCAACAGGATTAGTCCCTGAAAATAATATTGGGTGTTTCCTTATTGTTTGTTGAATGAATGAATGCATACACATTACTCTCGATAGCTGTCCTACAGTTTTCAGAAGAGAGGCAAGAGAGTTGATGTAACCAGTAAAGAATCCAAAGGTCCTTTTTTAAGTCAGGATGAATTTTGCATGTTACTTTCTACGGAACTGTGTTTAGCAAGCTCTTAAAGTTCTTTAACTTTGAAAAGATGGTATCCATTTTTATAGAGATATCACTTGAAAGAAGCAAGAAAGATGAATTCGGCCTTTTTCTGAATTGAAGTTTAAAAAGTAGTGAAATGGGCCGCCTTTGAATACATTTCCTTCCTTAATGATATTTTACTGTGACATTGTTTCAACATGATAAATCCTGAAACAAACTCTGTGGGAATAGTCATATGTTTTCTTTGTATACAGGATTGCATTTGAAATGGGCTTGTAGATTCTTTAGAAGGTTGCTCCTTCATTATTTTTAGTATTAATATTATTGAAAATAAAAATGTCTAACTTCTTGGATTGTGAAGTAGGAAATTTATTATTGATATATTGATATCATCATCACTATGCCTATGGGAAGTCACAGTCCTCTGAAACTAACCTTTAGGTCTTCATACTCATACTCTTAACATCACAGGGAGCTGTTCTTTAATGCACAGAGTAATAGATGTGATCTGAAGCTGGGACAGTGTTAAGACAAAACGATCTATGGAAATGTTATACACACTTGTCAACAGATGAGAACTGCCTGTACTGTAAGAAGCTACTTGATTTCCTGATCTCTTACGCTCTATAATTATATGTTTATTGTAATAATTGAATGACAGTTTAAGCATCTTGTAAGTAAACAGTAGTATAATTTAAAATCTGAAAATATATTTTTCACTGAGATTAAACTGTGTGTATAAATTATAACCCCCTTCATGGATCACAGCCTTGTCATGGAGAAGGGGCTCGCATAACTCAATGGAGCTATGAGCCATACCATGCAGGGCCACCCAAGACAGATGGGTCATGGCAAAGAGACGTCAAGGGAATATTTTATGCATGGATGGGCTTGATAAAGGACAGAAATGGTAAGGACCTAACACAAGCAGAAGAGATTATAAAAAGGTGGCAAGATTCCACAGATGAACTACACAAGAAAGGGCTTAATGACCCAGATAACCATGATGGTACGGTCACTCACCTAGAGCCAGACATCCTGGAATATGAAGTTAAGTTGGCCTGAGGAGGCATTACTATGAACAAAGCTAGTGAGGTAACAGAATTCCAACTGAGCTATTTAAAATCATAAAAGATGATGCTGTATTTGAGGGTGGGATGATTTGGGAGAATGGCACTGAAACATGTATACTATCATGTAAGAAATGAATCGCCAGTCTATGTTCGATACAGGATACAGGATGCTTGGGGCTGGTGCACGGGGATGACCCAGAGAGATGATATGGGGTGGGAGGTGGGAGGGGCGTTCAGGATTGGGAACTCATGTACGCCCGTGGCGGATTCATGTCAATGTGTGGCAAAACCAATACAGTATTGTAAAGTAAAATAAAGTAAAAATAATAATTAAAAAAAAGAAAATTGGACATTAAGAAAAAAAAAAACCTATTTCCCTAGAAAAGCATGAATGGAATTCATTCCCTTAGAATGAAATGGAGAACTCATGGAAAAGACGTTTGAAATATAAACTAGGTAGGATTTACTACAGACTATGAATAATTTAATCAACATGTTATTAAATGTTCCATCTATATTAGTACTGGTCTCTCTTCTATGACAGGGTGTTGTGTGACAGAAGGAAAGAGGTTTAGGGCCCAGACAGCCCTGGGGTGAAATCTAATTTGCAAACTCACCAGAGCAGAACTTTACCTGGAACAAGTTAGATGCACTCAACCTCAGTTGTTTCACTCAAAAAATGTCTTTCCATGGGCTCCTTTGTATATCATAATTACTGAAAAGATCTGTGTCTCCTGTCATCCAATTTAATTCAAAATAAAAACAAAAAAATAGGAGTTTAGGATTAACATATATACTGTTTTATATAAAATAAATAATCAACAGAGACCTACTGTATAGCACAGGGAACTTACTCAATGCTCTGTAAAAACCTATATTGGAAAAATAATCTGAAAAAGAGTGGATATATGTATGCATGTAACTGAACTACTTTGCTGTACACCTGAAACTCATACGACTTTGTAAATCAACTGTACCCCAATATAAAATAAAAATTAAATTAAGGAAAAAAAATTTATAAATCATAAAAGATGATGCTGTATTTTAACAGCATTTAACATTTTAGTTACACTCAACATGTCAGCAAATTTGGAAAACTCAGCAGTGGCCACAGGACTAGAAAAGGTCAATTTTCATTCCAGTCCCAAAGAAAGGCAATGCCAAAGAATGTTGAAACTACTATATAATTGTGCTCATTTCACAGGCTATGCTCAAAATTCTTCAAGATAGGTTTCAGCAGTATGTGAACCAAGAACTCCCAGATGTACAAGCTGAATTTAGGAAAGGCAGAGTAACCAGAGATCAAATTGCCAACATCTGTTGAATCATAGAAAAAGGAAAGGAGTTCCCAAAAAACATCTGCTTCTGCTTCACATCGGACTGCACTAAAGCCTTAGACTGTGTGGATCACAACAAGAGGAAAAGTCTTAAAGAGATCGGACTATGAGACCACCTCACCTGGCTCCTTAGGAACCTGTATGTGGGTTAAGAAGCAACAGTGGGAACCGGAACTAGTAACAACAGACTGGTTCAAAATTGGGAAAGGAGTACAACAAAGCTATATATTGTCACCTTGCTTATTTAAGTTATATGCAGAGTACATCATGCAAAATGCCAAGCTGAGTGAATCACAAACTGAAATCAAGATTGCCAGGAGAAATTTCAGCAACCTTATATATGCTGATGATACCACTGTCATGGCAGAAAGTAAGAACTAAAGAGAAGACGAAGAAGCTGGCTTGAAACCCACCGTTCAGAAACCTAAGATCGTGGCATCTGGTCCCATCACTTCATGGGAATTAGAAGAGGGAAAAGTGGAAGCAGTGACGGATTTTATTTCCTTGGACTCCAAAATCACTACAGACAGTGACTACAGCCTTGAAATTAAAAGATGCTTCCTCCTCAGAAGGAAAGCTATGACAAACCTAGACAATATATTAAAAAGCAGAGACATCACTTTGCCGACAAACGTCCGTATAATCAAAACTATGGTTTTTCCATTAGTCATATACAGATGTAAAAATTGGATCATAAAGAAAGGCTGAGCACCGAAGAATTGATGATTTTGAGTTGTAGTGCTGGAGAAGACTCTTGAGGGTCCCTTGGACATCCAGGAAATCAAACCAGTCATTCCTAAAGGAAATCAATCCTGAATATTCATTGGAAGTAGTGATACTGGAACTGAAGCTCTAGTACTTTGGCCACATAATACAAAGAGCCAGCTTTTTGGAAAAGACACTGATGCAGGGAAAGACTGAGGTGCAAAAGGATCAGGTGGTGGCAGAAAAAGAGATGGTTGGATGGCATCACCAACTCAATGGACATGAGTTTGTGCAAACTCTAGGAGACAGTTGGAGGCATGCTGCAGTCCATGGTGTCACAAAGTATTGGAGCAACTGAATGACAGTAACAACATAAATTATTTAATACTCAATTTTCTAATATTTGTATAGCACTTTACTCATTCTTAATAAAACACTTAATACAATTTTATTCAACAGACTCACATTGCACGTGTTATAACTAATTGTAAGACTGCCTACCTAACCATAGTTGGAAAGTTCTTTTTATATCAACCTGAAAATTCCATAACAGCATCATTAATTTCATTTGCAAACCAGAGAGTAGTAGGGTCCCTATATTTGTCTGTTGCCCTTTCTAGCGTTAGGTGGTTTATCTGTTTTACAGAGTTCAGTTACAAACTTCCGTCTTGCGCGTCAGTTTCTAGAATCTTGGCCTGCTCTTACCTTTCCCGACTCAACAGCATTTGTATATTTGTAAAGTTGTATGGCCCTGGGATAATGAAAACCTACATTTGAAAAGTGGTTATTTTCCTAGTGACAGTATTTGGGGTTGAATCTCACAAATTTGCTTTCCTTTCCTTTCCAGCTTCATTATGTTCACAGTACTCCCGGGGGCTCAGGCTCTGCCAATCCACCAGTTGTTAGCACAGTCTATGCCTACATTGGTACTCCGCCTGCCCAGCGCCAAATTGCTTCATTGGTTTGGCGCCTGGGACCTACACACTTTCTAGAAGAAGTATTACCTCCTTCAAATGTTACTACCATTTATGAACTAGGACCAAATTATGTGGGAAGCTTTCAGGCCGTATGTATGCCATGTGAGTAACTTATTCTTTGTTCTTAAAATTGTGTAAGACTTACCTCCTGTGATATAAATGTGTGAATAAGCGCATACGTGTAGATAAGATTATACATTACGTTTGTCTAATAAAGGGGCCTTCTCCTCTGCGTTCAGCATGAAACTGTTGACCTCTCTCTGCTATTCAAAATGCTCTCCTCCACTAATCATCCCGTCCATCCTTGTTTCTTGTCTTCATGTCTGATCTTCACGTCTGATCTAGTTTTCCAGTTTCTCTTCTTGGCTCCAAGATGTGGGTGTATACTTCTAACAGTCTAACCCCAACCTTCTTCTCTCTGTCATTTCTCCTATTACGTGAAGCCATTTAAAGTGTATGTCCTTTGGGAAAAGGAAGGAAGGAAGAGCCTGACAAACACACACATAACATTCTTTAGCTTGGAACAGTTAGCATCAGTTTGCCTCGTCTCTTTATTCCTGCAGTCCACTCCTGTTATCCTTTATTCCAAAAGGAATTTAGAATCAGAGCGCTGATGTTAAGCTCAGTTCTTTGGTAGCGCTCTTTCCAGATGCTACCTTCCCTTCCCTCGTTCTCATTCTGCCAAAGTTCTAAGTAGACTTGGGTCAAGTATACTATGAATGATGATAGTACTATGACTACGTAATTGTGCTTTCACTTAGTTTCTTGATACAGATAATATCTAATAATAGCTAACACTGACTGAGCACTTAATATGTGCTGAATAAATTGATACCCAAGAAGGACATAGCTGTTCTGGGCCCCTCACAAGTATCCATTTGTCTCCTCAAAACACCAGGACTTAGGGACTATTGTTACCATCCGCATTGTACAGATGAGGAAACTGAGGTGCAGAGATGTATAGGTCACTCAGCTTTTAAGTGAGCAAGCAGAGGTTCACACTGAGTCACCTTCTTCAGAACTACTCTGCTGTGTCTGCTGGAGGAATAAAGAGAGGTGTGTATGAGAGCTCTCATTGGGAAGGAGACCTGATGCTACAAAGTTCACAGGTGTTCCACGCATTCCCTTGTTCCTTGGAACCAAGAGAAAGTGTTTTGTAATTCCTTTGGTAATACTTAGAACTCTTCTTCTTCCTTTACATTGTGCTACATATTAAGTATATTTTAAGAGTAAAACTTGGGATGCAAAGCTTTATGTTATTTAGTTGCTAAGTCATGTGCAACTCTTGAGATCCCATGGACTGTAGCCTGCCAGGCTCCTCTGTCCATGGGATTCCCCAGGCAAGAATACTGGAGTGGGTTGCCATTTCTTTCTCCAGGCAAAGCTTTGTGACTGGGTAGTTTTTCCTTATTTTCTAATTAAAGAAATAAATGAAGAGCTGGAAATTAAGTAAGACAGTTTCTAAATTTTAGCTCCTTGTTCCACTTTAAAAGATTTTCAAGGCTACCCACTTAAAAATGGTGATAAGAAAAAGAATAAATAAATAAATAATGATAAGAATTAAAAAATTGTCTTAGGATCAAAGAAAAGCTGATAATTTTGAAAAGGATTATTCTTCTTTTGAAGGTAAAGATGCAAAATCTGAAGGTGTGGTCCCATCTCCTGTGTCATTAGTACCAGAGGAAAAGGTGTCATTCGGCCTCTATGCACTGTCCGTGTCTGCTTTGACAGTGGCGAGAATCCGGAAGGTATACAACAAGCTCGACAGCAAAGCCATCGCTAAGCAGGTAAGCAGAATGATTTCCCAGTGGGCCGCGGCTAATACTCCCTGCAAAGGTGTTCCAGAGCTTTCTCTGGCACCCCCCAAGCAGGAGTGGTTGCTAAAAACAGCATTTTTCATCTATTACTTTGGTTTATTTTGCTTTGGATTTAAGCCACAACATTTTTAGCCATTTAGTGTAATTTGGAAGGGTGAGAATTTCCTTCCAAGTGTCCAGTTTATATTCTTATATTTTCATTGGCAATTAAGAAATTGAACCTTAGGAAACTAAAGAACATAACTGCTATTTTAATTTTTTTCTGGATAACTTTCTAAACACCGGGCACCATTTTGTTCAGGACACAGCAGTAGATGAAGAGTAAATCCCTGCCTTTACTAACGTCATTCTGATGGAAGGGAATAACCTGATCATAGAGTATGTTGGAAGACGAAGAGTGCTAGGTAGAAAAACCAAGCCCGAAAGCGGAGAGAGAGAGGCTGATAGTTTCAGTGGAAGGGTCAGAGGAGGCCTCCCTGAGAAGGTGAAATTGGAGCAGTCTTGAGAGAGAGAAGGCAGCAAAGAATGATGTATGTATGAGGGGAGGGGAGTGGAGTGTGCATTCCAGGAATACTAGTGCTGAGGCCCTGAGGGGACAGTACATGCCTGCCAGAGAGGCAGGTGTGGCCAGAACAACAGGAGAGAAGGCCTGGGTAGTAGGCCAGGCGAAAATGGAGTCCCTTGTGCAGATCCGAAGAAAACTAGAGGAAGAGTAATTTGGGGGGCGGTGAGGGAGATATTGAGAATTATGTTTTGGAAAACTGGTGTCTCCATTAAGAGGCTTCTCAAAGCCACTGAAAATAGGAGTCGGTTCAGGGGAGAGATTTGAATGCCAGGGTTGTCCCTAGGTGGTGGTAAAGCCACGAGACCAGGTGCAGTCACCAAAGAGGAGATGCAGGTAGAGAAGAGGAAAGGTTTACAGACAGATCTGGCACATTCCAGTGTCCCGGCCCCGGGGGGCTGATGAAGAGCCAGCACGAAAGGAGGAAGCGAGCAGCCTGGTGTTGAAGGCAGTGATTCACTGTGGCGGATGTGTCAGAGCAGTCAAGAAGGGTGAAGGCTGAGCACCACCGTCAGGTTTAGGAAGGGGGAGTCGTCAGTGACCTTGACAAGACATTTTGGCTGTTGAGGGGAGGCAAAGCCGAGGGGAAGGAAATCAAGAGGCTGGAAGGAAAGGATTTGGGAATAGTAAGTCCTGACAAGCTCTTAAGCCAGAGGCTTGCCTGTGAATAGATATATCTCTCTTCTGAGAAACATAAACCACATAAATTTAGTTCTACAGATAACAACAGAATTACATCTATGAATTAGATTTTTTTGCTTTAAAAGCAAGTTGTGTATGTCTGTGCAAAATACATTTCTTTTGTGTGGGCATGTTTTATCCATAAACTTTTGAGCAATTTATGTGACATTTATTTGCATATGGTGTGAAGCAATTTTTTTTTGCTTTCCTCTCGAACTTGTAAACTTTCCCCTTGCCCCTGTTAGGGTGGACGCAGACAGTGCCTTATATTCATTATATGATATTCACTGATCAGAAATGGAGGCAGTGAGTGTTGAGAAACTTTACACCACAAACGAGTTTCATTCAGGACTCCAGAGCTGTTCCCCAAGACCCCCTCACTACCTTTCTCTCGGTGGATTGTATTAATATTTCACTTGCTTCCTCCGAGTTTCCACACCTTTGCAAGTATTTGCACGTTTTTAAAAAATGAACACTCATGTTTTTTAACACTCTGCGAAGTCGAGAGAGCAAAGTTATGTTCCCCATTCGTGTTCTTTTTTCTTTTCCAGTCAGAATGTTGAGACCGTTCCTCTCTGATGACATTTTTTCCTTTCCTGTTCTTCAGTTAGGCATTTCCTCCCATGAGAACGCCACTCCTGTGAAGCTGATCCACAACTCCGCAGGACACCTCAACGGGCCCGCACGGACAGTTGGGGCTAGTCTGATTGGATACTTGGGTGAGTCACGTTGCCTTTTCCTTTAAGGCTTCTTTGTGCTGGTGATTTAGTCAACTGAGTCACTCTTTGTGACCCCATGCTCCGTAGCCTGCCAGACTCCTCTGTCCATGGGGTTTCCAGGGCAAGAATATTGGAGTGGGTTACCATTTCATCCTCCAGGGGATCTTCCCAACCCAAGGATTGAAACCATGTCTCCCGCATTAGTAAGTGGATTCTTTACCACTGAGCCACTAGGGAAGCCCTCAAACTTCTTTATTTGCCTTCAAATCCCTTTAACTTTCTCATTTGAGTGTGGTGTCCTAAGTTCATATTTTATACTGCTGACCTGTCATGTTCTTACAATATTCAGAGATTAATGTCAATCCCAAACTCCAGTGAACTTTAAAAATTATAACCGTTTATAAAATTCCGTCAACTTACCCCTGTCTTTTGTCAGTGCTGATGAGCACTGATTGTATGCTGCTACATAATTTCAAGGTGATAGTCACACTCCATTGAGGGACAGATATAAAGACTTGGAAATACTGATGATTGCTACATGATTTGGTGCCACAGTGAAGACATGTGTGGTGCTTCTGTTTTTGGAAATGAGCTAGAAATAAGAGCTTCAGAGTAGAAGCCCTGTGGATCCAAGTATAATTAAAGTCAGCTCTACAGAGCCTCAGATCTCATATCTGCTCAGAAAGAGTTGATCATTTTGGTTAGGTAGAATTTTGAAACATAACCAAATCAGGCCATCCAAAATTCAAAACTAGCAATTATGTATTCTAATCTGCAAATCAGTATGTAATATCAAAGTGTTAGTCTCTAAGTCATGTCCAGCTCTTTGCGAGTCCACCAGACTCTTCTGTCCATGGGATTTCCCAGGCAAGAATATTGAAGTGGGTTGCCATTTCCTTCTCCAAGGAATCTTCCCAACCCAGGAGTCGAACCCAGGTTTCCTGCATTGCAGGCAGGTTCTTTACTGCCTGCGCCACTAGGGAAGCCCAGTATATAGTGTGTATTCCTTTTAAAATTAACAAAAAGTGTTATGCCAGTCAGTGTCCTACATGTTTATCAGTCCTTGGCAATTATTGTTCCATCAGCAGCCACGTCTCTGAACTTTTTCTTTTTTGACCATATTGTATTGCTAAAAGTTTCCTTTATGCTAAAGCCCATGGTAATTCTTTGTTCAGCTCAGGAGATATTTCCTGAGCTCTGCTCTACGTTCTTTGCAAAAATACGGCAGCACTGTTGTTGTTGTTCAGTTGCTCAGTTGTGTCCAACTCTTTGTGACCCCATGGACCGCAGCACACCAGGCTTCCCTGTCCATCACGAACTCCTGGAGCTTGCTCAAACTCTTCAGTGATGCCATCCAACCATCTCATACTCCATCGTCCCCTTCTCCTCCTGCCTTCAGTCTTTCCCAGGATCAGGGTCTTTTTCCAATGAGTCTGCTCTTCACATGAGGCCAAAGTATTGGAGCTTCAGCTTTAGCATCAGTCCTTCCAATGAATATTCAGGGTTAATTTCCTTCAGGATTGACTGGTTTGATCTTGCCGTTCAAGGGACTCTCAAGAGTCTTCTCCAGCACCACAGTTTGAAAGCATCATTTCTTCGGTGCTCAGCCTTCTTTATGGTCCAATTCGTAGATCCGTACAAGACTGCTGGAAAAACCATAGCTTTGACTGTACGGACCTTTGTTGTCAAAGTGATTTCTCTACTTTTTAATACCTTGCCTAGGTTTGTCATGGCTTTCCTTCCAAGAAGCAAATGACTTTTAAATTCATGGCTGCAGTCACCATCCACAGTGATTTTTGGAGCCCAAGGAAATAAAATCTGTCACTGTTTCCATTTTTTCCCCATCTATTTCCCACAAAGTGATGAGACCGTTTGCCATGATCTCAGTGTTTTGAATGTTGAGTTTTAAGCCAGCTTTTTCACTCTGCTCTTTTGCTTTCATCAAGGGGCTCTTTAGTTCCTCTACACTTTCTGCCATTAGAGTAGTGTGTCATGTGCATATTTGAGGTTATTGATATCTCTCCCTGTAATCTTGATTCCAGCTTGAGCTTCAGCCAGCCTGGCACGTCAAATGATGTGCTCTGCATATTAAGTTGAATAAGCAGAGTGACAGTATATAGCCTCCTTCTATTCCTTTCCCAGTATTGAACTAGTCTGTTGTTCCATGTCCAGTTCTAACTATTGCTTCTTGATCTGTGGTATAGTAGAAAAAGCAGTGAGTGAAGAGCTCAAAGATTTAGGTTCTAAGCCTTCATCTGTCACTGTGGATTTATGCCAGACATTGGAACTCTGTGGATGTCAGTTTTTCTTATCTATAAACTGGTAATGCTGGCCCTAATTACCTTAGACGGTAGTTTTCAAAATCTAACTCCATGCTATATAAAAGCATTGTGAATGCTACAAGACACACAGAAATATAAAATGCATATTGGCTTTGTTTTTTTAAGAAACTCAATTTTGATCAGTAGGCAGATGACATTCAAAAAATGCCTTAAAAAAAAAAAAAGGTGAAGAACATAGATAATTATTACAAAGTTAGTTCCAATACTGTGTTTACCATGCTTTTCAAGATTACCGATGTAGTTACTCATATTACGTAACTGAGAGACGCTTTGAGCAATAATGTTGAATGCGGTTTGTTTGACTTTTTTATGGGCTTCTCAAGCCTACCAGTGCAGGAGCCACAGGAAATGCGGGTTCGATCCCTGGGTCAAGAAGATCCCCTGGAGGAGGAAATGGCAAGTCACTCCAGTGTTCTTGCCTGGGACATCCCATGAACAGAGCAGCCTTGAGGGCTATGGTCCATAGGGTCGCAAGAGTTGGATGCAACTTAGTGACTAAAAACAAATAATGCATAATTAATGAATAGTTCTTAAGATGATGTATTCAGTTCTTGTTTACAATGGGGAATTTATTTTAACTGTTTTCCACTGTCTTTTAATCAGGAGTAAGAACGTTTGTTCCTAAGCCTGTTGCCACTACTTTGCAGTACATTGGTGGAGCCGCAGCCATCCTGGGCCTGGTGGCCATGGCTTCTGATGTGGAAGGGCTGTACGCAGCAGTCAAGGCCCTGGTTTGTGTGGTCAAGAGTAACCCACTAGCCAGCAAAGAAATGGAAAGAATCCGGGGCTACCAGGTTTGTAACAATAAAGCTTGGTCTTCACTTTACTTTGCATTACAAATCTTATAATTTTCATTGTTAATTCATATTTTTTCAAACTCTGGAAGAATTATATTGTCCAAGTAAACTTTAAAAGTTGGTAGTTCTTATTAAAATAAAACATGTTTCAAATAAGAATGTGGGTTGTTAGTTCAGTTATTTTTCTCTATGACAATAGGAATTAAATAGTGTCAGGACTTCGCTGGTGATCCAGTGGTTAAGACTTCGAGTTTCCCATGCATGGGGAACAGGTTCCTTCCATGCTCCACAGCATGGGCAAAAGAAAAAGAAATAGGATCGTATTATCACTTGCTCTAGAAATGGCTAAATCAGTCATAATTCCGGGTTCTCCTGGTTTTCTTTGTCTTTCTCACACCATGTCATCTTTTACCCCCTCCCCTCCCGTGTTAGTTAGCTAGGGGATGTGAGAGCCACTGTATGTTAAGTTTGTCATTGCTAGTCCTGAAAACACAAGTGAGACTAAAAATATGCCCTGTTCATGTATTTACAGTCTCTGCTAGGTTTAGGTGCAAAGTTACTTTTAACAAGAGACAAAAGTATTTGGGTCAAGATTAAATTCCTCTAGGGTAGATGAAGTATAAATGCCTTCTCTAACTTTAGCAGTTAGTTCATTGGTAGTAGATAATGTTTACTATAATGTTTTCAGTAGATTTAATGTAATTTAATTAATTTAATTAATTTGTTTTGCAAAACTCTCAAAATAACAGTTGCAGCATTGTCTATCATGAAAAAATAGGAATAATCTCAATGTTCCAATAATATGAGAATGACTAATACTAATAATACTATAGCCATTCCATATATCATTCAGCCTTTTAAAATTGTAGTTATGGAGACAGTGTTGCAAAAGAAAACAATCCTTTTGACAAAATGTTATGTAGAGAACAGGAATAGAAAATTATATACATGTGATGGCAACAGCAACTCAAGGTATTTATGTACAAGTAGAGTTTATATAAAAGTGGATAGTTTAATAAGAGAATAATGGGATTACCCTGATTTTCAGATTTCCTATAATACTATGTTATCATGATGAAAGATTAGAAATCAGTGTAGAATTCTCAGGAATTGCTCTCCTTAGGGTTCTCGTGTGTGTGTGTCTGTGTGTACGATGATTGATCAGCAAGCATTGGTATTTTCTTTCAGTTGCTGGCAATGCTGTTTAAGAAGAAACGCTCCCTTCTTAACAGCCACATTCTCCATCTCACATTTTCCTTGGTGGGAACTGTTGACAGTGGACATGAGACCTCCATTATTCCAAATTCAACAGCTTTCCAGGATCTACTTTGTGATTTTGAAGTATGTAGATAAACACTAACTGGTAATACATAATCAATGAACTGATTCCTTATTTGGTGTATTTATAGAGTTAACTATGAAAGAGTTTTCTAAGACATGTTTTTATTCTATAATTTTATGATGCTCACGTTAATGTCATCAGTAAAACATGCAAAACAGAGTAGTGATTGTGCTTTTTACCGGCGATAATCCATGGTACCAATAGTATAACAGTGAAATGGTGTAATGCATATACCTAACTATAGTCAATTTGCTGTTGCCATTGGCATGACATGAGGCAGATGCATTTTCAGCAAAAAAAAGTTTTGGTTACTAATAGCTGTATAGTGAAATATTCATTTCGGCAAAATAACAAGATTTTTATTTCTACTGACCTACTACCATAATAGCTTCCACTTTGTCCTCTCAAGGCACCACTTAATCACGCATATTCTTTCTGTCTTTAATTTCTTGTTCACAGCACTTTGCACTCACATCACTATATAAAATCTCCTCCCGCAAGACTGGAGGCTTTACAAGGGCAGAGATCATGTCTGTCTGCATCTTTGTACCCCTACAGCCCAGAATAGTGTCTAGTACTCAAGAGTTTGCTGTGATGTCTGGCCCTAAATCATCTTTGTAGCTTTCATAAGCTCCATCTTGTCAGTTATTTTAAAGACTGTGTGGCATAAATTTCGTACTGAAACTTTATGTGGAAGCTTATTAGCAGCACCCCCTAAATAAAAATTCATGGCTCTCCTCTGCTCTTGGTACCCCAGCCTCCACAGCATATGATGCTGCGTTTCCATGTTTCCATTTTCTCGCATGTCCTCCTCTTGTCAGCTTTTAGGCATCACTCACCTGCCTCTTTATCTTGTTCACTACTTTCCCCATCATTTTCTGGTGATGGAATTTTCATTTTGTGGTTGTTCAGTCGGTAGGTCATGTGCGACTCTTGTGGCCCCCTAGACTGTAGTTCACCAGGCTCCTCTGTCCATGGGATTTTTGAGGCAAGAATGCTGGAGTGGGTTGCCATTTCTTTCTTCCTGATGCAAGGATGGAACCTGTGTCTCCTACATTGTATGAAATTTTCATTACTTTATTGAAAAGTGTCCATCTTCACTTCTTTATCCTTTCCCTCTGTGGTGTTCTTTTTCCTTTAGATTCTCACCCAGCCCCACAGGCTCATGTCTACGGAGACTTGCAAACCTAAATCTTTAGCTTGATATCTGAATCCAGACGTATTTCTAACTTCTTCCTAAATGTTTCCATTTCCGTGTCCCAGCAACACCTGCACTGAACATAACATCCTTTCCCCAAGTTAGTTCTTCCTTTGAACTTCTGTTTCTATTAGTAGCACCACCAATTCTCCCATTCATTGAGACTTGAAGTTGAAAAATGAGCTTCCTCCTCCTTCAGTGTTTATAAACAGCACGAATTAAGGCAGATTCTGCTTCCGCCTTTCATGTGTCCTGTGTTTTCTGTTTCTCCTGCTGCATCCTAATCCAAGCCCTAATCAGTTCTCCTCTTACTGAAATAGCGATCACTTCTTTTCCCCTTTCTTCAGTCCGTTTTACATGTTTTTTCACCTCATTCTTTCCAAGATATAATCATGTAACTTATTAAAAATTTTCAGTGCTCTGTCCTACACAGTAAAGTACACATTTCTCAGCCTGATATTCCAAATTCTAATACACAAACCTCTCGTTTTATTAGAAAATAACTATTTAATGTGTTTGAGCCCAGCACTGTATTAGGTGCTGCTGCTGCTAAGTCGCTTCAGTCATGTCCAACTCTGTGCGACCCCATAGACTGTGCAGCCCACAGGCTCCCCCATCCCTGAGATTCTCTAGGCAAGAACACTGGAGTGGGTTGCCGTTTCCTTCTCCAGTGCATGAAAGTGAAAAGTCAAAGTGAAGTCGCTCAGTCGTGTCCGACTCTTCACGACCCCATGGACTGCAGCCTACCAGGCTCCTCCATCCATGGAATGAAAAAATAGAAAAGTCCATGCCTCAAGGCGTTTAGTGCATTAGATGAGAAAAGCAAATAGTAAAAAATTTGTGAAAGCATGGAGATAAAGGTATGCAGAGGGTTTCCTTTGTGGCTCAGTGGTAAAGAACCCACCTGCCAGTGTAGGAGACAAGGGTTCAATCGTTGGTTCGGGAAGATCCCCATGTTACAGAGCGACTGAGCCTGTGCACCGCAGCTACGGAGCCTATGCTCCAGAACTCACATGCCACAACTACTGAAGCCGGTGTGGCCTGTGTTCTGCAACAGGAGAAGCCATCACAGTGAGAAGTCTGCACACCCCTACAGAGGGTAGCCCGTGCTCACCGCAACTAGAAAGCCTGCACAGCAACAACCCAGTGCAACTAAAAAAGAAAAACAAAAAAAAACAAGGTCACGATAATTCTACCATCTCTGTTATTTCTGGGCCTATTTGTAATGATTTTTTTTTCTCTTACTTATGACTCATGTTTTCCCTTTTATTTGCATACTTGGTAACTGTTGATCAGATGCTAAGTTTTACATTGTTGATTGGTAAATTTTACTTTGTTTTCTTAATGAGGCTTTGCTCTGGCATTGCAGTTTTGAAACATCTTTTTAAGCTTTGTTTGAATGGACTTTCATTCATCCTTAGTGGTTATTTAGCCCTCCTACTAAGGTATTACACTTCTGAGACCTCTTCCCAACCTTCCCATGTATTTTGAAGTCTCTACACATGTTGGTGGGAGTGCAGACTAGTCCCAGCCCTTTGTGAGTTTTAGGAATTGTTTGTGGTGCTACCTTGCATTGGTTATTTCCAGTTTTGGACCTACACAGGATTCCTGCCATTCAGTTTGTGTCCAGTAATCATTCTATTCACTATGTTATATTCAGTATTCACTAATAGTATTCAGTCATTGAGCCCAGAGAGATTTTCTGTAGATCTTGCCTTTCTAGTTGTTTACTCTAGGAGAGTTATTTTCATAGCAATTATCTCTGTATGAACAGAAACAGAAGTCCCATATAATAGCAGCTTTATAGTGTGACAGCAAATAAAAACTAAGAAAGTGGCTATATTCAATTAATTTATCTAATTTGTCTAAGTGGAATAAGTTATATGTACTGCATTTGTGTTTATTGGGTTGCGATTTGGGGTATTTTTTAACCCTAAATATACCACTGTTCTTCATTTTTATTTTAGGTCTGGCTCCATGCTCCATATGAACTTCATCTCTCCCTATTTGAACACTTTATTGAATTGCTCACAGAGTCCAGGTATTGGTTGATATCTAAATTGTTAGTTGTTCAGTTACAGAAGTGATGCCAGTACAGTGTATAAAATCTTCTTTCTCTTACAGTGAAGCTTCAAAGAATGCCAAGTTGATGAGGGAATTCCAGCTAATCCCAAAGCTGCTACTGACTCTTCGAGATATGTCTCTATCCCAGCCTACCATTGCTGCTATTAGTAACGTGCTGAGCTTCTTACTGCAGGGTTTCCCCAACAGCAATGATCTACTCAGGTAGTGAAAACTTCTGTGTTCATTGGTTTGTTCACTGAAAGTGCCAATGAGATTAAGATGATTGAGGTGAATGTAATTGCTTCCTATGCCTGGATAATACCTGCAAAGTTAATACTATTCAGGATACTTGTAGATCATGGAAAATAGGCATGTATCTTGCAAACCGGTTGTTGCCACTAGTGACTAATAGAATATTGGGAGAATGGGTGTGAGAATTAGTTCAGTGAGACTGATTGTCCTGGACATAAAAGTGTTCATTGTAGGAATTCCTGGTCCCCAGCCCTCTTCCAAGACCAGGCTTTGCTGCTTCTCAAGGGTATGTGCAGGAACACATATGCACATGCATACACACCCGCAGTGGACATGCCGTGTCTTTTGTATTTGATCTTTATCACCCAAACTGATGATAGTATGTTATTGTTGCATATTCATACCTTTTCTTTAACATGAGCGTTATTTTGCTGCTAATGTGAAATATGGCTTCAGGCACATTTATGGAGTATCTGTAGAGCAGTTATAATAGGCACTTGAGAATTCTCATCTTGGCTAGAAATGGAAGAAAAAAACTACCTAAGTTATTTTCCAAATAGAAAATTGCTTTTAACTGCACTTAATCACCTCTTGTCACGTTGCTGCTCAAGTATTACAGATGACATCACGCTCGCTGACTAGGGTAATCCCAGTGGTCTCCAGTTGGTGCAGCATGTAAATCACTCACTTTACATTCAGTTACCTTGAAAGCATTTTTTTTTTTAACTTGGCAACAGATCTAAAACTGGAGTTGAAAGGTTAATTTGGAGATTGTCATTATTAGTAGTAATATTTATGTAGGTCTTATCCTGGTATTATGATGATTACGTTGCTAAAATTTTCACTGTAACCTATCCAGGCTTTTATTTTTCTCTACATTACAGATTGAGAAATTAAAGCCCTGAGAGGTTAAGCTACTTGCCCCAAGTAACATGATTAAAAACTGATAGAGCTAGGATTTTAATCTTACCTGTATTTTCAAAACCCAGACTTAACTATTAGGCTACAGTAGACCCATATAGGTAATGTTAGGACATTTTTATTTGAGACCATACTGGTGAATTTTTGAAATAATTTGGATAGGTGCCTTAAAGGACTCATATTTCTGATGAAGTTTATTTTTCCCTGTATGTATTTTAAAACATTATAGCATATTAATGTTAATTGTTCTAGTGTTAATTGCAACAGTTCTAGGGGAAGCAGCTGAAATACAGTCACGTAAAATCTATAAAAGATCAGTTAAAATAAGAAGTGGTCTCTTGGTTTTCATTGCTTTATTTTTTTATTTCTTAGTGTCGTGTTTATTTTGAAGAGAGAAAAAATAAAATCCATAACCTCCTTTTTCTTGTATTAAAAGGTTTGGCCAGTTCATTTCTTCTACTTTACCAACCTTTGCAGTTTGTGAGAAGTTTGTAGTTATGGAAATAAACCACGAAGAGAAGCCTGACACTGGTGAGTCAGTTCTGGAGCTTGGAACCTAACTACTGTGCCTTCTTCTGACACAAGTTAGACCTGAATTGTATGACACTGTTATTTTACCTTTCTCATTGAATTACTTTTCTTGATCTTTCACAGACTTATTGTCTTAGACCAAGCCTCTACAATACACAGAAATACAGAATTACCTACAAATTTAATAAGGGTGTGAATTTGCTTTAAAAATAAAGTCTTTGCAATTTTTACAAGATTTATAGCAATGTTCCTTTAAACAATAAATTCTTCCGGTATAATTTTTGAACCTTATTTTTTTTTAATTTATATAAATCTTCAGAAACACAGATTCTTACTAAAATGAATTGTATCTATATTACTGTTATTTTAATTTCCCTGTTAAATATTTAATAATCATTGAAGGAGAGAACATTTTACTAGAATCATGTAAGTGTAAAACAAAATTTTTGTAAGTTGTAATTCCTGAGCCAATGACAACCACTTTTTTTTTTATAAACTTTCCTCCCTTGAAGCATATTTTTCCCTTGCTCGAATGTATTTTTCCTATCATGTATTGTAGATTGGGAGTTGTGCTTGGAAAACACTAAAAGGACCTTTTAAATTAACCTGTGATTAAATTCACAGTATTTTACATTTATTCAGCATTATTTACATCATTATCCTGTTACATTCTTCCCCAATCATGTCACATAAAAGAGTTCCTTTAAAACTCTCACAACCCTATCCATCTGGGAGTTCTCTTCCAAACTGGCTATATCATTCAGAGCACAGCCTCTCTGGTGCTTCATGAGTAAGAAGAGAAAGTGGTATAATTATGTTTTTCAAAGGAGAAACTAAGAGATTTGAGAGGCTGACTTCCTGCAAATCACAGAGCAGAACATATAAAGCACGTACTTCCTACTCATTTGGAACAAAGTTGGTATTTCTTTGGGTAAAGCAAAGTAGCAGTGGGTGAGAAGCATATAGATCAAATCAATGGGTAACGCTTGTTTAGTGCTTAGTATTTTCCAGACAATTTTAATTGCTCTATATAATCTTATAACAACCCTGTGAAATGGGTCCTGTTATTACCAGTTTTACAAAAAGTGAGGAAACTGAGGTCTAGAAAGATTAAATAAAAGCAATTTACTGAGATCACATCACTGCATTTAAACTATAGCAGTCCAAACCAGCATTCTAAGCTTTTAACCCCTGCGTTATTCTACCATATATTCAAAGATTATTTCCAGGTTCTGAATTAATATAAGCTGAGTAAATAGGAATTGAAAGGAGACTACTGTTAAAATCTTAGTGGACCTATGTAACATGTTTATTTCAAGTATAAAAAAATGATATAGGGAAAGTATTTCTCTAGTCTCCATACTGGACATTGAGATCAATAACTACAACTCTAAACCAACATTCTAAGCTTTTAACCACTGCGTTGTTCTATCAATTCAATATACAAGGATTATTTCTAAGTTCTGAATTAATATAAACCAAGTAAATAGGAATTAGAAAGGAGAGTACTTTAAAATCTTTGAAAGTATAAAACAAATTTATTTCAAGTATTAAAAAAGACACAGGAAAAAATATTTCTGTAGTCTCCATATTTCTTGCTGATCATTGAATTCTGTAACTACAGCTAGTGTTATAAAAAAAATGTTTTTTACAAGAGCACAGTAGCTGGGATGTATAAATTAGGAAAATTTTCTCTTGATCTGCCAAGCTGATTAGATTAGTGTTCTTCTTATCAATTCATTGCCTTTTGAAAAACTAGAGAAAGCCAAAAGGATTTGCAGGTCTTGTTAGTCTATGACATTAATTATTTGTGTGGACTAGACTGTCTTACGTATGTTTCCCAAAAATTAAAACCATAATTTTTTTCTTTCAAAGAGTTTATACAGTCTTCAGGATACACCTACAAACAAGTGATTTAAATAATGCTGAACAATGATACAATAATTAATGCAAAATAAAATAAATAGCATGAAAGGGCAGTGCAGTGGGGAGTAAACCATCAGTTTGAATGGGAAGAAGTTAACCTGAAAGTTTCATTGAGTTCATTGTTTAAAACTGTATCTGAAAATTAGGGGAAACATAACTGACAGTGAAAAAACTAGGCATGAAAACCAAGGAGAATTCTTAATTTCTGTGTAGATTGTCATTTTATCGAAAGAAAAAACTGAAAGGAAGTAATTCCTTAGTCAGTGTAAGTTGTGTGGTATGCCTTCAATAAGGCGATTTGTAAATTACCCATCGTTTGCCTGCTAGAAGGGGAGGGAATCTCGAGTTCTCCTTGGTAAACTTAAAGCACCTTCCCCAGTGATTAAGGCACTAAATTAGCTTTTTTTTTAAATTAGCATTTTAAAAGACAAGTGTTTAAGGGTGAAAATGGTCCCTTGCCCAAGCAAGTAAAAGCATATAACCTTGGTCGTTCAGTTTTAGCCTGAGCTTCAATTATATATTAGAGAAACGAAGTCATGTTTATTGTGACTTATTAACCTACAGCTCGATGTGGCAGAGTTGGGCCTGGAACACTCGGCCATGGATCCCAGGCCCTGTGCTTCCAGGACTACCCACTGAGAGCCAGAGGCTTCCTGCCTTCCTCCCTTCCTTCCCCAAGTTCTCTGGTACATTTCTGTGCCTTCCCCTCTGGTCTGTGCTATTTAAGGCTAGCTTTCCTTTATGTATTATAATTATTGAATGATTTATGCTTCCTCTTTTCATTTTTAAATTTGAAAAAATTAGCTATTTAAAAAGGAACTAGAAATTAAGGATTTGCATTGCTGTTTTTGTTCATGTGATCCTTATTTGATCACTTTGCCCTGTAAGTACAAGAAAGGAATATTAATATAAAAAAGGGTTCACAGTCTTTACTGTCCCTTTTTTAGATAAACTTTCGTGATGGCTCAGACAGTAAAGAATCTGCTTGCAATGCAGGAGAGCCTGGTTCAATCCCTAGGTCAGGAAGATTCCCTGGAGAAGGAAATGCAACCCACTCCAGTATTCTTGCCTGGAAAATCCCATGGACAGAGGAGCCTGGTGGACTATAGTCCATGGGGTCACCAAGAGTCAGACACCACTGAGCACCTAAGTAAATGAACAGTTTTAATGATTTTAAAGAGAAACGTTTAATAAACCCTTTTTCTGTGTTCATTGTAGTGGAAAGTATTCCTAGAGAAAATGTTTTCTGAAAGATACATTTCAGTGATATTTCCTAGACCAGTGTTGGATATTTTATCCTAGTTTACCTGCTAGGGCAATTTAATGTATTTCTTTTCATTGCAGGAACTGAAGAAGAGTTTGGAGGTCTTGTATCTGCTAATCTTATACTTTTGAGGAACAGACTTCTGGATATCTTACTAAAACTGGTTTACACATCTAAAGAAAAGACAAGCATTAATTTGCAGTAAGTAAAATCTTTTGAGAATTGATGGTAATAGTTGATTTTGCTAGTTAATTCATTATAGACAAAAGAAAGATTTGCCTTTGATTTGTTTTTAATTTATTTTTTAATTGGACTATAATTGCTTTACAGTGTTGTTGGTTTGTGCTATACAGCTACATGAATTAACTATAAGTATACATACATATTGTTTGCTGCTGACTTTTAATAGATTTCTTTTTTAAACCCTGAAATTCATAGTATCTCAAGAACAAAAGCTGGTCTCAGTTTTCTTTTTAATTTGAAATCCCAATCCTTGAAATTAATGTTTTGTGTAATCCATCTGTCTGAATAGAGCTTGTGAAGAGCTGGTCAGGACGCTGGGTTTTGACTGGATTATGATGTTTATGGAAGAACACTTGCATTCTACCACAGTCACAGCAGCCATGAGGATTCTTGTTGTCCTACTGAGCAATCAGTCTATTCTCATCAAGTTCAAGGAGGGACTCAGTGGTGGAGGCTGGCTGGAGCAGACAGATTCCGTCTTGACGAATAAGATCGGAACTGTATTAGGTATGAGACTTTTATAGTGGGCTGCTTTGAAATGAGCTTTGTGTTGTATTTTTAAATTTTAGGTAAGCTTATACTGTTTGATTTATCTAATAACCATTAAGAGTCAAGAACTTTAATGACAGAATAAAAAGCATAAAATTAAAAAAAAATTTTTTTAATTGCAAGTCAAACTGAAGTCAGAGACAGGATATCAAGATGTGAAAACTCAAGTAATTTTCTTATGATTTCTTTTTGTTTAGTTTCTGACCTATAAGTAAATAATTTACAAATTATCAGAATGCAATTAATAGTAGCAATCAATAATTTGTGTGCTTATTCCTTGCCAGTTTCACTTTTCATTTTCACAGTAACTTATCTTTACAGTAACCCTATGAGATATAAATACCATCATACCCATTTTACAGATGAGAAGTCAAGGCATAGGGGTAATGTCACTTGTCAGCTAAGAAGTGTCAAAATCTGAGTCCAAGTCACTCATCCAAAGCCCATGGTTCTAACAGTTATGTTATATTACCACTCAAAATTTAAGCTCATCAGAATGTCAGCCAAAGCTCCTTACTCTCTGCTCACTGACTCTATGCTGTTTACAACATTGAACTGAGCATTTAAATAATAATAGAAAATTATGGTTTCCTATATAGATTCATGTGAACTAATATATACATTCCTATTCATGTTAATGATCTTATTTTGTAAAATGCATATTTAATGCAATGTTTTTATTGAAAATTATGGTCATTTAGTTTGTAAGGTATGTTAAGATTATGTTTATGACATTACAATTTAAAATCATATATAATTATATTCTGCAGTAAGCACTAAGAATAACTATTTACCCTTGTCAGATGGAAAAATTTGGGATCAGATTTTAATATGTAATTTGTCTGTTAAGAAAAAAATGTAAAAGTATCAATACCTTGGTGTAACATGTGCTGTCAAATGTTAAAACAAATGGTAGGAAGAAAGAGCTTACACTTATTTTTCCTGTTATTTTACACGTGAAAAATGTCTGAAGGAACTTTGTGAGTGATAAGGAAACAAATTCAGAAATTCACTGTGAAATGATTTCTCAAGAAAATGAGCTCCTTTAAAATAAATATTTTTTATTATTATCATTATAGAGACTTTTATCAACAGTTTTGTAGCAAGAAATGTAGTTTATTGACCTTAATGGTAGCTAGTAGCTACTAAGAGAATAAACAACAAAAGGCATAATTCAGTGTGAGTTCTGTAGAATTCTGTGGGAGTTTTTTTAATGCTGACTGACAACACTGCTTCTCATCGGAAGCCAAAATAACACCCAGGTTTCACCTAGCACTTTGTGGTTTGCAGAGTTCTTTAACATATGTCATATCATTTACTGTCATGATTCCAGACACAGGTATATGTATTTTATGTTATATAAGTTGTATTTTATAGGAAAACCTAATGAGTATAAATTAAGAATTAATTTCTCTCTAATTAGGAAAGTAAGACTGCTAAATACATAAGGTCTCTGAGTCATAGAGTAATATTTCTGGGTATCTGTCTTTTGTCAATTCTGTGGGGTTTTTTTCTGTCCTGTACCACTTCAGTAATATCAGGATCTGACCAACCAAACTTCATGTCTAAGAACTTATTTGTCCTTCCTTGACACCTGCCTGTACATTATGTATACCACTTTGGTTCTAAAAGAGGAATCTAGGTATTTAAGTTTCATTTAAACTCAATTTAATATCATTTTCTCTGAATATCTGTCTGATACATACATACATACTTGAGTACGTGTACAGAAATTTATCTCTATATATTGATATACCATCTCAGTGGATTCTGTTTCTCTTTGAGCTGATGAACAGTATGTTTTTGAATGTTTTACTCAACATTTATTAGTTTTCGTCCATTTTTCTTTATAAAAATACCTTCCATACGTAGCTCTAGCTTCATTCAGTTCAGTTCAGTCACTCAGTCACATCCGACACTTTGCAACCCCATGGACTGCAGTTCACCAGACTTCCCTGTCCTTCACCAACTCCAGCTAAATCAGCTATAGCGTAAATCTAAATTAATACTCAGTTGTTAAAAACATATTAGATACTCCTTAAGATCAATTATAGGGTAGAAATAGAGTGTGAAAATTTGGAAAGGAAAATAAATGCTAGTATTGCTTTTCATTTAGGACCTATAGTTTGGTCAAAATTTATTTTTCTATTTAATGTATAAAATACCACTTTGTTTTTTGATATCTTAAGGCTCAGACTTTTTTTATATTTATGATTTCATTTAGAATTTACTGCAAATGAATATCACCCAATATTTCTTATGCAGCTGGGTTTTTTGGAACGTAGTGATGTTATTAAGAGGACCAAGGGAGATCAGGGCTTCCCAGCTGGCACTAGTGGTAAAAATCCCACCTGCCAGTGCAGGAGATGGAAGAGACTTGGGTTTGATCTATGGGTCAGGAAGATCCCCTGGAGGAGGGCATGGCAACCCACTCCAACTCCAGTATTCTTGCCTAAAGAGCCCCAGGGACAGAGGAGCCTGGTGGACTACAGTCCATAGGATCGCAAAGAGTCAGACAGGACTGAAGTGACTTAACACACACACGCAAGGGAGACCATGTAACTTCACAGGCTCCATTGGGCCACAGGTCCTAGTGCCACCCCTCATTAACTTCATGACTGAACAAATTGCATATTTTCCACATTATATTAAAGGATAAAAGGATAATAGCAATTTCTTGCTCACATGCTCATTGTTTAAGAAATGAGACGATATATGAAGAGTTTGGTAAATTGCTATACAACTTTTTTGTTAATTAGAAGAACATATACTCCAGAGGATTAATTAGTATCACACTGAGCAATTTATTTGGCCTCTTTAAAAAGCCATCTAGACACAAATTTCTCTTTCATTATTTTAAATAGTAGCAAGTATATGCTACTTTGTCTTAGAAAAAAAGAATTTGGGGGGAAACATGGATATTCATTGAAATAAAAATTGCTTCAGAGTAAAAGTCAGTCTTTCATCTTTGGTTGCTATTTGTAAAAATTTTCCGTTGAATCTCTAGCCAATATTCCTTCCGTACTGAGCAGTGTACTAGGTGTGGGGTTGGTGAAAGAACTAATTGAGTTATTTCCCCAAATTACCTATGTAACAGAGGAAGCAGGATTGATGGAAAGGCTGGTGCTATAAACCACACAGATAAGTAGTTATCTCCTGGCAGAGCTGTGCTTCTAGAACACACTTTGGATGTCCAGATACCCACAGTCACAGTGGGCCCAGATTTGCTGTCCTTTGGCCAGCAGACTTTGCCGCAGAGTTACAGATTATGCAAGGAAAGATTATTTTGTATATTCATTTTGTCCTATCTCTAAATTTGTAGGTCATTTAAGGCTAATTAGTTCATAATATTCAGGACAAATGAAATATACTAACTCTACTATGGCTATCGGGTTTTTAAGTTACATTTTTAGTAGTATCCTACAATCTGGCTACTTTTTAAATATTGCTTTCTTCTTAGGAATGTTAGAGCTCTTTGGAGGTCATTCTTGGTTGGTGTTTTCTTCTTTTTCTTTTTTTCTTTAATTATTTGGCCATGCCCCTTCCCCACCTCCTCCCCTCTACACACTGCCCCTGGCAGCTGGGATCTTACTTCTGCAACCAGGGATCGAACCCATTCCCCCTGCATTTGAAGCACAGAGTCTTAACCAAGTCCCTGGATGTCATTCTTTTAATGAGTAGAATTTATCTTACCTCTTGTATCTGACTGCCTCAACTATGTTTTAAGACCTAACTCTTTGTGACTCCATGGACTGGAAGCCCACCAGGCTCCTCTGTCCATGGTATTCTCTGGGCAAGAATATTGGAGTGGGTAGCCATTCCCTTCTCAAGGGGAACTTCCCAACCCATGGATGGAATCTGGGTGCATTGCAGGCAGATTCTTTGCTATCTGACCCACCAGGGAAGCCCTATCCTAATACACAGGTTTCCCAAAGTCAAAGAGAAAGTAAAACTTCTGACTGGAAGATTAATTCCAAAGTCAAGTAGTTAACTGCTTA
This sequence comes from Budorcas taxicolor, assembly GCF_023091745.1. Taxonomy (NCBI): domain Eukaryota; kingdom Metazoa; phylum Chordata; class Mammalia; order Artiodactyla; family Bovidae; genus Budorcas; species Budorcas taxicolor. Next base: position 99,517,008 of record NC_068915.1, on the reverse strand, counting down.
TGTTAATATGAATGTCCAAGATGGAAATGTCACATACTGACTTACTCCTTTCTGTGTAAGTGTAACATGGTAATCAATGACTAATTTCATCCTTCTTGTTGTATTTCCTCTTAGGATTCAATGTGGGCAGGAGTGCTGGCGGACGATCAACTGTCAGGGAGATTAACCGGGATGCTTGTCACTTTCCTGGCTTTCCGGTTCTTCAGTCATTCCTTCCTAAACACACTAATGTCCCTGCTCTCTATTTCCTCCTCATGGCATTGTTTCTGCAGCAGCCTGTTAGTGAGCTGCCTGAGAACCTGCAGGTCAGTGTGCCTGTCGTCAGCAGCCGATGTAAGCAGGGTTGCCAGGTAGGAATTACCTAGTCGGGTGTAAGTGTAATTACATTTGCCAAAAACTCACTGCAGGGTGTTGAGTTCATTACAGTAAAAACCAACTGGTCCCATCCCTATCTCACGTTTGGGATTTGACTGGGGGCATAGAAATCTGAAAATACTGTAGAAAATTTTCCCAAAAAGAAGTTCTGTGTTCCTGTTGTTCTTTTTCTCTTTATGATTATTCTGTGTGATTATACACATGGGAAGATTTTGGATGATATTTTAATGATGATCAAAAGAATTCGAGTAATGTGATTTTATCTAGAAATATAATTTAATTTCTGTAGAATTAAAAGCAAAGGAAGTACTGTGCATTCCACAAATTGGGTAGGTATGAAAGGATTTTTAGTGCAAATTCTGGTTAGAAAAGTGTTTCTGAATTCTTAATGATAGGTAATGTCCACATTAGGAAAACAGTAAGTCTTTACCTGATTTTCTAATCTTAAGACTATGTGGATATCTATATATAGCTTATGTTTGTAGCACTGCAGAGATGTAGGAATTTAGTCTTAAACTCAATTACACTTCCATAATAATCCCAAGATGCTATTCAAATCAGCCATAGTAATCGACAAAATCTTTTAAAAGAAAACACTGTCTGTACCCTTACGTTAAATCATGCTACAGATGCATGAGCAAAGCAGAGTTTGGTTACAGACACCATAGTCAAAATGTTATATAAAACTACTATGAATAAATCTCCTCAAACTGACTTTTATTTGGTCAAATCTTAATCTATATGTAATCTAAAAGTGAATTAGAACATTGCTGAGAGTGGGGTATGGGGAGGAAGTTCACTGTGCTTTTTGAAGAGATCCTGCTTAAAGCCATTAATTCTTTAATTTCATCACCTAGCTAATTATTTTCCTTAGGAAAAAAAAGAAAAGGATGTTTTTAACATAGATAACTAGGACACTGATGCATAAGATTCACTTTGTCTTATAAGTGTGAAAATGAGTTTTAAAACATAGGAGGGAAGAGCATTAAGTCTCTATCTCCTCTTCATTGCTCACTTTGAAAGAAACTAATTTCAAAGAAATTTTAGAACATTAGAACTTGTGAGGGTCTCTACCGAGAAAAATTGACAGTACCTAATCCTGATTCACTTTCACCTCTGCAGTTTGATTTAGATTCCATCTGGACCTTTATCTTTGGAGTTCCTGCCTCCAGTGGAACCGTGGTCTCGTCTATCCATAATGTGTGCACAGAAGCTGCTTTTTTGTTATTGGGCATGCTCCGAAGCATGCTGAATTCAGTAAGTCCCCAGAGACTCTGACACCTGTCGGTAATTCCTCCTGCCTGGGATTCCTTTATAATAGAGGAATCCTTTGGTAACCTAAGTCTTTATTTACTACGTGGTCTCTGGAACCTCACCCCCTCTATTTTATTTAGGGTAAGGACAGACTGTGCAGTTGTTAAGATCCTGAACTCAAGAGTTGGATTCAACATCCCAACTCTGATCCTCCAGACATACTAACCTCATGTGCCTCAGCTTCCTTATGTATGAAATGATAATGAGGATAAAAGTTACCTCTTAGGACTCTTGTGAGGATTTATGAGTTAATATGTACACAAAGTGCTTACAAGTGTACCTGGTATAGAATACAAGCTTTATTAAGTGTTAACTGATGCTGTTAGTGCTATAAAACACTTATTTCAGTGTATACATTTATATAATAAATATACTGTATTACATGCAATTGCAACAATATGTTACTTGAACTTTTAAAATCACTTCTATTTAGAGGCTCAAAATGTTATCAGTGCAAGTTTTACTTTGTGTTTTCATTTTCTTTTAGTCATTTCTAACTTAGATATGAAGCATTGAAATAGTAAGTGACAAAATTTATGTTTATATCTCTCACAGGAATGCTGCGAATAATGATTTAATTTTTTTTTTTTTTTTTTACAAAATTCAGGATCACATTGTAAGAGGAATTATTAACTAAACTCTTTGGATTACAAGTACCTGAAAAATCTGATTTTAGTCAAAACTGTTCTTATGCAATCTAAGAAAAGAACATTGCTATTAAATGTGTTAATTTAGAATGCTTTGGGATTCTGGTTTTGGTTTTTATTCATAAACAATAATAAAAATCTAAGCTGAAAAAAAAGACTCTCTGGGCAAGTATCAGAAGATAAACATTTTTCATATAGAGTCTTCTTTTTTTAGCATCATCATCATTGTTATTGTGGTAATGCTTTTAAGGAAAATAAAACTCCTGTATGTCTCTTTTACTCCGTCTTCTACTACACCACTGCTTTACTTCTGACACTTTGAGTCACCAAGTATAAAGAAGATTTTGCCCCACTACCTGGGTGTTCCACCATTCAGTTCAGTTCTGACACTGTCTGCCAGGATAGAGCATCCAGTTCCACAGGTTAAGGGCTCAGTATCATAAGATACTCCCCTGCCCCACCTCCACCAATCCTGCCCCACTTCAAATGCCAGTCAGAAGTCCAGGCTGTTACCTGTGCTTCAGACTTACCAGTTATAAATCACAGGTTCCTGTGTCTCAGGAAAACATTTTACTTGCCAGATTACCAGTTTATTACAAAAGGTTAACTACAGAACAGCCAGCTGGAAGAGAGGCATACAGCAAGGTGGGGAGGGAAGTGGAGCTCCACGCCTTCTCCGACTTTGCTCTTCTCCCAGCACCTCCATGTGCCCACCAGTCCAGAAGCTGTCTGAAACCCATGAATCTTGACTTTTTATGGAGCTTCATTACACAGACATTAATTAAAGTCATTGGTCACTGGTGATTGAACTCTTCCTCCCTGTAGGCTGTGGAGGAGCAGATTAGGTTAATTTCCAACCTTCTAATCACATGGTTGGTTCCCCTGGCAAGAGCCCATCAGCCTAAATTCAAGTGTGGTTGAAAAGGGCTCCTTATAATGAACAAAAGGAGGACAAAATGGCACCCCAATCCAGTATTCTGGCCTGGGGGCCTGGGAAATCCCATGGACAGAGGATACCGTCCTTAGGGTCACAAAAGTTGGACACAGCCCAAGTCAAGACGTAAGCCTGCATGTTTGTCCCCACGTGGAATGCTGGTCTTGAGAAATGAGAGAATAGCTGCTAAAGCACCACCACCATCTTGAACAAAAAGACACATGTATGACTCTTATCACTTAGGAAATGCCAAGAGTTTGAGGATCTCTGTGCCTGAAATGGGACAAAGACTAAATATATATTTCTTATTATAAATCACAGTATCACAGTTGCATAATGGTTAAGAACACTGTTCTCATTTTTTATATGACAGTGTGAAACTCAAAAGGTGAAGTAACTTCCGCATTTTATCTTACTCCTTACTCTCTGGCACGATGGAGGATGGGGCGACTTTGATGGCAATACAGCCATGGTTGGCACCCACCACATTCATACTGATAACGCTGAATAATCAAAACCGTTGACTCCAGTTACTGAGCTGTGAGTACCCCAGTCCGTGTCAGTCACTCAGTTGTGCCTGACTCTGCGACCCCGTGGGCTGTAGCCCACCAGGCTCTCCTGTCCATGGGATTCTCCAGGCATGCATACTGGAGTGGGTTGCCATTCCTTTCTCCAGGGGATCTTCCGACCCAGGGGTTGAACCCTGGTCTCCTGCATTGCAGGCAGATTCTTTACCATATGAGCTATCAGAGAAGCCCAGTATGAGTACCCCAGTGAATAGAAGAAACATCCTCTCGGTTTGAGAGTTTCTAGGGGTGTTGCCTTTGTTTTAGCTTATTTCCCAATTTGTTGGCCTGTGTGTTTACCCAGTGTATGGTTTATGAGAGTTCTGGACCATCGGTATATCAGGTTTTAGAAGAGTAGTGAGTAACTTGTAGCAATGTCAGTGACTCTAACGTGCCGTCTCCTCTCCTGTCCCCTGGCAGCCTTGGCAATCAGAAGAAGAAGGATCTTGGCTCCGGGAGTATCCTGTGACCCTGATGCAGTTCTTCAGATACTTGTATCACAATGTCCCGGACCTGGCCTCCATGTGGATGAACCCTGATTTCCTGTGTGCACTGGCAGCCACGGTCTTCCCCTTCAACATCCGCCCTTATTCAGAAATGGTAGGAAAGGGGGAAGAAAATGTCAAAACTGGACTGCTCCAATCGTTAGCAGATTTTTTTTTTTTTTTGCCAATCTTTTAAGCCTCTGACTAAGTTATCGTTTTGTAACTTTCTCCTCCACCTCTCGCATCATTATCTAGTGTCTGTCTCCAGACACACCCTTCATCTGCCTTCCCCTAAAATTTCAGCAGTGAACGCTACTTCCTGTTCTTATATACCATATTCTTGTAAGTCTCTCATGAGTGACTTTCCTCTTCATGTAGCTGTGGATCCATTTCTTATTATATGTGGCAATAGCTGAAGTGTTGTGAACTCAGATTACAGAGCTCTAATAGGACCAGATTTATTTCCACTTCATTTATCTCAGGAATTCGGCATCTCCTGGATTTAGTCTTTACAAACTAATTACAGGATTTGGTTGTCTTTATAAGAAATGAAATGCATGCTTGTCCTTTCCGTTCAACTTTTTCCATTTTGTTCAACTGTTATTTTTCATATTTTACACTAACTTAGTAGAAAGTTATTAGACTACTCATATATCATACGGGCTTCCCTGGTGGCTCAGACAGTAAAGAATCTGCCTGCAATGCAGAAGACCTAGGTTCTCTCTCTAGATCAGGAAGATTCCCTGGAGAAGGAAATGGCAACCCACTCCGTATTCTTGCCTGGAGAATCCCATGGACAGAAGAGCCTGGCAGGCTACAGTGGACTACAGTCATTGAGATCGCAGAGTCGGACATGACTGAGCGGCTAATACATGTATCATATAGATACTTCTTTTGTCTTTTAAAACAAACCCAAAAGACAGTTATTCCTCCATGGGACTTCAGAATTTCATGATGTTTCCTCCTTTTTCTCCTACTTACTCTAGACCCTGGAAGAAAGTACCTTCCTCATACTAATTTTTTTCTTCATGTAGAAAGATGAAATAAATACTCATGCTAAAAATTGTGGAAATTTTTAGGAGAAAGACAAATATAGCACATGACCTTAATACTGTGGCTTGTTTATAACTTTAAAATCCACATTTTTGGTAAAAACAGGATTTTAGTAATAGCGCAGTGTTTTTTCCTTGTCAGCATCTTATAATCTGTCTTCTTGACCTTTCTTTTTCTGTCGACTCCAAATTGGTACTAGTTTTGTTGTTGTTTTATTTCATTTATTTGCTTTTTTTTTTAACCTAAAAAATAGATCAGCCCTTGGGTACAATCATTAGTATGCCAGATCTTTATTTGAACTTCTGTAACACTTGGCTTCTCAGTAGGTATGTTTTGTAATATGCACATAAAATAGTCCTTCTCGTTTTATTATTTAATTTATTTCAAGTGCAGTTATCCACAGTAGAGATAAAAATTCAGCATAAAGCAGTTATATGGTTAGCAGCCAGTCAGTAGCTTGATATTAGAAAGAATGTGTGTTGAGTAATCATGCCCTATGGTGCCCGATTACCACCCTGATAGGAGTGTCTGAGTAAAGCCAAGTGAACTATGCGATGTGTTGAATAGCTTCATAGGAGGTTAATGTTGAAGCAAAATGCTGTTGGTGCTACAGTCTGGTTTTTAGGAAACATGGAAGTAAAAATACCAAATGAAATCAAATGTGACTAGGGTACGTTTCCTCTTGATTTTATTAGGTGACTGATCTCGATGATGAAGTTGGATCTCCAGCTGAAGAATTTAAAGCCTTTGCAGCAGACACAGGGATGAACAGAAGCCAATCAGAGTACTGCAACGTGGGCGTCAAGACATACCTGACCAATCACCCAGCTAAGAAATTTGTTTTCGACTTCATGCGGGTCTTAATAATAGACAACCTCTGTCTTACGCCTGCCAGCAAGCAGACTCCACTGATTGATCTTTTGTTGGAGGTAAAGACAAAGAGATGCACTTAACACCTCTTAAATTGTTTTTATAGTGAGAGCATTAATAGCCAAGCAAATTTTATGCCAAATACCTTTCAGATTTCTAATTCCTCTGGGTTGTAAAGGCAGAACTTATCATGGGCTATGGGAATTTTTTAATCCCAAGTGTGCTAATGTATATGCTATTAATTTGTTTCTTTTCTTTCTGTTCCTCTTGGCATGTCCTTTTTTTCTTAAAGATTTTTTTAATGTGGACAATTTTTAAAGTCTTATTGAATTTATAACAGTTTTGCTTCTGTTTTATGTTTTGGGTTTTTGATTGGAAGACATGTGGGGTCTTAGCTCCCTGACCAGGGATTGAACCCGCACCCTCTCCGATGGAAGGTGAAGTCTTAACCACTGCACTGCCAGCTAAGTCCCTGCATGTCCTTAATTCAGTCCTTTATTGCCCCTTCCCTAGACCAGGAATTGACAAACTTTTCCTGTAAGGGACCAAATTGCAAATATTTTTAGATTTATGGGCTGTACAGTGTGTGACAACTACTTAACCTACCATTGCAGTTAGAAAAGCAGCCCCAGGCAATACATAAATGAATGAGCATAGCTGTGTTCCAATAAAACTTTATATACAAGTACTAGCATAGGCTGAGTTTGGCTCAGGGACCCTAGTGTACCAGCTGCTTCCCCCCTAGTCTCATACAGCAGCATTGTCTCCTCAGCTTGTTAACTCCCTACTTCAGTCTGTCTTATGTATCACTTCTGGTATTACTGCTTTCAGTGTCCTATGGGGCTTAAAACATGGTGCTCAATATGTGCTTCTTAAATTTTTCCTCAAGGCAGCAAACGTGTAGGGTGCTTGGTATCTAAACTCAGGCTGCTATAACAAACTACCCGAAATTGGGTGGCTTCAATGGCAGGCAGTTATTTCTCACAGTTCTGGTGACAGAGAAGTCTGACATAAGGCTGCCACCAGCTTGGTCAGGTCATGGTGGGGGCCCTCTTCCTGCCTTATCGACGGCTGTCCTGCTCTCACAGGGCAGAGAAAGAGCTCGGGTGGTTCTTCATCTTCTTATAAGGGTTTGAGTCCCCTCATGGGGGATCCACCCTCATGGCCTTCCCAGAGCTTCCCGGGTGGTTTCTCAGGGCTTTCCCGGTGGCTCAGTGGTAAAGAATCTGCCTGGCAATGCAAGAGACACAGGAGACGTGGGTTCACTCCCTGAGTCTGGAAGATCCCATGGAGAAGGAAATGGCAACCCACTCCAGTATTTTTGCCTGGAGAATCCCCATGGACAGAGGAGCCTGAAGAGCTACAGTCCATGGGGTCACAAAAGAGTCAGACATGACTTAGCAACTAAGCATGCATGCATCATGGTTCATCTAAACCTAATTACCTCCAGAAAGCCCTACCCTATAATATCCACACATTGAGGGTTAGGGCATAACTTACGAACTTGAGGGGAGGGGACACAAACGTTTAGTCCTTGCACTTGCTCTTTCTCTTGATAAGAATTAGCTGATGTTTCAGAAAACAAACCCTAAGTGGCCACACTGCTGGCTCTAGAAGTTGACCATCCCTGAAAACCAAATGTTCATATAGGAAAATCTCAAAGAGAAATTTAAAAATCAGGGAATCTAAGATATAATTAGTTGCTTATTCATTCATTCTTTTGGCCAGCGCATATTAAACAGGGTCAAGCAGTACATGCACGGGCTCTGAAAATAGTGTTTCGTGAAAGATTTCAGTGCAAAAGACTAACTGCTTTTCTCTCTGAAAAACTTCCTGCATGCTGCTTGACAGTTGTTTGACAACTGACCCTGCACTTTCTCTTCTCCCTCTAGTGGTGAAGAGAAAACAGTTAATTTTTTATTTGAAACCTTGAAACTCCAGCAGATGTTTTATCTTATTCATGTAGAAATATCTCAGCTTGATCTATTAAAAGAAATCAGTAGTATAATTTAGATAACAGTCATGCTAAGCATTTTAACCAGGACCACAGTGTTTAATATTGGCAGGAAAATAATTGATTTCATCAATAATTCATGTGGACAAGCATGCCTGGTAGAACTTGTCCTCTTTGGAAACTAAAAATAAGAAAAAAGATGGCTAGTATTTTAGTGCCTGGGGTAAGAATGTGAAGCATCTTATGCAAAATAAAATGTTTATCATGAAATAACAGAATAAGGTTCAGAAGAGGTATAAGAAAGCATAACTGAGCCAAAAAATAAGATACACATACATAGAAGAAATGGGGTAAGTGCATATATCCAGTAATAACACTGTCAGTCTTGTCAGTTCAGTTCAGTCGCTCAGTCACATCCAACTTTTTGTAAACCCATGAACTGCAGCATGCCAGGCCTCCCTGTCCATCACCAACTCCCAGAGCTTACCCAAACTCATGTCCATTGAGTCGGTGATGCCATCCAACCATCTCATCCTCTGTTGTCCCCTTCTCCTCCTGGCCTCAATTTTTCCCAGCATCAGGGTCTTTTCAAATGAGTCAGCTCTTTGCATCAGGTGGCCAAAGTATTGGAGTTTCGGCTTCAGCGTCAGTCCTTCCAATGAATATTCATGACTGATTTCCTTTAGGATGGCCTGGTTGGATCTCCTTGCAGTCCAAGGGACTCTCAAGAGTCTTCTCCAACACTACAGTTCAGAAGCATCAGTTCTTCAGTCAGCCAAGTAATGTCTCTGCTTTTTAATATGCTGTCTAGGTTGGTCATAACTTTCCTTCCAAGAAGTAAGCATCTTTTAATTTCATGGCTGCAGTCACTATCTGCAGTGATTTTGGATCCCCCCAAAATAAAATCATCCAGTTTCCACTGTTTCCCCATCTATTTGCCATGAAGTGATGGGACCGGATGCCATGATCTTAGTTTTCTGAATGTTGAGCTTTAAGCCAACTTCTTCACTCTCCTTTCACTTTCATCAAGAGGCTCTTGAGTTCTTCTTCACTTTTTGCCATAAGGGTGGTGTCATCTGCATATCTGAGGTTATTGATATTTCTCCCAGCAATCTTGATTCTAGCTTGTGCTTCATCCAGCCCAGCCTTTCTCATGATGTACTCTGTATATCAGTCTTGTAGGAATCCTAATACCTAACTATCAGTTGATAAATTATATAATTGTCTCTTATTTTAGTTTTTCTGTATTTTTCAGTGAGGAAAGCTTGATATGGTATGTATTAACTTCGAGGTAACATTCTCATTATTGTGGTTACTAATTTGCCCTATAGTATAATTGTATCTGATTGCATTAGGGTGTCAGAGGTTGTAGGATGATGTTTTAGGAAGAACCAGAGAGTGTCAAGATTGAATTTCCCAAATAGATCCTTAAAGTTAGGGACCAACTTTCATGTGTCCTTTTATCTCTCACAAAATTAGCTCAGTGTCTTGACATGTTCTTAAAGTAATTTTGAATCATTTAACTATAACTGCATCCCTGGCCTTTCCCAAACAAGACATGATACTATCTAATAAAAGATATATAAATTTGCTTTTAAAAATACATGCTTTTAGGGACTTCCCTGGTGGTCTAGTGGCGAACATTCTATATTCCTAATGCAGGGGACCCAGGTTTGACTTGGTCACACATAGAACTAGATCCTGTATGCCACAACTAAGACCTGGTGCCGCCAAATAAATAAATATATTCTTTTAAAAAAGGCATAAGACCTTTACAGAGAAAAATATTATACTTCTTAAAATTTATGCTTCAAATCTAACACACACAGAACATACATACAAAAAATAGTGAAAAGGATATTGCACTCCCTGTTTTCCTATAGTGTGAAAAAATAAGTTACAGTCATATGATTTTTAATGTTATGATTATGAAGTCTTTATCTCTGAAGAAGCTCAAGAAGAGAATTATACTATACACTTGCCATTTACCTTCATGGAAGAAGGGGTTTGAACCAACTGATTTTCAGTCTGATATGCTCATGCCAGACTATTTTCAGTCTTCAGATTATTTGGGATTTTATCACAAGAGTATCTGCTTATTTCACTACATCTACAAAAGAATGTGTGAAATTATCTTTACTAGCAGTCTAGAAAAATAAAAGATCTGCATTCATCTAGACTGGCCACAGTGTGAATCAGGTCAAATACAAGGGAGGCAGTGTGCTGTTGTAGCAAAGCCTGGTTTGAATTCTGGCCCTGATGTTTATTATATAAACATTTTAATCTCACCGAGCCAAATTCATTCTCTGAAGAATGATATTATATGCTATCTCCCCTAGGTGATTTCTGTGAGAGTTAAATAAATAATAGGTAAATCACCCAGCAAAACTATTTTGAGAAATTAAACATGCTGCTTTTAGCTGTGTAACCTTGACTCAGCTCAGTTCTCTTCATCCCTTCTAGTTCCCCACCTTTAAAATGGTATACGAGATTCCCAGGTGATTTGTGCACATTTAGGAAGCACTTCCTAATCTGCAAGCTGTATCCCGTGGGTCAAATCTAGCCTGCCTTTATAAATAAAGTTTTGTTGGAACACACAAAAAGAATATAAAAATAGAATCTGTCTCTGAGGACCATCGTGAGACTTAATTAAGATGATCCGTTTAAGATTCATAACACAGCACCTGGCACATAAGACTTACTCAGAAACCAAGTGGCCTGTCTTGTACCTGGGCCTCTAGCTGCTTTTCCCTGGCTCGTCTTCCCCAGTGTCCCTGTCGTCACCACCAGGCATCTCATGGAGAAAGTGGAAATGTGAGTCGCTCAGTCACGTCCAGCTCTTTTGCAACCCCATGGATGGTAGCCCGCCAGGCTCCTCTATCCTTGGAATTCTCCAGGCAAGAATACTGGAGTGCGTTGCCATGCCCTCCTCCAGGGGATCTTCCTGATCCAGGGATCAAACTCGAGCCTTGGGCATTACAGACAGATTCTTTATTGTCCAAACAACCAGGTCTCATGGAGGGCCACATGGATTTGTTGCATGTGGTCATGGGAGGAAAGTACCTGAGAACAGTCATAAGGTACCCACACAGACCTAGAAGAAAGAAAGGGTGAAGCGGAGGGGTTCACTGCCTCCTGCTCCTGCCATCTTCAAGACCTCCCCATTCACATCAGAGTGAAAGCCATGTGACTGCAGAGCAATAAACAAGCCCCACCCCCCACCCCTATCCCCCAGCGAAGTAGAAAAGTGGGCAGGCACTGTTATAAAATACCTGGGAGAAGGGAAGCCAGTGAAGAGGAGCACTGCGATCAGGATGACAAAGCTCAAGACCCTCTTCTCTGATGGCTCGTCCCATTACAGAGACAGGCCTGCAGAGACAAGGCCTTGAGGAGTGCACTCAAGGCCTTCCTCCCCAGGCCACAGTGCTCTCGGCTGTGGGCTGCAGACGCACGTCGGCTGTCTGGCCTGTGTCCCGGAAGATTCTGCCTGGCATCCCCAGGCCTCAAAAAGGGCGCTTTGATTCTTTGAAGACAGATGTTATTGGCTGGCTTTGCATTTCCTCTGGGAAGATAGATCTGACAGCCAGAGGCCAGAGCATACCACAGTGCTTATCCTCCCTTCGTTCTGGGCTGAACTCATCCTGGTTGTCTGGTGAGCCAACCAGGCTTATCTGGAAAACCACGACAGAGAGATCATAGCAGAGTTGCTCTTGTTGTACATCTGTTAACTTCAATTTGGAAATTTTCAGTAGGGCTGGAAGAGTAGGGCAAGTAAAGCATTGAACTTTGGCATCAAAGAAACTGAGCTTTGAAACCTAGTTTTGACTTGACCAACTGACTTAACCACTCTAAGCCTCAGTTACCTCATCTCAAAAGTGGAGATGATAGTATCTACTTCAAAAGGGTATTTTGCAGAATGAGATAAGGTACATAAAACTCAGCAGTGTCTGGCACATAATTGTGTTCAGTGAATTGTTTTTAAAAAAAATGGAGAGAACTATGCATGCACTCACAAAGTCTTAAGTCCTTTCAAAGTTAGCCCGCTGTGAGCCTCAGCAAGAACATTCGAGCTTGGAGGTTAGAGCCAAGAACAGAGTTAATTCTGGGTCATGATCACTCATGACACAACTTCAGTGAGCAGACAATTAAATACCTTTTGGTGATTGTTCTCAGTTGCTCACCTGTGTTCAACTCTTTGTGGCCCATGGACTGTAGCCCGCTAAGCTCCTCTGTCCTTGGAATTTTCCAGGCAAGAATCCTGGAGTGGGTTAGCGTTTCTTCCTCCAGGGTTGGATCCTCCCTTCAGACCTGGGGATGGAACCCGTGCCTCTTATGTCTCCTGCATTGGCAGGTGGATTCTTTTCCCTAGCGCCACCTGGGAAGTCCTAGTGGTAACTGCTGCTGCTGCTGCTGTTAAGTCGCTGCAGTCGTGTCCAACTCTGTGCGACCCCATAGACAGCAGCCCACCAGGCTCCCCCGTCCCTGGGATTCTTCAGGCAAGAACACTGGAGTGGGTTGCCATTTCCTTCTCCAGTGCATGAAAGTGAAAAGTGAAAGTGAAGTTGCTCAGTCATGTCTGGCTCTTAGCGACCCCATGGACCGCAGCCTACCAGGCTCCTCCATCCCTGAGATTCTCCTGAGCCAGCCTTAAATCCTTATAGAATACTGTTTAATGAATTAAAAATAAATATTGTTGACAGATCTAGCTACTTCTCTTTGTACTATGTTCCCTGTTTTACAGACTCCAAAACTTTCTCTTGTTAATTAAGGCTATATAAACCCTACTCACTCTTTCTCATTAGCCACATTGAGTTGATTATAATCCTGAATAAGTATTGCTGACTTCAGGGGTATTAAAATCCTGCTGTGAATGGCCTCTAATCTAATTAAAAGATAGTCCTCATAGACTCATCAATCTTCGGCTTATCACTTCAGTGTCTTTACTTTCCCTTCCCTTGGCAAGGGTCGGGTCTTCGAGGCCTCTCAGCCTGAAGAATGGGCTGGCCTTGGCCCCAGCTCTCCTGCTGTCTGTTCAGCTGCACAGGAAAATGGATTAAGATTAAAAACAACATGACATGACCTTCGCTTTTTCCCAGATTGCTCTCTTGCCAAACCAAACTCCTAAGCACTAATATTCTTTTAACTGTTACTTGGCCCATATTTTATTATTTTAAAACTGGATAAATGTGTTTTACCACAAAAACAGAGAAACATTTGTTAAAACTTTGGTTGGTTTTTGAATCCTTAGAATATATCTTTGATCTGAATATAGAATTCCGATTTTAACTACTTTTTTAAAAAACCTTTATTAGGATCGCTTTGAAAATCAGAATAGAAAGAAACGGGTTTTTTCCCCAATAGAGCATATTTTTATTTTAATACATAAAGTATTATGTATTATTTTAATACATAAAGCAAAACAGTGTTCTGTAGCCCACTTTCATGTCATGGTTATAAACAAAGTCCCGGACCAGTCTGTGCGAGAAGAAATAGATTGTTTAATTTCATTGGCAAAGCATCACGCCTCTGCTTATAACTATAAATCCAGATCTCTTTTTAAGAAACAACTTCATGTTGGTTTAGTGAATGGTTCAATATCTACCTCCTGTCCAAAGCCAGCTAACAGGACTGACATTTGAGAGAATAACAAAAGGATCTCTCCTACCTTTCATCCCTGTGTTCCCAGTGCTTTGCCACCTCTCAGGTTAGAGACCTCAGAGTTATGCACCTGGATTGTATCACCCTAATTACCTAGAGAAATACCATCGGAGAACTCTAGTTTAACTTTATGCCCTAAGCTTTTATTCACAATAATTTTAAAAACCATCTTTGTACTATATAAAACCATTATCAAAGGTATTACCTATTGAGTTGTTCATTGTCCGCTTTATAAAAAAAAACCACAGAGAACATTCTTTTCAGAACCATCTAGGAAAACATCCTTGCTGGCTCACTAGTGTGGTTTTTTTTTTTTCCTTTAATATTTTATAGATAATAAAAAGCTTTGTAAACCTTTTTTTCTCCTCCTTCTTGACCCTAGGAAGCTCCAAACAAAATTGTGTGCTTAATTAATTTTTGATACACATACTCCTGTCCCCATTGACTTTACCTTCTTAGTTACTAGATTCCTGAGCTTTTTTGTTTGTTTACATGGCCTTATGATTTGTTTTACCTGTATATCATTAAAAACTGCCTGATTTCTTTTGAAAGTGAGATTATAATAATAAATACGAAAATTTTATTAAATACTCAAAATGTTGAGAATACTGTTTTTGGAGGAATGGATTCAGAAGACAATATGCCTGTTCAATTTTTTTTTTTTTAATCTATGATCAGAAAAATAAGAGTATACACATACATACCATCCCTCATGACATATTTTATTACTTACCAGTAGGGGCTTTTTTTTAATATGACTATGGTAATGTTACTGTGGTTGAGCCTTACCTTCATTGAATTGGTTCTGTTTCTAATTCTAAAATTTATTACTTAGGCTTCCCCTGAGAGATCGACAAGAACTCAGCAAAAAGAATTTCAGACTTACATTTTGGATAGTGTGATGGATCATTTGCTTGCAGCTGATGTTTTACTGGGTAATATTATGTTATCTTCACTTTGTTAAAAAATACTGGTAATCACTTCCCTTCTTTATTTAAACTCCAAGTATACCACTGTTTTAACTTCATCTTTTTCCTTCTTTCCTGTGCATTTTCGCATCGTATTGGTATTTTCCTTTGAACCTGGCCTTAATGATCAGCAACGGGGACTACTTAAGCTGCTTGTGCACTTTCGTACATTCAGAGGTGGCAGGAAGGGGACAAGCAAAGAGAAAAAAGTGTGTTTAAAACCATATTATGCGAACAGGCTCTATTTTTATAAATTAGCTAATACTTCTAAAAATAAACTTATTGTAGTATAGTTACAAACAAGCAAATTATAAATGTAGCACTCTGTGAATGACCACCCAGACAGCATGCCTCTGTAAGAGCAATTGATAGAAAAGCGCTACCAGCACCCGCAGAAACTCCCCTCTTCCTTGACCCAGTTACTAGTCTCTGAGTCACTGCCTCAGCTTCTAAAATAGCAGATTCATTTCACCTGTCCTTGAACCTTATCCACACAGGATCACACAACATGTATTCTCTTTAGTCCAGCTTTTTACACTCAATTCTGTGTTCATGAGATTTATCCACATAGTTGCATGTGGCAGGAGTCCATTCATTTCTGTGTAATGTCCTTTTATATGAATATATAAATTTATCCAATTTGTTGTTGATGGACATTCAGTAGTTTCTAGCTGGAGATAATTAGAAATAAAACTGCTGTCAATGTTCTTATAGGGGTCACGTGTCTGTATAATATTTAATATATATCTGTTGAGTATATACCTCGGGTGGAATTATTGGGTCATGGGTATCTATGTTATTCTTTGAAATGGTTTTTAGGACATAAATTCAAAGCACATTAAAATGTGTTTCTGTCTCTATCTAGTTAAAACTATAAAACACAGTGGAACTAACATAAAACTGATAAAATTGAAAGGAGAAGGAAAAGTAATGATTTAGCATATTTGCTACTTGAATTTCTGGTGATTATATGAATCATAGAACCTCCATGCTATTACATTATCATTATTTTATAAAGTAAATTTGCCAAGAAAATCTTTAATTTTGTCATAACATGCAACTCTCAAAGCATAGTGTCAAGTCAAACTTTTGTATTTGTTTTTATCTCTTGGGAATCTTTGTATAGTATCAGTTTTACTACATAAAGACACACAATGAAAAGTTTTGCATCATGTAGTAATTTAGAGTTAGGCAGGAATAATTGCAATCAGTAAAAACTCCAAATTTCTAGAAAGGAGGGGCTTAAAGAGGTCATTCTCCATTGGAGGCGGAGCCAGAAGGATTAGCCTTGAGGCAGTATGTACACAGCAGGCACACTCAAGACCCTGGGGCAACTATGGAAGTGAAACAGTGCTGATAAGGATCATGGAGGGGGCAAAAGGTACCCCTTGGCACCACCACCACTGATTATTCCTAATTCCTCTGGACCTCTCTTCTGCCAAAATTACTTCGTTGTGCTTAAAGATATACTCAAAAAGAGACAGTTTAATGGTTTCCATTATCCTTTATTAGTTACACAGTATCAATTTACAGCTAATAAACTGATAATTTTTCTCTCAAAGGGGGACCATCTGTCACTGAGTTTAAGTTGAAGAACTGTTTTCTTATCACAGACTGTCATAAGATAGAAAGTTCACAGTCTGTATCCATAACATTTTTATCCTGCAGAAAGTATCTCTTTCAACATTTATCATGACTTCTGGCCATGAACATCATTTTGCTTCAAGTGGTCCATAAGAGTTACGAGTCTTATTTCTGATTATAGTAGGTGTACTCATTTTTCCTTCGCCTGACTTGTTTAAGGGTCTGGTCGATATCCATTTTCTTAGACTTTTTTTTTTTTTTTTCCTGTTGGAATTTAGGAGAAGATGCATCTCTTCCTATCACCAGTGGAGGAAGCTACCAGGTATTGGTGAACAATGTGTTTTATTTCACACAACGTGTGGTGGACAAGCTTTGGCAAGGCATGTTCAACAAAGAATCTAAACTTCTTATAGATTTTATAATTCAACTAATTGCACAGGTAATCCATTGTCATATTAGCTGTTGAGTACATGTTTTCCTATTGCGAATCTTTTCCTCGGGTGTCAAAATTGTTGGAAATAATTGTAACTAATAAGATAATGAATGTTGGCGTTTACTGTGAAGCTCAGCTTATTAAAAGTGAATAAAACCTTTGCATCATAACCGTTTCCCCGTTACCTCCTGGCCTGGCATCCTCTTTCTCTCCAGCTGTGGGCTTCCCACTGTCTTCCCCACTGACATCACTCTTTCCTACACTCATAGCTAGATAACTTCCCTTTGGTTTAAAGACCTTATGTTAACAGGATTTGATAGATTTTCATAGTATGATGAAAGGTTTACAGAGCATGAGGATTTGCTGTTAAAGGAGTATTCTCTTCTTGCAGTTGAATCTTCACAAAGTCCATAGGAGCCCTGTTTCTTTGAAAATGTCATTTTACTGCCTGTCTGGGGTACCTTTGCCTGGTTTGGCACAAGCGACAAATCTCATTCAACACACGATGTAGCAAGTAGGAAAGACCCTTGCCATGTGTTGTTAGCACGTGGTGCAGAGGTTCTTTCATGTCACCCAAGAATTTAAGAATAAACTTGTATGTAAGCCAGAGAAAAGTTCTCAAGTAAGATGAAAGTATAACGCCAGACAGAGTTTTACTAATGTTTCAGGTAATTTGTGTGTGTAATTTTGTAGATGCGGATCACCCCGACAGAACTTGTGGGAAGGACACGCTATCTGGCTGGCACCTCCTCGTGTTCTCAGGGAGGCTGCTTCACTCCCAGGAGGGCTGGCAGCTCTCCTCACCAGGAGGTTTATTTACACATAGCACTCATCTCCTGACATCACATTTATGTGTCTCTTGGGCTCAGAACCTAATAATAGCAAGTGGTTTGTATTTTTTGTTAATAACTCGGCACCCCAGTACTTAGCATGGCATCTGGTACACAGTAAACCTAATAAATGTTCATGTGTGAATGATAAGCAGGGTTTGGGGTTTGTTTTTGTTTTTTTCCATTTTGCTAAGTAAAGTATCTCTCATTTATCTAGTCAAAGAGGAGATCCCAGGGGTTGTCACTGGATGCGGTCTATCACTGCCTCAACAGGACCATCCTGTACCAGTTCTCCCGGGCGCACAAAACCGTCCCGCAGCAAGTAGCCCTGCTTGACTCTCTCAGGGTCCTGACTGTCAACAGGAACTTGATCCTGGGCCCTGGAAACCACGACCAAGAATTCATCAGCTGTCTGGCTCACTGCCTCATTAACCTGCATGTTGGGAGGTAACTTTTAGGTTCAGTTTAAACTGGTCTTTATTTTATTAATACTTTTTTGATGATAGCATTTCTTTTTTCTGTAATCTCAGTTTTACTTAAAATTTCATGAGAAGGTAAAAGACAAGTACTGAATTTTTGCAATGAGATAATGATTTTTCTTTTGCTTTAATTTCATATCTTTTCTTTTAGTTCATCACGTGCCATATATACTTTTAAAAAGATTGTTTACTTTTAAAGTAAGTTAGATTCCCGCTTTCAGAGGTGAAGAGGAGTAAAAGGATAGGAATGCAGTAAATAAATGCAATATGGGTAAAATTAGTATTTTTCCATTGAATGTTTTGACGGATATCTCTTTGGTGTCTTCTGGGGGCCAGGCATTGAGTTAGGGACTGGGAAGAAATATGAGTAAGTCAGGTCCTGTGGCAGGTCTTGGAGCTCGCAGTCTAGGAGGGCGGACCAGTGAGTGAGCACAGCCAGTCGGATGTGCTAAGTGCTCTGCTAGAAGCGCGGTGCTCAGCGAGAAAGCATGTGACAGGTGGCCTCTGCCCGGGAGAGAGGAGGAAGTTAGCCGTCCCAAGAAAATGAGGAAAAGTGATATCAGAACAAAGTGTTCACCTGTGTGGTTTCCCAGAGGGCAAAAAGAAAACGATGCATAGGAGACTGCACGTATTCCCACTGCTGCTGGAGCACAGAGTGGTGACATAGAGATGGGAGAGAGAGCACAGACATATGAGGAAAATGCTCATAAATGAACTTTTTGTAATTTTTAGGTAAAAAATGTTAATAGTCATCAAAAAGCCTCTGAAGTAGTATGCTCATCTTAATGCTGTAATTTAATTTAATTACATTTAGTCAAGTGGATTTGTGATATCACTCCTTAAAAATGACATTTCCATGATAAATTAGAAGTTCTGTTTTGTGAATCTGCCCAATGTCTGTCTGCCATTAATGGAACTTTGTGACAGAGCCAGCATTCACTTGTGTCTGCAGAGTAATAGTCATTACAGTTTGCAGCTACAATAATTTCCTTCATAGAACTTAAACTGCCTGGAATTTTCTAGCAATGTGGATGGATT
The DNA here is from genome assembly GCF_023091745.1 of Budorcas taxicolor. Taxonomy (NCBI): domain Eukaryota; kingdom Metazoa; phylum Chordata; class Mammalia; order Artiodactyla; family Bovidae; genus Budorcas; species Budorcas taxicolor. The sequence goes on along the minus strand of NC_068915.1, from coordinate 99,497,820 downwards.
TGGACTGGAAGCAGAAGCCCGCATGACTACATGGCATATTATGATCCCCTCGGACATTGAACCAGATGGTGGTTACAGCCAAGATATTAGTGAAGGTAATTATCTCAATTTCCCCCCCACACCTTTATCTCCACTCATTTCTGATTTTTAACAGCTTATTAACCAGAAATGTATTAATACATCTTTTGTTACCCAAACATTATTGACCAGAGATGTTTCAGTATTCACTTACATAACAAATCACTGGCCACAGGCATTAGTTTCTGCAGAAATCCCCCCGGTCGATAACATGTTAGGATATAGCCAAAAAAACTAACTTTCAGAAACTGCCAACGTTGACAATCTGTCTCCCCGTAGGGCACACCTGAGCATATACCAATACACCCACCAACATACACTGACATGCTGGCTGTATATCTCCTTATGCTAGGATGGGTAAACCACTAACCACTGATAATGCTTGCCCTCCACATTTCATAGTAACACTGGAAAACTTGGTGGTACATTTGCACAAGTAGTAGCACAAACATTAAATTGGTGTTTATCATTAAGAGAGCCAGCTATTGGTAGTATTCAGCCAGTCACAGTAGAGGCAAATATTGCTTGAGACAAGTTGTCAGCACTGCCATTTTTATTCTTTCTTCCTCTCTTTTTTAATCTAGTTCTCCCACTGATTTTGTTAAGTTCCATGCACTGAAGTCTTCGAGTGGATTGATTTCTAATTTCCAACAATGTTCAGTTGAAAAGATTAGATAATTACAGGAGTGTTTGTCTCTCCAGCAATGTAGTGTGGTAGTTCTACATATGATTTTATCCTTTGTCCAGTTCTTATTCTGTCATTCATTTAAGCATTAATTTGTTCTGTTATTTCACTAAAATTTCTTGAATTCCAGTGATTGTTTCCTCCCAAGGAACTAACTCTAGAAAACTGGTTCCCAAAGTGAAGGGCTCAAACTAGAAACATTGGCATCATTTGGGAACTTGTTGGAAAAGCAGATTCTCTGGTCTGACTCAGATCTGCTGAGTACGCAGTACTCAGATACTCTGGAAGGTGGAGACCAGCGATCTGTTTTAACAAACTCCCAAGTGATCCTGCTGCTTGCCAAATATTGACTGATCTAGAGCAGTAGTCCAAAGTAAGATGGAATTTAGTAGTAAAAACTCTAAAAATGTTTATTATTTCTTTCCTTTTGCAAACTATTCAAGAACAGCTACCTTATTAGTGAGTGTACTTAAATATTGAATTGTCCAAAAAGTGTGTTCAGGTTTTCCATAGGATCGTATGGAAAAACCCAAAGGAAAGTTTTAGCCAACCCAATTTAAATCTAAAATTTACTTTTAAGTGAGGAGAATACTCTTCCCTTTCAATAAGCTAGATAATAAAATGTATATGTAATTTCCAGTTTTATAAATTAAAATGCACTCTTTTTTCTTGAATAGAAAGTTACTTTAAATTTTCCAAGTAGCCAACCATGTTTTTGGTTATCTGAATAATCATTCTCATTCTTTCTTCTGTTTTTAACTGAGCTGGCTATAATGTAAAGCTTTTTTTTTTTTTTTTTTTTGGATGATTAATTGCTGTACATCTAAGTTGAAATTCTTAGATGTAAAACAATTTAAAAAATACTAACTACCTTTGTATTATTTTTGATCAGTTGCTGTTTTTCATTTCCTAGGGCGTCAGCTTCTCATAAAAGCTGTCAACAGAGTTTGGACGGAATTAATTCATAGTAAGAAACAAGTCTTGGAGGAGCTTTTCAAAGTCACTCTACCTGTGAATGAAAGAGGCCATGTGGACATAGCTATAGCAAGGCCGCTCATCGAAGAAGCTAGTTTGAAGTGCTGGCAGAATCATCTGGGTAAGAATGTTTACAGATACCATGTGGCCAAGAGACTTACACATGACTATCCTATATGGGTGCCCTTTAGATATGAAATTAAAACTTTCCCCAAAGAATATTATGATGGCAGTAGAAATGAAAATCAATACAGGATAGCCCATTCTAGAATGATTATATTGTATTGGGCTTCCCTTGTGGCTCAGCTGGTAAAGAATCCACCTGCAATGCGGGAGAACTGGGTTTGATCCCTGAGTTAGGAAGATCCCCTGGAGAAGGGAAAGGCTATCCACTCCAGTATTCTGGCCTGGAGAATTCCATGGACTGTACGGTCCATGGGGTTGCAGAGTTGGACACTACTGAGCACTTTCACAATGATTATGCTGAAATTAAGCTTTTCTTCTTAGATTTTTTTTTTTAATCTGAGATGTGTTATACATCAAGGTATCTATGAGCTTGGTAGATAATATATTGCTCACAACTTCAGTATGGTCACCATCTTGGCTACGACTCCATACCCCTTATCTGTAATTCTAAAGTGCCAAAACCCTAAAAATCCAAAATGTTATTATTGATTTGATGCCAGAACTCACTTGGTGGCAAAACCTAACCTATCTTTGTTTATCCTACTAGGCATGAATATTCATACATTTTGTTGCAGAAATATTAAATATTATTTTATTCATTATGGTTTATTACTCTAGATCCTCAGATGGTATTGTATAACATATAGTATACATACCGTATCACCTTTTAAAATCCCAAACTTTTTAAATTCCAAAGTATACACAACACCATAGACTTTAGGTAGGGCATTGTGAATTGTTATTAACATAGAAATTGATGACAGGTAAAATAAATTTGCATAGCATTGCAGAGCTATGAGGTTTCACCCAAATGTGAGTCCAGCCAGTACAATAATTACTAAGCAGCTATCCTTACACAAGAGAAGTAGATGTCGTATCTAAGACAGCATTTACAGATGCTTTTGATAACTACAGAAATGTGCTTTGTAACTATGATGAGAAACTATTAAAAGTAAGGCAAGTAAATACGTGGAGAAACTGTAAAATACTCTTAATTTTAATTCTGTAGCCCATGAAAAGAAGTGCATAAGTCGAGGAGAAGCTTTAGTGCCCACCACACAATCCAAATTGTCCCGTGTCAGCAGTGGCTTTGGTCTTTCCAAGTTAACAGGATCAAGAAGGAATCGAAAGGAAAGTGGGCTTCATAAACACAGCCTTTCCACCCAGGTACATCGTTTAGTTTTATTAATGATATTAGAACTTTGTATTTCAAGGTTTAGTTACAGTGTTTTATATAATACACTTAACACATACAAGCATATGATTTGAATCGACTCTCAGTATTTTTGCTTTCGGACAGATAACTCTGGTTATAGGGTCTTCTCCCATTTTATTATGATATAGTTGCACTATGAATGTTGTGTATTTGATCCATGTCATGAATGAATATGAGATGAGATTCAGATATTGATATATGATCAGACTATAGTTTTTTCCCAATTTTTTCAAGCATTCAATAGTTCTGTTATAAATAGTTATATAAATTTTAAATCAATAACAAAATGACTTTTTAAATAATTTTATTAGACACACCAATTTTTTATTTTTTTTTAACTCCTCCACCCCCAGCATTAATTTCTTCCTCATCATACTCTCTTTGCCATCTCAGAATCTCAGTGGCAGCCGTGAAAAGCATCTGGGAGAAACCATGTGTATGAGTCATTCCATGTGTCAGGTCGGGCTCCCTAGCACGCGCCTTCTGAGAGAGAGTTTAGTGTGCAGGCTGCTTATTAGGGGTGCCCTTGATATTTGTGGTAGGAAGAAAAACAAAGCAGGACTGGTTAGGGGAAATGTCAGGGTACAGTGCAGGTCTGGTGACAGACCAGGTAGCCCCAAGTGGAGCCTTGGTACCAAAATGACCTGGCGGAGTTAACTTGTACTGAGCTGAAATGGCTCAGCCCGCTTGCCCCTAAGTCAGGCAGTGATTGTGGGGTACACCGCAGCTCTCTGCAGCTGAGATGATCCCTGAAGTATGGACAGCACACCCAGAAGCTGTGGCAGTGAGCCGTTCCTTGAAGGGGCAGTATGGGTTGGGGTGTTGGGGTCTGAGTCCATCACATAAGCCTCCATCAGATTCATCAGATAATTCATCCTTCACAGTTTTTTTGTGGGATATCTGGGATGTTGTTGTGATGGCTTTAATAGAATTTTAACTAACTGCCTTATCTCAAGGCTAGTTAACATTTTCTTTTTCAGAAAATCCATGAAATAAGACTCTTTTTCCACCCATTATTAGGAGATTTCTCAGTGGATGTTTACACACATCGCTGTTGTTCGTGACTTGGTAGACACACAATATAAGGAGTATCAGGAGGTAAGAGTCAAAACCATAATAATGGTTTGTTTTGCATTTTTCACGTGAGAAAAGACTGTTCCCCTTGTTATGTTCCTACTCCTTTAAAGAGTAAGTTGCTGAACTGCATTCATCATCAGAGGTGATGCTTTTAGTTATTCCTGGCAGCAGCTACTTTGGCCATTGGTTTTAAGACAGAAAGAGTGGAACATCTTTGGGCAAATTGCATTAAAAACTGACAGGCTGGAGATCAGCACAGCTGAACCCTAATAACATTCATGACCATCATATTTCCTGTGTTTGTTCCTAATAAAAATTAAACTGTCAGAAGATCCCTCTTTCAGACTTAATACAGAGACCATCAACATGCGCATCAAAGTCTCTGAGAAGTCTCTTAAAATTCTAAAAAATTAAAACATAAAAAGTTTTTTTTTTATAAGTGCTTGGTAATTTTGTCATTAAAAACTTCAGTGAAATATTCTTGATTAATTCATAATTACTTGACAACTTATTCTAAGTATTTTATTTCCATGGCAGCTAAATTGTATGCCTTGAGGATTTCTGAATGATAAGCTGCTAATATTTTATGGGCATGATACTAGATACTTAGTTATTCCAGGTGATTTTTCCTGTCAGGAACACATAAGTACTATATGGTATCATATAACATCAAGAAGACTTCTTCAATAACCATTAGCGTTAGTTATATAAAGAGATCTTTATTCCTAGACTTTAAAAGTATATGCTTATATTTCATGAATCATTAGATAAGTTAGTCCTAAGCATCTACTGTTGAAATGTTACACACTTAGGCATTTGACAATAGCAAGAAGTTATTCCACAAGTCAAAAGTTTCCCTTGTAGCAAGTTGATTTGAATCCCTCCCAGTAGCCAAGTAAGAATGATTTTCCTTTTCTTCTTATATAAATGTTAAGTTCCCTATCAGAACTGCATGTGTATATTCTTTACCTAAAAGTACGGGAAATGTTACGGAGATCAGCAGGTATCTTAGTGTGTTGGCAGTATTTCTTGACCTGGCTTTTTTGATTTTCTTTTATTCTTGTTCTGGTAACTGCTTTACAATCTGGGGTGGGGAAGGGGATTGAGCCTTAAACTCTTGTCTTTCTTTATCTCTCACTGGACAAGCCATTACATTTTATTTTCATAAATAATATTGCCATCTTCCCTGTGTCTTGAGTTACAAGTTTCTTCTACACTCTGGTCGAGTGTACTGCACAGGCTGCCCTGTACACACCTTCCACGGAACTTGGCGCTAAAATAATCCCCTTGGGCCATGACTAAAACCCCATCTTCTCACAAAATAGCTTATTTCAGCCATAAATAAGTGTAATTTTACTTTTATGATACTGACTGAAGTGGCATGGAATTGGGTTCTGTTACCAAATACTAACTTGGTTTTAAGCTGTTTATAGACTTTTAATTGTTGCTCCTGCTTTTGCTTGAAAACCAACCTGGACTCCCCTCCACCCCTACTCCCTTAGCGTCAGCAAAATGCCCTGAAGTACGTGACGGAAGAGTGGTGCCAGATTGAGTACGAGCTGCTGCGGGAGCGGGGGCTCTGGGGCCCCCCCATTGGTTCCCATCTCGACAAGTGGATGTTGGAGATGACAGAGGGGCCCTGCAGAATGAGGAAAAAAATGGTGCGAAATGATATGTTTTATAACCATTACCCTTACGTGCCAGAAACGGAGCAGGAAACCAACGTGGCGGTGAGTGCTCAAAAGTCAGCGTTTGTCGTGGCGGTCTCAAGTTGCCCTTCTTTTTTTGCAAGCATTTTCTCTTACTAGATCAGTTATGTAAAATACCTGATCTAGAAAATTCGATGAACTGTATTACGTTGGCACTGTCAGGATGGTGGCGATGGAATGAAAAGACAAGCAGGGAGATAGCACAGTGAAACAGCTTAGGTTGGAGACCCTGAGCTGCCCGCTCAGTAGCTGATAACCTAGTGTCAGCCACTTGAACCCTAGCTTCTACTTTCTTCACTCCTAAAATGGAGAAAAATAGCAGTTCCATCTTAGAAGCCATTAGAAGGATAAAGTGATTAAAATTAGTCAAGTACTCAGAATAGTGTCTAGCACAGAATAAGCACTATCTGACTGTTAAGTAAATAAGATAACACGGCCACTAAGCAGTACTCTTTGAAGAAATGCAGAGCGCAGTTAAAGAAAAATAGTAGCCCAAGTGTCTAGATCATCCCAGTTATGTTGAGAAGCTTCATCACAGGTTCCGCCGGTATAAAACAGACAGCATTTGCCCTTAAGTTCCTTTTTATTCAGACAAGTTGCCCTTGCTAAAGCCTTCATTCAGATTTTTGCACTGACCAGAAAAATGTTGTCTATAAACTGATCTTGATTTAAGAATCATGCTTTTTTTTTTTTAAAATGTTTGGGGAAATGCCATCTTCCCCAGTCTTTACTTCACTGCAAATTTAGGAAGAGAAACCCCTACACAGTTTAAGTACTTTCACATTCTTGACTCAAACATGATTCTCTCAACAATGGAAGAAACCAAGATTTATAAAAAAAGACCCGGCACATGTGTCTTCTAGTGAGAAGATGGTGTAACATGAGACAACTTGGATTGCTCCAGTGCCTCTTTTTTTTTTTCAACCAAAACCCTGGCTTCATTTATCTTGTGCTAATTGACTCCACTTTGTCCTGTTGCTACTTAGAATATCATAGATCTTAGACCTGCTAATATATAGTTGTTTACAATTTTTTAAAGATTGCTCCCTAAAGTTTATTTTTCTTAAAGCTATTTCATTCTGTCAAAAATGCCATACTTTGTAAATTTTAATTTAAAGCACTATAATTTCTCATACTAGTGCACTCTATGGAAAAAAAATCCACCCATATTTTTGCTGCCTTCTAATAGCACCTACTTTTGTCAGAGCAGACTAGCAGTACAGTCTCTGATTATTCACCCATTTTTCCAAAGTAAATAATTGAATAAGAATTTAAGCTTGTAGCAATTTGATAAAATATGTTTTTATGAAGTCAACACTTATTCAAATTGAATACATTTAAGAATATGAAAATAGAAGATGAATGTGCTCTCTTAAATATGAGCCCATTCACTATATAACTGAGGTATATACTTTTTGGGTTACATAACCATAGGTTTTTGTGTTTTTTTTTAACCATGTGTACTCCATTGCTTCTTATAACAGTGTCATTTGTTTTACAAAAGTATTTTCGAAAATTTTTATCAGAGTATAGTGAATTTACAGTGTAGTTAGTTTCAGCTGTACAACAAAGTGATTTAGTTATACATATAAATATATCTCTTCTTTTTTTAGATTCTTTTCCCGTACAGGCCATTACAGAGTATTGAGTGGAGTCCCTGTGCTATACAAGGAACTCTATACCTGCCCTACAGCAGGTCCTTATCAGTTATCTATTTTATATGTAGTAGTGTGCAGGAGACCTGGGTTCAATCCCTGGGTTGGGAAGATCTCCTGGAGAGGGAAATGGCAACCCCCTCCAGTACTCTCGCCTGGAAAATCCCGTGGATGGAGGATCCTGGTAGGCTACGGTCCATGGGGTAGCAAAGAGTCAGACACAACTGAGCCACTTCAGTTTCAGTGTGTATATGTCAATCCCAATCTTCAGTTTATCCCTTGCCCCCTCCTTACCTCCCCAAACCTTAAGTTACAGAAGTGTGTTTGAAGTTCTATATCAGATAAAAACATAATAACCTATTCAGAGTTCACACTTAGAACCTTAATATTATTAGCATTTTACTTTATCAAAGGAGTTCACCAGCCTGTGAAATCTATAAACAGTCTCAGAAATAAGTGTGCACTATATGGAGCTTTTTTCTACCCCCACAAATGGGTTACATATTGCGAAATACAAGGCAGTTGAGAAATGTTAGAGATACATTTACAAAAAAGGAAAAAGCAGGTGGGAAGGGGAGACAATTACAGATTGAGGGATTCATGCTGCTTTAGTTCATGTAGAGTCAGGGTTAATCTGCTATGATGAAATTTTCCAAATGAATAATGATTTTGGTGGTGCTAGTTCAAAATCTGTAGACTTGAAATGCCATTAAATGTCCACTTTTTTTATGGAATATGCCATCTGGCAATATTGACATCAAGGAAAATTCCAAAAAGTAGAAGCAAATGCTATTTCACTAACTTCTATTGTAAAATAAAAAAGAGCAGGGACTTCCTAGTGGTCCAGCGGCTAAGACTCTTCACTCCCACTGCAGGGGGCCAGGGTTCGATCCCTGGTCAGGGAACTAGATTCCCACATGCCACAACTAAGAGTATGCATGCCTCGACTAAAAGAGATCCCACATGCTGCAGCGAATACCTGGCACAGGTAAATAAATGATAAATATTAAAGAGAGAGTGCACAGATACTTACCAGGCACAGTGAGCTTGGTGCTCTGCAGAGCATTTACTTAAAATTTCAGGGCCCTCTGAAGTATAGTTATGTTATTATCCCAATTTCACAGATGAGAAATAGAAGCCTAGAAAATTAAGGAATTTCTTCTAGGTAGCAGGACAAAATATAATACTAAGTAGCAGAGCAAGATATAATAACTATAGGTTGATAATTCCTCAGAAGTTGAATCAGTCTTAAAAAAAGATTCCAATCTCTGGTGGTTTTGAGACATTATCAACATCCAGTGAATTTCTTTCAGAGAGAAACCATATACTAGATTTTTTTTTTCTCTTTTTTTATTTTCAAAGAATTTTTTTGATGTGAACCATTTTTTTAAAGTTTTTGTTGATATTGCTACAACATTGCCTACATGTTGTGTTTAGGCTTTTATTGAGGGGTGGGGGGCCACAAGTCATATGGGATCTTAGCTCCCAAGCTAGTGATGGGACTTGCACCGCCTGCACTATAGGGCTAAGTCCCAACCACTGGACCACCAGGAAAGTCCCATATATTAGGTTTTTTCTCTCTAATGCTGAAGCGTATATAGAGCTTACTAAGTGTTCAATGAATGGACTTGTCAGCGCTCTTTTTTCCTAAATTAGAATTTATCCATTGCTTCCCATTCAGTATTCTTATAGAATTTTCCTAATTATTCTTGCACTACAAAGGGCTTTTCAAATTTTATGGGGTGTAAAGTTTCTGTAACTTGGGGAGGCTCTATAATAAAAAGAGTATGGTGTTATGAATAAAAAATTGCTAGAGCCTCTCTTGCAGGGCTTTGAAAGGAGCCCATGGGAAGTGAGGACTGTTGAGGTATAAGCTTTATCAGTTTCACAGTAAATCCTCCTCTACTCTGAACCATTTTGAATATTGCCTCCCAGAATCAGAGACCAGTCACGTCTTTCCTTTACGCTTGTGGAAATGCGCCCTTCTCCTTGTACTCATCTTTATAAAATATAGGCAGTACTTTTCACAACCTAAGAGGTATTTCAGGTATAACAGGTACTAAAAATTGCTTTTGAAGCCTCTTGAGAGGTATAATAGGTTCTGCCTGGAGTAAGGACAAATGATTTGATCTTCACCTTATTTATTAAAAAGAATCATTGTTTTAAGTAACATTTAACTCTTTATTCCTGTTGCTTGAGGTGAACATACAGTGATGATTTCAAAGTTATTTCTTGTTTTAAAATCTTTGATGTGTTAGAAATAATCAAGTGATTATTTCTTTGGTCATTGTTTCTTAAACCTGGCAAAAGCTACATACTGTTAAAAAGTAGCTTATCTTTATTTTTAAGTTAGATGTTTGTTTGTAGAATGTAGAGAATATTTTAGTGTTTCATTTGCCACAGGATTAAAAGCTTTGAAGTTTTATCAACTAAAATTATTTTAATGAGAACAAAAATTAATTTTGTCCTGAGAAAAGTTATGTACATGTGGAAAATTTTCTAATTCCACTTAAAAGTAATTTATCCCCTTTGCACAGGGACTTTTCTTAGAGGGTCGATTTCAAATCTAAAATAGATATACTGATTTGTACTGTAATTCTGTATTTTAAGTGGTAATATTATTTATAAATATTAAGATGTGAGCCTGGGAAATGATGCAAATACAAAACCTGGTGGTTTTTAAGCAGCTAGCTTCTCTGAATCCTGAGAAAGGAGAATAAAATTCCAAACTTTGCCACTTAAAAATTATATTTAAGTACTAAAACCAGGTTTTAATTCTGCAAGCCCCTTCACAGAATAATAGTCTCAAACAAATTTGCTGTTCTTTGCAAATATTATTGGGATAAAACCCTCACTGTTTCCCTTAATGTTGAGCTGCTCAGGGCAGAAGGGTAAACAACTCACCTAAGTTCCTTTTCTTGTAATTAAGTGAGTCTCCTGTGGCTTCCTCTGCATATATTTTTATATGCTATGTATGAACTAAGCAGCTCAGGAAATTCCATTGCCAACAACAGAGAAAACTTAGAAGTAAAGGAACTATAAAATTATTTACTAGAAATTCTGACATTGAAAAATTTAAATTTCTGTATAAACATAGTTATAATAATAATTTATAAATTTTTTAAATTAAATAGAACTATGATATATGAAAATTATTGGTATACATATACCTTTGATGTTGAACACTGTACCTTTTAGTAAAATAAGAACCTCGGTTAGTGGCTCAGTGAGCAAATGTGTATTAAACCAGCACTCCATCATATGCTCCAGGGAATATACCATTGTGTACGTGTCAGGCCCTGCCCACATTCTAGTTGGGGATATATAGTGAACATCAGAATTGGGTTTGACAATAGCAGTTGGCCCATTTTGCTATATTGGTTTATCACACGTCTCTCCAGTGGTCTGTCTTGTTTTATTTTTTAGTTAATTTCAAAATGAGTTGGAGAAATCAGTACCCTTCACCCCTAAACACTTCCACATGTATAGCAATGGAGTTCAGTATTTGTTCAGAATTCTTTTTTTATTGACATGAATTTTACATATATTGAAATATATAACTCCTAAGTATACCATTCAGTGAGTCTCAACAAATGCGTAGTGATACTCATGTAACCCAAACCTTTACCACGATTGAGAACATGGATGTGTGTTTTAAAGATTATCTGTCAATGTAAGGTATGCTTTTAAGGAGAGATGTTTATTAAACCATATTAAGTATTTGAAAGTATGCGCAGTAGTTCCATGTTTGTTTTGCCAAGGGAAGCAAGCATTTATGAAAGCATTTTGCCTGCTCATATTTACTGTGAGGCCAGGTACTGGAAGTCATCTCCAAATATAAACTGTGAAAAGAAGAACTGAAAGGTTGCTTAGATGTGTCATTGTCTGTCTGTAGCTATCCGTTTGTATGTTTACATGCACAGGCCACATGCTGCAGCTCAACAGATACTGCCTTCTTGTTATTCAATTTCATTCTGAGAATAAAATATAAAGCAGCTACCTTATTGTTTAAAAAGTAATGTTTAGAGAAACTTTTGGTTTGGAGGCTGATAATCCAAGCTTCCTTCCACTTTCAGCCTCTCTGGAATCTCAGCTATGAAGGCAGCAAAGGAAGTAGGTCCTCTGGCTTTTAGGGGAAGATGTTTTTTCACTAACAAGCACTTAGTGATTTCTGTGGTTTGGGATACTGTAGATACCAGTTCAAACCAGTCGCTTCTGTTGCAAAACAGATCAAGAGACAAGCACAGTAAAAGTTAGATGCAAGATATTAATAATAGCTAGAACTAGGTTCTGTTATCCAATTTTCTCTGTTTTTCCTTTGAAGCCATATAGAGAGTTGTCTATAAATTGTCCGTGACACTGGCAGCCTGGCTCAAGTTTTGTCTGTGTGACTTTGAAGTCTGTCTTGTTCAGTAACCTTGAGAATTTTAGCAGTTATGTTTAACTTTAAAACTACTTTTGATAATTGAGAAAATAATCACAAGATGCTAAGTGATTATTTCAAGCAGCTTAGGATATCATATTAATTTTGTGTGAGTACATCTTCCATATTTCATACAATCCTCAAGAGTATTTTATTTTTGTGTTGTTGTTATTTTTTTCTGATGTGTCTATACTTAATACCCTGTTTTCAGTCTGAGATCCCAAGTAAACAGCCTGAGACACCTGATGATATCATTCCTCAAAAGGTAAACCACAAAATACCATAAAAGAATGCAAAATACTTAACAGTTTTTTTTTTTTAATTTCTTTGTTTTGGTTTTGTTTTATTTTATATTAGTGCATGGTAGACTAGACTAACCTAAAGGGATAACTTCCAGTGTGCTATTTCTGTAAGTTCCGTAGAGTTGAAAAAAGTGAATTTCATTCCTGCTGAGAGATGGTCTCGTCTCTCTTGCTTTGTTCCAGTTAGCTTTCTAGGATCCCTATGCACCTCACTAACAGGCTGAATACCCATCGCTCTCACCGTGAGAAGTGCACCGCTTCACACATAAACTAACAAGTCCCAAGGCATGTTAGTAATGGGCAGCCTGACACCACCAAGTTTGTTTTCAATTTCTCGTTTAATTCTTCTAGATACTAAACAGTATATATTTTGAGAATGCAGTGTATTCTCTTTTAAAATTACTTTTTCAATCAGAAGGAACTAAGTGGAAACTAAATGTATGATCACTTTTTAAATACAATTTGATTTTAATTTAAATTTATATAATTGTTTTCTTTTTGCAGGAATATTCAATACATAAGCAGTAAAAAAAAAAAATGCAGAACTTTTGCATCACAGAAATTTACCTCAAAATATTTGGGGGAGAATCCTTTTAGTTCCAAATCAGATATGAAGTCAGTATCCAAGAAGATGTTGTCCCACATCTGTTAATTCATTGTCTTGCCCATCACTAACTATGCTTTCATCTTTTTAAAAATGAACAATTTTGAGTTGAAGATAATTGTTAAATCTTGTGCAGAGAATTGTTATAATACAAAATTAACTACCCTGCTTTCATTTAAAAAAATACTACAATATTATTAATTCATCAGATTCACCCTTCCATAATTGTAATATTATTTCACATCATTTCAATACTTCTCTGTTACATAGTCCAGTTTTCATTTGCTGCATATCATTCATCAGTTATCTTGCAGCTCTCTTCATACTAAGTCTATACCTGAAGTTAAGGGTAACGGTGGCTTGAGTTAGGTATCTTTTCACCTCAAAATTGGTTCAGTATTTTAGTCTAAATATTTCATCCAGTTGGACACTTTTTTCCATTTTACTTCAAAATCATTTTTAAAAGAGTTTACTTAAAATAAGCATTTTAGTAGACAATACATATTAACTATTTGATGGAGAGTTAAGCTATAGAATATTTTCAATTAGATATTCTTATTAATGGGGAAGGAAAGTAATGTTTAGAAAGAGAAGGTCTTTAAGCGTGTTTCAAACTCTATCTTTTTCTTAATTGTTAATTCAAAGTCTGGGTCATTCTGGTCAAGGAACATATAAACTTTTCCCTTTGGTCTTACATTTTTATAGGAAATTTTAAACCTTAATTTCTCATTGTCTGTTGTTTTAAGAAAAAAGTTTGGGTCAACTGGAAAACCTGTTTTTTAAGATAAATATTAAATATTCTGAAAAAAAATGTTCTGTATTAAACACCAAAAAGTTAAATCTCTTCTGATGTTTCTGGGTAATTAATTTCTTCTTCAAAATGGACTTATGTATGTTCTTGATACACTCATTTATTAAGTTTCTGGATCACATTCTTTTACACAACAAACAACAGGGTTGTTTTAGCAAATTAGAGACAGAAGCTGGAGTGGCAGGTGAACCAGATGGTCTCATCTGGCCTGAAGCCAGTGAATTCCATGTGGTCAGGACTCTGGAGGGTTGGGCCATTCCCAGTGTTACGGTGAGACATGGGAATACCAGGAGGAAAAGGGCAGTTCTGGCTTTCTACCTCCAAATATCTGCAGTACACACACAGGTAGTTCCTACCAAAGGGATGGCCCTTTAGGCCTAAGCTGTTTACTTGGGGCAGAAGCAAAATTCCAGGCTCTCCACAAACCAGACATCCCCTTACAACATGATGCTTTCTGACACTGGGTGTTCTCTCTGCTGTACCGCTGCATCAGGAAGACTGTGCTATACTAACATGGAAACATTTGGCAAAAGATGATGTATTTCTCTTTTTGGAAAGGTCAAAACTGCTAATATTGTTGTTTCATATATGTCTTCTAAAAGTCAGTGCAATTTAAAAAGAGAGAAACCTAACCCAAAAGTCTGTGCTTTTACTATGTACAGTCTATTAATTCTTGAAGATGAATTAGCTGAGCACTTTCCTTTTGCTGTTCCATAGAAACCTGCTCGATACAGAAGAGCCATAAGTTATGACAGTAAAGAATACTACATGCGACTAGCCTCCGGCAACCCAGCCATTGTGCAGGATGCCATCGTAGAGAGCTCCGAAGGAGAAGCTGCTCAGCAAGAACCAGAACATGGTGAAGACACGATTGCTAAAGTCAAAGGTCAGCAGCCTTCCTCTCTGACTTTAATTAAAATCACTATTTAATTAAAATCACTTCTATTTCAATTCATGTGAAAAATATTAGCAACTATAAACAGTAGGAAGACCCTCCTGGAGAAGGACATGGCTACCCACTCCAGTATTCTTGCCTGGAGAATTCCACGGACAGAGAAGCCTGTCAGGTTATAGTCCATGGGGTCACAAAGAGTTGGATATGACTGAGCGACTATTTATATATAATAAACAGTAGGGCCAGCCTTAAAAGTATCTATGCATATTTTAGTGTATCAACCTTCTTAAAGATTGATTTCTATATCAAAACTAAAGAGACTGGCTCTTCTTTATAGCCTACAGATGAATGTCATGTACCCACTGGCTTGATTTTTTTTTTTTTTCACTGTATCTGGCAGAATTCTCTGTGGTACTTGATATTTTAAGTTAAGGCCCTAATAACTAAGTGAAGATCTATAAAATTAAAACAACCATTAAATGTGTCATTAGTGCATGTTAGCCAACAGTAAGAAATAATGGTCTTTTCTCCTATGAGCTAAAACATATTATTGCAAATCTATGCTTTGTGAGCCTCGTAAGACCTGCACATGATCAGGGATTGGACTAAAACGGCCGTGGGCTTTTTGATTCTGGACGTCTGTAGATTGCACCCTCTGCCCTCTTCTACAGCTGCTCTGTGAGCTGGACCTGCCCGATTTTGTCCTAAGATACTGATCCACCTGTCCTCCGCTGGAGCCTTCTCGTTCAGCTCCCCCGGCTCCAGTGGCACTTTAGTCATATCTTTTACAGCAACTTCAGTGATTTTATGTTTTCCTAAATTATCAGTTTCTCAGAGGCAGAGACTACTTCTCTCATCCCTTTATAGATTTTGGCACATGTCTAGCACACAATGGGGACTCAGTTGATACTGAAAAAGTAAAATCAATCCATTGTTATTTTTTAAGCCTCTGCTGCTGCTGCTAAGTCGCTTCAGTCGTATCCGACTCTGTGCGACCCCATAGACGGCAGCCCACCAGGCTCCTCCGTCCCTGGGATTCTCCAGGCAAGAATTTAAGCCTCTGAAGTACATAAATTTAAAAGTCTTGGTATAGTCTATAGATAAAGCCCTTGAATGTGAAATAAAAGTGTAAGTTAAAAATTATTTGCAAAAAAAATTATTTGCAGATCTCATTGATAAAAATCTAATAGTATATGGCCATGTCAACAAAAAGCATTTATCTATAGTTGTGGTCAGCTTCTCCTATCATACCTGTTTTCTCTCATGATGACTATGAACTACTAAATATTTCATAAGTGACCTAATATTTTCATAGAATCCTTGAAATTTTTAGTAGTTAAAGAGAGTTTTCAGCCTTCTTATTTCTTGACACTACATCAGCAAAGTCACTGAGATATGTCCAAAGCTGTGTTTAATGGCTATAACCAAGGTATATAATTCACAGAGTTTGTGGTGATGTGTTTGGGTCATTGGCATTTAGCTTCTCTTAGCCTCAGTTTTCCTAATTTCTAATTGAGCTAAAACCACTAATATTGGTGTCACTACTGTGACGTGCTAGATATTATGATAGATATGGAATTGGAGGTTTTGATTCATCAAACTATAAATAAAGCAGCTGGAAGTTTTTCCCCTGCTGGATGTCCTCAGCAAGACTTGCTCTTTCTTGCTTATATATTGTGTGTGCGTGCTAAGTCGCTTCAGTCATGTCTGACTCTTTGCGACCCCATGGACTGTAGTTGCCAGGCTCCTCTGTCCATGGGATTCTCCAGGCAAGAATACTGGAGTGGGTTGCCATTTCCTTCTCCAGCTTATTTATTGTAGTCTTTGCTATGTGAAAATAAGGTTCTTCCCAAGACAAAGCAGAACCTCTGATAACTTGGGTTCAAAGGGTAGGATTCTAGCAGATATGTTTTTCCAAAATTCTTAGAACAACTATAGTAGATAGATGTGACATTACTTTTGAGGAAACAAACTAAAGAATATTAAATGTGAGATTTAGAGATAGAGTCCTAGAGCCTGTTTGTTTCCTATACTTCGGGATATCAGTGGTTACCTTCATCAGATTTTAATTTCATGTCCTGTGATTATCAATAAAATTATCAAAATATAGGCAGTAAAATGTTAACTTATTGGGCAAATTAAAGTATCCAGCTCTGTATCAAAAAGAATTGTGCTCTTACTCTTTATGATCTGATGAGTTAAACAGATTCATTCATGTCTGAATGACCATACTGCCACTTGTAACGTGAGTCTTAAAATAGCCCTCATGGGCCCTCCATGTCGGTGGGATCTCTTACAATCATGTTTATAACTTGCGGTCCTTATTCTTGTTTCTGACCATTTATTGATGGTATCCCCTCAGTAAAACCCACCCATTAGCATCACTCCTGTTACCATTCACTCTGCTAATCTCTCTGTTTATCATCATCATCATCTGACCCTTGCTGAGAGTTTACTATTTGTCATGTACGATCCTAAGCACTTGATCGGAATTACCTCATTTAGTTCTCCAACAGTCCTCCAGGTATCCAGGAGAGATGATATTTTTGTCCTGTTTTTATAAATGAGAATCCTCTGAGATTCAGAGAGGGCAGATAATACTCCCAGGTCATACAAGTGTTTAATACCAGATCTGTGCTTAGTGGGGTGGGTTTTCTGGGGTGTTTTTTTTTTTTTTTTTTGGCAGGGGCAGGACAAGCAGTGATTGGTGGTTTTTATTTGTTTTGGTTCTGGGGTTTTTTGTGGTGGTGGTGATTTTTTTGGTCAGCGGTGGGTTTTCATTGCGACACGCAGGCTGTTTGTTGCAGAGTTTCTCTAGTTATAGCTCATGGGTCTAGAGCACGTGGGCTCAGTAGCTGCAGCACACAGGCCCTCTAATTGCAGCTCATGGTATTAGTTGCCCTGGTATTACCCAGCATTTAGGATCTTAGTTCCCTGACCAAGGGATCGAACCCATGTCCTCTGCATTTGAAGGCGGATCCTTAACCACTGGACCACCAGGGAAGTCCCTAGAGCCTGTGCTATTGGCCACTGAAGTGTGTGCATGCCTTCCTGAATTCTCTCAAATTGTACATGAGGGACTCCTTGAGACTAAACTGCTCCCCAGTGGCCCCCGTGAGACCACATGGCCCTCTTGCCTCTTGTCCTGCAGGACTGGTCAAGCCACCTCTCAAACGGTCTCGGTCAGCACCGGACGGAGGCGATGAGGAGACGCAGGAGCAGTTACAGGACCAGACAGCTGAGGGCAGCTCGATAGAAGAGGAGGAGAAAACAGACAACGCCACCCTGCTGCGCCTGTTGGAGGAGGGCGAAAAGGTGCTGGGCTTCTGGACAGGAGGGGTTGCACTGAGTGGTTTGTTTCCCTTTTACAAGACAGCTGAAGGGTATTTATCAGGCAGCCAAAGAGACATATTGCAGCCTCTGCAGTGAAATCAGTATTAAGCCCCCTTCTGGGTTCAGCACTCTCATCTGCAGGACTTTCTCACCTCTCCGGACACCGACCAGCATGAAGTGGCATCAGATGCAGGATTAACATTGACACCTAGTTCCCTGTTTTCCTCTGTGTACCCTTTACCAGACTGCATCTCTCCCCTTAATTCTATTTCAATCCCATGTACACAACCTGTTCAGTCATTTGGTCCTGTATCTTTCCCTACCCCTCTGTAATTGCACTAACCACTCAAGCAGCTTCAACTAACCCATCACCCTGAAGCCTTAAGCCCATCACCCCCAGCCTCATATTTCACCCCTACACTCAGCTTCACTCACAGAAGACTGTTTGGCCTTCCTTTGTTGCTCTCAATCTCTTATAACCTGCGACCCCTCTAGGCTTAGTTTACCGACTCTGCCATGTAGCCTGAGCCCCTGTAGCACTTTGTACCTTGTAGTTCACTCCATCCATGACGTTGGTTCTTTACTCTGCGTTTTACTCACTGCATTCTCTGCATAAATGCCCCTGTCTGTCACTTGCATAACCTCTATCCCTGTAACCCGCATTTGATACAGCTTCATTTATCTGGAGTCCTTAGTACTCAACACATAGGAACTTTTCCTTCAGGGTTTTGCCAGCCCAGACGTAAATACCCTCCTCTAAGCTTTTATAAAGCCCTATGTCTTTCGCTCTTTTCGAGCTTAATTTTTTTAATTCTGTTCAAATATATGTAGCCTGATTAATCTTGAATGAAAACATAAAGAGAGAGAGAAAAAAGTTGTAACTATAAAAATCCTTTATCTATCGCTCCCTGGAGAAGGGAATGGCAACCCACTCCAGCATTCTTACCTGGAGAACTCCATGGACAGAGGAGCCTGGAGGGCTATAGTCCATGGGGTCACAAAGAGTCAGACACGACTGAGGGACTAATACTTTCACTTTCTTTTATGTCTGTCACTCATTTTATTGTGTTATGATTCTTTGTTCCTGTGACTGTTTCTTCCCCTAGAGAGTGAACTCTCTGTAGGCAGACACTGTTTTCTTATTTCTACCCCAGTGCCTTGCACAGCTCTTAATCAGCTGATACACACTCTGTAAACCTTGGATGAAGGAGTGTTTGGTTGAATGAATAAAGGGATAAAAGAATGAAGGAATTGAATGTGCAGTATCACGTCTTTAAAGATTGTGTTTGTCTGTTATAGTAGATTGTGTTATAACCCTTGAAATATTACTCACTAAGAAATAGTAACTAGAAATTAGAGCTTAATTTTTTTCAGATTCTGTTCAAATATATAGCCTGATTAATCTTGAATGAAAACATTAAAAAAAATTGTAACTGTAAAAGTACGGTAGGTCTGAAGGAAGCACATGATAAGCGTCTGGGAGCTTTGGAATGTTCTGTTTCTTGTTCTGGATGCTGATTGCATCATATTTTAAGCATCTGAAAACTCTTTAAGATATGCACTTAGGAAATAGCATTTTCTTTGTGTCTGTTTTACTTAAAATAGAATTATTTTAGAAGTATGTCAGGTTTTTTCGCTGTAACATTCTAAATTTTTATTGTAGTTCACATGTGGTGTTGAAACTTATATTTGTATATTTTAGAAAATTTATTTTCTGATACTGTCATGTTTTAAACTTCTGATCTTGTGAGTACAGCCTTTGCTCTAATTGCTTTAAGCTTGAATAGTACAGGAAGTGCATTTAGACTGACATTCATTTGACAGTTGTTTGACTCTGATTCAGTTGCTGATTTTTTTTCCTTGACTCATGTTAAACTAAGTATAAGCAAGAAGGAATTTTTGCTAAGAACTAGATCCTGCCTGTTGGAACGAAAACAATGGTAACATTGAGGGCTTTAGCAAGTCCGTCCTTCTATGAGGAAAATACAGCTTCTTCCAAGTTTGGCTTTTTACAATGGCACCACAGTCTGCCAGGCAGGCGGAATCCAGTGGGGAGCGAACAGAGACGAATTCCAGAGGCTGTTATGGAAGAAGAGGAAAGGAAGCTGCGTGGAAGAGAAGACAGCCAGCAGTTGCTAACATGATTCTATATATTCTCTCACTCTTGCAACATGCCACTGAGGTATATTTGAAATTTACTTGAAGATACAGAAGCCCAGAGACATGAAGAAATCTGACCAAATCTCTAGTTAAATGACAAAACTAGAAAGTCACTCGGGAATGTCAGGCTCTGCATACCTTTCTCACTCTGTGTGTCCTGCCTGGCCAAGGGCTCAGTCGGAAGCTCCCCACATATGTGCCTCAGTTCCCCTTCCTGCAAAGTTTCTGTCTGTCTCCCTCCTCTTCTAACTTGTTCGCTGACTCTGGAACCTCGTACACACGTGTCTGGCACAGAGTTAGTACTCAGTGAATCCTGGGATAAGTGGATTGAGTGGATGGATGTGAATAGAAGGTTGTTTCCTTTTACTGAAGTCAAACTGCAACGCAAGACTGCAATCTTAGCTACTCTGTTTATTATGTTTGTTCTCAGATTAATATGCTTAGCTCAGGGGGTGCCATCACACAGTAACATCTTAATAAAATTTTGTTTGCCCATCAAATCCATGTTTAAAAACGTTTTGCTTCCTTTGTATTCTTTTTTTTTAAAGAAATTAGTTGAGTTTTTAAAAACTATACTAATGAATGTTTCTGGTTTTCTTAATAGATCCAGCACATGTACCGCTGTGCTCGAGTCCAGGGCCTTGATACCAGTGAGGGGCTACTCCTCTTTGGTAAAGAGCATTTCTATGTGATTGATGGATTTACAATGACAGCAACCAGAGAAATAAGAGATATTGAAACCTTACCTCCGAAGTAAGTAAATGGATGAAGAAACACAAAGTATAGCTGTCTTTAGCAAACAAGATACCTGCATAGTTTTTTGTCTTTTTAATGAAAAGTTATGTTTTAAGTAATGCTATCTCTCAGTTTGTATGCATCTGTCATTACATATTCAAAAGCTGGGAGGGGGGTTCATGTTTGGGAACGCATGTAAGAATTAAAGATTTTAAAATTAAAAAAATAATAAATATTAAAAAATTAAAAAAAAAAGCAGGGAAAATTTAAAAAAAAAAGCTATAAGGGGCAAATTTGCCTTATTTATCAAAATGAAAACTAAATAAAATTTATTGCTATGCACTAACAGCATTAGATATAATACAAGTTCCTGATATTTTCATCTGTATAAGTTATTCTGAATGTGTACAGTGTTCTTTTTTCAAATGTCAGTGCAAACACTGTTATAGCAAAAACACAGGCAGCTGTACAAAACTCCAACAAATGTAAGCACGCCCATGTCCTCTGAGTACCCTAGAAGCAGTGTGACCTATGCACAGGCAGGAATTAACTGGCTGAGTTGATCCAGCTTCCTTTTCTTCTGCCAGTCCCTTGATAGACATGATACTGGGTAATGGAAAACCCAGAGGCAGGCAAAACAAGAAGGAAGATAAAAAGCTAAAGATTTAGAAAATCAACGTGCTCTTCTCTTCCTCTAACATTTTGAACACCTAATGTACATGGTGAATGAGGACACGGTCATCTTCATTCCTAGGAGATAGTTTCACATTATCATTTTTAGCAGCCATCAGGGCCACATGATGACTTTTATGGGCCTCCTCTTGCGAATAAAATTATTTAAAGTGATGTTTTCTGATTGTGTTGGTTTAAAGTTCAGTTTAGTCGCTCAGTCGTGTCTGACTCTGCGAACCCATGAACCACAGCATGCCAGGCCTCCCTGTCCATCACCAACTCCTGGAGTTTATCCAAACTCATGTCCATTGAGTTGGTGATGCCATCCAACCATCTCATCCTTTGTCGTCCCCTTCTCCTCCTGCCCTCAATCTTTCCCAGCAACAGGGTCTTTTCCAATAGTCAGCTCTTCACATCAGGTGGCCAGAGTATTAGAGTTTCAGCTTCAGCATCAGTCCTTCCAGTGAACACCCAGGACTGATCTCCTTTAGGATGGACTGGTTGGATCTCCTTGCAGTCCAAGGGACTCTCAAGAGTCTTCTCCAACACCACAGTTCAAAAGCATCAATTCTTCGGAGCTCAGCTTTCTTTATAGTCCAACTCTCACATCCATACGTGACTACTGGAAAAACCATAGCCTTGACTAGACAGACCTTTGTTGACAATGTATACTGAATTGCTAACAAATTACTCTCTTAAAAGTTTTTTTTTTTTTTAACTATATATTCAGATATAGTGTGTCCTGCTTCTTTTCACATGTTGAAAATAGCACCCCCGTTTGTCGAACAGTGAGTTTACCTCTTACTTTGTTTCTGCTGCCTCCTTTTTCCGGGCTGCCTCTAGTATGCATGAGCCGATTATCCCTAGAGGAGCCAGGCAAGGCCCCAGTCAGCTCAAGAGAACATGCAGCATCTTTGCATATGAAGATATCAAGGAAGTGCATAAACGGAGATATCTCCTGCAGGTTGGTTGATTTAGTAGAAATAAACATTTTGTCATGTTCCTTTATTTAGAGTATGTATACATGATAGGCTCCGCCTTATTCCTTAGAGTTTTGGAATTGGTTGTATATCGACAAGCTCGTGTCACATGTGGCATAGCTTTATAATACATCCCTTAAAAAAAAAGCATCCTAAAACTTTGAGTGATATCTTTGTTACCCATCTTTCCCTATATCCAGATTTATATTTGTTGCATAAAAATTGCATTTGCTATAAATGTACAAAATTATAATTTTGTAATTATTTTACCATTATTCTAGTAAGGATTTTAGAAACAATTTAAGCAGGACAAATTCCATCTGTTTTGTAGTTTAATCTGCTAGGAATTCATGACTCAAAAAATGTTTTCCAGTCATCAGATTAACTTCTTCAGTGTTATGGAAACTCATAGTGTAAAAGTTAATATGTAACCTTTACTTGCATTTTTTCTTAATGTCTTTCCCTCTGATCTCTTCAGCCTATTGCTGTGGAAGTTTTCTCTGGAGATGGACGAAACTACCTCCTTGCTTTTCAGAAAGGAATCAGAAACAAAGTTTATCAAAGGTATAGTTTATTAGGGCTACTTCATAATGCTATATTATGGGAAGCAATGGGAGGTGTAAAGCATTACCAGTTCAGCTTGTTTTTTAAAAATCAATTAAATACTTGAATTAACTTCTTTGAAGAAAATGTTTCATTTTTGCCAGCCTCTTGAAACATGCTTCTTCTGATGCTCTTCTCTTTTGAAAGAACGTTTTTTTCTCCTTCTGGTAACTTACACTAGACTTCGTCAAAATATCTCTTTAAGTATAAAGGAATGATGAAACTATAGCTTAAAAAATAAGACTTTAGGTTCAGAATAGGCTTTGTTCATATTTACCAAAAAGAAGACAGTGCCATACCTTGCTATTGAATGCAGAGCCTGAATTTCCTTAGAATTTATATTCTTGTGAGACTTTTCTGACTTTGGAAGGTAAGTTGGATACCTTCATCCTTGAAAAAGTAGCACAACCAAATAAAGCAGTTGATTTAATCTGACCATATTTCATTTTTGGTAAACTGTGTTTACCTAGAAGAAAAATAGTGTATGTTCATGTGCTTGAAAGTTCTTCTGTTGGATGTGTGAATAATAAAGCTTTTATGAATTGATGGTAGGTAATAAGAGAGCCCTTATTCTTTGAAAAGTAGTATGCGTGCATGCATGCTGAGTTACTTCAGTTGTGTCTGCCCTTTGCAACCCAGACTGCCAGGCTCCTCTGTCCTTGGCATTCTCCAGGCAAGAATACTGGAGTGGGTTACCATGCCCTCCTCCAGGGGATCTTCCCGACCTAGGGATGGAATCCGAGTCGCTTCTGTCTTCTGCACTGGCAGACGGGTTACTTAACCACTAGCACCACCTGAGAAGTCCAGTTATAATATAATATAAATATAATATAATATAAATCCTGGCAGTCCCTCTGTTAGGGAAGCTTTGTGTTTCCAGTGAGGAGTGACTAATACCAAGCAACACTGTTTATCACTACAGTACAGCAGTACTACCTGTGAGCATGAGAGAAATAGATAAAGTCCCTGTGGATGTTGATTGGGAAGAACTAAGTAAACGATTGAAATGTTAGTTGCCTGTCTTATTCATTTCTAAGGGTGGTATCATTTTCAACATGGGTAAATTATCTGCTCTTCCCAACCAAAAGTTGTTACAAGGAGATGAGTTTGTCTTTAGCTGAGAGATTTCTGCGTGTGTGCCAAATTCAAGGTCCACATTCATTCCAAGGATTTTCCCACAATTCTTGGTTGCCCTTAAGAAATATATGTTGACATTAGGAGCAACTCTGAAAATAATCATAACAGTGTCACATAAAGGTTTTTCTCGTATATGTGTTTTCATTTGTCAGTGGTGTCTCTGTCCTGTCATTTGTTTAGCTATTAGCGCTGCTTGCTGTCATGTGAGTGTTTAGCTTCAGTCACTCTTTTAGGACATCATTAAGTTAACTCAGTTCTGTGAATCAGTGTCAAGGCTTTTTCTTTGAGTAACGCGGCAACATACGTAAAACTCTAAAATGTCAGAATTTGCTGTGGGTCTTTATATTTGCCTTTAGAAGCCATCCTCTTACCCTTATTTGTTAGAGTATTCTAATTACCGTATATTTCCTTTGCCTGCCATTTACTGAGGAGTCGAGGTGATGGTGGTAAATAAGCAGTTAAGCCCTAAATGAGTCATTCTTTCTTATGCTCCTATTAGATCCTGACTGACACGGCATTTCCAATTTTATGCTATTTTTAAATCTTCCAGGTTTTTGGCTGTAGTGCCATCTCTCACTGACAGTTCAGAGTCTGTGTCTGGGCAGCGGCCGAACACCAGCGTGGAGCAGGGGTAGGTCATGTGCCTCTTGCACATTATAGTTTAATACTGAAATCGGATCATTTATATCTGGACAGTATTATTTAACATTTTAACGAATATCCCTGCACCCCAACCCCCAGTGGTTTGTAGAACAATTTGACAGTACTGAAAATTAGAAATAAGAGAATGTATGCATGATCACTCATGTCAGACCAATGTCAGATGTCTCACATGTTGATCATTTTCCTTTAATGTTTTGAGAATATGCACAGTTGTGCCCAATTGAGTCCATCGTATAAATAGACACTTTTACTCTGCATCTTCTATTCATATTATATATAAATATTTCCTCTTGTTTTTAAAAAATTCTTTAGAAACTTTGCCTTTATTTACTAGCCATTCATCATTACATATAAGGCATTCTCTTGTTTCTGGATATTTTATCTTTATCAGGTTTCCTTGTTATAAAAATTACACACATTTGTATTCTTTTATTAGTGGATAAGTTTGCTTATCTCAGTAGATACCAGCTTTCTATATTTACTTTTTAATTTTTACTGATTAACTTAATCAGTTAATTAATTTAATTTTTTGAATGATTTGTTTGTAAGTATACATTTCCTTTTGTATTAGTAGCCCTTTATAATCCTTTGGAAAAGAAGCAGTGCTTTGAGGCTACAAATTAATTATTACAGGATGCAGAAAAATATCTTAAAACGTTATTGGACATTCTGTAAACTTGTAAATAAAATGTGATACCAGTTTGCTACTGCTGCTGCTGCTAAGTCGCTTCAGTCGTGTCTGACTCTCTGCGACCCCATAGACGGCAGCATACCAGGTTCCATCCCTGGGATTCTCCAGGCAAGAACACTGGAGTTTGTTTGCATCTATACATATTAAATTTGTGTATTTCTCTTTAAATTATTTTTTTTATTTTTCTTTAGCTAACATTTAACAAATACAGATACTGCATGTATGCTTTTGTTAACTTCAGAAACGTGTTCTGGTCCTAATCATTTGTGTTGTTGTTACGATAAATACAGGAAGCAAAAGGCTCTCATAAAGCATATTTAGCCTTTTTTCTACTTTAAGCAACTTACTAGTCCTTTTGCCTGCCTAGATAATCTCCAACTTGCTATTTCATTGTTCTGTGCTGAGTTGGCAGTTCTTAAAGAACTGTTCAAAGCTCAAAGGCAAGAAGCAGAAATTCATTTCCAACTTTAATCTCCTTTTCAGTTATTCCCTTTCTTACAAAGTTGAGAAATGATCATAGCTCTTTTTTAGTGCTAAGTCGCTTCAGTCGTATCCAACTCTTTTGCGACCCTGTGAACTATAGCCCGCCAGGCTCCTCTGTCCATGGGATTCTTCAAGCAATAATACTGGAGTAGGTTGACATGACTTCCTCCAGGGGATCTTCCCAACCCAGGGTCTGAACCCCAGTCTCTTGTCTCCTGCATTGATTGGCAGGCGCGTTCTTTACTACTAGCACCTCCTAGTATCCTTTGCACTCAGTTTACCTGAAAAGAAGAATTGTTCTGGAAGTGAAAAGTGGTATATGTACTCCTGAGCTAGAAATGTTTATGAACTCAGGTTTACACCTCTCTTTATTTCCTTTCGGATGATAAAATATATGGTTAAGTGCTTTACTACTGGTTCTGTGACCAATTCACAAACTTCAGATTATTAATTATCCATGTTACAAAGCTGTTAAACCTTAAGGGTTTTATAGCATTCTAGAAAAGTCTGCTATAAAAAAAAGTCCATAATTTTGTGAAAAGCCATGACTTTCCTGTCATAAAATATTTATATTTTCATTCACTTTTTCAACATCTCTTTTAGGAATGATGTGTACCTACTGTGGACAAAATATTGTTTGCTATATCACTTATTCTAGTTGAATCTCTTTAAAGCAATTTGAGTTCTGTTCAGTTCAGTCGCTCAGTTGTGTCCGACTCTTTGGATCCCATGAATCACAGCACGCCAGGCCTCCCTGTCCATCACCAACTCTCGGAGTTCACCCAAACTCATCTGCATCGAGTCAGTGATGCCATCCAGCCATCTCATCCTCTGTCATCCCCTTCTCCTCCTGCCCCCAGTCCCTCCCAGCATCAGGGTCTTTTCCAATGAGTCAACTCTTCGCATGAGGTGGCCAAATTATTGGAGTTTCAGCCTCAGCATCAGTCCTTCCAATGAACACCCAGGACTGATCTCCTTTAGGATGGACTGGTTGGATCTCCTTGCAGTCCAAGGGACTCTCAAGAGTCTTCTCCAACACCACACTTCAAAAGCATCAATTCTTCAGCGCTCAGCTTTCTTCACAGTCCAACTCTCACATCCATACATGACTACTGGAAAAACCATAGCCTTGACTAGACAGACCTTTGTTGACAAAGTCATGTCTCTGCTTTTTAATATGCTATCTAGGTTGGTCATAACTTTCCTTCCAAGGAGTAAGCGTCTTTTAATTTCATGGTTGCAGTCACCATCTGCAGTGATTTTGGAGCCCAAAAAAATAGTCTGCCACTGTTTCCACTGTTTCCCCATCTATTTCCCATGAAGTGATGGGACCAGATGCCATGATCTTCGTTTTCTGAATGTTGAGCTTTAAGCCAAGTTTTTCACTCTCCTCTTTCACGTTCATCAAGAGGCTTTTTAGTTCCTCTTCACTTTCTGCCATAAGGGTGGTGTCATCTGCATATCTGAGGTTATTGACATTTCTCCCGGCAATCTTGATTCCAGCTTGTGCTTCCTCCAGCCCAGTGTTTCTCATGATGTACTCTGCATATAAGTTAAATAAGCAGGGTGACAATATACAGCCTTAACGTTCTCCTTTTCCTATTTGGAACCAGTCTGTTGTTCCATGACCAGTTCTAACTTGCTTCCTGACCTCAAGAGGCAGGTCAGGTAGTCTGGTATTCCCTTCTCTTTCAGAGTTTTCCACAGTTTATTGTGAAAAATAAACAGTAAATCAGTTTACATAGGAATTATTGTAAAAGGTTGAAAGTTGAACTAGATCAGTGTTTGTTTCAAATTCATTTGCTATGATCCACAGTAAAAGATATACACTACGTTGCATTCCAAGTAACACAAAATTAGTTAAAATTCTGAAAATACTTTCCCTTACTATGTGTACTGCCTTCCACTGTTCTGTTCTCTATTTTCTTCAATTCAGTTCTGTTATTTCATATTTCAAAATGCTGACCACAATCCACTAAACCGATTTCGTGACCTACCAGTAGGTTGTCCTCCATAGTTTGAAAAATTCATGGATCCATTGACTTAAAATTTTCAGCTTTGTAATTACTTTGATTTAAAATTATTAATATGTTGCTAAAACAGTATGTTGCCTGCAGTTCATTTAATTATTTATCATTTGTAGATCTGGGTTGCTTAGCACTCTGGTTGGAGAGAAGTCTGTGACTCAGAGATGGGAGGTAAGTTCAATGAAAATGTAAGCATCCTTCATAATTTGTAGTCAGAAGGTATAAGTCATTCAGTTAAAAGCACTTTAATAATTTATAAAATGTATACCATAGACAAAAAAGTTTTTTGTTCTTTTTAGGAAAAAAAGTGTTTTGTTATTCTGAAATCTATAAGAAACTATCCTTTGCCTCATTTTGCATATAAATTTTTAAAAGCAAACATAGTGGAAATAATTGATCGCTTTAAAATGAATCTTTATTTATCTTTCCCAAGAGAGGTGAAATCAGCAACTTTCAGTATCTGATGCACTTGAACACTTTGGCTGGAAGATCATATAATGACCTCATGCAGTATCCTGTCTTCCCCTGGATCCTTGCGGATTACGACTCGGAGGTAAATGTCACGTCATTTCTGTGAAATTGGAACACATTGTCAAAAGTAATTAAATGATGCTGCAGTGGCTTAAGTGATTTATATGCATTATAGTTTTCAGTTCTCAACAGGCACTTATTCCCAAGAAGATGAGACAAGCTTTAGCTTAGGCTTGGACAAAGTTTGGATGCTTAGCCAGCTTCTTGGATTCATGATAATCCATTCAGTTTCCTAAAGTGCCAATAAATTTGGATCTACTGGAGGAGGTCACTGTCTTCTACACTGCAGCCAGTTTCAGAAATAAATCTAATTGAGTCATCTCTCTGTTTAACAAAGTATTGCATGAATCTTCATCACAATTTGGAGATAATTTCATTTATTGATTGATTGATTTTTGGCTGAGCTCCGTCTTCATTGCTGCACAGCATTTTCTCTAGTTGTGGCAAGCAGGGGCTACTCTAGTTGCAGTGTGCGGGCCTCTCACTGCCATGGCTTCTCTTGTCATGAAGCAGGGCTCTAGGGCGCACAGGCTTCAGCAGTTGTGATGCACAGCCTTAGTTCCACCAAGGCATGTGGAATCTTCCCCGAGCAGAGATTGAACCCATGTCTCTTGCATTGGCAGGCAGATTCTTTACCACTGAGCCAGCAGGGAAGCCTCTGGAGAGAATTTTAAAATGTCAGGATAGTACCCTTTGCAGAGTAGCTGCTCCTTAGGTGCCCCTGCTGCACTCCCAGGACTGCCGTCTGGACCACCCCGTTCTCTTTCAGCAACTCTGCACGTGCTGCCCTCCCTGCCTGGACTTCTCCCCACGGCTGTACCCACCTTACCTCCTGCTGCCAGGTTCCTCTGGCTAGCTGTATTTCATCCAGCAGGACATACTCACTCACACTTCTGGGGGACCTTCTGTCCTTTCTCTCTTCTTCTTTTTCCTCTCTTCCCACACCACCTTGAAGCTGTATTATGCTGCCTTCTTTAACATGTTGTAAGCATGGTTTTTGTCTGACCTTACTCAGCTGTGAGGATGTTGAACTCAAAGACCAACTTAGGCACCTCTTAGGGCCCAATCTTTAGAGCAGGGCCTGGTACTTATATATGCTTTACTCATCTTCGTTGAAATAATCAAACTACAAATGAGGTGTTTTGCATATAGAATTTCAGAGGACAAATACTAACTTGACTTATTTTTGTAAGTGTGGATCAGATTCTCCTGTCCAAGACTTTTAAAATACAAGTTGGCAAAACTGGGGGGCCATGTTGTTGTTCAGTCGCTGAGTCATCTCTAATTCTTTGTGGCCTCACGGACTGCAGCTCGCCAGCCTTCCCTGTCCTTTACCATCTCCCAGAGTTTGCTCCAACTCACATCCGTTGAGTCAGTGATGCTAACTATCTCATCCTCTGCTGTTCCCTTCTCCTTTTACCTTCAGTCTTTCCTAGCATCAGTATCTTTTCCAGTGAGTTGGCTCTTTGTATCAGGTGGCTAGAGTATTGAAGCTTCAGCTTCAGTATCAGTCCTTCGAACGAATATTCAGGGTTGATTTCCTTTAGGATTGACTGGCTTGATCTCCTTGATATTCAAGGGATTCTCAAGAAGAGTCTTCTCCAGCACTGCAATTTGAAGGCATCAGTTCGTTGGCACTCAGCCTTCTTTATTGAAGAGGGAAATGGCAACCCACTCCAGTATTCTTGCATGGAGAATTCCGTGGACAGAGGAGCCCGGTGGGCTATAGTCCAGTTCAGTTCAGTTCAGTCACTCAGTTGTGTCCGACTCTTTGCAACCCCATGAATCGAAGCACACCAGGCCTCCCTGTCCATCACCAACTCTCGGAGTTCACCCAGACTCGCATCCATCGAGTCAGTGATGCCATCCAGCCATCTCATCCTCTATCGTCCTCTTCTCCTCCTGCCCCCAATCCCTCCCAGCATCAGAGTCTTTTCCAGTGAGTCAACTCTTCGCATGAGGTGGCCAAAGTACTGGAGTTTCAGCTTTAGCATCATTCCTTCCAAAGAAATCCTAGGGCTGATCTCCTTCAGAATGGACCGGTTGGATCTCCTTGCAGTCCAAGGGACTCTCAAGAGTCTTCTCCAACACCACACTTCAAAAGCATCAATTCTTCGGCGCTCAGCTTTCTTCGCAGTCCAACTCTCACATCCATACATGACCACAGGAAAAACCACGGCCTTGACTAGATGGACCTTTGTTGGCAAAGTAGTGTCTCTGCTTTTCAATATGCTGTCTAGGTTGGTCATAACTTTTCTTCCAAAGAGTAAGCGTCTTTTAATTTCATGGCTGCAGTCACCATCTGCAGTGATTTTGGAGCCCAAAAAAATAAATCTGACTCTGCTTCCACTGTTTCCCCATCTATTTGCCATGAAGTGATGGGACCAGATGCCATGATCTTAGTTTTCTGAATGTTGAGCTTTAAGCCAACTTTTTCACTCTCCACTTTCACGTTCATCAAGAGGTTTTTAGTTCCTCTTCACTTTCTGCCATAAGGGTGGTGTCATCTGCATATCTGAGGTTATTGATATTTCTCCCAGCATTCTTGATTCCAGCTTGTGTTTCTTCCAGCCCAGCGTTTCTCATGATGTACTCTGCATAGGTGTTAAATAAGCAGGGTGACAAGATACAGCCTTGACATACTCCTTTTCCTATTTGGAACCAGTCTGTTGTTCCATATCCAGTTCTAACTCTTGCTTCCTGACCTGCATATAGGTTTCTTAAGAGGCAGGGCAGGTAGTCTGGTATTCCCATCTCTTTCAGAATTTTCCACAGTTTATTGTGATGCACACAGTCAAAGGCTTTGGCATAGTCAATAAAGCAGAAATAGATGTTTTTCTGCAACTCTCTTGCTTTTTCCATGATCCAGCAGATGTTGGCAATTTGATCTCTGGTTCCTCTGCCTTTTCTAAAACCAGCTTGAACATCTGGAAGTTCATGATTCACGTATTGCTGAAGCCTGGCTTGGAGAATTTTGAGTATTACTTTGCTAGCATGTGAGATGAGTGCAATTGTGCGGTAGTTTGAGCGCTCTTTGGCATTGCCTTTGTTTGCGATTGGAATGAAAACTGACCTTTTCCAGTCCTGTGGCCACTGCTGAGTTTTCCAAATTTGCTGGCATATTGAGTGCAGCACTTTCACAGCATTATCTTTCAGGATTTGACATAGCTGAACTGGAATTCCATCACCTGCACTTGCTTTGTTCATAGTGATGCTTTCTAAGGTCCATTGGATCACAAACAGTCAGACACAACTGGAGTGACTTAGCATGCAGCCTTCTTTATGGTCCATCTCTCATATCTCTACATGAACACTGGAAAAAAAACATAACTTTAACTAGACAAACCTTTGTCAGCAAAGTGATGTCTTTGCTTTTTCATATGCTATCTAGTTTTATCATAACGTTCCTTCCAAGACGTAAGTGTCTTTTAATTTCATGGCCTACAGTCACCATCCGCAGTGATTTTGGAGCCCAAGAAAATAAAATGTCACTGTGTTCACTTGTTTCCCATCTGTGCCTTGAAGTGATGGGACCGGATGCCATGATCATAGTTTTTTGAATGTTGAGTTTTAAATAAAAAGAACACAAATTAGGTGTCCCGTGGGTACATAGTTCAAATGTCTGCTTTTAATACACTTAGGAGGTAAATGTTGGTTTCCTTTTAAGTATATCAATTAAGTCACCTAAGGATGAGCTTTTAAAATGATCTCTGGTAGACCAGAGGAATCCACCTCATTTGGGAATCACGGCCTGGTATGATGTTGTCTTTTGGAGGTGACCATGTTAGTGAGTGCTCTAGTTTATTTCACTTCGCTTTTACTCTAGGAAGAAAATGCTCAGAAGTGAAGTTGGAGTGAAAGATGGGAGGAGGGGGAGAGAGTAGAAGGCAGATTCGATCCTCAGGTTTGGCGGGTGACAGAGGGTAAAGACAAATTGGAGCTTTTGTGTCCACAGTCTCCTGCAAGACTGGGAAGGATTTTCCCTCTTATTCCTCATCTCCAAACCTGAGTTCCAAGTGCCTTCTCCTGTGCAAAAATAAATTTCCAAAACAGACGTCTTCATACTGAATCAGTTAAACTGCCATGTGCCTCTCTGAGAAATATGGATAGCCAATAGGTGCAAGGCGTTATCTTGGAGTCCAGCTCTGCTGGTGTGACCCCATCGATACTAGCCCATTGACAAAGCATCGTGGCTATAGCCATTCTGTCTACAGTGGTAAAAATAGAGGGAGTTTAGTAATTTTGTAATCGGGTTTCATTTTGTATTTTAGGAGGTTGATCTTACTAATCCCAAGACATTTAGAAACCTGGCCAAGCCTATGGGAGCACAGACAGATGAACGATTAGCTCAGTATAAGAAGCGATATAAAGACTGGGAAGATCCTAATGGTAAGTAACTTTTCCTGTCACAGGACTTGGTACCCAGGTTTCAAAAGTAAGCCATTATTTAGTGGTCTGATGCCCTTCCATCTTTCCCCAAGTTGTTTGTATATGATTATGTCTGCGTCTGTTACATATGCAAGCATATACTCAACCATCAAAGGAGAAAAATCAGGTTTTGCATGCCAACTGACAGCCATGCTTGGAAGGCTTTTTTTTGGTAGCTTGTAAAGTATTGGCAGAAAACTAAGTCTTTCTGTTTTGTCTAAGGTAGAAATTTCCCATCATAATATGCCTTTATTCTAATCATGTTTAGGCCAGGAACTATGCTTTCCTTTATCGACTCTTTTAATATTTTTTATTGAAGTATAGTTAATTTAGTGTTTCAGGTATATAAAAAGTGATTCAGTTTGCATGTGTATATGAATATACTTTTTTTTCTTTT
The DNA here is from genome assembly GCF_023091745.1 of Budorcas taxicolor. Taxonomy (NCBI): domain Eukaryota; kingdom Metazoa; phylum Chordata; class Mammalia; order Artiodactyla; family Bovidae; genus Budorcas; species Budorcas taxicolor. The sequence goes on along the minus strand of NC_068915.1, from coordinate 99,464,364 downwards.
TCAGATTGTTTTCCATTATATGTTCTTTTAATTTTATTGAGCACTTTTTACAACCTTTTTGCATTAAAAAAAATACTAATTGAGTCCCTTCTAAAATACCACAATTTACATACTCATGATTTATTGCTTAATGTTCACCCCTTCAAATAGGCAAAATAAAGGAGGAAAAAAATTAAGCCTAACAATATTCCCTGTGTGAAATCTTTTTTTTTCCCCCTGCCAAGGAGAATATGTAACAGAAATTGCATGATACCCATAGAACATCAATTCAGAGAAATGTATACTATTGCAAAGCCAGAACCTACTAAAGAATTACTGTACGTCACTATCCTGCTTTAGTTGAAGGTGGCTTGCTATAAAGGCTTATCTGTTACAGTTAGCCTCAAAACATGAATTGCTGGATGTGCTCAATTTGGGGGAAAGTCACAGAATTATACTAAAATGGATAGTTGCCAGATACATAAATGATGTGTTTCAGCGTCATCATAAAAGTTTTTGTTCTACAACTGCCAGAACTGACTGAACTTCATGTCGCAGTTATCACATACATTAACATTTCAAAGTCTATTGATTAACACTAATTTTATTTTCATGTTACTCTTTTGTTTTCTTTTTTATTCTCATTTTTCTTGTTTTTTAAATTTTTATTGGCACATAGTTGCTTTACAGTGTTGATAATTTCCGCTGTACAGCAGAGTCTTCCAGCTATACGTAAACATATGTCCTCTTTTTTTGGATTTCCTTCCATTTGGGTCACTGTGGAGCACTGAGTAGGGTGCCCTGTGCTATACAGTAGATTCTCATTAGTTTTCTATTTTGTACATAGTATCAATAGTATATATATACCAGTCCCAATACCCAATTCATCCTTTTCAATTGTGCTTTTATTTTCTTGGCCAGGAGAAACTCCAGCCTACCACTATGGGACCCACTATTCGTCAGCCATGATTGTGGCTTCATACCTTGTCAGAATGGAGCCCTTCACACAGATATTCCTAAGGCTACAGGTAAAACTCTTAAGTTTAGAATTTTTGCATGTTGTTCACGCCTTCTATTTAAGATCGTTTTTGCTATTTTCTTTAATGTTGTTTATCTCCTGACATGAAGCCCTGTGAAGTTTTAGTCACAAAAGTAGTCAAAACATAATGATAGTGGAATTTCACTGGACCAAAATTGATAAATAAGCTAGGATTTGTTTACACTAAACAAGTGCCACGGTCCTTTAGTCAAATAAGCAAGTAGCATTTGCTTTCCAGCCACATATATGGAATTCAGCCTTAACTGATTCATCAGACATTGTAAAAAGTCTGTCTAGCTCATTTGCTATCTTCCCTATTATAATTGCTTTTCTCCAAATTCTCTTTCATTTATTCAGCAAATATTTATTGAATACTTACCGAACGCCAGGCACTATCCTAGGTGCTTAGAGGACCTAGGAATCAGAGAATAAAGACAATAGTCCTGCCTGATGGAATTTATATCTTTTGGTTGAGAGAGACAGACAAACATAGTAAATAATTATCTAGTAAAATATTTTAGAATATGATAAGTGCTATGTGAAAAATAGAGGTCAGAGAAAGGGGATAGGAAGTACAGGAATGTGAGGTGGGGAAGGACATGATGCCATTTTTAGAAAGACTGGTCACTGTAGGTCTCCTTGGAGAGGAGACGTCTGAACCAGAGCTGGAAAGAAGTGAGGGAGTTACTGGTGTGGATATCTGGAGAAAGTGTGCTGCAGGCTGGTAGAACAGCCCATAACGGGCCCTAAGTCAGACCTGTGCCTGAGATATTTGAGGAACAGCAAGGAAGCCAGTATCTGGAGCAGAGTGACTGCAGGGGAAAGCGACAGGGGATGAGGTCAGAGAGCTGCAGGGGCCAGAGGGTGGTAGGCCTTGGTGGCCATTGTACGGACTTGGGCATTTTCACACAGTGAACTTCATTGTAAAGACAAACACACTGTGTTCACTCAGACACAGCATAGGGAGTTTGCTTGAGGGAAGGCAGTGGTGTATCTGTGAGGCCGTGTAAGCAAAAGAAATTCCTTTTATATTTGAGTTTGTTTTATCAATTTATAACTTTTTGATCACCTTCCTAGTTCTCCTCTTAATTCTCATGGGTATAAGAATAACAGTGTCATGTTATTTTATAAAATTAGTCAAATACATATATAACCTGAATATTTTCAACTGTAAATGGCTATATGATAATAGCAGCCTTTTTAATTTTTTTTTAGTTTTTTTTTAAATTAATTTTTATTGAAATGTACTTGCTTTACAATGTTGTTAGTTTCTACTGTATAACAAAATAAGTCAGCCATACATCCCCTCCCTTTTGGGACTCCCTTGCCATTCAGGTCACCACAGTCCATTAAGTAGAGTTCCCTGTGCTATCCAGTAGGTTCTCATTGGTTACCTATTTTATACATAGTCTGTGTTAGTCCCTCAGTCGTTCCTGACTCTTTGCAACCCATGGACTGTAGCCCGCTAGGCTCCTCTGTGCATGGAATTCTCCAGGCAAGAATACTGGAGTGGGTTGCCATTCCCTTTTCCAGGGGATCTTCCTGACCCAGGGATCCAGCGTGGGTCTCCCACATTGTGGGCAGATTCTTTACTATCTGAGCCACCAGGGAAGCCCTATACATAGTGTAAATCCTGTGTATATGTCAATTCCAGTCTCCCAATTCATCCTACTCCCCTTTTTCCCCCCTTGGTGTCCATACATGTGTTCTCTATGTCTGCGTCTCTAGTTCTGCTTTGTAAGTAAGAATCCTTTCTTTTCTTTTTTTTTTTAGGAGAGCATTATCAAACAATGGAAGAACTATTTCTTTATAGTCTTGCCCTCTCTCTAAAATCTAATCTTTTAAAATTGTAGTACTTGGATTTCACTTTGATACAAAGCAAGAGACCCTTTGTAAGGAGAACCCCAAAAAGAATTCTTCTTCTTTTTTGTCATTATTTAAAATTTTGTGTATTTGGCATAGGAGAATGGGAAACTGAATTTTCAGCAAATGTATTTCTTTGGGGTTTCCAAGCCCTTGAGCGCGGATGCTGAGGTGGGAGCAGTTCTCTCACAGAGGTGCCTTTTCGTTCTGCCCACAGGGAGGCCACTTTGACCTGGCTGACCGGATGTTTCACAGTGTGCGCGAGGCCTGGTACTCAGCGTCGAAGCACAACATGGCAGATGTAAAGGAACTCATCCCAGAATTTTTTTACTTACCTGAGTTCCTGTTCAATTCCAACAACTTTGACCTTGGTATGTAGCACCATGGCACTGTCTTAGGAACGGTATCCAGGAAAAGACCAGCAGAAATGTCACTTTTCTGAGAAGTCTGTAGCAGACACTGACAAGGAAAGCTTTTTTTACCAGACCAACCTTGGGTCCACCCACCTGACACATAGCAAACCCAATCAGTCTGTTGACACTGGGTTGTGGTGAAGGGATGGAACAGTGTTTATTGCAGGGCCAAGCAAGGAGAATGGGCAGCTCATGCTCAAAAGGCCTGAACCACCCCCAGTGACAGCTTTCAGAGGAGAGTTTTAAAGAGTCCGTGTAAGCGAGAGGGTCACAGGCTTTGTGATCAGCTTGTGCTCAGTTCTGTGATTGGTTGATGATGTGCTAACAAAGTGGTATTTCAGGAATTTGGGTCATCAACTTCTGGTTCCAGCTGGTCTGGGGTCTATGAGCTTGTGGTCAGCATGCAGGTAACTTCCTCCACCTGGTGGGGGTTTTAATATCTGCAAAACAACTCAAGGATGTGGCTCAGGCTTATAGCCCTTGAGGAGAAACTAAAAGTCCTGGACTTTATTTTTGGCTAAACTGTGATTTTTGTGCTGCTGGGCTGTTTTCCTTTGTTTCTGCAGCTTCTCTCTTCTCTGATTACATTTGCTCTTTGGAACTCTGGGGAGGCCTGGGAGACTAAGGCTTTTCTACAGACAAAGGAGGGGGAATGCACGGGGTTGGGGTGGACAGGTTGTTCTTGGAAAGGCCCTGCGGGTCCTTCTCAGTTACTATTTCCTCATGGTTATAGCTGCTGTTAAATTCAGCTGGGTTACTGGGTATATGAGAGTAAATATAACAAAGAAAAATAGATCTGTGCCCCCAAATAGCTGTTTCAATCCAGAGTCTTGGGAAAATGAAAAAATTAACAGAGATTATATCTAATGGTCAGAATATCATTATTTCATTGAAAATGAAAGTGAGGTAAAATTTTATTTTAAAATTAATGTGATTGAAGCTAACAGCCAAGAGTGGCATATCCACATTTTTCACATATAGTTTAAATCATTCCGTATTGTCTCAGCTTACATGCTGACAAGTTTTAAAACTAGAATTTCTGAATAACTCTAAGTAAACCCCTTTTTTCGTCTCGTTAGGGTACTAAAAAAACAGAACCAAATCAACATTTCTAAAAAGGAGAGACATTTCCTTGGTACTTCGCTCTCTTTGTATTATCCAGCAGCTACAGGAAGTAGATTTGACTTTGGTTATAGTTTCTTGGAACACAGCTTGCTGATCTGTGTTTTGAATATTTATTTTTACAACATATCAAAATTTCATTGTTTTACTTAGAGTATTCATGCCAGGTATTGTTCTGTTTTCATATTGTTTTCATGCCCTGTATCATATTAAGACTTCCACATATAAACCATTACTATACTATCTCATAAAACTTACTAGGTAGTTCAGGGAATCAGTTCAGTTCAGTCGTGTTCAACTCTTTGCAACTCCATGGACTGCAACATGCCAGGCCTCCCTATCTATCACCAGCTCCTGGAGTTTACCCATACCCATATCCATTGAGTCGGTGATGCCATCCAACCATCTCATTCATCTGTCGTCCCCTTCTCCTCCCACCTTCAATCTTTCCCAGTATCAGGGTCTTTTCAAATGAGTCAGCTCTTCACATCAGGTGGCCAAGTATTGGAGTTTCAGCTTCAACATCGGTCCTTCCAGTGAACACTGAGGACTGATTTCCTTTAGGATGGACTGGTTGGATCTCCTTGTAGTCCAAGGGACTCTCAAGAGTCTTCTCCAACACTGTCACATCTAATATATTTGAGTGATTTGATTTTATTGAGTATTATAATTTTTATTTATTTAATCATCCATTCAGCAGCTCAAACCTTGTGAAATTGTAGCTCCAGATGAAATAGGAAAGATAATAAGACTCTCTCAGTAGCCCCAGCAAAAGTCCTAAAATTGTCTTAGTACTGATATCTCTGATTGGACCTGGAACTCAACCTTGAGCAGCTAAAGACACCAAGTTCTAGTACTTAGAGTTTGGAGGGATGGCAGTTCCTCAAAGGAAGAGTAGATGGTAAACAGGAAAAAACAACACATTTGAACCCAGCATTTGCATATGAATGCACATTAGGGTTTTATTAGGTTTACTTATAATTCACCTTTGGAGAATGCTACTGTCTTCCCTAGGAATACCACTTTCAAAGAGACAAATATGGAAAAGTGCAAAAACATATTCCAGAAATACTCAGTCTGTTATAATATCTATGTTGCAGGAATGTTCTAACCAGACTACTTACAGACCCAACCCAATCATCCACTTTTAAATAAGTAAATGAAAGAAAGGTCATGTATAATTGTCACGCTCACCTTCATAACAAATCCCCTTCCCTCCTTGAAATCACACACTTTAAAAACAACACTATTTGCAAGTAAGAGCTAAAGCTATAAGACTCTTAAAACTTAGGGATAAATCCTCATAATCTTGGATTTAGATAAACATAAGCAAAAGCAACAAAAAAAGGGATATTGAACTTTATCAGAATTTGAAAACTTCTGCATACAAGGGCATTATGAAGAAAGTGAAAAGAAGACATACAGAATGCTAGAAAATATTTTCAAATGATATATATCTTGTAAGGATCTAGTATTCAGAATATAAAGAACTCGTACAACTCAACAGCAATAAGGTAAGTGGCCCAATTAAAGCGGCAAAGGACCTGAATAGACATTTCTCCAAAGAAGTTATACAAGTGGCCAATAAGCATATGAAAAGATGCTCAACGTCATTATTCATTAGGTAGAAACAGCCCACATATATATCAATGGATAAACAAACTGTGGAATATACATATAATGGGGTATCACTCAGGCATTATAAGATACAGGGTAATGGTAAACACACAAACATAGACAAACCTCAAAAACATTACAGCAAAAAAAACCTAGATGCAGAAAGTCACATAATGACTCCACTTATACCGAATGTCCAGAACAGGTAAATACAGATCGACAGGACACAGATTGGTGATTTCCAGGGCCTGAGGCAGGGGATCGGGGCGGGGGTGGAGGGGAGGGATGGGGAGCAACTGTTTACATTTAAGATTTCTTTCTGGGGTGGTCAAAATGTCTTAGTACTAGATATAGTTGCACAATACTGCGAACATATGAAATGCCACGGAATTATTCACTTTAAAATCGTTAACTTTATGTTATGTGAACTTTACCTCAATATAAAGGAAGTCAAACAAAACCGTTTGTCTCTCCATCCAGAAAAGAGAGCTAATAATACAAAAGAAAGAACACTTGGGGTTTTTTCCCTGGCTCTGGAGCACGTAGGTTCTTTTTCTGGTCTTATTCTTGTACCCTTGGATAAACATGGAGGGAAACTGCAGAGTAGCAGAATTAGATCAAGAGTTTTCAACAGACTGTCCCCTTTAAACGACATTTTAAAATTGCAGACAGTGCTGATAAAATAACATTGTATCACACAGTATTTAGGGATTATGAGCAAAATTGGGGAAAGTAGATTCCATCTACTATTCTATCAGGTAGTTAGGGGAATATTACTTCTTATTATCAAAAAAAGTTATTTCTTACTTCTTATTCTTATTAGGCCTACAGGACATTTCAGAGAGGGTGGGGAAAGGGTGTAAAAGAGGGGAGAGAGGCTGTAATAACTTGATTGTTTTATTTCTTTTCTTAAGTTACATGAAAATTTTTCCAACTAAATCAAAACATTCCTTTAAACAATAAAATGGATTTTTAATCTCTTACTTGTATCACATTGTAAAGAAGCCATCAAGTCTCAGTGATGAAAGGAAAGGTTTTTTTACTGGCCCTTACTTGGAACCTGCCTTTTGTGTCCTGAAATTTGAACAGTTCTCTATGAAAATTTATAATGCAGCTGTTTAACCAACTGCATGAAACTAGGGAGTCCACATTATCATTTATAGAGTCCTTGTTTACCATGATTATCCGATTTGTGCCTAGGAAAGCTCTGTAAGCTCAGTTAACTTTTTGAAAGAAGAAACAGAACCCACTTCCTCAGATGCCAGTCCCATTTAATGTGTTTTGTTGTCAATAGATCTCATAGTAAATGCAACCTTTACTATTTTAGGGATTATCTGGCTGTGACTTAAAATAACAGTTTATGTGGAATAAATATGGCATGGTTATGAATTATTATAACTTGATTTCTTTTCCTGCAAGGTGGTCCTATAGTCTTTACAAGTGTTTTTTCTGTTAAAAGATACAACAGTCCCAAAAAAGTCACATTGTTTCAGATTTTACTTTTATTTTTTAATGCAGCAAAATACATGTGGGTTCTACAGAGTTTTCTCAAGAATTTAAGAATCAGAAATATGAGAAACCACATGTATTGCAAATATTTCTGGATGACTCATACTTTTATGTCCTCTTAGGCCAAGATAGAATCCAGACTGAAATTGGCTCGAGGAGTTAGGTATTTTTTCAGCAACCTTTTCCATGTGAATGCAGAATTTTGTAAAACCATCCAGAAAAGAGATTCAGTGCTTGGCCACTGCTGTTGACTCACCAAGCTTTAAGCATTCTGGAAAAGCCTGCATGAATGCTTCAGAGAAATTGTTAATGGTCTTGCAGATGAGCAGTCTTAAGGAGCTTGTATTGGTTTAGGCAGTTTCTTCCAAACTCAAAACAGTAACCCCATAAAATGCTTCATGAAGGAGTCCTGTGGTCAATTAAATGGCAGAAATGTTGTATCCAATACCCTTCCTAGAGAAGAGCAGTACCTCCGAGGAGCCTTATAGAAAAGAAACATGTTTAACCTTGCATAGTTCAGCATTTCCTGAAGCCCTTTGACTGTGGGAGCCCCACAGTTTTGCGAATGCTCAATAAATCTCTCTAAGGAGGAATTTTGGGGAAATACCAGAGTAGATGATCTCTGAGGGTCCCTTCTGGTGGTAACATTGTATAGTTCTGGTAATGAATCTAGCCCACTGTTTCTCTGTTACTTTAATAGGATGTTACTATTTATCTCACTGTTTTATTTTCTTGTTAATGTGTCTAATTTCACAGGCTGTAAACAAAACGGCACCAAGCTTGGAGACGTTATCCTTCCACCCTGGGCAAAAGGGGACCCACGAGAATTCATCCGGGTGCACCGTGAGGTAATGGGAACGCGCTTTGCGGTGGAACTGAGGCTTCACTGGCTCACTGACCACAAAACAGAGAGGACCTTGAGCGATCTGTTCCCCGTGTGTTCAAGTTACTAATGTGATTTGTATGGTTTTTAGTTATTTTAGTTCCAGTTGGCCAGTGGTCACTTCTTTTACTTTCCACGTTAGTAATACAAGTCAGCCAGTGACTGAACCTGTGTTTTGAAATTGCAGGCTCTGGAATGTGACTACGTGAGTGCCCATCTGCATGAGTGGATCGACTTAATCTTCGGCTATAAGCAGCAAGGTCCTGCCGCGGTAGAAGCTGTAAATGTCTTCCATCACCTTTTCTATGAGGGTCAAGTGGATATCTACAACATAAATGACCCCCTCAAGGAGACAGCCACCATAGGGTTCATTAATAACTTTGGGCAGATCCCTAAACAGGTATGGCTGTTTTTCCCTTATCGTCGATATTTTCTCTTACATTTTTCAAGCTCTGTCTTATGTCTGTGGGCTTCCCTGGTGGCTCAGTGGTAAAGAATCTGCCTGCCAATGCAGGAGACACGGCTTCCATCCCTGGGTCGGGAAGATCCCCTGGAGAAGAAAATGGCAGCCCTTCAGTATTCTTGCCTGGAGAATCCCACGGGCCTAGTCCATGGAAGAGTCCACACATAACTTAGCGACTGAACAATATATCTATGGATGGTAGATGACCATATAGTAATTAACTTTGGACCAAGTTTTTAATTAAGAACCGTGAATATTGCCCAGTAGTTGCAGTGGGTCCCTAGATTATTACATTCTCCTTCCTCTTACAGTCCAGATAAATAGAAATTGTGTTAGTCAAAGAGGATTTTCCTTCACAGACTAGTGGCAGGGCATGCTTTCCTGTCCCCACACGCGATTCAGCAGGAAACTGGCTTCTCAACTGCTCCTGCACAACCCAGAGGAAGGGAGAGCTTCACCACATCCGATCAGGATAGAGGAGCTAGTGGGCAAGTCATGTTTCCTGTGGAAAAGCCTCTCTTGGAAGGTTGTGTACCAGAGGCTAGCACTTTGCCTTGCACTCAAAGAATTCCTCCAGGAAGCCCTAGCCAACCAGGTATTCAGTGTTTCTGCAAACCAGAAGAGGCTCCTTTTGAGTCACTAAGGGAACTCATCCCATCCTTCATCGCCATTGCTCCGGGCCCACGACGAGGGCAGGGTGTGCCAGAAGAAACCACAACACGGTGCAGAAGCCACACGGTGCAGAAGCCACACGGTGCAGAAGCCTCGCGTTGCCGGCTGTTGAGACCACCGCCTTTCCCCCAAGTGCCCTGGCCTCTGCATTTTGACCCTGGCTGTCCTTCTCTGTTCGGACATCTTTCCTGGACTCCCTTTCTGTAGGTTAACCGACTTTGAGGTTTCCACAGTTGACAGCTGGGAACACAGAACAATGATAAGTCTTTGTTTATGGAAAAGCCGCGATATGGAAAAGTCACCGCCTGTGACTCTGCCGCTCACAGTGCAATCTGATCCCCCAGTGCAGGAGTCAGGTTTACTTCCAAAGTGGAACATTTGTTGATGAGCTGTAATCACAGCAGAAGAACCTTAGTTAAGCCTTTCCCTTCTTTGAGGGTTACATGTGCAGGAACCATTTTTCATAACCTTCTGGGAAACAGATATTCTGAACACACATGCCCTGTTGCAGGATTTTTGCCCCACTTTTGAGTTTAAGAGGAAGATAGTCTGGGAGATAGGGTTTGGATGCTAACATATTTCTAGGACATTCCAGGAACTAATGGAGAGTACTTCCAAGTGTAACCATCCCTCAAAATAGCTAAGCTTTGTCATCGTTGTCATGTTAATTTATCCTTATATATATGCTTGCCTGGCCTGCTCTATCCTCAGGTACTTCATAAAGGTCTTCAGTAAAGGTTCATTCATGAGCATATTTGAAAGTATGTGGGTATTTTAATACAGCTTCTGAGTCTTGTCTCTGAAGACATTTATAAAAAATAACGGAACCCTGATCCTATGCCATGTATGTAGACAAAATGGGAATTACATCTTTAAAGCTTTGGGCGCCTCAGATGTGTATCTTTATAAACATATTTTTTCCTATTTTTTCTCCTGGAAACCCAAAATGTCAAATAAATAGACTGTGATGGTGCTGTAGTCATCCTAAATCTCATTTCATCTTAAGATTTTCCAAATATCTTCCTCAAATATCAGTTTTCTGACAGAAATGACTCTGCCTATTTAGAAACCGTACAGTATTTGAAAGACAGTCATCTTAAATGTACATTAATACTTTTCAATCCCTTAGAAATACTAAATGGAAATGACAAAGATCTTTTCTTCTCTTACATCATCACAAAGTAAAAAGAAGGCAGCCGTATTCATACTGAGCAAATTAGTAGCACCTAAATGAGATAGGAATGATGTCACATCCATAAAGCCCATGTTGGCGCCAGATGTAACCCAGTTAGAATGGCTGCCTGCTCTCCATTGCCCAGAACGGTATCGATCTGTAAAGGATGGGTTCATTTTTAAACATCACTGAAAAATAATTTTCAACTGACTGTTATTTGAAGAGATTAATTTACTTTTGAAAAATTATCATGAAATCAGTGTAGCATAGAGCTTGATGGTAACCCAAGCTTTAGTATCAGAGTCTTGTCCCCACTTACTGAGGTATGAGATCTCAGACGGCAACCTTCTGAGCCTCTTTAAATCTCTTTCGTCAAGTATACAATGTGACAATGTGATACCTAATGGCTGTTGTGAAGCTTAAGTGAAATAGCAACAAAATATCTGGCAAATAAAAGGGTTGATTAATAAATGTCAGCTTTCATTATAAAATGTGTTGTCTTCTCTCTTACCAGTTATTTAAAAAACCTCATCCACCCAAGCGAGTGAGGAGTCGACTCAATGGAGACAATGCGGGGGCCTCCGTCCCGCCAGGGTCTGCCGGTGACAAGATCTTTTTTCATCATCTAGACAACCTGAGGCCTTCGCTAACACCTGTAAAAGGTAAAATGACAGGGAATGGGCTTTTGATGGATGATTCTGTGGGACTGTTTAATAATCCTAGTTAAGCAATAACAAGTTTGCTTCTCAGCAACAGTGTCATTTGTAGTAAGTGCTTAAACCATCAAATACAGAGTCTCCTTTTCCTTTTCTCTTCTCTTCTTTCTGCCTGTTGGATTTTGCATCCGAAAGAAACCCAACAGGTTTCTCCTCTCTGCTAGGGTACTGAAAACTAGGATACCAAATCTCGTAATTCAACTTGTAGAAAAGCTTCTGCCATCTTCATTTACACATGTTCTGCCAATTTAGAAATAGCAGTAAGAAGACTTGTATTTTTAACATGCCAACTTTAAAAGCTTCTTTCATCTACTGGTATTGTAAGTTATTTTAAATTACTTTTCCAAGTAGATTTTTTTCCCCTTTGAATGAAAAAAAAAAAAAAATGTTTTGCAGAGTCTTGAAGTTGTCACGTAAATCCAAAAACTGGAGCATCAAAGTCTGGATGGGTGCCCAGCTCTCTGCCGCCTGTCTCATTCCACAGACTCTGCCCTGTGCCAGCTCCAGCCACTGCCCAGAGATGGCTCTGGAGCACTGGTGTGGTCAACAGAGTCCTGGGTCAGAGCTGGGGTTCTTGGCCTTCCTTCAGGAAGTCTAGGGCTGGGAGGGGCTAAAGGCCTAGGTCGTTTGGAGGTCTGTGTGGCATTCTGGGGGGCATCCCAGAACACTCTGGAAGTCCTCGGGATCAAAAGGTGGGCCTGGTGGCTGGGAGCCAAACCCAAGCAAGTGTCCATAGCCAGGCAGGCTGGAGACACCAGTCGGGGTCGATATCTGCCCAGTTGGTCTGCAGAAGACTCCATCGAAAGCCACGCCCTACTTCCTTCTCAGGTCATTTTGTATTAATGTGGGTGTCAAGATGCTTGATTTGTATGAATATTTGAGATCCCTTTACCCTCCCCTGTGGGATTCCCAGGTAGCCTTAGTGGTGAAGAATCTGTCCACCAAGGCAGGAGATGCAAGAGATGCCAGTTCAGTCCCTGGGTTGGAAAGATCCCCTGGAGGAGGAAATGGTTTCCCACTCCAGTGTTCTTGCCTGGAGAATCCCATGAACAGAGGAGCCTGGTGGGCTATAGTTCATGGGGTCACAAGAGTCAGACACAACTAACACTCTCTACCCTCCTCTGTGGGATAAGGAGGTTAGTTTTCCCTGTACTGGTTCTAACATGTTGATTTATTTTTTGTAGAACTCAAAGAGCCTGTGGGACAAATCGTATGTACAGACAAAGGCATTCTTGCGGTAGAACAGAATAAGGTTCTTATCCCGCCAACGTGGAACAAGACTTTCGCTTGGGGCTACGCGGACCTCAGCTGCAGGCTGGGGACCTATGAGTCAGACAAGGTTTGCACTGTTGCTTGCTCACTTATGTCATCCTGCCTCATGGGGGTGGGGATAGCTCAAGCCAAGGGCTTCTCCGCTGCTCCTCCCCAGCCCAGAGGAAGGGAGAGCTTCACTGCCTCCGATCAGGATAGAGGAGCTAGTGGACAAGTCCCATTTCCTGCAGAAAAGCCTCTCCTGGAAGGTTGTGTACCAGGACCTAGCAGTTTGCCTTCCACTCTAAGAACTCCTCCAGGGGGCCCTAGCCAACCAGGTGTTCAATATTTCTGCCAACCAGAAGAGCCTCCCTTTGAGTCACTGTCCCACTTACCATTTTGGTGGCAGAAAACCTGCCGCCCTTCCCCTAAGAAGCAGTTGCGGCTACCATTTTGAGTCCCATTAGCATCTCTTGGAGAGGCAATACATAAGTGATGCTTTGGGGTCGTATTTGCCCCTTGACAGTCCTCTCCTGAATGCATGAGGGACACAGTCTGTGTCTATAACACAGTTTTGTTTAGTCACATTGTCATGAACAGCAGCACTCATGGGTTCCTTTTACATTCTGCCTGCTACAGCGAATGCATCCTTTCACCAGATCACCCCCTGCATCTCACACGGCATCACACAACCTGAACGTCATTTTCCATCGCACAATCTAAACATCTTTTTCCCTGACTGGAGAAACTGGAGACCCCAATATGAACAAAGTGCTTCTTATGATTTTCAACAGCATCTATAGTTAGGAGGCTGTAGGGTGTAGTTCAGAGTAGACCTTGAGGGAACCAGCCCAGCAGGTATTGGCCCAGGAGGGACCCAAACAGAGGTTCTCTTTTATTTGGTATGCTCGTCGTGTCTCAGAAGCTTGTAGTGCTTGATGGCATGTGTGTCTCACATCTCTTCTATTTTACAGGCAGTGACTGTTTATGAATGTTTGTCGGAGTGGGGCCAGATTCTCTGTGCGATCTGCCCCAACCCCAAGCTGGTCATCACGGGTGGAACAAGCACGGTCGTGTGTGTTTGGGAGATGAGTACCTCAAAAGAAAAGGCTAAGACTCTCACTCTCAAACAGGTAACAGAATGTGAGATGGTGGACCTATTTCCAGCCCACCCGCTCATGCTCTAGAGAAACTGAGTAACTTCCTTAATTCCGAGGCAATTTACACATTAATGGACAAGACCAAAAAATGTATGTTCTTTTGCTAGAAACGGATCTTAAAAAAAGTAAATGAAAAATTAGAGGATACTATTTGTGAAGATGATCCAAGCTATCCTTTTATAAAATCTGAAGCAAGATATCTTTAGGTGATACAGTTTTTTTAAAAATATATTTAAGTAATGTCAGTGTTTCTCAGAGTTATGTGTAGGTTAAATTCTTGCAAACCAGTTATATTTGCAATTGATTCATAACTTCTTTTCTGGATGCTTTTCATTCATCTATACCATTAAGTTGTTGATTTTTGGTTTTCTGTTTCTTCATTTATAATATTCTTAAGAACATGGCAAATTCATGAAATGTATTCAGAAAAACCATTGGTGATGTTATTAACAAGTATTTTTGATCACTTGTTATGAGGTGACTCTATCATAAATGTTTAGTCAAAACAAGAATTCTTTTATCATGAAGCCATCACCTTTTTAATATTTGATTTATAAGTGAATTTACTGTAAGTTTCTTTTTAATGGAGTTTACATCTAGGTGTTTTCTGTGATAACACATTTTAAAAGTAGTATAACAGTAATATCTGACATTTACTGAACACCTGCCGTGTTCAGGGCACTGTGCTGGGAGTTTAAAAAATGTAAAACTGCAATCCTGACATTTCTACAAGATCATTATCAGCCCGAGCTAATTAACACCTGGAAAAACCACGGCTTAGGGAACTTAATACACAGGCCCATGTCACACCTTGTGGTAAAGCCAGGATATAAATTCAGTTCTGTGTGATTCCAAAGCTATTTTAAAACCAGCCTCAGACAAACAGTGCTGTTTTCAATACCTATAGAAAGAATTGAGCCCCTCTTGCTTACTCCAGTGACCATCCCTATTGTCCAGAACCTTCAGTGGTTGCTGGGTCTAAAGGTGAGTCCTTGTGAGACAGTCTCCACATGAGCAGGTGCAAGGCTGTCAGTGCAGTTTGCTGGTCCAAACACTTCTGCTTGCGATATTTTCAGTGTAGAAAATGGGCTTCGCAGCCAGCTAGCATGCCTGTTAGCCCCTCAGTGCCAAGTACTTCTCACTTCGAACAGCCTTCTGGGTTTGCTAAGTATATAGTAAGGGTGTGTGTATCACCAAAATTTGATAAATAGTAAATACTCAGAAATTCCTAACAGTCATCTGAATCTTTTCCTTCAAAATGTTTGTTTTCATGCACTACCATTTCCCTTGATCCTGTTTCTCTTCATATCCCAGCAAAAGAGAAACGTGTTTATTCTGGTTTGAGAACAGGTCCCTCTCGGGTGCAGGAGACACCCAGGTGTGTCCAGCTCTTAACAGGTGCTCAGCAGACACGTCAGAGCTGCATTTTCACTGTATCTTCCTGGGACCGTGTATTACAACCACACACTTACATTTTTAAAAAACATATCCAATTGTAGTTCTGTAGAATGGACTTCGAGGAATCGACAGCAGAAAAGAATAGATTCAGAATTTAAATTCTGAATTGGGGGACTATGATCGACACATCTCCGTGTGGAGACGGAAAGTGTGAGAAAACCCCAGCTGGGTTGCAGTTGCGACTCTCCCTTCCTTCTGAGATCCTGGGCTGAGGCCAGGAGAGAAGTAAGATACTAATGGAGAGTGGCGTCTCCCAAGTCCTCCACACTTCTCTCTTACCCCTGGTTGGGGAGGCAGGGACAGTGGTGAGAAAAGAATGAGGGCCTTCCAGGTGCTGCTTGCGCAAGGCGCTCCGCGCTAGCTGCACGCCTCTCAGTTCACAGCGCACCCAGCTGTTTGGAGTCCAGTAAGGAGCACAGCCACCTGAGACCAGGTCTCATCTGTTCCCCTTTTAGGCCTTACTTGGCCACACTGATACGGTCACCTGTGCCACCGCGTCGTTAGCCTATCACATCATCGTCAGCGGGTCCCGAGACCGAACCTGCATCATCTGGGACCTGAACAAGCTGTCGTTCCTAACCCAGCTCCGAGGCCACCGGGCTCCCGTGTCTGCTCTGTGTATCAATGAATTAACCGTAAGTCATAAATTGCTCACTTGTTTTGTGTGTAGGAACACATAACTCTGGCCAGCATAAATACAAAATAACTCTGCTTTCCAAGTTGATGGACATACATCTTATAAAAGCCACTTGGTTTAGATGTTGTTTGCAAAAGCAAATGGATATTAAAGTTTGTAACCCAGGAAACAATTCTGTCTTAAAATCCAATCACTGCAGCAATACTTCAAAGAGCAAGATTTGGTTCAAAATAAAACAGTGTAGAATGCGCTTTTTTAAAAGCAAGGAATTTGTGGGATTTGTTAAAATTGTTGAAGTTTGATGAAATATGTACAAAGTGTTTATAAAGTGAGGAGAGTAATATTTGGGTACCCAAACAAGAGAAAAATTGTTGTAAAACGGCTTTCAAAACAGATTCCAAAGGTATGAAAAAAAATGGCCCTCAAAAATACACAGAAACAGAACAAAAGAAATTTGCTGGCATAGGAGCCTCCATGCAGACTAGGCAAGGAGGGGGAAAAGTCATTGGTTTGGGGTGTTGGGAAGCAAGGAACATTCGGGGTAGGTTTAGAGAGAATGAGGTCTCTGTGTCCAGGGGACAAATTCTCACATGTGCAAGTCAGTCTGCAGTTAATGAGAACCCCCAAGCTCATCACTTCTTAGCTGTAAATATTCACTCCCACCCTTGCTGTCAGCCCCACCAGGCATCATGCTAGTGACACAGAGTGGTCCTAGCTTTGTCATACCATCAGCCACGGGCAGCTTTCCTTTCAAAGGAGGCATATCTTTAATTTATACCAGAAGATTCTGAGTATTGAGTACTGTGCTTTCAGTCAAATACCTTGCAGTCACTCAGAGAAAAAGAAGAAAAGGAAATTTACTCATTCCCACTTAATGGCACTTGCAGTTGTGCCATGGACTTGCTGAGTCTCGTCTGACTCTCTTGTGACCCCATGCACTGTAGGCCACCAGGCTCCTCTGTCCATGGGATTCTCCAGGCAAGAATCCTGGAGTGGGTTGCCAGGCCCTCCTCCAGGGGATCTTCCCGACCCAGGGATCGAATCTGCACCTCCTGCATTGGCGGGTGGATTCTTTACCACTGAGCCACCAGGGAAGGCCAGTTAATGTCACTTAGATTGTCTCATAATAATAAGAGTATTAGAGTCAGGAATGAGTGGGGAGCGTGTGGGGATAAGAGAGTCAAATTTGTTTTCATATATATTTGAAAGGCTTAAAATGTTTTTTAAAACAGCACCTTCGGTTGCTCCTGCAAAGGCATCTAAGAGGAGGTTTATGGAAATGTCAATGCAGCAGAACCACCCTGCTCTTCACTGTGTTGCTCTGAGTCAAATGCATAATTGCACTATTTCAGGCACTTAGTTTTTGATTGTTCTCAAATGCTGAAGATTTTATTTTAGTTAGTTGTCACTGGGGCCAGCATACACTCACTGGATTGCAGTAGTTGCTGCAGACACTACAGACATGTTAGATTTTTACCTTTGAAGATTCGTTTGTCATTTCCGTCACTCATGAGAAGATTTCTATTTCTGTTACATTTTTGTAGCCATCATCAAGTCTGCCTTACTGCAGTCTACACTTTGGGCATAAGCTGCCTTGCAGCTGCCCTTTAATTCTCCTTACTCTCAACCCTCATAACCACAGGGTTTGCTCAAATGCACTCTTAATTGAGGTGCCCTGGAGTAATTGCAGAATGTCTTGTGTAGTGCATCATGGGGTGGCAGCCTCCCGTCTCCTACAGAGACTGAACCCATTAATTAAAACTCAGTTGCTGACACTCGTCGTCAGAGGTGGTTCCAGAGGTAGACACAGCAGTGCTTTGCTCGGTGTGGTTTTTGTTTGGGTTTTGGTTTGGTTCTTGCCACCTTGGTAGACTGGGGGAGAAGGGGAAGGAACAGTAGCAAGACCACCACAGACAGTGGTTTGGAAAAGCACCAGGTCACACCTGCCTTCCCTTCCCTTCTCTCTTGCATGGGTCCTGCTGTTTTGTTTCTAGCTTTCCTCTGTTCTTGATGTTGTTCAGTTTCTCAGTCATGCCCAACTCTTTGCAACCCCATGGACTGCAGCACGCCAGGCCTCCCCGTCCTTCACTATCTCCCAGAGCCTGCTCAAACTCATGTCCATTGAGTCGGGGATGCCATCCAACCATCTCGCCCTCTGTCATCCCCTTCTCCCGAATGCAATCATTTCCCAGCATCAGGGTCTTTTCTAATGAGTCAGCTGTTCACCTAAGGTGGCTGAAGTATTGGAGCTTCAGCATCAGTCCTTCCAATGAATATTCAGGACTGATTTCTTTTAGGATGGACTGGTTGGATCTCCATGCAGTCCAAGGGACTCTCAAGAGTCTTCTCCAACACCACAGTTCAGAAGCATCAGTTCTTCGGCACTCAGCTTTCTTTGTAATCCAACTCTCTTATCCATACATGACTACTGGAAGAACCATAGCTTTGACTAGACAGACCTTTGTCAGCAAAGTAATGTCTCTGCTTTTTAATATGCTGTCTAGGTTGGCCATTGCTTTTCTTCCAAGGAGTAAGCATCTTTTAATTTCATGGCTGCATTCACCATCTGCAGTGATTTTGGAGCCCAAAAAAATGAAGTCTGTCACTGTTTCCATTGTTTCTCCATCTGTTTGCCATGAAAGGATGGGACTGGATGCCATGATCTTAGTTTTTTGAATTTTAAGCCAACTTTTTCACTCTCCTCTTTCACTTTCATCAAGAGGCTCTTTAGTTCCTCTTCACTTTCTACCATAAGGGTGGTGTCATTTGCATTTCTGAGGTTGTTGATATTTCTCTGGCAATCTTGATTTTAGCTTGTGTTTTATCCAGCCCAGCATTTTGCATGATATACTCTGCATAGAAGTTAAATAAGCAGGGTGACAATATACAGCCTTGATGTTCTCCTTTCCCAATTTGAAACCAGTCCATTTTCCCATGTCCAGTTCTAACTGTTGCTTCTTGACCTACATACAGATTTTTCAGGAGGTAGGAAAGGTGGTCTGGTATTCCCATCTCGAAGAATTTTCCAGTTTGTTGTGATTTACACAGTCAAAGGCTTTAGCATAGTCAGTGAAGCAGAAGTAGATGTCTTTCTGAAATTCTCTTGCTTTTTCTGTGATCCAGTGGATGTTGGCAATTTGATCTCTGGTTCCTCTGCCTTTTCTCAATCCAGCTTGAACATCTGGACGTTCTCAGTTAACATACTGTTGAAGCCTAGCTTGGAGAATTTTGAGAATTACTTTGCTAGCTTGTGAAATGAGTGCAATCGTGCAGTAGTTTGAGCATTCTTTGGCCCTGCCTTTCTTTGGGATTGGAATAAAAACTGATCTTTTCTAGTCCTGTGGCCATTGCTGCGTTTTCCAGATTTGCTGGCATATTTATTGTTTTGATGACCATCTTCCAATTCCTGTATGTTGTCCTACGCCCACTGGCTGTGTCCACCAGATCATTTCTGAAGTCAGACCTAGCATCACGCCTGTCAGACTATCTCAGGGATAGGAGAGGCTGCCTGGGATGGTGTAGAAGCTTTGGGGTGTCTAAAGGGCCCAGCGCACTAACCAACACACTATTGATGCTTCAGGAAGTATCTTAGTTCCTTTAACGGTAGTGGGTTGTTTTTTCACCAAACTGGTAGAATTTGAAGGAAAAGCTTCCTTTTTTTTTTTTTTCCTATCTCTGGAACTCATGAAAAACTGACTTCTCTGCTCAGGGAGTCTTAGGGTTTAATTCCGTGTGCCAAGAAATGACCTACATACTAGCTTTCTTCTTCTACTGTGAATACAAATTTGTAATAGGATATTACAGTGTTACCAAGATTTCATCTTTTCGTTTATTGAAGGAGAGTCCCAGCTGCACCAAAGTAAAAGATTTCGCTTCTACCCCGTGGCTTTTATGATTGGGCTCATTTTGTAAAATTAAGTGGGTGGAAGGTATAGATTTTGTAAACAGTAAGAGAGTGGTTATCACCTCCTCAGATTACAGATAGCTCTGACATGGAATGCAGCAGGGCTCTGCTGAGTGTGTGGAAGGGCTTCCAAATCCATCACCAGATCACCTTGGCCAGTCTTCATGCCAGCTTGCATTCTTAAAGAGGCCTCTGTTCAGGGTATTTTTTTTAAGTCAGCAAGCTCTGGATTCCAGGCTACCTCAGAAACTACCCAGTCACTAGTCAAAGCACTTAAGAGAGTTCTCAAGAGCCAGACCAAAGATTCAGTTGCTTCTGAAAGGAGCGTGTCCTCTGCTGGGAGTGACGTTTCTCTTCCCCATCTCAGGGGGACATCGTGTCCTGCGCTGGCACGTACATCCATGTGTGGAGCATCAATGGGAACCCCGTCGTAAGTGTGAACACGTTCACAGGCAGGAGCCAGCAGATCGTCTGTTGCTGCGTGTCAGAGATGAACGAGTGGGACACGCAGAACGTCATCGTCACGGGACACTCGGATGGCGTGGTCCGGGTAGGTCCTCTGTGAGCACATGCGCCAGGGTGTTTGCTGCCCTGGTTCACCCAAAGCTTCTGTAGCTGTCCTCAGGTGAAGACACCTGGAGGTTGTCCTGCTGTTTAGCAAACTGGCACTCAGATGTAGACCTTGGCCACTGGGTTATCAGATGTGGGGAGCGTCAGTGACTCGGCCTCTTTTCCCCCCATTAAGTAGATGTGTTAGTGCATTGACCACTTGATACAGGATCACTGAGACACCGTTTCCCTGTCGCACTGGGATTGCTAGAAATGTCAGCTGCCCAAGTATTGGCCTTTCAGCCCGTCAGATGGCTTCTTAGGGAAAATGGGGACCATCTCTTCTCTGCAGAGAATCACAGAGCTCGATCATGCTTCCAGGGGCCTCACGTCATCCATTCCTTGCTTGTCTCAGATCCTGGGTGATTTTACCTGAATCCTAGATCCATTTATCCTTTTCTTAGTTTTCATGTGTTGAAAAGAAAAGAAAGAAAGTGAAATCACTCAGTTGTGTCTGACTCTTCACAATCCCATGGACTGTAGCCTACCAGGCTCCTCTGTCCCTGGGATTTTCCAGGCAAAAGTACTGGAGTGGGTTGCCATTTCCTTCTCCAGGGAATCTTCCCAAACCCAGGGATTGAACACGGGTCTCCCTTATTGTAGGCAGAAGCTTTACTGTCTGAGCCACCAGGGAAGCCGATGCATTCATGCGTTGGGCCTCTACCAAAAATGGAATCCACGGACTGTTTACCTTTTTAGTCTGTTGTAATACTTGGGTGTTTCTCTCGGGAGATTTTTCTTTATGTCCTTCTTTAATTGTGCTCTGTGAAAGGAGAGAGCAGATGGTTGCTGCCCTTGTAATCACAGTCACAAGCAGAGCTACACAATGAGGCCATCGGCCACTCCCCGGCCACATTCTACTCTTAGACTGTGGCCACTCGCCCAAAGGGCACACCCCCAAAGCTGCAGGGCTGCAGAGCAGCATTCCAGATTACTCCATCTGTGAGGCATCATGAAGAGCACCCTAGCCAAACACGTCTGGGGCTCCTACTTCCTGTACACCTTCTTGGAGGTGTAAAGTACATATCAGTGTATGCAAGGCTCACAGGGGTTTTGTAGGAAATAAGGAAGTGTACATAGTTTAACTGTGTTTCTGAAATCTCTTTGACCCCATTCCTTTCCCTTGACCATGAAAAACCCACTGACATCTCATGCAACACAGTTTGGGGAGAACTGTTTAATCTGGAAGCAGTCCCTGCCACATTTTTCAAGATACAGGGAAACCTGACTGTACATAATAAGAGAAATCAGGTTACCTATTTAACCCTGAGAATCCATCTTCATGGAGTAACTCATAAATTGTTTCTGTAATCTGTTCAACTGTGTTGTTTTGTTTTTTTTCCCCATGCTTATTTAAATTCAGTTTTGGAGAATGGAATTTTTGCAAGTTCCTGAAACACCAGCCCCTGAGCCTGCTGAAGTTCTCGAAATGCAGGAAGACTGTCCAGAAGCACAAATCGGTATTGAATACTTTCTAAGTTTTGCAGTAATTTTCATGTTTCTTTTTTTTTAATCCTTATGAGTAAACTTACATCAACCAAGGTAAGCAAGAGCCTGAGGTTGGTCTTAACCACCTGGTGTGCAAAGCACCCTGGCAGGCTCACAGAGTTCTCTGGTTCATCAGGCAACACCCCATGTGGTAGTGTCTCATGGTGAGCTTTCGCATCCCACAATAAATACAGTTGCAAGCTTCCCAGAATACCAGAGGTTTGGGCTTTCCATTCTGAGAAATACAAAGCAGGTGCAAGAGTCCACTGTCCGATGAGTCGGGGCCACACCTCAGTCCTCCCCATCACTTGAACAGCTCCATGTGAGGGACAAGGCAGCATCATGTTTGTAAACTATTCACAGAGACAGACCAGAGTCCATGCCCTAGACCCCTTCAGGAGGGGCCTTCATCAGACAGGAGCCTGCTGATCTGTATTCTTGTTGTTTAGTCGCTAAGTCACGTGCGACTCTGCGACCCCATGCACTATAGCCCACCAGGTTTCTCTGGCCCTCAATTTCCCAGGCAAGAATACTGGAGTGGGTTGCCATTTCCTCCTCCAGGGTATCTTCGCAGCCCAGGGATTAAACCCACATCTCCTACATTGGCAGGCAGGTTCTTGGTACCACTGAGCCACCAGGGAAGCCCCGATCTTTGTTCTGTATCTGCTGTTTGTGAAGCACTTTAAAATTTTCCAGTGAAATATATACACAGTGTATATATACACACACAGAATGTTTGGAAATGGCACCAAAGAATCAAGCTAAGGTGTGCTTTGGGTTACTGAGTCTCCAGAGAAATACCTCTTGCTGAGTTAGATCAACTGGTCCAAGACTCTTCATAGAAAGGAACGGGGCTTTAAGTTCAACCTCTAGATCATCTAATTTTTGTACACTGAGAATTCAGCATGAGTTTGACAATATGAGGAAGTTGTAAGGGAAAAGACTTACTATCAGAAAGACACAAATCCTTCTCCTTGTAAGCTGACAGCAGCTTTTACTTTCTTTGCCAGAACCGATGAACAGGACATTGTAATGCTTGTGTTACTTTAATGCGTGTAAATTTCCACATACAGTTGCAGTTCCACTAAGAAGAAAGTCATCTGGGTGTTTGAAGACCTACACTCAGAATTCAGTTCAGTCAGTATTTGAGAGTTAATAACTGTTGTGTGTCAGACATCGACTGTTCAGTCTAATGAGAAGTGTGTCCCTCTCCCTTGTAACAAAGCTTGTAAGTGAAAAACAGGAAAATACGAATAAGGAGAGAAGAAGGGGTCAGATTCAGGGAGGAGAGACATTTGTATGTCTTTGTCCTCTTCATGTTTTCACATTGTGGACAAAGTTAGGCAAGAGTGGCAGAGGCAGAGAGCAGCCTACAGCAAGGGTTAACTTGGGACCATGTCAGAGTCGTAGGACTCAAGGGCAGGGCCCCAGATGAAAGAGAGAGCTAGTGGCTCTCTGGAAATCAAACCTGTGTCAAAGACCACTGTTTGAAGACTTTCATGATCATAAGCCATTGGGTTTAAAAAAAAAAAAAGCTCTGAAATTAGCCAACCAGATTACTAACGTTAGTAGTAGTGTTAATTGCTCAGTTATGTCCAACTCCGTGTAATACCATGGACTGTCTCCTCTGTCCATGGGATTTCCCAGGCAGAAATAATGGAGTGGGTTGCCATTTCCTCCTTTGGGTAGATCTTCAGGTTTGATCCCTGGGTCTACTTCATTGCAGGCAGACTCTTTCAGTTCAGTTCAGTTCAGTCACTCAGTTGTGTCCAACTCTTTGCGACACCATGAATCGCAGCACGCCAGGCCTCCCTGTCCATCACCAACTCCCAGAGTCCACTCAAACTCACGTCCATTGAGTCAGTGATGCCATCCAGCCATCTCATCCTCGGTCGTCCCCTTCTCCTCCTGCCCCCAATCCCTCCCAGCATCAGAGTCTTTTCCAATGAGTCAACTCTGCATGAGGTGGCCAAAGTACTGGAGTTTCAGCTTTAGCATCATTCCTTCCAAAGAAATCCCAGGGCTGATCTCCTTCAGAATGGACTGGTTGGATCTTACCACAGGCACATTAAGTATTCGTCTAGTTAAAAAATATGCGTAGTGGACTGGTGCTTGCTCACTTGTTTGTTTGTTTGTTTTTGGCTGAATCAAGTTGTAGTTGTGGCACGCAGGATCTTCATTGACACACGCAGGTTCATGGGCTCCAGAGCAAATGGGTTCAGTAGTTGAGGCACGCAGGCTTAGTTGCCCTGTGGCGTGTGAGATCTTAGTTCCCTGACCAGGGATCAAACCTGTATCTCCACCATTGGAAGGCGAATTCTTAACCACTGGACCACCAGGGAGGTCCCTGCTCACTTGGACTTGCTCTCTCCTTTGTTCCAGTTACATATGTTTGAAAGTAAGTGAAAGTGTTGGTCGCTCAGTAGGCTCTGACTCTTTGCAGCCCCGTGGACCGTAGCTCGCCAGGCTCCTCTGTCCACGGGATTCTCCAGGCAAGGATTCTGGAGTGGGTTGCCATTCTCTTCTCCAGGGGATCTTCCTGAACTAGGGATTGAACCCGGGTCTCCTGCACTACGGGCAGATAGATTCTTTACCATCTGAGCCACCAGGAAAGCTGGTTTTCCCTCCAGTAGACTGTTGCAAGGGAATTGAGCTGAAGAAATGCACAATAACAATGGAAAGAGGAGGAGGAATGAAATTCTCAATTAAGATTTCTATCCATGGTCTGCTCATCTGTGCTGTCATTTATATTGACTGCTATGTGGAAGGCACCATGCTGGGACTCCTGCTCTGCAACTGACCACTGTCTTGTAGAAATAATGACCAAAAGTAATAGTTTGGAGTGATAATTTTAAATGTGTGAGAGCCATACAGCTGTTAAAGGAGCCCAGAAGAGAGAGTTAACTTTCTGTTGCAGGAACCACATAAGATTTTAGAGAAAGAAGCATTTAAGATATGTCTTGAGAGATAGGTCACACCGGAACACACAGAGATTGGGAAGATGGGTCCAAGCAGGGCCAACCCGCGTGTGCAAAACTAGCTGCGAGGAGGAGCAGGGCTGCGTGGAGAGCCAAGTGGGTACGTCCAGCTGAGCTGTGGCCGTGAGGCAGGTGCGGGTGGTGAGAAATTCATAAAGGCAGGCTTTGGCCAGATTGTGAAAGAATAAATGCCGATCTAAGGATTTGGGCCAAAACAGTCTATAAACTCTGAAATTCTGCCATTTTGTTATCATACCTAACTGAAAATTCTGGCAATTCATTTGCCTTTATGGCTTCCCAGGTTGAGCTAGTGATAAATAACCCTCTTGCCAGTGAAGGAGACATGAGAGATGTGGGTTCGATCCCTGGGTCAGGAAGGTCCCCTGGAGGAGGGCTCTCTACTATTCTTGCCTGGAGAATACCATGGACAGAGGAGCCTGGCAGGCTACAGTCCACAGGGCCACAAAGAGTGGGACACAACTGAAGCGACTTTGCATATTGTAATATTGAGCTTAAAATACTGTCTCTCGTGTCTTAACCACTAGAGGAAGAATACGAGTGGGACAAAGCTGGATCTAACCATGATGTGTGTGTGTTCTCTAATTCCCCCAATGCATCACCCAGGGCAAGAAGCCCAGGATGAGGACAGCAGCGACTCCGAAGCCGACGAGCAGAGCGTCAGCCAGGACCCCAAGGACACGCCCAGCCAGCCCAGCAGCACCAGCCACCGGCCCCGGGCAGCCTCCTGCCGAGCCACAGCCACCTGGTATAACGACAGTGGCTCCGACGACTCCAGGCGCTGGTCCGATCAGCTCAGCCTCGATGAGAAAGACGGCTTCATATTTGTGAACTATTCAGAGGGCCAGAGCAGACCTCATCTTCAGACTCCCCTTAACCACCCCCACCCCAATCCCATCGAGGCGCGGAATTACAGCCGATTGAAGCCTGGTAACTCAGAAGTCCCACGTCTGTTTGTCAAGCCTTGTGGGTTGGCGAGGGTCGGTGGACTGAGGCAGAGTGCTGCAGCTCCTCTTTGCCCCATCCCTGTGACCGAGGCCGCCCGCCGAGAGGGCCTCACGTTTCTTCTTGTGTAAAGTGGAGCTAGAGACCCTTGGAGAGTCTATCCTACAGTAGCATTTGGAATGTGTTGGGCATTTTGTAAGGAAAAATAACCTCAAACCAAAACTTCATTCATTCACAAATTATGAAAGCTTTTGAAAATGGGTAGCCTATGGATTATGGATAAATAGATAAAACTCTATTCACAGAGAACTTTACCTGTGATAGAGTTAGGGGCCAGGTCCTCAACTGGAGAATTTGTGTCTAGTACTGAGGGTTTCCCCTCTCCGTGTTTGTCTTTGTGAAGGCCTGAGTCCATGGTCAGTGTCAGGCTAGACTGCTGGACCTTTAATAACCAAGGCAGCAGCGACCGAGAACCAGAGAGGCTGCCAGAGCTGTGTTCGGCAGCACCCTGAGGTTTGAGAGCCCTTTGTCAGGGGCCACCTACCATACATGGGCTCCCCTCGCTTCGTCAGTCATGCGTTGCCCTTTTCTGCCCCAGGGTATCGCTGGGAACGGCAGCTGGTGTTCAGGAGTAAGCTGACCATGCACACGGCCTTCGACCGGAAGGACAACGCTCACCCTGCCGAGATCACCGCATTGGGTGTCTCCAAGTAAGTGGCCAGCTCTCCTGGGGCCCAGCCTGGGCACCCACACTCAAGCCACCTCTGGAGAGCACAGGTTTCATCTGTATTATCCTGTGGGGCTGCACCAGACACACCAGGACACCTGCCAGTGTGTGGATTTCACTTGTGAATTTCAAAAACCAAAAAACTTTGCCTTCTCTGTTCTTCAGAGATATAGCACGGTTTGATGCATGGAGGGTTGAGATGGAAGTGTGCATTCGGGCTCCATGCTGTTCTGTGCCTATCCACGCTCGACCCCTCCCCAGCACACACATCCACTGGGGACCAGGGTCACAGGGAGCTGCGGCCGCCTGGCGGTAACTCTGCCGTGTCTCCTGCAGGGACCACAGCAGGATCCTCGTGGGCGACAGTCGGGGCCGGGTGTTCAGCTGGTCTGTGAGCGACCAGCCCGGCCGCTCCGCCGCTGACCACTGGGTGAAGGACGAAGGAGGGGACAGCTGTTCAGGCTGCTCCGTGCGGTTCTCTCTCACGGAAAGACGGCACCATTGCAGGAACTGCGGTCAGCTCTTCTGCCAGAAGTAAGATGAGATGCAAGCTTTCTTTCCTTTTAATTAAGAAATTAATTTCTGTTTATGTATCTTTAGTTGCTCTGGGTCTCCATTGCCGTGAACAGGCTTTCCTCTAGTTGCAGTGAGGGTTCGGGTTACTCTAGTTGCGGTGCTCGGGCTTCTTCTCACTGTGGCTTCTCTTCTTGCAGAGGCGGGGCTCTGGGTACACAGGCTTCAGTAGATGTGATTCATGGGCTCAGTGGCCCGGTGGCAGGTGGGATCTTCTTCAGCCAGGGTTTGAACCTGTGTCCCCTGCTTTGGCAGGCTGACTCGTAACCACTGGACCACCAGGGAGGTCCTTGAAAATCAAGGGATTTTCTTTCATTTTATCAGAACGATAAGCAATACTGCAATGCACACCATTATAAATGCCCTCTTCATACACAAGCTGGAGTTTCCCTGGAGGAGATACCTCAGAAAGGAATTGCTAGATGGCAGACATAGCCCTGAGCGTAACTAGCTATTGCCAGATTACTCTCCAGAACAGTAGTGCTAGTTTGCTCTCCCTCCAGCGGGATATGTCAGTTCTTGCAGTGCTTATTCATACCTGGAACTGCCAAGCTTTTCCACTTGTGCCAATCTGAGAGCCAGATTGTGTTGTTCCTGCTTGCAGCGTCTCTGAGGTTGAGCATCTTTTCATATGCTTATTGGCAGTTTTGAGTCTCCTCTGGGGTAACTTGGCCCATTTCCCCTTTGGGTTTGCTCTTTGTTTTTTTTCCACCTACATGAGTTGTTTTGTATCCTGGGCTCTGATCCTTTGCCTTATATATGTCTTGCAGATATCTTCTGCCAGTCCATGGCTTGTGTTTTTAACTTGATGTATGTCTTTTTCTGGCACAGGGGTTTAGGATTTTGATGTAGTAGCATGTGTTACTTTTTATTACTTTTGCTTCTTTTTTTTGGCCTTAAAAAATCTTTCTCTGTCCTGAGGTCATAAAGATGGCCTTGTTCATTTTCTTTTAAAAGTTTCAAAGTTCTGTTTTTCCCATTTGGGTCTTTAGGTTCAAATCCATTTGGAATTTATTTGGGGGTACGACATGAGGTGGGGATCACTTACATTTCCCGGGTATGAAGAGTCAGCTGTCCCATATGCACTGACTCCTTGGCATCTCTGTCATACACCGGGTTCCCACACACGCATGTTCACGCATTACTTTCCTTTTTTCAAGATTCATTTACCTACACATTTGCCTGCTTAGTCTCTCAGTCGTGTCCAGCTCTCTGTGACCCTTTGGACTGTGGCCTGTCCGCCTCCTCTGTCCATGGGATTTCCCAGGCAGGAATGCATGCATGCATGTGTTTTTGCCTGCACTGGGTCTTCATTGCCATTCATGGGCTCTCTCCAGTTGCAGTGCAGGCTCCCCTTCATCGCAGCGCGTGGGCTTCTCTTGTTGTGGAATACAGGTCTCAGGGCGTGTGGGCTCAGTAGTTGTGGCACGCAGGCTTAGTTCCTCCGAGGTATGTGGGATCTTCCCATACCAGGGATCAAACCCGTGTCCCATGCATTGGCAGGCAGATTCTTAACCACTAGACCATCAGGGAAGCCCCAGTCCTTAGTTTTCATGGCAGACAACCGAAAAGATCCCCCAGGCAGTACTCACTAATATGTATATTGCCTTACTCGAAAGATGCTTTCGTAGAAAACACAAAGTGTATCATTGCTCCTGAGCCAGTCACTGAGGGCCTTGGCTTATTGGAAAGGCTATGGTCTTGGGTTTACACTGCCCGGGTACTCACTGGGCTGTTGTCCATTGCGTCATCTCAGCACATTACTAGCCCTCTCTGAAATCACATATGAGTTTTGTAAAGCACCAGGTGCAAAGTCTGGCAGTATAGGTGTTTAGTAAAAAGTGTTATCATAATTATAAATTTGTTTTCAGATTAATGTCTTAAACCTTTTCTCCTGAGATGCCTGATTCAAGGTGAGGTAGCAGAAAGTTGCTGCCAGCCACTTCTTACAGGAATTTCCATGATGGCAGAGGTATCTGTCTTGAGCTTCTGTGCTTTGAGACACCCACTCTGTGAAGCCTAGTGATCTGGTAATTTCTGGTCATCTGCTGCTCCATATGTCTGCTGACATACATCTGTTCTTTGTAGTGTTTAATTTTCAAAGTACTGTTTACATGTAGGTGATTCTTTAAATTATCCCAGGCCCTCAAATGTTGAATGGAGGCTTTATTTGAAAAACCAACCAAACAAGTGACAGAGGATGACATAATGAGCATGGAAGGAATGCTGTCCCAGAGGGCATAGCCCTGCCATGATCTTTTACCCTTGAGCTGCTAAGGGAGCTTGCCAGCATTCCTAAGGGTCTCCTCAAAGTCCAGTCCCTTAAACCCCCGAGGCTGCTGGTGCTTCACTTATTCTCTGGACACTTCTACTGATAGATTAATGGAGGAAATAAAATTTTCAGTCTTGTGAAAAGCCAAGCTCAAAGTGACGGAGTGCCACATTCAGGGTCATACCCTGCTTTATGCCAGGAATAAGAATGCTTTCTATAAAGAACATCTCTAAGTGTGTATTCCACCTCAAGAAATTCTGTCAAGATAAACAAAAAATGAGAACATTTGGACCTGACAGAAAAGTCAAACTACGTGTTTAAGAAATGACTGAAGAGTGAGTCAAAGTGTTTAAATGCTCAGAAGAACTCTTTAGTGACCAAAGTATCTTCTAAAATGAGTAGTGAGAGCTCTAATGCCCAGGGAAAATAGTCAGGCTCCAAGTAAAGACATTGGCATACTGCCCAAGGTTACAGGACATGAGGAAGAATGCCCTGCTTCCGTCCTGCACAGGAAGAACGGCCTCAGAGCTGTTCAGTTCCCCTGGCTTCATCCTGTAGCAGAATCTTAACTTTTTTTTTAATCTTCTTTTGTCAAATAAATGCCTTGCCTTGGTTTATTAGCACATTTCTTCATAGAATGAAACAAGGAATACAGCATTCCTCGTGGTCCTTGGTCAAAAACCACATGACCCGTACCAGTACAGCCTCTGGCATTCTTCTGACACAATATGGTCTTGAGTGTTATACTGTAGGCTGTCCATTCTGTTTTTAAATGAGCATTTCGGGGCCCAATGGTCCAATGTGGGAAAAAATCCATAACTACCTGGTTTTGCCTCTTCTTTAGGTGCAGCCGATTTCAGTCAGAAATCAAACGCTTGAAAATCTCCTCCCCAGTACGTGTCTGTCAGAACTGTTACTACAACTTACAGCATGAGAGGAGTTCAGAAGACGGGCCCCGGAATTGTTGAAGATTCACCAAGCTGATCGGAGACCACGGTCTGGAGACCCCGCTTCCCGCCTCCCCCGTCACAACTCGCAGCTTGGAAGGCATCGAAACAGTCTCCGTTTACACATCTCTTCACACCACGCGTCTGAAGTGTGGGATTCAAAGGGAACACTGACTACACGGGTGTAGAGTCCAGTCACGGGGCAGGCACTGTGCAGGGGAGCAGCACCTGCTGAGAAGACGAGGTGGTTCCCAGGAGCGACATCTCAGTATCCGACTCTCCCTTAACAATCGCTGTCTCCAAGAGAAAATCCTCACGTGTTACCTGTTCTTTCCTTGCGTCTCATTTTTGTAGAGCTACTCATCCTCGATTGGAAAAATCAACAACTACAAAAAAAAAAGGCTTTTAGAAAATGGTTGTAAATCTGACTTCTTTGCAAGTAACTGTGTATATTGTAAATAGGTACAAAGGCCTTTTTTCTAAATAAGGACTTAACAGCCTGTAACATGAGACTTCCAACTAAACCACTAATTCAATGAAATACTTATGGTTTGTCTGACATCGCTCACCAATTAATTATAAATATGTTTTTTTTTAAATCTTCAAAGACATTATCTGTGGTCTTTTTTCCTTTCCCCTTTCAAGCCCAGCTCGTGTGCCTGATGTCCTTTCTCTCAAGTTGCCCACGGTATCTCCACTTAACCTAAGCTAGTAACCAAAACAATGTCATGTGGACCTTCTTTAGGAAACAGTGTGGGAGAATAGGAGTCTGGCCCTGAGATACCCTGGCAATCTTTGGGCATCTTGCACATGGCTACACACCACCTCGGTGTTGTTCTGATGTCACAAGGCCCCACGTAGACTTCTCTTTGGACTGCCCTGTGGTCAAAGCATCTGTTCTTAGCACTGCGCCCTGATGGTCAGGCAATCCACGCAGTGCAGGAAACAGCCCTGCCTCAACTGATGGAAATATATTTGCATGTAACCCAAATTAGCTTCTCTTGCATAGAACATAAGAAGTATGTGTCTTTGGTGACACTAATGTTCTACTATAGCTTATTTTCCAAAAAAGGGTTAAAACAAAAGAAAAAAGTGTACAGAATTAACATGTAAACCTTGTTGTAAAACTGGATCATGTCAGAACTGCTTATATTTAACCTTTACCATTTAATGCCATCTACCTGAAAACAGTGAGATTTATACTGTATCAATGTCTATTTTTTTGTTTTTGCTATGAATATAAGTACAGTATTTTAATATTTAGTTATTTAATTTGTTCTACTAGTTGGATACAGAACACACAAATCCAGGGAGACTAAAGCTGGTGGGGGCGAAGAGATAAGTTTCGTTTACAGAAGAAAAAGGCTTTGGTGGTGGGATTTTTTTAAATGTGTGTTATGTACATATATAAATATATATATAAAACAAATGAAACGATTAATCTAGATTTTAACATTTTCAGATATTTAGTGATAATATTATGAACAAATCTAAAAGCCCTGTGATTTGAAAAACATTGAAGCATTTATGGCCCAGGAAAGGAAGGACAGGCCTTCACACCTCTCGGAGTATCATACGAAGGACAGCGGCTTTGGCGTTCCCAATTTTTCATCCTTAGGCCCTGGTGACAGGCACACTTATGCACTAAAATGCACATATATGCACATGCATTCAAGCATAGGCATTGGTACAATAGTAACCTTGTACCTAATGGGCTGAAACCAGCTTAAGAACAAATTTGTTCTTCCTGATAACTAGGTCTCCAAGAGAAAAATATAAAGGCTGCTTTAGTGCCTTATGCTTACTAAATTTACACCTTTATTTACTTAGGTCTGAGCCTACCGTCTATTTATGATTACATATCAAAATTGAGGAAAACACTTCCATTTCTAAAAGTTCAAATATACTTGTTAATAAAAGGATTATTGGCATTAATACTTTAACTTGAAGAAAAGTGTGTTCTGTTTTCCTTCCTGTGTCTCCCTCTCTCCCACCTTCCTCCCCGCTCCGTCCCCAACCTTCTAACTTCCTTTCTAATAAATAATGCTGGGTGTTCAACAGTTGCAGGACCTGTGCTCTCACCTAGCCGTGGGCTTTGCCCCTGTCCAGACCTAGAGATGAGTTGTAGCAGTGTTATTCTACACTTTTTAAAAGAGGCGTCCTCCTTGTGTCCACGAACCATGTTTACCCCAAACCCAGCGGCAGAGATGTTCTTTAAAGACTTGAATATATGAATGTCTGAACGTAGTTACTTAAAGGTTATTCCTCTGTGTAATATGAAATTATATGAGATGAACACTTTTAAACTTTCCGACACAACTTCCATAACTAGAAGGTGGAAACCAAAACCCTCATGATAGTATTTCCTCTGGCAGCTGGTGCTGTGGGCAACCGTTTTGTTCAGTGGGGTTTCTTTTCCTTTTTGCTTTTAATGCAGAAATCACAAATCACTCACACACCCAAGTACACTCACTCACATAAACTAGTCGTTTCTCTGGATGTCTTTCTGTTCCATGCACATTTGTTTATCAACATATATTCTCAGCATGTACACCCACCCACCTTTGTGTGGTCCATGTTCTTTCTCTGAGAGTACCTCACAGGGCTTCTGCCTGATCTTTGTAGTGGTTTGTCCATCCATCCATTCATTCATCCCTGTTTTCTAACATCTGTGTGTAGTGTGGCATGGTAATGTCATGCTTTTGAAGAGGAGACTAGCTGCCCACAGCAGCCATCCGTCTGGATAATAGCAAAACACTCTAGATAAGTTATTTTGCACTTTCTTATGTATAAAGTTGGTAGAAACTTATTTTTGCTTTGTATCATTTAAATACATTTTGTTTGGGTAAATGAACTGTGTATAAAATATTTATGCCATTAAAACTGTTTTTAGAAAGTATTTTTAATTTCAGCAAGTTTGGTTACTTGTTGCATGACTATTAACACAGCTGACTTTTTGTGTCAGTGCAATGTATATTTTTTTGTCCTGTTATTAACTTGTAAGCCCTAGTAATGGCCGATTATTTGTACAGCAACAGAAGTAAATTGAAGATACTGGCTAAGACTGGATTGACTGTGGACTTTTGTACTATATTGCAGAATCCAATATCTGTTTTTTGGTGGTTATGTAAAAGGCCTGAAGAATTACTATCTTAGTGTGCAACCTGTGATAACTGAATGTTCATTGTATATCTGTCTCTGATGCAAAAAGGTAGAGTAACACAATTACAATACATGATTAAATGCAGTAGTCCAGATACTTTTTTTTTTTTCATTTCAGATAAATACCTCCTATTTACCACCCCCAGGAAAAAAAGAAAAAGTTTTTGAGCCAGCTCTTCAGAGAATGAAAAACAAAATTGAGGTCCAGTAAAGCTTGTGTGTAGTTCTTTTCTAGTTGTGAATATATCTCTCAGAAGCGCCTGCTTAAAGTCTCTGCTTGCAGAGGTGTTGGCTGCTAGGACCTGGCTCCCGTTCTAGTGCAATCCACGTTTTAAAATCAGGCTTTCCGCATTCTGAGTTTCTCAGTGATTCTGGACTCCCGGGGCTAACGGTGTGCACAGCCGCAGGGAGAGACAAGTGGCTCTTGGGAGACATGACCTTCAGACTTGAATGAACCTTTGGAAAAGGACTACATCTCATGGTTTCGGCTCCTTTTCTCTGAGCTTTTTCTCTTATCCATCATATTGTGAAATGTAAGCAATGATAAATTATATCTGTCTATCTCCAGCCCCTGCTATATTCACATCAGGAATATTCTGCTGTCCTGCTCTCTTTCCGGAAGCACGGCGCCCTCTGTCATCAGCTAGACTTTCCATTTCAGCCTTTGATCTGAGATTGTTAGCAACTCACATCTGTTTTTATAGTTACTAGCTTATTTGGTCTGAAAACTGACTTCCCAGAAAGGGGGAATGTAGAAAACACTTACGTTTATTTAGGCTGCTTTAATGTCTTCTTTCTAAATATACTAACAAAATTTCCATTTCATCTTAAGTATAAATAGTAGAGTCCACGTTTGAGGATATTGTACTTATTACAAATTACCCCCCAGTGCAACTCCAGTGTAGAGCCAAAAGATATAGGAATGCTAAGAATTTCTAAGACAATAGATATTTCTTCAAAAATAGTTTGGTGATAAGAGAAAACCCAGAGCAGTTCTCATTGTTTTAATGTAGTACCATTCATAATTCTAATGACCTCAAGAAGAGTTGCTGTCAAGGACGGACTTGCAAAAATTTTTTTCAGGGTTTAAAGGAAAATGTGCAAATGATCTTCAGTAAGTCCCATGTCTGCCTTTTGATTCTCAAGTAAAATTTCCTCTTCACCCCTCATTTCGGCCCATTTGGAATGTTGAAGAAGCAGAGATGGAATTGCTTTAGCACTGGCTTAGACTCTTTTGCTTTAACAATATTCTCATTTTCCCCCACCCTTTGCAAAGTTCCTTTTTTATTTATATATTGTTCTTTTGACTTTTGCTAGAAGTGCACCAAGCTCAGCTACTGAACTCAGAGATACCATGGTGTTGGGAGAGCCTTGGCTTGGGATTCAGAGACGGTGACTTCCGGAGCCCCGCATTTAATCCCTCTTGGTGCACCAGCCTTTCCTGTGTCAACACTGACTGTGAGCATGGGATGAGTCTAAAGTAGCGCTTTTCCAACTCTTTGGTCTCAAACCATTTTGATCCTTAAAACTATCACTTTTGTTTGTGTGAGCTGTCTCTGTTAGTAGGCGTTGTATTAGAGATCAAAACTGAGATTTTAAAAGTATGTATATTATTTAGAAATAGCAATGATGAAACTATTATGTAGTAACATCAATTACATATGTCTATGGAAAAAACAAAAAAACTTTTCCAAACCATGAGAGAAAAAGAATTAGTAAAGACAGTGGAATGGCTTTACAATTTTGCAAACCTTTTATGTCTGGCTTAATTGAACACAGGTGGATTCTCACATTTTCTTCTACGTTCAGTCTCTTGTGATTCTTCATGTTGGATGAAGCATATGAGGGAAATCCAGCCTCACACAGGTATGTGGTTAAAAGGGGGGCAGGGAGGGGTATTTTAATAGCCTTTTCAAGTCATTGTTTCTGAATAACTTTAAGTTTCTTAAAGATTGATTGCTATATGGTATTTGAAACTACTGGGTTAGCCAGAAGGTTTGGGCTTTTCCACAACATCGTACAGAAAAACCCAAATGGACTTATTGGCCAACCCATTTTATCAGTGAACTTTTTATACTCCATTGCTTGAAAATCCATTAGTCTGTCTTGTACTTTGAATCGATCTTTTACCCATGTATAATTTTATAGCACTCACTGGCTATTTAGAGGGCTTCCCAGGTGGCTCAGTGGTAAAGAATCAGCCTGCTAAGCAGGAGACTCAGATCCCATCCCTGGATCAGGAAGATCTCCTGGAGAAGGAAATGGCAACTCACTCCAGTATTCTTGCCTGGAAAATCCCATGGGCTGGAGGAGCCTGGTGGGCTACAGCCCACAGGGTCGCAAAAGAGTCAGACATGACAAAGCAACTAAACAACACTGGCCGTTTGAACTATTATCACCACTGCTACAATGTGTGTAGATCTTCCAGGATGCGTTTCATTCTGTAATATATCCCCCCAAATCATGTCATACATAATATCAAAACATCTCTAGCCGTCTCAGGAAATTCTAAGTCAAGCTCACCGTAGTGGATATCACAAGTTTTCCAAAATTCTTTAAGTTCTGCTTAAAACCTAGAATTTTCTCACTGGCACCAGTCACTGTTGTTTCTTTGAAGCAATAGGCTCACCTTGTTAATCCCAACAACACTGCTGCCCAAGAACTGAGGTCTGTCTACTGCTCTTTCAGGGAGGAAAGATATGCCAGGAGAAAAGCCACAGGCCAGCCACAACTCAACTGCAAGTGCATCTCTTCAAGATGAACCTTGTACCCGATGCACCTGGCACCTTCTGGGTACCTCTCATTTTGTGTCATGTAACTTTAGGTTCAAGGTTTAAGAAGAGTAGTAACTTCACAGCTTCTCCAAAGACATTCTTAAGAGAAATATACTTTTACTGGGAGCGCTTGACAATGAAGACTATCATAACAAGTGGCAGTTCGGTACTGCTGCCCGATCGCATGCTTGAATTCTAGCAGTTATACTCACCGTTGTTTCACATCTGAGTTTGGTACAAATATCAATGCATTGAAAAAGGCAAACATTTCAGTATTACCATGAAAATAATCTTCATCTTGCCTTTGACCCTTGAGAGGGTCTTTAGGAATCCCAAGGGTCTGGAACTCTGAATTGCAGAAGCACTGGTCCAAGGAGAAGACACATGAGGTGTTCCTAATTTTAAAGCAACCAGTCTGAAACTGACTTGGAGCCAGGTTTCTAATCACAGACCCGGGGCTTTCAGTGGGGCTCGCTCTGAAGCCTGCCAAGTGCAAGACAGGCCCTGCCACACTGGGCTTACCGCTGGGGCCACAGCCCTCTGCCAGAAACTGCCTCCCCAGCTCAAAGCACACACAGACCAAGAGTGCATCACTGGAGTGCTGGGGTTTCTAAGACAGCCATTTTTTGTCACATTCTTCTAGTCAAGACTCCAAAATTTTGATCATGTAAAAACAATGAAGGACAGAAATGGTAAGGACCTAACAGAAGCAGAAGATATTAAGAAGAGGTGGCAAGAATACACAGAACTGTACAAAAAAGATCTTCACAACCCAGATAATCATGATGGTGTGATCACTCATCTAGAGCCAGACATCCTGGAATGTGAAGTCAAGTGAGCCTTAGAAAGCATCACTACGAACAAAGCTAGTGGAGGTGATGGCATTCCAGTGGAGCTATTTCAAATCCTGAAAGATGATGCTGTGTAAGTGTTGCACTCAATATGCCAGCAAATTTGGAAAACTCAGCAGTGGCCACGGGAGTGGAAAAGCTCAGTTTTCATTCCTATCCCAAAGGCAATGCCAAAGAATGCTCAAACTACTGCACAATTGCACTCATCTCACATGCTAGCAAAGTAATGCTTAAAATTTTCCAAGCCAGGCTTCAGCAGTACGTGAATCGTAAACTTCCAGATGTTCAAGCTGGTGTTAGAAGAGGCAAAGGAACCAGAGATCAAATTGCCAACATCTGCTGGATCATCGAAAAAGCAAGAGAGTTCCAGAAAAACATCTATTTCTGCTTTATTGACTATTCCAAAGCCTTTGACTGTGTGGATCACAATAAACTGGAAAATTCTGAGATGGGGATACCAGACCACCTGACCTGCCTCTTGAGATATGTGTGTGCACGTCAGGAAGCAACAGTTAGAACTGGACATGGAACAACAGACTGGTTCCAGTTAGGAAAAGGATTACGTCAAGGTTGTATATTGTCACCCTGCTTATTTAACTTCTATGCAGAGTACATCATGAGGAATGCTGGGCTGAAAGAAGCACAAGCTGGAATTAAGATTGCTGGGAGAAATATCAATAACCTCAGATATGCAGATGACACCACCCTTATGGCAGAAAGTGAAGAACTAGAGAGCCCCTTGATGAAAGTGAAAGAGGAGAGTGAAAAAGCTGGCTTAAAGCTCAACATTCAGAAAACTAAGATCATGGCATCTGGTCCCATCACTTCATGGCAAATAGATGGGGAAACAGTGGCTGACTTTATGTTTCTGGGCTCCAAAATCACTGCAGATGGTGACTGCAGCCATGAAATTAAAAGACACTTACTCCTGGAAGGAAAGTTATGTCCAACCTAGACAGCATATTGAAAAGCAGAGACATTACTTTGTCAGCAAAGGTCCATCTAGTCAAGGCTATGGTTTTTCCAGTGGTCATGTATGGATGTGAGAGTTGGTCTATGAAGAAAGCTGAGCACCAAAGAATTGATGCTTTTGAACTGTGGTGTTAGAGAAGACTCTTGAGAGTCCCTTGGACTGCAAGGAGATCCAACCAGGCCATCCTAAAGAAAATCAGTCCTGAATATCCATTGGAAGGACTGATGTTGAAGATGAAACTCCAATACTTTGGCCACCTCATGCAAAGAGCTGACTCATTTGAAAAGACCCTGATGCTGGGAAAGATTGAGGGCAGGAGGAGAAGGGGATGACAGAGGATGAGATGGTTGGATGGCATCACTGACTCAACGGACATGGGTTTGGGTGAACTCTGGGAGTTGGTGATGGACAGGGAGGCCTGGCGTGCTGTGGTTCATGGGGTCGCAAAGAGTTGGACACGACTGAGCAACTGAACTGAACTGAAAAACACTGTAATCCTTCCTATGGAGTATAGTTCTGCCTAAAATGGTGAGCTGGTCAGGAACTTGACAACTGAGGGTCAGTCTGAAGTTTAAGTTCTCGTTCTGCCACTTACTGTGTGACATTAGGCCACTTCTCCACATCTGAGCTTCCTCATAAGTCAGTTTTGTATTATGATACTTGAAATTGTTACAGAGACTAAATTGGGTAATACATATCTTTTCCAACGAGTTGGCTCTTCACATAATTTGGCCACCTGATGTGAGGAGGTGACTCATTGAAAAAGACCCTGATGCTGGGAGGGACTGAGGGCAGGAAGAGAAGGGGGCGACAGAAGATGAGATGTTTGGATGACATCACTGACTCAGTGGATATGAGTTTGACCAAGCGCCAGGAGATGGTGAAGGACCGTGAAGCTGGCATGCTGTAGTTCATGGGATCGCAGCTTACAGACTGAATAACAATATAGGACGTGTAGTGCTTTACCAGGTGTTCTAAATATAGTGTAGCATTAATTTAGAAATGGATTCCCAGGTGACTCAGTGGTAAAGAATCTGCCGGACAGTGCAGGAGATGCAGACGTGGATTCAATTCCTGGGTCGGGAAGATCCCCTGGAGGAGAAACTGACAACTCACTCCAGTATTCCTCCCAGGAAAATCCCATGGACAGAGAAAATGGTTAGACAGCATCACCAACTCAAAGGACATGAATTTAAGCAAACTCCGGGAGATGGTAGACAGAGGAGCCTGGTGTGCTACAGTCCATGGGGTCGCAAAGAGTCCGACACAACTTAGTGACTGAACAATAACAACAAAAAATTAGAAATACGAATGTAAAAGGTGTGGTGCATTTTCCAAAGCCTAAATATCTAAAGCCACTGATGGCAAGTTCATCTTCAGGCAGATTCACAGCAGGCAGAATGCCAGCTGAGGAAGAGCCCTTAGAAATCGTGCAGCCCAAACCTTCATTGAGCACCAAGAAGAAAGGGATTCAGAGAAAGCTTTGACATTCCCAAAGCCCTATTGCTTATTAAATCTAATTCCCTGCTCTGCCCCTAAACTTCCCAACTCCAAGGCCAGTGATCTTTACAAATGGCTTCCAGGCTCCATTTTCCATTTTCTCTTTCTTTTGGGCGGTGGGGGTGGGGCGGGTGCTGTGGGGCAGTGGTGTTGACCTCAGTGAAAACGTACTAGGATATTATTTCTATCATGCCCAGCTTTATCATAAAGATAAAGGGTTGGAACTTCAACCTTGGCCTTCAACTATCACACTTCCTGTTAAACAAAGGCAAAGGCAAGTAAGTTGCAAGCTGCATTCCAGAGCACAGAACTATTATTCATAGGAAAACAATTCCTTCATGATTTTGCCCTCAAGCACTCCTATACATTTCAAACAAAACCTGTACCCTAAAATATTTTTTGTACATAAAAGCCAAGCCACCTGTTTGCAACCTGATTTGTTGCTGTTCAGTCGTTAAGTCGAGTCCAACTCTTTGCCACCCCATAGACTGTGGCCCATCAGGCTCCTCTGTCCTCCACTATCGCCCAGAGTTTGCTCAGATTCATGTCCATTGACTTAGTGATTCAATCTAACCATCTCATCCTCTGCCACCCTCTTCCCCTTTTGCCTTCAGTCTTTCCCAGCATCAAGGTCTTTTCCAGTGGGGCAGCTCTTTGCATCAGGTAGCTAAAGTATTGGAGCTTCAGCATCAGTCCTTTCAATGAATATTCAGGGTTGATTTCCTTTAGGATTGACTGGTTTGATCTCCTTGCAGTCCAAGGGACTCTCAAGAGTCTTCTCCAGCACCACAGTTCAAAGGCACCAATTCTTCAGTGCTCAGCCTTATGATCCAACTGATTAGGAAGAAATAAACCAGGGAGCAAAGGTCAACCTAAGCAGCCTGACTATAAACTCAAGGATCATCTCAGTGTGACCCTGCAGGCCAGTTCTGCCAAGAGAAAGAAACCAAGACCTACCCCAGCAGTGTGACCAAGTATGCTTGTGGCTCAAGTGTGGATCCATCCACATAGATTTTTCCTTCTCCTAAGGTAGCAATCTCTATGTCCATGATGATACATATTCCACTGGGCCTTGTGGATGATACAAAAATGACATAACTAACCTCAAGAACTTTCTAGCCTATAGAGAGGCTTGCCTTCAAGTCGGTGTAAGATCTATAGTTGTATTTTCAGTGAGTCTATTCCATTTCTTACTGTTTCTAATTCAGTAAGAATGACAATCTCATCACAGTTGGTTTTCTCAACTCTTCGATCTTCATTTTCACATCATTCTATTATTCTCTCATTTCATCGCTGATCCTTCATTGAACTCATATTTTCACTGAACTACATAATACAAAGCCTTCCCAGAAAATAATCTTCTCTAGGGTGGTTTTTCCTCCCCCGCCCCCTAGACTGGGCTCTGGGCGTGTGTGCCTGCTCGCCTGTCTTCCTTTGTTCTGTGTAGGTGTGATAGCGTTGATCTGCATCTTCCTCCTTTTAAACGTGGGTATTCCAACCCAGAGTTTGCACTTGCTGACATACAGTGTGAGTAAATTCACCCTTACTTTGGGGACTAGCTGTGGGATTTCATGGTCCATTCTTAGCCAGGCAAGCCCACTAAGACGCTGGATTCTGTCAGTCCTTCTTAAAACCTGCAGGGCTCCTCACCTCCTACCTCCTTCATTCTGCACACTTGCCAGGCTCTCCCCCGAACTGTAACGTCTGCCTTGAGGCTCCTAACCCATCTGTGCTCCACTTCCTCACTCCCCTGCCTCAGTCATGTCTCAACCGTCACCTTCTAAGGGAGGCCTCTCCAGACCTCCGGGCAATACTAAGCCGACCCCTCAATGATGCCCATCAGACATGTGGGCAAGGAGGGGAGGCTGAACACATCGTGGGGCCCCTAGTTGTGCAGACAATCGGCAGCTCTCCCCTGCTCCTCTCCAGGCCCAGAATACGTTCCCCTGTACATCTACCATGACAGATTGTCTAGTCATTTAACAACTTTATTGAGAATTAACATCCTATAAAAATTCATCAAATAAGACTCTCTGAGTTTAGCATGTTTAGAGTTGTGCAGCTGTCACTATCGTCTAATTTTAGAACATCTGCATCACCCCTAAGGAAATCTCACACCATTAGTCCCCATTCTCCTCCCTGTCCCCAGCCCTGGCAGCCACTGACCTACTCCCTGTCTATAGAGTTGCCTGTTCTGGACATTTGGTTGAATGGAATTGTCAGTATGTGCTCTTTAGGGGCTGTCCTATGTCAGTGAACATAATATTTTGGAGTTTCATTCATATTGTATCATGTATCAGAACTTCCTTTTTATGGCCAAGTAGTTTAGTCTGTGGTGTGGATATATCACATTTTATTTATCCATTCACCACCTGATGGACATGTAGTTTGCATCCACTGTTTGCTGTTGTGATTAATGCTGTTGCAAACATTTGTGTTTACATTGGGATCATATGGTAACGCTTTACCATGTTGAGGAACTGCCAACCTGATTTCCAAAACAGTTCTCTCATTTTACATTCCCTCCAGCAATGTGTCCAACCCTTTTTTATTCTCAGAGAACAGCACCAGCCAACCCTCAGTCCCTTCTCTGTCACCTATGAGCCCTCGTTAAAATGTCTCTTTGATTTAGAGACAGGCCACTTTCTAATGTACTTTCAAGCTGAGAGTGACAGCCTGCAGTAGTACCCTGGGAATGGAAAAAGAATCAGATGGATGCACTGTCATAGGTGGAGACTTCAGCCATCAGAAATGGACAGATGCAGGAGACAGAAATTTAGTAGACACAGCTGAACTTAAGAGCACCATCACTCAACTGGGTAAAACTGACATGCACAGACACCCAATAACAACAGAATACACATTCTTCTCAAAGTCCCATGGAATTCACCAAAATAGACCATATTCTGGGCCATAAAATACATCTAAACTTAAAAAAAGAAATAATAGAATGTCTGCTTTCAGACCACAAAGAAATAAACCAGAAATTCCAAAATACATGGAGCTTAAATACATGCATCAAAGAAGAAATCTCAAAAGAAATATTAAAATATTTTGAGCTGAATGAAAATGCAACTTACCAAAATTTGTAAGTGAAAGGAACAGAAAGGGAGATTTATACCACTTGAGTGCATATATTAGAAAAGAATAAAGACCGAAAACCAATAACCTAAAGAAGAGCAAAGTAAATCCAAAGTAAGCATAAGAAGAGAAACAGTGAGAACAGAAATCAGTGAAGTTGAAAACAAGAAATCAGTACCAAAAAATCAGTGAAACCAAAAGCTGGTTCTTTGAAAATATCACTAAAAATCAATAGGCCTCTAGCCAATCTACCTTAAAATAGAGGACACTGATTACTGATATTAGAAAAGAAATAGAATCTATCACCAGAGATCCTGTGAAATTAAAAGGACAATAAAGGAACACTATAAATAACTCTTATGCCCACAAATTTGCTACCTAGATGAAGTGGACCAATTCCTTGAAAGACATAATATGCCAAAGCTCATACAAGAAATAGTCTGAATAGGCTTCTATCAAAGAAATTAAATCAATACTTAATAACCTTCTGAAACAGACAATACCAGGCCCAGGTGGA
The DNA here is from genome assembly GCF_023091745.1 of Budorcas taxicolor. Taxonomy (NCBI): domain Eukaryota; kingdom Metazoa; phylum Chordata; class Mammalia; order Artiodactyla; family Bovidae; genus Budorcas; species Budorcas taxicolor. The sequence continues at coordinate 99,421,089 of NC_068915.1, read as the reverse complement.
TTCACTGGAAAATTCTATCAAAAAGGAAGAAATGATACCAATTGTCTACAGTCTCTTTCAGAGGACAGAAGCAGAGGAAACACTTCCTAACTCATTCTATGCACACAGCATTAGCTTAATACCAAAAGCAGATAAAACCATCACAAGAAAACTGCAATCTCTCTCATGAACATAGGTGCAAAATCCTCCGCAAAGTAGTAGCAAATCGAATCCAGCAATGCATAAAGAGAATTATATACCATAACCAAGTGAGATATATTTCAAGTGTTCAAGGCTGGCTCAACATTTAAAAATCAATGTAATCCATCACATCATTTAGCTGAAAAAGAAAAATATGATCATATCAAATGCAAAAAAAAAAAAAGCATTTGACCAAGTCCAACACTCATTCACTAAAAGCTCTCATTAAACTAGGAATAGAGGAGAACCACCTCAACTTGATAAAGACTCTCTACCAAAAAATCTACAGCTAATATGATATTCAAAGATGAGAAGCTTACAGCTTTACCACTAAAATCAGCTACAAAGCAAGGTCCATCATCACTCCTCAACATCATACTGGAAGTTCTGCCTAATGCAGTAAGACAAGAAAATTAAGTATACAGCTGGGAAGAAAGACATTAAACTTTTTGTTGCCAGGTGACAGGATTATATGTAGAAACCCCCTCAAAATGTGACCAAAAACTCCTTTAATTAATAAGCATTAATAGAAAGTTTTCATATTATAAAAATAAGTCACTTTCCTATATGTCAGCAATGAACAAGTGAAATTTGAAATTAAAAACAATGCCATTTACATTATCATTCCCAAAAATGAAATACTTACGTATAAAGTTAAGAAAATGAGTATAAGATTTTATATAGACATACCTTAGAGATACTGTAGGTTCATTTCCACTCAATAAAGCAAATATCTAAAAGCAAGTCACCTGAATTTCTTGGTTTCTCAAGGCATATGTTATACTGTGGTCTTTTAAGTGTGCAATAGCAATATGTCTAAAAAATAATGTATATATCTCAACTTTAAAATATTGTTAAAAAATGTAACCATCACCTGACCCTTCAATGAGTCATAACCTTTTTGCAGGTGGAGGATCTTACCTCAGTGTTGATGCTGCTAACTGATCAGGGTGGTAGTTGCTAAAGTTGGGGTGACTGTGGCAATTTCTTAAAACAACAATGAATTTTGCCACAACTATTGACTTTTGCTTTCACAAACGATTTCTCTTTAGCATGCAATGCTGCTTGACAGCATTTTACCCACAGTAGAACTTCTTTCAAAATTAGTCAATCCTCTCAAATTCTGCTGCTGCTTTATAAACTAAGTTTATTAATGTTTTAAATCTTGTGGTGTTATTTCAACAGCCTTCAGGGCTTCCCAGGTGGCTGGGACATATTTGTAAGTCATATATCTGATAAGGGATTTGTATCTAGGATACATAATAATCTCCTACAACTTAGGAAAAACATCACATGTAAAAATGTGCAAAGATACGAATAGACATTTTATCACAGAAGATATACAAATGGCCCATGAAAAGATGCTCAACATCATTAGCCACTGGGGAAATGCAAACTAAAACCACCTTGAGATACCTCGGCACACCAGCCAGAATGGCCATCTTTAAAAAGACACCACCAAAAATAAAAGTGTGTATATGTATAACATTCACTTTGCTGTACAACTGAAACGAACATAACACTGTAAATCAACTAGACTCCAATAAAATTTCTGAAAGAAGACAATGCTGAGTTTTGGTGAGGATGTAGGTAAATTGGAACACTTGTGCACTGCTGGTAGGAATATAAGATTGTACTTTGGACAGTTTGGCCATTTCTTTAAAAGTTAAACATAAACTTACTATATGACCCAGCAATTTCACCCTGGAAATCCGAAGGGAATGCAGACATGCCCACACAACACGTCAACATTTTGCATAAGAACCAAAAATTGGAAATAACTGAAATCATCAACAGGTAAATGAGTCAGCATTTACAGTATTAATAAAAAGGAAAGAAGTACCGATATATGCAAAAATATTATGCCAGACATAGAACACCGCATAGTGTATGAGTCTGTGTATATGCAGTGTCCAGAAAAGGCAAATTCCTAGAGACAGAAAGCAAACCAGTGGTTGCCTAAAGCTGGAGGTTGGAGTGAGGATTATGTGCAAATGGGCACCAGGGATTTTTCTGGAGTGATGGGAATGTTCTCAAACCACAGGTGGTAATGGTTGCACAGTATTATGGTACATAAACTGTATCAATATTGGGGGGAAAAACAAAATTGCTAATGATACAAATGTGTCTACCTTACCTGTACTTGTTGAAGCCTCTGGTTCCCTCACAAAGTTTTGAGATTAAAACTGATCAAAAATATACTTAATAGATTATTCAAGACTCTTCTCCAAACTTACCACTTTTCTAGGTCCTGTCTGAAGTTTGAACATTGCACATGCTTGAATTAAAGACCACCTGGATCCACTACACTCCAGCTGAATACACAGCAGAAAAGGAGGCTATAAGAGCTTAAACCCCAAATCCATACCCCATTGTCCTGTAAGTTTGACAGAGCAGTTTGAAATTTCATTCTTTTTCCAAGAGGACACCTTCAGGTGGACTGTCCTTCAATGAATCTCTTTCTCTGGGCAACAAGACTGCTGGTTTACCCACCCGTGTCCTCTGTACACATTTAAGGACCAGAGTATTCTCTCAGTTCATTTTGGAAACTCACTTCACCATCAACAGATAATATTCGACTCATCAGCCCGTACTAAATGACTCTCCTTGTTATCTGATGTTTCAAGAATATTCTCCCCTTCCGTGCAGGAAAAGGAAGACAATGGGATTAAGGTGAGACAGGCTTCTGATTTTGGTTAAATTGTCTAGATCTGCCTTTATTTGCAGCCACTGCATGAAGATTCCCAAATACAGCCCCTGCTCAGGGAGTGAATTTTAAACTTGAAGTTTCAGAGCTGGTAAGGAGAACTGGCTGTGGACTCTGTGCAGGGCAGCAGCTCGTCCATGGAGGTCAGAATGATGGTGTCCATTCAAGGAGCACTTACATTGCTAAGTCACTCAGTCATGGCCAACTCTGCACCCCTATGGACTATAGCCCACCAGGCTCCTCTGTCCATGGCATTTTCCTGGCAAGACTACTCAAGTGAGTTGCCATGCCCTCCTCCAGGGGAATCTTCCCACTTACATTAAAACTACCTAAACCAGATGAGACCAGACATGTGGACACCATTCTGTTCAGTCCTACCAAACAGTCACTTCCCAGCAGAGATGGCCAACAGGAGAGGAGCAGAGAGGAAGAAGGAAGGACACCAAGGCTCAGCTCCTTTATGCTGAACCCAAATCACAACATATTCATAGGAGTTTTCACTTAACCCTTAACCATAGGAACTAAGAGTAATGAAGCCCATCTTAGAGTCACACCAAATAAAAACTGGGATGAGAGTGGAGAGGCTGTTCAAGAGACACAAATGGGGATGTGAAGCTTGAGGACCTGGGGAGATGCCAGCATTGAGCCAGACCCTGGTAACACAGTGGCCATCAAGACAGACACCACTCACTGTCCATGCAGCCTAGAGCTCTAGTGATGATGAATAAAGATTCACAAAAATAAATAGCAATTTCAAACTAAGACATACCCAAGACATTCAGTCCTCTTTCTATCAAGAGGATATCACCTCTCAACAACCAAGTTTAATGATCAGCAGAGTTTATTTACTCCCCCGCCCTGAAGATGTCACTGTAGGTGTTGGTGACGGAGTATACACAGTTTCTGTATTTGCTGAATGAAATGTTTCTTCTCCAAAGAGAAAACACACAACAGAGTTCAAACGTGATTTGTTTATTTTCCTGTCTGAGTAAGAGGTTCAGAGAATGGATTAACACATATCATAAGCTACCTTCCAGCCATATACAGTAGGTATACACTGATTCTACTTTTTCTTTTCCCCTGATAGGTGACACTTTCTTTGTTCAAACCAAATTACAAATGAAGAGATACTATAAAAATAAAAGGGTGTGTGGGTGTAGCCTTTTTATTCTCAGACAGTAAATGTATACCTATCACCACGAGGGGAAAAGCACTGAGGAAACATTTGTACTAAACAGTCAGGACCCTCAGAGTACCTCTCCAAACAGCAGATTGGAACAGTTAGCCATTACTATAAAGGAAGTTCCTAGTCTTCCATTTTTTCTGTCATCACATTTGCTACACTGGAATTTAAACCCTCTTCAGAGTGCAAATATAAAAGTGATCAAAGTCAAGGTTCTATGGCAATCTTTGCCAAACTTTATTCTTGCTAAAATATATTCTATTTTAATATACATGCTATAAAAGTACACTAAAAAGGTCAATCTTTAGAGCTCTGTTAAAATTAAGAATTTTTTTTTACATATAGAATAATATACACCCAACTCTAAAAGTATATTTGAGGATAGCTATGACTGTGACCCCAAATATTTCTAGCTTCAGATTTTGTTTATAATAGTATCAATTTTATAATACATATATTCAGTAATGCTCTCATAATTCTATACTGCAATACTTCACTCATCACTAAAGAAAAATGCAGAGGAAACTGCATTTTCTCCAAGAAGTTCTTATTGTGCAAATCACCAAGTTTTCAACAGAAGTTCCTATTACAATATTTTTTAAACCTTGGTAAGTAAAATTCTTTTATGATCCACATTTGGGGCTTTTAATGCAGCAAGTAAAAAAGAGCGATGTTGAAAATTAACCTGAAGGTAACCTGATTTTAAAAAGGATCACTTCCTTCTGTAATAACATCTCCAGGGCCAGTTCTAGGTGTTTATGGAATAGTGTGGAATAACGCTGACTGCACACATTCAGTGGTGATGAACTGACTGAGTGCATGCCAAACCAAGATATTAGACTCTTGGGACTGAGTTTATATCTACCACAGTCATGTAGTACACGGGATAAAGCTGCTTAGTTTACATCTGTGGAACCCAGGCATATCCGCAATTTTTTTATTTTAAGTAGAGTTGTAGAAGAGAAATATAAAATAATTGAAATTTGTTTCTGATTTAAACAAAAATATGTACTCTTTTCATTAACAAAACATTCTTTAAAATATATCAACTTCTCCTCTCCGAACATTTAGCCAAGGAGCACTCGGCAATTTTTGAAGGTTTTTGTGCTGACAGTTCGATACAATAAATACGGTTGTAGTGAGCACACAGCAACAGTAGATTACTGACATCCACCGAGAAGAAATTTATCCTCCTCTGGTTCCAGTGTCCAGTCCACTGAAAGAAAGGTTTGGCATTCGTGTGCTTTTTGTTCTTGGTGGGAATCACTTCCGCTTGATTTTCGTCGTTGGAAGGAAAAAACACCAGCTGATGACCTCGGGTTTTGTGACATGATGTGAAAAAGGAATGCGACAAAAATTAGCTGCTAACCATGGAGCCTGTCTGGGATGGGGTTTCCAGGCAGATCTCGCTTCTTCCCAGGGGCGGGTCCGGTGGGCTACACGGGCACCAGGAGCCAGGAACCTGGGGCCCAGGCATGTGGGGCTGCATCTTGGTGGTGGGGGCGTTGCTCTCACTCAGCAGAGCACCCCCTGCTCTGCCTCGATCACCACGCCTCCTCACTACCTTATATACTGATGTTCGTGGGCACAGAACTTACGGAGAACAGCTCACAGGGAAACGAAGGCAGAGAAGTCAACCAAGAGGCAGGCTGTGCGTGCCATCATCCAGTGCTGCCTCCTGACTGCCTGTCTGTTGAGATGACGGGTGGAGCATGCGCATATCCGTTCTTCCCAGCGGAATTCTCCTATTTCTCTTGAAAGCTTTTGAGAAGATCCTGTTTTTTTCCAAACCATTTTATGAAAGTAGTCTGATGTCGGCTCCTTCGAGCAAACCAATCGTGGTAGAAACTTCAGCCCCTCTCTCTTGAATTTCAAACCTACCTAAAAGTGGAATGTTTTCCCCTGGCAAATAATTACTTCTTTGAAAAGTGGACAGTTATTCTTTTTTTGGATCCAAGTCAGCCCTTCAGAAAATACTTCAGACTGAAAGAGGAGGAAGTGGAGGAGAACTAGCTTCCTATTGTGCCTTACATAAAATGTTTTGCTGAAAATGAAGAACGGCTCCGACTACAAAGGCAAATATTTGTGAAAAGGGCACACCGCCAGGTGCAACCGCAAGACATCCTCAATGTACTCATTTCATAGTGTGTGACTCTTTAAAATACAAGTCTTTTAAGTGACGAAACTTAGCAAGTAATGGGAAGGAAGTTAACATCAGAAAATACACTTTAGAAAAGTATAAGACATTTTGCCCTCCATTTGCTACTTATTTCATAACTTAGATCAAGAAAATGTTAAATATTCACAGTAACTTCAGAGAGGAAATATTCATGTCTGCAAAACTTCAATCCATTGCATTTTCAACTGTTTCTCTGTACAATTACAAAAATGTCATCTGTCAGTGCTTTCCTGTAGAATTCTTTATTGTTGGTCCATCCCTCTCCGGCTCCAATTATACCTTCAAGGTGGGCTGTAGTATTCCCTTCTCAATGAGATGAGTCTTCAACGTTTTATAGATATTTAACTGCTGTTCTGGTTGAAGCACCAACAGCTGCTGCAGCACTTTGCTGGGATTTGGACCCCTGGAAACAGCAGAAAAGACAAAGTTCACACTATTTTGAGAGAGCTGAAGGCAGCATAGACTTGTATTTAAAATAAACCATGCCTTCAGGACTTCCCTGGTGGCACAACAGGGGCTCAGACAGTAAAGAATCTGCCTACAATGCAGGAGACCTGGGTTTGATCCGTGGGTCAGAAAGATCCTCTGGAGAAGGGAATGGCTCCCCACATCATTATTCCAGATTCTATGGACAGAGGAGCCTGGCACGCTACAGTCCATGGGGTCGCAAAGAGTCAGACACAACTGAGTGACCAACACTTTCCCTTTTGGTGGTACAATGGATAGAGATCCGCCTGCCAATGCAGGGGACATGGGTTCGACCCCTGGTCTGGGAAGATTGCACATGGCAAGGAGCAGGTGAAAGCTGTGCACCACAGCTACTGAGCCTGTGCACGCTAGAGCCTGTGCTCTGCAACAAGACACCGCAATCAGAAGCCACACACCACAACTAGAGAAAGCCCGCACACAGCGACAAAGACCCAACACCACAGAGAAGTATTTTTAAAAGATAAAATAAGTCATGCATTTAAGTGCAAAGGACCACTCTTAACTGAAACAGCTCTTACTCAGAGCTCACTTTAATGTTAGTGTCACGGGGGGGAAAAAAAACCTAGAACTCTCCACTGAGAGGCGTGGAGTATAGATATGAGAGAAACGCACAAACACAGAAGACAGGGTCAACACGAGGCACCGATGGAGTGCAGATCCACGCATTCCACAAAACTTCTCAAAAGGGCAACCTGAGTGAGAAGTGAAGGTTGGTAACAAAACCTGAGATTGGACAAGACACAAAAACCATTCTGTAAGAAAAGGAGCACAGTTCCTGGTAGATGAAGATAAACTAGAAGAGAACATGAAAACATAAATACTTTTGCTTCAAAGAAACATCAGACAAGGAAGGTGTTTTGAAAGAATACACAAAGTGCTGAGCCTGCACTGAAGCCGCCACCTGGGATCTGCAGTGGGAACAACAGCCTTTGTTCAAAAAAGGTCTTGGGTAAACCCCAACAACAGGAACGAAATAAAAGGGGCTCTGCTCCAGCTGTGGTGCCAGTGGTAAAGAATCTGCCTGCCAATGCAGGATATGCTAGAGACTCCAGTTCGATCACTGGGTTGCAAAGGTGCCCTGGAGTAGGAAATGGCAACCCACTGGAGTATTCTTACCTGGAAAATTTCATGGACAGAGGAGCCTGGCAGGCTACTGTCCATGGGGTCATAAAGAGTCAGACACAACTGAACACACACATTCGCACCCACCTTGCTTTAGCTGAAAGGAGGACAGGGAGCTGGAGAACCCTGCCTGCCTTATCCACCTTACCCAGCAGTCCCATTCCCACTGGGCAGGAAATAAGCCCAGGCAGTGTTAAGTATCCACTGGGCTGTGACTGCTCTCCACCAGGTACCAGGCAGGGGCCTCTCCCTAGGCTTCTCCAGCATCCCTACACTGGCCCTTCTCTCTGCACCCTCCCCTGGTGCACTCTGAGTCAGAAAAGGTCCCAACCAGGACTTCACACTCTTCTATCCTGAGACACTGTGACAGGCAGGGGAGTGCAATTTCCTACCTTTTGGACTAGCACTCAATCCATTTGTAAGCTACAGATCACTTTCTGCTAAAGTGCTATTTTGTCCAATTTCAGAATGCACCTCATTCAGACCGTAATGCATATGTACTATTCTTTGCAATTCCTACAATTCACTTGAACAGGAAAAGCAGAGTAGGTTTACTTTTCAGGAAATCCAATGGGAAAAAGAAGCAAGACACAAGTAATAGATGGAGAATGGCACAGAATTCTGAGAAAGACATTTACGTGGGTAATTAAATTTATGACTTATGATAAGGGCTCTTCAGTTCAAGGGATTCTCTGGTGGCTCAGTGGTAAAGGACCCACCTACCAATGCAGGAGACTCAGGTTTCATCCTTGGGTCAGGAAGATCCCCTGCAGAAGGAAATGACAACCCACTCTAGTACTCTTGCCTGGAGAATTGCATGGACCAAGGAGCCTGGTGGGCTACATACAGTCCATGGAGTCCCAAAAGAGTCGGACATGACTTTGTGACTAAACAACTTCAGTTCAGATGGAATTATAAGAAGTAGAAAACCCAGCAACCAAGAAATGTTTGCTGTAGGGGGATATCACAGAGAAAACCTTTGATTCAAAAAACTGCACAATAGCATGAATTAGCTGTCTCATAGGTCACACCTTTGTGCACGTGGCTCAAATCATTTCCCAAAACCCTGAAACCCTAAGTCTTCCACAACCGTAGCCTACTCACGTCAAGACACAGCTTGTCTTATATTTCTTCAAAAGACTCAGCAACTTAATAACATAAACCCAGAGTAAGGCCCCACAGAGAAAGGGAAGGCTATTCTAGCAAGTTCAGCTAAATGCACAATTGTCCTCAGGTGCTCCCAGCTAGCTGCACATTGGCTCTAGCACTGTATTTCTAATCCTCTAAATATCTACTTTCAAATGGAGGACAACAAGGCTCAGCCTGACTTTTTCCTACTGAGAGAGCAGCAGATCAAAAGCAGGCAAGTGTGAGTTAGCGCTCTAAAAGCTACCATCCTCAGGAAAGAAAGCGCCCCAAGGGTTTAAGCACCGATCACTGACACGCAAATGGACCAGTGAATGAGTCATATGCAAATGGATTAAACGCCCCAATCAAAAAGACAAAGACTGTCAGCTGGGTTACAAAAACAAACAGAACCCAGCTATGCACTTGTGAGAAGAAAAACACACTTTAAATATAAGGGAAAAGGCACACAAGATAGAAAAGGATAGACGAAGAAATACTATGCAAACATTAATCAAAAGTAGGCTGATGTAGCTATACTTATATTCAACAACATAAGCTTTAAACAGGTAGTATATAAAGATGAATATTATATGACATTAGGAGTGATTCAACAGTGTATACACTGTGTATACAACTAACACAACTTCAATATCTATAAAGCAGAAACTGGAAGATTCTGACAAAGCTCTCTTCATAACTGACAGAGCAAGCAGATGGAAAACCAAACCAAAAAATCAGTACAGAAGATTTAGCTAAACTCCCCCCAGTGGACTTACAGCACTTGTCTCATGTACACATGGAATGTATATCTGAGTAGACCATAGGCTTGAGCACAAAGCAAGTCTCAATAAATATTAAATACTGAAATAACAGTATGTTTTCTGGTCATAGAATTAAAGCAAAAATCAATAAAGGAGAATGAGAAAGTCTCCATTTCTTTGAAGGTGAATCAATGAACTTGTAAATAATCCCATGTCAAAGAAGATATAATACTGGAGATCAAAAAATATTTGTAGCTGAATAATGAAAATACAAATGTGGGATGACAGTACTTAAAGAGTATTAAAAAAAGAGCACTCAAAAAGCAGTAGTTATTAAGAAATATATAGTGTTAGATGAATATATTAGACAAGAAAGCTGAAAATCAGTAACCTAAGCTTTATCTCAAGAAGCTGGAAAAGGAACAGAAAATTGAAACTTAAGGAAGATAAAGAACACAAAAACAGAAATGGAACTGATAGAAAACCCAGAAATAAACCCATGCACCTATGGGCACCCAATCTATCACAAAGGAGGCAAGAATATACAACGTAGAAAAGACAGTCTCTTCAATAAGTGGTGCTGGGAAAACTGGACAACTACATGTAAAAGAATGAAATTAGAACATTCCCTAACACACACACACACACAAATAAACTCAAATGGATCAAAGACCTAAATGTAAGGCTAGACACCATACAACTCTTACAGGAAAACATAGGCAGAACAGTCTTTGACATAAAACTGCAGCAAGATCTTTTTGGATCCCCCTCCTAGACTATTGAAAATAGAAACAAAAATAAGCAAATGGGACCTAATTATGCTTAAAAGCTTTTGCACAGCAAAGTAAACCACAAACAAAACAAAAAGACAACCACAGAACGGGAGAAAACATTTGCAAACAAAGCGACTGACAAGGGACTAATCTCCAAAATAAAGAAACAGCTCATGCAGCTCTAGGTCCAAAAAAAAGAGAAACAACCCAATCAAAAAATGGGCAGAAGATCTAAACAGTTCTTTCTTCAAAGAAGACATACAGATGGCCAAAAAGCATATGAAAAGATGCTTAACATCACTAATTATCTGAGAAATGCAAATCAAAACTACAATAAGGTATCATACCACACCTGTCAGAAAGCCCATCACCAAAAAATCTACGAACAATAAATACTGGAGAGAGTGTTGGTGGGAATGTAAATTGGTACAACCACTATGGAGAATAGGATGGAGAGTCTTTAAAAAACTAAAAATAGAGCTACCATATGATCCAGCAATCCTACTCCTGGGTATATATCCAGAGAAAACCGTAATTCAGAAAGATACATGCACCCCCAATGTTCACTGCAGCACTATTTACAAATGTCCATCAAAAGAGGAATGGATAAAGAAGATGTGGTGCAGATATACAATGGAATATTAGTCATAAAACAGAAAATAATGCCATCTGCAACAACACAGATGGCTAGAGATTATCACACTACGTGCAGTCAGTCAAATACCATGGTATTACTCATATGGGAAATCTAATTTTAAAAAACGATACAAATGGACTTATTTACAAAACAGAAACACTCACAGATTTTGAAAACAAACTTATGTTTACCAGAAGGGAAATGCTGGAGGCAGGGGATAAATTAGGAGTGTGGGATTAACATGCACACACTACTACATATAAAATAGATAACTAACTAGGACCTACTCTATAACATAGGGCACTCTACTCAATATTCTATAATAAACTATACAGGGAACGAATCTGAAAGCGTATGAATAAGTGTATAACTGATTCACTTTGCTGTATACCTGAAACTAACAACACTGTTAAGCAACTGTACACCAATAAAATTTTTTTTAAAAGATGAAGGAAAGGTGAGAGTCGACATCATGAAATGGGAAACAAACACCCAACAGCGAAAGTTCAAGTCAGAATCTGACTCTTTGAAAAGATTAATGAAATAAACTCCTAACAAAACTGCTCAAGGAAAATAAAGGTTAATACAAAAATGCTCACACTACTATGGGTATAGATTTACAATGCATATTTAGGGGCTATAAATGTGAGTTTTCCTCCAAATAACAGATTTCCTAGGTTTAGGAATATTCAAACCTACAGGTTTTCTAGGCTCAGACACCAGTAGAGACCATGATTTTAAAAAGTTATCATGTGGTTGATGTGGTTAGCCTTCACATGCCAGACTGGCATTTTAGGGCAGATCCAAAACATTAAAGTTTAATGATGAGAATAAAGCACCCATATAAAATAGCAACACTCTCCAGTCACCCTGCCTCACCTCTCCACTCCCACCCTCAACACACGTGCACATCCATAAACCCCTTAGGCTGCTTCATTTTCCTCCATGGTTCTCACAACCACCGAACAAGCTCTCTTTGTTGTCCACTCCTGCCCCTCCTCCCTCCAACTCCCCCACGAGAAAATAAGTTGAAGACGGGCACTGGTTTGTTTTGTCCTCTGCTATATCCGTGCCGAGAACATGCCCCAACACATAACAGATACTCCAGCAGTAACTAGTGGGCTGGATGAAGTATGTCCGTCCTTTTTAACCCTCAGTGTTGACCACTACCACAGTGTCCACAGTTGAGAAATGAAATCTCCTCCTGTTCCAAACCCAGTACCATGCATCCATGCTGACTGAAGGTTAACTCAGTCCTATTAGACTATGACATATACTATTTTTTAAGCTGTTCAAATCTAAGAAAAATAATTATACTTTAATCATACAGCCCAAGGCAACAGTGTGACACGGTTCCAGGGGCCACCATTCCTTTCACTATTATGGAATACCAATGACAAAAAAGTAGCTAATTCAAATTAATGCCTATGGAAATGAACACTCAAAGAAATCATCTAATAAAACATTTTTTAAAAATCTAAAAGTACCTTATGAAACTTGTGATGTACACATGCACGAAAGTTGCCATCAAATACTGACAATCAAATCTGTCCATTATCCCGCCATGTCCAGGAATGGTGTTTGCAAAATCCTTCAGAAAACAACAACAACAACAACAAACATATTAGTAAATTCTCAAAAATCACCTGCTATAAAATTTCTATCTGTAAATGTCTCCTTGACATCATGGACTTCAAAGAAAATACTTTAGTATTGGATTTTCCTATTAAATATAAGGGCTTCCCTTGCGGCTCAGACGGTAAAGAATCCACCCATAATGCAGGAGACTTTGGTTTGATCCTTGAGTTGGGAAGATCTCCTGGAGGAGAGCATGGCAACCCACTGCAAGTATCCTTCCTTGGAGAATCCCCACAGAGAAAGGAACCTGGCAGGCATGGGGTCGCAAAGAGTCAGACTCTACCGAACGTCTAAGCACACACAAACACAAACTTATTAGAACCTATCCAACAGATTTAAACCATATCTTTGGAATATGTTAGAATCACGCTAGAGTGATTACTGAACTGACCCACAGCTTTCTATGTTGTTGTTTCCTTTTTAGGGATCCAACCCACACCCGCTGCAGTGGAAGCAGGGGGGTCTTAACCATTGGGCGGCCACGGAAGTCCCAAGCCAAAGCTTTCAAATAACACTATTTAAATATTCATTCAATCTAGTACTAACTTTTTTCAGTTAGTAAAATTTTTTCGAAACAAAAACCGCTATCAGCTAATACTAATCATATATCCTGCTCTTGTTTTATCAGCAGCTACTGGGAGGGTGCTATTTTAGTGTTGTCGACAGATGCACAACTGGTTCTAGCTCATGTTTATCCTAATAGTTCTTATGCTGAAATAAATATTTTACTACTGTGACGAATATTTCTTCTTCTTTTTTTAAAGTGTTGGGGTAAAAAAGAAAATCAAAACAGCTACTTCATTTGGGACATGTTAGTCCATTAAATGGCCAAATGGAGGGACTGGTTAATCAGCCTCTGCCAAGTTGACCTTGAACAGATCTATCCAGGAAATGGAAACGTGTCAGTGCCCAGGGAACGGAAATGACCAAGTGCTCTTCTCATTTACTCAGGCAACCTGAAAAACCTCTAAAATGTAACAGCAATTATACCTTCATTTCAGACATAAAAAGAAATCTCATCATTCAACAAGAAACCTTGGACTGGAGACCATTAAAGCAAATAAAATAGCTAGTGGGAAGCTGCTGTATATACCACAGGGAACTCAGTTTATCCTCTGTGATGACCTTAAGGGGTAGGATTGTGGGGGTGGGGGTGGCTGGATGGAAGCTCAAGAGGGAGGGAAAATATGTATACAGAGAGTAGATTCACGTTGTTGCACAGCGGAAACTAACATAACATTGTAAAGCAATTATGCGTGCGTGCTAAGTCACTTCAGTCATGTACAATTCTCTGCAACCCCATGGACACAGCCTGCTAGGCTCCTCTGTTCATGGGATTTTCCAGGCAAGAATACTGGAGTGGCAATCCAATGAATAAATACATGAAAATACCATTCTAAACATAACATTTCTCTCTTTGAAAAAATGATCGAAAAATTCTTGGGTTAATTTTTGCCAACACATTTCCTTCCATCTCTCCCCTGCTGACCGAAGCACAGGAGAGCCGTGGTGACTCAACCCTGCTCTACTGTTTGCAGACTTTTCAGGCCTCTTGTCTTGCACAGCTACTGCTGTGGTCCTTTGTGGGTATAAATAATCTCCCCAAGTAGGTGGTGAGCATCAGTGCAGACAACATCTTGCACATTTCTGTATATTATATGCACCTAAGGTAGGATGTCCCCCATTGGAAGTGCTCTGAGTTCAGGTACTTATTTCCCTGGGATCTGGCCCCATCCACTCTGTAGCCTGATCTACTCTCTACCGTGGCCATGCTCTTCTTCTTCATTTTCCCCTCTGTGAGGGCTCCTCTGCTCCAGCGCTTTCACTGGAACTCCCTTCCTTCAATTTCTCTGTAGGACTTGTCATCCTTTCCCCAGATCCCTGCTCAAACATCACCTCCTCAGAGAAGCCTGCCCTGACTGCCCCACCTTCAGAAGCCACTCTAACTCCCAAAGGCACAACAGTCAGTCTTAGTGAAGCCACGTGAGGAAAGCTGAGATAAGAGGCCATTATTTCACTTTATGAGATTCTAACTTAAAACACAGGGCTGATTTTAAGTATCTGGAACAGGGACCAGCAGACTATGTCCCACAGACCAAATCCAGCCCGCTGCCTGTTTCCTGTAAGTAAAGTTTTATTAAACCACAGCCACACCCATTCATTGACATTTTGTCCATGGAGCTCTCTCACTATGGAAGAATTCGGAGCTGAGCAGTTTGGAACAGCACTACTATTAACATATGGCTTGGCCTTTACAGAAAGAGTCTGCTGCCCCTTGATCTGGAGAATCCAGACACAGATCCCAGGATTCTCCTGCACGTCCCTTCATATGAGACGGTGACCGGACACTGCACTCAACACAATTCATGGCCAGATTCCTGGATGAACACCTGAAGGACCAAGATTCTGTGTCTGTCCCAACATTAAGTGACACGTGCCATTTCAAGAAGAGAGGGTGACGTGAAACTTTAAGATGCATTGGCACGGCACGACCAAAACCTAACAAGAAAGAAGGGACTCTGTGAGGCTGACACACAGAGGGTGGAAACGTTTTTGCCCAGGGGCTTAATGTGGAGGCCAAAAGAGAACCAAATTCCAACCCTCTCACATTCTCTAATTATATTCTATAACACTCTAACAAAGAATCTAAACACACACCTTGATTTTGAAAGCTCTTTTGAATCCGCTGGCAAAGAAGCCTCCGAATGGACCAATCAAAGATGCAAACGTGGAAAGAGCAATGCTGTGTATCTGGAAAGGGTACATGCTCACTGATTCCTAAAGAGGTTAAAAGATAAAAAAAGGAGAGGGATTGGAGCTAACTGCGTGAGAAATGTATTTGAGCATGCCACCTAAACTAAGAACCGTGATATAAACAGTAAGTCAAGAGCATATGCCATAGTTTTATTAATTTCACAAATTATCAAGATCACAGGAAAAAAATAAATGTTGTAAGCTCATACTATCCTTTGTTTATTCAGCCTACACGGCCCGTTCCCTCTGTAAGCACACTGAAAGCACCTGGTGTACTAAAATCCAACAGGCTGCTTTCTAATCTGTCTAGAGATTTATACATCACTTGGGTTGCAGGATTACCAAAAATCAATTAATCTCTGAAACCGTCTTTTACAGTTGTTTCTGTAATCATATAATATATATTTTGATTGTGCATTTTATTTAACTTTAGTTTTATATAACAAAATGAGGGGAAAGTTGATCCTTCTTTTAAAATTAAGTTAAATGCTGTGGAAACACCTGAAAGTAAAATGCTTAAAAAGACTGCCAAAATGAGCATCAGGAAGACAATTATAAAAGATGTGGAGAAGAAATCATAAAAATCGAGAAGAATTCTACAGTCAAATTTCGTAAATTCTTAGTTCTTATTCCACTTTAAATAAACTGAAATTACACATTTGAGAAAGTGCATCATGGGTGTGATTTACAAAAGATCACTAAGAACTCCAATCTTTGGATATGTTCTCTTAAGCAATGGGCTCATCCCAATCAAAGACTGACAGAATCAGAGCATTCTCTAGCAGATAACAGATGGCTTGAACATTGAAAAAATTCTTAGAATCACTGTATCTAGCATTCAAGTAGAGAAATAATTTGTTGGTTAACCTTTTTTTTCTCAAAAATTAACTTCACTTAACAATTAAATGCTTCAAAGAATCCCTGAAACAGGTGGTCCAGTGGTTAGGACTTAGTGTTTTCCCTACTGGGGCCTGGGTTCAATTCCTGGTCAGAGAGTTAAGATCTAGCAAGCCATGAGGCACCACAAAAAAAAGTTTTAAACTGAGTCAATTTATACCAGTTACACATAAAACTCATTATAACTCATCACTGCTTTGTAGAAATCTAAAAGATGCTGAAAAATGTTTCTAAGACAAATACAAAATAAATTACCACCAGTATTCAAACCATTAGCCAAATAAGTTTCTAACAGATAATTAGTTTGTGATAGCAATATTCATTGTATGTTCAAGAAGGGGAAACCCCAAGGGAATAGGATATACGATTGATGCCAAGCAGTCAGTGAAACCGCTTTTGTATTCTATAGCTAACAATTCTGTAGAAATTGATTTCTTGTGAAAATCTTAATTTTACTTTTAAAGGAAGCTTAACCTTCGGGAGGGAGGATCCCTCCCACGTTCATCTTACCTGTCTCAACACTGCCTTCAGAAAGGGAGGAAGTGAGTAACTCTGAAGCTGAAAAAGTTCTGAGGGTTCACACTCTGTAACGAAGGAGTTTACATCACTTCGGTATTCCACTGGGCAGACAAAGTACTGGTATTTGGATAACAGGTAAGCAGCCTAAATGACAAAGCAAGCGTTCATAAAACATTCAATGAAACAGAAATATGCATATACTAAAATTTTAATGGATATATATATCATGAGTCAGAAAGGCCAGAAACAGAATGCCAAGTTTTCCTTGCATTCTCATTCTGCCGTGTATATTTAAAGTTAAATGATCATAAGTGACATAATAAAAGACTTTGAAAAGCCATCAGGAAACCAAAAATTCTTGAAAATCAGTGTTATCATAATCTCAGTATGACAATAAGGGGGAAGGGGAAAAAGATAAAAAATTGATTTGAGCATTTAGACAAGCATATAGACAAGCATTATAGCAAGGTTGTACTTTTTTTTAAGAACATACTTAATGTCAACAGAAGCTAAGAATTATAAAGATATGGGACAGTACAGGGCTGAAGTTTCTTACATAAAGGTTATATTAATTTCATCAATAAAAAATAACCAGTAATTCAAAATTGCTAAGAAAACAGCACAGGTGAAAAACCCAGAAAATGGTTACTAAATTATTCTTTCTCTGGACGCATCACTGCAATTTTTAAAGCTATCTGTTCTCAGCCACAGAAGAAGATATATAAAAGCAAAATATCCTGTTATAAATTTAAAGTGCTAGTTCATTTCCTTTCTTTTACAGACACTCACACCATTATACTGCTCCAGAATGGTTAACAGAAGTGCAAATATAATAATGGGAATGGATATATAGTGATTTTGCTTCCAAATAACCAGCTTCCTCAAAATTACTTATTAAATATATATATTATATATATTTAAATATATATATATATATAATTTCCCTCATTATTTTGTCATGCATTACATTCTTATAGGATAGCTCTTTATTTTCTTTGGTCCTATCCTTGGTCCTATCCAGTGATATGGCTGTTCTTGTAGAATTTCTAAATTGTCTTTAATGATACCAGATTCTTGTAGTAGTATGTAACTTAATAATATTCCAGTTATCCTTGCTTCATACTGTATAAACATTGGATAGGACCAGGTCCCTTTCCATTATCCTATTTATCAATTATTATCAACATTCTACCAAATAAACACTGGAATAATTTTTAAAATTCTATTGGAATTTTCACTGAGAATGAACTAAACTGATAAACAAAGGAATTATGATGGTTTTCCCATCCAGCCTGGCTCATTTCCATTTATTTGTGCATTTGCTCCCTCTCAAAGCCCCATGTTGTTAGTAAGTACCCTATATTTGGCTACAGAATATATTCTAGAACTGTTAAGGGACATGACTTAGAAATTAAACTTCCTGACAGTAATTTTTTGGTATATTTATCTTATATCCAGCCATTTTTCTGTACCTTTTCTTGATTCTCACAAGACACCTTTAAATAAAAAACCTAAATTCCATAATTATTATACACTATTTTTAAAAACATTAACAAGATCCGTATTCACAGCTAAAAGTGAACATCAATTATTTTTAACAAACTTCTTCTGTTAACTGGGCTCACAGCCACAAACGCCCATTAAGTCAAGCAGCTGGCAAGTGTGAAGGAGGCAGAAGTCTTCAACATCATTTGCAGTCTCTGCTTTTACTTAGAGCCACCACCTTTCCCAGGATCTGTGTCCCCCAAAGGCTGCACAGCTATTAGAAACTACCAGAATACAACAAAGGGTCTCAAGCCTACCTGTGTATGAGAATCAGCTGCGGGAGTTAACGGAGCTGGCAGAGGGCTGGGACATGAATGTTAGAGAAGCTCCCCAGGTGATCCTGACACAGGCCAGGATGGGAGCTGCTGGGCTAGAGAATACGGGCATACCTCGCTCTATTGCACTCGCTTTACAGTGCTTCCCAAGTTTTGTGTTTTTAACAAATTGAAGGTTTATGGCAACCCTGCCTCAAGCAAGCCTAATGGCACCATTTTTCCAGCAGCAAGACTTTAGTAGAGGAAGTAACCACAAATGTGGTAAAATAGGAAAAGAATTGCAATTAGAAGTGGAGCCTGAATAAGGGTGGAATTGCTGCAATCTCCTTATACGACTTCCATGGATGAGGAATCACTTGTGATGAATGAGTAAACAAAGTGGTTTCTTGAGATGAGCTCTATTCCTGGTGAAGATGCTGCGAAGACTGTTGAAATGACAACAAAGGCTATAGACTATGACATAAACTTGTTTGATAAAGCAGCAGCAGGATTTGAGAAGACTGACTCCAATTCTGAAAGAAGTTATGCCGAGGGCAAAATGCTATCAGCATTGCATGCTACAGAGAAGTCAGTCACGAAAGAAGAGACAACCAACATGGTGTACTTCATTGCTGTCGTATTTTAAGAGATTACCAGAGCCCCCTCAGCCTTTAACCACCACCATCCTGCTCAGTCAGCAGCATCAACACCAGAGCAAGGTTCTCCACCAGCAAAGAGACGATGACTTCTGAAGGCTCAGATGATGGTTAGTTAGCAGGGTTTTTTTTTCTTTTTGCTGGGGGTGGGGGGGCTACAAAGTATTTTAAAATTAAGGTATGTACGTTGTTCTTTAAGATATAATGCCATTCCACACTTAAAGGACTAACAGTAAAATGTAAACGTAACTTTTATATACACTGGGAAGCCAAAACATTCGTGTGACTCACTTTAACCCCACTACTTGCTTTACTGTGGTGGGCTGGAACTGAAGCCACAGTATCTCCAAGGTATGACTGCGGATTCTGTTGAGTGGGCTTCAGTTACTACATTATTAGCATTTTCTGGTTTAATGTCTTAAGGTTTAGAATAGATTAATAAACTTGCTACCATTTCTCAAAATATAAAATAAAAATCCGAGTAAAACTCACAATGAATCCAAAGATAACTGTGGAAAAGAAACCACCAATGAATCCTTCCCAGGTCTTCTTAGGAGACAACTGAAAAAGATATTTATTTTTTATATTAAATAAAATTTAAAAGAGTTACTGCACTCAGAAAACACAGATACATATGTTCAGTGAACTCCCATAATACCCTGTACACCTCTCCTTTTTCTCATACTGAAAAGACTTTGCAATGCTTTTTCCTTCAGTCCATGATTGTGTCCTATTTGTGTGAATCTCTCTAGAGAGTCTAACACATATTAGGCCCTCATACATCTGACATATTGTGAATATCTGTTTCTATAAATTGCCTCAATTTGTTTTCATCACTCAAAGGACTATAAACTCTATCCTGAAACAATTGTCCCATAATGTTCATGCTTATATAAACTCCCAGAATAATGTAGTTCTTGAAATAAGGCTGAGATCTATTCCTTCTAAGTATACATGCTCGGTGTTGATTGCCTACTGATCAAAAGTAGGATGCATACAACAACACATGGACACCACAGAGCCCCGGACCGTCACATATTCCCAAACGCCAGGCTTACAGCAGACCTCTTTCTGAAATGGCCAAATACTCCATAGCCCAGGTGCAGATTAGCCCCACAAGTGGGCACATATCCTCCTTCCTTTGGTCAGAATATGTCATTCTCTATGAAGAAATATATTGTGCTTCTAAGGATACTGTGGTATTTTGTGTATCTTTGCAATTTGTTTCAGGTTGCAATTATTGTTTATTAGTCCTTGGAGCATTCAGGGAGAGAAATGTGGAGGAAAGTCTTGAACTTGGTGAAGCAGGGGCAGGAGAAAAAGATTTAGGAGTAGACAGTGCTAACTGCTGAGATGCTCTGGAAAATAAGGACTCGGTACAGGGTTCTGATCATCAGGAAAGCACTCTGGTGGACTCTGTAAGAATCCTTTCAGTGGATCAGCGAGGACGGAAGCCAAACAAATTAGCAGAGGGAAGATTCTGACATAGAAATGGGTAATATGCTAAAGTACATGAAGTCTCAGCCTGAAGTTTACAAAGCACAAAGCCTTTCTTGCCCAATCTGACAACAATTCCATCATAGGTAAGCGACTGGTATACACTACCTCTTAGGATAATTCAGTATCGTTGTCATGAAACAGCAGCTGACTCAAATTCGAAAGTGCCTGCTGATTAAAGAGAGCTTATCAAATTAAATTGACCCTATCATATTGATTTCAGGGTTAACTTGCTTAATTACACCTGGCTGCATTATACAACTAATTCAGCCTGGTAATTCACTAGAAATTGACGCTTACAATCAGACAGTAAGTCTTCTACAGCCTCTGAGGGCTCTTGAGTCAATAAGCTCTTAGTTGGTATAGAAGCCTTGACTACTTCACCACTCACTCTTGTGCTGGAGCAACTTTAGAAACTTTAAAAATATGTACTTTGCCGGCCAGTGTCCCTACAGCTCAGCTTGATGCTATGTACCAGACTCCTATGTGGGGAAGAATTTAAAGAAGGTGTTTTTGAAGGACAAGCAGTCCATACACTATTCTGGGAATGATAAACTATCCTCACATCACTCTGAACAAACAAGTTTTCTATCCGAATAATTGTCTCAGTTCCTCCAAAAATGCCTTCATGTCATAACATCAAAACAGCCACTTAATGCATTTGTGGGAATGTCACAAAAGACCTGGCCCAATATATAAACCAAGTAATTCCTTTATAAGGCCCCAACATGAAAAGTGTTTATTTTTTGAAGCAACCAGTTCTATAAAATGGCCTGTCTTTATATGAGAAATTGATTTCTTTTTTTTAACCCCAGATGGGAACTTAAAAATTACTTCACTTCCTTCTTTGCCTCCATTGACTACTGTACTGTGCTAAGTCACTTCAGTCGTGTCCGACTCTTTGTGACCCCACAAACTGTAGCCTGCCAGGCTCCTCTGTCCATTGGATTCTCCAGGCAAGAGTGCTGGAGCGGGTTGCCGAGCCCTCCTCCAGGGGATCTTCCCGACCCAGGAATCGAACCTTCGTCTCTCAAGTCTCCTGCATTGGCTGGTGGGTTCTTTACCACTGGTGCCACCTGGGAAGCCAACGGAACCAAATCTAACACAAAACAACACGGTTTCCTCATGTGTGTTTTCTGGACTCTGAGCTTCACTTTTCCTTATCACTTGCATTATTCATCGATGTTTTTTATTGAAGAACCTCGATTTTTTTTAAATGAATTTGAGTATAAAAGTCTTGCAAATGGACATGAGTATGTGATGCTGGTACATTATGCACCTTTAACCAACTCAGTAAAGGAGGAGACAAATGAGATGGCTTGAGAGGAAAGCAGAGTCAAGGACAGGCCTGTTTAGAGGGATGTTGGGGAGCAGAATAAAACAACACGTGACAGCCAAGGGAAAGAAGCCAGAGGAAAATGACAGGAGCCTTCACGGAAGAGAATGAATGACAGAGGAGTCAAGAGACCAGCTGACGAAAAGCCCAGGTGGAATCATTGGGAAATACAGACTTCTGCCCTCAACACTGTGGCTGCTGAGGGTAGCTAAGGAAAGTCAAAGCGCCTGAGAAATCAGCAACATGTAACAGCACCTAACTGTTGGGAATTTTTTCCAGTAGCTAATCATCTAGGTTATGGTAAGGGCTTGCTTGTGGTGTTTTTCCATTACCTTAATTAAAGGAGTTCTTCCAAAAAAAAACCCAAAAATGTAAGCAGCTATGTCATTGCAAATAACACTTGAAATTGGAACAAGGAACCTTAAAAAAAATAAAAAATAAAAAAAGTCAGCAGAAAGAAGTCTGTAAGATTAAATGGCAAATATTTACACGGTTTTGACTCAATGAACCAATGCAATAACCCTTTGCATGACACTGCAGCCTAGTCCAGAACATAACACATGCTGAAAGATGAATAGACACAATAAATATCAACCAAATCTGCCCATTTAGCAGTTAGGCAGAGCAAAATCTATAAACATACTAGAAGACTACTGCTAGGGAAAATATTAAATAATCAATTTGACAGTTAAAAATCAATTTCTATAGCTATGGACTTTCAAATTTCCATTTTATGAGGAATGCCAGCTAAAAACTGTCACTCGCCATCTGGCTCTACAAGGATTAGATCACTAGTCACTGCCATTGCTGACCTCTGCTGACCTTTAACACATCCTGAAAGGAGTTCAGGGCAAAGGTCAGGAATGAGGCACTCTGTGCTCCAGGTAAAACTGGCAGAACAGGCCCTCAGAGAGTTAGACATTTTTTTAGGAGAAGATTTTATGAGGCCAACTGCTTATGTCAGACTCACTTTCGTATCTAGAAAAGCACTAACATCACTAGCAGAGACAGCTGCTCCTCGTGACTAGCAGCAACCTTCTGCCAAAATGCATGCTTGATGGCAGGCGTCCCCTTCACTAAACTCATGTGTATACTGACCTCCCCTCTGACCTCCTTAGAGCAGTTCCTCGGAGCTACCTGAAAAACTTTCTCAGAGTTATCTGAGAAACTGTCTCTGGGCTATATAGTCCTCATTTGGCTCCAAATAAAACTTAACTCACAATTCTCACATCATGCATCTTTTTTTTTTTTTTTCAGTCAATAAAAACAAGTTACAGTAGGATAATGAATTTTTTAAAAGCAGCCTTTCAAAATAGAAATGAGTCAGTCAGAGTATAATCTGATAAAGTTACACCAAACTCTTGTCCAATTATCAGTTTTAATTCTATCCTAGCCTACAGGGGCATTAAACCCTACTAACTGTACAGAACCTACTAATTTCAGTGATTGCCTCCCATCAATGAAAAGTTTGTATATGGAAGGCAGTCTTAAAATGATTCCAATTTTTCACACACACATACATTAAAAAACACCAACCTGTCAAGGGAACAAATTTATCTTGACTAAACTTACCAATTATAAAAGTTTTTAGTTACTGTGTTTTAAAAGAATGTGGAAAAAATATGGTCAGATTTCTTAAAATCTTAAGTTTTTCTCCACTCTTATTTTTAATTAATAATAATTGTTTTAACTTAAGCTAATTTTTAACTAATAAAAATGCCTTCTCAATCTGCAACCCACTCCAAGTAGGTTACTAGCAAGTAACTCCACATACTTGGAACCTGGACACTCTACACCTATACAAAGGCAGAGGAGAACTAACCCGCCTTTCACCCAAAGAAAATGCACTGCCATCTCACTGTCTGCTTAAAAGCAAACTTTCCCCTTCTTTTTACATTCCACATAAACAGTACACTCTTTAAACTCGACTCTTTGTTTTTAGAGAAGAGTCATGTTAAAGTGTAGTAACACCTGAAAATGTATTTAATTATTTGGAGCTTTTATGAGGGTTTTCTGCATTTTACTGGAAACCTGAAAAAAGAAGTTTTCCAGTTGATAACAAAGCATTTGTCTTCAGTTGTCAAATAGTTAGAAGTGAAGTCACTCAGTCATGTCCCTCAGGGATCGAACCCGGGTCTCCTGCATTGCAGGCAGACTCTTTACGGCCTGAGCCACCAGGGAATCCAGTCAAACAGTTAAGGGGAACTTACTTTAATGAAATAGAGTGACAACAAATAGGACATTTTAGTAGAAATCCCCGTAAGACACTGTCCAGGGTAAGAGAGCTTTAAAAGTGCTATAAATATATATAAATATAAAGCAGCATATACTGTCCCCTTACCATATCATGCCTTCAAACAGATTTTGGATGACAAGATGTGACTGAGTAACTGTTATCAGTAAGGTGACATGAGTCCATGCGAACTGTTAATAGCCCAACAACACAACAATAATGAGCACAAGAGATCAGGGCAGGCCACGAAGCAACAGCAATTCTGAAATGCAAATTTCTAGCACAACTACTGGTCAAATTTCATAAGATAAGGTCATACAAAATAAATGCCATTAGTAAATTACCTTCATTTTGGTGCCTCCTGAAACCTGAGAACCATGAAAAATATTCAACAAAGTAACCTTAATTTATACAAAAATGGAATGTTGGTAACAACGAGCTACACATCTGTTAAAAAATAAACCATCACCTTGAATCATGAGATTAAAGTGGTCATAACAAGTGTGCAGTATTGCTATGGATTTAGATGAGAACTAAAATCTTACTCTGAATGCATTCTCTAGTTACTAGAAATGCTGAAAACGATTTTTCCCTGAGTTCACTATGGTTTTTTCCCATAAAGAGTTGTCTATAACTTCAAATGATTCAAACCAGCAGGGATCAATTGCCCTTAAATCCAACCTTTTCATACTTGAAAGCTGAGCTCTGTTCAATGACAGTATTCCATTTTAAATTGTCCAAAGGCCTCTGTTTCATCAGTTCCATCTATCCTGAGAGACAGCCACTTTAGCTACTTTTAGCATCATTAATATGAGTAGAATGTGAAGAAAAAGGGCTGATATTTCTATGTATTAGTCTCATAATTTTTTTTCTTTTTTCTTTTTTTGCTGCACACCATGCAGGATCTTAGTTCCCCAATCAAGGATCAAACCTGCAACCCTTGCATTGGCATTGTGAAGGCTTAACCACTGGGCCACCAGGGAAGTCTCTCATAACTTTCACTGAAAGTTATAAAAGGACTTTTCAGAATTCTTAGGATTTTGATTTATTCATAATAAACCTATCTTTCATTTCAGCAAACTGTGTATTATGTTGGTTGTTATGTTTTGTTTTCATCTGCTTAAGTGACCCAATTCTGTCTCAGTTGCTTCAATATGCATAAATGATTTTTCCCAATAGGTACCATTTATATTTTCATAGCAGATTCTATTATTTCTAATTTGTCATGATGGTTTCTAAATTTTCACTGAGAACTTAACTATTTCTTTTTTTCTCAAGATCCCCAGAAATTAGAAATGTAAGAAATACTATAATTTTCCAGCAATGGTGCTCAGCAGGATGTCTTAATGGGGAAAAGCAAAGCATGAAGAATAGGAATTATACCCCAAATTCACAACAAACCTAGCAAATACGTGAATTTATAGATACTACATTTGTCATTTTACACTCTCATCATTAGCTACCTTTTAAGAAAATAACAGGTCATCATATACAGTGATTCATTTCATAAGACACTGAACACTGTTCAAGGATACACTGAAGGAAATACTTCTGGCCAAAACAAATCATGCAAGTGTATAACTAACCATAGCTACCCGGAAAATGTAAGCTCTGTTCCCCTTATGCCTAGGCTAAGCACAAGTAAACATAGGTCCTTTCCATACAAATATATGATAGATGTTTCTGGGACTTATTAACTGTTCAGGAGACTATGAAACACCTCAAATTTCTACATATTTAGGGAATCCAGATACTTGACTTTAATTTTACAGCCTTTGAAAATACTCAAAGGAAAAATTTTTAGGAAACTTTGGAAACAGTTAAAAATTTTGAGTCCTCAAAAAAATTTTCAACTTCAAACATTTATAAATATTAGTCATCCAAAATTCAAATACCCCTGACATTTAGGCAATTGGCAGATTAGATCCTATTTTCTCACTACAGAAAAAATAATACTAAAGGTGAAGGTTTTATTACATATAGTAACTACAAAATAATGGTTAATACACACCATATAAAACTGCAGACGGTAATGTTTCTTCACCAAGCTCAGCACAAACATGCAGAAACCTGTTCAAGAACAAAAACATGTGCTTGTTGTGTAATCTGTTACAAATTTTAAGATTCGATGAGTTCATATAAACCACATTTCTATACCACATCTAGCTATACACTGGCTACTCACTCATACGCCATCCCTCCTACTCTTACATTATTGTTGAGTCACTAAATCTTGTCCAACTCTTTGCAACCCCATGGACTGTAGCCTGCTAGGCTCCTCTTGTCCATGGGATTTCCCAGGCAAGAATACTGGCATAGGTTACCATTTCCTTCTCCAGGGGATCTTTCTGGCCCAAGGATCAAACCCTGGTCTCCTGGACAGGACTCTTACATCAAGCATTTTAAATAGAAGTTTCTTGAGGGAAATGATCCTGTATTCTCCAAAATGCCTGATATAGTCCATGCCGTAAATTCAATAAACATCTCCTACATTAATTGAGTCAGTCCCTTGCTAATGTACAGACATAGAAAATTGGACCCTGAATTTCAGTTCACTAAAATGTATTCACTGTATCATTCTATCAAGTATACATACGTAGAATGTTTAAATCTCTACATAAAAATTAATAATAATTATAGCAGCTAACATCTTTAAACACTTATTATGTTCCATGTACTTGCCTAAGCCTTTTATAAATATTAACTATTTAATCCTTCCAACATTCCTATGATGTAGTTACCTATTATTATCTCCACTTTACAGATGAAGAAAAATATACAAAGGACTTTATTAATTTACTGTGGATCGTGGCGCTAAGGAGGAGTTAAACCCTTAGATTCTATTGACCCTTAAGAGTCATGTGGTTCCATAAACCATTATCCTCAAGATTCAGGTTAAGAATGATTCAAAAATTCTCAGAAGCATATTATAATGATTACAGTAAAACAAAATACTCTTAACAATTTCAAGATGCACAAACAGCATGTGTGTTTCTGTCTATAAATTAATTACAGTAAAATTTTACTAAATAAAAATTCTACCTAATGAACTTTTGTTGTTGTTGTTTAGTTGCTAAACTGTATCTGACTCTTTCACGATCCCATCAACTGTAGCCCACCAGGTGCCTCTGTCCATGGTATTCTCCAGGCAAGAATACTGGAGTGGGTTGCCATTTCCTTCTCCAGGGGATCTTCCCAACCCAGGGATCGCGCCTGCGTCACTGGCATTGGCAGGCAGATTCTTCACCACTGAGCCACCTGGAAAGCCCACTAACGAAGCAGAAATCTAATAATTCTATGTTAAATACTGAGGAGGCACTATGATACACTTTTTTGCCCACTACATCAGTAAAGTTCTGAAGATAATTTTTTTTACAGAAGTAGATGTTAGAAATGCATGAACCAAGTTTAATTTCAACTAAATAGCCATGCATGCATTCTAGTTGGCAATATCTTTAGAAAATGAGTTCTGTGAGAGAAAACAACTGGTCAACTAATCTATCCCATGTAAAATAAACACTATACTTTGCATATCTAAGATGTACTTACCAAGGGAGTTCTACCCACTAGAGTAAGCAAGGTTGATGCTACTCTGACCAGCGCACGGAATCAAACAGCAGCTGCCTGCACCTATTTTTTGATGACCGATTTGAAATGTCAGTGTAAAGGGTGATACTAAGGGAAGAGAATGCATACTGGCTCCCAGATCCTATCTCACTTCCTATTTGCCACCTGACTGGTTCAACTGCAAAAGAAATATGGAAACATTTCTGAGCAGCGGCAAGCTGAGACACATGTCTCTTTCTTGAGAGAAAGAATGGAAGCGGGGGAGGGGGAGGCACTAAAACACGGAATTCATGGCATTAAAATCAACGGAAGCAAAAGACTTTCTTTTAAAATCACTGCTTTGAAATTTTTCTTCAATAGCAGGGAGATTTCTTTTGTGGCTTAAGAAATAACGAAATTTCTATGCTGCTTTATGCCTTTGGTCCACGGTTACAGGCAAACGTAGACTGGACTTGGTTCAGAGGCTAATGGGGGCTTTCCCTTGTGGCTCAGCTGGTAAAGAATCTGCCAGCAATGCGTGAGACCTGGTTCAATCCCTAGGTTGGGAAGATCCCCTGGAGAAGGGAAAGGCTACCCACTCCAGTATTCTGGCCTAGAGAATTCCATGGACTGTATAGTCCATGGGGTTGCAAAGAGTCAGACACGACTGAGCGACTTTCACTTTCAGAGCTAATGGGGTAAAGGCAACTCAGAAGCAAGACTGAGCTGAAAGTCTCCAGAACCTCCCCTTCTGGCAAATAAGACCTTTCTGGCTCTCCCAGCGCAGCCTTGGGAAATTCTGAACATCATTAATTATGAATTATCTCCTCACAAATACTACTCCAGCATGTATGGTTTTCTTGTTCTTGAAATTATATTCACCCTTAAGCATTTCTTCACACAAAATCACCAGCAGATTCATTCAATACTTTCCTGATGATCATTTTATCCAGGACAGTCTTGGCAACTCAGTTTTACCTGATCCAATTTTATGGTTAAATCCACCAGTAACACACAGAATTTTAGGGTGCTCTAATAAAGGATATAACTATCTGACTCGTGGATATATTAAAATAATACCATTCTTGGAATCTGGGGGAGGAGGATGTAAACTGTTTTCCTAGCATATCTAAGGTTAAATATTATTGTCAAAGAAAAAGAATCTAAAAAAGAGACACATGCATTTACTTCTTCATTCACAGCCATTTTCTGTTTAAATGAAGCACTTGGTTCAGAGGCTAATGGGGGCTTTCCCTTGTGGCTCAGCTGGTAAAGAATCCTATACATGCTATATTTCAACAAATCTTTGGAAAGGATAACTTTGCATATTTGGATCCATAGTTTTACTTTTTCCCCAATTAATAAAGAAGATTTTTATGGTTATATTTCCAATTAAAATCACAGGATCTGTTAAAGTAAAATGTTCACTGAAAAAGTTTCCTAAACATACAGTCTTGATATGTAACTATTTTCAGTTACACTTATTGATTACCAGTTATATACACAGCACTGGGCCTGGTGGTGTCAGTGCAAAGATGGACATATCTTGTGGCCCAGTATCAAGGAATTCCCAGGAGGTTAGGGAGACCAAGTTTCCCAATAGACTTAAGAGAGGTACATTCAGAAAGCATAAAGAAGAATGAGATGTCTAAGGAGTCAAGTGAATTGAAGAAGAAAAAAGACATTGAAAAGTCCAAAAGATCCGATAGAAGGAATTTCAGAAAAAGTAGACAATTGAAAAATATTTATTGAGCACTTAAGATGCTCAATACACACAAAATACAAAACATGGATAAGATAGTCATTCCGCTCAAGGAGCTCATACTTTAATTGCAGAGACAGAAAATATAAAGAAATGATAAAGTTTTTAAATTTCTTATTGTTGGTTAACCGATTCAGTAAACACATGCAGTCCTTAACTCAAAAAACAAAGACAGACCCAGGATTATACACTGGAGGTTACTGACTCACCGATTACTTTTGTACATGGCTGTATTTTTCATTACACTTCGCTAACTAACCAAAACTTTGAAACGTACCAAACATCGTATTCAACAATTCAGAAGTACACTGCTTTATGTATGTGTTGCCATATTCAGATACTAGAATACAACTGAGGCGTTTTAAAGAAGTTTAAATATGTAGTGTAGAAATTCACACAAATCAACCATTACATTAACTAATATACGGAAAAAGTTTTCCTTTAATCTGCATAGTGAGTTTAAGGTATAAAACAAGACTGATATGTAGACAGTTTATAATCATGTTTAATTAAAAAACTGTTACGTGGGAAGGCTTCCCTGGTAACTCATGGTAAAGAATCCACCTGCCAATGCAGAAGACACGGGTTTGATCCCTGGTCCAGGGAGATCTCACAGCCATCATGGAGCAACTAAGGCCATGAGACACAGCTTCTGAGCCTGTGCCCTAGAGCCAATACTATGCAACAAGAGAAGCCACCACAATGAGACACCCACGCGCCACAACTGGAGACTGGCCCCTGCTCATGGAAATTAGAGACAGCCCACGCAGCACTGAAGATCCAGCACAGCCAAAAATAAACAAGCTATGGCTTCCCGCATAGCTCAGTTGGTAAAGGATCCGCCTGCAATGCTGGAGACCGGGGTTCGACTCCTGGCTTGGGAAGATTCCCTGGAGAAGGAAATGGCAGGAGCCAGGCAGGCTACAACCCATAGGGTCGCAAGAGTCAGGCACGACTTAGCTCTAGCTTTCTTTTCTTTTCTATACACACAGACACACACACACAAATATAAACTAGACGTGGTTCTGGAGATACAATCCTTTATGAACAGTGATTTGTGACATCTTTCAAAGATTTCATCTACCTCTCTGAGATGAAAGATACACAGGATGTTTGAAAACAATTCTTAATCATGTATTAATTTTAGCCATAACTTAATCTTATACTGTCCTTAGAGCTTCCCTGGTGCCTCAGATGGTAAAGCGTCTGCCTGCAGTGCAGGAGAGCCAGGTTCGATTCCTGGGTCGGGAAGATCCCCTGGAGAAGGAAATGGCAATCCACTCCAGCACTCTTGCCTGGAAAATCCCATGGATGGAGGAGCCTGATAGGCTACAGTCCATGGGGTCGCAAAGAGTCGGACACGACTGAGCGACTTCACTTTCACTTTGATTTTCAATATTATACTGTCCAGTGATTTTTCTTGAATTCAAAGTATTCTATTCAACTCATAACCTCTCCTTAAGGGTTTTAAAAAAGAAGTCAAACTAGTTAGCCATGCACAAATACAAGGGAAAAGACCTGACTAAACATAATATGCCTTTAATATGCTTCTCACTAGTTGGCTAAAGAGATCTTAAGGCGATATTACGGGTCCAACATCTTAAGCTTATTCACCTGTCATTACCAGACATGTAATCACATGGTTGCTCTTGTTTCTAAAGAGCCTCAAATCCAAATCACCGAGATCTTTTAAAAATATATCCAGACTCTAGAGAAAATGTTGTCACTGATACTCGTTTTACTATGAGACAAATTCATTTTACAACAAAATTATCTAAAGTGTCAGAATGGCTTCTGGGTCCTAGTCAGTGAGTTATCTGGGATAATGTTAAATGAGTCATTTAACCTGCTGGGCCTTGGTGAGTAGGTCAGACCTGGATATAGGTACTTTTTATTTTAATAAAATTCAACATCAATGAAAAAGCTTGTGTTGTCTCTGCTTTTTATATCCGTTAAGACCTATAAAACTCATCTGACCACTGCAGAACTAAAATTTGGACAGGCCTCTTGGAATGTTGTCCAACTAGAAGAAGTCCAGACATTTTTCACAGCATAATTTGAAAGAAAGGCGCAACTATCTCAACAGAACATACTTTCTATTTCCTCACTCCTGTTTTAAAGTCTAACTTTATTTGCTGGACTAAGCTCATAAATGTTGCTAATCACTTCAAGAAACAATCAATGAGGCCTCAAGACCCAGCCACCAAAATCTGGAGGCTAAAAAAAAAAAAAAAAAAAAAATTATCTCTAAAAAGCACTATGTCTAGATGTGCATGTTCTCAGCCTCTCGATCCTTCATCCAGGAAATGTGTGTTAGGAACCTAAATCCCAGACCCTGCATTAGGCACCAGGAATTTACAAAACGAGAGAAACACAAAGTGGGTGCTTATGATCCTTTAATAGGACCATATTTACGACACATGTGAAGTGATAACAGATATACTGGGATGGCCAAAAAGTTCATTTGGGTTTTTCAAATTCATAACATCTTATGAAAAACCCAAATGAACTTTTTGGCCAACCCAATACAATACCATGCATAATTTATATCAGAAGTTTCATCACTTAACCCAGCAGCTCCTAGCTTACTACAAAGTTGCATTTTATAGAAACACAGAGACTGGAAAAGTCAGTTTTTATTCCAATCCCAAAGAAAGGGAATGCCAAAGAACGTTCAAACTACTGCACAATTCCACTCATCTCACACACTAGCAAAGTAATGCTCTAAATTCTCCAAGCCAGGCTTGAACAGTACACGAACCAAGAACTTTCAGATGTTCAAGCTGGATTTAGAAAACGTAGAAGAACCAGAGATCAAATTGCCAACATCCTCTGGATCATCGAAAAAGCAAGAGAATTCCAGAAAAACATCTACTTCCACTTCATAGACTACTCTAAAGCTTTTGACTGTGTGGATCACAATAAACTGTGGAAAATTCTTAAAGAGATGGGAATATCAGACCACCAGACCTGCCTCCTGAGAAATCTGTATGCAGGTCAAGAAGCAACAGTTAGAACTGGACATGGAATAACAGACTGGTTCCAAATTGGGAAAGGAGTCTGTCAAGGCTGTATACTGTCACTTTACTTATTTAACTTCTATGCAGAGTACATCATGAGAAACGCCGGGCTGGATGAAGCACAAGCTGGAATCAAGATTGCTGGCAGAAATATCAATAACCTCAGATATGCAGATGACACCACCCTTACGTCAGAAAGCAAACAAACTGAAGAGCCTCTTGACGAAAGTGAAAGAGGAGAGCGGAAAAAGTTGGCTTAAAACTCAACATTCAGAAAATTAAGATCATGGCATCCGGTCCCATTACTTCATGGCAAATAGATGGGGAAACAATGGACAGTGACAGATTTTATTTTCCTGGGCTCCAAAATCACTGCAGATGGTGACTGCAGCCATGAAACGAAAAGATGCTTGCTCCTTGGAAGAAAAGCAATGACAAACCTAGACAGCATACCAAAAAGCAGACATTACTTTGCCAACAAAAGTCCATATAGTCAAAGCTATGGTTTTTCCAGTGGTCATGTACAGATGTGAAAGTTGGACAGTAAAGAAGCTGAGCACTGAAGAATTGATGCTTTTGAACTGTGGTGCTGGAGCAGCCTCGTGAGAGTCCCTTGGACTGCAAGGAGATCCAACCAGTCAATCCTAAAGGAAATCAGTGCTGAATATTCATTGGAGGGACTGATCCTGAAGCTGAAGCTCCAACTTTGGCCACCTGGTGTGAAGAACTGACTCACTGGAAAAGACCCTGATGCTGGCAAAGACTGAAGGCAGGAGGAGAAGAGGATGACCGAGGATGAGATGGTTGGATGGCATCACCGACTCGATGGACATAAATTTGAGTAAGCTCCGGGAGTTAGTGATGGACAGGGAGGCCTGGCGTGCTGCAGTCCATGGGGTCACAAAGAGTCAGACATGACTGAGCGACTTAACTGACACTCAGAAGCATAGAAAACAAATTTACAATTACCAAAAGGGAAAAGGGGTGGGGAAAGGATAAATTAGGATTTGGGGATTAGCAGATATAGTTTACTATATGTAAAACAGATAAACAACAAGGGCCTACTCTATAGCACAGGGAACTCTAATATCCTGTAAGAAACCAAACTGGGAAAGCACATGAAAAAGTATATGTGAGTCACTTCACTGTACACTAGAAACTAACACAGCACTGCAAATCAACTATATTTCAATTAAAAAACTGTGTTTTAAAAGTACATTAGTATAATGTCAATATCCCTGTGTGATCTTACACTGTAATTTTTCAAAATATTACCACCGGTGGAAACTAGGAAAAGTGCATAAGGCATCTTGTGTTATTTCTTACAACTGCATGAAAATGCATAATTATCTCAACAAAAAGTACATTTTAAGCCAATAATTTAGGATATAAAAGCAATTTTTCATAGATTGTCATAAACAGCAGTTGGTTCTAAAATCAGCACTTAGTATTAAAAAAAAAATTTTTTTTTGTTTTAAATTTTTTGGGCATACCACATAGCAGGTGGGATCCTAGTCCCTGACCAGGAATTGAACCTCCACTCCCTGCAGAGGAAGCACAGGGTCTTAACCACTGGACCACCAGCGAAGTCCCATAATTTTTTTTTTTCCCATCAATAATAGTCCAGATTTTATTTTTTAAAAACACAATTTTTTTAAAAAATTATGACCCTCTTAGTATTAAGTATAAACGTGAATGACTCAGGCATACATTATATTTAGTATAAATTAAAGCAACAATTTCCTATCTTGTCACTCTATTAATGTCTCCCACTCACCATTCATTGAATTACAAACCTGGTTATATTATCTCTTAGCTTGAAATCCTCTGGTAATTTCCTAGGAATAAAGCCCAAAGTCTTCCTATGATATACAAGGCTCCTCAAGATGGGGCTCCTGTCTACTTGCACAACCTTCAGTACCTCCCATGGGTCCCAAACATGCCGCTCTCATTCTCAAGATAGCACAGCTGGTTTCTCTACCTGGAATGCCCTTTCCCACCCTCCACCTGGCAAACACCTGCTTGTTCTTTGTTTTTCACCAATCATCTCTTCATACTGTTCATGGGGTTCTCAGAGCAAGAATACTGAGGTGGCTTGCCACTTCCCCCTCAAAGACTGAAGGCAAATGGAGAAGGGGATGGCAGAGGATGAGATCGTTAGATAGCATCACCAACTCAATGGACGTGAGTTTGAGCAAACTCTGGGAGACAGTGAAGGACAGGAGAGCCTGGAGCGCTGCAGTCCATGAGCTCACAAAGAGTCAGACATGATTTAGCGACTGAACAACAACAAGCATCTCTTCTCCAAGGCCTTCAATGGCCTTCCTGCCCCAGTAAAGCAAGGCCCTCCTTCCCCTTCTTTGCGGTCTTAGAGGTCCTTGTTCACATTCCAGCAGTGAACAAGGGGACACGTGTCTCAGCAGTTGCCAGACCCTGGTAGGCACGCTAACGGCCTGCTTCCCTTTGTATCCTCACCACCATGGACAGCGCTGGCACTTGGAAAGCACTCGAGTGTTTGTTGAAAGAATGACAACGATGACTTTCAAGGAGCTTCTGTGATTCTATAGAAGAGCAATGGCGAGCTATGCCAATGATAGAAATCAGTTGGAAAAAGATGAACAAATACCGATTTGACAGTCAGAAATTTCAGGGGAGGAAGCAACAATGACTGTAAAGAATCAGTTGAGAGGGTATCATGTATACAATATTATAAAAAGAAACAAGTTGCACAGCAAAGGAAACAACAAACAAGATTAAAAGACAACCCTCAGAATGGGAAAAAAATAACTGCAAGGGAAACAATCTCCAAAACACACAAGCAACTGCAAGGGATTAATCTCCAAAACACACAAGCAGCTCATGCAGCTCAATACCAGAAAAACAAACAACCCAATCAAAAAATGGGCAGAAGACCTACACAGACATTTCTCCAAAGAAGGCATATCGATGGTGCTGCTGCTGCTGCTGCTGCTGCTGCTGCTGCTGCTGCTGCTGCTGCTGCTGCTAAGTCGCTTCAGTTGCGTCCGACTCTGTGTGACCCCATAGACGGCAGCCCACCAGGCTCCCCCGTCCCTGGGATTCTCCAGGCAAGAACACTGGAGTGGGTTCCCATTTCCTTCTCCAATGCATGAAAGTGAAAAGTGAAAGTGAAGTCACTCAGTCGTGTCCGACCCTCAGCGACCCCATGGACTGCAGCCTTCCAGGCTCCTCCGTCCATGGGATGTTCCAGGCAAGAGTACTGGCGTGGGGTGCCACTGCCTTCTCCGTACAGACGGTGAACAAACACATAAAAAGACGCTCACCATCATTCATTATCAGAGAAATGCAAATCGAAACTACAATGAGGTATCACCTCACACAGGTCAGAATGGCCATCACTAAAAAAAGTCTGCAAACAGTAAATGCAGGAGAGGATGTAGAAAGGGAACCCTCTTTCATTGCTGGTGGGAATGTAAATGGATAGTCTTTATGGAGAACAATATGGAGATTCCTTAAAAATCTAGGAATAGAACTACCATATGACCCAACAATCTCACTACTGAGCACAAAAGCTGCGAAAACTATAATTGAAAGAGACGCATGTACTCCAGTGTTCACTATAGCACTATTTACAATAGCTGGGACATGGAAGCAACCTAGATGTCCACCTACAGATGAATGGATACAGAAATTGTGTTACATATATACAGCTGAATATTACTCAGCTATAAAAAAGAATGTATTTTAATTATTGAATTAAAATGACATGCTTTTAAAGGACTTTCCCACACACTCTGTATATATTTTTGTTTAATGAGAAATGGAAAGGAGTCATCCATACTGTATTAAGTTTCCATAATTGTACTCACTGGAGAAGAATTTATTTATGAGGAAACCCCTAAGAGCTAAAACAGTAACCATTAAGAGCTAAAGAGAAAACTCACAAATAAATTTCATTTCTGCCTTTAAAAGTGAAAAGAATGATAATATTCAATATTTAAATAGCACCAGGTACTGCTCTAAGTGCTTTACAAAGAAACTAAGGCACAGATTAGTTAATTACATTTCCCAAAGTTTATTCAGCATGTAAGCGGTGGAACCAGGATTCATACTGGAAATCTGACTTTTTACAAGTACCTACCTAGGGACTTCCCTGGTGGTCCAGCGGCTAAGATTCCGTGTTCCCAATGCAAAGGGCCCAGGTGCACTCTCTGGTTTGGGAACTAGATCTCACATGCTCCAACTAAGACCCAATAAAGCCAAATAAAAATAATAGATAATTTTTACTGAAGTACATATCTAAATCAATTTTTAAAGAAATTTCTTTTATAATTGGTCAACTTCAATGGAAAACAAATCTGGTTTGTTGGTTTTTTTGGCCATGCTGCATGGCTTTTGAGATCTTAGTTCCCTGACCAAGGATCAAACCTGGGCCCCCTGCAGTGGAAGCATGGAGCCTAACTATTGGACAGCCACAAATCTGTTAATTCTAATGTTATCCTAAGTATCTGACTCTTAATCTAAAATCATAATCATGTGATAGCCTACTATAAACATATATATATATTTATATATAAATAACTATATAATAAAAAATGTCAGGAAAACTAAGTACCCTGATTAATTCTACATAAAACTATTTCCTAGGAACAAATAAAGCAATATATATGTGAAAGTTTCTTTGTAAATTATATCATTACTTGGTAAATAATCCATATGCTTCAAGTTCTTTTACTATAATTTACAAAGAAAATTTTCAAATATATAGACAGACTACTAAGCAAGTACTTTTTTTCAGCCACCAAGTACTTTTTTTAACCATTAGGGAGAAATTGCAGTTTATTTCGACTGTGATTAAAGTAGTTTTATATATGAGACATTTAAAAAGAGAAAGTGGATTAAAATGTAACCAAAAAGGATGTTAGAATTTAACATAAAATAAGCATGTAACATATACTGGCTACAAATCAATACAGAGTCTTTTCCTTAACTTACCTGCCAGATACAAGGCAAATGATATAAATCTGTGGTAGCGAATGAGGAACTGAAGTTGCTCTTCTCTTTGAACAAATGTAGCAAAATAATCAGCCACAGTCTCTCCATAGAAAAAGTAGTTCACACACAACAGAAAGTACCTGTAAGGTTAAAACAATTAGCTTCTTTATATTTGAAACATTTTTCCCCTCAAACTCCACAAAACTTATCTTCTACTTTTGATGATGACACAAATCAAAACTAAGTTTTAAACATTCAGTTCAGTTCAGTTCAGTCGCTCAGTCGTGTCCGACTCTTTGCGACCCCATGAATCGCAGCATGCCAGGCCTCCCTGTCCATCACCATCTCCCAGAGTTCACTCAGACTCACGTCCATCGAGTCAGTGATGCCATCCAGCCATCTCATCCTCGGTCATCCCCTTCTCCTCCTGCCCTCAATCCCTCCCAGCATCAGAGTCTTTTCCAATGAGTCAACTCTTCGCATGAGGTGGCCAAAGTACTGGAGTTTCAGCTTTAGCATCATTCCTTCCAAAGAAATCCCAGGGCTGATCTCCTTCAGAATGGACTGGTTGGATCTCCTTGCAGTCCAAGGGACCCTCAAGAGTCTTCAACACCACACTTCAAAAGCATCAATTCTTCGGCGCTCAGCCTTCTTCACAGTCCAACTCTCACATCCATACATGACCACAGGAAAAACCATAGCCTTGACTAGACAGAACTTAGTCGGCAAAGTAATGTCTCTGCTTTTGAATATACTATCTAGGTTGGTCATAACTTTTCTTCCAAGGAGTAAGCGTCTTTTACATGGCTGCAGTCACCATCTGCAGTGATTTTGGAGCCCCCCAAAATTAAGTCTGACACTGTTTCTACTGTTTCCCCATCTATTTCCCATGAAGTGATAGGACCAGATGCCATGATCTTCGTTTTCTGAATGTTGAGCTTTAAGCCAACTTTTTCGCTCTCCTCTTTCACTTTCATCAAGAGGCTTTTTAGCTCCTCTTCACTTTCTGCCATAAGGGTGGTAGGTTCATGATATATTCCACCAAAATGCTTTTTCCCCCTTGTTTTAAACTTAAAATTTCAAACTTACCAGTGAACAAAAATGTACTGAGTAGTTCATGCCTTTATTTAGCTCAAAATCTAATCCCAGAGACAGAAAATCAGGAAACAGTGTAGAAACTACTACACACACACACACACGGCTTCTAATACACTCTCAGACACACACAAACACACAGTTTCTAATACACTCTCAGACACACACACACACACGGTTTCTAATACACTCTCAGATACACACACACACGGTTTCTAATACACTCTCAGACACACACACACACACACACACGGTTTCTAATACACTCTCAGACGCACACACACAGTTTCTAATACACTCTCACACACACACACGGTTTCTAATACACTCTCAGACACACACACACACACACACACGGTTTCTAATACACTCTCAGACACACACACACAGTTTCTAATACACTCTCACACACACACACGGTTTCTAATACACTCTCAGACACACACACACACGGTTTCTAATACACTCTCAGACACACACACGCACACAGAATTAAGTTTACAATGAAAATGCATTCCCTAGCTTTAGGAGAATTAGCATTCTTCCTAATGCTTTAAGTTTTTTTTTATATTGGCCATTTTTTAAAAAGTCTTTATTGCATTTGTTACAATTTTGCTTTATTTTTTTATGTTTTAGTTTTTTGCTAAAGTTTGGGATCTTAGTGCACCCCAACCAAGGACTGAACCTGTACCCCCTGCACTGGAAGGCAAAGCCTCTACCACTGAACCACCAGCAAAGTCCCTCTAATGCTTTTTAATAATAGAGCTCCTAAGTCAAATTCCCGCCTGCCCTAAGGAAGACCAATGGGAAAAGAGGGAAGAAGTAATTTGACCTCTCACCTCTTACTCTGTCCTGCCCACACTGGGTCTTGTCCCCTTTTCTCAATGCTCTGGATGGACTCTAGTTGAATAAGTGACTCAAAAAGGTAGCGGTGAGGGTTGGGAGCTAGCTGCAGGTAAAAATCTCTGGGGAAAAACTTCAAAATAGGGAACACATGTACACACCCATGGCTGATTCATGTCAATGTATGGCAAAAACCACTATGATATTGTAAAGTAATTAGCCTCCAATTAAAATAAATATATTAAATTTAAAAAAATAAAATAAAATGGGGAATGTAAAATTTGAAAGAAAAAAAAAAACTTTATGAATGGCCTGTCCCTTCTCCCAGCGCTGCTTTATCCTTTTCCCCAGGCAGAAGTTGAACCCACAAGACTTTGCTGATGGGAGTGTGTGTAAGCCAGGAAAACATGCTGAGAAACACTGCCTCGGGGTTCCTCCCACACTCTGCCTTAGAAAGACTGTGTCCTAGGCAGCAGTAGAAGAGGAGAGGGGTGGTGGTTCCCTCTGGTCCTCATGAATAGAATCAGACCCCACTGTTCCCAAAGGGAAGCACATCACGTTTCCAGATTACCATGTCTCTCTCTCCTATATGGAAACTGTCTGTGACGCCTCTGTAAGGCTATCAAGGCCTATCCAGCCATCAAACTAACTTTTTTGTTTTTGGCCATGCCCATGCATGTGGGATCTTAGTTCCCCAAATAGGGACTGAACTCATGTCCTCTGCACTGGAAGTTTACAGTCCTAACCGCTGGACCGCCAGAAAGTCCTGCCCCAGTCCAACTTTTGGGCCACTATTCCCTCCCACACGGGAGAGCCAAGAAGATCTCATGACCTGTGGCAGGTGCCTCCTCTGTCCCCCATCTAGAACCTGATGGGTGCTGCTTCCCCAGCCTAAAACATCCTTCTCCATCCAAAGCCTGTCTTCACTTCTAGTAACAGTTTCTCTGTCCCCTTCTCCGTGAAGCCTCTACAATCACTGGAGCCCATCTTGACCTACCTTTTCCCCCCCTTACACTTAAAATCAATCCTGCATGGGTTAGCTACTCTCCAACTACTTTAACATCCGTTGGAAGGGCTGATGATTAAGCTGAAGTTCTAATACTCTGGCCACCTGATGCAAAGAGTAGACTCATTGGAAAAAGACCCTGATGCTGGGAAAGATTGAGGACAGGAGAAGGGGGCGACAGAGGATGAGATGGTTGGATGGCATCACTGACTCAATGGACATGAGTCTGAGCAAACTCCAGGAGATGGTGAAGGGCAGAGAAGCCTGTGGTGCTGCAGTCCATGGGCTGCAAAGAGGTGGACACGACTGAGTGACTGAATCACTAATACTTAATCTACCTATCTAACATTCTCTGTACACATTGCCACTCACTCATGAAGAAACTTTCCAGAAGGAAAAATTAGGTGTTCATAAAACCAAGAAACTGTTTTTGACTACTGTAAACCCAAAAGGTGATGCCTGTTTTAAAAAGACAGATTCATGTCAATGTATGGCAAAACCAATACAGTACTGTAAAGTAAAATTTAAAAAAATATATATAAATAAATAAATAAATAAATAAATAAAAAGACACTGATACTAATCAAACAACTACTGATATATTCAAAGACATGGACTGTTAACTACGAACTATCATATTACCATGTTTCATGGTCAAGGTCCTGATAACTAAGAAACCTGAAAAAACTTATATATAAAACATTAAATATCAAAATTGTTTGGTGATTCTTATTTACTAATTTTACATGCAATATTTCCTATATAGAATAATTTTATATGCAATGTTTCAGGGGCTGGTAACTGCCCTAAAATGTTTAGCAGGGTGCCTTATACACTGACCCCCATCAGAGCCTTCCTATTCCCTCTGACAACCATCCTTGTTGCATGTCAGAGATCTTAGGGCCTTCAGGAGACCAAGCCAGGAGCAGCAAAGGTAAGGTCATCCATCCTCTCACTGCCTTGCTCCCTCCTCCCGCCCCAGGCCTATGGGTGCTTTGGAGAAGGTAGGCCAGTCTGCCTACCTGCCCTGGTGCTCAGATGGTAAAGAACCTGCCTGCAATGCTGGAGACCTGCCTTCAATCACTGGGATGGGAAGATCCCTTGGAGGAGGGCATGGCAACCCACTCCAGTATTCTTGCCTGGAGAATCCCCATGGACAGAGGAGCCTGGTGGGCTACAGTCCAAGGGGTTGCAAAGAGTCAGACACGACTGAGCAACTAAGCACAGCACAGGCCAGTCTGCAGGGGTGAGGTGGGGAGGGGAGGAGGGAGACAGACATGCAGCTTGGGCTTTCCTCTCCTGAATCAACTTGTCACTCAAAAAAGACAAAAAAAAAAAAAAAGAAAACCCACAACTATTTTCATATCTCATCTTCCAGTCTTTGTAGAAATATCAGGTTTTGTGTATGGTCTCATGTCAGCTGAGGGGAAATAAACCAAAAGATTAACATATTTTTAACACTTCACAAAATGAAACTTTCTGTTAACATTGTAATTACAAAGAGTATAAACATGTGCCCAATATAGTGCTGAAGTTTTTAAAAAGAGGACAAAAATAGTGGGTATATGCAATATAA
The DNA here is from genome assembly GCF_023091745.1 of Budorcas taxicolor. Taxonomy (NCBI): domain Eukaryota; kingdom Metazoa; phylum Chordata; class Mammalia; order Artiodactyla; family Bovidae; genus Budorcas; species Budorcas taxicolor. Next base: position 99,378,779 of record NC_068915.1, on the reverse strand, counting down.
GTCAGTCACTCTGTACAAAGAGTGAAAGATGAAATCTGAAAATAGTTATGTTGAAATGGAAAGTTAAAGGTGATTTTATTCTTTCAACATTCAATTGCATTCTTTTTATTTATATTTCTTCATACTCAATCTATAAGGTCAACTGGGTCGATACTGACTGGTCAGGATGCTTCCTTACCAACTTTAGAAAAGAATCAGATTTTCATATCTGAAACAGTTTTAAGTCACTTACCAACTCAGTGTTCTAAACCAAGGTAAGTCATAAGAATGATAGACTCTGTAACCTATGGTGATGATTTCATGGAAGCATTTCACTTGGATGCTTAGAACCTGAAACCAAGAGAAAACATTAACAAACAGTTCTTAATGTCTATATTTATGCTAAATTATTTAATAAGTAACGTCGCATGTATTTTAAAAATCTTCAGCTACCCACTTTCAGTTATTCTCAAGATCATCAGCAAAAATTCAATATTCAACTTCTTTATAATCAAGTGATATCCCAAAGAGGTAAGCAAAACAATGTTTTATTCATAACATTTGAGAGATGCTTCCCAGGGTAGGAGGCGGCACTGTACTTTAGAACTTGAAAGGTATAGTCTGGCTGGGGTCACAGCTAACTAGGCTTAATCAATCCCTCATTACTGCTTCATTTCTTGAAGTTGAGTGGCTTCTTCTGTCGATTTTGTTTCTTGAGTTATCCTAAGAAAATGATCCTATGTGAAAATTTCCTTGTATATGTTTATTTTTAACAAGTTGGTATTCTTGCCAAGGATAAAGATACTATCAGGACAAATGGCTAAAATATCCTTACTGAGTCACTCAGGGGTTTGGCAAGAGATTTTCTTTCTTCCCACCATGCCAACTCTCCCTCAGCCAGCAACACACATCTCTGATCAACCCAAGCGGTGCTTCCTTGACATATTATAAGCAGCCTTCGACATCTGCAGCCCCAGTGGCCAGTCAAGTGAGTCTATGCAGTTCTGTCTGCACAGGGTCCAATACACATGCCAAGTAAGTAAGTGAAAGTCGCTCATGTCCGACTCTTTGAGACCCCATGGACTGTAGCCTGCCAGGCTCCTCTGTCTATGGAATTTTCCAGGCAAGAATACTAGAGTGGGTAGCCATTCCCTTCTCCAAGGGATCTTCCCGACCCAGGGATTGAACCCAGGTCTCCTGCATTGCAGGTAGATTCTTTACCATCTGAACACCAGGGAAGCCCCACACATGCTGAGTAAATGTGTTTATATTCATGAATCCCTTTTTGATGGTCTATGCAGCAGTCCCTCAAACTGCTGCGTCCAGCAATCTAGATAAAGGTAATTTCTGAGACTACAGCATCATAACCAGTGTTTGGCTGAAGTCAATTCCAAGACTCAAAGAGCAAAGGGCAAGCTGAATACTCATCATCAGAAACTAAGAGATCCAAACCTTTGTCAGCATAGCAGACTAGCTTTTCCCACCTCTAGAGAATCTACCCAAGGGCTTGTTTTTGTATAGCCCTGGAGCTAAGAATGGAGTTTATATCTTTAAACAGTTACAAACAAAACCCAAAGATGATATGATGGAGACATATGTGGCTCCTTAAAGCCTGAAGTACTATCTGGGCCTTTCCAGAAAGAACTAACCAAACTCTGCTAAAGAATACACTTCGGGATTTCTTTTTAAGATCACCACAAATCAGCTTTCCCAAACCTACTGCCCAGGATACTCTTAGGCTATTTTTCCCCACTATACCTATTACACGTCCAATGACATACTTAAAAAAGTAATTGTGTCCCCTTGGTAAGAAAATATTATGCCAAACTACTATAAATAATTCTTTTAAGAAAAAGTTATAAATGTGTTATAAACACAAGAGGAAATCTAAATACTGTCCTTCAAATCACCTTTGCATATATTATCAAGTCTTTCTTTTTTTAACAAAAATAATCACAGAACAGGGACAATGCTCCATGTTGATAAAATGGCAAAGCTATGCTATTTATAGAACCGAGGGCTTTTAAAATATCAAGTGCACTCATGCAATTTCTATGAATACCTGTGTTCAAGAACAACCATTAGGTCTATATATGGAATTTCACTGAAAGGAGAAAAAAAGAATTTTTAATATCACACACATATATGTATATAGTTGTTACTTACAGCTTATCAACAGAATTAATATGGTACTGCTGGGAAAATGGAAAACAGAGAATTCAAAACAGAGTAAGAACTGGGTGACCACACAGAAACTGATACTCCACGCCACCAATACAGATAGCAATGCACCAACAGGCCTCTGTTGGCCCAATTAATGTGCTAAGAGCATTAAAAAACAATTGATACGTAAGTGCCTACTCTGCGCTTCCCTGGTGACTCAGCAGCAAAAAACACCACCTGCCAGTCCAGGAGATATGGGTTCTATCCAGGGGTTGAAAAGATCCCCTAGAGAAGGAAATGGCAACCCACTCCAGTATTCTTGCCTGGGAAATCCCATGGACAAAGGAGCCTGGCGGGCTACAGTCCATGGGGTCACAAAGAGTAGGTCACAACTCGGCAACCAAACACCACCACCACTCTTGTTAGTTACTGAAGATTCAGGGAAATAACATAGGATTTTTGTTCTCAGAGAGGAGTCGTCTTTCAGGGGGAACACACACAACTGCAGTACCATGTGCAAACAGCCACATGGATACAAGCACAGGCAGACACAGAAGCCTGTGGTGAGGGTGAGGAGGGGTCAGCTGGGGGAAGGAGGGAGACATACGGAGCCATGTCCACAGGAGAGGAGGAGGACAGAGCTAGAAGCAGTCCAGAGATGCAGGAACACAACACTGCGATGAGAAGTAGAGAGAGATGAGTCTGCTCACAGCATCACAGGAGACAGCATGAAGGGCTGAGCAAAAGAGTCGGTGCTGATCAGGAAAGGACATGATCAGACCTGAGTGTCCGGGGTTAACAAGTGGAAAGAACCGATGGGAGACGCAGCAAGAAAAGAGACAGCAAGGCGGGTAAGATACTACCACCCAGAGGGCTGTGGATGAGGGGCAGAAGAAGACGGAGTACAGGAAATCAGCTACGTCAAGGAGGTAGAACTGACTGGATTTGGTGGTTGAGGAAACAGAGGGGCTAAGAGAGAGAGGAGAACACAGGGTAATTACCAGCGAAGGCTTGAGAGGGGGACAGAGGTATGCAGAACGGCTGGCAGTAGGACACAAGCTCAGATTTGCATATGCTGAGTCTGAGCATATGGTACCTACTAGGGATTATCCAAACTAAAGTTTCACTCTGGGAATCTGTTTGACGAAAATAGCCCTGCATATGAAAAAGCTTTACATTTTAATATGTTCAGGATAAAACTATTCACAATAAAGAAAAACCACAATATAACGGGAATGTCTAAAAATAACACATTGATTGCTTTAAATAACTTATGATGTACTGCATTCCCCTGAGTAGATGAATCTATTAAAGCTAATGGTTACAAGGACTATGGAGCAACACAAAACATTCAATATTTAGTTTAAAAAGGATACAGCATTTAGTCACATTATATACAATTACAATCATGGTTTTTAAAAGAAAAAAAGATGAAATATATCAAATGGCAGTATTAATTGAGTTTTGGTCACTGATGATGGGATTGGGAGTGATTTTTTTAATTATTTATTTTTCCAAAGTAATTTTATAAAGAAACTTTACTATTAATATTTTTTAATTAGGTCTATGGCATGTGAGATCTTAGTTCCCTGACTAGGGATCAAACTGACATCCCCTGCATTACAAAGCAGATTCTTAACCACTGGACCACCAGGAAAGTCCTTCCAAAGTAATTTTAATAAATATTTATAACTCTCACAATGGGAAATGCACTATTTAAATAATGTGCATTAAAATAATTATTATGGGAGTTTCCAGGAAGGGGTATGGGGAACCTCTTATATCTGTCACGTTTCTATTTCCTTCTTAAACAATATATGCTTCAGTTACTCCATCACTTGAAAAGTGTGATTCCAAGCTGTGACTGCTACAATTAAAGCACTATACATAAAGGTTGAAGAGGAAAAGCCTTTTTTTAAAGAATGTGAGTTTGAGTTCCATCTTAAAATAGTAGCTATCATTTCCTAGATGTAAGTTTTTAATAAAACTCTCCTGAATTAGTCATTTTTGAATGCTGGTATTATAAGACAAATGCAAGCTAGGTACAATGTGTACTTCTCAAAATATAAAGGACCTAGTTAGGGTTATAAAGGTAAATAAGACTTTAAAATACAGATAGTATTGATTGAGTGCCCACAGTGTGTGTGTATGCATGTATCTATCCGTGTTCCCTTAACATATATATCATAAATACAAAGCATGCATATATGCATGTCTACATGTGTGTGCATGCATGTGCAGTGAATCTAAGTTAACAGCAATAACAGTGCAAACATATTTTAACTAGACCTTTAATATTCTTCTCTGGTTAAACTCACCAAAGAAATAACCTGTAATACAATGGCATTTTCCTTTCATACTAGAAAAACAAAAAAGCCCAAGTACTTTAAATGTGCTTATGATTCTCTTTTAAAAATCAGAATCCAAATATGCAAGGATATTTTTTAAGGTTTTTTTCAATGTTGTCATAAAAGAATGGTTAAGAATTGGTCTCAATTGGCCACACATTCTGGCCCTTGTTACCACACCAAATAGTTCAGCTTGGAGAGTAATGTCATTTGTCACTGGGAAGCCACCAAACCAACTTGAGTCAGTGCCTCCAGGATACTGTGGTTTATAATCTTTGATCAAAACGACCTTCAAAAGAGGACTAACAATCCAAATGGTCCCTAAAATTTTAAATGGCTCCCCACTGCTTTACAAAATAAATTCTGAACGTCTTCACAGAGTATCTCAAGGGCCTCCAGGATTTGATCCCTAATTACATTTTCATGTTCAAAGGCCCCAAGCTCCTGGTAAAGGTTCCACCTACCCTTTCCTGACACACCCAGCCACTGGAACATTTGCTCACAGTGCTCACTCCAGCCCGACAGGTCCTCAAGGTCTACTCAAAGATCCTTTCATCCCCAAAGCCTTATTGAGCTCTCTGCCATCACCCCACCTCTCCCTCCCCCAGCTTGACCACTCACCACACAACACTGGGAAGCGCTCAGCAGCCACTCAGTCCTGAAATGTCATCCTGAGACCGCTGGGAGTCCTCGGGGGGTTCAGACTCAGAGGACTGGCAGCTGGGGCCCACCCCTCACACCACACCTGAACAGTGCTCACGCCTGCCTACCTGGCTCTCACACTCAGCACCCTCTAGCCTCATATTAAGTTGGTCCTGTCCATTATCCATCTTTCCTTTGTAAGAAAAAGCTGCAATGTCAGCAAATTAACAGGATAGAGAAAGTAATTTCGCATTTTTTTAAACCTGGATATGCCAAAAAAAGTACAAAGTTAACAAGAGGATGAAAAGAAAACTGAAAGGGCTTCATGGTCCTTTAAAGAGGTATTCTAAGTCACTTCAGAAGTTGATGGGATTTTTTTTTCAACTGTGTCTGATTTCACTTCAAAACTTCTTTTACTTTCTTAACAAAAATAAAAGGAAAATCATCATATTGCTCCTACAACTTTATTGCTGTGAATATGAGTAAACAGGAGAGGGGAAGGCAGGTAAACATATTTCTTAGGGTGTCCAGGCAGCCAGAAAACAAACAGGGAGGTAAGATCCTAAGAAGGGACTAAACTGAGATGTGTGCACGCATGCTTATTCGCTCAGTCATGTCTGACTCTTTGTAACCCCTTGGACTGTAGCCCGCCAGGCTCCTCTGTCCGTGGAATTTTCCAGGCAAGAATACTGCCATGGGTTGTTTCTTCCTGCAGGCGAAGCTGGAGATAACTGAGATGGATGAAGACAAATAATAAAAAGAAGGGACATCATGCATAACCCTGGAGCAGGTCCTCACAGTTCACTGCTAAACCATGCTCAGCACCCGGGAAGTGATAAATTTGTTGAACAGAATGTGTTTCTCCTTCTTACTTCTACCACTTTGGACTTCAAATGCTTCATGCTTCTTTGGTGATCAAGGTTTTTATACACAGGGAAACCCTGGCTGTGACGATCCTTCCCCCAAGATCTCTGCTTCACCCCGTGACTCCTACTCAGCCTTCAATCACTGTGCTGATGCTGAGAACTGGATAAAGTCCAGGAAGCCTACCAGCACCCCCTCTGCTCTCTTACCTTCCTGTTCTTTTGTCCAGATGCTTACTGCAGCCTGTGATGATATAGCTGATCAATTCTTTAGTACGTAGACAGTAAGCTCCACGAGGGCAGACACAGGTATGCTGTTCTCGGCCCCACTGCACAATTCCCCGGAAGAGCCTGGCACAATTTTGTTTTTTTGTTTTTGTTTTTTACTGTGTATTCCCAATAAGATCACAGAGTTTATTTAACTCATTTACTATACTCTTTATTCATATGGCTACCTACATGTCTCTGCCATCAGACTGAGTCTCTTGAAGTCAGGGATCTAGCTGATAGTCACATATGTTGAAGACGTGTGTGTATTTCTTCCTACTGAAAGCCTGGCACAGTTTCTGACACAAAGTTGTGTATCTGTTATATGTACTTGGTCTCTGCTTAAAGAACACACTAAATAGCCAATTTGCAAGTGGAAAAGATTAGTCAAGGCCATTTCATAAACCCGAAAATGTCTAAAGGAACTAAATTTGCGGTTACCAAGTCTTGAATCACCTTCTTTTTCATGACATACTCAAATTAGTTCAATATTAATGCTGTAAAAGGAAGCGAGAGACACTTGGGCAAACACAAAACACTTACCAGAAGCATCAGCATAAAGGATCCCATATAGATGATCAGGAAAAACAACGAAATCATCGTCAGAGTAAGAATTCCACGAATCCACCAGTTTTTCCATCTACAAAGGAAATGTTTGTAAAATTAGCATCGGTGTATTCTTAAATGTTTGCATGTTGTTTCACTACTAAATTGCCAGATTTAACAAATTCCCCTTAACTACACTTTAGGAATCCCCATGCACCTACTTTGCCTTGTACAATAACAACATTTAGCAACCAAGCAAACCAAGAGCAATTGCTCAGTCACTGAGGGCTAAAGGAAAGGTGAAAATTATGTTTGCCAAAAGAAAAAGCCAGCTCATGTTCCACATGAATGAGGATGGATCCTCTGAGGCTGGGAAGTGAGGTGGCCAACAAGGATGTCTACACATACCACCTCAGGTCATTCAGAAGTGAAGGAGGGGCCAGGTGATAGCCCACTCAAAGGATGTCCATCCTTCGGGGTGGCTGATATAAACGGTAATGATGTTAAAGTAGGGTATAACAGAGAGCACGGCCTTCTAATGAGAAAAAGTCAAGAAAGGGCAATGTAGAACTGAAACTGGAGAGACCAGCAATTTCAGGAAAATGGGGAAGGTGTGGAGAGGCCAGGCATTGAGGACAAGGTCAACCAGAAGGTCACTTCTTTCAGCTCAACTTCTTTCAGCCTGTTTTCCTGAAGCACAGAGCCTTCAGCGGTATTCTCTTCTCTTTGGGCCTTTGCTGGTTCTTAGAGAAGAGCTCCCCTGAGCAAAAAAACCTGGCTGGTCCCTGGTAGCTGAGTGTGACTTGACCTGCTTAACCCTCTGCTGTCAGTAAGGGCCTGGGAAACCCATCTCCCCCCACACAGGGGCATCACACATACCCCTAGTGTACCTTACAAATGGCTGCACTCTTTCTGTGGCTGTCATGAAAAATGTCAGCAGACGCTGTATGAAACACCTCAAACTGTTCTAATAACACCTATAGAAGGAATATTCATTGGAAGGACTGATGCTAAAAGCTGAACTTTTAACACTTGATGCAAAGAGCCAACTCATTGGAAAAGACCCCAATGCTGGGAAAGACTGAGGGCAGGGGGAGAAGAAGGCAATAAGGGATGAGATAGTTGGATAGCATCGCTGACTCAATGGACTTGGGTAAACTCTGGGAGACAGTGAAGGACAGGGAAGCCTGGTATGCTGCAGTCCATGGGGCTCCAAAGAGTCGGGCATGACTGAGCGACTGAACAACAATCACAACATAGAAAGATAATGCTTTCTGAATCTAAAATTCCTGCCCTCTGAGTTTATTCATTCTACTTCATTTTGCATTCTACTCAATAATTCTGGTTTCTATTAATTGAAATTATAACACTTAAATTATATCACAGACATTTTGACCCAACATATGATAACACATAGGCACACTCTATTCTAAGTATTCTCCACTCCATAACAGAAATATTAGCTGATTCCATTCATTCCTCAAACACTAATTACATTCCCTGTCTTCAGTCACTCTCCTATATAGTCTGGATACCCAGATCTACTCTTCCCTCAAAAATCCTTTTGATCACATCCTTTCTGCACACAAGACCTAAAATGCCAACATTAAATCCAAGCTCTTTTAAATTGTTTTCAAGGTTTTCCACAAGTTTGTCAAATTGTACTTACCCAACTTTATTTCCCTCTCCTGCTTAACTCCACATGTAGACTCATACGTTTTTCATGAGACTGAAAGCTTTGGGGCTGTGCTGAAAAGCTACAGCTGAAAGGTTGCATTTGGCTTTATAGAACGAACTCTTTAAGGATGAATGAATGGATTAGGAAACTGAGCTAGGTCACAGAGCTAGTCAGAGGTAAATAAAGGACCACAAGCCAGTCTGTGGGTAATAACCCTGTCTTGTTTGCATGAATCTGTGAAAGGTACTTAGCCTTCCTTCATAACTGATTCTCACACTCAGAATCACTGAGAACATTTTTCAGACAAAGGACACTATCCAAGTGTCAGAAATCAGCCCTTGGTGGGAACTTCGAGGTCCATGTGCACCTCTAACACTAAAGGGCTGGCCTTGAACATCAGAGAACCAGAGATTTAAACAGAGACCTACTCTCTTTTATTATACCAATGTTACTCCTCCCAGAAAAATTCCCCAACAAGATCAAAGACTTACTTGCCTTATTGTAATTTAAATGACTCCCCAAACCTCCCAAGAAAACCTGATACAAAGTTAAGGACATAAAAGTACAGATTTAAACATAATATATAGCTACTGATAAGGTAACCAAAAGTTACCTCTCAAGGGAGAAGCCCTTAACTCCAAACAGAGCTTCTGCTGCTGCTAAGTCACTTCAGTCATGTCAGACTCTGTGTGACCCCAAGGACGGCAGCCCACCAGGTTCCCCCATCTCTGGGATTCTCCAGGCAAGAACACTGGAGTGGTTTGCCATTTCCTTCTCCAATGCATCAAACTGAAAAGTGAAAGTGAAGTCGCTCAGTCATGTCTGACTCTAAGCGACCCCATGGACTGTAGCCTATCAGGCTCCTCTCATGGGATTTTCCAGGCAAGAGTACTGGAGTGGGGTGCCATTGCCTTCTCTGCCAAACAGAGCTGAGATATGCAAAATGTATGTACCATTGTTACTAAAATCCAGAGGAAAGTCTAGTTCTAAACTCAAAATCCTTGACTTCCTTTACCATGCCACCATGATCACCTTAGAGGAAGCCTTAATTTTGAGTCCAAGTCATCACCTCACAGATTGTTTTAGATCAAGGAACTGAGAACCAATATAGGAGAGCTTCATTCAAGTCTCCTGTCTCCAGGACCTCTGTGAGCTAGAAATGCAATTTCTAAAAAGTGTTTAATTAAGCAGTGTTCTTTGCCTGGAAAATCCCATGGACGGAGGAGCCTAGAGGGCTACAGTCCATGGGGTCGCAAAGCACTGTACGTGACTGAAGTGTCTGCACAACAAGCAGTGTCCTTAAAAGCAACTATCTAAAGCAACGACACATTTACTGCTCAAATCAGCTATGTGATGCACAATGTCTTACTGTTACTACAACTCTTTAGGTGTTTTTATTTCAAAAGTAAGAAAACTACAAATTTTTTTTTCCTTGTGGTACAAGCATCATGAGTTGTCAAAGACCGAGGCTGACAACGGAGTTCATCTGAGCCAACAATCAGAGCACAGAGGCACTCTTCAAGAACAAACAAGAACTTGATGGGCCATCTAGTAAAGAGTAGGGTGTTGGAGAAACCCCATCTATCTACCAGCCTTAGGAGGAAGTGGACAGGAAGTGTGCAGGCTCCCAGGGAGAAGGAAGATGGTATGACAGAGTACAAGAGCACAGCAGGACCATGCCTGGGTATCTTCATGGTCTCTGAACCTTCACTAGCAACGTCTGGGCCACACCATTCTCTGCCGTGAAGAGCTGTTCCGTGGACTGTAGGATGGTGCTAGCAGCGCCCTCTCTCACTGTGACACCTAAAACGTCTCTGTGCATGTATGCTCAGTTTTGTCCGACTCTTTGTGACCCCATGGACGGTAGCCCTCTAGGCTCCTCTGTCCATGAGATTCTCTAGGCAAGAAATACTGGAGTGGGTTGCCATTTCCTCCTCCTGGGGATCTTCCTGACCCAGAGTTCAAACCCTCATCTCCTGCGGCTCCTGTATAGGTAGGTGGATTCTTTACCACTGAGCCATCTGGGAAGCCAGACATTGCCAAATGTTCACAGGCTGTGGGGGATGGTACAAAACCCAAGGCATCGCCCCTGGAAAGAACTACTAAGTTAGATTCATTGCCAAAGAAGCTCTTCACTAAAGGAGAAAGCCAGCCACTTGGCTGGCTAATGAATATTCCTTTCCGCAGATCCACGCAAAGGTCAAGACTCAGACTGGGACACCTGCCAAGGGACTGAAGACTTTTCAAGCTCCTTCCAGTATCAATGGCTAATGCTCTCTTTGGCATTATATATTAGAGTCTTAAAAATGAACATAAATCTTGCCCAAGGAATTTCACTTTAAAGATTTTATGTGGCCTTTGAACAAGATGGCAGAGGAGTAGGTGGACGTGGAGTACATCTCTCTCCATGGATACATCAGGAATACACCTTCAGACACAGAAGTGCTTGCAGAACCCCAGCTGAGAGCAGACAGGAGTAACTGACCACCAGGAAAGAAATTATAGGACCACGCAAAACTCGGTATGACGAAGGAAGTGGGGGGCAAAAAGGAGAGTTAATAGGACTGGACCTGAGCTCAGCAAGTGGGGGAACTGAAGCAGGGGTCCGATCCCCACAACCAGAGGAGAAACAACTGAGGCTGAGAGTGAAGCAGCTGATCTGTGGCAGCCCAAATGGAATGAGAATCACACAGACAATCCTTGTCGCAGCCATAGGTACCCCAGACAAGGACGTGTGTTTCCCAGAAGGCACAGCACCTGGGAGCTGAAGTGTAGGGATCGTGGAGCAATCCCAGGGAGAGGTCTGCTGTTGACTGTGGGGAGTTGGCCCAAGGGGACGTGAGGGAGGAGACTGTGGTGGGAAATGCCTGCGGAGGAAAATCAGGCAGCCATGAAGGCAAGCGGATACTCCCGAGTCATGCGTAGGGGTGGGGCCATCACCGTAGCCTCTTTCTCCACACGCCTGCACTGGCAGCTGAACAACAGAGAGGCTGGCCCATCAAATGCCCGATGCCCAAACAACGGAGAAGGCCCCCAACCAGGGGAGCCCTTTTAGTGCCTTATCCACAGAACACCAGAGTAGGACCCCAGTCAGCAGGGCCCCTTTATGTGCCTGACACACTGAGCAACAGAGGACCGCAGGCAGGGGAGCCCTCTAAGTGCCTGAATGGGCAGAGCAATGGAGAAGCATTAGCCAAAGAGGCCTTCCGATCGCCAGCCACCAGAGGCTAGAAAAAGACTCTGAGAGTCCCTTGGACTGCAAGGAGATCCAACTAGTCCATCCTACAGAAAATCAGTCCTGAATATTCATTGGAAGGACTAATGCTAAAGCTGAAACTCCAATACTCTGGCCACCTGATGCGAAGAGCTAACTCATTGGAAAGGACTCTGATAATGGGAAAGATTGAAGGTCGAAGGAGAAGGGGCGAACAGAGGATAAGACGGTTGGATGGCATCACTGACTCAGTGGGCATGAGTTTGAGTAAACTCCGGGAGTTGGCAATGGACAGGGAGGCCTGGCATGCTGCAGTCCAAGGGGTCGCAAAGAGTTGGACACGACTGAGACTGAACTGAGGGCCATAGCTCCTGCGGCTGAGGCAGTTCATGTCCCTGCACACTTGGCACCACCAGGGTTCCCACGACCAAAACAGCTGCACCACCTTCCTGCTCAGCTATGCCCTCACTGGGGGCATAGCTGCCACAGGCTAGAAAAAGCCCTGCTGCTGCTAAGTCACTTCAGTCATGTCCGACTCCCCTAATAGCACCATATCTCCTGTGACGATAGCCGCCGGCGCTCCTGCATAGCCGGTACTGCCAGGGTCCCCGTGATCCAAGCAACCGTGCCACCTCTGTGCATGATCCCCACGGGGACAGAGGTGCCAGAGACCAGAAAGAGTCCTGCGTCTGTGCACACGGGGTCACTTCGGTTATAGCCAACTCCTTATGACCCTGTGGACTGCGGCCTGCCAGACTTCTCTGTCCGGGGGGGGTTCTCAGGCTGGAATACTGGAGTGGGTTGCCATATCCTTCTAGAGCACAATATTTCCTGCTGCCCTAACCTCTGGCTCCCCTGAGTACCCTGGTGTTGCCAGGGCCCCATGACCCAAGCAGCTGCGCCACCCCCTACCTGGCCCTCACTAGGGCAGACCCAAGTCCTCCAGGGCAGCCTTAGGAGCAAACCCCTGTGGACAAGCCACATGCAGAGGTGGATATACCATCATAACTGAAACCCAGGGGCAGGGTGACTAAGGAAGAGGACCCAAAACCTTCCCACCAGCTGTACAAGCTGCAGACTAAATCCACATGATCAACTACGCTGACTCTGCGGCTATGGAATACATGAAAGGACAAAGAGAATTCTGACAAAAGAAAACGCACTAGTTCTGACAACTGTGGACATCAGAGGCAAGAACACACAGGAGTAGAACCGGATTAGAGTATGAGCTGCCGGAAGCAGGTCCAGAGACCAGCAGTATTGGAGGGCATCCTAGGGAGGCGAGGTGAACTGGGACTCCCATCGAGGGAACAGACACTGATGGCAGAGACTCAAGAAAAACATCTGAACATTTATTATCTTTATATTTTGACTTGTTCTGTAGTTGCTTCTGGATTTTTTTTCTTTTCCTTTTATTCCCTCTATTGTTGTAGCTGTCAATTTAATTAGTACTATTCAATCTATTTAAGCTTTTGAGAATTTTTTAAAGCACATTTTTTATTTTTGTTACATACTTCAGCCTCTGTATTGGCCTTTTATAGTTCTGTGGAGTTTTCCTTTTATTTCTTTCTCTTTTTTAATTTTAATTTTTAAAATTTATTATTATTTTTTCTACATTTATTCCTTTCTCTTTTTTCCTGCTATTCTTTTCCTGTTTCAGTTAATCTTTAATACATATAAATCTTTAGCTACCTCGATTAAATTTTGCATTTCTATTAGTTCTTTCTTCTCTTTTTCTCACCATATCTGTTAGCTTTGTTTACACTGCTTTAAAAATTCCCCAGTTAACATCTTGCTTTAGTTTTGTTTTCCAGTGTGTGCTTTAGTTACTTATGTTCTTAACTGGTGGATATCACTTTTGATTTCCTTTGTTCACTGGGTCAATCTATTGCACTTTTTTTTTTTTTTTGGACTGTTTTGGTTTTGCTTATGAGTGTATATGTATGTGTGCAAATTCCATTATTTTACTTATTATTTGCCTGATTTTGTAATTGCCATTTGTCTTGGGTATGCCTTTTGTTTCTCGTTTTTGTGTATTTGTTTTAATCCCATTTAATGTGATAACAAACCACCCGTGGTACCTCCATTTTCAGCCAGAGATCAGGCCCTGAGCCTATGGAGCCAGAGCTCTGACCCCAAGACCCCAGACTACCAGAGCTTCCTAATCCTAGAGAGGACCAGGCAGCCAGAGTTACCCAGCAAGGATCCCATTCAAACTACCCTAATCCTAGAGAGTACTAAGCACCCAGAGCTATCCAGCAGGATCTCATTCAAACTACCCTAATCCTAGAGAGGACCAAGAACCCAGAGCTACCCAGCAAGGATCCCATTCACACTACCTAATCCTAGAGAGTACCAAGCAGCCAGAGCTACCCAGCAAGGCCCTCGTTCAAACTACCCTAATCCCAGAGAGTACCAAGAACCCAGAGCTACCCAGCAAGGGTCTCATTCAAACTACCTAATCCTAGAGAGTACCAAATAGCCAGAGCTACCCAGCAAGGATCTCATTCAAACTACCCTAATCCTAGAGAGTACCAAACAGCCAGAGCTACCCAGCAAGGGTCTCATTCAAACTACCCTAATCCTAGAGACGACCAAGCAGCCAGAGCTACCCAGCAAGGATCCCATTCAAACTACCCTAATCCTAGAGAGTACCAAGCAGCCAGAGCTACCAAGCAAAGGTCTCATTCAAACTACCTAATCCTAGAGAGTACCAAGCAGCCAGAGCTACCCAGCAAGGATCTCATTCAAACTACCCTAATCCTAGAGAGTACCAAACAGCCAGAGCTACCCAGCAAGGACCTCATTCAAACTACCCTAATCCTAGAGACTACCAAGCAGCCAGAGCTACCAAGCAAGGGTCTCATTCAAACTACCTAATTCTAGAGAGTGCCAAACAGCCAGAGCTACCCAGCAAGGATCTCATTCAAACTACCCTAATCCTAGAGAGGACCAAACAGCCAGAACTACCCAGCAAGGATCTCATTCAAAATTGTTGGAGAAATCAAAAGCTTTACAGACAAGCAAAAGTTAAGAGAATTTAGTACCAACAAATCAGCTTTACAACAGATGTTAATGGGACTTAGTCAGGAAATACAAGAGAAGAAAAAGATCTACGTTAAATAAACCCCAATCAAGAAGACGGCAATAGGAACATATATATCAATAATTACTTTAAATGTAAACGGATTAAATGTTCCAACCGAAAGACACAGACTGGCTGAATGGGTACAAAAACCCATATACATGCTGTCTACAAGAAACCTACTTCAGACCTAAAGACACATATAGACTGAAAGTGAGATGCTGGAAAAAGATATTCCATGCAAATGGAAATCAAAAGAAAGCTGGAGTAGCAATCCTCGTATCAGACAGAATCAACCTTGAAATAAAAGACTATTACAAGAGACATGGAAGGACACTACATGATGATCAAGGGATAGATCCAAGAGGAAGACGACTGACAGTAACACAGCAGCAGTAGGAGATTCTAACACCCCACTTACACCAATGGACAGATCATCAAAACAGAAAATAAGAGAGAAAATACAAGGCTTAGAACAACACACTAGATCAGGTGAATCTCACTGATATCTTCAGGGCATTCCACCCAAACGCAGAAGAATACACTTTCTTCTCAAGTGCATATGGAACATTCTCCAGGACAGACCACATCTTAGGTCACAAATCAAACCTCAGTAAATTTAAGAAAAGTGAAATAGTATCGAGCCTCTTTTCTGACCACACTGCTATGAGACTAGATATCAATTATAAGGGAAAAAAAACTGTAAAAATACAAACACATGGAAATTAAACAATATGTTTCTAAATAATGAACAGGTTACTGGAGAAATCAAAAGGGAAATAAAAAAATTCCTAGAAACAAATGACAATGAAAACATATCAACTCAAAACCTATCAGTTCAGTTCAGTTGCTCAGTCGTGTCCGACTCTTTGCGACCCCATGAATCGCAGCACGCCAGGCCTCCCTGTCCATCACCAACTCCCGGAGTTCACTCAGACTCGCATCCATCGAGTCAGTGATGCCATCCAGCCATCTCATCCTCTGTCATCCCCTTCTCCTCCTGCCCTCAATCCCTCCCAGAATCAGAGTCTTTTCCAATGCAGCAAAAACAGTTGTAAGAGAGAAGTCTACAGCAATACAATCCTACCTCAAGAAACAAGAAAAAGATCAAATAGATAACCTAACTTTACACCTACAACAACTGGAAAAAGAACAACAACAACAAATCCCAAAGTTAGCAGAAGGAAAGAAATCATAAGATCAGAGCAGAAATAAACGAAACAAACAATAGTAGAGATGAATAAAACTAAAAGCTGGTTCTTTGAGAAGATAAACAAAATAGACAAATTTTTAGCCAGACTCATCAAGAAAAAAACAAGAGAGAAGAACCAAACCTACAAAATTAGGAGTGAAAAAGAAGAGGTTACAGCAGCTAATGCAGAAATACAAAGGATTATAAGAGACTACTATGAGCGCCCATATGGCAACTAAATGGACAACCTGAAAGCAGTGGACAGATTCTTAGAAAACTTCAATCTTCCAAGACTGAACCAGGAAGAAACAGAAATTATGAGCAATCCAGTTACAAGCACTGAAATCGAAACTGTGATAAAAAATCTCCCAAAAAACCAAAGCCCAGGTGCTTCACAGCAGAATTCTGTCAAACATTTAGAGAAGAGCTAATGACTATCCTTCCAAAACTCTTTCAAAAAATTTCAGAGAAAGGAACACTTCCAAACTCATTCTACGAGTCCACCATCGCCCTGATACCAAAACCAGACAAAGATAAAACAAAAAAAAGAAAATTACAGGCCAATGTCACTGATGACTGGTATCACTGACTCGATGGACGTGAGTTTGAGCAAGCTCCAGGAGTTGGTGATGGACAGGGAAGCCTGGCGTGCTGCAGTCCGTGGGGTCACAAAGAGCTGGACACAACTGCGTGACTGAACTAAACTGACTGATCACTGATGAATACAGATGCAAAAATCCTCAACAAAATTCTAGCAAACAGAATTCAACAACACATTAAAAGCTTATACACCATGATCAAGTCGGGTTATTCCAGGGATTCAAGGAGTCTTTAATATACACAAATCAATCAATGTGATATATCATATTAACAAATTGAAAGATAAAGACCATATGATAATCTCAATAGATGCAGAAAAAGCCTTTGACAAAATTCCGCAAGACTCTTTAAAAAATGGGCATAGTAGGAACCTACTTCAACATAGTAAAGGTCACATATGATAAGCCCACAGCAAACATTTTCAATAGTGAAAAACTGAAAGCATTCCCTCTAAGATCAGGAATAAGAAAAGGGTTCCCACTCTCACCACTATCATTCAACATAGTTTTGGAAGTTCTGCTGCTGCTAAGTCGCGTCAGTCGTGTCTAACTCTGTGCAGCCCCATAGACGGCAGCCCATAGGCTCCTCTGTCCCTGGGATTCTCCAGGCAAGACTACTGGAGTGGGTTGCCATTTCCTTCTCCAATGCATGAAAGTGAAAAGTGAAAGTGAAGTTGCTCAGTCGTGTCCGACTCTTAGCGACCCCATAGACTGTAGCCCACCAGGCTCCCCCATCCATGGGATTTTCCAGGCAAGAGTACTGGAGTGGGTTGCCATTGCCTTCTCCTTGAAAGTCCTAGGTACAGCAATCAGAGAAGAAAAAGAAATAAAGGAAACCAGATCAGGAAAGAAGTAAAATTCTCACAGTTTGCAGATGACATGATACTAAACATAGAAAACCCTAAAGATACCATCAGAAAATTACTAGAGCTAATCAGTGAATTTAGCAAAGTCTCAGGATACAAAATCAATACACAGAAATCACTTGCATTCCTATATTTTAACCATGAATAATCAGAAAGAAAAATTAAGGGCTCAATCCCATTCAGTTTTGCAACAAAAAGAATAAAATATCTAGGAACAAACCTACCTAAGGCGACAAAAGAATTGTATGTATAAAATTATAAGACACTGATGAAAGAAATCAAAGATGGCATAAACAGATGGAGAAACATTCCACGTTCCTGGGTAGGAAGAAGCAATAATGTGAAAATGACTATACTACCAAATGCAAACTACAGATTCAATGGGATCCTTATCAAATTACCAGTGGCATTTTTCACAGAAATAGAAAAAAATTTTCACAATTCATATAGAATCACAAAAGACCCCAAACAGCCAAAGCAGTCTTGAGAAATAAGAACAGATGTGGAGGAATTAACCTTCCTGACTTCAGACTATACTACAAAGCCACAGTCATCAAGACAGTAGGGTACTGGCACAAAAACAGAAATACAGACCAATGGAACAAGATAGAGAGCCCAGAGATAAACCCATGCACCTATGGGTACCTGATTTTTACAAAGGAAGCAAGAATATACAATGGGGCAAAGACAGCCTCTTCAGTAAATGGTGCTGGGAAAACTGGACAGTTATATGTAAAAATGAAACTGGAACACCTTCTAATGCCAGACACAAAGATAAACAAAATGGATTAAAGACCTAAATGGAAGACCAGAAACTATAAAACTCTCAGAGGAAAACATAGGCAGAACACTCAGTGACATAAATCAAAGCAAGATCCTGTTACCTACCTCATAGAGTAATGGAAACAAAAACAAAAGTAAACAAATGGGACCTAATTAAACTTAAAAGCTTCTGCACAGCAAAGGAAACTATAGACACACTGAAAAGACAACCCTCAGAAGGAGAAAATGATAGCAAATGCAACAACTGACAAAGGATTAATCCCCAAAATATACAAGCAGCTCATATAACTCAAAACCAAAAAACAGACAACCCAATCAGAAAGTGGGAAAAAGACCTAAATAGACATTTCTCTAAAGAGGACATACAGATGCCTAACAGACACAGAAAAAGATGCTCAACATCTAGATCTAGCGAAATGCAAATCAAAATTTCAGTGAGATACCAACCAACTCACACCAGTCAGAATGGCCATCATAAAAAAGTCCACAAACAATAAATGCTGGAGAGGGTACGGAGAAAAGGGAGCCTTCTGTTGGTGGGAATATAAACTGATACAGTCACTGTGGAAGATGGTATGGAGATTCCTTAAAAAACTAGGGAAAAAAACCCACCATATGACCCAGCAATCCCACTACTAGTTATATATCCTGAAGAAACCAAAACTGAAAAAGATGCATGTACCCCAATATTCACTGCAGCACTATTTACCATAACCAGAACATGGAAGCAACCTAGATGTCCATCAACAGATAAATGGATGAATCTGTGGTGCATATATACAATGGAATATTACTCAGCCATAAAAAGGAACACCTCTGAGTCAGTTCTAATGAGGCAGATGAATCGAGAGCCTATTATACACAGTGAAGTCAGTCAGAAAGAGAAAGATAAACATTGTATATTAACAGAAATATATGGAATCTAGCAAGATGGTACCTATGAATTTATTCGCAGGGCAGCAATGGAGAAATAGACATAGAGAACAGACTAATGGACATGGGGTGGGGGGCAAGAAGGAGAGGGTATGTATGGAGAGAGTAACATGGAAACTTACATTACCATACGTAAAATAAACAGCCAATGGGAATTTGTTGTATGACTCAGGGAACTCAAACAGGGGCTCTGTAACAACCTAAAGGGGTGGGATGGGGGAGAGGTTCAGGAGGGAGGCAACATGTGTATGCCTATGGCTGATTTGTATTGGTATTTGTCAGAAAACAACAAAATTGTAAAGCAATTATCCTTCAATTAAAAATTTAAAAATTGTATCTGAAGAAAATAATTATGGATGCTAAATAAAAGTTAGCTATAAAAACATACACTTAAAGCAGAGCTGGTTTTAATCGTGAAAATTTAGAAATTGGCTGTCTAGCAACATCTGTTTAGTTAAGTAAACTGAACTATAGCTGTACAAGGAATATATTATCATGCAGCCATTCAAGTATTTACATATATTTAAGGATGTTGTTCCTAATACCATGGAATAAAAATGGAAATACCAAGGCAGAAAGGAGTACAATGCTGCTTTTACGTTACACACACAGGCACACATATGCACACAGTGCAAAAAAAAGTTTCAAAGATAAACATCACAGTATTTTCATCAGTAATGTCTCAGCTGGAGGGTTACAGGGTTTTTTCCTGCAATCCAGGTACATTTCTTATGAAATTAGTAGTTTTACTCCTTTGCATCTACAACTTCTAAATCTTTGCAAGGCAGACTATTTGGGGTATTAAATAAAAAGAGGCTAAAAGGTGTAAAACATAGATTTTTAAAACATTTAATTTTTACAGATAAGTTTCTTGAGAAGATTCAAAGTAGTCATTTATTACCTGCTGTTTATTTTTTAAAAGTGAAATCTTTCATAAATAGAGTATGATGCTTTGCTTCAGAATGTGGCTCTAATCACTTAGCCAGGTCATTTGCTACATGACCCTGGATATGACACATACCTGTGCTTCAGTTTCTCCATTTATACAACAGGTGTAATACAACCATACCTGTGTTACAGGGTTGATGTGATAATAAACTAGTCAACACAAGTAAAGTGCTTGGAGAAGCTCCTAGCAAATATACATGGTCAATAAATACCAGCTACTATTACCTGCTCTTGTTGCTTTATGCCAGGAAAAAAAAATAGTAAGGAAAATCTTGGTATGAACAACACACAGGAATCCAGCATTACTCTTATATAACATCAACATAGAAAAAAATCCAGATCCAAAATAGACCAGGTGAGATTTTAAAGCAAAGGTATATCTGTGAACTAGGTCATGAAAACAACTGGGAACAAGAAATATTAAAACAATAATCGTTTTAAATAAAGGATAGCAAAATTTTTTTCTGTTGGCTAAAAAACATGAAAACTTTGTCTTGAACTGATGTATTCTAATACGGCTATCTTCTAGGAAATTAAAAGTCAGAAAAGCTCATATTTTATTTACTGCTGCTACTGCTGCTGCCAAGTCGCTTCAGTCGTGTCCGACTCTGTGCAACCCCACAGACAGCAGCCCACCAGGCTCCCTGTCCCTGGGATTCTCCAGCCAAGAATACTGGAGTGGGCTGCCATTTCCTTCTCCACTAGATATGACTAAATCAGTGGTTTTCAAACTTCAAGTTATGACCTATGGGTAGCAAAAATCAATTTAGTAATCCAGCATTTTTTGGTCCAAGAACCTAGAACAGTTATCAAAAATATGAGAAATCAGAGTGCATCACACACAGTTGAGGCAAGAATTGCTTCATACCATTTTTCCAGCAGTTAAAACATAATTTGTGTCTCTCTTGGGGCATGGTGGAAAAAAGACCTCTTATTGTGTGTCACAGTATTAAGAAATTGAAGAAAGAGTGTTCTGTACCAATATTTAAGATTTTATATGTTCATCTGAGTAACAGATTATACTTATTTTGCCCTTATAAATTTTATAATTCATATTACAATGGAGGGCAATATAAAATTAGGTTGTTATTAGACATTTAAAGGTATAACAGAAATACAAAATGGTAAAGTGTTGTGGAGTCTGGACAATGATTTTAAATTCCGTTAGAAGGAAAAAAATTACCTATTTCCATCTGGCATTTGAAAACACAGGACTGAGGATACAGAATTTTCTTTATTTGATGTCCCAGTATCAGAAAAGGCAACCTGATGTGATAAATGGGTCACTGGCATCAGAAACCCAGTAGACAGGGGCAGAAATGCCAGGTCCATAACTTATTAGCTTTATAACATTCACCAGCTAACCTCTCAGACTTGGTTTTCTTTGAAACTTAAGAATTTAAAGATTAATGAAAGGATGTATATCAAGCCTCCAACACTGCGCTCATGTATGGTGAAAAATGTAAGTCTTCTCTCATAGCTCTAAAACTCACAAAAAGTGAAATTTCTTATACCAATGTAAGAAATGGTCCAGGATAACCTCACAGCTTATCTTATTCACCCCTTAGATGACCTTCAACCAATCATACCTTGAAGACAAACCAGACAGAGCTTTCTTGAGGATCTCGGGGGTTCTATCTAGGGATGGTGGAATTTCTGGAATATCAGAATCTGTTCTGGAATCCAAGTCTCCATATCTGTCATCAATATCTGTTTCCTAAAATTAAAGAAAAAAGAAAATCACTTTGCAAAATAAAAGGGAAAAAAGTGCATGCTTGCCAATACATCTATTTATTGCTCAGAGTACCAACTCT
This sequence comes from Budorcas taxicolor, assembly GCF_023091745.1. Taxonomy (NCBI): domain Eukaryota; kingdom Metazoa; phylum Chordata; class Mammalia; order Artiodactyla; family Bovidae; genus Budorcas; species Budorcas taxicolor. Next base: position 99,356,859 of record NC_068915.1, on the reverse strand, counting down.
CATTTCCATAACTTAAAAAAAAACTATTAACTTATCTTGAATATGCAAGCACTGTTGGACATCCTAGTTAGTAAAGTTCCTGCTAAAGTCTATCAACCTAAAGGATTAATTTAAACAAAAAACACAAAAAGAAAAGTCTATATTATCTAAATCAGAAATTTACCACAGAATCAAATATTTATTGTTTCTCTGCTTAACAGAAAATATAGTGTTTGTGTTAATGTAGATTCTGATCAATGGTACATGAGTGACTGTCTGAGTGAAGTCACTCAGTCGTATCCGACTCTCTGCAACCCTGTGGACTGTAGCCTACCAGGCTCTTCTGTTCATGTACAATGGTACATAGTCTCTTTTTTATTTGATTGCAATCAAAGCATCTCCAATAGGAGTAATATCTTACATTGGCATGGCATTTTAGATAGATACATAGATAGTGAAGCTGATTCTGACCTCTGTACCCCAACACTGAATTAAATCTCTGAGACTTCTGGGTGAAGTTAAAAAATAATAGCTTTATTGCTTTGCCAGGCAAAGGAAGCCACAGCAGGCTAATGCCCTCAAAATCATGTGTCCCAACTTAGAGTAGTGAGAAGTTTTATAGTTATGGGGTGTGATCAACTTGTGGACATTCTTGAGACTGGCTGGTGCTAAGTAAGGTCAGCATCATCAACCTTCAGGTTCCAACTGGTCTGGGGTCTGTGTGCTTGTGGGCAGCGTACCCTCATTAATCATTAACTTCTCCCACCTGATGGGGGTTTCAGTATGTGCACAACAGCTCAAAGATATTGCCATGGGTATCCCTTACTGGGGACCAGAACCTCGCCCCAAGGCTGCACTACTGTTTCTCTTGACTGTTTCTCCCTTGTCTTGCATCCCCTCCCTTTCCTAATTAACAACTGCTTGAATCTGGCTGTTGGAACTCAGTGAAGATCAGGGAGGCTGAATGAAGGCTATTTCCTGTAATCAGATGAATGGGGGACACACAAAGGCTCTGCACCAAGGAGTCCTACAGGGCCCTGCTAGGTATCAATAGATAGACAGATATAAATATGTAGATATACAGATACATACACACACACACACACACACACATATATAAATAAATATATATTCATATAAAAAGAGATCAAATCAGTCAATCTTGGGGTTCCTTTAGAGGAAATCAATCCTGAACATTCATTGGAAGGACTGATCCTAAAGCTGAAGCTTCAATACTTTGGCCACCTGATGTGAAGAGCCAACTCATTGGAAAAGACCTTGATACTGGTAAAGACTGAAGGCGGGAGGAAAAGGGGATGACAGAGGATGAAATGGTTGGATGGTATCACCAACTCAATGAACATGAGTTGGAGCAAACTCCAGGAGATGGTGAAGGACAGGGAAGCCTGGCTTGCTACAGGCCATGTGGTTGCAGAGTGGGATGCGACTTAGCAACTGAATGACAATATACATATAATTATTCAAAACATTCAAACTTTCATCATTTTATTAGATCCTCAAGAGATAATCCTGGCCACGATGGTGGAGTACAAAATCCTGGAGCCCACCTCCTCTCATGGGCACACCAAGTTTACAACTATTATCAGAACAGCTACTGAGGAGAAAGAGTGATGGAATCTACCAGAAAAGATCTTCTACAACTAAAGATACAAGGAAAAATCCACAAGGAGAAGGAAAGGAGGAGCAGTGGGGGTGGTACAGTCAAGATTCATACTATAGAAAAAGCAGTTTTAAGAGGAAAGATTATAGTGAAGCAAGCCTACCTCAGTCTCCTAAAACAAGGAAATAAAAGCAAAAATAAATGAGATCTAAGGAGACTTAAAAGCTTTTGCACAGCAATGAAAACCATCAACAAAACAAAAAGACAACCTACTGAATGAGAGAAAATATTTGCAAATGTTATGACTAATAAGGGGTTAATATCCAAAATATACAAACAGCTCATACAACTCAATATCAAAAAAACCCAAACTCAATCAAAAAATGGGTAGAAGACCTGTATACACATTTTTCCAAAGAAGACATAAAAATGGCCAATAGGCACATGAAAAGGGGCTCAACATTACTAATTATCATAGAAATGAAAATCAAAACCACAATGACATATCACGTCACATCTGTCAGAGTGACTATCATCAAAAAGACACAAATAGCAAATGCTGGCAATGATACGGAGAAAAGGGAACACTGGACACTGTCGGTGGGACTACAAATCTGCATAGGCACTGTGAAACCAGCATGGAGGTTCCTGAAAGAGCTAAAAATAGAACTCCCATATGATTCTGCAACTCTACTTCTGTGTATATTTCTGAAAAACAAAAAAGAAAAACACTAATTCAAAACCATACACACACCACAATGTTCAAAGCAGCATTGTTTATAATGGCCAGCAGCATGTGGCAGCAAGCTAAGTGTCCATCAACAGATGAATGGACAAAGAAGATGTGTGGTATTGGGGCTTTCCTGTTGGCTCAGTGGTGAAAAGTCCGCCTACCCACGCAGAAGACACCAGTTTGGCCCCTGATATGGGAGGATCCCACAAGCCGTGGACCAGCTAAGCCTGTGCACCACAGCCATTGAACCTGGGCTCTAGAACCCGGAAACTGCAACTACTGAAGGCTGTGTGCCTAGAGCCCATGCTCTACAACAAGAGAAGTGACCATCGTGAGACGTCTGCACACCGCAACTAGAGAAAAGCCCGTGCAGCAACGAAGACCCACACAGCCGAAAATAAATAAATAAAATTATAAAAAAGATGTGGTGCGCGCACGCACACACACACACACACACACACACACACACACACAGGAATGCTACTCAGACATGAAGAAGAATAAATTTTGCCATCTGCAACAACATGGATGGACCTGGAGGGTATTATGCCTAGTGAAATCAGTTCAGTTCAGTTCAGTCGCTCAGTCGTGTCTGACTCTTTGCGATCCCATGAACCGCAGCACGCCAGGCCTCCCTGTCCATCACCAACTCCCAGAGTTCACCCAAACCCATGTCCATGTTCAAAAGCATCAATTATTTGGCACTCAGCTTTCTTTATAGTCCAACTCTCACATCCATAATGACCACTGGTAGCAATCTTCATTAAAGAGGGCCACAGACATAAATGCTTTGGGAGAGGTTTACAAAGGGAGAAATTGAGGGAAAGCAGCTGAAATGGGTGAGAAGGAAGAGAATATTCACAACGGGTGAATACAAGCAGAAGGAGCACTGAGCAGAGAGTTGGGCCAGAAGTTGATCCTAAGAATGAAAGTATATAGGGAGATTCTAAATGTTTAGGAAATCTCCAACCAAACTCAGCCCTCATTAGCACCAAAGTTGTGGCAAATTTCATCACCCCTTCCAACTGTTTCTTTACCCACAAAAACTGGAAACATTAAAAAAAAAAAAAACTGGAAATATTTAATGTCAAGGACTCAAGTCAGTCAGTGAAACAATAAGCTATTATTATTATTACTTTCAAATCTAATTCCTCATTAAGTAGCTTACCAAATAAAATGGGTACCAAATAAAATGCCTTGGGTAGCATTATCAATATTCATAAAGGAATAATAAGCTTTTGATCACTAACTATAAATCTCTTATCAAATAATTACAAAGTTAAATGTGACATTATACCAAAAATGACAAATAAAGCAAATGTCGTGTTCCCACTGTAACCCTGAGAGTCAGCTGACCTCAGAGCAGCTTAAACAAATAGCTGTTGACTAGTAAACCACCAGGCAGGACATCTCCTGTCAACATCATGGAACCTGCGGTTAGCCTGACGTGCCAGCAGGTTTTCGACACCTGGAACAATGGAACACATCACTTTTATTTCTTTGCTCTGCTACTCTTTTTTTCCCTGTCAATAACCCAGAGTGTTGGAAGCGTGGTGTGAGTGGTCGTGGAGATGGTGACTAATGGAAGTGGCTCCATAAGGTATATCACCAGGTTACAGAGAGAGTACCACACTAGGAGTCGGGAGTTTCAAGTACACTGGTCACCCAGTACCTGGTGGGGATGGGGGCTGGAGGGTGGGGATTAGTTCCAGGACCTTCTAAGATACAAAAATCCAAGAAGATACAGTATTTGTATACAATCTATATACATCCTTTCATACACTTTACACCATCTCTAGATTAATTATAAAACCTAATACGATGTAAACAGTTGTAAGCACAATGTAAACAATTGTGTGTGTGCTTAGTCACTCAGTTGTATCCGACTCTTTGCGACCCATTGGGCTGTAGCCTCCCAGGATCTTCTGTCCATGGGATTTTCCAGGCAAGAACACTGGAGTAGGTCGCCATTTCCTTCTCCAGAGGATCTTCTCAACCCAGGGATCAAACCCACATCTCCTATATTGGCAGGCAGATTCTTTACCCACTGAGCCATTGGGAAGCATCTTGCAAACAGTTGTGGTTTGGTTGCTAAGTCGTGTCCAACTCTTTGTGACCCCATGGACTGTAGCCTGCCAGGCTCCTCTGTCCATGGGACTTCCCAGGCAAGAACACTGGAGTGGGTTGCCATTTCCTTCTCCAGGGGATCTTCCCCACTCAGGGATCAAACCTGGGTCTCCTACATTGCAAGCAAATTCTTTACCAACTGAGACACCAGGGAAGCCCAAATACAGTTGTGAGTATGCCACAAATTTAAGTTTTCCTTGTTGGGACTTTCTGGGATTTTTTTTTTTTTTCAAATATCTTGATCCACACTTGGTTGAATCCAGACTCACAACCCACAGATATGAGGGCTGACTGTCCTAATTCCACCTCTACTTTAACTAGCAATGACAAAAGGCAAAACACTTGACCCTAAAGAAAATCAGCCTCTGGTTTCCATAAAAAATAAAAGCACTGCACTTTCCAACAAACTGCCTCAAAGTCCACTTGGTAATAAAGGTGATGTGCCCCAACCCTCTGCAGTAGTTCATAAGCTTTGTGAGAAGAGGAAACACTACTGGCTTCACTTTTGACTCCCTAGAGGTTGGCAGAGGACCTTGCCCAGCGGCTGGCACTTACTATGTAAATATGTGTTGAATTAACTGAGTCTGTAAACTTATGCTAACATTTGAGATTAAAACAGTTCTCAACCGTTCTTGCTAGGTGAATGATTTTGGCCATGTCACCTTGCTTGGGACCTCCTTTTAGCACTCGTGAAACGAGGGCTTCTGACTATGAAGGGTTATGGGCTGTTCTTTTGCAAATATATAAAGACAATGAAAGTGTATCTGGTAAATGATGAATGGAAGTTGAAATAAAGTTTCTTTATTACCCTGAAAATCTCATTCCTACAGTGAAACAAACTTCAAAAGCACTTTACAAATGTCGATTTATTTATATCTCACATTACCTTATAGATTTAAGTAAATAATCACATCCTTTTTGTAAGTGAAAAAATTTCGGCTCACAAAGATTGAGTAAAGCCCCACAAGTTGACTCAGCTTGAAGCAATGTAGCCAGGAGGCAGAAAGAAAATTTAAATGACAATTTTTCCACAAACTGATCTGCAGATCCAGTGTAATCCCAGTCATGTCAATCGGCTTTTATTTTGTGTGGAAATAAACAGGCTGACTCTAAAATTGATACGAAAACGCAAAAGGACCTTAAGAGCCAGAACCACCTGCAGATAAAAACAAAACTGAAGGACTGACACTGTTTTCAAACGTTACTAAGCTGTAACTGTGACGCTGGCACAAAAACTGACCAATGGAATAGAAGAAAGGATCTAGAAATTAATCCACACTTATATGGCCTATTGACTTCAACAAAGTTGAAAGGTAATTCAATATACAATGCTGGAATAATTAGATAATTATATAAAAGGAAGGAAGGAAGGAAAAACTTTGATCCATACTTCACACTACTTACAAAAATTAATTCAAAATAGATCAGACATTTACATAAAGCTATATAATTCTCCAAGCCAGGCTTCAGCAATACGTTAACTGTGAACTTCCAGATGTTCAAGCTGGTTTTAGAAAAGGCAGAGGAACCAGAGGAACTGCCAACATCCACTGGATCATGGAAAAAGCAAGAGAGTTCCAGAAAAACATCTATTTCTGCTTTCTTGACTATGCCAAAGCCTTTGACTGTGTGGATCACAATAAACTGTGCAAAATTCTGAATGAGATGGGAATACCAGACCACCTGACCTGCCTCTTGAGAAACCTATATGCAGGTCAGGAAGCAACAGTTAGAACTGGACATGGAACAACAGACTGGTTCCAAATAGGAAAAGGAGTATGTCAAGGCTGTATACTGTCACCCTGCTTCTTTAACTTCTATGCAGAGTACATCATGAGAAACGCTGGGCTGGAAGAAGCACAAGCTGGAATCAAGATTGCCGGGAGAAATATCAGTAATCTCAGATATGCAGATGACACCACCCTTATGGCAGAAAGTGAAGAGGAACTAAAAAGCCTCTTGATGAAAGTGAAAGAGGAGAGTGAAACAGTCGGCTTAAAGCTCAACATTCAGAAAACGAAGATCATGGCATCTGGTCCCATCACTTCATGGGAAATAGATGGGGAAATAGTGGAAACAGTGTCAGACTTTATTTTCTGGGGCTCCAAAATCACTGCAGATGGTGATTGCAGCCATGAAATTAAAAGACGCTTACTCCTTGGAAGGAAAGTTATGACCAACCTAGATAGCATATTCAAAAGCAGAGACATTACTTTGTCAACAAAGGTCCGTCTAGTCAAGGCTATGGTTTTTCCAGTGGTCATGTATGGATGTGAGAGTTGAACTGTGAAGAAAGCTGAGCGCAGAAGAATTGATGCTTTTGAACTGTGGTGTTGGTGAAGACTCTTCAGAGTCCCTTGGACTGCAAGGAGATCCAAACAGTCCTAAAGGAGATCAGTCCTGGGTGTTCTTTGGAGGGAATGATGCTAAAGCTGAAACCAATATTTTGGCCACCTCATGCGAAGAGTTGACTCAATGGAAAAGACTCTGATGCTGGGAGGGATTGGAGGCAGGTGGAGAAGGGGATGACAGAGGATGAGATGGATGGATGGCATCACCAACTCGATGGACATGAGTTTGGGTGAAATCATGTTCACCCAATGTTGGGTAATGGACAGGGAGGCCTGGTGTGCTGCAATTCATGGGGTTGCAAAGAGTCGAACGTGACTGAGTGACTGAACTGAACTGAACTGATACAATTCCATAAACTCTTTGTGACCTAAGGTTAGGCAAAGACTTAAATACGACAACAAAGAAGTAGGATTCATAAAAGAAAAACTGATAAATAAAACCACTTCAAAATTAAAATGTTCTGCTTTTCAAAAGACACTGTTAAGAGAAAGAGAAAACAGCTATGGACTGGGAAAAGATATCTGCAAGAGAGATTGTGTGCTCAGTCATGTCCAGCTCTTTGCAACCCCATGGACTACAGCCCAAGAGGCTCCTCTGTCCATGGAATTTTCCAGGCAAGAATACTAGAATGGGTTTCCATTTCCTACTCCAGAGGATCTTCCCAACCCAGGGATCGAACCCATGACTCTTGTGTCTCCTGCATTGGCAGGCAGATTCTTTACCCCTAGCACCTCCTGGGAAGACCTGATATTTGCAAATCACATGTCAAATAAGGGTCTTGCATCCACAATCTATTAAGAATTCCCAACATTCAATAAGAAAACAATCGATGTAATCAAAATACATGGGCAAAGCTTTATTTGAACAGACATCTCACTGAAGGCAGTAGTACACTGACGGTAAACTGGCATATGAAGAAACGCTCACCATCTTAGTTATTAGGGAGTTAAAGTGAAAGTCCCTCAGTTATGTCTGACTCTTTGTGACCTATGGACTATATAGTCCATGGAATTCTCCAGGCCAGAATCTGGAGGGGGGTAGCCTTTCTCTTCTCCAGGAGATCTACCCAACCCAGGGATCGAAACCAGGTCTCGTATTAGGCAGATTCTCATCAGCTGAGCCACAAGGGAAGTCCAAGAATACTGGTGTGGGTAGCCTATCCCTTCTCCAGTGGATCTTCCCAACGCAGGAATTGAACCAGGGTCTCCTGCATTGCAGGCGGATTCTTTACCAACTGAGCTATCAGGGAAGTTATTAGGGAAAGGCAAATCAAAACCATGGTAAGAGACTATGACACACCTTCTAGCATAGCTAAAAAAATAAAAACTGAACATACCAAGTCTCAGAGAAGATGTATTGAAACTGGGCCTCTCATACACTGCTGGTGGGAATGTGTACAATCATTCTGGAAAAGAGTCTGGCAGTTTCTTAAAAAGTTAAATACACGTCCACCCTATGACAGTCATTTCAATACCAGGTATCTGCCCCAAAGAAATGAAAGCATATGTCCACACAAAGACTGTACACAATGTTCATGGCAGCTTTCTTTGTAATAGCTCCAAACTGAAAACAACTCAAATGTTGCAAAGGACAAACTGGGCTACATCCATACAATGGAAAACTACTCAGCAACAAAACAAACTACCAATGTATGCAACAATATGGGTGAATGTCAAAAAAAATTATGCTGCGTAAAAAGAAGCCTGACAAAATGTACATATGATATGTATACATATACATATATGTGGGTATATGGATATATGTATTGAATTCTATTTACATAAAATTCTGGAAAATACACATTCATCTATAGTGCCAGAAAGCAGATCAGTGATTACTGTGCTCACTTGTGTCTGACTCTTTGTGACCCCTGTGGACTGCAGCCTGCCAGGCTCCTCTGTCCATGGGACTGCCCCAGCAAGATTACTGGAATGGGTTGCCATTTCCTCCTCCAGGGGATCTTCTGACCCAGGGATCAAACCCATGTCTCCTACCTCTCCTGGATTGGGAGGTGGATCCTTTAACCACTGAGCCACCAGGGAAGCCCAATCAGTGATTATCAAAAGGTAAAAGGGGAATACAAAAGGGCAGGAGCAAACTTCTAGCGGCGACGGGTTTGTTCGCTATCTTTATTGCAGTGATCAATTCATGGGCGTATGCGTATGCCAAACTGCACAGTGTAATAAGCATGGTCACTTTAGTGTATGTCACACAGGTCATGGGGACTCCTGAAGAGTACACAGGAGCCTGTGTCAGGGAGAGAGAACTGAAGTGCTTCTCGGCACTGGGGACTGAAAAGGCAGGAAGAAAACCATTCAAGATGATGGCTCCAAAGAAGTCTCTAAACTAATGACAGCAAGCAGCAGTTTAGAATGCAACAAAGGATAACACATTAAATCAATCACAACTCCCACCCCTCTTACATCTAGTCCCCTAAAAAGTGAGTCAGATGACCAGTGTCAGCTTCTCCACTCCACTACAGGCCCCTTGAGGTTCACACTGATCCCTGTACCTGCTGCTAAGTCACTTCAGTTGTGTCCAACTCTTTGCGAGTCTATGGACTGTCCGTGGGTTCTCCAGGCAAGAACACTGGAGTAGGTTGCCATTTCCTTCTACAGAAGATTCCTGTACCTAGCATTAAAACTGCGAACAAGCATATGGAAAGCCTCAAGTGACACAGAGTTCTGTGCCTAAAAGGATGGAAGCCTTTTAAAAATCTTGAATCTAAACAGTTCTTGGGCTTCCCTGGTGGTTCAGTAGTAAAGAATCGCCTGCCAATACAGGAGATACAGGTTCAGTCCCTGGGCTGGGAAGATCCCCTGGAGAAGAGAATGGCTACCCACTCCAGTATTCTTGCCTGGGAAATCCCATGCACAGAGGAGCCTGGTGGGCTACAGTTCACAGGGTTGCAAAGAGTTGGAACCAACTTAGTGACTAAACAACAACAAACAGCTCTTACTTGAAAGAATAGTAGTTTATATTCCTGATTTCAGCATTTTCTCTCAGTCTCTTCACTGTTTCCAGTGCTAAGTCTCTCCAGTAATGTCCAGCTCTTTGCAACCCCATGGACTGTAGCTGCCATGCTCCTTTCTCCATAGGATTTTTCAGGCAAGAATACTGGAGTGGGTTTCCATTTCCTTCTCCAGGGGATCTTCCCTACCCAGGGATCCAACGTGGGTTTCCTGCATCGCAGGCAGATTCTTTACCAACTGAACCACCACAGAAGCCCTTTCTTATTCTCAGCTATTAAATGGGAAATATTGCTAACCCACACAGTTAGGGAGCAAATAAAGTTAAGATGCAAAATTACTGTTTTCTCTAAATCACTCTAAAAGCATCAGCGATCATGACTACTACTGCTTTGTTGTTGATCAGCTGCTGAATCGTGTCCGACTCTTTGTGACTCCACAGGTTGCAGCACACCAGGTTTTCCTGTCCTTTACTATCTCCTGGAATTTGCTCAAATTCATGTCCACTGAGTTGGTGATGCTATCTAACCATGTCATCCTCTGCCACTCTCTTGTCCTTTTGCCTTTGTTCTTTCCCAGCATCAGGGTCTTTCCCAATGAGTTGGCTCTTCACATCAAGTGGCCAAAGTATTGCTACTACCACTGCTGAGTTAGGAACTATGATAATGCAGTACAAAACCAATTTGTGTCATCTTAATTCAACTGAATCTTCACTGAGTTTGATGATTCCACCGCTGGCCTCCTGATCATCTGACATTACACTCTCTAAAGTGACATTCCAACAGTATCCCAGTCAGAGCTGAGTTCTAGTTCCAGCTCTGCACCTGTTTGAGGTCATTTTGGGTAATAACACACACAGTCTAAGGCAAGTTTATTATTTAAAAATACACACACATGCACATATATACACATATGTATGAACTAAATTTTTTCTAAGATCTCTTGAAGCTCCGCAGCTCTCAGACCGTACTTTATTGGGAAAATTTAAAGCATCAAACACTGATTTCCCCCTTCTGTTTTTCAAAATGTTTCTGTTTCTAACCTCGATTCCTTCTTTCCTTTCCCCGAATACCCCAATTATCTGTATTCTCCACACTACATCTGCTTTCTTTTTCCTAGGAATGGCCCACCCTCATCAGCATCTTCACTCCCACTTGACTTCTTTATATAAATACTTGTCTTTCCTTGTTTGAAAAAGGAAATTTTTACTCAATCCTCCAGTCCTTTCTAGCTGCTATTCTGTGCTTTCACTGGCACTTTCTACAATTACTACCAATTTTTACCTCTCACATTCCTCGGCCTAAACCTCAGCTTCTATGAAGGTCTTTGGCTAAATCCCATGTTCTCCACCTCTTCCTCATTTCTAAATACTAATGACAAAATCTTCTAAGCAATCCCTCCTCCTCTAGCTCTCAAGAGCTCTCTATTTTGGCGTCTTCCTTACATCTCCAGCCTACTGTAAACATGCCCCATAAAATAAAGTAAAAATAAAAATTAAAAAATAAATAAATAAATAAAAGCAAAAAAAAAGTCTCTATTGTTGTTCAGTCACTAAGCCCTGTCCAACTCTTTGCAACCTCCACAGAAGCCAGGCCTCCCTGTCCTTCACTATCTCCTGCTCAAACCCATGTCCTTTGAGTCAGTGATACCACTGAACCATCTTATGCCCTGTTGTCCCCTTCTCCTGCCCTCAGTCTTTCCCAGCATCAGGGTCTTTCCCAATGAATCGGCTCATGACATCAGGTGGCTAAATTACTGGAGCTTTGGCATCAGTCCTCTAGACTTCAGTCCCATTCCCACCACCAACTGGAGCCACTTCCTAGAGAATGCCGTACCTGCCCTACTCAACTCACCCATCTCCCCTCAACTCACCCATCTCCCGCATCACCTGCAAAAACCCTGCAAAACTGCCCATTCCTTTTTGCTTTTTTCTTAAGTCTCTTAAGTTGTGGACCAAAATGTGTCTCCAGCGGGCTCTTTTATTAGTCTTACCCTTGTCTAGGGTCCCATCACCATCATCTAAAATATGCTTCCTGTCTCTCAACCCCTACTTGTCCACTCTTCCTAGACTTAGGACGTGCCCTCATTATTTCATATGTATAGCATTTGCAATACATGCCTATTTGGTTTCTCTGTGGCAGTTCTCTTCCCCTTTCAACACTTTCTCCAGACTGCTGCTAGAATGACAGGCTAATGCCTCTGCAAAAACTTCTCAGTGGCTTCCAGGAGTCCACAGAAGAAAGCTTAACCTCCCTCGCAAGACCCTTAAACTCCCAACCACTGCTTGCAAACTATAGTTTATACTCCAGGACTATCAAACTAAGCTCAGTTCACTGTGCCTAGAATGCTGATTTAAGAAATAGTTCCACGTGCCCTTTGCCTAGAATGCCTTTCCCTGACACCTGTCTACCTAGCAAGTCCCCAGGCATCTTTTAATTCGAAACTCAACCCTCATCTCCTCTTTCAAGCCTTTCCTGTTGTCTCCATATAGTGTCCAGCTATGCCCTCTTTGCTAAGAGCGAAGTAAAGAAGCCTCCTTCAGACATCTATTAAGTCTAATTATGTGTGGCTCCTGGGGGGGTTCCTTGAGGGAGTGGTCTTGCTATCTCTTAAGTATTATTCCAGCATTCAGCAACAGGGAACATTTTCACTTGCTAATGCCCTGGAGCACAGAGCTTTCTCTCAGAATAAGTCTCCAGGTCCTGAAGGAAGAGAAGGTCATGTTAATAACACCACTGTAAAAAGACTACAAAATGGCATGGGAGTGTACAATAACAGCAGAATAGAACACACTTCCTGTACTTCTTTCATTAATTTCGTTAAGGGTTTTCGCCTTTACTGTAACTTGACTAGAGAAGGCACTTAGAAGAGTTTAAATGAACCAAATATTAACCAGCCTCTGATGTGCAGGCTGACTTTATAATGGCCCTTGACCTGGAAATACAGCCGCATTCAAATATACACCCTGATAAGAAAGGAGGAAGAGAGGATAGAGTTCAATGACTCAGAGCCTGCCAAGTCAAAAGTTCCTTGCGATAAACTCTAAAAGGATGCAATATTTTAGACATGGTTTGAAAAATGCTCATCCTTGATGATTTAGAAATCTTAACACAAGTGGTTACACATGGCACCATCTACTCATAGAAAAGAGAACCCAGCTAGCTATGTATTAATGAAAACTAACAGAAACATAGAACATATATTGTGTGCATCATGATCATACATATTCGCATGTTTGTAAATTTATGGATAAATTAAGGTTGACAATAAAACGTAACAGTGCAGCACTTATAAATAAATATGCAGCGTTAACCCACTCACAGTTAGCTAGAGACAACAGTTCTGATGGCTCCAATCAAACCAGAGAAGTAGTTTTCGTTTTAAATGTAGTATTAGGGCATTAAGAAACTAATTACTTCAAAAGTTATTTTATGGATGGCTTCCTAAACATGTTTTTTCTTTTTAAAAGCTTGTTATTTTCTCCCAGTTAAGGAAGTGATCATGGGGAAGCTGGTATTTCCTTGGTTCTAAACTATACCAGTGCTAAAACAAAACAAACCCCAACCTAATTAATTCTATTTTTGGTCTGGTTTCCAAGGCAATTTTCACAAAAACTATTCTCAGCCCACTGTTTTTAGCTTTGTAACATCAACCTTCAGTAGCCAGAAACTGTTATACTTTGTGTAATCCCTTGACACAAGTTCTATCATAGATCACTTTATTCCACCTGCCTCTCAAGGGTCAAGGGAAAAAAAAAGGATCTGTCTTCCCATTGATTTTAAAGTTTCTTTCCTACAATCACTGTTGTGGGATGTGTTCCCACCTAAGTTTTACAACTTTGGTTACCTCAAGTTCATCAGCATCAAGTTTCTGTGGAACCCTCCCCAAATTGGAACTGTGAGTCTCAGTTGTGTCCAACTCTTTGCCACCCTATGGACGCATGTGGCCTCTATCCATGGAATTCTCCAGGCAAGAATACTGGAGTGAGTGGCCATTCCCTTCTCCAGGGGATCTTCCCAACTCAGGGATTGAACCTGGGTCCCCTGCATTGCAGGCAGATTCTTTACCATCTGAGCCACCAGGGAAACCCTTCTCAGCAACTGTACAAACAAGAAAAAAGGGAATCGGGAACAGTTTCTAGTTCTAAGAGGCCACTGACCCGACCTTGAGCAATCGACTTCACTTCTGTAATACAAACTACAGTACCTGCTTCCAAAAAAGAATGCGTCCAGAATTACCTTCCGTGCTTTGAGTTTCTAAGATAAAATGGAATTTAACAGAAGATTTTATAAAACAATCTTATTGCCCGGCCCAATTTCCTAAACGGTCAAGGATAAAAAAAAATTGTAAAACTGGACTCCCCCCCCCCCCCGCCGCCCAAATTTCTACTTGCACCACTGTATTACCAAATAAGCTGAAGTCTGTCTCTTTCCAACTTTTTAAAAAGCATACTAGCATTATATCTACTTATTCTTCAAGGTGAAGTAAAGGCAATCTGTAGAGATGGAAATTTTAAAAGTCCTTATGAATTCACGTTATCAGGTCAGATGAAATCCACTGGTAGAAGTGCATTGTCTGCCGCGGACTCAAAAGAAGCTGGAGGGTCACAATGTAGGAAACTCTCAAACCTCTGAAATCTATCATTCTGAGAAAGGACAGAGGAAACGAAAGTGCTGATGGGGGAGCGCGAGAAGCCAAGCGTCAAGGTACGATGACAGGTTAGAAGGGTAGGTACGTGTCTTAAGTTTAGTCCTAACTCTCCCGAGAAGAGGTGAGGCGCGGCTACTGGAGACGCTGCGAACTCTTAGGGTGGGAGGGACCATCCCGGTTCTAGCGTCGGCCCCAGACCCCGGGGAGGAGGGACTGGAATTGCAGAAAGTAAACTGGAGTCAAGTTGAATCCTGCAGCCGTCCCGGGAGCGGCCGCGGTCAGCCCGAGAAGCGCACCGTCGCTGGGGTCCGGCTCCCACTGAATTTAGCCGGGCGGGAGCGCGGCGCGGCCAGCAGCTTCACTGGACATTCCGCGGGGCCCCACCCTCGCTCCCTCCCTCCCAGGTGTCCCGGCCCCATCGGGACGCAGCCCGGGACGCGGGGGCTCTCCACTTACCTTGTCACTGGTGCTCTCGGTTTCGTGGTCGCCGCCGGCCGCCTCTCCCTCGCGGGGTGGCGCCGCCGCCTCTCCCCCGGGGCCCGGGCCGCCGCCTCCCCGGTGCCTGAGTTCCCACATCTCCGGCTCCAGCGCCCCCGAAATCCGAGCTTGCGCGCGAGGTCTCGAAGTCCCGCCGAGCCGCGGCCACTCACACGCCTCACCGCGCCCCCCCCCCCCCGCACCCCACCTGCAGGCGCCGCTGCCGCCGCCGCCGCCGCCGCGCCGGGTCACCCCCAAAACGGCATCAACGAGCGAGCGCTCGTGGCCGCCTCCAGCGAGCGCGGCGCCGGGGGCCGGCTCGGGGAGCCCGGCCGGAGCGGAGAAGGCGGGGGCGCGGCGGGGGGCGGCCGCTGGTTGCCAGGTGCGCGTCCCCACGCGGAGGCCCAGGTGGGCGGAGGAGAAAGGACCGGGAGGGCAGGAGCAAGCCTGACCCGCTTTGGCGCTCCGCCGGCGCGCCCGCCGCCCGGGCCCTGCCACTCCCCGCCCCGCCCCCCGGCCCCAGGAGTCAGCCGCTCCCGGCCCCCTCCACCTTTCTCCCGGTTCCTGCCTCCTGCAGCCAGGTCACGCGCCGCAGGCCCCACCCCGCCCCGCCCCTCTGCGCTGCACTGCGGTTCCCACAGCCCCGCCTCCCTCGCCGGGGTGACGTCATGGGTCCCGACCCGAGGCTCCGCCCCGGCCTCCTGCGAGCGCGCAGGTGGTGTGGCTCCGAGGCAAGGTGCGGGCTGGAGCGCGCGGGAGGAGCAAGGAGGTGGAGGAGGGTCGAGCTGCTCGCTCGAAAATGAGGGCTGAGAACTTGTGGACTCGCCCCGGAGCCACTGGGGGGCCGGAAGAACTCCTCGAAGGCCGCCAGGTCAGTATTGACCGCGCTCGGCCCCTACCCCTTCTCAGGGCTCTCCGGCCGCGGCAGCTTGACACACCTCGGCGTTCAAACCTCAGAGGTTCAGGAGGCGTCCAGAAGCAGAAACCTGTCGGGCAGGATGAACCCGACGGCTTGGAGGCATTCTGCCCGATCTCACCACCTGCAAAAATGGGAGCTGCGTCGGCCTCACTGGGCGTCCTGGGATGAACTGCTTCTCCAAGGAATTCGAAGACTGAAATCTCTCCAAAAACCACTGCCTAGGGTCTGGAGAGAGAACCAGGACTCTGAAATGCCACCAGGTGCGGTTGCCAACCAGCTAATCTCTAAGCAGTCATGGACCTTGAGCTGCTAAAGTTGGAACAGGAAGGGCACAGGATCCGCCTTAATTCCCTTCCAAATCCTGTTAGAAGGTGATTAGTTTTCTTGACACGTATGTACCACCTGGTCATTACTGACAAGCTGACACATGGGACGAGGGGTAGGGAGGAGACAGGCCATCACACAAACAGGACAGCATTTAGTAGAACACACTTATAGAAGTAAATCAACAATATAAAATCTCTCAAGGTCATTACTGACCCATTGAAAACAAGTTATGTGGTTCTGAAAACTGAATAACAAGCAGAAATAAAAAGTCAAAGTAGGACGCACTGGAAACCAGGGCACAAAGACATTATTTTCCATCATCAAACAGATCTTTAAAGCTCTGAGTTCAGATCGGGTCGTCATATTTTCAAAGGGATAGAGAGGAAAATCAGTCTTCCGGGAAGAGCAAAAATAACAAAAGATATGAGAAAATAAGTCCTTTGAGTCACAGTCATGGTGTGATTATCCTTAAGGAACGGACGACTATAGGGTGACTAGTTTAATCCATTGTTCTTCATTTCTTTGGAGAACCAGAGATGAAGCACTGCCTGATTCTCAGGAACATGAGGTTGAAGAGACTGATGAAGGCAGTGATGGAGTCTCCCATCTGAGGTCTTGTTAAGGAGCCTGAGTTCTAGCTCCACCAATGCCGCTAATTAGGTGTGGCCTTGGATAAGTCATTAAGCCTCAGTGTCCCCAGCTATAAAGTCGATAGTTGGGAGGATGGCTTTTGTGGTCCTTTCCAGCTTACAAATGATTCTACGACTAAAGCCTCTCTGCATCAGATGCCAATCCTTCCTTGCTCCCGTGGCTCAAGAATAGGGGAGCTGATATGGCACCCAAATGGTTTCCTCCTTCCCCTAATCAACCCAAGAGCAATTAAAAATATTTATTTTTGGCTGTGCTGGGTCTTCCTTGCTATGCACGGGCTTTCTCTAGTTGCGGTGAGCAGAAGCTACTCTGTAGTTGCGGAGAACTGGCTTCTCATTGCAGTGGCTTCTTTTATTTCAGCTTGTGGGTTCTAGAGCACAGGCTTAGCAGCTGCGGTGCTCAGATTTAGTTGCCCTGCAGCACGCGGGATCTTTTCAGACCAGGGATCAAACCTATGTCCTCTGCATTGGCACGTGCATTCTTAACCACTGGACCACCAGGGAAGTCCCTACAAGAGCTCCTTTGACTTTGTTCTGCCTTTGCTGCTGGAGAGGGGGAAAAAAAAAATGATGAGAAAGGTAGTGAGAACAGTGGCAGGAGGGAACAATAGCGGGCAGGAGCGCATGCCAGAAGAAACAGTAGTCCCAGACCAGGAAATGTGGGCCCAGGTATTTAGCCTGCCAAAGGAAATGGCAACCCACTCCAGCGTTCTTGCCTGCAAAACCCCATGGACAGAGAAGCCTGGTGGGCTACAGTCCATGGGGTCGCAAAGAGCTGGGCATGACAACGATTGAGCACAGAGTGGTTTACTACTTTATCTCGCCCTTCCTTAAATTCTACTTCCTGTGTTTCAGCACAGATGGTCATTTCTTTCTGTCTTCAGTATACTTATTGCTACTCATTGAGAGCTTACACTGAACCGAGATAGCAGGAACGACTTTCTATTCATCCTCACAGCCCAATCCCTTGCAACAGTGCTGGCCCTCACCCTCATGCAGTCAACACTTTTGTGGAAGAAGTGAGTGAAGAAATGAATGAATAGCAGAGGTGCAGCATAACCAGGGAAAGATATATAGTATTTGCATTTTTTAATAAACAGTCTATATTAGCCTTAGAAAGGTATTCACGTGTCTTTGTTTTTCACTTGATATGAAAAAGATTGATTTTAACATGTATTAAAAGGGGGTTATAGTAATGACTAGTACATTTTTTTATTTTAGGTGTATTATGCTATAGTCTGGAGAAAGCAATGGCACCCTACTCCAGTGGAAAATCAGGCAAGAGTACTGGAGTGGGGTGCCATTGCCTTCTCTGGACGATAGCATAATACACCAACCACACTGGCCTTACTGAGCCCTGTGGTGTCAGACTTCCTCAGTGTCTTTTCATTTTTATCTTTCGTTTTCCTTCATTCAAGGAGCTTACCTTCTCAAAGTTTATTACACTTAATGTTCTGTGGTACAAATTCTGGCATGTAAATATTTCTAAGGTCTCACCTGTTAGTTTTACAAGAGTTTAATCTGCTAAAGGGCATTATGTAAACTCTGAGCACATAGCCTAATCACAGGAGACACTCGGCCAATGTTTCTTGGTTGATTTATAGATTTTCTAGTATGTTGAAATGATTTATAACTCTGAGTGAGGCATTTGCTAGAGGGGGAAGAAAGAGTGCTAACTATTTGTATGATTTTTATGAGATCTTTTACCTTCTCCTCTGCCCAAAGATGAAGGGATCCCTTATCACCCTCTTCCCTGAGTACCCAGAATGTTCCCAGACTGGTAAACATTCCCCTCTTGTGTGGGAATTTGAGCTGCTTTCCACATCAGAGGCACAGAGGCGCCCAACTGGAATGTCCCCGGCTTGCCAGTGTAAGAAGAAATCTTCCTCAGCCAAGGTTTCTGGTTGCTTGGACACCCACACTATAGCTTGTGTCGCTTGATCTGTCTGTCTTTCTCTGTTGCCCTCTGTCGATTCAGTCCGTAAATCAGAGGTAGAAATTTAGTTTTAGCTTTTTAGTTTTATATTGGAGTATAGCCAGTTAACAATGCTGCATCAGTTTCAGATGCATAGCGAAGCGACTCAGCCATACATATGGATGTATTAATAATCTGTCAGTGAAGTGTTAGTTGATTGGTTGTGTCCAACTCTGCAACCCCATGGACTGTGGCCTGCCAGGCTCCTCTGTCCATGAGATTTCCCAGGCAAGGATACTGGAGTGGGTTGCCATTCCCTTCTCCAGGGAATCTTCCTAACCCAGGGATTGAACCCAGGTCTCCAGCATTGCAGGCAGATTCTTTACCATCTGAGCCACCAGTGAAAGTGTAAGTCACTCAGTCATGTCTGACTCCTTGCGGCCCCATGGACTGTATCAGTCAGTTCAGTTCAGTCGCTCAGTCGTGTCTGACTCTTTGTGACCCCATGAATCGCAGCACGCCAGGCCTCCCTGTCCATCACCAGCTCCCAGAGTTCACTCAGACTCACGTCCATTGAGTCAGTGATGCCATCCAGCCATCTCATCCTCGGTCGTCCCCTTCTCCTCCTGCCCCCAGTCCCTCCCAGCATCAGAGTCTTTTCCAATGAGTCAACTCTTCGCATGAGGTGGCCAAAGTACTGGAGCTTCAGCTTTAGCATCATTCCTTCCAAAGAAATCCCAGGGTTGATCTCCTTCAGAATGGACTGCTTGGATCTCCTTGCAGTCCAAGGGACTCTGAAGAGTCTTCTCCAACACCACAGTTCAAAAGCATCAATTCTTCGGCGCTCAGCCATCTTCACAGTCCAACTCTCACGTCCATACATGACTACTGGAAAAGCCATAGCCTTGACTAGACAGACCTTAGTCCATGGAATTCTCCAGGCCAGAATACTGTAGTGAGTAGCCATTCCATTCTTCAGGGGATCTTCCCAACCCAGGGATCAAACCCAGGTCTCCCACATTGCAGGCAGATTCTTTCCCAGCTGAGCCATCAGGGAAGCCCAACAATAGTGTAGTGGGTACACCCAGAAATCAAACTAGGGTCTCCTGCATTGTAAGTGGATTCTTTACCAGCTGAGCTACCAGGAAAGCCCGTCTGAGCCACCAGGGAAACTCCAAATACCTATCAGAGATAGAAATGTATGATTTTAGGCAACCAGAGAAACATTTTGTGGTAAATTATTGAAAGACAACTTATGTATACATCCTTATTTTCAATGAAACTGCAAAGGAAAATAACAGTGTACCATCAATTGCATCTGATTATCACAGGAGCAAGTACAGTTATATAGAAAGAACCAAATCTTATGTACAGGCAACCCCGGTTTCGGGTCTTCCCTGATGGCTTAGCACTAAAGGATCTGCCTGCAATGCAGGAGCCAGGGGAGATGCAGGTTCGATCCCTGGATCAGGAGGATCCCCTTGAGGAGATCATGGCAGCCCACTTCCAGTATCCTTGCCTGGAGAATCCCATGGACAGAGGAGTCTGGTGGGCTACAGTCATCAGTCAGTTAACTTAATTTGTCCATGCCTCAGTGTCCTCATCTATAAAATGAAGATAATAAGGGTGGTAATGTTTTCCTCCTAGCATTCTTATGAAGATTAAACTGGTTACCATACATAAAGACATAGAACGATGCTTGGTCCTAATGAAGCACTCTACAGGTGTTACCCATTATTGCCATTTATATGATTAAAAGCTGTGTTTCTTGAGGAAAGCAATATTCAGCTTTTAAACTCACTAAAGCTGCAACACCCCAGAGGACTTTGAAGAAAAAGGGATATGTTGGCATTGCTTTGGTAAGGTGGGTACAAATTATGAAATGGGGTAGGGCAACTTTGCAAATAAGTACAAGAAAATCATCAGTCTATCAAATTAACTAATTTTTGTTACAGTAAAACTAATGAAATTGGCATTTCCTATTATTAACTGGAATCAATTTACTACCACGTAATGTGCATATGTATTATGACTGAAGAATTCCTTCCATTTCTAGTTTCTCCACTGAATCATAGTAACTGAGCAAAGTATATTTTGGTGATTTAACTCCTTTGTAAAACAGGCAGTATATTCCTTCTATGACTTCGTAAATTACATTCTAAAAGAGTGGGTGTATGTGTGCTTTTGATACTGCATGATTCAACTATTTTTTAATTGTTGAACATGGCCGGATTTGGGTTTCCCAGGTGGTACTAGTGGTAAAGAACATGCCTGCCAACACAGAAGACACAAGAGAGGCTGGTTCAATCCCTAGGTGGAGAAGATTTCCTGGAGAAGGAAATGGTAACCCACTCAAGTATTCTTCCCTGGAGAATCCCAAGGATAGAGGAGCCTGGTGGGCTATAGTCCATAGGGTTGCAAAGAGCTGGACACGACTGAAGAGACTTAGCATTCATGGTTGGATTTATATCCTTTTTGGAAATGGTCATTTAGAGAAGTGAAAGACATTGGTAACTGTCCTTAGAAAAGCTAAATCACTGATTTGCTGCAAATTGTATCAATTCTCTCTGCTCAATTAATTGCTGAAATCCAGAAGTATCAGTCAAGGTTCTTAGATGCAAGTCTGGCTGACTTAGGAAGACAAAGAATTTGTTGAGGGATAATGAGGAACTCACAGAACTCTTTGGAAAGCTGGGCGACCCAGAATAGAAAACTGGTAGGAACAAAGGATGCCAAGCAGCAGCTAGGACCGTAGTCAAAACCGAACCAGCCACCTATGGCCAACATTGCTAGACCCACTGGGGCAAACCATCACAGCCTGCACCATCACTGTGGGGGCACTCGCCACTGGGTCCCATTGTCCCATAGCTGACCCTTTCCACTTGTGTTTTACTTACAAACTCTTGTTTAGTTAAACTTTACAATAGGAATCATTTCTTTATAATATGCAATAATAGCCATAAGATCTCTTTGTGAAAAAGACTTACTGATCAGAGAAATAAAAGCAATACAATTCCTGTTTGTTGCAAGCCATATCAAATACCATGTCTCCTTTAAGAAACTCTTGTAATTTATATTTTAACTGCTCTAAAATCATAGTGTGTCTTATAGTCAATAAGAATAATAAGTAATTAGAAAATGCTGTTTTATATTTTAATTGACCACTGTATTTTTCTTAGCAGTACACAAAATAATGGTGAATTTTTTAAATGATGGCTTAATTGAGGCAATGAAGTACAACACTTTAAAGATTGACTCTTGTTGGTTAGGAAGATCACATATCCTGGATTTTTCCAGATCCTCCCAAATTGCATGTGTTTCTTTCAGTAAAGAGTATTTATCAAACATATAACCATGTATAATAATGCTTTTAATATTTTATTTTTATTTTATTTATTTATTTTTGGCTGGGTGGTGTGGCATGTGGGATCTTAGTTCCCAGCGCAGGGATCAAACCTGTGCCACCTGCATTAGAAGCATGGATTCATAACCACTGGACCACCAGAGAAGTCCCATGATAATGGTTTTCAACATCCAAAAAATCTTTTCCATATCTTTATGTTCTCATAGCAAAAAACAAAAAGACACATTTTGCTAGACTTTATAAAGCCTAGTTTTTGGCTTAGAAAATATCATCAGCAGGCATGTTTCAGAGATTATTTCATTCAGTTCAGTTCAATCACTCGGTCATGTCTGACTCTTTGCCAGCCCATGGACTGCAGCATGCCAGGCTTCCCTGTCCATCACCAACTCCTGGAGCTTACTCAAATTCATGTCCACCTAGCCATGAGTCATGAGTCATGATGCCAGCATCTATTTTATTCCTGCATATTACAAAAGACTTCTAAAATTATATGTATTTTTAGTACCACCTACTGTCTGTCTACTGGTTCCAAATCAGGAAAGGAGTACATCAAGGTTGTATATTGTCACCCTGCTTATTTAACTGACATGCAGAGTACATCATGCAAAATGCCAGGCTGGATGAAGCACAAGCTGGAATCAAGATTGCCAGGAGAAATATCAATAACCTCAGATATGCAGATGACACCACCCTTATGGCAGAAAGCAAAGAGGAACTGAAAAGCCTCTTGATGAAAGTGAAAGAGGAGAATGAAAAAGTTGGCTTAAAGCTCAACATTCAGAAAACGAAGATCATGGCATTTGGTCCCATGACTTCATGGCAAATAGATGGAAAACAATGGAAACAGTAAGAGATTTTAGTTTGGGGGGCTCTAAAATCACTGCAGATGGTGATTGCAGCCATGAAATTAAAAGATGCTTGCTCCTTGGAAGAAAACCTATGACCAATCTAGACAACATATTAAAAAGCAGAGACATTACTTTGTCAACAAAGGTCCATCTAGTCAAGGCTATGGTTTTTCTAGTAGTCATGTCTGGATGTGAGAGTTGGACTATATAGAAAGCTGAGTGCCAAAGAACTGATGCTTCTGAACTGTGGTGTTGGAGAAAACTCTTGAGTCCCTTGGACTGCAAGGAGATCCAACCAGTCAATCCTAAAGGAAATCAGTCCTGAATATTCACTGGAAGGACTGATGTTGAAGCTGAAACTTCAATACTTTGGCCACCTTATGCAAAGAACTGACTCATTTGAAAAGACCCTGATGCTGGGGAAGATTGAAAGCGGGAGGAGAAGGAGACAACAGAGGATGAGGTGGTTGGATGGCATCACCAACTCGATGGACATGAGTTTGAGTAAGCTCTGGAAGTTGGTGATGGACAGGGAAGCTTGGTGTGCTGCAGTCCATGGGGTCGCAAAGAGTTGGACAAGACTGAGCAACTGAACTCAGCTGAACTGTCTGTTGACCCTCTTTGCTCACAGTTTGATTTACAAAAAATATTTTTATCATATATTAAGAGATTTAATTGATTTGCTTCCCAAATTAATAGCCTAAATTATTATGGAAAGTAAATCAGTCTCATCCATCCTCTTAACAATAATTAATGCCTTGATCATTTAGTATCATTTTCTGTATTTAACTGGGATGGGTTGATGTATGGGAGTGGGGAGGGGCTGTGGCCTTCACTGTGCCCTTCAGGCAGTTGAGAACAGCCTAGAGTAGGAAATTGATTAGAGTATCTTCGGGTGCACCAGAAGAGGTTGCTAACCTAATATGCTTAAGAAGGACCTGTGTTTCTGCTTTTCTCAATAAACCTGGCTTCAGCAACACACCACTCAGATTATTGTACTGCCTTGTTTAGGGAACAAATGCCAAAATGCCTTACTAACTGATTCTGCCAAGATGTTTCCAGTCTCTTTGAGGAGGAGTTAGTGGTACAATGAAAACATTTTATGCAAGGACACTGAGATTTTTAAAAGGAAAGACTTTCAATTACCTTACTTGCAAAGCAGCTTTAGACAGGCTGGTCATTTGGCACACTTGTCAGGAGAATGAATGAAAAGTATCACTCTGTGTAAATATGGATTAAATAAATCATTGAAAACTATGCAATCATTAACATAGATTAGCAAGGAGGTTTATACATGTTTCAAAACACCAAGAAAATTAATATACCAATGTCAGGAAAAACTGACAAAGCTTCAGAAATGAGCAAGTCTCTGGCTGTTCTTGTAATAGGCATTAGGTATTACCTAGCAGTCCTGCTGAGGATTATCTGATACTAAAGAGGGATGCACCTTTGACTGTTGTCTTTGGCCAGGCCTCATGGCAAAAGTATCACATAGACTGGGTGGCTTATAGAAAACAGAAATTTACTTCTTGCAGTTTTGGAGGCTGGAAGTCCAAGATAGGGTGCCAACGTGGTCAAGTTCTTGAGAGCACCCTCTCTCATGTTGTAGACTGCTGACTTCCCCTTGTATCCTCACATAGGAAAGAGCAGAGAGAAAAAACCAGCTCTAGCATGACTCTTACAAGGTCACTGATCCAATTCATAAGGACGCCACCCTCCTGCCATCTCATTCTAATTACCTCCCAAACGCCTCACTTCCTAATACTATCACACTGAGGGTAGAGGTTCAGCATATGAATTTGTGTGTTGAGGGGACACACAAACATTCAGTCTATAGCAACTGTCTTTGATCCAATTAAGCTATTTTACAGCTCTGTAGGGATGAAAGTTAATTCATGGAAAACTAATAACTATACTCATGGTTCTTGTTCTTGGTAATCTAAGTGAATTTTGTTCGATAGAGAAGTCCAACTCTCTAACTGATGTCTGGTGGCTAGAAGCTTAGGGAAGTTGAGTGATGTAGTTCCAGTCCAAACCCAAAGGCCTGAGAACCTGGGGAGCCAGTGGTGTAAATCCCCATCTGAGTAGGAAGGCCCAACGACTAGGGGTGTGGATGACCAAGGGCAGGAGGAGATGGCTGTCCTAGCTCAAGCAAGAGAACAAACTCACTCATCCTCCACTATTTTTCCCTATTGGATGGCGCCTACCCACACCGATCAGGGCAATCTTCTTTACAGATTGAAATGCCAATCTCTTCTGGAAACACCCTCTCAGACACACTGAGAAATAATGTTTTACCAGCTGTCTGGGCATTCCTTAGCCCAGTTAAGTTGCCACTTAAAATTAACCATCACAGTGGTACAGCTAGGACCCAACCAAGGTCTCACTCTTAATCGAAGAGTTTGTTAGGACTACTTCTGTTTTCTCCTGTGGTCCATCTTCAGCTACCTGCTACTCAGGTAGTCTCCTTAGCCTTCCCTTGCAGCTCTTTACCTCCCCATCATCACCGTATTTATCCCTTCCCCTCTGTTTCTTTTTATGCAGTACAATTTGGCTGTGTCTTAGTTGTCTCAGTGGTATTTCCTACTCCCACTGTTTAAAAGATGAAAAGCCTTTATCCTGAAGATGACAAGTAAAAGATCCTCCAATTATCAACCAATATTCATCCTCCTAGGAAAGGTGGTTGGAAGTGTGTGTATGAGGCAGGAAGGTAATTTTAAATAATAAATAATTTTGTTTTTCTATCAGATATGTATTTGGAAATTAATTTTGGGATGTGGATTCAATCCCTGGTTGGGGAACTAAGATCCCACATTCCTTGGGACAACTAAGCCTGCATGCTCTAGAGCCTATTTGCCACAACTAAGACCCAACAAAGGCAAATAAATTAAGTAATTTTAAAAAGAAATAAACTGGTTTTGTTTTTCAAAGATTTTTACTTCTCCTTTCCTGGTTTTTGGTAGGTTGCTCAGTGCTATGGTGATTGACTTGATATGAAGGCTGATAGAAATGGACGTGTCAAGGATGACTACAAGGTTTTAACAGTGCGGATGACTAGAGAATGGTTGTCTTTGCAAAAGCAGGGAGACTGGGAAAAGCAACTACTTCCTCCATAACCCTAATGGATATTAGTAGTAGGTGGGAAATGAGAATTTTATTTTGGACATGTACATTTTGAGACAATAGTAATACTCTGAAGTAAAACATTAAGGTAGTAGAAGTTGCATATGAGTGTGATATAAGTGGAAGATCAAAAATTGAAGGTAAAAGACTTAGGAATTGCCAGCATGGAGGCGGGGGCTGGAGCAGAGAAACTGCAGAGATTCTCTCACAGAATATGTACAAAGGTGATTGAGGAAGGCAGGGCAAAGGGAAAGAATGCAGAAACATCTAGCAAAGAAAGGACAAAGAGGTAAGAAGAGAATCAGAATGTTACAGCATTCCAGAAGTCAAATAAGGAAAACATTCAACAAAACAGTATCAAACATTATGAGCTTTTAATAATGGCATGCATTATTTCAGCTGAAATTCTCACTAATCGTATGATTGACTTACTGTTATTAGACCTCTTCTCATTAAGGAGGAAACTGACTTAGGAAGCTCACATAATTTGTCTGAAGTCATAGAGCTGGTGGTCAAATCAAGACCAGGAGGACCCTAAAAATCCAAGTTCTTACACACTGCTGTACAGAATGCATTGAGAATCCAGAGTTTTTATGTAACTGTTTAATCCTCATTGTGTACCAGCTTATTATTTTATATGCCTATATAAAATACAGGCATCCTGTATTTTATCTGGCAATTGTACCAGTCTATGAATTCAGATCATCTTTTTTGGACTTGGAAATTCAAATTAATTCATCCCAGTCATTCATAGTATGAAATGAGAAATGGTACAAAACGCTGCATCTGAAGTCTGTTCCATTTGAACTCACCTGGAGATATTTATAAACCATACTTCCTGAGTATTCAGGAAGTCTTTTATATACTTACTGAATTCTCCACACTCTTCAGCTCTACTGTCTCCAAATAAAATATAGAGAAGGGTCACGTAACTTATCAAAAACCCCATGGTTGATAAGTAATGGAGTTAGGATTTGAAATCTGTCAGTCTATTCCCAAGTTTACATAAAAAAAGGTTAAGCAGGGTGGGGGAGCCATTATTCCATTTCAGCAGTTAAGGAAAATCAACTCCTTTATCACTTTGCAATATATTTCATGGGATGAAATTTTGAAACCACTGTCTTAGCCTATATCACCTGTCTCCTTTGCATGGTACCCACCTTGCAGGCTGAGCCTCTCAGGAATCCTAACATCCCCCATTCCATGGGATGCTGCTACTTCCTCTCCTTTTTGTTCTCAGTCACTGCAGGGAACTTGAAGTTCCTGAAGAGCCCAGTAGTTTCAGTTGAGTCAGATTTTAGTTGCAATTATAAAACAGGTGACTGTTCTAATGTAAAAATATTCATCACATAGGTATTATTTACTTTTAAAAACTCCATTTCTTTTCTTTCTGATCAAAACCCGGACAAATATTAAATAAAATTTTTCCACCACCTCTTAAGCTAGTGTTTCTCTTCACTCACATGAATGGATAGGGTAGCAGTGGTTCAAGTGAAATTTTATGTACTTATTACGAGCAGAAGGTGTGTGTGTGTATGTGTCTGTGTACATGTGCTCAGTTGTGTCCGACCCTTTGCAGGCCCATGGACTATAGCCCACCAGGCTCCTCTGTCCATGGAATTTTCCAGGCAGGAATACTGGAGTGGGTTGCCAGGTTCTGCTCCAAGGAATCTTCCCAACCCAGGGATCAAACCCATGTCTCCTGCAATGGCAGGCAGATTCTTTACTACTAGTGCCACGAAAGTAGGGTAGCCAGATTTAACAAATGAACATACAGGATGCTCATTTGAATTTGAATTTCAGGTAAACAACAAATAAAAAAAATTTAGTGTAACATACTGAAAGGAAATAGTCCCTGCATATCTGAAACTGAAATTTAACTAGGCATCCTGTATTTTATCTGGCAATTGTACCAGACTATGAATTCAGATCATCTTTTTTGGACTTGGAAATTCAAATTAATTCATCCCAGTAACTCATAGTATGAAATGAGAAATGGTGCAAAATGCTGCATCTGAAGTCGGTTCCATTTGAACTCACCTGGAGATATTTATAAACCATACTTCCTGAGTGCTCAGAGGCTGTGGGCAAAGACGCCCACGTTCCTCAGACAATGGCGCAAGGAGGCATAGCTAACACAGAATGAAATTTTATTTGTGCTATAATTTGAATCTGAGTGACTTTCAGCTCTCTGGTTTCACAGCAAATTTGAGCATTCACTGGCTCAATCTAGCTAATTGAAAATTAGAGTCAGTTCTGCAATTTTCAAATTTCTTTAAATCAAATGAAAATAATTTGTAGTTCCTCCAGAGCGTCTCCTTTTTAGTCCTAAGCATCTGGTTTAAGTCTTGAGGTATCCTAAATTTTCTACTGCATTACCCACTTTCTCACTTCCTGTATACTATGCTAACTTTGTGTGTGGGTGCTAAGTTGCTTCCATTGTGTCCAGCTCTTTGTGAGCCTATGGACTGTAGCCCACCAGGCTCCACTGTCCGTGGGATTATTGAGGCAAGAATACTGGAGTGGGCGTTGCCATGTTCTCCTCCAGAGAATCTTCCTGACCCAGGGATTGACCCACATCTCTTTTATCTCCTGCATTGACAGGTGGGTTCTTTACCACTAGTGCCACCTGGGAAGCCCTTATTAACATCAAGCCATTTTAATTATCTATAAAACAATATCCAATCAGAAAGAAATGTGATTACAGAGGATCAGCCAAGATGGCAGCATAGAAAGACCCTGAGTGAACCTCTTCTCATGGGCAAACAGAAATTGCAACTATTCACAGAACAATCATCAGTGAAAAAGACTGGAGCTTGCCAGAAAAGACTTTTTACAACTGAAGATAAAAAGAAGGAACCACAAGATAGGTGGGATGAGTTGAGGTATAGTCAAGCCCCACACCTCTAGGTGGGTGATCTACAAACAGGAGAATAGTTACAACTGCAGAGATTCTCTCCAAGGAGGGAGGGGTCTAATCCCACATCGGGTTCCCTGGCCTGAGGGTCCTGTGCCAAGATGAGACCCAGAATGTTTGGCTTTGAAGGCCAGCAGGACTTGCTTTCAGGAGACCCAGAGGGCTGTGGGACATAGAAACACCATTCTATTTTGGGGGGAAGTTTTTTCCTTATAATTTATTTTTAATTGGAAGATAATTGCTTTACAATATTGAATTGGTTTCTGCCATGTATCAACATGAATCAGCCATAGGTATACATATGACCCCTCCGCCTTGTAGCTTCCTCCCACCTCCCACCCCCTCTCTCCCTCCTAGGTTGGCACAGAGCATGGGGTTTGACCTCCCTGTGTCATACAGTGATATATTTCACATATGGTAGTGTATATGTTGCAGAGAAGGCAATGGCACCCCACTCCAGTACTCTTGCCTGGAAAATCCCATGGACAGAGGAGTCTGGAAGGCTGTAGTCCATGGCGTCGCAGAGGGTCGGACACGACTGAGCAACTTCACTTTCCCTTTTCACTTTCATGCGTTGGAGAAGGAAATGGCAACCCACTCCGGTGTTCTTGCCTGGAGAATCCCAGGGATGGGGGAGCCTGGTGGGCTGCCGTCTATGGGGTCACACAGAGTTGCACACGACTGAAGCAACTTAGCAGCAGCAGCAGCAGCAGCAGTGTATATGTTTCCATGCTAGTCTCTCCATTCGCCCCACCCTCTCCTATCCCCGCTGTGTCCACAGTCTGTTCTATCTTCGTCTCCATTGTTGCCCTGCAAATTGGTTCATTAGTACCATCCTTCTAGATTCCATTTGTTGTTGTTGTTCAGTTGCTAGGTTGTGTCTTGACCCTTTGTGACACCATGGACTGCAGCACACCAGGCTTCCTTGTCCTTCACTATCTCCCAGAGTTTGCTCAAACCCATGTCCATTGAGTTGGAGATGCCTTCCAATCATTTCATCCTCAATTGCCCCCTTCTCCTCCTGCCCTCAGTCTTTATCAGCCGCAGGGTCTTTTCCCATGGAGTCAGCTCTTCACATCAGGTGGCCAAAGTATTGGATTCCATATATGTGCATTAATATA
Source organism: Budorcas taxicolor (assembly GCF_023091745.1). Lineage (NCBI taxonomy): Eukaryota > Metazoa > Chordata > Mammalia > Artiodactyla > Bovidae > Budorcas > Budorcas taxicolor. The sequence continues at coordinate 99,326,767 of NC_068915.1, read as the reverse complement.
TAATATTTGAGAAACATCTCTCTTTAAAGGGCACAAAATCTCACATGCCCTGGGGCCCAGGGCAGAAGTAGTAATTTGAAAAGAACCTGGGTCAGACTTACCAGATAATTTTGACGAGTCTCCAAGAGAAGCAAGAGGCAACTGGAGCTCACTCTGGGGACACAGACACTGAAGAAGCCATTATTGAGAGTTTGCTCTCCCACGTGGACCCTGGGGCTGGTCAACATCATTCTGGAATACTCCCTTTAGCTTACTGATCTTGGGACCCAGCCCAACTCCACACCCAGTACTGGAATACCTCAGGCCAAGCAACTAATAAGCAACTCACAGCCCTCCAGAAGAGACTGCCTTAAAACTCCCTGAGCCCACAGCTTCCCACAGACACAGCCGTGCCAACCAGAGGGTCCAGGACCTGACCCACACACTGGTATGAAGGCACTGGACTCGGGACCCCTAGGGCCCTGCAGCCAGAGACCCTGCAACCCAGCTCCACCGACAGGTGGGCAGGCATCAGCCCCCAAATACCAAGCGCCAACTACCATAAAGCCTGTCCTCACCTCCGGGACAGCCTAATCCACCAGCAGGCAGACACCAGCACCAAGACAACAGTCCCACAGCCTGCAGGCCCAGCCCATCAATCAGCAGGCCAGCATTACCAAATGATATGATCAAGAGATCAATGTGAGAAAAAGATATAACAATTATAAATACAAATGCATCCAACATAGAATCACCTAAATGCGTAAGCAAATACTAACAGACATAAAGGAGAAAGTGACAATAACACAATAATAGTAGGGGACATTAATACCCTACTACATCGATGAACAAATCATCCAGACAGAAAGTCAGTAAGGAAGCAATGGCCTGAAATGACACAGGCCAAATGGATTAATAGATCTATGTAGAAGATTCCATCCAAAAGCAGCAGAATATACATATTTTTTCAAATGTACGTGGATCATTCTCCAGGACAGATCACATGCTACTCATGCTAAGCCACAAAACAAACCTCAGTAAATTTAAGAAAATTGAAATCATATCAAGTATTTCTTCCAACCACAACACTATGAGACTAGAAATCAATTACAAGAAAAAATGCAGAAAATACAAGCACATGTGCCACTAAACAACTGATGGATCACTGAAGAAATAAAAAAGGAAGTAAATGAATACCTGGAGACAAATGAAAATGAAAACAAAATATCCAAAAGCTATGTGGAACAGAAAAAGCAATTCTAAGAGGAAAGTTTAGAGTAAACAAGCTGACCTCAGGAAACAAGAAAAATCTCAAATAAATAGCCTTATACCTAAAAGAACTAGAAAAAGAAGAACAAAGTGCAAAGTTAGTAAAAGGAAAGAAATCATAAAGATCAGAGCAGAAACAAGTAAAATAGAGACTAAAATCAACAGTAAAATCAATGAAACTTAAGAGCTGATTCTTTGAAAAGATAAATAAGATTGATAAACTTTTAGCCAGACTCATCAAGAAAAAAAAAGACTCAAAATTAGAAATGAAAAAGAAGTTACAATGGATCATTAGAGACTACTATGAACTACAATATGCCAATAAAATGGACAACCTAGAAATGAACAAATTCCTAGACATGTACAATATCCCAGGATTGAACCAGGAAGAAGATACGAACAGCCCAATTACCAGAAGTGAAATTGAATCAGTAATTGAAGAAATTTCTAACAAACCAAAGGCCAGAACCAGATGGTATCACAGGTGATTTCCACCAAACAATTAGTGAAGAGTTAACACTTAACCTTCTCAAAGTATTCTAAAAAACTGCAGAGGAAGGAACATTTCCACACTCATTCCCCAAGACCAGCATCACCCTGATGCCAAAATCAGACATAGATATCACACAAGAAAGAAAATTATAGGCCAATATCATTTTTGCACCTATGAACAAAGTTCCCTGACTTAACGTTCTGTTTGCTGACTCAATAAAGTGTCAGCAAACTGAATCCCACAGAATGTTAAAAGGATCATACACCATGATCAAGTGGGATTTATCCCAGGGCTGCAAGGATGGTTGAATATCCACAAATAAAGGCTGTAACACAAATGTTAATGCAACACATTAACAAATTAAAGGATAACAGTCACATGATCATCTCAATAGATGCAGCTTTTGACAACACTCAACATCCATTTATGATAAAAATTATCCACGGAGTGAGTTGTCAATAGTTCTAGACTTGTCCTGGCAAAGTCAGTGTCAGAGTGTAGTAGGCAGTGGTGGAGGCAATGGAAGGAGGGAACTGGGAGATGGCGAGGTGAGAAGGAGAGGGGACCTGCCAATTAAGCTATTTTGGGGAACTGGCTATGGCAAGGCCATGTTATCCATCGGGTTGGAGCCTGGGCTTCCCAGGCTGGCTGTCCTAATTTGTAATTCTGGCTCTTTCACTTTAAACCCGACGTGTGAATAGCTGTAAGCCAACTATTTGATCTCTCCATAAGCCTGTTTCCTCACCTGTAAAACTGAACAAGTAACACTATACACTTCACAAGGTTGGTGCAAAATTTATAAAAGAGTGAATACTTTCTATTTTCATTAGTTTTGATGACAAGTTATTCTAATTAGCAATTTTATTCAGCCATTCCAGCTACTGAAAACCATTGGCTCAGCTAGGCAAGGAAAAAAGAGGCTTTTTTGTGTGTGTTTTGTTTGTTTTGGTCATGCTGCATGACTTGTGGGATCTTAGTTCCCCGACCAGGAATTGAACTCAGGGCCATGTCAGCGAAAGCACCAAATCCTAACTGCTGGAACACCAAATGTTATTTTATATTTTGCTCAAGAAGTGTTATTTTTAATTATAGCTAGTAGAACATTGGAGAAGGCAATGGCAACCCACTCCAATACTCTTGCCTGGAAAATCCCATGGATGGAGGAGCCTGTTAGGCTGCGGTCCATGGGGTCATTAAGAGTTGGACGCAACTGAGTGACTTCACTTTCCCTTTTCACTTTCATGCGTTGGAGAAGGAAATGGCAACCCACTCCAGTGCTCTTGCCTGGAGAATCCCGGGGATGGGAGAGCCTGGTGGGCTGCCATCTATGGGGTCGCACAGAGTTGGACACGACTGAAGCGGCTTAGCAGCAGCAGCAGCAGCAGAACATTACCACTTAAACATGTTTTTCCTGTTTTCATAGACTGCTTACCATGCTGAAAATTATTTGCTGCTCTGAAATAGCCTTAAGCACAAATAGTGTCTCTTTCTAGGAGGAAGTTGAAAGCGGGTAATGACAGCCTAACTTCTCCAAGCTTATTTCAATATGTTAATCAGGAAAAGATTTCTTTGTTTTGCAATTCAAAGGAAAACACTGAACCCAGAGTATCAGCTTTCTGTGCAAAGGGGAAACAAAAATAAGAATTGCAGGGCTGTGAAGTTCTGGCTTTCACTATCCTGCTGGCTTCTTCAGACACACCCAGGAATGATCTTAAAGATAATTATCTAAACCAAGACTCAAAGCCCAGAAATCAGCATGCCTCCAGAGCAACTAACAGCCTGAGTTATTGATTTCATGTTGTTAGAATAATTACCTTTATTTATTTATTTTTTCTGGCCAAAACTAAAGTGAATTATATGAGGTTTGGGTTGGTTTGTTTATTAACTCTTACCCTTTAAAATGGCTGTATTATTTTTCCAGGTTTTGAATTTCTCTGAAATCTTGCTTTAAACTTTAAATTGTTACTGATCTTTTGGCATATTCTCTTTGGATGTATGTGTATACACACATACACATGAGCACAGTCAGCCCTCCTTATCTGCAGGTTTTGTATGCACAGTTTCCATCAACCATGTATTGAAAATATTTAAAAATATTAAATATTTTAAAAATCCAGAAAGTTCCAAAAAACAAAACTTGAATTTGCTGCATGCCTGGCAACTATTTATATAGCATTTACCTTGTATTACATATTATAAGTAATCTAGAGATGGTTGAGAAAGTATATGGAAAGATATGCAGAGGTAATATACAAATACTTTGGTATCCACAGAGGGTCTTGGAATCCATCCTCCAAAAATACTGAGGAACAGCTACACACACACACATACTCACACACAAACACACATACACAAGTATCTCTGTATACAGCATTTTAGTCTTTTTTTTCCCTTCACTTAATAGTATAAGCATTTCCCAAGCATAACTTTTAAGGCCTGAATTACCCAGGAGTTTCTTCTTCTAGTTCTACCTTTTTGTGGAGCAGACTCTCCAACAGCTGGCTTAAGATGGCAGTGCCACACCTGTGACTAGGCTCTGGGAGTCTGGGGGTACCTACTCCTTGCTGGTTTCCCAGCATGTCTACTACACTGCCATCCTAAGGGGCATTTAGCCTCATACAACCTCAAGCCTGGATGGCTTAGCTATTTAATCTGAATCTTCCAAGTCCCCCATGCCTACCCACTCCACTGTTTAGGATGTCCATTTCTACAGCCAGACCTTCTTGAGGGATGAGGGAAATAGAGAAAGGGGATGCCAGCCAAGTTTCTGTTTTCATAATGTGAAGGTTCTTTAGCTCAATGTGGAATTGCCAATGATCCTACTCTGCTTTGATGTAAAATAGATAACCAGTCCATTGCCTCTTCCAGCTGTCCTCTGAATCCCTCCCACACCACGTGATGAACGCCAAAGCAGGGTTTAGGGTTTCCCATCCATGTGATAAGCGAGGGGGGAATATCAGTAAGTGGGTACCTTAGCTACCTTCCCTGGGGCTTTTCCCTGGGGGCTCAGACAGTAAAGAATCTGCCAGCAATGCAGGAGACCTGGCTTCAATCCCTGGGTCAGGAAGCTCCCCTGAAGAAGGGAATGGCTACCCACTGCAGTATTCTTGCCCGGAAAATTCCATGGACAGAGGAGCCTGATGGGCTACAGTCCATGGCGTTGCAAAGAGTCAGACATGACTGAGTGACTGACAAACACATGAAGTGGGTACCACTTATTGAGAGTCTGAAATTGGCGAGATACTACACTCAAAGCTCTACCTGCATTCTCTATGAAAAAAAAAAAATATATATATATATATATATTTAATTTAAAAATTTTTGACTGTGCCACACAGCATGTAGGATCTTAGTTACCTGGCCAGAGATGGAACCTGCACCCCCTGCAGGGAAAAAGTGGAGTCTTAACCCCTGGACCACCAGGAAAGTCCTCCTATATTCTCTTTTACTTCTTATAATGACAGCACTAGATATTTTCAATATTTTACATGTTTCTAAGCTAAGCTTCTGAAGAAGTAAGTGGCAACCCACTCCAGTATTCTTGCCTGGAGAATCCCATGGACAGAGGAGCCTAGCAGGCTACAGTACATGGGGTCACAAGAGTTGGACACAACTTAGAGACTAAACCACCACCACCACCACCAAGTTAAGCTTCAGAGAAGATAAGGATAGAAATCTGTCAAAGACTAAATGTGCATTCATCACCAAAACTAGGGTTTGAACATAGGTCTACTCTGTATTAAGATTTCTTTCTTTCCATAGTGATGATCTGAGTCCCAACATACGGCAATATTTCAGCATCCTATCAAGTTAATATATTTCACTGAATGCAAGGACCCTTCTTATATGTCTCATAGTATTTATTTTTGAATACTACACACTGTTCTGCATCTTTTCTTTTTTGTTGTTTAACAATATACCTTGGAACTCTTTGGATATGAGGATACATCAATGCATTTCATAATTTTTATGTTGAATAGCATTCCGGTTTTCATTGAATAACAATTTTTATGATTCTTAGTTGTACACAACAGAATTTCCTCTGGATGATTTCAACATAAGAGCACAGTTTAAGAAATCTCTGGGACAATCAGAAAGCCATTATCTGAGGCTCTGCAACCAGCAGTATGACCCCTGAAAAGCTGCTAGGAATTCCTGTGCATTGTAGGCCTTGAAGACTGGTGGTCGTCATCATTGTCTGATCAACTAGAGGCCCCTGAAGGTCAATATCTTTTTTTCTCTTGATTTGGTCAGCTTCCCTAGAGAGAAATTCTTCAATTTTCTGTCTAAGGATTTATTGCTCATGCTCAGGAAGCCATATGGAGGTTGCGGTGGAGGGGAGTGAATTTGGAAGTCTCACTTTTGAGGAATTGATTGCTACAGTTGCCTCAGTTCAGTCCTTCACCACCAGTTTCAGCTCCATGTAATGTTACTGAATCCAAGCTCATACTGCTCACTGCATGACAGCTCAATAAATTAAGGGACAAGGAATTCCTTGTTGGAGCAAGGGATAGCAACTTTATTTGGAGGGTGAGTGGACCGAGAAGATGGTTCACTAGGTGTCCCAAAGAACCGTCTTACTCAGGTTAGAATTCAGAGTTGTTTTATACTAAAAAGAAAGGGGAATGTGATGATCCTCTGTTCTTGCCCAGGTAGGTCTAGTCACTATGTTCCTGAAAATCTCTAATCTCTGTCCTGAAACTTTTTAGCTCTATATGAATAGAAAGTGTTGTACCTTTAAAGGTCAAGCCTGGGAGGCAGAGACTTGAGAAAAGGCTTTTATGTATTTCTCAGGCTACAGGCAATGTTTTGTTACTCAGCTACACAGCAAATTGACTAAGCACAGGCAATAGGATACAAAGGTCAGAGCTAAGGAGCAGATTCAATATGGAGTCAGGTTTGTTCTTCTCTCTTACAGTGTTTCTAGCTACTTGGTCTCCACGATTCAAAGAGAATCAACCTGTCTTCTGCCAGAGTGAGGAACGACCCTGGCTATACAGGGTGTGCGTGGGGATCTTGAACTCCTTATAATTAGAGTATTTGCTTCTCATAATAGCTTCCCTTATAGCTCAGTTGGGAAAGAATCTTGCCTGCAATGCAGGGGACCCCAGTTCGATTCCTGGGTCGGGAAGAGCCCCTGGAGAAGGGATAGGCTACCCACTCCCATACTCTTGGGATTTCCTTGTGGCTCACCTGGTTAAAAAAAAAAAAAAATCTGTCTGCAATGCAGGAGACCTGGGTTCAAAACCATTATAATTAGTGTATTTGCTTCACAAATTAAATCTCAGTCAATCCTCCAGTTGTTAGCCCTACTCCTATCATCCACCTGCAGAGGGGCCTGGTGTTCCCTCAACTTCCCAGTGGCATCAGGAAGAGGAGGAGGTGTATTGTAATGAGAAATAGTTTACTTTTTTTGGCTTTTCTCCTGGTAACAATTTGACTTCGGCTTTCTACATCGGTGATTATTCATCTGTCTACTTTCTAGTTTCTAAAATGTTGACATTTTATCTGTTCTTTTCTCATTTCCCCTTTCTTTTCTTTTAAAAACATATTTATTTATTTATATCTGCACTGGGTCTTCGTTGCTGCACTTGGGCTTTCTCTAGTTGCAGTGAGTGGGGGGCTGCTTTCTAGTTTGGTGCATGGGCTTCTAATTGTGGTGGCTTCTCCTCTTACAGAGATGGGCTCTATAGTGCAGGCTCAGTAATTGTGACTCGCGAGCTTAGTTGCCCCACAGCATGTGGAAACTTCCTGGCCCAGGCATTGAACTCCTGTCCTCCACATTAGCAAGCAGATTCTTAACCACTGAACCACCAGAGAAATCCTCTTCTTTTTTTCAGTCTCCATTTTTCTTTATTGCTTTGGCTTTATATCTTTGAAATCTCCTTACCCCAGTTTTAGTGAGTCTTGGTAGGCAGTGCTGATAAACATGGTATTAAATACACTTTAAGGGCTTCCAGGTGGTGCTAGCGGTAAAGAATCCTCCTGTCAATGCAAGAGCGGCAGGTTTGATCCCTGGGTCCCCTGGAGTAGGAAATGGCAACCCACTCCAGTATCCTTGCCTGGGAAATTTCATGGACGGAGGAGCCTGGCAGGCGATAGTCCATGGGGTTACAAAGAGTCAGACATGACTGAACATCTAAGCACACACCCATTTTTAAATGGAGATCATTATAACAATATAATGTATATAATATTTATCGAAAAGAGGATCTCCAGCCCTGCCCTGATTTATCAAGTGGGTTCCTAAGCATATCATGTGAAGCTACTTAGCTAGTCTCCAAGAAGCTAAGGTCACTGACCTTGGCATTTTAAACTTTTGGTCAAACTGTGCTTTGTAACCAGAGAAGGCAATGGCACCCCACTCCAGTACTCTTGCCTGGAAAATCCTATGGATGGAGGAGCCTGGTAGGCTGCAGTCCATGGGGTCGCTAAGAGTCGGATATAGTCGGATACGACTGAGCAACTTCCCTTTCACTTTTCACTTTCATGTGCTGGAGAAGGAAATGGCAACCCACTCCAGCGTTCTTGCCTGGAGAATCCCAGGGACGGGGAGCCTGGTGGGCTGCCGTCTATGGGGTCGCACAAAGTCAGACACGACTGAAATGACTTAGCAGTAGCAGCAGTGCTTCATAACAGCTTACTTAAGTGGTAAATAAGAACTCTGCCCATAAAGAGATATCCTGGTGCCAAAAAAAATATGATAATAAAAGCCTGGGCTTTACTTACTTCTTAAAACATTTTTAAGGATCATAACAAAACGTAGGCACTATTTTATAGTGTTTTGTTTTTCTCTTTCAGAGTTCTTGTCATTACAGTGGTCATAACATTTCCCAATTTTTACAGATAGATTTTTGTCTTGAGAGTTACAGAAAAAATTAAATTTGGAGGTTGGGAAAGGTGGAGATACTGTAGATTTAGGTAAAAACGATCCAAAAAATTTTAGATGTAGAAGAAAAAAATCTAAAATACTGGCACAAAAACAGACAAGTAGATAAATGAAACAGAATACAGAGTCCAGAAATAAACCCACGTGTGAATGGTCAATTAATCTATGACAAAGAAGGCAAGGATATACAATGGAGAAGAGTTTCTTTAAGAAGTAGTGCTGGGAAAGCTGAACAACTACATATGAAGGAATGAAATTAGAACATTCCCTCACACTGTGTACAAAAATAAACAGTTTAAACACCTAAATGTGAGACCTGAAACCATAAGACTCCTAGAAGAGAACATAGGCAGAACACTCTTTCACACACACACACACACACACACACACACACACACACACACATGTGTCTCCTAAGGCAAAAGAAATACAGAAAACAAAAGTAAACAAATGCAACCTAATTAAACTTAAAAGTTTTTGCTTTTAATGTTTCAGCAAAGGTCTTGGCAAGACAAAAAAGCCTACTGAATGAAAATATTTACAAATAATATAATTAATAAGGGGTCAGTATCCAAAATCTATAAACAGATCATAGAACTCAATGTATATATATATATATAAACCCAAACAACTCAGTCAAAAAATGGGCAGAAGATTTGTATAGACATTTTTCTAAAGGAGATATATGGAGGGCTAATAGGCATAGGATGTTCAACATTGCTAATTATTAGAGAAATGATCAGATGGTAAAGAAGTCTCCTGCAATGAGGGAGACCTGGGTTCAATCCCTGGGTTGGGAAGATCCCCTGGGGGAGGGCATGGCAACCCACTCCAGTATTCTTGCATGGAGAATCCCCATGACAGAGGAGGCTGGCAGGCTGCCGTCCATGGGGTTGCAGAGTCAGACACAACTAAGCAACTAAGCACACACAGAGAAACACAAACCAAAGCACGGAGATATCACCTCAAACCTGTCAGAATGGCTACTGTCAAAAAGCCTACAAATAGCAAAAGTTAGTGAGCATGTGGGGAAAAGGAATTCCTTGTATACTGCTGGTGGGAATGTTAACTGGTGCAGCCACTGAGGAAAACAGTATGGAAGCTTCTCAAAAAACTAAAAGTGGAACTACCATATGATTCAGCGATTTCACTCCTTGGTAAATACTGAAAGAAAACAAAAACACAAATTTGAGAAGATATGTGCACTCCAATGTTCATAGCAGCACTATCTGCAAAAGCCAAGGCGTAGACGCAACCCAAGTGCTCATCAACAGATGAATGGATAAAGAAGATGTGGTATACAGTTTTACAAAGGAAGAGTGCTCAGTCATAAAAAAGAATAAAATTCTGCCATTTGCAGCAATGTGGATGGGACTAGAGACTATTATGCTACTAAAATAAGACAGAAAGAGAAAGACAAATACTGTGTGATATCACTTATATATAGACTTTAAAAAATAATGCAAATTAATGTATATGCAAAACAGAAGGAGACTCACAGATATAGAAAAAACTTGTGGTTACCAAAGGGGAAATGGAAGAAGGGAGAGACAAATTTAGAGTATGCGATCAACACATACAAACTACTACCTAACATATGTAAGCAGCAAGAATATACTGTATGGCACAAGGAATTATAGCCACTGTTTTGTAAAAAGTATAATCTATAAAAATACTGAGTCATTATTCTATACACCTAAAAATAATATAAAACTGTAAATCAACTATATAGTTCAATTTTTAAAAGGGCAAAACACATGAAAACAATTCATATTGAACTAGTACACATGATTAGCTTAGATGACTGAATATGAAGTTATTTTGAACTTTCCATTTTCAGCTGTTACTGCATAATGAGGAAAATGGTGAAGACTTTTGAAATCTTATGTTACAGTGCGTCTCTGCTACACTTGATTCAGTCTTTCTCACCTGGCTTGATGAGATGGTTTGATGTCTGGGATTTGTTCCCAGACAACCCAGTGGAGCAGGTGGAGAGAAATGAATGGGTGTACAAATAAGGTTGACTACATGTTGATAATTACTGAAGCTGGCTTGATGGGTTCATTCTATTCTTTCTACTTTTGTTATTTTTGAAAAAAACTCATAATAAAACCTTAAGAGGAGAGAAATCACATAACAAATAGACCTTATTTTTTAGAGCAGTTTTGAAGCACAATAAAACTGAGCAGAAAATAGTTTTCATATATGCTTTGTTCCTTCCCACCAGCCACCCCCACAGTCAACATCCCACAGCAGAGTGGTTACAATCAGTGAGCCCATTTCAACATATCATTGTCATTCAAAGTTCATAACTTAGATTAGGGTTCACTCTTGGTCTACATTTTATGAATTTGAACCAATGTATAATGCCTCATATCTACCATTATAATACAATACAGAATAATTTCACTGTTCTAAAAATCTTCGGTGCTCTGACAACTCATGTCTCTCCACTAACTTCTGGCAATCATCTTTACCTTCTTTGTAGTTTTGCCTTTTCCAGAACTTCATATAGATGTCTGTGATCAAAAATCACTTTTTAAGATTATGACTCAAAACTAAAATCAACGTCTTGCCACATAACATTTATTTATGTAAAAATAAAAAGAATGTAAATAGAATAAAAATTTAAAAACCTGGCTTTCCCGTAAAAGCATGAATGAGGACTGAGGTTCCTGACATTGTACAGGAGACAGGGATCAAGACCATCCCCATGGAAAAGAAATGCAAAAAAGCAAAATGGCTGTCTGGGGAGGCCTTACAAATAGCTGTGAAAGGAAGAGAGGCGAAAAGCAAAGGAGAAAAGGAAAGATAAAAGCATCTGAATGCAGAGTTCCGAAGAATAGCAAGAAGAGATAAAAAAGCCTTCTTTCGCGATCAATGCAAAGAAATAGAGGAAAACAACAGAATGGGAAAGACTAGAGATCTCTTCAAGAAAAAGAGATACCAAGGGAACATTTCATGCAAAGATGGGCTCAATATAGGACAGAAACGGTATGGACCATCAGAAGCAGAAGATATTAAGAAGTGGCAAGACTACACAGAAGAACTGTACAAAAAAGATCTTCACAACCCAGTTAATCATGATGGTGTGATCATTCACCTAGAGCCAGACATCCTGGAATGTGAAGTCAAGTGGACCTTAGAAAGCATCACTACGAACAAAGCTAGTGGAGGTGATGGAATTCCAGTGGAGCTATTTCAAATCCTGAAAGATGATGCTGTGAAAGTGCTGCACTCAATATGCCAGCAAATTTGGAAAACTCAGCAGTGGCCACAGGACTGGAAAAGGTCAGTTTCCATTGCAATCCCAAAGAAAGGCAATGCCAAAGAATGCTCAAACTACCGCACAATTGCACTCATCTCACATGCTAATAAAGTAATGCTCAAAATTCTCCAAGCCAGGCTTCAGCAGTACGTGAACCGTGAACTTCCAGACGTTCAAGCTGGTTTTAGAAAAGGCAGAGGAACCAGAGATCAAATTGCCAACATCTGCTGGATCATCGAAAAAGCAAGAGAGTTCCAGAAAAACATCTATTTCTGCTTTCTTGACTATGCCAAAGCTGTTGACTGTGTGGATCACAATAAACTGGAAAATTCTGAAAGAGATGGCAATACCAGACCACCTGACCTGCCTCTTGAGAAATTTGCATGCAGGTCAGGAAGCAAGAGTTGGAACTGGATATGGAACAACAGACTGGTTCCAGATAGGAAAAGGAGTACGTCAAGGCTGTATATTGTCACCCTGCTTATTTAACTTCTATGCAGAGTACATCATGAGAAACGCTGGGCTGGAAGAAGCACAAGCTGGAATCAAGATTGCCAGGAGAAATATCAATAACCTCAGATATGCAGATGACACCACCCTTATGGCAGAAAGTGAAGAGGAACTAAAAAGCTTCTTGATGAAAGTGAAAGTGGAGAGTAAAAAAGTTGGCTTAAAGCTCAACATTCAGAAAACTAAGATCATGGCATCTGGTCCCATCACTTCATGGGAAATAGATGGGGAAACAGTGGAAACAGTATCAGACTTTAATTTGGGGGGCTCCAAAATCCCTGCAGATGGTGACTTTAGCCATGAAATTAAAAGATTACTCCTTGGAAGGAAAGTTATGACCAACCTAGACAGCATATTCAAAAGCAGAGACATTACTTGCCAACAAAGGTCCATCTAGTTCAAGGCTATGGTTTTTCCAGTGGTCATGTATGAATGTGAGAGTTGGACTGTGAAGAAAACTGAGAGCCGAAGAATTGATGCTTTGAAGTGTGGTGTTGGAGAAGACTCTTGAGAGTCCCTTGGACTGCAAGGAGATCCAACCAGTCAATCCTAAAGGAGATCAGTCCTGGTTGTTCATTGGAAGGAATGGTGCTAAAGCTGAAACTCCAGTACTTTGGCCACCTGATGAGGTATTGGGGGCAGGAGGAGAAAGGGATGACAGAGGATGAGATGGCTGGATGGCATCACCGACTCCACGGACGTGAGTCTGAGTGAACTCCGGGAGTTGGTGATGGACAGGGAGGCCTGGCGTGCTGCGATTCATGGGGTCGCAGAGTTGGACACGACTGAGAGACTGAACTGAACTGAACTGATCCTAGGGAGTGGATTTTCCAGTTGGCTTGGTGGTCAAAATCTGCCTGTCAACCTGAGACATGGTTTCATTCTCTGGGTCAGGAAGATCCCCTGGAGAAGGAAATGGCAACCCACTCTACTATTCTTGCCTGGGAAACACCACAAACAGAGGAGGCTGGTGGGATACAGTCCATGGTGTTGCAACGGAGCCAGACACAACTTAGCAACTAAACAACGACATCCTAGAGAGTTATACCCCATCTTAGAGACGAATACAAATGGATCTCATATTTGCCCACTTGAGTCTGTTTTTCTTTTCACCTCCCAGGATGTTCTCTTAGACTCCTTTCAACTGGAGACTTGCATAGAACTTGCTTTTCTAGTTTGACCTTAATCCTCTTTGCAAGCCTCCACTCTAGGTGATTGACTTGGTTAAGGCCCTTGCTCAACTGTCCCTGCAGAGGAAAAGATATCAGGCTTACAAATAAATTAGGCCACAAACAATAAATGCTAGAGAGGTTGCTAAGAAAAGGGAACACTTCTATTCTGTTGGTGGGACTGCAGATTGGGACAGCCCCTATGGAGAACAGTCCCTATGGAGAATAGTATGGCACCTTCTTAAAAAACTAAAAATGGAACCAGCATATGAACCAGCAATCCCACTCCTGGACATATGTTTGGAGAAGAAGATATTAATAATTTTAAAAGGTATGTGCATCCTAATGTTCATTGCAGCAGAGTATTTACAATAGTAAAGACATGGGAGCAACTTAAATGTCCATCAACAGAGGAGTGGATAAAGAAGACGTGGTACATATATACAACAAAACATTCCTCAGCCATAAAAAAGAATGAAATAATGCCATTTATAGCAGCAGGGATAGACCTAGAGATTGTCATGCTGAGTGAAGTAAATCAGACAGAGAAAGACAAATATCATATGTGATCACTCATATGTGGACTCCAATTTTAAAACATGATACAAATGAACTCATTTACAAACCAGAAACAGACTCATAGATTTTGAAACAAATCTGTGGTTACCAAAAGGAAACATTGAAGGCAGGGATACATTAGGAGCTTGGGGTTAATACAAATGCATTGCTGCTGCTGCTGCTGCTAAGTCACTTCAGTCCTGTCCGACTCTGTGTGACCCCATAGACGGCAGCCCACCAGACTCCGTCGTCCCTGGGATTCTCCAGGCAAGATCACTCGAGTGGGTTGCCATTTCCTTCTCCAATGCATGAAAGTGAAAAGTGAAAGTGAAGTTGCTCAGTCGTGTCCAACTCTTAGCGACCCCGTGGACTGCAGCCTACCAGGCTCCTCCATCCATGGGATTTTCCAGGCAAGAGTACTAGAGCGGGTTGCCATTGCCTTCTCCAATAAATGCACTACTATATATAAAATACCTAACCAGCAAGGACTTACTGTATAGCACAGGGAATTCTACGCAATATTCTGTAATAACATATATGGGAAAAGAATCTGAAAAAGAATGAATATATGTGTATGTATAACTGATTCACTTTGCTGTACACAGGAGGTGGAATCTTGACTGCTGAACCACCAGGGAAGCCCCCTGAAAGTAACACAACATTGTAAATCAATGTTTAATTTTATTCCAATAAAATTAAAAAGAAAAAAGAAAAGAAATAATCCAGGTCATATATTTCCTTGTTTAAAATTTGTTCTTTTTACCTTTTCAATGATGGGTAACATAATAAGAAGCAGCTTTTCAAAAAGAAAATGTTAACTTACATGACTTGCCTATTTTTATCCTCAGAACAACCTTAAAAAGATTGATTTTATTTGTGTGTTTTTGGCCTCTCTGCTGGACATGTGAGATCTTAGTTCATGGACCAGGGACTGAACCTTCAGCCCCTGCAGTGGAAGTGTGGGGTCTTAACCGCTGGACTGCTGGGAAAACCCCAACAAGGTAGGTTTTAATGTTATCTCCATTTTATAGATAGGGACACTGAAGTAACAGAAAGTAAGTGGGTCAAGTTTGCCCTGCTGTTCACTCAGTCGCGCCCAATTCTTTGTGACCCCATGGACTATATAGTCCATGGAATTCTCCAGGCCAGAATACTGGAGTCGGTAGCCTTTCCCTTCTCCAGGGGATCTTCCCAACCCAGTGATCAAATCCAGGTCTCCTGCATTGCGGGCAGATTCTCTACCAGCTGAGCCAAAAGGAAGCCCAAGAATACTGGAGTAGGTAGCCTATCCCTTCTCCAGGGGATCCTCCTGCCCCAGAAATTGAACCAGGTTCTCCTGCATTGCAGGTGGATTCTTTACCAATTGAGCTATCAGGGAAGCCCTGCTGGTAAGAGGTGTGTAAACTGTAGGCTGGGAACTGGGAGGAGATGCTCTCCTGCTGTCTCTGCTATAAACCAGTTCCGTAACTTGAATAAGCCTCACAAACTCCCCGGGGTCTGCAGGCCACAGGGTTGGACCAGCACTAGATTATCTTCTGGCTCCTGTTCAGCTCTGTGATTCTTTCTGTGATGCTCATGCAAAAAAGAGGCACCTCAAAAGGAGACATATGCAGCCTTCAATGAAGCGCTTCTGGAGTGTTGTTATCTTTTCAACTAAATGGAATGCGTCCATGTAGTACATATTGGCTTACTTCTTTTGTTTCCTTCTTGCATCCCCAAATGGTTCCTCAAAGAATGATTCATAACTGAGCATCATGGGCAGTTTGTTCTCATACAATGTCTTCTTTCTTTAGGATTTCAGAAGCATAATGCAATGTATAATTCATCAGGACTCTTTGTTCTTAAAGCAAATGTCTATCTAGAGTCCATTTGTCAACCTTTTGGTAATTCCTCGGCTTTTATTATACTTTTGAGGTGAAACAAAAGGCCAAACAAAATAATTTGCATCTGTGGTAGCCATGATGCAAAGTGGGACCCCGGTCCTTGACTCTTGGCACTCATACCCTTCTACGGTTCCCTTCCACATTGTGCCAGTCGGTCTCTGTGACCAATGGTGGATGGCAGAAGTGGTATTTATCACTTCCAAGACTGGGTTATAAAAGCCACATGCATGCTAAGTCACTTCAGTGGTGTCTGACTCTTTGCACCTGTATGGGCTGTAGCCCGCCAGGCTCCTCTGTCCATGGGATTCTCCAGGCAAGAATACTGGAGCGGGTTGCTGTTTCCCACTCCAGGGGATCTTCCGAACCCAGGGATCGAACTTGTGCCTCTTATGTCTACTGCATTGGCAGGTGGGTTCTTTACCACTAGTGCCGCCTGGGAAGCCACAGTGCAGGCTGCCTTTGTTTTTTCTCAGATCATTTGCTCTGGGAGGAGCCAGCTGCCATGTCAGGAGAAACTGTATGGAGAGATTCAGAGAGGGAGGAACTGAGGCCTCCTGCTTGAAGGAGAGCTTCCCAGGTGGCTCAGTGGTAAATATTTGCTGCTAATGCAGGAGCCTCAGGAGCCAGGGGTTCGATCCCTGGATCAAGAAGATCCCCTGGAGTAGGAAATGACAACCCACTCCAGTATTCTCACCTGGGAAATCCCATGGACAGAGGAGCCTGGCTGGGGGTGGGGGTGGCGATAGTCCAGGGGATCATGGTCAACACAACTGAGTGTGCATGTACACTTGAAGGAGATCCCCCAGCCCGGCCAAGACTGAAATGATTGCAGCGGCTGACACCCAAATGCAGCCTCAGGAGAGACCCTGAGCCTCAGGTCTACTTAGTTAAACAGCATTTTAAGTTTTAGGGTAATTTGTCCTGCAGCAATAAGAAATTAATTTTACAGATGGGGAAACTGATGCACTGAAAAGTTGAGTATGTTAACCAAGAACATTCGGCAGGCAAGTGGTATTGCTGAGTAAAGGTCCGAATTGTGCTATCTTCTCATTTTAACATCATTCATCAGTGGCATATTTTCTTGGTCACTTTATGAAGATATTTTTGTTTGGGTTAATGAAATAAAAGACTCTTGCTATATGTTTAACTTGTAAAATTACATTGTTGAACACTGAGGGACTGGTGCGTGTTCAGTTTTCTACAGTCTTTATTCTGAAATAATTACATAAGAATTGCAAGAAAATGAAGGCAAATTTTAAATGACTTCTGTGTACTCATACCACACATGGGGCTACATTAGCAGGATGACCCAGTGTGCTCAGCACCGTCCTGCTTTTTGCCTGTTGTCTGGTGTAACTATTAGTAGGGTGCCCTTTCATTGTCAAAAGTAGACTATGCCTTATACGCTCACTGTGGGTGGACTAAGGCAACGAATTAGTCATTGTTTGTCTTCTACAACGTCAGCTCCTATTTCATCCGGAACAACCTGCTTGGCCCCTTAAGGGCTGGTTCATTTGCATTCTCAGGTTGGTTCTGGCCAGGTCAGGCCATCCTCAGTGAGTCCTTGGGTAGGACGCCTTTGGCTCTGAATCAAACAGCACTCTTGGTATCCATGTCTTTCTCCTGCTAGTAGAAAGAGCAGGCTTTGCAGTCAAACAAATCTGCCTTCAAACCACCACTCCATGAATGACAGCAATGAGATCAGGTAGAGTTACTTAGATCAGGCTGTCCAGCAGCACTTCTGCCATCATGGAAAGATTCTATAATTAGGTGCTGTCAAATAGAATAGCTACTTGTCTTATAGGACTATTGAGCACTCGCAGTGGGACTTAGATGAATAAAGAACTTGATTTTTAGTCTCATTTTATTTAAAAATAAATACCCACATGTGACTAAGAGCTACTATACTGGATAGCACAAAACCTCCTGAGCTTCAGTTTCTTCTCTTAAGACTCAGAGATAATGAGGGACTTCACTGGTGGTCCAGTGGCTTAGAATCTGCCTTGCAATGCAGGGGACATGGGTTTAATCCCATATGCTTCAGAGCAACTAAGGCTTCGTGCTGCCACTACTGAACCTGTGTGCCGCAGCTAGAGAGTCTGTGTGCTGCAATGAAAGATCCTGCATGCCACAACTAAGACCCAACACAGCCAAATAAATAGTAAAGAAAAAAAATGAAATAGAGGTAATGAATTATACTTTCCTAGGTGGTAAAATACTTGAGAAAATGTTTCACAAATATTTGACATCCAAATAATTGCTTTATTTACATACACCGGGGTTTCCCAGGCAGCTCAGACTGTAAAGAATCTGTCTGCAATGAGGGCAATCAGGTTCAATTGCGGGGTCAGGAAGATCCCCTGGAGAAGGGAATGGCTACCCACTCCAGTACTCTTGCCTGGGAAATCCCATGGACAAAATGGGAGCTACGGTCCTGGGTTGCAAAGAGTCTGACCCAACTGAGCGACTGACACTTTACATACGCAGACTCTTCGCTAGATTCTGTTCTCAGCTGACCAGCGCACGACTCTGTGCTTTGCCCATTCCTTTCTCCTCTTTGTCTTCATATGCAGTCACTCACTTTCCTGAAAACTCAGCTGTACCTTCTGAAATCGCAGCAAGCATCCCACCCCTCCCTTTCAGGGCCACCTTCCTAGCTCAAGCTGCCTCCATCTGCTCGATATCGGCCTCCACAGTCCCTTCGCTTCACTCTTGCTCTCCCCTCCAAACCATTTGTGACGCTGGAACACAAGGCATATGTTAAAAACACAACTATCGCCATTGCCCTACTTAAAGTCCTCCAGAGGTTTCCTAATGGTTAACTGAAGATAAGCACCAAGACTTCTCTGGAGACATCAGAGCTGTGCAAGATCTTGCCCCACCTGCCTTTCCAGCTCTCCTTCCTCGTTGTCCTCCAACCACCGCAGCCTCCTTTCTGATTATCAAGGGCAGCAAGCGCCTTCATGCCTCCAGGCTCTCGCATATGCTGTTCCTTTTGGCAGGACTGCTCTCAGTGCCTCCCTTTAACTCCTTCCTAAGATTAAGATCTCTGCTCAAATATATCTCCTTCTCAGGAGAGCACAGTCTCCTATCCCCTTAAATTAGGGGTATCAACTCTCATTCAGAGCTACCTTGTTCCTTTAAGGCACTTATCACAGTATGAAATTCTCTTATTTGTTTATGGATCATTTTTTTAAACACGAGCATTAACTCCAGGAGCACAGCCACTGTTTTTCTTTTGCTAATCATTGTAGTCTTAGCACCTAATAGAATACCTGGCTCATAGTATATGCTCAACATGTATTTATTAAGGGAAGGAGAGAGACCATGGAAAACAAAGGATTTTGCAGTAGGTAAGTGAAAACTTCAGCTAGGACAGCAGCAAAACGAAACACAAAAACAAAAGCAGAGATGATTTTCGCGGTGGTCCAGTGGATGAGAATCGGCCTGCCAGTGCAGGGGACGTGGGTTCAATCCCTGGTCCAGGAAGATTTCACATGCTGTGGGGCAACTGAACCTGTGTGCTACAGCTACTGAAACCCCAGTGCCTAGAGCCCGGGCTCTGCGACCAGGAGCCATTGCAATGAGAAGCCTGTGCATCACAATTAGAGAAGCCCCTGCTCTTCACAACTAGAGAAAGCCCATACACAGCAACGAAGACCCGGTGCAGCCAACAATGATAAATACATAAAAACAGAGAGAAAGGGGTGAGGAGGAGAGAGAAAAGTTTGGTTTCAAAATCTAGAAATAACCTATTCAATATCAACATATACATTTTTAATTTTGTGGTTAAAAAAGAAAAATGCTGAGAGTGGACAAGCAATCTTTTCGACATTAGAGTTTTAATGTTCATACTCTGGCTCCAATTGTGACTAATTTTTTAAAAACATGTATGTATTTTTCAAATTAAAAAACTGTTTTTTTTTAAAGAAGCTTTGTTTAAAAGCTAAAAGATGTTGTTGCTTACATTGCTAAATATTTTACATCCAGGACCACTTTATGGTTTACATAGTATGAAAAATGAACCACAGCACACTACATTTGCATCGAATATACCCATAGTACATTTTTTTATTCTTTCAAAATATTAGGCTGAAATAATCAGGAATGAACACCAAGCATATACTAATTTTTGAAATAAATCAATTTTGTGAGCAAAAATAGACATAAGCAGAAGAAAAAAAGATTTTTTAAAAAAGCAGGAACATTGAAAAGATTTGACATTCTGAATTTCTGTCACATATGAGATAAGTGCATGCACGAAAATTTTGAAAATCAACTGCAAGAATCACTGGATGACGAAAAATGTATGAAATTTTCAAAATACAACAAGAAAAGTCACAAGTCTAGAATCTAATATCCATTGAAACGCAATCTTTTTTCTCTATCATTACTCTCATTTTTATCAAATATATCTAAATTAAGACTAATTAGTTTGCAAAGAAAATCTGGTTAATTGACCACATGGGCTCTTTAAAGCCATGGAAAAGAAATGCAAAAAAAACCAAAATGTTGTCTGAGGAGGCCTTTACAAATAGCTGTGAAAAGAAGAGACGTGAAAAGCAAAGGAGAAAAGGAAAGATATAAGCATCTGAATGCAGAGTTCCGAAGAATAGCAAGAAGAGATAAGAAAGCCTTCTTTAGCGATCAATGCAAAGAAATAGAGGAAAACAACAGAATGGGAAAGACTAGAAATCTCTTCAAGAAAATTAGAGATACCAAGGGAACATTTCATGCAAAGATGGGCCCAATATAGGACAGAAATGGTATGGACCATCAGAAGCAGAAGATATAGAAGAGGTGGCAAGAATACACGGAACTGTACAAAAAAGAGCTTCATGACCCAGATAATCACGATGGTGTGATCACTCACATACAGCCAGACATCCTGGAATGTGAAGTCAAGTGGACCTTAGAAAGCATCACTACAAACAAAAGCTAGTGGAGGTGATGGAATTCCAGTTGAGCTGTTTCAAATCCTGAAAGATGATGCTGTGAAAGTGCTGCACTCAATATGCCAGCAAATTTGGAAAACTCAGCAGTGGCCACAGGACTGGAAAAGGTCAGTTTTCATTCCAATCCCAAAGAAAGGCAATGCCAAAGAATGCTCAAACTACCGCACAATTGCACTCATCTCACATGCTAGTAAAGTAATACTCAAAATTCTCCAGACGTTCAAGCTGGTTTTAGAAAAGGCAGAGGAACCAGAGATCAAATTGCCAACATCTGCTGGATCATCGAAAAAGCAAGAGAGTTCCAGAAAAATGTCTATTTCTGCTTTATTGACTATGCTAAAGCCTTTGACTGTGTGGATCACAATAAACTGTGCAAAATTCTGAAAGAGATGGCAATACCAGACCACCTGACCTGCCTCTTGAGAAACCTATATGCAGGTCAGGAAGCAACAGTTAGAACTGGACATGGAACAACAGACTGGTTCCAAATAGGAAAAGGAGTATGTCAAGGCTGTATCTTGTCAGTCTGCTTCTTTAACTTCTATGCAGAGTACATCATGAGAAACGCGGGGCTGGAAGAAGCACAAGCTGGAATCAAGATTGCCAGGAGAAATATCAGTAACCTCAGATATGCAGATGACACCACCCTTATGGCAGAAAGTGAAGAAGAACTAAAAAGCTTCTTGATGAAAGTGAAAGTGGAGAGTGAAAAAGTTGGCTTAAAGCTCAACATTCAGAAAACTAAGATCATGGCATCTGGTCCCATCATTTCATGGGAAATAGGTGGTGAAATAGTGGAAACAGTGTCAGACTTTATTTTTTGGGCTCCAAAATCACTGCAGATGGTGATTGCAGCCATGAAATTAAAAGACGCTTACTCCTTGAAAGGAAAGTTATGACCAACCTAGATGGCATATTGAAAAGCAGAGATGTTACCTTGCCAACAAAGGTCCATCTGGTCGAGGCTATGGTTTTTCCCATGGTCATTTATGGATGTGAGAGTTGGACTGTGAAGAAAGCTGAGCACCGAAGAATTGATGCTTTTGAACTGTGGTGTTGGAGAAGACTCTTGAGAGTCCCTTGGACAGCAGGGAGATCCAACCAGTCCATCCTAAAGGATATCAGTCCTGGTTGCTCATTGGAAGAACTGATGCTGAAAGTGAAACTCCAGTACTTTAGCCACCTCATGCGAAGAGTTGACACATTGGAAAAGACCCTGGTGATGAGAGGGATTGGGGGCAGGAAGAGAAGTGGGCAACAGAGAATGAGATGGCTGGATGTGATCACCGACTCGATGGACATGAGTTTGAATGAATTCTGGGAGTTGGTGATGGACAGGGAGGCCTGGCGTGCTGCAATTCATGGGGTCGCGGAGAGTTGGACATGACTGAACGACTGAACTGAACTGAACTGTGCTGGAACTTCTCATAAGGAATCTCTGATTGAACTTTTTAAAGTAATTTTAATGAATTGATTCTTGGTTGCTCTGGGTCTTCTTTGCCATTCAGGGGCTTTCTGTAGCTGCGGTGAGCAGGGGCTGCTCACTGCAGAGCGCAGGCTTCTCGTTGCAGTGGCTTCTCTGCTTGCTGGGCACAGGCTCTTGGCATGTGAGCTCAGTGGTGGTGGCACATGGGCTCTGCAGCACAGCTCAGTAGGCACTTAGGGTTCAGTTGCTCCATAGCATATGGAATCTTCCCAGACTAAGGATCAAACCCCTGTCCCCTTCATTGGTAGGTTAATTCTTATCCTCTGTACCATGAGGGAAGTCCCTCAGATTATACTTTTAAAAAGCCTCCCAAGATAGGGAAAGTCATGCCAAGGACTTATCATCAGATGCTGCCTGGGTGGATTTCTCCCTTCTAGTTCCAGATATTGAGATTCCTGCATCTGCCAGGAGGTACCCTTTCTTATTTACCAGACAAGGCTGCCAGGAGCCTGAGTTTCTAATTTCTAGAGGGACCAGGTAGAAGGAAAAGATAAATGTTTCAATTCTATTTACAAAGGTAGAATTTACTAATTTGTAATAAGTCATAATTAGCTTAAGAGGAAAGGTTTCCTTATATCTGTAAAGTGCAGATTGAAAACCTGTAATGTTTTAGACAAAAATTGTAAAAATTATAAGTATATTTATCAGTCCCTAAGTCCTGTGTGGCTAACCCTTTTTAACTGTTGTATGAAACCATGAGTGTTTTCATTTGAGTTCTGTAATTTCTTAACAAGTTTAGTTACATGATCTGAAAGTTATCAGAAACCTGTACTTGTTAAAAAGTCCTTTCCATGAAACTTCTTAAAGAGGAAAGACTTTTGCAGAAACATCAGAGTAAAACAGTCTCTGAATGACGAAAAACTTAAAAGTTATGATTAAAGATCTGATTACAAAGAACTGAAGTTCTTTGATAACCAAGTCACTGTGATATATAGCATTTTAAGATAATAACTGGAATTATAACAAGTCACTGTGATATAAAACATTTTAAGATAATAACTGGAATTATAACTGATAACAGTATATCAGGAAGATTCAAATTTTAGGAATTTCACATAATTTCTAGGACACATATTAATGACATTTGTCTATATTGTTTAATCTAAGAATGCTTATCAGGCTTCCTATGTGGCTCAGTAGTGAAAGAATCCTCCTGCCAATGCAGGATTTGCAGGAGATGCAGGTTTGGTCCCTGCTTTGGAAAGATCCCCTGGAGGAAGAAAGGGCAACCCACTCCAGTAGTCTTGCTTGGGAAATCCCATGGACAGAGGAGCCTGGTGGGCAGCAGTTTATAGGGTCACAAAGTCGCA
The DNA here is from genome assembly GCF_023091745.1 of Budorcas taxicolor. Taxonomy (NCBI): domain Eukaryota; kingdom Metazoa; phylum Chordata; class Mammalia; order Artiodactyla; family Bovidae; genus Budorcas; species Budorcas taxicolor. The sequence continues at coordinate 99,302,998 of NC_068915.1, read as the reverse complement.
CACAACTCAGCAACAGCAGCAAGAATGTTTATCACTATTATTTGACAATGCTTCCCATGTAATTTAACCCGCAGGATAATCCTAATTAGTTTAATAATTTTTTCTGAGTGCCTTATGGGTCCTCTGAAGCACTCCAAAGTTAGCTAGAGACTGAAAGAACTTTAATCAGAAGTTGATATTTGGGAGCTTTAAAGCAGTAAGTATTCTCTGTCTCTCCATCTTCACATCTCCTGATTGTTAACTCTTATGGCAGTCATTTGAGACTCAAGGGAGGCCTGGGAGAGTAAAGCAAAAATCTTTCACTTTGAAGAACAGGAACACGGAGGCTTCCATGTGAATTCAATCCCCCTTTTTCTTTGCTTCTTCAATCTTGAGGAGAACAGGTGTTGGACAAGAGAGGGAATAACATTTTGGATAGAGAGCTTAATCATACACTTGGCAGAGGGACTCAGTATCACAGGGACTAGGTTTCATAATCAGAATGACATTGATGTCATATTCCATATAGAATGCAGTAATATGATATAAAATTGTATTAGAATAATTTCATTAATTGGAAATGTCCTTAGACAAATGTGTTTTTAAAAAATGCTTAAGCCTGAATAGTAGGTAAAATAGAGAGAGGAAAAAAAAAAACCCCACAGCAAGTATGGAAAAGTACTTAAAAGGAGCTGACATTTGCCTATCATGTTTGTGTGTGTGTGTGTGTGGGTGTGGGTGGGTAGGTGGGTGTGTGAGCTCAGTTGTGTCTGACTCTTTGTGGTCCCATAGATGAAGCCTGCCAGGCTCCTCTGTCCAAGGAGTTTTCCAGGCAAGAATACTGGAGTGGATTGCCCCTTCCTTCTCCAGGGGATCTTCCCAACCCAAGGATTGAAACTGTGCCTCTTATCCACCTCTCTCTCCCGCATCTCTTAGGTCTCCTGCATTGGCAGGCAGGTTCTTTACCACTAGTGCCAACATATATGGAATGCTTCAAATAAATTTTAGGTGACTATGTCAAAAATTTGCATTTTAATTGAAATAGGTTAACGGAAGTTGTTTTAAGGCCAACTGACCTGATTCTAAGGCAGGAACAACAAGGTTGGTGAGGAATGGTGATAATTAGAAGGCAAAACCTGCAAGACTCGAGAACGGATTAGATTCCCTGTGGCTCAGCTGGTAAAGAATCCGCCTGCAATGTGGGAGACCTGGGTTCAATCCCTGGGTTGGGAAGATCCCCTGGAGAAGGGAAAGGCTACCCACTCCAGTATTCTTGGGCTTCCCTGGTGGCTCAGCTGGTAAAGAATCTGCCTGCAATGTGGGAGACCTGCATTCCATCCCTGGGTTGGGAAGATCCCCTGGAGAAGGGAAAGGCTACCCACTCCAGTATTCTGGCCTGGAGAATTCCGTGGACTGTATAGTACATGGGGTTGCAAAGAGTTGGACATGACTGAGCATCTGAACAACAGCAGGACGTCCTATGAATGTGACTTTCGAGGCTGGGTCATAAAGGACACTGTGGTTTTCTTTTTCTCTCCTGACTCACTAGCTCTGTGGGAAGTCAGCTGCCATGTACTGAGAACATTGAAATGACCCAGTGATTAGGAACACAGGCCTCCTTCCAAGAGCAATGTGGGTGAGCTATACTTGAAGCAGATGACTCCACACTTGAACTTCAAATAACTTCAGCCCTTACCAACCACATGTTGCCTACTGCCTCACATGAGACCCTGAGCCAAAAGTATCCAGCTGCCAGGTTTTCTACCCTTTCAGAAATTGCGTGAAATAAGATTGTTGTGTTAAGCTGCTAAATTTTGGAGTAATTATAATTTGCCTGCAGCAATAAATACCTAGTACAGTCAGCAACTTGAAGGCTTGTTGAAATGCAGGATTTCAGTCCCTACACAGGGCCCATTAACATTTAAAAAATATTTTTATTTATTTGGCTGATTTGGGCCTTGGTTGTGGCACACAGGATCTTCATTGCATCGTGGGGGATCTTTTGCATGGACTTTCTAGCTGTGGCACGTGGGCTCTCTAGCAGGGGCAGGCCTAGTAGCTTCGGCTTAGTTGCTCCGTGACATGTAAGTCTTTCAATTGTTCTTTAGCTGTGTATTAAGACATTGGAAACTTTCTTTGAATTGCCTTAGTCTCCAGGCTTCTGATAATTCAATGACTAGCACTACAGTTAAAAATAAATGTTTTCATAAACAGCTATTGAGAACGCTATGCACAGTACTCAAGTGGTAAAGGTATTAGCTGAGTTGAGAATTTAGGGTTGTCTAATGAAACTGAAGCAACTTAGCAGCAGCAGCAGCAATGAAACCTCAAACAGAAAGGAGTGGCCAAAATTCAGTGATACTAGTTGGGTTGTTGTGAGGATTAAGTAACATGAGTAACAGTGCTCAGTGTTTGTTACTTTTGTTTCCTTCATTATTATAAATGACATTTTCAAAATGTGTTTCAAAGTTATCAAATAAAAGCATTTCATTGTTACATAAATTTGGGATATGTGACATATCTCTCCTTATCATAACACTTCTCAAAATCACTTACATGCTGAAGTGCATGGTGAATACCCAAGAACATTACATGTTTCCCAACTGTATTTAACCCTAGAATCCTGTTAAAAAGGGGACTCCCTCGGGATTACTGTTCCTAAGAATCTACATTGGGAAATAACTGCACTAAATCATATAACCATCACGTGACTCTGAATGCATTTAAAAACTTACCAGTGACAGTTCCTGGCAGAGAAGGGTTCACTATTGCTTTTCTGGTCTTATCAGTTGCTAATAAATACCTTACATGTTCTGAACAATGAAACATATCTTCCTTGCTGCTGCTGCTGCTGCTAACTCGCTTCAGTCGTGTCCAACTCTGTGCGACCCCAGAGAGGGCAGCCCACCAGGTTCCCCCGTCCCTGGGATTCTCCAGGCAAGAACACTGGAGTGGGTTGCCATTTCCTTCTCCAATGCATGAAAGTGAAAAGGGAAAGTGAAGTCACTCAGTGGTGTCCAACTCTTCGCGACCCCATGGACTGCAGCCTACCAGGCTCCTTCATCCATGGGATTTTCCAGGCAAGAGTACTGGAGTGGGGTGCCATTGCCTTCTCCGTATCTTCCTTAAGTCATTCATAAAGATTCATAAGGATGTCAAATTCTCTTCAACTCTCAAATGTAACTGGAGTTTTTTGTTTGTTTTATTTTCTCTTTTTGTATCCTACCCTTCCACAGAGTCTTAGGAAACAGTTTTCTGTGGCGGTTAGGAATATCAGTTCTGGAATCTGATACCCAATACGGAATTAGAACCCAGCTATGAGACTTTCTGACCCTATGGACTGTAGCCCTCCGGCTCCTCTGTCCATGGAACTCACCAGGCAAGAATACCGGAGTGGGTTGCCATGCCCTTCTCCAGGGTAATCTTCAGACATGACTGAAGTGACTTATTACATGTGCACATAAGACTTTGAGCAAATCTCTTCAAGAAAGCTCTGAGCCTCAGTGTTACCATCCATAAAATGGGGATAAACCATAGTCAGATCTGTTATACTGTTAGTTTTATACACATATAAAAACTTTAGTTAGCTGTCTAATAAGTTGTATTCTATGCATATCCTCCTGTCCATTTGGCTCTTAGCATATAGTATCTTTGTTTCCTTTATCAAATTTCTACACATATTATTTTTTAATTTATTTTTAATTGGAGGATAATTGCTTCAAAATGCTGTGTTGGCTTCTGTTGTAGGACAACGTGAATCACTCATAAGTATACATATATCCCCTCCCTCTTGAACCTCTCTCCCACCCTCTACCCCATCCCACCCTCCAGGTTGTCACAGAGAACTGCACTGAGCGCCCTGGGTTATACAGACACTTCCCATTAGCTGTTGATCTCACCTATGCTAATGTATATGTTTCCGTGCTACTCTCTCAGTTCATCCCACCGTCTTCTTCCTGCCCTGTGTCCACAAGTCTGTTCCCTATGTTCTACACGTATTATTAAAGAAAGAAAGAAAGAAAGAGCCCAGGACTGTGAGGGTCTCCCCAGCCTAAAATGAAGAAAGACGCTGCTGCTAAGATTAAGTAAGCAGGTATGCGACTCTTGTTAATGAATGGTCGACATCCCAGGAATGGGACTAGAGAGTGAGACCTGTTTGGAGAAATGTCAAGAAAGGATAAAGCTAGAGGACACATGTCACATCGCACCCATGGATGATCGCCAAGGGTGAAGCTGAAGAAAACCATTCTGTCATCAGGCGGTAGGAATGATAGTGATGGTGAGAAAGGAGGTGGCAGACAGGAGTGGAACCAGAGCTGACTTGGTCAGGGGTTCAGAACATGTCACCCCAAACCATGCCATTTGGCAATATTGATTATTTTGAATTAAAGGTACTTGAGAAACAGCCAGTTCAAAAGGGCCCTGTGATCCTCTTTTATCTCCCCAAAAGAAGGAGTAAATCTCCCACATGAGAGGTACCAGGAAGGTAGAAGACATCCTTATCACCAGAGAGAGGAAATTCAGGGCCAAGAAGGCTTGTGTGTGTGCGTATGTGCTCAGCCGTGGCTGACTCTGTTGCGACCCCACAGACTGTACCCTGCCAGGTGCCTCTGTCCATGGAATTTTTCCAGGCAAGAACACTGGAGTGAGTTGCCATTTCTTCCTCCAGAGGATCTTCCCCACTGAGGGACTGAACCTGTGTCTCTCACATCCTTGCATTGGCAGGCAGATTCTTTACCACTAGTGTGACCTAGGAAGCCTTCAGTTCAGTTCAGTCGCTCAGTCGTGTCCGACTCTTTGCGACCCCATGAACTGCAGCACGCCAGGCCTCCCTGTCCCATCACCAACTTCCGGAGCTCACTCAAACTCATGTCCATCGAGTTGGTGATGCCATCCAGCCATCTCATCCTCTGTTGTCCCCTTCTCCTCCTGCCCCCAATGCCCCCCCAGATTGGGGGCAGGAGGAGAAGGGGACAACAGAGGATGAGATGCTCTTCGCATGAGGTGGCCAAAGTATTGTTTCAGCTTTAGCATCATTCCTTCCAATGAACACCCAGGACTGATCTCCTTTAGAATGGACTGGTTGGATCTCCTTGCAGTCCAAGGGACTCTCAAGAGTCTTCTCCAACACCACAGTTCAAAAGCATCAATTCTTCGGTGCTCAGCTTTCTTCACAGTCCAACTCTCACATCCATACATGAGCACTGGACAAACCATAGCCTTGACTATATATATATATATATGAAGCCTTATATAGCCTTAAATGACAACCTTTGTTCCTGTTTCATCATTGTACTAACTGTTCAGTAGTTCAGTCATGTCTGACTCTTAGTGACCCCATGAACTGCAGCATGCCAGGCTTCCCTGTCCATCACCATCTCCCAGAGCTTCCTCAAATTCATGTCCATTGAGTCGGTGATGCCATGCAACTGTTTCATCCTCTGTTGTCCCCTTCTCCTCCTGCCTTCACTCTTTCCAAGCATCAGGGTATTTTCCGTTGAGTTCAGCTCTTTGCATCAGGTGGCCAAAATATTGGAGCTTCAGCCTCAGCATCAGTCCCACCAATGAATATTCAGGGTTGATTTTCTTTAGGATTGACTGGTTTGATCTCCTTGCAATCCAAGGGACTCTCAAGAGTCTTCTCCAACACCACAGTTCAAAAGTTCAGTTCTTCAGCCCTCAGCCTTCTTTATGGTCCAACTCTCACATCCATACTTGACTACTGGAAAAACCATAGCTTTGACTATGCAGACTTTTTCCAGCAATGTAGTGTCACCATTGTACTACCCCTAGCATAAACTCCTTTGTCTTATTAACTTTTCACATATTTACTGTTTCTTTGTCAAAAAGCCATAAAGACTTCGAATCTCATACCTTGTGGAGCTGCCATGCATTCTCATTAATTTTTCTTCTGTTAATCTTTCTTAAAAAAAGGTCTCAGCCAAGAAACTAGAAGGGTAGAGGGAAAATTATTTTTCCTCCCCTACACTTGAATAAATTCAAGGAGCAAAGCAGGAACAACTGGGAAGAACTAAAATCTTTGTGGTAAACAGGGCTGAGTCACCCTGAGCTCCCTCTTACTGTGTGTTGGCTATGCGGTAAGTGAGTGGTTTGGTCTGAGGATGATGCCTGTGTCACAGCCAGAAGGTGCCTCAGCCGGTCTGTGTGGTTCTCCGACTCATTACAGATACAGTAGCTGCTCAGTGAGTCATGACTTCCTTCTGAGGCTCCTTCCTTATTCTCTCCCACACTCCTACTTCCAAATGTTACTGGCAAACCCTCTACTATTCATGTTAGTCAGTGTTCTCTAGAGAAAGAAAGCCAATAGCATAGATCTGCAGATATAGAAGAGTGAAGGAGGGACTTTCCTGGTGGTCGAGTAGGTGAAATTCTGCCTGCCAATGCAGGAGGGGGGGTGTGGGATGGGGAGCAGTGGGGAGGAGAGGGAAGAAAGTGAAAGTGAAGTTGCTCGGTCATGTCTGACTGTTTGCAACCCCATGGACTGCCAGGCTTCACCATCCATGGAATTTTCCGGGCAAGGATACTAGAGTGGGTTGTGATTTCCTTCTCCAATGCAGGGGAGATGAGGTTTAATCCCTGGTCCAGGAAGATATCACATACTGTGGAGCAACTAAGCCCAAGGGCTGCAACTATGGAAGCCCATGCACCCCAGAGCCTGTGCTGCTCTGCAACAAGAGAAACCACTGCAATGCTGCTGCTGCTGCTAAGTCGCTTCAGTCGTGTCCGACTCTGTGCGACCCCATAGATGGCAGCCTACCAGGATCCCCCTACCCTGGGATTCTCCAGGCAAGAACACTGAAGTGGGTTGCCATTTATGAAGCCCACATATTGCAGCAAAGAGTAGCCCCCCACTCACTGCAACTAGAGAAAGCCCGTGCACAGCAACAAAGACCCAGCACAGCCAAAAATAAATAAATAAGTAATTCAAAAAAAAAAAAAAAAGAAAAGAAAAGAAAGAGGGAAAGAGGAGGAAATTTACTTAAAGGAATTGGCTCATGTAATTGTGGCGGCTAGCAAGCTCAAAATCTGCAAGTTTGGCCGCAGGCTGGAGACCTGGGCAAGAGCTGATACAGCAGTTCAAGTGCCAAAGCAGTCTGCTGGCAAAACCGCCTCTTTGGGGAAGGTCAGTCTTTGTCACTAAGGCCTTCAACTGACTAGATAAGGCCCACCTACATTACAAGAAAGTAATCTACTTTTACCAAAATCTACTGATTGAAATGTTAATGTAATCTAAAAAATGTCTTCACAGAAACATCTAGAATAACATTTGACCAAATATCTCGGTACCTGGGGGCTTCCCTGATGGCTCCATGGTGAATAATCTGCCTGCCAAGTAGGGGATGCCAGTTCCATCCTCGGGTCTGGAATATCCCCTGGAGAAGGAAATGGCAACCCACTCCAGTACTCTTGCCTGCAGAATCCCATGGACAGAGGAGCCTGGCAGCCTACAGTCCATGGGGTTGCAAGAGTTGGACACAACTTAAATTAAACTACCATCATGGACTATAGCCCACCAGGCTCCTCTGTCCACGGGATTTCCCAGGCAAGAATACTGGAGTGGGTTGCCATTTCCTTCTCCAGGGGATCTTCCTGACCCAGGGATCAAACCCAGGTTTCCTGTATTGCAGGCATATTCTTTACCAACAGAGCTAAGTCCAAGGGGTAAGATTTGGACATGACTTAGCAACTAAACAGCAACAACTGGGTACCATGGACTAGCCGAGTTGACAGATAAAATTAACATCGCACCGTTCTTTCTTCATCTTTCACCAAAAGCTTTGCTGCTTCTACCAGTTATTATATTAAAAAGAGAATTAGGTTGATTCTTGGAAACTTAAGACTCATCTTAGAGCTGTGTGTTAATTTTTATGCTCTCATTATTGGGCTTTCACATTAGCATGGCCTAATTTCCACTACCAGGAATAGGATATGTTCTGTGCTAATGGGAAATGATATATTTAGTGTTTTGTATGATCATTCTTTAGGGTTTCTGTCCCTTTTATTGGATGAGAGCCCACATGGATGGAATAGCTGGAGGAAAGTGTCCTTTCTGCTTACTAGTGCATTAGAATAAAAGGGAGAAAAAAAGTACGTGTGTGCCCAGGAAAAAGTCCATTATTTTACAGTTATTTATGGTATTATAATCAATATAATAACTCTCAAATACCTTCTAGTTAGTAAGCTTCAAAGCGGATAGAGTAATTTCCTATCGCCTGAAGCTAGTGTCTTCTCCCATATTGGGTTCAATCCCAGTTTTGCTTTAAATGACACATGCTCCTCCATAAAGTTTAACAACAAAGTACTAATTTTGGGGAGCAATAGAATTAGCAAAATAATGACAGAATAGAGTTAAAAACAAAGACAATTCTTTTTGAACCTGACATAATTGTATCATGCTTGTGTGCTCCGTCTTGCCTGACTCTTAGCGACCCCATGGACTCTAGTCCACAAGGCTCGTCTGTCCACGGTATTATCCAGGCAAGAATACTGGAGAGGGTTGCCATTTCCTCCTCTAAGGGATCTTACCAACCCAGGGATCGAACCTGAGTCTCCTGGGCTAGACAGTTTGCTCTGTGGACATATGGCGAAAGATAATATTTTCAAGCCGATCTGTTTGTCTGTACTCCAGATTAAGGGAATGACAGATAATATAGACCCTTGAAGGTAGAGACCAGCTGCAGATGGGAATGGCTAAACAGTCTCCTTGGTGCCTTGTGGCTTCTTTAGCAACAGAAAGGGCACGTGATCCTGAAAATTGCTATATTTTGTTTTATTTCTGTAACTCTTTCAGTGGTTTATGAACTTCTGTGGAACTGTTTGTATTCTTGACAAAAGATAAAAAATTTTTTTCCATTGTTTATTGAGTTTTATTTAATATTGTAGTTTTTAAAAAATTTATTTATTTTTAATTGGAGGATAATTGCTTTACAATAGTGCTGGTTTCTGCTATACAGCAATATGAATCAGCCATAGGTATACATACGTCCTTTCCTCCTGAACCTCCCTCCCACCTCCCATCCCATCCCACCCCTCTAGGTCGTTACAGAGCACTGATTTGAGCGCCCTGTGTCATACAGGAATTCCTATTGGCTATCCATTTTACATATGGTAATGTATATATTTCTACACTACTCTCTCAATTCTCCCCAGCCTCTCCTTCCCCGCTGTGTCCATGAGTTTATTCTCTATTTCTGCGTCTCCACTGTTGCCCTACAGATAGATTCATCAGTATCATCTTTATAGATTCCATATATATGTGTCAATATACAAGATATGTTTTTCTCTTTCCGAGTTCACTCTGTATTATAGGCTCTATATTCATCCACCTCATTAGAACTGACTCAAATTTGTTTCTCTTTATGGCTGCATAAATATTGTATATATGTACTGCAGCTTCTTTATCCATTCATTTGGTGATGGACATCTAGGTTCCTTCCATGTCTTGCTGCTGCTGCTGCTAAGTCGCTTCAGTCGTGTCCGGCTCTGTGCGACCCCATAGACGACAGCCTACCAGGCTCCCCTGTCCCTGGGATTCTTCAGGCAAGAACACTGGAGTGGGTTGCCATTTCCTTCTCCAATGCATGAAAGTGAAAAGGGAAAGTGAAGTCGCTCAGTCGTGTCCGACTATTTGCGACCCCATGGACTGCAGCCTACCAGGCTCCTCCGCCCATGGGATTTTCCAGGCAAGAGTACTGGAGTGGGGTGCCATTGCCTTCTCCTTCCATGTCCTAACTATTGTAAATACAGCTGCAATGAACATTGGGGTACATGTGTCTTTTTCAACTATGGTTTTCTCAGGGTATATACCCAGTTTGGGGATTGTTGGGTCATATGGTAGTTTTGTTCCTAGATTTTAAGAAATCTCTATAGTGGCTGTATCAATTTACATTCCCACCAACTGTGCAAGAGGGTTCCCTTTTGTCCACACCCTCTCCAGCATTTACTGTTTGTAGATTTTTTGATGATGGCCATTCTGACTGGTGTGAGGTGATAGTCATTGTAGTTTTGATGTCCATTTCTCTAATAATGAGCGATGTTGAGCAACTTTTCATGTGTTTATTAGCCATCTGGCAAAGGATTCTTGACCTTGATATCTTAGAGTATTCCTATGAAACTTAAAAAAAAAATTTAGCCTGTCAGTTCTTCCTTGAGCCGTGGGGCATCTTTCGTTGCGGTGCATGAACTCTCTGGTTGTGCTTGAGGGTTCAGTTGTCCCACAGCTTGTGGGATCTTAGTTTGCCAACCAGGGATGGAATCCACGTCTCCTGCATTGAAAGGTGGATTCTTAACCCCTGGACCACCAGGGAATCCTCTGAAACTTTTTTTTTTTTGCAATGAAACTTTTTATAAGTAAACCAAGATTATGTAAATTGAAGAAGTAATTATCTTAGGACACATCTTGTATCCTAAGCTAAAAATGCACAAAATAAGTTGAGATAAAGCACAGATACTCATGGATGCAGTTCAGAGCTCTGGCAGCTGACACTGACTGGAATTCCCAGGGCAGGAGCTTGGCGGTGTAGCTCTCACTGCTGGAAGTGAGCTCTGCTTCTACAGTCTCTGGCTGCAAGTTCAGTTCAGTTCATTTCAGTTCAGTTTAGTCGCTCAGTCGTGTTCGACTCTTTGTGACCCCATGGACTGCAGGACGCCAGGCCTCCCTGTCCATCACCAACTCCTAGAGTTTACCCAAACTCATGTCCATTGAGTCAATGATGTCCTCCAACCATCTCATCCTCTGTCGTCCTCTTCTCCTCCTGCCTTCAGTCTTTCCCAGCATCAGGGTCTTTTCACATGAGTCAGCTCTTCGCATCAGATGGCCAAAGTATTGGGATTTGGCTGCAAAGCAAATGCTAAACATTATTTTTTTTTTCTGGCTTTGTATGTTTGTGTGTGTGTGTGTGTGTGTGTGTGTGTGTGTGTGTGTGTGTGTGAAAGGGAAACCTCTTTGAATTTCTCTTGGTAGCAAAAGCAGGTACTAATGTAGCTCTTTCCTATAAGTGAAGTAGTGTAGAGCAAACTGTTGAAAAGTACAGAATACCTGTAGTGAAAAGATGTATAGTTCACAGAGAAATAAATGCAAAGGTCCCTAAACCTCTGAAGGGACCATGCAAATTAAAACTATACTGGCAAGGACTTCCCTGGCAGTCCAGTGGTTAAGGGGTTTCCCAGGTGGCTCAGTGATAAAGAATCTGCCTGCTAATGCAGGAGACTCAGAAGACTTGGGTTCGATCCCTGGATTGGGAAGATCCCATGGAGTAGAAAACGGCAACCTACTCCAGTATTCTTGCCTGGGAAATGCCATGTACAGAGGAGCCTGGCGGGCTACAGTCCATGGGGTTGCAAAGAGTTGGACGCTACTTAAGCAACTGAGCATGCACACCAGTGGTTAAGGCTTTGCCTTCCAATGCAGGGGGTATGGATTTGATCCCTGGTTGGGGAGCTAAGATCCCACAAGTCTTGCAGCCCAAAAAACTAAAACATAAAACAGAAGCAATATGGTAACAAAATTCAATAAAGACTTTGGTGGTGGTTTAGTCGCTAAGTCATGTCCAACTCTTGCGACCCCATGGACTGTAGCCTGTCAGGCTCCTCTGCCCATGGGATTCTCCAGGCAAGAATCCTGGAGTGGGTTGCCATTTCCTTCTCTGAATAAAGACTTTAAAGAAATACAATATACTATATTTAAAATTAAAAAATAATATCCCCTCTACTGACACACCACACTTTACACTGACAGGCAAAAACCCAAAGGTCTGACAGTTCATTGTGTGGGCGAGACTTTGGGGAAACAGTCACTATCACTTGTTGCTGCTGGCACTGCAAAATGTCGTAACAGGCATGGCAGGGAAATTGCCCACGTCCTCAAACAGTGAAAGGCAGTCATGTATTCTTTTGACCTTCTTTGTACCATGAAAGGCTAACCCTTTTGGAAGACCTGACCCAAATTTCCTCATTAGCTGCTTTATACCACTGCGATGCCTAATGACTAGGTAACAGACAGGTTGGCTCAGTGGTACCACAGACAAGTCCACTAGACTTGCTGGGTTTCTAGCCTGTCTCTCTCATCTTCCTTTAAATCTTCAAAGTTCACACAAATGAAGAGGAAAATATTTCCTAGAATTTTGAAATACAGGCCTTAAGTGAGAAGTGTAAAGAATCAGCGCTATTATTATATGATGTGTGTGCGTGTTAGTCACTGTCGTGTGTGACTCTTTGCAACCCCGTGGACTATAGCCTGCCAGGCCCCTCTGTTCATGGAATTCTCCAGGCAAGAGTACTGGAGTGGGTAGCCCTGGCTTCCCTGATGGCTCAGTGTTAAGGAATCTGCCTGCAATGCAGAAGACACGGATTCAATTCCTGGTTTGGGAAGATCCCCTGAAGAAGGAAATGGCAGCCCACTCCAGTATTCTTGGCTGGAAAAATCTCATGGACAGAGGAGCCTGGTGGGCTACAGTCCATGGGGTTTCAAAGACTTGAGTGACTGACACTTTCAGCTATTCCCTTCTCTAGGGGATCTTCCTGACCCAGGTCTCCTGCATTGCAGTCAGGATTTCTTTCATCTGAACTAATCAGAGAAGCCCTATTATATGATTTAGTTCAGTTCAGTCGCTCAGTTGAGTCCAACTCTTTGTGACCCCATGAATCACAGCACGCCGGGCCTCCCTGTCCATCACCAACTCCCGGAGTTCACTCAGACTCATGTCCATCGAGTCAGTGATGCCATCCAGCCATCTCATTCTCTGTTGTCCCCTTCTCCTCCTGCCCCCAATCCCTCCCAGCATCAGAGTCTTTTCCAATGAGTCAACTCTTCACATGAGGTGGCCAAAGTACTGGAGTTTCAGCTTTAGCATCATTCCTTCCAAAGAAATCCCAGGGCTGATCTCCTTCAGAATGGACTGGTTGGATCTCCTTGCAGTCCAAGGGACTCTCAAGAGTCTTCTCCAACACCACAGTTGAAAAGCATCAATTCTTCAGCGCTCAGCCTTCTTCACAGTCCAACTCTCACATCCATACATGAACACAGGAAAAACCATAGCCTGGACTAGATGGACCTTAGTCGGCAAAGTAATGTCTCTGCTTTTGAATATGCTGTCTAGGTTTGTCATAACTTTCCTTCCAAGGAGTAAGTGTCTTTTAATTTCATGGCTGCATGATTAGTGGACCCCAAACCTGAGTGAGCATTAGAATCATCTGAGGTGTTTAAAATATTGTTGCAAATTCCTTGGCCCCATCACAGATCAGTTGCATCAGGATCTCAGGTGGGAGGGCTGGGAACTTGATTTTGAAGATCCATCATGCTGGGTGACCATTGACCTGAAGGAGTTTCTCAAGTTGCTACACTTGATCTGGATCACGGAGATGCTAATGTGCAGTTCTCTAAAATAATCGTTGGAATAACAATAGCAATAATATAACAACAAAGATATGACAAGAGCAGACATTTTTCTAGTGTTTACTAGGAGCCAAGTATTCTTCCGAATACTTCACGTTTCTTAACTCTGAACAAATTATCTCAACATTTCAGATTCAGAAATGGAGGCACAGAATGGTTAAGTAATTTTTCCAAGATGATACAGTTACATAGTTTGAATAAAGGTCATCTGGTTCTGAAGTCTGTGTGCTAAAATAAAGGGAGGAACCCCAGGATGAGGGCATGGCAACCCACTCCAGTGTTCTTGCCTGGAGAGTCCCATGGGTAGAGGAGCCTGGAGGGCTACAGTCCATACGGTTGCATAGAGTCGGACACACCTGAAGTGACTTAGCACAGCAAAATATGGTCAAACGTTTTAGGGAAATTCTGCTATCTCTTAGATGATAATCGGATATTGGTACAAAGCTTTGAGAAAGTCTCTGTAAACAATCCAGCTTAATATAAAATTATCTATTATTTTATAAATTTAACTCTGGAACCCTTTTTCTCATAACATGAATCAACATCTTGAAGAATTTATATTCCTAGGGGTATTCAAGATAATCACAATCTGATGAAACAACAGAGAGATCAGGTGTCTTGATTATTCTTGATTACAGAACATTTTTTCCCTTCTTTCTAAGATAGTATAACTTTGTAGACCTTGACCTGGGGTCCACATACTTAGGTTTCAGTTTAGGCTCTCCCCTACCAGCTGTATTGTCTTGGCCAATGGGTCATCACCATGAATGTTCGTTTTCTCACATGTGAAATGAGCAGGCTGGACAAACTGGCAGGTTCCCTTCCAGCATCAGCATGATTGGATCTGTGGTTTGGGCAGGATGCTCTGTGAGTGATGCTGAATGGATGCATCTATTTCCACTAAGAAGAGTGGACTTCAATTTTAACAGGAGAAATTTGGGTAAGTTTTAAGAAAAGTGTTCCGAATAGAAGGAATACATGACTTTAAACATTTTACCATCAAAGTGTTCTAATAAGAGCAACAATAGCTGTCAATAAACATTCAGATTGCTACTGTTTACAAAGCTCTTTCACATACACATGCCACACTGGCATCCTCATAGGTGGAAATTGCTATCATTTCCATTTTATTTACTTACTTGTTCATTGATTGCTCTGGATCTTTCTTGCTGGGCTGGCTTTTCTCTGGTTGTGTCTTGTGGGGTCTACTCTCTAATTGCAGCTCACAGGCTTCTCATTGCGGTGGCCCCTCTTGTTTCTAAACAAGGGCTCTAGGGTGTGTGGGCTTTGGGAACTGCAGCACGTGAGCAGAGCAGTTGCAGCCCCCCGGCTCTGGAGCACAGGCTCAATAGTTGTGGCACAGGGCTCAGTTGCTCCAAGGCATGTGGGATCTTCTTGGATCAGGGGTTAAACCTGTGTCTCCTGCATTGCAGGCAGATTCTTTACCGCTGAGCCACCAGGGACTAGAAATGAAGGATATAAGGACTGAAAAGCATTCATTGAATTTATTGGCCAGGTGGGTACAGGAAACTGTGGCAGAAGCCGTTTTGGTGGATTGGCTGAGGTGGAAGGTTTCAGTGGTTGATAGGATCAAGGCGATAGATAGTTGTAGGATGATCAGGTAGTCTGGCTGGTAACCTTGAATTTACAGTGGCAGCGATCTGCTCCAGCAGGACTTGGCAGTCAGGATTGCAGGGGAGGGAAGAGAGGGTGTCCTATAGCCAAGATGCAATGACCCATCTCAGCACCCTCCAAGGTAAACAGTTGTGATGGCATAAGTCCTTTAGAGCATTTGGCCCTTAAAAAGCTCAGAATCATCAGGAATAAATTATGTTCCTTATATTTTGTTTAAAACATCACAAGTATGTTAAGTATATCTATAAGTTGGTCATTCGCCTTCTTTGAAACAGTTTGCTCATCTTTGAAATGGGGGTAATGTTGCCTGACTCCACTGTCTTACAGAGCTCTTTGGAAGAAAAAATACAGGTTTGGAATTACTTGGAAACTGCAAAGCATATTACAAGATGAAAGGTGTTCTAGTTGTGAGTCAGCGCTACAGATTTTTCTCTTTGGCTGCCCTGGGTTTTCCTGGGCTTTCTCCAGTGCAGCAAATAGGGGCTACTCTCTAGTTTCACTGTGTAGGGGTCTCATTGTGGTGGCTTCTCTTGTGTGGAGCCTGGGCTCTAGGGCACACAGGCTTTAGTAATTGCAGTGGGAGGGCTCAGTAGCTGTGGGTCAGGGGCTTCATTGCCCCACAGCATGTGGAATCTTCCTGGAGTAGGGATTGAACCTGAGTCCCCTGCATTGACACACAGATTCTTAACCACTGGACCACCAGGAAGTCCTAAGATTTTTTTGATGTGGACCGTTTTTAAACTCTTAATTGAACTTGTTACAATATTGCTTCTCTTTTGTGGTTTTTAAATTTCTTGGCCTAGAAGCATGTGGGATCTCAGCTCCTCCTCCAGGGATTGAACCCTCATCCCTTGCATTGGAAGGGGGAGTCTTAATCACTTGACCACGAGGGAAGTCTTTACACCGCAGACTTTTAAATGTCATCATTGGTATGGGTTTCCATCCTGATAGAAAGAATACTGTCCATCTCTCCTCTCCTCTCCCCTCCACTTCACTCCCCTTCTCTCCCTCCCCCGACACCCTTACCTTTACTTTTCCTACAGTGTCACAAAGCATGTACCAAACACACGTACCTAGAATATCACAAAGCATCATAAGCATTAAGGAGAAAAGATAACATGCGGAAGGTTTCAAATCCTCTGTGGCTGTATCCCTAGAGACATCTTGCTTGATTGGTGGCCCTGTTCTGAGAAGTGGTGGACATACCACATAAAAGTAGAAAGTGGCTTAGACAAATTCAGGTGTTCATGCCCCAGACACACTGGGATTCTCTTTGGCCACGCCACCCATCTCTGGAGCCACAACCCCACTTCGATGGACAGGATTCGCTGTTCCTTGTCCAGTGCCCTTTACTACACACCCTGAGCTTATCCAGGTCCCGGGGAGCCAGTCAGTTCATTAAAGTCATCGAAGCCTCATGTCTTAGATGTACAGGTTCAGCTGGAGGCACAGGATGGGGGCCAGGTGGCAGGTCCTGAGAGGGTAACAGACAGGAAGGCCAGGGGTCTCCAAATGGAGGAAATAGGCTTTAAGTGTCAGACATTTTTTATCTCTCTCTTAAGCAGCAGGAGGAAACAAACTAGCGATATATATATTTTTTCCCTTCTATATACAAATTTAAAAAGAGGTTTCTCTTAAAATACTGGGTTGCCATAATGACACCTGGTTCCACCTGAACTTAACTTTTCTCAAACCGTGAGTTAACCAATGCATTTTTCTTATGGAAATGTTTGTCTTAAGCTATGTTAATATACTATGCGTTTACCCCAGACTCTCTTCAAGTCAGTTTGCCTATAGACTCAGGACTGACTTGACAAACCAGTATGTTATACTCATACATTGTTCTCTTAATCTATGTTAATGAGACTATATATTTGTATAGGAATCTGCCTTTCTTCAAGATTCATGTCAATCATTTTATGGCCCGGGATGACTCACCCGGTGCCAAGATTATCTCAAAATGCATCTTGTGGGTAAGGGGCCTGGTACCATTCTCTGAGTTTTGAGACATTTCCTTCCTTTAATTAGCAGACTGCTAGTAACTATATAACATCCAGCTAAAAACAAGCAGGCAGGTATTGTTTCTGATGTCTATATCTGAAGCTTTCTCTATCACCTTTATACTTTAATAAAAATTTATTACACAAAAGCTCTGAGCGATCAAGCCTGTCTCTGGCCGCAGATTGAATTCTTCTCCTCCAGAGGCCAAGAATCCCACATCTTTTCATGGTTCAGCCACAGCCTTTCAGTCCCAGCCCCGTCTTCTGCTGCTGACAGAGGGGGCTCTCCCCAGGAGGCAGGCGGAGCCATGAGGTACCCCAGACTTCTTGCTATCACTTTATTTACATATAAAACTTTATTTGGAAAATTTTCAAACTTTCAAAAAATGCAAGAATAAAAATAGTATGAAGAATACCCAAATATCCTTCACCCCAATTCACCTATTGTTAATTTTTTACCCCACTTGCTTTGATTATTTGTGCTTTCTACATACACATGTGATTTTAAAAAATAGCTGTAAAGAAACTTCTCTGGAGGTCCAGTGGTTAAGATTTTGCCTTCCAAGGAAGGATGTGTGGGTTCCACCCCTGGTAAGGGCATTAAGTTCCCACAAAACTTGAGGCCAAAAGAACAAAACATAAAACAGAGGCAATATTGTAACAAATTCACTAAAGACTTTTAAAATGGACTGCAGCAAATAAATAAATAAATAAATAAATGTGGTAAATTGCACAAAACAAAATTTACCACCTTAACCCTTCATAAGTGTACGGTTCAATGGCATTAAGTATACTCACACTGTTGTGCTACCAGTCACCACCATCCATTTAGAGAATGCTTTTCATCTTGCAATAATGAAACTATGTAACCATTAAACAATATAAATCTACACACCCAACCACCCCTTTTTCCTGGATTATTTAAGAATAAATTACATGCACCATCACCCTTTGCCCCTAGGTATGTACTTCCCTGTATATGTCCTCACAGATGAGATATTGTCTTACACAACTGCAGTGTAGTGCTCAGGTTCAGCGAGTCCTCAATGATACTATGCTTTTATCATCAACCGTTGAGATTTCATTTTTGGCATTGACCTATTGACCTTTCAGGCTTCCCAGGTGGCTCAATGGGTAAAGAATCTGCCTGTAATTCAGGAGATGCAGGAGACATGGGTTTGATTCCTGGGTTGGGAAGATCGCTTGGAGAAGGGCATGGCAACTCACTCCAGTGTTCTTGCCTGGAGAATCCCATGGACAGAGGAGCCTGGTGGGCTACAGTCCATGGGGTCTCAAAGAGTCAGACACAACTGAGGGACTGAGCGCACACACAGCTGGAATAGAAGTTTTATTTGAGCCAAACTGAGGTCTATAGCCTGGAAGACAACCTCTCTTAGGAAGCGTGGTTTTCAGCACAGTTTTATATTTTGTCATCACAAAGAACACCCAACAAGTCAGGGATATATTCCTACAAGATTTCGAAAATACAAAACCCAAAAAATAGCAGATCAGCATGTCCACAACAAATCAGTGTGGTTTTGATACCTGGGCAGGGACTGTCTTCATTGAAGGAGGACTGGCATCCCAGGAAGAGAGGCCTTTAATCTTTATTTTTAACATGGACATCCTTTACTACTGATCAATGTACGCTTTTCTTTAGTGACAGAAGCAGATGTACCATGTTTGCGAGGCCACAAACAAGTGGTTTTAGTTTGCATAAAATTCAAGTTAAATCATGTATGAGCCAGAATGACTTTCCCATACCTCAGTATGTAAACATTTCTTGCATTAGTGATGTATGTTTGGCCACCGCATCAAGATGTTATCTTATTTCTTCATTGAATAATTACGATTTTTCCCTTCATTTCAACTAATAAAGAATAGGTGAGAAGACATTTTAAAATCATGCAAATATCCTATTCTTCATCAAAATTTCTCCTTAGGTTTGAGATCTATTGCTATTGCTTGCCTTGTTCAGTCACTAGGATGGTGGCAAAATGCTCATTTTTAACTCCTGCCCTCCCTCTACTTTTATCAGTCTGTCCTCGAAATTCTCCTGTCAGCTGGAGCCCTCCCTTCTTCTTATCTGTCTGCCTGCCTATCTATATTTATCCATTTTGTTAGGTTGGTGCAAAAGTAATTTTGGCTTTGCATTGTTGGAATTTGCCATTTGATATTGGAATACATTCTTAAATGTGGTTATGTTATACACCATTTGGATGCACATTTCTTGCTTTATGTCTTTTGCTAATGAGTTATTACTTGCTGTTTATTTTATGTGTATTTTAGACTATAAAAATGATGTTAGACAAAAAGCAAACTCAAGCAATTTTCTTATTCTAGTTCTAACTGGGTCATAAAGCCTTGGAGACGTCTCCCAACAGCCACAATGCATTTGGCCCAGGAACTGCTAACAAACATACAGTGCTGTGGTGATTCAGGAAGTTTTGCAAAGGGAAACTAGAGCCTTGAAGATGAGGAGCCCAGTGGCCGACCATTGGAAACTGACAACGACCAGCTGAGAGGATCATTGAAGCTGATCCTCCTACAACCTCTATGAGGTTGCCCAAGAACTCAGCATTGACCATTCTCAGGTTGTTTGGCATTTGAAGCAAATTGGAAAGGTAAAAAAGCTCAATAAGTGGGTGTCTCATGAGCTGACTACAAATCAAAAAAATTGTCATTTTGAAGTGTCTTGTCTTATTCTACGAAACAACAAACCTTTTCTCAATCAGATAGTGATGTGCAATGGAAAGTGGATTTTATACAACAACCAGCTCAGTGGTTGGACTGAGAAGAAACTCCAAAGCACTTCCTAAAGCCAAATTTGCACCAAAAAAAGGGTCATGGTCACTGTTTGGTGGTCTGCTGCCGGTCTGATCCACTACAGCTTTCTGAATCCCAGCGAATCCATTATATCTGAGAAGTATGCTCAGCAAATTGATGAGATGCACCAAAAACTTCAATGCTTGCAGCCAGCATTGATCAACAGAAAGGGCCCAATTCTTCTCCACAACAATGCCCAACCACATGTTACACAACCAGTGCTTCAAAAGTTGAATGAATTGGGCTACGAGGTTTTGCCTCATCCACCATATTCACCTGACCTCTCACCAACTGACTACCACT
Organism: Budorcas taxicolor; assembly: GCF_023091745.1. NCBI lineage: Eukaryota > Metazoa > Chordata > Mammalia > Artiodactyla > Bovidae > Budorcas > Budorcas taxicolor. The sequence goes on along the minus strand of NC_068915.1, from coordinate 99,282,841 downwards.
TCTGCAAGCATCTCGACAACTTTTGTAGGGAAAATACTTCCACTACCAGCAGGATGCAGAAAATGCTTTCCAAGAGTTCCTCAAATCCTGAAGCACGGATTTTTATGCTATCAGTTCAGTTCAGTTCAGTCACTCAGTCGTGTCCGACTCTTTGTGACCCCATGAATTGCAGCACGCCAGGCCTCCCTGTCCATCACCAGCTCCCGGAGTTCACTCAGACTCACGTCCATTGACTCAGTGATGCCATCCAGCCATCTCATCCTCTGTCATCCCCTTCTCCTCCTGCCCCCAATCCATCCCAGCATCAGAGTCTTTTCCAATGAGTCAACTCTTCACATGAGGTGGCCAAAGTACTGGAGTTTCAGCTTTAGCATCATTCCTTCCAAAGAAATCCCAGGGCTGATCTCCTTCAGAATGGACTGGTTGGATCTCCTTGCAGTCCAAGGGACTCTCAAGAGTCTTCTCCAACACCACAGTTCAAAAGCATCAATTCTTTGGTGCTCAGCCTTCTTCATAATCCAACTCTCACATCCATACATGACTGCTGGAAAAACCATAGGAATAAACAAACTTATTTCTCATTTGCAAAAAGTGTTGATTGAAATTGTTCCTGTTTTGATTAATAAAGATGTGTTTGAGCCTAGTTATAATGATTTAAAATTCAGGGTCCAAAACCATAATTATTTTTGCCCCAACCTAGTAGTATGAACTCATGGATTCTTAATTCTTCAATGGTTTAAAATGAATCATTTTTTAAAAATTTAACTTATTTATTTGACCATGCCACACAGTGTGTGGGATCTTAGTTCCCTCACTAGGAATTGAACCTGCAATCCCTGCGTTGGAAGAGGAGAGTCTCTGGAAAGTCCATAAAATGAATAATTTTGGTGCACAAATTGTTCCAGGTTTTGCCAGAAGTCTCAAGCTAGCACCTCTGTCCTTGTGATATGCTCCTATTCTATTCCTTTTTTTTTTTTTTTTTAATTTGGAGAACTTCTGCCCCAGTCCTGGAGTTAATTAATACAACTTCCTCTCTAGGCAGCAGTTATAGACTCAGGTGAGTATGCAGAAAGAGGGGAAGTACAACCCTGGGGTAGGAAGACCTTCAGCCTTCTGCGATATGAGCAAATAGAATGGATAAGAATGAAGTAATCTGGTGAACATGTTTGCTGTTAGGAGAAAAACCAGATTTGGCACATGCGTTATTCTACAGCTGTGTCAACAGAATAAAATAAAATAGTGGCTTGATACATATCAGTGGTAAAGAATCCACCTGCCAGTGTAGAAGACTCGGGTTCAGTCCCTGAATTGGCAAGATGCCCTGGAAGAGGAAATGGCAACCCACTCCAGTATTCTTGCCTGGGAAATTCCATGAACTGGCGGGCTACAGTCCATGGGGTCACAAAAGAGTTGGACATGACTTAGTGACTGAACAACAACAATATGGACCGTGGAATAAGACCACCTAAATTAAAATTTCAGCTCTCATGTGCTGGCTACATGTCCTTTGGTTGAAGAATTAGTTTCTTCATCTGTAAAATAAAAGAATAATAGCATTAATAGTATGAAATGATACAAGAATTACATTAAATAACCCATGCAAGTGCTGAGCAAAATCCATAGCACATAATGAATCCTCAATAAATCACAAGTTGTTATTATCAATCGTATTTGTTGGATTCTTTGTTCTTTTTCATTTTTCCTGTTGCAAGTTGAATGAAAAAAAAAACAATACTTTTCTTTTCTAGTTGGAAACTATTCTGCTGTTAAGTTTAATTTTGGGGGGTGTATGTGGAGCTGAAAAGATCATTTGGTGACATAACTTTTTTTTTAATGTATGATAGAAAGAAAATGTCTAAGAAATTGTATAATAACCATTAAATTAGCCCTAAAGGGAAAATCCTATGTCCAGAGGAGCCTGACTGGCTACAATCTGTGGGGTCGAAAATACTCAGACATGATTTAGCAACTGAGCATGCATGCATGCATGCAATCAATCCAATTCAAAAGGGTGTTCAGAAAATAATAGTGGGAATGTTCACTAGGGGGAGCTATTATAACAGATTATGTGATGTTCCTTCAAAAAAATTTTTTTGTAGTTGGTTGATAATGAATCTTTGCTATAAGTGAAAGTTGATAAGTATGATGCTGTACTTTTGTGCAACTATAAATATGACAGCAGACTGTTTTGAAAGATAAACATTAGTGTAATTTGTAGAGAATAAATATTTCCCAAGCTTTGAAAACTACACTAGGATCCTTTTCCATCTTGGCCAAAAGGATTTCATAGAAATTGAGTAGGAGTATGAGGAGCTTGTAAGGTTACAGTCCATGGGGTCGCTGAGGGTCAGACACCACTGAGCGACTTCACTTTCACTTTTCACTTTGATGCATTGGAGAAGGAAATGGCAACCCACTCCAGTGTTCTTGCCTGGAGAATCCCAGGGACAGGGTAGCCTGGTGGGCTGCCGCCTATGGGGTCGCACAGAGTTGGACACGACTGAAGTGACTTAGCAGAATAGTTAAATAAAGTTCATATTAAATAGCGAAACAAAATCAAACCATTTAAAATGATTGCCAACATTCTCTGAAATGACTATAGAAAGTAAAGACAAATGACAATTGAAATGCAGTTCTCTCGAGTCTTGTTCTAATAATCAGTAGTGAAAGAAGACATTTAACACAAAAGAAGTGACTTTGAATCAGAAATAACCTGGTGATTTAGGACATACAGTGACGCAGCAGCAGGGCAAAGGATCTGCTGGGAGTCAGGGGACCCAGCTATCCTGCTCTTTGACCCCAAGCCAGTCATTCGGCCTCAGTTGCCCCATCTCTTCCCGAACAGGGCTGGAGCTCCAAGGTTCCTTTGGGTTCTCACACTCTATCATGGTGACACTGAAAGCAAAAAGTTAGTGTAATTTAAGATATTTATTTGCTTAACTTTTACTATCTTATGTGCTATAGTCGCATGGTCCATATTGTACTCCAGCCAAATACCCCCAAATCAGTCATAATTTATATATGAAAAAATTTCTGGTACCTCCCTGGTGGTTAAGACGTTGCACTTTGAAGATAGGGGGTGCAGTTTCTATCCCTGGTCAGAGAACTAAAATCCCACAAGATTTGCAGCGCAGTAAAAAAAAAAATTTTTTCCCTAACACTTAATTATTACTATTGTTTTTGGTTTGTTTGGTTCTTTTTGAAGGGTAAGAGAGTACTAGTTTCTAAGGACTGATCTGAGCTGAAGAATGTTAAAGCTGGCTATGTTAGGTTGGAAGAATAGATGGGCTATATTTCACTGCACAAAGCCAAATCAACCATTAGAAGAAAAATATATTTCAGTTAAGATTTTGTATTTTCAATGGAAAACTTTCATATCAATTGTGAATGTGTTTGCAATTGGCAGACACAAACTCTGTTCCTACTTTTTGTTTGAGAAAATGCTTTTTGAAATTTGGAAGAGTCATTACACCTTATGGGCTTCCCTGGTGGCTCAGACAGTAAAAAAATCTGGCAATGCAGGAGACGGTGTTTGATTCTTGGGTGGGGAAGACCCCTGGAGAAAGGAATGGCTACCCACCCCAATATTCTTGCCTGGAGAATTCCACGGACAGAGGAGCCTGGTGGGCTACAGTTCATGGGGTTGCAAAGAGTCAGACATGACTGGGTGACTAACACTATCATTTACACCTTATAGAACTGTGTTTAAAAACACACTGTTTCCATTTCAATTAAGACTGATTTTATACTATACACCATAATACAAAAGAGTTCCTGGTAATTTGCAAAACTGCCTTAAAAATATCTATTGATCCCTTTCAGAAATGATGTGTCCATTTGTAGACCTCATTGGGATCTTGATTCAAACAAGCTACATGTAAAAAGACATTTATGGGACATTGAGGGCTTCCCAGGTGGTGCTAGTGGCGGAGAACTTGCCTGCCAATGCAGGAGATGCAAGAGACAAGGCCGAATCCTTGGTTAGGGAAGATCCCCTGGAGAAAGACAGGGCAACCCACTCCAGGATTCTTGTCTGGAGAATCCCATGGACAGGGGAGCCTGGCTGGGTTCAGTCTATGGGGTCACAAAGAGTTGGACATGACTGAAGTTAGCATGAGGAAATATGAACCCTGAAGAATATTTAATAGAATTAAGAAACTAATTTTTAGATATGAAAATGATCATATAGTTATGTGGATTTTTTTTAGGAGTCCTTCTCCTCTTTTAGACATGCACAGTGAAATAATTATCGATGTAATGATATGATAGCTAGAATTTGCTTCAAAACGGTCTAAGTGTTTGGAGGGAGAGAGAGATGAGTGAGGCCATAAATGAAATAAGCTTAGCCATGAGTTGAAAATTTCGAAGCTGGGTCCTGAGTATATGGTGGGGAGGGTCATTCTCCATTCTCTGTACTTTTTCATATTATAAAATTTTTCATAGTAAAAAGTTAAAAACAAATCACAGGCCCTCAAACTCCCAAACCCAACTGTCATTATTTAATAACTTTGAACTTAGTGTGGACCTAAGAAGACATCTTTTACAAGAGAAATTTGCAGTTCCAAGTCTTTTTCTTGATGATTGGGTCTGAATGTGTTAATCAATGCTGCCCTGTCATAGCCCCTGACATAAGGAAATGCTGAAATGTGATTTTTAAATCATAAAAATGTGTCCATAGTAATAGCTCCATCTTTTGCATAATATTTAAATCAATTCATTGATTTCCAGTTGCCTGATACTCTTATTTCAGTAACAAAATAAACGATACATAGTTCAGTAAAGTTGAATCCATTTGGGTTCATTTCTGTGCAAAGTCTGAAGCCAATTAAAATCTGCTTCTTGGCTGTGAATCTGGGGACAGTGCATCAGTTTCTTTGTAAGGCTTGGGTTTTTTCCCTTTCTTTTTTTGCAGTCGCTAACCAGGTTCTTGAAAAGAGAAATCAAGAGCGAAACTCACCCATGTCCTGCCTTGGCTCTTTGTATATTTGCATATAAAGAGATACAGATACAGTGAGTATCTGCAAACATCTTATAAACATCTCCATAAAAAAACAAAACATTCCCAGAACACAAAACTTCTCAACCCCATCTTCTCCTTCTTCCTCTGCTTTTCTGTTTCCCTTTACAGCAAAACTCTTCCAAAGTCTATACTTGCTGTCTCCAGTTTTTCAAGAATTCTTTCTTGAATTCGCTTCACTGGGGCATTTTTTTTGCCACCATAACCCCATTTTTGTCAAGATCATTAACTGACTTTCCTTTTGCTAAATCCAAGTGCCAATTCTTACTCCCCACCTAACCTGGCAGGCTTGACCACTCTGGGCTCCCTAATACACACTTTGACTTCTCTTTCAGATCACAACACTTTGCAGATTTTCTTTATGTGTCACTGGTCACCCTTTCTCAGTCTTTCTTGCTGGTTCTTCCTTGGAATCTCGATCTTACAGAGTCCAGTCTCAGCCCTTGAAACTCTCCTCTATTCATGCCTATTATCTTGATAATATTTATTCAGTCTCAACTGAGCTCTAAATGTCATATAAATACAGATGCTCTCAAATTTATATCCAGGCCAGGCCTCTCCCATTGAATTTCAGACTCTTATGTTTGCCTACCTCCTTGAAATTTTGGATGTAAAGCGGCATCTCAAAATGAGCACGTTCAAAACCATTGCTAATCTCATTCACCTGAAACCTGGTTAGGACTGATGAAAATGGGAAGGAGAAATAAAGTCATCTTATCAAATTCCTTCTTGGCTTCATCACTTGTGTAAAACAGCTTACAGTTTATCAAGAGCAATGCTTTATTGTTGCATTTGAGCCTCACAAACTGTGATCATGGATAGGCATTCCTAAACACAAGAGGGAGATGAGGGACCTGGGGTCTATGAGAGGTTAAGAAGTGTCCCAAGGCTGTGTACGGTCTCTGGTGACAGAGACAAGAGGAAAGGAGCCCAGTATTTGCTACAAAGATCATGGAACCGAATTCTACCTCCTCATCTGTGAGAATACATGACTAAAATACTATAGAGTCTTGATAAAGTCACTTCAGGTTTACAAATATGACATTAACAAAACCTACCGAAAAAGGCAAAATCCTACTGAAAGATTGTCTGTAGTACAGCTCGATAGTTTCACTCTACTGATCTATGATGTTATTGTGATGGGGAGACAAACAGGCTTTTCAGTCATATTGTTGAGACATCATCTAGTTTACCATGAACATTTTTTCTGACATGCCTGCAACAACAACAGTAACAATTACGATTACTAAGCACCGTTCATTGTACAGAAGAATGGGAAACTAGTCTATATTTGGAAGCCTCCAGAATGAGAGGAAATTCCACAGATTCTTCCTTGGTGACCTGTTTAACAATGCCTGTTGTGATTGATCTTCTATTTAATGGATGAGAAATGTGAAAGTACATGTCAGATTCCCTGGCACATGATTGGGTACTCAATTAAATGTATTCCTGGATCTGCGGCTGATGGGCATGACTCTTGCGTACATGATCGCCGTTTAAAACTGGGGCTTATAATTTCATCTTACTAAAGTATAAGTGATTCAATGTTGTGTTAATTTCTGGTGTACGGCAAAGTGCTTCAGTATTGTTTTATATATATATTTTTTTCATATTCTTTTCCATTATGGTTTATCACAGGATATTGAATATAGTTTCCCTGTGTAATACAGTAGGACCTTGTTGATTATCTGTCTTATATATAATAGTTTGCACCTGCTAATCTGAAACTCTTAATCCATCCCTCTTTCCCCCTTGGCAACCACAAGTCTCTTGTCTATGTCCGTGAGTCTCCTTCTGTTCCGTAGATAAGGTCATTTGTGTTGTATTTCAGATTCCTTACATAAATGATATCAGATGGTACTTGTCTTTCTCTTTATGACTTACTTCACTGAACATAATGCCCTCCAAATCCATCCACGTCACTACAAACAGCATTATTACATTCTTTTTACGGCTGAGTAGTACACCATGGAATTAAAAGACGCTTACTCCTTGGAAGAAAAGTTATGACCAACCTAGATAGCATATTCAAAAGCAGAGACATTACTTTACCGACTAAGGTCCGTCTAGTCAAGGCTTTGGTTTTTCCTGTGGTCATGTATGGATGTGAGAGTTGGACTGTGAAGAAGGCTGAGCGCCGAAGAATTGATGCATTTGAACTGTGGTGTTGGAGAAGACTCTTGAGAGTCCCTTGGACTGCAAGGAGATCCAACCAGTCCATTCTGAAGGAGATCAGCCCTGGGATTTCTGTGGAAGGAATGATGCTAAAGCTGAAACTCTAGTACTTTGGCTACCTCATGCGAAGAGTTGACTCATTGGAAAAGACCCTGATGCTGGGAGGGATTGGGGACAGGAGGAGAAGGGGACGACCGAGGATGAGATGGCTGGATGGCATCACTGACTTGATGGACGCGAGTCTGAGTGAACTCCAGGAGTTGGTGATGGACAGGGAGGCCTGGCGTGCTGCGATTCATGGGGTCACAAAGAGTCGGACACAACTGAGCGACTGAACTGAACTGAGTAAGTATTCCATTGTAGCATTCCAGAATTTCATTCCATATATATATATCATATATATGTATGAGTTGGATATGGATATCATATATATATATATGATGGTTATATACATATATAACCCTATCTTCTTTATCCACTCATCTGCTGATGGACACTTAGATTGCTTTCTTGTCTTGGTTATTGTAGACAGTGCTGTTATGAACTTTGGGATGCATGTATCTTTTTGAATTATACTTTCTTCCAGATATATGCACCGGCTGAGGGATGGGCAAACTCTCCAACAAGCAGAGCACATATTTAAAGATCCCATATTCATCTGTGTCACTGGAAGAACTGTTCCTCTAGTGCATCAGTTTGCAGACATTTTTCTCTCAGGACTCCTCTACATTCTTAAAAGTTATTGAGGACCTCAAAAAGCTTTTGTTTATGTGAGTTATGTCCATCAAAATGTATCGCATTAGATATTAAATGGAAAAACATTTTAACTTATTAATCTTTTTTAAAGTAACAGTAATACACCTATTACCTGTTAATGTGTATAGTATATTTTTATGGAAAAATCCATAGTTTGAAGAAAAATTAGTGAGAAGAAAGGCACTGTTCTACATTTCTATAAACTGCTTTGACATCTGACTTTGTAGAAGACAGCTGGATTCTCATAGCTGCTTCTGCATTCAGCCTGCTGCGCTGCACTGGTGTTTGGCTGAACCAAAGGAAGAACATCTGGGTTTACACAGACACTTGACTGGAAGGGAAGAACACGCAGAAGAACTGTACAAAAAAGATCTTCAGGACCCAGACAATCACAATGGTGTGATCACTCACCTAGAGCCAGACATCCTGGAATGTGAAGTCAATGGACCTTAGGAAGCATCACTATGAACAGAGCTAGTGGAGGTGATGAAATTCCAGTGGAACTACTTCAAATCTTAAAAGATGATGCTGTGAAAGTGCTGCACTCAATATGCCAGCAAATTTGGAAAACTTAGCAGTGGCCATACGACTGGAAAAGGTCAGTTTTTATTCCAATCCCAAAGAAAGGCAATGCCAAAGAATGCTCAAACTACTATACAATGGCACTCATCTCATACACTAGTAAAGTAATGCTCAAAATTCTCCAAGCCAGACTTCAGCAATACATGAACCATGAACTTCCAAATGTTCAAGTCGGTTTTAGAAAAGGCAGAGGAACCAGAGATCAAACTGCCAATATCCACTGGATCATCAAAAAAGCAAGAGAGTTCTGGAAATACATCTATTTCTGCTTTATTGAATATGCCAAAGCCTTTGACTATGTGGATCACAATAAATTGTGGAAAATTCTTCAAGAGATGGGACTACCAGACCACCTAACATGCCTCTTGAGAAACCTGTATGCAGGTCAGGAAGCAACAGTTAGAACTAGACATGGAACAACAGACTGGTTCCAAATAGGAAAAGGAGTACGTCAAGGCTGTATATAGTCAACCTGCTTATTTAACTTATAAGCAGAGTACATCCTGAGAAACACTGGGCTGGAAGAAGCACAAGCTGGAATCAAGATTTCCAGGAGAAATATCAATAACCTCAGATATGCAGATGACACCACCCTTATGGCAGAAAGTGAAGAAGAACTAAAGAGCCTCTTGATGAAAGTGAAAGAGGAGAGTGAAAAAGTTGGCTTAAAGCTCAATGTTCAGAAAACTAAGATCATGGCATCTGGTCCCATCAGATCATGGCATCTGATACTGTTTCCCCATCACAAATAGATGGGGAAACAGTATCAGACTTTATTCTTTTGGGCTCCAAAATCACTGCAGATGGTGATTGCAGCCATGAAATTAAAAGACACTTACTCCTTGGAAGGGAGGTTATGACCAACCTAGACAACATATTGAAAAGCAGAGATGTTACCTTGCCAACAAAGGTCCATCTAGTCAAGGCTATGGTTTTTCCAGTAGTCATGTATGGATGTGAGAGTTGGACTATAAAGAAAGCTGAGTGCCAAAGAATTGGTGCTTTTGAACTGTGGTGTTGGAGAAGACTCTTGAGGGTCCCTTGGACTGCAAGGAGATCCAACCAGTCCATCCTAAAGGAGATCAGTCCTGGGTGTTCATTGGAAGGACTAATGTTGAAGCTGAAACTCCAGTACTTTGGCTACCTGATGCAAAGAGCTGACTCATTTGAAAAGACCCTGATGCTGGAAAAAATTGAAGGTGGAAGGAGAAGGGGACATCAGAGAATGATATGGTTGGATGGCATCATTGACTCAATGGACTTGAGTTTGAATAGACTCCAAGAGTTGGCAATGGACAGGGAGGCCTGGCATGCTGCAGTCCATGGGGTCGCAAAGAGTTGGACACGACTGAGAGACTGAACTAAACTGAGATGAAGTTTGCACATCGGCTTAGCTCAACATAGAGAAATCAGTTGGGACCATTCAGATGGGTGCAGTGTGGCTCAGCTGGTAAAGAATCTGCTTGCAATGCGGGAGAACTGGATTCGATCCCTGGGTTGGGAAGATCCCCTGGAAAAGGGGAAGGCTACTCACTCTAGTATTCTGGTCTGGAGAATTCCATGGACTGTATAGTCCATGGGGTCACAAAGAGTCAGACAGGGACTCTTATTTTCCCTGAGACAGAGGGTCAGAGGCAAAACATGATGACAGAGCAGAGATCAGAGACCCTATGTTGCTGATTTTGAACTTGGAGGAAGAAGCCAAGAACCCAGGAAATTGAGCAGCCTCTAGAAGCTAGGAAAAGCAGGGAAACAGTCTCCCCTACAGCCTTCAGGCTGCCCTGCTGACAGCCGTTGGTTTTAGCCTGTTGAGACCTGCATTAAGCCTCTAGCTAATGAGACTCTGAGATTTAAAAAACACTGTGCTGTTTACATGTGGATGAAGGAGGGGAAGGGGACGGTGGAACGAATGGGGAGATTGGATTGACATAAATACACTACCATGTGTAAGAACAGACAGCTAGTGGGAACCTGCTGTTTAGTATATGGAGCTGTTTGGTGCTCTGTGATGACCTAGAGGGTGGGATGGGGGAGGTGGGAGGGAGGCTCAGGAGGGAGGGGACGTATATATGTGTGTGACTGATTCACTTCTTGTACAGCAGAAACTAATACAATATTGTAAAGCAATTATACTTTTAAAAAAATAATAAATTAAAAAAAAACTGTGCTGTTTTAAGCCACTAAGTGTGTGGTAATTTGTTCTGAAAAGGAATACTTCTTCTCACTGCCAATGTCATCAGAAAAGATTTTAAGTACTGAGAAGTGGTCAAGCTCACGGTGGCAAATACAAGCTTTCAAACGTTTTGCTTGAAGCCTTACATTTTATCATCGGTGACAAATACTGGCCATTGTTTTCCTTGCAGTGAGCACTTAAATTTTGTTGATATTTGAGAAAATGCCTGCCAGACGCCCATGTCTGTTTGTTTATCAACTGCTCTTTCAAGCAAAAGTGGTTCTCTTTGAGAACTACTGCTCTACTATGATTTGTAACAAAGCTATTATCTGTTAAATAAAATATTATATGTTAAATAAAAAAGGTATCCTTAAATAGCTTTGAAGACTTTTTAGCTTTCTTAGGTGATTTTTCAGTTTTAAAGTCATATTCTGAAAGTATTTGGCAGGAATTCCCTGGTCTCCAGAAAGGAAATCTTTCACAGCATTAAAAATACCTGGACAGCATTTCAAAAACAAACCTTGTGGTTGAAAAATGAAGTCATAACTTTTTAGTAGAACTGGCCAGGCCATCCTAAGTGAAGTATAACTTCTCTGAAGACCAAATTTATTTGTTTATTCACCAAGCATTTACTACCTATATTAGGCATTATACTTTGCATTTGGAGAAGGAACTGGCAACCCACTGCAATATTCTTGCCTGGGAAATCCCATGGACAGAGGAGCCTGGCGGGTTACAGTCCATGGGGTCACAAAAGAGTTAGACAGGGCTTAGTGATTAAACAGCAACATTCTTTGCATTGAGAAGGAGGAGGAGACTAAGGTATTGTCCTTACTTTTAAAGAGGTTATATTCCAGTGAGGAAGACCAGAAAGCTGACACTTTCAGTAACCAAAGGATAATATTGGGCCCGTCAAAAGTTTGTTCAAGTTTTTCCATGTTACAGAAAACCCTGAATGAACTTTTTGACCAACCGAGTACTATACGAGTTGAGCACAGGGTGGCATGGAAACGCAGAAAGGGCACCCAGCCAGACACAGAGGGTGTGAGGGGGGTGCTCTGATGTTGGAGCAGGAGCTGGGCCTGAGAAGGGAGGAAGGAGTGGGATCCCATTCCAAGGAGGAGCACGTGTAAAGGCTTAGTGGTGTGAGTAGCACATGCAGAAGGCTGTGGGTAGACAGCTGGGAGCACTGAGTTGAGTGTGAGGATAGGGCAGGGTTGGTGGGCCTGCTGCGGGGCGACCCTAGAGAGACAAAGCAGGATCAAGAGCAAGAGAACACGACCTCATCCTCCATGGCCGGGAGTTGCACTTTGTGCTGAGGATTTAAGGGAGAAACCCTGTCAAGTTTCTAGGGACTTGCCTGGTGGTCCAGTGGCTAAGATTCCAAGTTTCCAACACAGGGGCCTGGGTTCGATCCCTGGTCAGAGAACTAGATCCCACATGCAGCAATGAAAGATCCCACATGCCGCAAGGAAGATCCCACATGCAGCAGCTAAAACCTGGTGTAGACAAATGAAAAAAAAAAAAAAAGTTTCTCAAAGGGAGGTCAGGTGCTTGACTGCTCTGCATCCTCTCACGGCCGTTCCCTTGCACTGTCCTGTCTGATCCCTGCAGGCTGTGTCTCCCAGACCCCAGTATTTGCTGACTTCTGGCTGGTTTAGTCAAAGGGAGGCACTGTTGGGGGACTGTGTGGCAACGGGAAGGGAGAAACTCAGCGTGCCTCTCCGTGATTCCTTCCGCATCAGGTAGCATCGCCAGCTGCAGCTATATCTGCCCATGGCCTCTTTTCTCTCTGTACAGGCTTGATGTAATGCCTGCCTCTGCTGGGTGACTCCAGAGTCTGGGCTCTAGTAAGAACCCTATTCCCTTCATCCTTCCCACTTTGGGTGGAAGCAGCTCTTTCTTCTGCTGTTGCTAATCTCTGGGTGGCCTCTCCATCCTTTTTTTGTTTGGGGTATGAAATTACATCTGCTTCTCAGCGTAGCTGGTTTCCTTGGCTGGGCACTGACTGGTACAAAATGGTATAATTAATTGATATTCAGAAAAGATCACTCAAACTGCAGAGGAAATATGAATCACGTGGAGAGAGGTGAAAACCAGGAGAGCTTCTGAAGCTGATACAGTCAACTAGGTGCCAGGCTGAGAGGTGGAATGTAGGCAGTGGCCAGGGTTTAAAATGAAAAAGGTCAATCTGAGAAATATTAAGAAGGTGGAATCCACAGGAGTTGTGCCTGATGGGCTGTGGGGGAGGAGTTACAGTGATATCCATGTTTCTAGTTTGGGCAAATGTGTGAGGTCATTCCTTGAGAAGGGAATGGTTCCTGCTTTGGACCTGTAGGGCTTCAGGAGTCTGTGAGATCCGTTATTGGATGGCTGAATTACAGCTCATGTAAGAGATCTGGTCTTCCCAGTTGTCATGTACAGATGTGAGAGCTGGACAATAAAGAGAGCAGAGTGCTGAAGAATTGATGCTTTCCAACTGTGGTGTTGGAGAAGACTCTAGAGAGTTCTTAGACTGCAAGGAGATCAAACCAGTCAATCTTAAAGGAAATCAACCCTGCATATACTTGGGAAGGACTGATGCTGAAGCTGAAGCTCCAATACTTTGGCCACTTGATGTGAACACCTGCCTCAGTGAAAAAGACCCTGAGGCTGGGAAAGATTGTGGGCAGAAGAAGAGGGCAACGGAGGATGAGATAATTGGATGGCATCACTGATTCAATGGACATGAACTTGAGCAAACTCCTGGAGATGGTGAGGGACAGGGAAGCCTGGGGTCCATGAGGTCGCAAAGAATCAGACGTGACTTGGTGACTGAACAAACACCAGCAAAAGAGATCTGGGCTAGAGAAGTCTGTGAGAGAACCAGGAAAGTCTCTGGGTGTTTACAGCCACAAAAGTGGCAAGATCACCTGAGGCAGCATGAGGAATAAAGATAGAGAAGGGAAGGGACTGCCCTGGTGGTCCAGTGGTTAAGATTTTGCCTTCCATTGCAGGGGGTGTGGGTTCCATCCCTGGTTAGGGAGCTAAGATTTCGGCCAAGAAACCAAAATATAAAACGGAAGCAATATTGTGACAAATTCAATAACGACTTTAAGAATGGTCCACATCAAAAAAATCTTTAAAAAAAAGAGGGGATAGATGGGAGAAGGACAAAATAGATGGGAAGAGAAGCTTTTAAGGAACTACAAAATTGTCAGCAGTCTGCTTTCAGATTTACAAGACCTTGTGGATTCTTCTTATTATTTCATTTTAATTAATTTTATTTTTACTTATTTTGTTTTTTTTTTTTTATTTTTTGGCTTCACGATGTAGCTTTTACGATCTTAATCCCCCCACTGAGGATCGAACCTGAGGCCATGTCAGTGAAAGCACAGTCCTAACCATTGTGCCACCAGAGATTTCTCCTATATCTGTGGGTTCTTTAGTGGCCTATTGATTCAGAGCTTCTACTTACCTCAAGAGGATGCTGGCTAGAAAAGACTTTGGGAAAAATTGATTTAACAAAGGAAAGAGGTTAGAAAGTAGCTGCAAAGATGCTAACTCAAGCATGTCCACTGGGATCTGGTACTTAAACTAGCCACTTCATCAAGCTTTCCATACCCAAGGATAAGTTACCCTAAGTACTAACAAATACTGGCCAGTCTTCAGTACTCTTTAGCACAATGTGTTACATGTTTTGAGAACGAAGTGTTTGCTTTGCATTGTTAAGATCAAAAAAGTGTTTGTAAAGGTGAGGATGACCTGGGTCTTTGGAACAGGCTGGGTTTAGCCAGCTGGGGAGAAAGGCAGACAATTGCACTTTGCAGGACAGGTCAGCAGGAAAGCAAAGACAAAGATGTTCAAGGGACTGACTGAAGGAAACTAACATGGGAGAAAGCAGAGAGTTTATAGGAGATAGGACAAATACGACAATCCCAGAACAAATGTCTGGCTGGAAAACTGTCATGATGAGGAAGACTTCAATTTTTCTCTACGATTCCAAAGAATAGCCGTTGAGGTGTAGAACAAAAGGTACGGGATCATATTTTAGCTCTGCCAGAGACACCCAGAGATAAAATGCCCTGGGAGACAGTGAGCTCCCTGTCACTGCAAGTATTCAAGATGGACAGAAGATGCTGGAGAGGGCAGTGGGACCAAATTTATTTTCCCTAAACCACTCTCCAAAATTCGTTAATGAGTCAGGAAATCAATTTATTGTATTGTATTAATTTGCTTTTGAACTGTGGTGTTGGAGAAGACTCTTGAGAGTCCCTTTAACTGCAACGAGATCAAACCAATCAATCCTAAAGGAAATCAGTCCTGAATATTCATCGGAAGGACTGATGCTGAAGCTGAAGCTCTAGTAAATTTGGCCACCTGATGTGAAGAACTGATTCATTGGAAAAGACCCTGATCCTGGGAAAGATTGAGGGCAGGAGAAGGGGACGACAGAGGATGACATGGTTGGATGGCATCACTGATTCAGTTGACATGCGTTTGAGAAGCTCTGGGAGCTGGTGATGGACAGGGAGGTCTGGTGTGCTACAGTCCATGGGGTCACAAAAAGTTGGACACAACTGAACAACTGAACTGATACTGATTAATTTGCTGGGGCTGCCATATATCCAAGTACCATAGACTGGGTGGCTTAAGCTGTAGAAACTGTTTCTCAGTTCTAGAGGCTAGAAGCCCCACATCAAAGCATTGGCAGAGTTGCTTCCATCTGAGACTGTGAGGTAGACTCTGTTACCGTGCTTCCTCCTTGGCCCACCTTCCCTCTGTGCCTGTCACTGTGTCCAAATTTCCCCCTTTTATAAGGACACCAGTCATATTACAAGTTAGAGCTTACTGTAATGACCTTATTTCCACTTGATTACCTCTGTAAAGACACTACCTCCAAATATGGTTATCCTCTGAGTTATAGGGACTTCAACACATAAAATTGGGTTGGGGGAAGGGACACAATTAAACCCATTAAAAGATGTCTTTATCAGAATTTAAAAAGAATGGGATAGTCAATCTCCGTGGTGGACCAGTGGCTAAGACTCTGTGCTCCCCACACAGGGGGCCTGGGTTCGATCCCCGGTCGAGGAACTGGATCCCATGTGCTCAAACTAAAGATCATGCGTGGTGCAATGAAAGTAGAAGGGCCTCCATGCTGCAGCCAAGACCTGGCATAGTCAGGTAAATAAATTAATAGAATCAAATGGGATAGGATAGAATAGAAAATATTAGAAGACATCATCTCTATGGGTATGTGTATGTGACCTGAGTTGTAATGTAAAATGTCACAGCTTCTAAAGCTGCAAGTTTGGACTTGAGATTGAGGGAAAATTCAAAGGAGGATTTCAGAGTGGTCTCCCCTCCCACTCAGAGGTGGGGGGACATGAATCTGACGGACTGCCTCTCCACTACTCGAGGACCACCGCTCTGTGTGCACAAGCTGAGCCACAGAGTTAGCTGGTCAGTTCGTGTCTGCAGGGCTGCACGGGGCCTGCCTGGGCCTTCCTGAGCCATGCTGGTCTGTTTTTGTACTGCTTGCTTTTCTTTTTCTGTGTGTTGTGTACACTCGCCTTTATTAAATTTCATTCCATCGGTGCAGGAATCTCCTAGGGCTTTCTGCACCAACCGCCCCCCACCCCATCCCGGCCATTGCTTTTACTCTTACTTAAAATTCCATTTGGAGAACTCATTTATTCTAAGCCTAACATTAAACTGAGTTACATGAGATGAACCACATCTTGTCTTTGTTAAGGGAAAATACTAGTTATAAAATATAACTGTGTGGAAGCATACCATATTTCAACTAATTGTAACATTAGTCAAAGCTGAAAATATAAGTCACATCACTCTCTGCTCAGGAATGTTAGCAAAAGCCCCAGGTAAAATTTCCAGTGATGGTTCTCTACTTATTGATGGAAGAGGTGGGACTGGTCTTGGCTGTTGGATTTTATGCCTGAATAATGATCCATTTCACTCAGAATTTAATTAAATTTGTGACTTGGCCTCTGTAGTCATTAGAGTGACTGTATTTTTTCTGCATTTGAATCAATTGATAGGAAAATATGTCCTTTTATATAATTGGAGTTTCTTCTTCTTTTTTTGGCTGTACCACATGACTTGTGGGATCCTACTTTCCCAATGGGGGATCAAACTCTATCCCTCTGGCAGTGAGAGCTTGGAAACCTAACCACTGGACCACCAGGGAATTCCCAATTTCAGCTTCTTCTGTTTGCAGAAAGGAACGTCCATTGGAGTCTGCCGCTTGGCTAGTCAGGCCTCATATGCAAAGGTCAGGATGCAAAAGTCTGAGATGGAAACTTACAGCTAAGGGCGGGGTTCCATGAGTCACACAGAAGGGGGTAAATCTGTTCCCCTTCCACTAAAAAATTCTATCCATCTGCATTACATAGCACCCAGGGGCACTCTTCTGCAGGCGAATGATTCAGGGCCTAAAACAGGTCAGTTATGAGATGTGTTGATTAATTCTGGAGGTGAAGACAATGCAAGTCTGACATAGCACTGTTGTTTTACGTTTCAACTTCTTTCCCATTAACTGAATCTTGTTTCGGTGTCAGAGAGGATATTAGGAATTTCTATCTTGATTCACCACGATAATAATCTCTTTTGTTGTTGTTCAGTTGCTAAGTCATGTCTGAATCTTTATGACCCCATGAACTGCAGCATGCCAGGCCCCTGTCCTTCACTGTTTCCCAGAGTTTGCTCAAACTCATGTCCATCGAGTTAGTGACACCATCCAACCATCTCATCCTCTGTTGTCCCCTTGTCCTCCTGCCTTCAATCTTTCCTAGCATCAGGGTCTTTTCCAATGAGTTAGTTCTTGGCATCAGGTGGCCCGAGTATTGGAGCTTCAGCATCAGTCCTTCCAATGAATACTCAGGGTTGATTTCCTTCAGGATTGACTGGTTTGAGCTCCTTGCAGTCCAAGGGATGCTCAAGAGGTTTCTCCAGCACCACAGTTGGAAAGCATAAATTCTTTGGCACTCAGCCTTCTTTATGGTTCAACTGTCACATCTATATATGATGACTGGAAAAACCAGTATAGCTTTGACTATATGGACCTTTGTCAGCAAAGTGACACCTCTGCTTTTTAGTATGCTGTATAGGTTTGTCGTAGCTTTTCTTCCAAGGAGCAAGTGTCTTTTAATCATGGCTATAGTCTTCATCCACAGTGACCTTACAACCAAAGTAAATAAAATCTGTCACTGTGTCCATCTTTCCCCACCTATTTGCCATGAAGTGATGGGACCAGATGTCATGATCTTAGTTTTTTGAATGTTGAGTTTTAAGCCAGCTTTTTCATTCTCCTCTTTCATGTTCATCAAGAGGCTCTTTAGTTCCTCTTCTCTTTCTGCTGTAAGGGTAATAATATCTCTAGGAGGAATCAACAGGTATTTTCCCCGAGTAATAGGCTAAAATGTAACTCCTTTGTCAGCAGTCCTGAATTTAGGTCACAGCTTTTCTTTTTAAACTAGACTGATATAAACAAAGTGAGAACAGGAACTGTATTTTACCCAGTGGAAGAGATGGCCATACCCATAAGCTACTTACTAAATACCTCTTAGAAGAAGTGCAGCTAAAAATGATCACACTTACTGAACCCTCAGTGGGTTATGCAAAGCCAAGATACGGCCAGGCTGGCACAGAGAAGGCAAGCCCTCTTGCAAGCCCATGTTTCCACTTTAAAAATATAGGAACCAAGTAATGCATCAATCAGGAAAAGAATTCAAAGACCACCCTCTTTGCTTTCACAGCATTGGTGACATTGCTCACCATCTACAAGCAAATCACTTCCCTGGTTCCACTGGGGGAGGAGTGATGCTGGAGGAGCCACTGGAACAGAGCTGTCCATCTGGAAAAGTTCACGCAGCCCATAGGGTAGCTTCGCCCTACGACTGAGTATTGATACTACTTTATACACCTCTTCTTGATTCATTTACAGGTTCATCTTGGGAACTTTCATGGATTTTCTTTCTTCTCACATTGCCAAGTCTTCCCTGAATCTTTCCATCCAAGGGATATTACCTGTTTACCTGATAGAAATTTCTTTATCCATTCTCCTCTCCTACCCTAAAAATCTGTTTCTTATTTTCTATTTTATTGGAGGATAGTTGCTTTACAATGTTGTGTTAGCTTCTGCTGTACAATGAAGTGAATCAGCTATAGGTATACATATGTCCCCTCCTTCCTGAGCCTCCCACCCTCACCCATCCCACCCCTCCAGGCCATCCCAGAGCACTGAGCTGAGCTCCCTGCATTGTACAGCAGCTTCCCGCTAGCCACCTAGCTTACACATGGTGGTGTATATACGCCAAGCTACTCTCCCAATTTGTCCCCACCCTCCCTCCTCATCTTTTCCACGTGTTTGTTCTCTTCATCCGGGTTTCTGTTCCTGCCCTGCAAATAGGTTCATTGGAACCATTTTTCTAGATTTCATTTGTATATGAAATATATGATATTTGTTTCTTTCTTTCTCACTACTTTAGTCTGTAGGACAGGCTCTTAGTCCATCCACATTACGTTTCTTTATATCTAGTCTTGCCTCCTTCAATCCCAAAGAAAGACCTATCTTTCTACCTATTTTCATCCATTTGGACAATTCTTATTCAACCACGCTTTCTACAATAATGCACAGTGATATCCAGTCCAGGGGAGAATACACAAACACACAAGCGAAAGTGAAAAGCTCCAGCTTAGATTAGATTCTGCCTCACTTGGCAGCTTTCTCTCTGACCAGAGGCTCTCTTCTCCATGAACTCCGGCCCTTAGTTCTTGCTGACCACGTGACTGGTATGACACCTATCAGTTTGTCTCTGCCTTGCATCGTCAGTATTTTCACGTGTAAGAACCAAGTTACAGATTGGCTCCTTTAAGAGTCGACTTCATGGTTTCTGTTATACCTCTCAGCATCCAGCTGATCTGAGGTTAAGACTATACTCTAGGTCCTAGGGTCAAGGGGGAAATTGATGTTCTGATTATCTGGACTTCCCAAAGGAAAAAAAAAATTTTTTTTTAAATACTAGGATGACTCAAGCAGAAGTAGATTTGTGATGTAGTATTTATTTTTTTGTGTGTTAGTCAGTCAGTCGTGTCTGACCCTTTGTGAACTCATGGACTGTAGCCCGCCAGTGGACTGTAGCCTGCCATGGACTGCAGCTCCTCTGTCCATGGAAATTTCCAGGCAAGAATACTGCTGCGGGCAGCCCTTCCCTTCTCCAGGGGGTCTTCCTGACCCAGGGATCAAATCCGGGTGTCCTGACTGCGGGTCCTAGTTGCAGCCCTCGGGGTCTGTGTTGCATCGTGTGCGTTCATTGCTGCACATGGACTTTCCAGCTGCAGCACTCAGATGCCAGAGCTTCTGGGCTCAGTGGTTGCAGCACATGGGCTTAGTTTCTCTGAGGCATGTGGGATCTTAGCTCCCCCACCAGGAACTGAACTCACGTCCCTTGCTTTGCAGGGCAGATTCTTAACCATTGGGCCACCAGGGAAGTCCCATGATGTAGTTTTAAATAATAACACCAGAAACCCTCATAAGAACCTTTTCTACTGAAGAGTCCAAGGATTCCTGTTCAGACTATGCATGTTCTTTGTTCTCTCTTTCCCATTACTACTGGCCCCAGAAATTAATTCTACTTGCTCTTCATCTTAGCAGCTGCCACCACTCAAGCAATTTCATAGAATTAGAGCCTCTCCAGTATTCTTGGGCTTTCCTTGTGGCTCAGCTGGTAAAGAATCCACCTACAATGCAGGAGACCTGGGTTGGGTACCTGTGTTGCGAAGATCCCCTGGTGAAGGGAAAGGCTACCCACTCCAGTCTTTTGGCCTAGAGAATTCTATGGACTGTATAGTCCATGGGATTGCAAAGAATCAGACATGACTGAGTGACTTTCAAAAAAAAGGTGGAGAGGAACCCAAACTACTTCCATTTTTTGAAGTTCGTGGGATAGTAAAAGATACATAAATTGCAAAATAGGATAACAAAAATTCTGGTCTATTTAATCATTAAGCACTTTAACATATACATTGTTAATATTCACAGGGTAATTATGAGATTTATTAAAATATTTATATAAATCCTGGGGACTTCCCTAGTGGCCAGTGATTAAGACTCTGTGCTCCCAAAGCAGGGGGCCCGGGTTCAATCCCTGGTCAGGGAACTAGATCCCACATGCCACAACTAAGACCCAGTGCAGCCAGATAAAAAAATAAATTAAAAAAAATAAATTAACATATATCCTGTAAAGACTATGTGATTGGGTAATGGGGCACAGGATTAAAATGGAAAGGTCTTTTTTAAGGCCCTAAATCAATTTTTATTGGAGTATAATTGATTTACAGTGTTATGTTAGTTTCTGCTGTGTAGCAAAGTAAATTGGCTATACATATACCTACATCCACTCTTTTAAAGATTCTATTCCCATGTAAGTCATTTCAGAGTACTGAGTAGCGTTCCCTATGCTATACAGTAGGTCCTTATTGATTATCTATTTTATATATAATAGTGTGCATATATCAATCCCAATCTCCCTATTTATCCATACTTCCCCTTTCCCCCTTCTTTTTAAAATTGAAAGGTTTTTTTCTTTCCATTCATCAGTGTATGTGTCTTTGATTGTATGCGTATTCTTTCCTGGAGGTAACTTTCAAGATCTAAATTGGAGGCCCTTTGTGTCGAAGCTGCAGGCCTTATAGCTTCCTGAACTGCCCACCTGCTTCCTCCAGGTACCCAGACACCTGGGCAAATGGCCACACAAGCCAAGTGATATGCCCACTGTCCACAAGACCTGCTCGAGAGTGGTAGGAAGTCTCCCAGGTGGAACCCGTTCTTGCTTCCTAAATGTAAGCACACAGAACCACTAAGCTTCGGGAGAAAATAAAAAACAGGTACCCATAAGTTATTAACTTTGGGACATTTTACAAAGGTTTCATATTTCTAGTTCTTTGTGTCTGCCTCCTGACTCCCTTGGAGAAGGAAATGGCAACCCACTCCAGTACTCTTGTCTGGAAAATCCCATGGACGAAGGAGCCTGGTAGGCTATGGTCCATGGGGTCGCAGAGAGTCAGACATGACTGAGCGACTTCACTTTCTTTCACTTTCCTGACTCCCTAGGCTGAGGTGGCACCTGAAATTTGATGAGTATGTCCTCCACGGCGATTCTTTTGAAGTCAAAACTTGTAACAGCCACTCCGTTTTCTCTCACTCCATCTTTCGTGAAGCCCCCTTGCTACAGGATGTACAGGAAATCATGCAGTCCCACACCCACCTCCCGCCATCAAAACTTGCTCTTAGGTGAGGATCTGCTGAATTCTTATATCTGAAATTTAATGATTGCTAAGGCATGCTTCTCAGTCTTTCCTAGGGCTTACAGTTTTTAAAAATGTATTTATTTTTGGTTTTCTTGCTGCATGCAGGCTTTCTCTAGTTGCGGAGCATGGGCTCTAGGAGGAGCAGGCTTCAGTAGTTGCAGTGCCCAGGCTGAGTAGTCGTGGCACAGGGGCTTAATGGCCCTGCAGCATGTGGACTCTTCCAGGAGTAGAGATCGAACCCATGTCCCCTGCATTGGCAGGCGGATTCTTGACCACTGGACCACCAAGGAAGTCTAGGACTTATCGTTTCAACCAGGGTGCATGCTAAGTCATTTCAGTTGTGCGACCCTATGAACCATAGCCTGCCAGACTCCTCTGTCCATGGGATTCTCTGGGCAAGAATACTGGAGTGGGTTGCCTGCCCTCCTTCAGGGGATCTTTCCCGCCCAGAGATGGAAACTGCACCTCTTATGTCTCCTGCATTGGCAGGTAGATTCTTTATCACTAACGCCACCAAAGACTATTTGTAAAGAGGAATCATTGATACTGCGAAGAACTGACTCCTTCAAAAAGACCCTGATGCTGGGAAAGATTGAAGGCAGGAGGAGAAGGGGACAACAGAGGCTGAGGTGGTGGGACGGCATCACCGACTCGATGGACATGAGTTTGAGCAAGCTCCAGGAGTTGGTGATGGACAGGGAAGCCTGGCGTGCTGCATTCCATGGGGTTGCAAAGAAACACACATGACTGAGCGACTGAACTGAACTGAACTGAATTTATAATGCACCATAATGCTATATAAAACATAAACTACCATTTTTGACCATTGAGGGGTTTAAGCTTCTTACCTGATATTTTGCATGAGTGGCATTTTCAGTGTTGATGTAGAGATCTAAACAGAGCAGAACAGAAAACTGGAGTTTTGCCCCTTGCTCCATGTCCTCAATGTATAGAAATAATGAAACGGGGAAAATGCATCCACCTGCTGTTTAGAACAGCATATGCTGTATATCTATCTATAAAAGAATGAACATGGTATTCAAGCAGTCTTTTGCAGAATACCTAATCCTTCAGGGAGACAAGATACAGTGCACAGCATTCCTGATGAAAATTTTAATGATAAGCTTTATCATAGTTTAGTGTATCATTGGCTTGTGTTTTTGTAATCCTACAATAAAATTTCCATTTCCACAATATCCATCTGATGCATTTCCTTGGCCCAAGTTAATGTCTTCCAGTTATATCACCAGCAAACCAGAGTCTGTATTGGACAAATATAGGACTGAGTGTGAGTAAGCTATTAAGTAGTTTTAATTACCTTTTACTCTTCTTTGGATAGAGTATATTTTTGAGGAAGCTGAATTGCAGTACCTTGACATTTTGGAGATTTATAGAACAAGCACATGGACTCAGCTTATTCATCATAATTGGCAGGGATTCAGTGTACAGAATCTTGTAACAACATCTCAGTTTTCTTGCTCTAGTGAAAGTCATAATGAGCACATTTACAGCATGAATTATGTTGAGAGTGAAGAAATTTAAATCTTCATACCATTTTTATGTTCTCTCTTCCTGTTTGGTAAGCAGATCTTGATTAAGAGGTAGAATTAACACCCAGTAGGGCATCAGTGTTTCTTGGCTTGAATCCTCTGCTTACCTTTTCTTTGTCCCTAGGACAGATAGAGAATGATTTATGGGCTTCATGATTTTGAAACAATACAAAGTATCTGAGGGAAGTCCCTGGCGGTCCAGTGGATAAGACTCTGCACTTCTTCTGCAGAGGGCGTGGGTTTGATACCTGATGGGGAAACTAAGATCCCACATGCCATGGTGATGCCCAAAAAAATTATCTGAAATCATATTTGTTGTTTCCTACAAGCCAATTACATCTATTTATAATGGGCATGGCAACCAACTCCAGTATTCTTGCCTGGGGAATCCCCGTGGACAGAGGGGCCTGGTGGGCTACAGTCCATGGAGTGCAATGAGTCGAACACAACTGCTTGACTAAGCGTGCGCACACACAAACTGATTACGTCTGTTTATAATATGAAATAGAAAAGAAACCTGGATGGGAAAAATAAGTAAATTGCTACTATGCTGTTTTCATTTTGCCTTATTTACATTTCCCATTTATAGGGCAATCATTCTCATGCCCTTAGTCCATCAGTATCCATTTCTTTAGATACTGGAATGTTGTCACTTCCTCTCCCAGAAGATGATCTTCAGTGAAGACAACAGTAGGAGCATTTTGCTCTCTATGGAGTCCTTTTGTCTATCCTCTGGGCACTTCTTCACAGCCTCTCTCTTATTTTATTTATTAAAAAAACCTTTATTTATTTCTTTGGCTGCTCCAGGTCTTAGTTGTAGCACGTGGGATTGTTGATCTTCATTGTGGCAAGCAGGATCTTTAGTTTTGGCACTTGAACACTTAGTTGCCCCATGTGGGATCTTGTTCCCTGACCAGGGATTGAACCCAGGCCCCTTGCACTGGGAGCATGGAGTCCTAGCCACTGAACCACCAGGGAAGACCTTTCTTATTTTGAAATAGTATTATTGAGATGTGCTTCATATGCCATAACATTCACTCGTTTAAAGTGTATGGTTCAGGGGCTTCCCTGGTGGCTCAGCAGTACAGAATCTGCCTGCCAATGCAGGAGACAGGGGTTTGATCCCTGATCCAGGAAGATCCCACATACCTAGGATCAATGAAGCCCTTTCACCAAATATTGGGGCCATGCTCTAGAGCCCACAACCTGCAACTACTGAAGTCAGCGTGCCCTAAAGCCCGTGCTCTGCAACAAGAGAAGCCTCCACAGTGAGAAGCCTGCACACTGGAGCGAGAGTGGTGCAAGGAGCAGCGAAGACCCAGCACAGCCAAAAATAAATAAATAAAATTATAAAACACTGTCAGCTCAGTCTTATTTTTTTTAGTATATTCACAGAGTTGTGCAACCATAACCACAATAATAATTTTGGAACATTTCAATATCCCCCAAAGAACCTCTGGTAACCATTAATAGCCATTCCTGTTCCCGTTTTCCTCACTGCCATCCCAGCCCCAAGGGGCCTCTAATCTATCTTCTGTCTCTATGGATTTACCTATTTTGATAAATCAAACAGTATGTGAAGTCTTTTGTGATTAATCTCTTTGCTCAGCAAAATGTTTTCAAGGTTCATCCATATTGCAGCATGAAGCAGTATTTCATTCCTTTTTATTGTTGAATAATATTCCATTATTTAGATATATTGTGTTTTATGTGTCCATTCATTAATTGATGAATATTTGGTTTTCCTAGGTGACAGCGTTAAAGAATCTGCCTGCCAATGCGTGAGACATCAGAGAAGGCAATGGCACCCACTCCAGTACTCTTGCCTGGAAAATCCCATGGATGGAGGAGCCTGCTAGGCTGCAGTCCGTGGGGTCGCTAAGAGTCGGACACAACTGAGCGAACTGACTTTCACGTTTCACTTTCATGCATTGGAGACGGAAATGGCAACCCACTCCAGTGTTCTTGCCTGGAGAATCCCAGGGACGGTGGAGCCAGGTGGGCTGCTGTCTATGGGGTTGCACAGAGTCAGACACGACTGAAGCTACTTAGCAGTAGCAGTAGCAGGAGACACGAGTTCGATCCCTGGGTTGGGAAGATCCCCTGGAGATGGGTATGGCAACCCACTCCATTATTCTAGCTGGAGAACCCCATGGACAGAGGAGTCTGGTGGGCTACAGTCCATGGGGTCACAAAGAGAGAGACATGACTGAGAGTGACTGCACATGCACACACATATAGATACTAATATATTCTGTTTTATGTATCCATTCGTTAATTGATGAATATTTGGGTTTCTTCCACTTTTTGGTTGCTATAAATTATGCTGCTATGAATGTTAGCATAAAAATATTTGAATAGCTATATGCTTCAGTCTATCTTATTTTTTTAAGGATAAGACTCAGAGTGTTAGAACTTAGGCTTCTGATTCCTTATAATAAAGCCCTTTTCCTAATCATTGTATTCCAGAAATTTTAGAAATACAAGTTATTTTTAAAACTCTGGCATCACACATTGCTTCTATTTCTAAACTTGATTTGCATTCAAAATGTAGGAACATGTTTTTAATTTTTTCTCAAAATATTTTAAATACCTTGGCATCCGCCTGTATATCTCTTCATAATCCAAATTGCAGATAGGCAGAGATGCTCTCCTTCTAATAATAGTAAGTCTTTGGAATATGTTGCCTGTAACATGATCTTTTTAAATAATAAGTAATTGTGAAGGAATTCTGTTGAGCGTACTTATGGAATGAACCACCCCTTGTTATGAGCCTTAGAATGCTAAGGAAATGAGTGCTGTGCAGAACGACCTGGCTGTAATAAATCAACCTAACGTAAACTATGTCAAATTAAAATTGAGTGCCTAAATGAGCTGTGGTCAAAAGCACGCCACAGTCTCCCAGTACAGAAACTGTACAGTCAGGAGGTAGCAACCTCCTGGAAAGTCAGTCCTCTGGAAATTTAACCATGGCAGCTGGTGAACAATGTTTTCATTTGTACCTTCCTTCAGGGTGTTGGGCTTCCTTGCTAGTTTCTTAGTTCTTCCCACAGAGTCTGGTTTGTGTTTGCCTCTAGGTCGGCCTTTTGCATACACCTTGCTGTTGGTCAACTCTTAGGCTCACAGGATATGAGCATCAAAAAGCACCATAGAAATGACCTAAATCAGTGCTCTCCTTCACCCATCAATATGTTAAAGATGAGAAAAATTAGGTCTGCCAGGATTAAATGGACATGAATCTGAGCAAACTCAGGGAGATAGTGAAGGACATGGGAAGCCTGTGTGCTGCCGTTCATGGGGTCGCAAAGTTGGATACAGCTGAGCAACTGAACAGCAACAACAGGGTTAAATCACCTGGTGACCTAAAGCCATACTATTCTGGATCTCCTAATTTGAATCCAGGCTAACCCTACTCCAGGAGACGGCCCCAAACATGAGAACAGTGATGATTATAAGACATGATGCTTGTTCCTTAGCTGTGAACAATTCCATTTATCTTGGCTTAGAATCTGGAGGTAGGATTCTCGAATGTGGCTTGGGAAACTCTGACTCTCTCTGTTCTTACCTTTGAGGGGTTTATTTTCCTACATTGGCAATTTCAGCGCATTTTCTCCATGTGCGTTAACTCTTCCATGGGGCTGGGTGAGGTGTTTTCGTTCCATCCTTGGCCTGAGCCTGTTGTTATTTGCCTCCATTCTTGTCTTGTTCAGTTGCTCAGTCGTGGCTGACTCTTTGTAACCCCATGAACTGCAGTACGCCAGCCTTCCCTGTCCTTCACCATCTTCCGGAGTTTGCCCGAACTCAAGTCCATTGAGTCAGTGATGGCATCCAACCATCTCATCTTCTGTCGCCCCCTTCTCCTGCCCTTAATCTTTCCCAGCATCAGGGTCTTTTCCAATGAGTTGGCTCTTCACATCAGGTGGCCTCCATTCTAGTTTTTGGGTTTTCCCCATCTGATTGAGGAGTGGGCAGTCAAGTACGGCAAAAGTGGATTCAGGGAATAGTAGGTAAACTGTGATAGAAAGAATCCAAATATTTGGCACAATTACAGGGAAACTTGAGGAAAGTTCATATTTTAGGGCAGAACACATAGTTCCCACCTCTGGGAAGCAACACCCTTTCCTCCCCTCTCTAGCTACGTCAAGACACAGAAAAAGCGCTTGGTAAATGCTAAAATGTACTTTCATGTCATCTCCTCCTTTGCCAACATCACATTCACTTCTGCCTTGATTCCCTGACTACACGCTCTCCTTCTGCTTATAATGCTCTTCTCTAGAACCAGAATTCTCTCTCATTTTCTTTATGCAAATCTTGCTTTCATTTAAGACACACTGTAAGTGGCCTGTGTGTTTTAGTCACTCAGTCATGTCTGACTCTTTGCAACCCCATGGACTGTAGACCACGAGGTTCTTCTGTCCATGGAATTCTCTAGGCAAGAATACTGGTGTGGGGGAAGCTCCAATACTTTGGCCACTTGATGTGAAGAACCAACTCATTGGAAAAGACTCTTAATGCTCAGAAAGACAGAGGGCAGGAGGAGAAGGGGGCGGTAGAGGATGAGATGGTTGGATGGCATCACCAACTCAATGGACATCAATTTAAGCAAACTCCAGGAGATAGTGAAGACAGGGAAGACTTTTGTGCTGCGCTCCATGTGGTCATAAAGAGTCGGACACAACTTAGCGACTGAACAACAACAAAAATAAGTGATCCACTTTCTGTCACAAAGCTTTTTCTTCCAAGCACCCTGTTCAGTAACACTGCACAATTCTGAATTCCTGCAACATTTAGTTTATGCTTTCCAATCACAAGCTCTACTGAACACTGCCTAATTATCTCCAGACATATCATATATTGAACTTCATTCTCCAAGGACGAAGAAACTCCCATGGGCAAGAGCTGTGCCTTCTGTATCCACAAAACTTCCACGATATAACTGGCACAAAAACAGGAGTTTGTAGATGCCAAATACTTTCATTTGCCTAATTTATAATCTGAAGTTCAAGATTAATTGTGGTTCAGTTCAGTTCAGTCGCTCAGTCGTGTCCGACTGTTTGCGACCCCATGAAATCGCAGCACGCCAGGCATCCCTGTCCATCACCAACTCCCAGAGTTCACCAGACTCATGTCCATCGAGTCCATGATGCCATCCAGCCATCTCATCCTGGGTCGTCCCCTTCTCCTCCTGCCCCCAATCCCTCCCAGCATCAGAGTCTTTTCCAATGAGTCAACTCTTCGCACGAGGTGGCCAAAGTACTGGAGTTTCAGCTTTAGCATCATTCCTTCCAAAGAAATCCCAGGGCTGATCTCCTTCAGAATGGACTGGTTGGATCTCCTTGCAGTCCAAGGGACCCTCAAGAGTCTTCTCCAACACCACAGTTCAAATGCATCAATTCGTCGGCGCTCAGCCTTCTTCACAGTCCAACTCTCACATCCATACATGACCACAGGAAAAACTATAGCCTTGACTAGGCAGACCTTAGTCGGCAAAGTAATGTCTCTGCTTTTGAATATACTATCTAGGTTGGTCATAACTTTTCTTCTAAGGAGTAAGCGTCTTTTAATTTCATGGCTGCAGTCACCATCTGCAGTGATTTTGGAGCCCCCCCAAAAAAGTCTGACACTGTTTCCACTATTTCCCCATCTATTTCCCATGAAGTGATGGGACCAGATGCCATGATCTTCGTTTTCTGAATGTTGAGCTTTAAGCCAACTTTTTCACTCTCCTCTTTCACTTTCATCAAGAGGCTTTTTAGTTCCTCTTCACTTTCTGCCATAAGGGTGGTGTCATCTGCATATCTGAGGTTATTAATATTTCTCCCGGAAATCTTGATTCCAACTTGTGTTTCCTCCAGTCCAGCGTTTCTCATGATGTACTCTGCATAGAAGTTAAATAAGCAGACTGACAAGATACAGCCTTGACGTACTCCTTTTCCTGTTTGGAACCAGTCTGTTGTTCCATGTCCAGTTCTAACTGTTGCTTCCTGACCTGCATACAGATTTCTCAAGAGACAGGTTAGGTGGTCTGGTATTCCCATCTCTTTCTGAATTTTGCACAGTTTATTGTGATCCACACAGTCAAAGGCTTTGGCATAGTCACTAAAGCAGAAATAGATGTTTTTCTGGAACTCTCTTGCTTTTTCCATGATCCAGCGGATGTTGGCAATTTGATCTCTGGTTCCTCTGCCTTTTCTAAAACCAGCTTGAGCATCATGGAGTTCACGGTTCACGCATTGTTGAAGCCTGGCTTGGAGAATTTTGAGCATTACTTTACTAGCATGTGAGATGAGTGCAATTGTGCGGTAGTTTGAGCTTTCTTTGGCATTGCCGTTCTTTAGAATTGGAATGAAAACTGCGAGCCGGCTCACTAAGCACGGCCGAGAGGAGCTAACTCACGTCCGAGGTCAGGGGCAGCGGCCTAGAGTGCCAGGCTGCGACGGCGCAGGAACGGCCCAGAGGAGCTACCCTGCGTCCGAGGCCAGTGGCGGCCGGGAGGAGACACCCCGTGTCCGAGGTCGGGGTGGCCAGGAGAAGCCACCTCGAGCCCGAGGCCAGGGGCGGTGACCCTGAGGAGCCACCCCGAGCCCGAGGCCAGGGGCGGCAGCTGGGAGGCGCCACCCACGCCCGAGGCCAGGGCCGGCAGCCGGGAGGAGCAACCCGAGGAGCGGTGGCTGCGCAGGCACAGGAGGGCCTTGAGGAGGTATCCCACGCTGCAGGTCAGAAACGGCGGCGGTAAGGAGATACCTCTCGTCCAAGGTAAGGAACAGCGGCCGTGCTTTGCTGGAGCAGCGGTGAAGAGATACCCCTCGCCAAGGTAAGAGAAACCCAAGGAGGATGGTAAGTGTTGCAAGAGGGCATCAGAGGGCAGACACACTGAAACCACACTCACAGAAAACTAGTCAATCTAATTGTGGTTACTGCATTTTTATGTGGGAGCACACATATTTTCATTAGTCATTCTATAAGATAGCACCCCAAAAGAAAATGCATACAAAGTAGTGTGGATTGGGAGGTATTAGGTACTGATTACATGCCAGGTACTATGCTGGATACTGGGAATGCAAAGATACATTGGTCCTGTTCTCAAGATGTAAGCAAGTAAGTTCAATCATGAAGTAGAACATTCTAGGCAGAGAATGGCATAAACCAAGGTACAGAAAGCTGAGCATTGTGCGTGTGTGTACATATGCGTGCGTATGTCATGTTTAAGACTTTTAGCAGCTTAGAGGAAAGAATGGGCCACACGAAGGCAATGGAAGGGTTAAGAATAAATTGAAATAATAAGCTCAGTCAGTAGAGAATCTGCCTGCAATATAGGAGACCCAGCTTCGATTCCTGGGTCAGGAAGATCCCCTGGAGAAGGAAGCAGCAACTCATTCCAGTATTCTTGTCTGGGGAATCCCATGGACAGAGAAGCCTGGCAGGCTACAGTCCATGGGGTCACAAGAGTTGGACACTACTGGGCAACTAAGCACCACCACCTGTTCAGTAAGCACTGCCCTAGGTGCTTCTCTGTTTACGTCTCCAAGTCAGAAGTTAGCTGTTACTACTTTGGATAATGCTGGAAGACCCATATAGGAAAAAATAGGATATAGGAATTTTTGTTAGGATTTTGAATTTGGGAAACTGAAAGACTGAGTATGTTCACTGGAGATGCTAAATAGGCCATGCAGTGTACTAGAGGTCAAATTAGCCAATACAGTTATATGGAAACTACTGTTTCAAGCAACATGTCTGGACTAAGCACACAACACTTTGTGACCAGGTTGCCAAAGAAATGTGTTACTTCCAGAATGAGCGCACACACACACACACACACACAATTGAAATGACCTCTCAGTGTTGCCTAATCTTACTTTCAGTAATGGTGAGAAACCTCTATACCCGTGCTGTCCAATATGGTAACCACTAGCCGGGCATGACCTTTGGACATTTGAAATGTGGCTGTATGACTAAGGAACTATATTTTAATTTTAGCTTTATTTTAAATTAATTTAAATAGCCACATGTGGCCCATAGTCATTAGATTGCATAGCTCAGGTCTAGATAAACAGGCTATATGCGATGGAGTTTTCTGGGTTAAATACAGAAGTATATCATTTGTTCCATCTCTCTATGTGCTCCAGACTGATGAGTCATGGAGATGATAAGGATGTGCTGTGGGGAATGGCCTTGGCCTTTCACATCTCCTTTAGGCACCTCAGTTACTTCATTGTTAAAATGGCAGTGATAATGTCCTTCTCCAGGGCTTTGAGGAGGATTAATGAGATACTATATGTAAAAATGCTTTGCAAACTTAATATACATGAAAACATTTTCTAAACTGTCTGAAGTTATAAAATAGTGGTTCTCAATGGGGACATTTGGCAAATCTGTGGGTACCTTTTGCCTTGTCAGATTGATTTATGGACAATACTGTCAAACAGGCAGAGCCCAGAGAGGCTCAATTCAGTTCAGTTCAGTCGCACAATCATGTCCAACTCTTTGCCACCCCATGAACCACAGCATGCCAGGCCTCCCTGTCCATCACCCACTCCCAGAGTTTACCAAAACTCATGTCCATTGAGTCAGTGATGCTATCCAGCCATCTCATCCTCTGTCGCCCCCTTCTCCTCCTGCCTCCCCCTTCTCCTCCTGCCTCAATCTTTCCCAGCATCAGGGTCTTTTCAAATGAGTCAGCTCTTCACATCAGGTGGCCAAAGTATTGGAGTTTCAGCTTCAGCATCAGTCTTTCCAATCAACACCCAGGACTGATCTTCTTTAGGATGGACTGGTTGGATCTCCCTGCTGTCCAAGGGACTCTCAAGAGTCTTCTCCAACACCACAGTTCAAAAGCACCAATTCTTCAGTGCTCAGCTTTCTTTATAGTCCAACTCTCACATCCATACATGACTACTGGAAAAACCATAGCATTGACTAGATGGACCTTTGTTGGCAAAGTAATGTCTCTGCTTTTTAATATGCTGTCTAGGTTGGTCATAACTTTCCTCCCAAGGAGTGTCTTTTAATTTCATGGCTGCAATCACCATCTGCAGTGATTTTGGAGCCCCCCAAAATAAAGTCAGCCACTGTTTCCCCATCTATTTCCCATGAAGTGATGGGACCGGATGCCATGATCTTAGTTTTCTGAATGTTGAGCTTTAAGCCAACTTTTTCATTCTCCTCTTTCACTTTCATCAAGAGGCTCTTTAGTTCTTCTTCACTTTCTGTCATAAGGGTGGTGTCATCTGCATATCTGAGGTTATTGATATTTCTCCTGGCAATCTTGATTCCAGCTTGTGCTTCTTCCAGCCCAGCGTTTCTCATGATGTACTCTGCATATAAGTTAAATAACTTATAAGTTAAATAACTTATATAGGAGGGTAGATCTCCTATAATGCATTTGTGTAAAAAATAAAAATTTGGATCTCCCAATGGACACTTATGTAGATGAAAATTCTTATTATTGAGCACAGAATCAACTCTTGACAGTAAAGTATCTGCTTGCAATGTGGGAGACTCAGGTTTGATCCCTGCATCGGGAAATCTGCTGGAGAAGGCAATGGCAACCCACTCCAGTATTCTTGAATGGAAAATCCCATGGATGGAGGAGCCTGGTGGGCTAGAGTCCATGGAGTCACAAAGAGTCAGACACAACTGACTGACTTCACTTTTCTTTCCTTTTATATAAACACAAAGCATTTTTATATGGTTTCAATAAACACTAAATTATCTAGGAAAGTAATGTCCATGTAAACTAAAGGAAAAATCTTTATCTCATTTAAGAGTTATTTACCATTTCTGAAAATCAACACACAAATGCTAATGTCTCCAATAATACTTGAAATGCCTTCTTCAGCTTGTATTTGCAGTAGACTGACTTTACTGTGATTAGATGTTTATAAATACATATTTATGTCTCATTATTTCTTGTCTTCAGTGTGGTCTCCACTCATATACATATTGAATTGCATATTACATTATTATAAATTATTTTCCATTTATTTTTCCTTTATGTTATAGTTCAGGCTGTATATTGATTTTTGGGGAAATTATATGTGTAGCTAGATATGAATACCATTTCAGGGTAATAAAAGAGCCATTATCAAGTATTTGTTCTAAAAAGGGAGCACTAATTCTAACAGGGTTGAGAACCACTGTTTTAAACCAATGTGGCACTTGTTATCCCTGTTTGCTGTAGTCCCTTAACGCTATCAGAGAACTTTCTATTTGCATGAAAAACACAAACCATTACATCTGACAGTACACTAGTGCTCTCCTTTCCAAGGAAATACTTCTGTGGAGGAAGGGAGAAATAGCTAGATAGCCAACCTACCCAGCCTAGGAGGCTCATAGATCTTCCTTTAATATTTTGTCCAGGGCTTCCCTGGTGGCTCAGTGATAAAGAATCCACCTGCCGATGCAGGGGTCACAGGTTCAATCCATGGTCCTGGAAGATCCCGCATGCTGCAGAGCAACTGAGCCTGCACAACACAAGTGCTGAGCCAGTGCGCCCAACTAGTGCGTAACCCCCGCTTGACACAACTGGAGAAGGCCCGTGTGTAGCAATGAAGATCCAGAACGGCCATACATATAAAAAATAAATTCATTAAAAAATATTTTGTCCAAATATGGACAGTGAATTCATACTTTGTAGCAGCAATTCCTCAGCCATGATGGAACATTTAAACAGAGCTCAGGGGAAAGTAAAGTGAAAAAAATAAGTGTCATGAAACTAGGCACACTAGTTTATGCAAACCTGTTGTTAAGTCATGTCCAGCTCTTTGCGACCCCATGGACTGTAGCCCTCCAGGATCCTCTGCCCATGGGATTTCCCAGGCAAGAATACTGGAGTGGGTTGCCATTTCCTCCTCCAGGGGATCTTCCTGACTCAGGGACTGAACGAGTCTCCTGCATTGGCAGGTATATTTTTTATGGCTGAGTCATCAGGGAAGCCATCATACAAAGTACCCATCATCAATTTGGGGTTCCCTGCAGGATTTTCTTCTTCCTAGATCAAGGTTTTTGTCTTATATTTATTTTTATTTATTCATTTGGCTGTGAAAGGTCTTAGTTGTGGCGAGCGGGATCTTTAGTTGTGACATGTGAACTCTTAGTCGTGGCACGTGGGATCTAGCTCCCCGAACAGGGATCAAACCCTGCTCTGGGAGCTTCGAGTCTTAGCCACTGGACCACCGGGGAGTCCTGTTCCTAAATCAAGTTTTGCTTCCATGTGATAGTGCTTGTATTTAATCTCTATCTTAAAAGCACCTTGGACAGCTCAAAATTCAAACCCAAACCCAAACAAAGGACAGTCTGAGTGAGGTAAACATCTCTTTTCTAATTACCCAAGGCCGGCCTTCAAGTATGTCTTTCCTTCCCAAGGACCTGCTCTTTCACTGATGATTAAGATCAAGAAGGCCTACTTCACTTAAGTAAACTTTACCCCTGTATACATAGAGACCTATCACCACTGCAAGATTGCCTCTACCAGCCAACCTATGAAAGGCAAAACATACAAGTCTAGAGAGTCATTTGTTAGCATGACAAAGTGTTCGTTCTAAATAAAGAGTAATTAACCTACCCAAGATCACAGATAGAGGAAATAGAGCATGAATCACATAGGGTTGCCAAAGTCCAGGCTGATAAACAGCGAGTTTGTTCTAATAGACAGGGCATCACTTCTGGTGGGTTGATAACTACCCCTGCAGATTGTAAAACAGCTTGCGTGCTTGCTAAGTCGTTTCAGTCTTGACCAACTCTTTGTGACCCCATGGACTGTAGCCTGCCCGGCTCTTCTGTCCATGGGATTGTCCAGGCAAGAATACTAGAGTGGGTTGCCATTTCCTTCTCCAGCAGATCTTTCCCACCCATGGATTGAACCTGCATCTCTTATGTCTTCTGTATTATCAGGCAGGTTCTTTACCACGAGCACAACCTGGTCTTGAGTACCGCTGTTATTCCATCATTATACCAAGTAACTGGAGACTTTCTCAACGGCCAACAGGATAACCCACATCCTTGGCAATTTTGCAGGTAAAATGGCCAGGTTAACAGGTTTGTTTAGAAGGCTATCTGGCCTGTGAGTAGCCATTTAGAGCTATAATGTAGACCATCTGTGAAGCGAATCTATGATTAACCACTACACTGGATTAGGGTAAAAATGTGAAGCTAAGTTATGTATTTGTTAATGTTAAATTTTAATTTAAGAAGTAATTAAGATGCCTAAAAGTTGTCCTAAAAATAGGTCAATCATTTTTAAAAAGTAACCAAAATTAAAAGTATATTTGAACTTAAATATGTGTCTTGCACATAAACCAAGGCCTAATATTATTTTCAGGAATTAAATTTTTATTTGAATAACTTATCAAAGAATTCAATAAGCTCCATTATCCTTTTCAATATTTTTCCTATCAAAGAGATTTTGAATTGTGAGATTTTTTTCTGTAATGGGATATGCAAAGATTCACCTAATATTTACTTCAGTTCAGTTCAGTTCAGTCGCTCAGTCGTGTCCGACTCTTTGCGACCCCATGAATCGCAGCATGCCAGGCCTCCCTGTCCATCACCAACTCCCGGAGTTCACTCAGATTCACGTCCATCGAGTCTGTGATGCCATCCAGACATCTCATCCTCTGTTGTCCCCTTCGCCTCCTGCCCCCAACCCCTCTCAGCATCAGGGTGTTTTCCAGTGAGTCAGCTCTTCACATCAGGTGGCCAAAGTACTGGAGTTTCAGCTTCAGCATCAGTCCTCCCAATGAACAACCAGGACTGATCTTTAGGATGGACTGGTTGGATCTCCTTGCAGTCCAAGGGACCCTCAAGAGTCTTCTCCAACACCACAGTTCAAAAGCATCAATTCTTCGGCACTCAGCTTTCTTCACAGTCCAACTCTCACATTCATACATGACCACTGGAAAAACCATAGCCTCGACCAGATGGACCTTTGTTGGCAAGGTAACATCTCTGCTTTTCAATATGCCATCTAGGTTGGTCATAACTTTCCTTTCAAGGAGTAAGCGTCTTTTAATTTCCTGGCTGCAGTCACCATCTGCAGTGATTTTGGAGCCCAAAATAAAAGTCTCTCACTGTTTCCACTGTTTCCCCATCTATTTCCCATGAAGTGATGGGACTGGATGCCATGATCTTCGTTTTCTGAATGTTGAGCTTTAAGCCAACTTTTTCACTCTCCTCTTTCACTTTCATCAAGAGGCTTTTTAGTTCCTCTTCACTTTCTGCCATAAGGGTGGTGTCATCTGCATATCTGAGGTTATTGATATTTCTCCCGGCAATCTTGATTCCAGCTTGTGCTTCTTCCAGCCCAGCATTTCTCATGATGTGCTCTGCATTTAAGTTAAATAAGCAGGGTAACAATATACAGCCTTGACGTACTCCTTTTCCTATTTGGAACCAGTCTGTTGTTCCATGTCCAGTTCTAACTGTTGCTTCCTGACCTGCATACACGTTTCTCAAGAGGCAGATTAGGTGGTCTGGTATTCCCATCTCTTTCAGAATTTTGCACAGTTTATTGTGATCCACAGTCAAAGGCTTTGGCATAGTCACTAAAGCAGAAATAGATGTTTTTCTGGAACTCTCTTGCTTTTTCCATGATCCAGTGGATGTTGGCAATTTGATCTCTGGTTCCCCTGCCTTTTCTAAAACCAGCTTGAACATCAGGAAGTTCACGGTTCATGTATTGCTGAAGCCTGACTTGGAGAATTTTGAGCATTACTTTACTAGCATGTGAGATGAGTACAGTTGTGCAGTAGTTTGAGCATTCTTTGGCATTGCCTTTCTTTGGGATTGGAATGAAAACTGACCTTTTCCAGTCCTGTGGCCACTGCTGAGTTTTCCAAATTTACTGGCATATTGAGTGCAGCAATTTCACAGCATCATCTTTCAGGATTTGAAAAAGCTCCACTGGAATTCCATCACCTCCACTAGCTTTGTTTGGAGTGACGCTTTCTAAGGCCCATTGACTTCACATTCCAGGATGTCTGGCTCTAGATGAGTGATCATACCATCGTGATTATCTGGGTCGTGAAGCTCTTCTTTGTACAGTTCTTCTGTGTATTCTTTCCACCTCTTCTTAATATCTTCTGCTTCTGTTAGGTCCATACCATTTCTGTCCTTTATTGAGCCCATCATTGCATGAAATGTTCCCTTGGTATCTCTAATTTTCTTGAAGAGATCTCTAGTCTTTCCCATTCTGTTGTTTTCCTCTATTTCTTTGCATTGATCGCTGAGGAAGGCTTTCTTATCTCTTCTTGCTATTCTTTTTACTAATTTATAATATTCAGGGACTTCCTTGGTGGTCCAGTGGGTCAAAATCCACCTTGCAATGCAGGGAACTCAGGTTTGATTCCTGTTCAGGGAACTAAGATCCCTCACGCTGTGGAACAACTAAGCCGTGTACCACAACTAGAGAGCCCTCGTGACCAGCTACCGAGCTCACGTGCTACAAGTGAAGAATTGCAGAGAATTCATGTGGAGCAATGAAAGATCTCACACGAAACACTGAAGATCCCTCGTACTGAAACTAAGACCCAATGCAGCCAAATAAATAAACAAATGCATAAAGATATCATAACAATTTATAACATCCAGATTGCTTTCTTATACCTTCCCCCAGTTTTCAGAGGAGCAGTTTTATTTAATTAAAGTATGGACTATGGAGCCGACCACCTGGGGTTTAAATTCCAGCTTCCCCAATTACTAACTGTATAATCTTAAGCAAGTTACTTAACTTCTCTGTGCTTTAATTTCATCATTCTTATAATAGGGATAGCTATCGTATTAATTCAGAGATGCAGAATTGTTGTTGAATTACTACTGTGAAGTACTCAGAACAGTAAACATTCAGTGTTAGCTATTATTAATATTATATGTCAGAACATTCTGAGATCTAGTGGTAAAGTGTCTGAGAACCTGAAGGGATTCATGGAAAAATCAGGGCAGGGATCTTGGCATTGAGCACTTGGCCTCCCCGCAGGATCATGGTTTGTGGGAGTAAGCTGGACCCAGGCCCCTGACAGTGTGCAGGGCTCTTCTCACTTCATAGAAGACCAAGTCTGGGAGATTTCAGTGCTGATCTGTACCTGATTCAATAAGTGGATGACGCAGGTTATAAAATAAATTTCAGGATACACTAGTATATACTCAATGAGACCTCGACTATTAAAGCAAACATAGGATTAAGATTGGAAAAAAGACAGGAAGCAAATATGTCAAAATATCGGAAGTGCTTGTCCCCTGAAGATCGGATTATGGGTGGCTCTTTGTTTTTATAATTCTTTCTACTTTCCAAATATTCTGAATTAAGCATAGTATTATTTTGATAATTAGGGAAGAAAAGTAAAAAAGATAATTCCAATAAAAATTGAAATTTGTTTTATCCAGACTGAGTCAAATGACAGAATGCAATGAAGGGGAGGGGAGAAAGATTAAAATGGAAATGTTCATTTTAGAAGGCTTTTGCTATCTGAATTAAAGCAAGAATCGCCAGGCCTACACTTCATTTTATGCATTTGGCATTTCAGATAAAAATTAAGCACATATTAATCAAGGATCTATACAAAGGCAAACCTGTTTGAGAAATTAAATTTCTACTTTTAACACAACCAGGCAAGCTTGTCTTTTCTAGACCGAATGAACTGCTACGTTTCTTCCACAAGAGGGCGGCAACTGCTCAGGGTTTCTTTAAAAAGGCCTGAAGGACCCAGGCACTGTAAGCGAGGCAGTGACGCAAATAAGACAACTTTTTTTCATGGAAGAAGAAGGAGGCGCACACCGTGAGTCGGCTGAAAGCACCAGTGCTGTCACACGCAAGCACACCCAAGTCAGAAGCAACACCTTTTAGGGGGACAAAGAGGAACTAGTTCACGGGCTCCTTTAAAATTATTTACGTTATGCTCCATGGACGTCAATTATACAGGTGTAAATTTTTTTACCGGCCGTCCACAATAGATACTGTTTAACCTGGTGTTGAAACTGAACCAGCATTTTATTTTTTAAGGAAATTGTAGACATTCACAGACATTCCTTCAAGCACATGGAGGAATCCACACTGGATCTTGATTTCCAGAATGTACGTCGAAGCAGGTACCTTCCCTGGAAGCGAATGGGTCTTTGTAGAAAATACTCAGGGGCATGCCGGGCTTGGGTGTTATACATGCAGATATGTTTGCTAAAGTTACGTGTGCTTTGCTGGAGTTCAAGACTAGTTTTCTCTCTAGCAGGTCATTGGTGTTTTCTTGCATTTCCTCTCACTCCTGAATCCAGTTTTGATATTGCAGACGTTTAGACTTAGAATTCTCCATCTTCAGGGACTTTTCACAACCCTCCCTTCCGAGTGCACATGTCCCCCAGGAGAGCTTCTGTAGGTGTGCGCAGGGGTGCTGTGTTGTCTCATTGAAGATCCCCGATGGGAGCAGGGAGGTGGAGGCTGGCACGATGGAGGCTGGCACGAAATTCCAAACCTTTTTGGTAGTAGATCCCACTACGCTGTCTACAGCGATCGGTTCCCTCTCTCATTTTGTGTTGGTCTTGGCGGAGAGAGCAAGGCCGACAGCAGGATTCCCCCAGGGCTCTTCCCCACCCCGCACTTGTAGGCCTGTCTGTACCCCGACCCTTCCCAAGTAGTCTCCTTAATTCCTGGTTAGCAGAAGCGGCCAAGGATCCAGTTTCCGTAAAACCGCCTTTAGGGCATGCAAAGAGATGTACACAGCCGAGCTCTCCTTCTCGGAGACTGGGTGATTGCAAGACCGTGGACTTCCTTCTTTCTCCCTTGAGTTTCTACTTAGCCGCCGGCTCCACTCGACCCCTCTTTTTAACAGGAGCTGTAAACCCAACCAGCCTCTGGGTTCAGCCTAAATGAGCCCCATTCGTCGGCACAAGTGGAGTTACTAAAGAAGTCATCGGGACAATTCAGGCAAACACCCTTTGGAGTGGGTTTTGGCCTGAAACACACAAAATTCCCTTCCTCCCCCTCCTCCCTCCTTCTCCGAATTTAAAATTGGCTTCCTGTGGCTACACTTGAGTATCCCGACCTTTGTTTGACGTTAATATATTTGGGGAAGAATAGTTA
The DNA here is from genome assembly GCF_023091745.1 of Budorcas taxicolor. Taxonomy (NCBI): domain Eukaryota; kingdom Metazoa; phylum Chordata; class Mammalia; order Artiodactyla; family Bovidae; genus Budorcas; species Budorcas taxicolor. The sequence continues at coordinate 99,242,213 of NC_068915.1, read as the reverse complement.
TCATTCATCCCCGACAGACTGCTGAATTTAAGTACACTTAGCTGAGATTTCATTTGCATTCCTCTGTGAATTACTTTGAATTTAGGCTCTGCCCCTTCCATTTAAAACAGAAGTAGCACAACTCGCTAGGCGTCCGAGGCCAGGGTTAAGACAGAGGGTGGGATGGTCAAGTGCGTGGCGCAGGCTGCATAATAGTAGGAACCGACTGAAAACAGTAACTTGAAAACGGAGGCCCTGGTCTGCAGGCTTAAAGGAAGTCCAGGGGCTGGGAAGGGGGGCGTCGCCTTCTCCACCCCTACCCTTTAGCTCTTTTTACAACCTCCGAATTTGCCAAACCACTTTCATTTATTTTTCAATTAAAATGCAAATCAATCGCTTTCCAACACAGTCCTCCCCCTAAATATACATACATACATACATACATATATATAGTGCAGAGACGCGGGGGGCAAAGGGGATCGTGAGCACGTGTGACACGTTCCATTTCCAAGGGTTGCTTAGAAATGCCGGGCTCTCTTAGGTCGTGGGCAGAACAGCGCGCGGGTCTTAGGCGGGGGCGGTTCCCCGAGGGAGAGAAGTCCTGATTCTTTAGGGCGTGTGTATGCGGCGTGTAAGATGGCCCTAACCAAAAACCCGCCTCCCGCGTCTGAGTCGGGATCTGCTCCTCCAGGACGCCGTCCGGAAGGTGGTTTTCGCTCTGCAGGGGCTGGGTCATCTCTCCCAACAGCCCACCCCCTTCGAGGACGCCCCTCGCTCTCCAGGCTCCCAGCTAGAGAAAGACGGAGCAGATTGATCATGATAACAGCACCAGGCAGGAGACACCGACCGGCCTTCCTTCGGCCGCGCCTCGCCGTGAGCCTCTGAATTTCATTGTCCCATGCGGGATTCGGGCACCCAGGGCTCACTCCCCGGGATCTAGGTACATAGACCCCAGATGTTTTTATTGTCACAATTAAGAACAACACTGCTGTTTTAATTCCGCAATGTGAATGATAAATAAAAGCTAACGACTGAGACTTCCAATCGGCACCCAAGCTTTGCAATTATTTACCGATGGCAATTAACCCAGAATTGGGTGGAGTTGAATCAGTGGTTCGCCAGGTTGGTCGGTCTTTCTGATTTTGTTCTATTTCTTCCTCACCCACCCCAAATCATATACTAGATTTACAGTAGGAAAATGTTCAATGCTTTCCCAGGTCAGGCTACTTACATTAAATAAAGCGAAGTCGCTTTTTGAAATTGGAGTATTTGGGGATCACTGGCTTCCTTCCCTCTCCATTCCTACCTAGTCCTTGAGAATGTGGTGTGAGGTGTGCGGGGGAGGTGAGGAGGTTGCTCCGGGCCCAGGCGCGGGGTTCAGGCAAAGGGTTGTGTGTCACCGCCGTCCTGGAGACTCCCGAGGCGAGATAAAGTTTCGTTTTTAACGAATCGAGAAGCAGAGGACCCCAACTCTCGGGCCAGGGTTGGGCTACACGCGCCTTCCTCCTACTGGAGTTCCCCTAGTGGCCCAAGGACAGGGCGCTGGAGTTTATACCCACAGCCCAGCAAACATCCTCACGGGGAAATACAGACGGCGCCTCATCATCTGTCTTCTTGCTCTACTCAGCATAATTCACATCGAAGAAGGACCTTACCCTCCCCTTAGTCAGAGTCTACGGTCTGTGTAGTGATGGGTTTAGCCCAGTCTCGAAATTAATGAAAAATAATCGAGAGGGAACGTTATTTTTATATCAGAAGTGAATAACAAAAGTGGCAAAAGATAAACAAAAACCTCTCAAACTCAAGCTCAAGTTGCTACCTTTAAAAGATCAGTGCAGCGGAAACCCTAGGTTATCTAAATGGAATAAGCCCTCTGGCTTTTCATGCTGGGATGCAAATACTAGCTTTTGGCTCTCACAGCCAAACTCGGTCCATTGGTGGTGTCGCTCGAATTGTATTCCTTATTTATTTCAATTTTCTGCTGATTAAGTTTGGACTTAATGATCTTGTCCAAACTACTGTAGTGCTTATCCCTCGATGGTGTGCTACTTTAATACCCTGAAATCTCAAAATTGTGCAAGGGTCTTCCTTCCCTGTGTACACAGCTCAACGCTCCTGGAAATTTAAAGATCTCCAGCTATGGAAGAAATTGAGAGGGAATAAGAGAAACCGCCGTCCAACACCTAAACCCTGACATCCTATCATCACAGCGCAGAAGCTGGGAAGTCTCCATCTCCCGGAAACATTCTGGGGTTGAGAGAGGGGTAAGAGTTTTCAAGATGGTTGTGAAGGGGTGTGTGTATGTGTACCAGGTTCTTTTGTATCTAAAGACTCCACCTCAATTTTGATGATTCTGACCCCGTAAAACTCAAAACAAATAATGATCACAGGGGAGAAAAGTTTAAAAAGTTCACTGCCCTCAGGTTGAAACATCACATGAGAAACAAATGCTCCCAATAAGCGGATTCCGTTCCCTGAGAATGGAGTAAACCTATAAATGATAACATCTTGTGTGTGTGGAGGTGGGGGGAGACCCAGGAATAAAAAGAAAAGTGAAAGAGAATAAACAGAGAAGGAAAGCGAGGAGGTGGCAAAGATGGAATAGGGCGATCCTTTGGCCTACAAGGGGATTAAGGACATCTCCAAGGCTTAAGGAGCAACAAATTAATTTACACAATCCTGGGAGAGCCCAGATGGCCTTTAATTAATCCCTTCAAAAGAAGGAGCTAGGCCAGGGCTGCGCCGGCTGCCTGCTCCATTAGCTCCATTTTACAAGAGACCAGACTCTGTTCGAGGTGAGGCGTCGTGAGCTCGTGGGGGAAGGGGGGGCTAGGGTGACGAGAGCAGGCGAGGGGGAGGCGAGGGAAGAATATGAACTGCTCTTCCATAAAAGGGCTGGGTTTTCATTATTCTTCTCTTTAAAAAGTAATACCCTCTTCGTCTCTGCTCCCCCCCTCCCCTTTCCCATTTTATTTAACACAATTAATTGAGGCGTCCACTGGCCCAGAGGCCGAACCGCACCACTCGCCAGGCCCCGCCCCTGGCCCCGCCCACCGGCGGGATAGAAGTGGGAGGGGGCGGGAACCAGGCGGGCGCGGTCTTACGGCTCGCCCTCTTCAGCCAATCGGAAGGCCTGGCGCTTCCGAGTGGGCGTGACCCGGAGGCGACGCGAGGCCCCAGGCAGAGCGCTATTGGAGACGGTGGTTACGCCCCCGGCTTGCACCCCACCCTCCCCGCTCCTCGGGCCCGCCCTTCCCGGCTGCCTCGGAGTGACGTCCTTCAAAGTTCTCATTTTGGACCCCCCATCTCCCCCTCCCTCTCGTCCCCCAGCTAAAGAGGGGTAGGGAGTGATGCAAATGTTTTATTACCTTTGAGAGCTTCATCTGAACTGTCAGGCCCGGAGGGAGCAAGGAGAGGAGAGAGAGGTAGTGGAACAGCCTCGGAGAGGGGGTCAGCTTGGCCGGAGGACAGGACTTAGAAAAGCGAACCCTGTGGAGTCGCTAAGAAAATGCGAGACAGAAGAGGCAAAGGCGGAGAGTGAGAGGAAGAGAGGGCGCTGGGGGCGGGGTGGGGCTGGGGTCGCCAGGCCCTTTCGCAGAAGTGGACAGACGAGTGGAGCCATAACTGAAGGCGTCAGACTTCTCACTTAGTCTTTGATTTTCTGTGTGTTTCCTCCCCACTTTTTCTTTTTCTTTTCAATACTGCAACTCTAGTACCCCGTGGCGTACAGGGGAAGACGGGTCGGCGCGCCGAGTCTGGGAGCCGCGGAGATCGGTGGCACTGCCCTTTCTGGCGCCGAAGCCCCGGGCAGAGCAGGCGGAGGAAGCCCGCCCAGAGGCCAACCCTCCCGTGGGTTGGATGCGCTCTCTCCCTGCGCCGCGCGCCGAGTGCGAATCAACCTCGTGGCCGAAAGAGCAGGGCATCCAAGTAAGACTGGAGCTCGTCGAGCGGAACCCGGCATCCTTTGAACCTCCCCGAAGAAAGCGAGCCGGCCCCCCACCCCCAACTCTCCCCACATCAAAGATTCGGTGATTCTTAACTTTCTTACGAGCTCTCTGGGGCCGGACGGGGTTTGGTTTTGCTTATTTCCAAGAAGCAGAAGATGAGAGGTTGCGCTCTTTGAGCGGCGAGGAAAAAGTGAGGAAGAAACGAGGAGCCCGAGATTGAATCCAGGACTCTAGCAGGGAAAGGACAGCCCAAACCACCCGGACGCTGCTCGCTGGTCTCGGCCAGCCACCGCCTCTCCACTGGTGTGTTTGGACATTTCTGCTGCGCAGTTCCGAGAGCAATTCTCGGCGGCGGCATTCCTGGCCCCGTTGGCACGTCGCCCCCGGGTGCGCCGCCGAGCGCCTCCTTGCTCGCGCCCGCGGCGCTTCTCGCTCTCCGGAGCCCCGCCAAGGGGCAGGGGCCGGCGCCCTAGCTGCGTGGCCTCAGGCTCCGGCCTGGTCGTGGGATGTTAGCGGTGGGGGCGATGGAGGGCCCCCGGCAGAGCGCGTTCCTGCTCAGCAGCCCGCCCCTGGCCGCCCTGCACAGCATGGCAGAAATGAAGACCCCACTGTACCCCGCCGCCTACCCCCCGCTGCCCGCCGGCCCCCCCTCCTCCTCGTCCTCCTCATCCTCCTCGTCGTCGCCCTCCCCGCCTTTGGGCGCCCACAACCCGGGCAGCCTGAAGCCCCCGGCCGCGGGGGGGCTCTCGGCCCTGGGCAGCCCCCCGCAGCAGCTCTCGGCCGCCACCCCGCACGGTATCAACGACATCCTGAGCCGGCCCTCCATGCCTGTGGCCTCAGGGGCCGCCCTGCCCTCCGCCTCGCCCTCCGGGTCCTCTTCATCCTCCTCTTCCTCGTCCACCTCCGCTTCGGCTGCTGCGGCCGCAGCCGCAGCGGCGGCCGCCGCCGCCTCGTCGCCCGCGGGGCTCCTGGCCGGCCTGCCCCGTTTCAGCAGCCTGAGCCCGCCGCCGCCGCCGCCCGGGCTCTACTTCAGCCCCAGCGCCGCGGCGGTGGCCGCCGTGGGTCGGTACCCGAAGCCGCTCGCCGAGCTGCCCGGACGGACGCCTATCTTCTGGCCGGGAGTGATGCAGAGCCCACCCTGGAGGGACGCCCGCCTGGCCTGCACCCCTCGTGAGTACAGTCGCCTGCTGCGCCCACTTGTGCTGGTTCTGCCGGCTCTCAGGTCACGGCCTCTGGTGTGCAAGCGGCCGGGTCCACCCTCTTGCCGGCCGAGCAGTTTGGCAGCGCCAGAATCACACGATTTAGGATGGGCCAGGGCGTTCGGGGAGGGATTCTCGCTTTCCTGAGCTCCATGGTGTGTCCAGGCGGCCCCTCTTCCCAAGTCCCGGGCACGCGGAGCAGAGCGCGTGTGCATGCGTCTCCGTGAAACACACCGCGGTGTGCGGGACATGTGTCTCACGCGAGGCCCCGGCTGCTCCCGGAACAGCCCGGCCCGGAACCGTAGGCCCCTCCTGGGTTAAAGAGGTGCGGAGGGCAAGAGGGGCTACTGCGTCCCCGCCCGCACTCCAGCTTTCCCGTGTCCCAGGCCAAAGTCCCATTCGATCTTCGCAGCCTCACTGGCCTCCTGGTGGGGTAACGGCATCGACGAGCCCTTCACATCCCTGAGCCGAACGCCTGTGTTTGCATGTGCGACTTGGTCCAGGGTGTCCCCACTTCACCTGGTCCTCTTCACCGCCCCACCCCCTTCCTCCTGCGAGTGCACACAGCCCAGGGAGCCCACTGAAGACAGGTCCGCGGTCGGTGCACGAGGGCGAGAGCCACTTCGGGCCGCTCCTCACCGCTGGGCCCTGGTTTTTTCCACCTGCCTCGGCCCCGAGGGCCGGGACGTCTTGGGCCTGGACATATTGAGGGGCGTCGTGGCTCTCAACATCCTAATAGGAGAAAGAACCGGAGGACGAACCAGGCGGCGGGACAAGGATTGCGGCGGGGGGGCGGGGGGGGGGGGGGGGAAGGCAACATCCCTCAAAGATCTTGCTGGAAACCAACTGAGTTAGCCCAGGATCACTCTAATCTTCTAGGTAGTTGGCCAGCTTGTCGACGCAGCTCCCATCCTCCCGGGTGGCATTGAGAGCCCAGTGCCCGGTCCTTTTCTCGCTCAGTTCTTTGCTTTTGACCGAGTCCCCGAAGTTTTTCACGTCTCCGGATCTCACTTCTCAGCTCTGTGGCTGAGCGGCAGTAACTGAGGGAAGTTGGGGGAGCCAAGTGGAGGCTCCCTTGGGGAGCCTCGGGACTGGGGTGGCTGGCAGGGGCGGGGGCGGGTGAGGGTGTCGGGGAGATGCTTTTGTATGTGTTCGGACGGCCACGTAGGGACCTCCAACAAAGGCGACGCCCCCTCCCTCTCGGCCGCAGCGGCGTTAGGGTTGGGGGACGACTTAGCTCTCTTGTGTTTCTAAAACAAGGCGCCCTTTGTGGCGCGGGCACAGGTTAGGAAAGCGTTCGAGGAACAAAATTAGTCGTCCCCACGCAAAGGCCCAGAGACCAAGCGCCTCCAACTAGACTAGGCGGGCGAGGAAGGGGACTTGCCCACCAGCCCCCAGCCCCGCACTCCGTTTCCAGGGCCCTAGCGATTCAGCCTCGGCAAACTTGAGCGATGAGCTCTCAGTTGGACGTCGTTGTTGGGCCAGAGGTTATTTAATGCAGTTCCAAACACACCCGCTTAAAAGACAAAAAACAACAAGAAACAGGTGGGTGTAAAAAAAGCCAAGGGGGGAAGAGCCGTGGGGCCGTAAGTGCCCCCAGCATTTCTCAGTGCTGCAGAGGAGCACGCTCTCGGTTGCCACCGCAACGTGGTTTCTGGAGTCCGTTTCTTCTCAGTGGAGCCGCGCATAACTGATTGCTTCTTCCCTTCCCTTTAAAAAAATCCGTTCTCCTAGATCAAGGATCCATCTTGTTGGACAAAGACGGGAAGAGGAAACACACGAGACCCACATTCTCGGGCCAGCAGATCTTTGCCCTGGAGAAGACTTTCGAACAAACGAAATACTTGGCGGGGCCCGAGAGGGCTCGCTTGGCCTATTCTTTGGGGATGACAGAGAGTCAGGTCAAGGTGAGTGGACCTTGCAAACCTCGAGGAATAGCGCCCCTGTGTATGCCATGCATGTGTACCTACACACACACACACACACACACCAAACTAACAAATAGCCACCCACCCAGGGGTGCGTGTCTGCGGAGCCTGGGGAGAGCTGAGATCAGCGAAGGAGGTTGGTGGGTGGGGGGAGTAAGTTACAAAGGCTCTGGGTCTCACAGGCGGGCAAACTGCTGATGAACAAAAGGAATCAAGCCCCCGCCTTTGAAATTAGGTTAATCTAGATAGCAGCATGTGCTGGGGGAACTCTCCATTATTAGAGAATAAAAGCATTACTGAAATATCAGCCCTGAGAATAGATGAGGCCAGTTAGATAGCTTCTATTTGTTCTATTTGTAAGCATATTCAAGCTTTTGCTTGTCAATTCAGGCTCCACTAGTTAACAGAATTTCCTAATGTAGATCAGCATTATAGTGCTACTGTATTAACTTACAGGTTAACAAAAACCAATAAATCCACAAGATTTGACCCCTTAACGTGGATGCACCTGCTTTTAACTGAGTCTGAAGGCAGTCACTTTGGAGTAGTAATTTTCCAAGTGAATTAACAAGATTATGGCTGTATCATGAAACAGAAGTTTATCAATAGATGTAAGGTTTTACTGTTTATGGCAATTTATAATTAAAATGTCACTTAGCTTATAATTGAGTTGTATAGTATATTTCCAGGGAATCAAATTGGAGATCTCTTTCCCTGAAAAATAAAGGGATGTAAACAGCTGTGTACCATAAATCTAGTGGTTTCCTATATTTCCAGTAGTCCCTTTTGTTCTTCACTTTGCTATATCGTGCTCTCTATGTATATATATATATTGATATCTATATTAGTGCATTTCAGGAGTGATTTTGTATGTGACCATTAGAGTACCATCACTGTTAAGATTATTTTTTGCAGTGGTTGGTACAAAGTTTACCACAGTAGTCTGGAGGTCTTCATTTGTCACCATAAATATGTCTACGTGGCTAGAAGTGAATTATAGCTGCATAAAGAAACTAAAAATCACTTTCTTAACAATTCTGATTCTCTAGATAAATACATAACAGATGAGAAAATGGATGAGAAACATAAAGAGAGGATGCTTCAATATGTTTGGGAAATTGGTTACTTATGGCTGCTGCTTTAGGTTTAAAATATGTGTATCAAACACAATGTCAAAAATCATGAATAGGCTTAAAATAGTTGTATAAAAATGAATGTCTTAGGAAGGATCAATATTAAAATAATATTTGAAAGACCAGGCATGCTAATAGTGGGAAATAATGTAATTGGCAAAATTTCACTTAAAAAAAATAACTCATGAAGATTCTTGTCTTGGTCTTTGGTTTTATGAAAAACATTAAACCAGAGAGACAGAGACACACAAACTACTATGATGATTTCAACTAAGCTATTAAATATTTTCATGCATTTATGTTCGTTATTATCATTGATTTGAGGTTTGTGTTTTATCAATTTTTTTATTTGACATTACATCATACAAGTATACGTGGGTAGGGGAGTGTTTACCCACCATTTCTGTGTGTATTCAGACGGGAAATAAGTGAAACAAACAAATATCCAAAAGTGAAAAAAACAGAGGTTATTAGAGTAAATGCTGTGTCTTTCCCCACAAATCTCACTAAAAAGCAAGTACGCTTCAGATTGTTTGAAATACCTGAATCTGAGAAAGTAAAAAAACGAAGAATTGCAATCATTAGGAAGCAGTTTTACAGAGGGGAAAAGTTTTCTACTTCCAACTAGAAAGTAGGCAAGCGAAGTCTTTTAGGGAAACTCAGTTTAAGTTTCCAAGGTTTTTTTTTTTTTTCCTCTTCTGAGAAATCGCTCAGTGACAACCTCAATACTCTTGTGTTGCTATCACTATGGCAAAGGCAGGCAGTTTGTTGGTGCCGGATCCGCGGACGAGACCTGGGCGATGGAGACCGACTTTGACGGCCCGGACGCGGGAGGGCCGTGGGGGAGCGAGCCTCGTCGTTGGGGGGAGGGGAGGCGGCCCGCAGGAGCAGGGGGCCACGGCCTGGCTCCTGTGCCGCGCGGAAATTCCTTCCACCACCCCGCCTCCCCTCGAATCTCCCCTCTTCTCCGCTTTCTCGGTCTCCCAGGTCTGGTTCCAGAACCGCCGGACCAAGTGGAGGAAGAAGCACGCAGCCGAGATGGCCACGGCCAAGAAGAAGCAGGACTCGGAGACCGAGCGGCTGAAAGGGGCCTCGGAGAACGAGGAGGAGGACGACGACTACAACAAGCCCCTGGACCCCAACTCGGACGACGAGAAAATCACGCAGCTGCTGAAGAAGCACAAGCCGACCGGCAGTGGCGGCGGCGGCGGCGGCGGGCTCCTGCTGCACGCGTCCGAGGCCGAGGGCTCGTCCTGAGCGCCCGCCGCCCGCGCGCCCGCCGGCCTCGCGTCTCCCGCCCGCCGGGGCCCCGCGCTCTTTTCTAAGATGTACATATCTATTTTTGTAACTTACGAGTGGAGCAGGGACAGGGGACAGAGACTTCGGAGGATGACGAGACGTGGCAGACAAGACCACGAATTGCACCGAACTGATGCTGCAGCGGGGCCACCCTCCGGCCCCCGCCTGGTGTCCCAGCCGCGTCTCCCTCTCTGTGTTCCCCCCTCCCTCTCCTCACGCCGCCCCCGCCCCCCTCCCCACCCCACCCCACCCCAGTTTTGCCTGGAGACCGGCCGGGGCGGGGAGCGCGGAGGCCCGGTCTGGACCCTCCGACACCCACCGCGCGGGGGACCTCGGAGCCACCGATGGGAAGAGGGACAAGTCTCCCCCGCAAACTGCTGTGCCGACTAAAGTAACCTGTTGAAGGCTCTTTGTAAATAAATCGTGAGTCACACTGACTAGAAGTTACTTTTTTGTGAATATTTAAAATGTAAGATGCTTTCTTTTTGGAATTTGGTATAAAAAGATGGACCTCCTTCTCCCGGCTCCCCTCCCGCTTTTAAGAGCAATTCAAACCACATGGTTCCCCTTTTATTTTTAAATTAATTGGAGAAGCGTAGACAGGAATGTTCTCACTCTCCCTCCCCTCTCGAGCCCCTCTCGGGTCTGGATTTGTTCAGTCTCTTTTCCCCCTACATTTTCTCTGGCTCTTCCCCGACGACCCCTGGCTCCGAGCCGGTTTGCCCCTTCCAGGACTTGAAATAGAAGACGTGGAACCAGGGAAGGCCCCCAACCAGCCTCTCTGTCCCCCTCTGAAATTGCACAGTCGTTTGTTGCTATTTATTAGTGATTTAAAGAAAGTGTTGGGGAGGGATGGGGCTACGATAGCTTGTATTTAATTTAACTCCTTTCGGATAAAAATGCGTGTTAAAGTAGATGGTGGGAATTGTTACAACCGCTCTGGGTCAGAAACAGGAAACTCCATTTAGTTGCTGTAATTGAATTTGAAGTGTTTTGTATCATAAGAATACTATAGACTATGTAAATTGTTTTCTTTTTTAAAGCTAATAACGGTGATATATTAGCATCTTTAACTTTTATTAATTTATATAAGGAATTCGGTTTGTAAAGAGAAGAAAACCCCCTTTGCAAGACCAGTTAAATGTAATGCACTTTCTGTTTCAAAGGATAAATCAAATTAAAAAACAGTTTGAAGAAGTCTGTTGCCTTGAATCAAAGGGTTTATATAGACCATTTGATCTCATCTGAGATCTCAAATAAAAGTCAAGACCACAAGCATTTTATATTGGTTTCTTGGGTAAAATAATTGTTACATTATTATTATTATTTTGGAACGGGGGAGGTCACATCTCTCATTCTCCTAGATTGGAAAGATAAATGCAGCCCCATTCAATGGGCTTCTTGGAGAGACTTGTCCAACAGGCTGCCTTTGCTGTCTTGTCTGTGCTGTCTGATTTTTTCCTGATCGCTTTTTCCTTTGCGAGAAAGTCCCTGGAGGTTTTGGGGAGACCTCATTTCCATATACCCAAGATAGCTTCTCAATTCAGCCTTAGCTTTCTTCGCTGAAAGGAGGCAGTGGAGCTGCCTGTTGGGGCAATGCTACTGTTTGATGCTAACATTTTCTCCCCAGTAGGTTGTAAGAATACAGAAGTTGGTGGAAAACTGGGACCCCTGATTTTGCTAAACATTACAATAGAGAAGGCTATATTTCAAGAAAGCTTCTTCTCTAGGATTCTCTAGGATTAAGGAAGCAATATCACAGCTTCTGCAGCTGAAATTGTGAAAAAATAAAAATTGGGAATCCCGAGGATAGAGCTATATTACTGTCTTGGGAATCTTTCTGTTTTCAGACACTTAGTTATAGGCTCAGTGAAATATAGTTATCCCCTTAGTGTTTCAGGTTAATGAGCTTGTGTTCAAAGGGAGAAAAATCAATAGAATTCAGTAGATTCTTCAGGCGCGTGTTAGGTAACAAAAATGTGGGTCTGTTTTGTTCGGACCCACATGACATAAAAATTAAAAAAAAAACAGTAAAAACTGGGAATGAAATTGCTCGAAGGAACTTATTGCAGGCTACATTCCTCAAGGCATGGTTTAATAGAAAGGAAGGGTACAAATCTGCCCTATTTCTTTTCTCTAGTTGGTCTATGAAGTTCCCAATAAGTTTTAAACTTCTAAATTTCTGTTCTCTTCGAGAGACTTCTCTTGTGGCTCAGCTGGTAAAGAATCTGCCTGCAATGTGAGAGACCCGGGTTTGATCTCTGGGTTGGGAAGATCCCCTGGAGAAGGGAAAAGCTAGCCATTCCAGTATTCTGGCCTGGAGAATTCAATGGACTGTATAGTCCATGAGGTGGCAGAGAGTCAGACGGGACTAAGTGACTTTCACTTTCACTTTTGCAAGACTAAATAAGGTGTGTGTCCTACAGAGAGGTAGCTATTTCAAAAGAGGTTTTGAATTTAAATCCTAGATGTAAACAATAAGATCGATCTTTTCCCTTCCTCACTTCCTTCTTTCCGTCCCTCTGTCTCTCATCTTTCTCTTTCTGAAAGAATCTAGCGGTGGAGCAAGTCTGTTATCCTAAAGGACCACTTTATGATTTGTTATTTTGCACCAAATGAAGTCTCTTATCTACTTTATTTACTTACTTTTACCTTCTTCCATCCCTCTTCTGTCTTGGAAAGCCAAGCAACTTTTTATTTATTCCTGCTTCCTAAGAAAGGAACAATCCACCAGATAATTAGAAATGCTCTTTTTGAAATATAATAATAAAAACTATTATGCCAGTAGTAGTAGTAGTAATAAGAGTAGTATCACTTATAGAAAACTTGGAACCAAGACTGAAGCATTTCCCAAGAAGTAAATGTGCTATGATTAGTCGTGAACGACTCTTTGCTACCCCACAGACTGCAGCCCGCCAGGCTCCTCTGTCCATGGAATTCTCCAGGCAAGAATACTGGAGTATACTGGGTTGCCATGCCCTTCTCCATCGGACCTTACCAACCCAGGGATTGAACCCAGGTCTCCTGCATTGCAGGTGGATTATTTACCGTCTGAGCCACAAGGGAAGCAGCTAGGTCTATAGCATTTATCCCCAGTTAGGTAGGTGGAGAGACACCTCTTCCAGTTCCTTCAGGAAGCATTCTCTCTGAGCTTTTTGTGTTTAAAGAATCTGAAAAGTGTCAAAGCTAGTGGCCTGGCCCCCATCCTACAGGCAGATATGCAGAGGGCAGACAGAGTGTTGTTCTTGCCAGTCTGAGCACTGATGAGCCCTGAGTTGTGCAGGCAGCAGCCAGAGGTACGCTCTGGGGCCATGTTGCACTGGCATTCGTCCCTTTATCCCAGGGGACTGCACCAGTGACTGGAGTTTCCAGTTAATTTACTTCCACCCAGGATTCCAGCTGGCCACCAGTTGCAACTGGCACCATAAAACTGGGAGTGAGGGAGGAGAGGGTGGGGGGTACCTTACTTAGGCCTCCTTTATCATGGTTGGTTTGGTTTAGTTCCGTGTATGCACAACAGGAATGTTTTTCCTAAGAGTTAGCATGGTACGAAAGCTGAGGAAACACTCCACAGCTTAAGCAAGGGAGAGTAAGAATTATTTTTCATCATGCTCAAAAATTTTAGGACCTTAACCAGCCATAAGCATCTGATTAAGCCTGCCAATCAGTCATGACAGCTAAAGGGGTCATGATTTAAAAACAAAAAGTAACAGCAAGTGGCCCAATACACCTCTGCTTTTATTAAAAAAATTTTTTCCTTAGGTTTATTAAGATAAAATTGACATTGTGCAAGTCTAAGGTGTATAACGTAAAGTTTTGACATATGTATATATTGTAAAATGATCACCATGATACATCTAGTTAATATCCATCACCACACTTTTTTTTTTCCTTATGATGAAAACTTTTAAGACTTTTAAGACTCTTAGTGACTTTCACGTATACACTACAGTATCGTTAACCATGCTCAATGGGCTCTACATTACATGCCCAGATGCTTTCTACCTTTTGATCACCTTCACCCATCTTCCCTATCCTCCACTCCACCTCTGCTTTTAAAAATGCTTATAGGTAACAAAGTGTCAACATGGAAAACAAAATGAGAAAAATGCAGGCTCTGTGTGTGTGTGGCTAAAGGAAGGTAAAACTGCTTTTTCATTTCTGTTTTATACATGAATGTCTTTTCCTATAAAGGGAAACCCAGTGAGGTTGGGTGAGGGCACTCAGCCTGGAAGCAAAGGGCCTTGTTCCTGCCTCTCAGATGTCCCAGCTGCGTTCATAATTTGAAGCTCCTACTCGGTTACTTTCTCAGTCCCCAAATTCCAGTCCCAGTTCTAATTGATTTTACCTTTCTTTGGCTCACATTCAGAGGATTCTGTAAAGCTCTACACCTTCTTTCCCAGAAACTGTGGTTTATTGAGCAGCTTCCCAAGCACGTGAGTACTGTAATCCACTTTCCCTTTCTCTACTTGGGAGGAGCCAAAACTAGTTCATTCTTCCCTGGAAAGATGTGTGCCTCTCACCGCTCAGTGTGCAAGCAATCTGGCCTGGAGGCTGGCTCTTCTTAGAAATACAGCATTAGGCAACAGAGCCTGAGAGTGCCTTTGAAAACTTTTAGAGCCTGATGTCTTGAACATGAGTGCGTTATTAGCCCAGCTAGGGTAGATCTCCACTGTCTTGTCCATTAAGCTGGTCATCAGCACACACACTCACACTCACACACACACACACACAGGAGAGGTGAAATTCCGCTTGGGAACTCCTAGCACTGAATAGCTGAAAAGAGACTGACTTTTTTGTCAATCCCTGACAATAGACTCACATAATAACAACAGAGGAAGCAGCAGATTTCATCTATAAACTCTATTTTAGGTTAATCTGAGCAGATTTCTCTAAATTTTCTCCTTTCCACCACACACACACACACACACACACACACACACACACACACAAATGCAAAAAATATTCTTCTGCCTTCCCCAGTGTAACTTTAAAAGAAGTCAGTTCCTCTCTACCCTTCCGTTTTTTGACAAGAAAGTGTATATTTTGTTCTGCAGCATTTAGATTCCAGCTTCACAGAGAAACAGTCTCTCTAATGTAGCCTTTTTCAAGGTCTGCGGAAATCACAATAATATATGCCCCACATCTACTGATGAAAAGCTTGACTGGAGAGTAGGGTGATGGTGTGAGTGGGATGATAAAACGGCTGGGCTGTTTTCCTAAAGTTCAGTCTTCAGCATTAACATGGCAACCGGACAATTCCACAGACAGAGGAGCCTGGCTGGCTATAGTCCATGGGGTCGCAAAGAGACACGACTGAGCACAGCAGAGCATTCCAGAGATTGGCTTGGGAGTGGCTCCATAAACTGGAAGGTTCATCTGAAAGCTTCAGTTCACTCTCTAGTCGTATTCTTTGATCCGACAGATTATTCACCTCAAAGATGAATATCTATATATGCATCATTTATTTTCTGGCCCAGACCAGATATTTCCATTGAACATCACATTTGGAAAAAAGTGGAGCATAATGTTTCTTTGTTGCCTGGCAGGAATTCTGAAGTAGAAGCCTCATCTAGGGTTTCTATTTTAGTCTGCTTTGAATAATAAGGGCTAGTTTGGGTGAAGATCTATTCAAAGGTGAATTCCTTCCTCATTATAGAGAAAGAAAGAGTTTAATGAATGTGTATTATTTTTGTAGAGGGGCTCTATGACCTTCCTAATGTTACTGCCTATGTCTACCTTGGTGAAGCTAAAGGAAATATTGAGATATAATTATCTTATATACTCAGTTATTACAAGAGAGCAGAGATATTCAGTTGAGAAAAAAAATCAGCATACTTCTATAATACAGTTTTATTTCTAAAGAAAATTCTGAAGGTGGATGCCTTCTGAAAAATCTGTCAACGGTCAGTATGTTGTTTGGGACCAATTTGTTTATATAGACCAGAGAAAAGTAAGGGTGCTGAAAATTCAGTCTTCTCATCTCTGAAATGGAGATGATAATTGTGCCTATTTCGTAGTGTTACTGGGAGAATTAAGTGAGTTAACCTATGTGAAGTTCTTAGAACAGTGCCTGGCCGAGTAAGCTCTGGAGGGTCTTGAAAGGCCCAGTCTCAAGTCACTTCTAGCTCAGGCCCTGCTCTCTTGTGCTAAGTTGCTTCAGTCTTTTCCGATTCTTTGTGACCCCATGGACTGTAGCCCACCAGGCTCCTCTATCCCTGGGATTCTCCAGGCCAGAAGACTGGAGTGGGTTGCTATTTCCTTCTCCAGGGGTTCTTCCCGACCCAGGGATCAAACCCGGGTCTCTTTCGTCTCCCGCGTTGCCACTGGGTAGAACCACTAGTGCCACCTGGGAAGCCCCTACTGTCTTGCACAGGATAACTCTTCAATGGAGGAAAGGGTATGAAAAGTTAAAGTAGAAGTGGGAACAAGGGATATTTTCTGTAACACTGGAAAGAACCTAAAGAGGTTTTCAAATATTTCTCCAAATTCCTTGATATTCTTTCCTTTAGAAGAGGGAGCCTAGGACTTCCCTGGTGGTCCAATGGATAAGAATGTGCCTGCCAATGCAGGAGACACAGGTTTGATCCCTGGTTTGGGAAGATCCCACATGCCAAGGAGCAACTAAGTCCATGTGCCACAACTATTGAGCCTGTGCTTGAGAGCCCGGGAGCCACAGCTGCTGAGCCCTGGGGCCACAGCCACTGAAGCCTGTGTGCCCTGGGGCCCATGCTCTGCGGCACGAGAAGCCGCTTCAATGAGAAGCCTGCTCACCATAACTAGAGAGTAGCCCTTGGTTACTACAACTAGAGAAAAGCCATGTGGCAGTGAAGACTCAGCACAGCCAAATGAACTAACTAAATGCAATTACTTTTTTAAAAAAGCATGGAGCATCATGCTTCTCTCCCTGAGAGCGGCTATACTGAGAGACTCTGATGAACACAGTGAGGCCGAAGTGACGCTGCGCGGTTGGGTCATAAAAGGCTCTGTAGCATCCCCCTTGTTTTTTCTCCTGATCACTCAGCTGCCATGCTATGAGGATGCTCAAGCAGCCCCATGGGGTGGGCCTTCTGGTGAGTAGCTGAGGCCTCTGTCAATCATGAGTCCTAATTTTCAAGGAATGCTAAGTGAACTCTGGAATCAGGTCCCCTACCCCCACTCAAACCTTCATGTGACTGCAGCCCTGGCCAACATGTGACTGTGACCTCATGAAGTGCATTGAGGCAGAGTCACCCTTCTAAGCGCTCCACGATTTCTGAGCTACAACAACGGTATGAGTTAACCAAGGTTTATGAAGTCATTACATCTGGGGGTAATTTGTTACATGTGCATGCTTGCTAAGTTGCTTCAGTTGTGTCTGACTCTTTTGTGACCCCGTGGACTGTAGCCCATCAGGCTCCTCTGTCCATGGAGATTCTTCAGGGAAGAATACTGGAGTGTGTTGCCATGCCCTCCTCCAGGGGGTCTTTCCAACCAAGGGATGGAACCCAAGTCCCTTAGCTCTCCTGCATTGGCAGGAGAGTTCTTTACCACTAGCGCCACCTGGGAAGTCCAAGCACAGATAACTAATGTAGTATATAACAGACCTATTTCTGTTCTCTAGATAAAGAACAGTGTTTTGAAGGTAAACACTCTGGAGGAAGGCATCTCTTATGATTACTTGAACTCATTAGAAAATGACCCCTTGTGCTGTGAAAGAATCACTGGGTAACTTCATTAGCATCAAAAGACTTGAACCCTAGTTCTGGTTTTCATTTCTTGCTGGTAACTTGATCCTAGAAAAGTCATTTAGCTTTGGTACACTTCTGTTTCCTCATCTATAAAGTTTTCTTAATAATAATTACCAGAAAAGGAAATTGCAACCCACTCAGTATTCTTGCCTGGAAAATTCCATAGACAGAAAAACCTGGCAGGATACAACCCCTGGGGTTGCAAAAGAGTCAGACATGACTTAGTGACTAAACCACCACAACAAAAATTACTGCCGTACAAAGTTGTTCTGAAACTCAAAAGTAAAAGGGCTTTAAAAATATAAAGTGAAGTCGCTCAGTCGTATCTGATTCTGCAACCCCCTGTACTGTAGCCTGCCAGGCTCCTCCATCTATGGGGTTTTCCAGGCAAGAATACTGGAGTGGGTTGCCATTTCCTTCTCCAGGGGATCTTCCTGACCCAGGGATCGAACCCAGGTCTCCCGCACTGCAGGGAGACTCTTTACCGTCTGAGCCACCAGGGAAGCTTAAAAATATAAAGTGCACATAAATAAATGTAAGAGGTGATGACTGTATCTCATAATGTGGATGTATATAGTTTGGCTAACTCGGTCATACTGTTGTTTCTCATGAAGGAGTCTAAGACTTGGAAAGAACTAGGATCTGGCTTCATAGGCAGTTTTATTTGCTTAACTATAGGACTTAGCTACAGACACACTGCCATCTTTACTCTGGCTGGCTAAAGGCAGGAAAAGCTTAACTCTAGGGGGAGAAAACTCAGGTAAATGAAAAAAAGTACAAAGAAGAGAAGGGACTCTGAGTTTTGAGTTAGGATTGAGGGTTTAGGACTGTCCCCCTTGTCTTTCCTTTGAGAATTGGGGACACAACTTGTTTCCAGGAGAGTGAAGGTGGCAAGAAAGCAGGAGAGAGAGAGGCAGTAAGGGACAGGCACTGAAACTGCCATTGGCTCCTTGGGATGAAGGACAAAGGGAGACAGCAAGCTCCTAGAAAAATAAAGGCAGGTCCCTGAAGCCAGGAGAGCTGGCTCTTGATTGAGAGGAACGCTCCTGTAGACGGTGCTTCTTCCAGAGTGAGCCTGGGCAATGACTGCCAATCAATGTTGATGGTCAGATGGTTCCTCTTCTCTGCCTTACTACTCTACACTTGCACATCCTTTGCATCACTACGGAAGCAGAAAAGTCCATGCAGGGTAACTGTGCAAACTGCAAATACAGTTGAAGAGTTGGCCTTCATGGCCTTTGGTGTAAGAAGTCACCCCAGTGCCAGCTGAGGTATTCTGATAAAGGCTGTTACAAAGAGACAAGGGACTGTGAAGGCATATATGAAATCCATGTGTTGTCATTAACCTTCCTGACACAGAGAGTAAGGCAGAAATGGATGACTTCAAGAAACCTTGCTTTCTGTACACGTAAGGTGACTGGCTTCCCTGGTGGCTCAGACGCTAAAGCGTCTGCCTGCAATGAGGGAGACCCAGGTTCAATCCCTGGGTCGGGAAGATCCCCTGGAGAAGGAAATGGCAACCCACTCCAGTATTCTTGCCTGGAGAACTCCATGGACAGAGGAGCCTAGCAAACTACAATCCATGGGGTCTCAAAGAGACGGACACAACTGAGCTACTTCACTTTCACTTTCAAGGTGACTGGCAGCCAGGGACCCACAGTTTGCATAAAAGGGTCATGATGGTTTCTAGTGAACAGTCTGCCTGCCTGCGTGTCTCTCTCCCTCTTTCTCCCTCCCCCTTCTTCCCCTCCTCCTTCTTCTCTTCTTCTCCATCTTTATAGTATGTTGTTGTTTAGTCACTCAGCTCAGTCATGTCTGACTCTTTTGCAACCCCATTGACTATAGCCCATGAGGCTCCTCTGTCTATAGGATTTCCTAGGTGAGAATACTGGAGCAGGTTGCCACTTCCTCCTCCAGGGGATCTTCCTGACCCAGGGATCGAACCTGAGGCTCCTGCACTGGCAGGCAGAATCTTTACCACCGAGCCACCAGGGCAGCTCTCTTTATAGAATAGGGCTGTGTTATTTCACCAAGCATGTGAACTAACAAGACTTTGCCTCATAGGCCAGAGTGGGTAACAGTTTGGACAGAGCTGCAATTGTACCACCTTTTGGAAAACTAAGATGCAGAACAAACTTCCAGGGCATGGGCACACTTGGCCCATGTTTACTGTTGGATTCCTAGGACACTACACAGTGCCTGGTCCATAGGAGGTATTCAAGGAGTAATTTTTGAATGCACACACACACACACACCAATGAAGCTGAAGTCACAAGGAACTTTGCATTTTCTTGAAGGTCCTAAAGAAAATGACAGACCTTTATGGCAACCCTTTCTCATCTCCCAGCCTGGAGGCAAAGAACTGATTTCCAAGCTAGGAAGAGTCTTACTTACGTAAACATCTGACAAATTGCTGTACGATTAGGCATGAATGGCTTAAATAGCAAATGGGTGAGTTCGATGTAAAGTGTTTTTTTTTTTTTCCTTACAAAATGGGAGATCAAATAAGGTTATTATAATAAATTCATTTATCAGCTCACATAGTTACTTGTAAATAACTTTAAAATGAAATCTTCAGCATAATCATCATTTGTAGTGATGTATGTCATTCTTCAAGGCACATGGGTTATAATTATGCATAAAACAAACAAAGGAGGACTTATTGGGCCTCCCTGCTGGCTCAGATGATAAAGAATCCACCTGGAATGCAGGAGACTCAGGTTCGATCCCCAGGAAGATCCCCTGGAGAGGGGAATGGTTACCCACTCTGGTATTCTTGCCTGGAGAATTCCATGGAGAGAGAAGCCTGGTGGACTATAGTCCATGGGGCTGCAAAGAGTTGGACACAACTGAGTGACTAATACTTTCACTTTACTGGCCATTTAAAATACTCTTGGAGGAGGAAATGGCAACCCACTCCAGCATCCTTGCCTGGAAAATTCCATGGACAGAGGAGCAGGGCTGGCTACAGTCCATAAGGTCGCACAGAGTCGGACACGACTGAAGCCACTTAGCATGGTGCAATTGAGATGCATGTCTCAGTCACTGATGCCATCCAGTAGTCTGCAATATCAAACTTAGATTTCCAGCAATATTTTCTTAGGGACAAAAAATTGAGAAGATATAAAATATAAATGAATACATCTAACTCCTGTACATTTTACCTGGGGTTTCCTGCTATTAGAGGATTCTCTGTTTCTCACTAAGACTACGAAGTGTTTCCTTTGGCCACCCTCCATGTCTGTCTCATGGTGTTCTCTGTACCTGAAAAGCCTGGATGCACTGTGGATACCTTTGCATCTTCAGAGACCTCTGTGTGGTGAACTGATCCTTAGAGACTGTGAGAGCTCTGAGAAGCCTGCAGGAGATCTTGTTACAAGTAGCTGGTGGTGGTGGGTTTGGAGTCAACTTCTTCTTGACCTGTTGGTCAATGTTGCAATTAAGCTGCTTTCTTTCATCCATTCACTTTCTTTCCCCTAGAACAGGGAATTTAGGGGCTCCTGGTCTCCCTGTCCCATCCCCTCCACCATTAGCCTCTGTATTGAAAGGCAACAGCCAGTGACCACTTCTGTTTCCAAGGCAAGTTTTTAAAATTTTGTTCTGGAGGATCTAGGATCCAAGGAGGAGGAAGAATAAGTCCAGACCTCAGGTCTCTTAAATGAAATTATGAAACTAGCAATATCTTCCCCCCCACTTCCCACACAGTTCCCTGTCCTCACCCTTCCAAAGGGATATGAATTCTTCCACTTGTGATGGCTTCATCATTCAACAACTTTTCTCCAGTACCTTTTCTGTTAGGCTGGCTGAAAAATTCATTTAGATTTTTCTGTTACATCTCACAAAAGCAGAAGGCACTTATTGAATGGCCAACCCAACATACTGCTGGTTTACGCAGTAAACTGCTGCTGCAACATCCACACACTGTCCCCTGGCTGCCAGGGACACCTAGAAAAGTCTTGTGTGCTAACTTTACTCCCTGGAAATCAGGGAGACCCTTCTCCAGGAAGGGTCTCAGGGTCTCAGTCCACACCTTAAGTCTGGCCTCTCCCTCTTACTGGATCCTATTTTGCTGGGCAGAAAAACTCCCTTTTCTTTTAATCTCTTCCCTGAATTGGCACCCAAGAGGTTCTCTTTAAAGATCAGGGAGTGTATAAGAGCAGAGAGTGAGGGAACTCAGCTTCCCGAGGGAAAAAGGGGAAGAGTGCTGGCTTAGGAAGATTTCCCAGAGTGGACAAGTGTTCTTAAGGGAAAAGTCTGGAATAATCTCTGTGTCCCACCTACAACAGGCAGGCGCTGAAATAATCTCCCCAAAGCCTGAGAGGCTGTGCCTGGGCTGGGCCTCCTAGAACTTTCTGTTCAGGTCAGGAGAGAGGGAACACCGCACAGAGTTTGAAGGTCAGGGGAGCTCTGAAAAATCCTTCCAGTTCAAAAGGACCTGGAAGAAAAAGATGCGGAGTTTGGGGCGGGGGTGCTGAGGTTCCCTTTGAATCACAAAGGTTTGAAGGAGCCAAATCGGAATTCGCCCTGATTAAATGTGTAGACGGATTTTTCAAAAGGTATTTGCCAGCCGCATTCTATTTGATCTGGAAGAGGCTCCCCGCAGGGAAATCTTGTGTACAGGCTCGAGATCTGTCCTCTCCCGCTCCTCTAACCTGCACACTCCGGACCCTGGAATTCATGTCTGCAAAGGGGGACAAGCGAGCAAGAGCATGTCTGTTAGGAGGGTTTCATGGTGGTACTGGCTACCAGGATGATGTGGGAATGGAGGCAAGGAGAGTCCACTGGATGGGTTTGCTCACTTCTCTTATCGACCACTTTAAGCCCAGAGGGCGGTGCCTCTGGGGTCTCTGCACCACACACCCCATCCTCCCAGGAGGCGCACTGGTACCCTCAGAGGCACAGGGGCTCAGATCCTTCCTCATTCCCCTAGAGCCGGAAGGGGTCGTCCAGCTGTCCCTTTCAGAACCCCGCTTTTCGTGCTGCCTCCTCCGTGATCTTCGCATGGTGAGGACTGAGCTCCAATCCAGTCACCGGACCGCAGGGAACTCACCTCCACCCGTCAATCAGTCTCTCGTCACCACGTCTCTGTTCTCAACTTTCAGGGGGTGACGAGGCCGGGAAATTCGACAAGAGTTCGGAAGTGGCCGGGACCGTTTCCCGCTCTCGTTTTAGCTCTGCCTTTTTTTTTTTGGCTCAGCCCAGAGAAGTGTGTTTGGGATTCAGGATGCCCTTCCCGGACCCTGGGCCCACAGAGGACGCCGCGGCCTCGGTCCCTAACGGCTAAGCAAAGGCCTTAGAGAGCAGCCTTCGGGAGCGACACGTGCCATCGCCACGTGTGCGCGGCCCGTCGGGCTCTTCCCGCAGGACAGCTTCCCGCTGCAAGGAGAGGTCTCAGAAGCCCCGCGGGAGGCATCGCCGGTACTATCTTCCCTTGGTACCGCCGAGCCCAGAACTGACAGGATACCCCGTCCAGAGTCAAACACGCTCTGCTCTTTCTGCTTCTCCACGAGGCTTTTTTTTTTTAAAAGCAGAGCTTGGAGGCCGAGATTCTGGGAAAGATTGAAGGCGGGAGGAGAAGGGGACGACAGAGGATGAGATGGTTGGATGGCATCACCGACTCAATGGACGTGAATTTGATGGACAGGGAGGCCTGGCGTGCTGAAGGCCGTGGGGTCGCAAAGAGTTGGACATGACCTAGCAACTGAACTGAACTGAACTGGAGGCCGAAGGCTGAACCTCAGAGGCCCAGCGCGCCCCCTGCAGGAGGGGCGGGCGACTCGGGCGCCGGGGATCCTGACCCCAGGCTGGGCCCCGGGGAGGCCGAGCGCGCCCCCTGCAGGCCGAGTGAGAACCCCCGCATCCTCCATACCGAGGGTGGCGCCCGGAGCTTTGTCACCCAGATCCCGGCGGTCCAAGGCTAACGCGCAACGCGCCTTCGCCGCCACCACCGGCTCAGAGAAAGAAGCCTTTCCAGGGCCTCTCGGGGTCTCGGAGTTTGCAAGGCCTGGGCTGTGGACACCACGTTGCGCAGTTCCTAGACGAGGACAGGCTCTCTTCCCCGGGCTCCTCCGCACGGACCATCCAGGCATACTACTAGGCTAGCTTGCATCTTCTCTCTACTAGTTTAGTAGTTTCCCATCTTCTCTCCTTACTTGGTGATCACAAAGATGCCGGAAAGGTCACCGCAATACAAAAACCGCTCTTAAATGATACACGTAGAGAAGTGTGCGCGCCCGTGTGTACACAAATTTCTCTCTCTTGTCTTTCATACACACACTCCCGATTCTTCCTCTGCCATTCTCCTTCCCCCTTCAGACTGCCTCTCCCCTCTCCCTGGCAGCTCCCACCAGGTATGTTCTAGAACCCACGCAGGTTGCTAGCGCCGTCCACCAGCTGCCCCGAACATCAGTTGCTGATCTCCGCGAGGGACGAAAACATCTGTTTGGGGGGAGACTGGGAGGCGCAGCGGCGGGTGTCGCGCGGCGAGGACTCACCCCACCCGGCGCGGCGGGAGAGTCTCTGCCCCTCGCGGTGAATTTTGGAGATTCAGGTACCCGTCGCAGAAGGGGGGGCGAGGGCGTTTCAAGTCTCTCACGCCCTGCTCCACCCACCTCCGACCTTTGTTCTCTCCCCGCTCCCTCTACGCTCGGGATAGGGACGTTCCCTCCTTCCTCCGTTGTGGCTCTAGGGAAGGTTGGGCGTGCGACCCAGTCCCCGAGCGCGCCGACTGGGCGCGGCGCCCTGTGGGCGCAAAGATGGGGACGCTGCTCGCATCTCCTTCTCGGAAATCCCTCCCTAGAGCTCGTTGGAGCCGTTTCTCCAAAGATCAGAAGGGACGGCAGGATCTCCTGCAGTTGCAAAAATATTTTAAAGTAGTTTATTTCTGGTTTACTAAGTAGTTCGCCCACGTGGTGAAAAGAAATTCAAGCAGGACAAAAGGATGCGCCTGCAAGCAGGTATTTGGATGTATCCTCTTGGGTGCCTCCTCTAGGGAGTGTCTGAGCTGCTGGATAATCTGGGTGCAGAGACCCTCTTGGTCCACGTGCCCACAGCCTCGGCGGCGGACGCTTCCTGAGTCGTCCACAATTTGTCTCAGTGTTTTCTCGTCTCCCCTGCTCAGCGGCATTTCGCTGTGCGGTTCCCGGGAGAGCCGCTGCTTGTCCTGCGGGTTCTAGTTGAGCCTGGCCAGCCCTCTGTGACTTCCGAAGAAGGGCGACTGGCGTCAAGCGCTCGTTATTGACTATTTTGATGGCCAATGGGGGGAGGGGCGGCTTCATTTTTCTTTTTCATTTCCCCGATTCCATTCACAGTGAACGCACTAATGGTTAATAAAATGCAGTTTGCGACGGTAATATGGGGACGGAGCGGTCCCAATAAATGTCAGGAGATGTAAGACAAAAAGTACCCTCCGACTATGTGCAGCAGGACTGTGTTGCTCCCAGTTTTGGCTACGAAAGCACTAAAATAACCTGTTAACACACACCAAAGTGCATCCTTATAATAACCTCCTCAATCATTTATTAAAAGTCGTGTCAACCCGGCCCGTATAATTCATCTCTATGCAAATACATCAATGTCAGGCCATTAGTGTATTGCTCAGGTTTTTATTAAAGTGCATTCTTTTTAATTCAGCCCCGTAAAATACGAGCCCCATTGCTCAAGAATTATAGCAACTATTAGAGTAACATATGGGCAACATGCACTCAGAAAATAAAAACCAACAGATAAAGTGGCAGGGTCACATCGCAGGAGCAAACACTTAACAAAATGGCAGTGGGGTAATAGATTTTTCTTCCAGGGCCTTTGCGAGAGGGTGTCATGGGCATCGGAAAAGGTAGGAGGCTCGAAGTTACTCTGCCCCGTTCCAACCCCAGAAACAGCCCGCGATGAGCATCCTCGGAGTTGATAGGAAAAGCTTCTAGGGGTGCTGCGTGTCTGGTCTCTCTCTTTCGATTCGAGGATTTCAGCACACACTAGAGAGAGAAGTCATTATAGGATGTTTGGTTGAAACCATCTCTTCCTTCCAGCTCACGCACCCCTGCCTCCCTCCCATCTTCCCGCTCCGCCCCTCATTCCAGGCCCTTTCTCGGTACTTGGGGACCGGGAGCCCCACCCCCACCTCGAGGACTTTCTGAGATGGTCTCCCCTCCCTGCTTCCTTCAGGAAAATTAAGAAGAAATGAACAAGGCTCAGGAAGGCCGGGGGACTTGGTGGCAAATATCTCCCTCTCCCGTGTAGAAACCTGGAGGAAAAACTTTCCATGAAATCCACCCGAGGCTCAATAGTCCGGACACCGTTAAACTCCCGACTCAGAAGAAATGCAGGTGACCGCTGCCCACGCCACTCACTCCGCTTCCCTCCTCGCAGGTCGTCCTCCCGTTTTCCCGGATAGAACGCTTTGCTGTCAATTTTGCTAAACCAGGGCAGTCTAACCTGATCCTCGAGCGCCTTCCCTATTTATGGTACCGAATACCGAGAACGGTTTGGGGAGCCCTGCATCCCTTCAGCCAACGCCTGATGCTCGGGTTTGAGGTGGTGTGGAGGGAGGGAGACACACAGAGAGAGAAAGAGAGAGAAAGGAACACCGATATGAAACAGCAGCTGACAAATCCACCAGCGTAGCCAGCAGCATCAAATTCAGTTTTTTATTTTTAATTGTTAGAGTAATCAATTTCCAGAGGCCTAAAAATAAACCTCAAATCCAAAACACAACCCAGGGCTCTCAGAAAAATGGAGAGAAAAGGGGAAAAATACTCTTAAGAACAATCTCCTGGATTTAATGAGAGAGGCGCCCACATCCTCATCACCCCAGCATGGTAATTGAGCAGATCTATTAACTTGTTACACTAGATTTGTTTAAAGAGACTATTACACAGTCATTTAATCAATTTGTTACACTGGAGGTCCTGACTTATGAGACACTTGCCTTATGATTCCTTAATGACTGAATTAATTTGTTTTAATAAAACCAACATTGTGTACAAGTACATTTCTAGAAATGTAATTTCAGAGGACAGAACAGTCCAATGCTTCATCTGATTAGGTCCTTTCTATGGTTTATCAAAGTCTGTAGTTTCTGACATAGCTGCTTGTATGGAGTATTTTTCTTTTTTATAGCGCCATTAATTTAATATGGATCATTAGTTCTTTATACACATGCATGTTCTGACAAATGAACCCAATGAATAATGCAGCTAATGTGCTTAGGCCCAAATGCATCACATCATAAACAGAGACCTCTGCAAAAATAACAACAATGAAATAAAACGCCCCCTCTAGTTGCCTGCTCATGATCAGGATTGCATTTCAAGTTACACATTTTGCAGAGTATGATATGTTGGGCCCCAGAATTATATCAACATAACCAACTGGATCTAACTATGCAGTGAACACAAATAGATTTAGGGTGAATTAAGGTTGTCTTGAGAGCAGAGGCAGGACCAGAAAATCGGTTTTGCTCTTGATGGAAACTGACGTGTGTAGAATAAAATGTAAATAAACAGAAAGTCCCCAAGAAAAGGGACTTGATGTTATTGATTATGTAAAATAATTAGGACATTACAAATGATAATGCACCAGAAATAGTCGGCATTTATGGTTGAATTTTTTTTTTTTTTTTGCAAGGAGAAACGATTTAGGATCTGAAACACCACTTGAAAAATGGGGCATGATCTGAAGGGCAGTAACAAATTAATAATGGAGGGATAGGAATGATCAGTTTGTAACTGATAACTGATATAAATGATAACTGAATGAGCCTGCTAGAGAGGTAAACATTTGCGCTTAGAGGAACATAAGGTGAATGATGGCCTTACAAGATCACTTGAGGCATAAAGTGTGCTTTTGTATAATGTGTAACTATGTACAGAAGCCAAATGTCCACTAACCAGTTTACTATTATTACAGAGAAGAGACAGAAGCTGGATGTATTTCCAATAAGAAGATACTTTACAAATCTTTCTTAACAATGCTGGACAGACAGGCGCTTGAACTTGTTTCATTTCAAGAAAGACTCCAGGCTGCACACATACTAGCAGTATATTTGAATGCTTTCATGCTCTCCTTTTGATGTTCTTTTGAAACAGAAATGGACATGAAGTTGATAAATGAAATTTGTAAATAAAAAGATATGGCTACTTTTGCTGTATCAAGTCATGATGATGATTACATACCAATGAAGCTCAGCTTAGAGTTATATAAATAGAAAGAAACGTGCTCTAAAAATAGTCTGGGGGAAAAAAAAAACTCCACCAAGATTTCAAGAGGTACAAAAATCAGATGTGGTTGTGTGGATTGGTTTTGATTAAACAAGTTAATATAATTGATGATTTGGATTCTCTAGTTTTGGAAAACTAGTTTTCCCAACATCATCATTGATAAAATAGGCTATTTTTGAGTCATGCACCCTCGAGTTTGTGGGTAACGTGAAAGATGCCACCAAACTTTTGATTTTTGAAGCATAAACATTTGTAAAACAAGGAAGAGTTTTAGAAATCATACAGTTCTTCAGTTCTGACATTTTCACAAGCTACATTTATCTTTTCCCTTTCACTAGATAGAGCTCAGTGATTTCTCTGCTTGAGACAGGAATGTTTATGATGATAAATCAGTGTTGTTTAATTAGATTCATCTTTACTTCATTTTAATGTTAGCTGGAAATGTATTTCTTTAGTTTATAAAAATGAATAATTTAATTACTTTCTGGTATAAAATAAGTGGCGTGTGACCAAAAATCAATGTTGGCTCCTTTTTGGAATTTTTGATTTATTTTAAATTCCTTGTGTAATATCTTACCTTCTTGTTCTGACAAAGACTTTTATGCATCTGTTTCTGTTTGTAAGCAGCTAATGTAAAATATATTTGCTATTTATTACAAAGTAAATGAATTTGACCTTTTGCTTGTCTCACCAGATGCTACTTCTGACCATCCCAAAAAGCCTGTTTAAAGTCAACAACATGAAGCAGTTGAGGTCACAGGACCAACTCAAGGTCGTTTTAATACTGGCAAAAGGTTAATTAGATCACTGCATTAAAACAGGAATAGACTTTTATGCAACTTCATCTAAATAAGTATAGACAAGCATACTTTACCTTTTAAGTTTTTTTTGAAGATTCTAGCTCACTTTTTATTCTAAAAAATGACTCTTTATAAATATAATTCCTAAAATTTCCTTTCCAAATTTTAGTTATGTTTGTCATTTATTGGGTGTTTGCTATATAGCAGGCACTATCTAGCGTACTTTACACATCTTCACATACTTTACATCATCTCATGTAATCCTCCCAGTAGCCCTATGAAGCAGGTATTATTTTATCCCCATTTTACAGATGAGTATACTGAGGCTCAGCAAGATTACTTACTTGATGATATTAGCAGGTATTAATCTAGATTCAAATTCAGGCTCTAAACTTAACTATTGCTTTCATTAAGCATATTATACATCATTTGGAAACCATATCTTTCATATAGTTGAACATGATGGAAGAAGTGAAGTGAAGTGAAACTTGCTCAGTCATGTCCAACTCTTTGCAACCCTGTGGACTATACAGTCCATGGAATTCTCCAGGCCAGAATACTGGAGTGGGTAGCCTTTCCCATCTACAGGGGATCTTCCCAACCCAGGGGTCAAACCCAAGTCTCCCGACCGATCCTTTACCAGCTGAGGCACAAGGGAAGCCCTGATAGGAGAAGCAAGCCTAAGAAATGTATATTGCTTCTAAGAACAATGAACTTTTGTGATTTTCTCACACAACATTTTAATAGGCAAGTATTAAGTATGATGGTAAATCAGTATTGTTTAATTAAAGCTGCCCCATAGCGTGTTTGACAGTGAAAATGAAAAGTGAAGTGTTAGTGGCTCAGTTGTATCCGACTCCTTTCAACCCCATGGACTGTAGCCCATCTGTCTAGGGATCCTCTAGGCATCTCTAGAGGAAGAATACCTAAAAAGGACAGAAAGAATACTGAAAAAGAAAGAATACCTAAAAGGACACAAGCAAGGTAAGCCAGACAGATAACTTCATGTAGGGGCCCACATGGAATTTCTTTTTTCCTTTATGAATGACAAGATTAAAATAATGTAATGAACTTACCCAGGGCTTCCCTGGTGGCTCAGACAGTAAAGGATCTGATTGCCAATGCAGAAGGCCTGAGTTTGATTCCTGGGCTGGGAAGATCCCCTGGAGAAGGGCATCACTACCCACACCAGTCATCTTGCCTGGAGAATTCCATAGACAGAGGAGCCTGGCGGGTTACAGTCTATGGGGTCACAAAGAGTTGGACAGAACTGAGCAACTAATACACACACACATGAACATACCCATCACTCAGATTCTGAAATTACCATAGTTTCTCTAACATAGAATTTAGTTATCATATGGCATCGGTCATAAAGCCAGAAGATGCTACATATTTAATTCTCATAAACTAAATATGTTAACACCTCAAGTCTGCTCTAATGGCTTCCACATATAATTTGCATTATCTCCCAATCACTGCTAAGAATGAAGGCTTCCAACTCCAACCTGATGTGCCATCAGTTCAGTTCAGCTCAGTTCAGTTGCTCAGTCATGTCCGACTCTTTGTGACCCCATGAATGACAGCACGCCAGGCCTCTCTGTCCATTACCAACTCCCAGAATTCACTCAAACTCATGTCCATCGAGTCGGTGATGCCATCCAGCCATCTCATCCTCTGTCATCTCTTTCTCCTCCTGCCCCCAATCTCCCCCAGCATCAGGGTCTTTTCTAGTGAGTCAGCTCTTCTCATCAGGTGGCCAAAGTATTGGAGTTTCAGCTTTAGCATCAGTCCTTCCAATGAACACCCAGAGCTGATCTCCTTCAGAATGGACTGGTTGGATCTCCTTGCAGTCCAAGGGACTCTCAAGAGTCTTCTCCAACACCACAGTTGAAAAGCAGTAATTCTTTGGTGCTCAGCTTTGTTCACAGTCCAACTCTCACATCCATACATGACCACTGGAAAAATCATAGCCTTGACTAGGCGGACCTTTGTTGGCAAAGTAATATCTCTGCTTTTCAATATACTCTCTAGGTTGGTCATAACTTTCCTTCCAAGGAGTAAGCATCTTTTAATTTTATGGCTGCAATCACCATCTGCAGTGATTTTGGAGCCCCTAAAAATAAAGTCTGACACTGTTTCCACTGTTTCCCCATCTATTTCCCATGAAGTGATGGGACCAGATGCCATGATCTTTGTTTTCTGAATGTTGAGCTTTAAGCCAACTTTTTCACTCTCTTCTTTCACTTTCATTAAAAGGCTTTTTAGCTCCTCTTCACTTTCTGCCATAAGGGCGGTGTTATCTGCATATCTGAGGTTATTGATATTTCTCCCGGCAATCTTGGTTCCAGCTTGTGCTTCTTCCAGCCCAGCATTTCTCATGATGTGCTCTGCATAGAAGTTAAATAAGCAGGGTGACAATATACAGCCTTGACGTACTCGTTTTCCTATTGGAAACCAGTCTGTTTTCCATGTCCAGTTCTAACTCTTGCTTCCTGACCGGCATATAGAGGAGCAACCCACGCCCGAGGTCAGGGGCGGTGGCTGAGAGGAGCAACCCCACATCCAAGGAGCAGTGGCTGCGCGGGGTCAGGAGGGCCGAGAAGAGCTACTCCACGTTCAAGGTTGGGAGGGGTGGCCCTGAGGAGATACCCCTTGTCCAAGGTAAGGAGCAGAGGCTGCACTTTGCTGGAGCAGCTGTGAAGAGATACTGCATGTCTAAGGTAAGAGAAACCCAAGTAAGATGGTAGGTGTTGCGAGAGGGCATCAGAGGGCAGACACACTGAAATCATAATCACAGAAAACTAGCCAATCTGATCACATGGACCACAGCCTTGTCTAACTCAATGAAACTAAGCCACGCCATGTGGGGCCACCCAAGACGGGCGGGTCATGGTGGAGAGGTCTGACAGAATGTGGTCCACTGGAGAAGGGAATGGCAAACCACTTCAGTATTCTTGCCTTGAGAACCCCATGAACAGTATGAAAAGGCAAAATGATAGGATACTGAAAGAGGAACTCCCCTGGTCAGTAGGTGCTCAATATGCTACTGGAAATCAGTGGAGAAATAACTCCAGAAAGAATGAAGGGATGGAGCCAAAGCAAAACCAGTGCCCAGCTGTGGATGTGACTGGTGATAGAAGCAAGGTCCGATGCTGTAAAGAGCAATATTGATAGGAACCTGGAGTGTCAGGTCCATGATGTGCCACAGAAGCAGCAGATCGTATTTCCAAATTCCATGTATTCAAACTCTATTTAAGTGGTTCTTGGTCAGGACTGTTCAGCTTTTGATCACTATTGGTGGATTGAACAGTAAGCACTCAGTAAATGACATATGTAAATGATTTAGGTGAGCTCCAGGACAAGCTGTGAGACCATAAAATTACACGGCAGAACTTGCTCCTAAGAACAGATCTGGAAAATCCTTCTTAGTTTTTTCCCTGATTTTTCTTTGGGATCTGGGCCTATGGGACTTTTTTGAGACTTTATGTCCCATCTTACAATCTGTAGACTATTCTGAATCTCCAGGCTGCACATGAAAGTGTAGTATCTTCTGGGTTTATGACCAATGGCATGACTACGTTAAGTGAGATAATATGCTATGTGGGTACAAGAATGCTTTGCATGAAGTAATGGATATAATAATTGGTAGCTGTTGTTATTATTAATGTTGCTATTACTATGACTATTGCTATTACTGTTTTATCCCCAGCTTTGAAAAGAAAGAAAGAAAAAGTGAAGTCACTCAGTTGTGTCCAACTCTTTGCGACTCCATGGACTGTAGCCTACCAGGCTCCTCTGTCCATGGAATTTTCCAGGCAAGAGTACAGGAGTGGATTGCTGTTTCCTTCTCCTGGGGATCTTCCCAACCCAGAGATCAAACCCAGATCTCCTGCATTGCAGGCAGACGCTTTATCTTCTGAGCCACTAGGGAAGCTCTCAGAAGAAAGACTTTTTCGGCACATAAATAGATGGGGAAACAGTGGAAACAGTGTCAGACTTTATTTTGGGGGGCTCCAAAATCACTGCAGATGGTGATTGCAGCCATGAAATTAAATGACGCTTACTCCTTGGAAGGAAAGTTATGACCCACCTAGATAGTATATTGAAAAGCAGAAATATTACTTTGCCAGCAAAGGTCTGTCTAGTCAAGGCTATGGTTTTTCCAGTGGTCATGTATGGATGTGAAAGTTGGACTGTGAAGAAGGCTGAGCACCAAAGAATTGATGCTTTTGAACTGTGGTATTAGAGAAGACTCTTGAGAGTCCTTTGGACTGCAAGGAGATCCAACCAGTCCATTCTGAAGGAGATCAGCTCTGGGACTTCTTTGGAAAGAATGATGCTAAAGCTGAAACTCCAGTACTTTTGGCCACCTCATGCGAAGAGTTGACTCATTGGAAAAGACCCTGATGCTGGGAGAGATTGGGGGCAGGAGGAGAAGGAGATGACAGAGGATGAGATGGCTGGATGGCATCACTGACTCGATGGACATGAGTGTGAGTGAACTCCGGGAGTTGGTGATGGACAGAGAGGCCTGGCGTGCTGCGATTCATGGGGTCACAAAGAGTCGGACACTTCTGAGAGACTGAACTGAACTGAACATAGTGTAAGTTTAAGACATACAATGTGCTGATTTCATACATGTATATGTTGTGAAATGATTACCAAAGTAAGATTAGTTGACATGTCTTTCTTTCACCTCACATCAGTCAGTTCAGTTCAGTCACACAGTCGTGTCTGACTCCTTGCGACCCCATGGACTGCAGCACGCCAGGCTTCCCTGTCCATCATCAACTCCCAGAGTTTGCTCACACTCATGTCCATTGAGTCAGTGATGCTATCCAACCATTTCATCCTCTGTCGTCCCCTTCTCCTCCTGCCCCTAATCCCTCGCATCATCAGGGTCTTTTCCAGTGGGTCAGTTCTTAGCATCAGGTGGCCAGATAAGGGAGCTTCAACTTCAGCATCAGTCCTTCCAATGGATATTCAGGATTGATCTCCCTTATGACTGACTGGTTGGATCTCCTTGCAGTCCAAAGGACTCTCAAGAGTCTTCTCCAACACCACAGTTCAAAAGCATCAATTCTTTGGTGTTCAGCTTTCTTTATGGTCCAACTCCCACATCCATACATGACTACTGGAAAAACCATAGCTTTGACTAGACAGACCTTTGTTGGCAAAGTAGTGTCTCTGCTTTTTAATATGCTATCTAGGTTGGTCATACCTTTTCTTTCAAGGAGCAAGTGTCTTTTAATTTCATGGCTGCAATCACCATCTGCAGTGATTTTGGAGCCCAAGAAAATCAAATATCTCACTGTTTTCATCGTTTCCCCATCTACTTTCCATGAAGTGATGGGACTGGATGCCATGATCTTTGTTTTTTGAATGTTGAGTTTTAAGTCAGATTTTTCACTTTCCTCTTTCACTTTCATCAAGAGGCTCTTTAGTTCTTCACTTTCTGCCATAAAGGTGGTGTCATCTGCATATCTGAGGTTACTGATATTTCTTCTGGCAATCTTGATTCCAGTTTGTGCTTCATCCAGCCCAGCATTTTGCATGATGTATATAAATTATCAGTTCAGTTCAGTTCATTCGCTCAGTTGTATCCGACTCTTTGCGATCTCATGAATTGCAGCACGCCAGGCCTCCCTGTCCATCACCAACTCCCAGAGTTCACTCAGATTCATGTCCATTGAGTCAGTGATGCCATCCAGCCATCTCATCCTCTGTCGTCCCCTTCTCCTCCTGCCCCCAATCCCTCCCAGCATCAGAGTCTTTTCCAATGAGTCAACTCTTCTCATGAGGTGGCCAAAGTACTGGAGCTTCAGCTTTAGCATCATTCCTTCCAAAGAAATCCCAGAGCTGATTTCCTTCAGAATGGACTGGTTGGATCTCCTTGCAGTCCAAAGGACTCTCAAGAGTCTTCTCCAACACCACAGTTCAAAAGCATCAATTCTTTGGTGCTCAGCCTTCTTCACAGTCCAACTTTCACATCCATACATGACTACTGGAAAAACCATAGCCTGACTAGATGGACCTTAGTCAGAAAAGTAATGTCTCTGCTTTTGAATATGCTATCTAGGTGCAATGGCACCCCACTCCAGTACTCTTGCCTGGAAAATCCCATGGACAGAGGAGCCTGGTAGGCTGCAGTCCATGGGGTCACTAAGAGTCGGACACGACTGAGAGACTTCACTTTCACTTTTCACTTTCATGCATTGCAGAAGGAAATGGCAACCCACTCCAGTGTTCTTGCCTGGAGAATCCCAGGGATGGGGGAGCCTGGTGGGCTGCCGTCTGTGGGGTCGCACAGAGTCAGACATGACTGTAGTGACTTAAAAAAAATAAGTTAGTCATAGCTTTTCTTCCAAGGAGTAAGCATCTTTTAATTTCATGGCTGCAGTCACCATCTGCAGTTATTTTGGAGCCCAAGAAATAAAGTGTGACACTGTTTCCACTGTTTCCCCATCTATTTCCCATGAAGTGATGGGACCAAATATGAGTAAGTTGTCAGGATCTAAGGTATAGCACAGTGACTATAGTTGACAATACTGCATTGTATATTTAAAAGTTGATAAGAGAGTAAAACTTAAATGTTCTCACCAAAAGACAAACCAAAAATGGTAATTATGAGAGGTGAGTCCTGAGAAATCTGTAGCAGGTCAAGAAGCAACAGCTAGAACCAGTCATGGAACACGGACTTGTTCCAAATTGGCAAAGGAGCATGATAAGGCTGTATATTGTTGAATAAGCAAGGTGACAATATACAGCCTTATCGTGCTCCTCTCCTTTTTCAGTATCTTCCCATTTCCCCCACCATCTAACAAGTTACAACCTCCAATCTACTCTTTGTTTCTACAAGTTCTGCTTTTTAACATTCCAACTACAAATGAAATCGTAGGGTTTGTCTTTCTTTCTCTGACTTCTTTCACTTAGCATAAGGCCCTCAAGGTCAATCCATGCTGTTGCAAATGGCAAGATTTTCTTCTTTCTCCTGGCTGAAGAATATCCCACTATATATCTCTATGTAGATGGATATAGACAGTGTGTATATATACTGTGTAAATATATATATATATACACACACACACTGTATACACACTATATAGTGTATATATATATATAAGATATATATGTGTGTGTGTTTTAAGTCGCTTCAGCCCTGTCTGACTCTTTGCGACGCTATGCTCCTCTGTCCATGAGGATTCTCCAGGCAAGAATACTGGAGTGGGTTGCATTTCCTTCTCCAAGATATAAATACATGTATGTATCTTGGATAAGATAGACAGATAACATATATATATACACACTGTATATATACACACTGTCTATGTCTATCTGTATATAGATAGATATATATGTACCAAATTTTGTTTTTGCAAATGGCAGGATTTCTTTCTTTTTTACGACCGAATAATGTTATCTATCTATATTTTCTTTATGCATTCATTCGTTGGTGAACAATTCGTTTGTTTCCAGGTCTTGTCTATTGTGGATAATGCTGCAACAAACACAGGGGCACAGATGTGTCTTTGGTATCTTGATTTCACTTCCTTTAGATATGGTTATCCAGAAGCAGATTGCTGAATCATATGGCATTATAGTTCTATGTTTAATTTTTTGAAAAATATTCATACTGTTTTCCCAGCAGCTGTATCAATTTACACTCTCTCTGACAGTACACAAGTCCCTTTTTCTACACATTTCTCGCCAATGCTTCTCTCTTGTCTTTTTGATAATAGCCTTCTCCAGGTGTGAGGTGATATCTCACTGTGATTTTGATTAGTATTTCCCTAATGAATTGTTGTTGAGTGCCTTCTCATATGCCTGTTGGCGGTTTGTATGTCTTCTTTGGAAAAATATCTGTTCACATCTTCTCTCCATTTTAAAATCAGATTATTTGTATTTCTGCTATTGAGTTATATGTATTTGCTATTATGGTTAACAAGTCCAGGTTGTAATAAGAACAACGATGGTCCTAATGATGCTGGACAGTTTGACCCTTGGGAATGCCTGCTGAATTCTGAAGCACCTTGCTCTACATACAACTCAATGGCTGACATTTTATTTTTGGAACTTCACAGAAGCAAGAGTCAGTAGATGGGTTCGCTCCCCATCTCCTTTTATAGGACAGCAATAAACACGGCTGTATCTCATTAAATTTAATGAGTCTTCATAAAATAACCATTACATTCTGAAGGTAATGAAACAATAGCTTTGATGGTTAGTAAATAAACTACCAAGGGCAGTTTCATCACGTTCTAGGGCAGCATGGGGTACAGGCGGCATCAGGAAGGGGCTGTGATATATTTGTGGTAAGATCAAGACAGGGTGTGCCTGGCTATGCTGCATGAAAACCCATGGGACAACAATGTTCATTTTGGCCAGGGTGTTCCTGGCTATGCCTTGGTTGTGAGATGTTATTAAACTGATTGGCTTAAGAATCTTCTAAAGGATTTTACGTGTACTATGTCACTGATATTGAATTTGAATACTATCCTGGTAGGTTAGACTAAATAATTTATCTTATAAACATAGAGGTAGAGCAGATTGAATAGAGTATGCAAATGTATGTAAATAGCCCTACAAATTCAGACTCTTCTGATCCAAGAGCCCTGGTACTTTATAAACAGGGCTGTAACATTGTAAATCAGAAGTTATTAACCTGTGGTCCATGGCCCAGTAGGGTCCTGAATTTATATGCAAAATTGCATGCGTGTGTATTTTTCTAGAGAGAGGGCCCAAAGCTTTCATTATATTCTCAAAGGGGCTTACCAGCAAAAGAATGTAAGAACCATAGTATAAATATTCTAGATGGTCATATTAAATCAAATCACATTTACACTCTGCTTTTCAGGAAGTGTTACTTAATTAGAATAAAAATCTGCCACTTATTTATTATCTAAGTAGAACTAAAATTTCCTGATTTTTTAATGAAATTTTTGTTTCCCTTGTAAATAGATAAATGAAAAAATTCTATTCTTTCATATATTTGCATTTTTTTCTGTAATACTTTCTACCCTAGACTACTCTTGTCACCCTCAGTAGTTTTTTTAGTTTTAACTTTCAATCTTATTTTTTTGAATTCATTTTGATACCAAGCCACCAAGGCTTTGGTCAAAGAAAATGAGTCTGAACATAAGCTAAGGAAGAACAAAGGAAAATGAGTCTGTGTATAAACAATCCATTCTGGTGCTATTTTTTTCTTCCAAGTGTCTTTTAATCTAGCTTATCAACTTCCTGAATTAATCTAATAATTATTCAGGTATTTCAGACTGACAAATACAGCAGGAACACTTTTGTCCCCAGATAATCTGGTTAGATAGACTATGTGAGACAGTTTTACTGTTAGGTCAAATGAGATCCAAGGAAATGTGATGTGTTTATGGCCACAGAGGCTGGGTCTCCATAAGCAAAGCAAAGGCAGAGAGTCAGAATTTTAGAGCTGGAAGAGATTTTTGACATAACTGAGTCAATTCTTCCTCTTTCTTTAAAAAAGTTATTTAAATTTATTCATGTATCCGGCTGCACTGGGTCTTAGTTGTGGCATGTGGGATCTAGTTCCCTGTGAAATCACTACGTGAAATCACTCAGTCGTGTCCAACTCTTTGCGACCCCATGGACTGTAGGCCCACCAGACTCCTCCATCCATGGAATTTTCTAGGCAAGAGTACTGGAGTGGGTTGCCATTTCCTTCTCCAGGGGACCTTCCCGACCCAGGGATTGAACCTGGGTCTCCCACATTGCAGGTAGACGCTTTACCGTCTGAGCCACAGGGAATCCCTGACCAGGGATCAAACCTGAGCCCCCTGCATTGGGAGTGTGGCATCTTAGCCACTGGGTTACCAGGGAGGTCCCTACGGAGTCATCGTTTACCACGTTAAACAAACAAACTTTAACCTAGAACTTGTCTTCTAAAACCCAACCTTATTTGTGACACTGTATCACCAAAGGCAAGCAGGTGTGTTTGGGATTAAAGTAAACACTGACTGCTAAAGGTATACCAACTCAAGGATAATTTGGCTGGTTCTTTTTTCTCCTTTGATTGTATGTGTGTATATTTCCATGTACACACACACAGACATATACATGTACATACAAATATAAGTACGTAGTAGTACAAACATGTGAAGTGCTAGTTATACAAATACAAATGAATTATTTCCTTTTCTCGGATCCCCTCAAACTTCTTTGGAAACCAAATAATCTTCTCTATTTAACAGGACCTAATTTCTCTCAATGGAGAAGGTAATGGCACCCCACTCCAGTACTCTTGCCTGGAAAATCCCATGGACAGAGGAGCCTGGTAGGCTGCAGTCCATGGGGTCGCTAAGAGTCGGACATGACTGAGTGACTTCAATTTCACTTTTCACTTTCATACACTGGAGAAGGAAATGGCAGCCCACTCCAGTGTTCTTGCTTGGAGAATCCCAGGGACAGGGGAGCCTGGTGGGCTGCCATCTATGGGGTCACACAGAGTTGGACACGACTGAAGTGACTTAGCAGTAATTTCTCTCAAAGGGGAAGCATGTTCGGCCAAAGATACTCTGAAAGTGTCACTGGTCACATTACTTTAGTTGTTTTGAAAATTGTAAACTGAGTGGACATATGGAAGAATCTATATAAACAGCCTTACAATTTCATCATTTTGTGATATGTAATCTCACAAATAAGTAGATATCTAGCCTCATACTGATGGATGGATGACATACTTGAGAATATGTGTACAAAAGTATTTGAAGAGTGAAAGTGTTAGTTGCTCAGTCGTGTCCCCATGGATTGTATTTAATTTAAAATATTTAATCTAACCTACTTAGAAAGCAGGTTAATAACCAGATGAAACAAACAGAAAACAATACAGTGCTGAGGTCTGGAACCAGATTAACAAGTCCTCCTAGTCTCCAGGAAAAGTAACTCTAAAGTAGGATTGTTGTTGTTTAGCCATTCAGTCATGTCCGTCTCTTTGCAACACCATGGACTGTAACCCGCCAGGCTCCTCTGTCCATGGGATTCTCCAGGCAAGAATACTGGAGTGTTTTGCCATTTGCTTCTCCAGCGGATCTTCCCAACCCAGGGATTGAACCTGTGTCTCCCACATTGCAGGCAGATTCTTTACTGTCTGAGCCACCAGAAGGTATTTAGTGGCTATGTATCTCTTAACATACATAAGGCCATTTACTCACTAATCTGGAAAAACATTTCTTTTCTCTTGATTAAACAAATGTAAAAGAAACTCTAGTTTGTTTTCCTATAGTATGCCTGTAAAACACAGTGAGAAAACCAGCAGCACCCTCTTAATTTATGGAACCAGCAGCATCCTCATTCCTAGGGATCAGAGGGAATTCCAAATCCTTTAGCCTGGGGATCTTTACTCACCATTATTGTTCAGTGGCTCAGTCGGGTCTGACTCTTTGAGACCCCATAAACTGCAGCATGCCAGGCCTCCCCTGTCCTGCACCATCTCCCTGATTTTGGTCAAACCCACGTCCATTGAGTCGGTGATGCCATCCAACCATCTTATCCTCTGTCGTCCCCTCCGCCTCCTGCCCTCAATCTTTCCCAGATTCAGGGTCTTTTCCGATGAGTTGGCACTTTGCATCAGGTAGTCAAAATATCTTCTTTCTTTCTCTTTTTTTTGGCATTTAGTTAATTAATTTTTAATTGGAGGATAATTGCTTTACAATGTTGTGTAGGTTTCTGCCATACAACAATGTGAATCAGCTCCCCATATCTTTTTCTATTTCTTATAATTCCTGATGAGAATATCATCTGGGAACTTGGAGTCCTAGCATAATTCCTGATACTTCAGAGGGATGGAATGTTCAAATTAGGCATTCTGGATGCCACTGAGAAAAAGTGCTCAAACACCTCTTTGTGGTTTGGGCTGCTTTTAATGAAGCTATTGAAGAGTTTTCAATTAATCTTTAATCTTTTCACCTCTATAGGGTTCCTTACCTGTTGAATAGGTCACTACTTTAAAATAATACATTCATGAACTCTTAAAAAGGCTTGGATTTGTGGAAAAGTTCCAGAGTACTAGGATATAACTTGACTATTATGTTAGTAATTGAAATTTAAACATACACCCTTTGCTGATTCATGTGAATGTATGGCAAAACCCACCACAATATTGTAAAGTAATTAGCCTCCAATTAAAATAAATAATAAAAAAGGAATTTAAAGGTAAGAACAGAGTTTTCTGAGTCTTTCTGTCCTTAGAACCCAAACTAATGATAAAAGTGTGAAATGCTTCTAAAGAAGATTCCTGCCTTGACAATGAAAATGTTCCCCCGACTATTTCCATTTTTATCTCTCCCCTATCTTGAGAAGTAGGCAGAGATGAGAACTCATTCACAAATACAGATTTACATGAATGCCAGAATACGGAAACAGGGAAAGCAGTTAATGACCTTAACAGTAAACTAGTGTGTGTGTGTATTGTGTGCTCATTGCACACTCTTGCATATAAAATAATTATCATTATTTTGCTGTAGCATGATTGTAATTTTTGTGGTATTATAAATAGAGCAGGTCCAATTTTTTTTTTACTACGACAGCAGTTTCTGAAGACATGTAAACCCATAGTGTTATTACTCTCTAATCTAGTTGAGGTGATGAAATAGTGCCAAAACTCTCATTGCAATTTCATTAGCATATTCATGAGTCGCACTCTTGCAGTGTTGCAGAAACAACACAAATTGGTTTGTGGATTGTGAACTCCCCTTTCATCTTCTGTCCAGAAGCACAGACTGTGGATTAGCAAGTCAAGTTGGCTCACGAAGTTCTGAGCACTGAGTTGCATAAGTTTTCTGCTCTGTCCTTATTTCCGTATTTTACGATTCTGCCATTATTGAATGCCATGTGAATGGACATACCGTCCAATAGAAGAACAAGAATTGGAATTTGAACAAGGAGCTCAGTTTGGTGCTCTGTGATGACCTAGAGGGGTGAGATAGTGGGTGGGGAGGCTCAAGAGGGGAGGGATATATATATATACTTATAGCTGATTCATGTTGTGATACAGCAGAAACCAACACAACATTGTAAAGCAATTATCCTCCAATTTAAAAAAAAAATGAGACAGATCTATAACTTCCTCGTGTGGATTTTAAGGATTTAAAACTTTAAATTTACAAATCTGTGATTTGTTTAATAATACTATCTATCGAACATTAAAAAATTCTATTAAACCTAAGAAATGGAAATGTCAAAAAAAAAAAGAAAAAAAAAGAGAGAGAGCTTGAACGGCTTGGAAAAATGGAGGTTCTGGACAAGTCAGAGTAAACTGTCCTGATAGGGGAGAACATTTGTTTTTTGGTCATTCTTGATATTTATCCTCTTTCTGTCTTTCTTTTGAATGGGGATTAAGAGGGCATTTGTAGTTTGACTGCAATTGGCTCTGGGTTTACTAAGCCAGTTTTCTTCCCTCCTTGGCACACAGTTGAAAATGAAGTGAAAGTGAAAGTGACTCTTTGAGACCCCATGGACTATACAGTCCATGGAATTCGCCAGGCCAGAATACTGGAGTGGGTGGCTATTCCCTTATCCAGGGGATCTTTGCAACCTAGGGATCAAACCCAGGTCTCCTGCATTGCAGGCAGATTCCTTACCAGCTGAGCCACAAGGGAAGCCCAAGAATACTGTAGT
The DNA here is from genome assembly GCF_023091745.1 of Budorcas taxicolor. Classification (NCBI taxonomy): domain Eukaryota; kingdom Metazoa; phylum Chordata; class Mammalia; order Artiodactyla; family Bovidae; genus Budorcas; species Budorcas taxicolor. The sequence continues at coordinate 99,200,334 of NC_068915.1, read as the reverse complement.
GGGTAGCCTATCCCTTCTCCAGCAGATCTTCCTGACACAGGAATTAAAGAAGTGTCTCCTGCGTTGCAGGTGGATAATTCCCTGGTGGCTCAGATGGTAAAGAGTTTGCCTACAATGTGGGAGAACCAGGTTTGATCCTTGGGTTGGGAAGATCTCCTGGAGAAGGAAACAGCAACCCACTCCACTGTTTTTGCCTGGAAAATCCCATGAACAGAGGAGCCTGGAAGGCTACAGTTCATGGGGTTGCAGAGAGTCAGACACGACTGAAGCAACTTCACTTCTTTACCAACTGAACTATCAGGGAAGCCCCCCACACAGCTAGACTACATTTTTCCAGCCTTCCTTGCATTTAGATGAAAACAGAGTACTGGTTTCAAGCCAATGGAATGCAGGTGGAAGGTATACACATCCCTTCCCCTTCAAGGTCTGACCTGAAGCACCATCTCTGTTATGTTCTACCCTCCTTCTTGCTTCATCTGCTGGATAGGTATTTACTCTTAGGGTAACTCTGGCAGCTGATAGTTGAAGAAGACAGAACCTGCATCAGCCTGGGTCTCTGAATGACTCTATGGAATTCTTGTTCTCCACTCCTCCCTGAACCTTAAGTGAGAAATAAATGTCCCGCCCCCCCCCCAAAAAAAAAAGAAATAAATGTCCCTCGTGATAACCCACTGAGATTTCAGACTTTACCTGTTAAAACACTTAGCATTCAGTTTAGTTCAATTCAGTAGCTCAGTCGTGTCCAACTCTTTGCGACCCGGTGGACTGCAGTGTGCCAGGCTTCCCTGTCCATCACCAACTCCCAGAGGTTACTCAAACTCATGTCCAGCGAGTCAGTAATACCATTCAACCATCTCATCCTCTGTTGTCCCCTTTTCCTCCAACCTTCAATCTTTTCCAGAATCAGAGTCTTTTCAAATGAGTCAATTCTTCGCATCAGGTGACCAAAGTATTGGACTTTCAGTTTCAGCATCGGTCCTTCCAATGAATATTCAGGACTGATTTCCTTTAGGATGGACTGGTTGGATCTCCTTGCAGTCCAAGGGACTCTCAACAGCCATCTTTAACACCACAGTTCAAAAGCATCAACTCTTTAGCACTCAGCTTTCTTTATAGTCCAACTCTCACATCCTTACATGATCACTGGAAAAACCATAGCTTTGACTAGATGGATCTTTGTCAGCAAAGTAATGTTTCTGCTTTTTAATATGCTGTCTAGGTTGCTTATAGCTTTTCTTCCAAGGAGGAAGCGTCTGTTAATTTCATGGCTGAAGTCACCATCTGCAGTGATTTTGGAGCCCCCCAAAATAAAGTCTGCCACTGTTTCCATTTTTTCTACATCTATTTGCTGTGAGGTGATGGGACCACATGCCATGATCTTCGTTTTCTGAATGTTGAGTGTTAAGCCAAGTTTTTCACTCTCCTCTTTCACTTTCATCAAGAGGCTTTTTAGTTCTTCTTTATTTCTGCAATAAGGGTGGTATCATTTGCATATTTGAGGTTACTGATATTTCTCCCGGCAATCTTGACTCCAGTCTGTGCTTCATCCAGCCTGGCATTTTGCGTGATGTACTCTTCACATCAGTTAAATAAGCAGGGTGACAATATACAGCCCTGATGTACTTCTTTCCCAATTTGGAACCAGTCTGTTGTTCCATGTCCAGTTCTAACTGTTGCTTCTTGGCATGCATACAGATTTCTCAGGAAGTAGGTCAGGTGGTCTGGTATTCCCATCTCTTGAAGAATTTTGCACAGTTTGTTGTGATCCACACAGTCAAAGCCTTTGGTATAGTCAATAAAGCAGAAGTAGATGTTTTTCTGGAACTCTCTTGGTTTTTCAGTGATCCAATGGATGTTGGCAATTTGATCTCTGTTTCCTCTGCCTTTTCTAAATCCAGCTTGAACATCTGGAAGTTCATGGTTCACATATTGTTAAAGCCTGGCTTGGAGACTCTTGAGCATTAATTACTTTGCTAGAGTGTGAGATGAGTGTATTTGTGCAGTAGTTTGAACATTCTTTGGCATGTCCCTTCTTTGGGATTGGAATGAAAACTGAGCTTTTCCAGTACTGTGGCCACTGCTGAGTTTTCCAAATTTGCTGGCATACTGAGTGCAGTACTTTTACAGCATCATCTTTTAAGATTTGAAATAGCTCAACTGGAATTCCATCACCTCCACTAGCTTTGTTTGTAGTGATGCTTCCTAAGGCCCATTTGACTTTTCATTTCAGGATGTCTGGCTCTAGATGAGTGATCACACCATCATAGTTATCTGTGTCATGAAAATCTTTTTTGTACAGTTCTTCTGTATATTCTTGCCACCTCTTCTTAATATCTTAATGTCTTCTGCTTCTGTTAGGTCCATACTATTTCTATCCTTTATTGTGCTCATAATTTTCTTGAATAGGTCTCTAGTCTTTCCCATTCTATTGTTTTCCTCTATTTCTTTGCATTGATCACTGAGGAAAGCTTTCTTATCTCTCCTTGCTATTCTTTGGAACTCTGCATTCAAATGGGTATATCTTTCATTTTCTACTTTGGTAGATGTGATTGGTGATGGGAGTAAAATCTGATGCTATAAAGAGCAATATTGCATAGGAACCTGGAATGTTAGGTCCATGAATCAAGGCAAATTGGAAGTGGTCAAACAAGAGATGGTAAGAGTGAACATTGACATTTTAGAAATCAGTAAACTAAAATGGACTGGGATGGGTGAATTTAACTCAGGTGACCATTATATCTACTACTGTGTGCAAGAATCTTTTAGAAGAAACAGTAGCCATCATAGTCAGCAAAGGAGTCTGAAATGCAGTACTTGGCTGCACTCTCAAAAATGACAGAATGATCTCTGTTCATTTCCAAGGCAAACCATTCAATATCACAGTAATCCAAGTCTATGTCCCAATCAGTAATACTGAAGAAGCTGAAGTTGAACTGTTCTATGAATACCTACAAGACCTTCTAGAACTAATACCCAAAAAAGATGTCCTTTTCACTATAGGGGACTGGAATGCAAAAGTAGGAAGTCAAGAGATACCTGAAGTAACAGGCAAGTTTGGCCTTGAAGTACAAAGTGAAGCAGGTTAAAGGCTAACAGTTTTGCCAAGAGAATTCACTGGTCATAGCAAACACCCTCTTCCAACGACACAAAAGAAGACTCTACACATGGACATCACCAGATGGTCAACACCGAAACCAGACTGATTATATTCTTTGCAGCCAAAGATGGAGAAGCTCTATACAGTCAGCAAAAAACAAGACCCAGAGCTGACTGTGGCTCAGATCATGAACTCCTTATTGCCAAATTCAGACTTAAATTGAAGAAAGTAGGGAAAACCACTTGACCATTCAGGTATGACCTAAATCAAATCCCTTATGATTATACAGTGGAAGTGACAAATAGATTCAAGGGATTAGATCTGATAGACAGAGTGCCTGATGAACTATGGACGGAAGTTCGTGATATTGTACAGGAGTCAGTGATCAAGACCATCTCCAAGAAAAAGAAATGCAAAAAAGGCAAAATGGTTGTCTGAGGAGGCCTTACAAACGGCTGAGAAAAGAAGAGAAGCGAAAGGCAAAGGAGAAAAGGAAAGAAACTCAGATGCTGTTATTTAAATTTTTATTTTTACAATAGAACTTTGAGTCTTAAATATCTGGTTCATTTTTGCTATTTGCTGTGTTTTCTTGCTGTGGTTATGTCTTCTAGATTCTTTGTGACCTGATTTTTGCTAATTACATGCCCTGATGCAACAGTATACAGTTAACCAAACCAGTTCTTCCATCCCACATAGTACAGTAAGTATTGAGGGAAATATCTGTGAATATATTCAAGCTCTAGATAGACAAGTGAAGCTCACCTATTAGTTAACTAGAAAACTGGAAAAGTAAACTTTACTGATCACCCAGCATATTTCAGAAGTTAAACATTGAAACTAGTGATAATTTTTAAAGCTATGCAACAGTTTTGGCTTTTCAAAACACTTCCATGTAAGTCATGTACAGTATAATGTACCTTTGCTCATTACAAAGGTACAAAGGTTTTTCTGAAGATGAAATGTGCAATTTTAAATGAGAAATCTGTGTTACAGTAACAACAACAGCAACCCTAAAATCACACATTGTTAACACACTGAAAAATGTATTTTACTCCTAACTTTCGTAGGCAGCTAGAGAAAGTTACTCAAGGTGACCAGCTCTTCTTTTGTCAATGCTGATTTTGATTTATATGTTATATTGCTATGATACTTTTTTAAAAAATGAAGTCATTAGGCTTTGTGTGACTTTATAAAGTCATTGAAGGCAGGAGGAGAAGGGGACGACAAAAGATGAGATGGTTGGATGGCATCGCCAATGCAATGGACATGAGTTTGAGCAAGCTCTGGGAGTTGGTGATGGATAGGGAAGCCTGGCATGCTACAGTCCATGGGGTTGCATAGTTGGACATGACTGAGTGACTGAACTGAACTGACTGAGGCTTTGTGTGGGCAGTTAAAGGTGACTAATATGAAGGCATGGAGAAGGAAATGGCAACCCAGTTCAGTATTCTTGCCTGGAGAATCCCATGAATGGAGGAGCCTGGTAGGCTACAGTCCATGGGGTCACAAGAGTTAGACATGACTTAGTGACTAAACCACCACCACCAATACCAAAGAAATAAGAAAATTATTATTGAAACCACAGGAGTAGATAACTAGGGTCAAAATTGACACTGATGCACGAAAGATCACAAATTCTGGCCTTTTTCTAGCTTAAATAAGAGGCTGTGCAAAAATCTGAACGAAGTTTAAATATGTTATAAAATGTCTTCAGTATCTCTCACTCCAACCAAGAAAGAGTTTAGAGCTTTTTTGAGCAGATGACAGGCAATGTATAAGGTAGCCCATGTTTGTATACCTCTGAATTATAAATATGTTTAATTTTTCCATGGAAGGACTGCGGTGGACACACACTGTTCGCATGATACAATGCAACACAGCTGATTTAATTAGAGCCTGTTTTCTTGGCATTCAATTTCTCTGTACTGGAGGGATTACTTTCTCTGTGGGAAAAAACTTTCCCACGTGGGTAACACGATTTAAGAGACAACTGCAGAATACATCTTCTTTTACTTTTTTTCAAGTGCCAATCCATTGCTTAATTTAAGTATGGAAATACTGCTTGTCAAAGACTTCTTGACACATGAATTTCACAATAAAATATCAGCTCACCTACTGCTTGGATTTCTAGCTCATTTACTGTACAATATACAGCTAGTCCAATCTACTGCTGCAAACATGTTTGTGCGGTTATGCTTGGATGCGGCACGATGGTTTTCTTTAAACTGGAGGGTTTTCTGAGGTTTTATTTTCCTTCCCTGGGCAGATAGAAGTGGATGAGACCTATCTTACTCGATAAAAATGATGGTGTTGAGTCCATAGAGTGGAGGAGTGGGGTTTGCAGAGCTGAGGAGCTCCTGTTCCTTTGAGACCAGCAACACAGTACTTTCTGAACTGAACCTGGAGGGGAGAGTCTAAGGAAGTATGGTGCAAGAACTTGCTGTTTGGTCGCTAAATCATGTCTGACTCTTTGCCACCCCATGGACTGCAGCACGCCAGGCTTCCCTGTCCATCACCAACTCCTGGAGCTTGCTCAAACTCATGTCCATTGCGTCGATGATGCCATCCATCTCATACTCTGTTGTTCCCTTCTCTTCCTGCCTTTCCCAGCATCAGGGTCTTTTCCAAGAACTTGGGGATGACTAATAAGGAAATACCTGTAAAACTCTCAGAGGAAGATACCTTGAAGGGGAGATGATTTTTTAAAAATAATTTTATTTATTTATTGTTTGGCTGTGCTGGGTCTTCGTTGCTGTGTGGGCTCTTCTCTAGTTGTGACAAGTGGGGATTACTTTTAGGTGCAGTACCCAGGCCTCTCATTGTGGTAGCTACTCTTGTGGAGGAGCACAGGCTCTAGGCACGGACTTCAGTTGTCGCAGCTCCTGGGTTCTGGAACACTGGCTCAGTAGTTGTGGTACATGGGATTAGTTGTCCCACGGCATGTGGGATCTTCCTGGACCAGGTATGGAATCCAAGTTTCCTGCACTGGCAGGTGGATTCATTACCACTGAGCCAGCAGGGAAGTCCTGGGAGAAATTATTCTACTTGATCCTGTTGTATTATTGGTGAGCTGAATTAAAGTGGAGGAGAAGCAAGTGTTTAGATTTTGCGTTTAAAAAAGATGCATAACATAAGTGAAGAGGTCAATTTCTTTTTTCTTTTTTTATTATTTTTAATTTTATGGATAGTGTACGCTTATCGTGAGAAACTTAGTCTCATGCTCCAGGGATAACCACTGTGAACTGCTTAATATACAGCCTGACTCTCTTTTTGCTTTAAGCACATTAATTAAAAAAAAAAAGTCTTATCCTAGACACCTGTTCTATGCCCAGCTTTTAAGAAAATCCACCAATATATTATATAGCTTTGTTCATACAGCATAGTGTATATGGAAGGCAAAATACAAAGAATGACTTCTAATAACCTTTACCCTTGCACAGATGCCTGGCCTTTAAATGTGGGTAAATCTCCAAATAGGATGAGATATCACTCCCTTGATTATGTTACAGTATAGAGCAAAAGGAGGACTCTCTGGGTTTTTCTTTAGAGAGTGGCTGCTTAAGAAGAAGCCAGGTGAGAAGGCACGTAGACAGCCTCCAGTAGTGGAGAGCAGTAAGCCAGGACTTGGGAACTTTATTCTGTGATCGTGAAGAACTAAACTTTGCCAGCAATATGAAGATATCTAGAAGTGGATTCTTCCCTATCTGAGCCTCCAGAGGAGAGAAGGCAGCCTGGCTGACACCTGGATTTCAAACTTGTGAGCCCCAGAGCACAGGACCCAGCTATGCCTTGCCCCACTTCTGCCCCACAGAACCATGACTTCATAGATGGGGTTGTGTTAAGCTACTAGTTTGTGGTAACTTGTTACACAGCAATAGAAAATTAACACAATCTAGGTGACTCCTTGATGCTTCAGATTTCTCATCTGAATTCAGGGAGGTAAAAGGTCAAAGAAAATGAACCTCAGAATTATTGAAATGTGATACTCATTTATTCACTCAACAATATTTTTAGACCCTTACTAAGTCATGGTTCTAAGTGCTGGGAGCAAAGCAGACAGAAATATAGTCAATCTCTTTAAGAGGTGGGAGGGAAATGCTGTTACAATGATGCACGTGTGTTTAACACTTTGTATATTACAAAGCATTTTTTTTTCATACCTGTTCTTATTCTTTTTCCCACTGAAGTTTTCACTATGAGGCACATATTATTCTCTTTTTTATAGATACGCACGCCAGTGTGCCTGCCCTAGAGATGAAGAGACTGCACAAGCTCACTCAGCTACTAATAGCTCTAGGGATGTGTTCTTAGCCTTTTCTGTTGTGTGTTAGTCACTCAGCTGTGTCTGACTCTTTGCAACCCCATGTATTGTAGCCCACCAGGCTCCTCTGTCCTTGTAATTCTCCAAGCAAGAATACTGCAGTGGGTAACCATTCCTTTCTCCAGGGGATCTTCCTGATCTAGGAATTGAACCCAGGTCTCCTGCATTGCAGGCAGATTCTCTATCCTCTGAGCCACCTGGGAAGCTCTGTTCTTAAGAGTAGTTAGTATTCTAAGGAGTGTTTATAATGTACCTGACATTGAGTGCTTTACATGAATTATCTGATTTAATCTTCACAGACATTCTATAAGGTTGATACTATATTTGTCCTCATTTTATAGATGAGGAACTTGAGCGTGATCAAGGTTTAACAATTTTCCATGCTGAGGCCAAGATCCAGACCCTGGCAGCCTGACTTCAAGATTCATCTTCTTCATCCTAAGCTAACTGCCTCCCCAAGCCAACAGCACTGTGCTGGCCTTCCAGAAGGACTGGCCGGAAAGGCATGTTTATGCTCTGCTGCATGTAGTATGTGCCTTCGTCGCTCAGTCATATCCAGCTCTTTGCAACCCCATGGACTGTAGGTGATCAGGCTCCTCTGTCCATGGGATTCTTAAGGCAAGAATACTGGAGTGGGTTGCCACTTCCTTCTCCAGGGGAGCTTCCTGACCCAGGGATTGAAACCGGGTCTCCCACATTTCGGGCAGATTCCTTACCATCTGAACCACTGCATATTTATGTTTTTACGATTTTAAGCTGCATTCTTGCTGATGTTTCTTGCTTATCCATGTAACTTACTTTTTTAACTCATGAAATGTGGAGCCATTGGTAAACAGAAAACTGTAATTTATATTCTTTACAGTATTCATTAGAGAACATGGTAACACAAGCAACACTATCCTGGGGCCAAGCATCCTCTACTTATTAAACATATATCTCTAACATTGCCACAAAAGTGTTTAGAAGGTTTGATTTCTGCCACCAGCGTAATTCTCTTCTCTTAGTTTACTCTGAATTGTTAATCCATGAACCTCACTTCTCTCAGGCAGATCAAAAATCTTGCAGAGAAGGTCCAAGTTTTTAAACATTTCTCTTCTATCTAGAGTACGGGTATTCCAGGTAAAATGGGATACATCCTCATTAAATTAAATCTCAACTTTCAATTGTATTGAAATTACTCCTTCCTCACTGGCCTGAAGCCCCTGCCCCACCCTTTCTTGAAAGTAGGAATTTCCCTGTTAGTGATCTTCCTTCCTTTGGGTTATAAAAACTTCTTCCCAGTTTCAATTGGTACTCTGGTGTTCTAGGGTTTGATTAATGAGTTCATGTTTATGCTGTCCATTCCATTTAAAGCCATAATAACTTTGATTGTGTCCCCTTCACCCTCTGTCACTAAAGCTAAATAGTCTTACTTTAAAAAAGTTTGCCCTCAAAGACTACAGCCTCAGCCACCCCATTTATTATTACTGAAATAGTCTTTCTCCAAATCTCTCTTTTTTTACTGTGGGGACCAGAATTGTGTATCTAATTTATAATTTGGTATAAAAATAAGATACTGCTTTTTAATTTTATTTACTCTGCCTCTGGGGTTGATGTTTAATAATTTTATGCACTTCAGTGCAGCAGGACCCTGGTCAAGGCTCATAGTAAGTTCATTTCCTTCTGCGTGTGTTTGGAAGTTTCCTTAACATACTACTGTGGTAATATTTTATATCTGATGAAAAGCCACATTAAATTATATATACATATATATATATATAAGCATTGCATGCATGCTTAGTGGTGTCTGACTCTATCAGTTCAGTTCAATTGCTCAGTCATGTCCAATTCTTTGTGACCCCATGACCTGCAGCACGCCAGGCCTCCCTGTCCAACACCAACTCCCATAGTTTGCCCCAACTCACTTCCATTGAGTGGGTAATGCCATCCAATCATCTCATCCTCTGTCGTCATCCCCTCTGCTTCCTGCCTTTAATCTTTCCCATCATCAGGGTCTTTTCCAATGAGTCGACTCCTCATCGTGTGGCCAAAGTATCGGAGCTTTAGCATCAGTCCTTCCAATGAATATTCAGGACTGATTTCCTTTAGTGTTGACTGGTTGGATCTCCTTAAAGTCCAAGGGACTCTCAAGAGTCTTCTCCAACACCACAGTTCAAAAGCATCAATTCTTCGGCACTCAGTTTTCTTTATGGTCCATCTTTATGATCTGACTCTATACATATATATAAATGTCATTAGAAAGTAATTTTTTTTTGAAGTTTTCTTAAAAAATTATTTTTGGCTATGTTGGGTCTTCATGGCTGTGTGGGCTTTTCTGCATTTGTGACCAGTGGGGTCTTCCTTCTAGTTGCAGTGGGAGGGCTTTTCACTGTGGTGGCTTCTCTTGTTGTGGAGCACAAGCTCTAGGAGCGTGGGCTACAGTAGTTGCGGCACATGGGCTTAGCTGCTGTGGCTCTGGATTCTGGACACAGGATCAGTAGTTGCAGCACATGGGCTTAGCTGCTGTGGCTCTGGATTCTGGACACAGGATCAGTAGTTGTGGCACATGGGCTTCGTTGCTCTGCAGCATGTGGGATCTTCCCAGATCAGGGATTGAACCCGTGTCTCCTGCATTGGCAGGTAGATTCTTTACCACTGAGCTCGCAGAGAAGCCCTGAAACTGCTTTTTTAAAGAAGAGGTAACAGCCTTTTTAGAGAACAATTTCTAGTATAAAAGGTGATATTTTTCTGTTAGGTTGCTATTTTATACAATTTAACTGGGTGATAAGCTCTTAGAGATAATATTATTCAAATTCCTTCTTTAATAGAGGAAACTGAAGCCTAGAAAAGGCAAATGACAGGATCTAGGTAGGACAGCTACTTGAGCAGTAAGAATAAGGTAAAGAAACTTAAAACAAATATATTGAATGAAAGAAGAAACAGTTGAGTTAAATATAAGACATATTATACTGTTATGACTTTTTTGGTTTTTGTTTATTTTCAGTTCAAAAACTAAGAGCTGAAGAACCACAGTTGTAATTATCTTTAAAAGTCACCTGTATTTTTCTGTGATAGATTAGTGATAGATAGTCCTCCAATTTTTTGGTGATAGATTAAAAGCAACGGGAATCAAAGGAAAAGTCACAAACATTTGTTGTCAAAGTGGATTGAGGTCTTGGAGCCCATGGACTGGTCCTGGAAGCAGTGTGATTCCCACATAATGGCCTGGAATTAGAAAGGAGCATCCTTTCAATTCCATACATAAAAGCAGGTAGTTGACTACACATAAGAGTTCTATGTTATGTGCTAAATTGTATTTAGATATGTAATTTTTCTAAATTTTGGTTATTGCATTGTTTCAGTTCAGTTCAGTTGCTCAGTCGTGTTCGACCCTTTGCGACCCCATGGACTGCAGCACACCAGGCCTCCCTGTCCATCACCAACTCCTGGAGTTTACTCACACTCATGTCCATTGAGTCCATGATGCCATCCAACCATTTCATCCTCTGTCATCTCCTCCTCCTCCTGCCCTCAATCTTTCCCAGCATCAGGGTCTTTTCAAATGAGTCAGCTCTTTGCATCAGGTGGCCAGACTACTGGAGTTTCAGCTTCAACATCAGTCCTACCAATGAATATTCAGGACTGATCTCCTTTAGGATTGACTGGTTGGATCTCCTTGTAGTCCAAGGGACTCTGAAGAGTCTTCTCCAACACCACAGTTAAAAAGTATCAATTCTTTGGTGCTCAGCTTTCTTTATAGTCCAACTCTCACATCCATATGTGATGACTGGAAAAACCATAGCTTTCACTAGACGAACTTTTGTTTGCAAAGTAATGTCTCTGCTTTTTAATATGCTGTCTAGGTTGGTCTTTTCTTCCAAGGAGCAAGTGTCTTTTAATTTCATGACAGCAGTCACCATCTGCAGTGATTTTGGAGCCCAAGTCATGTCTGACTTTTTGTGATCCTCTGAACTGAAGCCCACCTGGCTTGTCTGTCCATGGGATTCTCCAGGCAAGAATACTGGAGTGGGTTGCTACATCCTCCTCCAGGGATGACCCAGGGATTGAACCCACATCTCCTGCATTGGCAGGAGGATTTGTTACCACTGAGCCACCTGGGAGGCTCATTTAGAAAACACAGTTTCTTACCCCCTAAAATTTTGGTATTATATATAGCTTTAAAATACTCCTTAACAATGTTATATTAATATTTTGATAAACAGTTACTTTTATAGTTAAAAGATGAAAAACGTGATCATGTTTCTCTGGTTACCTAGATAATTGAAAGTTTGACCTTCATGCATAGAAGTACTGTTTCTTTTCAAGATTAGGTTTACTCTAAGTGCAAACAAAGTATTCAGGGAAAATAAGCGTTCTGGGTTACCACACCTAAACATGTGAAGTGCTGATAGCAAATGTTTTGACATAATTTAGCTTTTCTTCCACTCTCACATTTTTGATTCACGTATTGATGATATCATTCTAGAGTTTCAACACTTTCTACAGTTATTTATTTTACTATTTAAAGTGCTTAGCACCTACAACAACTTGGAGATTTCATAGCCTAGGAACTCTCTCTCATTAAGATTTCTCTAACTATTCCACTAAAGACAGACCCCATTATCCCCACCCAATCTTTCCTACTTCTTTGAAATTAGTTTCTTATTCTTCCCTATTAATCTCAGAGTGACTCAATTTTAGTAACAATTTCCAAAGGAATAGTATAAAGGTCTTTTGGAAATTCAATGTCAAGATAACTTTTATGAGCTTACAAAATGTATTAACTTCTTGTTATGGATACCTTGTGTCATTTACAAGGTGATTTTAACCTCTATCAAAACTTCTCTATAATGCATTGGCTTTGTTCCTGATTTTTAATGTTGTCTGAAATATTTGATTTCAGGAATGGAAGAAAAGCAGTTAAGTGTAGTGGTGGCCAGTAGGTTAAATTCCACTGTTGGACTATTTTAAAATTTTGAATTAATTTCCAAAATTCACATTAGGGGATTTCATACAAAATATTTATATTGCTAAGATTTCTATCTTCTCTTGAATAATTAGAAGAGCTGAAAATATTTGGTTTGCATTCCACATGCCAATAGTTCTTTGGAACTCTTAAAAATTATTTAATTTTATTATGTTTTTACTGAAGTATAGTTGATTTATTATATTGGTTTCAGGTATACAAATAGTGATATGATATTTTTATAGATTATACTCCATTTAAAGTTCCTATATCCTTATATCTCACTGGTTTTATACTAGCAGTTTATATCTCTTAATCCCTTTCCTCTATCTTGCCCCTCCCCCCTTCTCTCTCCCCATTGGTAACCACTAGTTCTTTATGTCTGTGAGTCTGTTTCTATTTTGTTATATTCATTTGTTTGTTTTATTTTTTAGATTCCACATGTAAGTGAAAACATACAGTATTCGCCTTTCTTTGTCTGATTTACTTCATTAAGTATAATACCCTCCAGGTCAAACCATGCTGTTGCAAATGGCAAAATTTCATTCTTTTTTTTAATGACTGAGTAATATTCCAATATGAGTAATATTCTCATATATATATGAGAAGGCAATGATATCTACATATATCTTCCACATCTTCTTTATCCATGCATCTGTTGATAGACACGTTCCTTTCATATCTTGGCTACTGTAAATAATGCTGTCATGAACATTGGAGTGCGTATGTCTTTTTGAATTAGGTTTTTTTGTTTTCTGTTGGAATTCTCTAGATGGACCATGTTATGCAGCTTGCCTCAGTTCCCACCTTGTCCCTTCACCCTTTTAGATTACCTGCTTTACCCAGGTAGAAGCAAATATTAGAGGCTTAAGTCCAGATTATATAATTCTGAAAATCTCATCTCCCTATGTATATATGCTTTTAAATATCAATTTTAGTTCCTTCAGTCCCTGTTATCCAAAAAAATGGACATAGAAATGTAATCAGTAACTGAGAAAAGCCATTAGAGTTCAGAGTTTTCAATTCTTCCACTAAGAAGGTCCTTTGCAGTGGAGAGAGGAAAGCATTAAAAAATTGCTTTGCTTTTTGCACTCATGGTTTAGATGGGCAAACCATATTAGATCCATTGTAAAGAGCTTAAGCAGATTTTTGTCTTCAAAGGCTCCTTCCAATTATGTAACTATTTGTCTGTTATATTTCCTATGCTGGAAATATAAATATTAAAAATTAAATATTAAAATTTTTGGAAAAGTTATGCTAACCAACCAGAGGGCCTATTTGATTTTTTTGTAAACCAAAGATAATAGCCCCCAAACCTTTATACATGTGTCCTGGCCATGACAGAGCTTACCAAGGTGTAGAACTTGTTTTCTGACCATAAACAACTAAAAGTTGGCAATTCCCTTGCCGTCCAGTGGTTAGGACTCTGCACTTTAACAGCTAAGGGCCTGGGTTCAGTCCCTGGTCAGCAAAGTAAGATCTTGCAAGCCGAGCAGAGCAGCCAAAACAAACAAACAAACAAAAACTCAAACGAATAAAAAACAACTAAAGAAATGGACAAAATAAGACAATCTTTTTAGAAACACAGAATTGGGACAACAAGCAAGCCAGGGCTATGATCCCTCAAAGAATAGAAAAATATGAGCCCTATGAATACTTCAGTCTCTAGAGGCAATTTTCAAACAATGGTGGAGTAGGCGGGAACCTAAGCATACCACATCACACTCATTGACTTGAGGAGATAGAAACTGAGGGGCTGAGGTAACTTGAATTTTAAAACAGTGTCAATGCAGAAAAAGCTGTGTGGAGAGAGAATGAGTTTCATGAACGTGCATCAGTTCAGTTCAGTTCAGTTGCTCAGTCGTGTCCGACTCTTTGCAACCCCATGAATCGCAGCATGCCAGGCCTCCCTGTCCATCACCAACTCCCGGAGTTCACTCAGACTCACGTCCATCGAGTCAGTGATGCCATCCAGCCATCTCATCCTCTGTCGTCCCCTTCTCCTCCTGCCCTCAATCCCTCCCAGCATCAGAGTCTTTTCCAATGAGTCAACTCTTCACATGAGGTGGCCAAAGTACTGGAGTTTCAGCTTTAGCATCATTCCTTCCAAAGAAATCCCAGGGCTGATCTCCTTCAGAATGGACTGGTTGGATCTCCTTGCAGTCCAAGGGACTCTCAAGAGTCTTCTCCAACACCACAGTTCAAAAGCATCAATTCTTTGGTGCTCAGCTTTCTTCACAGTCCAGCTCTCACATCCATACATAACCACAGGAAAAACCACAGCCTTGACTAGACGAACCTTAGTAGGCAAAGTCATGTCTCTGCTTTTGAATATGCTATCGAGGTTGGTCATAACCTTTCTTCCAAGGAGTAAGCGCCCTTAAAGTCTTTGAATGAATACCTATCCATGCATTTGCTCATGGATAGGTATTCATGTGTCATAAGAGAGCTATAAGGTAAACAATTCCATTAACTCACACAGGACAGAGAGATAACCAAATTCCATCTAGCCAAACTAGAGAGACCTCCTGGGATACTTGGGGCAATTAGTAGGTACCTCAAAAGGTCATGCCTTGTCATGCCTCAATAACAGGATTCAGTTCAGTTCAGTCACTCAGTCGTGTCCGACTCTTTGCAACCCCATGAATTGCAGCATGTCAGGCCTCTCTGTCCATCACCAACTCCTGGAGTTCACTCAGACTCATGTCCATCGAGTCAGTGATGCCATCCAGCCATCTCATCCTCTGTCGTCCCCTTCTCCTCCTGCCCTCAATCCCTCCCAGCATCAGAGTCTTTTCCAATGAGTCAACTCTTCGCATGAGGTGGCCAAAGTACTGGAGTTTCAGCTTTAGCATCATTCCTTCCAAAGAAATCCCAGGGCTGATCTCCTTCAGAATGGACTGGTTGGATCTCCTTGCAGTCCAAGGGACTCTCAAGAGTCTTCTCCAACACCACAGTTCAAAAGCATCAGTTCTTTGGTGCTCAGCCTTCTTCATAGTCCAACTCTCACATCCATACATGACTACTGGAAAAACCATAGCCAATTAGTCTAAAAGTAAAATTCCTATTTAACTTGCCCTAACAAAGTTTTCAAAAAGTCTTAAAATGATTGAGCTATAACTTATCTGATTATTAAGTTAAATTACAAAATCAAAACTATCCAGCACTCAACAGTATAACATCTATAATGTCCAGCACCATTACTAGATATGTGAAAAAACACGTATGCCCATAAACATAGCTGGAAAATCAGTCCAGTGGAAGCAGAGCCAAAAATGACAGAGTTAATGGAAATAACACATGAGGACTTTAAAATTGCTACTATGAATATCTTAAAGGATTTAACAGAAAAAATGAACATAATGAGGAGAGAAATGGAAGGCATAAAAAAAGAACAACAAAAAAAGAACTTTTAGACCTTAAAAATACATTTCTAAAATGAAAAATTCACTGAATAGCTTTAATAGCCTATATTCTTACAGGTGAAAAGCAAGTGACCTTGAAAACTTGGAATAGAAAATATTCAAGCTGAAAAATAGAAAAAGATAATGAACAGAGTTTCAGTGAGCTATGGCACAATGTTAAGAAATTTAAATGTGCATGTAATTGGAGTTCAAGAAGAAGATAATGGGGTAGAAGAACTTATGGAGAAACAATGATAAAGAACTTTCCAAGTCTGATAATATACATAAACCCACAGCTATATGGTAGTCAAACATGGCAAGCAAAATAAACATGAACAAAACATACTGAGGCATGTTGTAATTAAAATGCTGAAAACCAATATCAAAAAGCAAATTTTAAGAGCAACTAGATAAAAAGGTTACATTCTGTACAGTGAAAAAAGATAAAAACAACAACAACAACAAATATATATCAACACTAAATGGGATTAACTCGAAGTATGCAAATCCATGCTTCTTCAAGCCAGCATGACTCAGGGTTTCCCATCAAAGCTTTGGTACTTCTGTTTCATGCAGACTCGGCTTACTCTCAAGTAAAAACAATAAAAATAGGAAATGCGTATCAGTCCTTTCTTCTAATTAAGTCTTTTTCGGTTTCTGTCTGTTTTTGTTCACTCTTCATTGCCTTCAGAAAGTTTCTTTTTGAAAATATTTTTCCATAATTTATAGGTGTTGTTTATAGAGGGCTGTTCTGATAGTGGCTGTTCTGATAGTAGCTTCTCTTCAATATCAGAAGATATCATTGATAACCACTTATCTAAAGCAAAAATAGTAATTATATACCATGGAATTTATAACATTAAATTAAAATCTCACCTATAGAATCAAGATTGTAAGATTCTTTCTTTATAAGTAACATATAACATTATTTGAAAGGGGGCTATGGTAAATTAAAAAGGTATGTTGAAAGTCATATAGCAACAACTAACATGATAAACAGGTATCGCTAATAAGCAAATGGTGGAGGTAAGATGAAATCCTGAAAAATACTAATTTCATCTAAAATAAAACGAGAAAAGAGTAAAGAATGAACAAGAGGAGATGGAACAAGTAGAATAAAAATGGCAAGAGGGTTGAGTTAAATTCAACCATATGATAATTAACTTAAATGTAAGTAGCTTAAATGCTCCAAATAAAAGGCA
Source organism: Budorcas taxicolor (assembly GCF_023091745.1). Lineage (NCBI taxonomy): Eukaryota > Metazoa > Chordata > Mammalia > Artiodactyla > Bovidae > Budorcas > Budorcas taxicolor. The sequence goes on along the minus strand of NC_068915.1, from coordinate 99,183,365 downwards.
AAGATTATCAAGATGAAAAAAACAAGACCCAGTTATATGGAAACACACTTTATTAAATATGAAGACAAAGATAGGAAAAAGTAAAAAGATATAATCAAACACTAGCTATAAGAAGACTGAGGTGACTATATTAATGTCAGAATAAGAAGACATCAGGACAAGGGATATTACTTGAGATAATGAAGGACATTTCATAATGATAGAGTCAGTTCAAGAAGGCAGCAAATGTGTGTCTGACTGCAAAACTAAAAAGAGAAACAACATACCCATAATTATAGTTGATAGAAGGAGTAGACAGAAAATCAGTAAAGGGGGAGGGGGAAGCCTTGTAGGACTGAACACTTAACCTGTGGAATCTGATGCTGTCTCTGGATAGATGATGAGTTGAATTGTAGGTCACCTAGCTGGCTCTGAGAATTGCTGTTGGTGTGGGGAAACCTTCTCCTCAATTGCATTGAAATTGGTGTTCAGTTCAGTTCAGTCGCTCAGTTGTGTCCAACACTTTGTGACCCCATGAATCGCAGCATGCCAGGCCTCCCTCTCCAACACCAACTCCCGGAGTTCACTCAGACTCATGTCCATCGAGTCAGTGATGCCATCCAGCCATCTCATCCTCAGTCGTCCCCTTCTCCTCCTGCCCCCAGTCCCTCCCAGCATCAGAGTCTTTTCCAATGAGTCAACTCTTCTCATGAGGTGGCCAAAGTACTGGAGCTTCAGCTTTAGCATCATTCCTTCCAAAGAAATCCCAGGGCTGATCTCCTTCAGAATGGACTGGTTGGATCTCCTTGCAGTCCAAGGGACCCTCAAGAGTCTTTTCCAACACCACAGTTCAAAAGCATCAATTCTTCGGCACTCAGCCTTCTTCACAGTCCAACTCTCGCATCCATACATGACCACAGGAAAAACCATAGCCTTGACTAGGTGGACCTTTGTTGGCAAAGTCATGTCTCTGCTTTTGAATATGCTATCGAGGTTGGTCATAACTTTTCCTCCAAGGAGTAAGCGTCTTTTAATTTCATGGCTGCAGTCACCATCTGCAGTGATTTTGGAGCCCCCAAAAATAGTCTGACACTGTTTCCACTGTTTCCCCATCTATTTCCCATGAAGTGATGGGACCGGATGCCATGATCTTCGTTTTCTGAATGTTGAGCTTTAAGCCAACTTTTTCACTCTCCTCTTTCACTTTCATCAAGAGGCTTTTTAGTTCCTCTTCACTTTCTGCCATAAGGGTGGTGTCATCTGAATCTGAGGTTATTGATATTTCTCCCGGCAATCTTGATTCCAGCTTGTGTTTCTTCCAGTCCAGCATTTCTCATGATGTACTCTGCATATAAGTTAAATAAGCAGGGTGAGAATATACAGCCTTCACGTACTCCTTTTCCTATTTGGAACCAGTTAGAACCTATTTAACATGGTTCAAAGTGATGTTAGAAGTTCATAAGAGATGAGTTAATATACCCCCAGCTTGTTTCACAGAATACTAAATTTGTGGTTGTACTGTGAAAAAGTGGTTCCTTTGGCAAAAATTTGTGAAATGATGCATATGTAATCCCTATCTGAAGATTCATACCACACCCCAGGCTTTATTAGTTTCTGCAGAAACACTTGCTTAACTTCATTTAAACCAGTGGTTTCCAAGCTTAGCTACCCTTAGCATGGAATCCTCTACCCATACCAAATACTTATCAACATATTCTGAGAGTGCCTCTTTGCAAAATCTGCATTTAAAAGTTGTTGAGTTGTAGAAAGGACTTTGCAGAGTTAGACAAGGTGAATTTACAATAGGTTCTGTCGGTGTCATTTCCTTATATCTCCTAGCAATACTCTGCCATCTAGGTGTCAGAGATGGGGAACACTAGAGTGGCCCAGGATGATCAAGATCTGAAGTTGGAGTTGTTGACTGTAAAATGAATGTCACTAGCACTTAGTGATTTAAACAGAGTAGAAAGATGAAAGAGACTAGAGAGTAATGGGAACCAGGAAAGCCAGGAGGCTGGTGGCTTTTCTGAAGATGGAGAGCAAGTTTGGTAGAAAGGAGGGAGTGGGAAGGATAGAAAGTGGTGAAAAGAGGGAATTTTGAGAGCGTGAGATAATAAGGTAGTGACACTCTGAACACAGTTGTCCGATTCTGTTGGGATTTTTAAAAATGTAGAAGTTGTTTATGTGGAATACACAGTCAAAAATCATCCCTAGTCCTAGAAATGACTAGAAGTTTACTGCAGAGATAGTAGATCAGGCAGTTTTCAATGTGCGCTCATTTTTGCCGTATCTTCAGAAAAGACCAAATGACATCTAGTCTGAGAAGGCTGACAGCCAACCTTAAATTATTTTGCAATGTAGGATCTGTGTATCTATAGACTGAGGACAATTGCTCATTACTCATATTGATTTATACCAGGCAGTGCAGTGAACATACAATTAATAGTTGACTTCATTGGCAGCCAGCTGTTAGTGCCATAATTTACTATGAGGATGGTTTGGTCCAGGGATGAGCAAGAATTATACTGGGAACTGTATTTTTTAGCATTTTAAAGGTCAAACTCAACTCTTAATAATTTAGTCAGAGGTTTAGGTTGATTAAAAAAAGGATTTTGCTGATGCGGAATCTCTTACATGCTAATATGAGGCTAAGCTTAGGAAAGGTCTCTTTTATTCTTTGATTTAAAGTTGCTTTAGAATTTAATGGCTAATGAAATCCAGATTTGGACTGGGTGCAAAATATCTGAAGATACTCTTGGAGAAGCTTTCAGTCTCAGTGAGTTTGAACTCAGAAGATAGAAGTTACTTGGCAGCAATAAATTTTTTTTCCCTTCTTGGAAGAAATACTCAAGGTTACATCAAAGAGATGATCATAGCACAGATGTGGTTTCAGTTAAAAATCATAAGCAGAGGTTTTTCTACAAACATATTAGTATTTTTTAAAAAATGTTTATTATGTACCTGCTTTGTGCCAAGTAGCCATGCTGAGCACTCTACCTGCAGCTCCCTTTCAATTCCCAAAATAGTTCTGTGACGTATTCTCATTACCACCTCTCTTTCAAATGGGAAGAAACTGAAGCCCGAAGGCAAAATCAGTCATACCACTCACTCATGATTGGAAGAGCATGAATCATAATCTAGGCAGCCTCACTCTAGAACCTGTGCTCTCAAGTCCTACACTGCTGCTGCTGCTGCTAAGTCACTTCAGTTGTGTCTGACTCTGTGTGACCCCATAGACGGCAGCCCACCAGACTCCCCCGTCCCTGGGATTCTCCAGGCAAGAACACTGGAGTGGGTTGCCATTTCCTTCTCCAATGCATGAAAGTGAAAAGTGAAAGTGAAGTCGCTTAATCGTGTCCAACTCTTCGCAATCCCATGGACTATAGCCTACCAGGCTCCTCCGTCCATGGGATTTTCCAGGCAAGAGTACTGGAGTGGGGTGTCATTGCCTTCTCTGAAAAGTAGACTAGTGACCTTTTTAAAAACCAGGGATAACTTTTGGTATAAGGATATTCCTTGGAGGAATTTCCTGGCAGTCCAGTGTTTAAGGAGTTTGACTTCCACTGCTGGGGCCCCAGTTCTATCTCTAGTTGTGGAACTAAGATTTTACAAGTTGTACAGAGTGGCAAAAAAAAGAGAAAAATTCCTGGGAGGAAACTAAGTTCTTAAAAGTGTTCCTCCTACACTCAGTTCAGTTCAGTTCAGTTGCTCAGTTGTGTCCGACTCTTTGCAACCCCATGAATCGCAGCACGCCAGGCCTCTCTGTCCATCACCAACTCCTGGAGTTCACTCAGACTCATGTCCATCGAGTCTGTGATGCGATCCAGCTATCTCATCCTCTGTCGTCCCCTTCTCCTCCTGCCCCCAATCCCTCCCAGCATCAGAGTCTTTTCCAATGAGTCAACTCTTCTCATGAGGTGGCCAAAGTACTGGAGTTTCAGCTTTAGCATCATTCCTTCCAAAGAAATCCCAGAGTTGATCTCCTTCAGAATGGACTGGTTGGATCTTCTTGCAGCCCAAGGGATTCGCAAGAGTCTTCTCCAACACCACAGTTCAAAAGCATCAGTTCTTCGGCGCTCAGTCTTCTTTGCAGTCCAACTCTCACATCCTCCTACACTAGATTGATCTAAATGCAAAGAAATCTAATGAAATGTGCATTTGGTTCTTTACCAAATATCGTTTCTCTCTACCCTTTAGAAATCTAAAATCACAGCATAGGTGATCCCATGGACTGTAGCCTACCAGGCTTCTTTGTCCATGGGGTTTCCCAGACTAGAATATTGGAGAGATTTGTCATTTCCTCCTCCAGAGCATCTTCCCAACCAAGAGATCGAAGCTGCATCTCCTGAGTCTCCTGCACTGGCAGGCAGATTCTCATGCACTTTGTCACCACGGAAGTCCATCTCAATATATCTTGAGGTCAAAGATTTTCTGAGAGCAGCTGTCTTCATTTAGAAGTTTATGGTCTTTATCATTAAGAAGCTGTTTCTACAGAGAGACCTTATTCTAAGATCAGTATTCTTCTGAAAGTGTCTCCCTTTCAATCTTCCCCAAATACTTATTTATTTATTTTTAATTGAAGGATAATTGCTCTACAATATGGTGTTGGTTTCTGCCAAATATCAGCATGAATCAGTCATATAGATATATCTATGTCTCCTCCCTCTTGAACCTTCCTCCCAATTCCCTCCCAACCCCACCCTTCTAAGTTGTTACAGAGCCCCCAAAATATTTTTAAGGAAGACAAATGAGGTATCTAAGATGTGAAACTTAATTCTTTGAATAAGTTGCATTATATTTTTGTAAAATTTGAATAAGCACATTTCCCTTCCTGAGGCACAAATGTCTCAATTTAAGGAAGGAAACCTATAACTCCTATTAGAAAGGGCTTTTTAATTTCATCCATTCATTAAAAAATATTCATTGGGCATTTTATTATTGATAGGTGCCAAGTACTGTGTGGAGGCATAATAGTGAACAGACAACTAAGTCAGTGATTAGAGGGTGATGAAGGGAAAGTGAAAGTGTTAGTTGCTTAGCTGTGTCTGACTCTTTGCGATCCCATTGACTGTAGCTTGCCAGGCTCCTCTGTCCATGGGTTCTCCAGGCAAGAGTACTGGAGTGGGTTGGCATTCCCTTCTCCAGGGGATCTTCCTGACCTAGGGATGGAACCTGGGTCTTCTGCATTGCAGGTGGATTCTTTACTGTCTGAGTCATCAGGGAAGAAGTCCCTCAGTTCAGTTCAGTTCAGTCGCTCAGTCGTGGCCGACTCTTTGCGACCCCATGAATCACAGCACGCCAGGCCTCCCTGTCCATAACCATCTCCTAGAGTTCACTCAGACTCACATCCATCGAGTCAGTGATGCCATCCAGCCATCTCATCCTCGGTCATCCCCTTCTCCTCCTGCCCCCAATCCCTCCCAGCATCAGAGTCTTTTCCAATGAGTTAACTCTTTGCATGAGGTGGCCAAAGTACTGGAGCTTCAGCTTCAGCATCATTCCTCCCAAAGAAATCCCAGGGTTGATCTCCTTCAGAATGAACTGGTTAGATCTCCTTGCAGTCCAAGGGACTCTCAAGAGTCTTCTCCAACACCACAGTTCAAAAGCATCAATTCTTCGGCCTAAGAGGGGTATAAGTGCTATGAAGGAAGTTCACACACAGAGCAGAAACCACAGGAGATGCACCCAGTTCTGGTTAGAGATGGGAGGAGGAAGAAGGGGAGCAGCAAGGTGTGAATAGTGCTGGAGACCTTGGTACAGCCCAGATCATGAAGCTCAGTTCCACCCCAGAACCTATATGCTTGCTTCTCCCTCTGCTTAGACTGCTCCTCTCCCAGACCTTGGCCTGCATGAATTCCTTCTGATTACACAGGTTTACTTTTCAGAGATGATTACCCACAACATCCTCTCCATTTTCTAGTCTATTTCCTGAAGACATTTATCTGCGATATATGCATGCATATATTTACTTCTTTGATGCTTGTCCTGGTCCTTTGGAATATAAGTATCTAGGACTTGGTTTCCTTTGTTTTCTGCTGTATCCTTACACCTAGAATAGTGTCTGGTTCATAGTAGCTACTTGATAAATACTTACAGAATGGATGAATGAATAAGTAAGTGGAGATGCTAGGATATTGTGCTCAGTAATTTGGATTTATTCTAAGGACAATAGAGAGCTATTTGGGCCCTTTGAACAGGGGAGTGATGTATTCAGTTCTACATTTTAGAGGGGTCACTTTTGCTGTTGCATGATACACGGATTGTAGACATGCAGGGCCTCAAGCAGGGAGCTTGTAATCTACAGAGGAGACAATGATAGCCTGAATATGAATAGTGGCAGTGAAGTTAAACAGAACTTGATGCACCCTGGAAATATTTTGGAGTAGAGTAAGTGACACAGTGATTTAGTAATTGACTGGTTACTGATTGTATTGTGAGGATTATGGCAGCGGTATCCTGGTGAATACTTAACAGATGATTCTTCAGAAGAAAAAATCCTCAGTTTTATCATTTGTCAGTTTCCATGGTGCAAATACTCCCATCATGGTCAATTCTTTTTTTTTTAATTTCAAATTTTTATTTTTTCCAGATTTATTGACATAAAATTAATATGTAACATTGTATAAGTTTAAGGTATACAATGTGTTGTTTTGGTCTACTTATATATTGCAAAATGAATATCATGAAGGCATTAGTTAACACTTCCATTTTGTCATAAGATTGCCTTTTTTTGTGATGAGAACATTTAAGATCTACTCTTTCAGCAATTTTCAAGTATATGATACAGCATGTTTAGCAAAACCACATGCTATTCATTAGCTTCCAAGAACTCATCAGTATTATAACTGGAAATGTATACCCTTTGACCAATATCTTCCTGTTCTTCCCCCCTCTACCCCAATCCCTGCCAGCTCCTGGTAACTACCAATTTACTGTTTCTCCAGGTCTGGCCTTTTTAGATGCCACATATTTGTGATACAATGCAATATTTTGCCTTTCTCTGTCAGACTTATTTCACTTAGCATAATGCCATCAGGGCTCATCCAAGTTGTTGACAATGGCAGGAGTTCCTTCTTTATCATGGCTGAATAATATTCCATTGTGTACAAGCAGTGCACAAGGGTCCTCTTTTCTCCATGTGCTTGCCAACACTTGTTATCTCTTGTGTTTTTGATGATAGCCACCAGGGCCACTTTCAAGCTACCAGCGTGACATCACATAATGAGGAGTTGGAGAGAGGTTTGCACAAGTACCTGTTACAAGTGGGTGGGAACTGGCTACAGCTCCTCCACTGGAATGGAGAAATCTGTGATAGTATTTGGGTTTCTGGTTTGAACAAATGAGTGGATGTAATGCCATTTACTGAGAGGGTGACGCTCTTTTTGAGAAGCAAATTTGAAAGGAATAATAGTAAGTTATATTTTGGACATGTGCTTAAGTTATAGTGTTCCATGGGAACTGGGTCACTGGATCATGAGCTTAGGAAAATGTTTGAACAGAATTTGGTTTCACTGGAATATAGGCAGTGCTTGAAACCATGGAAATGGATGAGACTTTTCAGAGAGCAAGGTTGTGTATGTAAAGAAAATGAAACTGGGGACTTCATTGCCGCAGAGGGTGGCCAACTAGATACAGTCTGTGTTTCGTGTCGTTCCTTTGCTCCCTATTAGGCCTTGGGGATTATTCACAAAAGAAACAGGTTGTGGGACTTCAGGTCCAGCCTCCCAAACTCGAGAGGTGTGTCTGCTCTCATTTTAGTTTTAAGTAGCATAAGTAGTTATTGTGAAGACATCTGGAATGATATTCTGCTTCTTGTTTTCATATTGAAGGGTGCCAAGATCAGGTAAGAAAATATCAGAGCTTTAAAAATTTTACCACATTTTAGAAAAAGCAAGCTGTTTTTACTGAGTGGGTGGAAAAATCACAGGAGAAAATGGAGCTGTAACTAAGAACATAACAACAGCCTGGCTCAGCAAGAACAGAATGGGGCCAATACAAATACCATCATTCCTTTACCTTTTTTTTTTTTTTCCAGCTCTGGGAAGAGTTGAGGCAAGAAGGAGATATTATGCAAAAAGGAAAATTCTGTTTTTACTCATCTAGCAGTAGTTTTAATACCAGGCAAAAGGAAGGTGTTTTAGCTTCCATCAGTTTGAAATTCCAAATCCCTTTCTTTGTTCTACATTGGCCTCCTTTCCACTACACTTCCTTTCAGGAATTTTTTAAAAAACATTTTGTTCTGTATTGGGGTAGAGCCGACCAGCAAACAGTGTTGGATGGTTTCAGGTGAACAGCCAAGGAACTCAGCCATACATACATACATGTATCCATTTCCCTCCAAACCCCTCTCCCATCCAGGCTGCCATGTAACATTGAGCAGAGTTCCATGTGCTATACAGTGAGTCCTTGCTGGTTATTCATTTTAAATATAGCAGTGTGTATATGCTCATTCCAAGCTCCCTAATTATCCCTTACCCCAAAAGGGCAAGTTGAATTAATTAAAATTAGAGATACAAAGGGAACATTTCATGCGAAGATGGGCACAATAAAGGACAGAAATGGTATGGACCTAACAGAAGCAGAAGCTATTAAGAAGAGGTGGCAAGAATACACAGAACAACTATACAGAAAAAATCTTCATGACCCAGATAATTACGATGGTGTGATCACTCACCTAGAGCCAGATATCTTGGAATGTGAAGTCAAGTGGGCCTTAGGAAGCATCACTACAATCAAAGCTAGTGGAGGTGATGGAATTCCAGTTGAGCTATTTCAAATCCTAAACGATGATGCTGTGAAAGTGCTGCACTCAATATGCCAGCAAATTTGGAAAACTCAGCAGTGGCCACAGGATTGGAAAAGGTCAGTTTTCATTCCAATCCCAAAGAAAGGCAATGCAAAAGAATGCTCAAACTACCGCACAATTGCACTCATCTCACACGCTAGTAAAGTAATGCTTAAAATTCTCCAAGCCAGGCTTCAACAATATGTGAACTGTGAACTTCCAGATGTTCAAGCTGGTTTTAAAAAGGCAGAAGAACCAGAGATCAAATTGCCAACATCCATTGGATCATTGAAAAATGAAGAGAGTTCCAAAAAATCATCTACTTCTGCTTTATTGACAATGCCAAAACCTTTGACTGTGTGGATCACAACAAACTATGGAAAATTCTGAAAGAGATGGGAATACCAGACCACCTGACTTGACTCCTGAGAAATCTGTATGCAGGTCAGGAAGCAACAGTTAGAACTGGACATGGAACAATAGACTGGTTCCAAATCAGGAAAGGAGTACGTCAAGGCTGTATATTGTCACCTTGCTTGTTTAACTTATATGCAGAGTACATCATACAAAATGCCGGGCTGGATGAAGCACAAGCTGGAATCAAGATTTCCAGGAGAAATATCAATAACATCAAATATGCAGATGACACCACCGTTATGGCAGAAAGCAAAGAACTAAAGAGCCTCTTGATGAAAGTGAAAGAGGAGAATGAAGAAGTTGGCTTAAAACTCAGCATTCAGAAAACTAAGATCATGGCATCCAGTCCCATCACTTCATGGTAAATAGATGGGGAAACAATAGGAACAGTGAGAAACTTTATTTTTTTGGGCTCCAAAATCACTGCAGATGGTGACTTCAGCCATGAAATTAAAAGACACTTACTCCTTGGAAGAAAAGCTATGAGCAACCTAGACAGCATATTAAAAAGTGGAGACATTACTTTGCCAACAAAGGTCCATCTAGTCAAGGCTATGGTATTTACAGTAGTCATGTATGGGTGTGAGCGTTGGAGCGTAAAGAAAACTGAGTGCCTAGGAATTGATACTTTTGAACTGTGGCATTGAAGACCTGTGAGAGTCCCTTGGACTGCAAGGAGATCCAACCAGTCCATCCTAAAGGAAATCAGTCCTGAATATTCATTGGAAGGATTGATGCTGAAGCTGAAACTCCATTACTTTGGTCATCTGATGGGAAGAACTGACTCATTTGAAAAGACCCTGATGCTGGGAAAGATTGAAGGCTGGAGGAGAAGGGGACAACAAAGGATGAGATGGTTGGATGGCATTACTGACTTGATGGACATGAGTTTGAGCAAGCTCTAGGAGTTGGTGATAAACAGGGAAGCCTGGTATGCTGCAGTCCATGGGGTCACAAAGAGTTGGACATGACTGAGCGACTGAACTGAAATGAGTTCACTACATGGTGAGGCTCAGTGTTACTTGGATATAGTTATGGTATTCCTGGCAGTCCCTGGGTAGGAAAGTCTTCCAGAGATGTTCTTAGAGCCTATGCATGAATTTCCCTTGTCATGGGAAGGTACAAGGCCAGAGGTCACATCTCAGTATGAACACATCCCACAGCCCCAGTTTCTGCAAATATGTGGTTCATGGAGGAGAAAGAAAGATTAAAATGTGAAAGTCAGAAGCCAGTCTATGGAAAATTCCTCCAGTCGTCAATCATGTAAAAATTCTAAATGGGGAATTTGGTTCTCATCAAAGTGTAAGTTCTTCTGGTTGGAAATATAGTCAGTAGGACAGTGTTTACAATTATAAAATCATGACACATATATTTTTCTCTTTTGATGGGAATGGTAAAAAATAATACTCTCAGAATTTCTATGTTGCACAGACATAAACTGCAGCAGAATCACAAATAGCAGATATCTCTGTATGTTACTCAGTCAGTAAAGAATTTGCCTGCATTGCAGGAGACCGGGGTTTGATCCCTGGGTCTGGAAGATCCCTTGGAGAAGGAAATGGCAACCCACTGCAGTATTCTTGCCTGGAAAATACCATGGACAGAGAGCCTGGCAGGCTGCAGTCCATGGGGTCCCAAGAGTCAGACATGACTCACTGACTAAACCACTACCTGTGTGAAGTAGCCTGTTGCATGCACTTCCTTTGGCTTTATCATGTCTCAGCATGTGTCGAGCATCTTATTTGGACAAGGTCTTTTGGTTCCAGTTGAAATGGTACACAGAATTGCCAACAGCAAAACTAGCTTGTTACTTTCTGAATATTGTCTCAGAAAAATACATCATTTTAAAAACAAGAGATCCAGCATATTTTATTAGTGTGATTTCTAAATATTTCATACTTCAGGTTACTGTGTATGTGTTGATTTGACAGCTGGCGTCCATATGCATAGGGAAAGGAGAGATGGACGAAAGAGATTGGAAGGTATGGCTGGTCTAGGAACCAATGGAACCTACTTAGAAGGCTTGTTTCTAAAAGCCACAAGACAGAAGCCACACCTACTCGACAGAATCTTTAAGTCTTATATAGGGGCCTTAATGGGGTTCTAAACAAGAAGTTACTCTCTCAAGGCTGTACCCTTGAAAACGGCTCCAACTCTGTAAACAGCACATATAACATGCATTCCAAGGGTAGGGAAGGAGGAGAGGAGCCTCTGATTGCCCTGGGTTTAGCTCTTGGGTCAACTGAAGGTCACATCCTCTCAATGACCTCCATCAACAGTATGTTAACTTTTGTCCATTATATTTTTACCAGCTGTTTATTGTTAGTACAGTAAACAGTAATAGTAATTAGTGCATGCGTCCTAAGTCACCTCAGCCATGTCTGACTCTTTGTGACCCTATGGACTTTAGACCACCAGGATCCTATATCCATGGGATTCTCCAGGCAAGAATACTGGAGTGGGTTGCCATGCCCTCCTCCAGGGGATCTTCCCAACCCAGGGACTCAGGGACTCAGGGATAGTACCCATGTCCCTTGTATCTCCTGAACTGGCAGATGGGTTCTTTACAGCTAATTCCACCTAGGAAGCCCAATAGTAATTAGTAGGCAGTACTAGATCTGCTCCATTGATCTCTCATATCGATGCATCTTATGTTTTGTTAGTATTCGTACTTATCATTGTTTGCAAATAGCATTGCTTTCTACTTCTCACTTTCATATAGCTATAGCACTTATTTCTCGTAAAAGACACAAGCCAGTTAATTGTGGTGACAAGGAATAGGATTTATATGGCTGAAAGAAATAGATAATTTAAATCTAAAAGTCGTTTTAGCCTAATATTTAGAGGTTTTCTACCAATATCTTTTATAACAAATAAGCAAACAAATAATTTTGTCTGTGTTTCACCCCAATTCTTTTTCTCAGCCTAGGATAGGACTTTGGAGTTTTGAACAGAAGAGATAGAGATTTGTGATCATGTTCATTTGGAGAGAAACAATCGGCCATGTAGTAGCACTGTTTTAAATCTTTCTTTGTAGCCCATACATTTTCTTCACTGTATTGGGGTCATTTGTGAATATTTCTTCCCTTTTCTACTGGACTATAGGATTTTACAAGACTGTCACATTTTTCCTGTATTTCACATCACGTCAAGGAAAGCTATGATAAACCTAGAGAGCATATTAAAAAGCAGAGACATCACTTTGCCAACAAAGGTCTGAACAGTCAAAGCTATGGTTTTTCCAGTAATCACGTACAGAAGTGAGAGTTGGACCATAAAGAAGGCTGAATGCCGAATAACTGATACTTTCAAATTGTGGTGCTGGAGGAGACTCTTGAGAGTCCCTTGGGAAATCAACCCTGAATATTCATTGGAAGGACTGACACTGAAGTTGAACCTCCAATACTTTGGCATCTGATGTGCACAGCCAACTCACTGGAAAAACCCTGATGCTGGGGAAAATTGAGGGCAAGAGGAGAAGGGAGCGACAGAAGTTGAGATGGTTAGATGGCATCATCGACTCTATGGACATGATTTTGAGCAAACTCCGGGAGTTGGTGAAGGACAGGGAAGCCTGGCATGCTGTAGCCCATGGGGTGGCTGAGCTGGAGACAACTTAGCAACTGAACAACAAATTTTTGTGTCTAAAGCTATTGTTTTTTTTTTTAGTAGTGCAAAACTCAGGTATTTTCTCCATAGGAATTTTATCTGTGGATAAGTTCCAATAGTCATTAAAACTAGAAAACTCTTAATACACTAGAAAATAAAGATCGTATGAATCAGATCTAATTCTTAAGGAAGATTTGGCTCTCTAGGCTCATTATTCAACAAATTCAAGAAGCAGTGTATTTATTGAATGCCTATCAATTCCTAGGACAAAACATAGATATAATTTTGACTCACTGCTAGGATCACCATATTTTATAATATGAAAAGAAATATTTTTTAGCTGTACAAAAGTATCTACCTATCATTCAATGTTTCTATTGACCTAATTGATATTCCCAGTTCTTCCTACAAAAATATAGAACAGCCATTGCCTCCTTAGTCATTGTCTCCCTTTGTTTGCGACATCACTTTCTTAGACCCTCAGTTTGGTTGCCTTTCTAGTGTTTCTAAATGAGCAAGTGAAAACAACAGTTAGAACTTCATACCTGATGGCCATGTACTCTAACCACTAGGAGGAGCTCCATATTTCCAACATTTCACACACACACACACACACACACACACACACACGTCAAAAGAAACACAATTAAATGCAGTTTTTAGTAGGAAGGATAAAAGTATTATGGATAAAATTAAATGTAGACTGTGCACTTTCCTTGGACCTTTCTTTACACTCTCTTCTCTCTGAGCCCCATGAAACTTGTGGGTTAAGATAGGGCTTCTAGGTATCTTCCACTTGGCAGATGCTTCCACTTTTGGAAGGCTGAGCTTGACCAGGCTGGGGCTCAAGAAAATAATGAGGAGAAGCTTAGGTATCCTCCACACTAGACCTTTGGAAGAAGGGGTGGTGCTTTTTTGTTTACCTACCTTCTCATAATGTTGCCTCTGGATAACCGAGATCAGCTGGGTGAAACTGGGCAAGAAGATGTTTATTTGTTCTGTTTCTAGGTTAGAAACCATCTGGCAAAATATATATACCCTTTGATCTAGGTATATAGGTCTTGGTGTTCCTGAGAGTGTGCTAAGTTGCTTCAGTCATGTCTTCAGGGTAGACTCTGCTACTCTGTGGACTGTAGTCCACCAGGCTCCTCTGTCTATGGGATTCTCCAGGCAGGAATACTGGAGTGAGTTGCCACTCCCTTTCACAGGGATCTTCCTGACCCAGGGATCGAACCTGTGTCTCCTATGTCTCCTGCATTGACAGGAGGGTTCTTTACAGTTAGCGCCACATGGGAAACCTATAAGTCTTGGTGGGTTACCCACAAATGGGACAATACATGAAGGGCTCTTGACCCAGCTGAAAAACTGGAGGAACATATTTTCTTTGAAAGGATTGTGGGTCATTTCCTCTGCATCACCATAGACACTTTCTGGTAACACCTCAGCCCTGAGTAATAAGGTGAAGTAGTAATATGATGACATCTCTGCCATTTCTAGTTATTTCTTTATGGTTGATTGTGGAATTACTAGATCAAAGGGGACACATATTTTAAAGTGAATTAGGAGTTTTTATCCATAATTCCTTCAGCTGAAAACAAAGGATAATAATATCTGTCCTGTTGACTTAACCAATGTTGCCAGATGGTTTATACTCATGTATGTAAAAGTGCTTTCTAAAGCATATGGTGCTGAGCAAACACCAAATATGGTTTTTGTATTGTAATGTATATAGGTTTTGCTCTCAGAAGTACCATAAAACACTTATTGAAGCCTAGGCATATTTGGATTATGCAGAGGAAAAGAGTGACTTCCCTTTCACTTTTCACTTTCATGCATTGGAGAAGGAAATGGCAACCCACTCCAGTGTTCTTGCCTGGAGAATCCCAGGGACGGGGAGCCTGGTGGGTTGCTGTCTATGGGGTTGCACAGAGTCAGACACGACTGAAGTGACTTAGCAGCAGCAGCAGCAGCAGAGGAAAAGAGCAGATTTTCAGTTAGTATACAACTGTGAAATAGGAAAGTATGGATATTTTATTCAGAGTGTTAAAAGGTTGATAGTATGTTACATGATGATGTTCAAAATATATAACCTGTCTAGGCTTCTTCCTTCCATTTATTCTTTCTAGTGCACCTAAACCTGATTGTAGGCTCCCTGAAGATCTTAGCAAGTGAATCACTATTTAGCAGGAATTTAAAAATATTTATTTATTTATTTGGCTATGCCAAGTCTCAGTTGTAGCATGTGAAATCTTAGTTGAAATATGTGGGAGCTAGTCCTCTGGGTCCCTACACTGGGAATGAGGAGTTTTAGCCACTGGACCACCAGGGAAGTCCATTGGCAGGCATTTGGGGAGCTCTGGAGTGAAGGAGTATGGAGTTGTCAAAGTGAGATGATTATCATCAATGTTCTATAATTAATAAAGGGACATGTCTCTCCATTCTTTTTAGTATTGATGGAAGATCATGTTTAGCAAATGGAGAGTTGAATGAACCTCTTTAAGTGTTTCTCTTGGAGGTATCACAGATGTTTCCAATATCTAATAGTTATGCCCTGGCTTTACAAAGCAATACATTCCTGAGGTCTTCACCATGAGGTGACTTAGCAAAGTGATAGCAATGTTCTTCACCTTGGTAGACAGCATCATCAGTATCTCATGACAGCAACTAAGAATCACACTTAGTCTATTTCTCACACTCACGTTATATTATAGATCACCAGCTCATATCAGTTCTGCTTCCAAAACACATCTGAAATCCATCTACTTCTTTTTACTGTGTTGCCATCACAACAGTCAGACATCATTATTTCTCACCCAAGCATCTCTGTAGCCTTGTCTACTTGATTCCACACTCAGTCCCTTCCAATCCATTCTCTACTGAACTAGACATTGTTTCCAACTTCAATCCTTTAGTGATTGCGAGAAAGAAATATCTCTCTAGATCATTAAAGGATGCTAGGAAGGGGAGTTACTCATGTAAAGTGGGAATGGAAGAATTACCTTCAAATCTGGTTATCTTTTGGGCTGGCTTCCTTAGTGTACATCTGGAGGGTTTTGAACAAATTTCTTAAGAGAACTACTTTTTAGAAGAATTAAAACCATTTTTGTTCATGTAATGTGGAATTTGAGTGCAAAGAAGAGAGACACACCCCCTTCTGGCATTCATGATAAAGGGACATCTTAAATTATGAATTCCAGAAAAAAAAGTTGAAATATGCTAGCACAATATTCTGGATGTCTCTAACGTGTGTATCAGAGTAAGGTTTTAGGAATGCTTAGAAGTTCTTGCGTTGCCAATTCTGTTCTCTCATCAGAAATGTAGATATTATTTCTCTACCATTTGAGTTTAGATATAATAAGCTCTTTGAAAACAAATCGAGTAATTTCATACAGCTCTTACAGCAGTATTGCTTAGCTAGATATTCTATGGTGACTTCATGATAATTGAGAAGGGATTGGTACATTACATATAAAACCAGGTCCCAAGTATTTAGTTGCCCATTCTTTGCTAGATCTTTCATTATTCTATATCAACTAATGTTTCCTCTGGGCTAATAACTTCTTAAATTATTAACAATTAGCTTTAATGTTAATTAAACTAGGCTTCCCTGGTGGCTCAGACAGTAAATCGTCTGCCTGCAATGCAGGAGACCTGGGTTCGATCCCTGGGTTGGGAAGATCCCCTGGAGAAGGAAATGGCAACCCACTGCAGTATTCTTGCCTGGAAAATCCCATGGACAGAGGAGCCTGGTAAGCTGGAGTCCGTAGGGTCACAAAGAGTCAGACACAACTGAGCGACTTCTTTCTCTCTTTAATGTTAATCATAATGTTAATTACAGGACAGGCTCAGTTGCTTGATTCTTTGCGATACCATGGACCGTAGCCAGCCAGGTTCCTCTGTCCATGGGATTTCTTAGGCAAGAATATTGGAGTGGGTTGCCATTTTCTTTTTGAGGAGATCTTCCCGACCCACAGCAGAATCCACGTCTCTTGCGTCTCCTGCACTGGCAGGCAGGTTCTTTACCACTGAGTCACCAGGGAAGCCCAAAATGTTAACTAAAGGCATCTGAAAGTCTCAAAGCAGCGTGCGGTCTCCAGATTAGATACTAACCCAGTCAATGACTTAATTCTATTGCTTAGACTTTGTGAAAGAAGAAATTAAGGTAAAGAGAAGGGATATAACTTAATCCAAGCCCTAGAAAATGTCAGTAATAGAGTGATATTACTCTATTTTTTTTTTTTTTTGTCTCTCAAAAAAGTTAGAGCCACCAGGACCCTGAGTGGTTAAGTTGCTGTTATCAGATTTTAGATATTTCACACTCATGCAATGGGGAATTAATTGATTTAAATTTGTGGTCAAGAGCAGGTGGTGGAGCAGGAGATGGAGTGGGCAATGATATGGTGCTTCAAACAGCCATGATTCATCTTGGAGACGTGCAGGTGCAGAGGAAATTGTTAAATAGGATGTAGAAGAAGATGAAGAAAGGCTTGAGGGGTGCATGAGAGTTCTCAGATAATAGCTTTGGGATTTCTGGGTTGTGGTGAAAGAAGCTCTGTGTGCATTACCTGCTCAACTGCACACACTCTCTGCTGAGCCTTCCAATGGCCTCTTTTCCTGCCATTATTCATTTCAGTATGTTTTTGCTTCCTCAACTGGGTGATGCATACCCAATGGAACCTGTGCTTGTCATAATGTAGATGCCAAATATATGTTGAATAACACACCAAATTAAAGTCCCCGAGTAGGCCCAATACTAAAATAACCTGTATTTCATCCTTTGGAGATTCAAAGCCAGATTAGACAACTCTGTCTGTTTAAGAAGAATCTCCTTCACACTCATTAGCATGGCTGTTATTAAAAAACTAGAACATAAGTGTTGATGAGGTGGAGAAATTGGAACCCTTGTGCATTGCTGGTAAGAACATAAATGATACAGATGTTATGGAGAACTATATGGCAATTCCTGAAAAAATTAAAAATGTAATGGTCATATGATCTAGCCATTCCACTGATTATATACTCAAAGAATTTGAAAACATGGAATTTAACTAAGGAGATAAAAGTCTGTACTTTGAAAGCTATAAGATAGTGATGAGTTAAATGAAGAAGAAGTAAATAAATGGAAAGATATTCCATGCTCACAGACTGGCAGAATTAATATAGTTAAAATATAGTAGTCCCTACTACCTAAGTTCAGTCACCCAGTCGTGCCTGACTCTTTGTGACCCCATGAATTGCAGCACGCCAGGCCTCCCTTGTCCATCACCAACTCCCGGAGTTCACCCACACTCTTGTTCATCGAGTCGGTGATGCCATCCAGACATCTCATCCTCTGTTGTCCCCTTCTCCTCCTGCCCCCAATCCCTCCCAGCATCAGGGTCTTTTCCAATGAGTCAACTCTTCGCATGAGATGGCCAAAGTATTGGTTTCAGCTTTAGCATCATTCTTTCCAAAGAACACCCAGGACTGATCTCCTTTAGAATGGATTGGTTGGATCTCATTGCAGTCCAAGGGACTCTGAAGAGTCTTCTCCAACACCACACTACCTAAAGTGACCTACAAATTTAATAAAATCCTTATCAAAACTCCAATGGCATTTTTCATAGAAATAGAAAAAAAATTTCTAAAATTTGTAGGAAGTACAAAGGCCCCAGTATAGCCAAAGAAATCCTGGGAAAGAACAAAGCTGGTGGCATCACACTTCCTAATTTCAAACTATATTATAAAGCCATAGTAGTCAATACTATATGGTACTGGCATAAGTACAGACATACAACTCAATGGAACAAAAGAAAGATCCTGGGAATAAACCCATGCATATATTGGTTTACAACGAAGGAGCCAAGTATATACAATGAAGAAAGAATAGTCTCTTCAATTAATAGTGCTGGGAAGACTGGACAGCCACATACAGAGGAATGAAATTGGATCACTAACTTATACCATGTGTGTGTTAGTCTGTTAATCGTGTCCGACTCTTTGTGACCCTGTGAACTGTGGCCCGCCAGGCTCCTCTGTCTATGAAATTCCCCAGCTAAGAATACTGGAGTGCATTGCCATTTCCTTCTCCAGGGTGTCTTCCTGAACCAGGGGTCAAACCTGGGTCTTCTGCATTGCAGACAGATGCTTTACCATCTGAGCTACCAGAGAAGCACCCCACAAATTAATTCAAAATAGATTAAAGACTGAGTATAAGACCTGCAACCATAAAACTTCTAGAAGAAAACATAGGGGGTAAGCTTTTTGACATTGATCTTGGAAATTATTTTTTTGCATTTGACATCAAAAGCAAAAATTAAAAAAAAAAACACGTGGGACTACATCAAACTAAAAAGTTTCTGCACAGCAAAGGAAACAGTCAAAAAAGTGAAAAGGCAACATATGGAATGGAAAAAAGTGTTTTAAAACCACATATCAAATAGGGAATTAACACCCCAAATATACAAGGAACTCATACAAATCAATAGCAAAAAAAAACCAATCCATTAAAAATGAGCGAAAGAGGTGAGAAGACATTGTTTCAAAGAAAAATACACATGGCTAACAAGTACATGAAAGGGTGTTGAAATCACTAATCAATAGGGAAATCCAAATCAAAACCACCATGAGATACCACCTGATATCTGTTAGGAAGACTGTTAGCAGTATACAAGTGATAACAAGTGCTGGCAAGGATATGGAGAAGAGAGAGCCCTTGCATACTCTTGGTGGGAATGTAAACTGATACAGTCACTAGGGAAGGGTATGAAGGTTCCTGAAGAAATTAAAAATAGAATGACCATATGATCCACAATATGGCTTCTTGGTGTATATACAAAAGAAATGAAATCATTATCTTGAAGAGATATTTGTATACCCATGTTCAATGCAGTATTATTCACAATAGTCAGTATGTTAGTAAAAGGGTATAAGCTTTCAGTTATAATATGAATAATGACTGAAGATTTAGTGTATTACATAGCAACTACAGCTGATAGTACTGTAGTGGGTAATTAAAATATGCAAAGATAGTAGAACTTAGTTGTTCTCACCGAAAAGAAAAATGGAATATCATGAGATGTTGGGTGTGTTAATTAATTTCATGACGGGAATCCTTTCACAAGTATTTGTATGTCAAATCATCAGGTTGTGTGCTTTAAATATCTTACAATTTGGTCAATTATGCCCTAATTAGAGCCAGAAAAAGAAATTAAAAGCAGGGATTTGAATTTGTTGTTGTTGCTTGGTCTTTAAGTTGAGTCTGACTCTTTGCCACCCTATGGGCTGTAGCCTACCAGGCTCCTCCATCCATGGGATTTTCCAGGCAAGAATACTAAAGTGGGTTGCCATTTTCTTCTCCAGGGGATCTTCCTGACCCAGGGATCCAACCTGTGTCTCCTGCCTTAGAGGTGGATTCTTTATCTCTGAGCCACCTGGGAAGCCTGGGGATTTGAATCGATATTCATATATGCAAATCTTCATGGCAGCATCACTCATAATAGCCAAAAGATGGAGGAACCCAACTGTCCATTGACAGATGAATGAGTAAACAAGATGTGATTCATACACACAGAGGAATATTATTCAGCCTCAAAAAGGAAGGAAATTCTGGTACATGTTACAACATGGATGAACCTTGAGGACATTATGCTAAATAAAAAGGAAAAATACAGTATGATTCCACTTACATGAGTTCTCTAGAGGACTCCCATTCATAGAGATGGAAAGTAAAATGGTGATTTCTAGGAGCTGAGAGGAGCAGGGAGTGGGGACTTGTTCAGTGGATACAGCTGCAGTCTGGGAAGATGAAAATGCTCTGCACGTGGATGGTGGTGATGGTTGCACAACGAAGTGAATGTACTTAATGCAACCGAGGCACGGCAGAATGATTGATATCTAATAAGTGGTACAATGAGGTACCATTTCATGCCAGTCAGAATGGCTGCTATCCAAAAGTCTACAAGCAATAAATGCTGGAGAGGGTGTGGAGAAAAGGGAACCCTCTTACTCTGTTGGTGGGAATGCAAACTAGTACAGCCACTATGGAGAACAGTGTGGAGATTCCTTAAAAAACTGGAAATAGAATTGCCTTATGACCCAGCATTCCCACTGCTGGGCATGCACACTGAGGAAACCAGAATTGAAAGAGACACATGTACCCCAATGTCCATCGCAGCACTGTTTATAATAGCCAGGACATGGAAGCAACCTAGATGTCCATCAGCAGACGAATGGATAAGAAAGCTGTGGTACATATACACAATGGAGTATTACTCAGCCATTAAAAAGAATACATTTGAATCAGTTCTAATGAAGTGGATGAACCTGGAGCCTATTATACAGAGTGAAGTAAGCCAGAAAGAAAAACACCAATACAGTATACTAATGCATATATATGGAATTTAGAAAGATGGTAACGATAACCCTGTATGCGAGACAGCAAAAGAGACACAGATGTATAGAACAGTCTTTTGGACTCTGTGGGAGAGGGAGAGGGTGGGATGAATTGGGAGAATGGCATTGAAACATGTATATTATCATATGTGAAATGAATCACCAGTCCAGGTTTGATGCATGAGACAGGGTGCTCGGGGCTGGTGCACTGGGATGACTCAGAGAGATGGTATGGGGAGGGAGGTGGGAGGTGGGTTCAGGATGGGGAACACGTGTACACCCATGGTGGATTCATGTCAGCGTATGGCAAAACCAATACAATATTGCAAAGTAATTAGCCTCCAATTAAAATAAATAAATTTATATTAAAAAAACTATATGAAAATGTCATATAAAAAATGGTTGAAGGGTACATTTTACATTAAGTGCATTAAAAATTTTTTTAAAGTTAAGGTTAAAAAAAAAGAAACTAAAAGGAGCTTTTGGGAGAGGGCCTCTTTAACCTTCTCAGACGCATCTGATGAACTTCGTGTTGACAAAGGACTGGCATACTTACTAGAGGACCCAGCAGAAGGTGTTGTAAGAAGAGCCACACTTTGAGAACTGGTGGTGTTTATTTTTGTTTTTGCAGAGCAATCTTGCTCCAGGCAAGATGGTCCATATTATGGTAGATTATCAATTATCATCCATATTATGGTAAAAATACTTCCTCAGTCTATGTAAAATTGACCATAATACTCAATCCTATCACAATATCCATCACCCTTGCTCTGACAAAATCTGCCTTTATACTATTCTTAGGGAGCACGGTGATTTTTCTATCTTTTGTTTCTTTTCTCTCTCTCTCTCTTTTTTTCTCTTTCATTTGCCAACAAAAGAGTTGTCAAACGTAATGTTTATAATAATTTAACGGATTATTTGCTTATTAGATATTAATCATTCTGCCGTGCCTTGGGCCCATGCTGCTGCTTTGCTGCTAGAACAGTGATTCTGATCTCAATTAGATTATGTCTCTCTCCTTTACCTCCCCATAAATCATTCCGGCAAACTGAAATTAACAGCTACTGGAGCGCATTAATAATCTGCCTCACACATTGGAAAATGCATTAGCCGGAACCCTCCCATCGCTCTGACTGTTAAGCACATCATTTTGTTTATGAAATATAAACATTTCATGGAAGAGCTCCCCCACATTTCTCTGGGCCTGTGACAGCTAAAATGATTGCACACAATTGCCAGTCAGTCATGCGCCCAAATAAAGTTTGTTTAAAGTCATGGTTCTGTGACTGCCCCATTTTCTCAGGCATTTAAAAACCTACATTTAAGGAAAAATCTACCGTGATCATGAAAATACTAATAGTACCTTAAAATTGATACCTCATGAGTACAGTCCTTTTTGCATCCTTTTACAAAGTGCTTTCACTTTCTTATGCCCGTGAGCTAGCGGGATGCTGTTATTATTCACATTTGATTTTTCCCTTTAGGGAAACTAAGCCTGAGAGAGGATTTGATCAAGGTCACACAGCAGTTGGTGGAAGGATGGTCTAGAGTCCAGGATTTGACTGCAAGCTTCATGTTCTTTGCAATGTTCTACAGTCTATACTAGAAACCACACTTTGTATATCTGTGTTCATGGTATTTCTGTTTGTTAAATTTGGAGAAAGAAGTGATCTGCCTTTATTTTGACAGATTAAAGAGAAAAATCAAGAAAAGTCAGAGGTAGAAGAATTATTCTCCTTATTTTAATTTACTGCACTTACTCATCATGTTGTACAATACGACAATTGCATCTTGTTGTACAATTCAGTGATGATGTTCACAGCAGCATATTTGAAATGCAGATTTGACATACAATCAATAGTATTTTGGGGAATTCCCTGGTGGTCCAGTGGTTAAGATTCTGTGCTTTCACTGCTTAGGTTGTGGGTTCAATCCCTGGTTGGGGAACTAAGAACCCACAAGCCGTGTGGTGCAACCAAAACAACCCCCAAAATCCTGGCTTTTTATTTTTATTTTTAACTCTTATATAGATAGACTCTCTGGATGATTTCAAGAACTTAAACACCCTCTTTACTTCAACAGCAAATTTACTTCGATGGCAGAAAAAATGGCAGCAGAGTTGAGTAGTATTTTTTGTTTTGTTATGTTCAAGAAGTCTTGCTTACTGAAGTTAAACTGATTACTGTCCAACTAGTATCTAAGCTCAGCAGAAACACTGACAGCAGTATGTTTTGGCTGACTTAATTGTGGAAGGTAAATAATAGACAGCTACTGAATGGACGAAATAAAAATAAAACTTTGTTGGAATTTTAAAAATATTTATTGACAATCTAAACCTCAGGAAAATTTGCATGTAGTCGCTAGTGATTTTATTTCTTACTGTTTCTATACTCCTGACTAGTCCCAGAATTGCCCCTTCTGTGTGGTTACCCTCTCTAAATTTCAGTTTATTTACCTAGAAAATAAAGATAGCAGCATGCCCTCCCTTTTCTCAGACTGCATGTGAGGATCAAAAAGAGAAAAGTATATGAAATGAATCTAATTAGAAAATTCTTTAGAATTATATATCATTTTTATCCATTAAGTTGTGGTCAAGCAGTTAATAGATTCTTACGAAGCCTTATTTTTGCTAAGGGGTTCAGGTGCCTGTGTGCATGCTAAGTCACTTCAGTTGTGTCCAGAAGAAATGATCTCTTGACAGATTGTTGATTGGTGTTATAGATGCCTCTCTGCCTTTGCCCCATCCTCCTAAAGACTCACTCATTTACTTGCTGAACAAGAAAAAGATCTTTCGCCTGACGGCTATGGTTTCATGAGTCCATGTTAATAAACTGGAAGTACCTATGATTAAGTTTGAATACCACCCTGAAAAAAAGTCAAAATTTATTTGACTGTAGACCTTAAAGAGGACTTCCCTGGTGGCACAGTAGTAAAGAGTCCACCTGCATTGCAGGAGACTCGGGTTCAATCCCTGAGTCGGGAAGATCTCCTGGAGAAGGAAATGGCAACCCACATTAACATTTTTGACTGGGAAATCCCATGAACAGAGGAACCTGACAGGGTACAATTCATTGGGTTGCAAAGAGTTGGCCATGACTTAGCAACTAAACAGTAAGACCTTAAAGAACTTTGAGAACATGACTGGTGTCTTTAGGACCCCAACACCCTAGCACAGTATTGGCCTGCAGTAGGCATATAATGCATGTTTGATTCATAAATTGAAAACTGTCACATCTTTCAATAATGCTTCCATTGCACAAAACTTTTTCCCATACTCTCCTTTTAGGTTGCTTTTAGCTTAGGCTTACAAGTCATAGGAAACAAATAAACAAAAACTGTCAAACCAAACCAGTCTCATTAACCTTAGACCAAACCAAAACTCATGCTGGCCTTATTTACAAGTCTTGGCTAGTAGTGTCTTTGTTTCAAGAGACTTGCTCCTGGGAATTCCCTGTGGTCCAGCAGTTAGGAGCTGGCGCTTTCACTGCTGGGGCCTGGGTTCAATCCCTAGTCAGGGAGTTAAGACCCCTCAAGGGGTATGATGCGGTCAACAGAAAGAAAAAGTGCTCTGCAAAGAATTTGTGTCTGTTATACGGATGATATTCAAATGACTATGCAAAAACTTTTTATAAAGGTGCTACACTTTGTAAATCCATCTTGAAAACATATATTATTATAAGTGTGTTACTCAAGTATTTTCATTAAGGGAAAGGAATCCATGCAGGTGAAAGTCAGTATGAATTAAAAAAAATTTGTTTTAAAATGAACTTATTTAGACTTGACTGAAATCTGCGTGTTTTGATATTCATTGGGGAGCATGTGGAATATTACTGCCTCTTGGGTGAAACTAGTGGTATCTTCTGTGAATGCTCATGAAGCATTATCCTGACCTTAATTATTTTCTTTTATGCTTCTGGACACTTAAAAAAAAAAAAAACACCATTGTAATTTTCCAGAAGCCTTCAGTGGCAGGATATTTAAGATCTTTCAGCCAATATTCATTTGGAGGTAAATAATTACCTTTAAAATGATGCATGAAATGAAGTAATTTTTGAACAATCTATGCTACTCTTCAAGCAATCTTTAATAAGTGCAATATAATAAAAGCAATAATTGAATTGGTAATATATTTATCATTACTGTTAAAAGCTCTTTCTTCTGCCCAGCAATAGGAGAGGGTCATTTGGAAAGAGAGCATTAAGTATTCGTGATACATACAGTATTGCACAGTACTGCCAAGTATCTTTTGAAGAAGCAGCTTCTATGCATGTGTAATAACCAATCTTTAAATGTCAAAGTTGCAGCCATTTTAAGAAAGAAATCCATATTTTGGACTAAATGTCATTTCAGATAACCAAGCTATTTGAAAGCTCCACTAGGATTTTTCAAAAAGGGGGAAAAAGCCAGATCCTCATAAGCTTTGACTTATTTATTTTTGCATTTCCATAACTTGATAATGACCAAACCAAACTTCCCAGAAAACTGAAAGCAAAATTGTGCTCTGAGCTGAGACCTGGTGTTTCTTGCTTCACTCTGAAGGAAATTTTCAGTTTAGTTATAAATCCCTGAAAATCAAGTTTTATATTGGAAATGTGGAGAGGCTCTCTGCTATTTTAGCTGCTAGAGCTAAGAATGTTTTAAAAAGGATGTATATGCATATAATATGCATATATCAGGAGGGCTATAGCTCTCTTACCCGTGATAAAACATTTCATAAAAATTAGTTTCATATACTGTGTGTTGAATAAGCTATACCTGTTCCCCTTTGCCTTTCTTTTTAGATTCACTTACCTACCAACAAGGAGGGTAACAAAAACTATGCTCTTTGCACCCAGGAGTAAGCTTGGTGCAGTCAAGTGCCTGGTTCTCCTGGTTTATTTTTGTTTCTTAGAGAAATTCATCTGATACCTAACAATATCTGTGCAGACTGGAACCTAGCCTCTTTTTTCCCCTTTATTTCATCAAACATTAATTGCTTGATATCTTGTGAGTGAAATCTTCCATTTTTTTTTTTAGGGCACATTCAGTGCAAGTTGATATACAATATGTCTTATATGTCTGGCAGATTTACGGTCACCATTAAAGAGGAGGGCTTCTCTGGTGGCTCAGATGGTAAAGAATCTGCCTGCAATGCTGGAGACCTGGGTTCGATCCTTGGGTTGGGAAGATCCCCTGCAGGATCTCCCTGGCAACCCACTCCAGTATTCTGGCCTGGAGAATCCCCATGGACAGAGGTCCCTGGCAGGCCACAGTCCATAGGGGTGCAAAGAGTCAGACAGGACTGAGTGATCAAGCATAGGAGGGCAGTCCAGTGACACGGGCTGTTGACTAAGTGTGGAAAGGAGACTTCACGTGGGGAGGGGATCTGACCTTCAAATGGATCGCCTCCTCTTGCCCCACAACATGAACATTTGCTTCTGTTTCCAAATTTTATTTAATGTTGTGGACAAAGATTTTTGGAACCAAAAAGAATTAAGAACCTAGTCAAGGAGTACTTCTTTTCTATAAAGATAAGCCACGGGGGGGGGGGGACCCTATTAATTCCTATTTCTAGTGCATCCCTTGTCCTTTGCAGGAGAGGCAATAAATCTTTGCTCCCTAAATGAACAGCAGAGGGGAAAAAAATAATGTTAGGAGTGCCTACAACTTGTCAAATCAAATGTTAGTGAATCATATCTTTGGAGGAACTGGTTTGCTGGAGAAGAAATAGCTTGCTTTCTCTCTTTATTTCTTCTTTCCTTTTCGTTCTTCTTTCCTTTCACTCTCTCTCTTTCTCCCTCCCTCCCTTTCTTCCTTTCTTTCCTATCCTTGCACCGTGGGGCTACAGGGTGACAGTCATCATTGTCATGTCATTTATGACAACGTATTTCTCCCCCTGTCCTGTCTTCTGACAGACAATGCTTGGAATTACTCACCAGTGACTTCTTGAAGGAGTTAAGAACAGGTGTAATGACTCTGTATACCCTGTGGTACTGGCTGCACTGTTTTGCACATACCAAAATGATGACTCCAAAATCTGCTTGCAGCTTGGAATCTTGTGCCCCCTGAGCTGAAAACAAAGTCAAAATGGTAAATGATAATTTTGTATTTTCATTACTTCCTGAGCATTATCTTCATTAACTAAATAACATGATCCATTACTTTGAACAGTCAACATATGGGGGCTTATATGCTTTGAAATTCAATTTTTCCATTTCCTTGCCATGCAGAGAGCCCATTTTATTTTTTCATAAGGAAAGGGATGCCTGAAGGTGAATGATGGATGAATCTTAAATGGTTGGTGTCCAGTTTGAAAAAGCACCTGGAAGGTGGACTGTTTCGCTGCATTCTTACAGATCTTTATTATTACTTAACATTCACACAGTATGTGGTATTTGCAAAGGGTTTCGCACTCATTTTTATAAGCTATTCTTCATACCAATCCTGAGAGGCAGGTTCATTTTCCTCAATACATGAGTGAAAAGACTTGGCAGAGGAGTAGTTAGCTTCTTGTGTTAAGGCATCTGGGATCTTAAACCTCGCCGCGGTTAGGCTGAATACTCTCAGCCATTGTGTTTCCAGGGCGTGTTGGCAAGTGCTTGTGAAGTGAGGTGAATTCGCTCAGTCGTGTCTGACTCTTTGCGACCCCGTGGACTGTAGCCCACCACACTTCTCCCTCCATGGGATTCTCCAGGCAAGAGTACTGGAGTGGGTTGCCATTTCCTTCTCCAGGGGATCTTCCCGACCCAGGGATTGAACCCGGGTCTCCTGCATTCCAGGCACACGCTTTAACCTCTGAGCCACCAGGGCAAGTGCTTGTATTCATAGCTGAATTTACTTTCAAAGAACACTTTAATTTTACTAAGGAACAACTTCCAAGGGAAGGAAAGGTTGATGAGGTATTTAGATACTGTCTATGGCAATCAAAGGCAGCAACTCTTTGGAATATTCAAGGATCTCAGATATTTGATCCATATTTGGGGGTGTTTTGGGCTTCTCTGGTGGCTCAGATGATAAAGAATCCGCCTGCAATGCAGGAGACCCAAGTTTGATCTCTGGGTAAGGAAGATCCCCTGGAGAAGGGATTGGCTACTCACTCTAGTATTCTTGCCTGGAGAATCCCATGGACAGAGGAGCCTGGTGGGCTATAGTCCATGGCGTCTCAAAGAGTGAAACATGACTGAGCAACTAAGCACACAATGGCTTGTTTTAGAGAAGGAGTCCTGGAAAATAGTTTAGCTGAAATCAGTTTATCAGTGTTAAAGGCCATCATCCATCCTTTTCTCACCTCCCCTCTTTTTTTTAACCTTTCCTTCTTCCCCTGCCTCCCCCTACCTCTCACCCCTCACCTCTTTCTCCATCTGTTACCTTGTGGTCTGAGCCTAACATTAACTCCTCATTTCTGCAATCTTGCTGTAAAGTGCTGCCTGAGAGAACACTGGTAAAATGCCTGGTAAATTTATTGGTCCACAGTGAGTCAGCACATCTCATTATATTAGTAGTACTGTGTGTTTGGGATCAGTGTTACTTTCACATCTTTGGCCCAAATTAGGCTTCAGCGACAACACTTCACACAGAATTAAGAGGAGGACTTGATAACTGTCCTGATAGCTTCTGTAGATTCCTTCCTTTTCAAGTGTCTGGGTAACTTAGGCAAAAACCACTCTTAGAAGTTTGTGTTAATTTATTTTGGAGGCAGGATTTGTTTGCTAGAGAGAAAGGCTGAATTCCCTTTGGTATTATGGAGTAAAGAATGAAGTCTGAATGTGAGACAAGCATCTTATAATGCGGCTTCTAATACATCCATTGCTTTTCTGTCCATACATTCAGCATAAATTTCATCAAGTGACCATTGATCAGTACTTACTTTTCTTTCTCCCAATCCTCACTGTAAAAGGAAGCATTTGAGAAATGACCTACAATTTATGATGCTTTATCAATGTTTTTACTCACTATGGAGGAAAGTGTGAGGAACATATTTCATGATGAAGTGGGTTTCTAGTTAAGAGGACAAAATGAAAGCAAAGTCATAGATCAGTGTAATATGTCAAGCACAGAAAGGATTCAATTTATTGTAAATAATACCCAAGTTGCAAAAGAAATACAGCAATAGAAATCAGGTTGTACTATATGTGAAAAAGGAAAATTACCAAGAAGAGGTAATAGGCTCCATTTATCCCTTGACACAAATCCATATGGTTTGTGCTTATTCCTCCTGGAGGATCAAGGACTCTATCTATCTTTGGGGTTTTAGAAGGGTGGACAAACATATTAAACTTCCTATGGCAAAGTTATAATAACCAGCACCTTTAAATTCAAAACATCTTGCTGCTGATATATGAAGGTACCTCAGGGAACATTCCACTGAAGGAAAGTTTTTGAAGAGTGGTCTGCCTACACTGGAATCATTCATAGAGCTTAATTAAAAAGTAAGATTTCCTGACCCCAGATAGAACTATCAAATCCACATCTATGGAGTTGGGGAGCAGAAACTGGATGAAGGTGGCCGAAAAGTATAAATTCCAGTTATAAGATTCAGTTCAGTTCAGTTGCTCAGTCGTGTCTGACTCTTTGCGACCCCATGGACTGTAGCACGCCAGGCTTCCCTGTTCATCACCAGCTCCCTGAGCTTGCTCAAACTCGTGTCCAACCTGTCAGTGATGCCATCCAGCCATCTCATCCTCTGTCATCCGTTTGTCTATCTGCCTTCAATCCCAGCATCAGGGTCTTCACTGAGTCAGTTCTTCGAACCAGGTGGCTAAGGTATTGGAGTTTCAGCTTCAACATCAGCCCTTGCAATGCATAGTCAGGATTGATTTCCTTTAGGATGGACTGGTTGGGCCTCCTTGCAGTCCAAGAGACTCTCAAGAGTCTTCTCCAACATCACAGTTTAAAGGCATCAATTCTTTGGCGCTTGGCCTTCTTTATGGCCTATCTCTCACATCCATACATGACTACTGGAAAAACTATAGCTTTGATTAGATGGACCTTTGTTTGCAAAATAATGTCTCTGCTTTTTAATATGCTGTCTAGGTTGTTCATAGCTTTTCTTCCAGGAGCAAGTGTCTTTTAATTTCATGGCTGCAGTCACCATCTGCAGTGATTTTGGAGCCCAAGAAAAGAAAGTCTATCACTGTTTCCATTGTTTCCCCATCTATTTGCCATGAAGTGATGGGACTTCACCTAGAGCCAGACATCCTGGAATGTGAAGTCAAGTGGGCCTTAGAAAGCATCACTACAAATAAAGCTAGTGGAGGTGATGGAATTTCAGTTGAGCTATTTCAAATCCTGAAAGATGATGCTGTGCAAGTGCTGCACTCAATATGCCAGCAAATTTGGAAAACTCAGCAGTGGCCATAAGACTAGAAAAGGTCAGTTTTCATTCCAATCCCAAAGAAAGGCAATGCCAAAGAATGCTCAAACTACCACACAATTGCACTCATCTCACATGCTAGTAAAGTAATGCTCAAAATTCTCCAAGCCAGGCTTCAGCAATACATGAACTGTGAACTCCCAGATGTTCAAGCTAGTTTTAGAAAAGGCAGAGGAGCCAGAGATCAAATTGCCAACATCCACTGGATCATTGAAAAAGCAAGAGAGTTCCAGAAAAACATCTATTTCTGCTTTATTGACTATGCCAAAGCCTTTGATTGTGTGAATCACAATAAACTGTGGAAAATTCTGAAAGAGATGGGGATACTGAGAATCTGCACTGTAAATAAAATTTCTGGGTAATTCATAGTAAACTTGCTAGATTTAGCAAACAAAATAAAATGCACACCAAGCACACAAAGAAAAAAACCCAGAACACGCAGCTAAATTTGATTTCAGACAACATTTTTTAGTGCTAAGTATCCCATGTAATTTCAGGAGCATATTTGTACTAAAAAACTCTTAATTTTGATCTGAAATTCAAATCAGACTGTGCATCTGGCAATCCTATTTGACACACATTAAAGTTTGAGAAGCACTGATTTAAGGGGTGCATTCAAATGTTCAGAACCAGCACCAAGCTCTAGCCTTTAGCTGAAAGCCTTTTGGGAGATGAAGGGTGGAGAGATTTGTGCTGATCTGACTCTAAATGCCTACAAAGAGCTTTGTAAACTACTAAAGTGTGCAAACAGGCTTCCCTGGTGGCTCAGATGGTGAAGAATCTGCCTGCAATGTGCGAGACCCGGGTTTGATCCCTGGATAGGGTAGATCCCCCTGGAGAAGGGAATGGTCACTGGCTCTCCAGTATTATTGCCTGGAGAATCCCACGGACAGAGGAACCTGGCGAGCTACAGTCCATCGGATTGCAAAGAGTCAGACACGACTGAACAACTAACACACACACATACACAAAGTGTGCAAACATGGGGTCAGCAAAGCCTTGCCTCCATCCTATCTTACCAGATTTTCCCACAGGAAAAGCAACAACTTTAGAAGATCTGAATGTTATCAGCACACAGCTCTTTATCTTTTTAACGCTTGTTCTCTTGGGGGAAGGAGGAGGGAGGACAGACAGGTGCTTCTTGATAGACATTTTACAACATTTTCTGGGAATCTGTGGTAATTTTCTAACTATAAGGCCGAACAGTTTGTTAACTCCTGTTCAGCTCTAACCATTTTAGGGAGATGAAGTTACTCCTGGGTAAAACCAGGCTGTTTCTTTGTGAGGAAAGCTTTTTGGAATTCTTTGTGTAAGTTCTAGTCTCTTTTAGAGGAGACTTGGGTTCGATGGTTTCTTTGGTTTTATTTTTTTGTTGTTTTTAAATTTATCTGTAATAATCCAATCTTTCAGGCCTGAAAGGTGTGAAGAACTTTGAGAAAAGTGATTCCCTGGAACATCTGTGCTCCAGGCATTCTCTCTTCACAGACCTACTGAGAGGTGACTGCAGGAGTGAAGCCTTGCTTACCCTATCCACGTTTGTATAATTTGATTCTGATTTGATCATCCATGTTTGATTCTGCTTATGCACCAAAGTGTGCATGATATATTTAAAGTAGTAATTTATAAAGAAAAATCTCTTTATAAAAACCTATTCTCTCAGTTAGTATAAATTTGTTTGGATTTATGAATCTCTTTTGTTACTGTTAATTCATCTTCTTCAGAATTAGTTTGGTGCAGGATTTAAACTAGTATGTATTAGTATCCACCAAAGCCAATCCAGCTTTGTTATCATGTCTGACTCTTTGCAACCCCATGAACTGCAACACACCAGGCTTCCCTCACCATCTCCTGGAGTTTGCTCAAAGTCATGTCCATTGAGGCAGTGATGCCATCCAACCATCTCACTTTCTGTTGCCCCTGGAGGAGGGAACGGTAAACCACTCCAGTGTTCTTGCCGTGAGAACCTCATGAGCAGTATAAAAAGGCAATTCAACATATAAATGTTAAAAGATAAGCAGTCATGTGGCTTGGGGCCAGATATATATGTAATGACAAGAGAAGTTCATAGAACCTTCTAATACTGTCTGGAGACTCTTGAGAATGATTTCCTTTGGATGTAATGAAGTTAAGAGGCCTCCTGTTACATTTACATCAGTATTCTCCAAAATAATCTGATGTTTCAAAAACAAATGATCATTTGCTTGGATTCTTCAGGATTATGACTAGATTGAGTGGTTTATATGGTAGTTGCCAAGTGGTGGGAGGTAGCTTACCTGAAAATGTGTGTTTGTATTTGTTTTATTTTTTTTCACATTTTGTGAACAAAGCACATCTGTTAAGAATTTTAAATTAAAAAAAAATTCTTCATGAGCAGACTGGAGAGTCCAGTAAAGTCTAATCAATGGCAGGTTCAAGAATATTGATAGAACATTTCTTCTTCTGACCCTATTTTACTACAATTTCTTTCTAGCTGAAGGTAAGGACTTTCACTGGTTTTGACTGACTGGGACCATATTTCTAATTTACATCTCCTGAGTTTACAATTCACTGCAAAAAAGCCCAATAAAGGGGAAGCAAACAGAGTCTGCTGGAGAAATTCTCAGATTGAGTAATATACTGTTTAACGAAAGGATTACTAGAAACAACCATTGCTTGTTATTGCTACATGCAAGCAGTCTGCAACCTGAAGGAATAATTGCTGCTCCATGTTCTGTCTGAAACTTTCCTAAATAATTTCAATTCTACTGACTTTTTTTTTTTTGCCTTTTAACAAAGCTTTCAGCTTTCTAGACAATTTTGCTCCCATTTCTAGAAATCCATAGCTCATGGAAAGAGTGAATGACTCAAGACATCTTATAAACCTGACTTCATTTATCCTTACCATAGCCTTGAGAAGTAAAAGGTCTAGAAGCCCTAAGGGCCCCCTTTTCATATATCGAGAATGAGGTATAGAAAGGCCATAAATGACACAGAGGCAGAAAAGCCTCTAAAACACTAACAGCCTTCATACATTTATCTGTGATTATTAATTATAAGCATTGGTTGGCTCCAGTATTAGGTGATCTATGAATCAAGTAAAACTGTCTCTTTCCTTAAAGAGTTGTAGTATGTTAAGAGAGTTTGATGTTGAAGTTTGGAGTTGAAGCTGAAA
Organism: Budorcas taxicolor; assembly: GCF_023091745.1. Taxonomy (NCBI): domain Eukaryota; kingdom Metazoa; phylum Chordata; class Mammalia; order Artiodactyla; family Bovidae; genus Budorcas; species Budorcas taxicolor. Next base: position 99,149,699 of record NC_068915.1, on the reverse strand, counting down.
CTCCAATACTTTGGCCACCTGATGAGAAGAGTTGACTCATTGGAGAAGACCCTGATGCTGGGAAGGATTGGGGGCAGGAGGAGAAGGGGATGACAGGGGATGAGATGGCTGGATGGCATCACTGACTCGATGGACATGGGTTTGAGTAAACTCCGGGAGTTGGTGATGGACAAGGAGGCCTGGAGTGCTGCAATTCATGGGGTTGCAATGAGTCGGACATGGCTGAGTGACTGAAATGAACTGAACTGAACTGAGGAGAGTTTATGTATAGTCTATATTCTTATCATGTTAGATTCATGTGCAGAACCCAGGGTACCTTCTCAGTATTGCCTAAGTTCTTTGAGTTTCTCAAACATAAGAGATATACTATTAAAAGATATTTATGCAAGAGTTTGCTGATATGAATGCTTATAGCCAGGTGATTTAACCTGTCTTTCTTGGTCTGATCTAAGGGGCTTTAGTACCTAAATAATCAACCATTATATGATCTTTTATGTCACAAGGGTCCATTGATGGGAGGGCATATATACTTTCCAGGTTAGGAAAGATATCATCCATTTATTTTTCTAGTAGTCGTGTATGGATGTGAGAGTTGGACTGTAAAGAAGACTGAGAGCCAAAGAATTGATGTTTTCAAATTATGGTGCTGGAAAAGACTCTTGAGAGTCCCTTCGACAGCAAGGAGATCAAACCAGTCAATCCTAAAGGAAATCAATTCTGAATGTTCATTGGACAGACGGATGCTGAAGCCGAAGCGTCAATGCTTTAGCCTCCTGGTGCAAAGAGCCAACTCATTGGAAAAGACCCTGATGATGGTAAAGATTGAGGGAAAGAGGAGAAGGGGGAGGCAGAGGATGAGATAGTTGGATTGCATCACCAAATCAACGGACATGAGTCTGAGCAAATTCCAGGAGATGGGGAAGGACAGGGAAGCCTGGCATGCTGCAGTCCATGTGGCTGCAAAGAGTCAGACACACCTGAGCAACTGAATAACAACTATTGCCATAACTCAGACAGTGGGTACAAACCCAGCTCTCTACCCCTTGATCTAAAAGGTTGTAAATAAAATAGTAGATTGGATATTGGTCATGATAGATCATGGAACTGGTGGAAAGAATAGAAACAGAGAGGGAGGCATGAACCTGCTTGAATAAGGGGGGCATTTGAGACCTCCATGTCTGGAGGGTTTTGCAGGGCTCACAGGCAGGGATTGTTTAGGTGGCAGCTATATATGTCAGCAACTTTGTCTACTCTTACTCCCTAGTGGTAAAATAACAAGGGTTAACAGTTGAGTTGAGGAGAAGGTCACTAACTATGAGCTGAGTCTTCTGAACTCTGCTGTGTTTATTGTCTAAGGAAGAGACCTGTGTCTATTAGATACCTTTCTGGGACAAGTGACAGGTCAGATTAGATGGGCTGGAGAGAGAGAGAGGGCTGGAGGACTAGATACAGAAAAATGGAACAGGCAGGCTGTGTGCAGCCCCAGCTAGATTTATTTTAGCCCTTATAAATAAAAACATGAGCAGAGCCTCTCTACAGAATTATTTACAGAAGAATTTTAAGCTCCGGGCCCTTTCCAGGCTAAGCACTGAATGCTAAAGTTTATGATGGAGAATGACTTTGGCTACTGTGGCCCCAATTTGGACAAATCTGTCATTAACACCAGCATGGCAGTTATTTTACTGGGGGTGACAGATTGTGAGGTAGGGAGAGTAATTCAGACTATTACCCAGGTGGAAGCATGAAAGCTCAGTGATATATGAAGACCACTTAAATTCATTGTATCTTGTACATCACATCTTTGATAGATTATAGCTGTGGCATTAAAATGGAAATGGTTTCTCTGAGGCCTGACAGGGGCTGGGGTGACCTATGACCTCCCTCTGAGGAATGTGACTGACCGAATTATCAGTTAAGAGAAAAATCTATGGGGAATAGACTCACAGTGATGGCGAATCCCCCATGCATATATACCTATATATATTTTTAAACCTCGGGTGTGATGGAAAGCTTCAGGGCTCAAACCTTCTTTCTTCCTCTCCTGGGCCCTCCCCCAGCACCCTTGCCTCAACCCACGCTCGCTTCCTCCATTTCAGATCTCCTACGGGCAAGGCCCCTCATATTGATTGAAAAATTGTTATTAGAGATAGTAGGCCTCCTGCATGCTGCCTACTGATTTAATTTGGAAAACATTTAATTTTATGAAGCGGTAAATGATGGTGCCACGCTCCCCTGTGTTAGGGAGCAGCTGGTTCTTCACCTCCTCACCCGCCCAAATCCCAGGTGTCCTCTTGGCAATCATGTGCTTCCTTCCCCTTTGCTTAACAAGTTATTTCAATTTCTAAACGAAGGCTGAACAAGAGAAAGACAACATGCAAATCGAGCTCCCAGCCACCATTCACACGTGAAAAAGTTCCCCTGGAATTCCCTCAACTCAGCCCACCCCCCGCCCCTTCTCTGCATCTGTCATGAAAAAAACAGAGCCCTTGTTCTCCTCAGATTGTTTTCACCAATGACCTGACACCACCATCTATAATTAATTACATCATTTACATTAGACTATTGACTAAACAAATACATAAATCATAGGCAGAGTCAATAGGTGCAGACATATTTAATCATGTTCTAAATAATGATTACTGCTCCCATAATGCAATAATTATTTTCAGCAGCTGACTTGAATTAATCTTCTGTCAGTGTGCCATCTGAAAAAAAAAAAAAAGAAGATGAAGAAGGCAGCGCCGATGATGGAGGAGCTGTTCTCGTCCCTCAGTTTCTCTTCTTCCCATTCTTCCCCACGGGCCCGCCCTGCTCTCCATCTCTCTTTCCATGACCCCTCTGGCTTCTCTTTTCCTTTTCCTCTGCCTTTCATGTTTCCCTTTGTCTCTTCCCGGATTCATGTCTGTGTCTCATACTTGCTCTTTTTGCCACCTGTCTCTGTTGCTTGTTCTTCTTCTTTTCCATTTGTCCCGGGGTTGGACAATGCCCCTGGTACCATGTTGTCCCCCTTTCCACCCCCACCCTCCCTTCTTGCCCCAACCCTGCGGCCCTCCCATCACCTTTATTTCTAAATCTCTGCAGACAGTTTAAATGTTAAAGACTCAAAGAATCAGTTTTCTTAATAACTTATCCAGATTAGATTTTCTTTCTCTCCTGTTTGACAGCTTTTCCTAAATCATTTCCCACTTTGGAATGGCAAATTGATTAAAGAGATGGGATAGTTATAACACAGGAGTACTCTACAAATGCAATACTCATAATTTTTAGACTAATTTAGCTTTTGTCATTAGAGAGAAGAGAATAAATCAGTGTTTATAGGTCTACATGAGTACAACTTAGAAATGGAATCAACTCTTGGAAGTATATTATTTGGGATGGAGCATATGACAGGGAGTGGATGCTTTGCAAATAAAATAATGCCTCCTGTTCTTCTCCATATTTGTCTGTCAATAGGCGAGGCCGGTTATTAAGAGGTTGACAGCTTGAAGGAAACACATCAGGCCACAGTTTATGTAAATACCAATGATTTGAAGTATTAATTCTAAGAGACTGTGTGTGTTAAGGATGAATGCCAAGGGAGGGGGTGAGATGAACTGGAAGATTGGGATTGACACATATACATATTGGTACTATGTGTAAAATTGATAACCAGTGAAAACATACTGTAGAGCACCAGGAACTCTATTCAGTGTTCCGTGGTGACCTAAATGGAGAGGAAATCCAAAAAAAGAGAGGCTATATGTATGTGTATAGCTGATTCACTTTGCTGTATAGTAAAAACTAACACAACATTGTAAAGCAAATGCACTCCAATAAAAATTACCTAAAAAAATACCCATTTTGCAAGGTTGCAAAAAAAAAGGATAAATATAGAATAAAATTTTACACGCTGTCTTGTCCTTAGCACCGTCCTTGGTTTCTTTATCAGTTTATAGACAATTGTTACATAAGAGGGAAAAATCACTTTGGGTCAAACAATACGAAAGAGTTGGTGATGTTATTCCCTGTAGCTAGTTTCAACGTTTTTTCCTCAAAGCTTTTCTGCAATGATCTTTTTAATTAATGCTTGTCCTCAGGGATTTGTGATAAAAAAGAAAAGTCCTGGGTCACCATCCATGAAATGGGGAATACATTTCCTAACCTCTTTTCTTATTCTCATCCCAAAGGGTGAGCCGGCTGTGATCCTGGGAACACTCACGTGGTGTGTCTGGCTGGCCAGGCCCCTCTTACCCTTTCAAGCAATGACATTTTCTCTAGTCGTGTGCCAATTTAAGGGCCATGTAATAGGACTGTGATTGGAATTTGTCCTGATTAGTGATAATCGGGAAGACAGCCTTGGCAGGGAATATTTAGAATCGCACTCATAGAATATTCCTTCATTCAAAAAATATGTACTAAGTGTTTGCCTGTGGCAGATACTGTACTCGGTAACGGTTATCCAGAATAATCATCAGATCATAGTTGTTTGTAAAGCTACCTTCCTAAACTCCTGGTTAAATTCCACGAAGCAATTTTAAACAGAACTATTTTGAGAATAGCACACTAGACAATTGTAATGATTGAATATACCAGTTAGGATGAATTTTTTTTTTATATGAACCAGGTGTGTTCCAAACAGTTCAACAAAGTTGTGAGACTAATGTGAAACCAGTGAGAAATAATGGAAAAGGATGGATGCGCGTTTTGACTTTTTCCCATTTATGTTTCTGTTCCTAAAGGGAACATGTCTGTTCCTTACGTGAAAAGTCAGAGGACAGAGAAGCTTAAACAAGAGACCTAGTAAGGAGGGGCAGTGCTAGTAGTAAGAACGAAATAATTTCCCCATTCACGGACCAAAATCATAGTGCAGTGTGGAAGTATTAATACATACCTCAAACAGATCCTGCCTCTGAAATGACAGCATATTCTGTAATTTCTCCAAGGAACAAGGGAATACACAACTAACGTGGACTGTTGGAAACTTTCAGTTGTCATTGCTATTGCTTATTTATCAAGCACAACAAACACCTTAGTAAAAAAGGGTAAAACTTGTAAAGGAAAATGCAGTTTTCTTTTGTGAAAACAGGGGGAAAAATCTACTTCTTAGGGATATTGTTAAGTGTAGACAGCAATATTTATGGAAATGCAGTGCACCCGGCAATAGGCCACACACGTGGTGAAAGTGAAAGTCACTCAGTTGCATCCAATTTTTTGCGACCCATGGACTATACAGTCCATGGAATTCTCCAGGCCAGAATACTGGAGTGGGTAGTCTTTCCCTTCTCCAGGGGCTCTTCCAACCCTTGGATCAAGCCCAGGTCTCCCGCATTGCAGAAAGATTCTTTACCAGTTGAGCCTCAGGGAAGCCCAAGAATACTGGAGTGGGTAGCCTATCCCTTCTCCAGGGAGCTTCCCAACCCAGGAATCGAATCAGGGTCTCCTGCATTGCAGGCGGATTCTTTACCAACTAAGCTATCAGGAAAGCCCATATATACTGTGGGCTCTGATGCTGTTACTAAAGAATGATCAAGTACAGAGTTTTAGGGTATTTTGCTATTAACTGAAGGATGGATTAGTTCTTTTTAGATAGTTTTGAGTAGAACAAACTTTTGTATGGTTTTAATCCACCCCCAAGATATGTTTTTACACATTTAACTCCATTGTCAGTTACTGAATCTTTGATTAGTTAACCAGACTCATTCATGCAAAGAACAACTATGCATATTCTGAAATAGGTAGGCATGAAGAAATTCACATTCTAGAAGCAGAGGCAAGGGCACAGATCATTTTTGTAAAATTATGAAATGCAATGTAATATACTGTTCAGTAATCATCTGTTCTTGTAGTGGCTGGAACTTGCCAACTGTACAGTGCTTGTGATTACCATGATTATGTATATTGTTAAATCAGATTTAAGCTCATCACAGAGATAAATAAAAATCAAACTTTCTAAATCAGCAGGACAGTAGCTTCCTCTGCTTGGTCTGTGACTCAGTGGTTTATTCTAACACATCAGCCATACGTCCTCTAGCTTGCTTGGGGAGGCTGCTCTCAGTTGCTGTATAGTCAATGACATCATTTCTATGGATAAGCATCTTCTTAAATACAAAGAAGTTTGGGGGCAGTTATAATAAGCACTTCTTTGGGGGCCTATAGCAAAGAATTTGTAGTACTTCATAACCTAGCACATCAAGGAGCTTATATAAAAATGGAAGAATTGTGCATTTTGGCTACTGATTTGAAATATTTATAAAGGTAAATGAAAAAGGAGTCCACCTTTCCATCAGGGCCTGTGTTAGAGCCTGGTTAATATTGCATGATGAGTAAGCTATAAATAAACAATAAATAGAAATAAAAGTAGTGAATATAAAAATAATTATTGATATAAATAATAAATGAATAAAACATAGGTTTAAGGCTGAGATGGAATGGAACTCGATATGAAATTTAATTGAGCTCGATTTGGAGTTTAAGTCTTTTGGTACCAGTAGTTCAGCAAGGATTTCTGGACTTTTTTTTCCTTTTAATTTTAAATGAATGTGCTCATAGCTCCTGGCTCCTCAGGTCAGTCAACCAAAGATAACTATTACAGTAATTCTAAATAGCTGCCTGGGGGAAAGTATTTGGCCTGAGGATGGGTTTAGACCAGGGCGACCTGAGGTTTCCATTTTAAAAGGATCATCCCCTGCTCAAACAGTTTTGATCTGTCTTTTAAGAAGTCTTTGGGGAGCTGCACATTATTCCCTTTTTCTCCAGGAGAAAGCCGCAGGAGGAAATTCTTTACTTCAGTCTTCGGATTAGCCTGATTCACAGGAGCCTTCCAGGTCATTAACCAGCTGGGCTCTAGGAACCAAAATTTCCAAAAGTTGTTTGGGGGGAAAAGAGTTTTAGTGCTCTTCCTGCATGGACTCAACTTGTTAATTCTCCCAGCTGTTTACTTCCACGAGGCAGGCTGTAAGAGTTGACATTTTAGAAGGGAAACTCTGATCAGACGAACAGATCCCTTTGCCCCAGGTTATAAGTGATGGAGCCAGCCTCAAGTTGGTCAGTCAGACTCCAGAGGCTACACCAGAAGGGGCAGTACCCATGGCAACAGCAGAAGCCGAATCCTGTGGGGAATTCCAAGTTTTCCCATCAGTGAACCTGAGATCACTCTGTCTCTCCATCTCTCTATCTCCACATTCTTACCCATCTCTCTGCTTTCTCCTGCTTTTCCGGGTGCATTCTGCCTCCCGCCTAGTGCTCGATGCGCTCCTCAATGGAGTCTGGCACATGGAAGACAGTAAATATTTATTTCGTGTATGAATGACTGATAGACAAGGTGCTCTGAGTACAGGTACAGAGGTTACACTCCCTGATTCAAATCCTGCCCTGACCACTGTCTTGTCTTGTGTTTTTGGACAAAGTTTATACTTGGGTTCCATTTTTCTTATCCGTGAAATGGGAATAACTAGAGTCCCAAGCCCATGGGAAGGTTGTGAAGACTAATTGATACAACATAGCGATAATGATTAAGATGATAGTGATGTTGCTGATACTAATACTTGAAAAAAGACCTCAGGGAGAGGTCTCTTCTAATCCAAGTTGATAATCTCTGCAGTATTTGGACTGTTTATATTTTGTGTGATTATTGATTGATTCATTTAAAGTCCACCATTTTACTATGTGTTTTGTTTCTCCTGGGCTGTTCCCTTTTTTCTTCTTTTTCTAATTTAACTTGGCTTAATGGCAACCCACTCCAGTATTCTTGCCTGGAAAATCCCATGGATGGTGGAACCTGGTAGCCTACAGTCCATGGGGTCACAAAAGAGTTGGACACGACTGAGCGACTTCATTTTCTTTCTTTCTTTTCTTAAGCACTTTTAAAGATTGTTTTATCCCCTTTGTTGGTTTATTAGGTATAATGGTTTGTTACTTTAATGGTTGCTCTAGCATTTCTAGCATAGATCCTCAATGTATCACAGTCCACCTTCAAACGATATACCAGTTCATGTATAGTCTACATTTCTAGGGATGGTAATAATACTTCTATATTATGCTAGGATTAGGAAGTTCAGTTCAGTTCAGTTCAGTTCAGTCGCTCAGTAGTGTCCGACTCTGTGACCCCATGAATCACAGCACACCAGGCCTCCCTGTCCATCACCATCTCCCAGAGTTCACTCAGACTCACATCCATCAAGTCCGTGATGCCATCCAGCCATCTCATCCTCTGTCGTCCCCTTCTCCTCCTGCCCCCAATCCCTCCCAGCATCAGAGTCTTTTCCAATGAGTCAACTCTTCGCATGAGGTGGCCAAAGTACTGGAGCTTCAGCTTTAGTATCATTCCTTCCAAAGAAATCCCGGGGTTGATCTCCTTCAGAATGGACTGGATGGATCTCCTTGCAGTCCAAGGCACTCTCAAGAGTCTTCTCCAACATCACAGTTCAAAAGCATCAATTCTTTGGTGCTCAGCCTTCTTCACAGTCCAACTCTCACATCCATACATGACCACTGGAAAATACATAGCCTTGACTAGACGGACCTTAGTCGGCAAAGTAATGTCTCTGCTTTTGAATATGCTATCTAGGTTGGTCATAACTTTTCTTCCAAGGAGTAAGTGTCTTTTAATTTCATGGCTGCAGTCACCATCTGCAGTGATTTTGGAGCCCCCCCCAAAAATAAAGTCTGACACTGTTTGCACTGTTTCCCCATCTATTTCCCATGAAGTGATGGGACCAGATGCCATGATCTTCGTTTTCTGAATGTTGAGCTTTAGGCCAACTTTTTCACTCCCCACTTTCACTTTCATCAAGAGGCTTTTTAGTTCCTCTTCACTTTCTGCCATAAGGGTGGTGTCATCTGCATATCTGAGGTTATTGACATTTCTCCCAGCAATCTTGATTCCAGCTTGTGCTTCATCCAGCCCAGCGTTTCTCATGATGTACTCTGCATAGAAGTTAAATAAGCAGGGTGACAATATACAGCCTTGACGTACTCCTTTTCCTATTTGGAACCAGTCTGTTGTTCCATGTCCAGTTCTAACTGTGGCTTCCTGACCTGCATACAAGAGGTCAGGAAGGTGGTCTGGTATTTCCATCTCTCTCAGAATTTTCCGCAGTTTATTATGGTCCACACAGTCAAAGGCTTTGGCATAGTCAATAAAGCAGAAATAGATGTTTTTCTGGAACTCTCTTGCTTTTTCCATGATCCAGCGGATGTTGGCAATTTGATATCTGGTTCCTCTGCCTTTTCTAAAACCAGCTTGAACATCAGGAAGTTCACGGTTCACATATTGCTGAAGCCTGGCTTGGAGAATTTTGAGCATTACTTTACTAGTGTGTGAGATGAGCGCAATTGTGCAGTAGTTTGAGCATTCTTTGGCATTGCCTTTCTTTGGGATTGGAATGAAAACTGACCTTTTCCAGTCCTGTGGCCACTGCTGAGTTGTCCAAATTTGCTGGCATATTGAGTGCAGCACTTTCACAGCATCATCTTTCAGGATTTGAAATAGCTCAACTGAAATTCCATCACCTCCACTATCTTTGTTCATAGCGATGCTTTCTAAGGCCCACTTGACTTCACATTCCAGGATGTCTGGCTCTAGATTAGTGATCACAACATCGTGATTATCTGGGTCGTGAAGATCTTTTTTGTACAGTTCTTCTGTGTGTTCTTGCCACCTCTTCTTAATATCTTCTGCTTCTGTTAGGTCCAGACCATTTCTGTCCTTTATCGAGCCCATCTTTGCATGAAATGTTCCCTTGGTGTCTCTAATTTTCTTGAAGAGATCTCCAGTCTTTCCCATTCTGTTGTATTCCTCTATTTCTTTGCATTGATCACTGAAGAATGCTTTTTTATCTCTTCTTGCTATTCTCTGGAACTCTACATTCAGATGTTTATATCTTTCCTTCTCTCCTTTGCTTTTCGCCTCTCTTCTTTTCACAGCTATTTGTAAGGCCTCCCCAGACAGCCATTTTGCTTTTTTGCGTTTCTTTTCCATGGGGATGGTCTTGATCCCTGTCTCCTGTACAATGTCACGAACCTCATTCCATAGTTCATCAGGCACTCTATCTAGCACATCTAGTCCCTTAAATCTATTTCTCACTTCCACTGTATAATCATAAGGGATTTGATTGAGGTCATACCTGAATGGTCTAGCGGTTTTCCCTAGTTTTTCAATTTGAGTCTGAATTTGGCAATAAGGAGTTCATGATCTGAGCCACAGTCAGCTCCCGGTCTTGTTTTTGCTGACTGTATAGACCTTCTCCATCTTTGGCTGCAAAAAATATAATCAATCTGATTTCGGTGATGACCATCTGGTGATGTCCATGTGTAGAGTCTTCTCTTGTGTTGTTGGAAGAGGGTGTTTGCTATGACCAGTGCATTTTCTTGGCAAAACTCTCCATGGGGTCACAAAGAGTCGGACACGACCGAGCACATAGGCCAGGCCATACTAGGGTCAGGTTGAGCTACATGTAATAGAAAATCCAAAAGATCTGTAGCTTAAGAAAGATGGCACTTTGTCTCTCTCTGTGTAACAGACGTCAACAGAATGACATAGCCCCCTTCTGTCTTCTTTTGACTTTCCTGATGCATGGTTCACAGTGGCTGCCGGACTGCAAACAGGTTCAGCAGTACCACTGTTCTAGATTCTACATATATGCCTTAATATACAATATTTGTTCTTCTCTCTCTGACTTACTCCACTCAGTATAACAAGCTCTAAGTTTATCTACCCCAGTTCAACTGACTCAAATTTGTTCCTTTTTATGGTATGGCAGAAACCAACACCACATTGTAAAGCAGTTATCTTCCAATTAAAAATAAATTTTAAAAAGTGACTTCTGGAGCTGCAGCCATCATATCTGTTTTTCAGACAGATAGCAGGTGGAAATATGGAAAGGACAAAAGTGGTGATGACTTAAAAAAAACTCATGTATTTATTTATTTTTGGCTATGTGAGGTCTTAGTTGAGGCATATGGGCCCTTCAGTGGGGTGTGTGATCTTCAGAGCTCATGGGCTCAGTAACTGTTGCACACGGGCTCACTGCTCCAAGGCATGTGGGATCTTAATTTCCCAACCAGGGATTGAACCCATGTCCTCTACATTAGAAAGTGGATTCATAGCCACTGAACCACCAGAAAGTCCCCAGTGATGACTTTTTAAAGAAACTATCTTTGAAATCCCTAATGATGTTTTTACATAAATCTTATTGGTTAGAAATTATTGTCATAGCCTTCCTATTTATAAAGGAAGCTGAAAAATATCTTTTTAGTTGGCCCTATTATCATCATGAATAAACGTAGGGTTCTATTGCTGAGAACAAAGGGAGAATGGACATTGACTGAGCAAAAAGCAGTTTTTCCATGCCTCTTACAAGCTTAATGTAAAAATTGTATAAAATGCACATAAAACACATGGCACAGCCTCCTGCATGTGCTAATGACTTAGTAGATGTTATCTTCACAGAGTTAATTCAAAACAACCCTTTTTCGGAAGCGTTTTATAAGGGCAATTAGCTTTAAACGAAAAGGTCTCTTACCTACACTCCAATGAACTGGTTTTTCCCCTTCATTGCGGTGGCATAGATGGGGAGTCTGTGACACCATACATATGACAAACAGCGCAAGATCAAATAAATAAATCTCTTTCCTACTGTAGTGGTACAATATACCCTACATCTAATTGCCCTTTGTTGACTTGAAGAGTTATTAATCTTTGTTAGAAAGACATGCTAATTGTAGCTGATCAACCTGAAGGATAAGCAAATCATAAAGCCAACCAGGTAGAAGTCAAACAGAAAGAAAATGAACTTTTTTTTGGTCCTGAGGCCACCATATTTATTCACGAGGTGAAGCAAACAGTCATTTATTGACTCAAGTTCTTTCATTTACATCTTATCTCAGGCTATTTGCTTTAATAGTTTAGCACCCATCAGTTAGTAGAGAAGGCTGTCTGCTTCCACCACACAGATGCTGACATCAGCAACATCATCTTCAGCAGCACCATTACCTTCCCCATGGTCATGATTACCCCCATGTTTCACTAACCTACAATTAGTTTAGCCAGAGATAGTAAACAAAGGAAGCGCAGTCTGACTTCCCCTTGGCCTGCCTGCCTGGGGATGGACCTAGCTGAGCACTAACAGATAAGGCTATCATCATCTGGGGCAGTAGGGCTGGGAGGCAAGTCCATTAAAAACACAGGAGGCTTGACTTATCACTCCACGTGACTATGTGCTTTTAAATGTCGACAGCTTCTATAAAAATTCCATCTTCCTTGCATGGGGTCAACTTGACCTACTGCAGTGAAAACTGGCAAGGTGCTGACCGTTCACATTTATCTCAGCTAGAGCCAGATAACCTTGCCCCTTGGGCTAAAAATACCCTGGCTGCCCCAGCATCTTCTTTATCTCTCTAGCAATAATGACAGAAATGAGCCCTGGCCTTGGAAACGATGTTTGGATTTGCAAAACTGTGCATTCCCACCCCTGCTGCCCAAACACACTGGACCTTTGTTTTCAGGAATTGTGAGCACAGAACCTCATGCTCAAGGGTGAGCTGAGGACACCTGCAGGCTTTCTCAGGCTCCTGCTGCCCCAGGTTGCAGCTGCTTCTGAAGTCAGCGGATCCCTGAGCAGTTCTGGTGAGTTTCTCTTCCTTTTCGCTGAAGACGTGGAATTAGGAATCCAGAAGTCCTTGTTCAAGTCCTAATTTGTTACCAAACTGTTGGCCTTTAGCACACCACTCAGATTTTGGCGTCTCCACTTCCTCATGGGTAAAATAAGACAATAAATCAATTTTTCAATTCTTTCAACTTCTACAAGTCATGATTCTTTTCTCTGGCTATGATCTTCATAGCTCTTCAGCTGCCTGCCTCAGATTTTGCCTGCTTAAGCTTCAGTTGGTGGTTTGCTTTATTTAATCTCTTGTCTTTTGTCCTCCCTCTCCACCTGGGATGGCAATCACGTTATCCCTGCGTTGGTGGGTCATTTGTTGTGGTGAGCACCGCTATACCCTCCACGGCACATGTGAGCTGTCCAGAGTTTCAGAAGTTTCCAGGGATGATCTGAGATAAACAAGATGATGCTCTTGGTCTCAAGTTACTTGGGGCTACTGGTATGTTCCCGGTAGTTTATAAAATTATAGGAACAGAAAAGCTTTCCAAAGTGGTCTCAGTAAAATTCCAGAAAGCACAAACTCAGCAGAAGGAAACCTCGGTGCCTGGTTTTAGATATAACAGTGAGGCTTGGGACTAATCACCTGGACTGTCGTTTCAGTCATATTGGGAAGGAACAATCACATTGTACTCAATATAAGATGAGAGTCAGGCTTTTGGAGGGATAATGTTTGTTCAGCCAACCCAAAATGTGCATTAGTCGCTCAGGCATGTCACACTCTTTGCAACCCCATGGACTGTATCTCGCCAGGCTCTTCTGTCTGTGGAATTCTTCAGGCAAGAATACTGAAGTGGGAAGCCATTCCCTCCTCCAGGGGATCTTCCCGACCTGGGGATCAAACCCGTGTCTCCTGCATTGCAGGCAGATTCTTCACCATCTGAGTCACCAGGGAAACCCTTGCCAACCCAAGCTCAACCCTAATTTGGTTCTGTCCAGTATGGTATTGACCTGCCTGATCTGGAGTGTGTCTCTGGGAGTTTGCTCCTCAGATCAGAGCTGACAGGAGCGTGAAGTGAGCTGAGCGTGGCCTGAAATTGATACTGTAGATGGAGCCCAAATGTTTTAAACAGCCTATAAGCAGATTGTTATTAACGAACTTTGTTAATTATCAGCTAAAACTGTGTTTAAAAATGACTATTAAAGTGATGCTTGAGAAGCACAATCTATACCAAGGTGAGCAAGCCTTTGACTTGATTAGATCCCAATACCTTTCTCTTGATGAAATTGCCACTTATTAACATTCTCAAATGAGATGGAACTATAAATGTAAGTGGGTTTTAATACAATCATTTTTGAGGAAATGTCAAACTCCATCGCACATCTCTTTCCCGCCTCCTCCTGCAGTGGCAGAGTTCAGTGAAGGACCGAGCCAGATTAATGAGCGAGGGATGGAGAGGATTTTGGAGCCAAGGAAAAGACCACAAAGCCGATCAGTCTCTAATTTAATCATCTCAGTAGGCTATTCAGTGAGCTAGCATTATTGAGCTACCCAGATCGTATTTATGTATCCATGGAAGAAAAAACAAGGGAGAAACCAGGGCTGTGTTTATGGACATAAGGGAGACAGGAAAAGAGCAAAATTGTCAGCCTGTGATATCTGTGACCTGGAACCAGAAAGCATAATTGGCTGAGTAAATCCATGTAATTAAATTAAATATGAATAGCCACTGATTGAGACCTGCGCCACGGACAGAATATGCCGGCTGTTAATGACCCACAATTTATTTACACCTTGAACACCGTGTTTCCTTACTGCTCTAAAGTAGTAAAATTGCCTTCTTCCTGGTGAAATTTATTGCCATTTAAACATGCCAAAAGGCCATTCTGGCAGTCATTACAATAATCTATCATTTCTGCAACTGCTGGTATCCTGTGCTGTGGTCAAATTCAATCTGAGAAGGGTCAACAGAATTTTTTCCACCAAATGCTTCCCTCTTGACTATCATCAATTTACTTTTGTCAACAAAAAGGGCATTACTACGGAATGAAACAGAAGATCCCCTTAAGACCTCTAGCAAACACCGCGAGCTTCTCTACGTCTAGTATCGCTCCAGCCTGCAGATCTGTCTTTCTGCAAGTGTCTGTATGCATGGTTGGGTCGCTTCATGCAGAAGCGTGAGCCGGAACCCTGCCGCCTGTTTTTCTTGCCATTGACAAAAGAAGCATATCTGACAGGAGCATACACTCTTTATAGTTTCTGGTTTCTAGCAGGACTGGCATTTCCTTTGAAGGAAGAACTTTGGGGGCTTTAGAGATGAAACGTTGCTATTGTTAGTCAAACTGCTGTTTCCCTCTTTTCTGGATTCTTTCACTCCTCTTCGTTTTGATATGACATTGCTGGTACGAGTTCAGATCACAATTCCTACCACTGCACATGGCAGAGAACGTTGGCTCTGGGCTATAGAAAGGGAAAAAACAATTCTTTGTCACCAAGGTAAGCATTGAGATTTTCCCCACTCTGGAAAAATGAAATGGAAAATTGAAGAATAAGGATGGAGTTAATTCAATTCAACACACTTCATCTGTGTTTTTTTTTCTGACAGACTTGGAAAAGAGTGCTGTTGCCTTTTAGGGGAGGAAGGAGAGGCTTCCTTGGTGGCTCAGGCAGTAAAGAATCTGCCTGCAATGAGGGAGACATGGTTTGATCCCGGGTCATGAAGATCCCTTGGAGAAGGGAATGGCTTCCCACTTCAGTATTCTTGACTGGAGAATTCCATGGATAGAGGAGTCTGGCAGGCTACGGTACATGGGGTCACAAAAAGTCAGATACGACTAAGTGACTAACACATGCTCAGTAAAGAGAGGGACTTGGTTAAATGGAATCATCTCTGTATTTTTTCCCTTGGTCAATATTGCAGGACATAGCCTCCATTTCAGCTCTCTGTGCCTGGGAAGCTGTAGGCCAGCGGAACAAGTGACTCTTATCTGCATTGTAACTACATAGAGATGCCTGTGTTGCCCCTCAGCCATCACCTGGTCATGTAGGCTGGGAATAGGTTATGGTTTATAATCAGCAGGTTTAATCTCGAATGGTCAGACTACAAACTTGAGGATGATACAGTGTTTACAGTGTGTTTTTTTGGAGTGGATAGGATAAAAAAATTAATTTTTTACAGTTAGTAGCAGTCTTTTATTTCTTTGATCATATAAAGCAGCAGTTCCGAACCTGTTTGGCATCAGGGACCAGTTTCGTGGAAGATAATTTTGCCATGGACCAGGGTGGGGTGAGGTGGGGTGCTTTCAGGATGATTCAAGTGTATTGTACACCTTTTTTCTATTATTATTACATCAACTCCACCTTGGATCTTTAGGCATTAGATTCTGGAGATTGGGGACCCCTGATACTTTCACATTATATCAGTTACCTACATTTTATTTTTTTGCAACAAGTCTAAGCAGCCTTTTTTCTTCCTAGGAAACTGGATTTTTTATGGGGTAGAGCTGACTTTTTAATCATGTATAAGGACCTTGACAAGCAGAGAGTGTTGATCTTTGGCTTTTCTTGATGCCTATCTTACCATTAAATTTGTTAGGTTTAGTTTGTGTTTAATTTGTCTACTTTTGACTTTATATATCATAGGGGAAACTTTGGAATTTGGGCTAATTTAGATGTGGCCATTATCTTTTTCCAGGTTGTTAATATTTTATTTTATGCTTTATGTTTTTTAAGCTTTAAGAACCAGTTTACAAACCCAAAGTCACTAAGGCTTTCTCTGAACTTTGTCTAGAAGGTTTGTATTTTTAGCTCTCCTATTTGGTTAGTTATCTATGTTGAGTGTTTAATTATATATTTCAAAGATAAGAATTGAAGCTCAATTGTTGCAAGGTTGCTTTTCAAAAAGATTATCTTTTCTCCATTAAGTTTCCTTAGCAACTTTGTTGAAAATCAATTGACTGCATATATGTGGATCTATTAGCCAATTTTCTGTTTTGTTCAGTGGATGCATATGTCCATGTTTTTATCAAACCATATAGACTTCATTACTCTAGCTTTTTTCCCAATAAAAGCATTTAATGTCTTTGTTGAATCATTCGAATATTTATTCTAGGCAGCATCATAACAAAGAATGCATTATTCCTGCAGGGAAATCTGCAACTATGAGAACCAAACTATGCTAATGTAAGCATTTTAAAATTGATCATCATCTGCTTAGTTTCGTTAGACAAGTAGGGAGTAGCAACTCATAGAGAAATGGATATTCTATGGAAGTCCTTGAAGTAGCTAATAACAGAAATAACTATGATTTATTATTGTTTATTAAAGGTTAAGTGGTCTACTAGGTATTCTATCTACTATTTATCTATATTAATTATTAAGAAATTCCTCTTAGGTATTAAAATTCACCTAATTAAAAAATAGAGCTTATATAAGAATTGCCCCAATTTTTGCCTTCCCCCTCAAATAAAGCTTAAGTAGAGCAAATGCCTCGTTGAAAGTCACACAGGCAAAAATGGTAGGAAATAGAATAGGGATTTAAACACAGAGGTGTCTGAACTCAGTGAATATACTATTAACCTTATGCTAGGAACTCTTAAACAATGTGCAGTATTCTCTGGAAATCTCTGGAACTGAAATCTGTGTTTGACTATTGTAAATACGTTGTCTGATTTTCAGCTGTCAATTTTTTAAAGAAATTTTTTTAGTTTTTTATTTTATTTTGGAGTATAGTTGATTAACAATGTTGGGTTAATTTCAGGTGTACAGCAAAGTGATTCAATTATACACATATGTTCTTTTTCAAATTCCTTTTTTACTTAGGTTATTACAGAATATTGAGCAAATTTCCTTGTGCTATGCAGTAGGTCCTTGTTGATTATCCATTTTAAATACAGTAGTGTATATTTTGTCAATCCAAGACTCTCAGTTTATCCCTTCTCCCCCTTTGGTAACCATATGTTAGTTTTTTATGTCTTTGAGTCTATTTCTTAGAAAACACTTCATATTACAAAAAATTGATTGTAGAAAGAAATGGAAAATATAAATAAGAAAAGAAAATATTTATTATGCTGGTAATAAAGTCATGAATAATTCTACAACAATAGAGATAATCACTGTTAATATCTGGGTGTATATAACTGCATACCTCTTTATCTATCTACCTGTATATACTTATAAAACATATAGGCACAGTGTGAGCTATATATAAGATGTTTGCAGGACTGCTGCTCATAATAACAAATACGTGCAAACAGCCTGAATATTCATCAAAATAAATTGTAGTCTATTTATAAATGGAATAGTATATAGCAATCAAAAAGGAAGGGAGTGAAGCTGACCACACACACAGATAAATCTCAGCAACATAGTTTGGAGTAAAAAAAAATATCTCCAAACATTAGATACAGCATGATATCCTTTAAATCATTAAGACAAAACCAACAAAGCCACTGCATTTTGTACCTAAGCTCTAGAAATACAGATAGGTGTGTTAGAAGTTGGAGAGTTTGGTGCACAGGTGTCAACAGGAGTGGAGGAGTTGCCTGCTGTCCAAATTTGGGGAAGAAACCCCGAGTGTTAACACTCTACAAACCAGTTTCTTTCTTTCTTTTTTTTTTTTTCTCAATTCTCATCTCTTTTCAAGCCATCAGTATCTCAGTCTTCGCACTGCTGATGTCTTAATAAGAGAATCCTGGGCATTGTAGGATGTTTAGCAGCAGCCCTGGCCCACTCCCACAGTTGTGATAATCAACACATTCTCTAGACTTTGCCAAATGCCCCCTGCTGGGCAGAACTGTCCCTGGTTGAGAATCACTGCATTAGGAGAATGCACATCTACTGTTACGGGCTCAATGTTACTAATTGAGCCCATAACACCATTCCCTGGTGGCTCAGAGGTTAAAGTGTCTGCCTGCAATGCTGAAGACCTGGGGTTTGATTCCTGGGTTGGGAAGATCCCCTGGAGAAGGAAATGGCAACCCACTCCAGTATTCTTGCCTGGAGAACCCCATGGACGGAGGAGCCTGGTGGGGTCACAAAGAGTCGGACACGACTGAGCAAGCGACTTAACATCAATGCTACTGATAAAGCAGATCTTGCTATAAAAATTCTCTGTTTTTAAAATGCAGGTAATCATCACTTAGGGCTATCCATCCTATAAACACTACAAAATTTAGTTCCCTGTTTGGTTGATTTTGGTGTTAGGAGAGCCTGCTGAAATAACACAGCACAGTCCACTAAAATGACTGGCTACAGAGATGGATTTTGCGGTTTTATTAAAAAGCCCTTTGTAAAACCCACTGACATATTTTTGTTGGCTCCTAGGGAGCTCTGTTCTGCAACATCATTGATTCTCTGGGCTGGATGGTAGGGGACTCGTCCTGCTGGGTGACCTCTGGGAAGCCACTGGGCTCCATCAATTCCATATGAGAGGAAAAAGGAGCAGTCATAACAATTAAACTGGCTAGCCTAGAAGGCCTTCTGAAGAAAGGTCTACGTGAGGACAAACTTGTAATATTTATTGTGATTATCAGCCCCTCAGGGGCCTTTTGAAGAATTCTGTCTGATTTATCAGGCAGCTGCCCCACAGATACGCATGGAGGGAGAGGGGCAGGATTGGGGGGTGGGGTGGGGAGCAGTGATGAGGCTGATGCATGGATGGCAGTGCTCCAAGGGTGACCTCATATTTACCCCCCAGATGTTCAGATCATTTCTAAGTATCATCACCATCTTGGTGTGATGCCATTTTCTGTTCTTGCTAAACTTTGGGAAGCAAGGAAGGCTTCAGAATTTTAATGCTCACTTTAGCCTGTGAAGGACGTGGTAATGCTCCAAAGTAGCCTGACCTTTTCATTGTTCATTGCCGATTGGTTGACTGACCATCCCTATTCCCCATTCCAACTGCTTCAGCAACCTTCTTGTCTTTTTCCCTCCTTAGCACCAGGTACAAAAGTCTACGGAGGCCCTGACCTTTTCCCGTATATTTTCTTACCAAGATTTTGTTTATCTTATGCCAGCCCATTTTTTCAAGGTGAAAACTAAATGAGGGAATTAAAGCTTAGCAGAAAAATCAAAATCAGTGAATGTTTGTATCAAGACTTACTCTTTCATCAATCAAAAAGGAGCTATGTGATAGGCGAGCTTGTAAAAGAAGCTGGGCATTGTCCTTAACAACTCAAATAAGGTAGACTTTTTTCTTCTTAAATTAATTTGTATTGGAGTATACTTGCTTTACAATGTTGTGTTAGTTTCTACTGTATAGCTAAATGAATTAGCCACACACATATATAACATATATACAGATACCATCCCTCCCTTTTGGACTTCCTTCCCATTCAGGTCACCACAGTGCATTAAGTAGAGTTTCTTATGCTATGCAGTATATTCTCTTTAGTTACTTATTTTATGTTGTTCAGTGGCCCAGTCATGCCTGACTCTTTCTGACCCCAGAGACTGCAGCGTGCCAGGCTTCCCTGTCCCTCACCGTCTCCCGAAGTTTGCCCAAGTTCATGTCCTTTGCTTCAGTGATGCCATCCAGCCCATTTTATACATACCTATTTTATACATAGTATCAATAGTGTATAAACGTCAATCTCAACCTCCCAATTCCTCTCACCGCCACCCCCTTCCTCCTTGGCATCTGTATGTTTGTTCTCAACATCTGTGTCTCTATTTTGTTTCGCAAATCAGGCCATCTATACCATCTTTTTCCTAGGGGTAATGAAAATAACTTTAAGGAATTATACTCAGATTCCAGTTAATTCTAAACCAGAAGGTGATACGTATAATAAAAATTTCCCTTTCAAATATTTTTCAAGCATCTCCTTGTCTGTTACTAGCAGTAACTCTGGCTGTCTCCTTGTTATTTAAGGAAATCTTTAAGCCTCTAATTACCCCAATACTTTTCTAAGTGGCTGTATTTCCAGGATATCCTGACTACAAGTTGTTGCCACTGGTGTCATTCTTGCCCATTATGTGCAAAGTCGCTTCAGTGGAGTCCAACTCTTTGCAACCCCAGAGATGGTAGCCCACAAGTCAGGGGATCCTCCAGGCAAGAATATTGACTTGTGTTGTCATTCCCTTCTCCAAGGCATCTTCCTAACCCAGGGATCAAACCCATATCTTTTTATGTGTCCTGCATTGGCAGGTGGGTTCTTTACCACTAGAGCCACCTGGGAAGCCCATTAGGGTAGGAATATTTACCCTACAGGCCATTGCTGGAATTCATATCTGTCACCTGGAAAGCATAGAGGAATTAAGGAAAAAAGAGGTACGACCATCTTCCATGAACATGCTTTCAAAAAAATAGCGTTAAAAGGCTGACAAAATTAATTATTTTGATGTTGAAAGCAGAGAACAAGCTCTGGACTGTGAGACAGAGGAAAGACAAACTTTAAATAAATCTTTGCTTTCTGATATTGACTCTAAGAATATTATATTGAATCCATTGTCTATTGCTGGCTAAGTCTATTCTCAAAATGTCCATATTTCTCTGATATAGAATAGGACATACCCGTGAAAGGAGGCTGGGGTGTTGAATCCATCACTGAAGTAGTGACAACCCTGTCAGCTTTAACTAGACAGAGGAAGCAATCGTTTAGTATGATCTTCACCACTTACAGATAAAGTAATCACTAAACACATGTTAGATGACAAAAAGATGTCTCTTCAATGACAGCTTCCTGAAAATGAAGAGCTGAGTCTCACCAGGCAATAGAAAGCACACAAACTAATACAAATCCAGGCTTTTACTCCCCACTATTAAACCGTCCTTCCTGACACTTAAGTACTAGGCTTATCTCTCAAGGGATTAACTAAGAAATTATTGCATGCTGGTTGCACTCTGCTAAGATTTTTTTTTTTTTGAAGCTGTCTTCTACACCATTATCAAAGACTATTTTGAAGTGGATAGAGGTCTACTGGGTACTTTGTAAGCAATTAGTACCACCAACTAAAGGAATTATAATAAAGAAGTTCATTTGGAGTGATACTGAAAAAAGCCCTGAATTAGTCCATTTTCTTTCTGCATTTTAGGTGGAATAAAGACTGCTTTAGATTGTGAGTTCCAAGAAGGCAAGGACTATGTCTATCTTTTTTGTGCTATATTCTCACCTCCCAGGGTATAAAAATTTAAATTTGTAGGATCACTGAATCAATGCTTGCATTTGCATATGTAAGTTTCCACATGCAATTTCATTGAAAAAGAGAATGATGGCCAAGTTGTGAATTCCTCCATGGCATTATAATTTGTAACATTATTGAGTATTTACTAGGCTCAAGGCACTTTTAAAGGTGCTTGACATGTATAGACACATTTAATCCTCTAACAATCCTATGTAGCAGGCATGATTTTAGTCACAAGTTTCATATGAAGAAATTAAAGCTTAGAGAGGAAAAGTAACTTGCAGCTGGAACCAAAATTTGAACTTAGGTCTTCAGAGTTTAGATAATCCACTATACTGTTTGAGTGCCATTTATTGTTTACTAAGATTAGTTCTAGACTTGGGGATTCCACTACTTTGGTGAGGTGCAAAGTGTGAAGTGTTAGCCGCTCAGTTGTGTCCGACTCTTTGCAACCCCATAGACTTTAGCCTTTCAGGCTCTTCTGTCTATGGGATTCTCCAGGCAAGAATTCTGGAGTGGGTTGCCTTTCCCTTATCCAGGGGATCTTCCTGACCCAGTACTTGAACCTGGGTCTCTTGCATTGTAAGAGGATTCTTTATCATCTAAGTCACCAGGGAAGCCCAAAACTTTCTTGAAATTCCATCACCTCATTTCCCCTTCTTTCCCCTTTCTTCCTCCTTGCTTCCAACTCCTTCCCCTTTTTTCTTCCTTCTTGCCGTTCTCTGCTCCAATGGGGTAGTTCATTTTAAGAACTAGGCTCCAGATTGTCAAAGACAGTGAGGGAAGAAATCATTCATTCCCTTCCTAGCTTCCCTTTTCTTAACTCCTTTTCAGTGTTGCTGCTTGTGATAATCGAGGATGTACCATAAGTATTTATTTCTCTCAAATAAAATTAAGAGAACAATTTAACTTCGAATGTCTAGATTTTTATTTTTTGTTCTGAGCTTAAAATTCTAACTCCATCCCTCACTGTCTTTCCCTGCTTCTTTTCGCCTGTTGATTCAACTGTGAAATGCAGTATTTCTGATGGTTGTGATGATGAAATGACATGATATATATACAGTGCCGCCATAATGCTTTGTTCAAATGGTGAAAATTCAGTAAAAATTTAGCTTTTCCCTTTTCCTGGCTGTGTGCCTTCTTGGAAAGTGATGACTAAGCTGTGATATCAGAGAGTAGGGCATGAGAAGAATATGAGGATGAAACAAACTTAGGTATAGTTTCACCCAGACAAACCTTAGGTATTTAATGCCATCATGGTGCTTTCTCTTAAGAGTCTACATCCACTTTTTGCTCAGGAAGAAGGGTCTCTCTTGGCTATGTTCCATATGATGGCCCATTTTAATTCCTCAGTAGGAGTCACTAAGTGAACCAATGGCAAATCTTCAAATTCTTTGTGTGGATTTTGAAATTTACCTTTTTTGAGTTATTGTTTGAGCCACCTGATCCAGAGTTCCAGCGGGTCTCCTGGAGCTGTGCCCAGTCCTTGGTTTTAACATTCCTGAAAGGAACCATTCAGCTGCTGGTGCAGTCGAACAGTCATCTAGCTCTTCCTCTTGGCCCCTGAGGCTGGTACTGTGGTGCTTGAAAAATAGAAAAGCCAAATGAAGAAGACATTTCCCCACAGTTATAGCAACTTTACCCTGCAGAAGGAAATGGTAGCCCACTGTGGTATTCTTGCCTGGGAAATTCCATGGACAGAGGCGCCTGACAGCCTTCAATCCATGGGGTGACAGAAGAATCGGACATGGCTTAGCAACTGAGCATGCATGCACACATATGAACTTTGGCTTTGAGTTTTGGAGAGTTATAAATGAGACATCGCTGTAGGAGCAAATTCAAGTTTTTGGGGGGCCCGAAACTTAAACAGTTTGCGAGTGTGCATGCTCAGTTGTGTCTAACTCTTTGCTACCCCATAGACTGTAGCCCTGCAGACTCCTCCATCTGTGGGATTTTCCAGGCAAGAGTATTGGCATAGGTTGCTATTTCCTTCTCCAGGGGATCTTCCTGACCCAGAGATTGAACCTGAGTCTCTTGTGTCTCCTGCATTGGAAGGTGGATTCTTTACCAGCTGAGCCATTGGAGAAGCCCTGTAAAATTCAGGTAGTATCATTTAAGAGAAAATATCAAACTGTCCTTTGAATGTATAGCCAAAGCCTCTGACAAGGCTTTGGAAAGAGCCCATGCAATCTGAGAGACTCTGCGCATAAACTTCATGAGCTTTGCATTGAATTCATCCATGGTCAGATGATTAAATCAATTAAAGTCTTTTTCATCATCAGCTTGTACCTCATCTAGGCCCATTTTATTGGGAGGTCATGATGATTTGTATGAAAATTTTGTTTTCATTTTACTTTCTTTTTAACCTGTCTGAAGATAGTTTTTTCCTGTTTTGGAATTACCAGAAGCTTCCAAAAATCATTATAAAAGCTTCCACACATACTATAAAAGGACCCTTGGCAAACAGATTATAGTTGTTGATTTGTAACGCTAGCTAATGTATTTAAGCATATACCATACGCTAGACTCTGGGATTAAAAACCTTATACATAGTTTCCTGTTTAATTCTCACATTATCTCTATGACATATCTGCTGTATATTTTTCTCACTCGATAAAGTAACTTGCTCATTCTCATACCCAGTGGATGGAAGAAAGGCCCGTGTGATTAGATGAGAATCCAGTTGTTAACTACTTTGCTGTAATCTTAGGATTGAATGTGTAGCGGGTGGGAGATACTAGCTGTTCTGTGTGCAGTGGAAACAGTTGTTGTTCTTCAGTCACTAAGTCTGACTCTTTGCAACCCCATGGATGCAGCACGTCAGGCTTCCCTGTCCTTCACTATCTCCCAGAGTTTGCTCAGTCATGTCCATTGAGTCTATGATGCCATCCAATCATCTCATCCTCTGACACCTCCTCTCCTCCTGCCTTTAATCTTTCCCAGCATTAGAGTCTTTTCCAATGAATTAGCTCTTTGTATAAGGTGGCGCTTCAGCTTCAGCATCAGTTCTTCCAGTGAATATTCAGGGTTGATTTCCTTTAGGATTGACTGTTTTGATCTCCTTTCTGTCCAAGGGACTCTTAAGAGTCTTCTCCAGCACCACAATTTGAAACCATCAGTTCTTCAGCCCTCAGTCTTCTTTATGGTCCAACTCTCACATCTGTACCTGACAACTGGAAAAATCATAGCTTTGACTATACAGACCTTTGCTGGCAAAGTGATGTCTCTGCTTTTTAATACAGTGTCTGGGTTTGTCATAGCTTTTCTCCCAAGGAGCAAGCATCTTTTAATTTCATGGCTGCAGTCACCATGGAAACAGTACACTTTTAAAAATTAGGCAGTCTGGGATCCAGTTCTCCTTCCCCTCATCCTCCTTCCTCCCCACTTCCTTAACTAAGTAACTGTGCATCCATTAACAAGTGAACCTACTTCTCCTATACCCCAGATTCCTCAGTTGTAAAACGGGCGAACAGTACTCTGCTTGAAAACTGTTGGCTAGATCATCTATTCCTTGAGGTTTAAGTTCTATAATTATTCAACCACTGTTCAAGTTCCTAAACACCTGTCTCAGTATTTGCCTGATTTCAGATCTTAAATAAATAACTGACATCCAAATGTTGTCCCAGAGTTTAGGATGGAGCCAGCCATCAAACAGAAGTCTCCAGTAGAATGAGCCAGTGCTGAGACTTTGAAAAACAAAGATCAGTCTGAAGAAGTTCAAAGGAAGGAAGAAAAAGGTATGTTCCTAGTTAAATGCACCCATGTTGAACTGAAGACTGAGAAAAGTTCTTTTTATTTTATTTTATTTTATGTTGGACTGACTTTTAAGAAAACAATCTTGGGAGTGTTTATTTTATAACTCTAACAGCGTCCAAGAAAATGTGGACAGCCAAACTCTGAAAAAGCACAGTTGTGAATAGAACTCATTTTCAGTAAGCAGAAAGCCCTTTCCTGTCCCCAAACCTCCATGGTCATAGTGAAACTGTCCCCCCACAAGAAGAGGACGAAATACACTGTCAACTGGGTAAGGCCTCCTGGGCTAAGAAGTCTTCCTCTGATGCCTCTTCTTGGGTCAGACCACTTGAAAGCAAGTTCTCCATTGTAAGAAGGGAGAGGAAGCCATAGTCCTTATACTTTGGCAGGTATTTCAGCCCAGATTATGATTTGGTGATTTGGGGAGTAAGATGTTGTTTTAGACCAGAGTGGACTATGGTTTGTGTTTTGCAGTAATGACAATGTGTATCAGGACAGTATGTCTCTTTTCTTTGTGAGTTCTTTAGTATTTAAGCAGTTACAACAAAACAGGTATTTTATAGATCTGAGCTTCTACAAACCAAATTTGTTCAAGATAACTTTAGATGGTATAATGGCCTCTGGTGTGTGTGTGTGCACTGCTGATATCCAAAAAGCAGAGAATAGAACTGGAGATGAGTGAAATGATAACACCATTAGTTCTTAATATGTATATGTACATTGTACTTTTGTTAACCCTTTTAAATACTTTTTCGAAGTACTAAAATCCTATTGCTGTTAATTTGTGTTTAAATTATTGATGAAATCTACTTGTGGATATTAAAACATATTTATCATATTAATAGTATAGATTGGGATTGTTTTTTTTCTTTTTTTTTACAAATTTTTACCCAGCTTGTGAAAAATGTGACAATGCTTTCATGGAAAAGAACACCAGAGTACTAAACTCTAAAGACAGGGTTTTAGTCTAAGTTCTGTTGCTGCTGACTCATGTAACTATGAGCAAGTCCTTCAGTATCTCTGAATCTCAGTTCCCCTGTCAGCAAATTGGTATAATAATAACAATAATCTTTGCCTTTCCATAGACTGAAGCAGTGACCAAATGAGTTAATAAATGTATGGAATTTAAATGCTATGAAAATGCAAGTTGCATTTTTGCTTCAGATATTGCTTCCAATTCTAGCTCTAAAACCTAGAACATACAGAGAACACAGTTAGGCAGGAAAGAATGTGACAACATCTAACTTCATGGCAAGAAGAGCTTATTTCTCTGGTTTTCTGGCTAGACTACACATAGGCATATGGTTGTGATATCTGTACTAGATTAGAAGAGTTGCTTAGAGATAGAGAGTTTATAAGCAACTGTATGATTTAACTGTAAAATATTAGACAAGTTCTTCAAGTGCAGATGGCTAATAGAAGGGGTCTAATGTAATACATGGTCTTCCCAGTTGGTGCTAGTGTTAAAGAACCCGCGTGCCAATGCAGGAGATAAAAGAGACACAGGTTGATCCCTGGGTCAGAAAGATCCCCTAAAGGAGGGCATGGCAACCCATCCTAGTATTCTTGCCTGGACATTCTCATAGACAGAGTAGCCTGGCAGGTTACAGTCCACGGGGTCACAAAGAGTCAGACGTGACTGCAGTGACTTAGCACACACGCAATGCAGTACCTAGAGGCTTTCAAGCTGGTTGTGCACCAAAATATGTGGAGTTTTCTAAAATCACAGGCTTGTATGTTTCTCCCCTGGAGATTATTGATCCAGAGGTCTTCAAGTCCTGGGCATTTGTACAGTTGAGAACCAATGCCATGTCTATATTGACAGGTTAAAGTCATTGGCATGGAATATGTGAGGTGCCTGTTTCTGCTGGTTCTGGTTGGAACTTGCCAATGATGTCAGTCACATTGTGTCACTTGTCATTAACACCCAGGTCCTCACTCTTATGTTCTCTTCATCTTGCAGGCCTTCCAGGTAATCTTTTTTTTTTTGGGCCCATCTCCTGAGCTTTCAGGTTCTGCTCTAACCAAACAACCTTCTGGACATTCCTTCAGCCCCACCCACTTCTGACTGAAGTCATCACAAGTTTCATCCATCAGAAATGCTTCCATTAAGGTAATCTGTCTTAAAACCACCCTGTATCTCAGTCTTCCATGACACATTTCCAGACTGAGGAGATGAGAAGTAAGGGTGCCTGCCTACCCTACCCTACCTCCCTGGATTTTATGAATAGAGGGAGCAGTATTTTAGATAGACAAAGCTGGCAGTAGGGAACAGAATGGATGTGAAGGAAGAAAGCATGGGGGCTAGGACGTCACTAGAATTTTATTGCTTTGGTCCAGAGAGATGGTGGGAAAATGATGCCATTTCCTATATGTATGTACGTGCGTGCTCAGTCATGTCTGACTCTTGTGACCCATGGACTGTAGCCCGCCAGGCTCCTCTATCCATGGAACTTCCCAGGCAAGAATACTGGAGTGGGTTGACATTTCCTCCTCCAGGGGATCTTCCGGACCCAGGGATCGAACCTACATCTCTTGCATCTCTTGCATTGGCAGATGCCATTTCCTAGCTGAATGAAATAGGGATGAGAGTGGGAGGGAAGAACAGAAGAGATGGAACCGTCTGAGGAGAACCACCAGTTTCATCTTAAACATTCAGGGAATTTAGTGGTCATAGTCCTTTTTGTTAAACAGTGACCCACAAATGCGTTTTCACTGACACACAGTACAGCAGCAATGGCCTGCATCAGCTGAGAGGAACTTTGAGATCTTAATGCTTATTCTCTCTGGGGTGTGTTCGCGGGTGCCTCACTTACCACGTCTCTTAGTCTCTTCCTCTGAGAATCATGACATCGGCTGGGTCTACCATACTTGAGAATAGCATGCCATATACACACCACCTTTCTGGTTTTCTTATGTGATAAGGTATTTTAATTAATCCAATCTGAGGAAGAAAGGACATATCAAAGGTAGCCCAGGGAATGGACATCACGAGTGCGGCTGCTCATTGCCACCTCCCGAGTTATGCATTTTGCCCCTAGATTTTAAAGGCCTTGTCCTGCACTGGGTTTGTTAATAATTGACATCCAGGGAATTGCACTGGCATCGAGATGGGTCTATTCAGGCAGGGCTTCCCGGACTGAGGCAGCATGCCGGTCTCAACAGAGAACTCTGTTTATCACTTTGGAGATGCAATAAAAATAACAAATGCCCAGAGTAAACCTAATTCACTATGCTACTTAGTATTTGAAATACATAAATATGTCAAGCAAAAGACCTCTAATAGACCCTTTTATCCTGGTAATAGTGTACATATAATTTTCCTCTCATTAGTACAAAAACTACCTAGGGAACTCTCGGCCCATCCTTCATCCATTTAATCTGCATTAGCTTACTTTTACCTTGTGTTTAATCTGCTTTCCCTCAAGGTATTTTGAATAAATCAATAGGAATACATGATTGTTTAATGATTTTTAGAAGAGCTCCCTTCGACCACAGCTGCATGATTTAGAATGACTAATTCCACTTTTTACAATTGATTCTTCCCTGTGTGGACCATCCATTTCTGCCAGGCCTTTGTGAGAGAATTCTACAGCAGACTGCTGCCTACTCCTGGGGCTCCTGGCAGCCGGATGGTGTGCTAGCTGGCAGCACCCCCTCCCCTCATCACCATCTGATTAAGCAGCACATCAAGGCCTGCTCTCAGCCCCCCTGCTCAGCTGCTCCTTGGAGGTAATTTTCTGGGAGCACAGAAGTGTCCAATTTCAAAATCTCTTTCTTCCATTTCTCTTTTCACTGTTCATGCCTGGGAACTGGTTGTTGTTATTCAGTTGCTAACTCATGTCTGAGTCTTTGCGACCCCATGGACTGAAGCACACCAGGCTTCCTGGTCCTTCACTCTCTTCCGGAGTTTGCTCAAATTCATGTCTGTTGAGTCACTGATGCTATCTAAACATCTCATCCTCTGCCACCCTCTTCTCCTTTTGCCTTCAATCTTTCCCAGCGTCAGGGCCTTTTCCAATGAGTTATCTCTTTACATCAGGTGGTCAAAGTATTGGAGGTTCAGCTTCAACATCAGTCATTCCAATGAATATTCAGGGTTGATTTCCATTAGGATTGACTAGTTTGATCTCCTTGCTGTCCAAGGGACTCTCAAGAGTTTTCTCCAACACCACAGTTCAAAAGCATCAATTCTTTGGTGCTCAGCTTCTTTATGGTCCAGCTCTCACATCCATACATGATTACTGGAAAAGCCATATCTTTGACCGGGCTCCCCTTCAAATACACTCAGAATTTCCTGAATATTCTCATAGAACAATGGGCACAGAGATGGGTAGCAGCAGTTCATTTTGCTAGAAACTCATAATAACTGTCTAGGTTTATCTGGTGTTTGTGTGTGTGTGATTGGGTCTGTGTGATCTTGGGATTCCTGTTCTATTTGGTTACTTTTGAGAATTCTGAATCGGGACTGAGAGATACTGGTCTCATCCTGGGTCAGTTGCTTGATTGCTCTGAGTAAGGAGCTTTATAGATGGGCTTAGAGAAGCTGAGAAAAATGGCCAGCAAGGAACGATGAAGCAGAGAGGGGCAGACATAGGAAACTGTGATATCTTCAGAAAGGCAAGAGCTCAGAGATTAACTGCTGACTTCCTGCCAGTTTTTAAGTCCTGTTTCTGCTCCCCGGAGACCTGGGGTTCTCTGACTCTCTGTTTTCTTAAATAAATAAATCTCCCTTTTTATCTTAAGCACTTTTGACATTTCTTTTATAAGTCAAGGAATTTTGACTGCAAGAGAATAATGTTTATTGGACTCTGATGATATAGACTTAATAAAAGTGATCGCATTAGCTTAGATAGAGACAGAAGGATAATATTAGAAACTTAAAGTTCACAGAAAAATAGATAAATATCTTTATTCACAGTTTCCTGAAGCAGTGCCCACTATTAGAGAATGAAAATAAAATAGTTGACTCTCTAATTCTTGTTGTGCAATGAGATGTAATGTGTATTATAATTATTAGAAAAATGTGATGTGTATTTTGTTAGATAACACTGCATTTTGCATGGCATCCAGCCCCATCACTTCGTGGCAAATTGGGAAACAATGGAAACAGTGACAGACTTTATTTTCTTGGGCTCCAAAATCACTGCAGATGGTGACTGCAGCCATGAAATTAAAAGACACTTGTTCCTTGGAAGAAAACCTATGACCAACCTAGACAGAGTATTAAAAGGCAGAGACATCACTTTGCTGACAAAGGCTCATATAGTCAAAACTATGGTTTTTACAGTAGTCATGTATGGATGTGAGAGCTGAACAAGAAAAAAGGCTGAGCACCAAAGAATTGATGCTTTTGAACTGTGGTGCTGGAGAAGACTCTTGAGAGTCCCTTGGACAGCAAGGAGATCAAACTAGTCAATCCTAATGGAAATCAACCCCGAATATTCATTGGGAGAACTGTTGCTAAAGCTGAACATCCAATACTTTTGCCACCTGATGCGAAGAGCCAACTCATTGGAAAGGTCCCTGATGCTGGGAAAGATTGAAAGCGAGAGGATAAGGGGACAACAGAGGGTGAGATAGTTGGATGGCATCACTGACTCAATGAACATGAGTTTGAGCAAACTCTGGGAGATGGTGAAGGACAGGGAAACCTGGTATGCTGCGACTCATGGAGTTGCAAAGAGTTGGACATGACAGAGCAACTGAACAGCAACAACATTTTCCATGGATTTAAGTGTTGAACATCAATTTCTTTTGCCTTCTGAGTCTATTTTGATATCTCCCCAAGCCCATTTTCTCATTTGCTGTATAACAAGGAGGTAACAGTTTCTTCTTCTCAGGGTTGTTGGGAGAATTAAACAGATAACATATGTCAAGTGCCTGGCTCACAGCTGATGTTTATGTCAGCACAGGGGCATATATGGAGTGTCTCTGATATACACCAGTAATAATAGCTAAAACTTAAGAAGTGCTCCCTCCATCCTAGGCAGGACTCTAAACTCTTTTGCATATTAGCTTATGTACTAAAATTCTCACACCAACCCCATGAGATATATAGTACAACTTCTGTGTCCTACCCAGTGCCCTCTGCGCTCAACCTCCCACCGGAAACAACCTTGCTACTTGCAGACGCTAGCTCCTGCAGCTCTCTGTCTGACTGTGGGAGCTGCTGGTCCTGCAGGTGGGACAGGGGAAATGGGAAGATTTGAAAGTCATACCTGGGCAGCCTGGCTCTGGAAGCCATATGCCCATATACCATACTTTTCTAAGACTAGGCAGTACCTAAGGAGGTCAAAACCAAACCAGAAACATCTGCTTTCCTTCTTGGCTGATGGGATCTG
The DNA here is from genome assembly GCF_023091745.1 of Budorcas taxicolor. Classification (NCBI taxonomy): domain Eukaryota; kingdom Metazoa; phylum Chordata; class Mammalia; order Artiodactyla; family Bovidae; genus Budorcas; species Budorcas taxicolor. Next base: position 99,117,903 of record NC_068915.1, on the reverse strand, counting down.
AGAAGATGGAATTGTGTATCACAGTACTTCAGAGCTTTGTTCTCCACTTTTTTTGTAGGATAAAAATTGTGCTCAGAGATGTGGAAAGACTTGAGTAAGTTTACATTGTTTAATCAGGTGAGAAATGAAATTAGATAGAACTCATTCTGCACATTTTTGAGGAAGTTTTACATTTTGCATCACATAATAAAATTATTGGTTAAGGTTCTGTTGCTGCTGCTGCTAAGTTGCTTCAGTTGTGTCTGACTCTGTGCGACCCCATAGACGGCAGCCCGCCAGGCTCCCCCGTCCCTGGGATTCTCCAGGCAAGAACACTGGATTTAGTTGCCATTTCCTTCTCCAGTGCATTAAAGTGAAAAGTGAAAGTAAAGTCACTCAGTTGTGCCCTACTCTTAGCGACCCCATGGACTGCAGCCTACCAGGCTCCTTCGTCCATGGGATTTTCCAGGCAAGAGTACTGGAGTGGGTTGCCATTGCCTTCTCTGTAAGGTTCTGTAAAACAGCAAGAATTTGGGCATAGGAGTCAACCAGGCTTCAGGCTATACCTGCTATGCCAGTGTGTAAGGCTGGTGATGGAGAAGGACTTGACAAATCAGCTGGACAAGATTCTTTACAATAGCTCCGGTGATGGTCAGACCTCAGCTACCTCCAGCTATAGCCAATATGGGATGCAGATGTACTTTTATAAAATATGAGCATGGATTTCATTTAAGATTATTTAAAAAATTTCTTGGGAAGAACAAGTGACAGGAGTAAATGTCCATGGGAAAAAGCAAATAAGTCAATTAATATTTTTTAAACCACCCACTCTGCATGGGCAGACATGATCTACTAATCTAAGGGGACTTGCCCCCTAATGAACATGTGTAACCCCTGGTGTCCAAAGCTATGGTGCTCCTTTCTCTCACTCCACCTAATTTCATTCTTCCTCTCCCATACACTCTTATTAGTTTGTAAATACTGTAGTGGTCTGCATGCCTGGTGTTCATGCTTTCCTTAGTAGTTCATGCTGCCTACCTGAACCCATTAGTGATGCCATAAGTACCTAGTTAAGCATTTTCCAAGCATTTTAAAATTTCATTCTTTCAACAGCTTTAGGAGATAAGTGCTATTATTAATTCCATTTTAGAGATGAGGGAGATGAAGAAGCCAAGGTGTAGGAGCCCCATAGAATGTAAGTGAACTGTGGTTGAAACCCAGCTAAACTAGACAACATCATGTATAACCTCTCACCTTGGACATGTTTGTTTACTTGAGTTGATTGCTGAGCATTAGTTTCTTTGTTTCATAATCATGGGGATGAAAATATATACTAGACTCTTTCTTGTTTTTGAAAGATTTAATTTTTTAGAACAATTTTAGTTTTACAACAAAATTGAGAGGAAGGTATAGAGATTTCCCATGTACTCACTGACCCAACGCAAACATAGCCTTGCCATTCTGAACATTCTCCCATAGAATGGTATGTTTGTTACAACTGATGAACCTACACTGACACATCATAATCACCCCAAATCCATGGTTTACCTTTAGGGTCCAGTTGTGATTTGATCGTGCTATGAGGCTGCACAAATGTATAATGACATATATCCATCATTCATACAGTTATATGTATTATATATATATATATATATATGATAGTTGTATGAGACATATATTATAGTATCATATAGAGTATTTTCATTATACTAAAAATCCTCTGTACTCCACCTATTCATTCCTCCTCCTGACCCTGTCCCCTGGAAAAGTGAAAGTGAAAGTTGCTCAGTCATGTCTGACTCTTTCCGACCCCATGGTCTGTATAGTCCATGGAATTATCTAGGCCAGAATAGTGGAGTGGGTAGCCTTTCCCTTCTCCAGGGGATCTTCCCAACCCAGGGATCGAACCCAGGTCTCAGGCAGATTCTTTACTAGCTGAGTCACAAGAGAAGCCCAAGAATACTGGAGTGGGTAGCCTATTCCTTCTTCCGTGGATCTTCCTGACCCAGGAGTCAAACCAGGTTTGTTGCAGGTGGATTCTTTATCAACTGAGCTATAAGGGAAGTCCTGGCCCCTGGAAAACACTCATCTTTTTACTATCTTCATAGTTTTGCCTTCTCCAGAATGTCATATAGTTGTAAACATATAGTGTGTAAACTTCACATTGGTTTCTTTTACATAGTAATATGCACTTAAAGTTCTTTCATGTATTTTCATGGCTTGATAGATCATTTTCTTTATGGTGCTGAATGATATTCCGTTGTCAGGATGAGGTATCCCTTGTGGCTCAGATGGTAAAGTGTCTGCGATGAACCACAGCTTATTCACCATTCAACTTCTGAAGGTCATCTTGGTTGCTTCCAGATTTTGGCAGTTGTGAATAAAGCTTCTTATAAGTGTGCAGGTTTTGGTCTGGAAGTAAGTTCTATATACATTTTTACACACAGTGCTTAACTGCCATGATTTTGTGAGGTACTTCCTTCACATTTGGTAGATTAAAAAATGCGAGCCCAGATTGGAAAAGGAAATAGCAAACTGCTCCAGTAATCTTGCCTGGAAAATTCTAAGGACAGAGGAGCCTGGAGGGCTATAGTCCATGGGGTTGCTAAGAGTCGGACACAATTGAAAGTGCACGCGCGCGCGCGCGCGCACACACACACACACACACACACACACACACACACACCCCCCAGATGCATACTCACTCCAGAGACACCTGATTGGTAGGAGCAATGCTGGATTATAAACCCAGAGGCAATATTTTAACCCTCTCCAGTACTGTCTCTATCAAATAAGGGGTGACTCTGGATCTCTCTGTCCATATATTTTTAAGGGGGCTTGCCTTTGTTGTTGTTTTTCAGTCATTAAGTCATGTCCAGATCTTTGTGACACCATGGATTATAGCATGCTGACTCCACGTCCTTCACTATCTCCCAGAGTTTGCTCAAATTCATGTCCATTGAGTTGGTGGGTGCCATCCAAGCATCTCATCCTCTGTCACCCTATTCTTATCCTCTGTCACCCTATTCTCCTCCTGCCCTCAATCTTTCCCAGCTTCCAGGTCTTTTCTAGTGAGTCGGCTGTTTGCATTCGGGTATTCAAAGTATTGGAGGTTCAGCTTCAGCATCAGACCTTCCAAAGAATATTCAGGGTTGATTACCTTTAGGATTGACTTGTTTGATCTCCTTGATGTCCAAGGGATTCTCAAAAGTCTTCTCCAACACCACAGTTCAAAAGCATCAATTCTTAGGCACTCAGCCTTGTTTATGGTCCAACATACATGATTACTGTAAAAACCATACCTTTGGCTATGCAGAGCTTTATTGGCAAAGTGATGTCTCTGCTTTCTAATATGCCGCCTAGATTTGTCATAACCTTCCTCTATGGAGCAAGGGGTCTTGCATAGATTACTGATTAAATAAAGTTATACAACACTTCACTTAAATTTAGTGGAGGAATGCTTTGGATATGCTAAATGAAGGAGCAGGGTAGCGCATGCTCATGCTTTTCTACCCAGAGGTAGTGGAATTAGAAGGTACAGAATATAAGGAAGGAGACTTGGAGGGAGCTTGCTCAGCTGGAGGGAGAGTGAATGGGGAGCCGTGTAGGTGAGTCAGGCTAGGAGAACCTACACTGACAAGAGGGGAGACCCTAGTTGAATCTTTGTTGGTGTTTCTTAGTCTGGAGGGTACTTCTCTTCCATGTGGGTTTCAGAGAGGGCTTGGCTGATTCGAAAAACAGTTCATTCAGTAAAGAACTGGGAAAGGCCTGTGTTATTTGTAGCCCAGAGACAGTCTTTAAAATTTCTCAGCGTCATTTTAGCCCTGAACTTCAGTGAAGAACACACTGGGCTTGGGATCAATTAGAACTTAAAGTCACTGAGATAGAACAGTGTTTGGTTAGAACAGTTTTCTTTTGAGGATGAAAGAATTGAAATTCAGTTGCCCCCTTGCCCTGCCTTCTCGGCTGCTACATTTGCTGCTGTTTGACTTTCCAACTGGAGGCAGCCTTAGTTGAAAGTCAGTTGATCAACCTGAGTCACTATCATATCCTGCCATAAAGTCAGTGTATTCCTAGTGACTTCATGAGTCAATTTTTTTAAAGGAAGTTTGGAGCCGAAGTGCCATTATTCTATTAGAATGGTAAAGAGCATTTTTTTTTAAAACAAAATAGAGCTCTTTACACTCACCAGGTCCAGAAATAGAGTCCAAATGACTCAAGGCAGACAAATATTATTTCATAATATCTTTAAAATACAGGAGCCACACCATTAAACCTCCTGGCTGTCTACTTTGTAGTAAGAAATCTTGCCAGCTGCTCTCTCCAGCTAGCTCACTAACGCCGTTCTTCAGGTTGAGCAAGACCTCAGGGTCCATAGAAGCTGACATTTATATGTGTCATGGGGCATTATTTTTAGCAGTCATTTCATTGTAATAATGGACTGGGTATCTATCAGATTGACAAGCATCAGGACACTCAATAAGGAGTAAAAAGTTGGAAATGATCATTTGGCTATTTCAGGGCTCTAAAATGATGTGATTAATTCATACCCTAAAATTCTACCTTGTGAAAAAATTTATGGTCTGAATAAATCCAACCATAAATCAACTGATTTATGTCCGATGGGTGGGTAGAGTATGATTTCCTTTTTTTTCTTTCTGGGTGGGAATGAGCATGAGGTTCAGTGAAAGAAGAGTTTGATTTTATATTTTGAACTCTAGATTTGCAAATAAAGAACATTTTCTTGGACTTGAAGTGAATATGTGTAATAAGCACACGGCATTGTTCACAGACTATAAAAATGTTCTTTTGCATGGAAGCATGCAAGGGTGGGCATATATGTATACACATTTCTACATGAGATTGTTAATGGACTGTTTTAAACCCTTACATCAACTGTTTTTTAAACAAGCTTCTTTGGGGCATTGCTTAAAATGTTTGCATTTTGGTAACTGATCAAAGTCTTGAAGGTTTTGTGTAAATCAATAGAGCTGGCATGACCAGTGCAGGATCTGAGGCCAAGGGAGGTTTTGTTTGAAGAATGGCACTGTTGCGGGGCTTGCCAGCCAGACTGTGAAGAATGCACTTCTGTTTTTTGCCTCCCTACTGTACCTTCTTTTATCCTCTGCCTGTCCTCTAAGGACATGTGGAATTCTTCCCAGCTCCATTCTGTTTAACCTTGCTTCTGATCTTTCTATTCAGTCCTTTAAGACTCTCACACACATAAACATCTTTCTCTGACAACATGCCCATGTATACTAATTCCAAGACCCAGCCTGGTGTGCATGCAGTTAGCTTGGCTCATGTATCCTGAAGGGGGCTGCCTTGGATTGGACACATAAGGCCCTTGAAGTTGTGCCAAGCAAAAGCACTGGCAGTGAAACAAAACCTAAAAAGCTGAGTTGGCTACCTGTGCTGTGAAACGTAGATGTGTCAAGTAGCCCCTCTACTCTCAGGCTCACTCAATCTGACACTTTCCAGAGTGAAGAATTGTTAATATTTATTTCTCCCTTTATTTGGGATGAAACTTCTGGGGTTTAGTTGGTTTTGGCTGTAATGTCCTAATTTTACTTGATGTATGGAGAGAATAAATACCGAAGACTCCCTTATCACCAATTTTATGAGCAAACCCTGAGCAAACAATTTAAAATTAACAAAAAGACACCTTGATGGCACAGTCATTACTATACTTCTCTAAAAGTGATGTTCAACACTTGAATGATTTGTACTTATTAAGAAAATATTTTCTTTTTAAAAAATAATTTATATTTGGCTGCACTGGGTCTTCATTGCTTTGCTCAAGCTTTCTTTAGTTGCAGTGCCTGGGCCTCTCATTGTGGTGGCTTCTCTTGGTGCATAGCAAAGCTCTAGGGTGCAAGGGCTTCAGTAGTTTCAGTATTCTGGCTCAGTAGTTGTGGCTCAGGGGTTTAGTTGCCCTTCGTCATGTGGGATCTTCCTGGACCAGGATTTGAACCCATGCCATCTGCATTGGCAGGTGGATTCTTATCCACCACACCATCAGGGAAGTCCAAGAAATATTTTCTTGATTGTGTTTAATGAATTAAGGGTGATGATAAAATGTAGGTTGGAAACAAAATTCTCTGATGCAATTTTATGGTGGGTTTTTTTTTTTTTAATCATTAAGGAGACAATTCATTTGGTTGCAAATTATAGCCTCCTTGATGGGAAAAATGGTGGCAAAAAATGAACAGTTCTCATGAAGCAAGCTATTGCTTTCGCTCTACATGTAGATATCACAGACGTTCTGGTTTACCAGAAGAATAAAACACCTCTTTGATTGTCTCAATTTTAAGATGTTAGAATATGAAAAAATATATGCATCTTAAAACTCTTGAAATCTGGTTAGTTGTATCAGTCCTGGGGTAGAATCTTTGAAGACTTGAAGGGCCTTGACAGATCTTGTTTTTCTTATAATGAAGGGTCTCTGCCATCTTTCTGGGAGGCCCTGGTAGTTGTGTCAGGAGAGGAAGCAATATTTTCCAGGGGTTTTGCACACTGTTGATGCTCCCAGTGGTGCTGTATGGTGGGAACCTTGTTTTTCTGGTAATTTTGGTCCAGAAAATGGGAACAACAATATATACTTTGTGTTGCTGTAGAAATTAAATCAGATAAATCTAAAAGGCTTGGTGCATGTTATTTAGTCCCCAGGTTATGTTGCACTCTTTGCAACCCCATGAATTGTAACATGCCAGGCTCCTTTGTCCATGGGATTTCCCAGGCAAGAATACTGGAGTGGGTTGCCATTTCCTTCTCTAGGGGATCTTCCTGACCCAGGGGTCAAACCGTCATCTCCTGCATTGGTAGGTAGATTCTTTATTACTGAGCCACCTGGAAAGCCCAAAAGGACCAATGGGATTTAATACAGATTAAGTGATAAGCTTATCAGCTGGTGCATAGTAGGAGCTTGATAAATATTAACACCTATCTCTTCTAATCTGAAAATAAAGAATAGATTGAGAGATTTCACATTCCCTAATGATTTATTTATATAACCACCAACTGTCTTTACTCTTGGCCTCAAACTGCATGCCACATGTTTTTTCCCCTTCAGTGTCTAGAATATTTCTTGGCATATAATAGGTACTTGTTAATTAATTGTCTGAAATGCAGTACTTGGATGCAATCTCAAAAACGACAGAATGATCTCTGTTCATTTCCAAGGCAAACCATTCAATATCACGGTAATCCAAGTCTATGCCCCAGCCAGTAACACTGAAGAAGCTGAAGTTGAATGGTTCTATGAAGACCTACAAGACCTTTTAGAACTAACATCCAAAAAAGATGTCTTTTTCATTATAGGGGACTGGAATGCAAAAGTAGGAAGTCAAGAAACACCTGAAGTAACAGGCAAATTTGGCCTTGGAATGCAGAATGAAGCAGGGCAAAGACTAATAGCGTTTTGCCAAGAAAATGCACTGGTCATAGCAAACACCCTCTTCCAACAACACAAGAGAAGACTCTACACATGGACATCACCAGATGGTCAACACCAAAATCAGATTGATTATATTCTTTGCAGCCAAAGATGGAGAAGCTCTATACAGTCAACAAAAACAAGACCGGGAGCTGACTGTGGCTCAGATCATGAACTCCTTATTGCCAAATTCAGACTGAAATTGAAGAAAGTAGGGAAAACTGCTAGACCATTCAGGTATGACCTAAATCAAATCCTTTATGATTATACAGTGGAAGTGAGAAATAGATTTAAGGGACTAGATCTGATAGATAGAGTGCCTGATGAACTACGGAATGAGGTTCATGACATTATATAGGAGACAGGGATCAAGAACATCCCCATGGAAAAGAAATGCAAAAAAGCAAAATGGCTGTCTGGGGAGGCCTTACAAATAGCTGTGAAAAGAAGAGAGGCGAAAAGCAAAGGAGAGAAGGAAAGATATAAGCATCTGAATGCAGAGTTCCAAAGAATAACAGGAAGAGATAAGAAAGCCTTCTTCAGCGATCAATGCAAAGAAATAGAGGGAAAGAACAGAATGGGAAAGACTAGAGATCTCTTCAAGAAAATCAGAGATACCAAGGGAACATTTCATGCAAAGATGGGCTCGATAAAGGACAGAAATGGTCTGGACCTAACAGAAGCAGAAGATATTAAGAAGAGGTGGCAAGAATACACAGAAGAATTGTACAAAAAAGTTCTTCACGACCCAGATAATCATGATGGTGTGATCACTCATCTAGAGCCAGACATCCTGGAATGTGAAGTCAAGTGGGCCTTAGAAAGCATCACTATGGACAAAGCTAGTGGAGGTGATGGAATTCCAGTTGAGCTATTTCAAATCCTGAAAGATGATGCTGTGAAAGTGCTGCACTCAATATGCCAGCAAATTTGGAAAACTCAGCAGTGGCCACAGGACTGGGAAAAGGTCAGTTGTCATTCCAATCCCAAAGAAAGGCAATGCCAAAGAATGCTCAAACTACTGCACAATTGCGCTCATCTCACATGCTAGTAAAGTAATGCTCAAAATTCTCCAAGCCAGGCTTCAGCAATATGTGAACTGTGAACTTCCTGATGTTCAAGCCGGTTTTAGAAAAGGCAGAGGAACCAGAGATCAAATTGCCAACATCTGCTGGATCATGGAAAAAGCAAGAGAGTTCTAGGAAAACATCTATTTCTGCTTTATTGACTATGCCAAAGCCTTTGACTGTGTGGATCACAATAAACTGTGGAAAATTCTGAGAGAGATGGGAATACCAGACCACCTGACCTGCCTCTTGAGAAATCTGTATGCAGTCCAGGAAGCAACAGTTAGAACTGGACATGGAACAACAGACTGGTTCCAAATAGGAAAAGGAGTACGTCAAGGCTGTATATTGTCACCCTGCTTATTTAACTTCTATGCAGAGTACATCATGAGAAATGCTGGACTGGAAGAAGCACAAGCTGGAATCAAGATTGCTGGGAGAAATATCAATAACCTCAGATATGCAGATGACACCACCCTTATGGCAGAAAGTGAAGAGGAGCTAAAAAGCCTCTTGATGAAAGTGAAAGAGGAGAGTGAAAAAGTTGGCTTAAAGCTCCACATTCAGAAAATGAAGATCATGGCATCTGGTCCCATCACTTCATGGGAAATAGATGGGGAAATAGGGGAAACAGTGTCAGACTTTATTTTTTTGGGCTCCAAAATCACTGTAGATGGTGATTGCAGCCATGAAATTAAAAGACGCTTACTCCTTGGAAGGAAAGTTATGATCAACCTAGATAGCATATTCAAAAGTAGGGACATTACTTTGCCGACTAAAGTCCATCTAGTCAAGGCTATGGTTTTTCCTGTGGTCATGTATGGATGTGAGAGTTGGACTGTGAAGAAGGCTGAGCGCTGAGGAATTGATGCGTTTGAACTGTGGTGTTGGAGAAGTCTCCTGAGAGTCCCTTGGACTGCAAGGAGTTCCAACCAGCCCATTCTGAAGGAGATCAACCCTGGGATTTCTTTGGAAGAAATGATGCTAAAGCTGAAACTCCAGTACTTTGGCCACCTCATGCAAAGTGTTGACTCACTGGAAAAGACTCTGATGCTGGGAGGGATTGGGGACAGGAGGAGAAGGGGATGACAGAGGATGAGATGGCTGGATGGCATCACTGCCTCGGTGGACGTGAGTTTGACTGAACTCCAAGAGTTGGTGATGGACAGGGAGGCCTGGCATGCTGCAATTCATGGGGTTGCAAAGAGTCGGACACGACTGAGTGACTGAACTGAACTGAACTGAATTAATTGTTGAAGACTGGGTAGTGGAAAATAATGTAAGATGTGTGTATTTGGGTTAATTTGTGAAAGACTGGACTGAAAGTCATGAAAATGTGCTTTTTAGTTTCCTGTTGTTGTTCTTTGGTCGCTAAGTCGTGTCCAACTCTTTGTGACCCCATAGATGTAGCCCTCCAGCCTCCTCTGTCCATGGGGTTCTACAGGCAAGAATACTGAAGTGGGTTGCCATTTCCCTTTCCAGAGGATCTGCCTGGATCAGAGATCAAAACTGAATCTCCTGCATTGGCAATTGGATTCTTTATCACCGAGCCACCAGGGAAGCCATTTTAAGTTTCCTACTTAGTAAATAGGGCTTCCCTGGTGGCTCAGATGGTAAAAAATCTGCCTGCAATGCAGGAGATTGGGTTCAGTCTCTGGGTTGGGAAGATCTCCCGGAGAAGGGAATGACTGCTCACTCTAGTATTCTTGCCTGGAGAATTCCATGGTCAGAGGAGCCTAAATATTCATCTTCTTTCCCCAAGGCTTGATTCTCAGAGTTACCCATCTGTCCATGGGATTTTCCAGGCAAGAATACTGGAGTGGGTTGCCATTTCCTTCTCCAGGGGATCTTCCCGAACCAGGAATTGAACCCGGTTTGATTGCAAGGCTAATGTTTCAAGAGCATTCAATTAATTGTTTGAGGCCAGGCCCAAATATAAGACCCTGTTCTTATGACCACGTTTCCCTCTTACTTAGAAAAACAAGTCCAGTTTCTTAATCTGGTGATCAGAATCTTCCACTGTGTAGAATCCACCCACTGTACTTTGTCTGTCTTACTTCTTTTCACAAACACCATTAATGTTCTATCCAGGAAGATGTCTATACCTGATTTTTTTTTTCCTCTGTCTTCCTGAATCTAAGTACTTCTTCCTGCCATTTGATTTTGACCATGCTTTCCTCTTACTCTGAAATCTTCTCTTGTTTCTCTCTGCAGTTTTCTACATCTTGTTCATATGCTAGGTCCACAGTCTTCCACAGTAATCTCAGCACATGTTGATTTTTCCCTATTGAAAACCTCTGGAGTTATCTTTAATTGCTTTACATATGTGAGTTTTTATTTTATTTTATTTTATTTTTTACTTCTGCCAAGTTGTAAGGCCCTTGAGTCCACACACCTGAACTTATATATTTTCTGTGTTCCTCTTAACACACATCTAGAACCTCATCATAGGAGTTGAAAATGGTTTTCTTATTGATGAGTTAGAGGACCTGTTTAAATGTCTGAGCAAGAAACTCTCCCCACAGGGAAAGGTGATTCTTGAGGAATAGAGCACAGTCTGGGGAGAAGAGGAGCAATGGGATGGAATGGAGTGAAGAGAGAACTTGTATCAGGAATAAAGCATTTTATCAATAAGTAAACTTGTGGATCATTGTGGAAATTGTTGCTGAAAGCTACCTGAGATTTATTTCCAAAATGTGTGGATGTTCAAGGATATAGCACAGAAATATTATTAAAATCTCTTCAGTGTCTCAAGGTATAAATCATGTAATTCTGTGAATCCCTAGTTGATTTATACTTTTTGTGAAACTTTTCAAAGCTGTTACATGAAACATTGTATTCTGTGAGAAAGCAATAGAATTTTGTTTGTTTTAAATGTTCCAGAGTCAATAGAGTTGGGAAATGTGATTAAGAGTTTTTTTTTAACTCCAGAGATTCTCAAAGTCTTTCAGATGCTATTGTACATTGTGAAACCCTAGGATCATGACAACAAAACTCCCCCTTTTTTTAAAGAGGAATACATATTACATCACAATGAACAATAATGTTCCATAGAACATAGTCTAGGAAACACAGCGGTAAAGGTCAAAGACTATTCAATTGTTTGATTAATGTTAGTCACTTTTATAATTTAACCTAAGAAAATTGAACTTGTCTTAATTAGGATATCATCCTTTCAAGTCTCCCAAATGCTAAAGCAATGAGATGGGTCAATTTGCTCAAAAGTAAATCTACAGCAAGCTCTTGAAATGTGCACGCTGAACTCTTTTCTACAATTGTGCTATCATGCTGGCAGCTCCAATTTATCAAGCTTACAACGCTGCCAATTTTGTTTTTCAAATCCCTATCCTAGAGCAATTGGATTTGCAGACCAGGAACTGGTAAATGGTTGTTGGATAAAGCTCACGATGGAGACATAAATGCTTTGTTGGCACCATGACTTGGCATTGAACCACATCAAAGCTTATTTGCTCATATTTTCCCTAAATTGGAGGCATTTAAGCCTATTAAAAGTTCTAGATTTTCCAAGTAAATGTTCTATGAGTTCATTATAAAATTATACTGTAATAGCCTTCTGGAAAGCTCAAGTTTTTCCAATTCAACATTCCAGTTTTTTTTTTTTTTTTAAAATTTCTGTATTTCGTTGCTCTCTCAGGTACTCAGCAGTACACCATCAGGACCACTAGCCTCATCTCTATGACCATTAACACCATTTAATGGCCCTATTGTGAACCAGACACTCTGCTAAAAATATTACCTATATTATATCGCTTAATCCTCGCAACAGTTCTTTGAAATGGGATTTTACATATGAGGAAATTGAGTTTGTGAGAGATAGGATCAAATTTCAACTGAGTTCTGTCAGATTCCAAAAAGTAGACTGTATTCCATGAGTTTCAGCATAGTTTCTAGTGGGCACCTATGCACATACATGCACAAGAAATCACACACGGTCTTTTTTTCCTTTGGGTATTTCTTGGCCAAGATGGGCTTCCCTCATAGCCCATTTGGTAAAGAGTCCACCTGCAATGCAAGAGACCCTGGTTCAATCCCTGGGTCAGGAAGATCCCTGAGAAGGGATCGGCTACCCACTCCAGTATTCTTGGGCTTCCCTTGTGGCCCAGCTGGTAAAGAATCTGCCTGCAATATGGAAGACCTGGGTTCGATCCCTGGGTTGGGAAGATCCCCTGGAGAAGGGAACATCTACCCACTCTAGTATTCTGGCCTGGAGAATTCCATGGACTGTATAGTCCATGGGGTAACAAAGAGTTGGAGACGACAGAGAGACTTTCACTTTCACTGGCCATGGTGACACATTCCTTTCATCTCGTGGTGCTTAGCTAGGTTCTCTCACCAAGCTTAGAAAGCAGGGATAGCAAATATAGGGAGTTCTCAATTTATAAGTTTCTGATATGAACAAGCTGTAGTTACTAGGGTGCTTCCCCAGTGGCTCAGTGGTAAAGAATTTGCCTGCAAGTTCTGGAGACATGGGTTTGATTTCTGGGTCAGGAAGATCCCCTGGGGAAGGACATGGAAACCCACTCTAATATTCTTGCCCAGAGAATCCAGAGAATCCCATGAACAGAAGAGTCTGGTGGGCTATAGTCAGACACGACAGAGATACTAACACTTTGACTTTTCACTTTTTTCACATTTGTTATAGACCTAGAGAACATGTCCCTCTTTATTACGGAAACAGCTCTTCAAAACAGACTTATCTTGCCAGTTGTCCTAGACTCAGTTTATGCATCATTCCATATCTGCTTTGTCATCTTCTCTGAGCCCTTGGCCATTTTCAGCACTTGTCAGCCAGACTCTGTTGATAGCTCACACTCTTCCTCTGACTGTAAAACTCTGGTGGCCACAGCTTTATTTTCTCACTCTGGGATTGTTTTAGCCTCCCCTATGGATGAACTCTGGTTTCTAGCCAGTTTTCATTGAGCCCATGGAGAAATGCAGTGGCTAAGGTACTATATGGAGAAAGCAATGGCACCCCACTCCAGTACTCTTGCCTGGAAAATCCCATGGATGGAGGAGCCTGGTAGGCTGCAGTCCATGGGGTCACTAGGAGTTGGATGTGACTGAGCGACTTCACTTTCACTTATCACTTTCATGCATTGGAGAAGGAAATGGCAACCCACTCCAGTGCTCTTGCCTGGAGAATCCCAGGGACGGGGGGAGTCTGGTGGGCTGCCGTCTATGGGGTCACACAGAGTCGGACACGACTGAAGCGACTTAGCAGCAACAAGGTACTATATGCTCAAATGCTCAACTGAGCACACACTCACTCACACACACACACACGCATGCACACATACAACTAAAACCCAAACTAACAACAGCAAATCAAGACAAACTTCTCCATAGAAAAGGAGTCAGGATTTAATAAACCTTACTTTGTGTGTCATGTGATTATCCTGTTTCCTTTTGAGGATTCAAGATGGACCCATGTCAAACAACGGAGATTAGGAAAGACAAAAAGCAAGAGAGTTCCAGAAACACATCTATTTCTGCTTTATTGACTATGCCAAAGCCTTTGACTGTGTGGATCACAATAAACTGTGGAAAATTCTGAAAGAGATGGGAATACCAGACCACCTGACCTGCCTCTTGAGAAATCTGTATGCAGGCCAGGAAGCAACAGTTAGAACTGGACATGGAACAACACACTGGTTTCAAATAGGAAAAAGAGTACGTCAAGGCTGTATATTGTCACCCTGCTTATTTAACTTCTATGCAGAGTACATCATGAGAAATGCTGGGCTGGAAGAAGCACAAGTTGGAATCAAGATTGCTGGGAGAAATATCAATAGCCTCAGATATGCAGATGACACCACAGAAAGTGAAGAGGAACTAAAAAGCCTCTTGATGAAAGTCAAAGAGGAGAGTGAAAAAGTTAGCTTAAAGCTCAACATTCAGAAAACAAAGATCATGGCATCTGGTCCCATCACTTCATGGGAAATAGTTGGGGAAACAGTGGAAACAGTGTCAGACTTTATTTTTTTGGGCTCCAAAATCACTGCAGATGGTGATTGCAGCCCTGAAATTAAAAGATGCTTACTCCTTGGAAGGAAAGTTATGATCAACCTAGATAGGATATTAAAAAGCAGAGACATTACTTTGCCAACAAAGGTCCATCTAGTCAAGGCTATGGTTTTTCCAGTGGTCATGTATGGATGTGAGAGTTGGGCTGTGAAGAAAACTGAGCACTGAAGAATTGATGCTTTGGAACTGTAGTGTTGGAGAAGACTCCTGAGAGTCCCTTGGACTGCAAGGAGATCCAACCAGTCTATTCTAAAGGAGACCAGTCCTGGGCATTCTTTGGAAGGAATGATGCTAAAGCTGAAACTCCAGTACTTTGGCCACCTCATGCGAAGTGTTGACTCACTGGAAAAGACTCTGATGCTGGGAGGGATTGGGGGCAGGAGGAGAAAGGGACGACAGAGGATGAGATGGCTGGATGGCATCACTGCCTCGATGGACGTGAGTTTGAGTGAACTCCAAGAGTTGGTGATGGACAGGGAGGCCTGGTGTTCTTCAATTCATGGGATCACAAAGAATCAGACATGACTGAGTGACTGAACTGAACTGAACTGATAAGCATATGTAAACACTCACAAAATAACTGTACTATTTGTACAGTTAAGCCTTCAACAATTTCTAGACAATGAACAATGTGGTTTGCTAAATTTATTCATCCTGCTATTAAAGCCACTAACAGTGATAATAAGAACTTTAGTGTGGGATTAGATGAGGAAGATAGGTTGCTCTGAAAGTTAAATTTCAGAAAATTATTCAGTTCAGTTCAGTCGCTCAGTCATGTCCGACTCTTTGCGGCCCCATGAATCAGCACGCCAGGCCTCCCTGTCCATCAACTCCCGGAGTCCACCCAAACTCATGTCCATTGAGTAGGTGATGCCATCCAACCATCTCATCCTCTGTCGTCCCCTTCTCCTCCTGCCTTCAATCTTTCCCAGCATCAGGGTCTTTTCAAATGAATCAGCTCTTCGCATCTGGTGGCCAAATTATTGGAGTTTCAGCTTCAACATCAGTCCTTCCAATGAACACCCAGGGCTGATCGCCTTTAGGATGGACTGGTTGGATCTCCTTGCAGTCCAACGGACTCTCAAGAGTCTTCACCAACACCACAGTTCAGAAGCATTGATTCTTTGGCTTTCAGCTTTCTTTATAGTCCAACTCTCACATCCATACATGACTACTGGAAAAACTATAGCCTTTACTAGACGGAACTTTATTGGCAAAGTAATGTCTCTGCTTTTTAATATGCTGTGTAAGTTGACCATAACTTTCCTTCCAAGGAGTAAGCTTCTTTCAAAATTATTGGTGTTATTCTAATCACTGCTTGTTTCTCCTGGGCCATGAGGCTGTCCCATGAGCAGCCCAAGGAACTCACAGAGGGTTAGACATACATTACCATAGATATAATTATTCAAAATAACGTTCATTGAGAAATTAAATCTCCTTTTGAAAGACAAGGCAAGGCAATTAACCATCCTTCTTTAACACACAGCCTACGAGGTGTACAGCCTCAAAGAGGCCACACACAGCTCCCAGGCTACCTAAGCCAGGCTCTGTTCCCTCTTACTGCCTTCTGGTCCTGAAAACCATTAATCCTATTAATTGCATATCAAAGACTGGTAGCAATTCTACAAATGAGTAAACACAGAGATAAAAGTGTAATCAGACTAGTCCAGCAAATTGGATTCAGGTCTTCATTGAACAATCCTGTTTCAATTCAGCAATTTTATTATCACTGTTACTGGAACAAATCACTTTATTAAACAGAAGAAGCTTTTGTGGAGAAATTTCTTCTCATGGCCAACATTATGAAGCTCTCGAACATAAAAACAGCACTTATACTTGTCAAGGGATTTCTTTAAGCAATTCAGCTAATGGCTTGTGACAGGTAGGACTTGAATGTTCATTCAAGCCTTCCATTTTGCTAGGCAGCTGTATTTTTTTTTTCCATTCTAAGGGAAAAAAGCACTCTTTTGATGCTTTTAGTGGAATTAATATTTTCAGTAAGGAGTTTGCTGACAAGAGAATCTCTCTCTCTGTCCCTTCCTCCCTCCCATATGCTTTTTCTCCCTGCCTGCCTCCCACTCCTCCCTCCCTCATTCTTTCCTCCTATTCTACCTCCATCTCTGAAGGGCAGTGGAGTTTGAGGAAGGAGAGCATTGCAGAATAAGATGGTATTTATTTGGATTTAATTGAGGCAGATCATTCTATAGAAAATTTTGCACAAGGACCTTTGAAATATTGAAACAACTTATCCTACTGCTATGCTAGAAAATGAACAGACTGGAAGTGGTCCACCTCAACCTTGCTTTGTAAATTTCCTTTCCTGGGTAAGCAGGCCTCTGAGGAGTTAAGACCAGGGGCAGTAGTGGAGTCTGGCTCATGAGTTGCGGGAACAGAGCTGAGGGCATCAGAGACAGAATCCCAGGGGAAAAGTAGGCTCAGAGCTCATGATGTAGGTTTAAAATGCTGCCCAGCAGAACTTCCTGCACTGATAGAAACATTCTCTGTCTGAGCTGCTCAGTGTAGTCACCAGCCACATGTGGCTGTTGATCTCTCTAGACGTGGCTCATGTAATTGACAGTTTAATTTTAGTCTCATTTAATGTCATTCAATTTCACATTTGATCACTACATGTGGCTTGTGGCTCTCACATGTTTGAAGTGTGAGGACTATGAGGTCTGAGCTGTAAAGTGAAAGCTTCCTTCTAAGGGAAAGGTCTCCAACAAGGTTTGGCAAGACAGTGAAATATTCAAGAGAAAGGTTGAAACCAATCAGTAGAAACAGAGAAACAGTCCCATATGAAGTACTGACATTTGGTCATTGATTAAAATATACTTTTCTCAATGTTAATAAATAATCCTTAAGAGACTACAATACCTCCAGTACGATCGTGTGTGTGTGTACGTGTGCGCGCACATTCAGTACTGTCTGAGTTTTGGGGGCCCCCTTTGACTGTAGCCTGCTAGGCTCCACTGTCCATGGAATTTCCCAGGCAAGAATACTGGAGTGGGCTGCCATTTCCTACTCCAAGAGATCTTTCCAACCCAGGGATTGAACCCTTGTCTCTTGCATCTCCTCCATTGATCACAGCCTTAATAAACTGAATTTCCTGAAAGTGCTATTCTAAAAACAAACAAAAAAAAGCTGTTCCATCATGAATACTGGCCCAATACAAATTGCTATAAACTTTATATAAATAATCAAAAGGTTTTTTTTTTTTTGTAAACCAACAAATTTGGTAAATCATCAATTGAATGTTTGGCAAGTTGATTTTTCAATGAATTGGCCATTCTGCAAATTGCTTTAGGTGGATATGGCAGCTGTCTGCCTCCTTTTCCTCTCTACATGTTCCAGTATGTTCAAGCTGCATGGAACAGTCCCTTGGGTATAGGAGAGCCTGTCTCATTCCATCCTTCTTCACTGGGGAAACACCCGCACATCATTAAGATGCAAGTAGATATCACTTCCTCTAACAGTCCTCTCAGATTTCTTCACCCCATGCCCACTGGCAGAGTTAACTGCTAATTTCTGTGGGTTTCCAGAGGGAGTAGCAACTGTGAAGATGATGGAAGTCTGGAACTTTTGATGATGTTTCTGCCTAATAAGGGAGAATCTGCCTAAGAACAAAGTGGACAGGGGAACTCAGTGAAGAGATGGAGAAAAAGAGACAGATTGGTTATGTAAATATCTTAGCATGTGGATCTCGCTATACTTACTCAGCCTTACACTTCTCTAGTTACTTTCTCGTTACAGAAAACTTAGAAAGGATGACTTCATGGGGTGGTAGAGGACTTCCTGAGACATTAAGAGTTGTTGGCTCTTATGATGACCTTTCCCCGTGTTTGATGTGGGGCTCCTGCCCCTTGATGTGCTCAGGGTGGACCCTGTCTCATAAAGAGGGCAAAAGACAGAATAAAACATGCTCCGGTGGTGGACCCACCAGCTCTGAGCAGCCTGGTGTTGCCATAAAGGGAAGGCAAGTTGCTCCACCCAGGCCAGTGCTGGGTGGCTTTGAGGCAGAATTTGATCCTGGATCAAAGGAACTGTTAAAATGGTCCAGATGAGTGGTATGCAGCTAGACTGCAGTTATTCTGGCAGACTGAATGGGGGTTAAAGAGAGAAAGATGAGGGACTTCCTTGCTGGTCCAGTGGTTAAACCTTTGACTTCATATGCAGTGGGTACAGGTTCAATCCCCAGTCCGGGAGCTTAGATCCCACAGGGCTTGCAGCCAAAAAAACATAAAACAGAGGCAATGTTGTGACAAATTCAATGAAGACTTTAAAAATGGTTCACATCAAAAAAAACTTAAAAAAAAAAGAGAAAGGTGAGAGAAACTGCCTACATTTGAAGTACTCTTTTTTATTCTTAATTCTTATATTTGAACTGTCATTGTCAATACCTTTGCTAATTTCCAAATGTTGTCATGTGATGGGAGCAATGCCTTAAAACAACCAACAGGGGTGCCTTTCCCAAAGACATCTCAGGGATAACTTTCCTAAAGATACCTTGGCCTTGTAAAAGGCACCAAGCTTTGGAATCTCTCTACATCTGGTTTCAAAGTCCAGCTCTTCTTGTTAGACAAGATGTTTAATTTCTTTCTTTCACCTGTAAAATGGAGTGGTGATAATACTACTTTGCAGTGTTGTTTGAAGGTTAAATGAAAAAATGCAAGAGAAGAAGCTATAAAAGCATTATATGGAATAGAATGCTAGATTTTTAATTAAAAAAATAGATATGCAACAAAGATTTACTGTATAGCACAGGGAATTATAGTCAATATCTTGTAATAATCTATAACAGAAAATAATCTAAAAAATAATGTATGTGTATATGTAAAACTGAATCAACTTGGTGTGCACCTGAAACATTGTAAGTCAATTATGCTTCAGTAAAATCTATATATTAGGAAAAAATACCTCTTTACAATAAAAAAAACACTATACATTATTATATTCTTATTCCCAGTTTCTTGCAGCTCCAGTAAGTAGATTCTGTTAAACTTACTGTGTACAGGCTATATACTGCATACATAGTCTCTATACAGATTGTTTACTGAGAACAGTTTCTTCTATGGGAAAATTTCCCTACAAGTTTCAAACAGACATAAGGGAGAAAGCTCTTGGATTTTAGTGATTTGCACTAGAGTGTGAATGACTGATAGATTTCTTTCACTGTTTCCAGTGAGGTTTAATTTTTAAAACTGAGCTATAATCGACATGTGGCATGATATTAGCTTCAGATGTACAACATAATTCAATATTTGTATATATTGTAAAATGATCATCACAATAAGTCTAGTTATATCCATCACCACACGTAGTTACAAATTTTTTTTTAGTGATGAGAACTTTTAAGATTACTCTCTTTTCAACCTCAGGTATAGAGTATTATTAATTGTATAATATCTTTGTATCATCATGATGTACAATAAATCCTCTAAGACTTAAGTATTTTTAACTGGAAGTTTGTACCATTTGACTTCATTTATTTCACCCACTCCCCCCACCTCCCACCTCTAACAACTATCAGTCTATTTTCTGTATCTATGAGTTCAATTTTTCTTGTTCAATTCCACATGTAAGTGAGTTCATATGGTGCCTGTCTTTCTCTGCTAATTTCACTTAGCACAGTGCCCTCAAGTTCCATCCATGTTGTCACAAATGACAAGATTCATTTTTTGTATTTATTTGTTTGCACCAGGTCGTATCTTAGTTGCAGCAAGAGAGACCTAGATCCTTGACCAGGGACTGAGCTCAGAGTCCCTGCACTGGGAGCATGGAGTCTTAGCCACTGGACCACCAGGGAAGCCCAAGATTTCTTTTTTTATTATGGCTGGACAATGTTCCACTGTATGTATATATACCACATTTTCTTTCTCCATTTATCCATTGATGAATAGTTAGATTGTTTCAATATCATTGCTATTGTAAATAATGCTGCAGTGAACACAGGGGAGAAAGTACCTTTTTGAGTTAATGTTTTTGATTTCTTGGTATAAATTCTCAGAAGTGGAATTGCTGGATTAGATTCTCAGGTGGCGCAGACAGTGAAGAGTCTGCCTGCAACGCAGAAGACCTGAGTTTGATCCCTGGATTGGGAAGATCCCCTAGAGAAGGAAATGGCTATCCACTCCAGCATTCTTACCTGAAGAATCCCATGGACAGAGGAGCCTGGTGGGCTACAGTCCATGGAATTGCAAAGAGTTGGATATGACTTAGCAAATAAGAATAGCAACATGATAATTCTATTTTTAAGTTTTTGAGGAACCTCCGTACTGTTTTCCATAGTGGCTCTAGAAATAATTGATTTGGGCAAATACTAAGCATAGCCAGTGATGTGAATGCCACATTGAAGTTGTAATTTCTAACAGCAACTGTTCACTTATTCATTCATTCAATTCTCAAGTGTGTGTGTTTGTATGTGTGGACAAGGGGATGAAGGAGTTACTATAGGAAATAGGACACTTTGATTTGGCTTTCAAATGATTTAACTTTCAGTTTTGAAAACCATCCAAGTATTGTGTGATCCAAACAGCCTCAATCTACCTCTAAGCCTCGTGGCATCCTGGAAGATGGCATCAAGGATGATATGAGGGTGAAAGGTGCCTTCTGCACAGATTACTTGATGTTAGGAAGAGAGAAAGAAAGAAAAGAAAGAGAAAGAAAGATAAGTAAAGAAGGAAGAAGGAAGGGAAATGCCATTATAGTTTTTACTTTGTTAAAATGGTTGGCTATGCCCTCAAAGCACGTGGTAATGCCCCCGACCTGCATTTCTTCTAAGCAGCTGCAGTGAGCCGGCCCCCTTGCTGGCCTAGAGGGGAACCCCTGAGGCTGGGCTCTGCAATCTGAGAAGTCCCAGTGGCAGTGAGGCAAGCAACTGCGTGTTCAACTTGCCATGGTACCTTCTGGCTTACTCCCTGAGCAACTGAGAGCTTGTTTCCTGCTGAGCAACCAAGGACTGCTTTCTCAACAATTTGTTCAACGTTTATTAGTGCCGGCAGTGTATCAAGTCCACTGCTTAACTGCCTTTAGGAACATTACAGTTCAAAATACCAGCACTGACTGAGAATCAGGTGCCATCAAAAGAATTCATTCATTCATTCAACGAACTTTTATTAAAAAACACTCTGTGTCAGGCGTTGATCTCCAGGTTATTTAATGTCTCCTAGAACTTCCTGGTTGGCTCAGATGGTAAAGCATCTGTCAACAATGTGGGAGACCCGGGTTTGATCCCTGGGTCGGGAAGATCCGCTGGAGAAGGAAATGACAATCCACTCCAGTACTATTGCCTGGAAAATCCCATGGACTGAGGAGCCTGGTAGGCTACAGTCCACGGGGTCGCAAAGAGTTGGACACAACTGAACGATTTCACTTAAGGTGCACTAAGTGCTTTTCGTTTTGATGATATGAACACTTTATTTATTTATTTATTTTTATCACCCGCAGACTTTTTATGTGATTTGTTCTTTATCACAAAAAACCTTTCCTTTTTTCCCCCCTGTATATCCCCTGCCAACATTTTCCCAATGATCCAAAAACTTAAATTTTCTTCTGTCAGTTTTTTTTCTGGAAGTACATTAGGTTCAGTATAGCTCTGCATTCAATGAAGGGGTGAGAAATTAAAGCAATGTGCCTGATTAGAGGAGCTTTTAAAAACTCTACTGTTTGGGGATGGTCATATAATGTCTAGGTTTTCACCAAGGAAATGGAATTAAAATGAAGGTCATCGTTAAACTGAAACAAAATTCACTCCTTTTGTACCTCATCAGCTACTAATTAATGAGGCTCTCATGAGTCCTGAACAATCCTGTAGGTTAGGGGCTCTTGTCAGGAGGCACACAGATTGGAATCCATAAAAAGCCCACTCTCCCAGAGATGGCCGGGTAGCAGCCCTGGGCTTGCCAAGTCTCTGTTATGGAGGATTTATTTAAGGATACTTTTTAAAGCGTTTCCTCCTTTACAATGAAGACTTCTCTGTGTGTATTTCAGTAGACAATTAAAATCCCATCCATAATCTTTTCAGAATCTTTCCCTCATTAAAATGACTTGGCTTGAGAGCTAGTTGGCATTGTAGTCTCTGGTTATGGAAGGAAAAGCTGTGAGGAAAAACAGCTATGTAGAAATGAGTTTCCTCTGAGGATAAACACCTTGCTCTGATTTGGGGTGAGGACTGGATTTAGGGATGGGTGGGCATGAAACCTGGGAGATAGGACGGTCTCTCCTTACCTCTTGTTCTTGTCCCTTTTTGGAGTAATTCTTGGGGTCTTGGAAAAATAGGAATTTGTCCTGGAAATCTGAAATGTAACACCAATTTTTTTCCTCTTTTTTTTTTTTTCTTCTGTGCCACTATTTTTATGAGTTTGTAGATTTGTGGGTCATTTTTAATTTTCTCTTGTTTGTTGCCCTTTGTTTCAGGATTCCAAAGCAAAATCCTGAAGTTATTGTGATCTAAAGTTTGGCATCTGTAGTCCACTGAAAGTTTGGAGTAAATTTGACATATATGTACATATATATAGACACATATGAAAAATGGAAGCGTTAGTCAGTCATGTCCAACTCTTTGTGACCCCATGGATTGTAGTCTGTCAGGCTCCTCTGTCCATGGAATTCTCCAGGCAAGAATACTGGAGTGGGTTGCCATTTCTTTCTCTAGGGATCTTCCTGACCCAGGGATCAAACCCAGGTCTCCTGCATTGTAGGCAGAATCTTTACCACTGACCAACTGGGGAAGCCCATGTGTCTGTCTCTCTCTATATATAGATGGATAGCACTGTGGTAGTAGCTGAGATTTAGAGGGTTTTTGTCTTTCACCTCTAGTAGTAGCTCTGCTCCATCCACAGCCTCTTTTCACCCCATTTTATTGAGATATAATTAACATAGAACATTGTCTAAGTTTTACGTGTACAGCCTGTTGATTGGATATACGTCTATATTGTGAAATGGTTAACACAATAAGGTTAGTTAACACGTTCATTAGCTCACACAATTATTATTTTTTTGTGGTGAGAACATTTCAGGTTTACTCTCTTAAATTTCACGTAAATAATACTTGTTTCAATGAGTTCCACATGTAAGTGAGATCATATAGTATTTGTCTTCCTCTGTCTGACTTATTTCATTCAACCTAATACTCTCCAGGTTCGTTTATGTTGCTGCAAATGGCAGGATTTCCTTCTGTTTTGTGGTAGAATAATATTCCACTGTGAATATATATATGTATCTATTTGCTTGAGAAATATACATACACACCGCATCCTATTTATCCATTCATCTGCTGTTGGACCCTTGGACGGTTTCCGTGCTTTGGCTCTTGTGAATAATGCTACAGCTAGCGTGAATGGGTGCAGACCTCTCTTTAAGCTCCTCATTTCATTTCTTTCAGGTATATACCCAGAAATGAGAATTCTGGATCATATGGTAGTCCTGGTTTCAATTTTCTGAGGAGCCTCCATACTCTTCTCCGTAGCGGCAGCACTAACGTACATTCCACCAGCAGTGCACAAGGAGTCCTTTTGTGCCACATCCTCGCCAGCATTTGTTACCTCTTGTCCTTTCGCTAATAGTCCTTTTAACAGGTATGGAGTGATATGTCACCGTGGTTTTTGGTTTGCGTTTCTCTGGCGATTGGTGACATTCAACACCTTTACGTGTGCCTGTTGGCCATCTCTACGTCTTCTTTGGGAAGACTTATTTTCAAATCCTCTGCCCATTTTCAATCAGATGATTTATTTTTACTATTGAGTTGTACATCCATAACCTGTAAAACTTTTGAACTGTGGTGTTGGAGAAGACTCTTGAGAGTCCCTTGGACTACAAGGAGATCCAACCAGTCAATCCTAAAGGAAATCAGTCCTGAATATTCATTGGAAAGACTGATGGTGAAGCTGAAGCTCCAATACTTTGGCCACCTGATGCGAAGAACTGACTCATTGGAAAAGACCCTGATGCTGGGAAAGACTGAAGGCAGGAGAAGGGGACGACAGAGGATGAAATGGTTGGATGGCATCACTGACTCGATGGACATGAGTTTGAGCAAGCTTTGGGAGTTGGTGAAGGACAGGGAAGCCTGGCATGTAGTAGTCCATGAGGTCGCAAAGAATCAGACACGACTGAGTGACTGAACTGAATTGGATTGAATCTGTAAGACTATCCCTCTCATGAACTGAAGCCAGGTACATGAAAGCAAGATGGCTAACCAGTTAGATAATGTGGTAAGGCTTTGCCTTCCTTCTGATATTCTGAGTTCCCATTTCTTTTAAAGCTCTTTCCATCCATGCAACTTTGCACGTTATTCTTAGGAAAAGTCTGGAAGACAAGGTGAACCACAGCATGAAAAGACTTGTAGAGACAGAAAAGAAATTGGGGAATATTTGCCCAGTGTGGGTCTGCAGAATGACTGGCAGCAGGTAGGACATGGTGGTAAGGACAGATGAGGGGCAAGCATGTCCTTCCTTTAAAGACTATGGTACACCTGAGTTAGCCTGGTGACAATATGAGTGGAGAACAGGAGAGTTCATTTTCTTAAGCAAGAAATGACTGCATTCAGTAATAGATCAAATGAAGGGATTGAAGGACAAAGAGTGAAAGATAGGGCCTATGATATATGTTTCGGAGCAAGTAATTTGCAATAAAAGAGAAGAAATAGTTAACCAACAAGCCCTTTATTAAGCATCCGTGTGTGGGTGGCAAGTCACTTCAGTTATGTCCAACTCTTTGCAACCCTAAGGACTGTAGGCTGCCAGCCTCCTCTGTCCATAGGATTCTCCAGGGTGGTTTGCCATGCCCTCCTCCAGGGGAGCTCCTTGACCCAGGGAACGAAACTTCATCTTTTGCAACTCTTGCATTGCAGGTGGATTCTTTACCTCTAAGCCACTAGGGAAGCCCTATTAAGTACCTGCTGCTTCTTCTGCTGCTAAGTCACTTCAGTTGTGTCCAACTCTGTGTGACCCCATAGACGGCAGCCCACTAGGCTCCTCTGTCCCTGGGATTCTCCAGGCAAGAATACTGGAGTGGGTTGCCATTTCCTTCTCCAATGCATGAAAGTGAAAAGTGAAAAGTGAAAGTGAAGTCGCTCAGTCGTGTCCGACTCTTAGCAACCCCACGGACTGCAGCCTACCAGGCTCCTCTGTCCATGGGATTTTCCAGCCAAGAGTACTGGAGTGGGTTGCCATTGCCTTCTACTTTGCATCTAATACTGTGCTCAGAGCATCAGGGGGTGCAAAAGAAATGGAAGACCTGTTTTCTGCCATAAGAAAACCGTGATGCAGTTTGAGACAGTGGGACTGTTCATGCACAGGAATGTATAAATTTATATAACAATAATACTAGTGATTTCTCTTTATTGGGGTTAATTGTGGCAGAGGTCCATTGCTAAGCACTTTCTATATCATTTGGTTAAATTGTCATACAGACTTAGGACAGCAACATTATCTAAAATTAAGCATGAATAAAGTAACTAAGCTTCAGTGAGGAGCCAAGCTGAGCTTCACAAGGATGCTTGTCCTTGACTAGTGCTGCAGTTGCTCAAAAGTTTCAGAGGAGAAAATGAGGCTTTGAGACATTGTCTAAGTCACAAGGCTTGTTGTTGTTTAGTCGCTCAGTCGTGTCTGACTCTTTTGCGACCCCATGGACTATGTAGCCCACCAGGCTCCTCTGTCCATGGGGTTCTCCAGGCAAAAATACTGGAGTGGGTTTTTACTTCCTTCTCCAAAGTCAGTTGGCTAATGAGCTTCTAACAAGGGCTGAAACTCAAACCTAGATCAGCCTAATTCTAAAGCTGAAGTCATCAATATACAATACAATGCTGAATTGTCCGGATGTATTTACTCCTAAATATGTTTAAGATTTTTTCAAGGTAATGCAGAAGTTCTAACAGAACCAGCATTCACATGAAATTGCCAGATGTATCCTTCTGGGCAAGTCTTATTCATGAGAACTTCGTACCTTCCATTTCCTGTGTTCACTCCTTTGACTCACGAAGGACTTTATTATTTCTAAATGGGCACAACTGATGGCTGAGTAGCTTTGCATTTACACAAGCTCTCTATGAAAATGCTATAAAGATCCTCCATTTGCCACAAAGCGTGAGCTGTGCTGTTGAAAGTGAAGGATTGTCAAGATAAATCAGGAAAAAAAAAAAACAGAATCGAAGGCTGTGTTGGAGAGTATCTTAAAGAGCCTATACTTCAGAGATTTTCCTTGGAATGTTTTAAGGAAACACAATTTGTTTAAAGGGGTTCAGCCACCCTTTACACTCTTCAGGATCAAATGCTCCCAGCTGGCTAGAAGCGGGTAACAAAGCAGTGCAGTGTGGTCCCATTTCAAATCCATAGGCTCTGTGGGTTTCAGTTTCCCTTTTGTGTGTGGCATGGAGCAAACTTTCAAGAGAGTTAATATAAATCCTGACATTCTCATCCTGCATCTAGATGGCTGATTTTGGATAAATAGTCCCCATGGGCAAAATATTCTTGTGACCTTTCTGTTTAGATCTCTTCCAACAGCTCCATTCATTTTTGGGGTTTTCCAATCCATTTTCCAATTGTTTAATTCCCGAGGCAAATCTTTTAAAGTCACCCTCCTCCCGTCTCCTTTCCTCCTCGCAAGCAAACTGTGCTACAAAAGCCGAGGCCTTCCCCGGCCCTGTTTACTTAGAGTGCAAACCGTATTCAAGCCAGCGATGTCAGATTAAAGGAAGAAAGGGGCGAGAAATCAAAGCCTTAAACTGCACATAAAAGGCAATCGCTGGCAACCAATCTGTTCAACTTCCAACTATTTGCACTTTATGAATAAAGGTCAATCTGTTATTGGCACCCAAATGTTAATGTTCTTATGAGGGTTTAAGCTGCTTTAACAGCTGAATAAGTGACAGTGAGCCATAGGGCCACACCTAATCATTCAGGCCCAGCTGGGACGCGGGGGAGCACCTCAAAAAGGCGAGAGATGCAGAGGGTACCGGTCTGGGGGGCTGGCCAAGGGGAGAGGGCCCTGCATTGCATGAGGGGGTAGTGAGGGGTAAGAGACGAAATGACTTACTATTAAACACAGGAAGCTCAAGAAGAAGCGTGCCTGTCCCTTTTTTCTTTCCGTCTGTTCTGCATGCTTCTTGCTAGCATTAGCAGCTACCCCTGGCCCAGGCTTTTGCAACTTTATATCATCAATTCTCTTGTATTATGTATTTGAATTTTCTCTTTGCAAAACAATACAGCCACACACTTAAAGTCTCTCCCAGCAGAGAGTTCTCTGGGTGAAGTAGAGTGTAGCTGAAACGGAGCAGGACCCTGGTCCCCACACCCCACCCTCCACGTCCTGTGCCTGTCTTTTGTCTGTGGAAAAACTTTAGCCAAAGGATAAGTTTAAATCAGAGAAGTGAGAACATGCAGAAAGAAAGGAAAACAGTCATAGGAGACCAAATAATAATAATGTAGTCATTAAGCAAAAGCAAGGACCTTTATTTCCTCCTTAAGGGCTACAGATAATATTCTGAGCCATGTCCTGTGAGCTGTCTTATAGATACTGACACCTCCACCAGGTGGAAGAAGTCTGAAGACCAGACTGCAGCCATGATACAAGCTGCCACAACAAGAGGGTGCTGGTCAGATAACCAATGACCAATTTCAAAATGACAGTCAAGAGTTGGCTGAACTATTTCTGCATGTAGCCCTCCTCCCTCTGACCCCAAGACTGCCTTTTCTCCCTCCCCAAATAAAGAAAAACACTTGGTATTCTGCATCTAGGCAGAAAAATAGTATGTTTGAGTCAAGTACAACTCTATTGTACCTCAAATTATTGCACGTGAATGCAGGCAACATGAGACTGGAAGACAGATTTGTTTTGTCCCCTGAATGTATGAAGTGAACAACTTCAGGAGTTTCTGGCTCTGTTCCTGACTAAATGTCCCATATCCTCCTCCCTAGGCCTCAATTTCACTGTCTATAAAATGATAGTTCCCTTTAAAATCTCATTCAGCTCTGCTGTCCTCTCTTGACTATTTTTTTTCAACCGTCTGATGAGGATATATTACTGTGAAGTGAAAGGAAGTGATTTATTCAAGAAAAACTGTAAATAAGTAGAATGTCATAGTCAAAGCTATGGTTTTTCCAGTAGCCATTTACGGATGTGAGAATTGGACCATAAAGAAGGCTGAGTGCCAAAGAATTGATGCCTTTGAACTATGGTCCTGGATAAGACTCTTGAGAGTCCCTTGGACTACAAGGAGATCAAACCAGTCAACCCTAAGGAAGTCAACCCCGATTATTCATTGGAAGGACTGATGCTGATGCTGAAGCTCCAATGCTCTGGCCACCTGATGTGAAGAGCTGACTCCCTGGAAAAGACCCTGAGGCTGGGAAAGACTGAAGGCAGAAGGAGAAGGGAGCCATGGAGGATGAGATGGTTAGATAGCATCACCAACTCAATGGACATGAATTTGAGCAAACTCCAGGAGACAATGAAGGAGAGGGAAGCCTGGTGTGCTGTAGCTCATGGGATCGCAAAGAATCAGACATGGACAACAACATGTAAGGCATCATCATTATAAATAGGACTTTTGTGGAAAATGTAGTGAGTGAAAGTCGCTCAGTTGTGTCTGACTCTTTGCGACCCCATGGACTGTAGTCTACCACACTCCTCCGTCCATGGGATTTTCCAGGCAAAGGTACTGGAGTGGGTTGCCATTTTCTTCTCCAGAGGATCTTCCCGACCCAGGGAATGAACCCAGGCCTCCCGCACTGTAGGCAGATGCTTTACCATCTGAGCCACCAGGGAAGTCCAATCATTATAAATAGGAATTTTGTGGAAAATGTAGGATACACTCAAAGCTGAGCTTTGGGAGGGACTGTGGACCGTTGCTCATCCTCACCCACTGTAGCGTGAGCAGAAGCAGACTGCTGTGTCTTCCTCCTCTTCCTTTCTTAAGCTTTTGTGGTCAGTTCCCCCACTAGGTCCATTCTGCTTCCCTCATGCCTCAGTTGGTGAAGAATCTGCCTGCAATGCAGCATAGGCAGATGTGATCCCTGGGTCAGGAAGATCCCTTGGAGTAGGAAATGGCAACCCACTCCAGTATTTTTGCTGGAGTATCCCATGGACAGAGGAGCCTGGCAGGTTGCAGGCCATGGGGTCACAATCAGACACGACTGAGCACGCATGCATTCACACATACACACAATATGCAACTTTGATACAACAAGTGGAAGTGACTCCCCATCCATTTCTGCTCTCTGATTTCACACATTCCTTGCTGGATTATTGTTGCTTCTGTACCTTTCTGTCTCTTCCACAGGTCGACAGACTCTGAAGTCTGGAACTCTGCCCTAATTCCCTTTATTTTCCTTGTATTGCCTCGGATGGTCCATAACATGCAGTAGTTGGGCAATATCCCTTTGCAGAAGAGAATTCAAATAATGCTTGCTCTCTCGTCTTTTAAATAAATTGATTTATTTTTCAAACGGATAATAAATTCAAATTACAAGTTAACTCATAAAAAGTAGCTCCTACTTGCTACCTTCTCCCTGTCCTCAATTTCCTGACCAGTAATCAATTGTTACTATTTCTTTTGTGCTATTCTTTGTCTTTCTCTGTTATTTTAAACATATTTATTTATATATTTGGCTGTGCCGGGACTTACTTGCGGCATGGGAGATCTTTAGTTTCAGCATGTGAACTCCTAGTTATGGCATGTGGGATTCAGTTTTCCAAAAAGGGATCAAATCCAGGCCCCTGAATTGGAAGCACAGAATCTCCACCCACTGGACCACTAGGGAAGTCCTCTTTTCTTTTTAAAACCTCTTTCCAAGTCAAGAGAAGTAAAATTGAGAATATATCTCAGAGTGGTTTTAAAACCAAGGCAGGAAGAGTATCACAAAATACAAAGAATCGTTCTTAGGAGACAATGCTTTCCAGTGCAAACAACAGTTGTTCCATCAGGCAGTCCAGGTTCTGGAAGAGTAGAAGGATGATATTAACAAGCTGTGGGCTTCCCTGGAGGCTCAGACGGTAGAGAATCCACTTGCAATGTGGGAGACCTGGGTTCGATCCCTGGGTTGTGAAGATCCTCTGGAGAAGGGCATGATAACCCACTCCAGTATTCTTGCCAGGAAAATCCTCATGAACAGAGGAGCCTGGCGGGCTGCAGTCCATGGGGTCACAGAGAGTCAGACATGCCTGAGTGACTAAGCACAGCGCAGTCTTGTCGGGTAAGACCTTTAACTTCACTGGGCCTTTTGGGTTCATGTCCACTGAACTTCACGTCTCTACAGTTTTCTGATGCTTCTCTAGACAAGAGTAATTTCCCCAAATCAGAGAATCAGTGTCTGAGAAAATGAATTCCGTATTAGCATTTTTCAATCAGGAATTTAACCTTCGAGCTGGCAAAGCAGCTTTGCCAAATCAATCTATTTAGGAAATTAAAAATAAAATTAGGCACATTTATTGCAAATTAAAGTGAACTGGAATTGAACATTTCTAACTGGTGCCAGAAGAGAAATGTCCCAGCTAGATTTTCATGCCAGCAAGACTAACAGGGCCAGTCCAGAGTGCTGTGCTCTTCTCCTGGAGCGAGGACTTTCATCCTTGCTTCCTCAGATGGGATTGGGAGGAGGGTGAGGGCGGGGGGACAGTGAAGTCTGTAGCTCTGTGTTCAGTCTTTTATGTATATATGTGTTGGGTTAGTCAGCATCCTGACAGGAAGCATTTCCCACACTCAAACTGGGTAATTAGAAGTGAAAGTGTTAGCTGCTCAGTTGTGTCCGACTCTTTGCGACCCTATGGACTGTAGACCGCTGGGCTCCTCTGTCCATGGGATTTCCCAGTTAAGAATACTGGAGTGAGTTGCCATGTCCTTTTCCAGGGGATCTTCAACCCAGGGATCAAACTTGAGTCTCTCATGTCTCGTGCATTGGCAGGTGGGTTCTTTACCACTGCGTGTTAAGTCGCTTCAGTTGTGTCCCATTCTTTGCAACCCTATGGACTGTAGCCAGCCAGGCTTCCTCCATGGGATTCTCCAGGCAAGAACATTGGAGTGGGTTGCCATGCCCTCCTGTAGGGGATCTCCCTGACCCAGGGATCGAACCCACGTCTCTTACATCTCCTGTTTTGGTAAGGGGGTTCTTTACCACTAGTGCCACCTATTAGGAGACAGCACAATAGAGGACTTCCCTTGTGGTCCAGTGGTTAAAGCTCCATGCTTCCAATGCAGACACACAGGGGGTTTGAACCCTGGTTGTTCAGGGAACTAAGATCCCACAAACCATGCAGTGCAGTCAATAAACAAACAAACAAGCTAATAAATAGGAATTTTTTTTTAAAGGAAGAGAGCATAATAATGGGCTGTTTACAAAGGACTGGACAAGGTTTCTGAAAATGAAAAAAAGGATAATCCAGTACCCTGGAGTTAGCAGGGGAAAATGGGAATCACTCACTCATTGACCTGAAGGGGTCAGGAGGAGTAATTCTGGAGAAGACAGCTGTATGGAAAGAGCTTCCTGAAAAGAATTTCCACCTGTAAAAAGAATTTCCACCTCACTTGTCCTTTCTGGCCTGGGTGCGTGCCTGCCAGCTCATCCTTCAGGGTTTCCCGGGGTGTCTGCTATGCTGGAAGGCACTCCCCAAGTTCAGCAGTCTGGTTGGAATGCACACATTGGTTGTCATGTGAGAATCAGGTGGATCTTTCTACCATAACTCTTACCATATTCTTTCGTAATAATACCCTTTTTACTTTTCTCTGTCTCCTCCACGTCTGTATACTTCTGGACAGCATAGATTCTATCTTATTGAGCTTGTTTCCTTGGTCTCCAGTCAAGTGTTTGTGGGAACGAGGGGAAGGAAGGAAATGACAGCACTGTCACACCATTATCGTTCAGGGGCCTGGACTGTACTTACAGGCAGCTCTCCAGGTGCCTGCAGGGGCAGAAGAACACTAGATACAGGCTTACCTCTTGCAGTGATCACAAATTGGGTATGCACTTTGCTAACTTGCCGGTGAAAAACACAAATATCTCCAGATGCTATAGCTATTGAATTTACATGATACCCATTACTGAGGCTGCAGGAGAAATCAGGAATTAGAAAACCTAAAAGTTTGCTCTAAATCTTATGTTTAAGAATTAACCCTAAGGCAATTACTGGCAAAATATGAAAGAAAGGAAGTTTATGATTTTTCATTACAGAGGAGTTCGCAAAAGAAAAAACTAAAGGCAACCTAAGTCCATCATTCAGATTTATTAATTAAATTATGATACTTATATACAAAGGAGAAGGAAATGGCAACCCACTCCAGTACTCTTGCCTGGAAAAGCCCATGGACTGAGGAGCCTGGTAGGCTACAGTCCATGGTGTCGCAAAGAGTTGGACACGACTGAGTGACTTCACTTCAGTGTATACAATAAAATATATGTAACCATGAAACATGATGAGGTAGACACATAGAAAGATGCTTACAATATATTGTGTGAAAAGCAAGTTGCCTACTTATATGATCAGTATGATTATATTTTTATAAGTTATATTCCCAGTTCTGTGTATTTGGTCAAGTTATTTAACCTCTCCAAACTTCACTTTCCTCTTTTGTAAGTTACATCTACCTCAAGGATTCTAAGAAGTAAATGCAGATATCCAAGATACCAGAGATAGTACCTGGTTCATTATAAGAAGTTAATATATGTTATATCTTATTACAGTCATTATTGACATAACCTATCTCTATGAAAAAGAAAGATATATGAAAAGATGTTTATAAAATATTTCTGGTAATTATTGGTGTGCATTTTACTTTCTTCTTTGTACATTTCTCTATTACTTGAATTTTCTTCTCAGTGATCATCTATCAATTTTGCAACATTAAAGTTATTAGACTTTTATTTTAATTCTCTTTGCCACTTACTCTGTATATTTGGGGAAGTAAGTGGCTACCCCTGAGCCTTATTTTCCTCGTTTATAAAATAGAAAGAACTATTCATTTCTTTTTTACCTCAGAAGACTTTACTACAGATCAAATGACCTATTAGATTTACCCGTGTTCTTGGAAAACTACAAAGTACTGTACAAATATTAGATATTATTTTTATTGCTTTTGTTATTTGTATTAATTTCCTGGGATCACTTACTTGGAATATTTTTCCTACTTCTCCTCTGGATGTTTCATAGGAGACAAGTAGGCATTCTGAAAGGAGGCCTCACTGAAGCCCATAAACGGTGGATTTGCTTGTAATATCACTGATCCTCATGATGAACTGAAGAGTCTTAGCCACCAAATTATTGACAGTGCAAAATATTTTATGAGCTTTCTCTTGCCCTGGTTTACTTTCACTGCGCGTGGAGATCCCTCTCTTCTTTTTGGGACTCAGAGTCTCTCCCCTTTCTGGGCGGGTTTGTCTATTGCCACACGCGCTGCTTACTTGCGCTTCTAACACGAGTGAGAGGTGAGCCCTTCTCGGCCAACGTAGTGGGACTCCGCGAAGGGGAACATATGGATTTGAGAGGCGAGCCACGGCGCTGGTTCCAGAGGTGGAACAGGCGTGGGGAGTCCCCTGGGATTTGGTCCTATTTGCCGTCGTTTCTGACGCATCATCTCCTTCCCTTTCACTCATGAAAGATGCAGACGTCTTCAGGGAGGAGGTCCAACTCGAGCTTGACAGCACTCTGGGAACACAAGGAGGGACCTGTAGTCAAAACCCTGCAAAGCTGAAGGAGGTCTTTGTGCACAGAAGCTGTCCTGCTGTAACCGTCCCCCCTCGCCAGATGAGTGCCAATTTATTTTCCAGTGAAGACACCCGTGGTTGTGTGTGTGTGTGTGTGTGTGTGTGGGGGGGGGGGGGTTGGAGTGAGCAGGAGGGGACACAAAGGAAAAGGCGCGCTTGGCACTGACCGCAGGAGCGAGCGCCCAAGAAGCACCCGCCCAGCGCGTGTCTGGGAGGTGCCCCCTGTCGCCCCCAGCACAGCCCTGGAGCGGCATGTGCTTGGTGAATATTTGTGCAACAAGATTATGAATATTCCTCTTTGGTGATACCGTCAAGTAGTGCGACTGTTTTTTTTTTTTCTTGAAGGGAGAGAGCAGACGAGGTCCTGCGACTGAGAGATAGCGTTTGGTTCCTTAACAGATGAGGAACCTATTTCTAGCGGGACGTGTTGAACGAGGCTGAGCGTCTCTGGCTTCCTTGGCGCTCCCGCCACACCATCCCGGGCTTTTGACCGCAAATTTCAGTACGTATTGGGCTCTTGGTGTGTGCAGGATTTAAGGCCTCCCTGCGAACCAGAAAAAAGAACCTCGGATCTCCCCTTTCCCACTCGTTGGAAGGTTGCAGTCCAAGCCTATAAAAGTCATTTCCATTTTCAAAAGCAGAGTTGGTGAAACACTTTGGAAACTTTCCCTGCACTAACCCCCCTTCTCCTCAGCCCCCCTTCAACCCGCCCCACTCCATCTTCTTGTTCGAGAAATGCAAATCTCAAGCCAATCCTATTTTATGTTAAAAAGTGAAAAACATTTCAATGTATTCTTGTCTTGTATGACTGGCTGAGAGCCTCTAAATCCCCGCCATTTACCAAATTAAACTAATTGAAAGTGCTTCCAAAAGCCACATCTGTAGGCTGACGTTGGTCCCTGCCTTTCACTTTGGGCTCGGGGAACTGTTCTCCATTCCATTGATCCCTGAATAGTCATGCCTGTCAGGAAGCCACATCAGCCATTATCATTCTAATTTTACTGCCTTTCTTGGTCCCTAATCTAATTTGCAATGATGCTTAAGCATTTCGCAAGGCCATAGCACTTTCTTCAGAATTTCAACAAGAGCATTAAACCCCCAATTTACATTAATGAAGTGCACATTTAATTAGGGGAGAGGGTAAATGGAGGGCTCTTCAGGAGCAGTTTGTGTGATATGATAGACACTCCAGAAGGGAAGGAGACAGATCTGATCAAAGACGTGGCTAAAAGAGGCTGCCTTTCTCTCTCTCACCCGCTCGTTTCCTCCCAGTCTCCTCTTCTCCTCACCCTGGCATCAACCAACTCAGCCTCTCTCAAATTTGCTTCACAGCCATGACGATAAAATTATAAAAGCAGAGCTGTCAGCAAGGGAGCGTCAGGCAAAGAGCTCTCCAAGAGGATCGTGTGGTTCTCAGCTCCCCTGCTCCCCAACCCCTCTCCCCAAAGGGGAGATTAACTTGTTCTTTTAAATAATGAGAAACATAGGAAACCATCTCCAGTCTCCTGTTTAATGAATGCATTAGGCACACAGGCTGAACCGCACAGTGGTGCTACACAAACTTGGCTGACTGCGGTGAGAGGGGTGGGAAGGGGGAGGGGCGGAGACGAATTTCTGTTCATAGATCCATGCAATGAATGTATTACCACATATTAGCCGCGAGCTAGTGACGTCACGCCGTTGCCTCTCCCCCGGGCCAATGCTTCTGACGCAGAGGTGGCAGGTTTGCGCGCGTCTGCTTTCCCTTGCCTGTTTATCTTTGGACCAAAAATATCTTCCTTCGTTTAGTGCAGCCTTCTGAATGTGCATTTTTTTTTACCGCGCATGCATTTTCTCTTGTTCTGGTACCACTTAGTTCTAGAACCTTACTCTTGTTCTAGAACACTTAGTGTCTTCTTAATCTGTAGTTGATGAATTGCAAAGGTGGGAGCGAAACTTCCCGGATGAATTTCATTGTTTGGAATTTCGAGAGTCTTCCTTCAAGTTTTCTTCCTCCATTACGGAATAATAACAACGATGGTAATGATGATGATGGTAGTAATAGTAGCTCTCAGAAATCTAATGGCGTGCATAGAAGAAGAGCAAGTCAGTAATAAAATGCTGTTTTGTGCTTAACATTTTGGCAAAGATTGTTATATTGTGGCTAAAAATAAAAGCATTTGTTCAGAATAGGAGTTTGTTTGCACGTTTCTCTCCAGTATGAAAGTTACAGATCATGGAAAAAGTATATAGTCTACTAACTTATCAGCTAGACACTAATTTCTCTTTTCCCAATGCCTTATTTAGATACTTGATAACAAGTCACTCATCTTTAGAAACAAGCACCTTTTTCAAGCACTGACAGGCTGAGCATTTAATCTTTAAGGGTCGTGGCTGTAAATAAGCAGGAAACCACTTCCCTTCCAAAGACACAGCCCATGGTAATTGCTCCTGTGGCTATTGCACCTTTGCTATGACTCTGAGTGGCAGGAAAGGAAGCCCTGAAAATTATCCTTTACTTGGATTTTGGACTTGAGCAAAGATAATAAAAGAAGGCACCGTAGGGAGGAGTAAACCATGAAATACTGAGGAATAGAGGAGGAGGTAACTAGCATGAGAACATTAGATAGCGAGCAGCAGTTTGGAAAAAAAATGAAATTTGAATAAAACAATTAAGGAGTGTGAGAAGAACAACACTTCTGCAGTCTGAATATGTGAGCTGTTAGTGAGCAGATCTGAGTTAGAAGTGTGACGTGGGGCAAAGTCTTTTATATGTCTACTATTTGATTTTCTGATTTGGAGAAATGGAGATAACGATCGTACTTTATAGGTTTTTCTAGAGATTAAATGAGATGTTGCACATAAAGTGCTTCTGACGGTGCCTCACGTTTCATACGTGTGTGTGTGTTAGTTGCTCGGTCATGTCCAACTCTTTGAAACCCCACGGACTGTAGCCTGTCAGGCTCCTCTGTCCATGGAATTCTCCAGGCAAGAATTTTGGAGTGGGTTGCCATTTCCTTCCCCAGGGGATCTTCCTTACCCAGGGATCAAACCCTAGTCTCCTGCATTGCAGGCAGATTCTTTACCTTCTGGCCACCAGGGAAGCCAGACAGTATCTAATAAACCCTCCGTAAGTGAAGTTAAAGAGAATATATAGTCAGAACATATATAGAATATAAAGAGAATATAGAATAATTGTTATTAGAGCAGAAAGGAAAGATAAATGAATGGAACTCTAAAAAGGATAGAGAAAATTTTGCAGGAGAATACCTACTTAAAGAAGGCGTGACTAGAGAAAGGAAGAAGAAATCACATTTGGTAACTGACATTGTAAGTGGAGGACCTTGTGTCTTTTCTGTGGATGTCTCCAACAGAGAAAGACGAAACTGTTAAAAGTCACATTAGGGAGGGAGAAGGTAAAATAGGTTGATGAGATATTTAAAAATTTACATTTGATACTGACTCTTCGAATTTATCTTTTCCAGTAGCCATCTCAGTGGAGATTGATTTTTTTTTTTTTAATACAACCAGGAAAGTTCTGCCTGTGTCTGAAATTAGACATGCTTTGTTTTCCATCTAAAACAAAACTGTATCTCTCTGAAAATCACAGTCTCTGTACTCTCTTCTTCTCTTCCTCTTCCACTATGGTGATATTTCAGTGACATTCCTTACCCAGCATCTCTGCATGCCCAGAAAAACAATGCAAGATGTTTTAGACTCTCCGAGAGATATTTATGCATATACATGAAACCCAGTTTAGAATTTTGCCCTTCTTTAATCTCTTTGGTTGTGCCCAAGTCTAAAAATCATATAAAATGTCGAAGGATTTGGCTCCTTTTTCCCCCTCTAGGTACAGAAATAATGCTCGCTTGTTTGCTTTGCTTCAGTCGTGTCTGACTTTTTGTGACCCCATGGACTATAGCCCACCAGGCTCCTCTGTCCATGGGGAATTTCCAGGCCAGAATACTGGAGTGGGTTGCCACGCCCTCCTCCTGACCCAAGGATGGAATCTCTTGCATCTTCTGCATTGGCAGGTGGATTCTTTACCACTGGGCTTCCCCTGTGGCTCAGCTGGTAACGAATCCTCCTGCAATGCAGGAGACCTGGTTCGATCCCTAGGTTGGGAAGATCCCCTGAAGAAGAGAAAGGAACAGCTACTCACTCCAGTATTTTGGCCTGGAGAATTCCATGGAAGTGCCACAAATACCTGATCATCATTAGAAAGTTAAGAATAATACAAGACTCAGTGAAGTCAGCCTGACTCTCAGGGTTATTTATGTCCACAAACTAACTGTGAAAATATTGTCTATGAGGAGGATTAGTTGCCATGGTACAGATTTGCTAGATACTTGGGGATCACCTCCACTCAAGTCTTCAATCCTGGCTTCTCAACCCACCCCCGCCCACCATGAAGCTCAAAAACAGAAAGTGTAAGAGAAGCCAGGCTAAGAATTGGCACATATTGTTTTTGCACTGGGCACAGAGCTTGCTGCGGCACCACTGGCCTCGTGGCTTCCTGGAGCCAAGGCTGACTCCGTTCATTGCTCAGGAAAAGCCTCCCTTCTGCAGCTTGATCTACAATTACAACATTCATTCCACATCTGAAAGGTGAAAGGGCTGCTGTATCCTGGTAGAGACTAATTCCTAATGAAATGGGTGATGGTTTTGTATGTGTGTATTTGCACAGCAGATGGACTGTGACTCTTTCTCAAGTGAAAGAAACCTGGTGCAGAGACTGAAGGATATACAGCCAAGACTTGCTCCAAGGACTGGGAGACTGTTCATACATAGGATGGTCTAAACCTGGTCCTCAAGGAGCCCACTCCATTTCTACCAATGAACGTCAACAAGGATTTCAATGACCTGGACTTGGAAGCCTACTCAATTAATATAGCACATGTGTAAAAACAGGCAAACGCAGGGGGAAAAGTTGACTTTTAATTAAGATTTCTAACAACGTACTCAAAACCTATCAGAATAAGTGAGCTTGATCTTTCATGTAATTACACAATTTTCCGGATCTTCCTTTAATCCAGTTTAATTAGGAAAAGGAAGACTGCAAATAGAATACATTGTTAAGCAATTTTCTTGGTAGAATTGGGTTAAGAATATCTAAGGCATATTTGTCTTTACACTAAATATACTGCCTGATGGCTTGTGAGAATTAGGAACTTGAGCTCCTCAGTAAAGAAATTAAATTGATTCTTTTGTGGACATCAACCTGTGTATAAAAATAGACAAGGAAAGAGACAAAAAAGATGACAAAGTTTTAAGTACAGAGGCATTTTTTAAAAAATATGGTATGCTTAGGAAGAAAAGCTATGTTCCTCAGCTATCTCAAAGCTCTTGAAAATTGGTCAGATTCTGGTTTGAGAAAGAAACAACCACAACAATAATAACAGCACCAACAACTTTTCAATGTCCCCTCTAGCTTCAGGTAGGTGGTATTTTCCATTCTCCATAGATGGAGTAACTGAGGGGCACTGAGAGATTCAGCAGTGGTCTGAAATCTCCCAACAAGCTGAAAATGGAGCCGCAGATGGCAGCCAAGTTTCCTGCCCTGAAAGTGAAGAGAGAGAGCTAAAAAAATAGGATTAGATTTGAAAGAGCATATATACTTTCCAAGGGCTTATCTGAACTGTGTCTCCTCTCTGACCCTCTTTGAGTTTCCCCATTGTAAGTAATAGTATAACCTCTTCTCTAAGTTATTCAAAAATGCATTTGTTATCCATAATAGAGAGAGAAGATCCAGCCAAATTATATTCTAATGTATCATAGCCTTGAACTCAGGGACCATTTTGCATTGCTGACTAGGTAGTTGCTGAATTCATTATTATTCTGCCACAGTTTGTGTCAGCTTTGTCAAGAGGCAGATTACCCAGTTTGTCTCCAATATTGTTATATTTATGGGCTTTTGGTGAGGGGGATAGGAAAAAATAAAAAGGAGAACAAGAATGAATACATAGGTGTAATCTGCTCTGGATAAGTGTTAGCAGTCCCGTAAGCCTTTATTTCTGCATGGATAGATAAAGTTGTGCTGATGGGTGTTATATTATAGATAATGGGTGTGTTCCTGACAGAACTGCATGTTTCCAGTTGAGGGAAGTATAATAGGGTGTAGAAGGGCCAAGGAAACTCAAG
The DNA here is from genome assembly GCF_023091745.1 of Budorcas taxicolor. Taxonomy (NCBI): domain Eukaryota; kingdom Metazoa; phylum Chordata; class Mammalia; order Artiodactyla; family Bovidae; genus Budorcas; species Budorcas taxicolor. Next base: position 99,077,569 of record NC_068915.1, on the reverse strand, counting down.
GGGTTAGGTATTTTGAATACTGGATGAAAAAGACCTATACTCTGAAAAATATAAAACATTGATGAAGGAAACTGAACATACAAGGAAATGGAAAGATAGCCTGTGCTCTTGGATTGGAATAATTAATATTGTTTAAATGACCACACTACCCAAAGTGACCCAAGGATTTAACGCAATCCCTATCATTTTTCACAGAGCTAGAACAAATAATCCTGAAATTTATAGGAGACAACAAAAGACCCTGGATTGCCAAAGTAATCCTGAGAAAAAATGAACAAAACTGAAGGTGTCACCTGCTCTGACTTCAGGCTACACTACAAAGCTACAGTAGTTAAAACAGCATAGTGCTGGCACAAAAACAGACACATAGATCAATGGAGCAGAATAGAAAGCCCAGAAATAAACCACCCACCTGTGGTCAGTTAGTATATGACAAAGGAGATAAGACTATATAGTGGATAAAATATAGTCTATCCAAAAAGTGGTGCTGGCAAAACTGAACAGCTACATGGAATGGGATGAGAACACTTTTTCACATCACATACAAAAATAAACTCCAAATGGATTACAAACTTAAATTTAAAGCATCAAACCATAAAATTCCTAGAAGAAAACATAGGCAGAGCACTCCTTGACATAAACTATAGCAGTGTTTTTTTGGATATCTCTCCTAAGGCAAAGGAAATAAAAGTAAAAATAAACAAATGGGACCTAATTAAACTAAGAGTTTTTGCACAGCAAAAGAAACCATCAACAAGACGAAAAGACAACCTACAGTATGGGAAAAAGTATTTTCAAATTAAGTGACTAATAAGGAGTTAATATCCAAAGTATATAAATAGCTCATACAACTCAACATTTAAAAAAAAAAACAAAACCTGATTAGAAGTTGGGCAGAAGACTTGAATAGACAATTTTCCAAAGAAGATATACAGATGGCCAACAGACACAATACCTTATGATCCAGCAATTTCACTCCTGGCTATACACACACACACACACACATATACACACATATGGAAAAAATGAAAATGCTAATTTGAAAAGATACATGCACCCCTATGTTCACAGCAGTGTTGTTTACAATTGCTAAAATATAGAAGCAACCTAAAGGTCCAGCATGAGAGGAATGGATAAGGAAGATGTGGTATAGATATATAATGGAATATTAGCCACAAAAAAGAGTGGAATTCTGCCATTTGCAACAATGTGAATGGGCGTAGAGAATATTATGCTTAGTGAGATAAGTCAGAGAAAGACAAATACCATATGGTATCACTTATATGTGGAATCTAAAAAACCCAGGTAAATGTATCAATATATGTAGCAAAACAGAAATAGACTCACAGATAAGAAGAGCAAGCTAGTGGCTGGCAGTGAGGAGAGGGAAGGGGGAGGGGCAAAGTAGCTGTGTGGGATTAAGAGATACAAACTGCTATGTTTAAAATAGAGAAGCCAGAGGGATATATTGTACAGCACAGGAAATTATAGCCATTATTTTGTAATAATTTATAATGGAGTATAATCGGCAAAAATACTGAATCACTGTAGTGTATACTTGAAGCTGATATAATGTTGTAAATCAACTATATTTCAATTTACATAAATAAACAAATAATTCATTCTGAATTTCCAAGTTTCCCCTGGCCTAAAGGAGCTGTCAGTTATCCATCCAGTGACTTGGACAGGGAGAGAGGCATCCACAATGCTTAATACTCCAGGCCGTTTTTCATATGGAGAAAAAATACTAAAAATTATTCTTCCATTTTAATTTGAAAGTTGGACTCAGATTTCTAGAAGAGGCAATCCAAGGAAAGCATAAAATGACTTACTGGTGAAAAATATCTTCTTCCACTAGAACTGGCTGGAGCCAGTCAGTTAGGCAAGCCAAGGAATGAAGTAATAAATGCTGCCTTGTAGTTCCCCATGCTTTGCTAAATCACCTATCACTGTAACATCTGGATCCTTCACCAGGGAATCTGCATTAGTCAGACCCCAGATACAGCATGACTAATTTGGTGCATTAAACAGTCCCCTAGTGGCTGCACAGAGGGCATGTTCCTTTGCAGATACCTTTAGTGCTGCGGAGGACTAAGAAGGATGGGGGAGACGGAGTCCAGTTTGCCATTGGACAGAGGCCTCATGTAACCCCCTGCCAGCTTGGCAATGTCAATCATTTGGGATCCATGTATCCTCCTGCCTTGGTCCTAGAGCGATTTTCATACATGGGGAGGAAACTTGGCAGGGTCAGGGAAAATGTTTTCCTTTGCCTGGAGGCCCAAGTGGCTGGATTGGGTATTTACGCTACTTGAGTTTGCCAGATTGTGCCTCAATCCTGCCTTCCAGCCCATTTTAGCCCTGTAGAATCTGCCTGTGTGACACTAAGAGGAAAAGCATTTTCCCCACCAATGTTATCTGTGCCAACTTCTCTCTCTCTGTGTGAATATAGTCCCTTGGGAACTTGCATATTCACAGCAAGGTGAATGTCACTTTGGTAGGAGGAATATGACATCTTTGTCTAATAACTTTGGAAACATCCCCTTGCTGCCTTCTGGGTAGAAAGCAGCAGTTTATTACAGACCAATTCAGAAGGATGAGTGTTGTATCTTCATGAGGGATGGTAGAAGAAGGAACTGGAAGAACAAGAGAAGGCATAAACGGTTCTTTTCTTTTCGTTTCTTATTTGCCAAGTTGAAGTTTCATGTTGCAAAGAGGGGGGCACAGTGGGGAGGTGACCCAGCTGGTGTTCCTCCTAGGGAACTTTGGAGGGCTGACCTCACGTGCCTATAAAGTCTGTCCCAGGTCAGTTGTTTGATCGTCTAGCTGTGCCCACACCTGGAAGGACATGCTCATTTGATCACTCTGCTTATCCATTCATTTAAACGACAACCTTTCTAAGTCCTTTCCCTTCAGTTCCAGCTTCTGGAAAGTGGTCCGCTCATTGCCTGAATCTTTGCAAGGCTTTTAGAAGTGTTAGGTTTTCAAAATAGCTACCCTGCCAAAGAATTGATGCTTTCAAACTGTGGTGCTGGAGAAGACGCTTGAGAGTTCCTTGGACAAAAAGGAGATCAAACCAATCAATCTTAAAGGAAGTAAACTCTTAATACTCACTGGAAGGACTGAGGCTGAAGCTCAAGTTCCAATATTGGGTCACGAGATGCGAAGAACTGACTCATTGAAAAAGACCCTGATGCTGGGAAAGATTGAGGGCAGGAGGAGAAGAGGGTAACAGAGGATGAGATGGTTGGATAGCATCACTCATTCAATAAACATGAACTTGGGCAAACTCCTGGAGATGGTGAGGGACAGGGAGGCCTGGTGTGCTGCAGTCCATGGGGTCACAAAGAGTGGACATGAGTTGGTGACTGAAAAATAACCCTGCCTACCCAAAGCTCCTGATTCTGCTCTCCACAGTCCAGTGGCTTTTTCTCATCCTTTCTCAGCTTCCTCTGACACTGGTGCATTTGACATGGTTGACCACATGCTCCTTTAAGAAACTGCTCTCTTGCTTTGACTCCTCTGTGATGCCCATGATGCGACTTCTATCCTCCTAGTGCTTTGTCTGTCTTCCTCAGTGCTTCTCCTCTGTGGTCCTGTTCTTGGAGATTTCCTCTTGTTTCTTCTCGTGAACTTCTCAGCAGTCACATCTCCTTAACCATCTTTGGTTCTTACCATACTGTGGCTGACTCTCACATCTATGACTCTTCTGGAATCTTCTCCTGGGCTCTAGAATCATCCAGTCAGCTATGGCCTGGCTATTCCCTTTGGATATTTCAACAAGCTCCTCTGGGCTCCTCTGTTCAGGGGGATTCTCCAGGCAAGAACACTGGAGTGGGTTGCTATGCCCTCCTCCAGGGGATCTTCCCAACCCAGGGATCCAACCCAGGTCTCTCCCATCTCCTGCACTGGCAGGTGAGTTCTTTACCACTAGCGCCACCAGAGAGGCCCTGTAAAGAGAGGTAAATATGACCTAGCACTAGGCTTGGTATCTAGAAGGTATTTCATGAATATTGGCTGAATCAGCGAATAATGTTTGGTAGAACTTTTTTTCAAAAAAAAATTTAATTCCTTTCCTGAGATTGACATGTACACACTACTATGCATATTTATTTATTTTTGACCTGTACACACTGCCATATTCATTCATTTATGACTATGCTGGCTCTTTATTGCTGCAGAGAGTGGGGGCTACTCTCTAGTTCGGGTGCGCAGGCTTCTCATTGCAGGGGTTCCTCTTGTTGCAGAGCGTGGGCTCTAGGCACGTGGGTTCAGTAGTTGCAGCACGTGGGTTCAGTAGTTGTGGCACATGGGCTTAGTTGTTCCATGGCATTTGGGATCGTCTCAGGCCAGGGGTGAAATTTGTGTCCCCTGCATTGGCTGGTAGATTCTTATCCATTGTGCCACCAGGGAAGTCCTTGGTAGAACTTCTTAAGAGAAAGGCATAGAAAGGGATAGATGATAGAAGAAGAAAATACAGTATATGGGAGTTGTAATAAGTACAAAATACCCTTTTGTTAAATTTAATTTCTCCAAAGTTCTGTATATTTTTAAATTCCCAAATGGTCTAAATATAAAAACTGTTTGTCTGAACTACATTTGTAGTTCTCAATTCTTCCATTATTCACTGTTTCAGGCAAGTCAGTTATTTCTCTGATATCTCGTTCTCAGCATTTGTAGTCTCTTATAGCTCTTCAACAGTTGAAGTTTACTATTTATCTATGCTATGTTCAGTAGTTTTGCAGTCTGTTTTAGGAGAACCACACTTTTGCCTGGTCGGGAGAACTGAAGGATACTCTCGGATCAATATCACTTTATTTCATTCCTCACTTATTCTCACCTAAGTATGGTCAACGATTTACATACTGTGCTTTGTAGAGGTTTGGTAATAAAAAGTTGAATGGGACCTGCTGTCACTCTTGAGGTTCTCATATCCTATTAAGAGTTACACAGGTAAATAAATATTTTAATTCAGTATGGTAACATGTTACAATAACTTAAAAATTATTTATTTTTAACTGAAGAATAATTGCTTTATAGTACTGTGTTGGTGTCTACCAAACATCAACATGAATCAGCCATAGGTTTATCCATGTCCCCTCCCAGTTGAACATCCCTCCCAACTCCCTCTCCATCCCACCCCTCTAGGTTTGAGTTCCCTGAGTCATGCAGAAAATTCCCATTGGCTATCCGTTTTACATATAGTGATGTATATTTCCATGTTACTCTCTCCATACATCCCACCCTCGCCTTTCTTCTCCCCGCCCCCACAGCCATGTCCAGAAGTCTGTTCTCTATGTTTGTATCTCTGTTGCTGCTCTGCAGATAAGTTCCTCAATACCATCTTTCTAGATTCCATATATACAGGTTAGTATATGATATTTGTTTTTCTCTTTCTAACTTACTTCAACTCTGTATAATAGGCTCTAGGTTCATCCATCTCTCTACTGAGAACTAAGTATGTCTAACATACTGTTATAGATTTCTTACATATAGCAACTCATTTAATCCTCACTATACTATAAGACAGAGAAGGCAATGGCACCCCACGCCAGTACTCTTGCCTGGAAAATCCCATGGACGGAGGAGCCTGGTAGGCTGCAGTCCATCCGGTTGTGAAGACTCGGACACAACTGAGCGACTTCACTTTCCCTTTTCACTTTCATGTATTGGAGAAGGAAATGGCAACCCACTCCAATGTTCTTGCCTGGAGAATCCCAGGCACAGAGGAGCCTGGTGGGCTGCCATCTATGGGGTCGCGCAGAGTCGGACATGACTGAAGTGACTTAGCAGCAGCAGCAACAGCAGTACTGTAAGAGATCAGTATTGCTATTTCCCCATTTTTAAAGAATTAGTTTTATTTTATTTTTAATATTTATTTATTTTATTTGGCTGCCCTTGGCCTTAGTTGCACCATGAAGGATCTTAGATTTTCATTGTGGCATGCAGGATCTTTCAGTTGTAGGATGTGAACTCTAATTGCAGCATGCAGGATCTAGTTACCTGACCAGGGATCAAACTCAGGCCCCCTGCATTGGGAATGTGGAGTCTTAGCCACTGGACCACCAGAGAAGTCACTTGTTTTCCTATTTTATTTCCTAATAGTCACTTTATTTCCTAATAGTCACTTTATTTCCTATTCTTCCAGAAGAGGAAGTTGAGGTACAATCATGAAAGAGTCAAAAGCAGGCAATCTAACTTCTGAGCGCATGCTCAACCGCTACTGTAGACAGCCTTCTTATGTTGTTCTTGCACATAAGAAAGCAAGATTGGTAATATCAATAAAGAAGACCAGTTTCATGGTGTTTTAACTGTCTTGAGAAAAAGAAGTAGAGTTTTAGTAGAGGAAGAAAGGAAAGATGGCACTACTTGCCAGTGAAAGGCTTGAAGGAGCTGCTGTTTATAAGATCCAGTAAGTTAATTCAAATCTTGCTGTGGAAGATAAGTCTGACCAGGGCTAAGGGTGGAACACTCACATTTAAAGAGCAGAGGACGAGGAGCACTCAGGGAGAAGGAGGAAGAGTAAGGGCAGAAAGAGAGTTTGTGGAGGGCTTAGTGTCATGATAACCATGGCCAAGAGTTTCAACAAGGACATGATCCACAGGAACAAATGCCCTGGAAGAGTCAGGGAGAATTTGATGGAGAAAAGCCTGGTAAGTTTGTTACTTAGGGATTAGTCATCAAGCTATAGGGGGAAGAGTGGTGGAGGTGGAAGCTAAACTCATTGGAAAAAGATGAGAAAAGTAGAGGCAATATGCATACACTTCCTACTAATTTAGTCATACATCCTTGTGTTCGTACACTTGCTTACACATCCATGTGCATGCCTAGAGTTCACTAAAGCTCAGCGATGAAGGTAAGTTAAAAAGGATGAATTCAGTGGAAGACAGAAGAAAAGCAGACTTGAATGTGCTCCTCCCTTGGATAACCTGTGTTTAATACATAACCTTCAGTAGATTATGGCTTTGGCACCTTGAGGTGGGGTACCTGCATGCTCTGCTGCCACGAGATTGTATTGGGCAAGTCACTGGTTATATCTGGACTTGTTCCTTTTCTGTCCAAAGTGAAGGGTTTAAATAACTCACTTCTTTTTATTAAATACTCATTTTATATGTGAAATGAATCACCAGTCCAGGTTCGATGCATGCTATCTACTAATTTTTATTTTTGTCTGTATCGAGTCTTAGTCGAGGCACGTAGAATCTTCCTTTGTGGTGTGTGGGCTTCTATCTGATTGTGGCATGTGGGCTCCAGAGTGCATGGGCTCTGAAGGTTGTGGCTTATGGGCTCAGTACTTGCAGCACGTGGGTTTAGTTGTCCCAAGGCATGTGGAATCTTAGCTTCCTTACCAGAGATGGAGCCTGCATCTCCTGCATTACAAGGAAGATTCTTAACCACCAGGGAAGTTCCAAATAACTCTTTTTTAACTTACATTTTAAGGTGCCTGGGTCTCCTCCTATAATAACTCACAGAAGCCATCAACATTAGATAGCTGATGGCCACTGTCTAATCTTTCCTCCTGCATTACATGGGTGAGTGACGTCTTACTCCTCTTCAGCCTATTGATCCAAAGAGCTCGCATCCTGTCAACCAAGAAGACATTTTAAGCTTTGTGCTATAAATTTTTTTTTTCATTTCAAGTAAAGTAACCTGCCAGTTCTATCACATCTTATCAAGAATACATATGATCAACATGATTTATGACTGTTGATGTTGACTTTGGTTACCTGACTGATGGAATGTTTACCAGTTTTCTCCATTGGAAAGTTACTCTTTTTATTCCCTTTCCATACTGTACACTTGGGAAAGAAGTCACTGTGCCACTTACATAAGGAGATATCTACATAAATTATTTGGAGTTATGCAATGGAGATTTGTCTCATCCACTATTTGCTAATTTATTCAATCTTAATATCACTGTGGACTCATAGATATTTACTTAACACTTTGTGCTACAATTTAATACCACTTAATTTATTGTGTTGAGTTTGTTCCAGGTTTTTCCACTGAGAACTCTTTCAGTTGCTCCTACGCTACTTCTTTTTTTTTTTTTTTGCTAGAAAAATTTTAATTTTGACTGGTCATATCTTAATGTACTCTTAATAGCATTAACATTTTAAAAACACATCTTCACCAATTTAAGAAGAGAAGTGTATCTTTGTTATCTGTTGCTGTAACACAGAGCACCCCCGAAGCTTAGTGGCTTAAAACAATGTGACTTATTCTTTCTTATAATTCTGTGGGCTGGTTGGACAGCTAGATGGCTCATCTGCTCATGAGGTGTCACCTGTGGTCACTCACATAGGTGCTATATGCTCCTTTGACATATTCCCATCTGTGTGTCTGTATATATGTGTGTGAACACTTTCTTCCTTTCTGGCTCTATGAGGTGTTTCAAGATCTTGTATGCTTCCGATCCCAGTCCTAGCATCAGTCATCTCTCTAAGAAGCCCTACTTTCTTTAATTGGAGAATGGTATTAGAAACCAAGATTTGGGCCCTAGGTGTGCTCTCATTTCTTTTAGGTGCTTTCAGATGACATGGTAATTAATTTGAATTAAAGCACGGTAGTGGGTTGCTTAGCATCCCCTCCATATTTATGCCCACTCACCTCAGAATGTGATCTTATTTGGAAGTAAGGTCGATCCGTCCCCAAGCCTGCATACAGCAGAGAACTCAGTGTTGACTGCTAAAAAGGAGGGGGCCGAGGCAGTGTATTGGAAGCAAGGATGCCATGTGCTTAGAGACTAGGAAAGAGTGGTTGGCACTATCTCTCTTCCCTGAGCAGTCTAGGGTCTAGGTCTCCCAAGGTCAGCCGGACTGAACAGTGAGAGCCTGAGTTGTGACTGTCTTTCTGTATCTTCTTTGGACTCTCTTTGAGGTTCTGACTTTGGGTGGTGAGGGAGGTAGGAGTAAGATTCTTAAGGGTCTGCTTTGTGGGAGGCACTGTACTCACTCCCTGTCCTTTCATCCTAATGAGAACATGTTAGCACTAGTAAAGCAGGCACTATGATTACCCTTTTCTACAGATGAGAGAGCAGAGAGTCAGGGAAGCTATGCACGTGCCCAGAACGGTACTTGGTTATATTGTGAAGTTGGAATCAAAACTCAAGAAGTCTCACCTTTCATTCCTGTGATGTTCTTCCACTACGCTATCTTGAGTTTCAACACTTTCTTTTGTTTGTGTTAGTGTGACAATCACATGCTCCGAATTATTTTTTAAGTTTTTTCTTTAGGGCTGCTACTGTCCTCACGTCAGTGGACAAAATTTAAGATATTTTATTTTACGTGAGATACCTATTCATTACTGAGAAAAATAAGTCACAGAAGTTCTAAGCAAACACTTTTAAATATACCACCTAGAGATGATATAATGTCATAAATACAAAATGTGATTTTATGTGATAAAGCTATGTATCTTGATTTGTATTCTGCTCTTAAAAATTCTTTTCACCCTGAAAGCTCATGAATGTTTGACGGGTCTTTTCCCTTCCTTTTCTGTATCATTACCTTTTGCCACCACTTTGGTTTGTCTCTTTAATTGTCTTTTAAAGGACAGTCTCAGAATGTCTTCTTTGGTCTTCCCCTTGCTGATTTCCTTGCCTGATTTCTTCCACATAACTTCCCTGCTCAGACAAACCAACACACACAGTCACACACACACACACTCACATACCTGAGAAATGCTATTCATAATCTGGTCCCATCTGTTTTTTAGCCCCATTTCTCACTTCCTTGTGTGCACGTACCTAGGCCATATTGGATTATTCTCTAGGGACTGGATATGCCATTCACCCTCTCTTGTCAGAACTTTTGTTTATGTTGCTTCTTTCATGAAGGGTTTGTCCTTTTTTCCATCTCCACCAGGAAAAACACTAAGGTTCACTTCAAAATCTACCATGTCAGTCATTTCTTTCATTGCTTTACTCTTATGTTCTTTATCCAGAGTTGATATTATGCGTCCTAGATAAAAAGTTCCTTGAGGGCTGCACTCTGCCTTCAGTGTCTTTTTATCTCTTGAGCATTACTTTTGAGTCTTGTTCAAAGTTTGCTTGAACACAGGAGGTGGATGGATGCTACAGATGGATAGATGGATAGGTGGATAGATGGATAAAGGAGCATGGATGGTACATAGAAAATTTACTTAATGCTAAAACTCCACACACACACACACACACACACAAATAATACCATGACCCTGGGCCACATTGCATTTTTGAGGTGTGATATAATTAAGCAAGGCTTTCCCTGGCAGCTCAGCGATAAAGCATCCACCTACTAATTCAGGAGATGCGGATTCAATCCCTGGGTTGGGAAGATCCCCTGGAGAAGGGAATGGCAACCCACTCCAGTATTCTTGCCTGGGAAATCCCTTGGATAGAGCAGTTTGACTTGTTAAAGGCCATGGAGTCCCAAAAGAGTTGGACACAACTTAGTAACTAAACAACAAAAAAAATTAAGCAATCCAAAGTGAATGCTTATGGCACTGTCAGATTTTCTTGCTGTCATTTCTGTCTTTAGGTATTAAAAAATCTAACTTGATTCTTAAGTTGGCATTAAGATGACTTGGATGTTAAAATAATACTCAGAGAAACCAGGAAAACAGAAATATTCATGATGATTTAAGTGGAATTTAGATTTATAATGACCAAAAATGTGCACCAGAAGATACTACAGGCACAGTATATCATTTTAATTTGACTTTTGAGAAAGACTGGGAGGTAGCCGGGGAATTAAAAAAACAAGACTATCACAATAGACTCATGTCGTTCCAGGGGGAAGCTTGTATCCAGCCTGGAGCTGCACTGGATCTCAATTCAGAGATGCTTAGGGCTCCTGGAGAGTTTCCCTCTTCAAAGCCCTGTGCAAACAGGAATGAAGTTAATCTAATTAACTTATTAGCTTTTTAAGCTAGTGGTACCAATTAGTCACCTCATCAGAATCAGTCTGGGTCTGATCACACAGTGCTCGGCTATAAAGGGGCTTTTATCCAAACCCCAGGAGTGCAACGCATGGCATTTACGTGTGCTTTCCAGAGAAGGGCAGAAAGAACCATGTACGAGGCAATTACAGGGAACCTTCTATGGGAAAACCTCAATCACAGGGACCATTCTCTTAACCTCTTTCTTAAAAGGTAATCACATGGTAGTTTCATCTTTGGAAGTGTGAACACTTTCCTCAACCTGAGTCTGGAGAGTGACTGTAAATCTTAGACTGGAATTCCTGGATGCCCACAGCAGAGAAAGCCCTATGGGCCACAGGGAGTCCTGGAAGGTCTGGCGGTTTGGGTGGTATTTTTTTTTGTTGTTTAAAAGAGGGAGAAAAGGGGATTCAAGTGGAGTGCAATGAGAATCGTGATCCCAAAAAACAGCTCTGAAGGAAGACTTCCAGAGAAACAATGCGGAGGGAATAAATAAAAAGAAAGTTATAAATTCATCTATTTGCTCTTCCCTGACCCTTGCTTTTACTCCTCTTCACTGCAACTACCCTGGGAAAGGCACAATACTTTCCCCTGTCACAATATTGAGAAAAATTGAAACGGGGAAGAAGGACCACCAGATGCTTTATTGTCTTAGCGGTTTCCACATAATTAGCTGGGGATAAAGGACCTCTGCATGGTTTCATTGCGTTGAATGAACTTGGATATTGCTACACAGTAGTGTGTTTTATGATTCATGCTCTGTTATCCTGTGGCTTTTTGAAAACTGCCAGCTACTTTATCACTGCCGGCCAAGCCCGGGCCCACCACTTAAAATGCAGCAATGCAAAGTTAACTGTGCATGACAGATGTCCATGAAATTGTTTAACACACACATACACGCTCACACAGAGCACAAAGCTGGCTCCGGCCCTCTTACGAGTCCTGCTGGCTCAGTGTCCTCATTAAACATAAATAAAAGTATAGGGCTAGGGAAGAAAAGAAAATTCACGAAACGACAGGAAAAGAGAGCACATTTTGGACTCTGGTAGCATTGGATGCATTTAAAATTTCAAAAGGCCCTTGAAAAAGTTAGAAATGATGAAGTCATTAGAAAAGCCAGGGGCAGGGTACTTGGGAGTTAGGTTAGGATATTGGGTGTTTGAGGTGGTTTCCTTTTCTCTCTGAGCTGGTGTCACCCAAGGAATATTCTGTCTCCTTCCTTTAGTCTCCAGTCCTGTGGGCCCCACAGAGCAGAGTTTTCCTTTGGTTCCTCTCTGATTTACACCTCGATGTCCTCTGTCTTAACTCTCCCATCCTTTAATTCCCATGTATCCTTTATTTGAACTTTCCTGCACACCCCCCTCTTCCATACACCAGGTCCTTTTCTACTTTTGGCTTTTGGAGTCTTCTGCCACTCACAGTTCCCTTGTTGCTGTTGTTTGATCACTAAGTCGTGTCCAACTCTTTGAGACTGCATGGACTACAGCACACCAGGCTTTCCTGTCCTTCACTATCTCCAGGAGTTTGTTCAAACTCATGTTCACTGAGTCAGTGATACCATCCAACCATCTCTTCCTCCATAGCCCCCTTCTCCTCCTGCCCTCAATCTTCTCCAGGATCAGGGTCTTTTCCAGTGAGTTAGCTGTTCACATCAGGTGGCCAAAATATTGGAGCTTTAGTTTCAGCATCAGTCCTTCCAATGAATATTCAAGGTTGAGCTCCTTTAGGATTAACTGATTTGATCTCCTTGCTGTCCATGGGACTCTCAAGAGTCTTCTCCAGCACCATCAGTTATTTCACGCTCAGCCTTCTTTATGGTCCAGCTATCACATCTGTACATGACTACTGGAGAAAACCATAGTTTACAGAGAAACATATTAAAAAGCAGAGACATTACTTTGCAAACAAAGATCTGTCTAGTCAAGGCTATGGTTTTTCCAGTAGTCATGTATGGATGTGAGAGTTGGACTATAAAGAAAGCTGAGCACCAAAGAATTGATGCTTTTGAACTGTGATGTTGGAGAAGGCTCTTGAGAGTCCCTTGGACTGCAAGGAGATCCAACCAGTCTATCCTAAAGGAGATTAGTCCTAGGTGTTTATTGGAAGGACTGATGTTGAAGCTGAAACTCTAATACTTTGGCCACCTCATGTGAAGAGCTGACTCATTTGAAAAGACCCTGATGCCGGGTCAGGTTGAGGGCAGGAGGAGAAGGGGATGACAGAAGATGAGATGGTTGGATGGCATCACCGACTCAATAGACATGGGTTTGGGTGGACTCCGGGAGTTGGTGATGGACAGGGAGGCCTGGAGTGCTGTGGTTCATGGGGTCACGAAGAATTGGACATTGCTGAGCAACTGAACTGAACAGAGAAGCAAACGCTGATTCACTTCCAGAGAACACCTGTGGCTCAGACCTTCATGTTTTCCAACTCTCTTCCTTACACCTCAATCTCTTGATCAAAATTTACTCAAGCTTTGTTTCCTTTGGTTGGGAGCGTCTGTTACTCACTCACGTGATGATTAGTGGAAGTGGATGCTAAAACTTCATATTTTACTGTGCCCCAGTGGTTACAAATTTGCATTTTGCTATGTCCTTTTGGAGATAGTTGCTAATAACTCTAGAGGAGGGACTTCAAGGATGAACTATTAAGCACCAGAAGAGGCCTCTCTGTGTGTTTGCTAGAAAAGGGGGGACAGAGGAGAATTATCCCAGTAGGTGGCCACTTCCTGTGTCCACATATGGGAATAGCTCTTTTCTAAAACTCTGGCATTCACAATTATGTCCTCGTAGAAAAAGGCATGGTGCTAGAATATAAATATGGGAAAATGTAAGTATAGATAGAATATACAGTAAAGAAGTTACCTACAGAATCTCTAGACATTTTTTTTTGAAATAAGAAAGCAAAGTACTCTGTAGAAATAAAATGAGAAAACCTCAGTGTAATTTTCACCCGGAGGATTTTGACTTTTCATTCTCCATGTTCCCGCCCTCTGTCCCTTAACTTACGACATTAAGGAGAAAGGCGACTTCCCCTCAGCTGGCCACTGGCCAGCAGTAAGGCCCAAATCAATTGGTGGGGCTCCGGGTGACAGGACATGGTAGCTCCAGCTCCCCTCCTTCCTGAAAGATGGGTTTCAGCAAAGCTTTGCAAGGGAGTTTAGCCCTTTGTGCTGTGGCAGAGCTAATCCAGTTTACGAAGAGCCTCTTGATAAATTGGAACACTCCTATACTCAAGAACCAAGACTCGGATGGGAGGGGTTCAGGGACACCTCCCCCACGCCACCCCCCCAATCCAAAAGGTTAATTTTTATGCTCTTGTGGACATGTTTCTTTATGTTTAGACATTGTTGTTCTTTATGAGAATCTGATTTCTCCAGAAAGTCATTATGCTTTTTTTTTGGCCTTTTAATCTGGAGTGGTCTAATATGTCTTGTAGAGTCCTTCCTGCTATGTATTTAAGATGGCATACCGAAGGATTATTAACGTGTGATTAGAAACACCCGAGAATGAAAGAAAACAAAAACTTCTGAACTCTTCCTGTACCTTTCACAGTATCCAGTATGTTCCTTATAATCATTAAAGGACTCAAACTCTCTGGTTCCTTATAAAACCCTGTACCTCTCGGGAAAAGCATGAAGTATCTTGCTAGGGTGACTGCCGACTAAATCTTGTGGAGAGAAAAGAAAATGTGTGAGGTCCCCAGATATGTGTGGCTGCATCTGTGTGTATGGTGTGAGTATGTGAGTTGTGTGAGGGTGAATGTGTCTTGTGTGTGCGAATCCTGTGTGTGTGGGGGTTGTGTATATTTCATGCATGTGTGGACTGTGGGTGGAGGCTGTGTGTGAGTGTGGGGATTGTGTGAGTGTGTGTCCGTGTGGGGACTGTGGGTGGCCTGCTCAACATTTTGGTGGATGTTGCATTCCCACCCCTTTTACTATGACCCTGGTCAGGCCACTTTTATGCCCGTGACAGCTTCATGAAGCACAAAACATGGAGCAATACATGGCATGAAATTGGCAACAAAGCCGAGCAAAATGAGGAACAATTCTCTGGCAGGATGTGTTCACAATATGGCTGATTGGGTCTGGAAACAGATGCCAGCAGCGGGTATTGTCCTGGTGACTGAAAAGACATGACCCCTGAGAAACCGAAGACAAGGAGACTCTCCTCCCGAACCAAGGGGGAGGGGAGAAGAGGTGAAACCAATGAATAAATCAGGCCGTGAAGACCGGGGAGAAAAGAAAATGCTAACGAGGACTTTTTTTTATGGGGAAAGGGGGCAGTTCAGTATGCAATCGCTCCCACTCCCTGCCTAGCTGAACACTTTCTCAGACAATGGCTTTTAACAGATGGGAGACCCAGTGAAAGAAGCCAACTTTTGCGCAGTGGAGAATCCCTGTTTGTTTAGTCTGCTGCTGGGCAGGTGTCTGGAGAAGGGAGATCCAGCAGGTTAAGTGCTTCGGTGCCAGTGTAATACAGAGCAGCCAGGATGTCAGAGGTGACTGGTTTTAACGGGGAGGACTGGGATGCTTTGGAGAGTTTGGGAAATTCTGCAGAAACTGAAGCAGACTGGAGGCTGCCTTCCAAAGTCCAGCCCTGGCCCCCTCCCCTTCCCCTTGCTTGTTTCCTCACCTCTCCTCCACTGGCCCTGGGGCCAACAACCCTGTTGAAGAGCTGTCCGTCAAGTAAAGTATGAAGGAGGGATGGGAACACCACGTAGTCTACATTCTCAAACCAATTGTCATATTTCCAAACACTTCTAAACACAAAGGCTTGATTAGGTGGGTTTAAAAGTAGGATATAGTCTGATTTTCATCAAATGGGCTCTCTGAGATTTTAAATGTCCTAGAGAAAGCCTTGCATTGTCCAACATATTCTAAAGCTATTTAGACTTGCTCACTGATCCCTGATGCTGGGAAAGATTGAGGACAGGAGGAGAAGGGAGTGACAGAGGATGAGATTGTTGGATGGCATCATCAAATCCATGGATATGAGTTTGAGCAAAAGTGAAAGACGGGGAAGCCTGGCATGCTGCAGTCCATGGGGTTGCAAAGACGCGGACACGACTAAGTGACTGAATAACAGCAACAACAACAACTGCTCCCAAAGTTCTTGGCTGAGCTTCCAGGGGTGTCCAAGCTGGAGGATTTCAAGGAAGATAAATCAGAGCTTCGCTGTGGAGCCTGTGGGTCCATTCTTTCAGCTCAGCAGACTTGCTCTTTGAGAGATTCTCAAGAAGGTCAGATAACACTTGCATGAAGAAAGTGGGAGTGTTCTGCTTTGTACAGAGGAAGTGGTCAGAAGATTCTTCCTTATTACAGAATGTACATATCAGAAGTCAAAATAATATCCAGGTGGGAACCTGAAGCTTGTTTTCTAGCCTTAATTATATCATGAAGATCCACTGGTACATGCGTGCTAAGTCGCTTCAGTCGTGTCTCACTCTTTTGAGACCCTATGGACTGTAGCCCGTGAGGCTCTGCTGTCCACAGGGTTTCTCAGGCAAGAATACTGGAGTGGGTTGCCTTTTCCTTCTCCAGGGATCTTCTTGACTCAGGGATTGAACTCATGTTGAACCCACTAGTACCTGTTCAAGGCAAAATGAAGGACCTAGGTGAGGTAAGTGGTGGGGATTTTATTCCCTTGTTTGCGAGCCATGAGTTGTATAAAATGGGAACACCACTTCACCAATCTCTTTACCCTTTACTACCAGATCATTCTCGTGAAGCGGTTTTTATTTGCCGCTTTTAGCCATCTTATTCCTAACGCTGCAACAAAGGTATTGCCACGTGGGTCCGTATTTACCTCTCCCTGAGACTTGGTTCACCAGGGTTGAAAGCTTACAACTGAAATAGCTTTTGTCACAGGCCTCCAGAAGGTAGGACTTGGCCATTCATAAGACAAAGGCCATTCTGCAAAGATTGGAGAGAATGGTTATTGGAAACTTTACAGTTTTCCTTTACAGGAAATGACAAACTCCTCATTACATGTTAATAATACAGTTTAATACTTTACTTCTCTGCACTCTTATGAAATTTATCTTACTTTGTAAAAATTTGAAAAAAGATTAGCTTTCTTTTGAATAAAGGCTGTTAATAACTTTAAACTTTGTTGAATGCTTTTGACACGAAAGTCACATACCTCAATATCATTATTATCGAAAACATTTAGTGAGCATCTTCCATGTGTGAAGGAGATGGGTTTGAAGAGTTACAGGACAGAAGCCTGTCCCCTGGAACTTTGATAGTCTGTTTCAATAAACACTTCATTCTTTTGGTTTGTTGTTGTGGTTGTTTAGTTGCTGAGTCAAGTCCAACTCTTTTTGACCCCGTGGACTGTAGCCTGCCAGGCTCCTCTGACCATGGAATTCTTCAGGCAAGAATACTGCAGTGGGTTGCCATTCCCTCCTCCAGGGGATCTTCCCAACCCAGGGATCAAACCCAGGTCTCTTGCACTGCAGGCAGATTCTTTACCATCTGAGCCACCAAGTTTGCCCCAAGACTTTCTAGTACAAGCTTCCGCTTACCTGAGAGACCATTGCTTCTCTCTGCTCTCTGAATGACCATTTTTTAGGAAGCATGTTCTGAACTCAGCAAGACAAAAGATGGAAAAGCATGCTCATTTAAAATTCTTCAACATTAACATACTTGGTTTTCTTTTCAGAGAGAAAAGTTTCCTATATAATTTTGTATAGAGCATCCTTTATTTCAGTATATGGCCTAAAACTTACAAATAACCATCATACAAATATTCCCCAAGTTCAAACATACTTTCTGTATGGAAATTCTGATGATAAGATGAAGGCAACCTGCATTTTTAATCAGTAGGCAGCTGACTTTTTTTATGGTTGATATAGAATTATGGTCTATTATCTATAGTTTGTTGCAAATAATGCCTAGGCAAGGTTTTAGGTGATTCATTAGGTGGTAATTTAAGTCCATGCATATTATTATTGTTAATTAATGATAATAAAAACAATCCAAATGTTGGCATAGGGAGGGCTGACATCAAGTTTGATAGGCCTTCTTGAGAAGGTTACAAACACCCCTGTAGATTTGGGGATTTTGTTTGAGCAGCTATGTTGACCACTCTCCCAATCTCTGAGGCTGAAGTCAAGATGAGTTATCACTCCTTTAATGTGTGGGCTGTTTCCTCCCCACCACCCCTAGTTGTAAATTATACAATCTCAACCTCTACAGCCAGCATTTAATATATTTGACTTTATTGCTTTCCATTTTATGAAAATTAATTACAGTTCACATTCTGACACTGAAATTAAAGAGTAAGTACTAAATCTTGTACATAACAATAGGGAATTAAGAGAACATTCTTTATTATCAGAATAATGCGGGATTTGTTTTTCTTTTCTTAAGGCACTGGGCAGTGAGATAAAATTAGATTTAAACAGACATCATCCTCTCTTTTACTTGTACCATTTCAACATGAAAGACAGAATGGAATTATGGTATTTTAATTATTAAGCTCCTACCTATTATGTTTTCTATAGAGGGATATTGTTTTGTGATAACACTGTAGGCTATGGAACTCTGTCCTGGTAGTCTGTCTTACTAGAAAATAAGGAGATGTAGAAAGTGAGACAGCTAGCCTCTTCACCTACAATGGACCTAATTCAGTGGATTCTATGAATGCATCCAATAGAAAAAAAAATTCTTTAGAGAAAAGTATCAGTATATTACAGCATGCTTGGGGCTGGTGCATGGGGATGACCCACAGAGATGTTATGGGGAGGGAGGTGGGAGGGGGGTTCATGTTTGGGAACACATGTAAGAATTAAAGATTTTAAAATTAAAAATAAATAAATAAATAAATAAATAAAAAATAAAAAAAATAAAAAAAAAAGAAAAGTATCAGTATAAATGATAAAGGGCTTGAGATACGTGCAAGCAACTGTTTAACTTACATAATACATTGCAGTGGCTTCTAAATCTTTTTGTTTTTTTCCGTGGACCCATTAAAAATATGGTAAACTCTAATATATAAAAGTAGGGGTGAAAAGAGAGAAGGGGTCTGATATCAGTTCACTTGATCTTCTCCAGTCTGTAGCTACATTCTATGTGGCCCTTCTTTGATGATCCATGAAGCACAGTTTAAAATTCCATAGTATAGGTACTTCCCTGATGGTCCAGTGGCTAAAGACTTCGTGCTCTCAATGCAGGGGACTTGAGTCCATTCCCTGGTCAGGGAACTCAATCCCATGTGCTGCAACTAAGAATTTGCATGTTACAATTAAAGATCCCGTGTCTGCAACTAAGACCCAGTGCAGCCAAATACATAAATATTTTTAAACCCATAGTATAAAATTTAAAGTGTTTAATACATGTTGTTGTAGACAGTAGCAATCTCAGGGGCAAACAATCGGAAAATACCAGCTTCACAGCTAACTTGAGGTTGTCATCAGGTTAAGCAACATCATGGCCAAGAAACGGAGTAGCAGCGTAGCTAGAAATTCAGCATGGAGTTCTGGGGAAATGAGGTAGCCATAATAGGCTCTCCCACATCTCTGGCAGTTTAGAAGGCTGCATATTTGTAAAAAGCAGCACATATTCTCAAAAGAGGCTGGAGAAAACCTAGCCCTCTACTGGTCCCTGACTCCAAGTGAGGCCTAGAACATGCTCTGAGGAAACATGCAAAGACCTAGCAAAAGGCAAAAGCAGGTTAAACTGACTGAATTTTGAATACATTCCCTAACTCATACACAGTTCTGTTACTGAAGAGTGAAAACTTTACTGGCCCAAGGTGTTTAAGCTCACCTTTTGACCAGACCTTGACTGACTATGCTGATTGATTGATGAACAAATTTTAGGCTTAAATATAAAAACAATTTTAAATAATAACAATAACAAACTCAGCTGCATGCTCCTGGGAAGACAGGCTCTGCAGTATTCAGTTCAGTTCAGTTCAGTTCAGTCGCTCAGTCATGTCTGACTCTTTGCGACCCCATGAATGGCAGCACGCCAGGCCTCCCTGTCCATCACCAACTCCCGGAGTTCACTCAGACTCACGTCCATCGAGTCAGTGATGCCATCCAGCAGTATTAGTCACTAATCAAACCACAACTCTTTGGGAATAATCAGAGTCTAGAGCTGCTACTCTATCAAAAATGCCTAGATTTCCCCCTAAAATAATTATGAGGTCCCAGAAACAGGAAAGTGTGGTATACACAGAAGGGGGAAAAGCAGTCAATAGAAACCATCTCTGAGAGTGTCTAGGTATTGGACTTAGTAAATATAGCCCTGTTATTGTAAATATGCTCAAAGAAGTAAAGGAAACTATGCTTAAAGAGTTATAGGAAACACTAAAGTTCTGCCTTTTAAACAAATTTCAAGTATATATTGCAGTATTATATCACAGTCTTGTTAACTATAGTAACCATGTTGTACATTAGATACCCAGAGCTTTTTCATCTTATAACTGAAAGTTTGTACCCTTTGAAAAACATCTCCCCTTTTCCTCCACCCCTTCTTGTTGTTGATCAATCACCCAGTCTTGTCTGACTCTTTGCGACCCCATGGACTGCAGCATGCCAGGCTCCCTGTCCCTCACCATCTCCTGAAGTTTGTCCAAATTCATGTCTGCTGCATTGGTGATGCCACCCAGCCATTTCATTCTCTTACACCCTCTTCTCTTTCTGCCCTCAATTTTTCCCAGCATCAGGACTTTTCCAATAAGTCGGATCTTCACATCAGATGACTCAAATACTGGAGCTTCAGCATCAATTCCTTCCAACCCTTCCAATGAGTATTCAGAGTTGATTTCCCTCAAGATTTACTGATTTGATCTCTTTGGTGTTCAGGGGACTCTCAGGAGTCTTCTCTAGCACCACAGTTTGAAGGCATCAATTCTTTGGTGCTCTGCCTTCATAACAGTCCACCTCTCACAACTGCATATGACCACTGGGAAGACCATAGACTTGACTATATGGACCTTTGTCGGCAGAGCAATGTCTCTGCTTTTCAACACACTGTCTAGGTTTGTCACAGCTTTCCTGCCAAGAAGCAACTGTCTTCTGATTTCATGGCTGCAGTCACCATCTGCAGTCCCTGGTTTTAAAAAAAAAAGTTACAATGTGAGGTGATGTATGTGTTAATTAACTTGATTGGATCGATCATTTCACAGTGTATGCAAATATTACCTTATCACATGTATGTGTGTGTACATCTGTGTTAGTTGCTCAGTTGTGTCCAACTCTTTGCGACTCCATGAACTATAGCCCATGAGGCTCCCCTGTTCATGGAATTCTGCAGGCAAGAATACTGTAGTGGGTTGCCATTCCCTTCTCCATGGGATCACATGCATATTTTAAATAAATAAAATTTCCATCTGGTTCTTTTAAAATTAACTTCTCTCTCTTTATTGATATTCTTTGTTTGATGAGTCATTCTCATCATGTTTTCCAGCTCTATTGAGGTATAATTGACAAATAAAAATTATATCAAAGATATTCTCTGATCTAACGGAGTTAAATTAGAAATCAACAATGGAAAGAAATTTTGTTAAGTCTACAAATGTACAGAAATTAAAAAAAAAAAAGAAAATCAAGCATGTAACAGGGGACATCACTAGTATCATTGCAGAAATGAAAAGAATTGAAAGAGAATCCTACTAGTAACTTTATATCCATATTAGAAAACTTGGATGAAATGGTCAAATTCCTAGACACAAACTACCAAAACCAACTCATGAAAAGATAGAAAGTTTGAATAGACCTATAAAAGGTAAAACATTCCCACAAGGAAAAAGTCCTGACACAGATGGTTTTACAGATGAATTTCATCAAACATATAGAGAATAGATAACATCGATCCTTCACAAACTTTTCTAGAAAATAGAAGGGGAGAAAGACTTTGCAATTCATTCTGGGAAGTCAGAATTACTCCAATGAAAGAAGTCAGACACAAAAGACCACATATTGTGTGATTCTGTTTGTATGAAAATCCCGAAAAGGAGGAGATAAAACATCGGTTTCCTGGAGCTGGGAGTGGGAATGGGGGTTGGCTGCAAACTAGTACAAAGGATTGTTTTGAGATAATGAAAATGTTCTAAAGCTGGATTTTGGTGCTGGTTGTACAGTTCCATACATTTACTAACAATCATTCAATTATATACTTAAAGTAGAAAAGGAAAGGAGTAAGTATTGGTTAGGTGAAGATGTGGAAGGGAGAAGAATGGAGAGCCCCAGGGAACAGCACATGCAAAGGCCTTGAGGCAAGAGAGTTTTGGATTGGCAAAAAGTTTGTTTGGGTTTTCTGTTACATAGTATAGAACAACCCAAATGATTTTATTGGCCAACACAATACTTTGGTGACTTTGAGTCAGTAAAAGAACTTCAATAATGGTGATGCTTAAAGTATATGAATGAAAGAATTGCAGAAAAGTGGATTAAAGCTATAAATTTCAGTTCACATTTTATTATTATTAAAGAGAAATATAATCTCTATTGGCTTAGCCACTGACTGCAGATCCAAAGCATAATTTTCACAAGAAGTAAAGTTCAATTCTTTACTGTCCTGAAAAGCTGAATCCCCAAATTTCAAAATTAATAAAATATTTTAAAGAATGACTTAATTGAAAATATCTACATGTTCAACATCGGTAATAACGGCCAATAACTCTGTCAAAAAAAAAAAAAAGAATTACCATAGACAACTGTAGATCTTATATATTTTATACTGAGCATGTCAATAACAAAAAAAATCAAGTCAGAACATGTTTGTCACATGAACACCTGGTTGAATTTGGATATTGCTTATGTTTTAAACTTTTGGTTTTTGAAGACTTAAAATTCTAAATAGCAACTATAGATGTTTAAAAATCTTGCTTTCAATATCCAGTCTTACATTATTATTATTATTAATGTGAACTTCCAGATGTTCAAGCTGGATTTAGAATAGGCAGTGGAACCAGAGATCAAATTGCCAACATTCGTTGGTTTAAAAAGCAAGAGAGTTCCAGAAAAACATCTACTGCTTTATTGACTTTGCCAAAGCCTTTGACTGTGTGGATCACAACAAACTGTGGAAATTCTTAAAGAGGTGGGAATACCAGATCACCTGATCTGCTTCCTCAGAAATCTGTATGCAGGTCAGGAAGCAACAGTTAGAACTGGACATGGAAAAACAGACTGGTTCCAAATAGGAAAAGGAGTACGTCAAGGCTATATATTGTCACCCTGCTTATTCAACTTGTATGCAGAGTACATCATGCAAAATGCTGGGCTGGAGGAAGCACAAGCTGGAATCAAGATTGCAGGGAGAAATATCAATAACATCAGATGACACCACCCTTATGGCAGAAAACAAAGAACTAAGGAGCCTCTTGATGAACGTCAAAGAGGGGAGTGAAAAAGTTGTCTTAAAACTCAACATTCAGAAAACTAAATCATGGCATCTGGTCCCATCACTTCATGGCAAATGGATGAGGAAACAATGAAAACTGACACTTTATTTTGGGGGGCTCCAAAATCACTGCAGATGTTGATTGCAGCCATGAAATTAAAAGACGCTTGCTCCTTGGAAGGAAAGTTATGACTAACCTGGACAGAATATTAAAAAAGCAGAGACATTACTTTGCCAAAAAAGGTCCATCTAGGCAAAGCTATGGTTTTTCCAGTGGTCATGTATGGATGTGAGAGTTGGACTATAAAGAAAGCTGAGCACTGAAGAACTGATGCTTTTGAGCTGTGGTGTTGGAGAAGACTCTTGAGAATCCCTTGGACTGCAAGGAGATCCAACCAGTCCATCCTAAAGGAAATAAGTCCTGAATATTCATTGGAAGGAATGATGCTGAAGCTGAAACTCCAATACTTTGGCCAACTGATGTGAAAAGGCGACTCATTAGAAAAGATCCTGATCCTGGGAAAGATTGAGGGTGGTAGGAGAAGGGGACAACAGAGGATGAGATGGTTGGATGGCATCACTGACTCGATGGACATGAGTTTGAGCAAGCTCTGAGAGGCGGTGATTGACAGGGAAGCCTGGTGAGTTGCAGTCCATGGGGTCGCAGAGTTGGACACAACTGAGCGACTGAGCTGAAGTGATATTTATTCATTTGGCTGCACCAGGTTCTAGTTGTGCCATGCAGGGTCTTTAGTTGTAACATGGAGAATTTAGTTTCCTGACCACGGATACAACCCAGTCTCCTCTGCCTTGGGCGTCCCAGTCCCAGGCACTGGGCCACCAGGACATCTTACTTTCATTGTGAGTTTTTAAGTGTCAATTTCATTTCAGTTTCATACAAGCAAGGGAAACCAGCATCATACCTGGAATCAGCATAAGAGAGAGAGGCTCTATATAGAAATATGAATGCTGACATCAAGATATGAAATATACTGCCGTTCTTTGTCCTCCTCATCAAAACTTCATCCTGTGAAGCATTTCTGTCACCTGAGGGGTGGCTGTCAGATTTCTCCTAAGTCAACTTTCATTCTCAACCCCATCTTGGCTTTTCTCTCACCTATGATCCTTAGTCTCTCTCGAGTAAAGGCAACCAGGCTGAATAAAAGCAACAGGGTGATTGTGTGATGGGGATCAGTGGTTCCCAGACACTGGGTTAAGAGGCCACCAAATTGATTTCACTTGAGAGCAAATTCAGATCTGAACCCAGTTTTTCAGAGGTGAAGGAGATCTATTGATTTTCGTCACAGTCAGTTTAAAACTGAAATGATCGCCATTTTAACTGTGTCGGACTTAACAGATCTCTATTGGAAATGAGTATCAGTGCCGCTGGAAGCTGTTTTTCTTTTGACTGAATTCTATATTGTACATCTGAGATGGAAAATAAAGTAATAAGACAGTGAAAAGCAGCTGGGAACTTCTGTGGTGCCTGTTATTTACCTCTCTAGGTAAATGAAGCGAGCCAGAGAGGGAGAACGGTTTGTTCACAGCAATGTCTACAATATCTGACTCCCTCCTGAGTGGAAGAGTCATCTAAGCCAGAAGCAGATCACCTACAAGGCTGAGCTCATTTCTGTAAACACCTTACCACTTCAGTTGTTGAGAGTTTGTGAAAAGAGAGCCCTCCTGGGGTCTACAGGAGAGGCATCTCGGAGAGATGCAGGCTTTAGGGTTTCTTTGCAGAACTTGGTTTGGAGCTTAATATTGAACTTTAAACAGCCATGCAAGTGAATATAATACAGCTGACTCTTGAACAACACGGGTTTGAACTTGCATGGGTCCACTAACATGTAAATCTTTCCCAATAAGTACATATCATTGATGAGAAGACTTACCTATAACGTAAAAAGTCAATAAAGACATATTTTGTATATATATATTCTGTACTCTTAAATTAAGCTAGAAAAAGGAAATGTTATTAAGAAAATCGTGTGGGCATGCTATGCAAAGAGTCAGACTTAGCACGCATGCTTGATTTTCTTAATAACATTTCCTTTCTTTATTTTAAGAATACAGAATATATGTATATATACAAAATGTAGGAGAAGGCAATGGCAACCTACTCCAGTGTTCTTGCCTGGAGAATCCCAGGGATGGGGGAGCCTGGTGGGCTGCCGACTATGGCATCGCACAGAGTCAAACACGACTGAAGCGACTTAGCAGCAGCAGCATACAAAATGTATCTTAATCGAATTTTTATGTTATAGATAAGTCTTCTCACCAACAGCATTTTATTAATAGTTAAGTTTTAAGGGGTCAGAAGTTGTACATGGATTTTTGACTACGTGGGGATCAGTGTCTTAAATGCTGGGCTTGTTCAAGGGTCAACTGTACATATATATTAGACTGTTCCTGGAAAAGTACAAATAATATTATGATGTTTTTGAATGAATCTAAGTTTCATTCACAGGAACTACATTTCTATATTAGTACTTCCTCTTTGGAAATGCCAGGATGAAAAAGACTTGATATGTCTTCATTTGGTTGGTGTTCAAAACTGGCCATTGTTAGCCTAGCTAAGTGAGAAATTTCAGGGGGGTTGTTTCCTAGACATTTAAACTTTCATAAGGTTATCTTTGTGTGTGCTCAGTTGCTCAGTTGTGTCTGACTCTTTATGACTCATGGACCGTAGACGACTGGGCCCCTCTCACCATGGAATTTTCCAGGCAAGAATATTCACGTGGGTTACCATTTCCTACTTCAGGGTATCTTCCTGACCCAAGAATTGAACTCTCATCTCTTGTATTTCCTGCATTGGCAGGTGGATTCTTTGCCACTGTGCCTCCTGGAAGCCCATAATAATCTTTACTCCTAGAGAAAATATCGACCATCTTGGTTTTTGAAAGTAAACAGATAGAATTAACTTCTTTTCTAAAAATTTTGAATTCTATTTCCAATAGTATTTCAATGATTAGCTATTGTGATAGTTTTTCAACACACATTAGACCAAGTGATGAATCTGTTCTGTCAATGACCAACAGGTATTTTTTGTTACTATAAGCTCCCCTTTCTACTCATCCTTTTTTTTTTTTTTTTAATAATTGTCAACATTATCACCATTTCTTCGTCACTCTCCATTTTTGTGCTAGGTTGTTTCAGTCATGCATGACTTTTGCGACCCTATGGAATGTAGCACACCAGGCTCTTCTGTCCATGGGGATTCTTTGGGCAAGAATACTGGAGTGGGTTGCCATTTTTTCCTCCACAGCATCTTCCCAACCCAAGGATCAAACCCATGTCTCTTATGTCTCCTGTATTGGCAGGCGGGTTCTTTACCACTAGCATCACCTGGGAAGCCCTCTCCATTTTTAAATTTCTACTTTATAAAGGGGTATTTGTATATTTGTGTGTGTGTATGTATGTGTGCATATATGTGATACATTAAAATATTGATAAAAGACTGTCATCACTGTGATCATTCTGTGAGTGGTGGTTGCAGCGGTAGTGGGCAGAGTTCTTTCAGTCATCAAATTATGTTAGTTGATTTATTTATATCTCACTTAATCCTCACAACAAAAATATGAGAGGTGTGTTATTATTATTTTATTAATGAAAAATGGAGATTCAAGAGGTTGCTGCTGCTACTGCTGCTAAGTTTCTTCAGTCGTGTCTGACTCTGTGCGACCCCAGAGATGGCAGCCCCCCAGGCTCTGGGATGACATGGATTGCTGGCAAGTCTTTTCCAACAGTAAACCTCCACCCTTCCTCAAAACAGGACTACTCTGAGGCAGTCCTGCAAGGCAGATGAGTACAATGCTGGTTGGATCTTGCTGTTCAAAGGACCCATCTGCCTGGGAGCCTGGTGATGTTACAAGATCAGCACTGCTCTTCATTCCAGTGCTTCATCAAAACAGTGTATCCATCACTAGGTTGTGGTTGAATGCTCTCATGGGGAAAGTCTACAGTTCAATTTCCTCTTTTAAAGCTTTTTATTTTGTATTGTGAAAGTCAGTCAGTTGTGTCCAACTCTTTGAGACCTCATGGACTCAACAGTCCATGGAATTCTCCAGGCCAGAATACGGGAGTGGGTAGCCTTTCCCTTTCTCCAGGAGATCTTCCCAACTCACGGGTCAAATCTAGGTCTCCAGCATTGCAGGCGCATTCTTTACCAGCTTTGCCATAAGAGAAGCCCTTTATTTTGTATTGGGATATAACCAATTAACGAACAATGTTGTGATAGTTTCAGGTGAACAGCAAAAAGGGATTCAGCTGTACATATACATGCATCCATTCCCCTCCAAACTCCCGTCCCCTTCAGGCTGCCATATAACAACAATTTCGTAATGATAGTTACAGTTTGAGCAGTCTTGTAAACAGATATGCTAACTAAGACATCAATTAAGAGAGAGTTTAACAGCTAAATTTATCCAGAAGTTACAAAAGCATTCCCAGGAGTAAATGAACAAGCTTTAAAAACATCCAAGCCCATCCTTAAGTTCTTTATCAGTGATTTAAAGGCCCTCCTGACCATTCGAACAGCTGACTAAACCTTATTCCCTCATGTACTACTTTCAGTTTATAGTTAGAGTCTTGTCACGCTGGCTAGGTGCAGAGCCTTTTGGAGTAATTTTTCTACATGAATAGAGTGAAGAAGGAAAAGTTAAAATTAGATTTTATGGAGAATGATCTGGTGAGGGTTCGGTTATGAAAAATCAAACATTAAAACCATGTGCGAGAAGTAGAGTCGAGTCATGAATGTAGAAACAAATTTATGATTAAGAAAGGGGATAAGGAGGGGGAGGGATAAACTGGGAGATTGGGAGTGACATATATACACTCCTGTATATAAAATAGATAACTGATAAGGACCTACTAGATAACACAGGGAGCTCTATTCAATACCCTGTATCGGCCTATAGGGGAAAAGAAGCTTTTAAAAAAAAGAGTGGATGTGTTTGTATGTATAACCAATTCACTCTGCTGTGCACCCGTGAGAACTGGAATATCTCCTGCCATATCAGTAAGCAAAGATGACAGTCATCAGATTGCAGCCCTCCAGTGTGAGCCTGTGCGCCCTAAGGAAACTCAGGAAGGAGAAGGATACCGGCTCTCTAGCAGGCATCAGACTACAGCCACTCCCTACAGCTAGCCCTGAGGAAAGGAAGCTCACGATGTGAAAACGCAGGACTCTGGCCCCAGACAGCCAGGTGCAAATCAAAGGCATGATTTCAGTAAGCCCAGACCCTTGCATCTTCCTATACACAGAAACGTGCTAAATTCCTTAACTTGAGATAGCTGGTTTTCTTTAATTAACAACAATCTTTTGATGTTCAGACTACCTGCCCATTGTTGCAAAACCTCTATATAACCTGCCTCCTCCCCTCCCCTCCTCAGAGCAGTTCTCTCAGGGTTACTTGAGATGCTGTCTCCCAGGCCTGAAGTCCTAAAAACTCCCACCGAATAAAACACAACTCTCAATTTTTAGGTTGTGAATATTTTTTAAGCCAGCACCTGAACCTAACATGAAATTGCAAATCAACTATAAGTGAGTAAGTGAAAGTCACTCAATTGTGTCTGACTCTGTGCAACCCCATGGACTATACAGTCCATGGAATTCTCCAGGCCAGAGTACTGGAGTGGGTAGCCGTTTCCCTTCTCCAGGGGATCTTCCCAACCCAGGAATCAAACCCAGTTCTCCCGCATTGCAGGTAGATTCTTTACCAGCTGTACCTCCAGGGAAGCCCAAATCAACTGTACTCTCATAAAAATTAGAACAAGCAAAAGGTGGATAGAAGGCCAGGGTGTCAGCTCATGGCGAAAGAATTCAGGGAAGTTCATTTGCTTCCTCCTTTGATAAAGGTCTAGATGGAATCTGTGAGGCTCTGAATTTCAGAACTGAATAAGTAAAATTGTATGATGTCTTCTAGACTGGGCGAGTGTTCCTTAGTCTGGCCATGCATTAGTGTCACCTGTGGAATTTTCCACGCATCTTGAATCTCCAGTGCGGCTTTACTGATTTGGGGTTTGGAATGTGTGTGTTTAAAAAATTGTCCCCTCCCCAAAATATTATGCGGAGAGTAAGAGAAAGAGAAAAGAAAAAGAAGAGGCAGAGGAGGAGAAGGAGAAGAATGGCGTACAAATGCTAAATCAAAGATGTACTAACACTTGGATGAAGAACAGCTGGGCTGTGCTGGAGCCCGTGTGAATGGAATCGTGAGCCTGTGCATCTCTTCCCATTCTGGATCAGTAACTTCATATCGATTGCTGGAAACTGATGCTGCTTGGGCTATTTACACTATGAAAATCAGAAAATTCAACAAATTGGGACCTTCTTTCTCCCTTCTTCAAAGGTCCATTCAGCACACTGTTGGGTATATGGATGCTTTCTGTGCATCTTCTGGTAATGCAACTACAGCCTGTCTGGCACCCACAATCGGGATCTGGTAAGTGCTGCACTTGACAATGGGCTTCCCAGGTGGCACTAGGGGTAAGAACCCGCCTGCCAGTGCAGGCGGTGTAAGAGACCCGGGCTTGATCCCTGGGTCAGGAAGATCCCCTGGAGAAGGGAAGGGTACCCTACCCCAGTATTCTTGCCTGCAGAATCCCATGGACAGAGGAGCCTGGTGGGCTAGAGTCTATAGGGTCACACAAAATTAGACAGGACTGAAGTGACTTAGCATGCATGCACACACTTGACAGTAAGCTTCCTGAGGGCAAGAATCATATCCAGCTATATCTTGACTGTATACTCAGCATGTATCTTGATGCCAAATATATGGTGGACAATAAATACTCGTTGAATAAATGAATGAGGTTCTCATACTATGATATTTTACACTACCTTCATTTGGGATGGGTGGCAGAGAGAAAGCAATGGAAGGAGATGAAAATACATAGTTAATATTCTATACAAAACTTCCATTAACTCCTGTGGGGAGAAGGTATTTAGCAAATGGAAAGCAGAAGGTCCAAAATTAATCCCATCTTAACCTCAGGAAATGCATAAGGGAAGAAAATTCGCATTACTGATTACACACGGCTACCTGACAGATAGAAATGAGATAATAAGTAGATATTGACTTCTGTTGAGGTGAACATCAAGATCTATTGACCTAAGAGGTAAATATTGACCGAGGTGAAGTCAAGGTCAATATTTGCCTCAAAGAACAGGAAATCTTAATGCTCACCAATATATAAAGGTTATACGTGAATTTTAACATACATTTCCCAGGCATAACATTATGAAGGTTATTTTCTCAAGCAATTCACAGAAGTCTGCTTTAAATTTTAAGTTATATCAAAATGGTCACTTTAAAAATAAGGATCTCTGCTTCTTCTTCTGTTGTTGATGTTTGCTGAGCCATGAGTTAAGAGGATTTGATATGGGACAGCAAAGGTTAACAAGAGTTTAACAGAACCCAGCCATCCCTTAGGACGTCACAAAGGACATCTTACAGAATCATCATGGTTATCAGTGACATTTTCTCACAGCTATCTTTGCCAATCATGAGTCAAAATCTTTCTTTCTATAGCAACATGTCTTAATCATAGTCCTCAGGCTTTATATCTGTGGGTGTATTCATCTAGTCATCAGATTCTAATTTATCTCTTGGCTTCAAGATGGACTCTATCAAAAGGTGACCCTGGGCTGGTAAATCCAGTCATCACAGATCTCCAGATGAAGTTATTCTTTTGACTTCAGTGGTGGGGAAGAAGGGACTGGAGTTTTTAAGTTGCTCTCTGTTCCTCTGCTCCTTGGAGAAACCCCCATCACTCTTGACCTGAAGCCATCTGGAAGCTAATGTCCAGAAACTTCCAGTGCCCCCAGTAACGGACTGTTCAGGCCCAGCCAGGAGGTAGCTTCTCTATAAACTCAATGGCCGTTCTCACCCCCCAAGTTACAGTTCCCTAGTCTTGCCTCTACAGGTGGATGTCTTGCTTAATTTTGAGCAGTTTGAATGGAATCATCCTTACCAAGCCTTCTTTGTTATTCTCCCCTTGTTCCTTCTCAACCTAACTTTTAGACCAAGTAACAAAACTGGGGGTCCATTCAAGCAAAGAAAATGTCAGTGCCTTCCAACAATACAAGCTCAGAGTCCCAGCTCCCTTTCAGCTCTCTTGGGTTCCTCAAGGTAAAGACAATGCCCCCACCTCATCATTCCTACAGCACCCAAAGCAGTGCTGAGGGGAGCGGACTTTCAACAAAGAAGAGCAGAAGGGCTCAAGTGAGTGAGCAGATGCAAAGGCCTCCTCATTGTCTCCTGACTTGTTCCCTCCTGCTACCTCAAGGCATTTGCAGAGATGTCAGGAGGATGGGATTAACAGCATCTCTAGCCAATGCAAGGATTGAAACCTAACACCCCTCCCTCACTGGCCAGACGCTAATGTATGCATTGCCTGATTTTCATACATGCTGATTGCATAGTGATTTCTTCTCCAAAGTGCCAAGGAGGAGAGCCACCCCTGGACTAAATGTAAAATCTTTATTCTCACCAATGTCTAAATCATTGTTTTCTCGCGCCCGAGATCCTGTGGCACACATTATTAATAGCTCTGGTCTCTCCACCACTTGACACAGCGCTCCAGCTGTCATTCCACTCCCTGGCTCGTATGATTCTTGCACTGGTGAAGTGCCAGGCCCGGGCCTAGCCCATCAGTCACTGTCACCCACCACCCAGTGATGAATAGCCCGGCCGTCGCCGTGGCGAGGCCCGGGCCCTGATTCACACACGCCTGACTTTTACCAACTTCAGCACGCCAGCTGAGGCCTATCCCAGTCGAGGAAGGGCCGCAGTGACCTGGAAATGGCACCGCCTCCCGCTCCCTGAGCCTCCTCCCTCCCCCACCTCCCCCCTCAGATTAGTTAAAAATGAAACAAATCCTAATGTGATCATGTCACTAATTATGCATTTAATTCAGTTATAAGGAGCTAATGGCTCCCTCAGTGACAGCTTTTACTGCTAAAAGGCAATTCATTCCTGAAACGGAGAAATCTAATTACACAAAATGCTTCATCCTAATCCTTTCAAAGAATAATCTTATTTGTAGACATTAACATCCCAGATGCTGCTGCTGTTTGTCCATTATGACAGTGTTTGTCCTGAATAATGTATAAATAGCTCTTTCTGGACAGTTGCATGTCACTAAATCAATACAATTTGCTGCCTTCTGTTACATTAAGTCGGCCTGGGCCGGCTGGAGAAAATTAACCTTTTGTTTCCCTCCCCTCCCCCTTTCTCAAAGGGCCTTCAGAATTAGAAATGAGCAAAGGATCAAAGGGGACTGGGGTGGGATTGAAGTGGGGAGAGAGGGAGGGAGCGGGGACAGGTATGGAAGAAGCTGCGAACAGCTAAGGGAGGATATGTCAGATACTGAAACACTGAAGCACGAACTGCAAGTGATGGTGGGAGAAAATGGTGAACTTTGATGAAGATTACTCTGAAATTGCTCCAGATGTGGACCTGGACCAAGCATCCCATGTGGTGGTCCTTGGTCTCAGACTTCTTTTTCTTTTTAATTAATTTTTATTGAGGGGACATTGGAGTATAGTTGCTTTCCAGTGTTGTGTTAGTTTCTACTGAACAGCAAAGTCAATCAGCTCTACGTATGACCATATCCCCTCTTTTTTGGATTTCCTTCCCATTTAGGTCACCACAGAGCACTGAGTTAAGTTCCTTGAGCTATGTAGTAGATTCTTACTAGTCAGTTATTAATATTTGATGTGTATGTGTATGGATGTCAATCCCAATCTCCCAGCTCGTCTCATCCCCTGCCTTCTCCCCTTGGTGTCCATACGTTTGTTCTATGTGTCTGTGTCTGTGTTTCTGTTTTGCAAATGATATCATCTGTACCATTTTTCTAGATTCCGTACATATGGGTTACTATACAATATTTGGTTTTCTCCTTCTGACTTACTTCACTCTGTACGACAGTCAGATGTCTTCATTTTAAATGATGCTTTCTTTGAGACTGTGCCTTGATGCAGATAGAGAACTTGTAGGGCATGGAGGAAGGGAGTTCACCTTAAGGGAGAATGATGACTGCATGAATCAGTTGGCTGAGACACCCTTGCTCAGAATATCACATTCATATGGGAAGCATTCAGGATACTGCATAATAACAACAACTTAGATTTTTGCAATTTATGGCTGAACAAAGGCTTTACGCACAGAGATAATTTCATTTGATTTCCACAACCCTAAGAGGAAGGCATAAAGGTTCCCATTTCAAAGGTGAGAAAGTGGAGGCTAAATGCCTTGTCCCAGGAGACGTCACGGCCACTCTGTCCTCCAGCTCTTGGCTCTGAGTGGAGCCTTTACATCATCCCACAGCTGACCCTCTGAAACACCAAACCTCTGAGTATTCAGGAAGCTCTCCTAGCAAGTGTCTTTTATATTTTGTTTGAGGGCATCCACAGGTATAGGTGCATGGACACACGACATCCCCTCCCCCACATGCATTCTTTTCTATATCAGACATAGAAATTGGTGGGTTTTAATATGGAGTTATTCAAAGACTGTAAAAGTGTGCAAATATAATTCAATTTCTAAATATGATGAGTTCCCCTCTGAAGATTAGATAAGAGGCTGACAAAATTTTCCTCTGAAGAGTCAAAATAGTAACTATTTTATATTCTATGCACCACTCCATCTCTGGTATCACTGCTTTATTCCTCCATCATGGAACAAAAGCAGCCATAGGCAATGAATAGACTGATGGGCATGGAAGAGGTGGCAGGCTGGATTTGGCCTTTTGTCTGTAGTTTGCAGACCCTTGGATTAGAGAACATTAAAAACAAAACAGTTAAAAATTTTTTTTGACCTCACTGTACAGCATGTGGGATCTTAGTTCCCTGACCAGGGATCAAATCCACACCTATTGTATTGGAAACGTGAAATCTTAACCACTGAACCGCCAGGAAATTTCTCTAAAATTTTTTAAATCTGAATAATTTTACTTGACTTGTGCATTTTACCTTTGTCCCCTTCATATGATTACACTCGCTCCCAGTCACTGCCTTGTTTTTCTTAATATCATCTCAGAAGAATACAGACATCTGCCTTCATACACACTCCATAAATAGTCCTGCAAATAGAAGCAAAGTTGACAAAATGGATGAGAAAGTTTCATATTCTCCTTGCCTTTGCTTGATTTCTGTTTAGTTCACTCTGATTGCTCTTGGGAATATGGGCCAGAATTCAGTTTCATTGCTACAGTATTGGCTATTTTTTTGTTTATGTTTTGGTTTTGTTTTAGTACAAGAGTAGGCTGAGGGGAGAGGGACGCCAGGCAGTTACAAGGGTGAGGGCCTACGCTTTGAAACCTCCTGCCCAAAATTTGTGTTAACGCATTTCAGCCAAGAAAATACATCACTGTGTTTTTAAAACAGGCAGGTCTGTTTTAAAATGGGCTTTAGATCAGTGAACCACTAGAATGCTGTGCTGGGGTGGAGGGCCATCTTTAAGATGGCCTAAGGACAATAGCATAATGGGGTTTCAGGTTAGAAATCAAAGTCAGGTAAGGAAACAAGTTCAGATCAAAGACATGGATAGGAATGCTCTTTGATGTGCTTCTCAAGCTTACGCCACATAACAAATGACATCAGAGCCTTGCTACAAATGTGATCTTCATTTTCCAGAGCCTGCCAGGCAGACCTTCTTGGAGGCCCGCAGCTGGCATGCAGTGGTGGAGGCAGGAAACTATTTTAGATGAGCACTTCAGTTAACAGTGGAGAAGAAAAATATTGTCCGAAGTTGGTCTTCACAGCAAAAATCAGGTAAGAGGCCCAGAAGAATGGCAGAATAGTAAACTGTGGAAGCCTCCCTTTGATGAAATTAAGCAGAGCACCCTGGAGGTGCATGGATCATACAGCATTTGAGGGGTCTTTGTGGAAGAACTCAAAACACTCTTTGCTTTTTCTTTTTGCTTAGCTCTTTATCTTGTGTTGTAGTCTTTTCCTGCTATGCTGAAATATGACTTTTTTTGCCTCCTTCTTATTTCCATAAAAGTATATGTGAGATAAACTATTTTGAAAGCAAGCCTACTCATGGCATTATAAGGTTTACCCTTGGGAAAGGATTCGGGGTCAACTTCTTATATTAGCTTTTTCCTAGGGAATCTTGGATTTTGTATATCTTTTGAATGTGAGTTATTGGGTTTCTTTGGAGTGAACCCTTTAGCATCTCAGAAGTTATTATTTAAGTTCTTGGCTTTGTAGCTTCTGTGTTTGTCAGACTTTCAAAAATGGTTAAGGATCAGTCAAACTGACAACCCTAGTAATTCCATTGCTACTTGGAATATGAGATTTTAAATGCAAAGTTAACATGTCAATAGAGGCAGATGTTAATCCCAGGCATAATAATCTGTTCTCTAGGAACATGCAGGGCTTCTCCAATGGAATCAGGATTTACAGTAAAAAAACGAAGAACTATAGGATGAGAGGCAGAACATAAACTATTATTTCTGGAAAGTAATTTTTTGGGGAGTGCCCCTTTAAAGCATCAGGGCCAGTGTCACTGAAGAGGGCTCAGATTAGCTGATCTGGTTGATTGGGCCTTAATCCATCACTGCTTGAGTCCCCTCAAATGCATTATCACCTGGGATTTGTCTGGCTACATATGATTTCACACATCTGTCATCTAAGTCACAGATCCAAATGCAAAGTCCAGCACTGGAAAACATCACAGGCATTTGTGAAAATCCTTAGAGGAACTTGGGACCATAAATCAATGGATGGATTACAGTTTAACAGTATGACCTTCTCATTTATGATGAAAAGACGGTGTCCACATGAATGCTTAGGTATTATGGTGATGAAGCTACAACGAGGCAATTGAGAGTGAATCTGGTTCTTCCTCAGGCCAGTCTCCATGACAAGAACCTTTTGCTTTTGTTTTTTAATTGAAATGTTTATTGAGATAACTGTTGATTCACGAGCAGTTATAAGAAATAATATAGAGAGATTCCATGTATCTCTTACCCAGCTTTCTCAGTGGGGGCATTTTGCAGAAGTGTAGTGTTATATCTGCCTTCCCTAGTTGGTAAAGAGTCTACCTGCAATACAGGAGATCCGGGTTTGATTCCTGGGTTGGGAAGATCCGCTGGAGAAGGAAATGGCAACCCACTCCAGTATTCTTGCCTGGAGAACTCCATGGACAGAGGAGCCTGGTGGGCTATAGTGCATGGGGTCACAAAGAGTTGGACATGACTGAGTGACTGCCTTTCTTTTTTTTTTTTTTTTCTTTCTTTCTAGTGCAATGTCACGACCAGGGTATTGACATTGGTATAATCTACCAACTAGACTGACACAAATCCACCAATGAAGACAAGCCTTTTAAATTAAGATCAACCTGAAAAAAAGTAAGTCGTTTGAAATTTACTGGAAACTAGCTTTATGAATGAGCTGGACAAGTTCATTCTTTCCTTTTTAGATGGAATAATAGTAGTAGTAATAGAATGAGAAGGAAATCCAAAAAAAAGAGGGAGTATATATGTATACACATAGCTGACTCACTTTGCTGTATGCCATCTATGGGGTCCCACAGAGTCGGACACGACTGAAGCAGCTTAACAGCAACAGCCACAGAAACTAATTCAACATTGTAAAGCGACTATACTCCAATAAAAATTAATTAAAATGCAGTTGTAGTAATGGTAGTTGCAAAAATATTTCTCCAGTGTTTGCTCTGTATTCTTCATATATATTCCCTCAGTAAACTGAGTCTCAGCGAGAAGAATTGCATGCCCAATGTCCACAGCTATGCCTTCACTGCAGAGAGCGGGGATGTGAACCTCAGTCTTCCTACCTGAACTTTGTGCCTCCCCACAGTGTAAGGGAAGTCTACATCGAGATTTCATTTCAGAAGCAAAGTGATAGGCTCAGAATACTAAAAATACGTCCCATAAAGTGAGAGGCTCACCAAGTCAAATATTCGTTTTTTGGCTTTAAGCTTTGCAGAAGACATCTATAGGAAGAGTCACTGAGGGTGCTTTCAGCTATGACCAGCTCTCCCACTCACCCATTGAGTATGCCTAGCATTGACATGCCATAATTGCTGATACAATGGGCTAAAAGCCAGCGGGCCTGGAGTGAGGAAGCATGTTCTTAGGAATAAACGCCTTGGATGGTATAGTGAGCTTTACAAATTCCCAAGGAGATCATATTTGATGACCATGTAGGAAAGCAAAGCAAAAAAGGAAAACAAAGCAACACAAAATAAGAACTACCCATTTCACAAGCCTGGAGTTGTTACACTGCAGGCATTAGTCTGGCATCACCCTGATGGCAGAGTCTAAAAATAATGTTCAATTGGCTACTAGAAAGAGGAACTTTATGAAGTTTAAAATGTCTTCATTTTAATGCTTAGCTAACTTCCTTGGAAATAGGAAGATTTGTCCCTTCCATACTCCCCATAATTGGGCATTTATAATTTTTTTTCTGATTGAGATTGAAGTTAGACTGAGGAAGCTTTCACTGTCTGATGTTTTCATAGAAGGAAAACTTTGTAAATCTTCATTCTTTCATTTCTTGAAAATGACTTCCCATGAGAATCTGTTTATATAGTCAATGCAAATTTCTCTGAACGTTATTTCTCTTCTCAAATTGAAATACAAACATAAAATAATACTTGAAAATGATACACTTTCCTTTGATTTTGCCATTTAAAGGTTTTTTATTTAATTGAAATAATCAACATTTATTGAGCCTTTATTAGGCTCATAGAACCATGTTACCTGTTTGGTTGGCCTGATCTTACTTTTGTTTCTCTCAAAAGCGATGATGTAGCTATATTATCATTCCATGTTAAAGATGAAGAAACTGAGGCACTAACAGGATATGTAGCTTGTACAAGGCTATTTCCCTAATTAGCGGCATAGTATTTGAACTCAAATCTGGCTGACTTCAAAGTCCTTTATCTTAATCACCTTCTTTTGCCTTAATCTGAGAAAACTAATATCTCTGAAAAGTATTAATGTTGAAAGCAATTGAAGGCCTCATGGATATTGTACAGCTGAGAGAAGCTGTGAATATCACTTCTTATCTTTATTTTACTAATAGATAAATCAAGATAGGAGATCATAGCTATATCAGTTGATGTTAAAAGCCTGTGTCAGTCTGGTCAAATAATCAAGTCATGTTAATTGTTTTGTATCAAACAGAAAGAAATGTTGATTAAACCAGCTTTCCACTATTCAGTTGGTTATTGTGACATAAAATGAACTCAACTTAAAAAATTATTTTATTGAAGTATAGTTGGTTTGCAATGTTGTATTAATTTCTGCTGTACAGCATAGTGATTCAGCTTCCCTGGTGACTCAGTGGTAAAGAATCTGCCTGCTTGAGATTGATCCCTGGGTTGGGAAGATCCCTTAGAGAAGGAAATGGCAACCCACTCTAGTATTCTTGCCTGGAAAACCCCATGGACAGAGGAGGCTGACAGGCTACAGTCCATGGGGTTGCAAGAGTCAGACACAACTAGCAATTATATATATATTCTTTTAAAATGAATTCAACTTTAGACGAAGCATCAAGATCAAAAATGCATTGTAAAACTGATAATTCAGACTGTTTTGAATTTCCACCCTATGCAATGTAAATAAAAAACAGTTTTCTTCCCTTTACCCCTTTATTTAATTCAGAGGCTACACAATGTCAAATAGTTGTACAATTTTGTTTTGATTGAATTGAGTATAGAGACAGCAAAATTCTGTTTAACTCTTGAGGACGGCAAGATTTCCTTTGGACCTGGGCAAACATCTCTATTTTCTCTCTGGTTATCTTTGGAGTAGTCATGCTTGATCACATAATACGTTCTCTAACTCTGTATGCTTTTGTCAGCTCCAATGTCTGTGAGTCTCTTGCCATAGAACTAAAAGGCTGAGCATACTGGAGGTGTTCTTCTCCTGTGTAGAGATAGATCAGTCCTAGAATCAGTTCTCACATTCTACTTCTCTGTGAAAGGCTGTGAGAATCCTACACACTCATGATAACGTAAAATCAGATCAGCTCCTCCCCTGTGCATCCCCCCTCTCTCCCAGAACATCACTGTTATTGGGACTGATTTAAAAGACAGAGTACATGTATCTCCGTGTTTAGATCTTGCGTTGACCTGACAGTGCCCGCATCTATGAAAAGCCTTGCTTGACCTAGACACTGAGGCGGTTTGATATAGAGGCTATTGACAGGGAATCAACTTGAAAGCCCCAACACGCCTTTTCCGGAGTCACTTTTCATATTGCAACTGCAATTCACACATATTTGCCCTGCAGCACCATCAGGCATTATGAGAGAGCCAGGAAACCTGGAACTCAGACATTATGGAAAAATAAAAGGAAGTTATTTTATGTTGTTCGATAATGTTATATCATTATCTTTTTGATGGGCTAATTCATATACTCTACAGAAGATTGTTTATGAATTAATGGCTTGGGGTTGCAAATTTAACTTAAAAAATATGTAACTTTAGTTGATGGATTCAATTTGCAATTCAAATGAGTATTTTGTGCTTTTGCCCAGAGTCTTTAAGTCAATAGGCTTAAATAAGTAAGCAAAAACTTTTCCAATCATTTTAATAACTTTCTCTTGGCTATAATACTCCAAGTCATAATGACCGGAAGTGACATCAGCAATATAATTATACTTTTCTATTAGTCAAAGATATTCTTTTAGCTAAAATGTGCCATCCATATTTATCATTCTGATGCCCTTTTCATAATGTAAAATATTTCCAGGGAAGTTTTTTGTTCAGTTTTTTTTTTTTCATCTTCAATCCTATTTATTTCTATTTTTCACAAATAAAATTTTAGATTGAACCTATTTGTTTAGTTTATGATGAAATCATGCTTTTTTGTTTTTACAAAAGACTAAGAAGGTACATATCAGGGGAAAATGCAGGATTAGACTCAGGATAAAGACAGATGCATCAAATTTTAGTTACTCAGTTCCTCACTGTGTTGAGGAAATTGGGATAACTTAAGCTGGTTTTCAACTTATACACATTTGGAACGTAAAACAAAATCATGAAATATCTACTCCAACGATTCATGCCCAGAGCCTCATGGTAGACTCAAGACCAGGACTCCTGCAATCAGCTGCATGTTACATTATCATTTAAAAACTCATATCATAGTGTATAGGATGTTAGGACTGGAAGGAGACATGTATTTCAAACTTCATCCACTAGAGACAGGTAAATGTTGGTCCAGAAAAGTTAAATTAGTAGCCTGAAGTGTACAGCGTGTAACCGAACTAAGCTCACATTCCCTATTTTCACAGACGGCTTGCCCTTGGGATGTTGACATGTTTATGGGCCTTGGCTTTGCCCCTTAAATCTGTTCATTCATTCATCTAGCACCTAATAGGTAACATGTTATGTGCCAAGCTCCA
Organism: Budorcas taxicolor; assembly: GCF_023091745.1. Classification (NCBI taxonomy): domain Eukaryota; kingdom Metazoa; phylum Chordata; class Mammalia; order Artiodactyla; family Bovidae; genus Budorcas; species Budorcas taxicolor. The sequence goes on along the minus strand of NC_068915.1, from coordinate 99,036,911 downwards.
GAATACAGAGCAGACAAAATCCATGACTTTATTAAGTTAATAGTCAAGGGGAAGGGAGATAGAAAACAAATAAAAAATAAAATAATTTTGACTACTGATTAGCATTTTGAAGGAAAGAATAAAGTAGGGTAAGATATTAGAAGGTGATAGGCTGAACGGAGGCATCGTTTTGGTAAGGATGGTGGGAGAAAGCTGAACTTGATCAGATGTCATTTGATTAAAACCTGAAGAAGGCAGGGACAAGAGCTATCCCCTATCCTAGTATTCAGGGGGATGGTGCTCTAAGCAGAGGGAACAAATGCAAAGGCCCTGAGGCAGGGTGTGCTCAGCCACCGCTTCTCTAGAACCTGTTTTTGGACAGACTGGTTTGGTTTCTATGTGGCCACTGTGTTACCTGCAAACTAGTGGTTTCCTGGGAGGAGCTAGAGCAGGACCAAATATTAGAGTCAGATCCAAAGCCCTTCATATTTAGTTATATGATGTTGGGCAGATGGGCGTGATTGTGTGTTATCAGAAGAGAGAAGAAGAGAAAGAAAAATGCCTTTTGGAGTTGGATATCTCTTCTGGCTACCAGTGATAAGAAATTCACCTGAAACTCTTTCCACTAGATAATATTAAACTTCAATACTGTGATAAGGGATCTTTATTTCATTAACTTGTTTTCAATTGATTCCAAAATAGCACCTTAGCTTTTTAAGGGTCCCTTGGGCCCATGAGGACCAGGGCACATTGATCACTATCTTTGTGCTTCTAATATCCAATGTGTACTTGAGAAGTAGGGGCAGGCTTCCTCCAGAGCCAAGCCTCCTCAAACAGGAGAGAACTTGGAGCTTGCCCCACTAGGACAGAAGAAGGGACTGAGATGAAGGAGAGAAAAGGTAGACTCCTAGTTAATCCAGAGGATTAAAAAAAAACATTTTATCTAGTGACATCTAGAAAAAATGGAACTTAAGATATTGAGTGACTAGAGTTTAAAGAGAGTATCCTAATTTGTAATTCTTACTGAATGATAAATTTTAAAATATACTTTCAAATTATGCTATCTGAATCATGTTGCTTTGCTGAAGCCCTAACCCTCCATTGTGACTACCTGGAGACAGAGCTTTTGAAGGAATGTGTTAGTTTCATAGTCGTGTCCAACTCTATGGTACCATGGACTGTAGCCCGCCAGGCTCCCCTGCCCATGGAGTTCTCCAAGCAAGAATACTCGAGTGGGTTGCTATTTCCTTCTCCAAGGGATCTTCCCAACTCAGGGATCGAACCTGGGTCTCTTGCATTGCAGGCAGATTCTGAGAGGCTCCTCAGAGCCTGGTAGGCTACAGTCCATAGGGTTGCGAAGAGTTGGACACGACTGAGTGACTTCACTTTCACTTTTCACTTCCGTACTGTTTGAGCCACCAGGGAAGCCCTTTTGGAGGCTTTCCAGGTAGCGCTAGTGATAAAGAACTTGCCTGCCAATGCAGGAGACATAAGAGATGTGGGTTCAATCCCAGGGTCAGGAAGATCCTCTGGAGGAGGGCATGGAAACTCATTCCAGTATTCTCACCTAGAAAATTCCACGGACAGAGGAGCCTGGTGGGCTACAGTCCATGAGGTCACAGATAGTCAGACATGACTGAATAACTGAGCAGGCATACAAAGTTAAATAAGGTCATGAGAGTGGGTCCTTAATCTAATAAGATTGTGGCCTTATTAAAAAAAAAGAAAAAAAGGAGGGGAGATCTCTCTCTCTCTCTGTCATGTGAGGCCACAGAGAGAAGGTGGCTGTTTGCAAGTCAGGAAGAGGGCTGTCTCTAGAACAAACCCTGCAGGCACCCTGATTTATAATTTCCAGGCTCCAGAACTGTAAGGAATAAATTTCTGTTGTTTAAAACACCAAATCCATCCCAAATTCCCTAATTATCCAGGAAATGTCCACACTACTATATTTAAAAAAAAAATAGCCAATAAGAACCTACACAGGGAACTCTGCTCAATGTTATGTGGCAGCCTAGATGGGAGGGGAGTTTGGGGGAGAATGCATACAGTATATGTATGGCTGGGTCCCTTTGCTGTTCACCTGAAACTATCACAACATTGTTAATCAGTTATACCCAATACAAAATAAAAAGTTAAAAAAAAGCACACAAAATCTATGGTGTTTTGTTATGGCAGCCCAAGCAAACTAAGGCAGATTAGTATCTGGATACCTACCTTATCATGAAAATTGATTTTCATATCAAAGCCTGAGCTATTACAATCTGGATCCCAAGGGACTCTTGGTAGTTTGGCAATTTAGGGATACATTTCCAAATGTCATGGTCTTCTGTGTCTTCACATCCATAAAATAAATCACGTTTGGAGACAGAAGCTAAGGATTTGGCTAGGCTCTGCTCTGCCATGTTAGTTTCTCATTAGCTTCACCCACCTCTGTCACTAACCAGCTGTGCAAACTCAGGTAAGCCACTTAACCTCTCTGTTTTATAGTTCTCCCATGCCTGGTGGCTCAGAGGTAAAGAATTGGCCTGCAGTGCAGGAGACCCAGATTTGATCCCTGGGTTGAGCTGATCCTGGAAAAGAGAATGGCTACCGTCTCCAGTATTATCACCTGGGGAACTCCATGGACAGAGAAGTCTGGCAAGCTACAGTGCATGGGGTCACAAAGCGTCAAACATGACTGAGCAACTAACAATTTCTTTCATCTTACAAGGACAATACGCCATTGGGTCTGTGAAAATACTAAAAATTCTGAAGGTTTAAATAAAACAAAAACAATTTTGTTCACTAAACAAGCATTCTCTTCATTGCTGATGAAGGACCTCTGAGTTTGAAGTCAGGGCTTCTGAGCTGTTCGGAGGTGGTAACAACCAGCATTTTGCATGACTCTTTGAGACATTCCCATACCTCATTCTAGTGATTCCCTAAGACGGAACCTTGACAAGGACATTTCAGAGGCCTTGGGAAGAGACGTTCCCTCATTCAGCAGAGGTGGTTGGAACACGCTTCTAGTTGCCTTGTCCCTGTGCTGTGTGCAGGTTAGAGCCTCCTGTGAGGTCAGGCAGCAAGCCTCGCCAGGCATCCAAGGCCAGCCACCCCTCCATCATTGTCAATAAGCGAGATGGAGAGACCTGTACATCATTTCATTTACTATTGCAATGATTACATAGCTCATTGCCTTCCCATTGTTTCAGTGATAGATTTAATTAACTTCCAATTAATCATAGAGGGTGATATTTAATGCTCAGCCCAGCACTGAGCACAGTGTCACAGACCAAAGAATATATTCTGAAAGCTTCAGTAATCAAGAGGTCATGGAAGATAGATGCTCTTCACTGAAGGAGAGGGAAGATAAATCTGTGTGTCCAGACCACTCTGGCTAACTGTTTTAGGATAATTGTTTTGCATCCAAATGATAACTTTCCATAAGGCTCAACCATGCACAGCACAGGAGAGATAGATGGAAGGAGAGAGAGATAATAGGGTTACAATATGGAGAATTCACTTGGCTGTGATTCCCATCTGATGCCAACCAGACTGAGCTCACCAGGGAATTCTGCTTGGATCTGCAAGAGTGCAAGTGCTATAGGTGATCTAACTTAGGACCTTATGCTGAAGAGACACTCAATAAATCTTTGTCCTGTGAATGAGAAAGGAGGCCCAGAGATTTTGGTTAGATTGGCTTTTTGTTTTCAGGAATCATGAGGGCATACTGACGTTTTGCTCATAATGTGATTCCAGGTATTTTTGTCTTCTGTTTCTTGCATATCTGAACAATGAAAAGGCAAGGTCCCTGGATCTAGCAGTCACTCACAATGCTGAGTCCTCAAAGCAATGTGATCTCTGTGACAGAAGATCCCTGAGCTATATGCCCAGGAAACTAAAATGTTTTTAATGAAGTAGATCAGAATCTCTGAGGAAAAGATTCTAATAGTTTCCTGAACACTCTTTTAGAAACTCTGTTTTGACTCGGAACACAAAAACATACTTGAGGAAATCAATTATACTTCTTTTTTTTTTTTAATTTTTATTTTTACTTTATTTTACTTTACAATACTGTATTGGTTTTGCCATACATTGACATCAATCCACCACGGGTGTACATGCGTTCCCAAACATGAACCCCCCTCCCACCTCCCTCCTCATAACATCTCTCTGGGTCATCACCGTGCACCAGCCCCAAGCATGCTGTATCCTGCATCGGACATAGACTGGCGATTCGATTCTTACATGATAGTATACATATTACAATGCCATTCTCCCAAATCACCCCACCCTCTCCCTCTCCCTCTGATCAATTATACTTCTTGTATTTACATTGACATTCAGGTAATGGTCTGATAACAAGTAATAATACAGATTATAGCCTTTTATTTAATCTCTCTTTATTCATGTATTCATAAGTATGTGCTAAGCATTTTTAATTTAATAAAATTTATGTATTATTTCAAACAATGTCCAGAACAATAAAATCTCAGGATAAAAGAAATAAATCAAACCGAAATGTAAAATTGTTGTTGACAAAACTTGACTAGGAGTGATACCAAAATTTTGGGGAAACATGTGGTTGTTTTTGACATGTGTATTTCTTTTGGAGAAAGTGCCTATAGTTCTATCAGTGGTTTTGCAACCTTGAAAAGTTAAGAACCTAAGTACTGCAACCTTTAACCCCAAAGAGGTATAGTATATCTGTGCCAATTGATATGAAATAAGGAAATATTAACCAATTTCATGGACTTACACAATCCCTGTTCTCAGAAAAGTAAGATGTGGCGTTGTGTCTGGCATCTGTAACAACTTTAGATAAATTATTTCTGCAGTTAGCTCTTCAGAATAAGATTTAAGTTTAGGTTACACATAAAACATCCTTGGAAATGCTGTCTACTTGAAGTCCTAGGAGAGCTGCAGTTGACAAATAGCATACTTAGTGGCTAAATATGCTTGTGGGTTTTTTTTTTTTTTTTTTTTTTTGGTCACATCACACGGCATGTTGGGGTCTTAGTTCCCCAACCAGGGATTGAACCTATGCCCCCTTCAGCGGAAACATGGATTCTTAACCACTGGACCACCAGGGAAGTTCCTGAATATGCTTATGGTTGTTATGGGAGTGTGTGTGTGTGTGTGTGTTGGTGTGTGTGTGAGCGTGCACACCGCAGGACACAAAGCTCTAGAAATAACTTGACAGAGAGATTAAAGCCTGGGGCAGTCCATCCGGTCCACTTTACTACACCCACCGGGAGCCAAATGCAAAACAAGAAGCACATGCCTTGCTTTATGACGGAGATGCGCCCCCTTCACTTTGTGGTGAACAAATTGGAGATGGAACAAGAATGAACTCTGATATCATCTACCTGCCCTTCCAGTCAAGAGGTTGACATCTGAGCAGGGCCGTGAGATTACAGTCATGACCCAGTAGGACAGAATGAGAGACATTTGCCACTCTTGTTTCAATTCTGGTCATAAAAATGCATTAAGTTTGGCGTGAGTTTCTGTTCTTGTTGAAAGGGTCATCACGGGAAGGCAGAAGCAGGAGAAGCCCCCAGAGGATTCCCTGGGAAGGATCATAACATGTGCCTGGTTTGCTCTCTTACCAAGGACTTGAATGATTTCCCCCTTTGATCTGGGGAGGCCATTAGAATATACTTATTTGGGCATAAAAATGAGGATTCCCTTTCAGGACTAGTTGAGCAAAGAGTCTATAGGATACAGGCTGTGTGAATATAATTCAACCATTCGAGTGTCCAAGGGAAATAACAGCAGAAACTTATGTGTATCCTGTAATTTATCAGGACAAAGAATACAGTGTCCCAAGTTGGTCTGGGCTTTCCAGGTAGCGCTAGTGATATAGAACCCACCTGCCAATGCAGGAGGCATAAGAGCCTTGGGTGCCATCTCTTGGTTGGGAAGATCCCCTGGAGGAGGGCATGGCAATCCTCTCCAGTATACTTTCTTGGAAAATTCCCATGGACAGAGGAGCCTGGAGGGCTACAGTCCAGAGAGTTGCAGAGAGTTGGACACGACTGAATCAACAGCGTGCACACAAGTTGGTCTACTAGCTCCTAAGCTGTTTTCCAGGCACTTTTGTCAGGAGAGACATTGGCCAAAACCTTCTGCCCTGGCCAGGCAAGATAGTAGCCACTTGCACCCATTATCTTAACAACAGGAAGTCCTAAATAAGAACTCAAAGCTAACAAGATAATATGAACTGGAAGAATTCAGGAAAGGTCAAAAGGAAAGTGGAGATGCTAGTCCATTTGTCTTACTAACCTCCCAGAATCCTTCTTGCTGGAATCTGTCTTAGCCAAGTGATGTGTATGCCACCAGGAAGGATCCTGAGTCAGAATGACCAGCCAGAGACAACCCCCAAATTAATCCCATCCGCATCAAACCTGAGACTTTGAGCCATATGGTAGAGACGTTCTTCTGGGTTCACTTACCTTCCTGCTCTCCAACCAGATGCCCTTTCTCAATAAATTCTCTTATTTTGTCAGTATGTGTGTCTCCTTGGACAAATCATTTCTGAGAGTTAGACAAGAGTCCACTCTCCTCCTCCTTGTGACACTTCTTTGCTCCCTTAGGAACCAGTACTTCCTGATGCCCTGTGTCTCTACACACTTCTCATATAGACCTTGGTGCAGATTCTCTCTCTTTAGATATTGCTTTTCTTAGGTGTTTCGTGTTATCAAAACCATCCAGTTCTCCATCTCATTTCTTTTGGAAATATGCATTTTTTAAGAATTGCATGGATTCTGATCACTTAATCCCTACTGAGGTACATATGTGTGCTAATGGTTTGATATCTCTTAACATATTTACATTTGGCAGTTTTTTGAGAGAAACCCTGTCTTTATTCGAAGAAATAAATCTACGGTAGTAAAACTCAGTTTGTCTCAAGGGCTGAGATATTTGGAAGTGGGATGGAGGAAGAATGTAGAAACTGAATCATATTGGATATGCAACTGTGTAGTTTATTATACACGGATCCAGTTTTTAACTGGTGATCAAGGAGGAATAATTCTCTCTAAAACTCCCCATTTACATTTGTCTCTAAATAAAAATAGGGATTTTCAAGGTACTCATCCTGCAATCACTTTCCTAGGCTCTTGATAACGTGGAGTTCCTTGATATTGAGTTAATTCAAAACAAGTTTAATGTTTGCTGTGTCACAGACCTGGTGGTTGGTGCTGGAATACAAAGGCACAATCTCTGAATTCAGGTTAGTGTTGGAGATGGACAAGCAAGCGGACAATTTTAACACAAGTGATACACCCTGGGATGGAGTCACTGTAGAGAGACACCTAACCTGTATAAGGAAACAGGGAAGGGTTCCTGGGAGAAGCCATGCTTTATTTGAAACCGGAGGAATTAGAAGGTGTGGGGAAAAAGTCTGCCATTAGTTAGGGTGTAGGCTAAGATCGAATAATAGACTTCAAAATACAGTGGCTTAAACAGGGTAAATGCAGATATCTCTCATGAAAACCTAGAGATAAGAGGCTTAGAGGGATGCAGCTATTTTTAGCAAGTGCTTTTTGCCTCTAGGTCCAAGAGAGATGCTTTACTGCAGAGTCTTCCTGCCAGCAGGAATAAAAGAGAACAGCAAGTTGGCAAGACTGTCAGGAGTTCTCTGCGGGAGGATAGGAATGTAAGAGGTGAGGGTGGAGTGACCACGTATGCTCTGCTCAGAAATTTGGATTTTTCCATTGAGAGTGATAGGAAGCTTCGCGCAGAGTAAGAACCCAATGAGATTTTAATTTTAGAACATTTACTCTGGCTGGATAGTACTTTCATTATCAGTAACTTTCAGGGATTTCCCTGGTGGTTGCCTTCCAATGAGGAGGTGCAGGGTTGATCCCTAGTCGGGGAGTTAAGATCCCACATGCTTCAGGAAAAACAACAACAACACAAAACCAATACAGTACTGTAAAGTAAAATAAAATAAAATTAAAAGGATAAAATATAAAAATAAATAAATAAACAGAAGCAGTATTGTAACAAATTCAATGAAGACTTAGAAAAAACAACTTTCATCATTTCACACGGCTGAACTTCTACTCTGAGGGAGTAGGTGAATATAGAGATGAGCTACAGATTGTAATTCAGTATTTTAATAACTCGGTAACTGAAACAGCATATAAAAAGAAGGATCTCTATATGTAAAAGCTGCCTTAGGAAAAGGTCAGATTGTTTCTGGAGATGTGTTTTTTTGAAAATGCTCTAAATTTTTTTTTATGATCATATATGGTCTTTTCTCTCTTGTTGACTCCTTTTTCCTTAAAATATATTCTGTGGGGAAAAGTCTAAATAAAACATTTTCAAGAATTGTAAGACATGGGTTAACCTATGACTGATACATGTGAATGTTTGGCGGAATCCAACACAGTACTGTAAAGCAATTATCCTTCAACTGAAAATAAATTAGTCAAAAAAAAAGAATTGCAAGCTTAAGTGGAAAGCAGAAGAGACGATGCCGTGTGAACTGGGTCGGGGGGTGGCAGTGGCTAATGAAAATTCACAGGCCACTCCCCTCTGCTCTGCTTTGAGCCTTTCCCTAGATTTACAGTAATACATTGTGTGTTTTATTCATAACTCTAGAATATAGATTTCTTTCCTCATTGTCTACAGTGAATATCTTTCCTTGACGGAATAATTCATTGTTAACTATGGTATTTACATTTCACCATGCAGTAAATTTTATCTCTTATGTGAAATCCGCTTTTTAAAACATTTAAGTTCAACAATTAGACTGAGGATAGAGCTAAAGAGGTTACTGTAGGTCAAGACATGCGGCAAACATGTCAGCAGCACTAAGTTGCAATAATTAGAACTCAGAGAGAAAGGCCCATCCATTTCCTTAGTGCCATGTATCAGGTCTTTTCATCATCGGAGGTGGTTTCAGGCCATGCTGGTTAAAAATGAAAGACTACTAAAATAAGATAAAAATCCAAAGATTTCAGGGTTTTTGGCAGTTTTGTGTATTGGAAAATGTGGAGTATTAGGGTTTATTTTGAAGGGGTGAATAGAGGCCATCCTTTGGAATATTAGACATGATACTAAGGTTTCAGGGGTTGAAACTCAAATGTGATTCTATGGATAGTGTTTTTCATTCAATAGAGTCAGCAGTCATCACAAGTATGCATGCTTGGGGAAAAAAATGCAGACATCGCACAACATTGTCTCTTTCATGGAATTGTAGAAGATAGGCATTACCTCATATTCTGTTTTCAATTATCTTAGATATTCATAAAATTCACAGTGGAAAACTATGTTTAATGGTATGGAAAGAACATTATATTTGACTTAGACGGGCCAAGAGAAACCCCTTGGCTTTCTAGAAAGAAGGAATATAGATGATGCCACAGCCCAAACAAGTGAGTTTATTTCCAACAGCAACAGAATGTGATACTGAACTTGAAGTAAAGCATGTCCATTCTAGAAAATGCGTTCCTTCTCTGATGAACTGTTTCTGTCTCTGATCAAAAAATTAGAACAGTACATGCGAGGATCCAGATCGTGCTCCCAGGAGTCCAGGCAACAATTCAATCAGAAACAAGTAAGCGCTGAGTTGAGAGAGTACTGTCAATCACTGCTCAGTTAGATTGAATTGACGTCTTTCAGTATGGCTTTGCCTGGCAAACATTTGGAGTTCTAAGAGAAGGAAAAACAAGTCTGGGTTCTCAATGTCCAATTCATTTTGGCCACTTGCCTAAGAACCCCTGGAGAATCCCAAGCGGAATGAGATCCTGCATTACTATTAAGGAAGATAGACTTCGGCTCGATGTATCAGCAGTTCTGCATGGTTGCTTCTATCACCAATTTCTTTGATAAGAAACTTTATTTACCAAGTGCTGCACTCTCTTGCCTAGCCTATGGAAAAATTCAGTTGGTTTCCAATTGCTTCTTTTTAACTGAATTTGTCCAAGAAAATACTGTTACCCTTCAGTGAGCAGGAGGAAGACAGCATCTGGGGATGAGAGATGGCAAGAGGAGGAAATTCCACAGGTGGAAATTAGATATGATCATTCCTGGGGTACACACCAGTCATTACCTACCAGGCTTCTGGGGTGACTCAGATGCCCTGTTGTGGCCCGACATATAGAAAATGCATTCTTAGGAGGGCATTTATCTCCTGGGCTTTTCTACAACGTCAGTATCACAACCCTGGAAGCCTCAACTACCTTATCAATAGGAAGTTTGAGCAAATCTTCCTGACTCCTCCTTCTGTTTCAATACTTCTGTCTCCATACAACCAAGCATTATTTTGACACTTGTATGAGTCTGATTAAACTGAAACCCAATTATAAATTGTTTTATAATTTTATGATTTTTTTTCCTCTGGTTTCTAACAATGCTATTCATCCCTTCAGATCTTCCTCAGTTGTTGAAAATGAGAGGCATTGGATTGGGAGCCAGAAAACTGAGTGCCTTTGATGGAGCTGACCTGACTCTGCCACTAATCAGAGGTGTGATCCTGGGCAAGTCACATATTCTTCCTGGTCTTTAAAACAAAGAAGTTGAACAGGATGTCTCTAATGTACCACATGGCTCTATAGGCTTGACTGAACTGCTGCACACTGCCTCTCTCCAGGACTAGCCTTTTGCTTCCACACCCGCTGTTGGCAATATCCTTTCTGTTTCCCAATTACTTCCGGTCCCTAGAAAGATTTCACCAAACTTATTTTGTTCTATTCATTAATTAACAATATAAATATATACGTTTAAATTAACAACTCCTCCAAAAACAGTGAACCATTAATAATAAAATTTTATAATCATCATAAAACCGTCTAAGGCATGGAAGATGGTGTAATAATTCATACCTAATTGCTTTCAACCTTGGGCCTACAAACACAGTAGTTGGGGAAATGAATTCAGATACTGTAATTCATGCCAGGTCATGTTTTATTGTTTAAGTCATTCCTGTTACTTAAAAAAAAAAAAAATTGGTGCTCAAATTCACCATGCCACAAACTACTTGGTGCTCAAATTCACAATGCCACAAACTACATGGGAATTTAGAGAAATTTCACATTTGCCTATTTTGTCAGCCCTTCCTATGGAAGATCCATCTTAGTCTTGGTGTTTTCTGTAGAATAGAGGTTATTTTACTTAGTAATGGAAATAGTTGACATCATGTAGACACTAATCTTAACTGTAAGGTTAGAGTATTGAGAAAATTCTTTGTTAACTTTAACATGGGTACAAGGGTGACAAGCCCACAAAGTGAGCAAAAATAGCAATGAATAAACCAAGCAGTAGAATTAAGTCATAATATTTAAGAGCACAAACTCTGGAGCCAGAGTGCTGGGGTTGAAAACTCAGCTCCGCTACTTATTAGTTGTACTTGACCTTGAGTAAGTTATATCGCCTCTCCAAACTTCAATTTCCTTGTCTGCACAGAGAAATACAATAGTACCAGGCTGACGTAAGGGGTTGTTGTTGCTCAGTCACCAAGTCACATCCAAGAGTTTGTGTATCACAAACTCTCCGTCTCTCTTTCAGTCCCTCAGCTCTTAGGGCTCAATTAATTTGTATTTGCCTTATTCAACAGAATCCATCCTCAGGCAAAAGAGGCTCCTTTGCTTTTAATCTGAAATATAAGCCAGAGACTGGGGTGAACCACACAAGAAAAACAACACAGTAATATCATCTAATGGGAAGATCAGAATTCTATGTCCCAGCCTTCTGCAGGAGGGCATTTAATTTCTCTGACTGTAATTTCCTCATTTGTAAAATAAAGAGATTGGATTAGATGACCTCTGATATCACTTACATTTAAATAGTCTGTATATTTCACTAGGCTCAGGAATCTCAAAGTGGATCTGTTGACAAGGGTGTCATGAGGTCGTCATGTTTGTGGATATCCGACAGCTCTTTTTTATGTACTATTGACGTCTAATTATTTCAGGCATTAATTAATTTTTTTTGGAGCAATTATAATGTTGCATGCACTCTATTAGTGGGAATATAACATATATTTAAAAAGATACATACTCCTGCTTTCAAAATAGGGTAATCATTCATTTTCCTTATGAAAAGATCCCTAAAATAATTTAGGGAGCAAACTAAATATACAAACCAGTAAGTTTATAGACAAAAGAGTTGTCTATATATAGCATTTGTTTATAATAATGTTTAGTGTTTCAGCATATGAATAATCTTAATGTAGAAATAGTATTTGATCCACTCATATTTTTTGAAATGTTATTGTCCAGACTCTTCAGAAGCACCTTTGCCATCTTCAGAGACATTTTCAGAATCATTCCCTGGTGGCTCAGATGGTAAAGAATCTGCCTACAATGTAAGAAATCTGAGTTTGATCCCTGGAACAGGAAGATCCCCTGCAGAAGGGAATACTCCAGTATTCTTGCCCATTTTATGTTTTGGATTTTTGGTGTTGAGGCATGTGGGATCTTAGCTCCCCGACCAGGGATTGAACCTACACCCCCTGCATTGGAAGGTAAGGTCTTAACCACTAGATCACCAGGGAAGTTCATTTGGTAGTTTTTAAAAGTTTGTTTTTTTTTTTTTTTTTAGGCAACATCTAACATGCAGTCAGGACAATATCCCTCAAGTTCAGTTCAGTTCAGCTCAGTTGTGTCCGACTCTTTGCAACGCCATGGACTGCAACATGCCAAGCCTCCCTGTCCATCACCAACACCCGGAGTTTACCCAGACTCATATATATATATATATATATATATATATGAGATATTTTTAAAAGATTTCTGAACAAGGCAATTCTTCCTCTTTGAGAATTTTAGGAAAATTCTTCACCTATGTATGTGGGCATAGACGGAGCTTTGAGAAGGCATAGACTCCTGACTCTGTTTATGCTGGTGTGAGTGTAGAATGGATGATAACAGAGAAGTTATCTCTATATCCTTTATAAACCCTGACCTACACAACCACAGGTCACTGGGCATATTCCTCACAGTAATATCTGACATTGTAGAAACTCATCACGCATCTTGTCTAAATGCTGCATTCTCACAGATGATTTGAAGAAAATCATGTCCATATGAAGTTTATGATATATCTGTGTTGCTCAAAGCAGCATTTCAAAAAAGGCAACAAGTCGCCCATCAGAAATCAGAGGTTTAGGAAAAACTGCCAAGTGAGTAAAGTTGTGTGTGCAAGTCACTTTAGACATATGTGATTCCCTGTAACCCTGTTGACTATAGGCCGCCAGGCTCCTCTGTCCATGGGATTCTCCAGGCAAGAATACTGGAGTGGGTCGTCATTTTCTTCTCCAGAGGATCTTCCTGACTCGGGGATCGAATCCCCTGCATCAGCAAGCAGGTTCTTTAGCACTACAGGCACCTGGGAAGCCAAAGATACATTAGGTGGGATTACTGGAGTGGGTTGTCATGCCCTCCTCCAGAGGATCTTCCCAACCCAGAGATCAAACCCATAACTCTTATGTCTCCTGCACTGGGTAGGCAGGTTCTTTGCTACTAGCACCACCTGGGAAGCCCAAGTAAAGTTGTAGCTACACACAACAAGAAATTCCAGGGAAGAAACCATTAAATAATCATTGTGGAGACTAGTCACACTGATTTCTCAACTTCTTTTTTTCAATCTGTTTTGAGAGGTTCATTTCTGTCAGAATGAGGGAGATTTCCCCCAGGCAATGGGCTCTAATTGGTTGTGAATAAATCAATGCCCATCAGTTTCACAGGGAAAAGCATTCTAATCAGATTGGTTATCAATGGATTAGATCCCCCTTCTGCAGGATCTCTATGACTCCTTTAGCTCTGGAAAGGGACTAAGCATTTTGAGCCAAATTGTTTGGTTTTTGTCTAGAAGCACGGCAATGCCTTATTGATTGAACAGAGATGAAAGTTTTCAGAAGAGACAGTTTCCCTGGATAGCTATTAAAAAGATAGCTGATTTCAACAAAAACCTTTCTAATTATACACATACTTCCTTATTAAACAGATTTCCTCAAGTAAATGAGTCTTTTGTTGGGTTAAGGTCACCATTTTATGGACATCAATTACTGTGACTAACTGGAATACAGTGGTATCTTGAACCACGGTGCTGGGCCCTCTTTATGAATGGCTGTTCAGGGTGGTCTCATGGCTTACCACCAGCTGTCCCTTCTCACTGGAAGAACTTGTGGCAAAATCTTTCAATCCTCTTTTTATTTGTTATCTGCTGGAGATTATGATGATACCTTCATATGCCAGGGAAATTTCAATAATCAAGTTTGCAAAGCAGTAGTGGGGAAAAAGTTGTATCCCTATTCTGCCACTTACTATCTGAGACATGCTAAGCCCATTTTTTACTTCTCCAAGCCTTGGGTTCTGACCTAAAAAACAGAATAATAATATCTACTCTTCAGGGTTATAGTGAAACTTAAATGAGATAGAAATAAGTTCTGATGTCAGTGCTGCACATATAGTATGGCTTCTATAAATGATCATTTCTAAGTAAATGTCCCAAATATTTCCTTTATCAACAATCATAAGTGAACAGGCACTGTCCCCATTCCCTTCCTGCTGAAGAAGGTATTTTGGGTCATTACTTTATATAGAGCTTTGATCACAAGTTCTCTATGAGGCTTTGGGGAAAGGACAGTGAGCAGACTGGTCTGATTTCTGCCCTTATGGAGTCTGGTGAGTTTAGTGTAGAAGACAGGAAACAAATAATTATCCACCAAATTATTTAATTCCAATTGTCTCAAAGTTATGAAGGAGAAGGGGAGTCTATATGTAAAATGGAAACCTGACTTGATATGGAAGATCAGGAGAAACTTCTCTGAGATATCATATCCAATAAGGGTACAGGAAGATAACTAGGAGTGAGCTGGAAACTGGACAACTGAGTATTCTAGGCTTTGCAGCTTGGAATTTTGAAGAGTTGGGGAACTGAGATAAGATGAAGGATTGGAGCAGAGCTGAGGCTGGTGAGATGCATGGTTCAGGCCTTGGAGATGATGGCAAAGTTTTGGACTTCACTTTGAGAAAGACATCTTCCCTGATGGTTCAGATGGTAAAGAATCTGCCTGCGATGTGGGAGACCCAGGTTCCACCCCTGGGGTTGGAAGATCTGCTGGTGAAGGGAGTGACTGCCCACTCCAGTCTTCTTGTTTGACAGAGGACGACTAGATGGAGGAGCTTGGTAGGCTACAGTCCATGGGATCGCAGAGAGTCAGACATGACTGAGTGACACTTTCACACTAAGAGAGATGGGGGCCATAACAGGGAATTAATTAAGCAAGGATGATAAACCAGAGGTTTACAACCCTTTCCCGAATCTTGAAATGTTTCCATACTGCTGGATAAATAGCGATACGCTGAGCCTCCTACCACCTATAACTCCTTCTCAGACCCACTCCCCCTTCCAGCCCCCTCCACCCTTGGGGTTAAGGAGACCTCCGGGGCCTTTCTAGCATTTGTTGCAATTGGTTGATGGCCAACATCATATAAGTTGCTAATATCTTAAATATTATATCTAGTTTTAAGCAAGATTCCCATTTCCTCCAAATTTTCTCCAT
The DNA here is from genome assembly GCF_023091745.1 of Budorcas taxicolor. NCBI lineage: Eukaryota > Metazoa > Chordata > Mammalia > Artiodactyla > Bovidae > Budorcas > Budorcas taxicolor. The sequence goes on along the minus strand of NC_068915.1, from coordinate 99,021,436 downwards.
TATGAGTATACAGTTGTGCTCAAAATTGTTAAAGAAGAATAAAAGTATTATAATTTAATGCAGTTAAAATATTTAAATGGTCTTAGTGCCATTTTTTTCATCTTCTCTTTCTTAATCCCTACTGTGAATTGAATTTAATACCACATGTCTCTTCTGACTGATGCCCTTAGTCACAGTCGGGTCTGACTCTTTGTGACCCCATGGACTGTAGCCCACCAGGCTCCTCTGTCCATGGGATTTTTCAGGCAAGAAATACTGGAGTGGGTTGCCATTTCCTTCTCCAGGGGATCTTTCCAACCCGGGGATAGAACCCAGATCTCCTGTGTCTTTTGCACTGCAGGCAGATTCTTTACCTGCTGAGCCATCTGGGAAGCCTAATGTCTCAAACTCAACCATTTCTTTCAATTTCTACTGCTGTCATGCAGTCGCCTCTCCCTGGGTTGCTGTAATAACCCAGCAGCCCTCTGTCTGGCCTTCAGGTTTTTATTCTTTTCCTGGCCCAAACCACTTTCTACAGGGCTGTCAGTGTCCAGTTCATCTCAGTTCAGTTGCTCAGTCATGTCCAACTCTTTGTGACCCCATGGACTGCAGCATGCCATTCTTTCCTGTCCATCACCAAATCCCAGAGTTTACTCAACTCATGTTCACTGAGTCAGTGATTCCATTCAACCATCTCATCTTCTGTTGTCCCCTTCTCCTCTTGCCTTCAATCTTTCCCAGGATCACGGTCTTTTCCAGTGAGTCAGTTCTTTTCATTAGGTGGCCAAAGTATTGGAGTTTCAGCTTCAGCATCAGTCCTTCCAATGAATATTCAGGACTGATTTCCTTTAGGATTGACTGGTTTGATCTCCTTGCAGTCCAAGGGACTCTCAAGAGTCTTCTCCAACACCACAGTTCAAACACATCAATTTTTCAGCACTCAGCTTTCTTTATAGTCCAACTCTCACATCCATACATGACTACTGGAAAAACCATAGCTTTAACTAGACAGACCTTTGTTGGCAAAGTAATGTCTCTGCTTTTGAATATGCTGTCTAGGTTGGTCATAACTTTCCTTCCAAGGAGTAAGCATCTTTTAATTTCATGGCTGCAATCACCATCTGCAGTGATTTTGGAGCCCAAGGAAATAAAGTCTGTCACTGTTTTCATCGTTTCCCTATCTATTTCCCATGAAGTGATGGGACCAGATGCCATGATCTTAGTTTTCCCTGGTGGCTTAGATGGTAAAGCATCTGCCTACAATGCAGGAGACCCGGGTTCTATCCCTGCGTTGGGAAGATCCCCTGGAGAAGGAAATGGCAACCCACTCCAGTACTCTTGCCTGGAATAGCTCATGGATGGAGGAGTGTGGTAGGCTACAGTCCATGGGGTAGCAAAGAGTCGGACATGACTGAGCGACTTCACTTCTCACTTTCACTTTTTAAGCCAGCTTTTTCACTCTTCTCTTTCACTGTGTCCAGTCAGTGTCTAATACACAGTGTGTACTGCTAGAAAAACATGAGTGAATGCTAAATTGCTTCAGTCATGTCAGACTCTGTGCAACCCTATGGACAGCAGACTGCCAGGTTTCTCTGTCCATGGGATTCTTCAGGCAAGAATACTGGAGTGGGTTGCCATGCCCTCCTCTGGAACATCTTCCTGACCCAGAGATTGAACCTGAGTCTCTTACAATTCCTGCATTGGCAAGCAGGTTCTTTGCTGGTTGAACCACCAGGGCAGCCCTTAAGCCTCTATTACAGCTTCCCAAAGATTTTAGATGGCACATTGACAAACATTTTTCACTTTATTAGTTATGTGTGTATTTTCACATGTATAAGAAAAATTTGATAGTACACTAAACATATGTCTTATTGCTTAGAATGAAATTGAGTAAAAACATAAGTTAAAATTGATTAAAATATATTCAGTTAATAATAGCAAAGTAACATTCAGACAAAATGGTGTAGATATTATACAGTGACTGAAGTTTGGGGAAAACTGGTAAACACAATGCCACAAAACCAAGTGATTTTATGATCTCCTCCCTAAAGGACTGATAGCATGGGCTTGGCTGAGTTGTCAGGGTAAAGCTAGGCTTCAGACATGTGGCTCACAGATCCTAGTGGGCACCAGGGCCTTCCCAAGTAAGTCATATTTAAAAAAAGAAAGAAAGAAAAAGAAAGCATTGAGAATATGGGCTTCACAAGACTCCAGGGATGCGGTAAACAGCTTCAGGTTATTTCAAAAACCCTGGAAAATCTTTTAACATATTGAGAAACATAAAACAGGTTGAGTTTTAAAATACAAAGCATTTTTAAAAGTGAAAGCAGCTCAAATGGTAAAGAATCTGCCTGCAGTGTGGGAGATCTGGGTTCAATCCCTGGGTCAGGAAGATCCCCAGGAGAAGGGGATGGTACCCACTCCATTATTCATGCCTGGAGAATTCCACGGACAGAGGAACCTGGCGGGCTACAGTCCACGGGGTTGCAAAGAGTCATACACAACTGAGTGACTAACACTTCCGCTTTCACAGTTAATTTACTATGTTATATTAGTTTCAGGTATATAGCAAAGTAATTTGTTTCATTTATATGAGTATATATATGTGAGTTTATATATGAGTATATATATATATTCAGTATATATATATGAGTCCTTTTTATATTTATGAGTATATATATATATTCAGTGTGTGTATATATATATATGAATTCTTTTTCAGATTCTTTTCCATTATAAGTTATTATATGATATTGAATAGTTCCCAGAGCTATGCAGTAGGTCCTTGTTTATCTGTTTTATATGTACAGTAGTATATATCTGCAAATCCCAAACTCCTAATTTATCCCTCCCCTCACCTTCCCCTTTGATAACCATAAGTCTGTTTTCTGTGTCTGTGAGTCTATTTTTAAAGCAGGTTGATTTTTATCCTCCAAAACTGAGGGCAGTGTGAAGTCATGGAAAGGGGGTGGATTTTGTAGGTAGACAGATGTGAGTTCAAACACCAGCCTGTCTGTCACTTATTTGCTGTTTGACCTTGAGCAAATATTTGTGCATCTCTGAGTTTTTTCATTAGTGGAACAGGCAAAGTAATCACAATCTTGGAGAGAATACAAGGCTTCATGTATAGATATGGGCTCACATGGTTTCTGGCACATAGTTGGCATTTAATAAGTGCAGCCTTTGTTTTTAACTCCCTCAAATGTAATCTGCTCAAAAATAAAAGTAAAATAGAGTGAAGTCAAAGCAGACTGTGATTGTACCAGATGCTTTTTTCTCTGAAAAAACCCAAACCCCCAAACAATAGGGGAAAGATGATGAAAAAGAAAGTAATTTTCAATGGCACTGAAATATTCCCCTGAGTCTTTAAAAGTCTCTGATTGAAATGAATGAATATGCAAGTGTCACTTATTGATGGCCTCCTCCCATAAGCGGGAACTCCTCTGAAGTCATGTGGTGGTAATTGTAAAAGAAGTTATATGCATAAAATTACTTCTCTGGTGAAATAAGAATCATAAATCAGTTCACAGTCAATCCATCTACAACTTCTTCAGTTGTGCTGATTTCATAGATTGCAACAAAAAATAAGCCAAGGATGAATAACTGAAAGGCAATGGAGGGCCCCTGGATCTCTTGCTCACCACTTTCTTGGTAATGGAGAGCTGGATGAGGGTGAAAGAAGGTGACGAGAGTTTTAAGAAGTGTCTTATGACATCAGCATCCTTTTCCTGGCCCTGTTTGGTTTCTTGAGAAGAGAGATTTGACCTTCTCAGCGACAGAAGGTGTTTATTGCCTACTTGCCATGCCTTGCACTGCATTCCTACTAACTCAGGGCAGCCCAGAACTTCTAGCCATGGATACTCGGAATGAGTGCTGGACCTAATTTTTCTGACTTTTAGAAGCTCCTCTACTTTAAGCGATAACTATGAAATGCTCTCAGGCGTCCAGGGTGGCTCAGATGGTAAAGAAATCGCTTGCAATGCAGGAGATGCGGGTTTGATCCCTTCTCCCCTGGAGAAGGAAATGGCCACCCACTCCAGTATTCTTGCCTGGGAAATCTCACAGACAGAGGAACCTGGCTGGCTACCGTCCAGAAGAGTCACAGGTCACAAAAGTGTCAGATACAGTCCACAAGGTCACAAAAGTGTCGGACACAAATGAGTGACCAAACAACAACAATGAAACGCTCTAGAGAATTTTGTTGAAAATGTTGTCTGTAATGGGAAGCCCCATTGGCTTGTCTCTGTGGGTAACTATGACTGGAAATGTGTCTGCCTTTGTTTACCTTGGAATTCCCAAGTGGCAATAAAACAGTGCACTTTGTTCCTCAGGAGGACCCAATTGTTGGGACGTCATCCAAATGCTTCCCTCCTGGTGGTGCCTGTAGCCCGTCATGACAAGAATATTGATTGAGGATACCCTAATGAAAAATGACTGCCGATGGATATGTTGGAGAAAGAGCAGATCTGGTCTTGTAAGAGTTACATTGGGTAAGAATTAGGCCCATTAGATGCCTCGTTGAGTATTCAGGGGAGACAATTCTTGCTTTATAATATATGCTTGGGTTTGCCTTATGGAAAATTTATTGTTCATTCATTTGATGCACTCCTTTAAGAGGTCAACTTTGACTTTCAGTGCTCTCAGAATTTATTCTTTACTCCATTGTTCCTTGAAAACTACCTTTTATTGGATTTCTTTGTGCATTGAGTTGTCAAATAGCCAAGGTACCCTCTAAACTGCTTTCTACAATTAACAGACGTGTTTTGTGATGGGGGCAGGAAGAAAATCGGACTTATTGGTGCTAGTACTTATCAACATGGAGAGGGCAAATTACATTCATCAGCCTCTTCTTTTCTTTTTTTCCTTCATATTAATATTTTATTTGTCTATTTATAATAATTCCTCCAAGTTAATCATATGTTGCTTATTTTATCTGTAAATTTTGTTTAGGCCAGTCTTTTTTTTTAAATTTTATTTTTTTATTGAAGAATAATTGCTTTACAGAATTTTGTTGTTTTCTGTCAAACCTCAATGCGAATCAGCCATAGGTATATGTATATCCCCTCCCTTTTGATCCTCCCTCCCATCTCTCACCTCATGCCACCCCTCTAGGTTGATACAGAGCCCCTGTTTGAGTTTCCTGAGCCATACAGCAAATTCCCTTTGGTTATCTTATACATGGTAATGTAAGTTTCCATACTACTCTTTACATACATCTCACCCTCTCCTCCCCTCTCCCCATGAACATAAGTCTATTCTCTATGTCTGTTTCTCCACTGCTGTCCTGTAAATAAGTTCTTCTGTACCATTTTTCTAGATACTGTATATATGCATTAGAATACGATATTTATCTTTCTCTTTCTGACTCATTTCACTCTGTATAATAGGTTCTAGGTTCATCCACCTCATTAGAACTAACTCATCTGTGTTCCTTTTTATGGCTAATATTCCACTGTGTATATGGTCAACAACTTCTTTATCCATTCATTTGCTGATGGACATCTAGGTTGCTTTCATGTTCTAGCTATTTTAAATAGTGCTGCAATGAACAATCGGAGAAGGCAATGGCACCCCACGCCAGTACTCTTGCCTGGAAAATGCCATGGACGGAGGAGTCTGGTGGGCTGCAGTTCATGGGATCGTGAAGATTCGGACATGACTGAGCGACTTCACTTTCACTTTTCACTTTCATGCATTGGAGAAGGAAATGGCAACCAACTCCAGTGTTCCTGCCTGGAGAATCCCAGGGACGGCGGAGCCTGAGGGGCTGCCGTCTATGGGGTCGCACAGAGTCGGACACGACTGAAGCAACTTAGCAGTAGCAGCAATGAACAATGGCATATGTGGGTCTTTTCCAACTTTGGTTTCCTCAGGGTATATGCCTAGCAGTGGAACTGCTGGGTCATATGGTGATTTTATTCCTAGTTTTTTAAAAGGAATCTCCATACTGTCTTGCATAGTGGCTGTATCAATTTACATTCCCACCAACAGTGCAAGAGTGTTCCCTTTTCTCCACACACTCTCCAGCATTTATTGTTTGTAGACTTTTGATGATGGCTATTTTGACCAGCATGAGGTGATATCTCGTTGTAGTTTTGATTTGCATTTCTCTAATAATGAGTGATGTTGAGCATATTTTCATGTGTTTGTTAGCCATCTGTATGTCTTCTTTGGAGAAATGTCTGTTTAAGTCTTTTTCCCACTTTTTGATTGGATTGTTTGTTTTTCTGGTATTGAGTTATATGAGTTACTTGTATATTTTTGAAATTAATCCTTTGACAGTTATTTCATTTGCTATTACTTTCTCCCATTCTGAGGGTTGTCTTTTCACCTTGCTGATAGTTTCCTTTGCTGTGCAAAAGCTTTAAAGTTTAATCATATCCTACTTGTTTACTTTTGTTTTTATTTCCATTACTCTAGGAGGTGGGTCATAGAGGATCTTGCTTTGATTTATGTCACTGAGTGTTCTGCCTATGTTTTCCTCTAAGAGTTTTATAGTTTCTGGTCTTACATTTAGGTCTTTAATTCATTTTGAGTTTTTCTTTGTGTATGGCATTAGAAAGTGTTCCAACTTCATTCTTTTACATGCAGCTGTCCTGTTTTCTGAGCATTACTTATTGAAGAGGCTGTCTTTGCCCCATTGTATATTGTTGCCTCCTTTATCAAAAACAGGTACTTAAAGGTGTGTGGGTTTATTTCTGAGCTTTATATCTTGTTTCATTGCTCTACATTTCTGTTTTGTGCCAGTGCCATACTGCCTTGATGACTGTAGCTTTGTAGTGTAATCTGAAGTCAGGAAGTTTGATTCCTCCAGCTCCATTCTTCTTTCTCAAGACAGCCTTGGCATTCAGGGTCTTTTGTGTTTCCATATGAATTGTGAAATTTTTTATTCTAGTTCTGTGAAAAATGTCATTGGTAATATGATAGGGATTACATTGAATCTGTAGATTGCATTTGGTAGTATAGTCATTTTCACAATATTGATTCTTCCTACTCAGGAATATGGAATATCTCTCCATCTGTTTATGTCATCTTTGATTTCTTTCATCAGTGTCTTATAATTTTCTGTATACAGTTCTTTTGTCTCCTTAGGTAAGTTTATTCCTAGATTTTTAATTCTTTTTGTTGCAATGGTGAATCAAATTAAGGATTGATTCCTTAATTTCTTTTTGATTTTTCATTGTTAGTATATAGAAATGCAAGTGACTTCTTACGTATTGATTTTGTATCCTGCAACTTTGTTAAATTCACTGATTAGCTCTACTGATTTTCTGATAGTATCTTTAGGGTTTTCTATGTACAGTGTTATGTCATCTGCAAACAATGAGAGCTTTGCTTCTTCTTTTCCCATCTGGATTCCTTTTATTTCTTTTTCTTCTCTGATTGCTGTAGCTAGGATTTCCAAAACTATGTTGAATAATAGTGGTGAAAGTGAACACCCTTGTCTTGTTCTGGATCTTAGGGGGAATGTTTTCAGTTTTTCACCACTGAGAATAATGTTTGATGTAAGCTTATCATATATGGCCTTTACTATGTTGAGGTAGGTTCCTTCTGTGCCCACTTTTTGAAGAGTTTAATAATAAATGGGTGCTGAATTTTGTCAAAGGCTTTTTCTGCATCTATGAGATTATCATATGGTTTTTATCTTTCAATTTGTTAATATGGTGTATCACATTGATTGATTGCATGTATCAAAGAATCCTTGCATCCCTGGAATAAACCCAGCTTGATCATGGTGTATGAGCTTTTTGATGTGTTGCTGAATCCTGTTTGCTAAAATTTTGTTGAGGATTTGTGCATCTATGTTCATCAGTGATATTGGCCTGTAGTTTTCTTTTTTCTGTGTTGTCTTTGTCTGGTTTTCTTGAGAAACCTATATGCAGGTCAGGAAGCAACAGTTAGAACTGGACATGGAACAACAGACTGGTTCCAAATAGGAAAAGGAGTACGTCAAGCCTTTATATTGTCACCCTGCTTGTTTAACTTATATGCAGAGTACATTATGAGAAATGCTAGGCTGGAGGAAGCACAAGCTGGAATCAAGATTGCTGGGAGAAATATCAATAACCTCAGATATGCAGATGACACCACCCTTCTGGCAGAAAGTGAAGAGGAACTAAAAAGCCTCTTGATGAAAGTGAAAGAGGAGAGTGAAAAAGTTGGCTTAAATCTCAACATTCAGAAAACGAAGATCATGGTATCTGGTCCCATCACTTCATGGGAAATAGATGGGGAAACAGTGGAAACAGTGTCAGACTTTATTTTTTGGGCTCTAAAATCACTGCAGATGGTGACTGCAGCCATGAGATTAAAAGGATGAGATGGCTGGATGGCATCACCGACTCGATGGACATGAGTTTGAGTAAACTCCAGGAGTTGGTGATGGACAGGGAGGCCTGGCGTGCTGCAGTTCATGGGGTCGCAAAGAGTCGGACACGACTGAGCGACTGAACTGACTGAAATGATTATTCCTTTCATTTCTTTTCCATTTATTTCTGCTCTGATCTTTATGATTTCTTTCCTTCTGCTAATCTTGGGGGTTTTTGTTCTTCTTTTTCCAGTTGTTTTAGGTCTAAGTTAGGTTGTCTATTCAGTGTTTCTCTTGTTTCTTGAGGTAGGATTGTGTTGCTATAAACCTCCCTCTTAGAACTGCTTTTGCTGCATCCCACAGGTGTTTTGAGTTGTTGTGTTTCATTGTCATTTGTTTCTAGAATTTTTTTGATTTCCCTTTAGATTTCTTCAGGAACCTGTGGTTATTTAGAAACATATTGTTTAATCTCCATGTGTTTGTGTTTCTTACAATTTTTTTCTTGTAATTGATATCTAGTCTCATAGCGTTGTGGTTGGAGAAGATGCTTGATACAACTTCAGTTTTCTTAAATTTACTGAGGTTTGATTTGTGACCCAAGATGTGGTCTATCCTGGAGAATGTTCCATGTGCACTTGAGACAAAGGTGTATTATGCATTTGGAAGGAATGTCCTGAAGATATCAATGAGATCCATCTCATCTAATGTGTCATTTAAGACTTGTGTTTCCTTATTTATTTTCTGTTTTGATGATCTATCTGTCCATTGGTGTGAGTGGGGTGTTAAAGTCTCCTACTATTATTGTGTTACTGTCAGTTTCTCCATTTATGTCTGTTAGTGTCTGTCTTATGTATTGAGGTGCACTTCTGTTGCGTGCATAGATATTTATAATTGTTATGTCTTCCTCTTGGATTGATCCCCTGATTATTATGTAGTGTGGTTATGACAGAGGATGAGATGGTTGGATGGTATCACCAACTCAATGGGCATGAGTTTGGGTAAACTCCAGGAGGTGGTGATGGACAGGGAGGCCTGGTGTGCTGCAGTCCAATTCAGTTCAGTTCAATCACTCAGTTGTGTCCAACTCTTTGCAACCCCATGAATCACATCATGCCAGGCCTCCTTGTCCATCACCAACTCCTGGAGTCCAGACAAACCCATGTACATTGAGTCAATGATGCCATCCAACCATCTCATCCTCTGTCATCCCCTTCTCTGCCTGCTTTCAATCTTTCCCAGCATCAGCGTCTTTTCCAATGAGTCAGCTCTTTGCATTAGGTGGCTAAAGTATTGGAGTTTCAGTTTCAACATCAGTCCTTCCAATGAACACCCAGGTCTGATCTCCTCTAGGATGGACCGGTTGAATTTCCTTGCAGCCCAAGGGACTCTCAAGAGTCTTCTCCAACACCACAGTTCAAAAGCATCAATTCTTCAGTGCTCAGCTTTCTTTATAGGCCAACTCTCACATCCATACATGATCACAGGAAAAACCATAGCCTTGACTAGATGGACTTTTGTTGGCAAAGTAATGTCTCTGCTTTTGAATATGCTGTTTAGGTTGGTCATAACTTTCCCTCCAAGGAGTAAGCATCTTTTAATTTCATGGCTGCAGTCACCATCTGCAGTGATTTTGGAGCCCCCAAAATAAAGTCTCTCACTGTTTCCACTGTTTCCCCATCTATTTCCCATGAAGTGATGGGACCAGATGCCATGATCTTCGTTTTCTGAATGTTGAGATTTAAGCCAACTTTTTCACTCTCCTCTTTCACTTTCATCAAGAGGCTTTTTAGTTCCTCTTCATTTTCTGCCATAAGGGTGGTGTCATCTGCATATCTGAGGTTATTGATATTTCTCCCAGCAATCTTGATTCCAGCTTGTGCTTCCTCCAGCCCAGCGTTTCTCATGATGTACTCTGCATATAAGTTAAATAAGTAGGGTGACAATATACAGCCTTGATGTACTCCTTTTCCTATTTGAAACCAGTCTGTTGTTCCATGTCCAGTTCTAACTGTTGCTTCCTGGCCTGCATACAAGTTTCTCAAGAGGCAGGTCAGGTGGTCTGGTATGCCCATCTCTTTCAGAATTTTCCACAATCCATGAGGTCACCAAGAGTCAGACATGACTGAGTGACTGAACTGTCCTTTATCTCTTGTAATATTCTTTATTTCAAGGTCTATTTTGTCTGATATGAGGATTGCTACTCCAGCTTTCTTTTGCTTTCCATTTGCATGGAATATATTTTTCCATCCTCTCACTTCCAGTCTGTATGTGTCTTGAGGTCTGAAATGGGTTTCTTATAAACAGCATATATATGGGTCTTGTTTTTGTATCCATTCAGCCAGTCTGTTTCTTTTGGTTGGAGCATTTAATCCATTTACATTTAAAGTAATTATTGATATATATGTTCCTATTGCCATTTTCTTAATTGTTCGGGGTTGATTTTGTAGATCTGTTTTTATCTGTTGTATTTCTTGACTATATAAGTCCCTTTAACGTTTATTGTAAAGCTGGTTTGGTGGTACTGAATTCTCTTAACTTCTGCTCATCTGAAAAGCTTTTGGTTTCTCTGTCAATTTTGAATGAGATCCTTGTCAGGGACAGTAATCTTGGTTGTAGATTTTTCCCTTTCAGTACTTTAAATATATCCTGCCATTCTCTTCTGGCCTGCAGAGTTTCTGCTGAAAGATCAGCTGTTAAATGTATGGGGTTTCCCTTGTATGTTACTTGTTGCTTTTCCCTTGCTGCTTTTAATATTCTTTCTTTGTGTTTAGTCTTTGTTAGTTTGATTAGTATGTGTCTTGGCATCTTTCTCCTTGGGTTTATCCTATATGGAATTCTTTGCACCTCTTGGACTTCACTGACTTTGCTTTTCCATGTTGGGGAAACTTTCAACTATAATCTCTTCAAAAAATTTCTCATACCCTTTCTTTTTCTCTTCTTCTTCTGGGACCCCTATAATTAGAATGTTAGTGGGGTTGATATTGTCCCAAAGGTCTCTGAGACTGTCCTCAGTTCTTCTCATTCTTTTTACTTTATTCTGCTCTTCAGAAGTTATTTCCACCATTTTATGTTCTAGCTCACTGATTCGTTCTTCTGCTTCAGATATTCTGCTATTGATTCTTCTAGAGTATTTTTAATTTCAGTAATTGTGTTTGTCTCTGTATGTTTATTCTTTAGTTCTTCTAGGTCTTTGTTAATTGATTCTTGCATTTTCTCCATTTTGTTTTCAAGGTTTTTCATCATCTTTCGTGTCATTACTCTGAATTCTTTTTCAGATACTTTGCCTATTTCCTCTTCATTTATTTGGGCTTCTGTGTTTCTAGTTTGTTCCTTCATTTGTGTAGTATATCTCTGCCTTTTCATTACTATTTTTTTTCAGCTTATTGTGTTTGAGGTTTCGTTTTCCCAGGCTTCAAGGTTGAATGCTTTCTTCCTTTTTGTTTCTGCTCTCCTAAGGTTGGTCCAGTGGTTTGTGTAAGCTTTGTATAGGGTGAGATTTGAGTTGAGTTTTCTGTTTGTTTTTCCTTTGATGGGCAAGGCTGAGTTAGGTAGTAATCCTGTCTGCTGATGACTGGATTTGTATTTTTGCTTTGTTTGTTGTTTAGATGAGGCATCCTGCACAAGGTGCTACTGATGGTTGGATGATGCCAGGTCTTGTATTCAAGTGGTTTCCTTTGTGTAAGTTCTCACTATTTGATACTCCTTAGGGTTAGTTCTCTGGTAGTCTAGGGTCCTGGAGTCAGTGCTCTCAATCCAAAGGCTCAGGGCTTGATCTTCTGGAGTCAGACTGAATTCAAATTCCAGCTTCACTTTTGCTAGCTTTATAAATTTCAGCTGATTCTTTGACTTCTTTACACCTCAGTCATCATCATGGGAAGAAACTCACAATGTGCCATCGAGGAGAATTTGTGCATCCAAAGAGCTGTCTGAATTGGTGAATAGAGGTGTTCCCAGTGCTCAGAGCTTCTTTGAAAATCTCTTCAGTGACGATCTGATTTTACATTCTGCATTCCTTGGAGAAGAATAAGTAGGTAGGGGAAGCAGTCTGTTCTGTTTTCAGAAATGAAGCATGCCAAAACCAATGCTCCCACATCCCTATGGGTCAACTAACTGGGAAATTGTTGGACCATCAGGACTGTAATCCTGTGAAAATATTTGACATCTATGGAAAGTGTCCAGGCTGTGCTCCCTTTGTGGTGAGACTGAGAGCTTTCAATGGGAGTGCACTTTAATAACTAAGAAAACATAGAAGAAAGAAAAAGATCTTTGATGCCATGTCTTAAAAAAAACTTTTTTTAATGTTATATTGGAGTACAGCTGGTTAACAGTGTTGTGATACTTGCAGGTGGAGAGAAAAGAGACTCAGCCATGCATATACCTGTATCCATTCTCCCTCAAACTCCCTTCCCATCCAGGCTGCCACATAACAGTGAGCAGAGTTCTCCATGCTATACAGTAGGGCCTTGTCAGTTATCCATTTTAAATAGAGGAGTGTGTACATGTCCATACCAAACTCCTTAACTATCCCTTCCTTCTACACTTTCCCTCTAGCAGGCATAAGCTTTTTCCTGAGGCCTGTGAGTCTGTTTCTGTTTTGTAAATAACTTCATTTGTATCATTTCCTTTTAGATTCCACATATAAGGGACATCATGATATTTCTCTTTCTCTGTCTTACTTCACTGAATATGACAATCTCTTGGTCCATCCATGTTGCAGCAATGGCATTGTTTCATTCTTTTTAATGTGATGTCATGTCTTAATTAGATTCTATTTGATAACCATTGACATGGCTAGTTAATATATAAATTTTAATTCTAATGACCAAGCTAGGTTATGTTAACCATATGGTTTACCTGAAGTAGCCTAGAAATCCTTAAAGAAACAGTGTTCACAGTTATCCAAAAGTGAGGACAAATTGTTGTTCAGTGTTGGTTCTTTCATTATAAAATGGGAGTGTCTATTAATACTGTGATTCAGAATGACTTTTTCAATTGATTCTCTATGATGGCATATGGCCAATAGTTCTTAATTTTTCATTCAAAATATCTGCTCCAAGTACACTGAGGCAGAGTTGCCCAAAATAAGAGCTCAATAGAAAAAGCATTTCAGATTAAAGGTTCCACTTCTCAGACTGGCAAACAAGGCTTTCTACAGTCTCCGCCTGGCTATGTTTTCAGTTTTGCTGTGTGCTTTCTCCACTTCATACTCTGAGTCTCAGCTGTGCTGAAGTATTTCCCCTTCTCAGTTTCACCAAGTCATGCTGCCCATAATGTTTCCTTGACCTGAAATATTTCATTTATTGTCCCCCTCAATTTTCCCAAATGAATGCCTGTATGAAACAATTCTTGACCTTTTCCCAACCTCCAGTAGAACCGACCATTTTTTTCTTTGTAAACTCATTGTAACCTACTCTGATTCTCTTGGCATGACTACAACACTATTCTACATATTATTTATATATCTATCTCCTTCTACAAACTTACAGAATCTTGAGGCCAGGGATCATGTCTAATTCATCTTTGTACTTTGAGCACCTGTGAAATGCCTGACAATGAATAAATAAATGAATGAAAGAGTGAATGAATGAAAAAATCCAGTGAAGTAAATATTGACCTTATAACCCAAAGTGAAGATGGCAAACACATGGTCCCAGGGCTGTGCTTTCCCATCTCTTAGGCAGAACAGACTTTCAGAAATACTTCCTGGCCACTGAGCCTTGGATCTAGGCAGCCTGTGCTTACAGAACATAGCCTTTTTTCCTGGTGTAATCTTTTTGTTGTTGTTGTGTATTTATTTATTTTCGGCTGCATTGGGTCTTTATTGCTTAGCTGTCTCTGGTAGTGGAGAGCAGGGTCTACTCTGCAGATGTGGTGCACAGGCTTATTGTGATGGCTTCTCTTGTTGCAGAGCACAGGCTCTGGGGCATGCAGGCTTCAGTAGCTGCGGCACAAGGGTTCAGTAGTTGTGGCTCACAGGCTTAGCTGCCCTGTGGCATGTGGGATCTTTCTGGACCAGGGATTGAACCAGTGTCCCCTGCATTGCACGGTGGATTCTTAACCACTGGATCATGAGGGAAGCCCTCAAATATAATCTTAGTATCTAGTGAAATTATTTAGAGCAATGATACCCCAATCTTTTTGATTATATGAGTGACTAACCCTGTTAGTACAAATAACTGGGGGCACATCCTCTTTGGATGGCTTCTGGGTACCTTTCCAGGCTACATGGAGAGACTGGTCCATATGGGCCACATCAATGGGCTTTCTGGTTCTTTGACTTCCAGTGGGTTTGGCAGGAAACATGGAGGGTTAAGAGCAGATGAGGTTAGGGTACCGTTTCCCTGGCTCACATCCTGATCAGTGACTGTGGGTTGGTCTGCTCCCTCTCTTGAAGGCTGCAGCTCCTGTCACATGGCCTCCTGCATATCTCTCCCTTTGGTTCTGGTATCTTCCCTTCTTTTACTCCTCCCTGCAGTTGCCTGTCAAGAATGTGTCCTTTCTTGTTGCTTTTAGTGCCCCGAACTGGTGTCAACTATCCTTCTCTTCAACTCTCTTCAGTTTATAAAAACAGCTCCTATTTCCTGCTGAGACCCTGACTGATATTCCTCCAAGGCATGTCATCATTTTTTTTTAAACTTTTTATTTTATGTTGGAGTCTAGTTGATTAACAATGTTGTGTTAGTTTCAGATGTACAGAAAGTGATTTGGTTATACATGCGTATATCTATTCTTTTTCAAGTTCATTTCCCATTTAGGTTGTTACATAATATTGAGCAGAGTTCCCTGCATTATACAGTGGGTCCTTGTTGGTTATCCATTTTAAATATAGCAGTGTGTACATATTCATCTCAACCTCCCTAACTATACATTCCCCCTACCCTTCTGAATCACTTTCAATGTCTCATATACATATACTAATCACCATCCGTATATCATTCGTGCAGGCTGCTCTGTCCATGGGATTCTCCAGGCAAGAATACTGGAGTGGGTTTCCCTGCCCTCCTCCAGGGGATCTTTCCAGTCCAGGAATTGAGCTTGCGTCTCCTGTATCTCCTGCATTGCAGATGGATTCCTTACCACTGAGCCATCAGGGAAGCCTCCAGCTGTATATCAAGTATAGTAAAGCCTAGTCTCTATTATTTTTTAGAGAAGTTAAGGTTTTAATACTTTTTCCCACTCCCTGATTGATCACTTTTTTGTTCTCACCCTTTGGAAACTATTGATTTAGAAACTGATCCAAGTCTTTCTACCAGGTTTCACAGAATAAGGCTCTGTAGTCTGTGGCTTTGAAGGCATAATAAAAGCAGGGGCTGGTTTCTGCAGGATTTATGTACTTAGAGAAAAAAATGATGCTCGTGGGATGGGCTAACTACTGTTGACTTTTCCATTTCCCTCAGGGCCTTGGAGCCAGCGCAGTCATGGTGAGGCACAGAGTAATAGCATCATTGAGGCTCACAGGCAGCCAGTAAAGTGAACCTGGAGAATATTAGGCTGGGACCAAATAATGCTTGAATTGCACTCTTTCATTTTAAAGAGATTTGTTTTTAAATAATGAATGAAGGCTTCACGAACCTTTGACTTTGAGACTTTTAATCCTTCATTCTTTACTATAGAATGTTTCTAGCTCCCTGTCTCTCTGCCCAGATCAAAATCCACGTTCGAGCAATTCCCGTGGACAGAATCTGCAAGCAATCTGCTTCTGACTTCGAGTCGATTCTATTTTACAAGGGAATTCTCTCTACCTAGTGCCTCTTGGAAATGATTGAAACTTAGTTTTGTGATTTATATTTATTTTCACAATCATGGACACTTTCGGATAAATGTTTACATCTCCTGTGTATTGGCAAAACAACTATGGTTATATCTTGTGTCATCTAAAACATTTCTTTCAGGGTCCCCATATACACTGCAGATACTGTCTCATTAACCCTTCAACAATATTAAAAATAGCACTGGTCTCATTATCAATAAATAGATCGTATTAACTTCTGATATAAAGCTAAACATTTTATGAGCTGTGGCTGTCCATAATCACTTGATTTCCAGAACATTAGGAAAAATGTTTCCTTTATAATGAAGACTATGTTTTTTCCCCCCCATTTTGATTAAAACCTTAAATAAATATGATATAATGATCAATGGGGATATAAAGAGACTGCCTCATTGTTTAAGCTATTACTATCACCTTGCTCTGACATGCCTTCTAATCTGGGGGGAGGGAAGCTGAGAGTCTAGAGCACTGTGATAATAAGTAATGCATTAACAGAGTAAACTGGGCTGAAATAGGGCGTTGCTCAAAACCAGGCCAAACAGTTGAAACCAGAATGGCTGTGAATTTGAAGGAAAAAAAAAAAATACTTAAAAGGATCAGGTAGGAAGAGA
Source organism: Budorcas taxicolor (assembly GCF_023091745.1). Lineage (NCBI taxonomy): Eukaryota > Metazoa > Chordata > Mammalia > Artiodactyla > Bovidae > Budorcas > Budorcas taxicolor. The sequence goes on along the minus strand of NC_068915.1, from coordinate 99,004,767 downwards.
AATTGCTCCTGCTATCCATGGAAGGAGTTCTGTCTTCTTCAGATCTTTAGGGGTCCTTGTTAGGATTTTGTATAAGAAATAAAATTGAAGCAGGAACTTGAGCTTCTGGTGCCTAATATTAATATTATAAATGCTAACAGAATATTAGAATTTGAAAGGATGCTCTGAATACACAAAGTTGCTTATTCTCCAGTGAATAAACTGAAGAGCGAAGGTTTGGAGTGATTTCTGCACGGAACTGGAGAGCCAGAGGCACACCCCGCATCTGCTGATCCTCAGTGTCATGAAACTTCCATCAGGTTGTGGTCAGTCTCTCAGTGGTGTTTGACTGCAACCCCATGGACTGTGGTCCTCCAGGCTCCTCTGTCCATGGGATTCTCCAGGCAAGAGTACTGGAGTGGGTTGCCATTCCCTTCTCCAGAGGACCTTCCTGACTCAGGGATTGAATCCCTTGCATTGGCAGGCGGGTTCCTTACCACTAGCGCCATCTGGGAAGCCCCTCCACCAAGCTAAATGTCTTCAAAATGTTCAAGTTACTGTTTTAGAGATGGAAGCGATCTGGGGAAGCTATGTTGATTTAAAGTGCAGTGAGCAAAAATGCCCCATTTACACGTGAAGTGAGTAGCGGAACAAGAACAAAGGGACTTCCTGGTGGTCCAGTGGCTAAGACGCTGCACTCCCAATGCAGGGGGGCTGGGTTCAGTCCCTGCTCAGGGAACTAGATCCCACACGAGCAGCTAAGAGCTTGCATGCTGCGATGAAGATGAAAGATCCTGCGTGCTGCAACTAAGACCCGGCACGGCCAAATAAATAAATAAGTAAATAAATATTTAAAAAAGAGAAGAAAGCCTACATCACATGATTTCTAGGCTAGTGCTTTTTTCCGTGACACTACTGTTTATTCATACACCAGTTTCTGTTTTAGGTGCCAGAAGACAGAGACAAACACAGTAAAGTCTCTGCCTTTCAAATTTCCATATATATTCCTACATAGAAAATGTGTGTTTTCCTTTATCTTTTACAGATTCCAGCTAAAAATCAGAGGCTGAAAGTGCATAAAGCACCTGGTACTGCCTGATTTGGTAGAAAATAATGAAGTGACTTATATGAAAAATACAATTCAAGTCCTTTAGTTGTGAGTTCCATGTTGGTACAGGTTGTTTCTGTCTTATTTTTTGTTGCTGCCCCAACCACAGCCTAGCACACAGTCAGTGGTCAATAAATTTTGGATAAATAAATGAATGAGTACCCACTTGGTATGTAGTGAGTCTTCAATAAATGTTGAATGAATAAATGAATGAATCTACTATACAATGTTCTTAAGGATTATCCAGAATAAGTGATGGCCCTAGAGGTCATTCTTCTCACTGCTTATTTTACGGCTGCAAAGAAGTTAATTCCAGAAGACTCAAGGCTCTTGAATTCGAATCTTGGCCCTATCATTATGGTAGAGGTTGACAAGAACCAATTTCCCTTTCCTCCTGGGTTCAGAGCCAGACTACATTTCTCAGTTTCCCTTTGAGCTGAACACACCCTTGTGATGATCTCTGACCAAAGGAATGTGGGCAGAAATTGTGCATCTCCCATCTGGCTCTGGCCCTTAAAAAGCTCCCATGCAATGCTCTGCTCTCTGCTATCTGTCTGGTGACCAGACAGGAAAACCCAGCAAAAGACCCTCGGGCTCTCAGGGCTGTGTCACAAAACTGAAGAAGCCTGGTTCCCTGAATCAGCCAGTGGTAGCTATTCTATACCAGGCATCTTTATTGCCTTGATGTGTGAATGTGACCTGAACCCCAGAGATTTTGAGGTTGTTTCAAGAGTTATTCCACCCTGTTAATTCCTTTTGGGTGTGTAATCTTGGACACAGCTTAGTCTCTCTGAGCCTAGATTTTCCTACTTGTGCAGTGGGGACTGTAATATAACCTGCCTCTTTGTGTTGCTATGAGACCTCAATGTGAGGCCCTTAGCATAGTCCTGGGGATGTGATAAGTACTTGATACTTGTTAGCTATTCTTATATAATTTTTATTGCATCAAGTTTGATAGTCAAAGTATAGCAATTTCTAGAGGTATTTCAAAGACCACCATACATAGTTTTTCTCTGTTTATCTTTTGGCTACTCAGGCAAGCATATAATCCTCTGAAATCTTTTATCACTGATTTTCAAATGTCTTTTAGAAATAGAATTCTTATTTTTTCCTGTGTGTGCTTAGTCGCTCAGTCGTGTCCAACTCTTTGTGACCCCATGGACTGTAACCCGCCAGGCTCCTCTGTCCATGGGATTCTCCAGGCAAGAATACTGGAGTGGGTTGCCATGCCCATCTCCAGGGGATCTTCCTGACCCGGGGAGTGAACTCAAGTTTCCTGCTTGGCAGGCAGATTCTTTACCACTGAGCCACCGAGGAAGCCCAATCATATATACATATACACACTTGCACTCATGAATGTCAGTCACTCCGTTGTATCCAACTCTTTGTGAACTCATGGACTGTAGTCTGCCAAGTGGGTTGCCATTTCCTACTCTGGGGATATCCCTGACCCAGTGATCAAACCTGTGTCTCTGCATCTCCTGGGTTGGCAGGGGGATTCTTTACCATTGTGCCACCTGGGAAGCCCCTTTAGCCTTCCTCTGGCCTTTTTGATGACCTCTTTACAGCATCCTTGAGCTAGAGAGGACACGAGTTGGACACCACTGCTGTGGGTAAACACTAGGGGAAAATGCAATATTATGTGTTTCCCTAAAGCAATGCCCATGCCCACTGTCCTCACAACTGAAAACCTCACCACCCCAGTGTCATTCCCTTTCTCCATGCTTTTTTCCTGCTTTATTGCAGAAGCTGCAAGGCAGTAGGGCTGTGGTAAGTATGGACTTCTTTTTCTTTCATTTAAAGTAGATTGGTGGCTCTTTTCAATAGACTATTAGAAGAGTAACTGCTATGGATGATTTAAAGGGACTCTGAACTTTGACTTTCCACTGTGTGATATATGGATGGCTTGAAGCTTTGGGGTCAAAGGTTAGAAGTAATGAATTTATGGCTAGATTCTGCCTCCTCTCACTTTGAAAAAAGATGGTATATTTGGAACATTCAATTATAAATATTTTTTCTTCCAGAAGGGTCTTGGAGAAGATGTACTAAATCAATATTTTCCAACCCCAATCAAACTATCTTATTATTTACCATGGCTTCAGGAGTGATGGAAGGAAAAAGGACTTTAGGTGAAGAAAAGATCAAAATTGCTGTTCCTGTGTTTAGGACTAAGGGAAGGAAAGGATAGGAGGTGGTAAAATTGTTTACTTGCTAGGGATAAGGTAAATCATGAGGAAATACCGTAGATCATTTAAAGCATCAGAAGACTTGACAGGTAGAAATATGATGGATACTATAAGAGAAAGAGAGTGCCTTTAAAAAGTTTATTGTTCTCAAGAGAAATTTCAGATTAAACTCCAAGTAGGGCTTTTGTTTTGTCAACAGTCAGGCTCAGATGTTCCAGCTCTAGGCAGGTCTTTCCTTCCTTATTAAACTCCTGGTTAGTGCACTCAATTCTTCCTTGAGATTATCAGGAAAAATCAGATGATTATTGGTAGTTCACAATGGTCCTTATTTAGAAGGCTTTGGTAATGCACTTACCCATGTAAAAAGGCTAATGATGTGTTAGTCTTACATAGACTGGTATGTACAATACAACCTTGATTGTGTGTTGTACTAAGCAATGAATACATGTCACTTTATCTAATGCTCACTCTGACCTTATGAGACAGTAATATCTACTTCACAGAGGAATCTGAGGTTTAGGGGTAGCTATTAAGGGAGAGAGCTAGGATTTGAACCTAGGTCTCTTAAACTTCCAGATCAGCATTTAATCCCACCTCTGACAGCCACTTTCAGCAACATACGGTCCACCAACATATAGTCCCCCTTCATCTGTCCTGATACACAGTCCCATGAAACTTGACATCACTTTGTCGAACCACCTGAAATCCCTTTCATCAGAAATATTAAATATGTAGTCATCTTTTTTTTTTTTTTTTTTTAATGAAACCTCTACAAATCAGGTTAAGCGGGAAGGAGCACAAACTGGTTAAACAACATCACTTTCTTCTGAAGGCTTGACTGAGATTTAAACACTGAAGGGATTGTAATATGGGATTGTGATTGTAGGAGAGATTATTATTATTATTTTGACGTGAATCATAAGCCTCAGTGAGGTGTGCCAGCTGGTCATGGGGGTGAATTTGGGTGTAAGACAGCAACATAGAGGTTTAGATGGGTAAGTGTGAAGGGACATGAGAGGGCGAACATAAGAAAGGAAGCAGAGGAACTTCCCCGGTGGGCTAGTGGTTAAGAATCCGCCTTCCAGTGCGGGGGACACAGGTTTGATCCGTGGTCAGGGAACTGATCCCACAGCTGCAGGGCAACTAAGCCCTCGTTCCGTAGCTGTGGAGCCCACGTCCTGGAGCCTGCACTCTACAACAGGAGAGGAGCCCCCACTCTCTGCAGCTAGAGAAAGCCCACGCACAGCAATGGAGACTCAGCACAGCCAAAAAATTAACAACAACAAAAAAAAGAGGTGGAAGGAGCACAAAGACAAACTTCATCCATTTTGCTTTTTTTCCAAGGACCGATTTTCCATTGGAAATTTGCTCTGATTTCCATTGCACTGGGTAGAGAGAGTGCGGGAACTGAAATTTTCTCTGGGGGCCATTTTACTATGTAATTCTCCCTCTTTCACACAGATATCCTCGCAGAGCTGTATTTTAATTTTTCCCCATAGCCTACTCATATATCGTTATTCAATGAAGTAATAATGTTAAAAGCAAGACAATCTATAATGCACTTTCAATAAAACTCTGAAAAACAGTCATTGATCTTTTCTTAAGTCGGCTACCTCCCCCCAGCTGCCTTATTGCTTTCATTGTAGAGGTGGTTAAATGACCAAAGATACTTAATATGTAAGTTATGAAACATTTCCACTTCCTTATTTACCACTTAATGGTCATTAAAAGAGTAGGAACATCATCCTTTTTCAGGTGATGTAAGATGGATCCTGGCTTGAATAGAGTACTCATTTATCAATAATCAATTACTCAGTTAACCATTAAAGATAATAATCATTTCCACCACACTTAAAATAAAATGCTACAAACGTCAATGAATCATTATTTTACCCTAGGGCAGACCTTAAATCAATTTCTTATTACCATTCATTTTACTTCTGTAATCATGATGGACATTTGAAGGGCCGGAACATAAGAAAATCTTCAAATGGCTAAATGGTTGGGGAGAAGGGAAGTCTGGAAAGTGTGATTGTGGGAACTCCATGAATTTAATCCAAGTGATTTTGCTTAATCTTCAGGTTCATCCCTGTTGCCTATGGGAATCTTGATGGGAGATTTCCAATTTCTACTTGTTCAAATCCTGCTGGTTGCTTTCAGACTCATTCACCGGATACAGACTGAGCGTGCTCAGTCAAGTCCAACTCTTTGAGAACCCATGGACTGTAACCCACCAGGCTCCTCTGTCCAGGGGCTTTTCCAGGCAAAAATACTGAAGTGGGTTGCCATTTCCTCCCCCAGGATATGTTCCCTATCCAGAGGTTGAACCTGTGTCTCATGCATTGGCAGGTGGATTCTTTACCATTGAGCCATTTGTGAAGCCCCTTATGTTGCAGTAAATGCACAAGCTGAAAAAAATGCACAGAGTGCAGCTGGGATGATGGTGGAATCATGTGGTGGAGGTATCACATCCCTATTCAAAGATTTCGCCTTGCTCTTAGCATAAAGCAAAAGCTCCTTCACACAGCTGACAGGGCCCTGAACAGTCCAGCCCCTGTGTATCTCTCTTGCTTCATCACATGCACCACAATCTGTTCCTCTCTGCTGCTGCTGCTAAGTCGCTTCAGTCGTGTCCGACTTTATGAGACCCCATAGACAGCAGCCCACCAGGCTCCCCCGTCCCTGGGACTCTCCAGGCAAGAACACTGGAGTGGGTTGCCATTTCCTTCTCCAGTGCATGAAAGTGAAAAGTGAAAGTGAAGTCGCTCAGTCGTGTCTGACTCTTAGCGACCCCATGGACTGCAGCCCACCAGGTTCCTCCATCTAGTCTTCAGTGAACCTGGTTTTCTTTCAGCCTTTTGTACTCCATGTGATCTCCCCTGTCCAGGAGATTCTCCAGGCAAGAATACTGATGTGGATTGCCATCCCCTCCTCCAGGAGATCTTCCTGACCAAGGGACTGAACCTGTGTCTCTTATGTCTCCTGCATTGGCAGGCAGCTTCTTTACCACTAGTGCCACCTGGGAAGCTCACACCTATGCATAAATCCCCTCCATGCAATAATCTCTGATCTGAATGAAGAGGTAACCCTTAAATCTACCAGTGACTAAGGCATTTCATAGAGCCGCTCGAATATGGAGATGGAATGGTAATGAGATTATCTTAAGTCTGGTCTTTTGAGAAGATGGATCTATTTTCAACACCAGTTTTTATTTCATTGGAGTCCCTGATTTAATTTGCAATTATTTATAACCTGTGCCTGGCCCAAGTGACTGAGAAAGGGCAACTTAGATTTGAAGGCAGCTCAGGGTACACTGATACCTGGTCTGGGTGAAACATACACTCACATACTTTATAACAGTCCTGGGGCATTTAAATGTGAGCCTGATAATTAGAACTTAAAAAGACATGGTACACAGAGAAGTAACTTCAAGAGAAAGTTTGAGGGATAAAGAAGAGAGAAAGACACCACTGCAGATTCTGAGGTGGCCCAAATGATGTGGTGTGGATTTAACTCAGTCTCTCAAAATGACAGGAAATGATGTTATATCAAGTATGCAGAGCATATGATGCAGAAAACCCCTATGATAATTTCTCAGCAACTAAAGTAATGAATGGGAGAGTCAATATTCTGGGCTAGCATGGATAATAGATGCTCAATATTTTCTATGAACTATTGAATTTGCAATTTCATCAATCCAGGCCATCTTCAAGTCTGTGTGTGTGTGTGTGTGTGTATATGTGTGTGTGTGTGTGTGTGTGCTCAGTCATGTCTGATTCTTTGCGACTCCATGGAGCCCACCAGTATCTTTTGTCCATGGGATTTCCCAGATAAGAATACTGGAGTGGGTTGCCATTTCCTCCTCCAGGGGACCTTTCTGATCCAGGGATCAAACCCACATCTCCTACATCTCCTGCATTGGCAGGTGGGTTCTTTACCACTTGTGCCACCTGGGAAACCCATTAGCCAATGTATACGTATATGCTAGTCTCTCAGTCGTGTCCGACTCTTTGTGACCTCAAGGACTATAGCCCACCAGACTCCTCCATCCATGTAATTTTTCCTGGCAAGAATTCTGGAGTGGGTTGCCATTTTCTTCTCCAGGGATTCGACCCAGGGATTTAACCTGGATCTCCCACATTGCAGGCAGACTCTTTACTGTCTGAGCTACCAGGGAAGATATTAACTGGGGTTCAGTTCAGTTCAGTTCAGTCACTCAGTCATGTCCGACTCTTTGCGACCCCATGAATTGCAGCACACCAGGCCTCCCTGTCCATCACCAACTTCCAGAGTTCACTCAGACTCATGATCGAGTCGGTGATGCCATCCAGCCATCTCATCCTCTGTCATCCCCTTCTCCTCCTGCTCCCAATCCCTCCCAGCGTCAGAGTCTTTTCCAATGAGTCAGCTCTTTGCATGAGGTGACCAAAGTACTGGAGTTTCAGCTTTAGCATCATTCCTCCCCAAATCCTGTGATGTGGGTGAAATTATTATCCCACTTTTCAGAGGAGGAAATTGAGGCATAGAGACTTGCTCACATCTATTAAACTGGGAGTACCAGAACCACAATCCAGGTAACCTGACTGAGGGTCCGCATTCAAAATGTCTGCACTAATCTCACAATTTAACAAGTAAATAGAAACAGTCTCAAATGATGATATCTTCTCAGCAGAGAACTAAAATCATCTGATATGACAGAGAGCGGACTGGGTGGTCAAGGAAGACCCCAGAGGGTGACATGGAAACTAAACTCTGAATGACAGGATGCTGCAGAAAGCTTTACAGGTCATTTGTCCTCTTCTCTCTGATGGAGAGTATTTCTTCAAGATTATTTGAAGACATAAATTAAAACAAGAACAACGGCATTAAAAAAAATCGCCTTCACTTACCTCTGTTTGTGTGCTAAGCCGCTTCAGTCGTGTCCGACTCTGTGACCCAATAGCCCATCAGTCTCTGGCCATGGGATTCTCCAGGCAAGAACACTGGAGTAGATTGCACTGCCCTCCTCCAGGGGATCTTCCCAACCCAGGGGTCAAACTCGTGTCTCTTATGTTTCCTGCCATGTGGGAAGCCTCTGTTTACCCAGAGAATTAAAAAGATGAGAGAGGAAAGGAGAAGTCTTTCAACCTCTTTTCTAGCTCATGGCTTACTTAGCCTTGTTGTAATATGGCGGAGCCACACATGACAGTCTGAGCAGCTTTCTTAAGCTTGTAGGCTGGCTTGCTAGTAGGTGTCTGTCATTGGGCAGCTTCCTGAATGTTTTTATTCTCTCTGTTGTGTATATGATTTCTGAGGTCAAAGCTTCAAGTCTGAACTAGTTTGGGGTCTGGTTTGCAGAAAAGAGGTGGGTTGGAGTTGCTCCTACACTTGCCTGTGTGGAGACACACCTCTTATTCACCTACACTGCATTTTGGGCTTCCTGTGTGTACAATTGGTCTTTAAGTTTTGGGTAACTTTTCTCTGGGTGCCTTGTCAGGCCCCAGCTTATTGTGACCATTTCCAACTAAGAAGCATCTTCACTTCAAATTTAAGCAGTTTATGGAGATGAATTTCATATATATATATTATATATATGCTATGTATATATAATATAGTAAGAGTATGTTCTCACTACTATAAATACCTTAATGAAAACAATTTATACAAAGAACAATACTTTAAATGTTTTCATGTCATTTCTAAATCTGAGAGGGTGTTAGAGGTAAGAAGACTAGGGTCAAGGATTTGGATGACGTGTGGGCTAAGTCGCTCAGTTGTGTCCGACTCTTTGCGACCTCATGGATTGTAGCCTGCCAGGCTTCTCTGTTCATGGGATTCTCCAGGCAAGAATACTGGAGTGGGTTGCCATGCCCTCCTCCAGGAGATCTTCCTGACCCAGGGATCGAATCCACACCTTTTATGTCTACTGCTTTGGGAGGCAGGTCGTTACCACTAGCTCCACCTGGGAAGCCCAGGGTCCAGGATTCTGATAAATTAGGGATTGTCTACTAAAACCTTTTCTATAAAGCTTAGTGCAATGAATAGAGTCCAGTGAATATTACTCTGAAGAAAATTCCTGTAAATGACAAGGTTCATTATTTCTATGAATTCAGTTGCCATTTTGAAAATAAGCTCTAATTATAAGTACCAAACTAAATAAGTCTTATAATGAGTGAGAACTGGTGTTGAAAATGAATCACTCACTTCGAATGATATCAATCAAGGAAAAAATCACATTAACATTTCATTATACATGCGACATGATAATATTCCATGTGACTTCAGAAGATATGATTGAAAGGCCATTTCTTCCATGAGGTCTTGGTGCTATGATGTCTGTAGAAAAGATCTCCAAAAAGTTCCCTGTTGGGTTTGTCATTTTATCTTATTTCATCCAGTCCCATGGGCTTTCATTCTTTTTAACCCATACATTTAAAATTAAAACTTGTATGATTCAGCTTATTATAATGTCTTGCTCTGGGAGAATTAATATAATTTCTTTCTACCTCCTTCTTGCATTATATTTTAATGTTAAGAAATCTAAAATAGTTTCCTATTGTATATACATAAAAACTCTTTAATATACTGAATTACACACTCATTTTAAATATCAAACAGTTGTAGAATTAATCCCAAACCTACTTTACATGGTAATAGGCCACAAGCATTTAATCATTGAACCTCTTTTAATCAGCATAGGCTCCCTGAATAATTATATATTGTAGCTACATGGGAGAAATGTATAATATTTTCAATTTATAGATTGTCTAGGATACCTGCTTGACTTAATTATTAATAAAATACTATAATAAAATTTAACATCTTTGGGTATATGTAGCCTGTATACCTATTCAAAAAATTTGATCCTATTTGAATTTTTCTTTTATTTAATAATAAACATAGATGGTGTTTAGTGGGATCAAATTAGCTTTAATGCTGTCTTAAATAGTTTATGAGATATTCCTAAACAGTTTCTGCTTAATAACTAATTATCACATTGGAGAGTGTGTAGTGTGCTCAGTCATGTCTGACTCTTTGCAGCCACATGGACTGTAGCCCATCAGGCTCTTCTGTCCGTGGAATTTTCCAGGCAAGTATACAATAGTGGGTTTCCATTTCCTTCTTCAGGGGATCTTCCTGACTCAGGGATTGAACCCACATCTCTTGCATCTCCTGCATTGGCAGGTAGATTCTTTACCACTAGAGCCACCTGGGAAGCCCCAATTATTACATTATGATAATTCAATTAAGCTATCATCTCCCATCTTGTGGACTTCCCTGGTAGCTCAGCTGGCAAAGAATCTGCCTGCAGTGCAGGAGACCCTGGTTCGATTTCTGGGTTGGGAAGACACTCTGGAGACAGGATAGGCTACCCATTTCAGTATTCTTGGGCCTCCCTAGTGTTTCAGATGGTGAACAATCCGCCTGCAATGCTGGAGACCTGGTTCGATCCCTGGATTGGGAACAGTCTCCTGGAGGAGGGCATGGCAATCCACTCCAGTAATCTTGCCTGGAGAATTCCATGGACAGAAGAGCCTAGTGGGCTATAGTCTATGTGGTCACAAAGAGTCGGAGAAGACTGAGCAACTAAGCACAGCACAGCCCAGCCCATCTTGGATATGTACACCTAAATTCAAGATCAGATGGGGTAGCAACTTGACATTAGCTAGCCGTGTAGAAGACATGCATAGCCTACAGCTTCACAAATTCATTCCCAGATTAATAGCCTAGAGAAGCATCTACAAACTCCAGTCCCAGAAGCTCCTTATACTCTTGGAAATGATCCAGAACACCAAACATTTTTTGATTGGGTCATTTATTTTTCTGGAATTGAGCTGCAGGAGTTGCCTGTATATTTTTGAGATTAATTCTTTGTCAGTTGCTTCATTTGCTATTATTTTCTCCCATTCTGAAGGCTGTCTTTTCACCTTGCTTATAGTTTCCTTTGTTGAGCAGAAGCTTTTAATTTTAATTAGGTCCCATTTGTTTATTTTTGCTTTTATTTCCAATATTCTGGGAGGTGGGTCATAGAGGATCCTGCTGTGATTTATGTTGCAGAGTGTTTTGCCTATGTTCTCCTCTAGGAGTTTCATAGTTTCTGGTCTTAAATTTAGATCTTTAATCCATTTTGAGTTTGTTTTTGTGTGCGGTGTTAGAAAGTGCTCTAGTTTCATTCTTTTACAAGTGGATGACCAGTTTTCTCAGCACCACTTGTTTAAGAGATTGTCTTTTCTCCATTGTATATTCTTGTCTCCTTTGTCAAAGATAAGGTGGCCATAGGTGTGCGGATTTATCTCTGGGCTTTCTATTTTGTTCCATTGATCTATCTTTCTGTCTTTGTGCCAGTACCATACTGTCTTGGTGACTGTGGCTTTGTAGTAGAGCCTGAAGTCAGGCAGGTTGATTTCTCCAGTTCCATTCTTCTTTCTCAAGATTGCTTTGGCTATTCGAGGTTTTTTCTATTTCCATACAAATTGTGAAATTGTTCTAGCTCTGTGAAAAATACCGTTGGTAGCTTAATAAGGATTGCATTGAATCTATATGTTGCTTTGGGTAGTATACTCATTTTCACTATAGAACTAAACAGACATTTCTCCAAAGAAGACATACAGATGGCTAACAAACACATGAAAAATGCTCAACATCACTCATTATCAGAGAAATGCAAATCAAGACCGCAATAAGGTACCACTTCACACCAGTCAGAATGGCTGCGATCCAAAAGTCTACAAGCAATAAATGCTGGAGAGGGTGTGGAGAAAAGGGAACCCTCTTACACTGTTGGTGGGAATGCAAACTAGTACAGCCACTATGGAGAACAGTGTGGTGATTCCTTAAAAAGCTGGAAATAGAACTTCCATACGACCCAGGAATCCTACTTCTGGGCATACACACTGAGGAAACCAGAATTGAAAGAGACACATATACCCAATGTTCATCGCAGCACTGTTTATAATAGCCAGGACATGGAAGCAACATAGATGTCCATCAGCAGATGAATGGATAAGAAAGCTGTGGTACATATACACGATGGATTATTACTCAGCCATTAAAAAGAATACATTTGAATCAGTTCTAATGAGATGGATGAAACTGGAGCCTATTATACAGAGTGAAGTAAGCCAGAAAGAAAAACACCAATGCAGTATGCTAATGCATGTATATGGAATTTAGAAAGATGGTAACGATAACCATCACTTCATGGGAAATAGATGGGGAAACAGTGGAAACAGTGGCAGACTTTATTTTTTGGGGCTCCAAAATCACTGCAGATGGGGATTGCAGCCATGAAATTAAAAGACAGTTACTCCTTGGAAGGAAAGTTATGAGCAACCTAGATAGCATATTCAAAAGCAGAGACATTGCTTTGCCAACACAGGTCCATCTAGTCAGGCTATGATTTTTCCAGTGGTCATGTATGGGTGTGAGAGTAGGACTGTGAAGAAAGCTGAACACCGAAGAATTGATGCTTTTGAACTGTGGTGTTGGAGAAGACTCTTGAGAGTCCCTTGGACTGCAAGGAGATCCAACCAGTCCTGGGTGTTCCTTGGAAGGAATGATGCTAAAGCTGAAACTCCAGTACTTTGGCCACCATGCAAGAGTTGACTCATTGGAAAAGACTGATGCTGGGAGGGATTGGGGGCAGGAGGAGAAGAGGATGACAGGATGAGATGGCTGGATGGCATCACCAACTTGATGGACGTGAGTTTGAGTGAACTCTGGAAGTTGGTGCTGGACAGAGAGGCGTGGTGTGCTGCAGTTCATGGGGTCGCAAACAGTTGGACACGACTGAGCGACTGAACTGAACTGAACTGAACAATAACCCTGTATGTGAGACAGCAAAAGAGACACAGATGTATAGAACAGTCTTTTGGACTCTGTGGGAGAGGGAGAGGGTGGGATGATTTGGGAGAATGGCATTGAAACATGTATATTATCATATGTGAAATGAATTGCCAGTCCAGGTTCAATGCATGATACAGGATGCTTGGGGTTAGTGCACTGGGATGACCCAGAGGGATGGTATGGGGAGGGAGGTGGGAGGGGTGTACAGATGTACACCCATGGTGGATTCATGTCAATGTATGGCAAAACTGATGCAATATAGTAAAGTAATTAGTCTCTAAAATAAATAAATTTATATTAAAAAAGTGAACCCCAAACAGCTATTTCAATGTGAGTTACACCTATTGGAATTTAAAGCTGAGAAATTAAAAAGACATATTTATTAATTAAAATATTTAAAAATAAGAAAAACAAATCGATTAAATGTTAACATAAAAACATTTAAAATAACCATATTTTCCAGAACACACACATACAAGAAAAGGAATGAAATTAGTTATGGCTTACTTAAACCTCCCTTTCATTGTCGATGTTTTTCAGTTGCTAAGTCCTGTCTAACTGTTTGCTTGTTAATGGACTGCAGCACACCAGGCTTCTCTGTCCTCTGCTATCTCTTGGAGTTTGCTCAAATTTATGTCCCCTGAGTCAGTGATGCTATCTAATCATCTCATCCTCTGCTGCCTCCTCCTTTTTGCCTTCCATCTTTCCCAGCATCAGGGTCTTTCCTAGTGAGTCAGCTCTTCAAAGCAGGTGGCCAAATTATTGGAGGTTCAGCTTCAGCATCCTTCCAGTGAATATTCAGTGTTGATTTCCTTTCGGATTGACTAGGTTGATCGTCTTGCTGTCCAAGGGACTCTCAAGAATCTTCTCCAGCACCACCATTTAAAAGCATCAATTCTTCGATGCTCAGCCTTCCTTTCGGTCCAACTCTCACATCCATACATGACTACTGGAAAAACCATTTCTTTGACTCTATGGACCTTTGTTGGCAAAGTGATGTCTCTGCTTTTTAATACGTTGTCTAGGCTTGTCATAGCTTGCCTACCAAGGAGCAAGCGTCTTTTAATTTCATGGCTGCAGTCACTGTCCATAGTGATTTTGCAGCCCAAGAAAATAAAATCTGTTACTGCTTCTACTTTTTTCCTTTCTATTTGCCATGAAATGTTGGGACTGGATGCCATGATTTTAGATGTTTAATGCTGAGTTTCAAGCCAGTATTTTCACTCCCCTCTTTCATCCCCTTCAAGAGCTCTTTAGTTCCTCCTCATTTTCTGCTATTAAAGTGGTATCATCTGCATATCTGAGGTTGTTGATATTTCTCCTGGCAATCTTGATTGCTACTTGTGATTCATCCAGCCCGGCATTTCACGTGATGTACTCTGGATATAAGTTAAATAAGCAGGATGACAATATATAGCCTTGAAGTACACCTTTCCCAATTTGGAACCAGTTACTGTTCCATGTCAGGTTCTACCTGTTGCTTCTTGTTCTGCGTACAGGTTTTTCAGGAGATATGTAACATGGTCTGGCATTCCCATCTCTTTAAGAATTTTCTGGTTTCTTGTGATCCACACAAAGACTTTAATGAAGTCAATGAAGCAGAAGTAGATGTTTTTCTGGAACTCCTTTGTTTTCTCCATGATGCAAAAATGTTGGCAATTTGACTTCTGCTTCTTTGAAACCCAACTTGTACATCTGGAAGTTCTTAGTTCATGTACTGCTGAAGCCTAGCTAGAAGAATTTTGAACATAAACTTGCTAGTATGTAGAATGAATACAATTGGATGGTAGTTTGAACATTCTTTGGTATTGTACTTCTTTGGGATTGGAATGAAAACTGACCTTTTCCAGTCCTGTGGCCACTGCTGAGTTTTCCAAATCTGCTGACATATTGAGTGCAGCACTTTAACAGCATCATCTTTTAGGATTTTAAATAACTCAGTTGGAATTCTGTCACCTCCACTAGCTTTGCTCATAATAATTCTTCCTAGAACCCACTTGTCTACTCTAGGTGAGTGACCACACCATTGTGGCTATCTGGGCCATTAAGACCATTTTTGTATAGTTCTTCTGTGTATACTTATCACCTGTTCTGAATCTCTTCTGCTTCTGTTAGGTCCTTATCATTTCTGTCCTTTATCACACCCATCCTTGCTCAAAATGTTCCCTTGATATCTCCAATTTTCTTGAAGAGATCTCTAGACTTTCCCATTCTGCTGTTTCCCATTCTCTATTTCTTTGCATTGTTCATTTGAGAAGTCCTTCTTATCTCTCCTTGCTATTCTCTGGAACTCTGCATGTAGTCAATATATCTTTCCCTGTCTCCTTTGCATTTTGCTTCTCTTCTTCTCCGAGCTATTTATAAGGCCTCCTCAGAAAACTTTGCCTTCTTGTGTTTCTTTTTCTTTGGGATGATGTTGGTCACTGCCTCATGAACAGTGTTGCGAACCTCCATCCATAGTTCTTCAGGCACTCTGTCTACCAGATCTAATCCCTTGAGTCTATTCATCACCTCCACTGTATAATCATAAGGGATTTGATTTTGGTAATACCTGAATGGTCTAGTGGTTTCAGCTACTTTCTTCAATTTAATCCTGAATTTTGCCATAAAGAGCTCATGATCTGAGCCACAATCAGCTCCAGGTCTTTTTTTATCTTTCTGTCCATACAACCAAGTAAGTCTAACAGTGAACCACTAACTAACTGCAAAGAGATGTTGGGTTAATATGTGGTCTAAAATTATATACAAACAATGCTATTTACACTCATGTATTATTTAAAGAACATATGTGCCTATGATATTTTTATGCTTAAAATAGCGAAAATCTAGAAAAAGCAGCTTTAAAATAGAAATATAGAGTGAAGTGATGATTAGGAGAGACGTGGGTGCTCATACTTTAAAAAGAGACACTAAAGAGGAAGTGGCTGTTTATCTAGGTTCTGGGAAAATAACGAAATCCCATCTTTTGTTTGTTCAGCTGAATGATGAGAGCAGAGCTTGCTACTGCAGTTGTACCAAGGACTGTCTGCTCAGTACATTAGTAGTCGCTTAGCTCCAGATGCTCTCCTGAGCCTCAGTCTGACTTTAGGCTGCAAGAAACTTCCCCTTCTTTACAAATTAAACCAGTATTTCATGTAAAAATGCTGGAAGTAATACTAGTGGCAACCATGTTTTACCTTTAGGCTGTTTGAAAGTAGTTAACTTCAAACCTGAAATACAATCTGGAAAGAGAATCAATAGTGTCACTATTAGTAATTTCTGTAACTTTTATCCAACCCTCTCATCACTGCTTACACAACACAGTAGTAAACATTTACATGCCAAACATATTATGTCTTAATTGATTCAATCTTCCAACAACTCTGTGAGGTAGATATTATTGTTTTCCCCATTGTACAGATGAGAGAAATGTTATGTAGCTTTCAAGGCCACAGTGCTTTAGGGAGTGAGATAAGAATAGAATCTAGGCAGAAGACTTCAGGCTATCACCGCTACATTGTACTTTATTCACAGGTTTATTTGATTCATTTATGTACTGAAATTGATGTTTTGTTTCCTCTGTTCTTTCACACTGAATGTTGCTGCTAAGAATATCCATTGCAGTGGTTATTTTCTAGAATCAGAAGCAAGTAACAACTTAATAATTTTTTTTCCTATTGAAACAAAATGAAGAATCAAGAAAAGAATTGTAAATAGTTATTTTTTATTTGACAACTCTTCTGGATTTATAGGAAAGGTAAAAAATTAACCTAAGTCCTCCATCCAGGAGGAAAATCGAGAACATGAGAACCAGATCCTGACCAATTTTTTTCTTCATCCTTAACAGGCAACAAACCAAAGGCAAATACAGAAGAATAAAAAAAAAATTGTGAGATTATTA
This sequence comes from Budorcas taxicolor, assembly GCF_023091745.1. Lineage (NCBI taxonomy): Eukaryota > Metazoa > Chordata > Mammalia > Artiodactyla > Bovidae > Budorcas > Budorcas taxicolor. Next base: position 98,987,789 of record NC_068915.1, on the reverse strand, counting down.
CATTCCAAACCAACAAGATAGCATTCAGTCATTCATCCAGGAGTTGAGAATCCTCCCTTCTCACATATGAACTCCTATCACTTGTTTCCATGTATCTCTCATCTCTTTTCTGTTTCCCATACAGAAAGATAACAATAACACTAAGATATGTAACTACTACCTGTCTCCAAGATACATTATAAAGCATAATGCCGTGCAGTCTGTCTCTATTTTACATATATGGGGCTCTGTCCAAAAAAATTCATCAAGAGTTATTAACACCAATCTCTTGGTACGTTTAGTAAATAATAATGGCTGTGATCTCTTGACTGCATAGTATGCCCCAGTCACTGTGCTAAATGCTTTGACTACCTTATTTCATTGACTCTTTGCCACACCTTCCTAATACAAGGATAACTACAGTAAGTCCATTACGCAGGAAACTTCAAGTTGCAGACTTTCAAGGATGTGAATGTGTGTTCCCATGTCTAATCACATAAGTTGGTTCACATGTCTGGCATACACTGTCACGTGCATGCTTCTTCTACACGTGGTTGGATTTTGGTGTACTTTATAGAGTACAGTAGTACAGTGTCTTTATTTCAAGCCAAGGATGTCCAGAGCAAGTGTAAAGGCAGTGGTGCTATAGCAGTACTAAGAAGCACCAGCTATTGTTACTTTTCAAGGGACTGTACTATAAGGTTAAAATGTTTTCCTTATTTTGGGGGTTTGTTTTTTATGCGTTATTTGTGTGAGGAGTGTTACAAACCTATTACACTACAGTACTATGTAGCTGATTGTATAAGCTGGGTACTCAGGCTAACTTTGTTGGACATATGAACAAATTGGACTTGTGAACACACTCTCAGAATGGAATTTGTTCATATGTAGGGGACTTACTGTAACCTCATTTTACAGATAAGGAAACTGATGCTCCATAAGTATCAATGTCAGGATTCCAAACCCTGTGATCTTCATCATAGAGACTCTACAATGTTTTTCTCCCAGTGGTTTTGGTTTTATGGTTGTATCTAGAATTGTTTTTCTTCAGCCTAAAATGTTCCTTTACTATTTCTTACAGTTCAGGAGAAGTTCATATCCTTGTAATTGGAATTAACTCAGCTTTTCTTTTTCATGTTGTTAAAATGATTGTGTTTTGCTCTCAGGTTTGCAGTGAATTCTCCTGGATATAGAATTCTAGGTTGACAGTTTTCTTTCTTCTTTTTCCAGAACTTTAATGAGCCTATTCCAGTGTCTTCTGGCTTGTGGTGCTTTTGAGATGTCTGTGATCATTTTTACTTTTGTTCCCCTGTACACAGGGTGGGTTAATGTTTATTTCTCTTTATTATTTGATTATGAAGTGTTTCTGTGTGGTTTTCTTTGTGGTATCCTGCTTAGGAGTCATTGAGGTTAAGGCTTTCAAGGTGGCGGAAGAGTAAGACTGGGAGATCACCTTCCTCCCCACAAATACATAAAAAATACGTCTGCATGTGGCACAGCTCCCATACAACACCTTCTGAATACTAGCTGGTGACCCCAGACTTTCAAAGAGGGGTCACTGAAAATTTGAATCTGTGGGTTTGTTGTTTTCATCTAATTTGGGAAAAATTGACACATTTCTTCAAAAATTTCTCTCCCGATCTTTCCCCTTCTCTCCTTCTGGGGCTCCAGCTAGGAAGTTGCTTTCTGTTACCCCACAGGTCCTTGAGGTTCATTAACGATTTCTTGTCAGTCTCTTTTGCCTTTGAGTTTCAGTTTGGGTAACTTAAGCTGCTATGTCTGCAAGTTCATCAACACTTTCTTTTTCTGTGCCTAAATTTCCGTTAATCTTACTTAATGTATCTTTGGCTTCCCAGGTGGTGCTAGTGGCAAAGAACCCTTGTGCCAATAAAGGAGATGTTAAAAGACATAGGTTCAATCCCTGGGTTGGGAAGATCCCCTGGAGAGGAAATGGCAACCCACTCCAGTATTCTTACCTGGAAAATCCCACGGACAGAGGAGCCTGGTGGGCTACAGTCCATAGGGTTGCAAAGAGTTGGACACGACTGAAGTGACTTGGCACGTGAAATACATCTTTACTGTACAAAACTGATTTCTCATTTTGTATGTAGTAGTTTTTCTCCTCATATTGTTCAGATTTTCCTTTGATCACATTTATATGTAACACCTGTAAAAATTTCTTTGTCTCTGATATTGGTTTAGTGTTTAGTGACTGATGTTTTTCCTCGTTTCGGGTTCCATGTTCCTGCTTCTGAAGGCGTGTCTAGTAATTTCTGATTGGGGATTGTTTGTAGATCATGAATTTGACATTGCTACATGTCTGGCTACATGTCTGTCTTTTATTGTCTTAAAGGGTGCTGGGTTTTATTCTGGTGGGCAGTTAAGTCATTTGCTGTTCCATTTAATCCTTTTGAGGACTGTTTAAATTTCTGATGGGGCCAATCTAGAGTAACTTATTCTCTGGGGCTGGTTTAGTCTTATAATAGAGATATGGCTCTTCTGGTGTGTGTACTGAATGTCCCAGGCATTCAACTAGGGCCACTTTCAGCAACATGCTTGCCAGGATGCTTATATTCATTTGTAGAACTTTTGTTTTTCTGAATGACTTCTTCTTTTCTAGCACTCTGGCCCACAAATTCTAGCTCCCTCAGCCTCTCTGAACTCCAGTATTTGTCTTTTCAACTCAAAGAGGTCATGACAATCTACTCATCTTCCCGCTTCCTGTACCATTATCTAAAAGGTGCTTCCAGGAGGCATTCCAGTGTAATTACAGGACTCAGTTGAGTTGCTTTCTCTTAAAATCATAGTCAGATGCTGACTATTGCCAATACTCGAAACATATATTTTATCCTGTTCATATAGGTTATCCTCTTGCATAGTTGTGTATAACAGGAAGGAAAATCCAGTCTTATTTACTTCAACGTAGTCTTTTTAAGAGCCTTCTTTTTTAAGATGATATATACACCATCTCTTTAGGAATAAATCCACTGAGAAAAAATGATTTACTTAATGTGTGTGTATTCTGTGATTTAAGAGAGTATACAAACATAAATGAGATATATCAGATCTTTTCATTGTTAATAAATAATAATGGTTGAAGTAAAAATAAACTCTTCCAAGAGCAGAATTTTTAAGGTATTAACCTATTTTTTTCCCCTTGGATTTAAAATCGTTCTGTTTTCAAGACAGAAGAAAAGTTATCTAAATTCTTTTACATACTAGCAAGCTTGACATTCCTGCTCATGGGAATCTGATGGTAGCTGGGTTTAACAGTGTGAGAAAAATTCTCTTCTTTGGGCATTCTCTTAGAAGGAAAAAAATCTCAGTTTGGGCTTTGCTTTGTTTTTCACATTAGAAGAGGGTTCAAGATTTTGTTTATTTATTCAAGTTTTATTTTAATGCTTTTTGTCCCTGGCTAGACCCTGGGGGGCAGAACAGTGTAACAGTAATAATGGTGGAGCCTATTTAAAGAATTTCAAACTCAAAAACACTTATCTTCCACCCCAACAGCTATAACTTTGTCCACAGCAGGTCCCCAACTTCTTTTTCCCCAAAGAATGACTGATTTCAACATAAAGGGGCCTCTTTTCCTAAGCTACCTCTTAGAATGGGGAGGGGAATGCATCTTCTTTTATACTTTCTCATTTTCTATATCCACTTATTTAAAGGGATCAAAGAAATTTTCTCTTTCCTGCAGAAAGATAGTATTGCTGGCTCTTCACCCTGAGGCTGTGCTCTTAGGGTTAACTTCTTGGGCTTAGTATGGGTTTGTGTTTACTGCCACACACACACACACACACACGCACAGAGTTTTCTGGAGTTCTGAGAGTCCACTGGCATATCTTTGGAGCACTTCGGGTATCTGCCAGAAAATCTTGGAGGCCATCTCAGAATTCTACCAAATTTGACTACCCAAATGAACTATAGGATCTAATTCTTCCAAAACATTTTTTTTTATTTCTGTCTCTCTCTCTCTGTATGTCTGTATCCATGCAAAAAAGGTTGTATAAGGTGCTAACAATTGTTAGGGGCTTCCCAGGTGGTGCTACTGTTACAAAACCCACCTGCAAATACAGGAGAATGGCCCTCCTCCTCTGGTGGCTCAGACAGTAAGGAATCCGACTGCAATGCAGGGGACCCAGGTTTGATCCCTGGGTCAGGAAGACACCCTGGAGAAGGGAATGGCTGCCCATTTCTGTATTCTTGCCAGGAGAATTCCATGGACAGAGGAGTCTGGCAGGCTATAGTCCATGAGGCCTCAGAGTAGGACAGAATCAAGCAACTACAACTTGTAACAATTGCTACCATTAGGCAGGTGAGAGAGTAAATGTTTATTTTCATCTTCTTTCTTATCTGTATTTGCTAACAGTTCTATATAAATGCATATGAAAATGATGAGTCATTTTTAAAAGATTTAAGTAGCAACATTAAAATGATAACTCCACCTGATAAAGCACACAGAACAAAATGCTGATGGTATTTCCTGAATTATTGACTTTTTTACCAGTTGCATTAATTTGACTTAATATGTCTTTAAAACAGAGGCACTTAGGGCAGGGGTAAATGTATAGCACTTTTCTATGCTTGCCTTGAGAACACCAAAAATGGAAAGGTGGAGACATTGATAGGGGCACTCATTATGGGGCTCACAGGGAGGGTGCTTCCTCCCAGCATGAATTTCTCATTAAATAGAAGTACAGAAGATTCATGACATTGCTCCTGACAGCATTGAAATTCACTTTAATGGGGGTATGACCTAAAACAAACCTCTGATACCTGATCATGATGATGGGCTGTTTATTTATTTCTTCTCTTTCATTTCCAGCAGGGGAGATGATTAATGCACCTACCTTTGTCATGATGGCCTCTGTGGACAAGGTGCCTCCTTGAAGGACATTCACTGTTTTAAAGTGCTGATCCATCTCATTTTTTCCTTTCAGGCTGTCTGTGGAAGGACACCAATGTGAACCCATGAGAACAGCCTTCCAACCGGTGTGGGAGGAAAATGGTCAAATTGAGAACCTTAGAGAGTTTTATGGCTCGAATCTCAGGTGAGAAAATTTTCAGATGATGTAGGGAGCTTTTCACTGGTATAAACCATGCCCAGGTAAAATGGTGCCATATGATGGTGGGCAGTTGCCTGATGTGGGGAGACAGACAAGCCAAAAAACAACTGAGTTGTTTGTTTTGTTATTATTATTTACTGTTGTGATAAACTACACCTAACATGAAGTTTGGGCTTCCCTGGTGGCTCAGACGGTAGGGAATCCGCCTTCAATGAGGGAGACCTGAGTTCGATCCCTGGGCTGGGAAGCTCCCCTGGAGGAGGGCATGGCAACCCACTCCAGTATTCTTGCCTGGAGAATCCCCACAGACATAGGAGCCTGGGCGGGGGCTACAGTCCACGGGGTCGCAAAGAGTTGCCATGACTGAACGACTAAGCACACACACCTGAGCACCACATGAAATTTACCATCTTAACCATTTTAAAGTATACAGTTCAGTAGTGTTAAATATCTTCATATTGTCATGCAAGCCATCTCCAGAACTTTCTCACCTTGCAATGCTGAAGTTCTATACTCATTAAACATCAACTTCCCATTTCTCCCTCCTCAGCCCCTGGTAACCAGCCTCCTGGTTTTTGTTTCTATGAATTTGACTTTTCTAGGTAACTCATATCAGTGAATTCTACATTATTTGTCTTTTTGTGATGGGCTCATATCACTATCACTTAGCATAATGTCCTCAAGGTTTATCCATGTTGTACCATATGTCTGAATTTCCTTTCTTTTTAAGGCTGAATAATTTTCCATTGTATGTATATACTACATTTTGTTTTTCCATTCAAACATTGATGGACACCTGTGTTACTTCCACCTTTTGGCTATTGTGAACAATCCTGCTTTGAACATGGATGTTCAAATACCTCTTCCAGACTCTACTTTTAATTTGAGGGAGTATATATCTGGAAGTGGGATTGTTGGATCATATGGTAATTCTATTTTTAATTTTCTGAGGAATGGCCATACTACTTCTACAGTGCCAGCATCACTTTACATTCCCAACAAATTATTATTTTTGTGGTTATGCTTTACTATACATTTGCCATAACTCAGATTACTATAGACTATAGCTAGATTTTTAAGTTATCTGAGAACAGAGATAGTTTCCTAGAACTTCAGCATATTTTGTAGAATTTTGCATCCCCATAGCATAGTGCTTAGGACATGGTAGGTATCAAATGCTAATTGATGAACCAGCTCTGAAGGCCAGTTATTCCATATATAAAAAGCAGAGATATTATTTTGCTGACAAAGGTCCACCTAGTCAAAGCTGTGGTTTTTCTAGTAGTCACGTATGGATGTAAGAGTTGGATCGTAAAGAAAGATGAGCACCAAAGAACTGATGCTTTTCAACTGTGGTGTTGGAGAAGACTCCTGAGAGTCCCTTGGACTGCAAGGAGATCCAACCTGTCCATCCTAAAGAAGATCAGAATATGCATCGGAAGGACTGATACTCAAGCTAAAGCTCCAATACTTTAGCCACCTCATGCAAAGAACTGACTCACTGAAAAAGCCCCTGCTGCTGGGAAAGATTGAAGGTAGGAGGAAAAGGGGATGACAGAGGATGAGATGGTTGGATGGCATCACCGACTCGATGGACATGAGTTTAAGTAGGAGTTGATGATGGAAAGGGAAGCCTGGTGTGCTGTATGTAGTCCATGGGGTCACAAAGAGCCGGATGCGACTGAACGACCTAATTGAATTGACTGAATTACGTTCTAACACTCCATCATTGGGAGACAAGTGTCAGAAACTACTTTAGAGTGATGATTTTGGTGCAAGAATGTCAGGAGATAGAGACCACTATGCAATCCTTTAGGCTAGGTACCCACCGTCTTCATTTCAATGATATATCCTTTGTTTGACAGAGATGCAAATATCTCTGCTTTATGGCAGAAATAGAGACAGGATGGGAAAACTGAAAGACCTGGCAAACATAGAGACTGATAGTAGGTATCTTCAGAAACACCTCACATAAGGGGGATAAAGGAGAAAGAGCCTTCATTTTCAAACTTCGGTGAATTTACTGATTTTGAGTTGCCTTTTGAAATAAAGATTCCTGGACTCTTTGGGATTCCCTTTCAGCTAGGTCCAGTCTAAGGCTGAAAAACTTGCATTTTAATAAACATCAGAGAAAAATAACTGGAAACAGATGATTCCCACTATATTTAGATGTTGTCAGGTGATAAAACCAACTCACAATTCCGTGTTAAAATGGGGAAATGAGTGGTATCCTTAAAGACTCTTGTGTGTTGAGCTGCACTGTTGTAATGAGTGCTGAGCTGGCTACTTCATCATTTGGAGGACTTGCTGCTTGAAGTGATACCTGGATCCCTAGTTCTCAACTTGTGCTGAGTTATGCTCTACAATAACCAGTGTGATCATTCACTCTAAACCCAAACAGGCTGGCAATTTTGGAAAAGGTCTCTTCTTCCAGGTCTTAGGATGATGATCAAATCCAAGATACAGTTGAGTATTTTAGATGAAAGAACACAGGTGGTGACCTTGACAATTAATCCAAATGTCATCTGGGCTTCCCTGATTCTTTGAGTTATAGGTAAACTCGATTCAAATACAGTATTATAGTCTGTACAAGTCTGTCTCTTTCCTAATGACCAGTTCACATTCTATGTGTAATTCTTCTAAGGGCTTTGGTCTCTGGACCCTGTTGTTTGAGCTCTACTTAAGCAAGTGAGCTGGATGCAAGACATTTTAGCTTCTTTTTAATTTTCAATAAGAAACCCACTCATGAACATTCTGAGGTTAATATCACTACTGAAAACCCATGGATTTACAGAGAGGCATCATACTATTGTGGGGCTTCCTGGTGGCTCAGATAGTAAAGAATCTGTCTGTAATGTGAGAGACCCGGGTTCAGTCCCTGGATTGGGAAGATCCCCTGGAGAAGGGAATGGCTACCCACTCCAGTATTCTTGCTTGGAGAATTCCATGAACTGAGGAGGCTGGCAGGCTACAGTCCATGGGGTCACAAAGAGTCAGACACGACTGAGTGACTAACACACTTGTACATCGTACTGTTGCATGGCAGTGGGCCACCATGTTCTACTTTTCCCATGCCATCTTTTGTGGCATTTCAAAAAATTTATGCTCCCAACATGTGCCCTTCCTGGGCATAGAGCACCCTGGGAACTGTAGTAGACATCATCATTCACTCTGGGACATTTGCCATCTGCAATCTACCACCTCTTAACAGAATCTGAGCAAATTAAATTTTTTTTCTACTGTACTTTTATTACCAACTAATGTCTTGGGGGAATATGTTGTGTTAATGTTTGTTTAAGATATTTTCTCAGGACCCAAGGTCCTGAGTCCAAACTACAGAATGAGCACAAAAAACCATATAAAAATCTTGAGGATGGTATGTAGGGGCTGTGCTCCCATTAGACTCTCTCAGTTTGGCCCAAACTCCCTCTCTTGTCCTCCAGACCAAGGATAGTTTTCAATGATACAGACTGCAGCTCACAGAATCATATGATGTCTTGAGCCTGGAGTGGGCTGTCCTGAAACTGGGATCAAGATGGCTGAGCAACCTCCTTGATTTGTTTGTCTTTAGATTCATGTCTGAACTTTAGAAGTCTATGTTTTTAACATTTAAATGGTAGATCACACTAATAAATAGAGAGAAAAGAGGGTATGTGCTTCATCAGTGATTTATTTACATTATTATTTTTTAATTTAATTAAAATTTTTTTTTACTTTACAATACTGTATTGGTTTTGCCATACATCGACATGAATCAGCCACGGGTGTACATAAGTTCCCACTCCTGAAGTCCCCTCCCACCTCCCTCCCCATACCAACCCTATGGGTTATCCCAAAGCACCAGCCCCAAGCATCTTGTATCCTGCATCAAACCTAGACTGGCGATTTGTTTCTTATATGATATTATACATGTTTCAATGCCATTCTCCCAACTCATCCCACCCTCTCCCTCTCCCACAAAGTCCAAAAGACTGTTCTATACATGGGTGTCTCTTTTGCTGTCTTGCATACAGGGTTATCGTTACCATCTTTCTAAATTCCATATATATGTGTTAGTATACTGTATTGGTGTTTTTCTTTCTGGCTTACTTCACTCTGTATAATAGGCTCCAGTTTCATCCACCTCATTAGAACTGATTCAAATGTATTTTTTTTGATGGCTGAGTAATACTCCATTGTGTATATGTACCACAGCTTTCTTATCCATTCATCTGCTGATGGACATCTAGGTTGCTTCCATGTCCTGGCTATTATAAACAGTGCTGCGGTGAACATTGGGGGTACACGTGTCTCTTTCAATTCTGGTTTCCTTGGTGTGCATGTCCAGCAGTGCGATTGCTGAGTCAGAAGGCAGTTCTATTTCCAGTTTTTTAAGGAATCTCCACACGGTTCTCCACAGTGGTGAGAACCACTACATTATTTTTGTTGCACCACCTCGCACTGTGCTAAGTTGCTTCAGCCGTGTCTGACTCTTTGCGGCCCCGTGGACTGTAGCATGCCAGTCTCCTCTGTCCATGGGATTTCCCAGGCAAGAATACTGGATTGGCTGCCTTTTCCTCCTCCAGGGGACCTTCCCAACGCTGGGGTCAAACCTGCATCTCTCATGTCTCCTGCATTGGCAGGCAAGTTCTTTACCACTAGCACCACTTGTCCTAATTCATATGTTTTCTTGATCTCTTAAGGTGAGGAGGTAGGATGATGGAAGAAGAGTTGATGGGAAAGAGTCTTCTACAGCCATTGATCAGTTTCATCAAATTGTCCCCATAGTCAGTACCTAATTTGGAATGAAAATAGAAGCAATGTTCTTTTAATGAAAAGTTGACTTACATCTTTCTCCACAACCTGCCATCTTGAATGCTGAATTTGCGTAGAACAGGAATTTATAATCCAGATTTGAACTCAGTTAAGAATTTTTTTTGGTTTGAAAAACAAGAAAGCTTAATGAAAATACATATCAAATGATACAGAACATGAAAAGTACTGGAAAACTAGAAGGACTGACTGGAAATAAACCTGTCATAAATTAGCTTGTTTTCAGTACTTAGGACATGGAAGTAACCTAGATATCCATTGACAAATGAATGGATACAGAAATTGTGGTGCATATATACAGTGGAGTATTACTCAGCTATTAAAATGAACACATTTGAGTCAGTTCTAATGAGGTGCATGAACCTGGTGCTTATTGCACAGAGTAAGTCAGAAATACAGACAAGTATTGCATATTAATGTATACGTATAGGATCTAGAAAGATCATATTGATGAACATATTTGCAGGGCAGCAATGAAGATGCTGCATAAAGAACAGACTTGTGGACACGGTTGGAGTGGAGAGGGTGTGAGGAATTGAGAAAGTAGCATGAAAACATATACCTTACCATGTGTAAAGTAGATAGCCAGTGGGAATTTGCTGTGTGACACAGTGAGCTCAGCCTAGTGCTCTGTGACAACCTAGAGGGATGGGATGGGGTGGGAGATGGGAGAGAGGTTCAAAAGGGAGGGGACATGTGAATACCTGTGACTGATTCATGTTGATGTATGGCGGAAACCAGCACAATATTGTAAAGCAACTATCCTCCATTAAAACATTGCTTTAAAAATTGACCTGTTTCCTACAAGTGGAAATGGCAAGGCAATTATATTGAAACAGAATAAGATTTTCAAAACCGATAGTTTTTTTTATTAGATTGCTGTCCCAACACTGCGATAGTTTGTTGTCATTTGATAATTGTGCCAATCTATTTAATTCTTTTTTTCCTCAAGAAGCACAAAAGTTATGTAGTTGAAGTTCTTTTTTCTTTACAATTCAACTCTATTCTCTCTTTTATACCCCTCACTTCATGATCTGTTATTCTAATATAGTAAAAAGTTAGTCATTTAAATAAAGAAGTCATCTAGTCAATCTGAATTATGGACTTCTTTAAAAACTAGAAGCAGATTTTTATTCTGCCATTCAGTATATATATTTTATGTTTTTCATCCTTTTAAAAATTGAAGTATAGTTGATGTACAATATTATATGTTATAGATATGCAGTATAATGATTCACAGTTTTTAAAGGTTATACTCCATTTACAGTTATTATAAAATATTGGCTCTATTGAACTCTATTTTTATTTAGTTGAAGAAGAGCCAGTATTGGTCATGGGGTCATTTATTGAGATCATACAATTTCATTAAACAGATATTGTGTTTAGTGAAATATTAATTTCATTGAATACCTCTTATGTACTCCCTGTATTAAGCACTGAATATATAATAGTGAACAGGACAGAGCACCTGGTATGAAAGCCTTTAAAATAAATAAAATAAAACGATTAGAAATGGTGAATAGAGACATTAAGCAGAAGACAACAGAAAGGAAACTGAGATAGGGAATAGAAGGGTGTGTATACTTTATAGACAAGGTCATGGAAGGCCTGTTGAAGGAGGTGATCTTGCCATTTCTTTCTCCAGGGGATCTTCCTGACCCAGGGATTGAACTTGAATCTCTTGTGTCTCCTGCATTGGCAGGAAGATTCTGTGCCACCTGGGAAGCCCTAAGAGGCAGAGGTTAAATAAGTATTTGTTGAATATACAGGGGTCTCATGTGCTCAGTTAGCTTGAGATGCAACTGCTCCGTGCTCCCAGTACCTAGCAGAGTGCGATGCACGAGGTACATAGGAAGGATTAATTCAGGGGCTTGACAGAAGGACCACATCGAACTGAATATTTTATCTGGGTTTTTTTTTTTTTTTCTTCTCTTACTTTACTGTGCAATCTTACCTGCAAAGAGGGACATTTTTCTATGAATTATTCATTCAGCACACACCTTATAAAATATCTAATGTCTCTAAGCTTTGGGAACCATGGGGCTTCCCCAATCAGTATTTAGAGAAAAATCTCAGTGGTAGCACTTTACCAGTTTACCCTCTCAGCTCTTTTTCAGTTCTTGGCTCGTGTGAATAAGGAGGCCAGCCTGCTCTTCTGGGAATGCACAGCATGGATATATATATTTTTACTATCGCAGCAGAATTGTTTTGAATACACTTCGGTCATGAGGTTAAAGCTCTCCATGAGGAATACTTCAGCCATAATTCTGCTGCCCTCTAGCCGAGCACTGAAGTCCCTCTGGAATGCTGGCATTACCCTTCAAGAATGGTTCTGAAACGACTTGACTCACTTGCCCAGCCTTTCTATTCTTATTGAAATTCTTCCAGAATGCTGGCAGTAAACTTCAGTCAGATGCCAGCATCCCTTTTATGTTCCACAAAGGTTTCTGTAACAATTTATTACATGATGCAACACAAGCTTACTTCTTGGAAAAGCCGATCAAAACTGTCCTGATAGATATCCTGTGGTTGGTTTATTTCAGCTTTACTGGTAACTCTGAGTGATTATCTAAAAGGATTGTGAAAAGACCATAGTGTATAGATGAAAGGGCTGGATTTCTTTGTTAGATTCTGCTGCCACTTCGTTTACTACTGCTGCTATTTATTTATTCTTCCAATTATTATTTTCAGAGAGACCAGGTCTTGAGTCCTGGCTCCAACACTTACAGTGAATAAAAGCCAGTGAGCTTGGTCAGAAACAAAATGTATCCTTGTACGCTGGCCCCAAAATCACTATGATGGTGACTGCAGCCATGAAATTAAAGACGCTTGTTCCTTGGAAGGAAAGCTGTGACAAACCTAGGCAGAGTATTAAAAACAGTAGAGAAATCACTTTACTGGCAAAGATCTGTCTAGTCAAAGCTATGGTTTTTCCAGTAGTCACATATGGATGTGAGAGTTGGGCCATAAATAAAGCTGAGCACCAAAGAATTGATGCTTTCAAACTGTAATGCTGGAGAAGACTCTTGAGAGTCCCTTGGACTGCAAGGAGATCCAACCAGTCCATTCTAAAGGAAATCAACCTTGAATGTTCATTGGAAGGACTGATGCTAAACCTGAAGCTCCAGTACTTTGGCCACCTGATGTGAAGAGCCAATTCACTGGAAAAGCCCCTGATGCTGGGAAAGACTGAAGGCAGGAGGAGAAGGCGACGACAGAGGATGAGATGGTTGGATGGCATCACCGACTTGATGGACATGTGTTTGAGCAAACTCTGGGAGACAGTGAAGGATAGGGAAGCCTAGGGTGTTGCAGTCCATTGGGTGGCAAAGAGTCGGACACACTTAGCAACTGAATGACAACAAAAACAAGTTGGCCCCAAACCTGAACAGCACATAGAAATAGAATTACTTTCAGAAGTCAAATGCATGGGGCTATATATATTTTTAATTCACCCATTAATTCATTTATCATACATATGTTAAGTACATACTATGTGCTGTGCCAAGTACTAGAAATATACATAGGTGGACATTATAGGTATGGAATTTATAATCTAGGGGAGGCTGTGCTGTGATTTGTGACTTTGTCTGAAGACAACAAACTACCCCAAGAACTTAGTGGTTCAAAACAAGTCTTTGTATAGTTCACAGTTCTTCAAGCCCACAATTGGTGCTGAGCTCAGCTGCATTTTTCTTCTGGTCTTGGCTGGCTTCCTCATGATTAAGGTCAGTGCCAAGCTGACTGGGAGGTGGTTAGTTTCGGATGGCCTCAGCTGGGCTGGCTGACTCGGCAGAGTCCTGCCCAACATGGCCCTCGTATTCCCGCAGGCCAGTCCATGCTTGGTTGTCTGGGCATTTGAGCAAGGCTCCAAAAGAGAGAACTGAAGCACACAGGACCTCTGGAGGCCTGCTGAGAACTTCCTTCCATTGCGTTTTGTTTACTTCCTCAAAAGGCTTTCAATTTTCATTTGTAAATTATATCTCAATGAAGGTGGGAAACATTTTAATTTCATACAGTAGCTTTAATTTCATACAGTAGCATTATTTTCTCCATCACTTCAAGTTGGGATAATGGATGGTTTTTCTATTTTTCTAACTTTGATGCTGTCAGCAAATAGTATAATTTGCAACACATCAATAACCAAAGGATAGCCAACTCTTTGGTTTTGACATTCTCTATAACCAGACTGTGGTAAATTCAGCATAGAATAGTCTAGAAGAGATTAGTTTTCTATTTTAAAATACAAAGTGGAAGTGTTAGTCACTCAGTCGTGTTTGACTCTTGGCAACCCCATGGACTGTAGCCTGGCAGACTCCTCTGTCCATGAAATTCTCCAGGCAAGAATAGTGGAGAGGTTGCCATGGCCTTCTCCAGAGGATCTTCCCAACCCAGGGATCGAACCTGGGTCTCCTGAGTTGCAGGCAAATTCTTTACAGTCTGAGCCACCTGGGAAGCCTTTAAAATACAAGGCATATTTATAGTGCTGATCTTACTAAGCTTTACAAAAGTGGTATTCTCTTGAAGAATGCATCACAAAGTCTGTCAAAATACAGTAATCTGAAAGGAACTGTTAATGTGTTGAATCCTGATTTAATTCTATGGACTGAGAATTCCTAAAGCCTGATTTTATATTATTATTATTATTGTTATTGTCATCAGTGACAGGAGGCAGCATTGTTCCACATATGGGGACAAGAAACATGTAAATAGAAGGTTTTGATGGACATTGAAGTCTCTTTCCCCTTTTCACTGTAGATTTTTCCTTAATGCCAGAAGACTGTACACTTGAAATAATGTGCATGGCTTATCCTTCTTAATACTGAAAAAAGGCACAGGTGGTTGGATTAATAAGAAAGGAGTATGTCACATATTTATGGCAACCAGGACGTGTTGGACAGTTTTAAATTCAAATATTTTGACCAGTTGTTAAACCATGTATTAAAATAAAACTTACAGTTTTGGAAATACAGTTACTTGAACAGTAATAGAGAGATTGCTAGGTCAAGAGGCATGAGTTCAGGTATGAGCTTTCAGTCTTAATTGCTGAGTATTTTGAAATGTTTGTATAGTTTGATAGAAAAGAATGAGTTTTGTCGTCTGATGGGGCTGCTTTCAAAATTTAGGTTTTCTACCTGCTTGTCCTTAGAAAAATTAAGTTTTAAAACTTCCCGAGCAATTATTTCCTTATCTGTAAATTCTGAAAAATTACCCTGACCTCATAAGAAATGGCAACCCACTCCGGTATTTTTGCCTGGAAATCCCATGGACAGAGGAGGCTGGCGGTCTACAGTCCATGGTGTTGCAAAAGAGTCTGACACAACTTAGCGACAAAACAACAATAACAACATGAGATTTAAGGATAAAATGAAATAATAATATATGTAAATCCAGTGACTCTAAGCCTGGCGCACAGTAAATTTTTTCCTATTTATTTATTTTTATTGGAATATGATGGCTTTACAAGGTTGTGTTAGTTTCTGCAGTACACTGAAGTGAATTAGCTATAGGCATACATATATTTGCTTCCTCTTGGACCTCCCTTTCACTCCCATCCCCACCCCATCCCTCTAGGTCATCACAGAGCACCAAGCTGAGCTCTGTGTGCTTTAAATTCATACGGGGTTCCCACTAGCTAGCTGTTTTATACATAGTAGAGTATATGTGTCCATCCTAATCTCCCAATTCATTTACTCTTCCCCTCCCCGCCTCCTGTGTTCTCATGTTCCTTTCTCTATGTCCACCTCTCTGTTCCTGCCTTGGAAACAGGTTCATCAACACCATTTTCCTAGATTCCATATATATATGTTAGTATATGATATTTCTTTTCTCTTTCTGACTTACTTCACTCTGCATGGTAGACCCTAGTGTCCCATGACAGATGAGTGGACAGAGAAGATGTGGTACGTATATACAATGGAATATTACTCAGCCAATAAAAGGAACGACAGAGGGTCATTTGCAATGTTTCTATTTTTCATTTCCAAAATGGAGCTATGATACTGGGGAGCAGTGCAGGCTTGCTTCAGAACAGAGGACCTGAGTCAGGAAAATTTGTGTTAAATCTCCAGGTGCGCCATTACAAAACTGTACAGCTTTCAGCAGCAAAGTTTTTTTGAACTGAAATTTCAGCGTTGGCCTTGAGTTTCTCCCTGGTCTGCTATATGGTCTCACCTTAGATTGTGGACAGCCAATTAGCTAAACGCCAATTTCAACGTCACTTCTGAAACCCTTGAATTTGTACACGATCAAATAAGGTACCATCATATCTAGTCAGCAAAATGAGTTTGTGTAAGCAAGGTATGTATTTCAGATGCATTCTTAGTTAATGTAATGGTTTGGATTATTATTTAGGAAACAGTCAATCTTCTGTCCTCCTATGTGTATGGACTATTCTTCTCTTCCCTATTAATATTGCGCTTGGCCATGTGATGTGCTTTGGACAATGGAATGTTAGTGGCTGTGATTCAGCGATGTGCTCATATGATGGGTTTGCCATCTTCCTCTTCTGCCACCACCATGCAAAGAGCTTTTTCTGAGCATCTGGGGTCCAGAAGGCCCACCTTCAGAGCAGACCTGGGCACAAGTTACAGTGAAGAGCCAAGTTCAGCTCATCATGCAGCTAGAGTCAGTCATGCGGCCTAGGTCAGCTGGCTTTCAGCTTATCTACAGATGTATGAACAAGAATAAATAACTGTGGCTTGAGCCACTGAATCTTGGGGCAGTTGGTTATATAGCATAGCTGTCTAATACAGCTTGTGAATATGCACTTTCAAATGTCATAGGTAAGCATTTGAGATTTAACTTGGAGAAATATTTCTTAACAGCATTATCTCATAAAATGCTATTGTCTGGTTTTGACATGTAAATGATTGTTATTGAAATAATACTATTACAACGGGCTTCCCTGGTGGCTCCGTAGTAAAAGATACGCCTGCCAGTGCAGGTGACGAGGATTTGATCTCTGAGTGGGAAAATCCCATATAGAAGGAAATGGCAACCCACTCCAGCATTCTTCCCTGGGAAATCCCATGGACAAAGGAGCCTGGAGGGCTACAGTCCACTGGATCATGAAGAATCAGACATGAGTTTGCAACTGAGCACACACGCAAGCACAGTGTTATTATAATTACCAATGATTATGAAAGCTATTTATATATCATGTCATCCATTTTGTATATCCATTTTAGGATGTTTATATCATCCTAAAAGATGATGCTGTTAAAGTGCTACATTCAATATGCCTACAAATTTGGAAAACTCAGCAGTGGTCACAGGACTGGAAAAGATCCGTTTTCATTCCAATCCCAAAGAAAGGCAATGCCAGAGAATGCTCAAACTACCTCACAGTTGCACTCATCTCACATGCTAGCAAAGTAATGCTCAAAATTCTCCAAGTGAGGCCCCAACAGTATGTGAACCGAGAACTTCCAGATATTTAAGCTGGATTTAGAAAAGGCAGAGGAACCAGAGGTCAAATTGCTAACATCCGTTGGATCATTGAAAAAGCAAGAGAGTTCCAGAAAAACATCTACTTCTGCTTCATTGACTATGCTAAAGCCTTTGACTGTGTGGATCAGAGCAAGCTGTGGAAAATTCTTAAAGAGATGAGAATATCAGACCACCTTACCTGCCTCCTGAGAAATCTGTATGCAGGTCAAGAAGCAACAGTTAGAACTGGACATAGAATGATGGACAGGTTCCAAATTGGGAAAAGAGTACGTCAAGGCTGTATATTGTCACCCTGTTTATTTAACTTATATGCAGAGTACATCCTGCCAAATGCCAGACTGGATGAAGCAGAAGCTGGAATCAAGATTTCTGGGAGAAATATCAATAACCTCAAATATGCAGATGACACCATCCTTATGGCAGAAAGTGAAGAGGAACTAAAGAGCCTCTTGATGAAAGTGAAAGAGGAGAGTGAAAAAGTTGTATTAAAACTCAACATTCAAAAAACTAGGATCTTGGCATCCAGTCCCATCACTTCATGGCAGTTAGATGGGGAAACAATGGAAAGTGACAGATTTTATTTTCTTGGGCTCCAAAATCACTGCAGATGGTGACTGCAGCCATGAAATTAAAAGAGACTTGCTCCTTGGAGAAAAAGCTATGACCAACCTAGACAGCATATTAAAAAGCAGAGACATTACTTTACTGTCAAAGGTCCATATAGTCAAAGCTCTGACTTTTCCAGTACTCATGTATGGAAGTGAGATTTGAACTATAAAGAAAGCTGAGCACCAAAGAATTGATGCTTTTGAACTGTGATGTTGGGGAAGACTCTTTAGAGTCTCTTGGACTGAAAGGAGATCAAATCAGTCCATCCTGATCTCCGTTCTGAGAAATCAGTACTGAATATTCATTGGAAGGGCTGACACTGAAGCTTCAATACACTGAGAAATCAGTACTGAATATTCATTGGAAGGGCTGACGCTGAAGCTTCAGTATACTGGCCACCTGATGCAAACAACAGACTCATTGGAAAAGACTCTCATGCTGGGAAAGATTGAGGGCAGGAAGAGAAGGGGGCAACAGAGAATGAGATGGTTGGATGGCATCATCAAATCGGTTGACATGAATTTGAGCAAACTTTGGGAGCTGGTGATGGACAGGGAAGCTTGGCATGCTGCAGTGGATGGGGTCGCAAAGAATTGGACTCAACTGAGCTACTTAACTGATAAAGGTTGTTGACTTTTTATACAGAAATCTTTCACAGAACTTTCAAATATTTAAATAGGGAAACATTTGCAACATGAATATAAAAAGAATTCCTTAGTGAGATATTTTGAGCAAAAATATATTCTTTGATCCAATAAACACTTATAAAAGTTAAAATAATAGCTGGACTGTAGCCCACCAGGGTTTCTCTGTCCATGGAATTCTCCAGACAAGAATATTAAAATGGGTAGCTTCCCTTCACCAGGGTATCTCCCCGACCCAGGGATCAAACCTGGGTTTCGCTAATCTCGTGCAGAGTCTTTACTGTCTGCGCCATCAGGGAAGCCCAAAATAATATAAGGCAAAATATTAGAGATTAGATTAAATCATAATATCAGTCTTTGTAGATGTGTCTAGTGTACTAGTGTTTTGTATGTTGAACAAGTACCACTGAGAACTGATTTAAGATCTCACACCTTAATTTCAGAGAAGCCATCTGAATAAATGATTCTGGTAATCTTAGACTTCTTGAGCTTTGGTAAAGAAGAGTTCTACGAATGAGGCATTTGTTTTCATCATCATATCACCATCATCATGAATCAGTCAGGATAATTTGGCTGTTACTTTGGTTGAAACTAATAGGAACAAATTGGCTGCTTACATAAAAAGACTGTTTATTGGAAGAATATTGAACAGCTGGCAGGCTAAAAGAGGAGACCCTGATCCAGGGATGGAAGGAGTTCTCAGGTGGGGAGCAGAGGTCTAAGCAGGTGGCATTCTCTAGTAGTTTTTCCACAGTGCCTTTTGTAGAATGGCTGAAGCCATTTTCTGCTTTACTGTTACTTTAAGATTCAAATTCCAGGAACTGGGCAACTGAATAGCTTAGCCAGGAGAGCACAGAGAATCCCTGCAGATTCCTGGAGAACTATGGTTTCCACCAAAGATGTCAAGAAGTAGAATGGATACAGGTCAGCCAAAGGATACGACCTCATCTTTACACTTACCATCATTGTCACGAATATTACTTGTCATGGTTGCTTTTATTTATTTTTGGCTGTGTTGAGTCTTTGTTGCTATGCTCTGGCTTTCTCTAGTTACAGCAAGTGAGGGCTACTTTTCATTGCAGTGTGCAGGTTTCTCATTACGGTGGCTTCCCTTGTTGCAGAGCATGGGCTCTAGGCATACGTGATTCAGTAGTTGCAGCACACGGGGTCAGTAGTTTCAGAGCGCAGGCTTAGTTGCTCTATAGCATGCGGAATCTTCTTGGATCAGGGATCAAACCATCTCTGCATTGGCAGGTGGATTCTCATCCACTGTACCACCAGGAAAGTCTGCCATGATTGTTTTTATTCTTAACTGCTAGAAGGTGGTTGTTGTTGTTTAGTGGCTTAGCTGTGTCTGACTCTTTGCAACCCCATGGACTGCAGCATGCCAGGCTTCCCTGTCCTTTACTATCTCCCAGAGTTTGCTCAAACTTACACCTATTGAGTCAATGATGCCATCCAACCATCTCATCCTCTGTCACTCCCTCCTCCTCCTGCCTTCAGCCTTTCTCAGCATCAGGGTCTTTTCCAATTAGTCGGCACTTTGTATCAGGTGGCCAAAAGTATTGGAGCTTTAGGATCAGCCCTTCTAATGAATATTCAGGATTGATTTCCTGTAGGATTGACTGGTTTGCTCTCCTTGCTAGAAGGTTGAAGGAGAAGATTCATCTTTGAGATATATTTCTAAAGTATCATGTGAGGGCTCAGAGTTAAGATGGGATTTACGACTGTGTCTGAGTCAAATCATCATAAGTTCCTGGACACAGAATAGAGATATTGAAGATATGGGCCAATTTGGGACATCTGTTCAGGTGGGACAAGACACTGAAAAGTAGGACTGTCTTTCCTCATAAAGAACAATTGGTCAATATCTATCTGTCTATCTATCTATCTATAGATATATCTGAGCTTCCCCAAAAGGGTGTTATAGCCTCCTCAGAGGTATCTGTCAATAAGATGAGAAGATCTGGCTTTCTTCCTGGTCAAATGAGATCTATTTCACCATTTTACCTTGCCTCGAGCCAATGTCTCCATATCAGTATCTCATTCATTCTTTGCAGTACTTGTAAACATCACTTCACTTTTATGATCTTTGCTATCATTTATTTAAGAAGTCAATTACTATGCCTCATGCACTTCGAATATGGCTGTAGAAAGACAGGACAAGAGAGTTGTCCATCCTTTGGGGCTTGTAGAGAAAGTCATTAAACAATATTATTCACGTAATCCCAGTTTGGGGGCTTCCACAGTGGCGCAGAAGTAAAAAATCCACGTCTAATGCAGGAGACGTAAGAGACTGAAGTTTGACCCCTGGATAGGAAAGATCTCCTGGAGGAGGGTATGGCAACCTACTCCAGTATTCTTGCCTGGAGAATCTCTTAGACAGAGGAGCCTGGTGGGCTATAGTCCTTGGGTCACAAAGAGTTGGACGGGACTGAGCAACTAACACTTCAGTGTGCAAAGATGCTTTATTTTAAAGTCTGCCATTCTTGACAACCTTTCACGAAGGGATGGTGGGGGTGCGCTGGAAGAAGAGGATGTTGGTTAGTTGTGGTCTGTTTCCAGGAAAGCACTGGAAAACCATCACTCTGCCTGTCTCGTTTCAACTCAGCATTCCCTAAGCTGCAGTGACTAATCAGAGATGCAAATCACATCCCGTGTTTGAGCTGTCCTCACCCTTTCAAAACCCATTTGAAGACTGGTCACTTTTTCTCTGTTGAATGCTTAAAAAATTTTTAGAGAAACAAGTCAGGCAGAGCAGGGAATGCTGTGTATGCATATATTCCCTCTGGCCCGGGGTTTCCAGTTCAGCGGGCCAACCCTCACTTGTCATATTGAATCCTTTATTACAACAAAATATTATTTTAAAGCTGCACTAACAGTAATTAGAAGCAATTGAGTTTTATCAACTAACACAAACTGTGGGATTTCGAACTTGGATTTTAGCTGGTATTTTAATGAAGTGTGTGTTAACAACCCCAAATCTTCTGTCAGTCTGGCAGCTGAGTTGCATATACAGACCTTGGATGGAGGGACCATGTGTTAACGCTCAGAGGCGTCAGGCTCATTGCTGGCTCTGCACACCCGAACTTCGCAGAGCTGTCTCTCGGGCCCCTTTCATTTTCTCCTTCTCCAGATGACTGTCTTGACAGTCCTCAAATTGGTTCTTATAAAATCTTGGAATTAAAGATGATGGTTTCCATGTGCACATTTTAATAATAGATATGTACTTTTTATTTTTATTTTTTCATCAATGTCTAGTTTCAGCTTTAATAAGTATGATTCCTGTTTTTTCCAAGTTCCTTGCACACAATTTTATGAGATGGGTAATGTCCTGTAATCCAGTTTTCCTATCCAGATTAAAAAAGAGGGTAATATCAGATCTAGATTATTGGACTGGGTAATATCTAAATATTATCTAAGTAATTTCTAATATCAAAGCAATATCTAATAAGATTTAATGTTGAGTTTTGCACAACATTTAAAAATATTTTTGCAATGTTCCACATGTGCTCAGTCATGTCTGACTCTGTGACCCCATGGACTGTAGCCCACCAGGCTCGTCTGTCCATGGAATTTCCCAGGCAAGAATCCTGGAGTGGGTTGCCATTTTCTATTCCAGGGGATCTTCCCAACCCAGGGATAGAACCCGTGTCTTCTGCAGCTGCTGCACTGACAGGTGGATTCCTTACCACTGAGCCGCCTGGTATACTCTAATCAAGCACATTCCTTCCCTCTATTACTATTGCCTTTCCCAATAATTTTTCATTCCCCGATAATTTCTGGTATGAACTTTATTTTTTATTTATTTTTATTGGAGTATAGTTGCCTTAAAAATTAATAGAGACTTAGATGTGAGCAATGATGACTTAAATTTTATCTCAACAGTCTCATTTCAGCTTGAGATGCTAAAAGCATACATGTTCCTGAGTGTTAGAACTTATTTAGTAAGAGCTGGAAGGTTGAGAGGAGAAAAGGCTAAAAGAAAGAAAGAGAAGGATGCTCCCTGATTTGAAGCTTTTAGTGGAATACATATCTGGAGGAAGCAGAGCAGCTTCTTGTTTTGAAAGACAACCTTCTGAATTTTGGCTGAAAGATTTTCTTTTTTATAATTAATTTCTTGATTTATTTCATTTTGGCTGCTCTGGGTCTTTGTTGCTGCACACAGCTTTCTCTAGCTGCGGTGCACAGGCTTCTCTTTGCTGTGCCTTCTCTTGTTGTGGGCTCTGGGCACAGCTCAGTAGCTGTGTCCCTGTGGCATGCGGGATCTTCTCAGACTGGGAATCCAACCCATATTCCCTGCATTGGCAGCCAGATTCTTAACCGCTATGCCCCCGGGGAGCATCTAAAAGTTTTCTCAGTTGGACATTTTCAAAGGATAACCAGAAATTTACTGAAAAAGCGCACACAGTCAAGGGTGGTGCAAGTCTTCATGGCAATGCTGAGCCTTTTGTGATGAAAGGAACACTCCTATCATGATAAAACCTAGATCAGAAAAAAGTAGGTCAGATTTTTATAAATAGATTTTACCTAATCAGCATACAATTCAAGCCAAGGTAATACTTTTAACTTTTTCCTGACCAACCCCAGAAAATGTATGGAGACAGTAGATGCCATTTGACTAAAGAAGATAAGGCAGCTGTTCACTTTCTCTTGGGTTTTATTCTAGTGAAGGAAGTGACCCCAGGCTTCTCTGATCCCCACAGGAAGCTGCTCACCCTTGTGCTTACACAGCCTGCAAGTGTGAGGGCTTTCATACCTCTGGGGCCTCCCTTGACCAACAAGAAATGGGATACATGTTCCCCCATTTCATCATCTAGGCTGACTGACTGGAGACACATTTTATGACTCCTCAAATTGTCTCTTAGAATTGAGAAGCAAAAACCCCTAGTAGTGGCCAATGCAGTAACATATCCCTGGGTGGACTTGCTTCCCTGTCCACTCACTGTAAGACATCGTATCTGTGGAATCACATTCTCAACCTGTGTTAGGCTCTGTTTGCAGGGGACCTTAGGAGACAGTTGGTAGCAGGAGAGTTTCTAGAATGCTAACCTGCAGGATGGGATTTTAAGCTGTATTCCTCACCAATCAGACTATAGCAGAAACCCAGCTGCTGCTTGTGCATGAGTGATGTAACATGTTGCAACACCACAATGACCGAGACAGTAATGTCTAGTTGATGGAGATGACATGCAGGTTTATTTAAGGCTGTGGCACTGAAATGTTAGAGGGGCTATAGTACCATAAGGGTGGTGTGAGCTTGTGTGTGTTAAATTAATAGATGCTAGGGAATCAGTGGATTTGTACCAGTAGCCCACCAGGCACCTCTGTCCATGGAATTCTCCAGGCAAGAATACTGGAGTGGGTTGCTATTTCCTTCTCCAATAAGGGTGATGTAGTTGGTGGCATATATTAGCTCCATTGAAAGCTCTGAAAAGAAAAAAATAATAGGCCTTGTATGAACATCAGAGGGCCTTGATGGTGTTGATTAAGGAGACCATGTCTTCTTTAGCCAGTGGAGATCAGATCCAGGATCTAACTGTGAGGAAAATTGAACAGCAAAGAACACTGAAAGCATAGCTTTTGAAAGATGCTCCATGAAATGGAGCTCTGTAAAATGCAGAAAACCATTGACAACATTTAATCACCTTGCTGCTGCTGCTGCTATGTTGCTTCAGTCGTGTCTGACTTTGTGCGACCCCATAGATAGCAGCCCATCAGGCTCTGCTGTCCCTGGGATTCTCCAGGCAAGAACACTGGAGTGGGTTGCCATTTCCTTCTCCAATGTGTGAAAGTGAAAAGTGAAAGTGAAGTCATTCAGTCGTGCCTGACTCTTAGTGACCCCATGGACTGCAGCCTACCAGGCGCCTTCGTCCATGGGATTTTCCAGGCAAGAGTACTGGAGTGGGTTGCCATTGCCTTAGGCATGGTGAATTATCCTAATGGGCAGTGAGGCCAGAGTGATTGGCAGGATACCAGAACCAAGAGATCTGTGATAATGGCTAATAGTTCATGGCAGATAAGCTAATAGATGCTAGGGAATCAGTGGATTTGAACCAGTGAAGCTGATTGATAACTGGTGAATCAAAATTCTGCCATTAGTCACTATGATGGAAAACTGCAGACTACTGTTGCCAGACCATAGGCATGGACATTTACACTCTGGGAGGTCTCTTGGCAGCCATCTGTCTTTCCCATGGAAGCATCGCATCTGTAGCTTTTTCCCTTTAAAAGTTGAAATCATGAAGGGGAATGTATTTCTTGGGCCCTAATAGCTTGGATGGAGTATGGGGTACAAAAGACCCCGAATAGCCAAAAGAATCTTGAGACACAAGAATGGAGCTAGAGGAAATAACCTTCCTGACTTCAGACTGTATGATAAAGCTACCGTCATCAAGACAGTATGGTATGACACAAAAACAGAAATGCAGTGCAATGCAACAAGATAGAAAGCCCAGAGATAAACTCAAGCACCTATGGGCACCTATCTTTGACAAAGGAGGCAAGAACATACAAAGGAGAAAAGATAGTCTCTTCAATAAGTGATGCTGGGAAAACTGGACTGTTGCATGTAATGCAACTGAATGCAAAAGAATGAAATTAGAACACGTCCCAACACCATTCACAAAAATAAACTCAAAATGGACTAAAGAACTAAATGTAAGACCCAAAAATATAGAACTCTTAGACATAAACATAGGCAGGACACTCTTTGACATCAATCACAGGAAGATCCTCTATGACCCATCTCCCATAATAATGGAAATAAAAACAAAAATAAACAAATGGGACCTAATTAAGCTTAAAAGCTTTTTCACAGGGAAGGAAACTAAACAAAGTGAAAAAGCAACTCTCAGAATGGGAGAAAATAATAGCAAATGAAAGAACTGACAAAGGATTAATCTCCAAAATATACAAGCAGCTCATGCAATTCAATACCAGAAAAACAAACAACCCAATCAAAAAGTGGGCAGAAGACCTAAACAGATATTTCTCTAAAGAAAACACACAGATGGCTAAGAAACACATGAAAAGATGCTCAACATGGCTCATTATTGGAGAAATGCAAATCAAAATCAAAATGGTCAAGAAGGTCATCATCAAAAAATCTATAAACAATAAATACTGGAGAAGGTGTAGAGAAAAAGGAACCTTCTTACACTGTTGGTGGGAATGTAAATTGATATAGTCACTATAGAAAATAGTATGGAGATTACTTTAAAAACTAATAATAAAACTACCATATGATCCAATAATCCCACTGTGTTACTTGTTCAGTCGTGCCCGACTCTTTGCGGCCCCATGGACTACAGCCCACCAGGCTCCTGTGTCCATGAGATTTTCCAGGCAAGGATACTGGAGTGGGTTGCCATTTCCTTCTCCAGGGGATCTTCCCAACCCAGGGATTGAACCCAGGTCTCCTGCACTGCAGGCAGATTCCACTACTGGGCATATATTCTGGAGAAACTATAATTGAAAAAGACACGTACCCCAGTGTTCATCACAGCACTGCTTACAATAGCTAGGACATGGAAGCAACCTAGATGTCCATTGACAGATGAATCGATAAAGAAGCTGTGGTACATATACAAAATGGAGTATTACTCAAGCACAATAAGGAACAAATTTGAGTCAGTTTTAGTGAGATGGATGAAGCTAGAGCCTGTAATATACAGTGAAGTAGGTCAGAAAGAGAAAATATCATATGTTAACACGCATATATAGAATCTAGAAAGATGGTACTGATGAGCCTACTTGCAGGGCAGCAATGGAGATACAGACAGAGAGAACAGACTGTGGACACAGTGGGAGAAGGAGAGGGTTGGATGAATTGAGAGCCTTGAAATGTATACACTGCCATATGTAAAACTAGATAACCAATGGAAATTTGCCATATGACACAGGGAGCTCAAATCAGGTGCCCTGTGACAACCTAGAGTGGGGCGGGGGATGGGGTGGGAGGTAGGAGGGAGGCTCAGGAGGGGACATATACACCTATGGCTGATTCATGTTGATATACAGCGGAAAGCAACACAATATTGTAAAGCAATTATCCTCCAATTAAAAATAAATTTAAATTAAAAATAGAATTAGGATACAAAAAAGAAATGCAGATGATGACTACAGCCATGAAATTAAAATTGCTCCTTGGAAGAAATGCTATGACCTACCTAGACAGCAAATTAAAAAACAGAGACATTACTTTGCCAACAAAGGTCCGTCTAGTCAGGGCTATGGTTTTTGCAGTAGTTGTGTATGGATGTGAGAGTTGGACCATAAAGAAAGGTGAGTGCCAGAGAATTGATGTTTTGAACTGCGGTGTTGGAGAAGACTCTTGAGAGTCCCTTGGGCTACAAGGAGATCCAATCAGTCCATCCTAAAGGAAATCAGTCCTGAATATTCATTGGAAGGACTGATGCTGAAGCTGAAACTCCAATACTATGGCCACCCAATGCAAAGAATGGACTCATTGGAACAGACCCTGATGCTGGGAGAGACTGAAGGCAGGAGGAGAAGGGGACGGCAGAGGATGAAATGGTTGGATGGCATCACCGACTCAATGGACATGAGTTTGAGCAAGCTCTGGGAGTTGTGGATGGACAGGGAAGCCTGGCATGCTGCAGTCCACGGGGTCGCAAAGAGTTGGACATGACTGAGTGACTGAACTGAACAAAAAAGAAAACAAAAGTTATATAATAGTGATAAAAAACAAAACACACACAAAAACGTAGAGAGTGCTGGTTCAGCCACTGTAGTGTGAGATGATGGCAAAGCAGAGTTAACACTGAAATAAACACTGGGGAGTTGTTTTAAGTGTGTCTCAATGATTTGGAATGAAGAATTAAAATGACCCAGACAGCGAAAGGTACAAATAGAAATTTTACCAATTCACGCAAAAAAGAAAAAATGTAAATAGTTAATAAACATTGAGAAAAATATAAATTAAAGAACCCCACAATGGGTGCAGTTTTGATCCCTGGTTGGATAAACTTAGCATGCTGCATGGTACAGCCAAAAGAAAGCAGCTTTCATTGGTTTCCCTTGGTAAAAACTCCAAATTTAATGAGTAATGAGACACCATATTTTGACCTATTAATTAAAGTTTTAAAAAAAGGATTTCAGTTGTAGGCAAGGGTTACTCATCTATTACTGACGGGATATAAATTACCATACACATATGTAGAAGAAGTTTACGGTATGTATTAAGATCATATGAATGTTCAGATATTTTGTCCTTAATTTCAAATCTAGAAATGTGTCTTAAGGCAATCATCTGAAATGTGAATAAAAATTCTTATGTATCATTATTTTATAACTTTTATTGAGTGCTTGGGCTTCTCTCATAGGTCAGTCAGTAAAGAATCTGCCTGCAAGGCAGGAGACCTGGGTTCAACTCCTCATGTGGGAAAATCCCCTTGAGAAGGAAATGGCAACCCACTCCACTATTCTTGCTTAGAGAATCCCATGGACAGAAGAGCCTGGCAGGCTACAGTATATGGAGTCGCAAAGAGTTGGACACGACTCAGTGACTAACACATTTTATTGATTGCTTACTATGTACCAGGCAAATATAAATACTAGTACTAATATATTTAGTGTTAATGACTAACAGTAAACGTGTGTGTTAGTCACTCAGTCATGTCTGACTCTTTGTAACCCCATGGACTGTAGCCTGCCAGGCTCCTCTGTCCATGGGATTCTCCAGGCAAGAATACTGGAGTGGGTTGCCATTTCCTTCTCCAATTTA
Source organism: Budorcas taxicolor (assembly GCF_023091745.1). Taxonomy (NCBI): domain Eukaryota; kingdom Metazoa; phylum Chordata; class Mammalia; order Artiodactyla; family Bovidae; genus Budorcas; species Budorcas taxicolor. The sequence continues at coordinate 98,959,479 of NC_068915.1, read as the reverse complement.
ATTCAATGTCCACAGCAAAATAATGCTATAGGTGTTTTTATTGTATCCATTTACAAATAATCAAGGCTCAGAGGTTATATCAATTTCCCAAATTTATAAAGCTAGCAAGACACACAAGGTTATTGTCTCTCTAAGATATGAAAAAAATTATGTCCCATACAAACAGTGAAATATGCAGCTGTTTGAAATAATAATTATAAAGAACTTTGATATCAGGCTAAGTAAAAATAGAATGTAAAACATATTTTCAAATATGTAAATAAAGCATATTTTTAAAGAACTGGGAGGGATAGATTATACATTATCAGCAGGGTTATTCCGGGTGGTGAAATTTGAGTGATTGTTTTCTGATGTTGGATGACCTTTCTGTACTTCTCACTTTTTTTTTTTTTTTTTTTGCTACAAACTTGCATAATTTGTCCAAGGAAAAAACTTTTAAAATATTCACTGGTTGTGGACATCTTTCATCTAAAAGACAGGATACAGTCTGGAGGTTATTGTGTGCAGGTCTGTCATGTGCTAAATTTTCTTTGAAATTACCAAAGCCAGTTTCTGACCTCACCTATCTTTCAAAATATTTAAAAGCTAAGTCTCTTTCTTTTCTTTCTTTCTTCCCTTTCTCTCTTTCTCTTCCTTTTTTTATTTTTATTTTTTTGGCTGAGCAGCCCAGCCTGTGGGATCTTAGTTTTCTGACCAGGGATCAAACCTGCATCCCCTGCAGTGGAGGCGAGGAGTCTTAACCACTGGACCACCAGAGAAGTCCCTCTTTCTTTTTCCCTTCCTCCCTCCCTCCCTCCCTTCCTTCCTACTCTCTCTTTCATCTGTCTTCCTGCCTTTTATTCAGCCAGTAAAATTCTCTCATACAGAAACTTCTACTCACCAAATTGTATCACTCAGCTAAAACATAACTTGAGAAAATTCTATCTGATAAAGGGCCCTTCGGAGGAAAAAAAAAAAATCTGCCTACAATAGGGATTTTAAACTGACGTGTCATGTGAAAATGATCTTTTGGATTTCAGCACCATCACAAAAATACATGATTTAAGTAGGATGCCTTTTTTTTCTCTCTCTCTCTTTTCCCCAGTAGAATTATCATAGCCTTTCACAGAGCACTTCAGAGGCCGTTACCTTCTCCCTCATTTACACACAGCTTCTCTCTCTTTCTGTTGTATTTTGCATCTCTTAACCCAGTGGAGTGTTCTCAGACAAAGGCTGCCTGGAAGCTGGGGCCCACTTGGTGGCCAGCTCTGTGGCATTCATGGTCTGTATTGTTTTTGAAGGCCATCTGCCTGTCATTTGTTTGCTGATTGAGTTAGTGCACCTAATAATATTTTTTTATTGGGCTGTGCTAGCCAATGAAAAGGAAATTATACACTCAACAGATGGGTCACAAACCTTTCCACCTTAGTGCAGCTACTCCTCCAGTTAGTTAAAAGCCAGCATGAGAGCAGATTATAAGTGGAATAATAGCCTTTTTATAAAAGGTTTTCACAGTGGTTAGTGGTCGTGGTGCCAAACATGATGACATTAGAGTTTCCCCTCTTTGTTGTCTAGATTTTCCCTGTAAGAAGAATTTGAGCAATGAGGGATGCGGAAGCGAAGAGAAGAAAACCAGCTGAGAATTGAGAGGACCAGAGTGTGGACCATATACAGAAGGATCGCATTAGCTCACTATCACTTGTGTTATCGGTAAATAAAGCACAGCGTGTGTCCCAAGAGGGGCTGCGTGCTGTGGCCCTGCCTTTACTTGGGTGGGTGCAGCAAACTCTATCACAAAAGAAAGCGCAAATAGCCTTATTTTTTGTACAAGTGCATGCTAAGTCACTTCAGTCGTATCCGACTTTTTGTGACCCTATGGACCACAGCCCACCAGGCTTCTCTGTCCATGGGATTTCCCAGACAAGAATACTGGAGTGGGTAGCCATTCCTTTCTCCAGGGGATCTTCCCAACCCAGGGATTGAACCTGTATCCCTTATGTCTCCTATATTGAAGGAGGGTTCTTTAACACTAGCGCCATCTGGGAAGCCCTATTTTTTTTTTTTAATACAAGTACAACAATGGAGAAACTGAGGCTTATGAGCCCTGAACATCATGTAAATGAACAACAAAATCCGTTTCTCCGTGGCTTGACAATGATCCTCCCTTAGACAACACCCTGCCCTTGGAAACTGTTCCTCCTGAGTTCACATCATGAGCTCACATCACATTTGCCCTAAAGAGGAAGTGAACTTCCCTGGCTCAGATGCTATTAAGTCAGTTGGAGCTGTGTTCAAAGAGCATGAGAGCAAGTCTCTTCAGGAAGAATCATGATGCAAAGGGTTATTTTACTTGTGTTTGAACAAGAAAGTTGCCTCTCCCACCAGTAACTACAGTGACAGACTTTTCAGTTTTGCAGGGGATAGACTTCATTTTTGAATACTTGTAATTATGCTTCCCTGGTGGCTCAGTGGTAAAGAATCCACCTGCCATTACAGGAGACATGGGTTCGATTCCTGGATCGAGAAGATCCCCTGGAGAAGGGAATGGCAACCCACTCCAGTATTCTTGCCAGGAGAATCCCATGGACAGAGGAGCCTGGGGGGCTACAGTCTATAGGGTCACAAAGAGTCAGACACAACTCAGTGACTAAACAACAATAACAATACAGGAGAAAGTATGTATTGAAAAGACCTGACTTATTTTCTTTTAGAAACAGATTCTGCTTTAGTGCATCAAATAAAACAAAACAAAACTGGAGAGCAGATTGAGCACTTTGTGAATCACTCTTTTAATTGTGCATGTGAATTACTAGATCATTTTCTCCCTGTAGTCTTCTTTGCCTCATCTTAACTTCAAACTGCAAATGGATTCTTAGCAGTATATTGGAATGGCCAAAAAGTTCATTTGGGCCTTTCCATATCATCTGGAAAAATCCAAATGAACTTTTTGGCCAACACAATCCTTGCTTTGATTTTGGCATAAGGAGACCCTGTGTGTTCCTGAGGGTGGTGGGTGGAAGTGATGGCTGCATGGATATGGATGGGGAAAGATTTGGAGGGGATGGAATCGCTGGGCCCATGAACAGGGAGAAGAAAAACCAGGTATTGCTAAGAACCTTTCCTTCAAAAGCAATGGTCTTTAACTTTTTTCAAGTTGACGAACATCAACAAGACATTTTAATATGACTCGTGGGCTTTGTTCAGCATTCTAAATCCGTCTGTTAATGATTTTTCCAGAGTTTATCTGATACTAAAGTTTTCCAGAGATTTTGTTTCTTCCTTTAGGGATCACTGAGGAATTCTGGAGAGATCTTGAGATGATGGGTAACCTGGGAGTGGAGAGGGAGTGAGGATCTAAGGAGTGAGTTTCCTACGATTCTTGGTCACTCTCATTCTCTTTGCCAGATACGTCCCAGTGTAACCAGATGTTTGCCCAGATATGGTGGCATTGGAACAAGTGTAGCCCCTCAAATTAACCTCATGAGATCCCTGCTACCCTCTCCAGGTCATCCTGCAAGCTGCTGATGCCTTAATTCTCAAACTTGAAGAATGAGTCTCTAGTCAGTTTTGCCTTATTTTAAAATGCATTGTTCAGGGAGTATTTTTACTTATAACTTCATCAGTCCTTTGTGCCTAGATGGGAATGACTTTAGGGATATATTCTTGATTTTTTTTTTGCAAATATTTATTTAATTATTTAGGCAGCACCGGGTCTCAGTTGTAGCACACGGGATCTTTAATATACAGCATGCGGGATCCAGTTCCCCAACCAGGGATTGAACCCAGAACCCCCCTCCCCGTACTGCGAGCTCAGTGTCCCAGTCAATGGACCACCAGGAAAGTACCATCCCTGGATTTTATGAAGGGTATGTATGCTTTCAGGAGCACACTGGAAGCTTTAGAAAATGGGAGAGAGCCTTAGGAAAGTGAGTGGGCAATAGACCAGGAAGGAGAAGATGCTAAAACTGAGCAGACGCCTTTAAAGCTTGCTCTCTTCTCATTAAGACCTAAAAGGAACGTTTAAGATGAATTCATCTTTAAGGATCTATTGGCAAGTCGGTCCAGAGAAACATTTCAACATTTAAGATTGCTTAAAATCCCCAAAGCCTTCTGAATCGGTTATGACTTTCTTTCATCACATAATCTGCATCCTGACCTAGCTTCACCGGCAGGTGACTCAGAGGCAGATGTGTCCAGAAAGGGGACCAAACACAGTAAAATCCCCACGCTTTCTGGCTTCTCCCCCCAGGGGTCTGCACCCCACCAAGGCTGCCCCTGCCTCCTCCCCTCACCAACACTCAGCGTCTCCCACTGCAAGCCCCCCGCACTAGCATAGATCAAGTTAGGAAACCGCTTCCCTCTCCACTTCACACCCAGCTCTCCTTTTCAGCTTCATGTGGCTGGGATTTAATTCTGAGCAGGATTTAAATAAAATCAGAATCTCTCGGGGCCAGAGGAGATGTGTTTGCTGGGAAATGGAATTCGTCGTCTGGGTCACTTGCTAGTTAGCCCCATATCCCGCCGGTGATGGCACCCGGGGAAAGGAGACGCAGCCGCACTCTCGCCCCCTCTCCACACCACTCAGGCACCTTCCAGAGGAAGAAGTTGGGGGAGGGGGACGAGCCCGTGGTTAAAGGAAGGAACGGAAGTGGCTCTCTCCTCTCCATGTTTAATTACTAACTTGAATGCCTTTTGGCATTGAAACATCTCTATATTTTAGGCGGTGGAGGGCGGGGGGAAAGGGTCTCCAGCTTACATTAAAAATTAACAGTGACACCTCTTAGGTGGGGCACACAGGCTTGGAATGAACCAAGGCACACACAAAAAACCTAAAGGAAAGAGAGGACTTATTGAAAAAAAGATATCGTGGGACGTTCCAGAAACCAAGAGCAGGAAATGTAGGCGGGCCTTACACCCTAAAGGGTGGAGCGGGTCAAGCTGTCCCTTTTTCCGCTTTCCTCTGCCGCAGTCAGTTCTCCCTTCATCTCTGCAAACTTGTGTCTTTGCAGTCTCTTAATTCTTACTCTCCATGAATTATGTTACGCATTACCTTTTTTACTTTTTTGCCACACATTCTGGAAGAGATCTGATGGGCTCAGTTTGTCCTTCTTGGTGAGTATTCACTCCTGGTCCACTTGTCTGTTGCCAACAAGTGTGATTAGCACAAACATGACTGCTCACAAGGATGATGGATGAAGCCATTTCCAAAAAAAAATAATGGATAGTGGGTCTGGCAAATATGTTTACTATAGCCACCAAACCAACGATTCTTTCCTGGAAACATGCCTAAGTAGTGTCCTTGTGCTCAGCAGCTTCAGTCGTGTCTGACTCTTTGACCCCATAGATTGTAGCCCACCAGGCTCCTCTGTCCATGGGATTTTCAAAGCATGAACACTGGAGTGGACTGCCATTTCCTTCTCTAGGGGATCTTCCCCACCCAGGGATCGAACTCAGGTCTCTTATATCTCCTGCATTGGCAGGCAGGTTCTTTACCACTAGCACCACCTGGGAAATCCATGTCTACTCAAAACATGATAATCTTAGATTAAAGGGATTATCTGTTTAGCTCAGAAAATGGTTTGAGAGTGTTCACCTATTTTTAAGTTCGAGTAAGAATGGATTTCCATGTTGATAGTCTTAGCACAGCCAAGTGAAAAATCAAAAAGATTTTTGACACATGTATTATCTTCCTATGAAATGAACGTTTTTTTACATTCAGAAATTCAAGGTTTATATTCCCACAATTTCTTGTACATAATTTATGTTGATCTCTAGGCTCTTGTATAGTTCTTTAACACATGTGATTTAATTTTAATTTTTATAACAACCTTGAGGCTATTTTTCCCCATTTTGAAGATGAGAAAACTGATGTTCAGATACAGTAATCCAATGGTTCCCAACCTTGGGCCTTGAGCTTTAGTTATTTTTACTATGTCCAGAGACTTAATGGAAATCACAGATTCACCCTCAGTCAAGCTGTCTAAGAGAATTACAACATCAACTTTCATTGTTTTAAAACTGCTCATTATGGTAACATGGTCATCTGTCTGAAATATTCATTGGATTAAATATAGATCATTTATGAAGGAAAAAAATAGCACAAAGATTTAATTTTCTACCTTGGAAACATTGTGTTTGATAGACCTAATCTTTCAAAGCTGTGGCCAAGGAAAAAGAAAGTAATAAAGGGAGTTCTTGCTGAAGAAGTTCAGTTCAGTTCAGTCACTTAGTCGTGTCCGACTCTGCAACCCCATGGACTGCAGCATGCCAGACTTCCCTGTCCATCACCAACTCCCAGAGCCTGCTCAAACTCATGTCCATCAAGTCGGTGATGCCATCCAACCATCTCGTCCTCTGTCCTCCCCTTCTCCTCCCACCTTCAGTCTTTCCTAGCATCAGGGGCTTTTCCAGTGAGTCAGTTCTTCTCATCAGGTGGCCAAAGTATTGGAGCTTCAGCTTCAGCATCAGTTCTTCCAATGAATACTCAAGAGTGATTTCCTTTAGGATTGACTGGTTTGATCTCCTTGCAGTTCAAGGGACTCTCAAGAGTCTTCTCCAACACCACAGTTCAGAAACACCAATTGATGAAGAAGGTCTTAAATGCCAGAGTAAGTTTCACTCACAAGGTCTTCTAATACCTGGTCCCACTGGCTTTTCACTATATGGCGCTCTGTACAAGCTGAGCTAGGATCAGTTCCTCCCACTGCTTAAAGGGAAGAGAATCTCTCTCATGTATGTTTCTTTTCGTAGGAAGAAGGGTCACTAAAATACCCTGTATGAACCCAGGTTCAAGTTTTATTGCATGGACTCTGGTATAGTCAGCCATTGTTTTTGTAGCTGATGTTAAAGTCCAAGGACATAGCTAATAACCAGATTCTTTTAGAAACAAATGACTGGATATACTCCATTCTTATAACAACCAGACAGCGGTAAAGTAAACCTCACCCAAACAAAAGAAAACACATTTTAAATGTCCATAGAGACACAGCCACAAAGAAGTTATGCTCACTTTAACAACTTCAGCCCCAAGAAACCTGGTACCTTTCACAGTCATGGACTCATTTAAATGGGGGTTTCAAGAAAAAAGGCTAAAATAAACATTAAGTGAATCCATTTCCCTCCAACCCCCACTCCCCACAAAAGGAGGTAAAACAGTCCTAGTGAGATGGAAGTAAAAGGATATTAACAAAAATACAAAGATAAATATGAAAAAAAGAGGAATTTTGTTATTTTTTGTTAAGGGGTGAAGGAAGAGAGGGGAGACGAGATCTCTCTTGGCCTGAAGCCAGGAAACTTAAGATAAAACTTTTCTTCCCTTTTGCAGAAAAAGAAATGCTCTTTAACAAAGAAAAATGTCACCCGAATCTGAAATAAGAGCAGCCCAACCATGTTTATCTTTGACTTGGGATGCTGACATCAACAATGGTGTTCGCCTGTTAACCTGGTGCCCTTATCAAAATAGAGGAACATTTTAATCACTTTGTTCCTACTTTTATCTTGGATTAGCCCCATTTTTAGCTTTGGTGAACTTGAATAAAAGAAAAAGCATGCAGAAATTTAACAAGAGTTATGAATACCTCTTACAAGACCAAAATCCATTATGTAAATCCTGATTTGGGCTCCCTGTCAAAAAATATCTTTAGGACCCTTAAGTTATTCCAATAACATCTGCATAATATACTTTAAACACTAAATGTTCTAAGAGGTTATTGGGGACTTTTTAAAAATCTCAAAACAGTTCTTAGTTTATAATGTTGGTTAGTTTATAACAATTAACAAAATAAATATGCTTGCCAGTCTACCCAGGAAACCAAATATAAGACAAATAAATGAACACGATCAGTAAATTCATCTTCTGGATTTATGAGTTTATAGGGAAAGCTTGAAATGTTTTCAATTTTTTAATTCCCACAAAAGTGAATAGTGCTGCAATAAAACCTCAAAACAATTGATGTTTTAAGAAATGAGGCGTTGCTGCTAAACTTCCTACTACTAATTTAACACAGATTTCAAGCTGAAATCAAGACAATATGCTTTCTTCAGCTGTGTTTATGTGACTTCCCACATCCCTGTTAATTCTCTTTTGGCTTTCATGTAGAAGTTTTTGGAAGAAAGCAAGCCCAGGGCTTCATCCATCCACCGTAAAAGGATCAGGTGTTCCAGAACGCATCGAATGGAATAACAGCACCTATATTTCTTGTTTAATAAATATCATGAGAGGAGTAAACAAATGCTACATAAGAGAACTTCTAGTAATTTGAACCGGATATCTCTGTTTGCCACATAAATCTTAATAACTTATCAAAAATCTCCTTGTGCCGAAGACAGTTTATTCTTTACATTTCAACTAAGACAGGATGTGTTTAGGTGGCCTAATCAAAAGCCTGAAGGGATACTGCAGAAAAAGAGTTTTGATTTCTGGATTCTGTCTTTACCACAACTTCTTTGACACACTGTCTCCCTCCAGCACATAAATAGAAAACCCTTCACTCCTGGTGACTGTGCATCAATGCATGCGACTCAGCAATAGGCAGCAGTAAACACGAATTTGATCCGTTCCCGCTCCCTGCTCCACCTCCCGCGCTGCGCCACGTCATTGTCCTGTAGGGGACGCAGTGGTTATTTGGAAGAGCCAGGAGGCTGTTTCAAGCGTGTGTGATCTCATAGTGATCCTCTCACTTGCAGTGAGGAGTTGAGTCCAGTTAGTCATTCTTTTTGAGACTGTGTGTTATTTCACATGTTATTTGTTATTTGTGCCTCAGTTTCTGCTAGGTGCAACAGGGCTGACAAATATACTCACCTCATCTGCATTAGATGGATAGAAGGGGGTAAAGCTGAGTTGTCAAACTTGTTCAGATCAGGATCGACTTCTGGGCACTCTCCAAGATGCCCAGCTTAGGGTAGATATGACACTTGTGAGCTTGGGCTCACCCGGAAGGAGAAGGACACACACGTGGGGATGAGAATTGCCCTGCATGGCTGGTTCACCATTCTGAGGACTCTTTGCTCCTCTCTGGCTATCTGTTGTAACTTAGGATGGTGGCTCAGATGGTAAAGCGTCTGCCTGCAATGCGGGAGACTCGAGTTCGATCCCTGGGTCGGGAAGATCCCTTGGAGAAGGAAATGACAACCCACTCCACTACTCTTGCCTGGAAAGTTCCGTGGATGGAGGAGCCTGGTAGGCTACAGTCCGTGGGGTTGCAAAGAGTTGGACACGTCGGAGCGACTTCACTTTCAGGACTTTCTAACTCTTCATAGGACAGTAGGAATCTGGCTTGCAAATGCCAAAGCCGGACCCTTTCCAGAGCTCACATTCATACTGAGTTTCTTTCTTTTCTTTTTTTCTTTTTTTTTCTTTCCTCTCTCTCTCTTTGCAGAGGAAGGTGCTGTACTCAGGCCTTGACTTGGATTGGACCCCAAAGCAAAAGAAGTTTTGCAGCTTAACAAATCTCTGGCCTTGTTTGTGGCTAGAATGATCCAAAGGTGGGGGGAGGTGGTGGGCGGGGAGGTTCAGGAAGGAAAAGTATCAAGAACCAGTGATCAAAAGAGAGTCGCAAGCAGAGAGCCCCAAATGGAGACCCCTTTGGCTTGGAGGAGCAGGCAGTCAGCTGTGGCTTGTCCTCCCCATAGACAGATTCTCGGTGCTTTCCGAAAGTGACCATGTGCAGCACAAATCCATCCGCGTTTTCAGTGAGAGCAGCCAGCACCTTGGAAGCGAAGGGGCGACGGGCAGCGACAGATGGAGGGCTTCAGAGGCGGGCGGCGGCCTTTATTCCCAGATGAAGGCTCCCTCTTGTGTGAGTGTCGAGCGGCCATCTCCACTTAAACAATCCCTTTGCAGTGAATGGTTGTACGACACATAACACCTCCTTTGTCTACCAGCCTTTCCAAAGCTCTCTGCCTGTCTGCTCTCTGCCTGTGCATTTTTATGGTGACGATCAACACAATTCCTCTCTCCAGAGACACCCCAACTTGGTTGAAAGGGTGGCCTTTTTCCATTGAAAACTAGGTTTTCTTGGGGGAATTGAAAACTAAAGGGAGTCAGAGTGAATTGATTCAGCCTTTAACAATGAATTTAGTCTATTTACGGCGTTGGGAAGTTAGAAATTTCATCTTTATGACTTTAGAAAGTCATAGTAACGACATGAAAAGGAGATAACAGAAAAGGATGAGAGACGAGAGAAAATAGATGTTGGGGTAAATTTGAGAGTTTCTTTAGGTGTCCAATTTTATTTTATTTTTGCATCTAAATTGAATACTGTCTTTGCAATTTTGGTTTCGCTTTTCTTTGGAGAGGTTTGAAAGTGTCTCATTCTGTTTTGTCCCTTCACGTGGATGAGATCTCAGGCACGATCTTGAATGACAATGTTTCTGCCACGTTGGTGGGGGGGGGGGCAAGTTAAGGTACAGAGGATCTCTCCCCACCTGACAGCAGTCTCTATCCCCCACTGCTTCTGCACCCCAAGGTCCTGCCACAGAGGTACCTACAGCCAGAACAACACATACCATTACACAGGAGCTCTGGTGGAAGCTGATTCTGTCAGAATAATCTGGCAATCTGCTTGACTTTTGTTTATTTATTATTCATTGCAAAAATAAAACATAGTTAATTTAAAATGTTGTGTTAGTTTCAAGTGTATGACAAAGTGGTTCAGTTGTACCTAAATATATTCCTTTAAAGAGTCTTTTCCATTATAGGTTATTGCAAGATATTGAGTATACTTTTCTGTGACTGTGAGTCTATTTTAGAAATAAGTTCATTTGTATCATATTTTTAGATTCTATATATGAGTGATATCATATCTGTCTTTATCTGACTTACTTGACTTACTATGATAATCTCTAGGTCTATCCATGTTGCTGCAAATGGCATTATTTCATTCTTTTTCATGACTGAGTAATATTCCATTGTATATATTTACCACAGCTTCTTTATCCTTGAATCTGTTGTTGGGTACTTATGCTTTCATAGCTTGTCTATTGTAAATAATGCTGCTGTGAACACTGGGATGCACATATCTTTTCCAATTAGAGTTTTCATCTTTTCTAGATATCTGCCCAAGAGTGGGTCTTGAACTTTAGATACAAAAGAGAATGCTAGTACTTGAGGACCTGCTGCAGCTGCTGCTAAGTCGCTTCAGTCGTGTCCAACTCTGTGTGACCCCATAGACGGCAGCCCTACTTTGTGTCTATTAGCACTGACATTTTCCAAAGAGATTAAATGAGATAATTATTCAACAACATATGAGGGATATTTTCTCTCCATTTTCACAGATGAGGAAAGAGGCTCAGAAGTTCAAATGCTTTAATTTTAGATGTGAAAATATAAATATCAAATGGTCTTTTGAATCCCAAATCTCCCCTTTCCAACTTAAATTATTTTTAAAAACACATGAACCATGAATAAATGAAGTAAATAAGTAAGTAAATTCATATACAAATACACTTAATTTAATATTTTGTGCATGTCTCTGCTTTGTTTGCATATTAGGTGAAGTAAGATTAGTGTGTGCCTTAAATTGAGACTTAAAAAAGAAAACTGGAAAATGGTCATTGCTCCCCACCAAGCTTTGATGAGGAATAATTTATATACAATAAAATTCAGTGATTTTAAGTGAATTTTGGCAGTAGTAATGGTTATGTAACAATCACTTCAATCAAGTTATAGTATATTTCGAGGACTTCCTTGATGGTCCAGTGGTTAAGACACTGAGCTCCCAATGCGAGGGACCCAGGTTTGATCCCTGGCTGGGCAACTAAGATTCCACAAGCCACAGCTAAGCCTGTGTGCTGCAGCTACTGAGCCCTCAGGCCACAAGGAAGACCCAACACAGCCAAACTAAATAAGTAAATACAATAAAATTATTTAAAAAACATAAAATATTTCCATCTCTCTAAGACATTACCTTATGCCTCTTTGCAGCTGACCCTCTGGCCCACAACCACTATTCCACTTAATTTTTTCACCAGTCTTTTCCAGCTTCTCTTTCCTGCCCCAGTACCTTTGCACCTCCTGTTCTCTCTGTGAGAAGGACCCTCTCTCATATCATGCACTTCTCTTTCCTTGGCTCTTATCTGCTCATATTTGAGCTTAACTGACATTTCTTTAGAGAATTGTTCATGATCTTATTTCCCTAAAATATCCAAACTGAAAGATGTCTTTCAGTTATTTCATTTATAGCGCTTATGTCTTTCTCTCCATGTCGCATAATATATGTGCCTATTTTGGAGGTATTCATTTGTTTACTATCTTTCTCTGTCACTATACTTTGTTTCATGAATGCAGGGAAAACATCTATTTTGCTCATCATATCTTCAGTTCATTGACAATCACTTCACTCATACATCAGGTATATTCTTAGAACAAAGCTGGTGGACATAACATATTTTTTAAATGAATTAATTAAATAAATTGCTTCATATATATAAAATTCTGTCAAGTCTTTCATGGTGCCAGTGGAAATGGCATCTCGTTGTCATCCCTGGCTGTTTATTTGAGTCCCTCCTACTCTGTGCCTGGGGTGCTCAAGATGCAGCTTTCAGTTCAAAACCTCTGGGATTCAGTCAACCTGAGATTTTTAGCCAGCACAATCAAAAAGAAAAATTACGCCATTAGCTAGCACACCTGAGTCATAGATTAATAAGGAGTACCACTTTATAAACTGCCAGGAGATGAGGCAGGAAGGCAAGGGAGAAGCAAAATGTGGAGACAGTTAGGACTATGTTCCTAACTTTGGTTGCTCAAGGTATGGCTTTGACTGCTCATTTGTTATTGTTATTACTTACATTGCCTTTTTAAATTGAAGGATGGTTGCTTTACAATGTTGTGTTAGTTTCTGCTGTACATCAAAGTGAATCAACGATATGTATACACATATCCCCTCCCCTTGAACTCCCACATACCACCCCGTAGGTCATCACAGAACACTGAGCTGAGCTCCTTGTGCTATATAGGGGCTTCCCAACTAGCTAGCTATTTTACACTGGAAGGCAATGGCACCCCACTCCAGTACTCTTGCCTGGAAAATCCCGTGGACGGAGGAGCCGGATAGGCTGCAGTCCATGGGTTCACTAAGAGTCGGACACGACTGAGCGACTTCACTTTCACTTTTCACTTTCATGCATTGCAGAAGGAAGTGGCAACCCACTCCAGTGTTCTTGCCTGGAGAATCCCAGGGAGGGGGGAGCCCGGTGGGCTGCCATCTATGGGGCTGCACAGAGTCGGACACGACTGAAGCGACTCAGCAGCAGCAGCAGCCTCTTCCCTCACTGTGTCCATGTGTCCTTTCTCTACATTTGCATCTCTATCACCGTCCTGCAAATAGACTCATCTGATTCCACATATATCCTTTCGTATGTGATATTTGTTTTTTCTAATGTATTTCACTCTGTATGACAGACTCCAGGTCCATTCACATCTCTACAAGTGACCCAGTTTCGTTTCATTTTATCGCTAATATACTAATGTATTTATGTACCACATGTGCTTTTTTCCATTCATCTGTCACTGGACATTTAGGTTGCTTCCATGTCCTGCCTATTGTAAATAGTGCTGCAATAAACATTGGGGTATAAGTGTCTTTTTTGGCAGGATAGTTTTTTTCAAGGTATGTGCCAAGTAGCGGGATTTATTTAGACTGGAAATCTAAGGAGGGCTGTGGGGGTGGTGGGAGAGGAGGAAACAGGGGAAGTGGTGTGGCTTAGGATTTGGGGTGTGCTGCCATAAAACCCTTATTTAGTGATGATGACAGTGATGATAATGTTGGTGGAAGTGGGGAAGCAGGGGTGGCAGTGGAAAGAACAGTTACACTAACATGTATGTACTTGACATGTTAGAAACCCTTCTCCATCCAGTGCATCCCCGTGTTTTATCATCTCCCTCCTCCCACCAACAGGGTGCTCTGACTTCCGTTTTCATGATCCAGGTCAGACCTTCCTAGAGGACTAAGCTGGCGGTAAAGTCGGGGTGAGAAGTGGACACCATGGGCATCAGACCTACCATCTTCTCTGTCCTGGGACCAGCAGTGGAGGAAACCCTCTTTGGGTTTACAGCAGCTTGTCCTTTTGGCTGTGGTCAGAGAATTGGGATCATCATTATAATTATTATGACCCAGGCGCTTTCACAAATCGCTAGAGCTGAGTATAAAAGTGAAGGTGATGTGGTGGGAGGAAGTATACCTATAAAACTGTGCCCAGAACAATAAATCAGCCCAGGGTGACCTCAACATTGTAACTCATGCCAGGACTTTGGTCCTCGAGGAGACTGGAGTCTTTTATAACAGAGAGCTGGGCCTGGGTTGCTTCTGGCTGGTTGTTCTCTGTGAGGTTGAGTAGGGCACTGGTGCCTGTGAGCTGTAGTTCAGACCCTTGGAACGGCCGTCTACCCACATTACTTCGTTTCTTTCACCTGGCTGTGGGAAGCTCCTTCCCATTTAGTAGGTTACAGCCCAGAACAACCATTTTCTCAGTGTGTTTAAAGTGTGAACCTACTCCTTTTATAGAAGATTTTATAGAAGATCCCTTTAATGGCTGGGCTTCCCTGATATCTCAGTTGGTAAAGATTCTGCCTATAATGCAGGAGACCCCAGTTGAATTCCTGGATGGGGAAGATCTTCTGGAGAAGGGTTAATCCACTCATTCCAGTGTTCTTGGGCTTCCCTTGTGGCTCAGCTGGTAAAGAATATGCCTGCAATGTGGGAAACGTGGGTTCAGTCCCTGGGTTGGGAAGACCCCCTGGAGAAAGGAAAGGCTAACCACTCCACTATTCTGGCCTGGAGAATTCCATGGACTGTATAGTCCATGGGGTCGCAAAGAGTCGGACATGACTGAGCGTCTTTCACTTTCACTTCACTTTAGTGGCTAGCAGCTACTATTACCTTGGTGACTCACCCAAGCTCAGGGCTGAAGATACCCCATGGACTGTAGCCTGCCAGGCTCCTCTGTCCATGGGATTCTCCAGGCAAGAATACTGGAGTGGGTTGCCATTTACTTTTCAGGGGATCTTCCTAACCCAGGGATTGAATGCAGGTCTCCTCCATTGCAGGCGAATGCTTTGCCATCTGAGCCACCAGGGCAGCCCATCTATGCACTGATGCCTCCCAGACGTATAGATCCAGCCCAGACCCCTCCCCCGAATGCATGCTGCAGCCTCTCTGATGTCTCCACTTGGACATCAAATGGTCATTTGAAGCCAGCATCCCAAGTGGGCTGCTGTTCATTATTCCCAGTGAATGACTGCCCCCCTTTCCAACTGCTCTGACCCCTGATCTCAATTTCTCTCACACCACACCCTTGGTCTTTCAGCCAATTCCATTGGCTCTACCTTCAAAATAGATCCAGACTCTGAACACTTCTCATCACCTCCACTGCTGTGAGCTTTGTACAAGCTGCCATCATGTCTTCGCTGGTTTGTTAAGAGTTTCAAAACTCAACTCCCCCTTCTACCCTTGCCCCTACAAGTCAACTTTCTTCTTTTTAAAATGGGGCTTTTTTTTAAATTGAAAGATAATTTCTTTACAATGCTGTGTTGGTTTCTGCTGTACAAAAATGTGAACCAGTCTTAAGTTTACATAGATCTCTTTCTTTTTTAATTAATTAAATTTTTATTGAGGTAGAATTGCTTTGCAATGCTGTATTAATTTTTGTTGTACAACCAAGTGAACCAGCTATATGCATATATATATCCCCTCCCTCTTGAGCCTCCTCACCCTCATCCCACCTATCTAGGTCATCATGGAGCACCAAGCTGAGCTCCCTGTGTTATACAGCAGTTTCCTACTATTTATTTTACAAATGGCAGTTCATATAGTGAAGTGAAAGTCTCTCAATCATGTCCGACTGTTTGCAACCCCATGGACTATACAGTCCATGGAATTCTCCAGGCCAGAATACTGGAGTGGGTAGCCTTTCCCTTCACCAGGGGATCTTCCCAACCCAGGGATCAAACCCAGGTCTCCCACATTGCAGACGTCTTCTTGACCAGCTGAGCCACAAGGGAAGTCCAAGAATACTGGAGTGGGTTTCCTATCCCTTCTTCAGCAGATTTTCCAGACCCAGGAATCGAAACAGGGTCTCCTGAATTGCAAGCAGATTATTTACCAACTGAGCTATCAGGGAAGCCTCTGGCAGTGTAAATATGTCAATCCTAATCTCCCAATTTATCCCAGCTTCCCATCCTCCCACTCAATTTTCAATATAGTATCCAGAACCTACCTATTA
The DNA here is from genome assembly GCF_023091745.1 of Budorcas taxicolor. NCBI lineage: Eukaryota > Metazoa > Chordata > Mammalia > Artiodactyla > Bovidae > Budorcas > Budorcas taxicolor. Next base: position 98,943,282 of record NC_068915.1, on the reverse strand, counting down.
AAATACATCAGCTCATGCCACACCTCTGCTCTGAACCCCACAATGACTTCTCATCTCAGAGTGAAAGCAACATCCTCACAAAGATGTGTGTGCAAGTTTCACATGAACTTGTCTTTGTTACTTTGAGCACAGCCAGCTCTTCCCACCCTACCTTCAACCAACACCCCTCCACCTGGTTGGCTTCCTTGTTCTTTGAGCTCCTGCCTCAGGGTTTGATATTTGTGATTCCTGAAGCTTGGAGCGCCTTCCTTCCAGGTGCCTCTGCAGTTTGATCCCTCACCTTCTTTGGTACAAAATGTGGAGTTGTGGTTTTAATTGGGGAACCCAAATGATAAGGGGCTAAATGGAGATAAAAATGGTGACTTTGATCTAAGGGAGCTTGTGTGTCTAAGGAAGAATGTTCCAGGCAGATGGTACAGCAAGTGCCAAGGCTCTGAGTGAGGCTGATGCTTGGTTTGTTTAAAGAAGACCAAGTTGACCACATGACCAAGGGGCGAGTGGTAAGAGATGAGGTCATATTTGGGGGCCAGATCAGGAAGTGCCTTCTATAAACACACTGGCTTTCATTCTGAGCAAGATGGGTATTGAACTTGCCAGTGACATGGTTTGACTTCCATTTTAGGAGAATCCCCTTGGCTTCTCTGTGTAGAATAATAAACTATAGGGTCCATGTTGGCAGCATGGAGACCAAACAAGATAATTGATTTAATCCATAGGAGAAATTATGGCATCTTGGATAATAGTTTTCTATTAGAAGTGATAAAAGGATTCATTTGGATTCAGCCAACAGGATTTCCTAAAGGATTAGATGTGAGATATGAAAGAACAAGGTGATGCAAGGACTATTCTGTACTTTCCAGTGTGCCATATTGCCCAGACTTCTTGTCCCTTCTCCAGCCTGTATCTACCCTTGTGCCCCCAGCAATCCATTCCTCACACTCCAGCAGAATGATCTTTTCAAGGCACAAAACTTGTCAGTGAATTACTATTTACTGTAGGAAAAAGATGAAACTCTCATCCATGCTCACATAATTGCGTCCCCTCCTACCACTCTGGTTTCATCTTGTGCCTGGCCCTCCAGCTTCTTTTCTGAACCTTAAACATGCTGGCTTTCGTCCCTCATCTCATCATGATTCCTTTCACAGAAGGGACAGTGCTCCTGAGTTTCTTTTGCCTGCAATGTCTTTTCCTCTCCTCTCCACTGAATTAATTCTTATTTATGCTTCATGTCTCAGCTTAATCATCATTTCCTTAAGGAAATCGTCTCTGACCCCCCTGACAAAGGTCAAAACCTCCCTCTCAGAGAATCATGTTCTGCTTCTTGGTAGAAAAGATCACAGTTGCAGTTTTCCCATTTCATTGATTTTTGCCTCCTCTCCAGACTCTAAACTGCAAGGGGGCGAGGACTGTATCTTTTTTTCCTTTCACCATTGCATCACTAGCACCTAGCACTCTGCCTAGGACACAATATGTTCGCTGAGTGTGAATAAAAGCATATTTTCTGTGCTGAAATTGACTCACTGCTTTCTGATGTTTCTCTAGACACTGATTCTATGTCCCTCCTGTTTCTTTATCCATAACCAGCTGTACTGCTCAAGCTTCCCACTCTAGTCTGCAGAGTGGCTCACTCCTTTATCTTTGCTGTTTTATTGCAGCCCTCAGTTACGACCAAGTGGTGAGCATGAATGACCATGAAATACTGACCAGGAGACTTTGGCAACATAGTTGGGTGGCTCTTAAAGGACTATATAGTGGTTTACATTTTCTAAAAAAGCTTTCATAATTTATTCTTTACAGCAATCCTATGAAGCAGAAAGATAAGAATCATACTTACGGTGATAAAAAGAAAAAAAATTGAATACAGACACCTTTATTGAGGAAACTGGTTGAAGATTCTTTGCTTCTGAGCAAGGAAAGAAACTATTTGATGAGAAAATTAAAGCATTCCTTACTCTACTATTGTACAAGCTGCCATCATGTCTTAGCTGGTTTGTTAAGAGTTTCACAACTCAACTCCCCCTTCTACCCTTGCCCCTACAAGTCAACTTTCTTCTTTTTAAAATGGGGCTTTTTTTTTTTTAATTGAAAGATAATTTCTTTACAATGCTGTGTTGGTTTCTGCTGTTCAGAAACCAACAGCATTGGTTGGTTGGCCACATGTGGCTTCTGAACAGTTAAGGTGTGGTTAAATCTAATTGAGATGTATTGTAAATATAAAAATATGTATGCACACACACCAGATTTGGAAGACTTAGTATTAAATGTTTATTACATATTGCAATGGAAATATTTTAGATCTATTGGATCAAATAAAATATATTATTTATGATATATTTTAACCTATTTAAAATAGATTGGATAATGTCCCCCTAAGATACCAAGTGGGCTTCCCTGGTGGCTCAGTGGTAAAGAATCCACCAGCCAGTGCATGAAACGCAGTCACTAAAAATTACAGGTGTGGCTTGTGTTCTATTCGGTTAGCCAAAAAGTTCATTCTGGTTTTTCTTAGTGTCTTACAGAAAAACCTGAACGATCTTTTTGGCCAACTCAATATTTCTCTTGGACAATTTTGCCTTAGACCATTTGAAGGATAATTGTAAAGATGGCAATGACCAGCTGTCTCTAAATTCTGTAGTGGACAGAATAAAAGCTAATGAGTTTTGCATGCAAAAAGAGTTTAAATATATGAAAAAGGATAAACTAGCTTTAATGGCTATTAAATATTGAAACTGGCAAACAGAGGCCCTGGCTACCAATCTCAGAAAGTCAAATTGGTAGCCATATGTCAGTCAACCTTGCTATAGAATTGTCTGGAAAGTAGGAGTGGCATCAGGGGACTTGGAACCTTGTTTCCACCTTGAATCACATGAAATTATTGAAATTATATGGTAAAGTATTTTCAGTGCTCAAATTTATGTTCAACCATTCCTACTTCTGTCTGGAAATTTCATCCTTCTAATGGTGCTGAACAAGCAGATGGAGGATAATGAAGCCAAGAGTAAACTAAAGCTAATTAGAGGCATAATGTAAAGAGTGAAAAGACTAGGGTGATAAAACCTGGATCTCCTGCATTGCAGGCAGATTCTTTACCATCTGAGCCACAGGGAAGCCCTAAGATAGCACTAGGGTGTGTCAAACTAATTGCAATAGTGGAACCTTTGAGTGAAGATCCTGACCTCCCCGAGCCTCAATTTTATCATCTATAAAATGGATCTGCTGCTGCTAAGTCGCTTCAGTCATGTCTGACTCTGTGCAACCCCATAGACGGCAGCCCAACAGGCTCCCCCATCCCAGGGATTCTCCAGGCAAGAACACTGGAGTGGGTTGCCATTTCCTTCTCCAATGCATGAAAGTAAAAAGTGAAAGTGAAGTCGTTCAGTCATGTCCGACTCTTCAAGACCCCATGGACTGCAGCCTACCAGGCTCCTCTGTCAGTGAGATTTTCCAGGCAAGAGTACTGGAGTGGGGGTGCCATTGCCTTCTCCCTAAAATGGATCAAATAGCATCTATTTTCATATTGTTATAAGAATTGGAAATAATATATGTAAAGTACATGACAGCATAGCAGCAACATCATAAATGGGAATATTTATTTGTTATTTTTATTAAAGGCTTTTCACATTGATGTTAGTCAATGAATAGTGTTGATCATTTCAAATTGGACATTTTGAATGCCAGGATGGCATTATACTTTCTTGTGTGGTTAAAAAAAAGTTAAAGAGTATTGTAAATGTTATAAACCAGCAGTTTTTGGATTTTTAGGAGACTAGCATTGCAAATAGACATGCAAGAAGTACAAAAGCTTGAAACTAAATGTTTTATCTGTGGAATTCAGATTTTTGATCAGCCTTGAGTAGTCCATGTTCTACAGGAGTGAAGGTCTTTGAATCTGTTTAGGAGGAGAATGACAGCTAACGGTTATTGAGAGCCCCCATTGAGACACTTCTCTAAGTACTTTTAATGAATAGATTGCTTACCTTGTGGCTCTGGTAGAGAATCTGGTAAAGAATCCACCTGCAGAGTAGCAATACTCATATTAGATAAAATAGACTTTAAAACAAAGGCTGTGAAAAGAGACAAAGAAGGACACTACATAATGATCAAAGGATCAATCCAAGAAGAAGATATAACAATTATAAATATATATGCACCCAACATAGGAGCACTGCAATATGTAAGACAAAATGCTAACAAATATGAAAGGGGAAATTAACAATAACACAATAATAGTGGGAGACTTTAATACCCCACTCACACCTATGGATAGATCAACTAAACAGAAAATTAACAAAGAAACACAAACTTAAAATGATACAATAGACCAGTTAGACCTAATTGATATCTATAGGACATTTCACCCCAAAACAATGAATTTCACCTTTTTCTCAAGTGTGCACGGAACCTTCTCCAGGATAGATCACATCCTGGGCCATAAACCTAGCCTTGGTAAATTCAAAAAAATTGAAATCATTCCAAGGATCTTTTCTGACCATAATGCAGTAAGATTAGATCTCAATTACAGGAGAAAAACTATTAAAAATTCCAACATATGGAAGCTGAACAACACACTTCTGAATAACCAACAAATCACAGAAGAAATCAAAAAAGAAATCAAAATATGCATAGAAACGAATGAAAATGAAAACACTACAACCCAAAACCTGTGGGACACTGTAAAAGTAGTGCTAAGGGATTGGGGGCAGGAGGAGAAGGGGACGACCGAGGATGAGATGGCTGGATGGCATCAATGACTCGATGGACATGAGTCTGAGTGAACTCCGGGAGTTGGTGATGGACAGGGAGGCCTGGTGTGCTGCGATTCATGGGGTCGCAAAGAGTCGGACAGGACTGAGCGACTGAACTGAACTGAACTGAAGGGGAAAGTTCATAGCAATACAAGCATACCTCAAGAAACAAGAAAAAAGTCAAATAAATAACCTAACTGTACACCTAAAGCAACTTGAAAAGGAAGAAATGGAGAACCTCAGGGTTAGTAGAAGGAAAGAAATCTTAAAAACTGGGGCAGAAATAAATGCAAAGGAAACAAAAGAGACCATAGCAAAAATCAACAAAGCCAAAAGCTGGTTCTTTGAAAGGATAAATAAAATTGACAAACCATTAGCCAGACTCATCAAGAAACAAAGGAAGAAAAATCAAATCAAAAAATTAGAAAAGAAAATGGAGAGATCACAACAGACAACACAGAAACACAAAGGATCATAAAAGACTACTATCAGCAATTATATGCCAAGAAAATGGACAACGTGGAAGAAATGGACAAATTCTTAGAAAAGTACAACTTTCCAAAACTGAACCAGGAAGAAATAGAAAATCTTAACAGACCCATCACAAGCATGGAAGTTGAAACTGTAATCAGAAATCTTCCAGCAAACAAAAGCCCAGGTCCAGACAGCTTCACAGCTGAATTCTACCAAAAATTTAGAGAAGAGCTAACACCTATCCTACTCAAACTCTTCCAGAAAATTGCAGAGGAAGGTAAACTTCCAAACTCATTCTATGAGGCCACCATCACCCTAATACCAAAACCTGACAAAGATGCCACAAAAAAAGAAAACTACAGGCCAATATCACTGATGAACATAGATGCAAAAATCCTTAACAAAATTCTAGCAATCAGAATCCAACAACACATTAAAAAGATCATACACCATGACCAAGTGGGCTTTATCCCAGGCATGCAAGGATTCTTCAATATCTGCAAGTCAATCAATGTAATACACCACATTAACAAATTGAAAAATAAAAGCCATATGATTATCTCAATAGATGCAGAGAAAGCCTTTGACAAAATTCAACATCCATTTATGATAAAAACTCTCCAGGAAGCAGGAATAGAAGGAACATACCTCAACATAATAAAAGCTATATATGACAAACCCACAGCAAACATTATCCTCAAAGGTGAAAAACTGAAAGCATTTCCCCTAAAGTCAGGAACAAGACAAGGGTGCCCACTTTCACCACTATTATTCAACATAGTTCTGGAAGTTTTGGCCACAGCAATCAGAGCAGAAAAAGAAATAAAAGGAATCCAAAGTGGAAAAGAAGAAGTAAAACTCTAACTGTTTGCAGATGACATGGTCCTCTACATAGAAAACCCTAAAGACTCCACTAGAAAATTACTAGAGCTAATCAATGAATATAGTAAAGTTGCAGGATATAAAATCAGCACACAGAAATCCCTTGCATTCCTATACACTAATAATGAGAAAATAGAAAAAGAAATGAAACAATTCCATTCACCATTGCAACAAAAAGAATAAAATACTTAGGAATATATCTACCTAAAGAAACTAAAGACCTATATATAGAAAACTATAAAACACTGGTGAAAGAAATCAAAGAGGACACTAATAGATGGAGAAATATACCATGTTCATGATCAGAAGAATCAATATAGTGAAAATAAGTATATGCCCCAAAGCAATCTATAGATTCAATGCAATCCCTATCAAGCTACCAACGGTATTTTTCACAGAGCTAGAACAAACAATTTCACAATTTGTATGGAAATACAAGAAACTTTGCATAGCCAAAGCATCTTGAGAAAGAAGAATGGAACTGGAGGAATCAACCTGCCTGACTTCAGGCTCTACTACAAAGCCACAGTCATCAAGACAGTATGGTACTGGCACAAAGACAGAAATATAGATCAATGGAACAAAATAGAAAGCTCAGAGATAAATCCACACGCCTATGGACACCTTATCTTCGACAAAGGAGGCAAGGATATACAATGGATTAAAGACAATCTCTTTAACAAGTGGTGCTTCAAAAATTGGTCAACCACTTGTAAAAGAATGAAACTAGAACACTTTCTAACACCATACACAAAAACAAACTCGAAATGGATTAAATATCTAAATGTAAGACCAGAAACTATAAAACTCCTAGAGGAGAACATAGGAAAAACACTCTCCAACATAAATCACAGCAGGATCCTCTATGACCCACCTCCCAGAATACTGGAAATAAAAGCAAAAATAAACAAATGGGATCTAATTAAAATTAAAAGCTTCTGCACAACAAAGGAAACTATAAGCAAGGTGAAAAGACAGCCTTCAGAATGGGAGAAAATAATAGCAAATGAAGCAACTGACAAACAACTAATCTCAAAAATGTACAAGCAACTCCTGCAGCTCAATTCCAGAAAAATAAATGACCCAATAAAAAAATGGGCCAAAGAACTAAATAGACATTTCTCAAAAAAACAAACAAAAAAAAGACATACAGATGGCTAACAAACACATGAAAAGATGCTCAACATCACTCATTATTAGAGAAATGCAAATCAAAACCACAATGAGATACCATTTCATTCCAATCAGAATAGCTACTATCCAAAAATCTACAAGCAATAAATGCTGGAGAGGGTGTGGAGAAAAGGGAACCCTCTTACACTGTTGGTGGGAATGCAAGCTAGTACAGCCACTATGGAGAACAGTGTGGAGATTCCTTAAAAAACTGCAAATAGAACTGCCTTATGACTCAGCAATCCCACTGCTGTGCATACACACCGAGGAAACCAGAATTGAAAGAGACACGTGTACCCCCAATGTTCATCGCAGCACTGTTTATAATAGCCAGGACATGGGAGCAACCTAGATGTCCATCAGCAGAGGAATGGATAAGAAAGCTGTGGTACATATACACAATGAATATTACTCAGCCATTAAAAAGAATACATTTGAATCACGTCTAGTGAGATGGATGAAACTGGAGCCTATTATACAGAGTGAAGTAAGCCAGAAAGAAAAACACCATTACAGTATACTAACACATATATATGGAATTTAGAAAGATGGTAACAATAATCCTGTATGCGAGACAGCAAAAGAGACACAGATGTATAGAACAGTCTTTTGGACTTTGTGGGAGAGGGAGAGGGTGGGATGATTTGGGAGAATGGCATTTAAACATGTATTATATCATATAAGAAATGAATCGCCAGGCTAGGTTTGATGCATGAGACAGGGTGCTCGGGGCTGGTGCACTGGGATGACCCAGAGGGATGGTATGGGGAGGGAGGTGGGAGAGGGGTTCAGGATTGGGAACACATGTACACCCGTGGCTGATTCATGCTGATGTATGGCAAAATCAATACAATATTGTAAAGTAATTAGCCTCCAATTAAAATAAATTAATTAAATAAAAAAAAAAGAATCCACCTGCAATGCAGGAGACCTGGATTCTATCCCTGGGTTGGAAAGATCCCCTGGAGAAGGAAAAGACTGCCCACTTCAGTATTCTGGCCTGGAGAATTCCATAGACTGTATAGTCTATGGGGTCACAAAGAGATGGACATGACTGAGCGACTTTCTCTTCACTAATTCCTCTAATTCTTATAGCAACTCTCAGTGGTAGATACTATTATCATCACTTCCATTTAACAGATGAAGAAATTGAGATACAGTCTGATGAAAGAAGTTGCCTAATGTAAACAATTATTGAAGACTAATATAGGCATTTGAACTCAGGCTGCTTGGCTTTAATATTCTACTTCTTATAATAATGTATTCTCTGTATATTTCTTTTAACAGAATATGGATCTTTCAAGGCAGACCAAGGCACTTGCAAGTGCTCACTGCTGATGGCTTCATTTCATCCACATATTGATAATACATTCAGAATAAATTTATTGGACACCTACTACTTGCAACTTATTGTGAAAGATGCTGCAGGCATACAAAGACAAATAAGACAGCATCTGGCCTCAAGGAATTCATGATGTAATGAGGAGGATAGTTATGTTACTGATAAACTATGAGACAAAGAAAATCAAAGGGAGTGTGAGCCAGTCAGTGAATGTTGGTTGCTCAGTCATGTCCGACTCTTTATGACCCCATGGACTGTAGCCCCCCAGGCTTCTCTGTCCATGGAATTCTCTGGGCAAGAATACTGGAGTGGTTTGCCTTTTCCTTCTTCAGGGGATCCCCTTAACCTAGGGATCAGACCCGGGTCTCCTGCATTGCAAGCAGATTCCTTACCATTCCAGGGGAACCAGAGGTATAAGTAGCTGCTGTTGGAGAAGAGTTTCTCTCATGGGCTCTGAGGGCCATGTGCACACCTTTGTTACTTGCATCACACGCCAATGCATTCATCTGCCCAATTCTCTGTCCTCCTCACTAGACTAGGTCTAGGAACTGTGTCTTATTCATCTTAGTTTCTAGGCATCTACCCTTTTATCCTAGGCATCTATCAAATACCCTGGTATCTAGCAGGTTCTTAATAATTGTTTATGGAATGCATGAATAAGTGGAGAAATGAGTTCAGAAGAAAAGGAGATCGAATATGACTGGGAGCTTCCAGCAAAGCTTGACCGTGAAACATTGGCTTTTGAACTCAACCTTGGAAAACAAGGTGGATTTCCAGAGAAGAAAAGATGAGACCTGAGGAAAGGAATGGTGTACGATTGATGAGACAGAAGGAACAGTTATATAAAGTTTCATAAAGAGAAGCTTGGGCTTCCCTGGTGGCTTAGATGGTAAAGAATTTGCTTGCAATGCAGGAGACCTGTGTTCAATCTCTGAATTGGGAAGATCCCTTGGCAATGGCTACCCACTCCAGTATTCTTGCCTGGAGAATTCCATGGACAGAGGAGCTTGGCAGGCTATAGTCCATGGGGTTGCAGAGTCAGACACGACTGAGTGACTAACACTCAAAGAAAAGCTTGAAGATGTGGAAGTGGCTTATTGGACTTAGTGTATTGTTCAGAAACAATGATCTGTGACTTAATCAAGGTCAAGGTTAAAGGCAGAGCTGATATAGTTTTCCAAATAATGTGGACAAATTCCTAACTTGATACAAAGGAAAAAAGCTTAATGGATGCTTGAATTATTCTAAATAGCAAACACTGTATCATTTATTACTTATCCCCTGCCCATCATTTCATGGATATTAGCTAATTCTCAGAGCACCATGTTTCTGCTTATTTTACAGATGAGGACGCTGAGCTTCAGTGCAGGAAAGTGACCAGCCCACATGGCTAGTAAGAGGTGGAGAAGGATTTGGAACCCAAGTCCTTCTGTTCGAGGGCCCTGGTCATGTTTTCTATCATTCAGTGATTGTTCTTGCTGTTGTTCAGTCTGTCAATCGTGTCCGACTCTGTGACCCCGTGAACTGCAGCACACCAGGCTTCTCTGTCCTTCACTCTCTCCCAGAGTTTGCTCAAACTCATGTCCATTGAGTCAGGTAGTGAGTGTACATCCATCTAACTTCTATATTTACTTTATCTTTCATTTCTTCTTTCACACGTACCTAAAATCTGCTTTGGTTAGTAAAAGCTCAAAAATACTGAGGCTGAAGTTGAATCAAGGAAGCAAGCTTTCTTTTCATAACCTTTCAGCAAAGCAGGAGGCTGCAACTCATTGGAACTCATCTTCCTGTGTACTCAAGTGCCTCCAGAGAATTCAGAGAGCTGGGCATGAATATGTAGACACACAGGAAATGAGCAAGGCAGATGTTGCGCCAATCTCTGCTGGGCCATTTTAGATCATAGTAGCTAATATACAGCATCTTTTTTGGCTGCCAACATTTTTTTTTTTTTTTTTTGGTCCCTGTTTATCAACCTCTTTTCCTCCCTCTCTCCCACTGCCAGACCCCTGCATTTACATCTTTCTGTCCCCAGAAAAAGCATACTTCTGATTTTTTTTTTTTTTCCAGAGCAGGTTAATTCAAGCCTGTTCAAAGAAGAATCCAGTTGGCAGAAGAGCTCATTGGTTTCAGAACTCGTTGGTTTCAAACTGCTGTGACATATGAATGTTTAGATCCCCCTGTGCCTACCCTACCCCATCATTGCCTCTCCCACCCCTGCCAGGCTTCCTTGGTAGCCCGTGCATTGTGAGTAACTTGATGGCAGTGTCCTTCAGAAACTGGTGAATGCATCCAGTGCCAGGAAAGTGTCAGCATGGTAGATTTACCTTTGTTTTCTCTTCCTCAGTGTACTGGATGGTAAGACTAAGAGGTCCTGCCAGAGGGTCAGATTCTCAAGCTGGTTTTTTTTTTTTTTTTTTTCCAGCAGCAACGATGAAGCAACCCATTCAATGTATGTGCTTTGCTTCAACTGGGTCATTCATTCATTAATTCTTAAAATATTTATTGGTTGATAACTGTATGCTGACACTGCATAAAGCAATAGTGGTGGTGGTGAATAAAATTGATGTGGCTCTACCTTCATGGAACCTGTATTCCACTGGGGAGACAGATATTTAACAAGTGAACCTAACACAAGTGGACCTCAGCTCCATGCCCTGTGATGACCTAGAAGGGTGGGATGGAGGGGGTGGTGGGAGGGAGGCTCAAGAGGGAGGGGATATATGTGTACTTATAGCTGATTCACATTGTTGTACAGAAACTTACACAACATTGTATAGCAATTATCCTCCAATGGAAAAAAAAATAATAAAGTTATAAAAAGACAGCAAACAAACAAAAAAATACAAGCACAGTATTAACAACACTATTGCAGATTGAGGCAGCTACTGTGACATAATAACAAGAGAGATGGGATAGAAAGGGGCTGTGGGAGACCTCATTGGAGAGCTGGCCAGTGAAGACTCTTAAGGGGTGACCAGAGGGCTTAAGCTTGAAGGGAGACAATAGCTCAGATGTGAGTACAGTGTGTAGATGAAAAGCATTCTAGGGTCACACATGGGAAGTTCTGGTGGTGGCAAAGGTGAAGGAGGAAGAAAGGAACAAAGAATATGATGTATCTCATTGATTCAGGAGAGGCTGCAATTTTTTCAAGACTTCCCTTTTGTAGAGTTATCTGAAGAATAGTCGGTGTCCATTGATAACTATTGCCTTTTTACACATTTTCTCTCATTTCACTCTGAATATTTTGTGAGGTGGTTCATGATGTTCTTGGTGATATTTATGTTACCAAGAAGGCAGTCTGAAATGTAAGCAGACTAGCCATCTGCAATCTCTCTACCTTGACAGGAATTATCACTTAATATTCAGAGTAGATAACATTTGCTTAATGCATACCAGATTTGCTTCTAAAGCAATGACCCAGGACCCCCAAATCCTTCTTATACCTTCCTGTCCTTCTTATTCTGTTTTTCAAAAGAAACTGTATTTCAAGGAGAATTTATCCTTGAGGTGTCATTAGATATACCATTATGCGATTACTCCTAAGATGTGAATATATTATAGGCAATTGTTTCTAGCAAATACTGCTCTTATGGAAAACAGTTGCACACAGTGGTAGATTTCACCAGTTGTGTTCAAAACTGGTATTGGAGATATGTTGAAGCTCAGAGTTTTAAATTCAGGTAGCAGCAAGCCAACAGAAACCCTTAACTGCCAAAATGTTAGTGCTTTCATTGAAAGAGACATGAGCTCAAGTTCCCTTCGTGTGACTACAATGTAACTACTTCTGTGTCTCAGAGCTCCTATGTATTATTTTGCAACAATAATAAACAGCCCATAATAACACTATCTCTTTTCTGTTAACAGTCACTTTGTATCACTTCATGATTATTTGAAAAACTAGGTGACTATGAATAAGTCACACCTGGACCAGCCTGCTGCTGCTAAGTCACCTCAGTCGTGTCCAACTCCGTGCAACCCCATAGACGGCAGCCCACCAGGCTCCTCCGTCCCTGGGATTCTCCAGGCAAGAACACTGGAGTGGGTTGCCATTTCCTTCTCCAATGCATGAAAGTGAAAAGTGAGAGTGAAATCGCTCAGTCGTGTCCAACCCTCAGCGACCCCATGGACTGCAGCCTTCCAGGCTCCTCCATCCATGGGATTTTCCAGGCAAGAGTACTGGAGTGCGGTGCCATTGCATTCTCTGCCTAGAGACCATCTAATTCTTCTACATTGCCTTAGCTTTTCCTGCTATTCAATTTTCTTAAAAAATAATTTTGGTGAAATTTATCTTTGAAAGTCTTAAATTGAACAATGAAGCATAACCACATTTTTTGATAACTAATGTGGGAGGAGAAGACAGAATGTACACTTGTATTGTTAGATTTCTGCTTTATCCTGACATTGAACAACATGAATTTAACTCTACTGCTTCCCAAACCCCAATGAAATGAGAGTAAAAAAAAAAAAGAAATTAGGAGAAGAGATGAGAAAATGACAGGTGGAAACACAAATTTCAAAGATGGAAAATCAGTGGGCAAGTGGAAATTAAGTTATTTTGCTCAGTTGTATATTTTAGCTTCACTAACTATAAATCAAAAAACAAGAAAATGACTACAGCGACCATTTTTTCCTAAGAACCCCCAAGCAATCCACAATATTGTCCACACCTGGGTCTCTTACATTACAGGTGGATTCTTTACCAACTGAGCCACCAGGGAAGCCCAGTGGTAAAGAATCTTCCTGCCAGTGCAGAAGACATGGGTTTGATCCTTAGGTGGGGAAGATCCTCTGGAGAAGGAAATGGCAACCCACTCTAGTGTTCTTGTCTGGGAAATCCCATAAACAGAAGAGCCTGGCAAGCTATAGTCCATGGGATTGCAAGAGTCAGATATGACTGAGCGACTCAACAACAGCAACAAATAAATGTCTGACAAACAGATTGTACTTTTCTTCCCTTTTGCTATACAGTAGGTTCTCATTAGCTATCTGTTTTATACATAGTAGTGTACATATGTCAACAGATTGAAGATTTATAATTACTTATTATCAAAATGTTTAAGGCAACTAAAAAAGTTTCACAAGTTGGTGAAGAATCTGCCTGCAATGCGGGAGACCTGGATTCGATCCCTGGGTTGGGAAGATCCCCTGGAAAGGGAAAGGCTACCTACTTCAGTATTCGGGCCTGGAGAATTCCATGGACTATATAGTCCATGGGGTCACAAAAGTCGGATATGACTGAAGGACTTTCACTTCACTTCACAATGACAAAAATTAGGATTTTGACTCTTTGGTGTAAGTATGAGCGTGGTTATAACTAGGATCAAATTTAGATACCAGAAGCAAGAAAGAGAGTGCCGGGGGCAGCTGTGTGGTTGAGAGGTTAATCCTGGTGTGTATAGTTGCACTGAGTATTGACTCAACATTAAAAAGAAATTTTTAACAATTGGGGCTTTCCTGAAATGGAGTGGCTGCTTCTGGAGTAGTGTGTGTGAGTGCTGGATACATTATGGGTTGGCCAAAATGGTTGTTTGAGTTTTTCCATAAGGTCTTACAGAAAAAAAAGCAGAATGAAAATTTTCACCAACCCTAGAAGGCATTGCTGTGATCAGTGGAAAGCAAGAGTAGATGATTCATAATGTTCACGGTTGCATAATAAGTGGTAAAACAAATACTTAGACTTGGAGTTCTAATTCCTGTTGCTGAGCATTTCTCTTATATATAGTTTTGTCTTTTACTTGACTGTGTGGTTAAGAATCCCAAGGATTATAACATAGAAAACTTTTCGCCGACTTTTGTGCATGAGATATGGTGTGATACTCCTGATATACTCTGTATATAAGTTATATGGTGTGATACATATGGTGGGGTACGTCTGATCCTATATTCCCACACCTGTTTTTCTTCTGTTCATTTGCCATTTCAGTAACTCAGGCCAAAGACCTAAAATGCATCTTTGATTCTTCCAAATGCTCCTCCTCAATATCAATCCATAAACAAGTCTTGTTTTTCTTATCTCCAAATTTGATCTCACCTCCATTTACTTCTTTCTATCTCCATCCAAACCTCTATCAGCATCAAGATGGTCATTCCTCCAACTCCCAGTTTCCAGTGAACCTTACAATGATTTTTGTAGTTTACAGGTTCTGCACGAACTGGCTTTTCCCTTTCTTGTCAACACCCTGTCACACCCCTCTCCCACCCCTCTCCCTCTTGGTCACTCTGCTTTACCCATGCTGGCCTTCTTTCAATTCTTCTAATCCTTTCCACCTCTTGGCCTTTGAATTTTCCCTTCCCTCTATCTAGAACATTCACTGTTCCTCACTCGTTCCAGCATCCCATCTCTTCACTTGATAATTTTCAAACTTTAGGTTTCAGCTCAAATGTCGCCTCTTCTGAGAGGCATTCCACGGTCACCTGTCGTCCATAACCGCCCTCAGTTACTCTGGCTCACCATCTTATTTCCTTCATAGCAAAATTTATGTGAATATTTGTTAACTTGTTTGTTTATTTGAGTAATTTTCTATCTCAACCACTTGAATGCAAACTTTAGGAAGACAGTGATTTTGTCTATCTCATCTAACTCTAGATTTAACAAAGTACCTGGAGTATAATTATCACAAAATAGACATTTGTTGTTGCTTCGTCCCTGAGTCATGTCTGATGTTTTGCGAACCCATGGACTGTAGCTTGCCAGGCTCCTCTGTCCATGAGCTTTTCCAGGCAAGAATACTAGAGTGGGTTGCCATTTCCTTCTCCAGGGGATTGTATGGACCCAGGGATCAAACTCACGTCACCTACATTCTCACTAAGCCACCTGGGAAACAATATAAACATACATGACGTTTATGTTTACTCACAGAAATTTTTAAACTTAACTCATAGCCCTTGCCTGACCTTTACTTCTCCATAACGATGTATTTCTGGAACATTCTCTACTGTCATCTAAAAGATACACTTTTACCAAATGCGGCTTGAAGGTTTTCAGACTTATCTGGGCTGAGTAAGAGAGAATGAGGGATGAAGAAAAGGCACCGGACTAGTAATGACTGCATCTGAAATATTAGTCATTTTAAAGATCTCAAATGCACAGAAACCCCCATCTGTATTCTATTTTCAGTATCCTTTCTAACCTGATTGATTTCACCCTCGTTGGTTGATTTTCATCATTATCGTGACACTTGTCATCTTTGAACAGAGAATGGTATCAGCACAGTAGTTTGTACAAGCTGCTGTCTACTGTCAAATTCGTTAACATCCTTATTGCAGGCATATAAAATCTTCGTCCTCCACTGAACTATCATAGCCCTACTATCTGTCAACATGTCATTCAGAAGAAAGTGACAAAATCTTCATCCTTGTCTCACAACTTGAAAAGCCATTTAATATTGAACAACCCACTCAGCCTGCATGATCTGTTTAAAAGCTTATTCTTTCACTCGATTTTTTCATATAACCCTCCTGTGCCTCTAGATATATAGAAACCTGAGTATGTTCTCCAAAGATGAGACTCAGAGAGGATGAATGCGAATCACCCCTTCCATTGATTTGCTTAAGCATTCCCTTGGAGATTTTGATTTACTAATAATTTTTATAATTATACATTGATATTGTAAACACCAGCTTTGATCCAGTCCCTATATAAATAATTTAACACTACGTTTTACAAGGTTGTTGTTTAATAAAGTTTCACTGTAGTTTCATAGACAGACTCAGGAGAAAGAGACATTCTAAACATTAGTTTCCACTAGTCTCTAACTTTTTTGAAGAAATGCCTCTCATATCTCAGCAAACATCTGCTGCAAGGAAATCCTGAGATGTTTAAAAGGTTGTCAAAGGCTAGCTTATTTACACATCTTTTAAGCTTTAATATTAAAAAACTACAAAACATTAAATACTTTCTAAAATAGTGTATACTCAATATAGATTACTCTTTGTGCCTTACAATCATTAGTAATATTAAATATTTTTTTTTATAACACAATGTTACACTAAGGAACCACCAAGGAATTCAGGGCTGTTTGCTTGATACAAAGTGGGTATCAGGGTGTTTCTTTGTCTGCCTTTTGTAATTTCTTTGATTTCATTATTGGTGGACTCCATCTTCCATTGCTATCATGATTATTAGTAGCATTTCTCCCCCATTATGTAGCTACTTCTATTTAAGAGCTTAGGTGCTCATTAGCTATTGCTGTTTAGTCCCTAAGTTGCGTCCAGCTCTTTTGTAACCCCATGGACTGTATCCCGCCAGGCTCCTCTGTCCATGGGATTTTCCCAGCAAAAATACTGGATCGGGTTGCCATTTCCTTCTCCCAGAGGATCTTCCTGACAAAGGGATCGAACCCACTTCTTCTGCATTGGCAAGTGGATTCTTTACCCCAGAGCCACCTGGGAAGCCCACTCACTAGAGAAGAGTCAAGCCAAGTGTATAGAGGTATTTGAAGCAGAACTCAAGAGCCTCAATAAAATGACAGTGCATAAAAACTCTTGGGTTAGTTGTGAGGGTGCAGTGAAATCTTGTATATCAGTGCTCAGTCATCCAGGGTACTCAGAATCTCATAATTGTAAGCTTTTTTTTGTTTGTTTTTTACTGTTTTCATATCTGCTTCTTTGACTTTTTCGTGTTTAGTAGAGATCTGTCTTATTTTGAGCCCTCATTGAGGTCATTGACCAAAATGCTGCTGCTGCTGTTGCTGCTAAGTCGTGTCCGACTCTGTGCAACCCCGTAGACGTCAGCCCACCAGGCTCCCCCATCCCTGGGATTCTCCAGGCGAGAATACTGGAGTGGGTTGCCATTTCCTTTTCCAATGCATTAAAGTGAAAAGTGAAAGTGAAGTAGTTCAGTCATGTCCGACTCTCAGCGACCTGCAGCCTTCCAGGCTCCTCTGTCCATGGGATCTTATAGGCAAGATTGCTGGAGTGGGGTGCCATTGCCTTCTCCATGACCAAAATGAGAGAGCCTCTTTCCTCTAAGGTGATAAGAATTATCTCCAGTGAGTGGGCATCACAGTGTGAAGAGAAGCAACATTGCCCAGTCCTTTCCTCCAGGGAACCTGTCCTGAGTTCCATTCTCAGCCTTGCCCCAGGAGCAGGTTGGGAGTTAGGGGACAGAAAAGGAGTAGCTTGTTCTCCTCTTAACTTGCTTCCACCTATAAAAGGGCTTTCCCAGTGGCTCAGTGGTAAAGATCCACCTGCAATGCAGGAGACATAGGAGATGTGGGTTTGATCCGTGGGTCAGGAAGATCCCGTGGAGTAGGAAATGGCAACTCACTTCAGTATTCTTGCCTGGGAAATCCCATGGACAGAGGAGGCTGTAGGGTTATAGTCCATAGGATCACAGAGAGTCACGACTGAGCTACTGAACACACACACACCCCACCTATAAAAGCCTAGATCTCTGTGGTAAGGATGTCAGGAAAGGGGAGTTCCCCTGCAAGAAGCTTGCAAAGTTTTAGTATATGTACATTATGGTTGCTGTAATTGCACTGTGAAAATACAATGAGTGGAATCTTCTTAAACTTATTTATTGACTCAATAAATACTAAGTGCCAAGCAGTGACCATTTACCAACAGAGAGAGTAAAAATGTCTATTCCCTCAGAGATTTACGCTCAAATGGAGTAGACAAATGAGTCAACATCAAAGTAGGGTGTGTGGTTCAAGACAGGGAGACGTGGAGTATTCAGTTCAGTTCAGTTCAGTCCCTCAGTTGTGTACAATGCTTTTCGACCCCCACTAGGCCTCCCTGTCCATCACCAACCCCCGGAGTTCACTCAGACTCACCTCCATCAAGTCAGTGATGCCATCCAGCCATCTCATCCTCTGTCATCCCCTTCTCCTCCTGCCCCTAATCCCTCCCAGCATCAGAGTCTTTTCCAATGAGTCAACTCTTCGCATGAGGTGGCCAAAGTACTGGAGCTTCAGCTTCAGCATCATTCCCTCCAAAGAAATTCCAGGACTGATTTCCTTCAGAATGGACTGGTTGGATCTCCTTGCAGTCCAAGGGACTCTCAAGAGTCTTCTCCAACACCACAGTTCAAAAGCATCAATTCTTCGGCACTCAGCCTTCTTCACAGTCCAACTCTCACATCCATACATGACCACTGGAAAAACCGTAGCCTTGACTAGACAGAACTTTGTTGGCAAAGTAATGTCTCTGCTTTTGAATATGCTATCTAGGTTGGTCATAACTTTTCTTCCAAGGAGTAAGAGTCTTTAAATTTCCTGGGTGCAGTCACCATCTGCAGTGATTTTGGAGCCCAGTGGGGTATTATGCAAACCCCAAATACCTGAACCAGATTCCACAATGGTGAGGGTGTGCGTGTGTGTGTGTGTGTGTGTGTGTGTGTGTGTGTGTGTGTGTGTGTTTATTAGGGGTGTGATTCTTGATTTGAATCTGAAAGAATGTGTAGGAGTTATCCAGGTAAAATAAAGCTACAATATTACAGAAAAGATATAGTTTTAGGTTCAAAATAGGATTACGAAGTTCTTAAGTTGAACACGTAATCTTGTCATACATTTTGTGTTTTATTTGCTTGATTATATCTTCAGATCAGTTCACTTCAGTCTCTCAGTTGTGTCTGACTCTTTGCGAGCCTATGAATCGCAGCACGCCAGGCATCCCTGTCCATCACCATCTCCCGGAGTTCACTCAGACTCACGTCCATCGAGTCAGTGATGCCATCCAGCCATCTCATCCTCTGTCGTCCCCTTCTCCTCCTGCCCCCAATCCCTCCCAGCATCAGAGTCTTTTCCAATGAGTACTTTTGCATGTGGTGGCCAAAGTACTGGAATTTCAGCTTTAGCATCATTCCTTCCAAAGAACACCCAGGACTGATCTCCTTTAGAATGGACTGGTTGGATCTCCTTGCAGTCCAAGGGACTCTCAAGAGTCTTCTCCAACACCATAGTTCAAAAGCATCAATTCTTCAGCCCTCAGCTTTCTTCACAGTCCAACTCTCACATCCATACGTGACTACTGGAAAAACCATAGCCTTGACTTGACGAACCTTTGTTGGCAAAGTAGTGTCTCTGCTTTTGAATATGCTGTCTAGGTTGGTCATAACTTTTCTTCCAAGGAGTAAGCGTCTTTTAATTTCATGGCTGCAATCACCATCTGCAGTGATTTTGGAGCCCCCCAAAATAAAGTCTGACACTGTTTCCACTGTTTCCCCATCTATTTCCCATGAAGTGATGGGACCAGATGCCATGATCTTCGTTTTCTGAATGTTGAGCTTTAAGCCAGCTTTTTCACTCTCCTCTTTCACTTTCATTAAGAGGCTTTTTAGTTCTTCTTCACTTTCTGCCATAAGGGTGGTGTCATCTGCATATCTGAAGTTATTGATATTTCTCCCGGCAATCTTGATTCCAGCTTGTGCTTCTTCCAGCCCAGCGTTTCTCATGATGTACCCTGCATAGAAGTTAAATAAGCAGGGTGACAATATACAGGCTTGATGTACTCCTTTTCCTATTTGGAACCAGTCTGTTGTTCCATATCCAGTTCTAACTGTTGCTTCCTGACCTGCATATAGGTTTCTCAAGAGGCAGGTCAGGTGGTCTGGTATTCCCACCTCTTTCAGAATTTTCCACAGCTGATTGTGATCCACACAGTCAAAGGCTTTGGCATAGTCAATAGAGCAGAAATAGATGTTTTTTCTGGAACTCTCTTGCTTTTTCCATGATCCAGCAGATGTTGGCTATTTGATATCTGGTTCCTCTGCCTTTTCTAAAATCAGCTTGAACATCTGGACGTTCATGGTTCACATATTGCTGAAGCCTGGCTTGAAGAATTTTGAGCATTACTTTACTAGCATGTGAGATGAGTGCAATTGTGCGGTAGTTTGAGCATTCTTTTGCATTGCCTTTCTTTGGGATTGGAATGAAAAGTGACCTTTTCCAGTACTGTGGCCACTGCTGAGTTTTCCAAATTTGCTGGCATATTGAGAGCAGCACTTTCACAGCATCATCTTTCAGGATTTGAAATAGCTCAACTGGAATTCCATCACCTCCACTAGCTTTGTTCGTAGTGATGCTTTCTAAGGCCCACTTGACTTCACATTCCAGGATGTCTGGCTATAGGTGAGTGATTACATCATGATTATCTTGGTCGTGAAGATCTTTTTTGTACAGTTCTTCTGTGTATTCTTGCCACCTCTTCTTAATATCTTCTGCTTCTGTTAGGTCCATACCATTTCTGTCCTTTATCAAGCCCATCTTTGCATGAAATGTTCCCTTGGTATCTCTAATTTTCTTGAAGAGTTCTCTAATCTTTCCCATTCTGTTATTTTCCTCTATTTCTTTGTTTTGATGAACTCCTTATTGCCAAATTCAGACTTAAATTGAAGAAAGTAGGGAAAACCGCTAGACCATTCAGGTATGACCTAAATCAAATCCTTTATTATTATACAGTGGAAGTGAGAAATAGATTTAAGGGACTAGATCTGATAGATATAGTGCCCGATGAACTACGGATGGAGGTTCGTGACATTGTACAGGAGACAGGGATCAAGACCATCCCCATGGAAAAGAAATGCAAAAAAGCAAAATGGCTGTCTGGGGAGGCCTTACAAATAGCTGTGAAAAGAAGAGAAGTGAAAAGCAAAGGAGAAAAGGATAGATATAAACATCTGAATTCAGAGTTCCAAAGAATAGCAAGGAGAGATAAGAAAGCCTTCCTCAGCGATCAATGCAAAGAAATAGAGTTTATATCTTACTATTGCCCTTAAATTTTTTTTTACAAATTAAAAAAATAAAAGAGATTAATCCATTTTGGACTATTAGACTGATAGCTTAGAGATTGGTGATGCTACAAGGGCAACTCAGAGACTCGCATGAGGCAGGAGAAACTTATGATCATGGTCTCTCTTTTCCTCAGTTTTCTTATCTGTGAAATGAGGGGAAAAGCCCAACACTTATTTTATAGGACTGATTGTAAGGGTTAGGTGAGTCATTATTTGTAAATATTTGTCCAGCTCTCAAGAATATTAGATATTATTTTTACTGTCATCAGTATGAGTTTTAAAAAGTTACTATACGTAAAGAGCATAGCTGGGTGCCCAGCACATCAGAATGACAATTGTTTTACTTCTCTTCCTGCTCCTCTGGTTTTCCTTCTGCTTTCTCTTTATCATCATTTTTAGTCAATATTTTGTCCCTTCTTTGCTAAAAGGCTCATAATCATGAGTCAGCATTATAGTTAAATTTCTCTCTGAATTTTTGTCAGGTTTCGATCTTTCCGTCCTGTCAAACTGCGAGCTACTTGCGGATAAGAACCAGGCTTAATACCAGTAGTATAGTGCTGAGAATTTATCAGAGAGTCTGTAAATTTTTGTTGAATGGATTATTAAATAGTTGGTAATAACCAAGCACTCTTAACTGTTTAAGAGTAAAATCAAGCAGACTAGTAAAAAGATAACCATACTGGTCATTTGACATTAAAGTAATAAAATGACTGATGCCTTGTGTGTGTATGTTAGTTGCTCAGTCGTGTCGGACTCTTTGCAACCCCATGGACTGCAGCCCACCAGGCTCCTCCACCCATGGGATTTTCCAGGCAAGTATACTGGAGTGGGTGGCCATTTCCTTCTCCAGGGAATCCTCCTGACATAGGAATTGAACCCAGACCTTCCACATTGCAGGCAGAAAAGTTTTACCATCTGAGCCACCAGGGAAGTAATAAAACAACTGATGCCTTACTGATTTAAAAAAACACTTTCAGTTAGCTGCATCTAAATCTGATCATTTGGTGAGATAGTCATAAGCATATATAAAAGAGACAATAACTTAACAATACAACTTTTTCGGGGCTGTCTTGCCAACAGCTGATTGATCTAAACATTTGAAAAATGTTTAGTATTTTCATGCTTTTCATTAGTATTTAATTTTGATAGAAGAGGACCATATTTCTATGGAATTTATTGCACTTTACACAGTGATAAGCAGTTCAAATGCAAAGGCAGCATCTTCTTAAATAATATTTGTTTTAATTGACAAAAATAGTTAAAAGGTTTAGAAGATGTGTCCTAAGACTTTTTTCCAATAAAACTAGAACATGATATTTTAGGGGGGATACATATTAAAGTAATCTTGTGGTCTTTTATAGATAGATTACAGATAGAAAGATAGATAATAGAATTTTTATTTCTTACCTGGGTTAATTCATATTAGACAATAATTTCAGAAGCTACAATTTGTAATTCACTTAACTTATTCCAGGAAAACCTAAACCAAATGCTAATACAGATATTTGGAGGGGAAAATGCACTTTTTTTCTGAGTGAAAAGGAGAAAGCGACATCCACTGAGATTTAAATGATAGCATGTGACAGTAGATGCTTCAATTAAAAGTTATTGTGGGCTTCGAAGTAACAAATTGTCATTGAACAACAGTCCCAGGAAAACATTAACAAAGTAGTACTTGAATGAATGACTTGATCTATTTATGAGGGGTTCAGTGGAGGGTAGGGGAGGAGAGAAACAGCTCTAGGGACTAGGAAAAATAGCTTGAAATGGCTGATTCACACATTGGTGGCAGACATCTCTTATCAAAAGAAATCATGTGACATCATCTGCAATATCAGAGTTAAGAGCACTATCATTTTACTTTTTGGCTTAGGAACTTAGTGTGTTAGTCACTCAGTCATGTCTGACTCTTTGCAATCCCATGGACTATAGCCTGTCCTGTGGACAGAGGATTTTCCAGGCAAGAATACTGAAGTTGGTAGCCCTTCCCCAGGGGATCTTCCCCACCCAGGGATCAAACCTGGGTCTCCCACATTGCAGGCAGATTCTTTACCATCTGAGCCACCAGGGAAGCTCAGTAGTGTAGTTAACAATGTAATCACTACACTCATTTGAATTCATTCTGCCTTTACTATCTTTGGGGCTTCCCAGGTGGCGCTAAGTGGTAAAGAATCTGCCTGCCAATGCAGGAGACGTGAAAGACTTGGGTTCAATCCCCGAGTAAGGAAGATCCCTTGGAGTAGGAAATGGCAACCCACTCCAGTATTCTTGCCTGGACAATTCCGTGGACAGAGGAGACTGGCCAGCTATAGTCCATGGGCTCCCAAAGAGTCAGACATGGCTGAGCACATGGAGCGTTATGTAACCTGTGGTCTCTCTCTCTCTTTTACTGCCTTTGCACCCATATAGAGCTCTTAAGAAGTATTTAGGAGTATGATTAATGGTGGACTAGTCTGACAGCTATAAATCTAAACAGTATATAAAAGTCAAGGTAACTAATTAAAAAAATTTTTTTTGATCAAGCAGTACCCTTCAGTGGCTATGGTTTTGGATAAGAAGTAGTAGGGTAATTGTTAAGTACCAATTAACCAAATAGATGGGATACTGTGACCAAATTTCATCATGCAGGCATACTTTCAGTTTTCTCTGGAAATGGCCTCCTGCTTTTGCAGGGGACTGACCAAGAGAAAAAATTCTGCTTAAGTTTGATGCTGAAAACATGCCTGATACTTTGAGATTTTCTTGGCATCAATACATCTTATTGATTTTGATTTGTATTATGGATGACACCATGATATTATTATTTCATCTTATATTAATAAAATGTATTCATTATGGCAGAGAAAGAAGTGTTCAGATGTGTCAGTCTTGGAATATACATGAAGATATGACTTATTCCCTTGTCCACCAGATGTCTTAGTATTGTTTGCAAAACCACGTATCTTGGCCATAGTTGAAGTATGACTTCTTTTTCTTGGGTATTTCTTAACTTCTTTGTCTGCCAAATTTCTTCTGCCAAGGGAACAGTATGACAATCAATCTTTTTACTAGTAATTTTTGGTTGGTTATTATAATTGAATGTAATTGTATAAGATTTACAGCTGAATTACTGTATACCTATCTATTATTTAATAGCAGCTGCAATTATTATTGATTCTGATTATCTGATATAAGAAATTGGGTAGAAGGTATATAATTTTGTCTATTATCTTGGCTCCTTATTCTTTCTTCACCCTTTTTGCCTTATGGGCCACTTGGAGAAGTTGATGAAATCCTGTATTCCTTCTTCAGAAAAATATACATGTGCTAATATATTAAATTATAGAATTTAAATTTAGTTTCCAGAGGTTGGTGGGTCATTGAAATCCAACCACAGCACAGTGGACTCCAGTTTCAGAACTCTTACTTGGTGTATTTAAGGTTCCACTTGTATTCCCACTGCACTCAACATTCCCAACCCACAACCTCTTACTACATGTTCCTTTGGCCTCTACAAGAGAGGGCTTGCCCATGTGTAGGACAAGTCAGGTTCCTGGATGTTAACACACTAGAACAGCAGTCCCAACCTTTTTGGCACCAAGGACCATTTTTGTGGAAGACAATCTTTCCATGGACTGGGGGCAGGGGTATGGTTTAGGGATGATTCAAGTACATTACTTTTATTATGTATTTTATTTCTATTATTATTACTATTACATTATAATGTATAATGAAATAATTGTACAACTCGCCAGTGGGAGCCCTGAGCTTGTTTTCATGCAACTAGATGTTCCCATCTAGGGGAAATGGGGAGTGGCTGCAAACACAGATGAAGCTTCGCTTGCTCCCCCACCACTCACCTCCTGCTGTGCAGCCCAGTTTCTAACAGGACACAGACCAGTACCTGTCTCGGGAACTGGAGACCCCTGCTGTAGAGCACCTCTTGGTCAATGATGGATAAATACCCCAGTTTCATCACCCATCAGACAGGACAACTTGGAAGCATTTTCTACACCTTCTTCCAGGAGTCCCTGGCAGGAAGGAACCCCATTGACCACAGAAGTAACCAGCTCACTAATTATGCTGATACTGGCTTCATTCCCTTTCCTGTCCCACTCCCCAACTCTCCAACTGATGCCTCCTGGGATCAACTTTGTAATAATCTACTTTCAATAACCCTAAATATAGTCTGCTTTGGGGAGAATCAAACTCTTCCAGTTATTATGGCCATTGTGATAAATCAACTTAAAACTTAGGGGCATAAAACAAGAATTTACCATTCTATGATGTCTGGAATCTCAGGCAGGAATTCTCAAAGGCTGAGGATGAGAGTTGGGGTGTGGAATTGCCTGAAGGCTCCTCCAGCACATATCTGAGTGCTGGGCTGGAGTGGCTTAATGGCTGAGCTCTGGTGGAGCAGTAACCTGAAAACCCACAGGCAGCCTCTCCATCATGGAAGTATCCAGGCGGTCACTCTTCTTACATCAGTTCAGTTGCTCTGTCGTGTCTGACTGTGACATCCTGTGATCAGGTGGCCAAAGTATTGGAGTTTCAGCTTCAGCATCAGTCCTTCCAATGAATAGTCAGGACTGATTTCCTTTAGGATAAACTGGTTGGATCTCCTTGCAGTCCAAGGGACTCTCAAGAGTCTTCTCCAACACCACAGTTTGAAAGCGTCAATTCTTCAGCGCTCAGCTTTCTTTATAGTCCAACTCTCACATCCGTACTTGACTACTGGAAAAACCACAGTTTGCTAGATGGACCTTTGTTGGCAAAATAATGTCTCTGCTTTTTAATATGCTATCTAGGTTGGTCATAACTTTTCTCTCAAGGAGCAAGCATCTTTTAATTTCATGGCTGCAGTCACCATCTGCAGTGATTTTGGAGCTGCAAAAAATAAAGTCTGTCACTGTTTACACTGTTTCTCCATCTGTTTACCATGAAGTAATGGGATCAGATGCCACGATCTTAGTTTTCTGAATGTTGAGTTTGAAGCCAACTTTTTCACTCTCCTCTTTCAATTTCATCAAGAGGCTCTTTAGTTCTTAACTTTCTGCCATAAAGGTGGTGTCATCTGTGTATCTGAGGCTATTGATATTTCTCCCAGCAGTCTTGATTCCCGCTTGTGCTTCATCCAGCCCAACGTTTCTCATGATGTACTCTGCATGATGTATTCTTACACAGTGGCTAGATTTCCCCCAGATGAGTTTCCCAAGAGACCAGGTAAAAGCTACATGGTCATCTGGATCTAGCCTTTGAACTTGTACAGCATCACTTTTGCTACATTCTTTTGATTACAAGATCATCACTGAATTGGCCCAGATTTTAATTTTATTTACTTATTTTGTGTGTACTAGGTCTTCATCACTTGGTAGGCTTTCTCTTGTTGGGACAAGCAGGGTCAGCTCTCTAGTCACTGTGCACGGGCTTCTCATTGTGGTGGTTTCTCTTGTTGTGGAGCATGGGCTTCAAGAGTTGTGGCTCGAGGGCTCAGAAGTTGCGGCTTCTGGGCTCCAGAGTACAGGCTCAGTAGGTGTGGTGCATCGGCTTGGTTGTTCCATGGTATATGGGAATCTTCCTGGATCAGATATCAAACCCATGTCTCCTGCATTGGTAGATGGATTATTTACCACTGAGCCACCAGGGAAGCCCAAAACTGGCCTAGATTTGATGACAAGTGTGTCAGAGGATTTGCATATATATTTAAAAACACAATTTAATACAGAGTTATAGCACAAGTAGGAGGATATGATTCCTAATGAAGAATATTCTCCCTGGAAAAGCATTGGTGAGTAAATATTGAAAACTAGATTTATAATTTTTAAATTCTGTTATTCTACATGGTTGATTTTTTTTATTAGCACAGGTATAGCTATAAATCAGTGGGAAACTAATATGTCAAATTCACTTTTGTAATTTATTTTAATTTAAAATATACTAGGAGAGTGCATTATTTAAATAAATATTTCAGTAAATTATTTTTTAATGGGAAAGTAGAGTAAATTTACTTATATAGGATTTTCTTGGAACTGATCATACATGTAATTGTATTTTTGAACATTGGTTGTAATTTGATGGTTTAATAAATATGAATCTGACTTATAAGTATAAATTAGTCAGGGAAAACAAAATAAGGAAATACCAGACTTTATTTTATGATAGACAGATTATCTGTCTATCATAAAATACTATGTGTATTGAATAGTACTAAGTTCGTGTCAATGGGGGCTTAGAAAATTGCTTTCTCTTTTCATAGGACAATCAAAGGATAAATCATAATATCATTGTACCTGATATGAAGTAGAACCTAAAATTTCAAATTCTTTACCTTCTTTTAGATGAAGCCTTGAGAGATTATGTATGTAGACTTTTCAATATAAAATTTGCTCAGAAATTTTGCTCAGTTTGACTTATTTACAGTGATCAAAATAGCAAGATAATGTGAAACTATAGAAAGAGGAAAATAATCAGTGGTTGTCAGAGGTTTGGGTAAAGAATGAGGGTTAAACAGGGAAAGTAAAGGGCATTTTTAGGAAAGTGAAATTATTCTGCATAATATGGTGGATACAAGATGTTGTGTGCTTGTCAAAGTCCATAAAAGTGTACAGCACAAAGAGTAAGCCTTAATATATGTTGCTGTGGACTAAATTGTGTGTATATGCTGAGACCCAAACCACCAGTGTAACTATATTTGGAGACAGGAGCCTCTAGGAGGTAATTAAAGTTAAATGAGGTCACAAGGGTGGGGCCAAAATCTAACAGGATTAGTGGCATGAAAAGAAGAGGAAGATCCCCCACCCCATCTCTCTTTCTCTCTCTCTCTCTCTTCCCCCACCCTTCCTCCCTCCCCTTCTCTCTCTCTCCCTGTATCTCTGTTTGCCTGTCTCTATCTTTCCCTGTGTGCACACACTGAAGAGAGGCCATGTAAGGACACAGTGAGACAGTGGCTGTTTGCAAGACAGAAGAGGGCTTTGCCAGAATTGAACCCTTCAAGAGTCTCAATCTTGGACTTCTCAGCCTCCAGAATTATGAGAAAATAAATAATAATATGCATGAGAATAATTAATAAATGTCTATTGTTCTGAAAGAAGAAAACAGCATCTTTTTTGTTATGACACCTCTGATTAGATGATTTATAGCAACACAGACCTTCCTCATCAGAGAGGAGATTTGCTGGACTTGATGACATTCTGTTAGGTTCCTTGGACAGGATTCGATGGTTTTGCAATATTAAAATATGCTCATTTGCATCTTCCTCAGGAACATCTGGAGAGGGGGAACAAAGTGGCTTTGGAAAGCTGTTCAGCTCACAGAACTCAGGGGCTGAGCAGACATTCCAGCTTTCCCTTGCTAGCCATCACTCACACCCAATGTATTTATTCTTTTCCTCCGACAAGAGAGCAACATTTGGAATAGCTCAAGCTGCTGAGTTAATCATCGAGATGCCACCGGGATGTTTTAAACTGTGGACCTACCCACCTCGTATGATTTGGGATCAACACAACCACCAGGCTGAGTGATACAGGCACTATAGCTTGTCCGACACTGGGAAATTAGATTTGCTACCTTTCAAATTTCCTCTCCTTGTTTAAAGCATCAACACCAAGGGCAGGAATTTACAGCCTTTCAATGAGTCATTGGCTTTAATTGAGTATTGGCCCCAAGAGATTCTTACCTAACACGGGTACATGCTTCTTCCCTTTTATCTTATTGTGTAATTTCACTCTTTTTCCAAGTACTGGGGCTCAGAAGCAGGGTTTTACCTTGCTGTTTTGAGTCATGGTAGAACCTTCTAAGGTCATTTTCTATACCCATAACTTTTTCCCTCTTTCCCAATTGCCTACCCTAGTGCTCTAAAACAGCAGTCCCCAACCTTTTTGGCATGAGGGACTGGTTTCATGAAGACAGTTTTTCCGTAGACCAGGATAAGGGGATGGTTTCAAGAGGATTCAAGTACTTTACAGTTATTGTTCTCTTGATTTCTATTATTGTTACATCAATTCCACCTCGGATCACTGACGTTAGTTCCCAGAAGTTGGGGACCCCTGCTCTGAAACCAATAACATTTCACTACCAAAAAATATCACCTTCTATCACCTTCTTATAATTCTAGGCTTTGAGGTCTGATGCTTAAAAGAATGGTTCCTTACCTTATTTTTAATGGACAAATGTATATTTTTTCTTTGCTAGATAGCAGCAGTTATTCTAGATTTATGGTATATTTAAATTGAGCTATAAAATCAAATATAAAGCCAAGCAGGCAGGCAAATGTTGCCCAGAACATGGATCTGTCAATAGTTAAAAGTTTTAAAACATCAAGTAAGATTCTGATTGTCCTAAGTTGGCTTGTGAATTATCAGGACTCTATCAAGGAGTTAAGAAATAAGTTGAAACCAAGGTATGTCTAGGAAAAAATACTTTTGCAGGTTACATTTAAGGAGTATGTTAGTGTAATCTTTTCTATTTTCATTTGTAAAGCAGAATTATAGTAATGATTGGGACCTATGGCTTGAAACAGCTTTCATTTATCATGGTTGAAGCCATGGACAATATTCATGGAAACTGATAACAAAATTTTATAAGTTCTCTACAGGTATCACATTGCATAGTTGAAACCAAAGTGGTTTTGGGGCTTCAGTTACCTGGGTAGTTGCCTCCTAGTCTTTTGCTTTATTTGATGAAGATAAAAAAGTCAATCTGTGTTTCTATAACAGGTAATGGTCAGAAAGACTGAGATACCTGGCATGTCAACATTAAAAAAAAAAAAAAAGAATTAAAGAGAAAAGTTTTCCTTTTACTTTCAAGGTAGCAAGAATTTTTTGTTTTTTGTTTTTTAAAGTTCTTTGAAGTTCTTTCTCATGAAAGAGAATTTTTCCAAAGAATTTTTTTCCTATTTCTCTGATGCTTTTGTCTTACATTTATCTTATGGTAGCAGTGTGGTTTAACACACTGGAATTAAAGTATTAGAAAAAATAAGGTCCTGCCAGCTTTTTTGCTGTTAAAAAAATGGTTTCCTTGTTTTGGTTCATCTCAGTTAACTGAAAAGGTCCTCACCTAATCATGTCCTCTTGTCATTGAAAGGCAGGAAAGGAAGTAACACAGCCATGAGGACTATTTTCAAAATCAATCCTTCATATTTAAAAGAGAGATCCATCCTCTCCAGGAGGTGCAAACATAGTCATTAGAACCGAGACCTCCATCTTCTCAAGTGCCCTTCCATTTTTTCATACTGAGAGGAGCTTTCAGGTGCCTGCTGGGCTAACGAAAATAGATGGCTTTTTTTTCTTTAATGGGGTTCAGTTTGATTTTCTGTCATTGTGGTCAATGACACAAGACCTGTTCCACTGTCTGAATGCTAAAGAAACATCATTTTCCCTCACATCATTGGAGCTGCATTATTTCCACTCACCTGTCAGCTCAATGTCCTTCTTGGAGGATGTTCTTCCATCCTGGCCCTAACATGTCACAGTTTCCAAGCATGCAACGTACATGGGGTCTGCTGGGTAAAGCTATGTCTCATTTCTGAAACTCTTCTATGCTGTAAAGGAGATCAATGAGTCTTTGAGCTGTCTTTTCTGCTTTATGCTTGATCTATGAGGCAAGGAAGAAACATCATTAGCCTGCAGTTTCCTTCCACTGCAGTTTGTGCAGGGTCTACCTGTAAAATGGCTAAAAGGATCCCATTTCCACCTTGGTATTTGGATAAGTTGTTCATTTTTCCATCTCCTGAGGAAAGCTTCGCTTGATCCCCCCATTCTCAGGCAGCACACGACTATACTTAAAATCATCCTTCTGATGTCCTTGATGCTAGTTGTGTATCAGACCTAACTCTTGGACTCACCAAGTCAGATACATCAAGACAGACTGTCCAGTACCCTAAATAACTAAGATTACACTCACAAAATCACAACCTCTGAATCACACATCCCTGAGTACCACATATTATGAATTTAGAAAGTACTAGGTCTGGAGCTGATTGTGTTACATATTTTGATTCCATTGACCCTGAGGAAAATGCTAGCAGCAGGCATAGTTCTACCCTGTTTGACAGCTGAGATGACCGAGGCTCAGTGGGGGTATGAGCATTTTCCTAAAGTCATCAGTAGTGGCAGAACCAAATTTTAAACTCAGATTTTCTGCCTCCAAAGCCAAAGCTCTTTACTCCTATCATAGGCCACAGAGATCTCCTCATTTACCCATCCTTCAGACATCAGGGAGGATGGGCCAGGGAAAGAGTTGGTGATGGAGTGGTTGAAAAAAGACAGAGTAGGCTGTGTAGGTGCTGATTAATTTTGACTTCAGATTCAGTTCATTTCAGTTCAGTTGCTCAGTCGTGTCCAACTCTTTGCGACCTCATGAATCCCAGCACGCCAGGCCTCTCTGTCCATCACCATCTCCCAGAGTTCACTCAGACTCGTGTCCATCGAGTCAGTGGTGCCATCCAGCCATCTCATCCTCTGTCGTCCCCTTCTCCTCCTGCCCCCAATCCCTCCCAGCATCAGAGTTTTTTCCAATGAGTCAACTCTTCGCATGAGGTGGCCAAAGTACTGGAGTTTCAGCTTCAGCATCAGTCCTTCCAAAGAAATCCCAGGGTTGATCTCCTTCAGAATGGGCTGGTTGGACTTCCTTGCAGTCCAAGGGACTCTCAAGAGTCTTCTCCAACACCACAGTTCAAATGCATCAATCCTTCGGCGCTCAGCTTTCTTCACAGTCCAACTCTCACATCCATACATGACTACTGGAAAATCAATAGCCTTGACTAGACAGACCTTTGTTGGCAAAGTAATGTCTCTGCTTTTCAATATGCTATCTAGGTTGGTCATAACTTTTCTTCCAAGAAGTAAGCATCTTTTAATTTCATGGCTGCAATCACCATCTGCAGTGATTTTGGAGCCCCCAAAAATAAAGTCTGACACTTGACCTCAGATTAGGATTTATGAAAAGACCCTGATGCTGGGAAAGATTGAAGGCAAGAGGAGAAGGGGACAACAGAGGATGAGATGGTTGGATGACATCACCGACTCAATGGACATGAGTTTCAGTACGCTCTGGGAGTTGGTGATGGACAGGAAGGCCTGGCATGCTGCAGTGCATGGGGTCACAAAGAGTCGAACACAACTGAGTGACTGAACTGAACTTGGTTTTATGAAGAAATGAAGAGAAGAGAAAGTAAAACCCCTTTCTTGAGACTCTCTTGGAAGCACAGAAAATATATTTTTCCCTCAAAGGTCACTGAGCCAATATTTGAATATTCTGTGGGGCTATTTGACCTTGATTCCTTTGAGGGAGCAAGGATCCCTCCTTTGAATAACACTTGCAGTCTTTGTGCTATGACAATGCTAAGGGCATGGGAACATAATTGCCGGGTGTCTCTCCCTCACGTGTCTTTTGTAGGTGCACACTCCTGGTCGGTTGGTGCAGCAGAGATATCCACTCTTTAAATGGCTCTGAGTAATGTTGCCAAGGAGTTCACTTGCATTATTTAAAGACCTTTTAAAAGAGAATCCTCCCCCCTCTAGCACACTCTTGGCTGATAATCCCCATTGAACAATCTGCTGCTATATTTCTTGGAGACATTATTTAAAATCCTTTTAAAGTGCAGTTCTTCCTACTTCCAGACGATTGATACCTGTGAAGGGCTTAATAGTATCGGGGAGGGGTGGGATGTTAGGGAAGAGAGTAGGAGGGTGACTGCTACTTAAAAGGATTTAAAAGATTGTTGCAGCCGTATTTCATAACCATGATGCCTAAAAGCCTAAGTAAGGGAGAAAAAGAGCTGCTGCATTTTCTGGGCAGTAAAAAAAATGGGAATAGATTCCTTCTGAGTTTTCTTTCACCTACTTAAAGAACCATCGGAAGACGACCAGCCAGGCTGTAGTGGTTTCACATCCATCTGGAGCCCAGAGAAATTGGAGGAACGCTTAGCATTTTCTCAAGTAGAGCTTGAAAATGCAAATGTAAAAGAGGCCAGGAGGAGTGAAATGGGTTGGATATAAGACAATAAGGACTCATGAAGAATGTTATATTTAAATATATATACATACATATGTATATGTATATATAATATACATACACACTATATATGCATGCATATAATATACACACATATATATTTATATAAACACACATACACCTGGCTTTTAGGTAGCTTAAAGAAGCAACTGATGCTTTCGAGTTGTGTTGCTGGAGAAGACTCTTGTGAGTCCCTTGGACAGCAAGGAGATCAAACCAGTCAATCCTAAGGCAAATCAACCCTGAATATTCATTGGAAGGACTGGTGCTGAAGCTGAAGCTCCAATAATTTGGTGACCTGATGCGAAGAGCTTACTCACTGGAAAAGACCCTGATGCTGGGAAAGATTTGAGGGCAGGAGGAGAAGCAGACAACAGAGGGTGAGATGGATGGATGGCATCATCAACTCAATGGACATGAGTTTGAGCAAACTCCAGAGGATGGTAAAGGACAGGAAAGCCTGGCATGCTGCAGTCTATAGGGTTGCAAAGAGCTGGACATTACTGAGTGATTGAAAAACAAGAAAGAAGCAATACATATAGCTGATACTATTATTAAGCACTGTGTTCCAGACACCCTTCCTGATCTTTATGTGTAGTATCTCATTTAATACTCAGTAATATGCTAATATTACTATCTTTTTTAAAAATGAGAAAACTGAGTCATTGAAAGAAAGATGAGTCACTCATCTGATGAATGGGACAACTAAGAATACTACCCTCTGCCTCCTGAGCATTTGAGCACTTTCACTCCAGGGCCCAAGTTCTTAATCACTATGCTTTTCTGAGTCCCTAGCCATTCTCTAATACAGAAGAAAAATTGCCCATGTAGGAATCCACAAAAGAACTGTGATCCCCTTGCTGCCCCACTGTGATTCTTTTTCACTGTTATCTTAACCATTCAGCAGCATCACTAAGGTTAACACAAGGTTTTGAAGCATTTATAAGATCAGATTATAGAATTCAGTTGTTTTCATAACAGTTTTAGGCATTTATTCTTGCAGTTGCTTTACATGCCATCTAGCCACCCAAAATGAAAGGATCTTCAGTTTAAAAATGAATAAATGAAAGGATTTCAGGAATTTTACAGCTTGAAAAGATTCTGGGAGTTATTTAATCCAGTGACCTCATTTTATACACAAGAATACTGAGACACACAGAGAGAAAGTGACATGCTTAACAAAACACATTTGGTGGCATATACAATTCTGGAATCCAGGTGTATTACTTGCTACTCTAGCAAAATATTTCTCCCATCCCTGTTTCCATGGGCTTGGCCATGTGACTTTCTTTGGCAAGTGAGATATTAGCAGATGTGTTGTAGGCAGAACTGTGAAAAGCACTGGTACCCTGGGGCTTGCTTGTTCTTATACCTCTGCCATTGCCATGGAAAGGAGAAGCAAGAGCTTTAGGTGATGGAGACTTTTTTTCTCTAAAATGTTCTAAAATGAAAAAACTTGGCTAAAGTAAAAAAAAAAAACAAAACTGATGTCGAAAGACATTGTTTTATTACTGGGTTTCAACTCAGACATTGCCTCCCAAGAGAAGCCTTCTCTTAACAATTAACATAAAATTTTCCCTTATTTCCCTACTACTTCAGCACAGTAATTTGTTCATGTGTCTGAACTTAAATACACACACACACACACACACACACACACATACATGGAGGGCTTCCTTGGTGCCTCAGACCTAAAAGAATCCACCTGCAATGCAGGAGACCCAGGTTCAATCCCTGGGTTGGAAAGATCGCCTGGAGAAAGGAATAGCAACCCACTCCAGTATTCTTGCCTGGAGAATCCCATGGACAGAGAAGCTTGGTAGGCTACAGTCCATGGAGTTGCAAACAGTCGGACATGACTTTGAGCAACTAAGTACATATACATATACCTATACATATACATATGCATATACATTCTTCCCAGTGGCTTGAGGTAAAGAATCCACCTGCAATGCAGGTAATACAAGAGACTCGGGTTCAGTCCCTGGGTTGGGAAGATCCCCTAGAGAAGGAAATGGCAACCTACTCCAGTGTTCCTGCCTGAAAAATCCCATGGACAGAGGAGCCTGTCAGGCTACAGTCCGTGCAGTTGCAAAGAGTCAACCGAGGACACACACATGCACATATATGTATATAAATATATATGAACATATATATGTCTATTTACCTCCTTGTTTATTTTCTTCACTAAAATTGAAGTTTCATGAAACTACTCTTACCTGTCCTGCTCATCTCTGTATTTCTGGCAACTCTTACAATGCCTGGTATATGGTTGGCCTTCCCTAAATGTTTTTGATGGAAAAAAAAATTATAAAGTATTTGTAGTTTTGTCTGTTAGATATTTTGGGGTTTAACTTTCTACCTAGGGTTGCTCAATGAGTAACTGATTTCAGGAATTAGGAAGGGCGGTAGGGAGGAGGTGGCATTGAGAAAGGCTTGAGAGAGAATATGTCACCAAGTTGAGGTGTGTGGGTTCACATCAAAGCAGTGACCCTCCAGCATAAATAAAGACATGGGAGTATGAACGCTTTCAGTAGAACTGGAGTAATCCAGCTTGGCAAGAGCTTAGGCATCCATATTCGCAGTGAGAATGAAGGAAAACGAGCCTTAACTGTGCCTCAGTTCTGAACTGGAAAGTGTCTTGAATCTCACTCTAAAGGATTTTATACTCTGTCTTTTGATTCATAAAGTTTTTAAAATTTTTTCTGTTATTTCATATAGGTTGACTTTTAAAAACTTTTAATTTTTATGCCATTTTAAAATGTTACTTTTCTAAATTCCGTATATATGCATTAGTATACTGTATTGGTGTTTTTCCTTCTGGCTTGCTTCACTCTGTATAATAGGTTGATGAGTGGCAAAACCAATATTGTAAAGTAGTTAACCTCCAATTAAAATAAATAAACTTATTTTTTTTAAATAAAAGGTTACTTTTCATTTTCAGTTATTACAAATGATTGGCTATATTCCCCATGTTGTACAATGCATCCTTGAGCCTGTCTTATACCCAGTAGATTTTACCTCCCCTCCCCAGCCCCAATGTGGTCCCTCCTCCCCTCCCCATTGGGAACTACTAGTTTGTTCTCTATATCTGTGAGTCTGCTTTAAATCATAAGGTTTTTAAGCACTGGTGTTTTTGTGAAGGCCTTCCCTGGTTGCTCCCTGGTAAAGAATCCACCTGCAATGCAGGAGACCCAGGTTTGATCCCCGGGTAGGGAAGATCCCCTGGAGAAGGAAATGGCAACCCATTCCAGTATTCCTGCCTGGAAAAATCCCATAGACAGAGGAGCCTGGCGGGTTACAGTCCATGGCATTGCAAAGAGTTGGACATGACTGAGCATCTGAGCATAATTGGCAAGGGAATGTTGCTGGTAAAGTGGAAGGTGAAGATGATATAGGAGAAAGCTGGAGGCAAGGGATCATTTAGAAGGCTGTTGCCAAGTCCAGGGGACAGATGATGACTAGTACAACCAAGATAAAAAGGGGAAAAAAGGAGGAGGGAAAAGCTTTTTAGAGACATAAAAGGGAGAATTGACTGGTTTTGTTGACCAGTTTGACATAATCGGTAAGAAAAGAAGTCCAAGGAAAACCCCAGTTCTCTTGCATATAGTACCTACAAGATGCTAAGCTGGAGAGAGTAGGAAGAGAAACAGGTTTACAAGAAAATCAAGAATCCTGGATACACTGAATTGGAGCAGTCGGAGGTTTCACTTCAAAAACTCATTATATTCAAGGCTTATGTTTGGAGTGATCCCTCCAAACATGCAATAAGCATGAACCTTCCGAAATGGTCATTCATTACCTTTGTTTGAAAACGTTTTTCTCTACCTATGCAGTACTCATAAATGGATATCATGGTGAGTTAAAATAAGCTCCCCCCCCCCCTTTTTTTTTTTTTTGGCCTCCACTTACACTGTAAGGCCAGTGACAGGATTCAAGATATTTTGCATTTAAGTTTCTGGTGGAGGAGGGAGATGAAAAGGAATGACTCTATTCTCTGGTTATTTTACCACTCAACATTCCTGAGCCAGATCATTTATAGTCATGAGAAATGAGCTGATTGCTGATGAACACAAGGTGTGAAGATAAACTTGGGTCTATAAGGCTGAAGCCCCTCTGCAAAGAGAGAGAAGAGTGTTGATGTTTGCAGAAACTAGATGGACTGAGCAGTGGGCTCTAGGGAGCATGTCTTCAGCACCAGAGAGCAAAAGGCCACAGCGAAAGATCAGAGCTACCTAGTTGGCATGGTGTTCCTAGACCCAATCCTACTGGAAGCTTCAGATGGATATGATATATGTAATTTAAGTCACATGCATTCTAAAGATTTATTCTTTAAAAACCCACATATCTTCAATCTCTCTTGATAATCCATATAGCTTTGTTATAATCCTCACCATCAAGAAGTTCATCTTTGAATTTAATCTTATTTGTTAAACTCTTTGCCATTTGCAATTACACACTCTGTGAATATTCCTGTGTTGTTTAGACTTATCCTCTGTCTCTCTCTCCCTAAACTGTAAATTTTTAAGGACAAAGACAATACCTAGGTATGTTTATATCACTGTGTTTGGCATTCAGTTGGTTCTCAATCAGTGTCTGTTGACAGAAAATAGCAAAATTCTGTAAAGCAATTATCCTTCAATAAAAAATAAACTAATTTAAAAAACAAAAAAAATGAATGTAGCCCTTTTTAATTGTTGCTATAATTCTTGATACATGCAAAGATGGTCATTAAATCATTCCTCTGACATGACTTCTCATGTGTCTTAGAATCCCATTCTCTTGAGTGGAAGTGTCAAGGTAAGCTTCTCAATCTAGTGCAGAATAAAGAAGGGCTGGTGAGAGGAAGATTTTGATATCAACTAATTTATTGTGAAAAGGACTGCATTAATGGAAAATGCCATCTATTTTCTGTAGCCCAACAAAACTCAAAAGTCATCTCAGTGTAAAAAAATTGAGAAGTACATGTAATGGGATCGAAGTTTGCATTAGAGTGGACATGTCTGAACCACTATAGAGTGTGACTTTCTCAAAGTGAAGGGATTGCTTATGACAGCAAATCATCTTCACTCTGTACTAATAGTATAACCCTGCTGTCCATGCTAAGACGAAAGCTGTATAAAACAAACTCAAGATGAGCGAAATTAGCAAGAGTTTCCTATAAATGATGGGAAAGAAAAGAGCAGCCTAGTCTTTATTCTTTATTCACTTAGACCTTTGTTCATTATCTTGTAGTGTAAGTTTCTTGTATGAAATATATTTTATATATATATATATATATCCCATGTATGTATTTCCCATGTGTATCCCATCTTACAGTCTTGATAACAAGGGCAAAAAAGCAAGCCACAAAAAAGTGGTTTTACAAAACAGTAATTATATTCTGCGACTCACATCTGTCTATACAGCTCAATTTCCTGTAACTTCCAGAAAACAAACCCATAATTACTGCTTATGTGATTGATAGTAGTAAGGAAAGACTTTGCTAACTGATACTAATAGCTCCAAATTTGTGTGTATATGTGATTTTTGCAAGTTAAAAATTTGGGTTTGTAATCTTTGATGAATCTAAAATAAGTAAGCTTACAGATTAAGATACTGTTGGTTTCTTATATGAGTATTTAGAGTTTCTATTATAAAACAGTCTTCTTTTAAAACTTAGATTTTCTAAAATCATAAGTAATGATTTTGGCCTAGTTGCGCTATGTGTTCTGCTGTTATAACTAACTATAGATTTAGGGCTTCCCTGGTGCCTCAGACGGTAAAGCATCTGCCTACAACGCAGGAGACCTGGGTTCGATCCCTGGGTCGGGAAGATCCCCTGGAGAAGGAAATGGCAACCCACTCCAGTATTCTTGCCTGGAAAATCCCATGGATGGAGGAGCCCGGTAGGCTATAGTCCATAGGGTCGCAAAGAGTCAGACACAACTGAGCAACTTCACTTCACTTCATAGTAGCTTTTTCCAATCAAGTAAATGAAATTACAATTTTTCATGTTTTAGAAATTTTACTAACAAAGCCCAGTCTTTCCTTCAAGTACTTTTATTTTAATATTTATCATGGTCAGAATGTAAATCTTTAGAAATGGAAGGGTTACTATATAGTCATGAAGATAGAATCACATCTCACCATAGAGGCTCCATTGTTCCTTGGAGTCGGTGACCTCAAAGTGAAAAAAGTGAA
Source organism: Budorcas taxicolor (assembly GCF_023091745.1). Taxonomy (NCBI): domain Eukaryota; kingdom Metazoa; phylum Chordata; class Mammalia; order Artiodactyla; family Bovidae; genus Budorcas; species Budorcas taxicolor. The sequence goes on along the minus strand of NC_068915.1, from coordinate 98,903,756 downwards.
AGTGTCAGCTGTTCAGTCATGTCTGACTATTTGTGACCCCATGGACTGTAGCCTGCCCGGCTTCTTTGTCCATGGAATTCCCCAGGCAAGAGTAATAGAGAGGGTAGCCACTCTCTTTTCCAGGGGATCTTCCTGACCCTGGGCAAGAACCTGGGTCTCCTGCACTGCAGGCAGATTCTTTACTGTCTAATCTAGTCAAGAAGATGGAATCACGTGTCACCATAGAGGCTCCATTGTACCTTGGAGTTTGTAATCTCAAAAGTGAAAGTGACGTCGCTCAGTCATGTCCGACTGTTTGCAACCTGTGGGCTGTAGCCCACTAAGCTCCTCCGTCCATGGGATTCTCCAGGCAAGAATACGGGAGTGGGTTGCCATTCCCTTCTCCATTGTAATCTCAAAGGGCATCATAAATGCTTATTTTTATAGAATTGGTACAGAAAGTAAACGAAAAATAAACCAGTTTTCATGGATTGCCCAAAAGTAGTCAAGTTTTTTTTTTATTGAAGTATAGTTGATTTACAATGTTGTTAATTTCTGCTGTATAACAAAGTAATTTAATTATACATAAATATACATACTTTTTAATAGTCTTTTCCATTATGGCTGATCACAGGATACACTGCTGAATGTAGTGTCCTGTGCTATACAGTAGAACATTGTTGACAGTCAAGTTTTATTTATTTTATTTCATTTTTTTAATTGAGAGTTATGTTTTATTCAGCAGGAATTTTTAGGACTTCACATCAAGGAGGCAGCATCTCAAGTAACCTTGCTCTGTTAGTCAAGTTTTAAATGAGAACTGCTTTCACTGGGGATTCTTATATAGTCGCAAACATTTTAGTAAGAGCTTCATACAGCCTCAGTGCATGCTCAGTCACTCAGTGGTGTCTGACTCATTGCAACCCCATGGACTGTAGCCCACCAACCTCCTCTGTCCATGGGATTTCCCAGACAATAATATTAGAGTCAATTGACATTACCTACTCCAGGGAATCTTCCCAACCCAGGGATTGAACCTGATCTCCTGCATTGGCAGGCAGATTCCTTACCACTGTGCTACCTGGGAAGCCCAAGAGGATGAGATGGCTAGATAGCATCACCAACTCAATGGACATAACTTAGAGCAAATTCCAGGAGATAGTGGAGGACAGAGGAGCCTAGTGTGCTGCAGTCTATGGGGTCACAAAGAGTCAGACACGACTGAGCAACTGAACAAGAGCAACAACCACACAGCCACCTTCTTTGGGTGGTGCCACATTTGAGGAAATTCTCTGCTGTTTCTCCTCCTTGCATAACCACAGAGTTATGTAGCCAGAGTGAACTGTAAGTTCAGTAACTGAAGATGGATCGTTTGCCTCTGCTCTATGGTCCAACGTCCCTCTCCGAGTCTGCAACCTCGGCCACAATGTGCTTAGCTAGGATGACTGGTACAAGGCAGAAAGAGGAACAATTCAAGGTGATCATGGACTCTCTGTCCTGTACTCTCTAAGCTTCTTGGCTCATCCCTAGAGTCTCCTGCATCAACTGGCAAGACTTCCCAATATGGGGTTTCTGGGGAGCAGGGCTTTAACTTCTTTCTAGATTTAAAGGCCTTGACTGCTGAATGATGGATTCTCCCCTAATATCATTAGCTGCACATGCTGCTAATTGTAGTGGCTGCTAATCCATCTGAGCAGCCAAAATGATATTAGCTTTCAATAGGATTTACATCTATCCAGGCTTGTTTCTGCATCAGCTAGCAATTAAAGTTTAAACTGTTGAACATGCAGCTTGCTGTAGGCTAAGTAATATTTAATAGCATTAACAGTGCATTTCCCTATTCGCCTCCGGATCTCTTTACAGGCTCATCAATTCGCCATCACCTTTGTGTGGCACAGACGACATTAGCTCTTATCCTAACAGCTTCCAGAGGAGGGCACTGTCAGAAGAGACAAGACAATAGAAATACCAGCTGCACATGTAAGTCTTAGCAGCACAATTTATGTTTCTTGTCCTATTCATTCTCTCTTTCACACATTCGTACACAACATACACTCTCACACTTATTGGAGGAGTTGTGGTAAGTTATCCTACCAGGTTAGGCTTTGAGCAACCTGCAAATCAACTTATTTGTACAAAAGTGTTTATCGAAGATGGATATTAGCTAAAAGGCTGTTTGAATCATTCCAAACTATGTGAGAAATCCAGCTCTTTCAAAGTCCAGTGTAAGCAGGATTAAACTCTTGATTGACTTGTTTAGTAAAGATTTATTTGTGTGCAATTGAATGAGATCAGGCTGGAACATGAACTCCTTGGTGGTAGAGTCTTTATCTGTCTTGTTCACAGCTCCACCCTTATCTACCTATTGCAAAGACTAAGACATAAAATGCACTTAGTAAATATTTGTTGGCATAATGATTGCATGATATGAGTGAGGGATGATTCAAACTTTGGATCCTACCCCGAAGCCCCTGATATCTCCCTCCTTGCTTGGTGGGTTCTACACACACTTACTGCCCACACCGTCTGTTTCCAGACCACTTGCCAAAGGGTGGACAAGTCACGGGTGGGGAGAAAAGGTTGATTTAGAAGACGTTCTGTAATCACTGCCAGAAAAGTGTCCTTGTTAGGACCAGACCAACAGTAGTTTGATATAAAAATATCTTAGTGTCCTATAAATCTTCCTGCCTAGGGATCAAATGTTGGTGGATGTCAAATGGTTGCTCTCAAGTTGCAATTTCAGAATGAGAGCGTATCATTATTAGTTTCCTAGGACTTTCATAACAAGTATCAAAACTCAAGTGGCTTAACATACCATAACTATATAATCTCACAGTTCTGGAAGCCAGAAGTCCAACATCAAGATGTCATCAGGGCCATGGTCTTTCTGATGGCTGTAAGGGGGAATTCTTCCTTGTTTCTTCCAGCTTCTGGCATTTACCATGTTGCTTGACTTGTACACACAATGCTCCAGTGACATAGCTGTCTTCTCCCTGTGTGTCTTCACGGTATCTTCCATCTGCATGTCTGCCTCTGTATCCAAATTTTCCCTTTTTATAAAGACATTGGTTATATTCGATTAGGACTCACCCCCATGACCTCATTTTAATTTGATTACCTCTACAGAGGCCCTACTTCCAAGATCACATTGGAGGTACTGGGGGTGAGGACTTAAATAGATCTTCATTGCAGGTAGATTCTTTACCAGCTGAGCCACAAGGGAAGCCCTCTAAATAAACAATATAACCCATAACAAAGGATTGTATGCAATCTGGAAGATGCTAAAGGGTTCTTTTCAGGCCTAGAAACCTCCCTTCTTAAGAACCAGAATAATTTATATTGTCAGGGCATGGAGGTCAATAATAATTTAATTATCCTTATCATTTTTGGGGCCCTGCTATCTTGTAGTTCCCACCTTCATTGACTTCTGTTATATAATATTCTCCAACTATTTCCCTGATCACTCGTAGTGTTTAGTAATTTCTCTTTCTCATCCATCCCTTAAATGTGACATTCAGTCTAATTCATCAGTTGGTCCCTAGTCTCTCTGCTCTGTTTGGCCAATAAGCAACTGGTTTAAATTGTACTTGCTCTTTGGTCCTACTGCACAAGGGTGACTGAGTCTGCTTTGTGGAAAATTAGTCTTGTGAGACAAGCCAATTCATTCTGAGAGTTAGCTATTTTATTAGAAACAATGATTTCTAAAGGTCATATTAATTTTTTTCTTATTTTATTTCAAAGTAATCTATTGTTTTGGCATTCAAAGAATAAGGAATAAAGGCAACCATAGTTGCTATTTACATAGACATTATCTTACTTTGCTTTAAAACATAAAATGCAGAAAACATTCAGTTCTCTTAGGCTGGGTTTATCTCTAAGTTACCCTGGATGTAGTGAGTTGAGATGAATAAAAGACACTTGTGTTTTATACCTCATTTCTCCTTCTTTGGAAATGACTTAGTGAAATTGTGATAAGCTTGGTAATTTCATTGGCTGGCCTAGCACTGATGTCTCATCATAGAAGAATGAAATGTCCCTTTTAATGACATGGAGTGTGTCCTCATAATCTACATTCACCCATCAGTCAATGAAAAAATCCAAAGACATATTTCTGAGGCCTATTAATTAACATTTGTATAAATGAAAATATCTGGGGCTTCCCTAGTGGTCCAGTGGTTAGGAATATGACTTACAATGTGGGAACAGCAGTTCGATCACTGGTCTGTGGGGATCGCACGTATCTGGGAGTGGCTGGGCCTGTGTACCACAGCCTCTGAGCCCACGAGCCCTCAAGTGCACGCTCTGTGGCAGAAGAGGCCACCGTGATGAGAGGCCAGCGCACCGCCGCCAGCAGAGGTCCACACTCACCGCAGCTAGACAAAGTCCACTCACAGCCAGCAAATACATAAATAATAAAAGATTTTTAAAAATACAGTGCCTGGAACATAGTAAGCACTGAATAATTTATTCAAAAGAAATGAAAAAATCTTATCATTTCCGTAGAGTTTTCGTAGCTCCAGTCGCAGAGGAGAGCTTCACATCGATGTCCTCAGAGAGGAGAGACACGAACAGATGAATGGCTTTCTTCACGCTTCTTGTTGGGTGAATCCGTCACGCTCTGGGGTCATGATAAGTTTGCCATTTTTGTACAAAATCACTTAATAAATTGATTGGCACCTTATCTCGGTGTCAGTGTCACTCCACTTTTAGAGACGTCCAAACTGTTTAAATATCAAAAACAAACCATGGTGGACAACTCAGTGAGAAAGGCTTTGTGCTAGCTGAAGATCAAAGGGAGACGGCTGACTGCTGTATACATTTGATGTTGCCAGAGGAGAAGCACAGAGATACATGCGGTCAGAGCTTCTTGGCTGGCCTCAGTGAACAGTGAAAGCAGCTGGAGGCGAAGCCAGGACAAACATCTACAGAAAATCAAAGTGACATGTTCGAAGGGAAACAAGATTTTCAGCATTGGGAAGGTGGATATTAGAATGTGACTTCATATAAACTGTTTTTTAGAAAATTAATGATCCTAATTCTGGATATGCAAAAGGAAAAAGAGAGAATCCTTTCAAGTGGAGAAGTGTTATGAAGTATAAAGCAGCATATGATCACATGAACAATATGATATTTTAAGCTGGCATAGTCAGGAATTTTAAGAGAGCTATCAATAAATTGTCAGTCTTGGGAAAAAAAAAAACATCTCGTGGCCAAATTTTAATTTATGAGTATTTTATTAACTTGGACTCAGTGTCTGAGTTTTCCATGCATGGCCAGTTAATGAATGTGAAATGTATTTGGTTGTATAATTTATTGCAAATATGCTGGAGAAGATTTAGGTAAAACATGAGAAAGAATCAGTTTGAGAGGCACCATTTTAACCTTACAGGGGTGATTCTCTTGAATGGTTTGATCATAGACTATGGCATACATGGAGAAAATTTTCAGGACCTAAGTTCCATGTAGACTGAATAGTGGGATTTAACTATAACTTTAAGTAGTTTCCCAATTTGAAAAAAAATTTTTATGGTCTGCCACTCTTCTTGATAAGCTTGTAGGATGACTTTATGTAATTTCACTCTTTTCTATAAAGCAGTCACTTCAAAAACACAAACCACCCATTGTGAGAAACCCAGCCATAGAATCAGTTCAGACCACACTCCAACCACGCTTGTCTATGCAGGATGCTACGGACTTGGATTGCTGCTGCTGCTGCTGCTAAGTCACTTCAGTCCTGGGGAAGCTAAAAGTCATAATGAAAGCAAACTGTGAGCAGCTGTTCCCAAAGTTACTCTGTGTTTGATTTGGACTTCTACTTCATGAATTCCTAGGATTCGTTTGCAAAATGGTAAGTAAGTTTTGCATTTCAAATATGAACAAAGCATCCAAGGAAAAGAATCACTAAAAGTGGTGCAATGTATTCTATGAGATCTCCAACAACAGAGCCTGCATGCCTGCACACCATCTGATGTTCTATTTAACTTGAACAACTTAAAAAAAAATAATATTGGTATTCTTTCTCCAGATGGTATGCACTATAAGAGCAGGGAGTCTGACTGTCTTATTTACTCGTCTAATGCAGTGTCAAGCACTCAGTAAGTGTTCAAATACATTACCATATGTAAAACAGATAGCTGTTGAGACCCTGAAGTATAACTCAGGGAGCTTAGCTGGGTGCTCTTTTTGACCAAGATGGGTAGGATGGGAGGAGAGCAGAAAGCAGGTTCAACAGGGAGGAAATATATGTATACACATCACCAATTCATTTTGTTGTACAGCAGAAACTAACACAACATTGTAAAGCAATTATACTCCAGTTTAAAAAATCTGTCAAATATTCATCATATGAATAATGATCATTTAAGATGGCTTTAAAGTTAGAGCTAATGTATTTCTTTTCCTTCAAACCTATTCTTCTAGTCTTTCTTATGTTAGTAAATGGCGACAGTGATTGCACAAATGCTTAGCCAGAAACCTGAACACTGCCCTTGATTCTTTCGCTTCCCTCATTCCCCGTATTTAACTAGTCCTGTGGTTACTTTCTTGGGCCTGTCCTCCACTGCACACTGCACACTGCTGTGTAATCCTGCATTCGTCCTCAGTCACTCAGTCATGTCCAGCTCTTCTGTGACTCCATGGACTGTAGCCCGCCAGGCTCCTCTGTCCATGGGAAGTTTCAGGCAAGAGTACTGGAGGTGGTTGCCATTTCCTTCCCCAGGGGATTTTCCCAACCCAGGTTTCGAACCTCTGTCTCCTGCATCAACAGGTAGATTCTTTACCGCTGAGCCACCTGGGAAACCCACTGTGTAAGCCGAAGCCATTTCTTTTCTTGCTTGGACCACCACATTGGTTCCCCTGCTAGTTTCCCTGATTTTACTCTTTCTTTCTTTACTCCGTCCTCTTCACAGCAGCCAGAATGATCTAAAATCACACTTTAGTTCAGTTCAGTTCAGTAGCTCAGTCGTGTCTGACTCTTTGCGACCCCATGAATCACAGCACGCCAGGCCTCCCTGTCCATCACCATCTCCCGGAGTTCACTCAGACTCACATCCATCAAGTCAGTGATGCCATCCAGCCATCTCATCCTCTGTCGTCCCCTTCTCCTCCTGCCCCCAATCCCTCCCAGCATCAGAGTCTTTTCCAATGAGTCAACTCTTCGCATGAGGTGGCCAAAGTACTGGAGTTTCAGCTTCAGCATCATTCCTTCCAAAGAAATCCCAGGGCTGATCTTCAGAATGGACTGGTTGGATCTCCTTGCAGTCCAAGGGACTCTCAAGAGTCTTCTCCAACACCACAGTTCAAAAACATCAATTCTTCGGCGCTCAGCCTTCTTCACAGTCCAACTCTCACATCCATACATGACCACAGGAAAAACCATAGCCTTGACTAGACGGACCTTAGTCGGCAAAGTAATGTCTCTGCTTTTGAATATACTATCAAGGTCGGTCATAACTTTTCTTCCAAGGAGTAAGCGTCTTTTAATTTCATGGGTGCAGTCATCATCTGCAGTGATTTTGGAGCCCCCCAAAATAAAGTCTGACACTGGTTTTACTGTTTCCTCATCTATTTCCCATGAAGTGATGGGACCGGATGCCATGATCTTCATTTTCTGAATGTTGAGCTTTAAGCCAACTTTTTCGCTCTCCTCTTTCACTTTCATCAGGAGGGTTATAATATTCTACTGCGTACACCCTACAATGTCTTCCAAAAGACAATATTCTTCCTTACCAGAGTCTATAAGATCCAGGAGGTCTGGTCCTCATCTCGCTCTCTGCACCAGTCTTGACCAGCCCTTCCATTTCCTCATTATAATCTAGCCATGTCAGTCTTCCTCCAGTTCCTAAGAAAACATCATGCTGCTCCCCGCCTCTTGGCTTTTGCTCCTGCAATTTTTCCCTCTTGGAATGAACTGCCTCCTGGTCTCTGAATGACTGGCTTCTCACCCTCTAGTCTGATTATTCTTGAGAAACCTCCCATGAACCCTCACCTGAGTTAATTTTCCCTCACAGCCCCTCCTCAAGCACTTGACCTGTTTTGAATATTTTCATAGTCCCATCACTATTCACAAAAATTAATAATTTGTCTTTTATCTCTCCCCCCTAGTGCTTTGGGACATATCTGTTTTGCACTTGGGACAATGTTTGGTGTATATTATGTGGTCTGTAAATACAAAAAATGGAGTGATATAACATTCAAATAAATATTTCATATGCGTATATAGTGCATAGGGGAGATAAACAGGAAAGTTTTGTTTTAGCTTAACTTCAACCCTTTCTCCATTAACCCACTTACTTACTAAACACCAAATACATGAGAGCTATTCTGAGGCTGCTATGAATTCAAAGAAATAGACCTGCCCAATGTTGCATACTTAGACACTGGGAGAGGAGATTAACATGCATACCAGTAACTATAATTTAAGAGAAAATTGGAAGAAAGACACTCTGGAAGTTTTTTCATTTATGTACAATTTATACTTTATTTTTTTTTAATTGCATCAGACCTTGGATAGAAGTTTCAAGCAGAAAAATGACTTATCTGAGGTAAATCCGGGAAGGCTTCATGAAGGACCCAGTGTTTAACTTAGATTCTGATAAACGTAGAATTTGGAGGCACAAGAATAGTGTGATAAAGGGCCATCATTATAGGTGAACAAATGCTGCAGAAATTACACAGCTCCAGTGGGTGTGGGGCACCTGTGGAAGGGGCAAATCTCGCCAGAATAGAAGGGCTGTGTTGGGAAAGTGAGGCGTAGTGTTTGTGACTGCCTGGAGAAAGAGTTTGTGCATTGTCTGAAGAAGAACAGGGAAGCCCCTGAAAATTTTCAAGCTTGGCAGTGATTTAATTCGAGTGTGGTTTAAGATAGTTTCAAAGTTCCACATAGGTGGATTAAAACAGGGGAGGAATGGAAGTAAGGGCAGTGTTTGGAAACTTCTAGTTTTAGGGAAGAGATAGACCAAATCTATGGTGATCATAGCGGGGATAAATAGAAGGAGGGCAATTGAGAAGGTACTACAGTGGGCTTCCCTGATGGCTCAGTAGGTAAAGGATCCATCTGCAATGCAGGAGACACAGGAAACATGGGTTTGATCCCTGGGTCAGGAAGATCCACTGGAGTAGGAAATAATCACCCACTCTAATATTCTAGCCTGGAGAATTCCATGGAAAGAGGAGGCTGGCAAGCTATATATTCCACGGGGTCGAAAAGAGTCAGACAAGACTGAGCACGTGGCACAGAGAAGGAAGCCTCCTGTTTTGAAAACTCATTGACAGGTTCAAGGTGTAGGCGGGAGGCAGGATAACTGTGGGGGTGATGATAACAGGTGAGAGCAGAGGTCTAGGTTCATTCAATAGCTGGGAGGAAAACTGAGAAGGAGAGTCCTTTTGAGTCTGAGACGGGTGAATATACTTCAGGTGAGGATTACGATGAAGTTTCAACTTTACAGTCTGTTTCCTATTGTCGTTCAGTTGCTCAGTTGTGTCCAGCTGTTTGTGACCCTATGGACCTCAGCATGCCAGGCCTCCCCTGTCCCTCACCATCTCCTGGAGTTTGCCCATATTCATATCCATAGAGTCGGTGATGCTATTCAACCATCTCATCCTTTTGCCTTCAATCTTTCCCAGCATCAGGGTCTTTTCCAGTGACTCGGCTGCTGGCATCAGGTGCCCAAAGATTGGAGCTTCAGCATCAGTCCTTCCAATGAGTATCCAGGGTCGATCTCCCTTAAGATTGACTGGATGGATCTCCTTGCACTCTCAAGAGTCTTCTCCAACACCACAGTTCAAAAGCATCAATTCTTTGGCACTCAGCCTTCTGTATAGTTCTGTTTCCTACATTGGACAAAAAAAAAAAGTTAGAATACCCCCTAGTTTCTACTCCTGTAAGGGTTTTATGAGAAGCAGCCTGGGAGATCACTGATGTCTGCGTGTCTCCTGCCAGGTCCGATGACAGAGGTTGAAACCCTGATTTACTGTTCAATAGCCTACTGCTTACTGGTCACCATGTGACCTTAAACTCTCTACCCTCAATTTCCTTCCCCCATGAAATAGAAATGAGACCATGATGATTGTAATCTCAAGGATTTGAGGAAGAATTCAGTGAGATTGTGTATTTTAAGGTGCTTTGCAAACCTTCTTTGGAAGGCAGGATATGCCAGGAAACTCTAGGTATGTGACAGATGCGTATTGGACATCGGCTCTATTATGGTGTTGGAGAAGACTCTTGAGAGTCCCTATTATTGTGGTGTTGGAGAAGACTCTTGAGAGTCCCTTGGACAGCAAGGAGATCCAACCAGTCCATCCTAAAGGAGATCAGTCCTTAAAATTCATTGGAAGAACTGATACTGAAGCTGAAACTCCAGTACTTTGGCCACCTGATCAAAGAACTGACTCATTTGAAAAGACCCTGATGCTGGGAAAGATTGAAGGTGGGAGGAGAAGGGGATGGCAGAGGATAAGATGGTTGAATGGCATCACTGACTCAACGGATATAAGTGAGTAAACTCTGGGAGTTGGTGGACAGGGAGGCCTGGAGGGCTGCAGTCCACAGGGTCGCACACGACTGAGCGACTGAACTGAACTGAACTGAACTGAACTGAACTGAACTGAACTGATGGATTATAAAACTGCTTGAAACATTGGTCCTTTTTTAAAGCTTTTATTGTGTCGTTGTCCCTGAAAACACAGTCATTAAAAAGAATTTTTGTTTCATTGGTCAGGTGACCTGACTTTTTTCTTTGAAAATTCCTAGTAACATAAAACTTAAGCCACTGAGGAGACTTTAGGACTTGAACAACGGAAAAGGAGGGCAAGCTGGCAGCAGCGTTCGTCCCTCCGGCGGGCGAAGCCAGCTTTCCCGCACTGCCTCCCTGTGTCAGCAGAGAGAAGCACGGCTGCCGGTTCCCTTGGTTAAAGCGCTGTCTGTTTCAAGTATATGGACTTGGGGTTGCAGACAACTGATGGGCTTGCGATGCCAGCAGCAGAGCTCCGTGCCAGGCTCAAACAGTCCGCAATCCTCTGTAGAGAAAAACGAAATCCTGCTGGCAAAACTTCCCTAAAACTTAGGCAGAACGTGGCGGGGTGGGGGTGTGTGTATATTTACTTGAAAACGAAACAAAACAACGCATTTAGGAAAGAGCCTGTTTCTAAACCTCCCTTGCCATTGCAAGGAATTTTATTTCTTTTGAAGTGCCAGCATTCCAAAAAGAGGGACATGAAGAGGTATTGCAACCATTGAATATGGGGCAGACCCCTTAAAGTAAATAATCACCATGTCCACTCCCAAATTAAATGGCTTTTGTTTGAGTTTGGGGTGAGTTTGATAAGGATAGTGTTACAACGTTTAATGAGGTGCAAGGGAAAAATGACTTTTGTAAGTTCACACGGCTGTCATCTTATTCTCTCCGATGTTCCCTTTCTTCTTAACCTCACCCTCACTGATCTGCTTCTGGATCTTTTTGCATCTGCTTGGTATAAGTCAGGGGATATGTTGATAACAGTCCATTTTTGCTGTGGGTTTGTATACATCTATTTTATGTGCCAAGAAAAGCTATCAATGAGGAGGATGAACAAACAAATTGTGTATGGGCTATAGTAGCCTTTTCACGGGCATGTATTAGCCTGCTGGCGTCCATGCAGAGTCTTTTGAATGAACTGAGCATAAAACAAGCACATACATACACAGATGCACACCCAGATTTCCTACAGCCATAATCTTTCTTTCTGTCTTTGATTCTTACCTCGTGTGGATTTTATGTCTTGCTCATTTTTTTTTAAAAATCAGTCAGCCTGTGGGTTTTTTTTCTCCTTTTTAAGTCACCGGTTTTGGTGGCAATATAGCTAAGCACATTCCCAGTTCCATTCCTCTCATTAGTATTAATGGAGTAATCGTCATCCCCTTCTTTGGCTCCTAGGCTTGCTACAATATTTACACATTGGCTGAAGCCAGTCGAGCTGAAATAATGAGCCTTGGGCATCCTCACAGCACCAGGTGGGTGAAAACTTGTTGCCACTGGGTGGAATTTATGGTGGAATAAATGATATGTCTCATAATTATCAATGAAAATGACAAGCGGTGTCCCTGGTACTTGTCACACCAGCCCAGCCCTGTGGTGGTGGCTGTGGCATCACCTTAGAGAGACAACTCTGCCTCTCGAGTGACCAGGAGAAATGGAATTGTCCCTCAGCCTTCTTTAGCCACTTCTCAAATTATTATCTCATTCTTCTTAAGGGAAAGGTCCCTTTTTAGCCAGAGGACTTTTTCTACAGACTTGTCAGGTTTTTCTTCCCATTTTGGGCTTCCTGAAAGAAGTTTTCTATGTAAAGAAAGTAGTTTTCTGTTGGATTTTTTTCTATTTATTTTCTGGTAAAATAAACAAGTCAACTCTCCTGACTTCATCAAACACCTAATTCACTGGGCGTTTATGAAGCACTTATTACCTGCCAGATGTGCAGGAGCTGATTCCCTTCCAAGTTATTCTCTCCTCCTCTGAAGAAGATAAAATAAAAAGAACAGGAATTGAAGACAGACTTTTTAAAGCATAGAGAAATTCCAGAAAGCGTGTACCTAAGAGTTTGCTTGACCTGATCTCAGAGGAAGATTTAAAAATGTTTTCACCTCTTAACAATATTCTTGTCTCCTCAGCCGACTCACTACAGTTTCCTCGCAATGTGGATTAGTTTTTGAGCCAAGGACTGAGCCTTTTAACTAGCATTTGTCCTCTAAGAGTAGAGTGTTTTTGTATTTAGACATCTGTGCTTCCTGTCACAGGGCAGCTAAGGAGTTTTTCTCGTTGCTTTAGGTTTTGAAGATTTGTTTTCATCATTGACAGTCCCCCACCCCCTTCAGCACTGGGGCTTCAGGCTGCCTCCCCGCTAAGCCTTCTGAATATGTCTCTGCCACACAGACAGCGCTCTCTCTCCTCATGGCATTCAGCCTCCAGGAACACTCTAGAATGCTTCTATATTCGGGGCTAATCGCTGTTCATCCCGCCTTCATTACCCAGCCCTGGCTCCACCTCTTGCCCCTTTTTGCCTCTGTCAGCAGCTCAGATAAGAAAGACAGATCCAGGGGACCTATATTTCACCTTTAGACTGGAGTTCCGAACCCATAGGAGCAGAGGAAATCATGAAGCAGCTTTATTCATAGAACTGTGAATAAAAACTGGCATGGGGTAAGAAAAAAAGAAGAGGCAAAAGAGCTTCTGGGTTCACAAAGCAGTAGCCAGGAGATGGGAACCCACAGCCAGTGCGGAAGGGATGGGCCACCAGGGATGGCAGATGGCAGACCCAGCCTTCCCCGGATGGAGGGCTGGGGAGCTGGGGGTGCAGTTCCAGGGAGCTCCGCCCAGCTTTTCTCAGTTTCCGAGTATTTCAGCCTCTCCAAAGATAAACATCATTGTGGGATAACCTTCCAGTTTTACAATCAAGAGGGATGTTTGTTAGTAATTGTCAATTCTGACCATTCCTTTTTTTTTTTTTAAAGATTTTTATCCAAGTGGATGATTTTTAAAGTCTTCAGTGAATTTGTTACTATATTGTTTCTGTTTCTGTTTTGGGGGGTTCTTTTTTTGACCACAAGGCATGTGGGATCTTAGTTCCCGGACCAGGGATCGAACCCACCCTCCCTGCATTGGAAGACAACATTCTAACCACTGGATCACCAGGGAATTCCTTCTTCCTAGTTTTACTGAGGTATAATTGACATATAGCACAGTGCAGCGTGGTAAGGTGTACAGCATGATGGTTGACGTACATTTTGTGAAATGATTACTGCAATAATTTTAGTTAGCATCCATCATCTCTTATAGATACAATAAAAAGAACAAGCAAAAAAGAAAAAGAAATTCTCATGATGTGATTTATTATAACACTTTCCTATATACTATACAACAGTGCTGACTATAACCATCATGTCATGCATTACACCCTTAGTACTTATTTATCATGTAACTGGAAGTTTGTACTTTTTGTCCACCTTCTTCCAGTTCCCCTCTCCACTGCTCCTCAAACCTTTCCATCTTTGGTAACCACAAATCTAATCTCCTTTTCTATGAATTTGAGTATTTCTAAAGCTTTGTTTTCTTTTTTAGACTTCAGATTTTCTTATATTACCCATACTAGGGAGATTATAGGATAGTCATCTTTCTCTGCCTGACTTATTTCACTTAGCAAAATGCCCTCAGGTTTCATCCATGTTGTCTCAAAAGGCAAGATTTCTTCCTTCGTAGGCCTGGGTAATATTACATTGTGTATATGTGTGTGTGTGTGTATAGATATATATACAGCTTTATTCCTCCAGCAATGAACAGTTAAGTTGTTTTCATGTATTGGCTGCTTGTGACTAATGCCACTGTCAGTGTAGGGGTGCAGGTATCCTTTTGAGTTAGTGTTTTCATTTCCTTTGGATGTATTCCCAGGAGCAGGATTGCTGGGCCATATGGGCGCCTAATTTTCTGAGGACTCTCTGTACCGTTCTCCATCGAGTCCGCGCCAGCTAACGTTCCCACCAACAGTGCACAAGGCTTCCCTCTCCTCCACATCCTCCCCAGCTTTTGTTATCCCTTGTCTTTTTGAAGATGGCCATTCTAACAGGCATGATGGGGTATCCATTGTTAACAATCTCTTTTTAAAGGTAAGAGGACAAAGAATCTAATATGTTCATAAAATGCACAATTTTGCCAAGCTGACTAGTGGCAAAGCCTGGTCTCTTGACTCTCAAGCCAGGATAATTTAGCTGTTAGATTCACGGATTCAAGTTTCTGTGAGATGGTAATCCCAAATGAGCCAAACAGCTCATGAAGTAAAGACTCCAAATACTATCTAAGTTCCTTGGCTAGGATCTAGACCGGGATCACAATATCAGAATTATAAACTGAAAAGAACTGTTTTTAGTGTCTTCCTCAACTTTCTATACTTTCCAACATCATCTTTAGTTGGGACATTGGAAGGGGAGCTTTTATATTTTCTGGTGAAAAAAATCCTTCTCTGCTTTTCTGAAAACATTATTAGCCACTTTGATTTAGCAATTAATTGATTTCTTTATTTATTCAGTCGTTCATTACATATGTATGGAGTCCTTGTTTCGTTCAAGTTCCTGAATCATGGAAGTTCTTTCTTTAAGAAAGTCATAATCTCAATATAAGATGTATTCTCAAATAACTGAAATCTAATTCAGTCCCTGGCACTGCCAGTTATAAAGTAGTTTAGCATATAGCATGTACTCTATATTTCAAATAGCCTAGAGCACAAAATGATATCATTTTTTTAAAAAGGTGGTAATTAGTTAGGAATCTACCCACCCCCATCCCAGAATTTCTTAGTTAGAGAAAAGTTGCCTATTATAGAGGATGTAATATTTGCTGAGCTCCTGTTATAAGCTAGGGAACAGGTAAAGCACTTTGTTATTTCATTTAATTGCTCTTATCATGCTCCAAGATACTGCACTAATTTTACAGAGAAGCGTAGAGAGGCTCAAACAGTTGAGTAACTTTTCCATGGCCAGTGATTTAAATAGAGAGAGTCAGCTTTCAGGTCTAATGAGCCCGAATTTTCTCTGTCCAGCAGCAAGTCTAGCCAAGGTTGACTAGTGGTCTATGGCTCCATGAGTTGGCAATGATGTCTCTTCTAGAAGTTGGGGTGGGAAAATTTGTAGATATTGGGGAAAAGCTTGCCTACAATTAAATAGTTTCTCTTCATCAAAATGCTTCAGTATTAATTGTTCACTATTAAATGCTTTAATTGTGCCAGTCCTGTGTGTGTGTGTGCTAGTTGGTTTCAGTCATGTCCAACTCTGCGACCCCATGTGCTGTATAGCCCACTGGCCTTCCCTGGAATCCATGGGATTCTCTAGGCAAGAATACTGGAGGAGGTTGCCATTTCCTTCTCCAGGGGATCTTCCAGATGCAGGGATTGAACCATGTCTCTTAAGTCTCCTGCATTGGCAGGTGGGTTCCTTACCACTAGCACCACCTGGGAAGCCCCATCAGTTTTATACTATGTGTTCATTGAAGGACAAGTGAGAAATTTCTCTTTATCTTAAGAGGCTCATGACTATAATAACCAGGACTTGGACTCTACTTAAGAGCTTATCAACAAATAAATGGATAAGTAAGTTGTGATATATATATATGATGGAATAGTATTCAGTCATAAAAAATGATGAACTCCTGCCATCTGAGATACATGGATGGGCCTCGAGAGCAGGAAGCCAGACAAAGACAAATCCTGTATCATTTCACTTATACATGGAATTTACAATAAGCAAACAAAAAGCCAAATTCATAAAGATCAGATTTGTAGTTAACAGAGACAGGGAGGAGGGGGCATTGGAGAAAAGAGGTCAAAAGGTACGAACTTCCAGTTATAAGATAAATGAATACCAGGGGTGTGACATAAGCATGATGATTACAATAACACTGTTGTATGGTATATCTGACAAAGTTGTTAAGAGACTAAATCTTAAAAAAAATTCTTATCATAAGGAAAAAATATCTTTTCTTTTGTGGTGTCTATATGAGATGCTGGATGTTAACTAAATTTACTGTGGTGATCATCCATAATATATGTAAGTCAAGTCATTATGCTCTACACTTTAAACTTACACTGCTGCTGTCTAGTGGCCAAGTCCTGTCTGACTCTTTGCAACTCCATGGACTATAGCCCACTAGGATCCTCTGTCCATGGGATCTCCCAGGCAATAATTCTGGACTGGGTCGCCATTTCCTTCTCCAGAGGATCTTCCCCACCCAGGAATCGAATCCGTGTCTCCTGCATTGGCAGGTAGATTCTTTACCACTGAGCCACCAGAAAAGCCCAAATTTACACTGTTCTGTATGTCAACTATACCTCAATAAACCTGGATAAAAAAAGAGGCTCGTGATCTATGGGCAGTGGCAGTGAGATGGGGATGTATACAAATAAATGTGCTGTTCTGTGACTCCACAGTAAATCAGCATGCACGATGCCTTGGGAGGGCAAGAGAGGGAGTGGTCACCTCTGCACTTGGGGCAGGTGCAAAGATGGCTTTCACAGAAGTACATGAAAATGAGTACAGGGCTTTGAAAATACCTTCCCAGTGCCCTGGCTCAGACAGTAAAGAGTCTGCCTGCAGTGTGGGAGACCAGGGCTCAATCCCTGTGTTGGGAAGATCCTCTGGAGAAGGAAACAACAACCCACCCCAGTATTCTTGCCTGGAGAATCCCATGGGCATGGGGTTGCAAACTGTCAGACAGGACTGAGCGCCTTCGCTTTCACTTTCCCAGTGCCCAGCCCATACATGGCCATACGTATTCATGATTTCTGTTTCGAGAACCAGTAAGGACTAAAATGAGGATATACATTTTTTTTTTTGCTTCATTTTTATAAATTCAACTCCTTTAATTTTTCTTAGTCTTTCCTTGGTTTTGCTTGAAGTCATGGAAATGTGACCTAGATGTTTTGAAAGGGCAAGTTTACTTGCTTCTAGTTTCTCTGGAAAAAGAAACAGAGGACACAGAGAGCACAATCTTCTCCAGAGTCAGTCATTAACATCGGGATTGGAAAGCTTTCTTTTCCTCTTCTGTCGTGTCGCTCATCAGCCACCTTCTCCACCTCTGATGTAACATTCTCTTCCACCAGATGCACAAAGTGGAAGGATGAAAGGCTTGGGAGGAGGACTACCAGCTTCCAAAAACAGGAGAAAAAAACCAACACAGTGCAACGACTTTCATGATGGTCTTCACGTGTGTGTATGCGTGTGGTTTCTTTAAGTCACTGGGAAAGTTTTTAACGCTCGTAGAAGCCAAAGAGTCCTGGAGAGTTACAGAGAGCCCCAGCCGTCACCAGCTGACACTTTAAAGGAACTGAAGCCAAATAGCCACCCCAGAAAGAGTTGGGGAAAGGACAGCAGTAGGGGGTCAGGGGACTGGGTATTTTTGGTTTTTGCTGTTTCTTCCCTTAAAAAAGTACGTGTCATAGACGTGTCTTCATCAATCATCCTCCAGACACAATTATACAGACGTGTTGGTAGCTTATTTCCTTATTTTCACATACATTCCTGTATGCTGTCTCACACACACACACACACACACACACACACACACACACACACACACCCTCCTTCCTCTCCCTCTTTCTCTCTCTATTGCTGTACTCAGTTCTGTCAACTTTCCTTGTTAACACTGCTGGTCCTTCAACAATTACTCAAAACCACAGCAGCACAAAAGTGAAAGAGTTGTTATCTTCAGGTGTTGGGGGATCTTAGGATACAACTCGAGGCTGAGTCCACCCTGAGAAACAGAGATCTCACCTAACATCTCTACAAATGTTTCAGCAGTTTTCCATAAGACTTTCTCCCAGGAAATAGAAGTGACAGTGACAACCCAGTCTAAAGGGTGATGGTAGACAATGACACACACACATACACACGCACTCACACACCTTTATTGCCTTTCCTGTATGATATATGCAGGGTTGGTACAATAATGCCCCTTATAGACATGGTGTCCAGAAAGTGGCTAACCATCTACATCTGAACTTACTGCTCCTCATGAAAAAGATCATCTCAGAGTAGTGGGTAGGGAATATCTCTGAGTCTTAAGTCCAGATTCCTATGGGAGAGAATTTTGGATACAGACTGGAACTGATAATCTTCCTTATTCCCAATAGTTGTGATCGAGGGTATGGGCCCATGGGGAGGGAACAGAGCTTTTAAAAGCCGAGTCCTACGTATTGTGGATGAAGGCAGTTCACAGTGGGTAGCAGTTCCTTGGTGGTTCTTTGAGACATAACCAAAAGGCATTTGCCACAGGTGTATACTAAGAGAATCCTGACTTTGCTTCTAATAGCATAAATATCCCTGGTAATTCATTCACATTCTCTGTACCTTCCCCCCCCCCACACACACACATTTAAAGCAATAATTTGAAATAGATGCTACTTATGCTCTCTTTCAGCTATAAAGTGCTCTGAACACATCCTGTGATTTAACTGCTCTTTTTTCAGTTGTAACTATAACTTCTGGTTAAACACATCAAATTGAATTAAGAGTTTGCCTCAGTTTCTTCTGAACTCCTACTAAAATTATAATGAAGAAGAGAAACAAACTCCCAAGAACTAAAAAAAACCAACAGAATTGGAAAGGCCACCCAGTGAGAGATGCCAACAAAACTGCTGACGCAGGAGAGCTGATGGGCAAATGGCAAGAAACCTGGCAGAGCAGGGGAAGACAGAATTTCAGCCCAAACATGCCAACAAGAGGCTCACCCATCTACCTATAGAAGCCTGGAAAGTCTCGGGGTTTGGAGACACTAGTTATCTGGGGCTCCAAAATCACTGTGGAGGGTGACTGCGGCCATGAAATTAAAAGACGTTTGCTCCTTGGAAGAAAATGGACATCAGTCAGTTCAGTTCAGTTGCTCAGTCGTGTCTGACTCTTTGCAACCCCATGAATCGCAGCACGCCAGGCCTCCCTGTCCATCACCATCTCCCGGAGTTCATTCAGACTCACGTCCATCGAGTCAGTGATGCCATCCAGCCATCTCATCCTCTGTCATCCCCTTCCCCGCCTTCCTCCAATCCCTCCCAGCATCAGACTATTTTCCAATGAGTCAACTCTTCGCATGAGGTGGCCAAAGTATTGGAGTTTCAGCTTCACCATCAGTCCTTGCAATGAACGCCCAGGGTTGATCTTTAGAATGGACTGGTTGGATCTCCTTGCAGTCCAAGGGACTCTCAAGCGTCTTCTCCAACACCACGGTTCAAAAGCATCAATTCTTTGGGACTCGGCTTTCTTCACAGTCCAACTCTCATATCCATATATGACCACTGGAAAAACCACAGCCTTGACTAGACGGACCTTTGTTGGACATAGATTTGAGCAAACTCCAGGAGATAGTGGAGGACAGGGGAGCCTGTCATGTTACAGTCCACACTGTTGCAAAGAATGCCTTAGTGACTGAACAATTATTTCTAAAGAAGGTACATGATAAGGTTGAAACCATGATAGTTGGTTGAAAGTTTTTGTAAAGAGCTGTGAGAAGTTCAGATTTCATCGTGCCTATCATAAACATTCAACTCCCATCACCAGGGGGCCAGATTACCAAAGGTTTACTTTCTGGAATATTGAACTCAAGAGGCCCTGGACTGAACTCAAGAGACCCCAAGCAGCCAAGGGTAAGGCACTGTCCTGGAACCAAAATCTACCGGGAAAATCCTTCTGACTCAGACCCTTTGCCCTTGACTCCCAGAACACTGGCAACCATGAAGGAAATTGAAAGGTTTTGATCTGAAGAAATCTAATGACTCAAAAAAGACCTATAGTGATAAATTAAGAATTTGGGATTAACAGATGGCAGCACTACCATATATAAAATAAACAAGAGCCTATTGTATAGCACAGGGAACTATATTCAATATCTTTAATAACTTATAATGTAAAAGAATCTGAAGAGAATACACACACACATATACTATATGTATATGTAGTAATGAAGTTGCTCAGTTATGTCCGACTCTTTGTGATCCCGTGTACTGTAGCATACCAGGTTCCTCCATCCATGGGATTCTCCAGGCAAGAATACTGGAGTCAGTTGCCATTTCCTTCTCCAGGGGATCTTCCTGACCCTAGGATCGAACCTGGGTCTCCCGCATTGCAGGCAGACGCTTTACCCTCTGAGCCACCAGGGAAGATATATGGGCTTCCCAGGTGGTTCAGTGGTAAAGAATCTGCCTGCCAATTCAGGAGATGCAGGAGATGTGAATTCAGTCCTTGGGCTGGGAAGATCCCATGGAGTAGGAAATAGCCACCCACTGCAACATTCTTGCCTGGAAAATCTCGTGGACAGAGGAGCCTGGTGGGCTATAGTCCATGGTCAAAAGCCTCAGACACAACTTAGCAATTAAGTACCATATATCACCCTACAGTACACCCGAAACATTGTAAATCAACTATATTTACAAAAAAAAAAACAAAAACAAAAAAACCCGCACTGACCATTTCAGGTTTCTAAGTCTCAGCATGCCCAGAGTGTCCAATCAGCTTTTTAGTTCTGCCTTAAACAATATAACAAATAGACAAGAATGTTGGGTCATGTGAGAAAAGGCTTTATCATGAAAGCCAGAGAACCAAACCAGCAAAGAGGAAAAGGAAGTCAGAGGATTTGAAAATGATATAGAATGTAGAAGAAAGCAGGAGAGAAAAACGTCAATGTTATTTTTCAAGATATGAGAGAAAATATTACATGATGGAACAATAAAAGAGATAAAAATAAGCATTCATAGAATGAGAATAGCTCCAGGAAATAATACCATGTATGGCCAAAACAGGGCTTCCTAAGTTGTTCAGTGGTAAAGAATCTTCCTGCCAATGCAGGAGATGTGGGTTCAGTCCCTGGGTCAGGAAGATTCCCTGGAGAGGGAAATGGCAACCCACTCCAGTATTCTAGTCTGGGAAATTCCATGGTCAGAGGAGCCTGGTGGGCTACAGTCCATGGGGTCACAAAGAGCTGCACACAACTTAGTGACTAAACAACCAAAAATGGCCAAAACAACACATTTGGGAAAGGATTGAAAATTAAAATTAGGACTCAAAAAAATGAGGAAAAAGCACAGACGTCAAGTAGAAGAGAACAGGCAAGAAGATAGGAACCATCCAGGAGACCAACCATCTAATTAGTAAGCAATTTAACTCCAGGAAAAAAAGGAAGGTATGTAAGAAAGGAAATAAACTAGAAACACTATATGGTTCTGGAGTAAATGATACTTATATAGCCATAATAAAATAATATTGATGTTATATAAATATTGATTTAAAAGGAAATTGTGACTGATTTTTGTTGTATTTTAGTGGGTATATAAAAATGTATTGTTTAACATTTTTTCCTTTTATTAAAAATTGTTATTCATGCTTCTGCTCATTTTTATTGGTGTGCTTATTGTTTATTGGGGCTTCCCTGGTGGCTTAGCTGGTGAGGAACCTGCCTGCTAATGCAGGAGACCCTGGTTCAATCCCTGGGTTGGGAAGATCTCCTCGACAAGGAAATGGCAGGATTCCTGCCTGGAAAATTCCATGGACAGAGGAGCCTGGCAGGTTACAGTCCATGGGGTTGAAAAGAGTCAGACGTGACTGAGCTCGAGCGCGTACCCACACACATACACACACACAGACACACACAGACACACAGTGTATTATCACTTAGTGGTGTGTTTATTTATTTATTTTTATTTGTGTGTTTTTCATTTATTGGCTGTGTATTATTTTGCTAATGGTTTTTCCTGTGGTCATGTATGGATGTGAGAGTTGGACTGTGAAGAAGGCTGAGCACCAAAGAATTGATGCTTTTGAACTGTGGTGTTGGAGAAGACTCTTGAGAGTCCCTTGGACTGCAAGGAGATCCAACCAGTCCATTCTGAAGGAGATCAGCCCTGGGATTTCTGTGGAAGGAATGATGCTAAAGCTGAAGCTCCAGTACTTTGGCCACCTCATGAGAAGAGTTGACTCATTGGAAAAGACTCTGATGCTGGGACGGATTGGGGGCAGGAGGAGAAGGGGACGACAGAGGATGAGATGGCTGGATGGCATCACTGACTTGATGGACATGAGTCTGAGTGAACTCCGGGAGATGGTGATGGACAGGGAGGCCTGGCGTGCTGCGATTCATGGGGTCGCAAAGAGTCGGACACGACTGAGCCGCTGAACTGAACTGAACTGAACACTCTTGATATAATGAAGATATGACCCTTTGGTTATGACATGATGTAGATTTTGTTGTGAAGTTTGTCCTTCACATTATTATTTTACTTATGCTATCTTTTTAATATATATGATTTAAATTTTATTTCCATATCTACTGTATCAACATATTTTATTTCCTTATTTTCATATTTCTCAGAAGGTTCTTTTCTAAAAATAAATATGACATTAAATTTTATTTTCTTTTTTGATTGTCATGGTTTTTTATTTTCACGTGCCTAAATAGTAGGTAGAACTTTTTTCCCTACAATTTTAAGCTCATTAGCCTATCATGACTTATGGGATAATTCAAGCTTTTTTCCCTTCATTCAAAATGTCATTTTTGTTATGTACTAAATTCTTACATATGCTTGGACTTCAAGTTTTGTAGTTTTATTCGTACAAGTACACATATTTCCCACTGGATTAATTCTTATGTAGCAAGTGTTTTATTACTGTGAATGCAGTTTTATAAATTCATGGTATTCTCTAACTTAATAAGCTATTGCTATATATATATTGCAACATACCAGTTTGTTGAACAATGTAAGCAGATAAATGATTATTAATATAATTTCCAAGTGCTACAAATGTGTCTTCTTCTTTCAAATAGTTATGCCTTTGATTTTATTTTCATGCCTTGGTTAAAACTTTTAGAATGATGTTGAATACTGGTGATCATAGATGTTCTAATTCCTGACTTTGATGGGAATGCCTTTAAAGAAGTGATGTGAACTCAAATACCTACAAAAATCTGGCAGGAAGCAAGTGACATCAAACAAGGTAGAAGACAACAACACAAGTGTCATGAAACAGTCAACGCCACCTGTTCTTCATGGCAAATTTGAGTGTGCATAGCTGGTTTGCAGTGGGAAGCTGCTCTTTAGCTACGGTGGTAACCCACTCCAGTATTCCTGCCTGGAGAATCCCATGGACAGAGGAGCCTGATGGGCTACAGTCCATGGGGTCTCAGTGTCAGACACGACTGAGCGACTTAGTGCATACACACACAAGGTGCTTAGAAGATTGCCTGGCACATACTAGATGCTTTAGCAATGTTTGTAAACAATAAATCACTCTGTGGTGCTGAGATCATAGGAGTGAATACACCAGAATGCATAGGACCTGTTCTCCATAGTGCTGTCACACTGAAGAGATTATCCATTATTTCTCCCCGCAAGTCATTTGCACACAGGTTCTGTTCTTTGAACTAAATACACCTCTTGCATTCATGGATAATTTAGGGGAGAGGGCATGACTACCAATGATATGACTACACATGACACCTTAGTTCTGTCTGTAGGTTTCAGCCATGTCTAATATGTACTCCAACCTAGTTGATTACTTCATACCAGTTAAGTATATCAATTCTTTGCCATATTTTTTAGCAAATGTTCTTCCTTGTCCATCAATTTATTTGCCTTTTGTTTTGTGACTGTGATATATTTAAAAGAGTTTTAAATGTTTATGAATTTAGGTTCTTTGAATTGTTCTTTTGTGATTTCTTTGATTACTGTTGGCTTTGGCATTTCTAACTATTTTAAGATTAGAGAAACCTATTCCTTTGTTTACCAGTCAAGACACTCTGATGCAGGTCACAGCACTGGCAGAGAGACAAACACAGTAGTGACAGGATCAACTATCAGCTGAAAGCCTCATGTTCTTAAATGAAAGAATCAAGTCAATTCTTGACCTGGCTTGCTAAAAATCTCGTCTCTCAGATAGAAGAGGGCATGATGAAGAGACTACTATTCTCAACTTAATTATTCCTAGTAAAGAATTGCTTGGTGAAATGTAAATAATGAGAATTTTGGCAAAAGTGATCACGATGTCTTAGAATCTATGATAAGGTAGAGAAACTGACATAGTAGTTGCAGGTTATAGACTACAGGTGGCAAATATATGACATGCAGGCATCCCCTTCCTACTCCTAGGTTGATGGCTGCCATCAGTAATTAAACAAAAAATTTCTTTTCTGCTGAGCTTGAAAATAGTTTCTAATCCTTCCTAACCTAGCTCTTCGAGGGCCACTATCAACAGACCAAGTTGACAAAGTGCTTATTTTCCATATGCTTTCAATTCCATAAGGGGGCAGATTCGTTACAAAGTTTGAAACTTTTTTTTTAATTAAAAAAGTTGGGAGGCTATAGTTATTGGGAGAAAATTTACACGACAATTTATTTAGGTACTCATATAAGCCCTTGTCACATCTAATTATAGTGGATTCTTTACCCAGCAGTCTCTTCTGTTGGATGAAGAGACTTTGGATGGTGGAAACCTTGGCATCTTCTTTGTATTGTGGTGTCCTGCCTAGGGCCCTATGGTACATCAAACTCATTCAAATGTGCTGAAGCGAATAATGCTGCTAATACATATGAAAACATTTTATATAGTTACTTAACAATTTACACATTTGATAACTACTTTTATACACAGTTTTTCATTTGCTTATACATTCTACTAATTTCAGAAGGAAGAAGAAACTTCTTCAAAATAGCTAAGTGATTGGTCTTTGAAGATAATTTTCAGTTTCAGATAAAAGAAGGGTAGGATCTTTTTGTGGTAATGATTACGGTTTGTTTGTTTTTCTCAGTAAACATGATCTATGAAGAAAAGATAAAACATACTGGTTAAATATGGAGGAATAGCTCACAATGTGAGTGGCAAAAAGGGTCTTTAGAATATGTCAAGCTTCCTGGCTTCATTTTCTCTGATGTGAGCCAATGTGATAAAGACTTGAACATAGTGTTGGCAAAGGTATTAATGATGGTCAGTAAGTTGAAAGACAAATCCTCTATGAGGCCTCCCTATGCAAATATAAAGATTTTATTTCATTTTTTTCTGAAAGGACTCAGTCATAACCCAGGCCAAACCATGGAAACCCCCAGGAACAGGGCTGGTCAGCAGCACACAAGGCCATGTGACTATGTACATAGCAAGTGCAGGTAATTCATTCTTATGACAAAGTCAAGACAGAAGGGCTGAAATGAAAACAGTGGTGAGTGGTGATGTGGCGCTGTTTGACCTTTTTCACTGGGGAAATGTAACTAGAAGAGAGAATAATTTAAACAGAAGTAAAAAGAGGATGCCTTTAGTTTGTGCCAATCCCTGAAGTCTCTAATCATTCCTCTATACCCTGCAAATCCTGTAGTCACTCTCTTATAGCAAGGTTGTTTGGGCCAGCTAAACATAGGACAGAACAAATAAACATCCTCAAACGTGAAAACAGTGAAGAATCATAGCTTTGTTATTGCTAGCAAGTCAGAAGAAGTCAGAGGTTCCATTGATGATAACGTTACATTGAAGATAATGATATTACAATAATATATATAATAATGTGCCTCCTCATGTCACACCATGATTTTCATGGTCTTTTAGTGTTAGACAAATTCCCTAAAGTAAGACTTTGGTTTTAAAAAGGAAATGAGGAAATACAGTAAGCCCTACATACAAATGAGTTCCATCCGGAGAGCACAGCCCTAAATCCAGTCTGTTCATAACTCCAACAAAGTTAGCCTAGATACCCAACTAACACAGTTGGCTGTATAGTACCATACTATAATAGATTTGGGCGTTCCTGGTGGCTCAGATGGTAAAGAATCTGCCTGCAATGTTTAAGACCTGGATTCAATCCCTGGTTTGGGAAAATCCCCTGGAGAAGGAAACAGCTACCCACTCCAGTATTCTGGCCTGGAGAATTCCATAGTATAGTCCATGGGGTTGCAAAGAGTCGGACACGACTGAGTGACTTTCACTTTCATAATAGGTTTATAATACTTTTCACACAAATAATACATAAAAAGCGACACAAACAATAAAGAAAAATTTAATCTTACAGTACCTTGAAAAGTACAGTAGCACAGTACAATAGCTGGCATATAGGGGCTGGCATAAAAAGCAAGAAGCGTTACTGACTGGAGAAAGGAGAGGACGTGGGAGATGGTAGAGCTGAAAGATTGTCAGCAATAGGAGATGCAGGGCAAGCTGCAATTTCACTCATGCCTGACATTGATGCAACCCACTTTTGCATCTTTGAATGCTTGGAACTTGAAGGTTCATATGTAGGGAACTTACTGCATTCTGTGTTTTTTTTTTTTCTCACTTGGTAGCTAATCTCTCTTCACATTCTTTTGTCATTAATAATAAGTCGTTACTATTTGCAGAGCAGGAGGAGAGACACAGATGTAGAGAATGGGCTGGTGAACACAGCGGGGGAAGGAGACAGTGAGCGGGGGAAGGAGAGAGTGGGATGAATTGAGAAAGTAGCATTGACATGTAAACACTACCATGTGCAAAACAGATAACTAGTAGCAAGCACAGGGAGCTCAGCTCATTCTGTGATGACCTGGAGGGGTGGGATGAGGACAGTGGGAGAGAGGCTCCAGAGGGAGGCTCCCAAGGGAGGGGATGTATGTATACACACAGCTGATCCATGCTGTTGTACAACAGAAGCTAACACAACATTGTATAGCAATCATACTTCAATTAAAAAAATAGATTTATTAATTTTTAAAAAAAGAATATGTCATTAAAAGAGGCAGCACAATGTAGTGAACACACAGTGAATTGTGTTGGGAGTGCCAAGTTCAAGTTCCAATTCTGTACCCTGGATACTCTGCAACTTACCCTTCAAAACTTCAGTGTCCACAGCTGTAAAATGAAGTTGAGCTGGAAAATCTCCAAGGTCCCCATTTTATTTCTAAATTTCTATACTGACTTCTCTACAGGTTGTAATGTTTCCTTCTCACATAAAAATGAACACACAGCATTCCGATGGAGGGCGTTGCCTTCTTAAAGTGTACGGTTTTCCTTTGAATATCATTTTATTGGCATCTACCTTTATCAGAAAACCCTTTAGGTTTAAAGACATCCATAAATTCCAGTTTGCAAACTCAGGGAAAAAGAAAGATCAGAAGAATAATTTAATGCTGTCACAGGCAGTTGAGCAGGCCAGAAAAACAGAAAATGAAACTAAGTCAACAAGCAAAATGATGGATGCCACACAAGCGAAGGGGTGTTTTAGAAGGGCGGAAAGTGCCACTGCGCCAAACCATATGGCACATTAAACTGGGGAGGACATCAGCACGGGCCTTGAATATGGGTGGAATTCAGCTCATTTCTTCTTTAGCCCCCTGGCAAAATCGCCATTTGTCAAACTGAACCAAGATGAAAGTAACAACAAGGTGAGTAATGAGAGAAGGAAAAATAATACTTGCCCTGATGATTTAACCTGAAACTACAGTAAGTACTAAAAAACACCTTTGAGTGTTTTCATTCGTGCCAACCTTGCAGAGACCAATTTCTGAGACTATGGTAAGATTCCTGTCTAGCTTCTCTCCACTTATTTCTTAGGATCATCAGCATCTAAAATTCCTGGAAACATATTACTTATTGCTCAGTTATCATTTAGTCACTAAGTCGTGCAACCCTCTTTTGTGACCCCATGGCCTGTAGCCCACTGTGCTACTCTTATTGGTGAAACTTCCCAGGCAAGAACACTGGAGTGGGTTGCCAGGGGATCTTCCCAACCCAGAGATTGAACCCATGTCTCCAACATTGACTTTCAGACTCTTTATCGCTGAGTCACCAGGGAAACCAAATCACTCAATTAGGACTCAGGTTTTTGATACACGCATTCCTGGAGGTGATGACATAATGACTTAAATTTATATTTAAGTGTGCATGAATGAAAACATATTTTGTCCCAAAATACATTTTGATGGGTAGCACAGAGCTGGAAAGTGCTGTGTCTGAAATCAAGAAGGATGTTATATGGAAAAAAGAAAAGATCTTTAAAGAGGGAGTGCTGAAGGCTTTGAACAAGGAACTTGCCTGCTTTGCATTTTGCAGAAGCTAATTTATTTGATCTTTAGATTAGTCAGAAGTCATATTTGCTTTGACACTGTCAGTGAAGAAAGATTTCTAGATCTTCGCACACTTGTTTAATCCTTCTGTCCAAGGCATTGGCCCTATGCCTTTTCTGTTGGTAGAAGTAGAATTGGTAAAGTGACTGCTAATAGAAAACACAAAGAAAGATAGTAAGGGCGCATCTCCAATGTCGTAAACCTATGTTGTCTTCTTAAACTTCTCTTTTTCTGGACTTGCCCGGGAGGAGCATCTCTGGGAACAAACACTCCCATGTAGGAAGAAATGCCCAAGAGTCAAGATTATAAAAAAAAAAGGACCTGAAAATTCACCAACTTTCTGGAGGAAAAAATGTGTGCCTTTGTTAAGTATCAGAAACAACTTGATCATTGGACTTAAAGATTTACTTTGAAAGAGAGCCAGTTAAGTCTTCAGAACACCACACATTGGTCTTTATTATTATTGCTAATCAAAAATCCATTTAGTGAAGGGAAAAAATGAGTTCAGCTAGTGTGGTTTGAAAAATAGCCCAGAAGCTGCTTTCTAATGATGTCTTAATGTAAAATTACCAATAGCAGAGAGAAAAGAACGTATTTGTGTCTTGCAGTTAAAGAAATAATGACTCAAGAGTGCAGTGCTGGAATGAATGTGGTCCTCATTTCTGAACTTCAGCAGACCTTCCTGATATTTTTAGCTGCCTTTAAAGAGTCGTGAGCATTAGCTCAGCATGTGAAAGAAATTAGGTCAAAGTTTTAAGGAAAACAGGATGAGGGGGAAATTGTTTACATGGAAAGCATGAGCAATGGCACAAGTCCTGTCTTCTTTTGATTGCCAATGTCCTCAGCACAGCCATCGCAGGGCTGACGAGGTGGAGAGTGGAGAAAACCGGTCAACAGGACACAGGATATTGCGTTAGCCCATCTGCAACATGCAGTTCTGTGGCTTAACCAGAGGATCAGCCTCCGGATTACCAACCTGCGTTTCCAAGAGCACCAGTTTGGTGACTGGGAGTGGAATTGAATTTTTAAAATATTAATTTTTAAATAATTTTAGCTTTATGGAAGAAAGATATGCAAAGATATGAATTTCTATATCCTTCTCACACAGCTTATTTTAATATTTACATTTTACATAGCCATGGTGCACTTATCAAAACAAAGAAAGTAACATAAGTGTGCCTGTGTGTGCTCAGTCATGTCTGAAACTCTTTCAACCCCATGGACTATAGCCTGTAAGGCTCTACTGTCCTTAGAATTTTCCAGGCAAGAATACTGGAGTGGGTTGCCATTTTCTATTCCAGTGGATGGTCCCCATCCAGGGATTGAACAGCATCTCTTGCGTCTCCTGCATTGTCAGGCTGATTCTTTACCACTGCGCCGTCTTAGACTGGGAAGCTCAGCATAATATTATCAATTTAAAAATTTTCTCTTGTTTTCTAGAATTGTTTTGCCTCTTTCAGTATCTTTGCCTTTCCAAGTAGATTCTGGAATCATCTTATCAACATCTACAAAAGAACTTACTGAGATTTTGATTAGAAAAGCATTGAATATATAGATGTACAGACTAAACAATACCGAGTCTTAAAATCTGTGGACACATTTTATTTCTCTAGTCATTTAGTTCTTCTTTGATTTCTTTCATTATGTTTTGTACTTTTCAACATATGAAAACTACAAACTGCACACCCTTAATTTATACCTAGGTACTTTATTGTTTTGATCCTATTGTAAATAGTATTGCTTTTTAAATTTTAAATTTCAATTTGTCATTGTGAGTACACAGAAATATAATTACTTTTTTTATATAATGACCATGAAATTAAAAGACGCTTATTCCTTGGAAGGAAAGTTATGAACAACCTAGATAGCATATTGAAAAGCAGAGACATTACTTTGCTAACAAAGGTCCGTCTAGTCAAGGCTATAGTTTTCCCAGTGGTCATGTATGGATGTGAGAGTTGGACTGTGAAGAAAGCTGAGCGTGGAAGAATTGATGCTTTTGAACTGTGGTGTTGGAGAAGACTCTTGTGAGTCCCTTGGACTGCAAGGAGATCCAACCAGTCCATCCTAAAGGAGATCATTCCTGGGTGTTCATTGGAAGGACTGATGCTGAGGCTGAAACTCCGATACTTTGGCCACCTCACGCGAAGAGCTGATTCATTGGAAAAGACCCTGATACTGGGAGGGATTTAGGGCAGGAGAAGAAGGGGACAACAGAGGATGAGATGGCTGGATGGCATCACCAACTTGACAGATGTGAGTTTAAGTGAACTCTGGGAGTTGGTGATGGACAGTGAGGCCTGGTGTATTGCAATTCATGGGGTTCGGACACGACTGAGAGACTGAACTGAACTGAACTGAATGACCTTGTAGTCACTGTTATTGCTAAACCGACTTAGTATTTCTAGAAGAGTTATTATAGATTCTTTGGGATTTTCAATATAGACAGTAATGTTGTGTGCAAATAGAAATAGTTTACTTCTTTCCCAATCTGTATCCCGTTTCTCATTACACTGGGTAAAAATTACAACAGGCTTCCCTGGTGGCTCAATGGCAGAGAACCCGTCTGCCAAGGCAAGACTCGGGTTCATTCCTGGGTTGGAAGGTCCCCTGGAGAAGGAAATGGCAACCCACTCCAGTATTCTTGCTCAGGCAATCCCAAAGACAGAAGAGCCTAGTGGGCCACAGATCATGGGGTCATGAAAGAGTGACTTCGTGATTAAACAACAACAAGGTTTACAACACAATGCTGAACAGGTGTGGCGAGAGATGATATCTCGGTCTCTCATCATTGAGCATCATGTTAGCTGTAAGCTTTTGTAGACGTTTCTTATTAGGTTGCCAAAGTATTGAAGCTTCAGCTTCAACATCAGTCCTCCTAATGAATATTCAGGACTGATTTCCTCAAAGATTGACTGGTTTCATCTCCTTGCAGTCCAGGGGACTCTCAAGAGTCTTTTCCAATGCCACAGTTCAAAAGCATCAATTCTTCAGCTCTTAGCTTTCTTTATAATCCAAATCTCACATCCATACTTGACTACTGGAAAAACCATAGCCTTGACTAGATGGACCTTTGTCAGTAAAGTAATGTCTCTGCTTTTTAATATACTGTGCAGGTTGGTCATAGCTTTTCTTCCAAGGAGCAAGTGTCTTTTAATTTCATGGCTTCAGTCACCATCTGCAGTGATTTTGGAGCCCAAGAAAAAGTCTGTCACTGTTTCCACTGTTTCCCCATCTATTTCCCATGAAGTGATGGGACCAGATGCCATGATCTTAGTTTTCCGAATGTTGAATTTTAAGCCAGCTTTTTCACTTTCCTCTTTCACTTTCATCAAGAGGCTCTTTAGTTCTTCTTTACTTTCTGCCATAAGAGCAGTGTCATTTGCATATCTGAGGTTATTGATATTTCTCCTGGCAATCTTGATTCCAGCTTGTGCTTCAACCAGCCCAGCATTTCTCATGATGTATTCTGCATATAAGTTAAATAAGCAAGGTGACAATATACAGCCTTGATGTACTTCTTTTCCAATTTTGAACCAGTCCATTTTTACATGCCTGGTTCTAACTATTGCTTCTTGACCTGCATAGCGATTTCTCAGGTGGCAGGTACTTTGGCCACCTGATGCGAAAAAATGACTCATTGGAAAAGACCCTGATGCTGGAAAAGATTGAAGGTAGGAGGAAAAGGGAACAACAGAGGATGAGATGGTTGGATGTCTTCACCGACTCAATGGACATGAGTTTGGGCAAGCTCCAGGAGTTTGTGATAGACAGGGAAGTCTGGAGTGCTACAGTCCATGTGGTCACAAAGAATTGGACATGGCTGAGTGACTGAACTGAACTTATTAGGTTGGGCTTCCCTGTTGGTTTTTTAAGTAAGGAAATTCCTTTCTTTTCCCACTTTACTAAGAGTTCTACCTTTTCTTTGATCAAGAATAAATTTTGTCAATGTTTCTTATGCATATATTGTCATGACCACATGGCTCTTCCTATTTAGTCTGCTAGTATAGTGGATTGCACTGATTGATTTTTAAACTTAGTACCAGCCTTGCATTCTTGTGCACTTCCCTGGTGGCTCAGAGGTTAAAGTATCTGCCTGCAATGCAGGAGACCTAGGTTCAATTCCTGGGTCAGGAAGATCCCCTGGAGAAGGAAATGGCAACCCACTCCAGTATTCTTGCCTGGAGAATCCCATGGGGGGAGGAGCCTGGTGGGCTACAGTCCATGGGATCGCAAAGAGTCAGACACGGCTGAGCAACTTCACTTTCTTTCTTTCACTTTCTTGCATTCTTGGGCTTAACTCTGCTTAGTTGTGATGTGTTATCTTTTTAACATATCCTTTTATTTATTTATCCTTTCCAACATTTTGTTGGATTTCTATGTTTATATTCATGAGGAATATTAGTTTGGATTTTTCTCTACCTGTAATTGAAAATATTTTTGCATCATTTTATGTCTTAGTGTGTTTACTCTGGGAATTTATCTAGCTTGTTCTCTGAGCTACTTGGATCTGTTTTGTACATGTCTGTCATCAATTTTGGAAAATTCTCATACATCATTTTTGGATCTTCAGTTCAGTTCAGTTCAGTTCAGTCACTCAGTCGTGTCCAACTCTTTGGGACACCATGAATCGCAGCATGCCAGGCCTCCCTGTCCATCACCAACTCCTGGAGTTTACTCAGACTCACGTCCATCGAGTCAGTGATGCCATCCAGCCATCTCATCCTATGTCATCCCCTTCTCCTCCTGCCCCCAATCCCTCCCAGCATCAGAGTCTTTTCCAATGAGTCAACTCTTCTCATGAGGTGGCCAAAGTATTGGAGCTTCAGCTTTAGCATCATTCCTTCCACAGAAATCCCAGGGCTGATCTCCTTCAGAATGGACTGGTTGGATCTCCTTGCAGTCCAAGGGACTCTCAAGAGTCTTCTCCAACACCACAGTTCAAAAGCATCAATTCTTCGGTGCTCAGCCTTCTTCACAGTCCAACTCTCACATCCATACATGACCACTGGAAAAACCATAGCCTTGACTAGATGGACCTTAGTCAGCAAAGTAATGTCTCTGCTTTTCAATATGCTGTCTAGGTTGGTCATAACTTATCTTCCAAGGAGTAAGCGTCTTTTAATTTCATGGCTGCAGTCACCATCTGCAGTGATTTTGGAGCTTCAAAAAACAAAGTCTGACACTGTTTCCACTGTTTCCCCATCTATCTCCCATGAAGTGATGGGAAGCAGATGCCATGATCTTCGTTTTCTGAATGTTGAGCTTTAAGCCAACTTTTTCACTCTCCTCTTTCACTTTCATCAAGAGGCTTTTTAGCTCCTCTTCACTTTCTGCCATAAGGGTGGTGCCATCTGCATATCTGAGGTTATTGATATTTCTCCCGGCAATCTTGATTCCAGCTTGTGCTTCTTCCAGCCCAGCTTTTCTCATGATGTACTCTGCATATAAGTTAAATAAGCAGGGTGACAGTATACAGCCTTACCTCTACCTAATTCTCTATTTCTCTTCTCTTTCTGGAATACCAATGATGTGTAGGTTACATTGTTTGATATTTTCCCACATTCTGGAAGGTTCTGTTCTGACTTTTCAATTTACACCGAAGTTTGGATAATTCTGACTGACCTGTCTTCAAGTTTACAGATTATTTGCTCAGCCATGTTGAGTCTCCTGACAAGCCTGTTGAAGGCACTCTTCACTTCTGTTACTGTGCCTTTGATTTCTAGTATTTCTATTTAATTCTTACTTATGGAAATGAAATGATTATCTGTTAGTGCCTGTTGTCTACCTTTTCCATTAGCGCCTTTAACATCATCATCGGTTATTTGATTTGTTTCCTTCCTTTGGGTTTAAATTTGTTCTGTGTCTTAAGTTTGTAAGACAGAAGCTTAGTATAAGTCTGATTCTGATGATTGCTTTTTCTCTTCAACTGTGCTTTTTTTCCTTCCTTTTTTCGATTCCTCTTAATTTATTAATGATTATTAATAATGTTTTATATGACAGCATATATTGAGACAAATATATTTGTGCTTGAAGATGAGCACAACTTTCCTTTCTTTAATGTGGTGGTTTGTGTTAATATGGTCAGAAGTTAGTTGCATTTTGTTGTTGCTACAGATTCTATCCAAGGTCTCAGATTCTTCTGGTGATGTCTTGTGTTTAGGGTGCAAGACAGAGAACCCGTTTCTTGCTGTTTCAAAAGTATTTCACTGCTTTTTTGCTCAGCACTTGTCAGTGTCATGTTCGGAAATATGGGGCAGAGAGTGTTTGTTCTCTGACATCGTGATTAAACTTGAGCTTGAGGCAGATATTCAGAACCTGGAGTCTTCCCAAGTGCTCCACCTTCTCCTCTAGCTCTAATGCTGGTCTTAGCATGTACTTCTTTTTTTCCAAAGAGGCAGAACATTTTTATTTTTCTGTTCCCCGACTACAGATGCGGTGAGTTTCAACCAGGATATTAAGCTGACAGTTGTGTTGCTCTTTCCTCTGCAGGTTAAGATTTTTTTTTTTTTTTTCACCAGGGAGACAAGGGAGATAGATCTGGGGAAAGTTTTAACAAGGGCACCACAAAGGAAACTTTCTTAGGAGTCTCTCTGTTTTTCCTTGTGAGCATTTTAAGGAATTTGTGGAGGAAAAGACTGTGAAAAAATAAAAAGCCCCTACATCTGCATCTCTGAGATTTCATACTTTCATATCAGCCCACATTTGACTGCTGGAAATTTGTCAACAGTTTTTCACCAAGTCACCTTTCTGTCTTATATGTAATCTGGTGGCATCTGCTACAGGTAAGCATGTGTTCAGGTCCTGTTTTTTACTCACAGGCTCCTGTCTGTCTGCAGATTGCAGACAAGTTGTTGAATCCTCAGTTGTTGGATAGGTTCAGGAAAAGTTGTTCATTTGCCACTTGTCTGGCTTTTTTCTTATTTAAGGGCTGGAGTAATGTCTTTTCCAGTTTTCTACACTTATGAGATGAAACTGGAAGACTTGATTAGTTGAATTTTGATATGATTTTCGGCTCTTAAATTCTACTGTTTCTAAATTATTGAATGCCATGGTTTTTTCTCTTATTTCTTAGGCACAATTTGTGAAAATATTTATAAATGTTTTGAGGTCTTCAGAGAAAGACTGTAATAATGTCTTTTTAATTAGCATCCTCCTACCAGACACTCTAATTATGTTGAATAGTGAGACTCTCGTTTATAAATAATAGTTTCAACACTCTTCACTGACATTATTCCTCTGTGGAGTACTTGATTATAATCATTACTTATCTTCCTGTGATAGCTAGGCAGGGACTGTTTATTTCTCACCTTCAATCTAGCACCTAGCACAGGACATTAAATGTTAAAGATTCTCAATCTATACTGACTATACGGGTTAACTAGTGGATATAAAAATGGCTGAATATACCCCCAAAACAGCTACAGCATGAAATGAATGGCAAATGGCAAATTGGTCTCCGTGAGTGGATTGTCCCCTTTCAGATGACTGTGCTGAGTCAATGAGGATGGAGGAAAATGCCCATTCTCTATGGTGTACAACGAGAATCTAGATGGCCTGACTCTCCTGGATCCATTATAGACAGAGGAGGAACCCATTTCCTCATCAAAAAAACTCCCTCGTGTATCTGACCATATCTTAAAGATTTAAAAAAATTTAAAAGCCTTTAATTCCATAACTAATTGAAGGGGAATGAGACTAAGCAATGCTATATTCTTTTCTTGTAGCAGATATTAATACAGTGAACGATGAACTGGAAAGAAGGAGGAAAGACAAAGTAATGAACCTTCGCAGGTATATTCTTTAAGTATCACTCTCACTGTATCACACAAATTTTGATTCATAGTGTTTTTATTGCGCTTTCACTGCTAATACCATTTCCAGTTTATTTTTGACTCATGAATTATTTGGTATTTTATTTTTATTAATTTTGAATTTTACTGTATTGTAACAAAAGAATATTGCTCAGCTTCCATTAGTTATTTGGTATCTTTTGAGCCTTCCTTAGTGGCTTAGAAAGATTTCTTTGCACAGTTTTCCAAATGTAGGTTTATATGTCTTTAGATATAATCCTTGATAAATGGGTTTTTGCTTGTGTGTTATGTGAATCTTCTGTTTTTCCTACCTTTTGACTGCTGTATTTTTAATTTCTGAGAGATATGTTCAAATCTCCTAATGTCTTTATGTAATTTTCTGCTTCTACTTGTAATTATGCTAATTTTTGCTGAAATAGTTCAAGGTTATAGTGTTAGATGCATATCAGTTCAATTCAGTCGCTCAGTCGTGTCTGACTCTTTGCAACCCCACAGACCACAGCATGCCAGGCCTCCCTGTCCATCACCAGCTCCTGGAGTCTACCCAAACCCATGTCCATTGAGTCGGTGATGCCATCCAACCATCTCATCCTCTGTTGTCCCCTTCTCCTCCTGTCTTCACTCTTTCCCAGCATCAGAGTCTTTTCAAATGATTCAGCTCTTCACATCAGGTGGCCAAAGTACTGGAGTTTCAGCTTCAATCAGTCCTTCCAATGAATACCCAGGACTGATCTCCTTTAGGATGGACTGGTTGGATCTCCTTGCAGTCCAAAGCTAGAATACTAGAGTGGCTTGCCTTTCCCTTCTCCAGGGGATCTTTTCAATCCAGGGATCCCACATTGCAGGCAGATTCTTTACCAGCTGAGCCACCGGGGAAGTCTGTTAGGTGCATATAGACTTGGAATTTTTTTATATCTCCCTGGTAACTTTCTCTCGTCATGAAATTAAGATTTTTTCATCTCTAATAATGTTTATATTTAAATTGTGATTTTATAGTATTAATATGGCTACATTATCTTTCTTTTAATTATTTTTCCCCAGATAATTCTATTTTCATTCTTTATTTTCAAACTTTCAGTGTCAATAATTTTCCTCTTATAAACAGACTTTCTTTTTAAAACCCATTGTCTCATTAATAGCATATTACTGGACTTTAAAAAAAATCCAATCTCAGTGTCTTTAACTAATTAGTTTAATTTATTTACTTATATTATGACTACTGACCTAATAGACCTGATCATTGTCATTTTATTTTGTGTTTTCTTGTTGTTTATAATTTCCACTAAATATTAGAGTCACTTATTTTTTTAAATCTTCTTTTCCCATCCTCTGTTGATTTAGAAGTTATATTTCTGTTATTTTCATGGCTTTCTCTAAAATTTTCACTTATATATTTGCTTTAACAAAACCTCAAGTTATTAATAACATCTCTAAACGCCTTTCAAAAAATTGAAAATGCATTACTTTAATTCTAGACATCTACTTCCATATTCATGCTGTTGTTTCCTAACATTTTAATCTTTTCTTGTTACAAACATCCATCTATTTTTAAATTTATTAATTTTTAAAGACATTTATTAATTTTTCTCATACTTATTAATTTATTAAATTGCTTCACATAGTCCACTCTTTCCCCTTAGATTTAATATCTTGTTATTAAGGCATATCTTTTAGTACTTCTTACAGCAAAAGCCTGTGTGGTCAAGTCTCTCATTATGTGTCTAAAAATGTGTTTATTTTACACTCCCATCTAACTGATAGCTTAACCCTTGGAAAATGGCATTCCGTTGTCTTTTGGCCTCCAATGTTGCTGATGAGAGGTTTATTTTTATTTTTTTAAGTATTGTGTTTTTTCTCTCTTATTGAGTTTGTGTATTTTTTTTCCTGACTTTAATGGTTTACAACTTCTCTGCTTTTTGGACTTATTTTTATTTATATTTCTCTAAACTCACTGTGCTTCTATAATCTAAGAGTTCATGTCTTCCATCAGTTCATGAAAATTCTCTGCCACTATCTATTTTGAATGTGGAAAAACATCATAGGAGCCAAATTATGATTGCAGAATGGAGTCTTTCCATTCAGCCTTCAAGAACATGGTTCACTAACATTTAACACTATCCAGGCTATAACAGCTGGAGGCAAGAGGAAAAAGAAAATATGAGCTTTCTGAAACTCAGTCACTGAGCCAAGTCACAATTAAACATTCAATATCATGCTCAAGCAAGTCAAAGCATAGTTAAAGACTAACTGACGCATACTACTGAACATTCTAGTAGAGGCATAAAAGGAACATTAGACGGCATATGATATATTCTCTAATTGATTGACTGACTTAGTCATTCATCAATTTTGTTAAACTTTTTCTTTTGTATTGGGGTATAGTTGATTAAGAAACAATGTTGTGATAATTTCAGGTGAACAGCAAAGGGGCTCAGCCATACATATACATGCGTCCATTCTCCGCTAAACTCCCATATATCCAGGCTGCCACGTAACATTGAGCTGAGTTCCCTATGCTATACAGTGGGTCTTTGTTGGTTATACATGTTGATCCTAAACTTCCTAACTATCCCTTCCTCCTGTCCTTTAAATACTTTCTGAATGCCAAGCAATGAGTTAAACTTTTGAGATTTGGAGATGAAGGGTATTTATGTCCCAGTTTTGACAAGTCTGAATCAACTAACCCAATATTTGTTGTTCAAAAAGACAGCTATTTTTAAATAAACATGTTGGTTAATTGTTCTTGGACTTATTAAGGTGCTATTGAAAAATCCCTTTAAGTACATTTCTTTCATTCGAATTATTGGCTGCATCAAGCATTTATCTCCCTATACTGCTTAGCACAGCCTGTAGTGTCGGGACATTGGCTTTAAATGACCTGACTTACTCAGGTTTGGCTGTTTTATTTATGCAAGTAGAACTCCATGTGTGGTAGTGAAAATATCATCTTTGGAAGAATGCCTCTTCACACCTTCCCAAGAGTCAGGCTCTTTAATGAGGGACTCAATGACCTTGTGCAGTTTCTCTGGGGAGCAGTCTTGAAAATTTCCCAGTTAAAGAAAAAAGTCTGCAATTTTAGATGTTATCACTAACGAATGTGAAAACTAATGGGAGTTTCATTGTTTTAATTCTGTGTCCAGGGAATAAGTTGGATGGTCTCAAAGAGAAAGTAGGATCAAATTTGAATTTAAAAAAAAAATTGTGTGTTCTTTTGTAAAGTAATGCAAAAATTTCAACTTTGAACATGTTTGTAGGGATGAAGGGGAAGCATTGGAGAAAGAACTTCTAAAAGCAAGTATGCTTAGTCCTGAGCTCCTTCTGTTGTTTTAATCTAATAAAAATACGTGGTAAAAGACGCATTAGCAGAAAGTCAGTATGAATGCAAATTTCAGTTGAAGCTGAGAAAGTCAGCTTATCAGAGTTTTGTTTTGATGGTCTAATAGTGAAGAGCTAAATATGTTGTCATCTCTGATGTGCTGTTTCCCCTCAAACAAACACACAAAACAAAGCACATGACATCCTTTCCTAAGATTCTGATATGACTGATTAAATATTTATACTTCTCCATTGATAATGATGGGCTGCACTTTGTGTATTTCCATAGGACAAAAAAAGTGGTTGAAGTTTAATTTTTTTCTTTTTAATTACAGAAGTAATAGCTTTACTTGTTTCCCATAAATTTTATTATAGTTATCTAAAATCCTTTTTTTTTTTTTTTTTTTTATCATGGAACACATATACTTCCCCAGGGACTCTAAACTTCTCCTTATGGCAGTTAATCTCTAGAGATGATCTTCAATGCACCAAGCTTCCAAGTATTCACAGACTTGTGGGGTTCTCTCCTGCACTAAATATGGCCAGGCAGGTTAATCCATGAATATTTGCTTTTAGAAGCCTGAAAATGATTCAGCCCCTTGCACAATCTAATTGCAACCTTGTCACAATCTATCTCAGTTCAGCTCAGTTCAGTCACTCAGTTGTGTCCAACTCTTTGCAACCCTATGGACTGCAGCCCACCAGGCCTCCCTGTCCACTACCAATTCCTGGAGTTTACTCAAACTCATGTCCATTGAGTCGGTGATGCCATCCAACCATCTCACCCTCTGTCATCCCCTTCTCCTCCTGCCTTCAATCTTTCCCAGCATCAGGGTCTTTTCCAATGAGTCAGTTCTTCGCATCAGGTGGCCAGAGTATTGGAGTTTCAACTTCAACATTAGTCCTTCCAATGAATATTCAGGACTGATTTCCTTGGGGATGGATTGGTTGGATCTCCTTGCTGTCCAAGGGACTCTCAAGAGTCTTCTCCATACCACAGTTCAAAAGCATCAATTTTTCAGTGCTCAGCTTTTTTTATAGTCCTACTCTCACATCCATATATGACTACTGGAAAAACCATAGCCTTGACAAGACAGACCTTTGTTGGCTAAGTAATGTCTCTGCTTTTTAATATACTGTCTAGGTTGGTCATAACGTTTCTTCCAAGGAGTAAGCATCTTTTAATTTCATGGCTGCAGTCACCATCTGCACTGATTATGGAGCCCAAAAAAATAAAGTCAGCCACTGTTTCCACTGTTTCCCCATCTATTTCCCATGAAGTGATGGGACCAGATGCCATGATGTTCGTTTTCTGAATGTTGAGCTTTAAGCCAACTTTT
Organism: Budorcas taxicolor; assembly: GCF_023091745.1. Lineage (NCBI taxonomy): Eukaryota > Metazoa > Chordata > Mammalia > Artiodactyla > Bovidae > Budorcas > Budorcas taxicolor. The sequence continues at coordinate 98,862,736 of NC_068915.1, read as the reverse complement.
TCACTCTTCTCTTTCTCTTTCCTCAAGAGGCTCTTTAGCTCTTCTTCACTTTCTGCCATAGGGTGGTGTCATCTGCATATCTGAGGTTACTGATATTTCTCCCGGCAATCTTGATTCCAGCTTGTGCTTCATCCAGCCCAGCATTTCTGATGATGTACTCTGCATATAAGTCAAATAAGCAGCGTGACACTATACAGCCTTGAAGAACACCTTTTCATATTTGGAACCATTCTCTTGTTCCACGTCCAGTTCTAACTGTTGCTTCCTGACCTGCATTACAGGGAGAAACACCCATAATCTTTCTGATTGGTGTCAAATGAGGACAGCTCAACCAAGCCCAGTCAACCCACAAAACCATGAGAGATGACATAGTTGTTACTGCTTTAAGCTACTAAGTTTTGCAGTGATTTACCATACAGAAAAATGTAACCAGAACAGCCTCCAATGGGACACTGTGTCTCTTCCCACTACCCCTCCCTAGCTTTCACTTCTACTGAAAATCACTTAACACAATGCAATCTGGGGACAGGAATGAGGATAAGTGACATATGGACAGAAAAGTGATTCTATAAAAAAATTTTCTCTGATTGTACTTAAAACACTTTCTATTAAGAGCTAACATTAGACCTCTACTTTCAACCTCATATTTCTGTTAACATTCACATTCATACCTATAACTTTATATCTCAAGCTGAGGAAAGGAATCAGAGAAACTGAATACTCTCTTCCCAAACTGATCTATAGACTCAATTTAACCTCAACTGATAATTCAAAGAAAATGTGTGTGGGAAGTAGTGGATTGACAGGATTATTTTAAAGTTTATATGGAAATGCAAAGGCCATGAAAAGCCAAGACAACATTGAAGAATATCCATTCCAGAAGACTTACATTATGAGTTACCTATGCATATTATTTTAAAGCTATAATTATTGAGACACTGTAGTACCAGTGCAAGGATAGACAAATAGATCAATAAAACAGATAAAAGTGTTCAGAAATAGAGCCATACATAAATGAAAACTTGATTTAAGATAAAGTCACACTACATTGCAATGGGTAAAAATGGTCTTTTCAATAAATAGTCCTGGGTCAATTGGTTATCTACATGTGAACAAATAAATCTTGATCCATAACTTATACCATATCCAAACTTCCATTCCAACATTGAATTGGAGACCTAAATATTAAATGTAAAACAATAAAATTTCTAGAAATTAACAAAGAATATCTTTATGAACTCTGAGTAAAGAGTGACTTCTCACACAGGACAAAACCAAAACTAATCACAGAAATAAAATATTTATACATTAAACTTCATTAAGTAGTGAAAAGGCAAACCAAAGAATGGCAAAAGATATTTGCAACATATATTTCGGTTATGATTCATATTCAAAATATAATAATTCTTGAAAATCATTAAGAACTGATAGACAAACTAATTTTAAAATGGGCAAAAGCATTATGATATTGTAATATAATAAGAAAAATATTTTTGGTCTCTGTCCCTGGTTTCTGGCACAAAACTCCTAAAAATTTAAGAAATCCCTGATAGGAGCATCTTCTATTTTTCATAGTAAACCCCTTCCCATCAAACTTTTATGCTAATGAAGTGACTCTTAGAGGATTGGGATTGGTTACCAGAAAAACCAACTATATGATTAGAAGGTTGAAACATTTAGTTTTATCCTCAACCTTCCAGAAGGGGAAAAGGGGCTAGAGATTTTTCAGTTGTTAATGGCTAGTTATTTATTCAATCATGCCTATGTAGTGGAACCTCCATAAAAACCCTATGTGATGGGGTTCAGAGAGCTTCTGGGCTGGTGAACACATGTAGGTGCCCCTTCCCACGTTCCTTGCCCTATATATCTATTCCACTGCTGTTACTGAGTTGTATCCTTTATAATAAACCAATAATATAAGTAAAGTGTCTCCCTGAGTTTTGTGAGCTGTTGTAGCAAGTTATTGGACCTGAGGAGCAGTTTATGTTAACCCCAAATTTATAGCCAGGAGGTTAGTAGTACAGATAACCACCTGGGGTTTGCAACTGACATCTGAAGTGGGGGAATTCTTGGAGGACTGAACCCTTTATCTTGTGGAATCTGGCACTAACTCCAGGTAGATAGTGCCAGAATTAAATTAGATCATGGGACAGTTGGTTGGTATCTACAGAGAACAGCAAGATCACAATGTGTGAAAAACCCATAACTTCCTGCAAATCAAAACTACAAGATATTACCTCATACCAGCCAGAATGGCTATCATCAAAAAGTCCACAAAAAAAATAAATGCTGGAGAGGATGTGGAGAGAAGGAAAACTTCCTACGCTGTTGCTGGGAATGTAAATTGGTAGAGCCACTGTGGAGAACTATATGGAAGTTCCTTTAAAAACTAAAAATAGAGCTACCATATGACCCTGCAATTCTACTCCTGGGCATATATCCAGAGGAAAAAAGTTAAAATAGACATGAACTCCAGTGTTCATTGCAACATTGTTTACAATAGCCAAGACATGGAAGCAACCGAAATGTCCATCAAGAGGAATGGGTAAAGGAGATGTGGTACGTGTATGCTATGGAATATCACTCAGCCACTACAAAGGAACAGTGCCGCTCACAGCAACACGGGTGGACTTCAGGAGAGTCATACTGAATGAAGTAAGTCAGACAGAGAAGGAGAAATATTGTATGGCATCCCTTGTGTATGGAATCTTAAAGGCAGTGATACAAATGAACTTAAGTATAAAATAGAAAGAGACTCAGAGAATTAGAAAATGAACTTACAGCTGCCAGAGGGAAAAGACAGGAAGTTTGGGGAGGTCATGTACACTCTGCTATATTTAAAATGGATAACTAAAAAGGACATATTGTGTAGCACATGGAACTCTACTCAATGTCCTATGGCAACCTGGACGGGACGGAGGTTTGGGGGAGGATGGATACGTGTATATGTATGGCTGAGTGCCTTCTCTGTTAACCTGAAACTATCACAGCATTGTTCACCAGTTATCAGTTCAGTTCAGTTGCTCAGTCGTATCCGACTCTTTGCGACCCCATGAACCGCAGCACTCCAGGCCTCCCTGTCCATCACCAACTCCCAGAGTCCACCCAAACCCATGTCCATTAAGTCGGTGATGCCATCCAACCATCTTATTCTCTGTTGTCCCCTTCTCCTCCTGTTTTCAATCTTTCCCAGCATCAGGGTCTTTTCCAATGAGTCAACTCTTCCCATGAGGCGGCCAAAGTATTGAAACTTCAGCTTCAACATCAGTCCTTCCAATGAACACCCAGGGCTGATCTCCTTTAGAATGGACTGGTTGGATCTCCTTGCAGTCCAAGGGACTCTCAAGAGTCTTCTCCAACACCACAGTTCAAAAGCATCAATTCTTTGGCCTCAGCTTTCTTCACAGTCCAACTCTCACATACATATATGACCACTGGAAAAACCATAGCCTTGACTAGATGGACCTTTGTTGGCAAAGGAATGTCTCTGCTTTTGAATATGCTATCTAGATTGGTCATAACTTTCCTTCCAAGAAGTAAGCGTCTTTTAATTTCATGGCTGCAATCACCAGCTGCAGTGACTTTGGAGCTCAGAGAAATAACCAGCTATACTTCAATATAAAATGTAAAGTTTAAAAGGAAAAAAACCCCATACATTTCATGTCAGAATTGTTACTAGCAGAAAAACAGTTTTCTTTTTCATTTTTGTTGTTGTTGTTTAATATTCAATAGATACTTCACAAAAAAATTCAAATTGCCTATAAATAAGTGAATAGGTGCTCATCCTTACTAGTTCTCAGGGAGTGCAAATGAAAACTACACTAAGAAATCACTGCACATCCATCAGCAGTGCTGAAACAAAACAAAACATAATCTGATAGTACCAAGTGTTGGCAAGGTTGTAAAGTAACTGAAAATCTTGGCATAGCCATTTTGGAGAACTCTAGAAGTATCTACAGAAATTTAACTTATTCTAACTCTATGCCCTAGCAATTTCCCTTGTAATTATATATTCAACAGAAATCACAACATGTAGAAAAATTATCTTAGCATCTTAAAAAAAATCCAAAAATGGAACAGATGTCCATAAACAATTGAATGAATAAATAGATCATGGTATATTCTTATTTACAGACTTTTTTTAAAAAATCAAACTGCATGAAGAAATGTTTCCTAAATATGTTCTGTTATTTGTTTTCTAACAGCACATCAATGAAAATGAAAAAGCTACAGCTATGGATACATTAAATATAATGTTGAATAAAATAAGGCAGTCACACATAGTATATACTATAGGAATCCATTTATATAAAGTTCAGAAACAGGAAAAACGAATCCATGTGCTACAAATAAAAAAAGTGATGAGGTTTTCAGGGGGAGTGTGAGGGGTGCTTAATAATTTGGAAAAGTCTCAAAGAAGATTTCTGGTATATTACCATAGTTCTATTTCTTGGTCTGGACACTGGTTACAAGAGGTTTTTTCACTTTGTGAAAATTTACCAAGCTACACATTTAGGTTTGATTTGTTAAATTTTCTGCAATGTTTTACTTCAATAAGATGTTTAATGTTTTACTTCATTAAAACTTTTAAAGTCATGGGAAAAAAATGAGAGAAAAAAGAAAAGAGGAGGAGGTGGAGATGAGAGAGCAAGACAAGAAAGAAGATAAAGGAATAAAGAGAGGGAAGAAAGAGAAAGAGAGAGGAAGAGAAATGAAAGGAGGAAGGAAAGAAAGGAAGAGATTTCATAATTTATAAGAGCATTATCCTCATAGCTCAGTTGGTAAAGAATCCGCCTGCAATGCAGGAGACCCCAGTTTGATTACTGGATCGGGAAGATCCCGTGGAGAAGGGAAAGGCTACACACTCCAGTATTCTGGCCTGGAGAATTCCATGGACTATACAGTCCACGGGGTCACAAAGAGTTGGACATGACTGAGTGACTTTCACTTCACTTCACTTCACCTCACTTCAAGAGCATCATAGCTTTGGGACAATGTGAACCATCAATCTCCCACAATATTAGATAATTTCAGATTAGCAATGCCTGCAAAGACATAGCCCTTGTTTAGAATACATAATTATAGAATCTTAGAAATTCAGAACTTGTGTGTGTGTGTGCGCTCAGTATGCTGTCTCCTGCATGGAAGGTGGATTCTTTACTGCTGAGCCACCAGGGAAGACCAGTGATTAGAATTATTCATTTACAACTGCTTGTGCTCAGTTGCACAGTCATGTCCAACTCTTAGCCCGCCAGGCTCCTCTGTCCTGAATCTTCCAGGCAAGACTATTGGAGCATCTTGCCATTTCCTTCTCCAAGGGATCTTCCCAACACAGAGATAGAAACCGTGTGGCCTGCATTGCAGGCGGATTCTTTACCTCTGCACTACCTGGGAAGTCCTCGGAACTCATAGGGGATCTAAATTACACTCTTACCTTCAAAATGCAAGATTGTGGCCACCTTTTGATAAGAAAAGAGAATCTGATTTAATTAATACTGGGAAAGAAATCGAGACTTTTCGGTCAAGTGTGGAGACCATAATTCTGTAAAGTAAACCTCACATGTACTGAGTAACTCATACAAGGTGATGGCACGCTTAGCAGAAAAGGTATGTTATTTAAATGGGAAGGAAATCCAAAAATGAGGGATATGTGCAGACAATAAAGAACTGCCTGCAATGTGGGACATCCAGGTTTGATCCCTCGGTTGGGAAGATCCCCTGGAGAAGGGAATGGCACCCTCCAGTATTCTTGCCTGGAGAATTCCAGGGACAGAGGAGCCTGGCGGGCTACAGTCCATGGGGTCGCAGAGTCAGACATGACTGAGCGACTAACTCTACTACTACACTCTGCACACATATACCTCATTCACTTTGCTGTACAGTAGAAACTAGCACATCGCAAAGCAACTACACTCCAATAAAAGTTAAATAAAAAAGAGAAGATATGTTTACTTAATGACTTTGTTTCCTTTTCTCCAAAACCTTTGACTTTATGTATGTTTTTAGAATGGCTTCATTTCATAGAAAATGTGTTGCGAGTCTCCATCGTGAACAGATGTTAAAGGGTGGGGGAGTGGGCCAAGGACAGAGCACTGTGAACTTCAGTTCTAAGAGACCAGCTACCTCAGCAATAAAGACACAGAAACCTCAGTTGCCCTTGGCCGTGGTTGCCTAGCATGGAAAGCTGCAGCAGCACGGCCCTAGTAACAGAAGGATCTCATACTGTTTCTCAAAATACATGTCACCCTCCCTGCATTTTGTGCAAAGCCTTTGATGTTGATTTGCAGATGGCTACCCTGGACTTTTCCTTTTGCTTATGCAAACAGAGCCAGGCAATTTGGTTTTTCTCGGCAAATACTGTCAGATGTTTCACATTCAGCAGCAAAAATTAAGTGAAGTTTTTCTTGCTCAAACTTCTCCTACTGACCATAAACTAGAACACCTACATACTCACACAAGATTATTGTGAGAAAGAAAGAAAAAAAAAATCTACAGAGCCAGTGTCTGAACAAGATATTCTCTAACGAACCAAACCCTGTGAAAGCATTTTTCCTGAATCCACCTTGTCATTTAAAAAAAATCATGTAGTCACCATATAGATCCCAAATTCTGGCCCATTTTAAAAGGAGTCAAGTTAAGAAGTGTCTACTACATAAAAGCAAAATTATTCTTAAAATGTTTTAGCCAAAATGTTAAGACAATTATTGTCAATGTTCAGATAAATTATCCCTTGAATTCAAAAGCTTTTAATAGTTTGAATAGAACTTATTAATTGATTTGAATCTAAATATAACCCAAAGATCAACAGGGGTCACTTTGTGCTTTAAATTCTGGATAAGACAGGCTCAAAACCTATTCCGCATCTTTTAAATAGGTCACCCCAATCTGCACATTCAGAGTATGAAAAAAAAGGGAGAATGAAATGTTTTCTGTTTCATGATTCCTTCTGACTTTGAGATTCTGCCTCCGTTAACTAGTTTATGAACTTTTTTTTTGCCATCCAACCTATAGGCCCTGTTGCACAAACCATTGTCTCAAACCTGAAACTGTATTTTTCTATGATTTAAGATGAAATATCTAGAAAGATAGATAGATTTGTTGGTGTTTAGTCGCTAAGTCATGTCTGACCCTTATTCTCCCATGCACTGTGGCCCGCTAGCATTCTCTGTCCATGGGATTTTCCAGACAAGAATGCTGGCATGGGCTGTCATTTCTTTCTCCAGGGGATCTTCCCAATTCAGGGATGGAATCCTGGTGCCGTGCATCGGCAGATAAATTCTTTACCACTGAGCCACCAGGGAAGCACAGATAGACAGATAGACAGACATAGACAGCTACAAATGCAATTATAATAGTAGGCAACACCTCTCTAACATACCTTCCAGCTGTCCTGCCTCAGGCTAAGCTATTCTGAAAGGCATTCCAGTTCCTGCATCTTGATCAATCTCCCTTCTATTGGCTCTCTTCTTCCAACCTCTTAATTGCCCACTGAATTCCACATTCCAGTCACTTGATTATCAAGAGAATTTCTGTTCTTTCCAGATCTTTCACAACCATTCCATATCCACAACACTGTCAAGGTGTTCAGCTAAACAAAAGGACTCGATTTCTTAGGAGCACAAAGCTCGGCAGTTCTTTTAAATTATTCTCTAACCAGATCTGCTTCTAAAATGGCAAGGTGTTAAACAGGAGATATTTCCCCCTCTGTCAGATGAAGTTCAGCACAGTTTAGTTTCTTTTTCTAAGTTTCCAACCTCTACTTAATGTGTTTACTCTAAGCCTGAGGGGAGAGAAGGCATCGTACATTGTTCTATCCTCTCCTCCTGGATCAGTGTCCTGCTAAAAGTACTTGGTAAAGAACACTCATGGTTCTCAATGGACCATGAGTTACCATGGAGTGGAGAAACAGAGTTGTGTTTGACTGGCATTCTTCAGCATCTGGCTCAGGGCTTGACATTTCAAAGGAAATGTCTTGAATTTGACTTTCAATGGTGATTTGTTCAAGATTCAGTTCAGTTCAGTCGCTCAGTCGTGTCCGACTCTTTGCAACCCCATGAATCACAGCACACCAGGCCTCCCTGTCCATCACCAACTCCTGGAGTTCACTCGGACTCACGTCCATCGAGTGAGTGATGCCATCCAGCCATCTCATCCTCTGTCATCCCCTTCTCCTCCTGCCCCCAATCCCTCCCAGCATCAGAGTCTTTTCCAATGAGTCAACTCTTCACATGAGGTGGCCAAAGTACTGGAGCTTCAGCTTTAGCATCATTCCTTCCACAGAAATCCCAGGGCTGATCTCCTTCAGAATGGACTGGTTGGATCTCCTTGCAGTCCAAGGGACTCTCAAGAGCCTTCTCCAACACCACAGTTCAAAAGCATCAATTCTTTGGTGCTCAGCCTTCTTCACAGTCCAACTCTCACATCCATACATGACCACAGGAAAAACTAGCCTTGACTAGACGGACCTTAGTCGGCAAAGTAATATCTCTGCTTTTGAATATGCTCTCTAGGTTGGTCATAACTTTTCTTCCAGGGAGTAAGCATCTTTTAATTTCATGGCTGCAGTCACCATCTGCAGTGATTTTGGAGCCCCCCAAAATAAAGTCTGACACTGTTTTCACTGTTTCCCCATCTATTTCCCATGAAGTGATGGGACCAGATGCCATGATCTTAGTTTTCTGAATGTTGAGCTTTAAGCCAGCTTTTTCACTTTCCTCTTTCACTTTCATGAAGAGGTTTTTTAGTTCCTCTTCACTTTCTGCCATAGGGTGGTGTCATCTGCATATCTGAGGTTATTGATATTTCAGGATTACAATACACTAATTGTCACTAAGCTGTACAATTTGGGGAAGTGAGTTGTATAATAATACAACCAAAAACAATATCTCCAAGCAAGGAGGATGCTCTCCTTGACAGAATTCATTGGAGTTATCCAATGCCCTAACTATGGCCCTTATTTCTAGTTCCTAACAACACTCTTCAGTTTAACATTTGACACCTATTTTCTCAGCTCTAGTATTTAATTGTAGGTTTCCTTAACTGGTTGTGGCTAATAATCCCCACTGCTATTTCTCTAGTCATCCACAGGGTATACCTGTGTGCGTGCGTGCATGCCAGCTAAGTCGCTTCAGTTGTGTCTGATTCTTTTGTGACCCTATGGACTGTAGCCCGCCAGGCTCCTCTGTCCATGGAATTCTCCAGCAAGAATACTGGAGTGAGTTGCCAAGTCCTCCTCCAGGGGATCTCCCTGACCCAGGAATCGAGCCTGCATCTCTAATGTCTCCTGCATTGCCAGGTGGGTTCTTTACCACTAGCGCCATCTGGGAAGCCTCACTGGGTTTATCTGGTTGGAACCAAATCCCCATCATTCTGGTTGCTCGTCCCCTGTGTCACACAAAACCAGTGACATGATTCTGTTGAAGCCTTTCTACTTTGAGGTAATACAGTGAAGGACTTTGCCCTGCAGAAGGAAGCATCTCCATTTGGGTGTAATATAAAGTCTGTGGGTACATAACACATTCATTCCTTCCTATTAAGGCATCTCTTGGAGATTTATGGCAATCTGTATAAACTAGATTTTCCATATGCTGATCACTGCCTCCACGTAGACTATGATCCCTATAGTCTACCAGATGAAAGTGGGTTGACTTCACTGATGCCTTCCAAATTGTAATGAGACAATTGACTAGGTATAGAACCATAGTCCATTACTTATCAGATGGAAGGCTTTTTGTGAGGTTGTTGTTTAGTTGCTAAGTCATGTCCAACTCTTTGGTTACCCCATGGACTGTAGCCCTCCAGCCTTCTCTGTCCCTGGGATTTTCCAGGGCAAGAATACTGGTGTGGGTTGCCATTTTCTTCTCCAGGGGATCTTCCTGACCCAAAGATCCAACCCACATCTCCTGCATTGGCAGGTAGATTCTTCACCACTGAGGTAAAGAATCTCAGGTAGTGAGGGCCAAAAGGTATGGGCTTTTCTGGAAAGTGGGACATGTTTTCTTGCAGTATAGAGGGGATGATTTCATTCTCTGGTAATTTAACACCTGCTTCCTGGCCCAAAGACTGAGTATCTTTTATCCCGTCTAGGAGGGAAAGGTTGACAGGTCTTAGAAGAACTAAGCAGAATGACATTGTACACATACTCACCCAGGGAGAATACAGAACCTCAAATGAGCACTTTTGGACATCAACCTAAAAAATGCTTGGGCTGCAAGATCATTATCTAATAGTGAGCTGGTACAACTTCTTTGCACAGATCTTGTAAACTGATTGGCAGGATGTCTAACTATTAAATCAGGCCAGCCAATCATTTCATATAAAATTCATTAGGAAAACAATTCCAGAAGACTCTGATCATGTTGACTTAAGAATCCACATTCTTTTCAGCTCTGTCTTCCTGTGCAATTTTTGAAAGCTGATATTTGAAATCAGCAGAAGAGACCAGCTCCCTTTTCACAGGTTTCATGAGCTCAGAATCTCAAAATACCAGAATAGCCAAAACGAGTTGCAGATAGTAAAGACAAAGGGAGGAGAAGGAAGAGAAAGCAAACAGGGAGTGAAGCACTGACTCACTGATCAATTTCAATAAGATGCCAGGTGTTTGTTTTTCCTCTGTTATTACTAATATTAAAAGCAATCTTACAAGATAGGCATTATGATTCTATTTTTAAGCAATAATTTAAGGTGCAAAGATAGCAATAAACTGATCAAGGCCCTGTAGCCAGGAAATGATCAAGATGGGACTCCAAGCCAAATCTCACTATGGACTGTACACTCTTTCCACTACCCCATGATGTTCATGAAAGCAAAGAAGTACAAGAACAGTCTTTTACTGAGCCTCTCTATATACAGACAATTGGACAGTAAAGAATCACCTGCAATGAGGGAGACTTGGGTTCCATCCCTGAGTCAGGAAGATGCACTGAAGAAAGGAATGGCTATCCACTCCAGTATTCTTGCCTGGAAAATTTCATGGACAGAGGAGCCTGGCAGGCTACAGCCCATGGAGTTGCAAAGAGTCAGACACGACTGAGCAACTAACAGTTTCACTTTCACTTTTATATACAGACAAAATATTTTACACCCAGTTTCCCCATTCCTCCCAACAATCCCAACAAGTGTACTGTAATGATATCCATCTTACAAATAAAGATATGAAGGCTCAAAGAGACAATTAAACTTCACTTAACTTGCAGAGTTAGTAAAAATTGTAATAGCTTCATTAACCAAATTCTGGTCCCTCAGAAATGGCATCCCACTCTGGTGGAGGGATCATGGAAGAAACTTGAGACCAAACCCTGGTTCCAATGGATCCTTTACTTTCCAGAAATATTCAGATGATGCCTTCTCTCATGTTGCCCAGTCTTCAGTTTATCTTCTATTTCCAGAGGACCCTCCAAGATGCTCCAGCAATTAAAGTATCCTTGCCCTACAGTCCTTGACACAGTCTCCAAATTGATGATTAGATAAAATACCAAAGGAAGCTGGACCAGAATTAGAGTTCTGTTCCTGGGATCAGCAGATCGACTAGCCTGCCTTCTCTCTCACTATTGGATTCCACAGAATTTCAGCCTTAACCACTAGCCAGTTCATTCAGTCTTATAAAGATCCCAGCTTTTCAATCTCAGTAACTTTCTCTTCTCTCATCTACCACCTGGGTGATATTCACCAGTGACTACCCAGCACAGACTTTCTCAAGATGTGTTTTACATCCCATCTATATACAAGTAGGAGTGCTGATTAAAAATCCAGATTCTGAGATCTTATCCCAGATCTACTGAATCATCTCCAGGAGTGGGGCTCAGAGACATATGTATTTAACTATCTCTCCAGGTTATTCTCATTTTACTAAGTTTGAGAAACACGGGTTTAGCAGAACTTGGTAAACTTTAGGATCTGCAGGCCAAGTTCAGTAGTAGGAAAATCTTCCATACAGCCTTTGCAGACTGGGCTCTTCATATAGGACATCAGGTCTATCTCTCCTTGTTTAAGCTCTGATACTAGATTTTCTGTTGTTCAGTTGCTTAGTCGTGTCCAACTCTTCATGAGTCCATGGACTGCAGCACACCAGGGTTCCCTGTCCTTCACCATCTCCCACAGTTTGCTCAAACTCATGTCCATTGAGTCAATGATGCCATCCAACCATCTCATCCTCTGCCACCCTCTTCTCCTTTTGCCTTCAACGTTTTCCAGCATCAGGGTCTTTTCTAATGAGTCAGCTCTTCCCATCAGGTGGCCAAATTATTGGAACTTCAACTTTAGCATCAGTCTCTTCCAAAGAATATTCAGGATTGATTTCCTTTAGGATTGACTGGTTTGATCTCCTTGCTGTTCAAGGGACTCTCAGGAGTCTTCTTCAGCATCATAGTTCGAAAGCATCAATTCTTCAACACTCAGCCTTCCTTATAGTCCAACTTTCATATCCGCACATAACTACTACAAAAACCATAGCTTTGACTAGGCGGAATACTTGATACAACCTACTTGAAGTCCATTCTGAAGGAGATCAACCCTGGGATTTCTTTGGAAGGAATGATGCTAAAGCTGAAACTCCAGTACTTTGGCCACCTCATGCAAAGAGTTGACTCATTGGAAAAGACTTTGATGCTGGGAGGGATTGGGGGCAGGAGAAGAGGATGACAGAGGATGAGATGGCTGGATGGCATCACTGACTCGATGGACGTGAATCTGAGTGAACTCCGGGAGTTGGTGATGGACAGGGAGGCCTGGTGTGCTGTGATTCATGGGGTTGCAAAGAGTCGGACACAACTGAGTGACTGAACTGAACTGAACTGAAGTGCATACTGGGACCCTGACCAGCCACTGCCATTATTAATTGTATAGCTTTCTCCCTAAAGATGCTTCTCTACACAAAGGACAACAGGAACTGAATTCTATCCAGTGTAGGGAAGAATGATTCATGCTTCCTTCACCTACATACACTAGATTTGATGGGGAACCAGAACATGCCATCCGGTCCTGATAATTCCACTGTAGGTGTTGATGTTTAGCAGGCTGGGAGAATGGTGGACCCGAAAGGAACCAGTTACACACCTATCCAACTACCTGATACCCACATTCCACTGTCATATCTTCTAAAATCCTATGTTCTGCTTCAAACAAAGAAACTAGAAAAGCCTAATGATAAAACAATATAAACAGCTAAGTCACATCTTTGAAATAATACTGTGTGGAATCCACTAGCTCAGGGCAAAATTTTGATGGCAGGAATCAATGAATAATCTTGTAAGCCCATTTTTACCCTGTTCCTAAGGGTGCCCTTTTGTTGGTGATCTGGGGTCCCTGTGGGTAATGATTCTTGGGACTCAGTATTTATGAAGCAATCTCCTTCTCAAACTGCTTCTCAGCTCCATGATGGAACTTGCTCCCTCCCTGTGCATGCCTAGTTCTGACCTTTTACAATTTTTACCTCCATCCAGATCTCCTGTCATGCTGGACATGTCATTAATGCTCATTATCTATATTATCTAGAATTTTCTTCTGAGTGGTAGAAAGCACTTTAAATGGCTTCGTGTTCGAACAGCTGGATTAAATGGCACTCTAAGGGTCTGAAAGAAATAATACATCTCTCCAAACTGTCTCCCTCCCTCAGGGGAATAGCTTAATCACCTTGTAGAATGAACCTATTATCTAATCAATCTTTACCAAAACCCTACATTTGGTTTAAAATTCAGTTAAATAGACACAATAACTCAAATAACAAAAAGGTTAAGAGAGCTCACCTATATCAGTCCTTTCTCTAAAAAACAATTACTCTCTTAGCATGAGTGGAGCACTTTTAACTCTTTACATATTCCTTGATTTTACCTTCCTTCCCAGATAAATTCTTGTATTTTTCTTCTAATGATCTTGAACAAACTGTCCCCATTCTTACATTTCCTGTCTGTTCTTTGCAGTCCACGGGTAACCTATGTGCAACATATGTGCTTTGCATACTATTGTATTTTATAAATATGTTAAAAATTGTCTCACATGAGATGTAGTGACATATGGGTATTAAGAATATAATGAAAGTATAATAAAATTAAATCAAAACTAAGTAAGAAAGAGGATGTCAAATAAAAGTCTGGGGCCATAACAGGAAATGAAAGTGCGTTTATATCTATACTACGAAAAGCAGCTAACTGAGAACTATAGTATATCCTTCTTCCTTTTCAGTATTCCTATTATGCCAAGTGAGTATATAAAATATATGATTTTTATAATCATGTCATTTTTTACAAATGGAAGGATTATCAAGGTAATCTAGCATTCTTCTATTCAAACTGCTGTTCCCTTATTATGAAGATTTTTCCTGTTGCATCCCATGAAGGCAAGTACACGAACTGCTATGGTGCTTGCTTTTCCTGTGTGCTGTTTTCGTGGCTACACAGTTTTATTTTGTGTTTTCTTTGTTGTTTCAGTTTTTAAGAATTTTAGACTCATTTTATGTTTATGTACGAATAAATTTGTTTAAGTCAAAGGAGAAAATGATGTTTAAATAATTTATGATGGCTACATTGAAGAAAAAATGTAGAAACCACATAGATAGCTGGTGCATGGCTAAAATATATTAAGAAGTAATGGGATTAAAAGAGCTTTTAAAAACAAGATGCTATGAAATCATGGAAACAGAGGTATTCCACACAAAATATGCTTATCCCATAATCCAGGAAAAGAAAAGTCATGGATTATTTAGACTGACAAACCTTTCAGACAGTATCTATGTAGGATTATCAAAAGAATAACATAGACTGGATTAACCCAATGTAAAATAATATTATTGAATTTTTTATCAATATAAATAGATTGATATCTACACTTGGAAAAAATGAAATAATCTTAATAAGGTATGTGCAAAAGTTATATGAAGTAAAATTTAGATGATGAAAGAAGACAAAATGGAGAGCTTCCTATGTTTTCTAAAAGTTAACTGCAATTCCAATTAAAATACCATCAGGATTCATTTGGAAAAGGAAAAGTTGATTCTATATGCCATATAGAAAAATTTTTAAAAAGAAAAGGGCATTCTGAAAATCTCTGAGAAATAATGGCAATGAGAGGAAACTTTTATAGATGTTAAAATATTTTATGAAAGTACAGAAATTAAAAAGCATGTTAGTGATGTAGGATTTACATACAGGAATTCAGTATATTACTATTTTGAAGATGTCATTTTAAATTAGTAAGTGAAATGGATTACAAAGAGATTTCTACCAGAAGAAAAAAACATTGGGTTCTTACCTAACACTTTGTATCAAAATAAAATCAGATAGACAAAATATTTAAATGTTAAAAAAAACAAAAATACTAAGGTAAAACATAGTTGTTATTATTATTATTGTCAAAATGAGAAAAGCCTACCAAGGAATGGCACAAATCCTCAAAGTCACACACACAAAAGAAACGACTCAATTTATCTGCATAAAACTCAGAATCTTTTCTTTGGCAAATAATACCTAAAATAAAGTCAAAAAACAAATGGGACCCAGAGGAGCAAAAATGTTAGCATCAAATATATTACAAAGGGCTAATGATTTGGGGAAAAAAAAAACCCTCAGAACTGCAAGTCAATTTTAAAAAGACTAAGAACCCAGTAGAAAAATAGAAAAAGAATACATGGAGTCTTTTTCTTATGAAAGGACAGAACATTCATTTTATAATTACTATCACTAGAGATGATTACTAAAAGCTAGAGATGGAGAAGGCAATGGCACCCCACTCCAGTACTCTTGCCTGAAAAATCCCTTGGATGGAGGAGCTTGGTGGGCTGCAGTCCATGGGGTCGCTAAGAGTTGGACACGACTGAGCAACCTCACTTTCGCTTTTCACTTTCAAGCATAGGAGAAGGAAATGGCAACCCACTCCAGTGTTCTTGCCTGGAGAATCCCAGGGACGGGGGAGTCTGGTGGGCTGCCGTCTATGGAGTCGCACAGAGTCGGACACGACTGAAGCGACTTAGCAGCAGCAAAGCTAGAGAAATGCCCATTTTCTAAGTCCTATTCTGCGGGCACTCACAGAATAGCCATACATCCCATTCCCCACTTCTCTACCTTCTCTCTACTGCATCCAAGTTTTTGTCGTTGTTTATGTGATTTGCTGTATTTCTTCATCCAAACATAAATATAAACATATATTCTTATCGTATGTCTTTTCTCCTACAAATAGCAGAATTCTCTGTTCATTGCTCTGTATCTTGCTATTTTCACCTGACAGTATATCTTGGTGATCTTGCTTAGATTTAAAAAGCACTTACTTGTAGTTTTGTAGTATTAAGTGCACAGTTTGCAATTTCCCCCCAGCTTCTGCTATTATCAACATTGCCACAGCAAAAAATCTTGTGCACATATCATTTAGGACATGTATGTTTGTAAAATAGATTTGCAAAAGTGGGACTACTGGAGTAAATGCAAATACAGTTGACCCTTAAACAACATGGATTTGAACTGAACACGTCCACTTATACTCAGATTTTTACTATAGTAATATATAATCTGGGGGCTTCCCTGTTGGCTCAGTTGGTAAAGAATCCACCAGCAATGCAGGAGATGGAGGTTCGATTACTGGGTTGGGAAGATCTCCTGGAAAAGGAAATGGCTACTCACTCAGTATTTTTGTCTGGGAAATCCCATGGGCAGAGGAGCCTGGAGGGCTACAGCCACCAAAGAGTTAGAAATGATTAGTGACTATACCACCACAGGATCTGCGAGTGGTTGAATTTTTTGATGTGGAACCAGGGATGTGAAGGGCCAACTATAGTTATACCTGGATTTTTGTCTTTATGGGTTAGGGGCTGGGGGTTGACATTCCTAACCCCTGTGCTGTTCAAGGATCAACTGTATTTACTGCCATTGTATACATTTGTAATATCAAATGGTTGAGTAAGTGAAAGAGTAAATACAACTGTGATTTTGACTGATACTGCCAGATGCCCTTTATAGAAACTGTATGAAGTTTTAAACCCCCATTAATGTATGAGGTACCATATTCCCCATGACCTCACAAGCAGAATCTGGTATCAAAGTTATATTTTTTTCAATCTGATAGGGGATAAACCTTACCTGCATGCACTTTTCTTTTCATGTGGAGGATGAACATATTAGTTCAGTTCAGTTGCTCAGTCGTGTCCAGCTCTTTGCGACCCCATGGACTGCAGCATGCCAGGCTTCCCTGTCCATCACCGACTCCTGGAGCTTGCTCAAACTCACATCCATCAAGTCAGTGATGCCATCCAAACATCTCATCCTCTGTCATCCCCTTCTCCTGCTTTCAATCTTTCCCAGCATCAGGGTTTTTTCTAATGAGTCAGTTCTTCACATCAGGTGGCCAAAGTATTGGAGTTTCAGCTTCAGCATCAGTCCTTCCAATGAATATTCAGGACTGACCTCCTTTAGGATGGGCTGGTTGGATCTCCTTGCAGTCCAGGGGACTCTCAAGAGTCTTCTCCAACACCAGTTCAAAATCATCAATTCTTCAGTGCTCAGCTTTCTTCATAGTCCAACTCTCATATCCATACATGACTACTGGAAAAAGCATAGCTTTGACTAGATGGACCTTTGTTGGCTAAGTAATGTCTCTGCTTTTTAATATGCTGTCGAGCACAATAGGAATCAATCCTGATTTCTTTAGCCAATGGCCATGTTGTATATCTGCATTACAAAACAGCACCTCTGAGCAGTTTTCAAGCAACCATAGCAATACTTGCCATGGACAAAAAAGTTAATTAATGAAAAAAACACTATTCTCTCTCACCATCTAGAGGAAAAAACAACCAAAAAGAATCTAGATAAATAATTTGAAAGTTAAAAGCAATTTGTTTTCTCCTTGGAAACACTGTGGAGATGAAAATAGTTTGGAGAGAGAAATATAAATTGCCATAGTCTTTCTTAAAGAATTATTGTGGGGAGTAGCACAAGAGACTTTGAAGCTCTTTATACAAAGTAGTAAAGCAGAGACATCACTTTAGCTGACAAAGGTGCATATAGTCAAAGATGTGGTTTTTCTATTAGTCATGTACAGGTGTGAAAGTTGGACCATAAGGAAGGCTGAGTGCAAAAGAATTGGTGCTTTTGAAGTGTGGTGCTGGAGGAGACTCTTGAGAGTCCCTTGGACAGCAAGGAAATCAAACCATTCAATCCTAAAAGAAATCAACTCTGAATATCCATTGGAAGGACTGATGCTGAAGCTGAAGCTCCAATACTTTGGCCACCTGAGGTAAGGAGCTGACTCACTGAGAAAAAAAAAACCCTTATGCAGGGAAAGATTGAAGGGAAGAAGAGAAGAGGGGTGGCAGAGGATGAGATGGTTAGATAGCATCACTGATTCAATGGACATGAGTTTAAGAAAACCCTGCGAGAGAGTGGAGGAGAGAGGAGCCTGGTGTGCTACAGCTGATGAAGTTGCAAAGAGTGGGACAAGACTTAGCAACTGAACAAGAACAGTAAAGATGGTCAGAAAACAATAGGAAAAGATACGGGGCTTCCCTGGTGGTCCAGTGGTTAAGAATCTGCTTTCCAGTACAGGAGACACAGGTTCAATCCCTGGTCGGGGAACTAAGATCCCACATGCCACAAAGCATCTAAGCCCATAGTCCACAATTAGAATCAAAGAACTGCAATGAAAGCTTCCACATAACCTAAGGAAGATCTCACATGCCACAACTAAGACCTGACCCAGTCAAATAAATAAATAAACATCAAAATATACTCATTATAAAAAAAAATAGGAAAGGATTTAGGAGAGGAGGCATCAGTAGCTTTAGAAGTGTGATTGACTTAGTACCTTGTGTACACTTAAGGTTACAAGGGGCTTTCCTCATAGCTCAGTTGGTAAAGAATCCGCCTGCAAAGCCCGAGAGCCTAGTTCGATTCCTGGGTCTGGAAGATCCCCTGGAGAAGGGAAAGGCTACCCACCCCAGCATTCTTGGGCTCTTCTTGTGGCTCAGCTGGTAAAGAATCCACCTGCAATGCAGTAGGCCTGGCTTCTATCCTTGGGTTGGGAAGATCCTCTGGAGAAGGGAAAGGCTACCCATTCCAGTATCCTGGCCTGAAGAATTCTATGGACTATATAGTCCATGGGCTCACAGAGTCAGACACAACTGGTGACTTTCACCACCACCAAGGTTACAAGCATTGATTTGATACATTTGTATATTGCAACATGATTACCACATTGTGTTGTTGTTTAGTCACTAAATCGTCTCCCACTCTTTTGAGACCCTGTGGACTGTAGCCCACTAGGCTCCTCGGTCTGTGGAATTTCCCAGGCAAGAATACTGGTGTGTGTGTGCTAAGTCGCTTCAGTTGTGTCTGACTCTTTGCGACCCTATGAACTGTAGTCTGCCAGACTCCTCTGTCCATAGGATTCTCTAGGCAAGAATTCTGGAGTGGGTTGCTATTTCCTTCTCCTTCAAACCCCGTGTCTCCTCCATTGGCAGGTGGATTCTTAACCACTGAGCCACCAGGGAAGCCCCGAGTACCGCAAAGGATTAGCTGATATTACCACCTCCTATAATTCTTTCTGAGGGTAGAACATTTAAAATCTAGTCTCTTATCAACTTGGAAGTATATAATGCCATATTGTTGACTATAGTCACTATGCTCTGCATTAGATTCCCAGGACTTATTTATCTACTGGTTGCAAGTTTCTACCTTAAACATCTTCCCAATTTCCTTACCTGCCAGCCCCTGGGAACCACCACTCCACTCTGATTTTACAGTCAGTTCAGCTATTTTAGATGATGCATATGAGCAATATCATACAGTATTTATCTTTGTCTGACTTAGCAGAATGCCCTTCAAGGTCCATCCAGGTCGTCACAAATGGCAGGATTTCTTTCTCACATTCTCAGTGAAGTATTAGCTTCCACACAGCAGCTTCTCATGAAATAGGAATTTCTGAAATCTGTTTTATACTTGATGTCATCCACACTATTCATCTTGAAAAGTGGGGGCAATAGTGAATCAACCATTAACATTCTTTGGTTCTACAGCAACTAATAATTTTCACTTATTTGGGAGAATTCAAAACACTAGGATAAAGCTTCTAGGCAGATCTGACTTGGAGATAGACTTGTAAAATCTTCTTTCTCTCAGTTCATGTTCACCACATTGCTTGAAATTAAAAGATCTCTGCCTTCCAATCATTCCCCTTATCTACATCTTGAGCGTGATCAGTAATAACTTCAAAAATTCTGTATTTTTTTAATTTTATGTTAATCATGGATCCTCAGACAACTGTAATGTTGTATAAACAGAGAAAGTTTGGAATTCTGTGGAGTAGCTGTACTGGATAATTTCAGATAATCTTTGTAACTATATTCTATATTCATATGTTATTATTCTCAGGCAGATATTCTGCTTGAGCAATGCTACATTCTTCAAAGGAGAATAAATTTTTGATGAAATAACTAAATCAGGAGAGGAATTCATCTTTTGTACTATTCAGATAGACTTCTGTGAATGAAAAAAATCAAAACTGAAAGTGATAAGAAGTCAGGATTTTTAAAGTTTTTTTTTTCTGAATTGCTAAACATACCTTCCAGAGTTGTATCCATCTTTGCAAGTATGATTGTATATATGCTTGTATTTACATATGCCTCTTTTAAAAATATAATTCCCATGTGGTTCAGTGGTAAAGAATCCACCTGCCAATACAGGAGACTCAAAAGATACAGGTTTGATCCCTGGGTTGGGGAGATCCCCTGGAGGAGGAAATGGCAACCCCCTCCAGTATTCTTGCCTGGGAAATCCTTTGGACAGAGGAGCCTGGAGGACTACAGGATGTGGGGTCACAAAGAGAAGGACACAAGTGAGTGACTGAGCATGCATGCATTTTAAAAAAAGGACTCTGAAGGACATTATTACATAACAAATGTATAATAAGGTTGCTAAATTAGTAATAGTTTAAATAAAATATGAAGTAAAAAGTATGTTAACACATGCTGCTCTTAGTAAAGTGTAACTGACCATTAAAAAGTAGTCTTTGACCTTGCTGGAAGCAAAGGCAAAGAATAAATAAATAAAGTAACACATATTTTTTTCTTTTAATACCTTTTGTAATAAGGCATAGCATATACACAGAGAGAGGGACTAATCTTAAGTATTACAATTCCAAGAGATTTGACCAGTGCACACACTGAGGTATCCCAACATCCCTGTCAAGATGGAGAACATAAAGATCACTTTTAAAAAGTTCCCTCTGTCCTTTTCCAGTCAGTTCCTCACTGCTGCTCTGATTTCTTTGAAAGCGAATTCGCTTGTTCTAGACTTCATATCAATGGGATCATGCAGTATGTACTCCTTTGGCTTGTCTGTCTCAGTGTAATGTTTTGGAGGCTAACCCTCAGTGTTGTGCTTATAGGTAGTTTGTTCGTTTACATTGCTGAGTAGTATTCCACTGTATGAATAGTCCACGTTTTTAAGATCATTAGCTTTTTATATCTGACTGAAAGCTCTGCTGCAGCTGCTGCTCAGTTGCTTTAGTCAGGTCCAACTCTTTTGTTCCTCATGCCTATTAGTCTTTAAAGGGAATTAGATAATGATTCTTACATTAATAGAAATTTGGTACATAGACCATCAAGAAATATTCTTAGCAATATATCCAGTGACAAATGCAGAAACACTCTTCAATTGGCTTTTTCTTGTGCAACCCTTAATAGCTATCTATTCCATAACCCTTGTTGATTGGCACACATCCAGTTATCTGACCCTTTAGTTAAATTTTAAAAGAATATAGGAAAGTTGAGAACATCATAAACCCAAAGGATCTGGGTACTTGTGGGGCCCAGCAGGCAGAGATGGGGTTTGAACATAGACTACAGGTAGAGATACAATAGATTTGATGAAATTCAATATCATAATCTAGTTCATTTGACTGCTCAGTCTTATGGATCCACATGGCATTAGTTTAGTTGCATTATCATGCAGCTTCAGTTGTGCTCCTGTTAGTTTACTGCAAGGAACTCAGTAAATCTTGAGTTATGAATGGAACCCCACACACCTAAACTGCCAGTTCCAACTTCATCCAATAACGCTTAGACTACAGAGTTCTTTTATTGAGAATTATTTGCCATCTAATATTCTGTAAGGAGAAGGCAATGGCACCCCACTCCAGTACTCTTGCCTGGAAGATCCCATCATCAGAGGACCCTGGTAGGCTGCAGTCCATGGGGTCACAAGAGTCGGACACGACTGAGCAACTTCATTTTCACTTTTCACTTTCATGCATTGGAGAAGGAAATGGCAACCTACTCCAGTGTTCTTGCCTGGAGAATCCTAGGGACGGCGGAGCCTGGTGGGCTGCCATCTATGGGGTCGCACAGAGTCGGACACGACTGAAGCCACTTAGCAGCAGCAGCAGCAGCAATCTTCTGTAAGGTTAGATCTAGCCTTCTGTTTAGAATATTATGTAGCACTAGATAAGCGCTACATTGTTTAGCCCTTAATAGTAAATGTCTGATACATCCTCCAGTGAGATTGAAACACTGAAAGTCATGACACTTGCCTCTTTTCTGCTGGTAGTTCAATAGAATATTAGAACTCAAGATGCAAAAGGCAAAAGAGCTGGAGACGACAAAAGTGTGTCCTTCATTTTGTTTCAGGAAATTCAACTGAAAGTTAATATTGAAGTCTGTTGCTAGTGTGATTCTTGGTATTTTTTTTTTACTTGAAGATGAATGCTTTTTATTTTAATATTTATGTAATTATTTTGAATGATTTTTTACCTTAATTTATGGTATGAATTTAATTACAGATGATGCACCCTCTTTGATTTTAATAACATTTACATCTATTTTCTTTTACTGAATTTTTATTAGTATATCAATGCTCATTGCTTCATCAATATGCACCTACAAATATATGATTTCCTTTCATATCTAAAGCTGAAAGCATAATCTCATGTATACAACTGTGATTTATTTTTCATACCACCATTCTTACAGAGAATGAATAGAGAGATATGAGGCATTTCTCTATGACCTATGGTTATCATTTTCATCCACCCAATATCCTCAAGTCACAGTAAGTACCCTCTCAGTTTCCTTGTAGTAGCTCTCCTTCTTCCTTTTCTATGTCTCTGCCAATTTTTCTAACAGTTCAATCAAGACTTTTGAAAATCATTGTAGTACTGTTTATCATTGATAGATTTAAAGACTTAGATAAAGTCATTTGCACTCTTTAACATCTAATACTGCGATGTCACATACTTGCTGGATTAACTATAAGTGAATTGTACAGAAGGTGTGCTCCACCCATCTCAGCATTTTGATACCAAGAGAAAGAGATGGTAATAATTAAACTATTATTTGAAACATTTAAATCAAATTGTCACTTTCCCCCTATGATTTGCAAGCTTACAGAAAAGAGGTATCTATGATCATATATCCAAGCATCATTCAACATTCATTAACTCAAAAATATTTACAGACACCCACTATCTATTAGGTATGTCATGGTGTGATAATAAGAACTCATTCTTTGGAGTCAAACAACCCTGGGTTTAAGTACAGCCCTGTCTCTTACTAGCTGTATACCTTTTGGCAACTTTTTACTCATTGTAAGCCTTGGTTTCCTCTTTCCCAGGTGGCCTTAGTGGTAAAGAACCTGCCTGCCAATGCAGGAGACAAAGGAGACGTGGGTTCAATCTCTGAGTTGGAAAGATCCCCTAGAGGAGGGTATGGAAACCCACTCCAGTTTTCTTGCCTGGAGATTCCCGTGGACAGAGGAGCCTGGCAGGCTACAGTCCATAGGGTCACAAAGAGTTGGACACGACTGAAGCAACTTAGCATGAACGCATGGTGGTAATATTTTATTTATTTCTTCATTTGTTTGTCTTTCTGTTTGTTTAGATAACATGTGCCAGGACTTGACAAGAAGATTTAGGTGTCATCAATAATATACTGGCCCTTGTTTTTGTTCAGTCACTAAATCAAGTCTCTTTGTGACTCATGGACTGCAGCACACTGAAGCATACTATCCTTCCGTATCGCCAGTTTTCTCAGACCATGTCCGTTGAGTTGGTTATGCTATCTCACCAACTCATCCTCTGCTGCCCCCTCCTCCTTTTGCCTTCAATATTTCCCAGCATCAGGGTCTTTTCCAGTGAGTTGGCTCTTTGCATCAGGTGGCCAAAGTATTGGAGCTTCAGCATCAGTCCTTCCAATGAATATTCAGGACTGATTTTCTTTAGGATTGACTGGTTTGATTTCTTTGCAGTCCAAGGGACTCTCAAGAGTCTTCTCCAGCACCACAGTTCAAAAGCATCAATTCTTCGGCACTCAGCCTTCTGTATGGCTTCTTTCTATCAGTACGTAATTGTATAACTTGGAACAAATGGCATTACCTCTTTAGGATTCTCTTCTCTCTTCTGCAAAATGGAGGAGTGGGGGTAGATGAAGTGATATCTAGGTAGTTCTCAAATTGTGTGTCTGCATCACCTGGAAACTTTGTACAAATAACAATAAATTAGTAAAATATATAAAAGTTAGTGAGTTAGGACTTTTAAAAGTAAGACCTGAGAAACTGTTTATGTAATATTACTAAATATTTATATCATACTAATTTTAAATTAATTTAAAATATATTATATATTTATATTGTATTAATTTTATATATTATATTTATATTATATAGCACATATTATACAATGTATATATAATGTATGTTTGTGTGTGTATATGTTTTCTACTTTCCCTAGAAATATGACTTCAAACTTTTAAAAAAGTTGAACCTATCTCAAACTTTACCAAAAACTTCTAAGTACAGTACACAGTATTTGGGACATTTTTTTAGCTGAACCATTTGAGAGTAAGTTCCTGACATGATGTTTTAATACACTGAAAAAATTTTAGATGGAAAAGATAGTGTGAGATATCATGATGGTGATAGGCATTTAGGAAGTTTGTGGATGATGGTGCTGATTGAAGCATTGTGGGTGTAGAAGGTAAATCCATATCCGAAAATAGTATCTATTCCAGTGAGGACAAAACACGGCCACTTCCATAAAGGAAGGGGTCCACTGTAATCAACCTGCCTTGGCTGGTCCCCTCAGGTAGAGTACCGTACGGCTCATTATTGGGCGATTACCCCAGGAAGTATGGAGTAGCCAGATGTGCTTTGGTGAAAGAAAATCTGGCCCTGGCATAATTTCCAGTGCTGCCTGCAGAGTGTTATTGTACCCTTTTAGAAAGCCCTGGGTGGGACTTCCCTGGTGATCCAGCGGTTAAGACTCCACACTTCCAATGCAGGGGCCACTGATTTGATTCTTGACTGGGGAACTAAGATCCCATGTGCCAGCAACATGTGGCCAAAATAAAAATAAAAAGACCTGAGTGACTGGATAAAGAGGCGGGCTGAGATTTTCAGAAAAGGGTCACCTTGTCTCTCTGATTATTGAGACCTGTCAGTGCCCTTACTTTTCATTTCATTTTTATTTTGATAGAGTGCAGTTTTTTTTCCCCCCAAGCTTCTTGGGTCATATTTTAAAAATCTTTGCTAACTCTAATGCCAGTAAGATTTCCTCTTAGATTTATTTTCTTCTAAAATTTTTACGTTTAGGTCTACATTCCATTTTGAGTTGCTTCCCTGGTGGCTCAGATGGTAAAGAATCCGCCTGCAATGCTGGAGACCCGGGTTTGATCCCTGGGTTGGGAAGAGGCCCTGGAGAAGGGAATGGCAACCCATTCCAGTATTCTTGCCTGGAGAATCCCATGGACAGAGGAACCAAACAGGTTACAGTCCATAGGGTCACAAAGAGTCAGATACAATTGAGCCTATCTGACTCAAAGCTCCATTTTGAGTTAATTTTTAAATGGTGTGAGGTAAAGGGTCAAGATTCTTTTTTGTAATTTTTCACAGGGTTACTCACATGCGTTTGACTCTTAATATAAAACAACAGTTTAAAAGTGTCTCGGGTGAATGAAGGTGGGTTAATGACAGTTGGGCCTTTGTGCTCATGTTTATGGATGGTATAGAGAAGCTGGATATCCAGATATCACCAGATAAGGACTGATTCATGCTGATGTCCAGTTTCTATAAAACAAGTCTCCAGATCATGAAGATAAGATCCCAAGGAAATCCAGCTTTCACACAGGAAATTTCCAGCCACAGGTCAAGGGCTTGCTGCTGTCTTCCTGCTCAGCTCTCCGAGAAGGCCATTTGCCCCAATGCAGTTGTTTAGTTGCTAAATCACATCCTACTCTTTCGCAACCCCATAGACTGTAGCCAGACTCCTCTGTCCATGGGATTGCCCAGGTACGAATACTGGATTGCCCAGGGAATCTTCCTGACCCAGGGACCAAACCTGCATATCCTGCACTGACAGGTGGATTTTTTACCGCTGAGCCACCTTGGGAAGCCCACTTGCCCCAGTAAAAAAATTGCTATCAAGACTATGCTGTCCTTTGTCAAAATGATGCAAAGACAGAAGCGTAGAGTCAGAGAAGGGAAAGGAAACTGAGCAGTGAGCACACTGCTGCTCTCTCACCTGAGATTCCTGTTCACTCTCCATCTCTAGAAGCTGCAGAGATATGCAAATTCTAGAGGGTTATGTCCAATATTCTATATCACATTCAACTTTTCAGTTTCAATGTTTGTCAATATTTCTACATGGCTGTAATTAATTATAGAAAATACAGTAATTAAAAAAAACTCTAACTCAGTAGATCTGCGGGGGTAACTAAATTATTAAAAGGAATTCCCAGAGGAGTTACATTACATCTAATTCCAATGGATCATTTAAAACATGATTTCATTTCAATTTATTCACATATACACAAGTTTTCAAGAATGGAGATTGAGCTCATATGCTGTATGGGTTTGTACATGCACCTATACACCACATCCTCATACATTCATCTCAGTTTTGAAATGTCTAAGGGAAAGAAATATATGCCAGACAAGTGGATTTATTTCATTTCATGACTGTTACTTTAACAGGACAGACTATAATATTAATTTTTTGAAGGTGTATTAAATAGAATAATGACCAAAGCAATTGAAACAGACACATTCAAAGATATGCATTTTGCAGTTCACCCAGTTATTTCCCTACTAGAATAATCTGGTATTCGCTCTGGGAGCACACTTTTGACTGTTGACCTCAGACACAAACTTACTTATGCATTCTAAAAACTACTGTAATAAAACATACACACAATCTCAGTAAATACTCTGACTGCATGATATAAAATATTTTCCACTTTTATTGAGCTTTTCACATCTTTGCTTCATTGTTAGCCTTTGTGGCAGAAGGTTGTACAAGCGGCAAGTTCTGTATAATTGATCACTCTACTGGGATGTTCCTGAGTAAATTGATAAGATGGGATGTGGAGTAGAAAATTCCCCATTTGAATTACATTAGCATTCCAGAGAACAAATAGATTTCAGAGGGTGTTTTGAGTCAATAGGGAGACTTTTGAGGAAAACCTACACATAGGATTTCTTAGTTTTCTCAAAGTGTGAGAATGAGTGACACATAACCTCTCCTGCTGTTAAAATAAATTTAGAAGTTGCTCTCTCTACTATTCACAGCAACCATGGTCAGTCAAAAGGAAGATGACAAAGAGCCAATGAATAAAAACAAAAATTCCCTATTGTGGAAAGATACAGACCATGATCAAACAGAGAATAATATTTATTTTATTTCCAGTCATTTGGAATAATCTAACACTTCTTACCTCTGGCTCCACCACTCGGGAGATCATCCAGAACTCTCTGAAATGAAATCCACTGTCATACTTTCCACTGTGGCAGAGTCTCCATATAAACATATTGTTTTGCATTTAAATATATATTGCTTTTAAATTTTAAATGGTGTTATGAGTGAGAACCCTTGGCAGCAAAGAAATTAGATTGGGAAGTCAAGTGAGAAAACAAGAGCAGGCAAATATATTAAAATGGGGCTTTTCATTTGTTGTATCTCAAATACCCACCTGGAATCCAGAATGAATCCACAGATGCCTATACCCATTTTGATGTTTTCTTGAATGCTAACATCTTCTAAGATGGCAAGCGAGCAATGCTTTCAAAACATACTGTTTAGGAACAAAAGAAAACAAATATGGATTCATCAAAATAAAAACTGAAAATCTCTCCCTCAACAGAAATGGGAGAAAATGCAGAATATAAGTTCTCTATTGTACCAAGTTCTTTCTCATAAAATTAATAAACAGAGAACTCCTTGTTTCTATTTATAAAAGCAAAAGATCGATGCATCTTATCATTATAGAGATACAAACAAAGGTAAAATCTATATCCGCCTGCATATCTCACTATATGTAAAGCTGAACATTGGTCAAGATAATGTACTTACTTCAGAACATGGAAAACCAAGGCTGTGTATTCATTTTGGTTGAAGTATGTGCATGTGTGTCCATGCATTGTCCTTGGGAAACGATACCCAGACTAAGAAAAGATCAAAGAAAAGTAAGCAAAGTAATAGACAGACTTAAGAATATAACAGATGGGGAAAATGTGAGGGAAGTGAATATATTTGCCAAAGAAATGATACTGAGCGGGTCAGGAAATGAAAACATTACATAAATACTTATATACTGAGCACAAACACAGGGTCAGATCGGGCTCTCAAAGACTCAGAGCTCCCACTGAAGTCAAAAGTCTGCCCTGGGCGTCGTGCACACACATTTAAAGACAACTCAGCTTTAAACAGCTTAAAGGTGAGAAAGAAGTATTTATTTTGGATAGAAATGGCCAAACAGCTGAACTTAAAGAGGAGGAAAACTCACTTTTGAAGTAAAAGAGAACCATTTTTTGCCATGAGGAAAAACAGACGCTGAAACAGCTTGTCTGATGAGGTAATCGCAGTAAACAGTAGGAATGCTTAATTTCAGATTAATTAGGTCGGTCAAAATTCTATGTTGATTTAGTCGGGGGGAGTAAATGCAAACACCTAAGGATCTTTTCCATCAAATTACCTTCAGTATGATAATAGTAACCATTGTTGTATTATAATAATCCAGAAACACTGCTCACTCAGTATCCTTTTTTTTTTTTTTTTTGCGCTTAGAATACTTACATGATCATGGGCTTGAAAAAGCATAGAAATAAAATAAATTTAAAATGTATTTCTTTGTTGAATGTATCTCAGAACATTAACAGATAAGTTGGTTCCTTCAACACAAGAGTTCAATCTAATGTGAGAACATCCTTTGACTTAGAGACTTCCCTTCTGAAAACAAGACTTGTACTGAGCAGACTGATAATCTGTCTGGTTATTATTATTGGCTCCAGACCAAGGGGAAGGGGAAAGAATTTCAGATCAAGCTAAGCTCTAAAAGCTAGTTTCCATTTGAGTACCTGGAAAGTAGTCAACAATCATCTCCATTTTACATTTCCTGGAGTTTATGAGATAAGAAATTATCTGAAGGTCTTAGCAGACCTGCTGACTAAAGATCCAAAGAAGTACAAGAAGGTTTGCCCCACCAATCAGAGGCAAAACATATTGCTGAATTTATTGACATTTTCATCCTATGCATTTAGCATGCACTATTCTCTCCAAATAGATACAATCTATCGCTTTTATACCGTGTAATGGTAGGCAGTGTTCTTTTTCTAATGCAAGGGAATGTAAAAAATAACTGTGCCAGGAATGAATTATTTGAATTTAACACACAAGCTGCAGCTGGTCACTAAAACCCATTTGTGACTTGTCAAAGAAACGTGTGAAATCACAGAATCATTTTCCCTGTTGTAGCTGCCTATTCGTGTGTGCAGAAATTGAACATCACTGATTGGATTTATGAAAGAGAAAGACTTCTCCTAGAAACTCCGTTTAGCACTCTTATACCCAAACAACAAATTTGAAAACCATGATACTTGCATTTGTGGATTACTTTTTCACACTTCAAACTGCTTCTGTGAGTTTCAAACTGCTTCTACGGGAACATTAGCTTTATTTTGTTGACTTAAAAAAAAGCATAACATGGAAGCTGCAAGTTAAATTTTGTTGTTATTGTTTAGTTGCTAAGTCGTGTTTGACTCTTTGCAACCCCATGGACACCAGGCATCCCTGTCCTTCACGATCTCCTGGAGTTTGCTCAGACTCATGACCATTGAGTTGGTGATGCTATCCATCTCATCCTCTGTCACTCCGTTCTCCTCCCACAGGTAAGTTTTATTGGGGGCTGCAGCCTGAGGGAGAGCATCCTAGATAATTCAGAAACTGCTCCGAAGAGGTAGAGCACAGGGATCAGTATTTGTGTGATTTTGGTAAAGGGAGAGAACATGAAATCAAGCACATATTTTTCCAGAAGCGTTCTGCTAGTCTCATGAAGTTTTCTGCTAGTCATGAGGAACAGTCATCACCAGGAAGGATTTTAGTGTTTCTCTAGAAATGAGGACATACAGGAATTGGGCTCATAAAACCGACTCCTAAAAATATCTAGCTATCTGAAGACCAGTCTTGTCAGGTGACCCCACTCCCAGCACAGAGGGCCTCATTTCTGCTCTGTGCCCTGAATTCCTTTCAGAGGTGTTGAAAATCAGCAGCTGCAACAGCACATGACTTAATCCTTGTAGACGCAGATGGCAAAGGCCAATTTGTAGCTTACAATTTAAAAAATAAGGAAAGTGGTGTGTAGCAAACAATTTCCTCAAGAATCATTAGTCAGTCTGATATGGACCTAGGAAAATAAAGACTCCAGCTTCTGTTTCTCCTGAAACACAGTAAGTACAAAGTTTACAGATTAAGAATTTTTGTTTCAAGGCTCACATACTGCGTATCTGCCAGCCAGTCAATCACCAACCCAGCCTAGACCCAGTGGCCATTCATTTCGGCTATGATCACCTAGTCTTCAAGCCCAGTGAGGTCTCTTATCTACCTTCCTCCATGTCCACACTAAACTTCAGCTCTTTTATTCTGGGGCTGCTGGAAGTCATGATATCATACTTATTGACTTCACAAGGAATTCACATTGTCTGATATTGGCTGCTACTCAATATGCAGAGTATAAAAACAAATAATACAAATGAACTTATTTACAAACAGACTCTTAGATTTGGAGAATGAATTTATAGTTACCAGGGAAGAAGGATGGGGGGAAGGGATAGTTAGGGAGTTTGGGATTGACATGTACACACTGCTGTATTTAAAATGGATAACTAACAAGGACCTACTGTTCTCTAGCAGGGAACTCTGCTCAATGTCGTGTGGCAACTTGGATAGGAAGGGGACTTGGGGGAGAATGGATACATGTATATGTATGGCTGAGTCACTTTGCTGTCTGCCTGAAACTATCACAACATTGTTAATCAGCTTTACTCCAATATAAAATAAAAAGTTTTTAAAAAATTGTCTTCCAACCAAAACACAGATTTTTTTCTTTCTTATTAACTGCTAACTGTACTTCAGAACAACTGAGTCAGCATTATCATGGGCTAGACTCACATGATTCTGAGATAAAATCAGGCTGAGAACAAATTCTTTCTTACTCAATGTCCCTTGACAGCCATTCCAAACTCAAACTACACTCCTCACATTCCAGTCCCATTTAGTACTTCCCACAACATCCAGTCCTGTGTTTCACCCACATAGAAACTCAAGTATCTTTATCACATGGGTAAACAGGAGGATAGATGGATGAATTGATAATAGGAGTTTGGTAAATTTTATCAGTAAACACATGTTCAGCTATTGATTACTTTTACAAGCAGCCACGAATTAGCAGCTCACAGGTGTATTTTGTTCTGCTCTCAAAATGTTGGCCCAAATGGTATTTTTGAAATATTTGAATCAATTGGCAACATTTCAGCATTGGAAAATTGCATATAAAACTTGTGTTCCTAGCTTTTCTTGGGCAAAAAGCATTAAGATTTGGTAATGTTAAATTCACCTACCTTCGTGACTCCCATTAGCTGAAGCAAAGTGGGGCTCTGTTTAGCTAAAACACACCCTTAGTTTTGCCATAGTCCTGTCTTTGCCCTATTGTCTCTTTAATACTGAGGCTGAGTGCCATTCATTATTCATCACCAAGCCTGTGGTTCTGTTTTTATCTTTTTTAATATTTTAATTAATTTATTTATTTGGCTGTGCTGGGTCTTAGCTGCAGCATGCAGGATCTAGTTCCCTGACCAGAGACTGAAACTGGGCTCCCTGCATTGGGACTCGGAGAAGGCAATGGCACCCCACTCCAGCACTCTTGCCTGGAAAATCCCTTGGACTGAGGAGCCTGGTGGGCTGCAGTCCATGGGGTTGCCAAGAGTCGGACACGACTTCACTTTCATTTTCACTTTTCACTTTCATGCATTGGAGAAGGAAATGGCAACCCACTCCAGTGTTCTTGCCTGGAGAATCCCAAGGACGGTGGAGCCTGGTGGGCTGCTGTCTATGGGGTCGCACAGAGTCGGACACGACTGAAGCGACTTAGCAGCAGCAGCAGCATTGGGAATATGGGGTCCAAGCCACTGGACCACCAGACAAGTCCCTGCCCTGTTTTTCTTTTAAACTAGCAACTTCACTTCTTAATTATTTGCATGGCTCATAGAAGGATTGATGTTGATCAGATTGATATATTTTGGGAATGAAATATTCAGACAGAAGACTTGTATCCTCGTCTTACCTTGATACTGTCAGGCAAGTGTATTCTCCTTAGCTCTGTCTCAAAAAAATTTGAAGCAATGGACGTTAGAGCCCTCAGCATGTCATAGCTCTTGGACAGACTGTGTTATAGCTCTTAGACAGATTAGTGTTACAGCTCCGTGTTACAGCTCAATTTATTTAGAGAATAGCAGGAAAATATATCCTCGAGGTGTGAGGGCATGCCGATCCAAGGATGCAAAGAGAAGAGAGAGGGGGAGCCCACCAGACCGCAGAAGAGAGACGGAGAGACCCCCGGCCCTTTGGCTCCTCTTTTTACATATTTTTTCCTCCCCCCGGGCCTACCCTATGTAAACTGGGCTAGCTAGGAGTGCTGTTTGTTCTAACTGAGGTCTTCACTGTGGTCCTTGGACCTTCCTTTTTTCTATTTTCCCAGGCTTTTCCCTTCCTTGTCTTTTAGCCACCACCATTTTGACTCCTGTTTCCTATTCTAACTACCTAACAATACCAACCAACTTTTTCAATCTGAGCCAAATGTTCAGGTAAAATGTTCTGGTAAAATTTTACTTGTCCAACTTATTCACCTTTAAAAGGAAGAGGCTAGACTCTATCAATAGTTTTCAAACTTTAGTCTCAATCTCCTTCATACCATAAAACTAAAAACAGGCATCCAGATTTTATTTTCTTGGGCTTTAAAATCACTGTGGATGGTGACTGCACCCATGAAATTAAAAGATGCTTGCTCCTTAGAAGAAAAGCTATGACAAACCTAGACAGCATATTAAAAATCAGAGACATCATTTTTGCTTTGACTGTATAGTCAAAGCTATGGTTTTTCCAGTAGTCACGTATGGAGATGAGAGTTGGATTATAAAGAAGGTTGAGTGCTTTTGAATTGTGGTGCTGAAGTAGACTCTTGAGAGTCCCTTGGACTTCGAGGATATCAAACCAGTCAATCCTAAAGGAAATCAACCCTGAATATTCATTGGAAGGACTGACCCTGAAGCTGAAGCTCCAATACTTTGGCCACCTGACGGGAAGAGCCAACTCATTGGAGAAGACAATGATGCTGGGAAAGATTGGAGGTAAAGGAGAAGGGGGCAGCAGAGGATGAGATGGTTGGATGGCATCACCAACTCAATGGACATGAGTTTGAGCAAACTCAGGAGATGGTGAAGGACAGGGAGGCCTGGTGTGCTACAGTCCATGGAGTTGCAAAGAGTTGCATTTGACTTAAAAACTGAACAACAACAACAGAGACTATTGGTATTATCCTCAAAACCTAGTGGAAATTTCATATTTCTAGGATGGTTATTTATATAAACATGGGACAAACTAAACTGATTTTTAATAAATGTAGTTTTCCAGGTTATTTTTCAGAACATGGAGCCCACAGAAAGCCTTTGGAGCAGAAATGTTTGGGAACCGACTTTAACATCTTTAGCATTATTCGTAATGAAATAAACTCTGTATAAGCTTTGAAGTGCCCTCTTTATTCTCATGCCTATAGAGGGCAAACTGAAATAATATTTAGTTTTTCTCCTTCCTCATTGTTAGTCTTTCTAACTTTTTTCTTCTTTTTTCCTCTAACAGTTGGTTCTTAAGCAATTAGCATCTTCTCATGTACAAAGCATGAAAAGTCAAAGGAGGTCTTTCTTCGGTAGGTCTTTGAACAGTGCCAAGCTTAGCAAATGGACAGTCAAATTGTTCCTTTTATTAACAACTGTCTCAATAAGGAGGGGGGCAAGATATGGCAGGTCTTTTTGCTTTGAATCATCATATAGTCCTTATGCCACTGTAGCTTTGATGTTCTAAGAAAAACTGTTAGGAGTATTTATAAAATACTTTCTAGTCTTTATAGAGAGACTCAACAGAGTTGGTTTATGTGTACACACCAGTCTGGAAGGTGGGGCAGGGGAGAGTGGCATTAGTGCAACTGAAGTATCTCCAAATGGGAATCAAACTGAATGTGACACACTGTCTTGGAAAAAAAGGGAAGAGGTGGTTTTCTACTCTCTTTCTACCATCTCTCTCTCCCATAACTCATTCTACATTAAATACGGTATTGCGAGGGGAAGGAGGAAGTGAAGCCCTTGTTCACAGGGAGGACCAAGGAGATTGCATCCTATAAGGCAGTATCTACCTTTCTCTCCAGCTCTCAGAGTCATTTCCTACATAACATCTGATGACTACACAACCTTCTAATATTTCTCCTTGCTGATACTGGCTGGTTTTCTTGCCAAAGAGTCTGTTAGATTTATTTCAGATTGATGTCATCTGCTAATTAAGGAAACATTCCCTGAATCTGAACCCTGAAGCAAGAGCAGACATAACACTTGCTAGATCTTTCCGAGTAGCCAAGTGAAAATTGAAGTGCCCTGGGTGGAACTTGCTGAGGAAGGAGGTGAGGGAATCTCTCCCAGAGGCCCTATGGCAGGGCAGGGAAGTTCAGGGAGCATGTCAAGGGCAAAAATTATTTTCCTGAGTGTTACCATTATCAACCCTGAAGACAAAAATGTCTCTGGCTCATCAGTCAATTCTGACACTGAACAAATCTTTCTATAGATTGTTAGGGATATGGCTGATTTTTCATGAAAGCTAAAATGGGGTATGAAGTAAGTAAATTATAGATTGTTAAGCCAGTCCACAGATTTCTGTAGAGAAAAAGGCCCAAATCAAACTTCATATGAGATATAACTAAAAGTTTGTTTCTTCATGCAATTCATTCTGGAAGCTAAAAATATCTTTGAAGAATCTCATGAAATTTGTTTTTAAGCAACATTTTCATGTTGTAAATGTGAATCCCTTTTACCTGAAAATACTGAGTGCTGGGTCTAACTCTGTTAATATGTGGATGTGTGATCTTTTGAGGAACATGTTATATTTTGTCCGTTAGCTTTTACATTATTGCTCAGGAGAAGCAGTTACCTGGTGTGCTGTGATGAAACAGGTTCTGAAGTTGTAGCCAAGACTACATGAATGATTGCAGCACTCTTATTAGCAAAGCCTGCCATGGTTGAGAGTGTGGATGATGGAAATAAAGTCATATGTAGTCCATCTTTTAAGCAAATGATCTAAAACTTACAGTTCAAAATTTTGAGGCTTAATTTTTTACTTATTGTATTCCATATGAATATACACTGGAAGGACTGATGCTAAAGCTGAAGCTCCAGTACTCTGGCCACCTGATGCAAAGAGCTGACTCATTGGGAAAGACCCTGATGCTGGGAAAGATGGAGGGCAGGAGGAGGAGAGGGTGACAGAGGGTGAGATGGTTAGATGGCATCATCGACTCAATGGACAAGAGTTTGAGCAAACTCTGTGAGACAGTGAAAGACAGGGAAGCCTGGTGTGTTGTAGTCCATGGGGTCGCAAAGAGTTTGACACAACTGAATGACTGAACAACAACAATTCCACATGTATAGTATAGTATGCTATTTAGAAATGCTTATTTTAAAAACAGATGGTAAATATATGACTTGCCAAAAGCAAATGTGCCAAAAAGGCAAAAAGAACAAGAAGCAGGCTGCAGAAACTGCTATATTGGGAAATTGCTCTCACACACATCTCTCTTACAATGTCCTCTTTTTTTCTCACCCTGAAAGACCAGGAGGTGAGCAGAGCATTGCCTCTTGAAGAAAAGAAAATACAGTTATCATCAAGATTTTCAACCAATAGTGCCTTATTGCGGTCGACTGAAAAAGCATAGCCACAACCGGAAAGTGGAGTTATTTTATTTGGTAGGAATGTTTAGGACTCCCAGCCCAGGAGACAGGTGTTAGTAGCTCTGAGGAAACTGCTCTAAGGAGGCAGGGGAGAAATCAGGCTATATACAAGTTTGCAACAAAGGGTGCAGGCGACGGGAACATCAATGATCAGGCATCAAGTTAAGGAATTTAGCATTCTATGTATGGGAAGATGCAAGCCTCTGGGCATACTTAATGCCTTCTTTTCATATGCACCTCAGCTATCTGGGGCCAATTCTATTTCCACGTTCACCTACCTTGCATTCTCCCAGCTCCTCAGCAATCACCATGGGGAGTGGCAGCATCTTCTGGATCAAAGTTGTGGGAGCCCTCATTCACATTTGGAGGCCAGAAATCGCTGATGGCTGTGACGTTTCTTCTTTATTAACATGGCAGGAGATATTTTCATTTCACGTTGCTAACTGAGCACATCAGTTCAGTTCAGTCCAGTCCAGTCACTCAGTTGGGTCCGACTCTCTGCAACCCCATGGACTGCAGCACGCCAGGCCTCCCTGTCCATCAACAACTCCCAGAGTTTACTCAGAATCATGCCCAATGAGTCGGTGATGCCATCTAACCATCTCATCCTCTGTCGTCCCCTTCTCCTCCCGCCTTCAACCTTTCCCAGCATCAGGGTCTTTTCAAATGAGTCCGCTCTTCACATCAGGTGGCTAAAGTATTGGAGTTTCAGCTTTAGCATCAATCCTTCCAATGAATTTTCAGGACTGATTTCCTTTAGGATGGACTGGTTGGATCTCCTTGCAGTCCAAGGGACTCTCACGAGTCTGCTCCAACACCACAGTTCAAAAGCATCAATTCTCCAGTGCTCAGCTTTCCTTATACTTCAACTCTCACATCCATACATGACTACTGGAAAAACCATAGCTTTGTATAGACAGATCTTTGTTGGCAAAGTAATGTTTCTTCTTTTGAATATGCTGCCTAGGTTGGTCATAACTTTTCTTCCAAGAAGTAAGTGTCTTTTAATTTCATGGCTGCAATCACCATCTGCAGTGATTTTGGAGCCCCAAAAGATAAAGTCTCTCACTGTTTCAATTGTTTCCCCATCTATTTGCCATGAAGTGATGGGACAAGATGCCATGATCTTAGTTTTCTGAATGTTGAGTTTTAAGCTAAATTTTCACTCTCCTCTTTCACTTCCATCAAGGGGCTTTTTAGTTCTTCTTCACTTTCTGCCATAAGGGTGGTGTCATCTGCATATCTGAGGTTATTGATATTCCTCCCAGCAAAATTGATTCCAGCTTGTGCTTCATCCAGCTGAGTGTTTCTCATGATGTACTCTGCATATAGTTAAATAAGCAGGGTGACAATATACAGCTTTGACATCCTCCTTTTCTGGTTTGGAACCAGTCTGTTGTTCCATGTCCAGTTCTAACTGTTGCTTCCTGACCTGCATACAAATTTCTCAGAAGGCAAGTCAGGTGTTCTGGTATTCCCATTTCTTTCAGAATTTTCCAGTTTATTGTGATCCACACAGTCAAAAGCTTTGGCATCATCCATAAAGCAGAAGTAGATGTTTTTTTGGAACTCTCTTGCTTTTTCTATGATCCAACAGATGTTGGCAATTTAATCTCTCATTCCTCTGTCTTTTCTAAAACCAGCTTGAGCATCTGGAAGTTCACGGTTCATGCATTGCTGAAGCCTGGCTTGAAGAATTTTGAGCACTACTTTGCAAGTGTGTGAGATGAGTGTAATTGTGTGGTAATTTGAGCATTCTTTGGCATTGTGAGACATTCTTTGGCATATGTAAGACAAAAAAGTCTCACAGTCTTCAAGAAAAACATTCAGATACTACAGGATCTCAACGAACGAGCTGGAGAGTTCTCATGGTGGCTACACTCTCTCCTTGGGGAATCCTTCTTGCGAAGGTGACTTAGAGCTGGCTAATGCCCCTACTAATCCCTGTTATCACCATAGTGATGCTGCTTATGATTGCCCCATGTATTATCAATTGTCTAACCCATTTTCTCTCTGCTGAGGTCAACAAGCTATAACATGCAGTGCCAGTTCAGGAAGGATGTACAAAACTACACCCGACCATGGAAAATATCACTCACCCTTAGATGGACACCAGTGTAAGGACTCTGAGGCTTGAGAATAGCACGAGGGGGAGGCCCAATGCCCTTCACTGTCCCAGCTCAGCAGGAAGTAGCTAGAGACCTCAACACCCCTACTCCCAAAGAATTGGGCCTCCCATCTCCTGAGGGGGAAAAGCTAGGTAGTTAGAATAGGAAAAAGGAGTCCAAAATGGTGGTGGCAAAAAGACAAAGAAAGGAAAAAGCCTGAGAAAATGGAACAAAAGAAAATCTGAGGACCTGAGCGAGAACCTCATGTGAAACAAACAGCCCTCCTAGGTAGCCCGATTTATGTAAGGCAGGCTCAGGGGGAGGAGACAAAACATATAAAAAGAGGAGCCAAGATTGAGCCTCTCTTTTTGGGTCAGCCTGCCCTCATACCTTGAGGATGTACCATCCTTTGCTTGCCAAATAAAACTGAACTGTAACCAAGCTGTAACACTGGTCCACCATTTCAAATCTTTGCTGTGGAAAGACAGAATCAAGGAAATTACACAGTCCCCTGAGACATACTGAAACTGAGAAACAAGAAGTCAAGTGACTGGCCTAAGGTCACACAGAGGAGAATAACGTCAGTACTTGAATCCAGATAGTGTCTATCCAGAATTTCTGGGTGTAAATCATTGCACAACAGCGTGGACCAGAGTAAAGCTCTTCTAAAATGAGTGGTACAGATCTGAACCCCTAACCTGGGCAAAGCTGGAGAGTGATGCAGCGCCTATACTGGGACCTACACTTGGACCTTGGCTGACATGCTTTTTGCTTCCTTCAGGCTTCAAAAAAGTGAATGTGTTATTTGCTCAGTAGTGGTTGGCTTTTGCGACCCCATGGACTATAGCCTGGCAGGCTCCTCTCTCCATGAGATTTCCCAGGCAAGAACACTGGAGTGGATAGCCATCCTCTCCTCCAGGGGATCCTCCTGACCCAGGGATCGGACACGGGTCTTCTGTACTGCAGGTGGATTCTTCACTCACTGAGCCACCAGGGAAGGAAACTCCAAATCCCTGCTCTTGGCTGTTGACTTCACCCATTGTCAGCCTTTCACAATTTTGAAGATGTTCTTATAGGATTTGGATGGGGTTAGGTGTTTTAAACATCAACTGGACATTCAGACAGTTTGCCCAATGTACTCTGTCACTGGGGACAAAAAATGTAATGTCAACAGATCAGAATGAAAAGTCAAGTCCTGTAATAGTGATTTTCTCTTGGTTTTGATCTTTTGTACACTGGGCTTGAGCCCAGATGTCAGCTGGTCTGGCCACTTGGGTCTGTATACCTGTGTTCTGACAAATCATGAGCTTTTGTTTCCTTCATTTTAAAAGGCTCTGCTACCTAACAATCCCCCTCCCTCCTCCCCTGGTCTTTTGCTGGGAGCAGAACATATTGCTTGCAGCAGTGAGTTCTGCTAGAGAAATGGAATTTATATCCTTCTCTGCTCCAAAAGTCACATAGCACTCTGCATTGAAAACAATGAGTTTATTAAAGTCATTTAATTGGTACAATCTAATTTATTTCTTTCAAATGTGGATGAGCCAGGCAGGCTGAAGAGTAATGTCTTAACTCTTCATAGGTCTCCTTTATAAAACATGACTTAGAGTCTTTAATAGGCATTGAAGCAAAAAGAAACCTGATATATATTTGGAGAGAAATATTTAATAATAGTTTGATAAAAAGTAAGAAGAAAACCATTTCTTCCTCTCTACATAAAAAGCATGATTAATGGGACCTCATGGAATTGGAATTTTATAAAGGATTCCATAGGCCATTTCAATAGGACTTCTGAAAATGTTTACCTGATAGCTACCAAAAAATCCCTGATGTTTCATAATAAATGTTCATATGAGGAAAGTGAAAGTGTTAGTTGCTCAGTCATATCAGACTCTTTGTGATCCCAAAGAATGAAGCACACCAGACTTCTCTGTCCACAGAATCTTCAGGCAAGCACACTGCAGTGGGTACCTCCCAAATCAGATATTTACCTTTTTGGGAATGCATGTGATGTCAGATGAGTTGCCCTGGGGACTTGCCTCATGGTCCAGCAGTTAAGACTCCATACTTCCACTTCAAGGGGCACAGGTGTGATCCTTACTCACAGAACTAAGATTCCACATACTGTGTGATGTGGTCAAAAAGGTAAAAAAAAAAAAAAAGATGATGGGTCACCCTGTATAAAATAAGGGAATTCTGTGGTAGCTCAGTTGGTAAAAAAAAAAAAAAAAAAAAAAAAAAACAAACCTACCTGCAGTGCAGCAGACCCAGGTTCAATTATTGGGTCGGGAAGATCTCCTGGAGAAGGAAATTCAACCCACTCCAGTATTCTTGCCTGGAAAATCCCATGGTCAGAGGAGCCTGGCAGGATACGGTCCATGGTGTTGCAAGAGTCAGACATGACTTAGTGACTAAATCACCGCCTGTAAAATAAGAAGTTGAGTTAGTCAGGATCCCAGCAGAAAACATATGGCATACTCAGACTGGATAATTCAATATGAGTTTCATAAAAGGCGTATTAACAAAAGGGCTTCCCAGGTGGCGTTAGCAGTAAAGAATCCTCCTGCCAACGCAGGAGAAGTACAAGACACAGGTTCGATTCCTGGGTCGAGAAAATACCCTAGAGGAGGAAATGGCAACCCATTCCAGTATTCCTGCCTGGAGAATTCCATGGATAGAGGAGCCTAGTGGACTCCTGGCAGTCCATGAGGTTGCAGTCGGACATGACTGAAGCGACTTAGCACATATACTTTTTACAAAGGTATGAAGGATTTGGGAAACCATAAGGAATAATGGTCTATTCCAGGATACATATCCTGAGTGTGGAAGGCAAGACATCCCCAGTCCTGGGAGGCAAGGGCAGGAAGCACTTATGAGAAGAAAAGGAGGGAAAAAGAGAGAGGGAAGGAAAACAGGAAGACCAGTGTCTATGGAGTCCGTAGGGACTATGGAGCTTCGGTCAAGGTCCACCCTCAACAACAGCCCAGAGTGAGACCAGGAGAGCCAGCCAATTCCCAGACCTCACTCTCTTTCCTCTTCTGGTTGCTGCCCATGCTCTTCAGTGGGATGGCCACCGGGGGCTGGCCTCCCAGGGCGCTGAGCAAGCAAAGGGTAGTCAAGGAAGAGTGAAGAGGCGCAGACAGAAAAGCTGTTCAAAGAGATTTTTCCCATGTGCTACTTGGCTAGAGGCAGGAGGAGGGAGGGGAATGTGGAGCAATAGATGGAAAAAAAGCAGAGCTATGCACTGGGGTCCCCTCCACCACTGTGGCTTTCCACATCTACCAGACAGAGCAGCCCTTCTGAAAGTTCCTCTCCTCCCTTCTCCACTCCTCACAAGGTGTCTCTCTTCTACTAATATTTTATTCTTGCAGGGGAGGGGGAGGCTCTGCATTTAGGCACTGTTGTAAATACCACTTCCTCCTCCCCACTAAGGAGTTACCTGATGATAGTCTAAAATATTAGACTTCTCAAAGCTACTAGACTATCAATGGGGCACACTTGAGGATGCAACCTTTCCTAAAACTCAAAGAAATATATATCCATAAATCCAGGCATTTATGACACACTCTGAAGACGTGCCTGTAGCTCAAATGGTAAAGAATCTGCCTGCAACACAGGAGACCAGGGTTCAATCCCTGGGTTGGGAAGTTCCTCTGGAGAAGGGAATGGCAATCCACTCTAGTATTCTTGCCTGGAGAATTCCAGGGATAGAGAAGTCTGGTGGGCTACAGTCTGTGGGGTCTCAAAGAGTCGGGCACGACTGAGCAACTAACACACACACAGACACACACAAATCATAACTACCCAGCTAAGGCACTTACAGTTCTTGAGCCTCAGAGATGGTGATACTACTGAAGATATTAGATGCTGCTGCTGCTACACCATGTTCAGTTGTGTCCAGCTGTTTGTGATGCCATGGACTGTAGGCAGCCAGGCTCCTCTGTCCCTGGGATTTTCCAGGCAAGAATACTGGGATGGGTTGCCATTTCCTTCTCCAGGGGATCTTCCCGACCCAGGGACTGAAGCTGTGTCTCTTACATGTCCTGCACTGGCAGGTAGGTTCTTTACCACTGAGACATCATTAGATACTTTCCCATGTACTTGGCTGATAAACCTCATGCTAGGAGCTGTGAAAAATATAAAAGAAAAGGAGGTAGAATGTTTTTAAGGAGATAACTCAGGTGGAATTGGAGGTAGGCGAGGTATTTTTCTGCAATGTTCCCTTCAAATTTTGTCGTGAGTTCTTTCTGTTTTTCTCACTCCTAAGGCCTACACTACGATCCTTTAGTTTCCGTGAAAGTCAAAGTGTTAGTCACTCAGTCCTGTCTGACTCTTTGTGATCCCACAGATTGTAGCCTGCCAGGCTCCTCTGTCCATGGAATTCTCCAGGTAAGAATAATGGAGTGGGTTGTCATTCTCTTCTCCAGAGGATCTTCCTGACCCAAGGATTGAACCCAGGTCTCCCGTATACCAGGCAGATTCTTCATCATCTGAGCCACCAGGGAAGTCCATTGTAAATCGGACAGCAAGTATTTATTGTGTATCACCCATGTGTCAAGCTCTCTAGAGCTACCACATGCTCAGAGAATTCAGAGAAATAGCCAGTCTCTATATAGGTTTAAAGAGCCTCTTGATGA
Source organism: Budorcas taxicolor (assembly GCF_023091745.1). Lineage (NCBI taxonomy): Eukaryota > Metazoa > Chordata > Mammalia > Artiodactyla > Bovidae > Budorcas > Budorcas taxicolor. The sequence goes on along the minus strand of NC_068915.1, from coordinate 98,819,716 downwards.
AAGTGAAAGAGGAGGGTGAAAAAGTTGGCTTAAAGCTCAACATTCAGAAAACGAAGATCATGGCATCCAGTCCCATCACTTCATGGCAAATAGATGGGGAAACAGGGGAAACAGTGGCTGACTTTATTTTTCTGGGCTCCAAAATCACTGCGGATGGTGATTACAGCCATGAAGTTAAAAGATGCTTACTCCTTGGAAGGAAAGTTATGACCAACCTAGATAGCATATTCAAAAGCAGAGACATTACTTTGCCAACAAAGGTCCACCTAGTCAAGGCTATGGTTTTTCCAGTGGTCATGTATGGATGTGAGAGTTGGACTGTGAAGAAAGCTGAGCACTGAAGAATTGATGCTTTTGAACTGTGGTTTTGGAGAAGACTCTTGAGATTCCCTTGGACTGCAAGGAGATCCAACCAGTCCATCCGAAAGGAGATCAGTCCTGGGTGTTCATTGGAAGGACTGATGTTGAAGCCTAAACTCCAATACTTGGGCCACCTCATGCGAAGAGTTGACTCATTGGAAAAGACTCTGATGCTAGGAGGGATTGGGGGCAGGACAAAAGGATGAGATGGTTAGATGGCATCACTGACTCAATGGTTGTGGGTTTGGGTGGACTCTGGGAGTTGGTGATAGACAGGGAGGCCTGGCGTGCTGCAGTTCATGGGGTTGCAAAGAGTCGGACATGACTGAGTGACTGAACTGAACTGAACTGAACTATACAGGTTTCTGGACAATGATCTAAATTCAGTTCCCCTTGGTGCTGTTGTTGTTCAGGCACTCAGTCATGTCCAGCTCTTTGCAACCCCATGGACTGCAGCAATCCAAGCTTCCCTGTCTTTACTACCTCTCTGGGTTTGCTCGAAGTCATGTCCATTGAGTCAGTGATGCTGTCTAACCATCTCATCCTCTGCTGCTCTCTTCTCCTTTCACCTTCAGTCTTTCCCAGCATCATGGTCTTTTCCAGTGAGTCGGCTTTTTGCATCAGGTGGCCAAAGTACTGGAGCTTCAGCTTTAACATCAGTTCTTCCAATGAATATTCAGGTTGATTTCTTTTAGGATTGACTAGTTTGATCTCCTTGCAGTCTAAGGGACTCTCAAGAGTTTTCTCCAGCACCACAATTCAAAAGCATTAATTCTTCGGTGCTCAGCCTTCTTTATGGTCCAACTTTCACATCCATCCATGACTATTGGAAAGACCATAGCTTTGACTCTACAGACCTTTGTCAGCAAAGTGATGTCAGAGATCCCTATTCTTTCCTTAAGGAGACTCAACTTACTACTTATTTTTTGTTTCACAAGTTCATGACCATAATGGCAATTAGGCTTCCTATATTTTGCTCATTCTGCTTGGGTTGGACTATACAATACCATTCAAACAATGAAACTCTTTCCTGTCAAAATCATTACCAGAAATCATTATTGGATCTAAGAATGAGACTAGACTTGATTTTACGTGTTAGCATTAACTGAGTGACACTAATGACATAAAAATGTAAAAAAAACCTGGAATTTCAAAATAAGGTGGTTTTTTTTTCTATTTTTTAACTTAAATTTTTTTTTACCATGTTTACAATGTTGTATTGGTTTCTGGCATACAATAATGCGAATCAGCCATAATTATACATATATCGCCCCCCTCCCTAGCCTATCTTCCTTCCTCACACACCAACCCTCCAGGTCATCACAGAACATCAGACTGGTCTGCCTGTGCTACACAGCAACCTCTCATCAGCTCTCCATCTTACAACTGATGTGAATTTTCTCCATTTGTCCCAGTCTCTTCCTTCCCTTCTGTGTCCTCAAATCCATTCTCTACATCCGAGTCTCCATTCCTTCCTTGCAAATAGGTTCATCAATGTAATTTTTCTGTATTTTATATGTGTGTGTTAATATACTACACTTGTTTTTCTCCTTCTGACTTACTTCACTTGGTATAACAGGCTCTAGGTTCACCCACCTCACTAGAACTGATTCAAATCTGACCTTTTTATGGCTGAGGAATATTCCTTTGTATATTTGTACCACTACTTTTTCATCCATTCCTCTGTCATTGGACATCTAGGTTGCCTCCATGTCCTGGCTGTTGAAAATAGTGCTGCTATGAACATTAGGGTATACGTATCTTTTTTGATTAGTTTTCTCAGGGTATATGCCCAGTGGTGGGGTTGCTGAGTCATATGGTAGATTTATTATTAGTTTTCTAAGAAATCTCCATACCATTCCCTATAATGGCTAGATCAGTTTATATTCCCACCCACCAACAGTGTAGGAGGGTTCCCTTCTCTCCACATCCTCTCCAGTATTTATTGTTAAAATCAAGGTTTGCGGGGACTTCCCCTAGAGGTCCAGTGGTTAGGACTTCAAGCTTCCACTGCAGGGGCTGCAGATTCCATCACTTGTCTGGGAACAAAGGTCATACATGCTTTGAAGCATGGAAAAAATAAACAAATAAATAAAAATAGGAAAAAGTACACTTTAAAAATGCTGTATTATTAAAAGAATAAAAATACAAGTGAGAGCTTTTGTTTGAAGAAAACAATTTCAAGGGAAAATGAAGTATATTAACAGACTGAATCAAATAAGATGATTGGTTTTGTGTCTATTTGAGAGGCTTAAGGCCAGACATAAGATGGCCATAGCTGGGTCATTCTGGCAGATGACAATCAAGAAGGGGCTTCCTGTTGGCACTAACAGTGTGAGCAACAGCAGAGATGCTGTTGACTAACTGCCACGCAGGACTCGGGGAAGCAGGGAGATTTCACTAGAAGAGAAGACTGCATTCTGACTGTACAGAGTCTTTAACATCTAAGGAGTCTGTGAGATCACAGGAAGACTTTGGAGAGTTTTATTTATTTTTATCAGGGGAATGAAGTGATCAAAACTATAGCAGTATGTAATCTTGAGTTAGAAATATCAAGGTGACTTGGCCGATTTCAAAGCCATGGGTAAAATGGTTGAAAGTGGGATTGACATTTACACACCTCTATATTTAAAATGGATAACCAACAAGGCCTTACTGTATGAAACAGGGAACTCTGCTCAGTATTGGGGAAAGGACTTGAAAAGGCATAGATATGTGTACATGTGTAACCTAATTCCTTTGCCATACATCTGAATCTACCACTATATCGTTAATCAACTATATCCTCAAATAAAATAAAAGCATTAAAAAAACCTATTTTTTTTTAAAACATATGTAAACTAAAAGAAAGTCCAATAAGGAAATTCTAGTAATCACTTAAATTTAAGAGAAAAGCACTGCCAGGGATGGACTCTATAAGCCATTTTTGCTTGAAGTTCCAAGTCATCCCATTAAAAAATGCTGGAAGAAGGCACAAAGGGACAGCACGTGTGTATAAATATGGATGCATATGAGAGAGAGAGAGAGAGGTGGCAGAAAACTCCATGGCTTTCTGTGCAATACACAGTCCAGCGGGAGGCAATTTCACTGTCACTCATTGTCACTCAGTCACCCTCTAGCCAAACGTAGTAATCATTTACCTGCCCAACAGCCCAGGTTTCAATAAAACTGAAGCATACATTACCTTTTTGATGTTGAAAGGAGGCCGACAATCCATGTCAAGATTTGATTCAAAGCGCAAAGTAATGCTGATGAGAAACACACAGGCCAAATCACTGCATCCCTCTTGTCACTGTCCAAGTGACACTATCTACGGCCACTGACTATGGCCCCTGTGATCCCAATCATGTTGCTGCAGGTTGTAACACTAAACCAAGGTTGAGTGGATAATGGGCTCCTCTTTTCTAACATATGTCATCCTCAAAGCATAGTCAAGAAATGGTTTGCTTTCAACTTACTGAAATATAAACTCCATGACGGAAGGGTATCAACCTGCCTTTGTTCACTGCTGTATGATGGGTGCTTTGTGAACATTGGATAGATAAACGATTGATATAATGAATAAAATTTAAATAATCTTTCATATAAATATATTATATTGAGTAAATATTTGTATATATATATGGACTTCCCTGGTAGCTCAGCTGGTAAAGAATCCACCTGCAATGCAGGAGACCCTGGTTCAATTCCTAGGTGGGGAAAATCTGCTGGAGGAGGGATAGGCTACCCACTCCAGTATTTTTGGGTTTTCCTGGTGCCTCAGATGGTAAAGAATCTGCCTGCAATGTGGGAGCCATGGGTTCGATCCCTGGGTTGAGAAGATCCCCTGGAGAAGTGAACAACTACCTTCTCCAGTATTCTTGCCTGGAGAATTGCATGGACAAAGGAGCCTGGCAGGCTACAATCCATGGGATCACAAAGAGCTGGACACAACTGAGCAACTTCCACTTCACTTATATATATGTGTGTGTGTATATATATATATATATGGTTTAAACTGTATATATACAACTGTATATATATATACAGTTTAAACCTACATCATTCAATATATATAATATAGTTGACCCTTCAATGATGTAGGTTTAAGCAGTCCAGGTCCACTTACATATAGTTTTCTTCAATAAGTATTTCACCTGTATTTTTATTTCACAGATCAGTAAGTATGGGGAAAAGTTTATGTTTGACTAGAGATCACAGGATATGGAATCAAAAGGATTAGGGTTTGAGTCTTGATTCTATCCAAACTGTTTCGTCTTCCTGCCCTTGGGTGAGTCATTTATCAGCTTGTTTTTAAGGCAGAGATAGCAGAACATGGATTTTCAGCTACATGGGGGCGGGAATTGTCAGCACCCCTAACCCTTGTGTTGTTCACAAGTCAGCTGTATTACATATCGCACATCACATTGCACACACACACACACACACACACACACACACACACACACACATACCGTGGTAATTATCGTCATTAAAACTTTGCTCAAAAAAAAAACTTAAACCACATATTGAAAACATGTAACTAATTATGTGAAAATAAACATTGAATTTTAGACATTAGGAGTTTTGTACTTCTAGAAAAAACGTCAAGTAGAGTCACCTTTTATTGTTAGTTTTCTAACTTTGAGGTCATTAGATTTCATCAGTAACCTCATTTTCTGAACTGGCTCAAAGCTCCTGCCCTGGTAGCATGGTAGCAAAGTCTTAGAAGAAAGACTGAATAAAGAACAGCCTGGGGACAAGGAGAAGGGAGTTTGGCAGGAAGAAGTGAATGTGGTCACTTGCTCTTCCATGAAGTCAGAGAGCCTCTCAGGTCCGACTGACTCATTTGACTTGAACCTGAAAAAATGTGAAGCAGAGAACACTGCAGCTATCTCACAGTGATATGGAACTTGAAATCAATACAGTATACAGAGTACAGCAGGGGAAAGCAAGTTCTGAAATCTGAATGCAACCCTACCCGAAGGCACATCTCTCCCGAGCGTGTGTGTGTCTATGTTGCTTCAGTTGTGTCCAACTACTTAGGTGCCATGACTGCAGCCCGCAAGGCTCCTCTGTCCATGGTGATTCTCCAGGCTAGAATACTGGAGTGGGTTGCCATGCCCTTCTTCAGGGGATCTTCCCAACCCAGGGATTGAACCTGCATCTCCTGAATTGGCAGACGAGTTCTTTACCTTTAGCACCACGAGGGAAGCCCATCTCTCCTTAGGCTTTTCACTAATAGAAGCCAATATGTTTCCTTTTAAAAAAGTTTGTTCAAACCAAGTTGAGTTGGACTTCCTGTCATTTGCAATAGAAAGAGTCCTGAGTGATTACTGTCTGATACTCTGTGCTAAGTTTAAACACACTGGTGTTAATAGTTTGTCTCATGTCTGGGACTTGAGCCTGACATAGATATATAATAAGCAAACACACTTCACAGACACCTTCTAATAAGCTGCTCTTTATGTTAGGCAAGCATCATCTTTACCTCCAGCTCTTCTATTAAGTATCTTACTCTTTTGATATATGTCCCCAGTGGCTCAGTAGTAAAGAATCCATCTGCAATGCAGGAGACGAAGGAAGCGGGTTCTAGCCCTGGGTCAGGAAGATCCCCTGGAAGGGGAAATGACCCTTAAATTTAATTTTTCCCTCTCCCTTTTAAGGAAAAGTTAATATTTCTGAAATTATTTTCTTTACTAAAGCAACCATCAATTAGTTACGGTTTGCTCTTTTTTTTTAACCCATACTTCAACTTTGTTGTGATAGATAATACCGTCTTACCTAGAAAGTTACACTTCACAACAAACAGCAGAGGTGTACATTTCTCATCCAGCTGTCTGAGATCTTCTGTCCTTTATAACTGTGGGAAAGAGTCCAGTTAGTGGAAACACTAATTGATCCTTAATGAGTACAAAGATTGCTTCGTCACACCATCTTGGAGCTAGACTTATTTTAAAATAGATTAGCTTCTTGCTGCTTTTCTGTTCTTTTTGAGAAACAACCAAGCAAATCACGTGTGGCACTTCTGTCTTTGTGATCTAATTTCAACCTCATTATAGTGCTATTAGGCAAAAGCAAGTATATTTTTAAATAAATGTCACTTACCATAGAGGCTTTCTACCTAGATAGTTCACTCACCCTTTAGCAATGAAGAATTAAGAATATTTCAATAGTAATTATAAAATAATTAAGAATAAGAAAAAAGAAATTTGTTGTTTTTTCTATGAAATGATTTCTGTAGAAATGAAAGAAAAGGATCATAGCAAGTATACTTATGAACTGTAAAGGTGAGAGTCATAATTCCCCTTTGTTCTACGAAAAAATATTAATAAAAACTGCTTTCTCCCCAAGGAGGAAATATTTGGCTACATATAGACGGGCAACTATTTTAGAATATCTTTTAAGTATAAAATAAACATAACAATTTTCTTTCTCAGGAAAGGTTATTTGATATAGTTCTGTTACCCCTTCTATGCATATCCTCTTTAATGAGGTAATACTGTCTGGTCACTTCCTGTCTGGGGACTTTTTGCAGAGATGGATATATTCTAAGCATGTTTATTTACCAGCTACCATTACTTTCTTCAATTCCCAGAAGGACTTTTGTTCCACTCACAGACTATACTAAGGAGAAAAATTGTTACAAAATACAACTGTATCCCTTATAATACAAAAATTTTTATTTTATAATACAAAAAATTCTTTGCTTATGTGTTTGCTTTGGCTAACACATTTTCAGTTTTTATCAAATTGAGTCTGATTTTTTTTTCTTTAGATTTGAAGAAAGCAAATGAAATTTCAATTTCCCTATCACAGCCTCTGACCGTATGACAAAATTTGACCAACAAAGTCCACAGGAGGAAAAAGATTTTTTAAGTGGAGTGATTTTTGTGTGTTACCTCTCTCGGCCAGGAGTCCTTTTTGCTTCTTTCTTTATCCTTTCCCCGGGATCTTTTTTTATTTTTCCCCCTTTCACACAATTCCAGAAAAATCTTTTGTTCACTGTCAGGTCAACAAGAAGCCAAATTAAAAACTAACAACTTTTGAATTTCAACAGCCAGACAAAGTGAATGTTGACTAAGAAGTGAAAAAGAAAGAAAGAAAGAAAAGAGTGGGGGAAAAGACCCTAAGGGAAGAAAAGGCCAGCTGAGGGATTTGGAGGGCAGCGGCTCTGGAGGGGCAAGGCTGCCTCGTTTGATGTGGGAGGTCTGAGCACAACCTGCTGGGATGCTCTCTGGGACATCTCATTAACCGTGTCATCAAAGCCCCCTCAGGTCCAGCGAATCATAACATTATCTCTGACATTACCACACAGATACAAGGTTCCCGAGGCAGTCTATAAACATGCCTGTACTAACCAATTCATCGTGGCTTGACACCCCGGCAAGGGCTGGATGCCCTTTAGTGAGCTCCGTGAATTGCCCCAGTCATTCATCAAAGTTTCTTGGAGTGCATTTCACACAGCATTAAATTTAATTAAAGCAACATTGACTGCATTGTAATCCTCGGGAGGCTCTTTGTCAGAGGGACCTGGAACACTTTCAGCTGAAAATATCTATTGTTTTCTTGGAGTTTTTCTTGGTTGTTGGGTTTGGGGTTTGAACGGCCTTTTTTTTAAAAAAAAAAAGGTTGGATATCCGGATCAGATTGAAGCAATGGTGATTTCCCTTTCATGACTCCTTTCTTTTCTTTCTTTCTTCATCTTTTTGGACGGCTGCTTCTGTCTCTCTTATTTCTAATTTCCAAAATCAGAAAGGTTAGGAATTTGTTATCAAAGTAGCCTTAGGAGAGTGGGTCACCTTAAGTTTAAGTGGCTGTGAGACCCCTATTATGCCATCTGCACACAGTATTAAGGAAGCTGACGAGCACAAGTGCATAAAGACACATTCCTGCTCAGGGATGCGCCCACATATATTCCTAAATGGGCCAAGAAGCCCAGCACAGGTCCAGAAGTGTCCACGTTAGTACTGCATCGTAGTTAGAAATTGCACGGAAGGTGCTGTTTTAAAATCTGAAGTTATGCAGGTGGTGCTTGACTGTACATGATTGTCCTAAACCCTCGGTGTCCTTGGTGATGTTTTAAAGTAAAAGCTGTTGGTAGCAGCGGTTGAGGAAAAACAAATGTCTTTTCTTTTCATCAGCAAAGAAAACTCAATGGCAAGAGGAGAGGAGAGCACATCCAAGGAAGTCAATGAGCTACTCTAATCTCCTTTAGTGCTTGTATCACAGCTGAGTTATTTATGGAGAATGCAGATGTGTGTGTCTGTGTGTGTGTGTGCGCGTGCGTGCGTGCGTGTGTGTGTGTGTGTGTGTGTGTATGATGTGTTGGGGCTTCATTAGGCAGGAAGGGAGAGGGAAGAATGAAGAATGAAATGCAACTTACAGGGAATTTTTAGAATATGTCTTTACCTGGTGACACTTTCTGGCTACTTTTTGAAAAACATACGGATACTAAGTTTAGTTCTCCACTTATATCTACCCTCGCAAAGTATGCAGAAAAATCCAAGAATTAAGGCCAAATGATGTGATTTAATTACGGCAGTTTTGGGCCAATATAATCTGGTTTAACCAAGATCAGATTTCTTTAATTACAGAGTTAACATTTTCCTTTCAGGGGCTGTTCACACTCATTTTATTTGTTTGTTCTTTTCATTGTGTGATTGTATTAAATGACTTGATTTCTCTAATAAGTTTCCATGAATTCAATTCTATGAGTTCAGTGAATTAGCCCTCGTAGGCAATACTAGGTAAATCTATTTACATCTAATCTATTTCACCAGAAATGCATAAGTTATCTAAATTTTATGTTTCAGTTTCTTGGTCTGCAAGATGAAAATAACAAGATCTAGCTTACTGAGTTCCTAAATCTATTATAAAAACTATACAAAAGAATGTATGTAAGTGTTCTTTGAATAGAATAAATATACCTTATAATATGCTATATAATTATAAAGTGATTTCTTAGCATAAAATAACAACTGAAAGCACACTGACAAAATCATATTTTTTTCTAAATTAAAACATTTATCATCCTGATGCATGATTTGAAATTCAAAACATCACTTACTTTCTTTTGAATTTGTGTGATAGTGAACAAGCAATATGGGGGAAGAAGTGGAGGATGAGAAATTAGAAAGGACTGATATAAACAATAATAAATAAAAAAATTAGATTTGACATCATACAATCATACAGTCTTGTAGTGAATGAAATGAGAGACCAGAAATGAAAAATTGATGTAAGTATATCAGATTTGAAAGGACTCCAGGAGGAAATCTGCCTTGGAGTTAAAAATAATTTTCTGATTCCACATTGCCTTTTAGTAGATATATCTCATTGTTAAAAGAACATATGGAGAATCAAGCCTCTGTATACAGAATTGTGGTGAAGGACACAAGATTTGGGGTCAGGCAGGCCTGGGCCCAGGCCCCAGCCCCACATCTTACTAGTTGTGTGATGTTGGACACTTGCTGAAGTTCAGAGCCTTGATTTTCCATCCATAGTGTGAAGATAGTAATATCACCATCTCAAGGTGTTTATACATTTTTAATAAGAATTATAGAAATTAATGTATGCAAAGCCTTTAGCAAAGAGACTGGCATGTTGTAAACACAGATTCTGAAGGGGAAATTACGAGTAGAAGGTGTATGTTGTATGATGGACTCTAGATAACTGTTTCCAGAATCTTAATGCCAGGCCAATCTGAGACTCACAAATCTATTCTGCCACTTTCTGGACCATGAAAGTATATTTTCCCCACACTGCCCCAACCCTTCTGTCCAGGATGGCAGTATTAATTTCACAAAAGCCTTTGATGGGCTTTCATTAAATGGGGAAAGCCATTGCCCTCTGTGAGTCAGTTGGTAATGTCAACACATAGTGGGATCAGAGAAGACAAGTGCAAGGACCATTGGAAGGAGGTAGAAAGACACCAACGTCACTCGGGCAACTGATTGGACATATCAGTGTTAACATATGCAAAGAAGCACGTCTATAAAGGGGGCTGTTTAGCCATGTCAATTCAAAAAACGGGAAGTCGAGGAAGTAAATATTTGTAATGGCTGTCCTAACAGCTCCCAGAGAAAGAGCTTTAGCAAAGGGATTTTAAGTATTTCTAGCTCATCTGGCAAGACAGGACCTCTATGGAAGGTTGGATGCATAAGGTTTTCTCAGCCCAGTGAAGTTCAGTATTCAACTGTTCCTACTTGCTCATCTGACTCCATAGGTCTGACCACGTGCCTATGGTGATGGCATGAGGGAGAGAATGTGCCAGTCATGTGGACTTGAAGTATTTCTGGCACTTGTAACCTAATTTCTGGCTCTTTAGTTAACTATTTCAGCTTTCTGCCATTGAAGTCAAGCCCATCCTTGATATTTTTGATAAACCAGCAGTCTGCAATACTGAAGGCTAGATCCTACACTGTGATATGCCTACTGTTTCAGTCAGGCTTCAACCAAAGGAACAGGTCAGAAAGAAGGAGATCTCTATTAAGAAATTTATTATGAAGAATTGGCATACACAGTTGTTCTCTGGCTGCACAAGTCCTCTATCTATAGGATGCTATCGGGAAGGGCAGTTCAGAAATCTTGGATGTGGGCTGAAGCCGCTGTCCACAGACAGAATTTCTTCTTTATCCAGGAAAACTTTAACGCGGTTCTTATGGTCTTCTACTATTTAGATTAGGCCCAGTGGATTATCTAAAATAACCCCCTTTGGGGCTTCCCAGGTGGCTCAGCAGTAAAGAGCCTGTCTGCAATGCAGGAAATGCAGCAGGGGACATGGCAGGAGCTGTGGGTTCGCTTAGTGGATCAGGAAGATCCCTGGAGAAGGAAATGGCAACCCACTCCTGTATTCTTGCCTGGGGAATCCCATATTGCCAAAGAATCGTACACGACTTGGCGACTAAGCCACAACAGGGCTCTAAGAGCAAGCATACTGGAAAAAAAGACAATTGTTACATAGTATAGATGTCCTGGTGCTCGAGAAGACTCTTGAGAGTCCCTTGGACTGCAAGATCAAACCAGTCAATCCTAAAGGAAATCAAGCCCAAATATTTGGAAGGACTGATGCTGAAGCTGAAGCTCAAAACTTAGGTTACTTGATGCAAAGAAGTGACTCATTGGAAAAGACCTTGATGCTGGGAAAGATTGAGGACAGGAGGAGAAGGGGGCAACAGAGAATGAGATGGTTGGATGTCATCACTGACACCATGGACATGAGTTTGAGCAAACTTCAGGAGACAGTGAAGGATAGGAAAGCCTGGTGTACTGCAGGCCATGGGGTTGCAAAGAGTCGTACAGGACTTAGTGACTGAACAACAACCACAAATCCCCTTCACTTTAATCATATCCCTAAAATATCTTCACGCCAACTCCCAGATTAGTGTTTGATTGAATGAGGACTTTAGCCAGGGCAAGTTGACATGTAAAATTGTCTAACTGCACTCACCAACTTAAGACTGGGGGTTAGATTCTTGATGTCATATACCTACATAAATTCCATACTGTGTTCTAGAATATGATATATTCACCAAGGTAGGATTAAGAGCTAAACCCTTTGGTATGATGTATTCATCACATAATAAAAAATTATCCTGTGGGGCAGCTGCTGAACAGGTTTGTTGTCTTTTTCCTGCAATATCCCAGAACAAGTATGGGGCCTCTACATTTCTATGGAGGTCCCTTTGTCAATATTACAAATTATATAATCAGCACATCTGGAAAGCAACAGTGACTATCTCCTAAAAGCTTGGCTATGTTAGGATGTTTCATTAGTCAGCTTTCATCCGACCCTCTGACTCTATATTTTTGACATTTTTAAGACCAGTCCCTTTGCCTGTGCTGTGGTCCTTAGTTGCCCTCATCCCCTTGGGAATCTCATATTACCAGTAGGCATTTTCTCTTTCTGCTTCTTTATCTGTTCTGGATGATCCCACACACATACACTTAGACTTCTTCCAGTCTCTCCCATTTGAAAAACAAAACAGAGCTTCTCCATCAAACTTTGCCCTGCCACCTTCTGTTCTTCTTTTCCAACCCGGATTCTCAAAAGAGTTGCTTTTCTGTCTTCTTTCTTATTTATCGGCCTATCCTTCCCATATAACCTCCACTGTGATGGCTCTCATCACAGTCGCCGCTCGCCTTCATGTCATTCAATCCAGCAGATATTTTAGGAGTCAGCTAACAGCAGCATCTGACACCAGTTACCATTCATTCTTTTCTGTAATACCCTCTTCCATCAGTGTCTTTGTTTTATACACTCTCCCAGTTTTCTTCCTACATTTTTGGATACTTTTTCTCAGTCTCATGTTCATGGTTATTATTCTTTATCCAGACTTTAATGGATGAGGCTCCTCAGATCTTTGCTGAGCCCTTTGGCTCCAGTTATCATCCATGTGCTGATGATTGTCAATTTTTTAAACTGCATGTCAGTTAGAAATGAATTTTCCTAGTGCTAACAAGAAAAAGAGTAACTGAAATGAATACAGTTAGTGTTTGTTTAATAAAGGCTGGAGGTAACTTTTTGTGGGAATGTTTCAGTTATTCAGGACATTACAGCTAAAGTCTTTGTGATCCTCTTGCCTTTTATCTATGGCAGCAATATGGCTGCGGAAGCTCCAGCCATTATATCCATATTCAAAAAGACAGAATAAGGTAGAGACAAGATAGACTATACATCAGAAAAAAACTTCCCTGATGGTGCCTTAATAAACTCAAGCTCATGTCACCTTGACTAGATCTTTGTCACACGATCATCCCTACATGCAAAAGAGAGAAGGAAACACAGTGTTGCTTATCTAGCTGGTATAGTAGAGTTTGGCAAAAGAGAAGAGTTGGATGCTGGGTGATCCAACCTACAGTTCTTCCACATCCAGCCAGTCCTTTCTGTTGAGCTCCCAACTGCACCCTCAGCATCTCCACTTGGATGTATCCAAGACATCTCAGGATCAAAATACCAAAAACTTACGTCATGGTTATTTCCTCTACATATGGTCCTCCAGTTGTGCTCTCTCAAGAAATCACACTGCTATCCATCGGGCTCCCAAAGCAGGGAACCAGGACTGTTGTCTTTGACAGTTCTCTCTATTATCACCCACACCAGCAAGCACACACACATTGGATACATCACCAAGTTCTATTAATGTAGATTTCTAAGTATTTTTCAGTCCCTTTACTTTCTTCCATTTTAGCCACTGTCATACTAGTACAAATGATCATCTGTTTCTCACTCTCTTGTGCCATCCTCCACCATTTTTTCAAACTGATGTTTTTAAAAACGGCTTAGACCATGATCCTCTCCTGGTCATGACTTTCAACTACTCTTAAATAGTATGACCCCCATGGTGCTGCATGGCCTGGCCACTGTCCAGCTCTCTGGCCTCATCTCTCATTTATCCTTGCTTTTTGAGCTCTTCAGCTCCCAGAAAGCACCATGTTTCTTTGCATCTCAGGATATCTATCTTTCCTTATTTTATTGGTGGAGCAGGAAGTTTTTTGAATACCCCTTTCAAGGAGTTGGTTTCTTCTTAACTTCACATCTCAGCTCCAACATCACTTCTTGAGAAAAAATTTTCATGAACCCTACACCAGATTACATCCTTCTGTTAAAATCACTTAATTTTCTAGTTATTTTATTTCATAACTTACAGTTTGTAAATACATATTTATTTGTATGAATATATGATTATTTTATTATCTCCAGGTTCCTCTATTAAATAAGCCCCTCGAGAGAAGGAACCATGTTTATTTTTTTCATTACTTTATTTCTAGTGCTTGGCCTGTCACAGTAATTAATATATTTTTGTAGAAATTAATATATAATATTGGTTGAGTAAATATTGACACAGGTTTGTGTTTACCTATTGGCAAATTTTAATCAAACAACAGAAAAGAACTCATTGATTTCTTACTATGTATCCAGCACTATGATAAGTTCAAATAAATAGTACTGGTGAATTTGAGAAGACAGGATTTGTTAATCCTCAAAGAAATGCCACTTAAAGATCTCTGATACTTGTCCTCCCATGTCACCATCTGATTCTGCTGGCCACATCATCTGGAAATTGTGGATATTTAGTTCAAGACCGGGACAGTCACAGTGACTTCTACCAAAAGCAAGCGAGATAGATTATACTATCCTTCTAAACCTCTTACAGTCCTTACTTTTGGGTGATCTCCATGAAGCCCCTTTGCCTAGTTTTTAGATCTTATTAATTCTCAGGCTGCCAGTACACCTCTGTTCTTTCCAGAGCTAGACCTGACTCCCTATCTCTTTTGCCAAACCAATTTCATCTCAACATGACAGCTACAGACATGGTTTTTAGAAGACACCAGCAAATAAAACTGAAAAAGACTCTTTCTGCTCTATTCTGCTTGAGATTGGTGCCTGAATGTCAAAAGAAAGGATGAACTTCAGATGAGTAAAGGAGCGTAATCTAGACTCCTGTACCCTCCCTCCACCCTAACCATTGCTTATTCTCTGAGATGAAGAGTTGCCTCATCCCATCCAGAGGACATTCAGTGTGATCTGTTAGCCAAAACAGCACCAGCTGGTTAGATAAATGATACAAATGATGAGCATATCCATCTTCTTTTTATAGTGTGTTCTGTTTTGACCCAGACCAGCTCCATCTTTAGAAATGTCCATAAGCCTTCTGTAAGAGATTTTGGTGGGGGGGAGTAGGTTGGAGAGTAGGGGATATACTCAATTATGATATAAAGAATGGGCGCACAAATTCACAGTATTGGGGCTGACTTAGTTTCTGCTCATTCAGCACCCCTGCAATCTTCATGTGTCCCTACAGGTCCACTCTCACCTTACTCTTCTTTCTAGACATTAAGCTGAATGGATCACATCCCAGACCCCTGAGCCCCCTAACTTCTGTGTGTGCGTGTGTGCGCACACGCACACTCAGTCGCTCAGTTATGTCTGACTCTTTGCGACTCCATGAACTGTAGTTGCCAGACTCCTCTGTCCATGGAATTTTTCAGGCAAGAATACTGGAGTGGGTTTCCAGTTCCTGTGCCAGGGTATCTACCTGATCCAGGGATCAAACCTGCATCTCTTGCGTCTCTTGCACTGGCAGGTGGATTAGCGCTGCCACCTGGGAAGCCCAGCCAATGATGCGAGCCCAGGTGGGAGATTGGAAGGAGGCAAGAAGGTGGGGTCTGAGTATTTATGCTTGCAGCACCTTCCTGTGAGGCCTCAGGGACTGGCAATGACTTAGCTGGAAGGCCCTCACTCCTCGTAACGTTTTGGCTCTATGGGTCTCTTTCTCCTTGTTGCTTGGGTAATTTACTCCTTCTCTTTTTTCTTGGGGCCTGTGAGTGGGAGGGTTCTGCAGCTGTAGGTCTGTGAGTGTCTCAGGGGTTCTTAGCTCTTCCCCACTGCCATCTAGTTCTGCTTGTTCTTTAAATGTAGGTCCAGCTATACATTTTCCTTGTCTCTTCCTCGACCTTCAAGGGGGTGGCAGTCTCATCAGTTCTCAAGGTCAATCCAGAAAGCATCTGATGAAGTGTTCTGCTTCATCAGAATGAAACACGCAGGTGATGACAGTGGGCAGCTGCTCCCAGCACTGCTAGACTTTCGCTCTGTGTCAGTTTTGTGATCTGCTTTCAGAAAGTGTCATCTTCACATCCCTCACACTGAATGTCTGTAGCAGGAGTTCCCAAATGCCAGTTCCAGAATGAAGAGTTCTAGGGTGGTTGTTTAAGTTATAAATACATATCCCTGAGTCTGGGGTACAGTGTTGTAACCTAGCAGGTGGGTGAGGCCTTGAAATTGGTGATTTTCTAAGTTCCCTGAAGTCTAATAAAGTTTGGGAGCCATTTCCCTGTTTCCCACTTCATCAGCCTCCTTCTGTTTCTTCTGCTTCTTAGAGAGATTTACATAGAGCTTTTGATATCAGATTTGTAGCTTTCATCTCACCTTTATTATCATATACAGTTATTCCCCATTACCTCTATCAGATCAGTTTCTTTAAAAAAAAAAACAAACCTTTCCAATGTTATGATATGTCATTATTCCAAATCCTCCAGGCTGTGAAAATGCTTATAAGATCACACATACATCTTCTTTATCCATTCCTCTGTTGATGGACATAAGTTGTGTCCTTATCTTGGCTACTGTAAATAGTATAGATGCCAGGGACCAAGGGATGGTGGGGTTGGTAGAGGAGAGATGGGGACTTAGTGTTTAATGGGGACAGAGTTTCAGTTTAGGAAGGTGAAAAATTTGGGAAAAGGATGATGGTGCCAGCTGCACAGCAGTGTGAATGCTCTCAGTTCCACTGAGCTCTGTGGTTAAATATGGTTAAAATAGTATGTTTTATATTATGTGACTCATAACACATTAAAAAAAAGATTTCATATACAATTTAAGTCAAAATATTAAGTTGGTGTCTAAGTATTTGTATAAAATATATTCATCCACGCAGTAGATGTATACTATATACCTGAAAACATGAAGACTCTCATCAAGTTTGTTCCTTAATATTTTCTTCTATACTCTTCTCACAGTTATCCTCCTTCTGGTCAGATCTGTTGTCTTCTGTCTGGAATTTCAGTTTCATTTAATCTTTATTCTCAAGTTTAGTTTAACCTTTGGACCAGGTCAGCACACTTTTCCCCTCCAACCTATATTTTTTATTTTGAAAGAAAACACTCCCCCACTCCATTTTAGTATTCCTAAATCTTCCATTCTCTTCCAAAGGCAACTTTCCACTGAAAGAAACGCCACTGTCTCCCAGGCTGTTTGCTGTTAAGTCACTTCAGTCGTGTCCGACTCTGTGCGACCCCATAGACGGCAGCCACCATGCTCCCCTGTCCCTGGGATTCTCCAGGCAAGAACACTGGAGTGGGTTGCCATTTCCTTCTCCAGTGCATGAAAGTGAAAAGTGAAAGTGAAGTTGCTCAGTCGTGTCTGACTCTTAGTGACCCCATGGACTGCAGCCCACCAGGCTCCTCCGTCCATGGGATTTTTCAGGCAAGAGTCCTGGAGTGGAGTGCCATTGCCTTCTCCGCCCAGGCTGTTTAGAGCTTCTTAATAGACTTTTTCAAACAGCACCTTTGGGTTTCCCTGGTAGCTCTGTGGTAAGAATCTGCCTGCCAATGCAGGCGACACAGGTTTGATCCCTGATCTGGGAAGATCCCACTTGCTGTGGGGCTCCTGTCACAATGACTGAGTGTATCCCCTAGAACCGGGGAGCCACAGCTACTGAGTTTACGCACTGCAACTACCGAGACCCGTGCATCTAACACCTGTGCTCTGCAACAAGCGAAGGCACCGCAATGAGACGCCTGCGTGCAACAGCTAGAAAGTATGCCCTGCTTGCCACAACTAGAGAAAAAGTCTGTGCAAACCCAGCACAGTCAAAACCAAGTAATTAATTAAATAATTTTATAAAAATCACTCTTCCTTCACTTAAAAAAAAACTTTCATTTCCACAGGGCTCATCAAAATTAGTTAACAATTTGTTAAATCTCATCAGGATTTCTACTGAGTCTCTGAAACCTGTCCCCACTAGATGGCACATCCAGCCAGACAACTCTTTCTTTCTCTAATTCCTGAGTCTCAGGTACAATTGCTTGGCCACCGCCACAGCTGGCTCCCTCCCCTCCAGCCTCTGTCACTGGAATGGAGGGTGTTGCTCCAGAGCCCTGCCTCCAAGTCTGGTGCTTTCTCAGTGTTTGATCTCCAGTCCATTCACTTGTGAGCAATTAATTACTCTTACTGTCTTCCAATCTCAGTTTCATCTTTTTCTATCATAACAGAACCTCTGATTTTTAGCCAAGTACATGGCTACCCCATTTAAAGACTACACTTCCTCCTGAGTGTAGCCGTTTGAGTGGTCTGTGTCATTTTGGAGATGTGATATATCTTTATTTCCTCTCTGCCCTCCCCATGGGACTTTGTTGGAAGAGGCAGCTGCTTGGACTGTCAATTTTGAAGCCAGATAGTCTGTCTTGGGCCATGAAAGAAGGACAACAGCCTGGAAAGAACATAGTAGTTGGTTGCAAAGCTCTGTTCAAAGGACTTAGAACAGAACCACAAGGGTAGCCTGGACCACTTACTCTCAGATATTGTTGACACCTGTGAAAATCACAACATATTACAACATGGCGATTTGAGGATTTCCGTCACTCTCAACTAAACCTAATCCTAACTGATTCAGAATTTGGTATGTAGAAGTGTGTGTGTGCATGCTCAGTTGCTCAGCTGTGTCTGACTCTTTGCAATCCCATCAGCTATAGCCTGCCAGTCTCCTCTCTGCATGGAATTCTCCAGTCAAGAATACTGGAGTAGGTTGCTATTCCCTTCTCCAGGGGATCTTCCCAACCCAGGGATAGAACCTACATCTCCTGCATTGGTAGGCCCATCCTTTACTACTGAATCACCTGGGAAGCCCATGTAGAAGTAGGATATTGTAAGTAAATATAACCAAAATGAGCCATTGGCTTAGGGGATTTGGTAGGGTAGTAGACAGTTGAGTGAAATTTGCAAAACAGTTGGCTAAATCACTTCCAGCAGCAAACTATGTGCAGATTGGTGCTTTAGGGAAAGTTCGGGATGCTGGTGTATGCTGCAGCTTCATGCCACTTTCAGCAAAGTCTCAGAGGAGGAAGATAAACTTGGGCCAGAATCAACTCCTGCAGAGAGAAGTAGAAAGAATATTCTTGGCTTGTGGCCTGTAAATTACCAAGTGCCCAGTAATTTGGAGTTCTCCAAGGGATGAAAATCTAATTGCATTTGTATCCTACATGGATTGGTAAAAAGCAAGGGCTGTCTAACCACAGTTAGGACTCCACCCTGGCAAGGGTTTCAAGAACCTTCTTGTAAGTGTTCTTGACAAGACAATGGGAAATATCTCTGAGGCACATGTCAGTTCAGTAAGTTTGTCTTCAGATGCTACAAGGTAACCACTCCTTAGGTGAAGGAGAAAGGAGTAACCACAGAGGAAAGTAAATGTCAAGAGCTTTTATACTTAAAACTTGTACCAAGACCAGATCTTTGGCCAGAATTACCCACACATGGAACAGATTGGGCCCAAAGAGATCAGAAGCCTCCTAAGTTTCTGATGAGATAACACGACCCAAGAAACCACAAGCTTGGTCTGCAAAAGATTCTCCAGTCCCTAAAATAATCCCTGAGCTCTAAAACCTGTGCTAACAGGAACTGGGATATAATAACTGTGAAACCTCCCAGGAAAGGCATAGCTCCAGTGCCCACCTCAGATGAGGTCATGAAATAAAATGGAAGTGAAGTCCAGAGTGCAGAACCTGGGACTACAAGGGACAAAGGTCAGAGGAGAGCTTCCCGGGGCCCCAAGGAAAGGCATTCAGGTGAACTTTCCTGATGATTCCCACCAGAGGGACTCCACTGTCATATGGGCCTGTGATTTGTGTTTTCCATTCTCTCTTTTTCTACAAAGCCATTTTTCACTGCTGTCATTTTGCTTCTATTTCACAATCATATATTGGCTGTGGTGAGGATTGAGGGAATAAAAACTGGCATAGGTGTAATTATATTAAGTTCCTAACTTTTTAAATTTCTGATATCTGATAAGTTATTTCTAATTACTTCTGATTCAAGTAAGAAGCTTACAGGGACTTCCTGGTGGTCCAGTGGGTAAGACTCTGTGCTTCTGCTGCAGGAAACAAAGGTTTGATCCCTGGTTAGGGAACTAAAAACTGCGTGCTGCATGACATGGTCAAAAAATATTTTAAAAATAAAGCAAAATAAAATAAAGTATCCAAAAAAAAAAAAAAGAAAGAAAAAAAGGATACTTACAGTGCCAAACAGGCCTATCATTCTACTAAAAGCACCAGTACAGCCCCTGGATATATATAATTTTTTGCTTCTTCTATAGATGACAAGTTAATTACATATGATAGAGTAAGCTTACTACTGTAAATGCAAATAAATAAATAAATAAAAAAGAAGAAGAAGATAAGCAAAAAAGTTCATAAAGTTAAAAGCTGTGCATTATATTATACTTTAGATGACCTCCTGCTGGTTTGGAAGGAAAACAGTTAACTTTATTCTATTCTCCCTTGGTATTAGCTTCAATTTCCTTTTCAAGCATTTCAAAATACAATAAGCTTTTGATTATCAAGATTTCAAGTTCTACTAGACAGCCAATGTGTATTTATGAATGGAATTACTAAAGAAGCAACTTGACTCCACCTAGGGAACAGTTTCTGCAAGCCCTAAGCAGTTCTCTGGGACTAAAGAACTGAAAATAACTCGTTGGCCTTATTTTCACAATTGTTTTGGTACCTCCTGGGAAGAGCACGAAATGTTGCCCAGAAGCATATATTATGCAGTTCTTATTTGTTTATTTATACCCCACCTTCTTCCAGGAAGGACTTAAGATAGCTTATGGAGATGCATATGGTAACACAAGTAAATTCACATGAGCTGAGAATGTTGAGGCAAAAATAATAAGTGTGAGAAAGAAAGATGGTACTGGTAATACATTCAGTATAGAGAAAGTTTGTCATGAAATCGAGTACGTTTGTCAAGAGTGGCCCACCATTTTGTCTATTTTTTTCAGACTTTTTAAAACACATTTTTAAAATATTTATTTATTTTTAATTGATTGATGATGGCTTTACAATATTGATTTGATTTCTGTCATACATCAACATGAATTAACCATAGGTGTACATGTCCCCTCCTTGAATCTCCCTCCCACCACCTGCCCATTCCCACAGAGCCCCAGTTTTGGTTCCCTGAGACATACCACAAATTCCCATTAGCATATACACTAACATATGTAAATAGACAGCCAATGGGAATACCAATAATTATGTTTTCTATAGTATTTGTAAGATAAAAACCAACCAGTAGCTCCAAAGAAGCATGGCTACTTCAGAGAGATACATGTGCTATGAGTTCTTATAGAATGGATAAGGTCCTTAGCTTACTTTACAGTAAATACTTTTTCCATATTATCTTTTATAATATCCCCCATTATAGATGAATGATACCTATCCAATTGTAAAAATTGTTTGGAGAGTATAGAAAATTACTAGAAGCAGGGACAACTATTGTCAGTGTTCTTGTTTATTTCCTTTCAGCTTTTTCAATATTTTTAATAACATTGAGAGTTTATTGAACTTAGTTCTGTGGTTTGTTTAATTTAAATCATATCATAAAAGCTTTGACATGACAAAATAGTCTATATAAATAATTTCTAATGACCGAATAAAGGAGATATTCCTGGCAGTCCAGCAGTTGAAACTCCATACTTCCACTGCAAAGGGGCATGGACCCACTTGCCATGTGATGCAGCCAAAAATATATATATATATATATATATATATATATATATATATATATATATCTCCACATTTATTTTAATAATATGATGGTTAGGGATGATGAGGCCCTAACCATCTAGGATCCAGGTATACATATCTCTTCTACTGACTTTATCCAAGGATAGATTCTGATCCTGAAACATCTCCAAGAATGAAAGAACTGCATATCCTTGTGGCAATGCAGTGTTCTTCCTTCACGTTAGTTAAACACTTATGATATGCAAAGCACAGGGCTAAGTGCAGGGCATAGAGTCCTTAAAGTATTTACCATCTTAGTATCCATTTTTATCTGGGGAGGAAGATGACAGATGTTTATCAAATAATCTCAAAAACAGTAAATATAATTATAGCTATAAGTTGACTAATGGAAGCATCTGGAAAGTCAGTGACAGTTAATGAGACAAGGTGAGTCAGATTTATGCAGCCATGGGTGGAGGCTGTGGGGTGTGTGTGTGTGTGTGAGCTCAGTCTCTCAGTCATGTCCAACTTTTTGCTACCCCAGTAGACTGTAGCCCACCAGGCTCCTTTATTCATGGAATTTTCCAGGCAAGAGTACTGGAGTGGGCTGCCCTTTCCTCCTCCAGGGAATCTTCCCAACCCAGAGAGTGAACCCACATCTCTTGCATCTCCTACGTTAGCAGGTGGATTCTTTACCACCATGCCCCCTGGAAAGCCTAGGAGGCTGTGGTTTAAAGGGGGACAAGAGGATTATGGGAGTGGAGGGGGAAGGGGTATAAAAGTAACCAGCAGAGCAAACACCACATACAAGGAAGGAGAAGTATTTGTCTACACTTGAAGGGAGAGAGAAAGAGAGAGGCCATTGTGGCTGCAGGCCAGAGGGCAGCGTTCTGAGACCAGACTGGAGAGACAGAGGTCAGACCAGGGTGCACCTTGCAGAATGAGATAAGGATTTAGACTTTAATGTAAGAAGAGAGGGAAGCTATTGAAGGCTTTTCAACTGGGGGTGGTTCAAACTTCTTTGTACTTTTAAGAATTGCTCAGGGTGTGGTGTGGAGATTGGAAAGGTCAGGGCAGGAGTGGATGTGGAGAGAGGAATTACAAGGCTTTCAATGACGTGAAACAAGCCATGGCTAAGGTTACGGAGTCATGATGACAGAAATGAAGAGAAGAAGATGAGTTTGAGTATCTTGGAGTTCAAATCAACAGGACCGATATTTTCACCTTCAAGAAACTTAAATAGCTATTGACGGGCAGTGATTTTGAAGATATATTTCCTAACAAGTCCTCAGAATGCAGTAATTTTATGGACAAGTTACGTACAGAGGTGACTGCATTAAGAGCCGGCTATGCTGGGGAAGAGGAATAAAAGCTGAGCAGCCTTGGGTAGAAGCCATCTTACCACCCCATGAAGATGAGTAGACAGAACCCAAGGCAGGGCCAAGATTCTCTTCAAGAAGTAATTTTTTAAATCTACCTGAATGCACAGAACTACTAACAAAGACATCGATGTCCTCTGCCATCAAGGGTGGGTAGTGAAAATTTTAATTGGCCAATTTACATAACAGATTTTTCTACATTGATCATTAGAAATCTTCTGGAAGGACTCCTATGCCACCTGCAGTTTCTTCTTTAAAAAGATGTCATTTATGGCTATTATTCGTAGCTGTGGTGGGTCTTTGTTGCTGCGTGGGCTTTTCCCTAGTTGCGGTGAGTGGGAGCTACTCTGCAGTTGCGGTGCTTGAGCTTCTCATCGTGGTGGCTTCTCTTGATGTGGAGCACAGGGTCTAGGGCACCAGGCTTCGGTAGTTGCAAATCCCGGGCTCTGAAGCACAGGCTTAACAGTTGTGGGGCAAGGGCCTAGTTGCTCCCTGGTATGTGGGATCTTCCCAGACAAGGGATCTAACCTGTGCTTCCTGTATTGGGAGGTGAATTCTTTACCACTGAGTCACCAGGGAAGCCCTACCTGCAATTTCTGTTTCACTTTTGAATAATTACTTGTGCCTTCCACAAAATGAGCAACGTCAGTTTGCCTCACTTTGCTAAATGAAGTGAGTTGCTACAAAGGATGATCAGATTGAAGGTGAGGTGACTTTGCCAACAAAAATGGCTTTGGATTTGGAGGAGTTGATTTTTAGCCCATTTGCTAGTAAAATTAGACAGTGAGGCCAGTTATGAATTAAGACCACACCTAGTTTGTGATCGTACAATTTTTCGTCTCCTGAAAACTGCTCATCTTTCTAGCTGCTAGTAGTCTCTGGTCTCTAGGGCCCCCCATTCAGATTTTCCAACATGGTTTAAAGGAGCTGGTAGGGTCTAGCCCCATTTCGGGCCACTGGGAAGGTTCCCATTCTCAGTGTATCACAGAGCAGAGTCTTCACGAGACTCAGTTGTCAGGGGTCTTCACAGAGATTAGAAGGCAGCACGTTTCCTGGTGTGTGCTGTATCAACCCAGAGAAGCAGATGCTTTATGTCTACACGTAAAATCCCCATCAATTTACCAACCTGTGCATCCAAGGGCCTGTGTCTGCTTGGAGGGATGTCTTTCTCTAATTTGCACAAGAGCATTGTCTATGCTAATCATGACCTGGTCACAGAACTGACCTGGGTGGCCTGTAGCCGCTGACCCTAAATACTGAATGCCCACTGACACCTCTGGACCCAAGTGCTAGAGCCACAACCAGTGAAGCAGATTTGGAGCTGTTCCTGTCTTTACCACCTTAACTCTGAATCCTGGATGGGAGAGGTCAGGTGACCAAGCTTCAGCCTTGTACCCTTCACCCAGCCATCGGGGACAGGAAAGCAAGTGTCTGGCTCTTTGATTTCACAAAACACACTGCAGCATGTTTCATGCTATCAAAAGCCAAGACTTATTAAATCTTGGGATGACAAATGACATACAAGAGAAGAAACTGACAAGGCAAAAACTGATACACGTGGTATGGAATCTCTGATTCCCAGGTGGCGCAGTGGTAAAGAATCCATTTGCCAGTGCAGGAGAAACAGGAGATGTGAGTTTGATCTGTCAAGTGGGAAGATCCCCTGGAGCAGAAACTGGCTACCCACTTCAGTATTCTTGCCTGGAAAATTCCATGAACAGAGGAGTCTGATGGGCTGCAGTTCATGAGGTCTCAAAGAATTGGAGCATGCACACACATTTGGAATTTAAAATTTTATGTCATAAAAACACTAAATCATATGGTAAATGAGAAAATCTGGGAGAAAGGAATAATAACACATATGATAAATAAAACTCTGATAATCTTATCATATAAAAATTCCTCAAAAATCAGTACAAAAATATCCTCTTAAACAGAAAACAAGCACAAAAACATAATTCATAGGGTAAATAAAGAATGTGAGAACTGTATAGCCTTGCCAGTTGTCTGGAGAAGGCAATGGCACCCTACTCCAGTACTCTTGCCTGGAGACTCCCATGGACAGAGGAGCCTGGTAAACTAACTGCCCTCAACTATCAGTGAAACATTTTTTTTTTTTTCTGGTAATTATTGCTGTCCCCAGTTCTCTAACCACAGAATAGCCTGCACATTGCATCTGTGGGTTTCCTGCATCCTGGTGGCAGCAGCAACCCCTGCCTCCCCATCCTTTGAACAAGAACTGACTAGCTTGAGGCACCTCAAGGCATGTGGAAAAGCCGGAATTTGAGCCTACTGATGTTCCTAGCTCATTGAGGTTTTAGCTGTCAAAAATACTGGGTTGGCCCAAAAGTTCATTTGGATTTTTCCATGAGATGGTATGTAAAAACCTGAGTGAACTTTTTGGCCATCCTAATATTTGTGAAACTTCCATGGCCAGAGAACAAATAGAACTGGGACACAATCCTCATAGTTGATTTCACCTACTCTCACATATCAGACAATTACACTTAATTTAGCCCTGGAGAGTTTGGGATCAACATGTAGAGACTGCTATATTTAAAATGGAAAACCAACAAGGACATTATGGCTTCCCACATAGTGCTAGTAGTAAAGAATCCATCTGCCAATGCAGCAGACGCATGAGATGTGGGTTCAATCCCTAGGTCAGGTAGATCCCCTGGAGTAGGAAATGGTAACCTGTTCCAGTATTCTTACCAGAAAAATTCCATGGACAGAGGAGCCTGGTGGGCTACAGTCTAGGGGGTCACAAAGAGTTGAATACAACTGAGCGTAACTAACAAGGACCTACTGCATAGCACGTGCTAAGTTGCTTCAGTCATGTCATTCTGTGCCACTGCCTAGACCGTAGCCCACCAGGCTCCTCTGTCCGTGAGATTCTTCAGGCACGGGTACTGGAACGGGTTGCCATGCCATCCTCCAGGGGATCTTCCCAACTCAGGGACTGAACTGGTGTCTCCTCTGTCTCCTGCTTTGGCAGGTGGGTTCTTTACTGCTAGAGCCACCTGGGAAGCCCCTGTATAGCGTAGGGAACTCTAATCAGTGGCAGCCTGGATGGGAGGCGAGTTTGGGGGATTGATTGATGGATACCTATATATGTTAGGCTGAGTCCCTTTGCTGTCCTTCTGAAGCAATCAGAACATTGTTAATAGCTATACTCCAAAAACAAAATTAAAAATTTAATTAAAAAGAATTTTGCCCTGGGACTTTGGAGAATGACATTGTCACTTGGGTGGGGCTGTAAGAACCCTGGGGGTGGGCGTGTGGGTGTTCTGATTTACTGCGCCTTGTTACATCCCTGCTCTGTCCTGCCAACCTCACACTTGGCTCAACCCTTTTTTCCTCAGGAACAACAGTCTAGACAAAAAAACTCCTCCCTGGGCAGAAGTGCTTCCATAGAGATGCTAAGCGAATTCTTCAAGCCTCCCCTCCGTGCAGCCCTTCCCTGCAGGCCACCCGCCCCTCTTCCTCACTCTTTGCAGCTGCAGAATCACCACTACATCCCCGCTCATTGTAAGTGACCAGACTAGGCAAATAGGAAGACGGATGGTTAGTCAGGGAAATTTGGGCCACCGTGATGGGAAAGGTGCAGAGGAAAACATTATGGCCGGAGCCCCTTTGAAACATGCTGACAGTTGACAGATGAGTGTCCATAAAATGACAAAGGCTCCCTGTGTTAAGACCTCTGCCACCAGCGCTTCTCCCTGGGAAACTAACTGCCCTCAACTGTCAGTGGAAATATTATTATTTTTTTTCTGGTAATTATTGCCGTCCCTGGTTCTCTAACCATAGAATAGCCTGCACGTTGCATCTGTGGGTTTCCTGCATCCTAGTGGCAGCAGCAACCCCTGCCTCCCCATCCTTTCAACAAGAGGCAACAAGTTATCCTGGGGATTAGATGGTTACACCCCGGATAAGAAGCAGGAATCTAATCACGGTTCCAAGTGACATGTATTGGGAGAACTCTAAGATTTTTTAAAAAGCAATATTAATAATCCTTTAAAGATCCGTGACAAAGACCTGCACGTATTTACGAAGCTTGAATCTGTAGCAACAACCGATATTAAAAATGATACTGTGTACATCCTCTAAATAGCCTTGTTGATGTGACTATAGTTTCTTATTCTGTTCATTGTTTGTCTCCTCACTTTCTGCAACAGAGAAAAGGGGTGGAGAGGAAAGAAAGGGGTGGGAACTTGAGGGAGTTGGATGCTGTGACAAACTGTGGCAATTCTAAAACAGAGGGTGGGATGTTCTTTTCCGCAGGATTCCTTTATCTTGGGAATCCTCTCAGGAATTCAAAGTGGGCATTGTCTCCTCTCTGATGATACCTTTGGATTCAAGGTCTCTCTTGAGTTTTTTTTTTTTTCTTTCCTAGAGCGCTGGTGTCAGGCAGGGTTTTCGGTGAAGACAGAGGTTCCACTTGTGTACTATCTAATAGGTGGTCTCATGAGGCTAGTGAACACTTGAAATGGGGCTCATGTGACCGAAAGTGCTAGATTTTAAGTTTTATTTGACTTGGATTCATTTAAATTTGGATTTAAGTGAACTTGCCTGATGGCTCAGCGGGGAAAGAATCTGCCTTCAACACAGGAGACACAGGAGATGCAGGTTCAATCCCTGGGTTGGAAAGATCCCCTGGAGAAGGGAATGGCAACCTGCTCCAGTATTCTTGCCTGGAAAACCCCATGGACAGAGGAGCCTGGTGGGCTACAGTCCAAAAGGTCACAAAGAGTTGGACATGGCTAAGCACACAGGCACAGATCACCTAGGACTCATGCTTTTGGACAGTGCTGCTCAGTGCTGCTCTGGAGCTGCTCTTGTGTCTACCTTGGTGTCAGATTCAAGCACCACGGGTGTAAACTTCAGGGAAAGAATTTAAAATTAGACACACAGTTCAAGTACAGAATCTGGCTAGATTTAGGCAATTTAACATAAGATTAGGCAGCAAAGGAGGCTTTCCAAGAATTTCCTAGAGTCCCTCCCACATTCTGTCCACAAGGCTTTCCTTCCGAGACTAATTCTGGAATGTTCTACTTCCTCCCTGAGCTTGGACTGGAGTCTGTTTAATGCCTTTGTCTTTGAACAAGAGAGTGGTGTGTATGTGTGAAGTCGCTTTAGTTGTGTCTGACATGTTCCGACCCTATGGGCTGTAGCCCACCAGATTCCTTTGTCCATGAGGTTCTCCAGGCATGAATACTGGAGTGGATTGCTGTGCCCTCCTCCAGGGGATCTTCCAGACCCAGGGGTCAAGCCCGTGTCTCTTGTGTCTCATGCACTGGCAGGTGGGTTTTTTTTTTTTACCACTAGCGTACCTGGGAAGCCTTAACAGAGTGGCTCCTTTGCTTTTTGTGCTTCAAGCCCGTTGCCATTTGGCTTCAAATGTGAATTTCCTCTTTGTCAGCCACTTAGTCAGCATCTCCTGGGCTCTGAGCTCAAGAAATGCTGGCGCGGCTTTCCTCAGTTTCTCAGGGCTGCCTCAGCCTTTATCAGTGATGTCTGCTGGGTTCTAGTCCCCTCATCACTGATCTTCCTGGCTTTTTTCTCCGAGTCTTCCTGTCTTTGCTCTTGTGGTTTTAAATCTTCTTCAGCCTCCCTTCCTCTTTCTGTCATCTTTAGTTTTGGCTTTTTACTTGCTCTGGAATTACTGAGTCATGTCCTTCTCATGGGTAGCTTCAGAATTCAAGCTCATGTTGTTTGTGAAAGAAAACCTGCTTATCACTCTCCAAATTCCTATCATTGTTTACTCACAAATATTTATAACTTTAAGCCTTACCACTTTCATGTCACTTCATTTGCTTTCATTCATCTTTACGTTCACTTTATGTCTACCATTCTGTCTGGGAAAACATTAGAGATGGTTTTCTTTGTTTTTATTGCTGCTGTTTCATCTGCCTTCACATTCACACACACACACACACACACACACACCAGTGGTATACACTAGAATAATTCATTAAACCATAATATAAACTCAGTTGAGAGAGGCTGCTATTTTAAATAACATGTCCCAGTATTAATTTGAGAGACTTATGAATATATTTTATATTTCTCTCCACTTTACCCCCCAAAAAACTTCTTTGTTCATTATTATTAAACTATCATGACAAGGAATACAAAAGCATACAAAATCTGGAAGACTCTCGAGAGTCCCTTGGACAGCAAAGAGATCAAACCAGTCAATCTTAAAGGAAATCAACCCCTACTATTCACAGGAAGGACTGATGCTGAAGCTGAAGCTTCAATACTTTGGCCACCTGATGCAAAGAACCAACTCATTGGAAAAGACTTTGATGCTGGGGCAGGAGGAGAAGGGGATGACAGAGGATGAGATGGTTGAATGGCATCACTGACTCAAGGATATGAGTTTGAGCAAACTCTGGGAGACTGAAGTCCTTGGGGTCTCAGAGAATCGGACACGACTCAGTAACTGAACAACAGCAACAACAATTATGACAAGGAATACAAAAACATTTCATTGTTTCTACAGCACCACCTGAGTGTGAATTTTTGTCATTATCATCTCAACAGCACTCTTGGAGGACTGACTTTGAGATGATTCTTTTCTGAGCAGCATAGTGGCTACCTTCCCTGGAAGCTGCCTGCACGGCCACCAGACTGTGTCCTCAGCTCCCATTCTCTGTACAGAATTCTGTTCCTGTTATGACTGGACCTGGGGTGGGGACCCAGCCCCTGTTGGGCCAGTGACATTCTCCCTCCTAGGGATTAGGTTTGTGATAAAAACACAGGAAGTCAGTTTGAGCTCATTACATTGAGGGAAATGTAAATGTAGGAGATTTAGAGGGAAAATATACCTTCCAAGTTGACTGACAGTGTGAAAAAATAGGTCCTTGGGAAACAGAGGCCCATGTGCCTGTGTGCTAATTCATTTCAGTCATGTCTGACGCTTTGTGACCCCACGGACTGTAGCCTGCCGGGTTCCTCTGTCCGTGACGTTATCCAATCAAGAATACTGGAGTGGGCAGCCGTTTCCTTCTCCAGGGGATCTTCCCAACAAAGGGATTGAACCCTCACCCTTTACATCTTCTTCACTGGCAGGAGGGTACTTACCACTAACATCTCCTGGGAAGCCCAATGGAGAGAAGCAGAGAAAAAGTACGAAGACTGAGTCTTGGTGGCCTTCCTGGGATCTGGTTGTTTTCCTATTCTTTGACTATTCTTTGAATATGAACATAATGTTCATATGAATGGTTGTTTCTGTCACATTCAAAGAGTTCAAAATAACACAGTATAATGTTGAGAAAGTGAAAATCCTGGGCATAATCTAGTTAACTACAGGCTATTCTATGATTATGGGCTGTAACTCTTTGGTCTAGTCAGCCATTGTATAAAACCACGCTCCTGATTACATAAAGATGAAGAGGTGAGGAGAGTTGGAAGATCAACAAATTCATCACTACTTCTAGAATCACTATATACTGTACATCACATTGATGGGTCAAGCCTGGTAACTAGCAGGGAAATCACGAGATGTAACTAGCCATGCCTGTGGAACCACGAGGCACCCATATAATTGGTTGCTTTTATAGTGTCAGGGCCTAGGGAGCTCTGGGGGGAACCACCATGAAACCTACTGCCAAGTTCCCTCTTGTCAGGCCCTGTGACTCTTGTATGTGACAAACAGCAACATGGATTCCAACCAAGTTGTCTCCATCAAATATTTATTTGGAATGTAGGTACATAGGTCCAGGAGCGTCTGCCTCCATTTCTCATCAAATTTGTAGGCAGCCCTTCGGCCAACACACACTACCAGTGTGTATGGACTGCGTGTCGTGACTCATGTGGTGTGAGGGGAGCAGGGAATGAGCCCCAGAAGTGTGAAGGAGAAAATGTTTCTGATGACAGAATTCCAGTTCAACCAGCATGACTGTGTTTGTAGTGTCTCTAGCTTGAAGTGACATCTATCTCCTGGATATTGTTTTCACATTTAAGCCCAAAATCATTCTTTTATCTAATATATATTTTCACATAACCTGTTAAGGCCAAGGTCTCTGCTTCTCTGTCTAATTTAGGCTCTAGAAATGTATATTAAGGTGATTTTTCCATTGTTACTACTCATGAAAAAAGACTTTTATTTCCTCTTCTAGGGCCTAATTCAATGAGGAGCAATAAAAGGGCAGAAACAGCTATTTGTCCTTTCGTAAAGCAAAGCACACTGCAAAGGGACAGGCTCTCATTGTTTAGAGAAAGGAGAGGAGAGAGGTCTAAGCATCTTTGAAAAGGGAACAGCCACTCAGACGCTACATGGGGGGATGCTGCGGACAGATACAGAGAGGGCTGGCTCACAGAACCTGGGTCTGATTCAACTACTCACAAGTCCCTCTAATTACACCTTACGTGTTTCTTTGAACTAAACATAGAGGCTTCGTCCCTCATCTATTTTTTGAAAACATAGACTTAATAATAGCCATCCTACATTTCTTACAGAGTTGTATAAATTCAAATAAAATAAGATATGAAAGGGGACTTCCCTGGCAATTCAGTGGTTAAGACTCTGTGCGTCCACTGCGAGTGGTGTAGGTTCAATTCCTGGTTGGGGAACTAAGATCCTGCATGCCGCATGAGGTGGCCCAAACTTCAAGTAAATAATTAAGTAAATGACCAAACATGAGGTATAAAAGTACCTGGAAAAAATGAAACATGACACAACATAAGCAAGATTTTTAGTTTTTAGCAAAATTGTGTATATGTATGCTTCCCAGGTGGGGCCAGTGGTAAAGAATCCATCTGGCAATGCAGGAGACATAAAAGATGCAGATTTGACCCCTTGGTGGAGAAGATCCCCTGAAGGAGGAAATGGCAACCCCTTCCAGTATTCTTGCCCGGAAAATTTCATGGGGAGAGGAGTCTGGCAGGCTACAGTCCATGGGGCCCCAAAAATTCTGACATGACTGAGCAACTATTAAAGTATATGTTAATATATATATATTAGTCATAATTTATATAAATTATATATATATATATATTAAACTATATCAATTAAATACAATTTATTTATGTGTGTGCTTTCAAGTCCATCCAATGGTTTCTTTGACCACAACTTTGACCTCACATCTCCTTTCATAAAATACATTTCCAGACATTTTATTTTTACAAAAAGAGAATACTTTACCACAGATTCAAGATAAAGAAGGAAATTTGCAGCTAAAGGTCTATAGGGGGAAAAAAATCTAAATGAGTCCATTAACGATAACCAAAAAGTCAGTCTATAACAAATGGAAAAGGCAAGTAAACAGTCACATTTAATGAAATCTAGTTAAGGAAATAAATCACTCTCTATTTCTCTTTTCCCCAATGCCACTGTTTCATGACTAGGTTTTTGAAACTAAGCGTTTGGAGATAAAGTTAATTCTAAATGTGGTTTCTCAACTATTTAAATAGCAAGTCTTTCTCCCATGTTTACTTAAATGCAAACATGGAGCCGCATGAAGTCCAAACATTGAGGGCTTTATATACTAAGACTATGTAGTATCAGCGCAAATGAGAATCTACGTGATAAGAAACATCATGCTTATAGCCCATTCTTTTTGTTCCAAATGGAATTTCTAGAGATAAACTCCTTGAAATTAATGATTCCAAAAAATTAACTTTTTAGTATCATAATGAAAACCAAAGTTGATAATTAGCCTCTTACACCACACATTGTATGACTGAGATTCCCATTTAGGCCATTTAGTGACTTCAGAAAGTTACTTTTTAAAAAATGTTTATCAAAGATTCCACATATTTTGTTAAACAAATAAAGATTTATGGAATGTATATTATATACCAGTTGATATTCTAGGCACTTGAAATACATCTGTAAGCAAAAGGAAATATATTAAAATTTTGAAGGTAAGAGAAGGTAATAAAATGTTTTCTAATGAAATAAAATTAAATGTATTTTTTGGCTTATCTAAATAGTATTGCCTTAAAAGTAGTTAAAATAGATAATAATAACTGGTCTGTTTTCTACTCTATAAAAGTAATAATTTTTCAAAAACCGATGTTCTATTTTAACACACAACAGGAAGAAAAGATTTTTTTTGCTGCTTGTTTCATCTTGCAAAGCACACAGTGATGATCCATTAACAAAAGAGTTTTACTTTAAGAACATCCCACCATCTTGCTTTTTCTTTCTTCTGCATTTTGACATGAGTGTTAGTAGTTGGAGGTAAAAAATTAATAGAGATAATTTTGTATTGAATTTTACCTTTCCAAGAAATTTGAGCATATAAATGAAGTTGGAGGCCATGGCTGTGTGTGGCCAAAGTTAAAACATTCTTGTGAGCATTTCTCCCCCACAGGTATACAGTGAAAAGAGCCCTGGATTAAAAGATGAAGTTGTGGGCTCTGCCTTGTGCCTTGTATCAAATTTGTCTAAACTTCTGACCACATTCAATGCCCTAGATTTAAGCTTCTGTGTCTGCAAAATTAGAGCCAGATCAGATGATCTGAAAGATCACTTTTCATTGTAAAATCCTCTAATTCCCACTGGTAGAAATCATAAGACAGAGATTAATAGGTAGTTCTGGACTTGATGAATGAAGTGCTGTAAACAAATACATCATCAAATACTCTGAAAAATCACAAAGCAAGAGACAAATCTGTAACTACAAATAGTTTAAAACTGTAAGCACTATGGTGGTGGTGGTGGTTTAGTTGCTCAGTCGTGTCCAACTCTTGCGACCCTGTGGACTGGAGTCTTCCAGGCTCCTCTGCCCATGGTATTCTCCAGGCAAGAATACTGGAGTGGGTTGCCATTTCCTTCTCCAGGGGGTTTCCTGCATTGCAGGCAGATTCTTTACCAACTGAGCTATGAGAGAAGCCCATAAGAACTATGAGTTATATTTAACTCCCAAGACCACAGTCATCTGTAGGAGGAAAAGGGGATGAATACTAATATAAAATTAACAATCTCTGGAGAAGGGACTGGTTACCCACTCCAGTATTCTTGCCTGCAGAATCCCATGGACAGAGGAGACTGGCAGGCTACTCCATAGGATTGCACAGGGTCAGACACAATTGAGCAACTAACGCTTTTACTTGTTTCACTTTTGCATTTCTACCTGCACAAACTATTGAGATGTCTCACAGCCCAGTTTTTCTCTCCTCAAGGCCAGATTATGTTAAAATTTTCCAGTCACTGCCATCTATTCTGCTTTGTGCCCAGAGCCCAGATACCTATGAGAAAGTATGTCAATGGCAACCACAACTCACCTGGTCCAATGACGCTCAGCAAATGCTTATCCCCAGATCCACCAGCAACAGCTTCACGGCTTTCATGATGTCCTCATGGAGATCGGAGAGGGCTCCCTCAGGGGCTTTCGTTCTGTGCATCACTTCTTCCATTCCTTACAGTTTTCCCTTTCACTTTATTCATCCCTTCATTCAGTACTTTTCAGATTAATGGTATAATTATATGAAAAACACTTATAAATACCAGGGACACAAAGGTATCCACGGTACATTGTATGGTAGGGAAGATAGGTATGGAACACATAACTACCTGTGTTTGATAAAGTAGAATCTCTAAGACTTTGTAAGAATGTAAGATGAATTTCCTCCAAGTAAGCTTGGAAGCCATTTGAATATCACCACCCAATTGTGGAATTATATGTCTTCTCAGGGACAATAAAGGACAGTATACCAGGATCTTATGAGGTTCATCAGTAGCAAAGGCAATCACTGATGGAGTGGAAGCCAGGGACGGAAGAACATGAAGGACCAGTCCCTGAGATAGCCTCCTGGGAAGCTGAGAAGTAGTAGGGAGCTATTTTAGGAGAGATTTTCTGGAGAATAGGCAAATAGGGGCTCTAGGGGAAAATAAGGATGACTTTATTTTATATGCAAAGACTAGCAAGAACAGTAGCACTTAGGTTTTTATAGATGTGATCTTCAACAACTAATTTCTGACAATTGCTGTTAATTGGCTTTTCAGAGACCTGCCTGTAGGGAGTTCTCTTCTACGAAAATGACTTAGTTCTATAGTTTTGTACCAACCCTCCATTAAACAGACTAGTTCCAATGGAATGGTGCCAGGAAATTACTGGTTTTAATACCATCTCCTTTTGGTTGTAGCTGTCATTATAGGCCATGGTTTATGTACTTTAATTAAAATGGGGATGGTGTTCTTTAAACTTGAACCCTGAATTGGTTCATGTTCCTGGCACTATTTTTTTTTTAAGAAAGTAAATAAAACTGACATTTTCATTCTTAGTATATCTAGCCTACATTAAATCTCTAATTCAGTTCTCTGCCTAAAAACGAGATCTCATTGGCACACTAATTCTTGATATATAACAATGATTAGCACATACAGTGTTTGCAAATCACTTTAATATTTACAAAGAGTTTGCAGGTCCTCTGTCTTTTTTGTTCACTGATAGCCCACTGAAGCCCATAGGGGAAGAATTATTATTATTTCCAGTGTGAAGATGACACAATTAGGTTTAATGAAGTGAAGGGTCTTGCCTAAGGTCACAGAGATGGCAAATGGTGTTCCCATGTCTTTTGAATCTGGATTCTACTGTTTCCATTAGGTTCTTTTATTTTCTACCTAAATTTTGTTGGAGGCAGTTATTCCTTATGATATCTACAAATCTCATTCTACCAAGGTTAGGAAGGCTTGCGGGCAGACCAAGACATTCACTTTGGATCTCACATATACTCATCGGAGTGAGTGTAGAAACAGGAATAGAGCTCTGAATGAGGAGGAGCGAGTCGGTCTGGATTCTATTTATTAATATATTGTCACAAGGAGGAGACAATTTGCTTTCTTAAGAATTACTTTTCCATTTTACAAAATAAAAAATGCTTGACTAAATGATATTTAACTTTCTTCTAACTCATGTATGTAACATTCTTGTATTTGTCATCTCGGTTGCAGAACGTTAATATAATTTACCTATCTCTAAGAGCTTTACTCTGTGCTATTTACATGCATTAAATACTTTTTACCTTATTTCTACTTTCTATCTTTAAAGAAATGAAATAGGATACCTCCCATCACCTTCATATAAAACTTTGTGTTTATCTGTGTCTCAAAAGCATTCATGGCAATCTAGTTATATATGACTTAATATTCTTACATTTCTGTGATTATCAATGATTTTGTAACATATTGGATTCTATGGCACATTTATCATAATGTTTTTAATCATGTTTGCAAGAGATTTAATGAAATTTACACTCCTTGAGATATGTCTTATTAAGATCATGTGTCATCACAAGTTAGCTACCATCTAACAATAATTCCTCTGTGAAAGAGCTCCTGGGAACAAAATCACACTTTTTTTGTGATTAAAAAAGCTCACTAAAATAGCTTTATATGCATTTGAAGCAGAGTGCTTTTTCTACCCAAACTGCTACTACTTGAACTGAGTCCGTCCAAAATTTCTAGATTGAACCCCCAACCACCTCAGAACATGACTCTATTTGGAAATAGGATCTTTAAAGAAGTAGTTAAGTTATAATGGGGCTGTTAGGATAAGCCCTAATCCAATATGACTGGTGTTATAAAAAGAGGAGATTAGGACACAGGAGAAACACGTACACTGGGGAAAGATCACGTGAAGAAGCCTCAAAGGGTGGCCGTCGGCAAACCTAGGAGAGAGACCTTCAAGGATCTTGAACTTGTTGACACCTTGACCTTGGACTTCCAGCTTCCAGAAATGTGAGAAAATAAATTTTCATTGTTTAAGACACCTAGTCTGTAGTATTTTTGTTATGGAAGCCCTTGTAGACTAATATGCTGGCTTTACTCATGATTTTGTAGAGGCAGTGAAGAATTTCATTTGTGCCCCCTTGAATGAAGGTGAACCCATTGTAACTTAGAAGTGCCGTCGGGTATGTGGTGTGTATATACAATGTCACTAGACAATCCTGGTTCTTTCTTCATCCTCCTCTCTTCCACTATAGACCCAACGGCTTGTCTCCAGCTTTTCCCATCATCAAAACGAGTAAGTGACCCGAGATGGTCTTTTACACTTCCTTATTGGCAAATTAGGGGCTTCCCTCGTGGTTCAGGTGGTAAAGAATCTGCCTCCCAAGCAGGAAACTCGAGTTCAATCCCTGGGTCAGGAAGATCCCCTGGAGAAGGGAATGGCAACCCACTCCCGTACTCTTACCTGGAGACTTCCATGGACAGAGGAGCCTGGCGGGCTATAGTCCATGGGGTCACAAAGAGTTGGACACGACTGAGCTGCTAACACTTCACTTCACCTCACTGGCAGATTATAGAAGGGTTTTGTCATTCAACAAGTATTTATTGAGGTTTTCTCTACCATCTACTAAATATGACTTCGAGTCAATTCTCAGTTTCAATTTCCTTGTGAGTAAAACAGCGAGAGTAATTTATACTCTATTAGGTGGCTGAGAGGATAAAATTAAACAATGCTCTGTGAGTGCTCACTGTTACTAATGGTAGTAATACAGTGGTTTTATAATCAATTCAACTTTTACTTTCACTCAAACCGTCTCTATATACTTTATCAGAGAGTGAAAACTCTTTTCAACTAAATGAATCGTCTACTGTAATCACTCCACTAGCTTTAAAAAAGAAAGCTGATAGTGACATCAGTTTTCAGACATATCCCATCATTTTTGAAGAAAGTGTTTACACAGCAGGAGTTTGAAATGTATACAATAAGAAATAACAGAAGGAAAAATGTGAAAAGGAATGAATAGATGTCCAGGACAGTGAAGGATGTGCCGTGGAGTCTTAATTCTAAAGAGGGTTCTCACATTAATTCTAATTTAGAAACTCAGACTAAAGACTTCACAGTATGTGGAAATTTCAGGTCCACAGTCTAGGAGATCTGGGTCTCAGATAACATTCATACTGTTGACCCCAAAGATATGCATGGATCTGGGTCATACCCAGGAAAAGTAGAAAGCCTACCATAAAAGGACCCCACTGAGTTGGATTCTTCCTAACTAAAACAAAAGCACTGGAAATGAGAGACTACTAAGAAAGCTTAATATCCCTGAGAACGAGCAACCTGAATTCAGCAGAGTAAGGTCCCAGTCCTAGAAGAGTTTCAGGTTTCAGAGAATTACAATTTGGAAAATTACAAGTCTAGCACATTATGAAGAGCACCACCTGGGAAGCCCATGAACATTGAGAGAATATATTAAACTCCAAAAATTGGTAGAAAGTCTGAAGAATCTTCAAAAAGAATGATTGAGGTTGTGCAGATCTTTCTATGAGAAGGTAAGATTCCATACTGAGCTATGAATGGGGTGTTTAAGAGAAAGACAGATGGAGAAGGGGAGAGAGAGAAAGAGGAGAAGGAGCAGATGAAAAATAAGAATGTGCTCTGGTGGAAATAGGAAATAAGAAACTAGGGACCCTTCCTCTCTCCCCTCAACATATCCATCACTATCCAGAGGCAGATATACCATGAATTAGTCAAGTTTAAATTTTATGGTCCCTCTTTTGCTCAAGTCCTTTTTCAAGACCCAAAGGAGAAGACTGAACTGTCTGTTCGCATGGTCATGTTCTTATTTCTTTTTAACTTCAAAGAATTTTATTTATTCATTTGGCTGTGCCAGGTCTTAGCTATGGCATGCAGGATCTTTTAGTTCACATATGTGGAATCCAGTTCCCTGACCAGGAATCGAACTC
The DNA here is from genome assembly GCF_023091745.1 of Budorcas taxicolor. Taxonomy (NCBI): domain Eukaryota; kingdom Metazoa; phylum Chordata; class Mammalia; order Artiodactyla; family Bovidae; genus Budorcas; species Budorcas taxicolor. The sequence goes on along the minus strand of NC_068915.1, from coordinate 98,781,067 downwards.
AGGCCCCCTGCATTGGGAGTGTAGAGTCTTAGAAACAGGATCACCAGGGAGTCCAACCTAAGGTTTTTTAACCACAGTTGGTCAGGAGCACTGGCTCTTTCAACTCCACCTTCCTTTCTAGTGGCACTAGAGGGACCAGGCATATTTCAGGATCAGACTAAGAGGAAGCTGAGTTTTGGATACTTTGGGGTTGAATTCAGTGGGATATATATTTACAAAGCTCACAGTTACAGGGTCAGAGTTTATTCCATCGTATGGATATACCTCATGGCCCCAGCACCAGAAAGATGTGTTGGAGGGATAAGTTAGGATGTTAACTATGGGTAGAGCTGGATGATAGCTCTGAAGAAATTCTTCAAAATATTACAGCTCGTCTATGAAAGAAAATTGATACAGATTTTCCCAAGTTTGACAACTCTGAAGTTTTCCATGACATTACCAATAAGATGTTATGAGGCTGGAGAAATGCTTCTAAACTGCCAGTAAATTAAAGATTCTTTGACTAACTCTTCCAGAGGAAAGATTAAATTATTTTTCTATTATTTTGTACACAATGGTATTATTTGGGTTTTCAGTTAAAATACAAGACGCCTGGTTAAATTTGAATTTCAGATAAGCAACAAATAATTTTTAGTATAGGTGTTTCCAATATTGTATGGAATTCAACTTTAACTCACCACCCTGCTTTTCTATTTGCTAAAACTGGCAACCTTATTAAAAAAAAAAAATTCACGAGTATGAGAAAAGATGACCAAAGAGTATGCAGGCTAAAAATGCAGGAAAGAAAGCATTATAAGGTGTGTCAGACAATTAAGATCATTGCTATTTTTCATGATTTTGTGACATCTGTAGTACCTGCCAGCTTTGTCCCATAATAAATACATTTAGACTAAATTTATAATTAGTTCTTATAAGGCAGCCCACAGATCTGCATCTGTCCCTGTTCTTACCTCTTCCTCCAAATGATACAAAATCTCTCAGGACTCCCAGGAAGAGAATGGGAAGGACAGCCAAAAGGAATAATGAGCTAATGCTGGCCAAATACATTAAAGGGAGTAAGAAGGTGTTTTACAACTATACCAGGGAGAAGAAATATCTGAGCACATGTAGAGCCATTAACAAATAAGGAAAGAAGTGAAATTAATAATGACTCTAAAACAGCTGAGATAATGAACTCCTTTTTCAACTCTGTCTTTGGCAAGATAAATAAGGAAATGGAATTTGCAGAATTAGGAAGTAATGAAGACCTTGTAAAAATAGCTATTAATATCAGGTAGGTAAAAAAAAATGCTTAGAAAACCTGAATAAATCAAGGTGATGTGGAAATATGCATTCTGGAGTCCAGAGGTGAGCATATAATGAAGTCACTAAGCAGACTATTGTTTTCAAGAATTTTGAGATCTAAGAGAGGAAATTGAGAGCAGAGAGAGGGAAATGGGAGGCACAAATATAAATGGATTCCAGGAAAGAATTTGAAGTGTATAAAACATTATTCTAGCCACTATAAAGTACATTTGAATTATTTAATAACTCAAAGGAAACAGGCTATTTATTAAGGAAGTCCAATAAAAATATTTATTAAACTTCATAAAGTTGCAAAACCAGAGAAAAGTCAGTGATTTGTATATTTGTTAAGAAAGCTGCCAGATGATAAAATAGACATGTATGTAGTGAGTAAGTAAAAAAATGCTCAGTTGTGACCAACTCTTTGCAACTCCAAGGACTGTAGCCCACCAGGCTCCTCTGTCCATGGGATTCTCCAGGCAAGAGTACTGGAGTGGGTTGTCATTCCCTTCTGCTGACCCAAGGATCAAACCCGAGTCTTCTTCATTGCAGGTAGATTCTTTACCATCTGAGCCACCAGGGAAGCCCATGTGTATAGTATATTATACATAATGAGCATTTGTACTCAAAGTAACTCTTGATTGACTAGATGAAGAATATAGTTATTTAATTAAAATCAAAAAATAATTATAAGTAATAAACCATAAACACTAAAGTGTAAGCTGGACAGAAAACAGTGGGAGACAGTGGGAGTGGATTGCATAAGAACTATTCTAATTTCTGGCCAGATTTTTAAACTTCCTTTAAAAGATTCTCAAAAGAGAGATAAACAAGATCTATCTGTAGCTGATAACGGTTTCTCACGAGACAGATACTTCACCATAAACCTTATGAAATCACAAAGTCCAGGAACTAGCAGATACCTAATATAAGGCAGGTTAATCAATTTTACAAGGCAAAAAATGAAATCCATAGAACTACAAATCAGTGGAACTCTGGTATTAGCTAATTTATTTATTTTATAGTTGGGAAGGTTGAGATTAAACATCTTGCCCAAGGAAGCTAGAAGCAAAGCTGAAATCGGAAACGAGATCTTTCTGATTTTGTGTTTGATAATCACTTTTTATACTTTATTGTAAGCCTCATGAGGGCAGAGACCAAGTTTGTTTTAAACCACTAAACCTCAGCACCTCACCTCATCCTTGGCACACATAAACTCAACATTCACTGAATCATTTAATGAGTGTGTGTGTGTGTGCATGTGTGCACTCCATCATGTCCAACTCTTGGGACCCAATGGACTGTAACCGCGAGGCTCCCCTGTTCATGGAATTTTCCAAGCAAGAATACTAGAGTGGCTTGCCATTTCCTCCTCCAGGAGATCCTCCCGATCTAGGGATCAAATCTGTAACTCCTGCATCTCCTGCAGGGGCAGGCAGATTCTTTTATCACTGTGCCACCTGGAAACTCCCTTTAGTAAGTGTGATACTATCAATATGCATCCTTACTTTTACTAAATAATGAATTCTCTCCATTGACTCCTAATGTCCTATTAGCAAGGGGTCTTGGTGTGATTACTATTGAGGTGCCACAGGCAAATGACTACTTATTCATTCTTGAAAATGATATTAAGTTTATTAAACAACAGTACATTAAACTCCAAACACAGATATTCAAGCTTGCTCAACATTTTTGCCCTTAACAAAAAGATGTGTGGATTCATCTTTGTGACAGCTCTTTCAGGAACAGGTGGGTTTACATTCATTCAGAGAGAAAGTGATCTCTAGAGAATTAAGATTATGTATGTAAAGAACCTAGCCAAGAACACACTTCTTATAAAGCAGAAGAGTAGATGTAGAATAGGTGTCTAATTTCCTCTCTCCTCTTTGAAGTGGCAGGGGCATTCACAACCACTACAGTCAGATCACTTCTTATGCATCAAGGAGAAAACCCTAAATACCAGTAGATGGTAATGTGAATGGGGAGCATTTTAGAAAAGGTAATATAGAAAGGCTGAGAAGTCTCAGTGAAAAAAAATGGACTTAGTCTACTCTTAAGTGAAACTTCAAAACATATCAAAACCCGATTCTATTGTCAACTAACTTTGAGACATTAATGAAAGTGCATCTGTAAATGAATCAGAAACCTCTGTTCCTCAGTAATTAGTTCCACTAATTTTTAGAGAAATTAGAGAAATGCAAATAAATACAATTAATACAATGAGGTGTCACCTCATACTGGTCAGAATCACCATCATCAAAAAAATCTCCAAACAATAAATATTGGAGAGGATATGGAGAAAATAGAACCCTTCTACACTGTTGGTGGGAATGTAAATTGGTACAGCCACTATAGAGATCAGTATGGAGTTCCTCTAAAAACTAAAAATAAAACTACCTTATGACCAATCAGTTTCACAAGTGGGCATGAACCTGGAGGAAACCATAATTCAAAAAGATATATGCATCCCAATGTTCATTTCAGCACTGTTTACAATAGCCAGGACATGGAAGCAACCTAAATATCCATCAGCAGAGGAATGGATAACAAAGATGTGGCACGCATATACAGTGGATTGTTACTCAGCCATAAAAAGCAAAATAATGCCATTTGCAGTAACATGGATAGACCTGTGATGTGCTGCGCTTAGTCGCTCAGTCATGTGCGACCCTGAGACCCCATGAACTGTAGCCCACCAGGCTCCTCTGTCCATGGGGATTCTCCAGGCAAGAATACTGGAGCAGGTTGCCATGCCCTCCTCCAGAGGACATTCCCAACCCAAGGATTGAATCCAGATCTCCAGATAGACCTAGAGATTGTCATATTGAGTGAAGTCAGACAGAGAAAGATAAATATCACACTTATTGCTTATATGTGGAGTCTAAAAGAAGGGTACAAATGAATTTATTTACAAAACAGAAGTAGAGTCACAGATGTAGAAAACAAACTTACAGTTATCAGAAGATAAGGGGGAATGAAGGATAAATTGGGAGATTGGGATTGACCTGTACCTACTATTAGATAAAATAGATAACTAATAAGAACCTGCTATACAGCGCGGGAACTCTACTCAATACTCTGTAATGAACTGGTGCTCTGGGACAACCTAGAAACGTAGGATGGGGTGGGAGGTGGGAGCGAGTTTCAAGAGGGAAGGAACATATGTATACCCATGGCTGATTCATGTTGATGTATGGCAGAAACCAACACAATATTGTAAAGCAATTATCCTTCAATGAAAAATAAATTTGAAAAGTGGATTATATACGGAAAACATCTCTTTAAAAATGACTGGATATATGTGTATGTATAACTGATTCACTTTGTGTATACCTGAAACTAACACAACTTTGTAAATCAACTATACTTCAAGAAAAAATAAAATTTAAAAAAGAAGCTTCTGTTCAGAGAGGACTCTAGAATTTCTGCAGAGGAAGGGCATATGAGAAGCAGTGCTTCAAGGTGCTAGGAAAATTGCATGACAAACACCGTAATTTAGATGGTGCATCTGCGTATGGTGGCTGGACTGAAGCTCATCTGTTCTTGGAGACTGTTGCTGTTGTTTAGTTGCTAAGTCATGTCTGACTCTTTCGTGACCTCATGAACTATTGCCCACCAGGCTCCTCTGTTCATGGGATTTTCCAAGCAAGGATGCTGAGGTGGGTTGCCATTTCCTTCTCCAGGGGATCTTCCTGACCCAGGGATTGAATCAGTATTCTCTTGTCTGTCTCCCTCCCCAGGGAAGCCACACTTTGGGCTCTCACTTCCTGTGCCCTTGAAAATAACTCAAAGAGGCTAACCTTGGGCACCTTGATATATTATAGGGAGGCTATAATCAATTTTAGCCTCCCTTGTATCTCAGATGATAAAGAATCTGCCTGCAATGCAGAAGATGCGGGTTCAATCCCCGGTTTGGAAGGATCCCCTGGAGAAGGGAATGACAACGCACTCCAGTTTATCCTTGCCTGGAGAATTCCATGGACAGAGGAGCCTGGTTGGGCTAAGTTCATGGGGTCTCAAAGAGTCGGACATGACTGAGCGACCAACACTCTCACTTCAGGGAGCTGTAATCAGTTTAGCCTGGAAAAGATCTATCTTCATTATGATGAACAAATAACATGTCTCTGGGCAAGACTGCACATGGAGTAAGGTACAAGGGCAGAAGAAATGGGAGTGGTTCACCCTGATGGTACTGCCAGGGTGGGATGCAGTTCAGAGATGATCCTAAATCCAGAACAGCTAAGAAGGAATTTCAACTCTAGAAGCAGGACAGATCAAAACCCACACTTGTCTAATGCGGTCCTAAGTGCTGTCAGTTCTCAGAGACCCATCAGCGAGACACAGCTAAGGATGTTTGGGAGTCTTTTGTTTCAGTGCTGGATTAGACTGCATACTATGATCTTTTTAAAAATGAAGATTCTGAATTTCTTGATAGACAGATAGATACAAGGTCATGTTCTTTGTCATGTAGATGCAAGTAAATAGCGAAATTCAGGTTTAAATACTCTTTTTAAAATTTATTTTTAGTTGGAGTATAATTGCTTTACAATGTGTTAGCTTCTTCTCTACAACAATGTGAATGATCTATAAGTTTACATATATCTCCTCCCTTTTGAGCCTCCTTCCCACCCCTCCCAAACCCTCCACTGTAGGTCATCAGAGTATCTTGCTCAGATACGTCTCCTTCACTTGAGTATTTTTCCCCCAAAGTACTCTGGTATTCGTGTTCCTCTTGAATATCCAAGCTTTCCACTCTTGGAAATCCAGAACTGGGCCACTTTGCCTTAGTTCTCTGCATTGTATAAGAAAGAGTTGCTAGGAAGAAAGAGAGCATGTTCTCAGCTGACAGAAATTAATTATCAAAAAATGTAGAGACAGGGTTCTCAGAGAGTCACAGAGATCAAAGCTGAGATCAGACATGCTTCTAGGAAAAGCAGAGGTATAATTTCTGTTCCATCAGGGAGAAAATTTAGTCTTCACTCAGTGATTTTAACTCAAATTTGAAGTTCATCTTCTCTTAGCAAAATAAAGTTTCAATAAATCCCTTTTTGATAATAACTCAAGCAGACAAAAAAGTTTCATTCCTAAATAAAAGAGACAAAATGATGGAGTTGTTTTGGCTGTGGCATTTTAAGAAAATACACTTTAGAAAATCACCCCAAATGATGTCAGTTAGAAGGTGCAGCACTTATTAAGCTCTAACTATGTGAAAGGCACTGTGCTGAGCAAAGTGACTGCAGAGATAAATAACACATGCATGCATGCATGCTAAGTCACTTCAGTCGTTTCTGACTCTGTGCGACCCCATGGACAGCAGCCCACCAGGCTCCTCTGTCCACGGGATTTTCCAGACAAGAATATTGGAGTGGGTTCCCATTTCCTTCTCCAAAATAACACATGCTTTTGGATAAATCTAAAGACTTGTAATCAAGAGAAGGAGAGGAACATTTATAAATAACCATGATCCAAAGAAACAATAATAAGTAACTATGAATTCAGTGTAAGTCAATAGATAAGTGCCATAACAATATCTATAAAATCTTATGCTACATTTAAAGTAGTAAAAAATATTTAGAACAAAGAGCAGCATTGTTTTGCTCTATTTGGTGGTGGGTATATCATACCTGTATTATTGGGGTGAGCTCTGAGTTCCATATTTTAAGAGAAATATAGACAAACTGGAGTATCCTGAAATGAAACTGAAAGGATAGTGAGGAAACAGACAAAATACATCCTGAAGAGTAGCTTTAGGAGCTGAGAATGTTTAGCCCTGGGAAGAGTGATAAAGTGGTGCTGGTGGTGGTGGTTTAGTCCCTAAGTCGTGTTTGACTCTTTCGACCCCGTGGCTCCTCAGTCCATAGGAGGAGTGATAAAGTAGTACATGATAAATGTCTTTAAAGAACCAAAGGGCTGTGATGTGAAGAAAGTGGACTCCAGCATGCAAAGCAGGGACCAGTGCGTGGACATTAAAACAGACAGCTCTATAGCTCTGGATATTAGGAGAATCTTCTAACAATTAAAACTGTTTTTAATTGAAATGGTTGTTTCTGAAAAGTGTGAACTGCTTGCTTGTAGAAATGTTAAAGAAAAGCTGCAAGATTACTCATGGGAGTGTTGAAGAAAGGTTCCATGCAACAGTGAGGCCTGAGCTAAATGACTCTTCAAGACCCTCTGAGGTCTCTAAGAACCTTAATGCTATATTAGAGGAGTCAAAACATTAAGGAAGAATGGGCAAGAAAGATTAATGTTGACCATAAAAGTCTGGGGGACCCTGTACAGGATGTAGAAATTATGCTGAACCTTGAAGAGCAGCTAGGATCTCAGGACATAGTGATGAAGAGAAACTGCATTCCAAGTACAAGAAATAGCATAAACCATTGTAAATGTTATTATCCTTGGGAAATGGCAGGTTAAGGATCATGGAAAGAATGTGGATTATGGAGTTCGAGTGACCTGCATTCAAGACCTGGTCAACTTTCTTTTACTGACTGTGCCCTCACCCATGACTTCAGCTAAGTCTTCCACTATCCCCAGTACCATGTCCTTCTCCTAGCTCTGAATCAGTCCAAGAGGCAACCTCATGGATTTCACACACTTATTTAACTTAAGGTGTTTACAACTAAGCTGGCTGTCTTTTATTCGAAATCTTCTCCTCTTTCTAAATTCATTCTAATTTCTCAGCAAAAGTATCACTGACGACCCTAGCTGTCTGGCCAAAACACAAGAGTCAGCTTAGATTTATCCTTTTCCACACTGTTTATAACCACTGCCAATCCCCATATCCTGGCCACTTCAACTCTGAAATAGATTAAGGTTTTTCTTCATCCTTTCCAGGCTCATACCTCTGCTTTAGTTCAGAAGTCTGTTGTTTCTCACTTAAACTCCTAAGTGGTCTAACTCTAGCCCCACCACATTTTTGCCTTCAGTGTATGCTTAACCTCACAGTCGAAATGCCATATTAATAGCCAATTTTAATCCATATCTTTTCTGCTTAAATATGTCAGCAAATTCTTATCATCTTCATGATGAAATTTAAACTACTTAATAAGGCACACATTAAGTCAAATCCCTGTTGAACTGAATTCAATGAAACACTATTCTACTCTCAGCTCTAGCCTCAGTGAATTTCTTGCAGCTTCCCACTGTACCACATTTCTCCAGGTGTCTAGTCCTTAGCTCATGGAAATTTTTGCCCTTCTCAGTCACCCTCCTCACCATCAGTCAGTCATCACCGTTCACTCCTTTGTGGAGGTTCCGCTCTACTGCCCTTGGAAGTCTTCCCTGAGGGCCTTTTCCTCTTCCCTCCTCCACTTTGCTAAGAGCTCCTGTGGCACCCAGTGTATGCCTTTATCATAGCATCACCTACACTCCACTATGATTGCTTATTCTTCCATCTTCTTTATCCATCATCGAGCCCCTTGAGAGAAAGTATTGAATCTTTGGCTACTGTGTCCTGGGCACCTGGTAGCTATGTAGCTGGTACAGGTAGAAAGGATGACAATTCTTACTGGTTGTACAATCTTGAACTTAACATCTATAAACCTCACTTTAATCATCTGTGAAGCAGAAATTATACAGTGTATTTCACTGGAGTATTGTGAGAATAAATGAGAAAATAAATTATTATTATGATTGCATGCATACATGCTAAGTTGTGTCCAACTCTTTGCAACCCTATGGACTATAGACTGCCAGGCTCCTCTGTCCAAGGGATTCTCCAGGCAAGAATACTGGAGTGCCATTTCCTTCTCCAGGGGATCTTCCTGACCCAGGCATCACACCTGCGTTTCTTTCCATCTCCTGCACTGGCAGGCAGGTTCTTTACCGCTAGTGCCACCTGGGATTTTGTGGCTGGAGCACAGAGTGTGTGGAAAGATGTAGTGTGTAATGAAGTTAAAGCTAGGATAGCCAAGGGTTAGATACCAAGCTGAAGATGCTTCCTTGAAGTGCAGAGAGATGGAAATAACCCTTTTCGTTCCTGCTCTTGAAGTTCAACACCTACAACAGGAACACAACGGTTTTCATCAGAAGTGGAAATATGGTCTGATGACAGCCGACCATGGTGATAAAGTGTCAGACAAAACTAGATTTAAATCTCTTCCACTTATTAGCTGTGAAATCCGAGGCCAATTATTTAATCTCTCACTCAGATTCCTATGTAAGAGCATTAAAGTGTACTTATAAAAAGGTTGTTAAAAAGATAAAATTAAACTAGATAACATATGTAAATGTAACACACAGATCTAGTTGTAGGTACACTGTAATGGCTGTATACTGTATGCCAGATAAACGAAGTATTTACACAGATCAACACATCCTGTTATCACAGCAATCCTATGAAGTAGATTCTGTCATTATCCCAATTTAATTGTGAGGAAATGGAAGTACAGAAAGGTTAAGCATTTTGGTCAAGGTCATAGAGCCAAGGTCATACAGTCAGGGTCATAGACTTAGAAAATCTCCAACAATAAATTCTCCTTAGGAAATGCTGAATACGTGGTAACTATGGATATTACTGGTTGTGTCTCAATACTCTTTATAACCTATTTTAAGCACTGTTGGTGGGTGAATATCTTGGCAGATGCCAGCCTTCTATGTTAGACATACATTTTTCAGAGTCACATGATCACTGTGGGGAGCTTAACAAATTTCAAGAGTGTGGCTTATTATTTCATCTCTGGGAAGTAGAACAACACAATTGTGAGTGCATTTTTATCAACAATGGGCTTGTTATCAGAGAAGGCGATGGCACTCCACTCCAGTACTCTTGCCTGGGAAATTCCATGAACAGAGGAGCCTGGTAGGCTGCAGTCCATGGGGTCACTAAGAGTTGGGCACGACTGAGCAACTTTGCTTTCACTTTTCACTTTCATGCATTGGAGAAGGAAATGGCAACCCACTCCAGTGTTCTTGCCTGGAGAATCCCAGGGACGGGGGAGCCTGGTTGGCTGCCGTCTATGGGGTTGCACAGAGTCATACACGACTGAAGCGACTTAGTAGCAGCAGCAGCAGCAGCAGGGTTTGCTATTATAAAGAGCATTGAGTCATATCAGGATTGCAACCCAAAAGTAGCAAACAGCTTTACTTTCCATCTATTTTCTCCTTTTTCTTCTTTTGCTTAATAATTCTTGTGTCATTAGAATAAATTGATTTCAGCACTCCTCCAAAGTCTTTCTGAGACAAAGTAAAGCATTATTTAATTTGTACCTAAATGTTTAAAATATTGATTATTTATAAACTTTAACTTAGTAAATGACAGATGCAAATATAAACAGCTGGTAAAATAGATTTTGCATTAAAGCCCCTGATTATAATGGGTTTATGGTATTTCTATTTCTGACCCTGTTACGCTTGTGCTTTCCTTAATCAACTTAAAATGAAGTAGCAAGCCCAGTTCACAGTAAGTAAACCAAATTATGACAGGATCTAATACTTAGGGCACAAGGATGCTACACAATTAGCCAAACTCCAAGTTTGTTCAGGGGTAGGATGAAAGCCCAAGGAATAGCCTAAAGGCTAGTTTTCATTCCCACCCTTTCCCTAAACTCCAGGATTTCATTAATGCCACCTCTATAAGACTCAGTCTATCTAGATAATAGTTAGGGCCACTACAGGAAGAAAAACACCTTTGTCATTAAACTATTCAGTTTCCTAAAATGCCTATTTCATTTTGCAAAATACTGATGACAAATTCTTAAGACATTTTCATTTAACCACCATCTCAGTTCAGTTCAGTTCAGTCGCTCAGTCGTGTCCGACTCTTTGCGACCCCATGAATCGCAGCACGCCAGGCCTCCCTGTTCATCACCAACTCCCGGAGTTCACTCAGACTCACGTCCATTGAGTCCGTGATGCCATCCAGCCATCTCATTCTGGGTTGTCCCCTTCTCCTCCTGCCCCTAATCTCTTCTAGCATCAGAGTCTTTTCCAATGAGTCAACTCTTCGCATGAGGTGGCCAAAGTACTGGAGCTTCAGCTTTAGCATCATTCCTTCCAAAGAAAACCCAGGGCTGATCTCCTTCAGAATGGACTGGGTGGATCTCCTTGCAGTCCAAGGGACTCTCAAGAGTCTTCTCCAACACCACAGTTCAAACGCATCCATTCTTCGGTGCTCAGCCTTCTTCACAGTCCAACTCTTACATCCATACATGACCACAGGAAAAACCATAGCCTTGACTACATGGACCTTAGTCGGCAAAGTAATGTCTCTGCTTTTGAATATACTATTTAGGTTGGTCATAACTTTTCTTCCAAGGAGCAAGTGTCTTTTAATTTCATGGCTGCAGTCACCATCTGCAGTGATTTTGGAGCCCAAAAAAATAAAGTCTGACACTGTTTCCACTGTTTCCCCATCTATTTCCCATGAAGTGATGGGACCAGATGCCATGATCTTTGTTTTCTGAATGTTGAGCTTTAAGCCAAATTTTTCACTCTCCTCTTTCACTTTCATCAAGAGGATTTTAGTTTCTCTTCACTTTCTGCCATAAGGGTGGTGTCATCTGCATATCTGAGGTTATTGATATTTCTCCTGGCAATCTTGATTCCAATTGTGTTTCTTCCAGTCCAGCGTTTCTCATGATGTACTCTGCATAGAAGTTAAATAAGCAGGGTGACAATATACAGCCTTGACGTACTCCTTTTCCTATTTGGAACCAATCTGTTGTTCCATGTCCAGTTCTAACTGTTGCTTCCTGACCTGCATACAGATTTCTCAAGAGGCAGGTCAGGTGGTCTGGTATTCCCATCTCTTTCAGAGTTTTCCACAGTTTATTGTGATCCACACAGTCAAAGGCTTTGGCATAGTCACTAAAGCAGAAATAAATGTTTTTCTGGAACTCTCTTGCTTTTTCCATGATCCAGCAGATGTTGGCAATTTGATCTCTGGTTCCTCTGCCTTTTCTAAAACCAGCTTGAACATCAGGGAGTTCACGGTTCACGTATTGCTGAAGTCTGGCTTGGATAATTTTGAGCATTACTTTACTAACATGTGAGATGAGAGCAATTGTGCAGTAGTTTGAGCATTCTTTGGCATTGCATTTCTTTGTAATTAGAATGAAAACTGACCTTTTCCAGTCCTGTGGCCACTGCTGAGTTTTCCAAACTTGCTGGCATATAGAGTGCAGCACTTTCACAGCATCATCTTTCAGGATTTGAAACAGCTCCACTGGAATTCCATCACCTCCACTAGCTTTGTTCGTAGTGATGCTTTCTAAGGCCCACTTGACTTCACATTCCAAGATGTCTGGCTCTAGATTAGTGATCACACCATCATGATTATCTGGGTTGTGAAGATCTTTTTTGTACAGTTCTTCCATGTATTCTTGCCATCTATTGAACACTTAACTAAAACCGGACACAACATTAGGTGTGTGATACACACAGCATAGATTCTTGGAATTGGGAACTTAGTGTTGAAGAGAAGAGCTCTATGAAACAGAGCAACTGCAAAATAATACAGAATGTGCTAAAAGTATGGCACATAGGGTCTGCAAAGAGGAGGTCTGCCATGGGAGGCCTAGATTTCTGGCAGTGACAAGGACACAGATAAAGTGTATGGTGAAAAATTAATCTTGAATACAATAGGAGCTCAATAAAAATTCATTGAGTGAAGGAGTCAACAAGGGTCTTAAAATTCACGAGCTAAGGGTTTGTGATTGTATCTATTTAATCACTTTGTTGTTGTTCAGTCGCTCCATAGTTTCCAACTCTTTGTAACCCCATGGACTGCAGCACGGCAGGCTTCCTTGGCCTTCACTGTCTTCTGGAATTTGCTCAGACTCTTGTCCATTGAGTCAACAATGCCATCCAACCATCTCATCCTGTGTCATCCCCTTTTTTTCCTGCCCTCAGTCTTTCCCAACATCAAGGTCTTTTCCAATGAGTTGGCTCTTCACATCAGGTGGCCAAAGGCCAAGGATTGGAGCTTCAACATCAGTCCTTCCAATAAATATTCAGGCAATGGACATGAGTTTGAGTAGACTCCGAGATTGGTGACGGACAGGGAGGTCTGGCATGCTGTAGTCCATGGGGTCGCAATGAGTCAGACACAACTGAGCAACTGAACTGAACTGAACTGATTTCCTTTAGGATTGACTAGTTTGATCCTCTTGCTGTCCAAGGGACTCTCAAGAGTCTTCTCCAACACCGCAGTTCAAAAGCATCAACTTTTTGGCACTCAGCCTTCTTTATGGTCCAACTCTCAAATCTGTAAATGACTACTGGAAAAACCATAGCTTTGACTATACGGACCTTTGTTGGCAAAGTGATGTCTCTGCTTTTTAATATACTGTCTAGGTTTGTTATAGCTTTTCTTCCAGGGAGCAAGTGTCCTTTAATTTCATGGCTGCAGTCACTGTCCATGGTGATTTTGGAGCCCAAGAAAATAAAATCTGCCACTGTTTCCATTTTTTTCTCATCTATTTGCCTTGAAGTGATGGGACTGGATGCCATGATCATCATTCTTTGAATACTGAGTTTTAAGTCAGCTTTTTCACTTTCCTCTTTCATCCTCATTGAGAGGTTCTTTAGTGTCTCTTTGCTTTCTGCCATTGAAAGGTATAATCTGCATATCTGAGTTTATCAATATTTCTCTCTGAAATCTTGATTCCAGCTTGTGATTCATCCAGCCCAGCATTTCACATGATGTTATCTGCATAGGCATTAAATAATCAGGGTGACAGTATACAGCCTTGACGTACTTCTTTCCCAATTTTGAACCAGTCTGTTGTTCTATGTCCAGTTCTTTGACCTTCTGACCTGCACACAGGTTTTTTAGGAGGCAGGTAAGATGGTGTGGTATTCCCATCTCTTTAAGAGCTTTGCATGTAGGAATTATACAGTCCACATTCATTGACTGAATGGTGTCTGAAGGAATTGGTGAGAAGAAGGGAAACTAGATTTTATGTAGGTGCTTACTAAGTATTACTAAGTAATATGATGGCAGGTGGCACAGATCATACAGTGAAAAGTACACAGACTTTGAAATCAGAGATACCTGAATTCAAATTTTGATCTTGACTCTTACTAGCTACCTAACCAATTTATGAATATTGCTTTCCCTATTTGAATCTCAATTTTCCCAAATACCCACCTCTCATTGGTCAAAATTAAGGATATATCATATAAAATATTTAGTACAATACACACATAGAACAACTGACCTCTCCCCCCCACCACCACACACACACACACATCATACACAGGTCTAATCATAAGTTTCCAGAAACTTCCTTTCTTTACACAATGTTCCTAAGCAACATATGAGACAATCTTGTAAGTAGCTTTTCCCTTAACCAACCAGGAAACTTGGAAAATTCCAGCAGAATTTCATGAACTCCTTGGGAATTATAAAGGATTTCTTTTTATGAGATTTTCACATTTTTTCATATCAAAAAGATCTTTTTTTCAGTCATTATCATGTTAGTCTAAGAGAAACAAAATCAAAAAAGAAAGAAGGAAAGAATACACAAAGAGAGACCAAGTTTGCTGATAATCTCGTTAAGTCCATTCCCTTGAAATCTTTATATCCAGCTTGTGCTTATTTTCCCATCAATGACATCAAGGACCAGTTCCCAGACTGTATGGAATATTTCAAGAAGACGTGCCATTCTGACCTCTGAATGAATTTCAAGAAGACGTGCCATTCTGACCTCTAGGCTGACTTTTACAATTCATAGGCTAGCTCAGGGGAAAGCAGCCTTTGTTCCCCTCAGCTAGGGGGAACTTTTTGAGAAGTGCTTATTGGAGACTGTGCATACGTTGTCATTTCTGCCCACCCACTGTCTGTCCAAGACAAGGTAGTTCCTCATGGTCTCTTCTGACTCACATGAGCGGTGCTTAAGGTTTAGTTTATTTCTTTAAAAAAGTCCAGATCCCCTCATAATGACTTTTCAGGGGGTCGTCCCCATCTCCTAACTGTCAAAGGAGCACCATGCCAAGATCAAAGCAGCTGTGGAGATGGAAGAGAAATATTAGGATAGCCAAAATTAAAAGAAAAAAAAAAAAAGCAAAGAAAAGGAACAAAGGACAGAAGAGTGGAGAGTGAAATGGGATTACAGTGTTGCTTTTAGGCCTCCCCTTCTGCCTGTCTGTGTCGATTAAACCTTCACAGACCTGCATCTTATATACCTAAGATCTATGAGCAACGCAGGCTCCAGGGCATGCTACACTTATATTCTCAAAGAGAGGACAGTAAACTTTCAGGGTTTACTTTCAGGGGCTCAGCCACAACCACCATCTCTGGGCTCTGAATACACATTTCACACTGGGTTCTGTTTGGCCACTGCCTGGCTGTGCTGGTAGCTCAGTGGGGAATGCCATGTCTGTTTTCCAAAGGAATTCAACAAATTAACTCAGAACAAAGTTACTTGGACATGACATAGATTCACACACACTGTGTCATGCCAACGAGAAGTTTGTCAGCTTGCTGTTTTCACATATATGAAAAGAAAATTCCCAGGAACCACCAGATGGATGGAAGTACAACTATGTTTAGAAAAGCAGGCAGGAGAGGGAACAGGGCAGCACCATAGGCCAAGATGAAAATCCCTAGAAATACCTCCAGCGACCGGATCATGAAAGCAGAAATTCGTGATTAAAAAAAAAAAAATCAGAAAGATTATTTTATTTAAGTCCTAGCAGATTAGAGTAATATCTATACACAGAGGTAGTTGCTGTGATTTAAAACCAAACAGTGAAAAAGAAGTGACTGAACAGCTTGCATGCCTCTGGGGTTTCTGTCTAGTATTTTATATACACAATTTCATTTTAATTCATAAATCTTTCAGCAAAATACATGCAAACTCAGAAAGATAATGGGGGAAACTGAAGCTCAAAAAGAAGTTAAAATAGTTACATAGGAAAAGTCACCAATTGTATGATTCCATTTATACGAAATATCCAGAATTAGGTAAATCCATAGAGATGGGAGGCAGATTAGTGGTTCCTAGGGGCTGGGAGGAAGGAGAAATAGGACTAATGGCTTAATGGGTATAGGTTTATTTTGGGGGTGGTGAAATGTTTTGAAACTAGATAGAGGTAAATGGTTGCACAACGTTGTGAAAATACTAAATGCCCCTGAGCTGTATACTTTATTACAGTAAATTTTATGCTCTGTTAACTTTGCCCCAATGGGGGGAAAATATTGGGTTATACCACTACTAAGTAGTACAGCATGGATTAGTAATCAGGTTTGGCTACATCATCGAAAAAGCAAGACAGTTCAAGAAAAACATCTATTTCTGCTTTATTGACAATGCCAAAGCCTTTGACTGTGTGGATCACAATAAACTGTGGAAAATTCTGAAAGAGATGGGAATACCAGACCACCTGACCTGCCTCTTGAGAAACCTATATGCAGGTCAGGAAGCAACAGTTAGAACTGAACAACAGACTGGTTCCAAATAGGAAAAGGAGTATGTCAAGGCTGTATATTGTCACCTTGCTTATTTAACTTATATGCAGAGTACATCATGAGAAACACTGGGCTGGAAGAAGAACAAGCTAGAATCAAGATTGCTGGGAGAAACATCAATAACCTCAGATATGCAGATGACACCACCCTTATGGCAGAAAGTGAAGAACTAAGGAGCCTCTTGATGAAAGTGAAGAAGAGAGTGAAAAAGTTGGCTTAAAGCTCAACATTCAGAAAACAAAGATCATGGCATCTGGTCCCATCACTTCATGGGAAATAGATGGGGAAACAGTGGAAACAATGGCTGACTTTATTTTTTGGGTTCCAAAATCACTGCAGATGGTGATTTCAGCCATGAAATTAAAAGACGCTTGCTCCTTGGAAGAAAAGTTATGACTGACCTAGACAGCATATTAAAAAGCAGAGACATTACTTTGCCAACAACGGTCCATCTAGTCAAGGCTATGGTTTTTCCAGTGGTCATGTATGGATGTGAGAGTTGGACTATAAAGAAAGCTGAGTGTAGAAGAACTGATGCTTTTGAACTGTGGTGTTGGAGAAGACTCTTGAGAGTCCCTTGGACTGCAAGGAGATCCAACCAGTCCATCCTAAAGGAAATCAGTTCTGAGTGTTCATTGGAAGGACTGATGTTGAAGCTGAAACTCCAATATTTTGGCCACCTGATGCGAAGAGCTGATTCATTTGAAAAGACCCTGATGTTGGGAAAGATTGAAGGCAGGAGGGAAAGGGGATAACACAGGATGAGATGGTTGGGTGGCATCACCGACTCAATGGAAGTGAGTTTGGGTAAACTCTGGGAGTTGGTGATGGACAGGGAGGCTTGGCAAGCTGCAATTCATGGGGTCACAAAGAGTCAGACACACTGAGCAACTGAACTGAACTGAACTGACATCAGGTCCATAACAAAGATGAATAGTTTGTAAATTTATTAGTGGTTCATAAACAAAACTAACTATTTACAAACATACAATGGTCTCTTTTTAACACTGGCCCTTGGAACATGCTACTTCTTCCTTATGCTTTTTCCTCAGTTCACCAGCCCCAAATTATTGCCTGATTAACTTCTCACTTTTCAGAATTCTTGCTTCATCATGATGGCCGTAACCAGATGCTTGAATATACTTTTACTTATTAAGCTGTATTTCAGCCCTGAATTATTTGTGAGAGAAAACAACTTTCACTATGATAGTTAAATACAAAAATAGTGTTAGTGAAGGACTTCTGTCAAAGAAAGGCAAAGTTCAATGTCTTGGTTAGTTTAAATCAAGAACCAGGGCAGAGATGTTCATAATGAGTATTTCTGGCTGGTGGAAACCATTTTCACATGCTTTTGTATGTTTATTTTTATTTTCCAAATTAAAAAAAATTTCTTAAAGTCTTAGTTTGCTAAATTTGTAGTATACAGATATTCTTTGATTTTGTCACTAACCCCCATCCTCATTGTCCTTTAATTATTATTCTAAACTGCCATGGTCAAACACATAACAGAAAAAACTACTATTTTGCTTTACTGGACTTCTCTAGTACTAGCACTTCAATAATATTCATATTGGCTTTTTTACCTTCAAAGTGAGACTGTTTAATTCATTAACCTTGAGCTCATATAAAAATGTCTTATTTTCAGCCACTTCATGAATTTAAGTCTTTGTGAACTGGACTGAGCTTTAACTATTACTTACAAATTGTCTGTGTGGATAAGTATATCACAAAAGCTCATGCTTTTCATGTAGAAACAAAAACTGAATACAAACCCTCTCAAGGTGGGAACCACCAGTCTCTTCTCTCGAGGAGCCATCAGTGTTAATTCACTTTATCCATGCCAAGTTGTTGACAGTTGGTTGTTGTTGTTCAGTCAGTAAGTTGTGTCCGACCTTTTGTGACTCCCATGGACTGCAGCACGCCAAGCTTCCCTGTCCTTCCCCACGTTCTGCAGCTTGCTCAAACTCATGTCCATTGAGTCAATGATGCTCTCCAACTATTTCAGCCTATGTCATCCCCTTCTCCTGCGTTCAACCTTTCCCAACATCAGGGTCTTTTTCCAGTGAATTGGCTGTTTGCATCAGGGGGCCAAATTATTAGAGCTTCAGCATCAGTCCTTCCAATGAATATTCGGGTTGATTTCCTTTAGGATTGACTGGTTTGATCTTCTTGCTGTCTAAGGGACTCTCAAGAGCCTTCTCCAGAACCACAGTTCAAAAGCATCAGTTCTTCAGTGTTCAGTTTTCTTTATGGTCCAGCTCTCACAGTCATACATGACTAGTGGAAAAACCATAGCTTTGACTATATGGGCCTTTGTTGGTAAAGCAGTATCTGTGCTTTTTAATACACTATGTTTATCATAGCTTTTCTTCCAAGGAGTGAGAGTCTTTTAAATTCATGATTGCAGTCACCATAGGCAGTGATTTTGGAGCCCAAGCCAGTGGTAGGCATTATTTTCTGCATGTTCTGGATGGGGAAACCAAGGTCAGAGGGATTAAACAATGTACTGAAGCCTCCCAGCTAATCATTGCCAAGTTGAACTCTCAATCAGGCAGAAGTGCTGATTTCCGATGAAAAATTTAAAACACAGCCAATGTAAGGAAGTGACATTTCTTTTGTTTTCAAGGACAGTACCTTCCACACCTTAAGTCCAGCTTAGTTCCTGGATTGCTGATAGTTGGCCACTTTCCAGGCATCATCTTAGTTGAGTCCAGTAAACTTCACTGATCCTGCAGAATACTGAACTGCTAAAGGCCAGGAGAAAGCTGAGCACCGAAGAATTGATACTTTTGAACTGTGGTGTTGGAGAAGACTCTTGAGAGTCCCTTGGGCTGCAAGGAGATCCAACCAGTCCATTTTAAAAGAGATCAGCCCTGGGTGTTCTTTGGAAGGAATGATGCTAAAGCTGAAACTCCAGTACTTTGGCCACCTCATGTGAAGAGTTGATTCATTGAAAAAGACTCTGATGCTGGGAAGGATTGGGGGCAGAAGGAGGAGGGGACGATAGAGGATGAGATGGCTGGATGGCATCACCGACTTGATGGACATGAGTTTGAGTGAACTCCGGGAGTTGGTGATGGACAGGGAGGCCTGGCATGCTGCGATTCATGGGGTTGCAAAGAGTCAGACACGACTGAGCAACTGAACTGAACTCGATTGAACTGAACTGAACTCAGCTGAAAGGCCAGGAATGGTTTTCCATGAAGTAAGCATGGTGATAAGTTACAGATAACCTGACTAGACATTGTCAGTGACATTGGATTATTCTTGCGGACACTGTGGCCACAGTTAATACTCTGCATAAATAAAAATTTAATTTATGACAATAAACCTTTAAATGAAAAAGCAGTATGTTTTTGTTTGACTTAATTTGAAGCCTACTAAAATTGTTCTCTATTTCTACAAGGAGTGGATAGCAAGAATGTTCAAGGGGCTCAGCCTATTTTTTAAGCTGTCATTAGAAATGATTAATATTTAAGAGAAATCAATAAAAATTGAATTTGAAAAAAAGTCAATATTTAAGCAAAAGCATTACAAATCACATGACTAGCATTGACACCCTTCATATATTAAAAAGGTTTGTTTTCCTGTGGCATGTGGATAATGCTACAGCTGTATGAAGCAAAATTTCAAAGCAGTGATGTATTGGTTTGAGCCATAGGGGTAAATCATTTTGAAAATCAACCTCAGTCCTTTAAGACAAAGAAAAACATTGGAGTAAATGCCAGCAAATATTAAATCTCACTGTCAAATATATATTAATGTAAGTATATATGGATTTGTATACATATCTATTTCCAGCAATCTTTCTTCCACCCCTTCTTGCTTGAACAGTAGCTATGTCAAAAAAGCAGACATGGCTATTTAAAATGGTAAACATAGTTGAGTTTCAGTTGAGTTGTGACAGATCAAAAGAATAACAAAATCCCTAAATTCAGAAACCATGCTACAATCCCAATCCCACAGGATTTCCCAAATAAACAAATTGTCTTTGTATATCCCCAAAGCACTGTATGATTTTCTATCCTGGCGACCTAGACCAGACCACGAATGAGCTTCGCTATCTCTTTTTGTCCCTTCAAGCATTATTATTCCCGAACTGAACATTTCTCTGGTTCCTACTTGACTTTTCAAGAGCAGCCTGTGTGTGTGCTCCGTACTTCAGTCATGCCTGACTCTGCGATCCCATGGACCATATCCTGTCAGGCAAGAGATTCTCCAGGCAAGAATACTGGGGTGGGTTGCCATGTCTTCCTCCAGGAGATCTTTCCAACCCAGGGATCAAACTCTCATCTGCCTGCGTCTCCTGCATTGCAGGTGGATTCTTTACCCATGGAGCCACCTGGGAAGTCCCAATGAGCCTAGTCTCATTCAAAGAGAGATGCTCCCCTAGCCATGTCCCACTGTGCTACATGCGTCCCAAGAAAAGCAACAAAAGAGAATATTTGCCTAAACTTTCATCTATTTAAATGATTTACTGAAAGGCCCATTTAAAGATTACTTATATCCTTTTGGGCTTCCCTGGTAGTCCAGCTGGTAAAGAATCCACCTGCAATGCGGGAGATCTGGCACACATAGCTAGCTATGTCCCACTGTGCTAGCTACATGTGTCCCACGAAAAACAATAAAAGAGTATCTTTGCCTAAACTTTCATCTATTTTAATTCTTTTACTGAAAGCCCATGTAAAATTACTCTTATCCTTTCACTCAGTTACTTTTCTAACCTTATAGCATTCCGTATTTGCTCACATTCACTTTGCTTTAGCCAAAATGGCCTTGACTTACAAAGAAACAGTCCTCTGCAGCTTGCTCAAAGGCTGACATCTACCTTCTCTGTGACACATGGTCCTAGCTCAAAGGTCTACTGAGAGGATTAGAAACCCAGATTCCTCAAGCATTAGTAATACACAGGTTTTACCATTCCTGATGGATATTTCTACTAATTAAATGTTATCTCTGTGTATATCTCTGTGTATACATAGCAAACAAATGTGCTATGCCAAGTCATGCTAAGTTGCTTCAGTCATGTCTGACTCTTTGCGATCCTATGGACTCTAGCCCATCAGGCTCCTCTGTCCATGGGATTCTCTAGGCAAGAATACTGGAGTGGGTTGCCATGCCCTCCTCGAGGGGATCTTCCTGACTCAGGGTCTGAACAGGCATCTCTTATATCTACTGCATTGGCAGGTGGGTTCTTTACCACTAGTGCCACCTGAGAAGCCCCCACAAGTGTGCTAGGCCATGATCAAAATAGAAATATACGCTTAATTTAAATAAAATAAAAAGTTAATTCTAATATGATAAAGATTTTACTCTAATTGAATAGGTATGCAGGAAGAAAAAACAGGATATGAGCACATTTTAGCATTACAAATAAAGTTATCATTGTTTAGTGTTCCTTTAAGATGCGTTCTAGAAAAGGGGATTAACATTTGCTAACTTTTATTTAGCTTCCAGACAAATAAACCCTAAATATCACACATAGATAGGTTAAACTAATTTCTTTTAGTCAGAAATTAATCTTGGAACCAAATGGCTCATAGAATAGACCAGTTTTCAAAGAATTTGTATAATCTGCTTAATGTATACTGCAACAAAATGTAAAACTGGTTGAATCCTTTGTCGGTAATAACACGATCGATGTCTATCTACTGAAATATCATTGAATCAACCCTGCTTAGAATCTGCCTTCCAAGCAAGAGACATGGATTCAATCCCTGGGTCAGGGAGATCCCCTGGAGAAGGAAATGGCAACCACTCCAGTATTCTTGCCTGAGAAATCCCATGGACAGATGAGCCTGGGGGGCTACAGTCTATGGCGTTGCAGAGTTGGACATGACTTAACAACTAAACAACAACAGTTTACTGAAAAAAGGTGTGAACTGGGATTCTTAGCCTTAAAACAAAAGCCACCAAGTCTGAGCATTCAATTCAGGAAGACTGCATATGAAATTGTGGGAGGCCAAGGACACTATCCAGCCAGCAAAATCAGACAGGTCAAATATTTCTTTTGGATACGACAGTTTCTTTTCAGTTCATCTCAGACTTAAATAAAATTTATTTCTATAATGTTCTAGTTCCATGTACGCTATGTTACCACTATGTGAGTTCACTCGTTAAAGCATTAGTTAATTCATGCAATCATTAAACATATTCAGGGCCTAATATGTGTCCTAATTAAGAAGACACATATTTATATTTAAACAGGTAACTATTAATAGAATGCAATGAGTAAAATAACAGAAAAATCACAAGATATTTTGGGAACATAGGGAAGAGGTTTTTAATTCCCTGAATGGAGATGCCAGAGAAGTCTTCTAAAGGGGAGACAGATGATAATAGTTTTAAAGTGAAAGAAAGTGGAAATCGCTCAGTCGTGTCTGACTCTTTGCAACCCCATGAACTATATAGTCCATGGAATTCTCCAGTCCAGAATACTGGAGTGGGTAGCTCCAGGGGAGCTTCCTTTCTCCAAGGGATCTTCCCAACCCAGGAATCAAACCAGGGTCTCCTGCATTGCAGGCAGACTCTTTACCAATTGAGCTTTCAGTGGGTTTTAAAGGCTGGCACTGAAGAAGGAGCAGATACAGCATTACAGAAGCATAGATGTGACACTGCCAACTGTGTATGCTCGAGCAGTTCTCGAGTGCCTTTCACGTCTCTTCTTTTCATAGCCATTTGTAAGATGTCCTCAGACAACCATTTTGTCTTTTTGCATTTCTTTTTCTTGGGGATGGTCTTGATCACTGTCTCTTGTACAGTGTCACAAACCTCCGTGCATAGTTCATCAGGCACTCTATCAGATCTAGTCCCTTAAATCTACTTGCCACTTCCACTTTATAATCATAAGGGATTTGATTTAGGTCATACCTGGATGGTCTAGTGGTTTTCCCTCCTTTCTTCAACTTAAGTCTGAATTTGGCAATAAAGAGTCCACGATCTAAGCCACAGTCAGCTCCTGGTCTTGTTTTTGCTGATGGTATAGAGCTTCTCCATCTTTGGCTGCAAAGAATATAATCAATCTGATTTCGGTGTTGACCATCTGGTGATGTCTATGTGTAGAGTCTTCTCTTATATTGTTGGAAGAGGGTGTTTGCTATTATCAGTGTGTTCTCTTGGCAAAACTCTGTTAGCTTTTGACTTGCTTCGTTTGGTACTCCAAGGCCAAATTTGCTTGTTACTCCAGGCATCTCTTGACTTCCTACTTTTGCATTCTGGTTCCCTATAATGAAAAGGACATCTTTTGGGGGTGTTAGTTGTAGAAGGTCTTGTAGGTCTTCATAGAACCATTCTACTTCAGCTTCTTCAGCATTTCTATTTGGGGCATAGACTAGGATTACTGTGATGTTTAATGGTTTGCCTTGGAAACCAACAGAGATCATTCTGTCGTTTTTGAGATTGCATCCAAGTACTGCATTTTGGACTCTTTTGTTGACTATGATAGCTACTCTATTTTTCTAAGGGATTCTTGCCCACAGTAATAGATATAATGGACATCTCAGTTAAATTCACCCATTCCAGTCCATTTTAGTTCGCTGATTCCTAAAATGTCAATGTTCACTCTTGTCATCTCCTGTTTGACCACTTCCATTTTGCCTTGATTCATGGACTAGGTTCATATGCAATATTGCGCTTTACAGCATCAAACTTTACTTCCATCACCAGTCACCACAACTGGGTGTGCTTTGGCTCCATCTCTTCATTCTTTCTGGAGTTATTTCTCCACTGATCTCCAGTAGCATATTGAGCACCTACTGACCTGGGGAGTTCATCTTTCAGTGTCCTATCTTTTTGCCATTTCATACTGTTCATGGGGTTCTCAAGGCAAGAATACTGGAGTGGTTTTCCATTCCCTTCTCCAGTGGACCATGTTTTGTCAGAACTCTCCACTCTTGGATGGCCCTGCAGAGCATGGCTCATAGTTTCATTGAGTTAGGCAAGGCTGTGGTCCATGTGATCAGATTGGTCAGTTTACTGTGATTGTGGTTTTCATCCTGTCTGCCCTCTGATGGAGAAGGATAAGAGGCTTATGCAAGCTTCCTGATGGGAGAGACTGACTGAGGGGGAAACTGGGTCTCCTTCTGATGGGTGGGGCCATGCTCAGTAAATCTTTAATCCAATTTTCTTTTGAAGGTAGGGCTGTGTTCCCTCCCTGTTATTTGACCTGAGGCCAAACTATGGTGGAGGTAATGAAGATAACGGTGACCTCCTTCCAAAGGTCCCATGCACACACTGCCGCACTCAGTGCCCACAACCCTGCAGCAGGCCACCGCCGACCCACGCCTCCACTGAGACTCTTGGACACTCATGGGCAAGTCTGAGTCAGTCTCTTATGGGGTCACTGCTCCTTTCTCCTGGGTCCTAGTGTGCACAAGGTTCTGTTTGTGCCCTCCAGGAGTCTGTTTCCCCAGTCCTGTGAAAGTTCTGGTTGCTCTATGGTGGGGTTAATGGAGACCTCCTCCAAGAGGGCTTATGCCACACCCAGGTCTGCTGCACCCAGAGCCCATGCCACTGCAACAGTCCACTGCTGACCGGTACCTCCTCATGAGACAGTCAAACACAGTTCTGTCCAGTCTCTGTGGGGTCTCTTGGTCCTGGTGCACACAAGGTACGTTTGAGCCCTCTGAGCATCTCTGGTAGGTATGGGGTTTGATTCTAAGCACAGCTGCTGCTCCAGCACCGTGCAGCTGCCACTCCGGTGTCACCACTCCACTGAACTCAGAATCATGCTTTTCTTTTCTTATTGAGGCCACATATGATTCTTTCCTGAGTGATGAAAACCAATCTCCATCTCTTTATCAGATGGCCAGCAAGGACAGTTCTCTTATCCGCAGATTGGTCTGGTTGTTGCTGCATTTTGAGTTGGGTGAAACATTTTTTCTCTGATGACAGGGAAGGGGAGCAGTTCCTCTGGAACTTGAAAGCAGAGATAGTACAGAAATGTATGTTTGTGGCCTTTACTGAAAAGATTTCTACCACAGAGAAAACATTTGAAACATTTGATGTAAATTTCTTGACCAGAACCAGAGTTTCATCTGCAAATATGCATAAAACAGATGGTGATGAGGCAAGCTTCATCACCTTCAGCTCAGGAAGAGTTTTTATTTAACATTGGATTCCCTGGTGGCTCAGTGGTAAAGAATCCATCTGCCAATTGAGGAGATGCAGTTTCAACCCCTGGGTGGGAAAGATCCTTTGGAGAAGGACATGACAACTCATTCCAGTATTCCTGCCTGGAAAATTCCATGGACAGAGGGGCCTAGTCGGCTACATCCATGGGGTGGCAAAGAGTCAGACAAAATTTAGTGACTAAACAATAAAAACAAAGTATGGATTATGGTAATAAAGTGGGATATTGTTTTAAATGAGGTAGACACCACACCACACTCTTTCCATGGAAGTCCCTTGATTACAAACCAAAAGAGGATAATCCCTGGTTTTTAGCACTTTTTTAAGAGACTTAATCCTTCCCAATACCAAGACGATTTTTACTTTAGTTGAGTGTAGCTTCAAATTTTTGAAAGTTCACTTCCTGGATGGCATTGTGGAAAAATAAGACACTATCCATCAAACTCTTCCTTAGAGTTTATGTCAATAAATATTTACATTAAAAAAAAAAAACAGGTTTCTAACTGGAGTTCCTGAATATGTCACTCAAATAGAGAAACAGAATTCACAATGAAACATAGGTTCAGGGAGAAGGTGTACTTTTCAATTAGTTTGAATTTCAAATAATACGAGTTACATATAGAGTAACTCATACTGGAAAGATATCAAAGAATCTTACATGGTGACTACTGGAACTTGGAATAGAAAGTCTGGGTTAAAGATACAACTGTAGAAATAATAAATATTATAACAGTAGGTTTGGGCTTCCCTGGTGGCTCAGACAGTAAAGAATCTGCCTGCAATGTGGGTGACCTGGGTTCAACCTCTGGGTTGGGAAGATCCTCTGGAGGAGGGGATGGTAACCCATTCTAGTATTCTTGCCTGGAGAATCCCCATGGACAGAGGAGAGTGGTCAGCTACAGTCCATGGGTTCGCGAAGAGTTGGACACAACTGAGCGACTAAGAACAACAAATAGAAGTAGTTTAGGACTTCTTGGTGGTACGGTGGATAAGAATCTACCTGCCAGTACAGGGGACACAGATTCAATCCCTGGTCTGGGAAGATTCCACATGCCATGGGCAACTAAACCTTCCAAGCCAGAAGAACCGAGGCCTGTGTACCTAGAGCCTGTGGTCCACAACAAGAGAAGCCATTGTGGTGGGAACCCTGTGCACAGCAATGAAAAGTGAGCCCCTGCTCACATCAACTATAGAAAGCCCATGCACAACAACAAAGACCCAGTGTAACAACTAGGGCCAATTAACTCATCCAACCAACTAATAAGCTAGGGCCAATCCTCTACCTCACTTTAACAATGAAAATACAGTTTTCAGACACAGCCACCAGAAACTGTAATTTTATGTGACCTTTCAGAAAACTTCTCGGGTTCTGGAAGACATCAAGGACATCTCCCTTTCTTTTCCCTTCTGATAAGAATATTTTAGTGAGTGCTTTTCAAATTGTGTATCATGATTTGTTAGTGTAAACTTAGTTGATTTTTTACATATTTATTTTGAACCAATAAGAGAGAACAAAATAGACTGGAATAGAAGAGACTAGAAAACAGCATGTGTCTCATAGTATTTGTGTGTGTGTGGATAAAATTAAACAAAATTAAAGACTATTTAATCTTACTTGTATGAAACTCAAATTATTATAAAATATATTTTCTCTTTTCTTCCTTTCAGTTATAGTCCATTCTATTTGCACGTGTGTCTGTGTATGAATTATTGGCTTGCAGTATGTGGGTTGCAGTCAAAAACATTTGAAACCCTTAATCCAAACTGAGAAAAATTAAAAGTGGTCTCTTTAAGACAAGAGAAAAAAGAGAAAATGGAGTACTCTAAAAATAAAAAAGTTAAAAGCTAAATTAACAGTTGACTCACATTTGTATTTAGGGAAATGGCTAGAATTAAGACAGAGGCAAACAAGTCATGAATTCCCAGGTGGTACAGTGGTAAAGAATCTGTCTGCCAGTGCAGGAGACACAGGAGACACGGGTTCAATCCCTGGGTCAGGAAGATCCCCTGGAGGAGGAAATGGCAGCCCACTCCAGTATTATTGCTCAGAAAATTCCATGGATAGAGGAGCCTGGTGGGCTACAGTCCATGAGGTCACAAAGAGTCAGACACAACTGAGCACATAGGCATCGTCAAACAAGCCAGGGGTTAAGAGAAGAACCAGGAACTACAGAAAGGTAAAATAAAGAATGATACGCCAATGTACACAGAACTTGGCTTGAAATAAGTTTGTTTCAATAAAAAGGTAGATGAGGTCAATCAAGAATATTCTAAGAGAGGGAAAAGGTGTTAAAGATGAAAGAAGAGAAGTACATCCAAAAATATATTGGTGAAGCTAAAAGTGTCCACAAAGCAGTCTGAGAAGTAACAGAGCGGTACAAGGAGAGTCAGAAGGGTGGGTTGTCATTAGAGACAGGAATGGCAAACAGTTTCAACATTCCCCCAAATTCTACAAAATTCCCACCCCCAAAATCTCTTAGGAGAGGATGCCACAAAACTTCAAGAAAATGTCTATTTGCATTCCTCTTCCCTTGTAAAGCCTCCCTTTGATCTCCATTTTATACTTTACACTGAGATAAATTAAAATTAATTTTAAAATTCAAACTTTGTGATTCTGAGGACAAACAAACATTATAAAACCAAGATGATGAATCATGTATAAGGTATGGGTTTTCTTATGAACATTAAGGACTTGAAAGCAATCATCTTTTGTGTAGAAACTTCTTATATCAGAGTATTTGATTCAGTGTTGGGTAACAGAAAAACCTCCTTCTCTCTCTCTTAATCAGGAAGTACCGGAGTAAACAATTCAGAGTCCGAGTCGTACTCCACAGGCTTCCCTGGTAGCTCAATTGCTAAAGAACTTGCCTGCAATGCAGGAGACCCCTGTTCGATTCCTGGGTCGAGAAGATCCCCTGGAGAAGGGATAGGCTACCCACTCCAGTATTCTTGCCTGGAGAATCCCCATAGACAGAGGAGCCTGGCGGGCTGCAGTCCATAGCGTCGCAAAGAGTCGGACATGACTGAGAGACTTAGCAGAGCACAACACATGGCACGCCACAGATTTTAACAATGACCCAAGTCCCACTGGGTATTACTTTCAGGTCTTCCCCAAGGTCATCTCATGATCCAATATGGTGCTAAGTACAACAATGAGACATAAGCACATCCCTTGCCTTTAATGACACGTCTCAGAGGTTGCATGTATTGCTATTATTCAGTCTCTAAGTTATTTCCCACTCTTTGCGACCCCATGGACTCCAGCGCTCTAGGCTTCCTTGTCCTTCACTATCTCCTGGAGTTTGTTCAAATACATGTCTACTGATTGGTGATACGATCCAACCATCTCATCCTCTGTCGTTCCCTTCTCCTCCTGCCCTCAATCTTTTCCAATATATTAATTTCCATGTATTAATTATACTCATATCCCATTGACTAATCCTTGTCACATAACCACCTTCCTGGAAAAGAAGCTAAAAGAATTGGTCTTTATTCTAGGCTGTTTTGTGCCAAGCTATAAATTCTATATACCTTAACACAGTCTGAAAGAATCTAAGATCATTATCATCCAAATAAAAATAGTCACCTTTTCAGGATGATCTATCTTTTCAATTTTCCTGGGGTTGGGAGATTTTCTAGGATATGTCTTTCCGTATTAAAAGCGAGAAAGTCCTGGGTAAACCAGGGTTAGGTGTCACTCTACCTTTGATCTAGTAAAAAATATTATATACTTATCTTCAATAATGCTACCAATCCTAAAACCATGTGAAGAATACCTTTTTGAAATACAGCTTTCAAAGCCTGAAGTTGATTTATTGAAAATGTCCTCTGGGATATTTTCTTTTTTATTTCATTTCTCCAAATAGTTAAGACTCATTTGGAGAAGCGTCTGATAAAGTCAAGCAAAAAAAAAAAAAAAAAAAAAAAAATACTCTGACAGTAAATCCAAAATACATCTCAAGAAATATTTTGAACACTTGATAACATTATTGAAATAAGACTCAAGTCCTCTCACTGGAATACTTAGAAAGGAAATAACTGCAAAGGAAAAAATGACTTGCTAGTTTATAGGTATAAACCTATAAACCTATAAATCAATGTAGCTTAATTAACAGAAGGCACCAAACGTTACTAAAGTTACATTTAGTTCCTTTGAAAACAACATCTTTTAAATAACACTTTCTCAAGCAAATCTGTCTTTGAATTATTTTAAGGACACATTTTTCAGTAACCTGCATTATTTCAAAATTGTGAATCAGAAACAGTATTATCTAAGTGATTATTCCCCATTACAGTCCCTGGAATTGCCCAGAACTGCTGCTTCTATAACAAATGATAAAAGCCAAAGAGGGCTCACCAGGTGGGGAGACCATGTTGATGGGGCTTCTCTAACGACAGCACCAGCTCAGTCTGCCAGGCTGTGGGACTTCTTTTCAGCCATGAAGGGGGGGCATGCCAGGGGCCCACTCCAACTTAATCTTTACTTGTCAAATCTGGACCATATTTTATTTCACAGAATCAGAAGCAATATCTCAGAACACTTGCTTCAGGGAAAGACTTCCAGATTTCAGTGGAATAGGGCAATTTCATAGGACATTTCAATCAGGCAACAGATTGGTACTATTAATGGAGAAGTTAATGAAAACAAGTTCCCCCCAAAAAGAACTAGCTGTGAGTTGGCATGTTAGACCTTCCAGCGCTGAGAGTTTGTTTTTTTCATTGACAGGTAGGCAAAGAAAAATCATTCTACTATCGAGAAAGGAAAATGCATTTTAGCACCCTATCATATGTGAATACAAACTTCTTCCAGAGTGAAAACATGAGAAACTAATAAACAACTATTTATCAAAGGAAGAGGAGGCAAGAGTTAAGCCTTGAAAAATTTTGCTCCCAAGCAAAATTTCATCTTGCATTCTGCTTTGTATAAAATACATATGATTCTGTTTAGGTTGTTCTAGTTCCCCGCCCCCCCCCCCCCAAAAAAAAGTAGTGAAGACCTCTGAACTTACTTTGTAGTCATTATGATATGCTCTTATCCACTTCATAAATAGAAGGAGTTTTGTTTTTATTGAATCAGTAGGGTAAATATTAGAAGGAGGCAACCGTTTTCCTTAAGGCATAAGCAAAGTGCTTCTTAATTTGCTCTGTTAACTTGTTCTACAACAGCATACAGTAAGATAGTCTCTTCCATTAAGAAAAAAAATATTATTTATTTTTGACTACTCTGGGTCTTTGTGGCTGTGAGCAGGCTTTCTCTAGGTGTGGGGTGTGGGGACTACTCTCTAGGAGTGATGTGAGGGCTTCTCACTGTGGCTTCTCTTTTGTGGAGCACAGGCTCTAGGGCACGCGGGCTCAGTAGCTGTGGCCCACAGCTTAGTGGCCTCACAGGATATATGCAGTCTTCCTGGACCAGGGATTGAACCCACGTCCCTTGCGTTGGCAGGAGGATTCTTAACCACCTAGTTACCAGGGAAGTCCAGTGTCTTCCATTTTTCACATCTCTTCATACAAAATGCATTTGTAGTAAAGAATAATTACCATTTTATAGCAACTCATAATTTTCAAAGCAACCCTTCTAGATTATTATTATTTTGCCTACTTTATACAGAAAGAAGTTGAGGTGCAGGAACTTCAAACATATTCCCCAAGATCTCACAGCTGGGAAGTGACTGAAAATTTCATTTTCTAAACCTAAAATCAGCATTGTTTCCCCTATGCCAAAAACTTTATTTCAAATGATATCAGAATTTTTTTTGTTCTACTCATCAGAGGACAAAAATAAAACCAGATTAATGTTCATTCTCTGTTAATATGAAAAAGAGACACTAAATATCAATGTTCTTCAGCAAAGACCTGCAGGAACCAGAATCTAAAAAGGGACACAGACGTGCACACACACAGACACACACACACACACACACACACACACATACCCCAAACAAGAGGAAGCAGACAATAGACTCTCTTGGGGTAGAGGAGTATATATGCTGTCCCTCTGGGCATGTGTGCAGTCGTGTCTGACTCTTTGTGACCCCACGGACTATTAGTTCACCAGGCCCCTTTGTCCATGAGATTTTCCTAACAAGAATACTGGTGAGAGTTGCCATTTCCTTCTCCAAGAGATTTTTCTGACCCAGGGTTCACATCCACATTTCTTGCATCTCTTGCATTGGCGGGTGAGTTCTTTTCCAACTGAGTCACTGGGAAGCCCATTGGAGTATTTATAATCAAACCTAGAAATCTTTTCCACAGAAAAATGCACGTGCCACATACATTTCTTTCTGGGAGTCCATAGATTGCTCATATTATCTCTGAAGAGTTGTTGGCTATATTTATTTTCAATTTCTTTTCCTATTTCAGTTAGATACTTTTATTGAGAAATAGTAACATTCCAGGACCCTTTCATTCTCTCCTGTTCAATTTAATGTAAATTTCATCCAATAAATGTTAATTTTAGATATTATATATCTTATTTCTAGCATTTATTTTTTATTGAGAGCTGTCATTAATCTGCTTCAATATACCACATCTTTATCATTCATCCCTCTTTTTCCCATAAATACTTTAACATTTTTGCAATCATTGTTTTAAATTGGTTCTTCTATTTACCCTGTTCAAAGCAGAAAACCATCCCTGATATAGAAACTCCAATATAGAAGCTACCATAGTTTTTTGCTCACTTGTGAAAGTCTTATTTCCTTCTAGAACTCAGTTGACCGGAGCTTCTCATATCTACTTCTCTTTTCTAGTCTCATGGAAATAATAGGCTTTTGTCTCTGTCTGTGGGTTTCTCATTGCTAACAGTGAAGTTCTTTCCCATCTTTCTACACATTAACTGGTAGTGTAGCACCAAGACCTGGCTCTTTTTTACTCACCATTAAAACTCTAGTGCATATCTGTAGACCATAAGTAAAAATGGAATGAAGATGTTTTAGATGTGTGGAGCAAATAAAATATAATATTCACAGTCTGTAGGGTAAAATAATAGATGGTAGTTTAGGACCAGAATATTTTTCATGATGTTTTAGCTAAGGATGTCATTGTCTTTGAAAAGTCAAGTCAAGTTTATTGATAAAATCCATCACCTAACATTGCTCTTTGATCAGAATAAGTAGGCAGTTGGGGGAATTCTCTCAGGCAACAACCTAGGATAAAGAAATAACACTCTAGGTTTTGAGAAAGATGGCCACTGCTTTTGAAACCCAAATAGATTAGGAATGGAGAACATGAAGAAAATACTCTCAATAGAGCACCTATCTCCCAAAGCCTCAAGGTTCTCCAGTAACATCTACAGCTGGGTTGGGTTATCTTTGTTGATTGTCTGCTTCATCTCCAACTCTTCTTTGTTTATCCCATTCTCTTGGCAAGATATGAGAGAAGACGGAGCATGGAAGTGAAGATCAGTTGTCCCCATGCCACCTGGCAAGAGATCTGTAACATCTGATAATCAGGCCAAGGCTGGCATCTCACCATGCCAGGTGTTAACCTACTGGTAGCAATGCATGGAATTATTTATCCATGCATTTATCCATGTACTCTTTATCCCAAAACTTCTTAGGTCTCCTAATCTGAAAAGCACATGTGTATTAAAATAACAAAAGAAATGCAGTCTTTCCATTACACATTTTGCCATGTTATTTTATTAAATTGAAAATAAGTACATTTTAAAATACTAGCAAAAATGGTATAGAATACAGATGCATTGAATAGTGTTGAAGTGCCCACTTATCTCTGACTTGTGGATTGTGCCACATATCCTGACCCCCAGAAGGCAAATTATGAGATTCTTTGAGCTAGCAAAGGGTCTAATAGCCTATATCAGGTCCATTCATCACTACTGCCAAAGACATTACTCTAAGACTAAAATGTTGATATCAATACTGTTGTGTTGGAGTTGATGTTGTTTTGCTGACATTGGCAT
This sequence comes from Budorcas taxicolor, assembly GCF_023091745.1. Taxonomy (NCBI): domain Eukaryota; kingdom Metazoa; phylum Chordata; class Mammalia; order Artiodactyla; family Bovidae; genus Budorcas; species Budorcas taxicolor. The sequence goes on along the minus strand of NC_068915.1, from coordinate 98,747,321 downwards.
CATTTTGTTGGCATTAAGCCTGTTGGCCTAGTTCCTCTATAGGCAATCATTATTGCATCTAAAGGATTTATTCAATGCCTGCTTCAGTGTATTTCTCTGTCAGACCAGCTCTTTAACATCTGACAATATGTGATGAACAATGGTGGTAGCCAAAGACCCAAATAGTGAAATAAGCTTTCAATAAATATACATGCATGTAGAGAGAGAAATACATGCATTGCAACAGGTTGACTGAATATAAAATTATGGAAGGAAAAAAGTCAAAGGAAATTGTCTACTCTTCCACTGGGCTCTGAAAGGTTTCTCTGAAATAAGATGGTATCAGAAGCACTAAAGAAAGGACAGCATGCAATTGCAAGATGATTTCTAAGAAACTTAGAAGACCGTAATTAAAAGGTTACATTTTCTTATTTTTCCATACAATTTTAAAGATTACATTCCATTTACATTTGTTATAAAACATTCGCTATATTCCCTATGTTATACAATACATCCTTGTTGCCTATCTTACATCCAATAGTTTGTACCTCCCCACGTCCCCAACCCTATAAAGCCCCTCTCCTTCTTCTCCCCACTGGTAACCACTAGTTCATTCTTCACATCTGTATGTCTGCTTCTTTTTTGTTATAATCACTGTTGTTGCATTTTTTTAAGATTCTACATATAAGTGATATATCCAGTATTTGTATTTCTCTGTCTGACTTATTTCACTTAGCACATGTCCTCCAATTTCATCCATGTTGGTGCAAATGGAAAAATTTCATTCTTTTTATGGCCGATTAGTACTCCATTGTGTATATATATTGGAGAAGGAAATGGCAACCCACTCCAGTATTCTTGCCTGGAGAATCCCATGGACGGAGGAGCCTGGTAGGCTACAGTCCACGGGGTCGCAAAGAGTCGGACATGACTGAGCTACTTCATTTTTATTTGTGTATATATACCATATCTTCTTTATCCATTTATCTGTTGATGAGCATTTTGGTTGCTTCAACATCTTGGCAACTGTGAATAATGTTGCTATGAACACTGAGATGCTTGTATCTTTTTGAATTAGTGTTTTTGTCTTGTTTTGTTTCATATATATACCCAACAGTGTAATTGCTAGATCACATGGTAGTTCTATTCTTAGTTTTTTGAGAAACCTCCATACAATTTTCCATAGTGGCTCCACCAGTTTATATTCCCACCAACAGTGTACAAAAGTTCCCTTTTCTCCACATCCTCGCCAACATGCGTTATTTGTATTTTAAAAGGTTATATTTAACAAAATATATTTAAGTGGTAGAAAAAGGAGACTGCATCTGCAGAAGATGGGGAACAATTACCTCATCCATAAATGATTACTACAGCTGACTAGTATATATTAGGTATATTTCAATCAGACAAATAAATCCTTACTTCTGTAACATGACTTTATGTGACATGATGCTAAACTGACTGATGAGGCTAGATATAAGTTAATTTTGGACATAAATTGACACAATCAGATCCACTTCCATAAAGCAAACTTCTTTGCCTCTAAATCTTCAACCCTTATTCTACATCATGCCCTCAGCTTAAGGATTGAGGACAGACCCCTGTGCTTCTAAGAGAGTAACAGGCAGGAAGGCTAGGGGTCTCCAAATGGAGGAAATAGGCTGCAAGTGTCAGACATTTTTTATCTTTCTCTTAAGTGGCAGGAAGATACAAACTACAAGTGTCAGATTTTTTTCCCTTCTCTATACAAAATAAAAAGGAGGTTTCTCTTAAAATTCTGTGTTGCCATGACAACACCTGGTTCCACCTGAACTTAACTTTTCTCAAACCTTGAAATGACCAAGGCATTTTTCTTATGGAAATGTTTTTCTTAAGCTATGTTAATGAACTATGTATTTACCCTAGACTCTGTCTTTCTTCAAGTCATTTCTGCCTAAGACTCAAAACAGATAAGGGCTCAACAAACCAGTATGTTTTATTCATACATTGTTCTCCTAATCTATGTTAATAAAACCATGTATTTACTTGGAAACCTGCTTTTATTCAAGATTCATGTCAATCATTTTATGGCCGGGATGATGCACCTTGTGCCAATGTTATCTCAAAATGCATGTTGTGCGTGAGGGGCCTGGTCCCACTCTGAGTTTTGAAACATTTCTTTCTCTAGTTAACAGCTTGCTGATAGGTATACAACATACTGCTAAAGGCTAGCAGAGGGGCACTCTTTCTGCCCTCTTCTGATGTCTATGTCAGAAGCTTTCTCTATCTCTGTTAGGGGAAGCACACTGACTGGAACCGCCCACCCTGGTCAGGCACCATAGTAACCATTTGTGTGAGTTGTTTTATGACAGGAGGTCCTGGAAAGGAACAGGGAACTAAGCCACCACCAACCGGAAGAGTTTGGGAAAGGTCAAAAGGAGGCACCACATGTCCGACCACCTCCCAGAATCCTTCTCGCTGGCATCCATCTTGGCTGAACAAGGCATGCACCACCAGGAAGGACTCTGAGTCAAAATGATTGGCTATAGACAACCCGGGAACTAATCCCATCACCATAAAACCCGAGACTGTGAGCCACATGGCAGAGCGGATATTCTGGGTTTCCTTATTCTACTGCTCTCTGCCCAGGGACACTTGCCCAATAAAATCTCTTGGTTTGTCAGTACATGTGTCTCCTCAGACAATTCATTTCCGAGTGTTAGATGAGAGCCCACTTTCAAGCCCTGGAAGCAGTCCCCCTTCCTGCAACATCTCTTTTATACTTTAATAAAACTTTATCGCACAAAAGCTCTGAGCTATCAAGCCTTGTCACTGGCCCTGGATTGGATTCCTCTCCTCTGGAGGCCAAGAATCCTAGTGTCTTTCATGGCTCAGCAGCAACCTTTCACTTCTTAGGTCAGCTCCTTGACACAAGTCTCACCTCCCTTATTTTATTGAGAAGAATACAACTTTCAGTCAACTAGTTTGTCCGAGGATTTGCTTTACTAAATTTAATAAAATGTAAAGTACTTAGGGATAAATCTAACAAAATGTGTAACAGATCTGTATGTAGAAAACTACAAACTAATGAAAGAAATCATAAAAGATCTTAATAAATGGAGATACATTCCATTTTCATGGACTGGGCACAGGGAAGCAATATGTTCACAATATCAATTCTTCCCTACTTTATCTATAGAATTTATGCAAATTCCAGTAAGTTATCTTGTGGATATTGTCTAACTGATTCTAAACTGTATATATGGGAAAACAAAAGACCCAGAATAGTCAATACAATACTGAATGGGAAAACAAAGTTGGAGGACTGACATTATCTGACTTTGATATTTACTACAAAGATACAGTAAATAGGACAGCATGGTTTAGGGGGAAAATACATATACATTAATAGTACAGAATTAAAATCCCAGAAGACACCTATATGAATATATATTCAACTGATCTCTGGCAAAGAAGTAAAGTCTAAATAACAAAAAAAGGATACATTTTCAACAAAAGGTATTGGAATAATTGAATGTATATATACAAAATAATGAACCTAGACATTACACTTTTCATAAAAATAAAGCCAAAATGGATCAGAGACCTTAAATGTAAAACCCCAGGCCACAAAACTTGTAGAAGATCACAAAGGCGAAAATCTAGGTGATGTTGGATTTGGTGAAGGACATGTTAGACAAAATATCAAAGACACAGTCCATGAAAGAAGTTGAATTTTATTAAAATCAAAAATTTCTGCTCTGCAAAGTGACCTTTAAGAGAATCAAAAAATCAGCCACAGATTGGGAGATATTAAGGAAACACCTATTTGATAAAAAACTTGTTTGCAAAATGTGCAAACAACTCCTAAAACCAAACAACAAGAAACCAAACACCCAGTTTTAAAATGGGCAACTAATCTGAACATATACAATTCCAAATAAGATACGTGGATGGAAAATAAGCATATGAAAATATGCTCAATATCATGTTATTAGGTAATTGTGAATTTAAAAAATAAGATACTACTACACACCTATTAAATGGCAAAAATCTAAAAAGCTGACAACATCAAACTAGCAAGGATTAGGAGTAACAGGAATTCTCATTCATTGCAGATAGAAATGCAAAACAGTACAGCTACTTTAGAAAACATTTGGCATTTTCTTGCAAAGTTAAACATAGTCTTACCATACAATCTAGCAATCATGCTCTTAAGTATTTACTCATAAGTTGAAAACATATGTCCACACAAAAACCTGCACTTGAATGTTTATAGTAGCTTTATTCATAGTTGACAAAATTTGGAAGCAACTAGGATGTCTTTTGGAGAAGGGAATGCCAACCCCCTCCAGTACTTTTGCCTGGAAAATCCCATGGACGGAGGAGCCTGGTAGGCTGCAGTCCATGTGGTTGCTAGGAATCAGACACGACTGAGCGACTTCACTTTCACTTTTCACTTTCGTGCATTGGAGAAGGAAATGGCAACCCACTCCAGTGTTCTTGCCTGGAGAATCCCAGGGACGGGGGAGCCTGGTGGGCTGCCATTTCTGGGGTCGCACAGAGTCAGACACGACTGAAGTGACTTAGCAGCAGCAGGAGCAGCAAGATGTCTTTCAGTAGGTGAATAAATAAACTATGACATATTCATACAATGGAATATTATTTAACAGTAAGAAGAAATGAGTTATTAAGCCACAAAAATTCATGGAGGAAGCTTAAATGCATATTGCTAATGGAAAGAAACCAGTCTGAAAAGGCTATGTATGATTACTATATGATTTGTATGAATCATACAAAGTACTGTATGATTCCAATTATATAACATTTTGGAAAAGCCCAAACTATAGAGATAGCAAAAATATCAGTGGTTGCCCGGGGTGGAATGAACAAAAGGAAAGATAAATATGTCAAGTACAGGGGATTTTTAGGGCAGTGAAACCATCCTTTATGGCACTGTATCATTGGATACATGAGGCTATACATTTGTCAAAACCTATAGCATGCTAAAGCACAAAGAGTGAATGTCAATGTATATAAATTTTTAAAAATCATTAAGGAGGGAAAGGGTCCCAAAGAACGCTAAAGATTGTAACAAGAGACTCTAACTGTATAAAACAAGACTGGGGACAAGGTGCTGTCTTAAGTAACACTGGAAATGAATGGAATCTATATGACTAAAGGCAAATAGAATTGCACATAAATGTAACCTAGTTGATGAAATTGTTTCTTACAAAATACTGCTATATGTATACATGAACAAAATGAACAAAATGATTAAAACAAGGTGAAAGCCAGGTTTTTCACTGTTGGAGTGGGAATTGACAGATGAACACAGGGAGGGGGCTAGAATGATCCATGTGCCAAATGGATTAGAATTGGAGGCATTGAAAGAACTCATCTTTGACTTAATATACAGATTGTTACCTATAGAAATATTTATGGGTATATGTGCTATGCTGTGCTTAGTTTCTCAGTCATGTCCAACTCTTTGCAACCCCATGGACTGTAGCCCACCAGGGTCCTCTGTCCATGGGGATTCTCCAGGCAAGAATACTGGAGTGCATTGCCATGCCCTCTTCCAGGGGATCTTCCCAACCCAGGGATTGAACCTAGGTCTCCCACACTGCAGGCAGATTCTTTACTGACTAAGCTGACACAGGAAGCTCAACTCTGTACTCTGTGACAACTTAGAGGGGTGGGATGAGGGGATGAGGAGAAGGTTTAAGAGGAAGGGTACATTATACTTAAACTGATTCATGTTGTTGCATGCCAAAAGCCAACACAATATTATAAAGCAATTATATTTCAATTAAAGCTAAATTTTTAAAAATTAAGGTAAAATAAAGATATTGTAGATGTTAAAAAAGTTAGGTAAATTTGTATAAATTCATTGTTTTTTAATATGATAAAAATTAATATTCATCAAAAAAAGAAAATTATATTCTTTTCAACAAATTGTGCTAGAACAATTGTACACTTATATATGAAAAATATCTTCGATTCACAAAAGTTGATTTATAATGGATTATAAATTTAAATGTTAGATTTAAAACTGAAAATTTCTAGGAAAAAATATGAGAATGTATTTATGATTTAGTTAGTGTTAGTCACTCAGTCATGTCTGACTCTTTGCAATCTCATTATTTTGCCAACAAATGTACATCTAGTCAAGGCTATGGTTTTTCCAGTGGTCATGTATGGATGTGAGCTGCTGGTGCTGCTAAGTTGCTCCCCCGTCCCTGGGATTCTCCAGGCAAGAACACTGGAGTGGGTTGCCATTTCCCTCTCCAATGCACGAAAGTGAAAAGTGAAAGTGAAGTCACTCAGTCGTGTCCGACTCCTAGCGACCCCATGGACTGCAGCCTACCAGGCTCCTCCATCCATGGGATTTTCCAGGCAAGAGTACTGGAGTGGGGTGCCATTGCCTTCTCTAATGGATGTGAGAGTTGGACTGTAAAGAAAGCTGAGCGCCAAAGAATTGATGCTTTTGAACTGTGGTGTTGGTGAAGACTCTTGAGAATCCCTTGGACTACAAGGAGATCCAACCAGTCCCTTCTGAAGGAGATCAGTCCTGGTATTCATTGGAGGGACTGATGTTGAAGTTGAAACTCCAATACTTTGGCTACCTGATGCAAAGGGCTGACTCATTTGAAAAGACTCTGATACTGGGAAAGATCGAGGGCAGGAGGAGAAGGGGACGACAGAGGATGAAATGGCTGGATGGCTTCACATGGGTTTGTGTGAACCCTGGGAGTTGGTGATGGACAGGGAGGCCTGGTGTGTTGCAGTTCATGGGGTCGCAAAGAGTCAGACACGACTGAGCTGCTGAACTAAACTGAACTATAGCCCACCAGGCTCCTCTCTTCATGGAATTCTCCAGGCAAGAATACTGGAGTAGGTAGACATTTCCTTCTTCAGGGAATCATCCTGACCCATGAACTGAACCTGGGTCTCTCACATTATAGGCAGATTCTTTACCATCTGAGCCACCAAGGAAGCTGTTTATGATTTGGGGGTAGAAAAAGGTTTAAGATACAAAAAGTTTTAAGAAAAAAATCTCAATCATTATGTTGATCAAAAAGAAAACCCAATGTGTTTATGTATAACATAGGACTCCATTCTTATGAGATGTTCAGTTTAGTTCAGTTGCTCAGTCGTGTCTGACTCTTTGCGACCCCATGAATCGCAGCACGCCAGGCCTCCCTGTCCATCACCAACTCCTGGAGTTCACTCAGACTCACGTTCATCGAGTCCGTGATGCCATCCAGCCATCTCATCCTCTGTCTTCCCCTTCTCCTCCTGCACCCAATCCCTCCCAGCATCAGAGTCTTTTCCAATGAGTCAACTCTTCGCATGAGGTGGCCAAAGTACTGGAGCTTCAGCTTTAGCATCATTCCTTCCACAGAAATCCCAGGGCTGATCTCCTTCAGAATGGACTGGTTGGGTCTCCTTGCAGTCCAAGGGACTCTCAAGAGTCTTCTCCAACACCACAGTTCAAAAGCATCAATTCTTCAGCACTCAGCTTTCTTCACAGTCCAACTCTCACATCCATACATGACCACTGGAAAAACCACAGCCTTGACTAGACAGACCTTTGTCGGCAAAGTAATGTCCCTGCTTTTCAATATGCTATCTAGGTTGGTTGTTTTTCTTCCAAGGAGTAAGCGTCTTTTAATTTCATGGCTGCAGTCATCATCTGCAGTGATTTTGGAGCCCCAAAAAATAAAGTCTGACACTGTTTCCACTGTTTCCCCATCTATTTCCCATGAAGTGATGGGACCAGATGCCATGATCTTCGTTTTCTGAATGTTGAGCTTTAAGCCAACTTTTTCACTCTCCTCTTTCACTCTCCTCTTTTTATGGGATGTTAGAAAATACGAATCAAGTCTGCACTGACAGCAGGTCAGTGGTTACCTGGGGCTGAGGCTGGGATTTGGGGTTAGGGATTGCCTGGGATGGGGCACAAGACAACTCATTGGGTGTTAGAAATATCTTATATGATGAATGTGGTGATAGTCCTATGTGTAAGTCATTTGTCGAAACTCATCAAGGTACCTTTAAAATGAGTATATTTTATTGTACATAAATTACACCTTTTAAAGTTGATTTTAAAAAATTACAGAAAGCCCTTTGTATGTTTTCCTTTTGCACTTAAGATTAAAAAGGAGGGAGGAAAAAATAAGGGAAGGCTGAGAGATCAACCAATCATCCCCACCCAACATGCCTCCACTCCCTACTGAGAAGGACATTTTTTGAAGAATCAGAGAAACTATTTTAATTGGTTACATTTGTCTCATATGGTTCACAGGAAAACTTTTCAATCAAAGTGAGAGAATTTGTAAATGTAACCCAGGCCCAGGAAGGAGGCAAATTGTTAGTGTAATTAGGCCATGGTTTTTGTTTTGGAAGCAATAACATAAACTTTAGTATCCTTGAAACTAAGTGATCTTGAGAAAAAAATCTTTTTTTTTTTTTTTTTTTTTTTTTGTGGTAGCAAATATATTTGTACTTAGTTTAGGCTAGAAACAGCAAACTGAGTGACAGTCATTGCTGATGGAGAATTAGGACTAAATTTGAAGTATCTATTTCCCTTCTGCATCATCCATTACTGATGGCCCAGGGCACATTCCTCTCTCCCCCAGAGCCCAGTCAAGCTCAGGCAGTTGACCATACTTTGATATTCAAACACAGCCTGAGTGTGCAAAAGGAGGGAGGTGACCAGGAGTTGGAACTTTATTTTAGAATGATCTAGAAGTGGCAACATGTCAATAAATTATGTGGCCCAACCCTGCAGGAAGGAGCCCTGCCCACAGAGTGAGAACACTGCAGAATTTCGTGGGAAACAGGGTGTGGATCTAGGGAGGGGTGAAGAATTGGAGCCATTAGTGAAATAAATTGGTTGCAATCATTCTTCATGGATGCAGTTATTCAAGTTCCTCCCACTTGCAAAATCTGCTCAGACCCATTCCAGGATCCACAAGTTTTTTTGGTTATGGTCTGAAGCTCAACATCCTGACACAAATTGTGTCAGTTCCCTGAGCAAAAAATCTGGTTGCTCTTCAAGGCATTTAGAAAAGTATACAATACCCTTCACAATCTGACCTCAGCTTTCGTTATACCATCAGTCACTACATAAGCTCAGCTTTCTCTCCTAAGCTGCCTATATCTAGCCTTTCTTTATTAACAGCATCACCCTTTTCTGTGTGTTCACTTCTCACAGTGGTTCTTCCTTCTTCCTTGACTGCCCTAAGCAAACAACAGTTCATTTCTGTCACTACATCGTGAGTTCCATATGTGGAAGAAATAAAACTGATTTCTATTATATCCTTAGCACCTGGAACATAGTAAGTACTCAGTAAATGTCTGTGGTATGAAATAAAGCATTCAATTGTTAAAAAAAAAATGCAGACCTTTGCTTGTAGATAATTTAACTGAGTCAGATTTCATTACTTTTCCTCCTTAGATCAATCTGGAAATCTGGGACTGGAAATAGAACTCTAGCCTACATGGTGCCTAGTAAGCAGTGGCATTCAGTTCACCACTTATGCAAACAGATACAGGCATTTTCTTAGCTCGTGTATCACACCTATATGCACGCTGTTTTTCTTCGTTGTCTGTTTCTCCAGGAGGACTGGGAATCAGTTTATAAGAAGCCCCATTCTTTTTGGTTTGTGCTTCAGCGTACGATTTTGGGGGAAGAACTAGGGGAGGCTTGAAACACAGTTATAACATGACAGAGAAAGAAAGGGAACAAAAGAATGTGTAGGGGATGATTAAGTGCTTCTGAATTTACACAGTGAAATATGGACAGTTTAAATGTCTTTGCTATTTGCTTCTTTTCAAACTGTGAGCAGTTTCAAACACCCCATGCTGCTCCAAGATTAATTGAGTTCTGCATGCTTTTGGCTTGCTCCGGGTACCAAGGAGAAAGGATTTCCACAGAACCTGTATTTGCCAGAGCAAAGAGAATATCTCATTAATGTATGATTAATAGCCGTTTGTGAAGTGATTAATTAGTCATTTTGACAATAAACGGAGTCTATGTACATGCCTTTGCTGGACTCAAGTTTCACATGCAGAAGAAAGAAAGAGAAGGTCTTGCTTCTGCTTGCTTTCTTCCTGCACCAAGACTAGAAAAATCCAAAGGCCTTTGCATATTCTAGTCTTGTCTGATTTCATTTGGTTTGTCTTTAAGAACAATGGCCCTGAAATGGAAGCTCTCCAGCATGACTGATGGCTTCTCTTTCTATTTGCAAGTTGGAAATACAGAAAACGATTTTTTTTCCTCTGTAGGTCTTACTGCTTATTGGCACGAGAGTTATTTCCACTTTGCCACAGAATTGATTTGCAACATCGGTGTATGAGTTTGTATATTTTTCTCACTGGTCCGTCAATAAGCATAAACCAGCAAGTCTTCTGCCGTATGATGGATTATGTAGCCAGGAGCCTCCTAGTAATGTTTCCATTAAAAGGATGAGGACACCGTCATTAACTATGAGGGGGTGGTGGTGCTGGAATGATTCAAATTGTGTACCTTGACATCTCACAAACTGTATTATTTAGTAGCGCTCATTTCCCCCACATCCAGTACTATCTACCCGACCTCAGGTAGATTCCTGCATCTCTGATTGCCCATTCTGTAAAATCAGGAAATTAGGAAGACTTCAAAGGACCAGTAGCAATAGGTCTCAGCTTACATCCTGCCTCCTACCAAATAAAACCACTTGTTTAATTCAAAAGAGGAAAAGAACAAAGAGAGTGGAGAGGACTGCCTGCTTATCTAAACTATTAGAAAAGAATCATTCATTTCAGGATATACTGAAGCACCTCAGGAACTTAATTAACCAAAATGAAAATAGAAGAAAAAAAAATCAAATCTAAAACTCCAGATTTCTAGTTTTCAATTAAAGCCATTTGGTAGCATAGAAATGCTCATCTCCCCCCTCTCCTTGCCTTTCCTCTCATTCATCTCTATACAATTTGTGTAAGAATTATATGGGGATGATGGGGAGGTATATACCAGAAAGCTCCTTTAGAACAAATTTGAGTAAAACGAAATAGAACAATATAATAAAATAAATATTAGAAAATAATCATATGTCTGGGAGAGGCATCATAGTGGTTAAAAAAAAAACTGACTTTGAATTATGACAGCTGGGTTTGAATCTTAGCTTCACCAATTTCTAATTGAGTATCACAAAGAGGTAGCAATTTTATTAAGTCTCAATTTTACTGTAAAATAAATATACTAGTATTTACCTATGAATGCTATAACATTTAGATTTAAAACCTATAAAATGTACAATGTCTGACACATAACTAAGGCTCCCTAAATAAATGGTAGATACATAGCTTTGAGTATGTGTGTATTTGTGTATGTGTGCATGTATGCAACACTTTTAGTACCATTATTTCTCATCATTTAGAGATGCAACATGCTTATTGGGTTGGCCAAAAAGTTTGTTTTACTGTAACATCTGATGGAAAAAACTCAGATGAGCTTTTTGCCCAACTCAGTACATAGCTTCATGTACAACCATGGGGATGGAGTTAAATGCAACGGTCCAAGGGCTCTGGGGTATATAGGGACTCCTGAAAATACATCTACAGACTGGACAACCGAGGTCTTTATCAAGAAGGGATGCGTTAAAGTTTTACTCTTCAGAATGATCTGTTATACAGCCCTAATGTTGTTGCTGTTCAGTCAGTAAGTCAGGTCGTTTTTCCCACCCCATAGACTGCAGCAAGCCAGGCTCCTCTGTTCCCCGCTATCTTCCAGAGCTTACTCAAATTCATATCCATTGAGTCAGTGAGCACTAACTTTAGTTACTACCTTTCTGGAGAATAGTTAGACCTGAAAGTGTATTTTTTAACAACTGACCAGCTATTTTTTTCCATGTTAACAGCTCAAAGTGAAAGTCATCAATAGTTCTGGCTCTTTCCAATCCCATGGACTATATAGCCAAAATATTGGAGTGGGTAGCCTTTCCCTTCTTCAGGGGATCTTTCCAACCTAGGGATAGAACCCAGGTCTCTTGCAATGCAGGCGGATATTTTAGCTGAGCCACCAGGGAAGTCCAAGAATACTGGAATGATTAGCCTATCCCTTCTTGAGTGAATCTTCCCAACTCAGAAATCAAACTGGGGTCTCCTGATTTACAGGTGGATTCCTTATCACCTGAACTATCAGGGAATCCCTGTTAATAGATAACATGGTGAAAAACACGTTGTATCATCAGTTATCCAAGTAGACGTGGTCATATTCAGTTGGGTTAGGTTCAGTTCAGTCACTCAGTCGTGTCCAACTCTTTGAGACCCCTTGAATCGCAGCATGCCAGACCTCCCTGTCCATCACCAACCTGTGGAGTTCACTCAGACTCACATCCATCGAGTCAGTGATGCCAACCAGCCATCTCATCCTCTGTCATCCCCTTCTCTTCCTGCACCCAATCTCTCCCAGCATCAGAGTCTTTTCCAATGAGTCAACTCTTCGCATGAGGTGGCCAAAGTACTGGAGTTTCAGCTTTAGCATCATTCCTTCCACAGAAATCCCAGGGCTGATCTCCTTCAGAATGGACTGGTTGGGTCTCCTTGCAGTCCAAGGGACTCTCAAGAGTCTTCTCCAACACCACAGTTCAAAAGCATCAATTCTTCAGCACTCAGCTTTCTTCACAGTCCAACTCTCACATCCATACATGACCACAGAAAAAAACCATAGCCTTGATTAGAAGGACCTTTGTTGGCAAAGTAATGTCTCTGCTTTTCAATATGCTGTCTAGGTTGGTCATAACTTTTCTTCCACGGAGTAATCATCTTTTAATTTCATGGCTGCAGTCACCATCTGCAGTGATTTTGGAGCCCCCAAAAATAAAGTCTGACACTGTTTCCACTGTTTCCCCATCTATTTCCCATGAAGTGATGGGACCAGATGCCATGATCTTTGTTTTCTGAATGTTGAGCTTTAAGCCAACTTTTTCACTCTCCTCTTTCACTTTCATCAAGAGCTTTTTAGTTCCTCTTCACTTTCTGCCATAAGGGTGGTGTCATCTGCATATCTCAGTTCAGTTCAGTCACTCAGTCGTGTCTGACTCTTTGAGACCCCATGAATCGCAGCACGCCAGGCCTCCCTGTCCATCACCAACTCCTGGAGTTCACTCAGACTCACGTTCATCGAGTCCGTGATGCCATCCAGCCATCTCATCCTGGGTCGTCCCCTTCTCCTCCTGCCCCCAATCTCTCCCAGCATCAGATTCTTTTCCAATGAGTCAACTCTTTGCATGAGGTGGCCAAAGTACCGGAGCTTTAGCTTTAGCATCATTACTTCCAAAGAAATCCCAGGGCTGATCTCCTTCAGAATGGACTGGGTGGATCTCCTTGCAGTCCAAGGGACTCTCAAGAGTCTTCTCCAACACCACAGTACAAAAGTATCAATTCTTTGGCGCTCAGCCTTCTTCACAGTCCAACTCTCACATCCATACATGACCACAGGAAAAACCATAGCCTTGACTAAGCGGACCTTAGTCGGCAAAGTAATGTCTCTGTTTTTGAATATACTATCTAGGTTGGTCATAATTTTTCTTCCAAGGAGTAAGTGTCTTTTAATTTCATGGCTGCAGTCACCATCTGCAGTGATGTTGGAGCCCAAAAAAATAAACTGACACTGTTTCTACTGTTTCCCCATCTATTTCCCATGAAGTGATGGGACCGGATGTCATGATCTTCGTTTTCTAAATGTTGAGCTTTAAGCCAGCTTTTTCACTCTCCTCTTTCACTTTCATCAAGAGGCTTTTTAGCTCCTCTTCACTTTCTGCCATAAGGGTGGTGTCATCTGCATATCTGAGGTTATTGATATTTCTCCTGGCAATCTAGATTCCAGCTTGTGCTTCTTCCGGCCCAGCATTTCTCATGATGTACTCTGCATAGAAGTTAAATAAGCAGGGTGACAATACACAGCCTTGATGCACCCCTTTTCCTATTCGGAACCAGTCTGTTGTTCCATGTCCAGTTCTAACTGTTGCTTCCTGACCTGCATACAGGTTTCTCAAGATGCAGGTCAGATGCTCTAGTATTCCCATCTCTTGAAGAATTTTCCACAGTTTATTGTGATCCACACAGTCAAAGGCTTTGGCATAGTCAATAAAGCAGAAATAGATGTTTTTCTGGAACTCTCTTGCTTTTCCCATGATCCAGTGGATATTGGGAATTTGATCTCTGGTTCCTCTGCCTTTTCTAAAACCAGCTTGAACATCAAGGAGTTCACGGTTCACGTATTGCTGAGGTCTGGCTTGGAGAATTTTGAGCATTACTTTACTAGCGTGTGAGATGAGTGCATTTGTACAGTAGTTTGAGCATTCTTTGGCATTGCCTTTCTTTGGGATTCGAATGAAAACTGACCTTTTCCAGTCCTGTGGCCACTGCTGAGTTTTCCAAATTTGCTGGCATATTGAGTGCAGCACTTTCACAGCATGATCTTTCAGGATTTGAAATAGCTCAAATGGAATTCCATCACCTCCACTAGCTTTGTTCGTAGTGATGCTTCTAAGGCCCACTTGACTTCACATTCCAGGATGTCCTGCTCTAGGTGAGTGATCACACCATCATGATTATCTTGGTTGTGAAGATGTTTTTTGTACAGTTTTCTGTGTATTCTGCCACCTTTTCTTAATATCTTCTGCTTCTGTTAGGTCCCTACCATTTCTGTCCTTTATCAAGCCCATCTTTGCATGAAATGTTCCCTTGGAATCTCTAAAATCTTGAAGAGATCTCTATTCTTTCCCATTCTGTTGTTTTCCTCTATTCCTTTGCATCGATTGCTGAAAAAGGCTTTCTTATCTCTTCTTGCTATTCTTTGGAACTCTGGATTCAGATGCTTATATCTTTCCTTTTCTCCTTTGTTTTTTGCTTCTCTTCTTTTCACAGCTATTTGTAAGGCCTCCTCAGACAGCCATTTTCCTTTGTTTGCATTTCTTTTCCATGGGGATGGTCTTGATCCCTGTCTCCTGTACAGTGTCACGAACCTCATTCCATAGTTCATCAGGCAATCTATCTATCAGATCTAGGCCCTTAAATCTATTTCTCACTTCCACTGTATAATCATAAGGGATTTGATTTAGGTCATACCTGACTGGTCTGGTGGTTTTCCTTACTTTCTTCAATTTAAGTTTGAATTTGGCAATAAGGAGTTCATGATCTGGTCATGTTACCATTTTCTAAAACTGTATGACACAGGTAGGGAAATGAGAGGCCTCTGGAGTGGAGAGCTTAAAGAATATAGCTAATATGCTTCTCTAATATTTTTCTCTTATCATTCTCAGACATATTTTCTTTTCACACTTTAACAGCTTGGACGGACATCAGACATGTCTCATAATCACTTTCGTTTAACTTGCAGCATTTTCATTTCTTAATGGAACATAAAACATTTGTGTGACTTGTAATTGATGAAATCTTAGATTTGATGAAATATATTAAGGGGCTTAAGAGCACAAGTGCAGATACTGCCGTAGAATACTCAGGGGGTCCATTCCGTGGCCTCTGGAGGGCACTGAGAGGACCACCATGGGGCAGCAGAGCCTGTGTCTGGCCACTGCATACCACTTGCCAATTTACTCAAAATTTTACAGTGAAAGTGGACTTTGGTGGCAGGATATGCCTCAACTTAATAACAATTGGGAAGAGCAGCTTCTTTGAATATGTAATAATAATTTCTCTATAAATCCCCAAGTAATATATATTATGAAGCATAAAATAATGGTCCTATCTTCTGAGATAAGCATAGTAAACGTAATAGGAATTAATAGACTGCTTTATTGTCACTTGACAACTTCCATTACCAAATTCACCATAAAACTAAATTATATATCTCCAAGAAAACTCAATCAATATCATAGCCAAGTCATGCTGTTATTTTATGTAACTTCAAGCCAGCAATAAATATCTTTTGATTTTTTGATTTGCTCTAAGTGTTTGAAATCAAGTGAAATACTACCTAAAAGCAACTAGTTGACATCTTCCATTTTATCCTGAAGTTTGCCTTTGAGTTCAGTCTTCCCAGGAATTTTTTATCTTAAGAAATTTCTAGCTATAGAAATTTAGCTATAGTCTTACTTTTTTTCAACTAATGCAAATGACATAATGACAGGATCACATGTATTATCTATAAATGGATAAGAAAATGAGCTTTATCTCTGGCATGAATGATTTCTTCCCTAACATAAGGAAGAATGTTATAGCAGTAAAGATTTTGTAATAATGAGACAAGTTACCGAGGAAACTGTTGAATTATCTTTTCCTTCAAATAGAATTTAGTTTTCATATCTGTTTCTTAGGATTTATCTTCTGTAGTTAGGGAGAAAAAGTGGGCTCTAAATCCTCAACTAAAACTATTTTATAATTCAATCACAGGCATTTATTTACCAAAATCTCTAGTAGGTGGGACTGTCAGAAACAAAGAATGAAGTTTGTCTTTCCTGAAGTATGTAACTGAAATCAAAATTAGACAGATCAAATATTTCAAATTAGAAATGTACTACAACCTAGACAGCGTATTAAAAAGCAGAGACATTACTTTGCCAACAAAGTCCGTCTAGTCAAAGCTCTGATTTTTCTAGTAGTCACGTATGGATGTGAGAGTTGGACTATAAAGAAAGCTGAGCTCTGAAGAATTGATGAGCTCTGAAGATTTGAACTGTGGTGTTGGAGAAGACTCTTGAGAGTGCTTTGGACTGCAAGGAGAATCAACCTGTCCATCCTAAAAGAAATCAGTCCTGAATATTCATTGGAAAGACTGATGCTGAAGCTGAAACTCCAATACTTTGGCCACCTGATGTGAAGAACTGACTCATTTGAAAAGACCCTGATGCTGGGAAAGATAGAAGGCAGGAGGAAAAGGGGAAAACAGAGGATGAGATGGCTGGATGGCATCACTGACTCAATGGACATGAGTTTGAGTAAACTCTGGGAGTTGGTGATGGACAGGGACGTCTGGCATGCTACAGTCCATGGGGTTGCAAACAGTCAGACACAACTGAGCAACTGAACTGAACTGAACACTCCTTCTTAAATATGTTCAGACATGGGGATTAAAGGGAGATTTTTCTGTTAAGCTAAAAAGCACTGATAAAGCACTAAAAGCCAATCCCAGCCTCATATTTAAAAGTCTTTCCTTAATACTAAAAATAACAGTAGAGTGAAATGAAATTGTACTCAGTTAAGAGCAAAAGATTGTCATTCTCTGAAAGCAAGTTCAAGAAAATGGAATTTCCACATTTATTTGTAATTTGGATAATTATCTAAATGGATGTGGTTATTCTACAGATTGTTCTAATCTTAATCATCCTCATTTATTAAGGTATGCACTGAAAATATTTAATGTTCAGAATCACCAGAGTAGCATTTCTGACATTTGCTATGCTTTCTTCTTAGTAGATATGTTTTCTGTGTGTGTGTGTGGTGGGGGGTGGGGGTGGGAGGGTGTGTGTGTACATGTGTGTGTTTAGCCACACTAACCACAGGAAGATAACAACTCTATCCCACTCAAAATCCACTTGATCTCTGACCCACCTGCTGAGTCACTGACAAATGAAGGAATCCAGTTCAATTAAAAATTTTGACATATATTTTATATTTTGTATTAGTACTCTTCTCTTGGCTCAATAGCATTCTTCTGTATATTTTTATTCAAATTACATAGCTTTAAGCTATTTAGGTTCATAGTCCTCTTTGGACTTATAATGAAAACTAAAGGCATGTTCCTTTACAAAATGCCTGTAAGTTCACATAGACTAACTCTCCACACAAACTCAACGAGTTTGTGGCATGTGACTTAGCGGAATAGCCAGGTGAGAAGACAGTGATGGGTCTATGCCACATGGACAGTGCATGCTCACCAATTTTTGTGAGAATGTGGCACAACTGTAGTCCTTCAGCTCTAAGAGAAGAAATTCAGACATTCACAAGAGATATCTAGATTTTTTAATGGGTACAACTAGTTCAATTTTCAAACATAGGGTAGGCTAAACCAACATATTTTAGAGCCCAGAGTAGCTAGTGAGCCTTTAGGCATGCAACCCCTGCCCAGGAACTCAAGCTAAAGACCCCTTCTCTGAGCAGTAAAATTGCTACAACCATTCCAGAAGAACCAGTCCCACTTGCCTTAAAGAGAAGGTAGAACTGACAGCAACAGATTTTAAATTCAGGTGATATTTAGGAAAGGCTCTAATCAGATGGATTATCTCCTAATCTCAAGTACACAATCCAATATTTCTGATGTGTTCTATTCCCACAGGTTCTTTCATTCTGTCTCAAATATCTTCCAGATTCACAGGATACATGCACAATGTATATTTACTCAGGACTGATCAATTGCAGGCTTTGCGTGGACACTGGAGATACTGTGACAATAAACACAGCCCTTTCCTTGCAGGCAGCCACAGCCTACAGGACCAGAGACAGACAAGAAATTCATCATATGATGTAAGTGATGATGTAATGAATAAATTATACAGTAAAATACGATGGAAACATGAAAGAGAAAAGGGGCAACTCTATGCGGGAATTCTTGAACGACTTCATGGAAAAGCCCATCTCTGCAGAGAGGTCATCAAGCAGAGAAGGAGAGGATGCAGGTTCCAGACTGAGGGAAGATAATGTGTGATAGCAAAGAGGAGGGAAACAGAACAGAGCGATAGCGTGCTTTGGAAAGCAGCAAGGGGCTTCATGTGGCTAGAGTGAAGGTACAGGATTGTGCTTACAGAGATGGGCGGGGGCCTTGAATGCTGTGCTCCGCATGCCATCTGAAAGAGTTGAGTTTTTCCTATTCAAGATGGTGAGAAGTGGAGTAGTGAGATAATAATTTCAAGATAGTCAAATATGACTCCATGTGTCTGATTTCTTCCTGAGGCTTATTGTAAGCCATCCCCACTGAGGGTGGCCCATGTGTATACCAAGAAATATGTGCAAGCAGTTTGGCCCCCTACCTCAAAAGGTTTCATTTCCTTGAGGCTGCTTTCAAGCTGGTAGAACCCAAACAGCAGCAATTTCAACTACGATTTCAGATTAAACAGAATTAAGGGGGAAAAAAATGTCAAAGTAGGTATATTTGCTCAGTGAGAGAAGAAAGGAATATGTTAAGCTAGTCCACATGGAGAGACATTTGAAATGAAACTCAAGAACTGGACTTATATAGAGAGAGACACAAGAACCTGAACTCCTTCACTCTGTCTGATTACTTCTGCAATACCTTGCTAGTTTTATTTAGGAATCTCTCTAGCTGAGGATGGAGTCTCTTATGTCCGTCAAGCACCAGCACTATATAAATGAAATAGCATTATAAAGCAATAGACAGATATCTGCACCTATGCATATTAATGATGCGCTAATATCCCACCTTGGCTCAGAATTCATAATAAGCTTTCTCTCTGCCAAGCGCACAGTGGTACAGTATAGGTAACATGTGTGCAATCATACCTTTAAAATAAATGCAGTCCATTAATCAAATATGACCCAGTGTAGCAGGGAAAAGAAATCTTGGAAATGTGATTTTTATTTTATTGCTTACCCCTCCATGCAAGTTTTGGCTCCCTGCCGACGAGTGACAGAGAGCTATTCCATGTGACTAGGGGCCTGAAGCTGACTGTAAGGAAACCTGCTGTGTTTTTCCAGTTTTCTTTTTTTAAAAAATGAACACCACATTTTAAAAATCAACTGAGTTCAGACTCTTTCTTCCATGTACACAACTACATAGTAAGAGAGTCTAAATCCTGGGCAGAGAGAGAAGCATAAAGGGAAACAGAGATCATTACAAGAATCAAAGTCATTCCTTGAGTCCCATTCACACCTAAAAACCTAAGAATTGTCTCCTTCCTGCCAGATGATGATTTTCTGTTGTCTTTCCAAAAGAATGGATCTTATCTATTACTTTTTTACTACTGTGTAAGGAAACTAGTCACTTCAGAAATCCCAAATATTTCTGATTATTGCCTGCAAGATCATATGTGGTTAATAACTAGGCTGGCATTTACACACACACATATACACCACCTTATTCTGTTAGAGAAGATAACTGTAGCCTCCCTAAAACTTCCCTTAAAATTCATATTTTAAGTGAGGTCTAAGAGAGAAATTACATAATGACATAAACAATCTTTCTACCTGTTTGCTTTCAGTTTTACTATAAGAAATGTAATTACAGTTAAAAGTATCATGTGTGAAAAAATGCTCAATCGTGTCTGACTCTTTGTGACCCCATGGACTATACAGTCCATGGAATTCTCCAGGCCAGAATACTAGAGTGGTTAGTCATTCCCTTCTCCAGGGAATCTTCCCAACCCAGGTATCAAACCCAGGTCTCCCACACTGTAGGCAGATTCTTTACCAACTGAGACACTAGGGAAGCCCCAAAAGCATCATGAAAAGAAAGTGAAGTCACTCAGTTGTGTCAAACTCTTTGTGATCCCATGAACTATAGCCTACCACACTCCTCTGTCCGTGGGATTTTCCAGGCAAGAGTACTGGAGCGGGTTGTCATTTCCTCCTCCAGAGGATCTTCCCGACCCATGGATTGAACCCAGGTCTTCTGCATTGTAGGCAGATGCTTTACCATCAGAGCCAAAAGTATCACAGTTAATATTAATATTATATAATAGAATCATATTATATATCATACATATAATACCGCAGCAGACAATATATTTACAAGTTTATATTGGTAATGTGTAATGTGTCTAGTTGCTCAGTCATGTCCGACTCTTTGCAACCCCATGGACTGTAGCCCACCAGGCTCCTCTGTCCATGGGGATTCTCCAGGCAAGAATACTGGAGTGGGTTCCCATGCCCTCCTCCAGGGGATCTTCCCAACCCAGGGATCTAACCAGGGTCTCCTGCACTGCAGGCAGATTCTTTACCAGCTGAGCTACCAGGGAAGCCCAATTGATAGAATAAGTAGGCAAACAAGATTGGAAATGAGATTAACAGACCCAAACTAATTGGCATGAGAGTACCACATCCATCAAGTGCAATTTACAAATTCTTTTCCAAACTTACATAGAATATTTTTACCAAAGCTTGCCAATTGGTCAGCCAAAATGTAGACTTCAGTATATCCCAAAGAATCTTAATTATTCAGAATATATTTTTAACACAACAGAATTAAAGTAGACATCATTAATAAAAGGAAAACTTTTAAAAACCCAAATGTTTGGAAACTAAATGAAACACATATAAGAGACTAAAGGGTCAAAGAAGAAATTATACTGGAAATTAGAAAGTATTTTTGACTTTAAAAAATATATTAAAACTTGTGGGAGGAATTCTCTGGCTGTGCATTAGTAAGGACTCCACACTTTCACTGCCAATGACCTTGGTTCAATCCTTGCTTGGGGAACTAAGATCCCTCAAGCCCAAAGGCACAGAGCAAAAGAAGAGGAAAAAAAAAAATTGGGATATAGCTACCACAGTGTATAGAGGACAACTTATAGCCTTATTTACACTTACTAGAAAAGTTGCAGCTTAGTAATCTAAATATCAACCTCAAAAAGTTAAAAGAGCAGCAAATTATATATGAAAGAAGTAAAAAGGATGAAAATAATAAAGATAATGGCAGACGTTAACTAAATAAGAAACATATTTGCAATAGAGTAAAACAAGCCAAAAATAAACCCATGGAAGTAAAGTTGATAAATGTCAGAAATATTGATTAAGAAAAAAGAAAGTAGAAGTTATCAGTATTAAATATGAAAAAAGGATATCATTATAAATTCTACAGAAAGTAAAGACAAATAAAAGAATATTTTTTAAAAATGTATGCTTTGTTACTTGTGCAAGTGCCTGTGTGTGTGTTTGTCATGTGTTTTTCCTTTCTCTGAATTAAAAGGACACAATAAAAGCATGTATGGCCCAAGGTAAAAAGAAATGTATGCTAACATTTAATAATTTAAATGAAATGGATAAAATCCTAGAAAAGCACATCTTACCAAAACATACACAAGAAGGAAAATAACATATATATTATTATTATCATCACATAAATAAATATATGTATTAAGCCTTCCCTTAAATAAACCTTCAGGTTCAGATGGCTAGTAATGAAGTTGTTTTTACCATTTAAGAAAGAAATAGCACCAATCTCAAATTCTAACAAAACATTAAAATACTCTGCTGCTGCTGCTGCTAAGTCACTTCAGTCATGTCCGACTCTGTGTGACCCCATAGACGGCAGCCCACCAGGCTCCCCCATCCCTGGGATTCTCCAGGCAAGAACACCGGCGGGGGTTGCCTTTTCCTTCTCCAATGCATGAAAGTGAAAAGTGAAAGGGAAGTCGCTCAGTCATGTCCGACTCTTCGCGACTTCATGGACTGCAGCCTACCAGGCTCCTCAGTCCATGGGATTTGCCAGGCAAGAGTACTGGAGTGGGGTGCCATTGCCTTCTCCATTGAATATTAACAAATTGAATCCAAGTGCTATATTTTAAGGTTAATACATTATGATCAAATTGAATTTCTTATAGGAATGAAATCACGATTTAACATTTGAAAATCAATCAACATAGTTCACCACATTTACAAAATAGAGGAGAATACATATAATTATCAATAGATTTTCTTAAATGACATGTCATACTTATTTAAACCACCATAAATAATGCCTAGCTTCTACTCCCGGAGAAGGCAATGGCACCCCACTCCAGTGCTCTGCCTGGAAAATTCCATGGACGGAGGAGCCTGGTGGGCTGCAGTCCATGGGGTCGCTAAGAGTCGGACACAACTGAGCGACTTCCCTTTTACTTTTCACTTTCATGCATTGGAGAAGGAAATGGCAACCCACTCCGGCACTCTTGCCTGGAAAATCCCATGGACGGAGGAGCTTGGTGGGCTGCAATCCATGGGTTCTCTAAGAGTCGGACACAACTGAGCGACTTCATTTTCACTTTTCATTTTCATGCATTGGAGAAGGAATGGCAACCCACTCCGGTGCTCTTGCCTGGAGAATCCCAGGGACGGGGGAGCCTGATGGGCTGCCATCTATGAGGTCGCACAGAGTTGGACACAACTGAAGCGACTTAGCAGCAGCAGCATCTAATAAATACTCCCCAAATTGTATTGGTTTATTTTTTTTCTTCTTAGTCCCCATGGTTGTTTTCTTCTGATGCCACTCACATTAATTGTTTAAACTCTACAGGGATCAGTTATGATCATTTTCATTTAATCCTCAAACACTACCTTTTCCCACTGACAATGAAATGAATTCCCAGCGTCCTTATCCTGTCACTCAATTTGCTCTACAACTTACCTTTTCTGCTTTTTTCTCAAGACTCCACCAAGCATTTTATATATTTTACTTGCTTTCAGTTGAAAAGATCTTTGGAATCAATGATGAATTCACTGTAGAGAATTTGATGGCATATCATTCTTTACATCTTCCATTGTTCCTCACATAAATATTCACATAAATAAATTTTCTTGAGGAACTGGCCTGTTTTCTCCAAATGTGAAATGAGACCTAAGTAATTAACTAGTTTTCCTTTTCATATTAGTCACTAGAAATTTAAAAGTTGTCATTCAAATCTAGCGACTGTGTAGGATTTTAAAACTTTCTTGTGTCTATTTTCCTTATAATCAATCTCCTAGTTAGATATTACATTATTATTATAATATGCATTTTAATCCTCTCATTGTTTTCCTTGTTAAATTATTTTTAACAATACATCTCATAAATGGTTTATATCCCTTATAGAATGAAGTTAAGTAGGTATGAAAATATAAAATTCCACTCTGGATGAAAATATTTTAAACTTTCAAATCGTTGTGCCTTTCTTCTTGTTTTTTGTTTGTTGGTTTCTTAACCTAAATTATTCCTATGTCACTAAACACCACACCATCACCTAAAATATTGTACTCTCTTCAGCTCAATGATCAAAATCGTATCCTTTCTTCAGTGTTCACCTTGAATGGTGCCTTTCTCATAAGATTTTCCTCACTCACATTGAGTGAATGCAACTTACACAAATTTCACCTCCAAGTAACAGAAAAGCTGACTCAAACTCACTGAACTTCTCTTACTCTGAGTTCTTCTGTGTGTTGACTTTTTCCTAATGCTGATGTTGAGATGACCTCAAAAGGACCAGGAATCGCATCCAGTCATGGCAACACGTAAGACAGGGAAAAGGGATCCGCTTTCTCTCTTGCTAGAGGGTAAGGATACGGTTTCCAGAAGTTCTCTCCCCCAGCTATTGGCCAAAGTTGGGCCATAACATTCCTGACTATATACAGGAGAGGACAATGGAATTCGATGATTGGCTTAGACTAATCATCTTCAAAGGGCTTTCCTGGTGGCTCAGTGGTAAAGAATATGCTTGGCAATGCAGGAATCACAGGAAACATGGGTTCAATCCCAGGGTCAGGAAGATCCCCTGGAGGAGGGCATGGCAACCCACTCCATTATTCTTGCCTTGAAAATTCCATGGATAGAGGAGCCTGAGGGTCTACAGTTCATGGGGTCACAAAGAGTCAGAGTGAGCATGCACACACACAATCAACTTAAATCCTCTGAGGTTAGGCAAGAGCTCAGTTTTCTTGGAATCCATGATTATGTGGAGAACAGTGGATATTAATGAAAATCAAAGAAGATTTGTTAGAAAAAAAGAGGAGGATGAATAGTGAGTAGGCTCATGGTGGATTCTGTCATTGTGATCTCCCCCTTCCAGAATTCCCAGAGCATTTTGTTTACACCTGTCATATCTCACCTTGTGTTTTGTTGTTGTTGTTGTTGTTATAGTTATCTGTGTACCTACTTTATTTCCACTTCCTATCAGTGTTAAGTTCTTGGAGGATAGAGACTCCTCTGAGCACCCTACTCAGCAACTCAAAGAGAGGTTGGCCATATTGGGCACTCAATAAGTATATGGTCAATGAAATTCCTCATTTTCCTCCTGGGCAGCCTCAGTATAAAAGCTGTGCCTCTTTGGATTTGTCTCCAGGGGAGATACTTCTGTGTGGCCTCAGGCTTTGACTTGGAGTGCCTGCCTCCTATTAATTACTACCCACTGGTCCACACTTTGTACAGATGCTGCTTATTGCTGCTTGGGTGGAGTAAGCCCTGTGCTTCAATTTTCCTACAGGAGATGAATCCTTCATTTGTCAACATACAGTCACTCAACCTGATTCCTTTTCTGATTCATTTGCATGGCTGGCAGGGCTGGGTGAAAACTGAGGCTAAAGGACAAAGCTTTTCTCTGTGCAAAGATGACTGGCTCACACCTGGGTCAAGCTTGTGATCCAGGGCTCATTAGCATCATTTTCTAATCCTGCAGAGAGCTCCCATCCAGAACTGTGAGCAGCAAGAACAATGGACACTGTACCGCTGGGTCAGGCCCAGCCAGGAGGAGCCAAGGAACATCTGGTAGACCATAGGGTAGCTTGAAAATATACAGTGTTTGAAGAAAGAACTCCCCTAACCTCAACTGACCCAAAATACAGCGTTTGAAGAAAGATATCTCCACACTCAAAGCTGTTCTCTCTCCACCTACTCTGGCAGCAACAGCAAAACTTAAATAATCCCAGTGGTCCTTTCCCTCACACAGCATGAATACATTCTGAGTATAAGCCGGCTGTTGTTAACAGAGTCCAGTGAAATATTTTATTTATTTCAATTAGAAACCATCCTAATCAGCTCATTTAAAAACGTTTACCCTGGAATGCACAATCACCACTCTATTCCCTACAACGGAAGAAAAGATACATTGTCATATGGAAGAGAAGCGAAACAAAAAATTCCTAGCTAAATTCCTGAGCAGCATATCTGATCAAATGTCCAGCAACTGCTCTGACTAAAAATACTACTGATTTCATGTTAAAGACACTGGAGCACTTTTGCTCATTAATGTCTGACCAGTTGATAGGAGATAGTAATCATTATACATTCCCTAAAAGTGTCTGGGGATGCAAAAAGAGCAGGAAAATCTTCTGGGATGCCCAACCAAAAGGATCATTTCTGGGAATGTCAGACTAGAATAGGGATCATAAAACTTGTCTATGAGTTCGGAGTTTAAATCTCCGCCACTCCCTTCAGCACATCCCTCGGAAGGTGAAGTTGCCTATTTTCTTTGATCCAACACCATACAAGAAACTAGAGCTCTAGATGGCAAAATTATCTCAAAGTGGCCCTGTAAAATAGTACCAAGGGCATCTCACTAATCTGTTTTCTTTCTTTGGCTCCTTTGTGTTGTCCTTCAAGTATTCTAGTATTACTTCTGGACAAGCAAGGTTTAGATAAAAGATCTAAAGCAAAACATAAGAAATGTAAAAAAAGGGGGTTGAAGGGAGAGGAATTCTTTCGAGTAACTAAAATGTGTGCATCTCTGAAAAAAAATTTTTTCCTCTACTAGAGTTGAAACTAGGATATCTAGGCACCAGCATCCTACTGAAAAATGAATGAATGAATGAGAAAATGAATGCAGTTTAGGCTCTAACTGGCACTGACATTAGATAAGTTACTGAGCCTCTCTGACACTCAGTTTCAAAATTGGGGGAGAACAAGGGTTTCTTCTTTGTAATCTAAGGGGGATTGTTCTATACATTTGATAACCCAAGAAACATCCATCACTGTGGTTATTGTAATAACCGGGCTTCCTATTTCCATGGTAATAAGGCTCTGAGTATGGAAAAGGAGTGAAGGGATAGGATATAGAAACTTTAAACCTACTGACCAATATGACACATCTTGAAGACAAAACCACCCTCAATAAAAAGTTATTCCAGGGCTTCCCTGGTGTTTCAGTGGTTAAGGATCTACCTTGCAATGCAGGGGAAGCTGGTTCGATCCCTGGTCCAGGAAGATCCCACGTATTGTGGGGCAACTAAGCCCACGAGCCACAAGTACTGAGGCCTATGTACCAAAATGGGTGCTTCCTCCTAGGGCCTGGCAGAATCCAGTTCTGAACAAAAGGTCTTTTGAGTGCTGGTAATGACTGAAGGGAAATGCCCAGATGCCAGAGTAGAAGGACGTGCGCTTGTCTTCTCCTGTGAGAACTCCAGCATTACAACTCATTGCTGAGCAACCATCAATAGGAGAATGTTGGATCACACCAAAAAAAGATAGCCCACATCCAAGAGCAAAAGAGAAACTCAGAAAGACAGTAGGAAAGGCAAAATAACATTTAGAATCAAACCCCATACCTGCCAGAGATGCTCGGAGGACTCAAATAAAGCTTGTGCACACCAGCACCCAGAGACCCCACAAAGACTGAGCTGGAACTGTGTTTGAGTGTCTCCTGCACAGGTGTGGGTCAGCAGTGGACTGCTGCAGGGGCAGGGGCTCTGGGTGCAGTAGATCTGGCGTTGGCATAAGCCCTTTTGGAGGAGGTCACCATTAACCCCACTATAGAGCTGCCAGGAGTTACACAGGACTGGGGAAACAGACTCTTGGAGGGCACAAACAAGAGAATGACCCAGACTTGCCCAGGAGTGTCCAGGAATCTCTGGCAGTGGTGTGGGTTGGGGGTGGCCTGCTGCAGGGTTAGGGACACTGAGTGTGGCAGTGTGTGCATGGGATCTTTTGAAGGAGGTCACCATTATCTTCATTACTTCCACCACAGGTTGGCCTCAGATCAAATAACAGGGAGGGAACACAGCCCCACCCCTCAACAGAAAATTGGATTAAAGATTTACTAAGCTTCTCTTGTGGCTCAGCTGGTAAAGAATCCACTTGTAATGCAGGAGACCTGGGTTCAGTCCCTAGGTTGGGAAGATCACCTGGAGAAGGGAAAGGCTACCCACTCCAGTATTCTGGCCTGGAGAATTCCACAGACTGCATAGTCCATGGAGTCACAAAGAGTCGGACACGACTGAGCAACTTTGACTTTGACTTTGAAGCATGGCTCCGCCCATCAGAAGGAGACTCAGTTTCTCCCTCAGTTAGTCTCTCCCATCAGGAAGCTTCCATAAGCCTCTGATCTTTCTCCACCAGAGGGCAGACAGGATGAAAACCACAACCACAGAAAACTAACCAATCTGATCACATGGACCACAACTTTGTCTAACTCAACGAAACTATGAGCCATGTCATGTGGGGCCACCCAAGACAGACCAGTCATGGTACAGATTTCTGACAAAATGTGGACCACTGGAGAAGGTTATGGCAAACCACTTCAGTATTCCTGCCTTGAGAACCCCATGAACAGTATGAAAAGGCAAAAAGACAGGACACTGAAAGATGAACTCCTCGCATCAATAGATGCCCAATATACTACTGGAGATCAGTGGAGAAATAACTCCAGAAAGAATGAAGAGATGGAGCCAAAGCAAAACCAATACCCAGTTGTGGATATGACTGGTGATAGAAGCAAGGTCTGATGCTGTAAAGAGCAATATTGCATAGGAACCTGGAATGTTAGGTCCATGAATCAAGGCAAATGGGAAGTGGTCAAACAGGAGATGACAAGAGTGAACGTGGACATTTTAGGAATCAGCAAACTAAAATGGACTGGAATGGATGAATTTAACTCAGATGACCATTATATCTACTACTGTGGGCAAGAATCCCTTAGAAGAAATGGAGTAGCCATCATAGTCAGCAACAGTCTAAAATGCAGTACTTGGATGCACTCTCAAAAATGACAGAATGATCTCTGTTTGTTTCCAAAGCAAACCATTCAATATCACAGCAATCCAAGTCTATTACCCAACCAGTAATGCTGAAGAAGTTGAAGTTGAATGGTTCTATGAAGACCTACAACACCTTCGATAATTAACACCCCAAAAAGATAACCCTTTCATTACAGCAAACTGGAATGCAAAAGTAGGAAGTAAAGAGATGCCTGGAGTAAGAGGCAAATTTGGCCTTAGAGTACAAAACAAAGCAAGTCAAAGGCTAACAGAGTTTTGCCAAGAGAATGTACTGGTCATAGCAAACACCCTTTTCCAACAACAAAAAAGAAAACTCTACACAAGAACATCACCAGATGGTCAATACCGAAATCAGACTGATTACATTCTTTGCAGCCAAAGATGGAGAAGCTCTATACAGAAAGCAAAAACAAGATGAGGAGCTGACTGTAGCTCAGATCATGAACTCCTTATTGCCAAATTCAGGCTTATATTGAAGAAAGAGGGAAAACCACTAGACCATTCAAGTATGACCTAAATCAAATCCCTTACAATTATACAGTGAAATTGACAAGTAGATTCAAGGGATTAGATCTGATAGACAGGTAGGGCCTGAAGACCTATGGATGGAGGTTCATAACATTGTACAGGAGGCAGTGATCAAGGCCATTGCCAAGAAAAAGAAATTAAAAAAAGAAAAAAGGTTGTCTGAGGAGGACTTACAAATAACTGAGAAAAGAAAAGATGCAAAAGGCAAAGAGGAAAGGAAAGATGTACCCATTTGAATGCAGAGTTCCAAAGAATAGTAAGGAGGGATACAAAAGCCTTCCTCAGTGATCAATGCAAAGAAATAGAGGAAAACAACAGAATGGGAAAGACTGGAGATCTCTTCAAGAAAATTAGAGATACCAAGGGAATGTTTCATGAAAAAATGGGCACAATAAAGGACAGAAATGGTATGGACCTAGCAGAAGCAGAAGATACTAAGAAGAGGTGGCAAAATACACAGAAGAACTATACAAAAAAGATCTTCATGATCCAGATAACTATCATGGTGTGATCACTCACCTAGAGCCAGATATCCTGGAATGTGAAGTCAAGTGGGCCTTGGGAAGCATCTCTATGAACAAAGCTAGTGGAGATGATGGAATTCCAGCTGAGCTACTTCAAATCCTAAAAGATGATGCTGTGAAAGTGCTGCACTTAATATGTCAGCAAATTTGGAAAACTCAGCAGTGGCCATAAGATTGGAAAGGGTCAGTTTTCATTCCAATCCCAAAGAACGGCAATGCCAAAGAATGCTCAAACTACCACACAATTGCAATCATCTCGCATGCTAGTAAAGTACTGCTCAAAATTCTGCAAGCCTGGCTTCAACAGTACATGAACCATGAACTTCCAGATCCTCAAGCTGGAGTTGGAAAAGGCAGAGGAACCAGAGATCAAATTGCCAACATTCATTGAATCATCAGAAAAGCAAGAGAGTTCCAGAAAAAAAATCTATTTCTGCTTTATTGACTATGCCAAAGCCTTTGACTGTCTGAATCACAACAAACTGAACAATTTTTCAAGAGATGGGAATACCAGACCACCTGACCTGCCTCCTGAGAAATTTGTATGCAGGTCAAGGGGCAACAGATAGAACTGGACCTGGAACAACAGACTGGTTCCAAATCAGGAAAGGAGTACGTCAAGGCTGTATATAGTCACCCTGCTTATTTAACTTCTATGCAGAGCACATCATGAGAAACGCTGGGCTAGATGAAGCACAAGCTGGAATCAAGATTGTCAGGAGAAATATCAACAACCTCAAATAAGCAGATGACACCACCCTTCCAGCAGAAAGGAAAGAAGAATAAAAGAGCCTCTTAATGAAAATGAAAGAAGAAAGTGAAAAAGTTTACTTAGAGCTCAACATTCAGAAAACTAAGATCATGGCATCCAGTCCCATCACTTCATGGCAAACAGATGGGGCAACAATGGAAATAGTAAGAGACTTTATTTTGGGGGGGCTCCAAAATCATTCCAGATGGTTACTGCAGCCATGAAATTAAAAGATGTTTGCTCCTTCGAAGAAAAGCTATGACCAACCTAGACAGCATACTAAGAACCAGAGATGTTGCTTTGCCAGCAAAGGTCTGTTTAGTCAAAGCTACAGTTTTTCCAGTAGACATATATGGATGTGAGAGCTGGATTATAAAGAAAGCTGAGTTCCGGAGAGTCGATGCTTTTGAACTGTGGTGTTGGAGAAGACTCTTGAAAGTCCTTTGGACTGCAAGGAGATCCAGTCAATCCATCCCAAAGAAAATCAGTCCTGAATATTCATTGGAAGGACTGATGCTGAAGCTGGAACTCCAATACTTTGGCTACCTGATGCAAAGAATTGACTCATTGGAAAAGACACTGATGCTGGGAAAGATTGAAGGCAGGAAAAAAGGGAAACAACATAGAACGAGATGGTTGGATGGCATCACTGACTCTATGGACATAAGTATGAGTAAGCTCCAGGAGTTAGTAATGGACAGGGAAGCCTAGTGTGCTGCAGTCTGTGGTATTGCAAAGAGTCAGACATGACTGAGTGACTGAACTGAACTGATGTGCCCCAGAGCCTGGGCTCTGCATCAAGCAAAGTTACCACAATAAGAAACCCACACATCACTAGTGAGTAGCCCCGCTTGCAGTAAATAAAGGAAGCCCAGGCACAGCAACAAAGACCCAGCTCAGCCATAAATAAATAAATTAATTAATTAATCCATACCAGGGAGATGTTACTAACTGTTGTTCAGTCACTCAGTCATGTCTGACTCTTTGCAACCCCATGGACTGCAGTACACCAGCCTTCTCTGTTCTTCATTATCCCGTGGAGTTACTCAAACTCATGTCCGTTGAGTCATTGAGGGTATCCCACCATCTCATCCTCTGTCATCCCCTTCTCCTCCTGCCTTCAATCTTTCCCAGCATCAGGGTTCTTTCAAATGAATCATCTCTTCGCATCAGGTGGGTAAAGTATTGGAGTTTCAGCTTCAACATCAGTCCCTCCAATGAACACTCAGGACTGATCTCCTTCAGGATGGACTGGTTAGATCTCCTTGCAGTCCAAGGGACTCTCAAGAGTTTTCTCCAACACCACAGTTTAAAAGCATCAATTCTTCTATGCTCAGCTTTTTTAGAGTCCAACTCGCACATCCATACATGACTACTAGAAAAACCATAGCCTTGACTAGATGGACTTTTGTTGGCAAAGCAATATCTCTGCTTTTTAATATGCTGTCTAGGTTGGTCATAACTTTCCTTCCAAGGAGTATGCTTCTTTTAATTTCATGGCTGCAGCCACCATCTGCACTGATTTTGCAGCCCAAAAAATAAAGTCAGCCACTGTTTCCACTGTTTCCCCATCTATTTGCCATGAAGTGATGGGACTGGATGCCATGATCTTAGTTTTCTGAATGCTGAGTTTTAAGCCAACTTTTTCACTTTCTTCT
This sequence comes from Budorcas taxicolor, assembly GCF_023091745.1. NCBI lineage: Eukaryota > Metazoa > Chordata > Mammalia > Artiodactyla > Bovidae > Budorcas > Budorcas taxicolor. Next base: position 98,715,279 of record NC_068915.1, on the reverse strand, counting down.
TTTACTTTCATCAAGAGGCTCTTTAATTCTTATTGATTTTCTGCCATAAGAGTGGTATCATCTGCATATCTGAGGTTATTGATATTTCTCCCAGAAATCTTGATTCCAGCTTGTGCTTCATCTAGCCCTGCGTTTCTCATGATGTATTCTGCATATAAGTTAAATAAGCAGGATGACAATATACAGCCTTGATGTACTCCTTTCCTGATTTGGAACCAGTCTGTTGTTCCATGCCCAGTTCTAACTGTTGCTTCCTGACCCACATATCGATTTCTCAGGAGGCAGGTCAGGTGGTCTGGTATTCCCATCTCTCAGAATTCTCCACAATTTATTGTGATCCACACAGTCAAAGGCTTTTGCACAGTCAATAAAGCAGAAATAGATGTTTTTCTGGAACTCTCTTGCTTTTTTGATGATCCAGCAGATGTTGGCAATTTGATCTCTGGTTCCTCCAGAGTTCTGACAAAATGTGGTCCACTGGAGAAAGGAATGGGGTTTGAAGAAAGGGTCAAATTTAAATACTGAGAGATATCATGTAAAGACAGTGTAAGCATGTTATCTTTCTTCATAGCCAACATTAGAATCACCCAAGAATGTTTTTTTTTTTTTAATACCAGTGCCTGAATTAATATTGATTAAAATACTGATGCCTGAAACAGCATCAGAGTGCCAACATGTGAGAAAGATTCCACCAGCCATTGCTGGCTTTGAAGATGAAATAAAACCCAAATCAAGTCATGCAGGCAACCTCTAGAAGCTGGAAAGGGCAAGGATACATTCTCCCCTAGAGCCTCCTAACTAACATCTTGAGTTTAACCTATGAGACCCATTTTGGACTTTTTAGTTTCCAGGATTGTTGCAAATATTCCTGGGCACATTACTTATAATAATCAAATGACTGGAAACAGCTCAACTTTCCATCAACTGGTAAAAAGAGAATTAAAGTGTGGCTTATCCCATACTATGGAATTCTACTCAGCAATAAGAAAGGTCAATATGAAGTTGACATGCGGTTAACATGTGATAAGTAGAAATGATCTCATGTATATGAATACACATGCTATGGTTCCATTTATGTGAAATTCTAGAAAAGACAAAACTTTAGTCACAGAAAGCAGATCAGTGGTTGCCTGGCCTCAGGTATCACGGGAGGGGACAAACCAGAAGGAGCACAAGGAAACTTAGGAATAGAGAACTGTTTCAAGTCTTGACTGCACTGATGGTTACATCACTCTATATAGTTAACACACTTCATCAAGCTGTATAGTTAAATGCATGAATTCAATTGTACATAAATTACACTCCAATTAGCTGATATCACAACACAGACCAATTAAGTTAGAACCTCTGAAAGGTCTGGGTGTTGGCATTTTCTTAAAGTTCCCAGGAAATTATAGTATGCAACCAGACTGAAAAGTTGCTGCTCTAGGAAAAAGAACCATTATGCTCAAATGTATGTACAAAAATAAATATCATTTTAAATGGTTTTAGTTTTTAAAAAGAATAAAACTGGGTATCTTTAGGGAACAAAGTAAGGACAGCATCTACAAATGTAAATAGCAGAAATTAGCTTATAAATATAACTTGGGGAAGATCATGGAAAGCCAAGTTTTTCTTAGTTAAAGAGTGTTTCAGACTATCCATCTGAAGGCAAATTTGTCCCTAAAAAGTTGTAGAGAAAATATTCTCAATTTTTAGAAGCAGAAATATTAATATTCATACATTTTTAAATATTATTTTTACTGATAATATTTACTTGGACTATATACTGTGTCCATGCTAAGGATGACAATCAAGAAGAGAACTGATTATTATATCATTTTTATCTTGAGCTAATTTTTTATTTTTAACCTCAATAAACTTCTATTTGCATGTGTGCTCAGTCGTGTCTGACTCGTTGTGACCCCATGGACTATACCCACAAGGATCCTCTGGCCATGGAACTTTCCAGGCAAGAATACTGCAGTGGGTTGCCATTTCCTATTCCAGGGGATCTTCCCAACTCAAGGATTGAACCTGCATCTCCTGTGTCTCTTGCACTGGCAGGGGGATATTTCACTTGGCAAGCCAGAAACTAGTCTGCAAAATCAGGTGTTAAACTAAAGGATTTCACAGCCTCCTTCCAACTCCATTTCTTCACATGCAAAGGAATTAAACCCAGGAAACAATGCCATATTTAAAATAATGAAGCAGGAACTCAAGGGACCTAGATCTGAAAATCAGTCAAGACACATGATGCTTATTCTTTCTTTCTTTTTCCTTTAGGGGCCATACAGTGGTGCCTGTCATTCCATCTGCTGGCTTCTCCTTTTAGACACTCATTTTTTCTATTAACATATCTTGTATATGCTCAAAAGGGCTTCCCTGGTGGCTCAGCTGGTAAAGAATCTGCCTGCAAACCTGGATTCAATCCCTGGGTTGGGAAGATCCCCTGGAGAAGGGAACAGCTACCTATTCCAGTATTCTGGTCTGGAGAATTCCATGGACTATATAGTCCATGGGGTTGCAAAGTGTTGGAAATGTCAGGTTCAGCTCCTAGGTCTACAGGATCTTTCAAATTAGTTTCCAGAATCTGAGAAAGAATTTTATCTCTGTTTCCAACCTAAAGATGGCTCCTACCCTTTGGGTCCAGTATCAATTCTGAATATACATTCATATCTGGTTGAGTTTGGTTACTGGGGTGCAGTTGGGAAGCAGGGAAAGTTTAACATTTACAACTGCTCCTTTCTGCGCAAGGCAGCCAATGAAACTAGCTAGCCAATGAAACGTAGCAATCTAATCATTCATTTTTTACTTGACAGTAGTAAGCATGGATCCTGCTACCTTTTGAGAGTTCTCTACTTTTATTATTTGAATATAAGTTCTGGAGATTTGAATGAGTATATTGGAGGGGATGCTTCCCCGATTGCTCAGCTGTAAAAAAAAAAAAAAAAAAATCTACCTGCAATGCAGGAAACGTAGAAGGCATGAGTTTGATCCCTGAGTGGGGAAGATCCCCTGGAGGAGGGCATGGCAACCCACTCCAATATTCTCACCTGGAGAATTCCATGGACAGAGGTGCCTGGTGGGCTATAGTCCATAGGGTCACAAAGAGTCAGGCATGACTGAAGCAACTGAGCACGTAGGCATTATGTGTGTGTGTTTCAGACAACCTTCTTCTATTGTTAGAAGATAATCAATTATGAATTACCAAACATTATAGATGTATAAAATTTCCCCAAATATTATAAATGCATTTCCTCAATGAGGTATCATTTTATACATAATTTAAATATTACATATATTTTATATCTTATATTTTAAGTCATTCAGTCATGTCCAGCTCTATGCTACCCCATAGACTGTAGCCTGCCAGGCTCCTCTATCCATGGAAGTCTCCAAGCAAGATGACTGATGTGGCTTGCCCCTCCTTTCTCCAGGGGATCTTCCCAACCCAGGGATCGAACTGGAGTCTCCTGCATTGCAGGCAGATTTTTCATCATCAGAGCAACCAAGGAAGCCATTTTATATCTAATGAGATAGAAATATTATTACACCTGACTGGCTATAATAGCAAATCTTTGATTTGTGTAGCAAAATACCAAGGAAGTAGTATATGTCTTAAATATAATTGATGAAGTTTGAGGTGACATCTGATAGTCTGATACTTAAAAGAGCCATAGCTTGAGAATACTGAGAAATCAAGACAGCCTCTTCTAGGCAACAATGTGTTCCTTTTCAACCAAAAGCCAAAGCATCACAGATAGAACAAACAACAAAATAACAAAGGAAAACCTCTCACTGCTGCAGCAAAAATATTTCCTAAAATCTAACCCAACAGATGTTTTGCAAGTCATGCACTGGATTAGATTTTCAACTCATGAAGCTCTTATAAATACACAGATTGATACAGTAGCAAATAGGAACAGAAAATTCTAGCACTATGGAATTGCAGTTGCCTAAGACTATAATCTTGATTCTGGACAGAGACTAAGTATTTCCTGAAACTAGTAATAACACATGAATGTGAATATAGAACAAGGACTAAGAAAGGAGAGGATACAGATGAGACGAAGAGGAGACACAGCTCTCTCATCGTTTTCATTTACTCTACAGTGAATAAAGATTTGGAGCTTAAAAACCAGAACTCAGTTCTACTACGTGTGTGACACATACAGCAATTGTGTGTGTATGTATGCATATACACATAGTTACATGTGCACAGTTAAGCTCATTATAGAATACACCCACTCCAGTGTTCTTTCCTGGAGAATCCCAGGGACGGCGGAGCCTGGTGGGCTGCTGTCTATGGGGTCTCACAGAGTCGGACACGGCTGAAGCGACTTAGCAGCAGCAGCAGCAGCTTGGTGTGTTAGCTAGCCCTCTCTGGTTGCCTTTATCCAGTTAAAGAATCCCTTCTAGCACCAGGAAGGACACTGAGCGTGCTATCTACTGTGTACACCTGTCCTTCTGTGTCCACTTCTCTGTGTCTGTCTGTCTCCTGCTCGTTTGGCTTGTTTCAAAAGTAACTCAAAAATTCTCCCTGGCATTTCCATGCTAAAGCAATTTTACATGGTGGCATTTAAGCTTTCCTTAGATTATGCTCCCATGTGAAACTCATATGAAACCTTTTGAGCCATTAACCCTCCTTCAGGCTGTAACACAGCCCTGCCAGTATGAAATATAAAATTGCCCATTAGAAGCCAGCAGGGAAAAAAAAAATTCCCCCATAGACAGAATTAAAAGCCTAGCATCTCTAGACTGCATGCGTCATCACAGCACCAGCAGCTACTTCCTTACACACTGGCAGAACAGTAAATCTGAGGGTGTAGCTATTCATCTAAGTATGGTTAGGAGGAAGCCAGAAAAGAACAGAGTAACATAGGGTGAGAAACGGGTTGCTGATGGTCAGTTAAGGTTGCTGTTCAACTCTGCAGGTTATGGCCATATAATCACCCTCCACCACTCTACAAGGGAAACTCAGTATTGCCCTAATTACTTTGCTCTTGTTACTCTTTGAATTCGCAATCCAACAGTATATCCAATAAATGAAAGGGCAGACCATTCACTTATTGTATACATAAATTTATATTATCTAAGATGGTGCATATTCTTTGCTCTTGTAAAGAGGATTATGAGAATTGACACAGTTTTTCATCAAAGTCTTTAAAGTCCTGGCCCAGGACACAGGGTTAAGCCATGACTCTTAAAATCAGCTCTCTCTGACCATTCCAGTAGGGGCAAAAGACATGAATTTTCTAAACTATGCCCCCAAATCTTCAACCAGTGGAATGTTGATTCATCAGAGAAAGAATTGACTGACTTGACACTGAGGTGATATTTCTAGAAAGTATCCTTCATAAATCCCCAAAGTCTGACCTCCAGAGTTTTCCAACACTTTTTTTCCTCTCTTCTAGATTTATATCCATCACCATAAGGTCTCAAATGTTTTTGCTCATTTAGGTTTATAATAGTTGTCAGACTTAGGAAGTATGTTACTTTAATTAACAACAGTAATTATGTTTCGTTTTGGTTTGGCATGATGATAATGATAGGCAAAGTAAAAACGGTAGTCATACTTTCAATCTGATGGAACTAGAAGGAAGTCACTGCATCAGAGAAAGGTTGATGGATTTGAACTGGAACTCTGGTGATTCTCATTTCAAGAAAATGGCCCATTCAGTATGTTTCTTCTGAAAAACATCAATTTATCTTATTCACTGATGAATACTTAGATAATCAAAATGAAACAAAAATCTCCGATAATTCCAGTAAACAGAGGTAACATTAGTAATACTCTAGTATATCTTTCCAAATATATCTATAATATTATATATAATTATATACCCAACATACTGGGCTTCTTTGAAAGCTTAGTGGTAAAGAATCTGCCTACCAATGCAGGAGACAGGGGTGCAATCCCTGGGTCAGGAGAATCTCCTGGGTAGGAAATGACAACCCATCCTATATTCTTGCTGGGAAATCGCATGGACAGAGGATCCTGGTGGGCTGCAGTCCATGGGGTCATACAAGAGTTAAGACGACAGCGACTAAATGACAACAACAACTATACATATTATTTGCTCTTTGTAACTGGTTTGAAAATATTAATTAATATGTAGGTCTTGAATACATGCAAATAAATTAAGAACTTATCACCTTTTCCTTCTTTGCTGTTAACACCACAGTGGGCCAGGGCAAACCGTGAATATGACTTACTTCCCCCATGCAGCTTTCCCTGTTTGAAAAGTGTAGACAGATATTATCTGTAAAATACAGTAAGTTCATGGTTTAAAAACACAGTGTGAATTCTCTCTCCCAAGCTTGGAAAGGCAATACCTTTTCTGATAAAAGTCATCACTGTGGAAAAAGTAAAACAAAGAACCAAACCAAACCAAAATAAAACCCCAAAAGATAGGCATAGGCTTAGGAGATAGTTTTCTTCATCTAAAACTATCAATCAAGATGTTAAGCACTCATAACACATTTCTATCAAACTCATGTGAAACCTGGCACTTTCGAGCCTTGCTCCTCTCACAATCATATGTTCCTGCTCCCCGTCAAACAGTTTTCAGCTTCATGGGAGTGACATCTGTACCTCCAGATGTTCATGTTTTATCAGGCCCTTCTCAGTCATTTCGATCAGGATACATGTACACAAATTATACCATAAATATTCTCATGCTTTGTATACTAAATCAAATAAGAAAACCCACCAAATTTTTACACAGAGCTACATTAAACCTAGAAAAAATGTAACTTGAGATTTAACACACTATTTATAAAGATGTGCTATTATTCTTAATCCCTCAATTAATACCAGCTAGCACTACTGTACAGATTTATTAGGGACCATATGCTCCTTAATTATCATCGCCTCCCAAAGTTACCACTTCACACATCTGCAACCGATGTGGGCTGCTGTTTCTCTGCTCTTTCTTCAGCAGGATCTGGTAAGCATTTTTCAGCTGGACACCTTGACAAAGAAGAGTCAACTCCAGCAATGTCTCAGAAGAATGATTAAAAGGAAAGGGGAAAGGGAAAGCACTGAATATGGATTGGGGAGATCCCATGTACCTCATCTATTTAGGTTCATATTAACTGAAGAGTTTTTAAATTGTAGATTGTTAGCGTTCAGCCTCCAAAATCTAGATGTTAGTGGAATTAAGGAGGAGTTTTCCTCTCTTGAAGCAAAGAACAATGAATGCACAGAGTGTGCAAATACTAACGTTGTTCTCAGATCAAGATGTGTCTTGCTGATTTAAAATCTTCTGGACTGCATGATCGGGGGAGACATAACTCATGTAGACTTGGATTAAATTTTTAAAGATTTACACTACAATTTTCAATGAAGTTCTAGTTAATTAAGCATCTCTCTATATCACAGAGGAACAGTTCCTATAAACTGTTTTCCCCTTTATTGGAGTTTAACATTCTTAAGGTCACACATCTCTTTCTTCCCATAGATGCAAGAGACATATGTAATATCAAGGCAAAGGCTTCCTGAAATATCGTAGGTTTTTTTGAAAGGTGGAAAACTTTAGCATAAAGATGACTGGCTGGTGAATTTGGAGGCAGATGTTGAGAAAGTCACTTAACCCCACAGTTTTTCATTTGTGTTACAAAGAGCTTAAGCTAGATGAAACTTAAGGTTACCCATCCCTAAATTAGTGACATTAATTCATTAGTAGTAAATTCAAGAGATTTACAGTCATTTGTACTTTGACCATGCAGAGAGTTGGATGACTATCTTTACTTCTATTCTATGTTGACAGAAAAGATCTCGTGGAATCCATTCATTCACCAAATGTATTTGCTTTGGAAATTTTCATGTTAATTACAAAATATTTCTTTAAAAATTTTCAAAATTAAAGTTTTCAAATATTTATTTACAGAAATAAATAGAGCCTAGAATAGTTAAGAAAAAATGGCAACCCACTCTTGTATTCTTGCCTGGAGAATCCCATGGACAGAGCCGCTTGGCAGGCTACAGTCCATGGTGTTGCAGGAGTCGGACACGACTTAGGGACTAAACCACCACCACCACCAAGGCTTCCCTCATGGCCTAGTGGTTAAGAGTCCACCTTCCAATGCAGGGGACACAGGTTCAATCCTTGTTCTGGGATGATACCACATGCTGTAGAGCAACTAAGCTCATTTGCCACAACTTCTGAGCCCTTGTGCCACAGCTACTGAAGCCCACCCACCAGAGCCTGTGCTCTGCAACAAGAAAAGACACTGCGATGAGAAGCCTGCAGCTGGAGAAGAGCCCCACCAACCCCACCACCACAGCTAGAGAGAGCCCACGTGCAGCAACAGAGACCCAGCACAGCCAAAACTAAAATAAATTCATGAAAAATCTTCCAACATAGAAAATATAGAAGATGAAGAACAACTGAGCTGCAGGGCTTGCTACTAGAGTTCAAGGTTTATTATAAAGCAATTATGACCAAGACAGTGAGGTTTCAGCTCAAGCATAGTTCAGTTCAGTCACTCAGTCGTGTCCGATGCTTTGCAACCCCATGAATCACAGCATGCCAGGGCCCCCTGTCCATCACCAACTCCCAGAGTTTACCCAAACTCATGTCCATTGAGTCAGTGATGCCATCCAGCCATCTCATCCACTGTCGTCCTCTTCTCCTCCTGCCCTCAAGCATGACAATTAACCAAAAAGATAGGATGGAGAGCCAAGAAAGAGACCCACCCAGAAGCAGTCACCTAATTATTATAAATAAAGGTTTCACTGCAATCTAGTGAGAATAGGATAGTCTTTTCAACAAATAAGAAAAAAATGAAATTTGACCTCCACCTCACACCTTGCACAATAATTAGTTTGAACAGAGACTTAAATGTAAAAGGTATACCAAAAATTTTCTGAAAAAACAAAACAAAAAACAGAAGAGTATCTTCAAGATCTTGAGACAAGTAAATATTACTTAAACTAGAAAAGGAAGAGATAGCCATAAGAAGAAAGATAAATTGCTGTACATAAAATTTAAAACTTTTGCTCTTTGAAAGGCATCATTAAAAAAAAATGAAACAAGTCACAGACTGGAAAAAAATTGCTATACTTGTGTTCAAGAAATGACTCATTTAGAATATTTAAAGAACTGTGAATCAATAAGAAAAAGACAGATGACCCAAATTTATTTTAAATGAGGGAAAGACTTGATCAGGCACTTTACTAAAGTGAAGTATATTGCCAATAAACATAAAAAGCAGCTCAATATTCTTGGTCAGCTGGAAAATGCAAATTAAAACCACAATGAAATACCACCACACACCATCCAAAATGGTGAAAAGTGAAAGGATCTATTCCTGTAATAACAAATTAAAACATGAGATTCTCGTACATGGTTACCTGTGTGTTCAGTCGCTCAGTCATATGTGACTCTATGCCACTCCATGAACTGTAGCCCTGCAGGCTTCTCTGTCCATGGGATTTACCAGGTAAGAATACGGGAGTGGGTTGCCGTGCCCTCCAGGGGATCTTCCTGACTCGGGGATCGAACTTGTGTCTCCTGCAATGGTAGGCAGATTCTCTACCACTGAGCCACCAGGGAAGCCCCCATAGACAGCTGAAGTAGCCTGCAGGGGAAACTTTTGGCCTGTGTGTTAAATCTGAACATGGGTTTGCCATGTGACCCAACAAATCCACTTCCGGTGCTAAGTCCACCAAAAACATCTATGACAGTGCTCATAGCAGCATTATTTTATAATAGCTAAAAACTGGAAACAACCCAGATTTCCAACAACAAAGGATGAATAAGTAAATTGTAATATGGTCAAACAAAAAAGTAACCCACAGCAGTGACAAAGAACAGACTGTTGCTTCATATCAGAGCATGACTAAAATCTCACTGAAAGTTGAGCAGAAAAAAAATGTGACATGAGACAGTATATATTATTATACTTACATGAAGTTCAAAAATAGAAAAAACTAATATATGGCCTTTGTGGGGGCGGGAAAGTTACCTTCAGAATGGGGATGGGAGTAAGGGCTGTGGGCACTGGAAATCTCCTGGAAACCTAGGTGGTGTAACATGTAAAACTGCCTTCTGATTTGTAAACTTTATTGTTTGTAAGCTATATCTCTCTAGAAAAGAAAATGTAGGTGTGTATATATATGTATGTATCCATCTTTCCGAAAACAAAAGTGAGATTATATTCTATTGATATCAAAACTTTTTATTTTTAAGATATTCAAGACATTTTCCCAAATGTAAATTAGAAACCCTCAACTGGTGAGAAAAATAATAAATGAAGTTTCTTCTATAGATGAACATATTCTTTCTTGGACAGATTTACCTTCTCATGTTAATATTAATGTATGGCTTATTTAAGTTACCTAAAAAGTTGTGAGGTAATAAAGGAATTGTTTAAGGGAGGAGAGTACAGGTCAGCATGTGAAGAAACAGAAACTTGTATCATTATGTCAGATGAGTAATACATTTGCAAAAATGGAAAAATGACAAACAAGACCAACAGTCAGTTTGAGATCATGCTTTTCCTGTGAACTGAAGTGCATAGGGGGCTGAATAATAAAAAATCAAAACCCAAAGCACCACTGCTTCTCCCCAAAACAGAAGTGAGATCCGCTAAAGACCAGCAGCCCCAGGGGGTCCCCTGTACTGAAGCTTAGATGCAGAAGAAACTGAAATCATTTACCTTATTTTTCATAAAGTGAAGTTGTTTAGTCATGTCTGACTCTTTGAGATCCCATGGACTGTAGCCTACCAGGCTCCTCCTTCCATGGAATTTTCCAGGCAAGGTTACTGGTGTGGGTTGCCATTTCCTTCTGCAGGGGATCTTCCCAATCCAGGGATCAAACCCAGGTCTCCCACATTGCAGGCAGATGCTTTACCATCTGAGCCACCAAGGAAGCCCTTTTTTTTTTTTTTTTTTTTTTTCATAAAACAGGCTTTTAAAATAACTCACACTTTACTGTCTCACTTTTCTCTTCCAAATGACTTAGGTGCACACCAAAAATGGTAAGAAAATGGTCCCCAAGTCCCAGCTTCCTGTTTCCTAGACCACATGGGTGAAGCTTTCACACAGGGAGCGAGATGATGGCTTGCATCCAGTCTTCCCCTCTATCTAGAATGTTAGTTCTCATCCACAGCCGCCCCTCAGCCTCATTTGGTATGAGCAGATGTAAAATGAGTCACAAGAAATGTACTGTTATAAACAAAGAATCAAAGTTGCTTTTTAAGAGTGAAGAGTAGATTTATGTAGTAACGTTTCCATTTTACAGTTGAAAAAAAAATTCCAGTTGAGTGGTTAATAAGTTGCCCTGGGACACAAAGGGCTTCGAAAGTGGCTCAGTGGTAAACAATCCACCTGCCAATGCAGGAGACCAGGAGATGCAGGTTTAATCCCTGGGTCGGGAGGAATCCCCTGGAGAAAGAAATGGCAACCCACTCTAGTATTTTTGCCTGGAGAGTCCCGTGACAGAGGGGCCTGGCAGACTATAGTCCATGGAGTTGCAGAGAGCTGGACATCGCTTAGAAACTGAACACGCTTGTAAGAACACAGGGCACAAAACTAGAAAGTACCGTTTCGATCATCAACTGCCTCTTTATGAGAGTGTATTCTGCACAGAACACGCACACACTTGTGCCATGGGAATGATGGCTCACCTGTTACATACGTCAGAAGGAAACTCATCAAGTTGTCAAGTGCTCATGGTCTTAGTTTCAACGAGTAGGCAAATTAACCTCCATGGCCCTGCATTCAATCCACCATTTGTAAACTAGGAGACTACAATCACATGTTAAAATGATGTAGTCACACACCTTAGGCAGGACAGATACTCAGCAACTGAAAATTACCTGACAGAACTTCTGGCTCAGAAAAATAATATTCAAGGTCTGTAGAAGCAAAAATACTTACAAAGCTGTGATATATAAGAATATTACACTTTTCACAATGTTTCTAAAAGGCATGAAAATCAACATATATGTAATCACTCTGTTATTGCCTATATCACTTCTTGCGTTTTTTATGTTTAGGGTTTTCTTGTTGGAAGTTAGACATTCTTTCTTTTTTTTTTTTATATCTACAATTTTTAATATATAGTATCTAAGCTGTTCATCTACAATCACAAGTTACATGAGAAAACAAGATATCATCAAAACCCAATAGAAACAACAACCAACAGAAAAGGGCTAACAAGAAATCTAGACAATAGACATTCTTTCTTAAGAAACTTGTTTTATATCATAGCCAACAGATGGAACTCATAAACAAATTTTTAAATATGACAATTCACTTCCTGACTAAACAAAATAACACCTATTTCCAAAGAGAAACAATTATTTTAAATCAACAAGAATCACCATGTAATGTATTTATTTGTGCAGGGCAAGCTGGTTGACCTAGCCAAAGTTATGTGTCATTGAAACAAAAATAACTGCTCATGTAAACTGTTTTCTATCCATCTGAATTTTGCTGATTCCCCTCACTCAAATCTTTAAAATTAATTCTAGAACTTCTTGGACCTAATTAGCTCAGAAAGACACAATTTACAGAAACTAAGACTTAAAATAGATTCAGAGATAACCTAAACCAATTCTCTTTTTTTATACATGGAAATACGAGGTTCAGAGAAGTGATCTGGTCAAATTCACAGAGCTTCAACTCCTAAAGTCTTCTATTATGAATACGATCTAACCAATCCAGTGCATGCTAAGTAGCTTCAGTTGTGTCCAACTCTGTGAGACCCTACAGATTTGCAGCCCGCCAGGCTCCTCTCTGCGTGGGATTCTCCAGGAAAGAATATTGGAGTGTGTTGCTGTGTCCTACTCCAGGGGGTCTTCTCGACCCAGAGATAGAACCTGTATCTCTTATGTCTACCTGCGTTGGCAGGTGGGTTCTTTACTGCTAGGGCAACTTGGGAAGCCTCAATCCAGAAATCATCCCTATTTGATTTGTAACTCTCTAGACTGACCCTGATAAACACCTGCTTTAGAAAATAAAAGTTCTTTTCAGAAGCCAGTGTTTAAATATATCAAAGAGGTTCTTTCATATTCATATCATTTCCTTTTTAAAACCAATCTGAGCTCTAACTATACAGAAATTGCTGCTGACACTTTGAAGAAACTGGGAAACCAAAATGAAACCATCCCCACAACTCTAATATCTCAGAATGTCCACTAGATATTGTCAGAGAATCTCACCAACTTGATTCAGAATAAATAGCAGTGCCTGGATTTATGTCATTTGTGATGTCAAAGAGATTGGGCTGTGACTAAGCCTGACCACCCTTACCACCTACCTGTGAGAACTTAAGCAGGTTACATAACTTCTCTGTCCCTCAGTTTCCTTTTCTGTTAAATGAAGATAATAACACTTGTTCCACAGGTTATTGTATTCATGTAAACACATAGTACTCTCACCTGGAAAATCCCATGGATGGAGGAGCCTAGTAGGCTGCAGTCCATGGGGTGGCAAAGAGTCGGACATGGCTGAGTGACTTCACTTTCACTTTTCACTTTCATGCATTGGAGAAGGAAATGGCAACCCACTCCAGTGTTCTTGCCTGGAGAATCCCAGGGATGGGGGAGCCTGGTGGGCTGCTGTCTCTGGGGTCGCACAGAGTCGGAAACGACTGAAGCAACGCAACAGCAGCAGCAGCAAACACATATATGGTACATGGCATCTGGTCCCATCACTTCATAGAAAACAGATGGGGGAAAAGTGGAAGCAATGACAGATTTCAGTTTCTTGAAATCCAAAAACACTACAGTTGGTGATTGCAGCCAGGAAAAGTCACTTGCTCCTTGGAAGAAAAGCTATGATAAATCTAAACAGCATATTAAAAAGCAGAGACATCACAAAGGTCCATCTAGTCAAAGCTATGGTTTTTCCAGGAGTCATGCACAGATGTGAGAGTTGGATCATAAAGAAGGCTGAGCACTGAAGAACTGATGTTTTTAAATTGTGGTGCTGGGGAAAACTCTTGAGAGACCCTTGGACTGCAAAGAGATAAAACCACTCAGTTCTAAAGGAAATCAACTCTGAATACTCATTGGAAGAATGGTTACTGAAACCCCAGTACTTTGGCCGCCTGATGCAGAGAGTCGACTCATTGGAAAAGACCCTGATGCTGGGAAAGATTGAAGGCAAAAGGAGAAGGGGGTAGTAGAGGATAAGATGGTTGGAAGGCATCACTGACTCAATGAACATGAGATTGAGCCAACTCCAGGAGACAGTGAAGGACAGAGAAGCCTGGCATGCTGCAGTCCACGGGGTTGCAAAGAGTGGGACATGACTTACTGACTGAACAACAAAATACATGTAAACACATGGAACAGTGCCAGACAGGTCCTACAGCTCTTATCATTCTCATGATGTTAACGATAACATGTTATTGGACATGTAAAAAAGAAAGCGAATGAAGATTATTCTAATTCCTTAACTAGTCATTAATAAATTAATTTCATTTAAAAATTTACTTCACAATTATTTGTAAAATTAGCCACGCCTTAAGTTCACATAGGTATGCCATCTGCACTTGTAAAGTCTAAACTCCATGCCTTATATATTAGTATCTTTGTATATATGTTATAGTGCCTAGAAGCTTGCCTTATCCATATCACCTACTCAATAGGCATTTGTTGAATTAATGAATGGAGGTTGAAATAAACCAAGCTTAAAGGAAAAGGAGATTGCTGTCTCCCACCCCTCCCCACACACACATATCAACCCAGCCCAATTTATTGGAAGGCACCCAAAGCGCTGATGAAACATTTGGCTCAAGTCTTCAAAATAGTACACAAATAGATAAATGGTCTTTTTTTTTTCTTATAGCTTTTAATATCCTGTTCTTTATAAATGACTTTCAGACTCATTTTATATTACCGTTATCTTCTGAAAATGTATTATACCCTAATAGCCAGGCTTCTTTCTCTACCTTCAATCCTAGTTTTTTGGTTTGGTGCTGATTTTTTACTTTGAGACATTAATTTAAGTATTCTGCTTGTCAGTGGATGAGTGAATGAATTATTCATTTTATTATGAAACATAAATTTTAAAGAACAGCATTATAACTTCTTTTTATATGCCAAAAATAATAGATCATTCCAGAAGCCATTATGGCCCCCGTGATCTAACATAGGGTGCACTTTTGAAAGCTGTGCCAAACTAATATGTTTTAGTCTAACTACAACTCTGAAACCTTAAAAGAAGCCAGCTCAATTTAGTATCTAAATAAAAATGCAAGCTATACTTCAAGTCAGAAATTATGTAATATCGGAATTCCTTGATTACTATTAGCATTAAACAGAACAAATGATTAAGGCAAAAGCAATATGATAACCACTGCCTCCTCTCCAAAATGATAACCCAAACTTTCACTTCTTTTATCAAAATGTTATCCTCATGCGTATGTGATAGATATACAACAAAAAACAAAATTTATATAAAAGAAATTAATCTCAACATTTGTTCCAATGTGTTCTAACTAAAGACACTACCATTCTCTAAATTTATATGCATATATTAATTAGACTGAATTTCACTAAGTATCTATTAACAGAAATATTAATATTATTAATAATATTTCTAAAGTGTCTGATTTTGAAGATCGCTGTTAGACATTAATAAAGTTGTATCTCCATAGCCAAGCATTTTTAACACCCTATGTCTACTATTGTTTTTCCCTATACGCTATAGCCTCTGCTCAACATAATGACAAAAACAATTTTTTTAATGTGTCATTATAAACTCCTGTCTACATCTCTCCTTTCTCAAACATATCTCATTTGTTGTAAGAACAACGAGGTTAGCTGACTGGCATCCTGGTGGACTCAATAGATAATATGCATATTACTTTCTGGCCCATCTTTATTTTTAAAAATTAATAAAAACGAACATGAAAGATAATCATTACAGAGTAAGGAACAATCATTACAGGAGGAGATATATTTACTCAATGACAGAGAAGTGAATAAACCTAGGCAGTTAAGACTATTGAGGAGCATGAAAGCCATATTGACTATTTTAATTTCCTAAACTCTTTAGTGTTCTGAAAGGCTCTTTAAAACTTCATATTCTTTCACATTTGTCTGTCGCTATTATCTTGTCCAAAGCTCTCACTCACCTTCATGCTACCGAGAAAGACCGTTAGCATCAAACTGGCAAGATTTAATCAGAGTTTATTGCTTCAGATAAAAACACTGCCACATTTTTTATCTTTTTATTAAATTTACAAACTTGGGCATCCGCATTAGGGAGCAAAAGGTGATTGCCTGTTTCCTCTACTGGAATGCAATGTTATACTTTTCATATAATAAAAAGCCCTTTCTTTTGATTTGCTAAAGAGAAACAAGGCTTTTTCTTACTGAAGCAGAAGAACTTTCCTTGAGATTATATTCAGGGATGATAATCTCTTTAACAAAAAATGAATTTAAACACCTGACCCTCACATATGGATATATTACAAGTGAACACTGTATTCCTGAAATACAGCAATAATACCAGTGTTTCAGAAGTCAGACAGTAGGAGAATTTTAGGGTGCCCCTGACTACACAGACACATAACAAAAACTAGAATCTTCCTTAACAAGGTTTAATTTTAGATCTCAAATAAAAGTTTACTTTCCCTAGAAAAATATTTTTACTTTATAATGACTATCAACTTCCACTTTGGAAATTAGATGGCTATATGTTCTGATTTGGGCCTCCTTGGTGGCTCAGACAGTAAAGAAACTGCCTACAATGCAGGAGATTTGGGTTCAATCCCTGGGTGGGGAAGATCCCCTGGAGAAGGGAATGGCAACCCACTCTAGTATTTCTTCCTGGAGAATCCCATGGACGAGGAGCCTTGCAGGTTATAGTCCGTGGGGTCGCAGAGAGTCTGACACAATTGAGTGACTAACACTTTCACTTTTCTGATTTGGAAATGGGTTCCAGAGCTACTGGGAGTATCCATACTGTCCCCCAACACCAAGGTAGGCATTGGTGTAAAGAAAGCAAGACATAATGTCACTAAAATTACATTTTGTTGTTGTTCAGTCACTAAGTCACATCTGACTCTTTGTGACCCCATGGACTGCAGCATGCCAGGCTTCCCTGTCCATCACTATCTCCCAGAGTTTGCTCAAACTCATGTCATTCAAGTCAGTGATGCCATCTAAACATCTCATCCTCTGTCATCCCCTTCTCCTCCTGCTTTCAATCTTTCCCAGCATCAGGGTCTTTTCCAATAAATCAGTTCTTCACATCAGGTGGTTAAAGTATTGGAGCATCAGCTTCAGCATCAGTCCTTCCAATGAATATTCAGGACTGATTTCCTTTAGGATTGACTGGTTTGATCTCTTTGCAGTCCAAGGACCTCTCAAGAGTCTTCTCCAACACCGCAGTTCAAAGGCATCAATTCTTCGGTACTCAGCTTTCTTTATGGTCCAACTCTCACAGCCATACATGACTACTGGAAAAACACACACACAAAAAAATTTATATATTCAAAGTTATTGCTCTTCTTCTACATAGCAATCTCAAAGGACTTTTGTGTATATTCTTGTCTTGTTTACCAAATGATTTGTAGAGCTCCTTTTAAAAAAATTATCTTCAGAGATGATTAACCACAGTCCTACCCTCCTGACTTTATAGTTATAATTGTTTTGGGACAGCAGCAACCTCATCCCTCCAAATATTATTACTCTGTCTTATTCAGTAGGCTTGAATTTTAAATATCTGGCTGATTGCAAGAAGAAAACCTGTCCTTCACAAAAGAAGATATTCCACAACTCAGAATATTCAAGAGAACATGTAATACATTTGAAAAGGAAATCCAGGACTGTACTCAGTGGAATAAGAGATTTTCTCAAGGTGACTGCTTCCAAAGGAGCAAAAATGGGAGGTATATAGCAGCATTAAAAACATAATTTGTAATACTTTACTTGTCTCATCTCATCATACCCTATGATAAAGGAAATGGCCACCCACTCCAGTACTCTTGCCTGGAGAATTCCATGGACAGAGAAGCCCGACTGGCTACAGTCCATGGGGTCACAAGGAGTTGGATATGACTGAGCAACTAACACTACTACTGTGATGCCCTAAAAGACTTTGGTTAATGAAATTTATGCAGTTCAAAATTATCTTCCTGGAAAGAAACCAGTGAGGATAAGAAATCATTCCAAAATTATTTTCAAGTTAGATATGAAAGGAGTTGTCATTAATTTCTAGATATTCTCCAATCATACTTATAGTTCTAATAAAGAAAAACCAGGAATTGTATAAACTTTGTGAGCCCTGATACTGGCTGGAGGAAGGGTGATCTGGCAGATGACAGGCATGGGAAAAGGCAGCCTATGATTAGACATTGTGGATAATCAGAAGTTAAACCTGAGGCTGAGAATACAGCCTTAACATCATCTGCACTGTCCTATTCTAATGAATTCCACTGACCCTCAGAGTGTGGTTAGGACAAATTTAACTACCTAGGAAATTTAAAACCCCATGCCTGGCTTTGAACACTCATGATCACCTTATTGCTCTGTATATTGTTCATAATTTTATACTTTGGCATACTATTTTCTAGAACAGTGATGGTGAGACCCATGTTATGTGCTTCCATAGTACACTATACATTATAGAACCTCACACACTTTGAGAAATTACTTATTCAACATCCTCAAAGGTTAAATCTATTTTTCATTCACAAGTACAAAATCCAGATCTGACTGGCTTTCTATTACATCCCCAGTGCCTAACAAGGTGACAGCAAATACCAGATGAATATTGGAAGGACCAAGGAAATGAAAGAAAGAACAGAAGGAGTTGAATTAGTGATTTTGCTCTCTGTAGAGCAGATCTTGATACAGGGTACAAGTGAATGTCTTTAAACTGGTATGATAACTTTTTTTATCAGTGAGTATACTGATTAAGTTTTAAGTATTTTGCCAATAATTTATTAAATATACATTTACTATTTTCTTTTCTCTTACTCTTATTCCATCTCTTAATAATAACCCAAAAAGTCTTACTGTCCTTTTATTGATAAGAAACACACACACATTTTAAAGCAAAAGACTAAAAAAAGAAAAGACTGTGAGAAAAATCTCATAAGCTCTGGGGAAATAACACATTTCAACAAATCTTTTCACTTGAAAGATAATTACTTTGAAAGGGACAGTTTGCCTTCATAGATAGATACTAACACTAATGAGCCACAAGCCACAGGAAAACCTTAGGAATGATTATTCTTGAAAAAGATGAAGAAGAATATTGTCACATTGAGAAACCACATTAAGATCTTGTTAAAAGGACTGATTTAAATGCTGCTGCTGCTAAGTCGCTTCAGTCGTGTCCGACTCTGTGCGACCCCAGAGATGGCAGCCCACCAGGCTCCCCTGTCCCTGGGATTCTCCAGGCAAGAACACTGGAGTGGGTTGCCATTTCCTTCTCCAATGCATGAAAGTGAAAAGTGAAAGGGAAGCTGCTCAGTCGTGTCTGACTCTTTGTGACCCCATGGACTGCAGCCTACCAGGCTCCTCTGTCCATGGGATTTTTCCAAGCAAGAGTACTGGAGTGGGGTGCCATTGCTTTCTCTGGATTTAAATGCTATTTGAGCTCAAAAAAAGTATTTACAGTATATCTTTCTGCTCCTTTACTTACCTAAGTATTAGATAATACTGTGAAGCATTATAGCATAAAGGAATAGATAAAGCCACACTTCCTTCATATGAATGGGGCAGTCCTTACTCAGTTCCAGCTGTGGTTGCTAGAAAATTTAGACTCACTCATGCCAACACATCCTATTTTTCAAGAGAAGCCAGAAATAAGATTGTTATGTAAATCTATTAAGATTGTTATGTAAATCTCTTACGCGTTGGTAACTAACCTAAATTTTTTGGACATGGTAAATGGTTTCCATTTCTGTTCAGGATATCAGATACTCACAAGACAACCTCATCCCTACTCTAATAACTGGAACAAGATGGCTGTACTATAAACTCATAGGTTTGTTGTTGTTGTTAAACCATCAGGGAAAAACCTAAATGAGATGATTTTTTCTCAGGACAAAAGCTATTTTCATATTTGATAAAGTAGCAGGAAAAAGAAGCATTTGCTATAGACAGTAATAAGGAGAAACCAGCCAAACTTCCCCACATTTTTAACTGTTGTATGTGGGTTGGGATTACAGATTAGACTTCTGAGGAGATCCAGCCACAGAACAAGTCTGCATCCATTCCATCAGCTGTGTCTTCCAAGCAGTATAATGAAGGCCAAGGGCGGAACTATAAAAATAATAGATGTCCACTGAGGTATGCAGGGCTTCGCCTAGTACAAGGCGGCAAACCCTTGAGACTGTAGACAGGAGAGAAATGGGAAGAAGAAGTAACAAGTCCCTTCCAGGCCTTCACCCTTCAGTGGTGCTTGGAAGCAGATCTCCAAAGATGGGATCAGATCAGCAGGGGATTGAGAGACCTCAAAGTTACAAAATCTGGGAATGGAAGGTGTGGGAAATACCACATGGCCTAACAAATATGTGTATAGAGAAAACATGAAGGCAAATAATTATATTGCCAGACAAACAGACGAACTGAAACCCGACTGTAGATACCAAGAAAACACTTACAGGCCAGTCATGACCACCAGTTTTCAGAACTTTCCTCTAAACCAGATAAAGTATTGTCCTTAAATCTCAAATTAGCTTATTGCTGATCCTACCACTAGTTAGCAAGTAGCCAATGAGCTATCTAGCTCAAAGTTACTAGTCTTCTCTTTAAACAATATTATCTGGAGACGAGATTACCTCAGGGTCCTTGTTTCTTTAATCTTTAATTCCCTAGTTGCTGGTGTACAAAAGTTTCAAAGAAATATTTACTGATCAGAAGGATGTAGCAAATTTTTATGAGCATTCTAGATTTCATAAATTAACAATATACTGCTTTTATTAACTAGTTCATTGCTCTTGCCTTACTCCTATTTTAATTTTTTATTACCTCTATCATATATACAGAAAACCACATACCAAGGACACGGTTACACTGGTTGCAAGGTTAATGGAATATGGTATCACTTCTTAGTGATTGAACATCATCATAGTGGGTAGGCATGCACTGCTGATGTTTCACGGCTTTAGTGAGTTCAGGCAAAACTTTCCTACGTTTAGTCTCTAGACAAGTGTTCAAGGATAATGTCTATTTGCAAACCTGGAGTTGGAAAAACCAAAAATGAGCTGAATGTATCACCCAACTTTAGCTGGAAAGGATCCAGAATATCCATTATGGATACATGCCTGCCTGCTAAGTCACTTCTGTCGTGTCCCACTCCGCATGGCCCTACGGACTGTGGCCCACCATGTCCATGGGATTCTCCAGGCAAGAATACTGGAGTAGGTAGGTTGCCATGCCCTCCTCCAGGGGATCTCCCTGACTCAGGATTCAAACCTGTGTCTTATGTCTCCTGCATTGGCAGGCAGGTTCTTTAGCACTTGCACCCCCAGACTGAACACGGAAGAGAGCATACTTCATTGGAGGTCTCTGTAAGCAGCTGTCATCCCATGATGCATTGCAGCCAAGTAGAGGACAGCACAGATGCATTATGGGGTGATAAAACTCACCTTGGAGAAGCGTAATGGTTAATTGGCAGCACCAACATAGCTGTAAATGCATAAATGAGAAAAAATTTCAGCATCTCCTAACTACCAGAGCCTATATGTCAGAATGAATTTTAATTAACAGAATGGTATAAAGATTTCTTGAAAGAGCTATAAAATATAAAGAAATGGTGGTCTGTGTAAAACTTGGTGAAGAGAATTATTTTGCCAGTGTGGTAGAAAATCTATCTTCATGTTTAATGAAGTGTTAATGACAATTATATCTGCTCTTCTGATTTAGCAAGAAATATAATGAAAGTTCTAGGAACACTGTGTTGCAAAGAGGTTGTCATAAATAAGTCAGGCCTTAAATATTTTTACACTAACTTTAAAAAAACAAAGGAATTAAATGAATCAAAGGAAAATCAACCTGCAATGTCATTGTGAATGCAGTGTTTGTTAATCCTCCTACAAAATGAATCTCTCATAATCCTCAGGGAATAGACTGTGCTAAAAATCAATGCCAAAACTTGTCACTACAGAATTTCCACGATTCTAAAACTCCTTCTAAGAGAAAAAAAAAAGGGCATACATTTCTATTACATAGAGTATTTGATAGAAAACAGATCAAAATAAATAAAGCTGAATGCTGTTGACAACAGTGGAGGGAACAGACAGCACCATTGTAAAGTAAAAGTTAGGATTATAGAACATACCACAGAATTATACCTCTTGGAATCATGATAAACTATAAAACCTTCGCTCTACTGATGGCTTGAATAAGGCAGCAAAAAGAAAATTATGCCTGGCACCTACAGATGACATTGGGAAATGACTGATTAGCGTATTTCTATCTGAAGCTCGGGCTTCCATGATGGCTCAGTGGTAAAGAATGTGCCTGCTAATGCAGAAGACATGGGTTCCATCCCTGGGTTGGGAAGATCCCCTGGAGAAGGAAATGACAACCTGCTCCGGTATTCTTGCCTGGAACATCCCGTGGACAGAAGAGCCTGGCAGGCTATAGTTCTCTAGGTCACAAAAGAGTTGGACACAACTTCGTGACTAAACAACAATCTGAAGCCCACAGAACTGGCTTTCCTGAGAACGTGTTCTTTGAGCACAGTCATTCTTGGGGGGTTGCTCCAGACCCTATTCTAGGATGATAGATGGGCTGTACTTTGGAGGTTTATGCATCCATTGAGGAGTGATGATAGGAAGCTTTCAAGTGGGCTGTCTTGAGTGCTGTTCCTTTCTAGAGAGCGCTGTTCCTTTCTCTGCTCTGAGAACACATGAAAGACACATTTGGCCCCATAGCTAAGCTCATTCAGTAGGAAGACCTCCTCCAAGTATCATCCTAAAGTTATTTTAAAATATTCCAGGATTTTATAAAGATTTTTTTCCCATTTACAGTTTTAACCATTTTGTCTGTTTTTGTTTTTTAATTAATTTTGTTGGAGTATAGTTACTTTACAATTTGTGTTACTTTCTCCTATACAGCAAAGTGAATAAGTTATTGTTGTTCAGTTGCTAAGATGTGTTCAACTCTGTGACCCCATGGATAGGAGCATGCCAGGCTTCTCTGTCCTTCACTGTCTCCTGGAGTTCGCTCACATTCATATCCACAGAGACAGTGATGCTATCCAACCATCTCATCTGTTGCTGTCTTCTCCTCCTGTCCTCAATCTTTCCCAGTATCAGGATCTTGTCCAGTGAGTTGGCTCTTTGCATCAGGTGGCCGAAATACTGGAGCTTCAGCTTCAACATCCTTCCAATGAATATTTAGCATTGATTTCCTTTAGTATTGGCTGGTTTAATCTCCTTGCAGTCTAAGGAACTCTCAAGAGTCTTCTCCAGCACAACAATTTGAAAGCATCAGTTCTTTGGTGCTCCGCCTTCTTTATGGTCCAACTCTCCCATCTGTATATGACTACTGGAAAAATCACAGCTTTGGCTGTATGGACCTTTGTTAGCAAAGTGATATCTCTGCTTTTTAATAAACTGTCTGTGTTTGTCATAACTTTTCTTCCAATGAACAAATGTCTTTTAGTTTCATGGCTGCAATCAGCTATATGTATACATATATGTCCTCTTTTTTATATTTCCTTCCCATTTAGGTCACCACAGAGCCGTGAGTAGAGTTACTTGTGCTCTACAATAGGTTTTGGCTATCTATCGATTATATACATAGTGTATATCTGTCAATTGCAATCTCCGAATCCATCCCACATCCCTTTATCCCCCATTGGTGTCCGTAAGTTTGTTCTCTACATCTGCATCTGTATTTCTGTTTTGTTTTTAATTGAAACTAGGGCCAAATGTCAGGCCTGACTTTTATTTGCTGTGATTCTGGACAAGTATCTTAACTTCTCTGTGCCTCAGTTTTCCCCACTATAAAGTGATTAAAATAGTGCTCATAGGTTTCTTGTGAGAATTCATAATGTCTGGTACATAAGACTCATGATACAAGCATTTGCTATTTTATTGGAAAAGTACAAATTAAATCATTACATTAATTGATTCTGAGTTACGTGACAGAAATGAAGTAACTTAATGAGGGGTATGAAAACAATTTCCAGGTAAAGATATCTATCTAAAAAAAGCCATGAAGAGGGCAGACAATAATCGATAGGAGAATCCACTTGAGGAAAACTGCCCTTATAAGTTCAGTAGTATAAATTAAAACCTATATAACATGATTTCTAAAGACATCAAAAAGTTTTCTTTTCCCTATTTGTACACCCTCCCAACCTCAAAACATACTTCTTCTTCAGGTTCATTTGTATTTGAAATGTTAATAGTTAGTGGTACAATATTTTTATTCAAAAAATAAGACAGTCATTCCTGAAGATGTTGGAGGGTAGGGTAGAGGTGGTTTCACCTCAAGCTTTATTAGTACTTTATCATTCAGAGTAAGTGAGTCTTGGCATTTCCTGAGAACCAATGTTTGATAAAAGCACACTAAGAATAGTTCTGAGAAACATATAGTGCAGAAGTGTTAGTCATTCAGTCATGTCCAACTCCTGTGACCCCCATGAAGTGTAGTTTGCCAAGCTCCTCTGTGCATGAAATTCTCCAGACAAGAATACAGGAGTGGGCTGCCATTTTCTTCTCCAGGGGATCTTCCCAATCCAGGGATTGAACCCAGGTCTCCTGCATTTAAGGTAGATTCTTTACTATCAGAGCCACCAGAGAAAACCCAAAGTGCAGAAAGAGTAGATTAAAATATCCAAAGACAAACCAAACTTCATCTTCTTTACACTCTTGCCCTGGGCTAGCAAAGGCATCTTATAAATCCTGATGAATTATAGAAAGACATTCCATAGAAGACTTCTTCCCCTAACAAAAGTCATCAGATTAACTGATGCCCTCTCCTCCCATTGTAAAGCAGACTTTGAATGTAAAACAGGTCATGCTGATGGCTAGAGGCTGGCAGGCTCCTCACTGTTACTTCAGCTCCCAGCAATTTCAGTGGATGTTTACAAAGAGCAATCAGGTTTGTTCCCAAACCTGTTTACTCCAGCTGCCCTTATTATAAATGTGTAATACAATTAAACATTTGGTAAAATAATATAGTATGGTTCAGATGGTAAAGAATCTGCCTGAAATGCAGGCAGGGCTGGGTTCAATCCCTGGGTCAGGAAGATCCCCAGGAGAAGGGAATGGCAACCCACTCCAGTATTCTTGCCTGGAGAATTCCATGGACAGAGGAGCCTGGCAGGCTACAGTTCATGGACTTGCGAAGAGTCAGACACGACTGAGCAAAAACTAACACAAAATAATGTAAGGTCTTAAAAGAGAGATTGTTTCTATATCTTAGTTTGACTTACCTCCTGGAAAGTCAAGCCCAAGACCAGGAAGTTCATGTGATCCCAAGAGTGGAGAGCCAGAAAGAGCAGAAAGCCAAGACAACAGTGTGCTATTGAGTGTGTTATTGCTGTTAGCAGCTGAGGCCAAATTCCCTGGAATCTTCTGAGAAGCCTTGTAAAATGTATTTACAGGTTCCATCTCCCATTGATCAACGGATTCCCTTGGGGCATAACTCCCCTGCACATGTGTGAGGTGGGAGGTTCCCTGAGACATACCAAAGGCATCTCATGCTATGGTGTTAGACAGCCCTGGTAAACAGTACAGCTGAGACTGAATGCTGTCAGTTTATACCTGTGAAATGCTGGTGGCTGCAGTAATAGCTGAAATGAAAAGTGGACCAAGAGGATGTGAGGCGTCTAATACACATTTGAAAAATCAGGTGATTGTTTTACAAAACCATAAAGGCAAGTAGCTAATAAAATGTTGCTATCAAATTTAATGTGGGCAAAACCACTATAAGAATTTGGAAAAACAACTAAAACATTTTTCAAATTGTTTCACCAGGGTTTCTAATTTCTCACTTCACTTGGACAAAAATGAATTTGGAGATTATAAAAATGCATTGTATCTTTGATGAATGCAAAAAAGGACTACAGGTAGCTCTAATGAGAAGATCTGCACTCAATAAAAAAGCCTCTGGCTCTAGATTGAAAGACTGGTAAATGAATGTGTACTTATATTTTTCTTATTAACAATAGGTTGCATAAAACATTTCAGATATGTATGCGTCATGTTTTAACCATGCCCCACTTTATCCAACTTTTTGTAATGGTTCCTATTGCATTCAAATAAATGAACTCTTACTGTATTTTCCTGAAATCCTATAATTTCATAATATTGCCAGGTAACACAATATTGTCAAGCAGCATAATCCTTAATATTGTTGTGATAAAAGCACTTCTCAGTTTATCTGAGACACATAGTTCAAGTTATTGCCACATAGTTATATGAACTATTTTAATTAATAGAAAAGCTAAATGTTTAATATTCCAAAAATTGATTGAATAGCCACTGCATTTACTCAGGACACCAGCAAAAGCCTCCTACCTGGCTTCCCTAGTTCCATCTTGAATCCATTCTCCTTGGTGCAAATACTTCTGAAGTGAAAACTTGATCTGCCATCCTGTGCTGGAAATTCATTGGCCTGGGACAAAATTCAAAATGCGTATTCTGGCTTCTAGGCCATTCATTCATTCATTGTTAATAGAGCATTTTCTATATACCAGACCTTATTTAACTCTATCATAATCACTTTGCACTACCTCCTCACAATTCAAACTCCAACCATTTGAATGTTGATCTTTCCTCCAGGTGTTAGCTTGGTGGTGAAATGAGCCTCTCAACTCTTTTCAGGCTCTGCTGAACTCTGTACTCCTCTGAAGTGGCCAGGCATTCCTCCAGAATAATGCTTGATCAAATGGTCATGTCCTACCGCTTCTGACTCCATCTTCATGGAAGGTGTTCCTTACAACCTTCCAAAAAGCAATGTGCTGCATTTTAGCTACCATGTCTCCTGTTCATTTCTCTTTCTACTCCAAACACTTCTCTGAAACACTTTCTGATGCCTGTGGAGGAAAGTGTTCAGTACAGTTTAGACAGGAGCATCACTTATTATTCCTCTTAACTGGTTGTTCCAAAGATTCCTCTACATCTTCCAGTCCCACCTCTTTCTATAGTGCCTCAGCTTCACAGTGCTGTTACATTTATTATTGAGCAAAATTTAAAATATGCCTGTTATATTAAAACATCTTATAAAGATGAAAGCATAATAATAATAGAATAAATCATGAGCAGTTGAAGACAAGTTGATGGTATTCTTAACAATAGATCCCTGGATTTTTTAAAGTGACTTATTTTAAATCAAATAGACATTACTTGTCACGTGAAGGAAGAACAATTTTAAGTTATTTTTTTAAAACATAGAGTCTGAGCTATTTCTATATTAAAGTTAATTCTTAATAATCAGTATTTTATAACTTCATATGAAGTGTAACATAAAAAATATTAAATCACTATGTGGTATACCTAAACTAATAAATATTGTAAGTCAATCATTTTTAATAAGTAAATAATAAAGAAATTAAAGAAGCTTCATTAAATTAAATAATTAAAGAAACTAAAGAAGCTTCATAAAATTAAACAATTAAAGAAACTAAAGAAGCTTCATTTTCACCTTTTATCACAAGAATAAGGCTGGATTAATCACCAGAGCTAGTCAGGTGTCAGTTCAGTTTAGTCATTCAGCCATGTACAACTCTTTGTGACTGCATGAACTGCAGCACACCAGGCTTCCCTGTCTATTAACAGCTCCCAGAGCTTGCTCAAAATCAGGTCCATTGCGTTGGTGATGCCTTCTAACCATCTCATCCTCTGTCGTCCCCTTCTCCTCCTACCTTCAATCTTTCCCAGCGTTAGGGTCCTCTCCAATGAGTCCGTTCTTCTCATCAGGTGGCCCAGAGTATTGGAGCTTCAGCTTCAGCATCAGTCCTTCCAGTGTATATTCAGGACTGATATTCTTTAGCATTGAAAGTCAGGTGTAGGGATGTTTTATCTGTATATTACACACTGTTGTTGTTTAGTTGCTAAGTTGTGTCCAACTCTTTTCCAACCCCATGGACTGTAGACTGCCAGGCTCCTCTGTCCATGGGATTTCCCAGTCAAGAATATTAAGTAGGTTGCCATTTCCTTCTCCAGGGAATCTTCTTGACACAGGGATAAAACCTGCACCTCCTACATGGGCAGGTAGGCTCTTTGCCACTGAGCCATCAGGAAGCACCATGTATCACCCACAGTTAAAACGAAATCACCTCTCACTAAATGTTTGGGGAAATAATGTCCATAATTCAATTTCAGGTTCTAAAACTATTGATATAATTTAAAGAGTATTGGGTACTGAGTACTATGGAAATGAATGCGGTACCGAGGAAAACAGTAGAGAAAACCCGTTGAGCTTTTCAATGGCTTTGAATAAGTCATTTACATTGGTGGCGGGTGGCTGTCAGGACTGCTTCATCTGTAAAATGAGGGAATGAGACAATTGTCTCAGAGGTTGTTTTTTTAACTCGAATTCAACACTAACGTGACTTGTTTTCAGTCATCCTTTTCATGCTTGCTGACACATGTAGGTGGAGATGTCTTTTTTTTAAACACAGAATTGCACAATTACATATTATCCACATTGGATTTTATCTTCTGCCACAATCTTCCTTTTTTTCATTACAAAACGTTTCTCCTACTCTCTAATGTGGGTGGTAACAAGCAACGATGCAGAGACACCCCATGTCAGACCATGCTTATCAAGGCTGCTCACCACCACTGCCATCAGCTGTGGCCTCCTTGGAAAGCTATAGGGTCTCCCTTCAAAAGTCAGGGCAGACCTAACACTCTTCCCAGTATCCAAGGCACCAAGAGAAGAGTGATAGAAGTTCTGCGCACTGCTGTGAGAACTTCTGAGATCTGCTCTAGCAGCCTGTTGCTGTTCAGTCACTCAGTCGTGCCTGACTCTTCGCTACTCCATGGACTGCAGCACGCAAAGCGTTCCTGTCCTTCCCCATCTCCCAGAGTTTGCTCATAATCATGTCCATTGAATGACAATGCCATCCAACCATCTCATCCTCTGTCGCCCCCTTCTCCTCCTGCCCTCAGTCTTTCCCAGCACCAGGGGCTTTTCCAGTGAGTCGGCTCTTCACATCAGATGGCCAAAGTATTGGAACTTCAGTTTCAGCATCTCCTTCTGATGAGTATTCTAGGTTGATTTCCTTTAGGATGGACTGGTTTGATCTCCTGGCTAGCAGCCTGACCTCCATGCATTTAGAAGAGTGACACAGAGCAAAGCTTGTTGCAAGTGGTGAATGCAAAGGAACAAGCATCAGTTGCTTTTAACTATAGGAGGTATCCAATTCATTGGTACATGCTATTTTGTAGCTTTGAATAAACACTGGTGTAAATTTCAAAAAGTTTCAAACCATGGCCCTTCTCTTCAGTTGAAAGGGAAATTAAAAACATATGACATTAAAAAGATCAATCCCCTCAGACCCTTAATATGGTAGATTTCAGAAACAACATGATCACCTCAGTAGTTTTGCTATATTGCCCTTTCACTTATTCTTTCTACAAGAAATTTTAGGAATATCTGCCTGGTGTCAGGTCCTATACTAAGCACTGGGAATACAGAAACAGGTAATATCTACCTTTAGGGGTTCACAATCAAGTGGGAGCCACGCAATTGAAAACACAGGAGATGCAGAGGGACATACTCAAATAAATCTTGTCTATTAACTTGAAACTTGTCACTAGTTTTATGGGCTTACTAGTAAAAGGCCTCTGAACTGAAATGAACCAAGCAACAGTAAAAGATTATTACTGAATACACTGCTATGCTATTGATTAGCTCCTATTTGTCATACACATTAATGATGAAAAGCAACATGTAAGTGCGAAGTATGAGTATTTTCCCCATTCAGTTAATAACTTAATTGTGACATTTGGGTTATATGTCAAGCCTCAAGCAGCATTCAAACCATCAGTAAAATGCAACAACATGGTGTCATCAAATACAGCAATCCAAAGATGATAAAATTTTATGTATGTTTTTATGCATTGCCTATGTACAAGTCAGCAAATCTATAACAGTAATTTGTAATAGTCATAAATTGATATTCATATAATAGCTGTATATTTAACATAGCTGTCCATTTTGCCACAAAATGTGTGATAATCATGAGATACATAAAGTCTCCCTATGGGAGCCCTGGACCTGACCCAAGAGAGGCAGCCAACCTGTGGGAATTCGGCAGGGATGGAGCTAGGATAAAAAAATACTCTGACTTTACTCCTCTCCCTCTTTCCTATCTCCAGCCAGTATCCCATGTGCTCTGTGTGTGCTCAGTCGTGTCCAGTTCTTTGCAACCCCATGGACTTTAGCCTGCCAGCCTCCTCTGTCCATGGGATTTTCCAAGCAAGTATACTGGAGTGGGTTGCATTTCCGTCTCCAGGGGATCTTCCCAACCCAGAGATCAAACCTGCATCTCCTGTGTCCCCACCATTGCAGGTGGATTCTTTACCCACTGAGCCATCAGGAAAGGCCCAGCCAGTATCACATGGTTGAACCCAATTAGAAGCCAAAGAACTAAGGAGCCCATTAATGTGGTTCATTCAGGCCAACCTCCCAGTACACAAAATTGGGTGGATAAGGGTAAGGTGTGCAGGGACAGCTGGGAGAGATCCAGCACAGTGCCAGTACTAGTAATGGTAGTAATAGTTGAAGTAAGAGGAGTATTGAGAAATGTGGTCTGGATGCTAGTACAAGTATGTGCCTATTCAACCCCATGACCAAGGGTATGGGGCTTCCCTGGTGGCTCAGATGGTAAAGAATCTGCCTGCAATGCAGGAGGCCTGGGTTCGATCCCTGGGTCGGAAATATCCCCTAGAGAAGGGAATGGCTACCCACTCTAGCAGTCTTGCCTGGAGAATTGAACAGACAAAGGAGCCTGACTGTCAGTGGGGTCGCAATAGTGTCGGACTTGACTGAGCGACTAACACTTTCACTTTCATGACCAAGGCTATGAATTTCAACATTGAAATAAGGATGGGTGTTGGTCCTCTTGTGTGCCATCTCCTATTAGTGACTGAAGAACATTAAGCTAGGAAGATAATTAATTATGCACATGATGCAATAAATATTCTAAAAGATGTTAATATATTGGGATGATAATCTGAAATCAACATAATCGCATCTATTTAGGGAAAATACATGTTACATTTTACATGTTACAAAATAATCACAAAAAGGATAGAAGTAGACTGATAAAAACTTGAGACTCTTAATCAACCAGAAATGAAATGTGAGACTATTGTACCAGTTGATGAAAAGAAATATAGAATCAAAAGAAGGAACTATGTCTGGAGTCATAAGTCAGAAGATGGGAACTGACACGCATGGTGAAGGTCTTAGAAAAAGACAATTCTGCTCTGAGCCCTGCTGCAGGCTCTTATCTCACCAGAGACTGTGTTGGCTTTGTGTTCATTGTATCAGACTTTGTGGTCATTCTGCTTTTAGACATAGTTTGAATCATATTTTTATGTGACTTCAATTTGTCCCAGGTGAGAAATTTGAGATATTTCAGAGGACTGGCACTATCCCAGTAATTTTCCATTTAAATCATATGCATAAGAAATATCTGACATGACTCATTTGTCATGAAACTTCTTTTCCTTTTCAATTTAAGAGTTTTAAATGGAGCATTTTAAAGCAGGGACTGACATGAAAAACGTTCTCATAGATTCTTTGAACATGTGGGGGTGCTGGGAAGAAGAAGAGAAAGCTAAGAAGCTTGGAGCATTTCTGTATTGCTGTATTTAATCCACAAAACTGGCCTATAATGTTTACAGTAATTATTTCCATTTTAGTGATATAAAAAATATCTTAGCTTAAAGAGGCACATAAATTATCTGTAAATAGCAGGATTCAGACTGAGGGAAAATAATATCTTCTTTGTTTTGATCTGGGATATTTTAAACCTAATTTCCTTCTGTAATCCCATTATACGTCTGTTGTAATTAGTTTGCATGAACCATAACTGGGAGACAAAACACAAAAGATAATTCAGGAATGTTCAGTGGAGTAATGATCAATAGAGGAGAATAGCAATGAAGTTCATAAGACCTTAGGCTGACCAAACTTCTCATCAAAGTAGCAAGGGTCAGTATCAAGTTCTTCCACTACTCTACATGTATATTTCCAATCCAGGTGTTGTATAACTAGCTAGCAGATCATATTATGTATGTCTAGCCAAATTACTTCATCCGTGCACACAAAATATTCTAAATTGCTAAGTTATTCCCAAGACGAAAGTGGGATGATACTTAGTGCAAGCAATATTAATGAGTTATCATTTATAATCACATATAAGCCATGCTGGGCTTTCCATGTGGATCAGTGGTAAAGAATCTGCCTGCCAATGTAGGAGATGCAGGTTCGATCCCTTGGTTGGGGAGATCCCCTGGAGTAGGAAACGGCAACCCACTCCTGAATTCTTGCCTGGGAAATCCCATGGGCAGAGGACCCTGGTGGGCTACAGACACAAAGATTCGGACATGACTGAGCACACACAAGCACATAAGCCTTGCTGTTTTTTTGTTTTACTAGTGAAAAAATATTATTAGGCTCCATTAGAATAGCTCAGATCTATTCTTAAAATATACTGCTTTTATTTTTTAAAGCATTTGGGTAACATTAAAAACAGCTGGTAAATTCATTACAAATTCCACACTTAAATAAATTATGCAAGAGCTTTTAACAGACATTGTTTGACCAACCAAATTCAAACACAGGAACAAGAAATACAGAGGCACTCAAAGAATGTAGTTCCACTGATTGCATTATTTCAGATGCTGTGTTTGAACCTGTTGCAGACACACACTGACTTACTGAAGTCCGTTCGGATTTCTCTGAAGCTCTGGCCAGGGTATGAAAGCAGTCTTGCTGCACAGAAGGCCAAATTCACTCCCCAAGGGCACCAAGAATTTTCCCCAAGGGCAGCACTTAGCTCTGGTCCAAATGGCCTGGCTACAGTGCTTGTTTTCAGTCATCAAGATACAACATTTAGTTATGCTGTTGTCATGAACCTCTTGTGCCTTTGGGAGAGAATAGAGTCTGCCTTTGAACCACATGACCTAGAACTTCAGTCACAAAGCTGCTAATGTTGATCATATGACAAATAACTAAACCACCCTGTTAAACGCCTTAGAGCAGTCCATTCAGATTCTAGGGCCAAAAAGAAGAGAGATGAGCAGTCAGTGAGGCTCTCACTGACTTCTTCCCCTTGCCACTCACAGCTCCTAGCCACATGCAGAAAGCAGCCCTCAGTCACTTAAGACTGTCTTGATGGGGGAGATACTCATGGTGTTTGACTTTATTACAGCCGAGCCAAATCAAATGCACAGGCACTGCTTCCTTAGATGTCTATATTTCACTTAAACTGGGATAAAGCAAAGAAACTGGAATATTGTCTCATCATGCATTCTAAATCAGCCAGGGTAGAATATAATGGGGAGTTAATCAGATCACTGAAACTCTAATTCACTTGGTATTGATCGGGCAGATTCCTAATGGGACGGCAGACCAATTTCAAATTACAGTAAGCTGACTTGTCCTGGAATACCAATGACCAGGCTGGCGGACGAGCCAGGAGGACCGTGAGCTCTGCTCTCCTGACACTCCCGCCTAGCTGGCAGACATGAATGTATAATCTGATGCGGCATTTAGCTAATTAATAGGGGATTGATGAAAGGTTTGGTTTTGAAAGCAGCCATTTCACTTGGATAAACGTGGGACAGAGCCCCATGGGGATGGGTAGTTGGGTCCTGGGAAGGAAGGTGTACAATGAAAGCTAATGGAACGTAATGCAATTAACTCAGACTTTTAATTATATTAACCAGTGACTTCATAAGAGCCCACCGCATACAGAATGTGCTCTTTAACTCTTGGCCAGCACCATATTTGTGATTCACATCTGAACCAATCTCAAACAGCAATTTGAAGGAGTAGACGCAGGCATATTTATATCAGTTCATTTTCCCCATGGTTTTTCTGGTATGGAAAATACCAGAACAGAGAGAGGAGAAAAGGGAAGGAAGAAAGGCAAAGGGGGAGGGAGGTAGTGGGTGAGGCTGAGGATTTTCTAAAGAAGGAGTAAGCTCGAAACTGGTTCTATTCAGATTGGTTGTTAATTTATACTTTCTTTCATTTTGGATGATTTGCCCTGGGAGTGTGAACAAATGACCAGGGTATTGACAGGTAGTGAGAGCAGCCTAAAGACCAAATTGATTAAATTTTACCTTTTAGAAACAAACTGCTGAAATACTCAGTGACACACTCAGATGGATGAATTTATTCTCACTAATGTAACTTCTTGGCTTAGTTCCCTTCTCTAATCATCTTTCCCTTTTCTGTGTGGGTCTGTGTGTACAGTATGTGTATTTGTGTGTGGGTACATGTGTGGGTACCTGTCTATGTACCCTTTTTCTATGTAGAGTTAGAGAAGTTACAGCTCCAGGCAGACATCAGATAGAAGGGGCCAATGGTGAAAAGCTTTCAGTGAGCCCACACCCCAAGCTTGACACTGATAGATGGACCCCAGACTCCTTGCAAAGAAAGCATATATTTCTGCCATGGGGCTCTTTGCCTAATTTTCAATTTCCCAACATATCCCTCAGGTAACTTGCTTTAGAAAGTGAAACTTGACTTTTAAAAACTGGATTTTTATTGCTTAGCAGAGCTAACACTCACTATTTTATGAATTTTTCCACGTATTAACTGAATGCATTATTATCCCCATTTTACAGAAGAGAAAACAGAGATTCATTAACTTGCCCAAGGTCATGTATCTCACAGGCTAAGGAGCCAGTCCTCAAACCTACTCCAATACCCAGATCTATAACCACTTTAACAGCCTTGAGTCCCCCAAGCCGGAGTCCAGAATGTTGCAGAGAGTGAATGGAAAGAAAAGGGGAGCATGAAGTATTATTCATGATAATTGCTGGGTTCTGACCTATTTTCAGTGGAGCTTACAGTCATATGAAATATTACAGGCATACATTCTCCATGCTAACATCACATTAGTCAAATTGAGTTCTCAATTCTAAATAACGTGGCTGTCATGTATGCACACATGTCTAAAACCAATACAATTCCCCAAGAAATACAATATTGTAAAGTAATTAACCTCCAATTAAAATAAATAAACATATATTTTAAAAAAGAAATTCAATAAGTAAATCATAGCATATTAATACTATGTAACATTGTTCACTATTTAAGTGAAAAATTATGGTCTATATGATCATGTGAAAATAACAAAAGATCCAAGAAAGCCTGGATTTCTTTCTCTGTCCTCAGTAGCTAGCCTGGCCCATGGGAGGCATCGATTAAACATCTACTGAATGAATATGGTGAATGAATTTAATATTTATATGAAATCATGTCAAATGAAAAAACAGAATAAAAAATTATGCAGACCATTTGATTACAACTCTGAGTCTTTTGAACAGGTCAGTTTTATCATACCCTGCAAATTTCTAGGATCTCTCTCCCAAATTATGATAAAATATTGAAAATTAGTTTGGGGGAGCTTTGGGTTGTTTTCCTGGTTTTGTTGTTGTTGCTTGCTGTAGCTAACATTCCTCCTGCACGCTCCTCTTCCACCTGCATCAGATGCCTGTTGCCCTGCCCCATCTCCCCTCCCCTCCACCTATTAAACACTGTAGAAGATTTTACCTGCTTTTCACAACACAGGCCCTAATAGCTTCCTTATTTTTCTTTTTATACAAATTGTAGATTGATTAACAAAAAACAAACTCTTGCCTTGACTTTGAGGAAGAAGCTCCTTGTTCACCCAGCCACTGCACAATTCTGTCTTATACCCGACTATGTTACACTGAAGATCCATACAACTTTAGATTAATTTACAAATATTTACAATTAGTTAAGCAGATTAATGGGTAGTATGTAATATTAGTAACATGATATTTAAGCACCAAGGGAGATTCTAACTCAATGATTGATCTAAATGTGTTTTGTGGGGCCCTTGAGTGTAACCCTTTGAATAGGGATCAACATCAGAAGAATGAGTTAAAGAGCCCTAGAAGCCTATCAACTCAAATGCATCCCAATTCCTTATTTCAAAATCCTTCATGAGACTTATTTAAGAACAGAAATAGACCCACAGACAACTTTACCAAAGGGAAAGTGGTGGTGGTGGTGGTGTAGTCACTAAGTTGTGTCTGACTCCTGCAACCCCATGGGGTGTAGTCTGCCAAGCGTCTCTGTCCATGGGGATTCTCCAGGCAAGAATACTGGAATGGGTTGCCATTTCCTTCTCCAGGAGATCCTCCCGATCCAGGAATCGAACCCAGGTGTCCTGCACTGCCAGCAAATTCTTTACCAACTGAGCTACGAAGGAAGCCCAAAGGGAAAATGAGAAGGGATAGATTAGGAGCTTGGGATTAACATATACACAGAGCATGCATGAGTGCTAAGTTGCTTCAGTCATGCCCAATTCTTTGCAACCCTATGGACTATAACCCACCAGGCTCTTCTGTTCATGGTATTCTCCAGGCAAGAATACTAGAGTGGGTTACCATGCTCTCCTCCAGGGGATCCTCCCAACCCAGGGAGTGAACCCGAGTCTCTTACATCTCCTGCATTGGCAGGTGGCTTCTTTACCACTAGCATCACCTGGGAAGCCCCAGCATGCACACAGTACTATATATAAAATAGGTAACCAACAAGGACCCACTGTATAGCACAAGGAACTATACTCAATATTTTGTAATAACTTATAAGGTTATAAGGGTTATCTGTGATAACATATGATATATATGTTACCATAATGACACACACACACACACACATATATATAATGTATACACACATATATGTATACACATAATGATATGTATTTATGGGTTTCCCTGGTGGCTCAGTCGGTGAAGAGTCTGCCTGCAATGCAGGAGACCAGTGTTTAATCTCTGGGTTGGGAAGACCCCCTAGAGAAGGAAATGGCAACCCACTCCAGTATTCTTGCCTGGACAATTCCATGGACCGAGGAGCCCAGTGGGCTATACAGTCCATGGTGTCACAAAGAGTCAAATAACTGAGTGATTAACACTTTCACTTTTCACTTTATCATATTTATACATACATACATATACATAAGAGAAGGCAATGGCAACCCACTCCAATATATATATATATATATATATATATATATATACACACACACACACATACACATAACTGAATCATTGCTTTGCACCTGAAACTAACACAGCATTGTATTAATAAATCAACTGTATTTCAATAAAAAAATCTGAAAGTTAAAAATTCTGTTTGAGAAGGAAGAAAGTAGAAACAAATACATGTATATATATATTGGAATACCCTGTAACTCTGATATAGGTGAGGGTAGAAAGGAAAATTACTGCTTCTCTTCCTGTCTTGTAGTCAATCTCCTGTTTGAGACAATGACTGCAACTTTCCTAGCGAGATGAAATTTTAATTGCCACAAATTAAATTGCCATTTAATTGCCTTAAATAGTGTTTAGTGTCTCAACCCAAATGGAAAGAGATTCATTCAGGGGAAAAGAAAAACACTGCTTCCCCTCCATCTCCTTTCCTGCTTCTCTTTGTGAAAAACAGACTGATAATAGTCACAGAGTCTGTTTCTTTATCAAGAGCTTGAACCTATAAAACTGTCTTTTTACATATTAGAAAAGTACTATTCTCCACCTGGTTGCCTCTCACTGTACCCACTGACATTTTTCTATTTCAGGAAATCTCACTATATATTTCTTCCTGTCCCTCTGATCAATATATTCTTTTACAGAGTTTACTTTGAGCTACTACTACTGGAAACTTGCTAAAATTGCTTTTCAGTTTTATTCCCAAAAGGCCAGTGCCCCTTCCAAAATAAATTATTTTAAAACATCTAAATATTTACCAACAGTAATGAAGATTGTGAACAATGCTAAAGAGAATTCACCAGCTGACACACTTAGTAAAAGATGAGCCCATAATATCAACAGGGCCTAGAATTCCTTTCTTTAATGAGATCCTGGACCTTATCTGTTAACGATTTGATGTAAAATGGTTAAAGGTAGCACCGTACTGATGGAGGTAAGATTCATGGACACTGCAGACAGCAAGAAAAGGACAAACAAGCAGGTTTCAACTTGAATCCTAGGTCAGTTGATAAAGTCTGCTCTGCTTTATATCCCCTGTTATTAGGGAAGCACTAAGCTCATAGTTAGGGTGGTAAAAGTACTAAGCTCGTAGTTAGGTGACTCAGTGGTAAAAAATTCACCTGCCAGTGCAGGAGACATAGGAGATGCCAGTTCAATCCTTGGGTTCGGAAGACCCCCTGGAGGAGGAAATGGCAACCCACTCCAGTGTTCTTGCCTGAACAATTCCATGGACAGAGGAGCCTGGCAAGTTGCAGTCCATGGGGTCACAAAGAGACAGACACAGCTAAGCATGCACACACAGGCTCACAGTTACATATTTTAACTTGGAGGTCAAGGATCTTGGGTGACTTCTATCTCTGATGAAGGTGTCAATATCCCAGAACATCCAGATGGTAAGGACATATAAGAATGACTATTTCAGGTTATTACTGCCCAGGCCCATCTCACATGTGGATTACCAGGTAGAGTGCCATCGCCTAAATTCCTCTTTGATCAATAGTGCCTGCTAGTAGTATCTTTGTCAAAATCTAGACTCTACAGTGAGATAACCTTTCAATGAATTCGTGATTATTAAACTCTGGATTCTGAAATCATGGCAAAATATATTTAGTCAGCACAGGTTATGTAATATTGCAGTAACAGTTTAACCCCTAAACTTCAATACATTCAGTTCAGTTCAGTCACTCAGTCATGTCCGACTCCTTATGACCCCATTAACCGCAGCACACCAAGTCTCCCTGTCCATCACCAACTCCCAGAGTCCACCAAACCCATGTCCATTGAGTCGGTGGTGCCATCCAACTATCTCATCCTCTGTCGTCCCCTTTTCCTCCTGCCCTAGATCTCTCCCAGCATCAGAGTCTTTTCAGATGAGTCAGCTCTTCACAACAGATGGCCAAAGTATTGGAGTTTCAGCTTCAGCATCAGTCCTTCCAATGAACACCCAGGACTGATTTCCTTTAGGATAGACTGGTTGGATCTCCTTGCAGTCCAAGGGACTCTCAAGAGTCTTCTCCAACACCACAGTTCAAAAGCATCAATTCTTTGGCGCTCAGCTTTCTTTATAGTCCAACTCTCACATCCATACATGACCACTGGAAAACCCATAGCCTTGACTTGACAGACCTTTGTTGACAAAGTAATGTCTCTGCATTTTAATATGCTGTCTAGGTTGGTCATAACTTTCCTTTCAAGGAGTAAGTGTCTTTTAATTTCATGGCTGCAATCACCATCTGCAGTGATTTTGGAGCCCCAAAAGTAAAGTCTGACACTGTTTCCACTGTTTCCCCATTTATTTCCCATGAAGTGATGGGATCAGATGCCATGATCTTCGTTTTCTGAATGTTGAGTTTTAAGCCAGCTTTTTCACTCTCCTCTTTCACTTTCATCAAGAGGCTCTTTAGTTCTTCTTCACTTTCTGCCATAAGGGTGGTGTCATCTGCATATCTGAGTTTATTGATATTTCTCCCGGCAATCTTGATTCCATACATTCAATTGATTCAATACACTAACATAACAAAATTCATCTTTTGTTTATGCTATGTCCAATACAGTTTGGTAAAAGGGTTCCATCCCAAGTAGTTGCACAATGTTTTTGGCTCTATTTTCTTGCAAAACTGCCACCTCAGTGCATGGCTTTCAGTGTTGCTAAGGCAGAAAATGAGGGACCTAGTGGGTCATGTAGACGCTTCTTCCTGTGTACATGTCAAGTCATTCTATTGGTTTGAACCAGTTACAAGGCCTCAGATAACTGAAAAGAGGCTGGGAAGGATGCCCTTCTCTATACTCACAGAGGGCTAATAATTCTGGCATCCATGTACAGTGTCAATTTCACCCAAACAATATTTCATCAGAAAAGCTCTCCTTTAGTTATAGACTTGAAAAATACCCTGTATGATAACGTATTTTTAAGATCTTAATTTTTGAAAGTCTTCATTCTTTAATGCATTCTAGATATTAGAAATTCTGAATTGCAATTTGAATGCTTTGAATTTTACGTTAACTTTTTAATTAAGAAATTAGCATATAATAAAATCATTCCCGTTAAGTGTACAGTTTGATGAGTGTTGGTATTTGTGCATAACTGTGTAATCACTGTCACAATCAAGACACAGAACAGTTTCTTTACCCTTAGGCCACGCTTTTGCAATCAATCCCAACTCCCATCCCACCTTTGACACCAGGTAACCATAAATCCATTTTCAGTCAATGTAATTTTGAATGCTTTGAATTTAATTTGTAGAATTTGTTTCATTGTCCAAAAGAGAAAATTAGAAGTCTTTTGTTACCTTTAGAAATTCAGATTAGGGTTTTTGATAAATATGTAATGCTACTCAACATTCACAGTTTCTTCATTGTTTAATAGTCTGTTGTATTCAAATAACAAAAGATATACAGTCCAGTGACGGTTCAGAGAGTCTGAACTGCCTGCAACATGGGAGACTTGGGTTCGATACCTGGGTAGGGAAGATCCCCTAGAGAAGGGAATGGCTACCCACTCCAGTATCCTTGCCTAGAGAATTCCATGGACAGAGGAGCCTGGGGTCTCAAAGAGTTGGACACCACTGAGCAACGAACATTAACACAAACAGTCCAAAACACTTTTGAAAGACAACATCCTGGTGATGTATTTATTTAGAATATGCCCGTTGGTTTCCTCACTGTTACTTAATGTTGAATAAAAATGTTCCTTCCTCTTTGTGTCTACGTAACACTCAAAATTGAACTGAGAGAAATAAATAGAGGAAAGGAAGGAAGGTCTTTCAAGTTGCTTTGGGATTTACAGAATTACTGCTCTGAGGGGCTTCCCTGGTGATCTAGTGGTTAAGAATCCACCTACCAATGCATGGGTTCAATCCCTGGTCTAGGAAGATTCCATATGCCAAGAGGTAATTAAGCTCATGTACTGCAATTACTGACCAAAGTGCTCTAGAGACTGTGCTCTGCAACAAAAGAAGCCACCACAATGAGAAGCCTGCACACCGCCACTAGAGCAGCCTCCACTGACCTTGACTAGAGAAAGCCCTCATGCAGCAACGAAGACTCAGGACAGCCAAAGAGGAGAAAAAAGAATAACTGCTCTGTATATTGATGACAATAGCCAGGGCTATGTGTCAGCATGTGTGTGTATGTATGTGTGTTAGTGGTCACTACAGGCAGCTACTACAAGTATTAATGGCACTGATGAAAATTCCCTTACCTCCTCTGTCATCACAAAGCTGTGACAAGGGATCACAGTAAATCCAGGCTTCAGAAATGAGCTGTGTCGGCCATCCAGAGAGTGGGCACTGCAACAAGATGCTGTCAAAGCCCCAGGGACAAGGTAAGTTAGCCATCGCTTTCAAACCCAACGGTAATTTGCTCTTCTCATCTTGAGGGAAGACAAAAGGTTTTCAGGAAAGGATTTGCCACAGAGCTCTGGGCATGCACAGTAGTGACTTGTGGCTTTGTGTTAGGACACTGTAATGGCAGTTGAAAGGGAAATTCTTGAACCAACACAAGTGCAAAGGACACAGGTAATATAATGCCACTTTATGCTTTCTTGAAAGAGAGAGAAGACAGCTATTTATATTCTTAGGGAACCAGTGAGTTGGAGCAGAGTGCAGATGCTGCTAATGAAAGAGCATGCTGCATGAAAAACAGGTGCCCACATGCTCTAAGTGGAGATCAGTATATGGATATTTGCTAACACACTTATTTGCACTGTCCTCCAGAAATCTTCATGGCAATCATGCCTTTCTGTCAACACTACAATCTCAATGACATTCTATTCTGACTGAAATATTTATCTTTTCCTTTAATGCCCCAACAAATATTTTGTGAGTACCTGCTCTCTGCAAGGCAGAACATCAGGGTCAAGAGAGGGAGAGCCATATTCAAGGTTGAATTGCCCCAGGCAGCACTATGATATTTTAAGTGCATTGCTTCACCTTCATCCGATCCTTCAGAGTCTTGCTATATTATTCCCAGGCCTTTCTCCCACCTTCATCTTTCCTGAGAATCCCCACTGTAGCTTCTACACAGGATGGGTTCTAGACCGGAACTGTCCAAAAGGACGTGTAATGATGGAAATGTTCTATTTCTGCCTTGCCTTGTCTAGTATAGTAGATGTTGCTATCAAGCATTTGAAAAATAACTACTGAGACTGAGAATTTTTTTTCAATTTTAATTCATTCAAACTGAAACAGCCACAGGTGGTTAGTGGCTACTGCATTGAACATTACTGTTCCAGACATTTTCTAGTTCTCTGTCTTAACCTCCCTCCCCATACTTACCCATTTTATTTTCTTCTAAGTAACAACAAGTTCTTACATTAAGGAGCATTTCAATGGAGGGCTATAGTACCCTCTTAGGTACTGTACTGAATCAGACAGCCTCCCCTCAATTCACGCCCTTCCCAGAATCTCAGGTCATGATCTTATTTCGAAAATAAAGTCCCTGAAGACATAATAGTTAGGATGATGTCATATTGGACTAGGATGAACACTTAATTCAACATGACTGGTGTCCTTATAAATTGAGGAGAAGACAGGCAGAGTCAGAGAGAACACCAGGAAATGACAGAGGCTGAGTGCGGAGTCATGTGTCTACAAGGTAAAGTACACTCAGGATTTCCAGCAACACCAGAAGCTGAGAGAAAGACGCCGAATACTTTCTTTTCTCTCCTTAGAGAGCATGGACTGCCGACACCTTGACTCAGACTCCTAGCCTCCAGACTGTAAGAGAATGCATTTTTGTTGCTTAGGCCACCCGGTCTGTGGTAATTTCCTATGGCAGCCCTAGGAAATTAACACAGGTACTTAGGTTGGCTTCACCATTATGTCATTTCATAAAGGTTTTATGGTCTTAAATGTGACACCAAAATTATTAATGGCGAAAAGTGTAGGAGTCACGGTAGAGTTGCCAGCAATAAGGATGTTTAAGGCTGGTAATGGACAGACGGTGCCTTGATAAAGTGAGACCTTCCTTTTTCTTCCCATCTAGATGTTTCTCCCTAACCAGACTTTACCTCAGAAGCCTGCTTTGCATAGTCTGACACATCTTTTTGAATCAAAGATGTGCATTAAGTCTTAGAAGGAAGTCTGGCTTCTGTCTGCAGCCCATTACGGACGTAAGGCTGCGATGATCACATTAAGAAAATAAAGCATTATTCATCCAGAGAAAAAGCATGACAAGTAATGATGCATTATTCCTAAAATGTGACATTCCTAAAACATCTTTCCTAAAACTAGTGGAAACATGCACACAAGCGTGTGGATGATGTGCGTACCTTTATAAACATGAGGGTGCCTATA
This sequence comes from Budorcas taxicolor, assembly GCF_023091745.1. Taxonomy (NCBI): domain Eukaryota; kingdom Metazoa; phylum Chordata; class Mammalia; order Artiodactyla; family Bovidae; genus Budorcas; species Budorcas taxicolor. Next base: position 98,671,845 of record NC_068915.1, on the reverse strand, counting down.
CCTGTGGATATGTGAGTGTGTATGTTGTATGTGTACATCACAGAAATGTAATCTAATTTTTCCTAAATGTGAGTGCTTTTTCAGGGAAGCTGGAATCCCATCAATATCTTCCCAAGAGTGAGTTACAGACTTGCCCCTCAAAGAGATAGCCTTTAATAAGTTTAGTATACACTGAAGTCAACCTTGAGGACAACATCAAGAATCCCCCTGAAGGAGTCTCAGAGGCTCCAAGAGTCACAGTTCTATACCCCACCCCCATCCCTGTAGAAGGGGCCAAAAATTTAAAGCAAATTCATATCCAACACTCCACAGCCTACTCCTCTCCTGTGGATCCTTGGATCACTTCAGTCAGATAGAGTTCAATCAGATGTGCATTTAACAACCTTAAGTTTCACCTGAACAAACAGACCCAGTGAAGGTAATGACAGGAATTTATCAGAACCCAATAGGTAGGTTGATGAAGCCACAGGAGACATCTCTCAGGGGGCCACCCTTGGGAGAGAGAAACAACTGTTTTTTATTAATACAGGTACACATGAGAGGCAGTGATGGAATGAAAGCCTTTTCCTATTGCAGGAAAGACCTTATTAAACCATAATGGATGGGATCCAAGAAAGGTTGCAGAGAATGCCACTGCATCTCAGAGGGGCTCATGGCGTTCCCATAAATTTCACTGATGACATTGATCCCAGTCCTGGAAAAACCCTTTGTGGGGGCTGCATTGTTAGGCTTCAGTGGATTCTTACTCTTTTCCAGAAAGCTATATATCAGCTATAAATTGTTATTGATAAATGTTGGAACCCAATTCATGTGTTTTCAGAGCTTCTACAGCCTGAAAATACCCATGTGTTGGGGAGAGACTGAAAAAGGACACAGCTAGCCGGACAGGTCTGTTCTCATCTACTGGGACCTTGACAAACAGTATGAGCATTTCAGGACTGCACAAGAAGGGAAAGCATCCACATAACTGACACACATTTGCCCCAGGCAGCTCTTTTATTTCAGCTCTCTCTGAGAGCCATCAGCACACTCTGCCAGGGAGCTGGGACTGTTAATTGCCAGCTTTGGGTGAGTTTCAGAGGTTTGGGGGTTCCGAACACAGTCCTTTGCTCTTATCAGAGTCCTACTGCTGATCTGCCCTGACCTGAAAAGAAATCTGAGAGAAAGCAATTATACTGCAGGCTGAGAAACACCTACAGTTAGAGTTAAAGCTGGTGGGTACTGATGAAGAAAGATCTGATGGAAGTGAATACAGGGTGCAAAATTTTATTTCTTAGAATTCCCTGATTTTTATTCAGAAGACATTGTCTATTGATTCTGAATAAAGTCAGAGTCAATTTTCTTTTATTGTGTGTGGCTAAGAAACATAAGGCTCTCTTAGTGCCTGTTTTAAAACTATGATTGCCCAGTTCAAATGAGAACCGACACACTCCCCCAGTAAGTGGTACTCAATGCCAAGCAGAAGGTGGTAGAAGATCTACCCGCTGTGTGATGTGTTTATTTAGCAGGACTATAGTCAGCATTCTGCTTTAGCTTTCTTTACCTATTGGACTTCCCTGGTGGCTCAGATAGTAAAGAATCTGCCTGCAAAGCCGGAGATCCAGGTTCAATCCCTGTATGAGGAAAATCCCCCGGAGAAGGCAATGGCAACCTACCTACTCCAGTACTCTTGCCTGGAGAATCTCATGGACAGAGAAGCCTGGTGGGCTACAGTCCATAAAGTCACAAAGAGTCACACAGGACACAGTGACTAACCCTTACCTATGGAGGCTTGAGGCGTGAAGTGGGCATTTGGTCTATAAAGTTCTATTTTCCAGCAAATACACTTACCTCTTATAACCACATGATGGGTGCATTATCAAAAGTCAGTAAATTCAGAAGTTCCCAATTTTCAATACTTAGATATGTGTATCACTCTTCCCTAAAATCTTTTAAATTCTCTTACTGAAAATCTAAATCACAGATTAGAAAATGATGAGATCATGTAATAAATTCACAACTGAGCTGTGTTACTCAAACTGTGGCATTAGAGAAGACTCTTTAGAGTCCCTTGGGCTGTGAGGAGATCCAACCAGTCCACCCTAAAGGAGATCAGCCCTGGGTGTTCTTTGGAAGGAATGATGTTAAAGCTGAAACTCCAGTACTTTGGCCACCTCATGCAAAGAGTTGATTCATTGGAAAAGACTCTGATGCTGGGAGGGATTGGGGGCAGGAGGAGAAGGGACGACAGAGGATGAGATGGCTGGATGGCATCACCAACTCGGTGGATGTGAGTTTGAGTGAACTCCGGGAGTTAGTGATGGACAGGGAGGCCTGGAATGCTGCAATTCATGGGGTCGCAAAGAGTTGGACACGACTGAGTGACTGAACTGAACTGAAAGTGGGGTAAGTTTGCACAATCAATATATTCCAATGTGCATTAAAATGTATTGGTTTTTTAAAATATATCTTTCTATGGGCTAGAATCTTATACATATTAATATAAATAACAAGAGAAGGAATTGGTAATTTCCTATTTATTGGGGAAAATATTAATAATCATTGTTTTGTTCCTTAAAATATGCAACTGTTTTGGATTTAATACTTGACCTCCATAATGTTTAAATATATTGTATAGCATTCTATTACTCTTACCTTGACATTTCAAAAGTTGTAGAATACTCAAGATCTTTTTAATAAGCATCTCAGTTATTATTTATTATATTTATTAAGACTAATGGAGATGTAGGCACAGCTTAAGAACAATATTGCAATTACTTATTATATCCAAATTTATGTGCTTGTTGCTCAGTCATGCCCGATTCTTCTCAACCCTATAGATGGTAGCCCACCAGACTCCTCTGGACATGGGGATTCTCCAGGCAAGAATACTGGAGTGGATTGCCATGCCCTCCTCTAGGTGATCATATCGACCCAGGGATTGAACTGTATCTCCTGTGTTTCCTGAATTGACAGGCAGATTCTTTATCTGCTGAGCCATTGGGGAAGCCCCTATTAGAGTGTGTATCAGTTCAGTTCAGTCGCTCAGTCATGTCTGACTCTTTGCAACCCCATGGACTGCAGCACACCAGACCTCTTTGTCCATCACCAACTCCCAGAGTTTCTCAAACTCATGTCCATTGAGTTGGTGATGCCATCCAACCATCTCTACCTCTGTCATCGCCTCCAGCCTTCAATCTTTCCCAGCATCAGGGTCTTTTCCAATTAGTCCGTTCTTGGCATCAGGTGGCCAAAGTATGGGAGTTTCAGCTTCAGCATCAGTCCTTCCAATGAACACCCAGGACTGATCTCCTTTAGGATGGACTGGTTGTATCTCTTTGATGTCCAAGGGACTCTCAAGAGTCTTCTCCAACACCACAGTTCAAAAGCATAATTTCTTCGGTGCTCAGCTTTCAATATAGTCCAAATCTCACACCCATACATAACTACTGCAAAAACCATAGCTTTGAATAAAAGGATCTTTGTTGGCAAAGTAATGTCTCTGCTTTTTAATAAGCTGTCTAGGTTGATCATAGCTTCTCTTCCAAGGAGCAAGTGTCTTTTAATTTCATGGCTGCAGTCACCATCTGCACTGATTTTGGAGCCCCCAAAAATAAAGTCTGACACTGTTTCCCCAACTATTTGCCATGAAGTAATGGGACTAGAAGCCATGATCTTAGTTTTCTGAATATCGAGCTTTAAGCCAACTTTTTAACTTTCTTTTTTCACCTTCATCAAGAGGCTGTTTAGTTCTTATTGATTTTCTACCATAAAAGTGGTATCATCTGCATATCTGAGGTTATTGATATTTCTCCCGGCAATCTTGATTCCAGCTTGTGCTTCCTCCAGCCCAGCATTTCTCATGATGTACTCTGCATAGAAGTTAAATAAGCAGGGTGACAATACATAGCCTTGACGTTCTCCTTTCCCGATTTGGAACCAGTCTGTTGTTCCATGCCCACTTCTAACTGTTGCTTCCTGACCTGCATACAGATTTCTCAGGAAGCAGGTCAGGTGGTCTGGTATTCCCATCTCTTTCAGAATTCTTCACAGTTTACTGTGATCCACACAGTCAAAGGCTTTGGCATAGTCAATGAAGCAGAAGTAGATATTTTTCTTGAACCATTTTGCTTTCTCAATGATCTAACAGATGTTGGGAATTTGACTTCTGGTTCCTCTGCCTTTTCTAAATCCACCTTGAACATCTGGAAGTTCACGGTTCACATATTGTTGAAGCCTGGCTTGGAGAATTTTGAGCAGTACTTTACTAGCATATGAGATGAGTGCAATTGTACGGTAGTTTGAGCATTCTTTGGCATTGCCTTTCTTTGGGATTGGAATGAAAACTGACCTTTTCCAGGCCTGTGGCCACTGCTGAATTTTCCAAATTTGCTGGCATATTGAGTGCAGCACTTTCATAGCATCATCTTTTAGGATTTGAAATACCTCAGCTGGAATTCCATCACCTCCACTAGCATTGTTCTTAGTGATGCTTCCTAAGGCCCACTTGACTTCACACCATCATGATTATCTGGGTCATGAAGATCTTTTCTGTATAGTTCTTCTGGGTATTCTTGCCACCTTTTCTTAATATCTTCTGCCTCTGTTAGGTCCATACCATTTCTGTCCTTTATTGTACCCATCTTTGCATGAAACATTCCTTGGTATGTCTAACTTTCTTGAAGAGATCTCTAGTCTTTCCCATTCTATTGTCTTCCTCTACTTCTTTGCTGATCACTGAGGAAGGCTTTCTTATCTCTCTTTGCTATTCTTTGGAACTCTGCATTCAAATGGATATATCTTTCTTTTTCTCCTTTGCCTTTTACTTCGCTTCTTTTCATAGCTGTTTGTAACACCCCCTCAGACAACCATTTTGCCTTTCTGCATTTCTGTTTCTTGGGGATAGTCTTGATCACTGTCTCCTGTAAGTCAGTCAGTCAGTCAGTTCAGTCACTCAGTCGTATCCGACTCTTTACGACCCCATGAATTGCAGCACGCCAGGCCTCCCTGTCCATCACCAACTCCCGGAATTCACTCCAACTCATGCCCATCAAGTTGGTGATGCCATCCAGCCACCTCATCCTCTGTCACCCACTTCTCCTCCTGCCCCTAATCCCTCCCAGCATCAGAGTCTTTTCCAATGAGTCAACTCTTTGCATGAGGTGGCCTAAGTATTGGAGTTTCAGCTTCAGCATCAGTCCTTCCAATGAACACCCAGGACTGATTTCCTTTAGGATGGACTGGTTGGATCTCCTTGCAGTCCAAGGCACTCTCAAGAGTCTTCTCCAACACCACAGTTCAAAAGCATCAATTCTTCAGCATGCTTTCTTCATAGTCCAACTCTCTCATCCATACATGACCACTGGAAAAACCATAGCCTTGACTAGATGGACCTTTGTTGGCAAAGTAATGTCTCTGCTTTTCAATATGCTATCTAGGTTGGTCATGACTTTTCTTCCAAGGAGTAAGTGTCTTTTAATTTTATGGCTGCAGTCACCACCTGCAGTGATTTTGGAGCCCCCAAAAATAAAGTCTGACACTGTTTCCACTGTTTCCCCATCTATTTCCCATGAAGTGATGGAACCAGATGCCATGATCTTTGTTTTCTGAATGTTGAGTTTTAAGCCAACTTTTTCACTCCCTCTTTCATTTTCATCAAGAGGCTTTTTAGTCCCTCTTCATTTTCTGCCATAAGGGTGGTGTCATCTGCATATCTGAGGTTATTGATATTTCTCCCAGCAATCTTGATTCCAGCTTGCGCTTCTTCCAGCCCAGTGTTTCTCATGATGTACTCTGCATAGAAGTTAAACAAGCAGGGTGACAATATACAGCCTTGACGTACTCCTTTTCCTATTTGGAACTCATGTACAATGTCACAAACCTCTGTCCATAGTTCTTCAGGCACTCTGTCTATCAGAATCTAATCCTTTGAATTTATTTCTCACTTCCACTTTGATTTAGGTCATACCTGAATGGTCTAGTGGTTGTCCCTGCTTCAATTTAAGTCTGAATTTGGCAATAAGGAGTTCATGATCTGAGCCACAGTCAGCTCCTCCTCTTGTTTTTGCCAACTATAGAGCTTCTCCAACTTTGGCTGCAAAACAGTATAATCAATTTGATTTTGGTATTGACCATCTGGTGACGTCCACGTGCAGAGTCTTCTCGTGTTGTTGGAAGAGGGTGTTTGCTATGACCAGTGCATTTTTTGGCAAAATTTTGTTAGCTTTTGTCCTGCTTTATTCTGTAATCCACAGCCAAATTTGCCTGTTATTCCAGGCATCTCTTTTTTATTTTTATTTTACTTTATTTTACTTTATAATACTGTATTGGTTTTGCTATACATCAACATGAATCTGCCATGGGTGTACACGTGTACTTCATACTTTTGCATTCCAGTCCCCTATAATGAAAAGGACATCTTTTTTGGGTGTTAGTTCTAGAAGGTCTTGTAGGTCTTAATAGAACCATTAAACTTCAGCTTCTTTGGCATTATTGGTGAGGGCATAGACTTGGATTAGTGTGATATTGAATGATTTGCCTTGGAAACCAACCGAGATCGTTCTAGGTTGTTTTTGAGATTGCATCCAAGTACTGTGTTTTGGACTCCTTTGTTGACTATGATGGCTATTCCATTTCTTCTATGGGACTCTTGCCCACAGTAGTAGATATAATGGTCATCTGAGTTAAATTCACCCATTCCAGTCTGTTTTAACTTGCTGATTCCTAAAATGTTGATGTTCACTCTTGCTATCTCCTGTTTGACCACTTCCAATTTGCCTTGATTCATGGACTTAGCATTCCAGGTTCCTATGCAATATTGCTCTTTACAGCATCAGACTTTACTTCCATCACCAGTCACATCTACAACTGAGTGTCAGTTTTGCTTTGGCTCTCTCTCTTCATTCTTTCTGGAGTTATTTCTCCACTGATCTCCAGTAGCATATTGGGCACCTACCCACCTAAGGAGTTCATCTTTCAGTGTCCTATCTTTTTGCCTTTTCAGACTGTTCATGGGGTTCTCAAGGCAAGAATATTGAAGTGGTTTGCCATTCCCTTCTTCAGTGGACCACGTTTTGTCAGAACTCTCCACAGTGTATATAGCACAGAGCAAATACTTGGTATTTGGTAGCTATCATTTTTATTTATTTGTTTTTAAGCTTTTTATTTTGTATTGAGGTATAGCTGATTAACAATGTTGTGATAGTTTCAGGTGGACAGCAAAGGGACTCAGCCATTCATATATATATATCCATTTTCCCCCAAACTCCCCTCACATCTAGGTTGTAGTTATCATTTTTAAAACAACATTCATGATAAAAACATGGTGTAGAAAGAATGTTTCCAAACATACAAATTAAACTTCAAGAGTTAATGGTGATAAAACAATTTATCCTGAATTAGTAGAAGCTACAGAAGTGAGGAATGACTGACTACAAGGAATGAGTATAAATCTGACCTGTGGAGGGTCAAAATGAACAGATGAACAGTCCATGGAGGACCATACTCAGGCTCCAAACTTTAGCTCTTCAAGCCACTTTGATTTTAATGGGCAAGCAAACATTTTTAAAATTCAGTGGAAGTGTTTGTTATAATTGCCAAAATAGAGCCTAGCAATGTTTCTTTTTTTTTTATTTTAAAATCTTTAATTCTTACATATGTTCCCAAACATGAACCCCCCTCCCACCTCCCTCCCCATAACATCTCTGTGGGTCATCCCCATGCACCAGCCCCAAGCATGCTGTATCCTGCGTCAGAGATAGACTGGCGATTCAATTCTTACATGATAGTATACATGATAGAATGCCATTCTCCCAAATCATCCCACCCTCTCCCTCTCCCTCTGAGTCCAAAAGTCCGTTATACACAGCTGTGTCTTTTTTCCTGTCTTGCATACAGGGTCGTCATTGCCATCTTTCTAAATTCCATATATATGTGTTAGTATACTGTATTGGTGTTTTTCTTTCTGGCTTACTTCACTCTGTATAATCGGCTCCAGTTTCATCCATCTCATCAGAACTGATTCAAATGAATTCTTTTTAATGGCTGAGTAATACTCCATTGTATATATGTACCACAGCTTTCTTATCCATTCCTCTGCTGATGGACATCTAGGTTGTTTCCATGTCCTGGCTATTATAAACAGTGCTGCGATGAACATTGGGGTACATGTGTCTCTTTCAATTCTGGTTTCCTCGGTGTGTATGCCCAGCAGTGGGATTGCTGGGTCATAAGGGAGTTCTATTTGCAATTTTTTAAGGAATCTCCACACTGTTCTCCATAGTGGCTGTACTAGTTTGCATTCCCACCAACAGTGTAGGAGGGTTCCCTTTTCTCCACACCCTCTCCAGCATTTATTGCCTTCAGATTTTTGGATCGCAGCCATTCTGACTGGTGTGAAGTGGTACCTCATTGTGGTTTTGATTTGCATTTCTCTGATAATGAGTGATGTTGAGCATCTTTTCATGTGCTTGCAAATTCAATTCTTTCCCTCACTCTTAAAGGAAAGAGTGACTCCACTGCTCTCCCCTCAAAATACACTGAACTTTGGTGGATGTTGAAAAAATGTTGATAGGAAACATTCACTAAAAATGTTGACTAATTTTCAAACAGGAGTCATGTTGATAAAGAAAGTTCCAAGCAACCTTCAAGTCATCACCTAGCCTTAAGAAACTGTTTTTACAAAATCACTTTGACTTATATCTATAGGCTGGCAAGTCCTGAATATGTAATTGTTTTTCCTAAACTCCAAATTCATATTTCTAGCTTTCGCTGGACCTCTACATCTAGCACACTGGCAGTAAGTAGGAAAAAAATATACTCCTGTCATTGTTAATGATGAGCTTATTATCCAGCATATTGGATAATGCTGGAATTATGAAATTCTTATATAGAATTATCATACTTTCAGGAAAGAGGATCAACACCATAGTCCTAATAATCAGCTATTAGTGAGGCAAGTCTCTCAGACAAGAAACCAGAACTCCAGAGGGAAAGTTCATTTGAAATCTTTTCTTCTCTTTGAACTAGGGGGTGCAGGGCGGGGAGGGGAACGGTATTATCGGGAACCAGTTATGAAGTGGTATAAATCACAATGGGGTTCACCAGGTTAAAAATAACTTAGAGCTGGAAGGCAAGATGTCAGCAAAAACTTCAGTGAGGGTCTATGAATGTTTCCCAGGTGGCGCTAGTGGTAAAGAACACTTCCGTCAGTGCAGGAAACATACAAGACCCCCTGGGTTGGGAAGATGCCCTGGAGCAGGGCATGGCAGCCCACTCCTGTATGGAGAATCTCATGGATAGAAGAGCCCAGCAGGCTACAGTCCATAGGGTGGCAAACAGTCAGACACAACTGAAACAACTTAGCAAGCATGTACCATGACTGCAAGTAGCTGTCTTAGATGGCAAGTATATCTCGAGGGAAAAATCTGCAACTTTGGAAAAGTTAGTTAGGATGTGGTCAAACCCCACTCTTCTTATTATCAACTTCTTAAGTTCTCTTTATTTTCCGTTATCCTTTAGTGACCCTAACGTTGAAAATCAAGACTTTCTATCTTGGTTAGAAGTAACCAAGTGTAAGGATGTGTTCATGCTTGTGTGGTAGATTTTATAGGGGCTCTTGTTCCAGAGGTGGCAGAAGGGTTCACCATGAGAAAATTCCATGAGAAGGTCAACTCCATGAGAAGGTAAAACAAGGTCAAGTCAGGGCCAGTTGGTCGGGAGCCCTCTTTACCTGAAACTCTCCTTTTAGTTCTCATATCTGCTGAAGACACAGAGGGTTATGGGTTTGAGTTTCATTAAGGAGTCTGTTCCTTTATATCTAACATTTCAACAGATATTAAAGGGAACTTACTTATTGCTGCTGGTTATCAAGTTCCATCTCCTAACTCTGTTTTATGTCTCTCTTCATACTGTTATATGACTTTTCTATATTTGTATCCTATCTTGTGAACTTGCAATGCCAATACATAACCAACTTGCTTCTCAGGATTTACCCTATACAGGTTAGGCCTTATTCTATGCTCTTTTAACCATGTCACTTCAGTGTTTTCAAGAACAATCTGGTTCAAATATATATTATTTATTAGGTTTTTTAATGGCCCCTAAGAGTATTCTAGCTCTATCACCTCTCTTCCATGATTATGTAATATTGAACAGTCATTATTTTCATTCTCTTTGCATATATTTGGTTCTGGGTTTCTAATAATCATAAATTCTTTAATCAGAAAAATACACTGTTGCTTTTAAATATAGTTTTCTGTTTACACGGTCTTGACAAATTCATGCGATTGACTCTCTTTTTGTCTTTTTTAAAGGCCAAATGCTTAATTATAAAGTATTTTTAAAGGGATCCATCTCACCTTTTATACATCACCAACCATTTTCTAATTCACTCAAAATAAATTTAAAAATTTCATACAGCTCTGTATTTGTGTTTTCACCTTTCACAGAGACCTAAGCTATACCTTCACTCTCTAATAAATTACTAAGAGAAAGTTAGCTAGGATAACTGAGAACAATCATGGGCTCTAGAGAAGGGGAATCTATAAATTTAAATACTACAAAGCATTGTTTTTATTTTCTTGGGCTTCAAAATCACTGCATACAGTGACTACAGCCATGAAATTAAAAGATATTTGCTCCTTGGAAGGAAAGCTAAGGCAAACCTAGATAGCATACTAAAAAGCAGAGACATCACTTTGCAGACAAAGGTCCGTCTAGTCAAAGCTATGGTTTTTCCAGTAGTCATGTACAGATATGACAGTTGGAATATAAAATTGAACACCAAAGAACTGATGATGAGAGTCTCTTGGACTGCAAGGAGATCAAGCAAGTCAATCCTAAAGGAAATCAGTCCTGAATATTCATTGGAAGGACTGATGCTGAAGCTGAAGCTCCAATATTTTGGCCACCCAGTGCAAAGACCAGATTCATTGAAAAGACCCTGATGTTAGGAAAGATTGAAGACAGGAGGAGAAGGGGCAGCAGAGGATGAGATGGTTAGACATACATGAATCTGAGCAAACTCTGGGAGATAGTGAAGGACAGGGAAGCCTGGTGTTTTGCAGTCCATGGGTTGCAAAGAATCAGACATGACTTAGTGACTGAACAACAAATTATTTTGTTGTGATTATGGCTAATTTAGCCTTTGCATCTGTGCTCAAAAATCTCTTGTAAGACATATACATATGGAAAAGCAACAATATTCTATGAACGCACAATATATAATTCATTTGTTAAAAGAGTACACAGCAAGTAGAAGTTTGTTTATCCCTTCAGAGCCTGTTAACCTGCACTGTGCCCAGAATACTCAGGTACACACACACACACACACACACACACACACACACACACACACAAACAGTATCGATTTCCAGAATTGTCTCCATGGAATGCCAAAAATAATAAACAAAAAATAAATCAAAAGCAACAGCCTTCTTCCATTATGTATTAAATATCTTCCCCATGAAGTTAGGACAAATAGAGATGTATATAGAGAGCAATGGAAACATAAATCTAGTGTTGTAGTCATCAATTTCTGCCTTGTTCCTTTATTTCTAGTAAATAATGATCTTCAGATCTTTCATAGTGACACTATAGAAAAAGTCAGCTCCAAAATCCTTGCAAGTGTTCATCTTTGATAAAACCAATGAGGCTGCTTTCTCTCCAAAATCATTACACTCACTCATTTCTTCTTGTAGAGTAGAAACAACATTTAATAGAATGAAAAGAAATTAAAAAGAATATTCAGTTTAAGAGCTTTCTGTCCAGTCATGCAAATGGTTAACAAAACATTTTATATTACTCTATGTCAAACCAAACTAGAAAATGTGGTCCCTGCATATTATCATTAAACTACTAAAAATAAAACATTGATATTGATTACTAGAAAAACAATGAAAAGTCTTAAATATTAAGTAGACCTGGTTAGACTTGAGGCTCAGCCAAGCTGAGAAGTCTCGGCTAATGAGATAAAAAGAAAAAATAATTTAATCTGCTTATATATGTGAAGTCAGTAAACAAAGATCACTACTGTAATTTTATACAGACCTCCATGTTCTTTCCCATTGCTCATTTCTTAACAAAATTCAAAAGATGATGCATGATCAAGTCAGATCATTAGATTTTAGAACACATGAGAAGATGTCAATGTATTTGTAAGATAAACAATTGAGGTTGAATTTCTAAACCTGGCACTTAATTATCTCTATGCCTTAAAAAAAATCATGTAAACTTTTTATATAATGAGGTAGTATAGAGATATAGATAGCAAGTAATAGATATCCGTCAAGCATCTATTCGGAGAAGGCAATGGCACCCCACTCCAGTACTCTTGCCTGGAAACTCCCATGGACAGAGGAGCCTGGTAGGCTGCAGTCCATGGGGTCGCTAAGAGTCGGGCACAACTGAGCAACTTCACTTTCACTTTTCACTTTCATGCATTGGAGAAGGAAACGGCAACCCACTCCAGTGTTCTTGCCTGGAGAATCCCAGGGACGGGGGAGCCTGGTGGGCTGCTGTCTATGGGGTTGCACAGAGTTGGACACGACTGAAGCGACTTAGCAGCAGCAGCAAGCATCTATTTAAAACATGTGTGCTTGTGTTTCTTAGTTTGAAACCAAGATGCTGTCTGGGGTGAAGGAGAAGGGATTTCAAGAAGGAAGATAGAAAGTAACATGGGGCCAATAATAAGAACTGATCCCGAGTAAAGTTTGACAGGGTGAAAATAAGTCCTGTCATTTAAGCTTTATCTCCTTTAGTAGTAGTAGTTGTAGTAGTAGGAGGTGGTGGTGAGGGTTGTGGTAGTAGCAGTGTTATCTCCAAATGCAAAACTCACATGAGGTTAGCACTCGTGTTCTCAGTGGCCTTGTCACTAAAGCTCACATATATCTTAATAAGCCCAATTACTTCAGTGAATTGTTCTAAGCAAGACTCATGCTTTTTTCCAGCACCTCACTTCAGGATATATACCTTTTTATAAACGGCCATGTTTCTCTGACACAGAGATGTAGGAACTGAGTTTTTGTTGGACCTTGTAGGTGGATGTCAAACATAAAATAAATGCTGAATGAATCTTACAGAGAAATCAATTGTGTCAACCACAGATTTTCTGGGTCAGTAGGTTGGATGTAATAGAAGTAATGATAGATGCCCAGGATGATGACTCTTGTAGTCACCAATCAGGCCAGTCAGAAATACAGTGTTTAAAAGAAACAGATATTCTACAACCAAAGAGGTTAGAAGAAAAGTTGTGTTTTTTGCAATAAATTCAATCTGTGATGCCAGTAATGAAGAGCCCTCATATTCTTCTAATATTCCTCCCCCTGCAAAATTACATGCATCACATTTGTGTAATTGTGCCATGAGGTCAGGAAAGCCTACGGACTCAATGATATATTAATATGATTTTATAGTTTTTAGGGTGAGGATTTTTTTTAAATGAAGTCTTGATATCAATGCCCCACAGCTGCACCTAAACCCAATGGTCATCATGTAAAAGAGGTGCTACCAGTGACAATTCAATTTGCTTTTTCAAGAATTTGCAAATGTAGGCAAAGTCAACTGGAAATGATGCATTCTTTACACAACTTTTACATTAAGAAGAAGTGTGCTCAATTGGATTACCATCTTAGGGGCAAGAACAGTAAAAACTAAAAATGACATGTTACCTAATCATTACTTTGACAATAATTGTCACGAACAGAATTTCTTTATAGATTTTGGATGTAGCTTTTGAAGCAAAAAAAAAAAAAAAGACTCAGATGCTGTGTCGGCCTGAGCTAAAAGGATTTTAAAAATTTAATCTTTAAGAGAAGCTCCTGAGATACAGGCTAAAAGAGTTTATAAAGGTCATAAAAAAATTAACTTATCTTGCTGACTGAAGCTTTTTTAATGCACTCTAAGTTACAAAGGAATCGCATCTGGAGCCTTTAGGCCAATGGCCTACTATATTTTTCTCTCATTAGTAAGGACAGCAAAAATCTGCATTGGGATTTTTACCACTGCAATCATCTCAGATTCATTAGTCTTCATGATTGAATATGAGGAGAGCATGGAGCCAGTGGTGTAGGAATATTTTGTACTTATCTCATTTGCTCACACTGCAGTTCAGGAGGCAGTGGAATCGTGGGTGGAAATGGGCCTGCTATTAGGGCTAAACATAGTTAAGAGTCAGATTGACTTCCATCAGGCCTATCTGAAAGAAATAAACATAATAAAAAGGTCTTTAAGGCAAGGACTATTACTTACACAAAGGAAAGTTCATACCACTCCTGATATATAACATCAAAAACAATGCAAGAGGCCTCTGCAGATGTCATTGGCATGGGATAGAGCTCATTCCTGAGAATTAGATCCAGGAGACGAAAGGGAAAGGTGCTTCATTTTGTGAATTTCAGTTCCCTCAATGAATATTAGAGATAATCAACTGACCCTGCCTACCTTATAGGAAATTGTAAGCCATAGATGAAATAATACACCTGAAAACATTTTATTATGATTTGCTCCAAATAAATATGGGCCTTATCAGCATATTGACCAAGAAGACCATGATTATGCCTAAAAGATAGATAAATACAGTTATACCTTTAAATTAACCCAGTAGACACACAAAGGATTTTCTATAGTTTTCTCTTCTAAGAAGAGGTGGCAACAATACACAGAAGAACTATACAAAAAAGACCTTAACAATCTGGATAAACACAATGGTGTGATAACTCACCTAGAGCCAAACATCTTGGAGTGGAAAGTCAAGTGGGCCTTAGGAAGCATCAGCACAAACAAATCTAGTGGAGGTGATGGAATCTTTTAGGATGAGCTATTTCATCCTAAAAGATGATGCTGTGAAAGTGCTGCATTCAATATGCCAGCAAGTTTGGAAAACTCAGCAGTGGCCACAGGACTGGAAAAGGACAGTTTTCATTCCAATCCCAAAGAACAGCAATGCCAAAGAAAGTTCAAACTACTGCACAATTGCATTCATTTCACACGTTAAAAAAGTAATGCTCAAAATCCTTCAAGCTCGGCTTTAACAGTATGTGAAGCACGAACTTCCAGATGTTTAAGCTGGATTTACAAAGGGCAGAGGAACCAGAGATTAAATTGCCAACATCCATTGACCTGAATATTCATTGGAAGAACTGATACTGAAGCTGAAGCTCCAATACTTTGGCCACCTGATGTAAAGAACTGACTCAATAGAAAAGACCCTGATGCTGGGAAAGATTGAAGGCAGGATATGGGGATTACAGAGGATGAGTTGGTTGGATGGCATCACCGACTCAATGGACATGAGTTTAAGCAAGTGCCAGGATTTGATGATGGACAGGGAAGCCTGGCGTGCTGTAGTCCATGGGATCGCAAGAGTCAGACATGACTTAGGGACTGAACTGAACTGCTGGATCATAGAAAAACCAAGAGAATTCCAGAAAAACATCTACTCCTACTTCATTGACTATGCCAAAGCCTTTGACTATGTGAATAACAAACTGTGGAAAATTCTTAAAGAGATGGAAATACCAGACTACCTTACCTGCCTCCTGAGAAATCTGTATGCAGGTCAAGAAGCAACAGTTAGAACTGGACATGGAACAGCAGACTGGTTCAAAATTGGGAAAGGAGTATGTCACAGCTGTATATTGTCACCCTGTTTATTTAACTTATATGCAGAGTTCATCATGAGAAATGCTAGCCTGGATGAAGCACAAGCTGGAATCAAGATTGTTGGGAGAGATATCAATAACCTCAGATATGCAGATGACACCATCTTTATGGCAGAAAGCAGAGAGGAACTAAAGAGCCTCTTGAAGAAAGTGAAAGAAGAGAGTGAAAAAGCTGGCTTAAACTCAATATTCAGAAAACAAAAATCATGGCATCTGGTCCCATCACTTCATGACAAATAGACGGGGAAACAATGGCAACAGTGACAGACTTTATTTTCTTGGGCTCCAGAATCACTATGGACCATGACTGCAGTCATGAAATTAAAAGACGCTTGCTCCTTGGAAGAAAACAATGACAATCAGAATTAAAAAGCAGAGACATTCCTTTGCCAACCAAGGTCTGTCTAGTTAAAGCTATGATTTTTCCAGTAGTCATGTAGGGATGTGAGAGTTGAACCAAAAAGAAGGCTGAGTGCCAAAAAATTGATGCCTTTGAACTGTGGTACTTGAAAAGACTCTTGAGAGTCCCTTGGACTGTAAGGAGATCAAACCATTCAATCCTAAAGGAAATCAACCCTGAATATTCATCAGAAGGATTGATGCTGAAGCTGAAACTCCAATACTTTGGCCACCTGATGCAAAGAACCAACTCATTGGAAAAGACCATGATTCTGGGAAAGATAGAAGGCAGAAGGAGAAGGTTTTGACAGAGGATGAGATTGTCGGATGGCATCACTGACTAAATGGAAATGAGTTTAAGCAAACTCCCAGAGATGGTGAAGGACAGGGAAGAGTCAGACAGGACTGAGCAACTGCACAACAAAAGGTCTTCTCATCGTCAACAGAACTAGGCACATAGCAGACACTTAATAGTTTTTAAATGAATGGATGACAATCATTTTATAAACAGAACAACTTTAGGAATCTCTTAAGTAAAAAAAGTCTCTTTTGAAAATTAAAGCAAGATTCAATTTTAAAAAATCTGTCCATAGGATTTACATTTAGGGAGTTAAAGCAGAACAGATCGGAGAACAGAATGAAGGTCAGACTGCCTGAGTTTGAGGCTTAAATCACCACATTAAAACCAGCGCAAGTCACTTAATCTTTTTCTTCTTTTGAAATGCAGAGGTAATAAAGGAGCATCAACCTCCATTGTTGAGGTTAGGAGTAGAGAGATCGCCCATGCAAAGTGTACACACAGAGCCTGGGGCATGGGACATTATTAAAAACATTGGGATTGATGCTGTTTTAACTGCAGCATCAGTTGGTCCTTCTACGGTCCATGGTCTATGGACTATGATCCTTCTTGTTGTTGTTGCCATTGCTATATGATTCATCATTGTTTAAAAATGGGTTTCAACAAAGGAAGAGTCTCTCAGTGACAATTCAGTGACTAAGTCAGCCAGCCTGGACGTTTGACATCACACTGACGCTCTCTGAAGCTCCTAAGATGAGAGGCCAGCATTTACTGCTGTCACTTGGCTCCTTAAGACTGACAGGGAAAGAGGTAATGAATACTTGCCAGGTCTGTTAAAAAAAAAGAACTCATAAGATGTTGTAACCCAGCTGCACCCACTGGTTTAGGCATTTCTTCTCATGCTGAAGTCTTCTGTTGGCTGGAATTTTGATTGGACTGCCTCCCTCAACTTAAATTATTTTTCAAATTAAAAAACTTCCAATAAGCCAACCTTTAACAAGGAGGTCATGTGGGGTGCTTCTCTGAAGTAAATTGCGTTCTTCTCATTTGTATTCATAACAGGATCCACTAACAACTAAGGATATTATATAGCCAGACAACAGGAAGTAATGTTTGTTAATGAGAAAATCTAGCATCATTTGCTTAGCAACTTTTTGGATAAAGATCTTGCTAGAATTTTTATTCACTTTGGTTAAACTCTGTGATTGGACTAAAGGTTCCTGGCATCTTTATTATATATTACAACCTGCTCCACATGGGGGTCAATCTTTTCTACCCTTTTTAATCATGATAATGACAGTTGAGAATTGACACTGTGCGCTATTGTGTACTGTCAAATGCATAACAAATACCTCAATCAGGCTTAAATAGCTCAAGAACCACAACTGTTTATTGCAGGTCAGAGAAAAATTTCTGGAAATGGCAACTGGAGATGTGACAACACTGATTTCAGTATGCACCCCCACTATGATATCACCTAATTTGATCAAACAGTTGTTTCATTTTATACGAAGCCATGTCTTTTTTACAGTAGCAATAACCTAGATCACATAATCTAGGCAGAGGCATCAACTGGAGTTAGTAAGCAGATTATACTAGCTGTTTTATTGGTTTAATAAAGTTACAAAATCAAAAAAGTTAAATGTAGCTCATTCCCTTAATGGGAGAAGGAAATGGCAACCCACTCCAGTATTCTTACATGGAGAATCCCATGGACAGAGGAGTCTGGTGGCTACAGTCCATGGGGTTGCACAGAGTCAGACACAACTGCATGACTGACACTTCACTTTCATTCCCTTAATAGGCTGAGGAATCTTCAGAGAAAGCAAGGGCCTTTCAGCATTTGCTTAGTGATAAATAAATCTACAATTGCATCATCTAGTTTCTTCTTTGAGTTCTAAGAGCAGAGAAGAAATTTTCAAAATGGAGCACCTTCATTCCTTCCATAGTCACTATTTCCAAGGCTTATACGACTTTTCCCAAATTAGAAGCAACATTCTTTAAAAGGTGGTACACTCTGCAAGGAGATCCAACCAGTCAATCCTAAAGAAAATCAGTCCTGAATATTCATTAGAAGGACTGATGCTGAAGCTGAAACTCCAATAGTTTGGCCACCTATTGGTGGCCAAAGAACCAACTCACTTGAAAAGTCCCTGATGCTGGGAAAGATTGAAGGCAGGAGAAGGGGATGACAGAGGATGAGATGGTTGGATGGCATCACTGATACAATGGACAAAAGTTTGAGTAGGCTCTGGGAGTTGGTGATGGACAGGGAGGCCTGGCATGCTGCAGTCCATGGGGTCACGGGGAGTTGGATACGACTGAGCAACTGAACTGAACACTCTCTAAACGGGTTTCCCCAAGTAGTGCTAATGGTAAAGAACTCGCCTGCCAAAGCAGGAGACATAAGAGACGCAGGTTTGATCCCTGGGTCAGGAAGATGCCCTGGAGGAGGGCATGGCAATCCACTCCAAAATTCTTGCTTGGAGAATCTCCGTGGACAGAGAAGCCAGGCAGGCTACAGTCCATAGGGTCTTGGAGTAGGACACGACTAAAGCGACTTAGCATAGAACACTCTTTAAAAGGTGGGACATGTCAAATTTTAGAAAACAAGATGGCAGTGATCACTAAAGAATCACTTTCTGTTTCCCATTAAAGTAGATATATTTCAAATGCAGACGGCAGTGGTAATAGGCAGTCATTCCCCACTGCCTGCCAGGTAGGATTAACTACATCAAGACTCTAATTCAAAAGCAAAAAGAGTACTTGTTGCTCCTTAACACTTTTAAGGCAAATTCTTTGTGTCTGTTCTGAGCATGCCAGGGTGGGAGGGCCTTTATTTCCACAGCAGGAGGCCTGTGGCAGCTCTCCATCACTAGGATTCTGCATTTATTATGCTAAATGAGCAATGCACAGTTAATCACTGGGCCTGAGAGATGGCTTGGGGCTGGGGGGAGGCACTAGTTTTCTCTATATGAGTATTGACAGGCTGGCTTAGAGATCAGCCTGCCTAGTGTTTCAGTCAATTAGAAAACACCTGATCCATGAAGTAGACTGACTGTACTTTCAAAATAAACTTGGATTGGACTAGATGCTGTTCTATTCCAATACAAATCTTTAAGCCATGATCAATGAGGTCAATGTACTTGCAAGCATTCATTTGTTCTATTTGGGACATGCTACATTTTGGCTCTATGTGACTATTTCTAAAAATATTAGTGGAATAACTGTCATGACAAATGCCAACAAGTTTTATCCTGCTTTTATAACCATAGCAACCATTTAGAAACATGTTATTCCTCGACTTTATTCCAACTTAGAATACTTCCCTCAACTTTTCCCAGATGACTATGTGAAATGGGTATCACTGGGAAAGACTCTGATGCTGGGAAAGATTGAGGGCAAAAGGAGAAAGGGGCAGCAGAGAATAAGATAATTAGGTAACATCATTGACTCAATCAATGGGCATGAATTTGAGTAAATTCCAGGAGAGAGTGAAGGACAGGGAAGCCTGGAATGCTGCAGTCCATGGGGTCGCAAAGAGTTGGACACAGCTTAGCAACTGAACACACACACACACACAAGACAAGTTGTCTGTGGGTTACATTTTGAGCTCAGGTTGTTGAAGCTGAAACTCCAATACTTTGGCCACCTGATACGAAGAGCTGACTCATTTGAAAAGACCCTGATGCTGGGAAAGATTGAGGGTGGGAAGAGAAGGGGACAACAGAGGATGAGATGGTTGGATGGCATCACCAACTCAACAGACATGGGTTTGGGTAGACTCTGGGAGTTGGTAATGGACAGGGAGGCCTGGCATGCTGCGGTTCATGGGGTTGCAGAGAGTCAGACATGACTGAGCGACTGAACTGAACTCAAAAGACAGCAGCTAACCACATGGCACTCTGTTTTACAAAAGTATCCAGCTTTTCAAGATAAAGGGAAAAACTGAAAAGATGTTTGCATTTTTATTGTTAAGTCTATGATTTTTCTATTCACCTAGTCAAAACCTCAGAAAGTTTTCCTTGACCCTCATAGGGTCCACTAGAGGGGTCTGAAAAGAAGACTTGACAAAGACAGATTAACAGCAGAAAAGCATAAAATTTTTTTAAATTAACTTTTATTGCAGCATCCAGTGAACCAGTGATTCAAGCAACCAGTCACGTCCGACTCTTTGCGACCCCATGGAATATACAGTCCATGGAATTCTCCAGGCCAGAATACTGGAATGGGTAGCCTTTCCCTTCTCCAGGGGATCTTCCCAACCCCTGGATTGAAACCAGGTCTCCTGTATTGCAGGCATATTCTTTACCAGCTGAGCCACAAGGGAAGCCCAAGAATACCAGACTGGGTAGCCTATCCCTTCTCCAGATGATCTTCCTGACCCAGAAACTGAACCAGAGTCTCTTGAATTGCAGGTGGATGCTTTACCAACTGAGCTATCAGGGAAGCCCATATTATTGCAACATAGTTGCTTTAAAATGGTGTGTTAGCTTCTGCTGCATAGCAGAATGAATATCATACATATATAATTCTCTTCTCCCTTTTGGATTTCCCTCCCATTTAGGAACTGGGTCATTTGCAGAGATATGGATGGACCTAGAGATTGTCACACAGTGTGAACATTGTACATTAATGCATATGTGTGGAATCTAGGAAAATGGTATAGATGACCTTATTTGCAAAGCAGATAGAGATATAGACATAGAGAACAAATGTATGGATTACCAAGGGGGAAAGGGGTGAAGTGGGAGGAATTGGGAGATTGGGATTGGCACATATACACTACTGATATTATGTATAAATAGACAACTGATTGGAACATATTATACAGCAAAGAAACTCTATTCAAATTTATTTAATGTAAGTTTTATGTCACATAAGTTTTATATCACATGGAATCTTATGTAAGGAAATAAAGATCCAATGAAATAGACCTGAGTATTTCATGGTAGACTTAATGAAGAATGGACAGTCTTGGAGGAATATGATAGATTATGGAGTAGGAAGTGACTGCTATAAATCTGGGGGGACTTAGCAAGGCCTACTCATTAAGATTCTTCGTGGTGTGCCTTTGCCTTCTGAGATAAGGATGCTCTTTTCCTCCAGGTATAGGGAGAGCATCCCTCATATGAGGCTGTTATGGCCTGTTTCATGGAGAAGTGTGAGGTAGGGTGGGTGAAAGTGGGTCAGAATGACCTCCCTGCTTCTTTCATTTTCTCAGACTCTTTCAGCTTAAATATTGAGTAGGCAAAGGTACCATGTTTTGGGGTGTCCTGTCATGAACCCCATCAACCTTCTCCTATTGCTCACCAATCTGTTGTTACCTTGTAGAGTCTTTTTGTATAATAATTTGTCCCTTCTTGCCTATTCCCACTACCACACTACTAGTTTAAGCCTTCATCACTTCTATACAAAGTTACCCAGCCTCCTTAGTAACACTCTTTCAGCTCTTTAGTCTACTTTATATGCTATGACCACATTCATCTTCCTAAAGCATAAATCAGATTATGTCATTTTCTTGCTCAAAAACTTCAGTGGCCCCATATTGCTTAATTTTGAAAGTCTAAACTGCTTAGTTCAGTGTTCAGTGACCATCCCCCAACCCATCTACCTTTAACCTTATTTCCCCTTCCCTGTCCATTCACTCACTGGTTCAGCAATGTGGAATTAGTCACTATTCATCATTCACTGTCTCTACAAGGGATTTTCCCTCTCCATATGTTTGGCCATCCCCCTTCCTCCACCCTCACTGAATTTCCCATTCTTGCCTCAATATATTTTGCAGAACCAAACCCTGTCTGCTCAGCTTTCTTTAATTTCTTTCATTTGGGAATAATGTATCCTTCTTCTTATGAATACATCCTTATTTTATCTTATAATATATCCTTCTTCTTATAAAAACAACTAAGAAATTGTCATCCAGTCCCATCACCTCATGGCAAATAAAAGGGGGAAAAGTGGAAGCAGTGACAGATTTTATTTTCTTGGGCTCCAAAATCACTGCGGTGACTGCAGCCATGAAATTAAAAGATGGTTTCTCCTTGGAAGGAAAGCTATGACAAATCTACACAGTGTATTAAAAAGTAGACATCATTTTGCCTACAAATGTCTGTATAGTCAAAGCTATGGTTTTTTCCAGTAATCATGTACAGATGTGAGAGTTGGACCATAATAAAGTCTGAGTGTTAAAGAACTGATACTTTTGAACTGTGGTGCTGGAGAAGACTGTTTGGATCCTTTTGACTGCAAGGAGATCAAAAAGGAAATCAACCCTGAATATTCACTGAAAGGACTGAGGCTGAAGCTGAAGCTGAAGCTCCAGTATTTTGGCCACCTGATGCGAAGAGTTAGCTTATTGAAAAAGACCTTGATGCTGGGAAAGATTGAGAGCAGGAGGAGAAGGGGATAACAGGATGAGATGGTTGGATGGCATCACTGACTTGATGGACATGAGTTTGAGCAAGCTCTGGAAGTTCGTGATGGACAAGGAAACCTGGTGTGTTGCAGTCCATGGAGTCGCAAAGAGTCAGACACAACTTAGGAACTGAAGAACAGCTTCTTATACTGCACAGAAGTGTCCCTGTATAGCTTATGACACTTTTACTTCATATAATAGCTCTGTATATGTTACATGTCTTTATGTGTGTGTTTGTGTATTTAAATTCCTTGAAAGTAGAATCTAGGTGTAATTCATTTTTACATTCCCCTTTTTGTATTCAAATTTCTGTTTTAAATGAGCTTTTCTGGTGACTCAGTGGTAAAGAATCCACCTGCAATATAGGAGACGTGGGTTCAATCCCTGGGTGGGAAAGATCCCCTGGAGAAGGAAATGGCACCCCACTCCAGTATTCTTGCCTAGGAAATCCCATGGACAAAGGAGCCTGGCAGGCTACAGTCCATGGGGTCACAAAAGGCTTAGCAAGTAAACAACAACAATAGTACCTATCACAGTGACTGGCATATTGTATCCACTTAATATTTATTGATGTATTCCATTCACAAATGAGTGGGTGATTCCTAATTTACTCTCCTTAAATCACTGTAAATTTACTTTTTCAGACATCTGCTTTCACCTGTTCAGATTCTGAAGCATTCCAAATTCTAACAGCTGTTCGTGGACAGCTGGGAGAAATTACACCGCAGATAGGAAATCATCAGCATGGCTCTCAAGTTCACATCTTCACCTGGTTATGTGTTCCAGACAGCTGTGCCTTCTTGGAAATGCACTTGGCTTCAGGAGCAGGCTCTGCTTGTAATACCTCTACAGCATTCCAGAATAAACATGATGGGCGCTGATGGAGCATAGAATAGGTACAAGTCTGTGATCTATTTATATATTGACTGAGGGTGGACTCATTTTGCATTTGTAAAAGAGCTTCTTATCTTAGCCCCTCACTCAATTTCAGATCACACTGACTTTACTTTTAGTAAAAAAAATAGTACAGATACCCTGTGATGAGGAATATATGAGTGAAGAAACTATAACTCAGCATATGCTGGAGGCCAGATAGGAGACAACCTATGCATATTTAGGCTCACTTTTCCTGAATTGAATGCATGTTCTGCATCCAAATGTACATTAACTTTGGCTATTGAACCATTTTTTAAACTTGTCTGCTCTGAACCTGTTCTTAGCATTCTCTTGGGACTGTGGCCAGAGGTAGAACATTAGTGAATATCCATGTTTCCTAATCTCCTGTGGTGTATTTTATTTCATGCCCGTTATTTTGTTTCTTTCCACTTGATTACTCATATGGACCCCTTCCTGTACTCTCTGTTGGGTGAGGGTAGATGGAGAAAGAAAATATCTATGCCCATGACTGTCACTAGTAGACACCAGTTTATCAATAGTACTGGTTTGACTGTGCACTGGTTTTCTGAATACAGGAAGGTCAAGAGAAACATTTTCTTTTGAAATGAAAAAAGGAGGTCAAAACAAGAGTTTTAATAACAGGCTTGACACAGAGCAGTGTAATACCAGCAAGAATTATACTTGGTACTGGGCTTTTATTGGGAGTCTTAGATTGCTTTGTTCCTGTCCCTGACATAATATTCAGCGTTGGGTTTATATTTGTCCAGCAGGGAGCTGCTTGCTACAGTCCATGCAAATCAAATGCTTGATTTATGCACCATTCTACTGGAGGGTGTAACATTACATTTAATTTGTGAGGAAAGCCTGAGGTGTTTCAATGCCTGGGCCTGACATTGTGAACTAGGCAGAAAGGTGCACAAGAATTCATTACGGTTTCCAATATGCGAAATGCAGCATTTGAATGAAACATTTGTCTCTTGTCAAAAAGGCGTAATGTCTGTTCTTGGTAAAATATTTCTACTCCCACCCCTCAGGACACACCCAGCACATTTTTGGCCTTCATCATAGATCTTGATGAAAAATGAGCGACTGCAAGCATTTGGTGGAATGAGGAGTATCAAAAACCAGGTGTCTGTGAGGTGATCAATTATCAATAATATCAACCCCTTTGTCTTCCTCTTGATGGTTCAATGTTGCCCCAGGAAGTCTGTATAACTGTGCTAATCATCCTATGACAAATTTGAGATTTTCTATCTTTAGCTGGATGCAGTTTGCCAATGTTCTTGCTCATTATTGATTAGCTTCCTTTCTCTTTGCCTACAGCGACTATTCAACACTTACTGTCCCAAGTGTCACAATTACATTGCTAAACTCAGACTCGGTAGAAATCTTGCCATTCACTTCTCTAGAAGACTGAAAGTCTTCAGAAATCAACACCATCAGCATTCTTTCCATGCATCTAACACTCTTCAATTAGCATTGTTCTTCCTCCATTGCTCACAGAAGAGTCTAGACCCTTTAACAAGCAGGTAAGGCCTCTGGTCACCTGCCCTGATCTTACCTTCCAGCCTCACCTTCTTCATATCCTGTCTACACGCTAAGCCTTCCAAGATGAACCAGGGTCAAAAGGCCTCCTCCTGGAGTGAACTTCACCTCCTTTACCACCAGCAAAATCCACTTCTCTGTGAAGCTCTCTTCAATGAAGAGAGATCTCCTTGCTCCATTCATAGCTCTAGTACAAAGACAATATTATATTGAATTGTCCTGGGCCTGTCTTGCCCCCCTTACCCACTTTTAAGTGCATCTTATTTAATTCTGAGTCACCCAGAGCACCTGGCACATAATCTGGTACTTAGTAGACACTCAATCAATGCTTCTAGAGTTATATTGAATTAAATGATCACTGTGATAGCAAGAAGGAAATGAATGTGTGTGAGGCAAAGAGAATCTATATCAACTCAATTTTTCCTACATTTTACCAAACTAATACAATGTAAGCCAAATCACAGACCCAAACGTTTGTCTTTAGAAATTCTATGTTTGGAGGCTAGTAGTGACATAAATCAGCTGTCATTTTGAACATTTTCCTTCATTTTTACGTATGCATTTGTTCCAACTACTGGGATTAATATAGATGTTCAAAGTCTTAAACACATCTTAATTTTCCAGTTTCTTGAAAGGTTACACAAAAAAATGATTTATTTTACTTCAACTTCCTGCAGAATCTTTCCTTACAAACATGTCTCTTAAATGTCTTGTCTAAATGGTCAGAAACCTTGAATTTGTGTTTCAATATTAAATATTTAATTATATATTTAAATAATATTTAGTATTTGAATAGTCCTTTAGACTCAACTATGTTGATACAAGTTATTTTAAAATAACCACATCCCATGTGTGAACTTTATCTAAATATTATGGCAATCAAAATTCCATTGAAATATATTTATTTACATTTTTTATTGTCTCACACTATGAAATTCAAGAGACAAATATTTAATTCTGGCCTTAAAATGGAAGCGAGAACACATTAGCTTTCCATCCTTGCCTCTGGTCAATGAAAACAGGTGAAAGAAGGGTAAAGCCCTTCTTTAAAATGCCAGTAAGAAGCTATAAAATTACCAAACTATGTGGCCCCTGGCCAAAAGGAATACTCATGTGGTGTCCAAGTCTGTGGATAAAAGAAACCAGGTCAAAAGAAAAAGACTTACTGAAATGTTGTATTATCAGATACTCGGTCAAAACAAAATTACCTTTGTCAATTAAATATTGCCATATGCCTTACTTTTATTCTCCACTGTGTCTCCCCGTGTGCTGCACATACAGACACAGAGACACACACCATTGTGAAACTCAATACTTCCAAGACTTTTTTAGGGTCACTTGTCCATTGGGAGATAAGTGAAAAGCAAGTCCTAGTTATAGAAAAACCCAAGAAAGAAGGGAACTTCATCTGCATTCTGAAACTTAACCACAACAGCTAGTGGGAATAAAATCACTAGACTAGAAATTGGAATTCTAGAGTCAGCTCTGGCATGGTGCAAGTTAAACATGTCAACTTGGACAAGTCCTTTCACTTCCCAAGTCTGTTTCTTCTGCTGGGGACAGTTGGAGACAATATTCCCCTGTACTGAGGAAAGGTATTAGAGATAAAGATAAAGAAATGTTCTGAAGAGAATGAGCTGGTACAGTGAGGAGACTGTCTTAATAGGTAAGTAAAGGAAAATAAGGTTAAGGTGGTAGTGAAGTCAGTTTCTCTTAGAAACTGAGCTAGAGTTAAGCAGCTAAACACTACTAGTTAATTTCAATGTGGTCAGAGAGATGATGTAGGTTCTTCAACAGGGAAGAAGATGAAAATAATTGGAATATTAGCTGTAAAGATGAATTGCTAGTCAGAAAGCTCAGGGAAATACAATATTTTACATAATACAAATCTTTTAAACTAAACTTGGGTGGTGACAAAGAATAATTACAGGTTTTTAAAGGGAACCAGCTCCCCTTAGTCTCAAGTGATTCCTTATAATAGGGCTGCTTTCATGGATTTTCTTGAGAATTTGAGCTCTTATGCAATTAAAGATACCTATCATGAATTTAGATCCAATTCCAATCTCCTGTGTATCTAGAGTTAAAATGATGTGTAGATTGTGTGGCCCTTTTTAAAAATATCACCAATAGCACAAATCCAACTTTTACTTAAACTAGAATTAGATCAGTCTCAGAAGTAAATATTTTATAGCATTTGCTTAAACCCATGAAATAACTACATTTGTTGATTTGCACTCTTTTATCATCCCTTTAATGACCATTAGACAAAGAGTGAAACCACTACTTAAATTTTTTTTAGTGTTTTTCATGTATTAGGCATGTTTAGGCACTTTACATGCACTATCTCATTTAATCATTACAAAATCTCTGTGAGACAAGAACATAATTATCCCCACTGGACAGATGAGTATACTCTGCACATAAAGACTCAGTAACTTGCCCTCATTTATACCACAAATCAGTGATGGATCTGGCAATCCAACACTGGGGATTGGGTACAGAGTCATTTCTCACTTCTAAATACACTGCTGCCCATCTGAAAAGGCTGGACCCTCGGCGCAGCTCACGTTTTCTTTCCACATCTACTACATCCCCAATGAGAATAATTGCTGATGGCTGAGATCACTTTGAGACCAAAAGCCTTATAGAAAGTGAAGATTTTTGCTACCCTTATAGCAAAATGCTATTTTGTTCACACCAGAACTCAAATCCATCTGTGCTTCAACTAAAGAACTGTTCTCAGCAGCATACCAGGGGTGGGACAGTACCAACAATCCATCCTAGTCAGTAATAATATAAAAATATAATAAATACTCTTGCCAGAAAACTCTTTGTTGCTCTATATTTAAAACAATTTCTGCAGATGGTATTGAGCTTTAATATTTTTGTAAGTTTCAAATAATTACATTTGTATTTTTCATCCATTGGTAAATAGTACATTCTACATGGAAGTTAATTCAGAGAACTGCAATTACACAGTCAGTTCAAGTTTGCTGTGGCCACAATATGTGTCTCTGCCCCTGTGATAGTACATATCCCTGTCTTGAAACAGTAGTTTCTAAATAAACAATAATAGCACAGTGATTGTAAAGGCAAAGAAATAGAACTTGAGTTAAATATGTAATTCATTCCGAAGCATTGGATTAAACCATGACAATGTTTACTATCTTCCAGACAATTTATGATGCACAAGATGAAAACTTCAGAACTTTTCACAGAATAGAATTGAAAGTTATGATAAACTTTTTTGCTGAAGATATTTTAGTGGAAATTTTTAGACTGCAGAGACATTTACAAGCTTCTATAATTGATCCTGAAGGAACAACAAAATGGACAGAAATGACATTTTTGGAATATTATTGTGAAAAAGTATTGTTTAGGAATTTCTGATAAATGTATTATGTTTAAACTTTTCCCTATTTTATATATTTGTCACTTCATGAAAAAGATACATTTCCAATGAATAAAAAACATTCAATAAACTATGAGAAAAGGTGGACTGATATATCTGACTATATTGAGTCCTGAACATGAATATGCAAAGAAGATCAATTTTAACAATGTCATTGACAATTATGCAGAAGTTAAGGCTTGAAAGCCTATAGAAACTGTAATGCTATTATTCATTACCACAACACATGCATGTTTCTTTTTTCAAAAATGTTAACATAACTAACGTTTAACCTACAGCTTTTTTATTTTGTATTATAATATTTCATTTTTAAATATTTTTACTGGCATGACTATATCAACTTCAGCTTTTAAAATGTCAATATCTACATTTCTTTTCTGGTTTGTTATTTTTGTTTCATTTCCAGTGATTAATCAAAATACTTTTGTCATATAGGGAAAGGTTATTACAAAATTCTTCTCTCTTGAAATCAAATGTGATACGTACTCCACAACCTATCTGAGTGTTGACTGTGAAGACAAAGACTCACGACCAGACAGACTGCCTCCCTGTACTTGAATCCCATGTATTTCCCAAGATGGGAAGATGCTGCCTGGTAAATTCCTGGTCACCCTGATATGATGCTCCCTGAGATGGTAACATCCAGGAAAACTTGGGGCCCAGTGGGTCACCAGACTTTAATGAAGATTATATGAGAATATAGCTTGGATGGAGCCTATTACTGCACTGAAGACACATGTGTGTTATTGCACCTGGACCTTTGGCCCTGAAACCACAGAAGCTTTTCTCTTAAACCTATAAGGACTAAAAGCCCAGGATTCAGTGAAGGTGGGCTCTCCTTGCATTTACTGTCTCCAGTGCATCAATGCACGTGGCTTGTCTCTTGGAAGTTGTAGTTCGATAGCTCATGTCCTAATTGGAACCCAGAACTTCTTCTATGGAGAGGTGGCACTCCCAGGGACACAGGAAATCTGCTCCAAGCCCCTTCCCTTTCTCTTCCTTTTGTTTTTGGCTTGTTTGTTAGTTTGTTTGTTTGTTTTTTCCTGACATCTCTCACTTTGGATAGGATACAGGATGGTGAGGGGACACACTAGAATCATTCAGACAGACTTCACCTCCTAAATCCATCAGATCATCTAGGGACAGAGAAGCATTAAAATTTGAAACATTCCCTTGACTGAGAACAATTGATATTGTTTTCAACACAAAAATGTATTATTTTTCAAACTTTTTGGTAGCCTAAGGAACTAGATAGAAAAACATTTTTAAATAAAGTATTATTTTTCAAACTATAGGTTGTGACCAATTTGTGGGAACTAAAACTTTTTAATTTGTACAAGTAGCAATTAAAAAATAAAATTGAATAAAATTTTAAAACTCAGAGTGTCTCACTCATAATATTCAGTTCAGTTCAGTCACTCAGTCGTGTCCTACTCTCTGTGACCCCATGAACTGCAGCATGCCAGGCCTCCCTGTCCATCACCAACTCCCGGAGTTCTCTCAAACTCACATCCATCGAGTCCGTGATGCCATCCAAACATCTCATCCTCTGTCGTCCCCTTCTCCTCCTGCCCACAATCCCTACCAGCATCAGAGTCTTTTCCAATGAGTCAACTCTTCACATGAGGTGGCCAAAGTATTGGAGTTTCAGCTTTAGCATCAGTCCTTCCAAAGAACACCCAGGACTGATCTCCTTTAGGATGGACTGGTTGGATCTCCTTGCAGTCCAAGGGACTCTCAAGAGTCTTCTCCAACACCACAGTTCAAAAGCATCATAAGCAAAGAAAGAAAGCAATCTTAATTTTAATATAGATTTTTAATACCTACTTACCTATAAATAATTTTCTTTTTTCTATTCTCTTTTCTTTATTCACTTCTAAATCCATATCATGTTGGCGTCTACTTGCTCTGTCCACGCTAGATGCAAACTGCAGAGACCTGTTCTCACCTGGGAAAAAAAGGAGATAGAGTTGGTATAGGAGAAACAAGGCAGTCCAAGAATTATAGGTTGGTACATTAAAAAACTGAATCAAGAGAATTTACCATTGTCCAAAAATGAGGGATAAATAGCTCTCCCTGTCCCGTTCCCCTGACTTATAATCTCAACAGCACTTATAATCTTCTCATGTACTATATCACTTACTTACTCATTTTATTTTTTGTTTCTTTCCCCTAAAATATAAGCTCCATGAGATCAAGGATTGTTCTCCACCACTATACCCCCAGTACCTTGCACATAGTAAGTGCTTAACAAGCTCCAGAATCCACAATGTTAACCAATATTCTATTTTACTTCTTGAAATTATTGGCAGTTTCTGCCACCTCATCTTCCCTCAGCCCCACCACAACTAAACTGCTTACTTGAGTCTGTTAGGAATGAATATGTCTAACATGAAAAAAGGGGGCGCAGAGGGTTTGCATTAGGTTGAGAAAATCCTAGACTGATTTTTGTGTTTTTTCTAAACTTTTCTTATACTCCAGCAAGTCCCCCAGCATCCACAGGGAAGCTGTGATGTCCTTGACACCCATCCAGTGACCATGAGACTAGCTATTCTGCTTTGCACTGGGTCTCCCTACAGCCTTGTGCACACGTCAACAGCTGCAAACACAAACACAGCTGTAAGAATGGACTCTCTCTCCAGTTCGCTTCTTCCTCATTCCACCTACAAACAAACTGCTGAGATCAAAAAAGTGCCTTAAATGTACTAGCATAAAAGCCACACAATCAGCTGGGACCCCAAGTCTCCTTTCCTTTGTGTTCCATCAAAAAGACCTGAATGCAGAGATAAATAAATGCTTGGTTCATTTTAGAAATTCTGATCACTGAGACAGCACTAGGGCAAAGGGCAAATTACCAGATTTTAAGTCAGAAGATCTAGGTTCCAGACATAACTTGGTTACTGCTTTAAATCTGGGTAAATCAAATTCTTTCTGGGGCTCACATTTCTGGTCTGCAAAAGGTAGATAATAACTTTAATACCCTCAGATAGTTGCTATGAATGTAAAATGTTAAACAACATGTTGTAGAAACATAGGGAATCTTATTAATATACAATAATATCATGTGTTACTCTTCCCTGAAATTAAAAAATATATACAGATATAATTCAGAACACTATAAGTATGTAGAAGAACAAGACAAAAATGACAGATGAATATCCAAAAACATGTTTGTAAGACATCAAAACAATTTTTTACCTTCCTGAGTTTGCTCAGTTCAGTTCAGTTCAGTCACTCAGTCATGTCCAACTCTTTGCGACCCCATGGACTGCAAAACACCAGGCCTCCCTGTCCATCACCAACTCCCAGAATTTACTCAAACTCATGTCCATTGAGTCGGTGATGTCATTTAACCATCTCATCCTCTGCCGTCCCCTTCTCCTTCCACCTTCAATCTTTCCCAGCATTTGCTAGATAGGGTATTTAACAGCACTGTTAGGTATATATTGTTGGCCCACTTTAGGGATAGTGAAAATGAAGTTGAGAGATGATATATTCATCAAGTTATTAAACATATATTTATCAAGCACCTCCAATTCAGGCCCTGAAAGTAAAGTTCCTTTCCAAGGCAACACAATAAAGAGGCAGCAAAATCAGGATTCATTCCAGGTCTGAGCCCCAAAGCCCACTTTAACAGAAATGATAACAAAGTGTCGAGAAGCTATAAAAGGGCCATTCAGTTCAGTTCAGTTCAGTTCAGTTCAGTCGCTCAGTAGCGTCCGATTCTTTGCAACCCCATGAATCGCAGCACGCCAGGCCTCCCTGTCCATCACCAACTCCCGGAGTTCACTCAGGCTCATGTCCATCGAATCAGTGATGCTATCCAGCCATCTCATCCTCTGTCGTCCCCTTCTCCTCCTGCCCCCAGTCCCTCCCCCTCCTGCCCCCAGTCCCTCCCAGCATCAGAGTCTTTTCCAGTGAGTCAACTCTTCTCATGAGGTAGCCAAAGTACTGGAGTTTCAGCTTTAGCATCATTCCTTCCAAAGAAATCCCAGGGCTGATCTCCTTCAGAATGGACTGGTTGGATCTCCTTGCAGTCCAAGGGACTCTCAAGAGTCTTCTCCAACATCACAGTTCAAAAGCATCAATTCTTCAGCGTGCTTTCTTCACAGCCCAACTCTCTCATCCATACATGACCACAAGAAAAACCATAGCCTTGACTAGACGGACCTTTGTTGGCAAAGTAATGTCTCTGCTTTTCAATATGCTATCTAGGTTGGTCATAACTTTTCTTCCAAGGAGTAAGTGTCTTTTAATTTCATGGCTGCAGTTACAATCTGCAGTTATTTTGGAGCCCAAAAAAATAAAGTCTGACACTGTTTCCACTGTTTCCCCATCTATTTCCCATGAAGTGATGGGACCAGATGCCATGATCTTAGTTTTCTGAATGTTGAGTTTTAAGCCAACTTTTTCACTCTCCTCTTTCACTTTCATCAAGAGGCTTTTTAGTTCCTCTTCATTTTCTGCCATAAGGGTGGTGTCATCTGCATATCTGAGGTTATTGATATTTCTCCCAGCAATCTTGATTCCAGCTTGTGCTTCTTCCAGCCCAGCATTTCTCATGATGTATTCTGCATAGAAGTTAAATAAGCAGGGTGACAATATACAGCCTTGATGCACTCCTTTTCCTATTTGGAACCAGTCTGTTGTTCCATGTCCAGTTGGACATTAGAGCTCATATATTCACAACCCTCTACTTCAAGCAGGACTAAATAACATAGAAAATCTTTGCATGAATAATAACTAAAGTGAGGGCATTGACATGTTGTTGATGATATTTCCAGATGATATAACCAGCACATTAGATGACAAAGTAGAACCCATTAATTAAGTTTAATACTTATTTACTGCTAAGCTAGGATAAGCCAGGTAATATGCTAGGTGACTGTGGAGATAAAAACAGGGAGCCAAATATGTCCCGGGCCCAGAGAAGTTCAAGAGATAATAGGGGAAAGAGACACAGAAGAGGACAAAGGCACTGAAGGACAGCTGGGGATCATCCTTGACCAACTTGTGTCTCAGCACAGGAGAGCCCCTGGGTAAAAGCCTATATGTGTTGTTGTTTTTATTTTTTTAATTGCTTTTAATTAACATACAGTTGATGCAGGGCTTCCCTGGTGGCTCAGACAGTTAGAAACTGCCTGCAATGCAGGAGACCCAGGTTCGATCTCTGGGTCAGGAAGATCCCCTGGAGAAGGAAATGGCAACCCACTCCAGCATTCTTGCCTGGAGAATTCCATGGACAGACAGAGAAGCCTGGTGGGCTACAGGCCATGAGGTCACAGAGTCGGACACAACTGAGGGACTAACACACACTTCAGTTGATTTACAATACTGTTATACAGCAAAGTGATTCAAGTTACATATATCTATAAATTCTTTTTTTAATATTCTTTTCCCCATTATGCTTTCTCATTGGATATTTCTTTTTAATTGGAGTACAGTTGCTTTACAGTGTTATGTTAGTTTCTGCAGTACAACAACAGGAATCAAGCTTAAAGAATACATATATCCCCTCCCTCTGGAGCTTCCTTCCCACCCTCCCCATCCCATCCCTCTAGGTCATCACAGCACTGAGCTGAGCTCCTATGTTATACCGTGGCTTCCCTGAGGGAGTAACACTAACATATGCACACCACCATGTCTTGTTCTTTTTAATGTGTGTGGAGTGCGGGACGACACTGACATTTCAATGAGCTGAAGCAAGTAAATTTTGTGTACTCTACAGGCACATTACATGGGAACTGGGTGAAACTCAAGTTGTATTAAAAACAATCTTTGATCATATATACTAACATTGGATCAGCACATTTCCATTTCCCAAACACTTCCTCGAACACATGTCCCTTCCACATAAAAATTCTATAACTTACCAAAAACCCTGATAAATTCCCTTTCAAAAAATGGAGATACAGAAATTCTATTCTTTCTTCACTTTTCTTCTCCATACAAAAACAATGCTCATTAACCCATTCTTCTCAAGATTGTCAATATCAACAGCATCATGTTTAACTGCTTTCCGTTGGAGGTGGGGGGTGCAGGGGAGAAAATATATGCCTCCCTCCTTTTTTAATATTCTGAAAGGTACATGGCAGGCATCTCAGAAAAATGAATCACATTTCAGTATGAAGATTCAGGATTATCAGTAAACTCGATGAAAGCTAAATTCTCTTTCCCAAGCATAATTGACATATAGGAGCTTTTCTCTCCCCCTGTTCTCAATTCTTCATTACTATTCACACAGCAGCTAGCACCTACAGAGCAGGAAGGCATATTTAATCTCTGAAGTTTAAACTTTGTTAAACTGCATATCACCATACATATTAAAATCTTAGGTTCTTCTGGCTCCCAAATGCATAGGGGAACTAGGCTTGAAATTAAAGGTTGAAAAGGAAAGTGCAGTAAATTGTTCTGTCTCTCACTCTGTCATATATTCATCAGGATAGAGCTGCACGACAAATCCAGTGAAATAAAATGAGTTTTTATAACTCAATGGGAGTTCTGGAAGAGCACCTGAACACAAGATTTGCTGTGGACATTTGGAAAGACTTGGTTTCTTAGTCCCAAAGCACTGATATCCCGAAGTTCTATGAATATGAATGAAGAGTAACCACACCAAGGGGCAAATGGGTCTCTAACATTCCTTTCCCCTTTCCTTCTTTCAACGCCTCTTGAACAATTCAAGCAAATGTCTCATGTTTTGTGTCCTGAACTTGGAATTATACTTGCTAACTTAATTTCATGTGGAAGGCTTGAGAGTTGGCGATGCCTCAAGTCACTGATTACTTCAGTGGATACTTCCATGCCTGGACTGGAATGAACTGATCCAGGCACAGCAAGAATAGTGACTGAAGACTGTCTCAAAGCAAATGTCAGCCATTGACGGGTATCAAAGGTTGGTACATGAACAGCAGGAACATGTTCAGGAAAGGAATCCACACTGAAGAGAAGAGAATGAACACCAATGGAAGGGTCTGGTGGGGTCTGCATGGGGTCTGGTGCTTTGTTGCATTATATCATTCAATTCTTACAACAACTCCTTGAGGTAAACAGTATTATATGCTCTTTACAAAGTAGTCAGTTGAATCAACAAATATTTTTTGAGCATCTATTACATACTATACATCGTTTACAGGTAAACTAGACTATAATGCCTCCTACATTATTGAGCTTCACTTAATCATATAATTTTGAAGGGCTTTAAATCTATAAAGCATTCATACTTATATGTTAATAAAAGGCTATCAAATCAGTAACTTGATACCCCTAATAGCCTGATATCATTCAATATTTTTGAAGTGCTTTGTCAACTCTAAAGTGAATATGAGCTTCACTTTTAGATATTATTAATATAATAGAATGTTCCTTATCTGGAAAGTGAAGGTAAGAATACTTACTCTACCTTTGAGGTTACAGGAGATAGTATATATACATTTATAAGCTCAACAAATATTATTTGCCCTCTATTTCACTTCCTTTTCCTCGATTAAACACCACTTACCACTAAATAAAATGCAATACAAATAGCATTTATTTTGGCTTACCATGAAAAGAGAGTAATACATTTTTAAAGTAATGAAAAGATGTCACTTAAAAAGATCTTTTCTATGATGCAGTTTCATTGTCTGGCATCCATGAACAGCATTAGAGAGAAACTAGATTGAATCTAACAAAATACTTTATGCATCTATGAAAAGTGAAAGTGAAAGCCGCTCAGTCATGTCCAACTCTTTGCCACCCCCTGGCCTATACAGTCCATGGAATTCTCCAGGCCAGAATACTGGAGTGGGTTGCCCTGCCCTCCTCCAGGGGGTCTTCCCAGCCCAGGGATCAAACCAAGGTCTCCCACATTGCAGGCAGATCTGAGCCACTAGGGAAGCCCAATCTATATGCATCTATACCATTCTGTTATCTATTAAAAAAAACACGGTGAAATTACAGACCAGCTTTATTGCAGCAAACTTTTATGAAAATCTTCTCCACATTCTTCTTCTAGTATATCTAAAACTTATAGTTTTAAGAAAGGCATAAGAAAGAAAACAGCAATATTTGATAAGTCATCAAAAAGAGTCATTGATGAAACCATATAGAAATATTTAGTAATAAAACTATGCTGAACTTACTAATGTACATGGTGTTTTCATTTTTCTTTACTTTCTCATTTCTGCCAACTTTCTCAAAGATAGTACAGGATTTGAAACAATATATTATTAAAAAGTCTCCAGCAGATGGTGATAGAGAAAGGCTTTACTTTTCTCTAGGTTTTGGACTTAGAATTCTCCCACCAATTACAAAGATACTGTTCCTTCACCAGTTTCACTACTTCTCAGCAGTCTTTAACGACAGCTTAATATTTACCAGTATTTTTTTCTTCTTCTTCTTCCTTGCTAATTCTATCAAGTGAGTGAGTGAGTGAAGTCGCTCAGTCGTGTCCGACTCTTTGCGACCCCATGGACTGTAGCCTATCACGCTCCTCCATCCATAGTATTTTCCAGGCAAGAATGCTGGAGTGGATTGCCATTTCCTTCTCCAGGGGATCTTCCCCACCCAGGAATCGAACCTGGGTCTCCCGCATTACAGGCAGACACTTTACTGTCTGAGCCACCAAAGAAAATTCCAAAAGAGAAGGCAGTCTTAAAATAATCCCCTTACTATAAATCAACAAATCTACAGGATCTTATTATCCAAGCAACACTTTTCCAAACTTCCCTAAAGTCCAAAACAAGCCTATTGAGTGTTTTAGTCTTTAAGAGACAGCATTGAGCACTTTTTCTTCTTGCAATAAGTAGCCGCAGTAGAGATGATCTAAATCATTTGTCCCAAAAAGGCCTTTATCCTGATTTCCAAAGTCTTTTCAACATTCAGTTTCAAAGATGAAATATAATTGCACATAATTACCTGTGTTTCATGATGATGTTCCCAGAAGAGTGTAAATAACAGTCTTGACATAGCCCTGTGACCATATATATACATTACTGCTTGTCTTTCTGCCTGTTCTTCAACTATAGCATGAGAGAACCAGTAGACCATGGGTTCTACGCAGGAGACAATTCCTACCCCAACCCGACACCTCCGTTCTCCCTACCTTTGGACATTTTGAAAAGTCCAGAGACATTTTCGGTTGTAACAACTGGGGAGTGCTACTGACATCTAGTGGGTAGAGGCCAGGGATGCTTCTAAACAATGTCCAGGACAAATTCCACAACAAAGAATTATCTGACACAAAAACCAATAGTGCTTAGGTGAGGAACTTTATGTTAGAGGATCTGTAAAGATTCTCTCAAGTTTGAATTTTACAAATTTAATAGGTATATTATGCACACTATATGACTTGTATTAAAACCAAACTTTTAAAGTAAGTAAATCTTAAATTAATTTTGAAGTTCTAAACAATGAGGAGCAAACACAATAACTCAGTGAGTAGCCAATTAAGCAATACATATTAAGTATCCACAGTAAACCTATAGCACTTGAGCAGGAAAAGATCTTAAGGTGTAGTTCCAAATGAAATAAAAAGTCAGTTATTGTGGGCCTCGTGTAGAATAGCCTCACTGGAGAACTGCTAGAAGACCATCGATCTTTGGTCAACAAACCTTGGCTTCAATCCAGACTAAAGCAAGACAGTTGTGAAGAGCTAGTCCTTCTAGCAGAGAGATTTATAAGGATTTTCAAATAATTTATTTCTCAAGGGAATTGGGAGGCAGTGGATCAGTGAGGTAGCAATGGCAGTAGCAGTAAAGGCTCAGACTATTCCCAACTCTCCCACTAAAATAGCCAGAGCAACTATTAGCCAGATTAAAAACTCATGGGCCACACTTACAACAAAACAAGGTGACAAGATATCCCCATGTCACCAAAATATCCAAAATACAAGCAAGTAGGAACAAGCTACCAACAGTCATAAGATGTGCATGCTGTCAATGTCAGTGCGAGAAGAAACAGGAAAATAACAGAGGTTTATGGCCTGAAGACAGGAGTCCCTCCTAACAGCTAGTAAGTATCACTGGAAATTGTGGCAGGCCAATTCGAAAGGAGTTACTGACACCGTGATGATTTGGCTCATTTCAGTTGTACATATGTACAAGGGTTAAGGAACAACCTCAAAAAGCTCGAGCTACTGTGCACACATGAAGCTCATCATCCGGAAATCTCTCCCAGAACAGGCTGTCAGACTGAGCATGACAGGCACAAAGAAATGAAATGGTCCAAATGATAGTGGATCCAGGGAAAAATACCAAGAAATCTCAGTAATCAAGCTCTCATGCTTTTTAATACTACATGAAAATAAGCAAACAATAAAGCAGAAAGAGAGAGTTCTGTAAAGTTACATCAAGTTCTGTCAAGTCTCATTTAAAGGCTTCTGAAAAACTAAATTTATATAAAAATGATCAGCAGAAAAGTATTGAGGTCTATATTTTGTATTAGTTATCATAAGAGAATAGATAATAAGGAGCAGAATAACAGTCCTGTAGTCCAGACTGTCCAAATAACTTTGTTCAATAATGGAAATGTTATATACCTATGCTTCCAACAAGTAGCCATTAGACATATGTGGCTATTGACTAGTGAGTCTGAAGATCCGGATGTTTAACTTTATTAAAATTTAATTAATGTAATTTAAATAGCTCCATGTGGCTAGTGAATGCCATATTAGACAGCACAACTACAGACAATGAAAGCATGCAAAAAGACTTACTCAAAAACAGATCAAGACTGTAACAAAATATCTCAAAGTAAGTTAAAGGCATTCCTAAAATCATGTAATATGAAAAAGTAACAATAAAAATTGGAATAACTCAAAGCTGGCATTATAACACTAAGAAATAGAAACTAAGAAAAATTATTTTAGAAATGAAGACTAAATTAACAGAAAACAAGAGCAAATAATATGCAAAGAGAAATAGAAGATGAGAAGGAGAAAACAATTTAAATCAAAACTAAATGAATAAACAGAGGAAAGTGATTTGGGAAAATAAAACAGCTACTGAAGAGTGGCTAAAAATACCCAACATACGTATTGCAAGAATATCTGAAGAAGAAAACCAACGTTGATAAGTATTCAAACAAATTCTAAAGACTATAATTTAAGAATGAGTTCCTGAAATAAAAAAGGCTTGAAACCATTTGTTGAAAATTGACCTATCATGTGATATTTCACCAACAACATTTTATGTCAAAGGAAAGTGAAAGTTGCTCAGTTGTGTCTGACTCTTTGCGACCCCATGGACTATACAGTCCATGGAATTCTCCAGGCCAGAAAACTGGAGTGAGTAGCCATTCCCTTCTCCAGGGGATCTTCCCAATCCAGGGATCACACCCAGGTCTCCTGCATTGCAGGCAGATTCTTTACCAGCTAAGGCACCAGGGAAACCCATGTTTTCAAAAACTGACCTTAAATTATAAAAAAGACAGACAGTAAGCAATAATAATTCATTTACTATTGTCTTCATAAATGCTTCTTGAGGAGTCAGAGAACAAGCTGCAAACAAGCAAGATGACTAGAAACTCATGGAAAGCATTAAATATATAGCTACTTATAGAATTAAGATTTAGTGAGGATTAAAAGGAGGGATTCTAGTATGTGATGGTTATATGATCTGATATTGTAGATTCAGTAAAACCATTAGAAAATGTGGGGGAGAATGGGACTAACACCTGGCTTCCTCCAGTGGCTCAGAGGTAAAGAATCTGCCTGCAATGCAGGAGATGCAGTTTCAATCCCTGGGTCGAGAAGATCCCCTGGAGAAGGAAATGGCAACCCACTCCAGTATTCCTGCCAGGAAAATCCCATGGACAGAGGAGCCTGGCAGGCTATACTCCATTAGGTTGCCAAGAGTTGGACACAACTGAGTGACTTAGTGGAAAGTGGACCACTGGCCAAAGGTGAAATTATTAAACTCCAACAGGATAAGCCTTGCAATGGATTTAAAATAATCAAATATATTTAAATTATATTTGAAACCCATGAGTTTTCCTAAGAATCAAATGATCTTGAATACTGGATAAACACAAAGACCATTTTATATCATTCAACAAATGAATAGAAAGCTCAACATTCAGAAAACGAAGATCATGGCATCCGGTCCCATCACTTCATGGGAAAAAGATGGGGAAACGGTGGAAACAGTGTCAGACTTTATTTTGGGGGGCTCCAAAATCACTGCAGATGGTAACTGCAGCCATGAAATTAAAAGATGCTTACTCCTTCTAGGTTATGACCAACCTAGAAAGCATATTAAAAAGCAGAGATATTACTTTGCCGACTAAGGTCCGTCTAGTCAAGGCTATGGTTTTTCCAGTGGTCATGTATGGATGTGAGAGTTGGACTGTGAAGAAGGCTGAGCGCTGAAGAATTGATGCTTTTGAACTGTGGTGTTGGAGAAGACTCTTGAGAGTCCCTTGGACTGCAAGGAGATCCAATCAGTCCATTCTGAAGGAGATCAACCCTGGGATTTCTTTGGAAGGAATGATGCTAAAGCTGAAACTCCACTACTCTGGCCACCTCATGCGAAGAGTTGACTCATTAGAAAAGACTCTGATGCTGGGAGGGACTGGGGGCAGGAGGAGAAGGGGACGACAGAGGATGGGATGGCTGGATGGCATCACTGACTCGATGGACTTGAATCTGAGTGAACTCTGGAGGTTGGTGATGGACAGGGAGGCCTGGCATGCTGCGATTCATGGGGTTGCAAAGAGTCAGACACAACTGAGCGACTGAACTGAACTGAACATCACAAAAGAACAAAAACTAGATTTGATGTATTTTCTCTGCCCACAATGTGGGATTCCAAGTTCGATTCCTATGCTGGGAAGATCCCCTAGAGAAGGGAATGGCAAGCCACTCCAGTACTCTTGCCTGGAGAATTCCATAGACAGAGGAGTCTGGTGGGCTGCAGTCCATGGGGTCACAAAGAGTAGGACACGACTGAGTGACTAACACTTTCACATTGGTAAAATAACACAATGCCAAAGGGTTTGAACCTGAGTTCTACAAACATTAAATTGAAGAGATAGATGGATAGGTAAAATAATAAAACTATACAATAAGAATTCTAAAGGACTTTAAGCTTCAAAACTGTATAATTCTGTTGTAACATTAGTTGATGAGCAGGGCCTGAGATGAGATGAATCCCCAAAGAAAAGAAGTTATTGTACTCCTGCCTCCCCTGAGGAACTGATATGTTTTCTCCTTATGGATAGGGCAACTGACAGTGCTTCCCTCTGACCTCACCATTGTGTAACGACAAGTTTATTCTTTTTTATATGTTTGTGTCTAACTTGTGCCATTGTGCCTTCCTTCTCAACCTCCTGGGCATACCTATCTACTTAGGCTACAGAGTGAAGAATTAGAAAGGAAACAAAGGGTGAAACCGGAGTATGGCCTGAACGCATAGATGTGGTGTTAACCTTCATTCTACAAAGAAATGAAGCATGAGTAGAAAAAGCAGAGGATGGGAGATGAGAGCTAGTCTACATGTATATGCATTGCCTATACCGGTCGCCAACTTATCACCCAGCTTCTTCCTTTCTGCACCCAACTTAACCAAGTGCCCTGATGCATAAATATTCTTTCACGAAAAATAGTACCAGTTTTATACTATTATATGACTAACTTCATTCAAAGGACCTGTAATTAGTGTCCATCAGTTCAGTTCAGCTCAGTCGCTCAGTCGTGTCCGACTCTTTGCGACCCCATGAATCGCAGCATGCCAGGCCGCCCTGTCCATCACCAACTGAATTAGTGTCCATAAAAAACCATTATATTTAGAAGGAATCATACTATTTTAGGGGCTTCCCCTGTGGCTCAGTGGTAAAGAACCCACCTGCAATGCAGAAGACACAGGTTCCATCCCTGGGTCAGGAAGATCCCCTGAAGGAGGGCATGGCAACCCATTCCAGTATTCTTGCTGGGAGAATTCCATGGACAGAGGAGCCTGACAGGCTATAGTCCATAGGGCCTCAAAGAATTGGACATGACTAAAGCAAATGAGCACGCATGCATACTATTTAAGGAAAAGAAGAACCATAACATTTGATTTGGGTAAAGACCAGATTTCCTTCAATAAGAAATCATACTATGTCCTCTGTTGCATAGAAACTACATTTTAAAATTCTCCTTCTGCTGAGCTACCGTATATCACATGAACCTAACAATCAACACAGCATTTCAGTTGTTTCCTTATTTTTCTGGCCTTTTCTTGATACTTGTATTAGCCTTATATTAGCCTCCTGAGCCTGTTGGAGTAATATTATGAAGCAAATGACCAGACATAATGACTTTCCAAGGTCCTTGTGCTTCCTTATTAACATTCAGTTAGCATAAGTCCTGACTTTATTATTGACTACATTGAATACACAAGACACTGACCTCTGCCATCTGTGACTAAATCTCTTCTTGCAGATCTATCAGAATAGTTTCATATATGGAGCAAGCAAGAGAAAACAAAGCAGCAGCCACTTATCTTTTCTCTCCCTAGAAACTTTAACACACTCACATCTGCAATCCAAAAAAGCAAAGGAAACCCCCTTTGCATTAATTACTATAAAATCTAGAGTGAGGGTTGGAGCATAACCAAGAAGGAAAATTCAAGACAACAACCCCAGATTCACCTTCCTAAACTAAGGAAAGACCACTGAATAAATAGATATTTCTGCCCACCACAAAGCAAAATGACCAGCATATATAATTTATTGTTGCTGAGTCACTAAGCCATGACCGACTCTTGCGACCCCATGGACTGTAGCCCACCAGGCTCCTCTGTCCATGGGATTTCTCAGGCAAGAACACTAGAGTACAGTGTTGCCATTCCCTTCTTTAGGGAATCTTCATGATCCAGGGATCAAACCCAAGTCTCCTGCACTGCAGGTGGAGTCTTAACCATTGAACCACCAGGGAAGCCCAAACTAAAGTAATACCACTGAATAAACAAAATCAGATATTCCTGCCCAAGACACAGAAAAATAACCAGCATATTTAATTTATTACAGATCCTTAAAATCAACTGGTAGGACCCAAGGAAGGCTTTGACTGGATAATAATGACCTTAGCTTGTGTGAATATGGGAAATGTGATGATTTCAGATTGTTTTACATTCCTATTTATCCTCATACACAATCATACTCACAGAAGGGCTGATGACACTTTCTGAGTAAAGTATAAGATGCTAATTGTATACCCTGGCCTTGAAGTTTTTGGCGAGCCCAGAAAAGGAAGCCAGGAAACAACTATGATACGATACCCTAAGCTTTAGCTGTGTCTTGATTCTGCCACAAACTTTGTGATAGAAAGTGACTCCAATTCCTTTCATCTCCATTTTTTTACTTGACAAATAATAGGATTTTAGATGATCTCATGCCGACATGAGCCATTTATGTAGAAATTTATCACCATTCTTTTTTTTTTCCTTGCCTCTACTAAATTGGATTATGCTTTTCTGGCATTACAGAAGCATACGATCCCATATATTATCTCTGCTACCAGATGTAGAATGATTTGGTCACATCTCAATTTTCGGAGATGGTAAAATAGAAAACCATGCCAATACAGGCTGTTGAAAGGGTGCAATTTCTTCTAGTA
This sequence comes from Budorcas taxicolor, assembly GCF_023091745.1. Classification (NCBI taxonomy): domain Eukaryota; kingdom Metazoa; phylum Chordata; class Mammalia; order Artiodactyla; family Bovidae; genus Budorcas; species Budorcas taxicolor. The sequence continues at coordinate 98,627,661 of NC_068915.1, read as the reverse complement.
TATTTAATTGAGCTTTTAATGGGGGGAAAAACAGAAGGAAAGGCAAAGACAGAAATGTGTGTAAGAAACCATGATTCGACCCAAATTTGGTGTATTCTAACATCAACCATCACTTATTCTTATACTTCAGGAAGACTGAGTCTTCTCTGCTTCCTTCACCCCATCCTTTGCCAGTCTACTTTGACAAGCGAACAAATACAACTCAGAGCTGTAGAGCACTCTCAAATATGTAATCACATTTAGCTGTTAACACAACCCTTTGACTTCAATTAGATCTATATATATGGATATGTATTCATGTATTATCACCATTTACAGATAAGAAAAGTAAATTTGAAGGAGATTAAAGATTTCTAAAAAGTTATATGGCTGGGAAAACACTGAGAGGAGATCTCAAACCAGGTTTGGAGACTATAAATTCCCAATGTCTTTTTATTCCATAGTATGTCACACTGACTACCCCAACCTCACAATAGAAATTCTTAGGAAAATGAATTCCTCATCTTAGAGAAAAGAATCTATCTCCTTCCTAGATTCACATCAAAGAAATCCAAGACATGAGGGAGAGAGGTTAATGACTTCAGAAATAACTTCCGTGTACTACAGTACAATACTGAAAGAGAATCAATGAAAGACAAGCAAGTTGCAAATTAGGAGAAAAAAAATAAGAAATTTGCATTAGTTTTAACTGGCCATGTGTAAGCAGGAACTGTGAAAAGATCACAAACTACATTGACCTTCCCATGGAAGATGTTCCTCAACTATATTCCATTCCATTAAAACTTAAGAAGAAACAAGAATTTAAATCAGATGTAAACATAACTTTAACAACTTATTATTATTATAAAATTAATTCATGTTTACTCTTCTGAAAGTTTTTTAACAAGCAAACAAAACAAAACAAAAGTTTTTTACAAGCAAACAAAACAAAAAAATATTACAACTTGCCATGATGTCTTCAGCCCCCAATGATCATGATGATGTTGGTATGGGTCCTCTCTGGCTTTGCTTTCTATGCATAAAAATGTATTCTTTTTTTGGTACTCTACACATAATTTTATAAGTTTTCTTTTTAATAGCAATTTGATGTGACCATTTGTCTATATTATTGAATATTTGATAACAGTATATAAAAGGTTACAATGTATTCCATTACATGAGTATGCTAAAATTTAGCCAGTCTCATACTGACCCCAGCTTTTGATACTTTACAAATAATGCTTTAATAATACCCTTGTATACATATTTTTGTACTTTTTGATAACTTGCATGTAGGAGTACATCATTGGAAAAATTTCTAGATACAGAACTGATTACTAAATTGGCATGCAATTATAAGTTTTTTTACCTCCTGTCAAATTGCTCTCCAGAAAGCTTAAACCAAGTTACTCTACTTGCAACACAGAAGCATACCATGCCCTTTGCAACACAGGATATTACTCTATTTATTAATCACATTGTGATACATGATGAATGTTTCACTGTGGTTTTAATTTGCATGTATTTATCTATCAGTTAGTGTAAATTATTTTCCACATGTGCATTAAACATTTGTAAGTCTTCTTCTATGAATCATTAATTTATATTCAAGAAAGAAATCTTTGGAAGTGACATACTACAGTAAGTCTGATTTATAGGAATTCTTTTTTCTGGAGTTCTTTAATATAATGATCTAAAAAGTTCTAGGAAAACTCTGAAAACACATGGAAAGAACTAGATAAACTCTTAAGATCCCTATCAAGCCTAAGTTTCATTTGTTTATTCATTTAATACTTTGCTGATGGCCCCTCACTTCCTCTCATCTATGTTTGTATAGTTTTCACATGCAATATTTTATCTGATCCTCACAGTAACACTATGAGAGGGACTATTGACCCAGCTCTATGAATGGCTTCAAGAAGCACAAGAATTCCTTCAACTGAACAAATAATTTGTGTATTTGTACACAAGTACATTTGTTTACCAGTAAACGACCTGTAGCTTTCATCAGAACCTTGAAGGCTGAGAATCAATGCGTTGTGAGAAAGAGAAGGAAACTCTTTTTTTTAGCTCATTTTAAAGTAGGAAAAAAGACCCCCTCCTTAAAGTTAATTTCCTTGTCTAAAGTCTCAAGGATAATAAGCAGCGGACTGAGGATCAGCTCGAGTTCCAAGTTCAGTGCAATTCCTGCTGCACCTTCAGTGGATAGAGGAGTTGTACAGATGTCACACATCATTCTTGTCTCAAGAGTGTAATGGCTACTATAAGAGCCAAGACTTACGTATGAAAAGTTAAAGCAAAGAATATCACATTCCAATATGAGATTTCCTAAGACTTATTGTCAGATAATAAATAATTTGAATTGCAGAAATTATCTGAAAAAGTTCAGAGGAGCCTTTATATATAGGAGAAGATCCAGACTGAGATCTGAAATTTAGTAAGACTCTGATACGGCAGAGTCTCTATACACACCCACCCCCAAGAAAAACATACATTTGAAAAGATTAGTTGAGACTAGATTTTTGTGAACATTGAATGCAAGGCTAAGAGTTTAAAAAATCTAAGATTCGTGCACTGAACAGCAATGATACAATACAAACAGTATTTTACAAAGATTACTTTTGACATATGCGAACATAAAGACTAGAAAGAAAGGTACAAACAAAAAGAGGTACTTTGAGGGATTTGTTTGGCTGTGAACAAAAAAAGGAGAAAAAAGATAACTGTGAGTGACAATACTTAAGAATGTCAGAAATAAGAGCTAATTAGGAAAGGTGTTTTGTTTTAAACAAATTGAGTTTGACGTGAGAAGAGAATACCAGGTTTCAACCAAAAACCACTCGAGTTAATGTAAGCAGAAAAATTGAAAACAGCGAGCTAAATGCTTCAAAATAACTGGAAATGCTAGGGAAGAGGATTCCAGGCTGTGCCTCCAGCAACAGCTACTAAAGAAACACTACTGAGCTGGTCTGCCAGGGAAGTTGCTACCTGGGCCACTAAAAAGATGATAGGAACTCAGGAGACTGCCTGGTAATTCTAATGTCAAGAATCCACCACCATAACTGTAATCCAGAATCATGAAGCTAGTGCAGTCACTACAATTGCTCTCCATAGCCACAAAGCAAGTGACAACCCTGATCCAGTGTTGCAGAAAAGTCCAACACGTGTCTGGATGAGATTTCTGGAACTGATGCTGTGAACCTGCCTGAGAATGAAGCCAACCAGTGGCAGAGGTCAGAGCCAAGAGAATCACATAGGAAAAAACCTAGAACCCTAAAGAACTACTACACAAGGAACCCTACCCGTCCCTTGCATTCTTGTTCACTTGGGCAACTTGAGCAGAATTTTCTGCTTGTGTGTGCTTAGTCACCCAGTCGTGTCTGACTCTTTGCAACCCTATGGACTGCAGCCCACCAGACTCCGCTCTCCATGGGATTTCCCAGGCAAGAATACTGGAATATGTTGCCATGCCCTCATCCAAGACATCTTCCTGACCCAGGGATCTGTTACTCACAGACAAAGACATCTTTGATTCCAGCACCACATTCCCCAGGACATTGTACTTTTGATTCTCAGCCAAAGTTTTCTCTAGCTTAAAGTTTTCTCCAGCTTAAAGTTTTCTCTGCAAATAATAATCTCTATATTTTAATGGTATAAAAATTATATGTATGGAATACCATTTGATAGCTGCCTTTATTCTTCAAGATTATTTTATTCAATTCAATTATTGAATTCAACTGAATGAAAAATTTCATATTATTCTCCAAGATTAAACTGAACTCTTGGTCTGGAAGGTCTTCTGGAGAAGATGGTTACCCACTCCAGTATTCTTGTCTGGAGAATCCCATGGACAGAGGAGCCTAGTGGGCTACAGTCCATGGGGTCACAAAAAATAGGACACGGCTCAGTGATTTTCACTTTCTTTCACTTTTCTAGGCCTTCAGTTCAGTTCAGCTCAGTTGCTCAGTCGTGTCCAACTCTTTGTGACCCCATGAATCGCAGCACGCCAGGCCTCCCTGTCCATCACCAACTCCCAGAGTTCACTCAGACTCACGTCCATCGAGTCCGTGATGCCATCCAGCCATCTCATCCTCTGTTATCCCCTTCTCCTCCTGCCCCCAATCCCTCCCAGCATCAGAGTCTTTTCCAATGAGTCAACTCTTCACATGAGGTAGCCGAAGTACTGGAGTTTCAGCTTTAGCATCATTCCTTCCAAAGAAATCCCAGGGCTGATCTCCTTCAGAATGGACTGGTTGGATCTCCTTGCAGTCCAAGGGACCTCAAGAGTCTTCTCCAACACCACAGTTCAAAAGCATCAATTCTTCAGTGCTCAGCCTTCTTCACAGTCCAACTCTCACATCTATACATGACTACTAGAAAAACCATAGCCTTGACTAGACGGACATTAGTCGGCAAAGTAATGTCTCTGCTTTTGAATATGCTATCTAGGTGGGTCGTAACTTTTCTTCCAAGGAGTAAGCACCCTGGATAAAATATTTACATCATGATGGTAAGACACCAGAAGTCATGATCTGGCCCTGAACAGATTCTTGCTTCATGCCCTCAGCTTAAATTAAGGCATAATATAACATCTTAAAACAAACCACTGCTTTAATTTTAAGGATCTTATTGAGAACAAAATTTCTGCATCTCCCATAAGCTTCAGGTAAGAATTTGCTTCAGATCTAATTACCAGGAACATTTGTCCTTTCTGAAGAACATGTTTTCCTTTTCAAAGATAATGAGAATATTTTATACAATCTCTTTTTTTTCCATCCTTGTCCCCAACCTCATGCCAGCTTTTCCTAATTGTTACCATCCTGCTTGTTTTAGGCTTCCCCTTATTCTGCTCCCCTACTACACACACTTCATTGTATAGGATTCGAGTGGAAAACTACATATCCTTGGAGAACTGAAGTGCAGCGGTAGGGTGAGGGTAAGAAAGACAGGAGGGCTACAAGAAGAGGGAGAAGTTTAGCAGAGAGAGTAGGGGAAGGAAAAAAGGATGGAAGAAAGAGGAAAGGAAGAGAAGAAGGGAAGAGAGAGAGTCCAAAAAAGAAGGAGGAAAGGGAAGGAGAAAAGCAAAAATAAAGAAAGTGGAATAGAGTCTCACTGGAGAAGAGTACCTCCCAGTTTGCATGCCGTCTACACTGGTGCCTCCTCCTCCAATCCTGCTCATTTAGAAGGTGGTGAAATTCAATGATCAGGGAGACAGCAATTAAGAAACTTTCATGGAGGCAACCTAAATGTCCACTGACAGATGAATGGATGAAGAAGATTTGGTACAATGGAATGCTATTCGGCCATAAAAAGGAATGATACTGGGCCATCTGTAGTGACGTGGATGAACCGAGAGACTGTCACACAGACTAAAGTCAGAGGGAGAAAAACAAATACCACATATTAAAACACATATATGTGGAATCTAGGAAAAAGGTACAGATGAATCTATTTGCAAGGCAGGAATAGAGATGCAGACAGAGAGAATGGGTGAGTGGACACCGAGGGAGGGGAGGGGGTTGGGACGAACTGGGAGACTGAGATGGAAGAATGTGCCCCGCCATGTGTGAAATAGAATACTAGTGGGAAGCTGCTGTACAGCATAGGGAGCTCAGCCCTGTGCTCTGTGAGGACCGAGATGACTGTGACTGTGGAGGGGCAGGGACAAGGGGTAGGTCCAGCAGGGAGGGAATATATTGATACATACTGCTGATTCACTTCATTGTTCAGCAGAAACTAACACATCATAAAACAACTATACCTCAATTTTTTAAAAAAGAAACTTTTCATAATCAAGCATTGGTAATAACTGTTAGAGAGAGGACATAAAAGCCCCTCCTGTTTTCTAATTGAGTTGTCTTTCACATGTACCATACCAGGTGATAAGAAAACACACAAAAGGACAAGGTCTACACAAGGCCTCTCATCCATGATGACTGGTGTCGAGGGAATAGAGGAGGCCCTACATTCTAGCCAATTAGCATAGTAGACCATTAGCCTGAGTCTGGTTATCAGGGGAAAGAAGTGATGACTCGGCGCTCAGAGAATCTGGCTGCCAGGATACAACAGGGGACAGAAAATAAGCAAACAGGCTGGAAGACCTTGGAGGCGGAACCTGAAAACCTGACAGGAGAGGGCAGGCAAAAGAAAGCACCTAGACTATTTATTTCCTACAACACATTAGTGGCCCGCCTCAGCTAAACTAAGATGGCTTCTTAGCAGCAGAGATGAGTAAGATTTAACTTTTCTAAAATTAATTTATTTATTTTAATTGGAGGCTAATTACTTTACAGTATAGTGGTAGTTTCTGCCATATATTGACATGAGTCAGCCACGGGTGTGCATGTGTTCCCCATCCTGAACTCCCCTCCCACCTCCCTCCCCATCCCATCCCTCAGGGTCATCCCAGGGCACCAGCCCTGAGCATCCTGTCTCACCCCTTGAACCTGGACTGGTGATCTATTTCACATGTGATAATATACATGTTTCAATGCTATTCTCTCAAATCATCCCACCCTCACCCTCCCCCCCAGAGTCCAAAAGTCTGTTCTTTACATCTGTGTCTCTTTCGCTGTCTCACATATAAGGTGATCGTTATCACCTTTCTAAATTCCATATATATGCATTGAAAGTGAAGTCGCTCAGTCGTGGCCAACTCTTTGCGACCCCATGGACTGTAGCCCACCAAGCTCCTCTGTCCATGGGATTCTCCAGGCAAGAGTACTGGAGTGGGTTGCCATTTAGTATACTATATTGGTGTTTTTCTTTCTGGCTTACTTCACTCTGTATAACAGGCTCCAGTTTCATCCACCTCATTAGAACTGATTCAAATGCATCCTTTTTAATGGCTGAGTAATATTCCATTGTGTGTATGTACCACAGCTTTCTTATCCATTAGTCTGCTGATGGACATCTAGGTTGCTTCCATGTCCTGGCTAGTATAAACAGTGCTGCAATGAACATTGGGGTACACGTGTCTCTTTCAATTCTGGTTTCCTTGGTGGTATGCCCAGCAGTGGGATTGCTGGGTCATATGGCAGTTCTATTTCCAGGTTTCTATGGTAGGTGTTGCTAGAGGGCATCAGAGGGCAGACACACTGAAACCATACTCACAGAAAACTAGTCAATCTAATCACACTAGGACAGCCTTGTCTAACTCAATGAAACCAAGCCATGCCTGCAGGGCAACCCAAGACGGGCGGGTCATGGTGGAGAGGTCTGACAGAATGTGGTCCACTGGAGAAGGGAATGGCAAGCCACTTCAGTATTCTTGCCTTGAGAACCCCATGAACAGTATGAAAAGGCAAAATGATAGGATACCAAAAGAGGAACTCCCCAGGTCATTAGGTGCCCAATTATGCTACTGGAGATCAATGGAGAAATAACTCCAGAAAGAATGAAGGGATGGAGCCAAAGCAAAAACAATACCCAGTTGTGGATGTGACTGGTGATAGAAGCAAGATTTGATGCTGTAAAGAGCAATATTGCATAGGAACCTGGAATGTCAGGTCCATGAATCAAGGCAAATTGGAAGTGGTCAAACAAGAGATGGCAACGGTGAACATCGACATTCTAGGAATCAGTGAACTAAAATGGTCTGGAATGGGTGAATTTAACTCAGATGACCATTATATCTACTACTGCGGGCAGGAATCCCTCAGAAGAAATGGAGTAGCCATCATGGTCAACAAAAGAGTCCGAAATGCAGTACTTGGATGCAGTATCAATAACGACAGAATGATCTCTATTCATCTCCAAGGCAAACCATTCAATATCACAGTTATCCAAGCCTATGCCCCAACCAGTAATGCTGAAGAAACTGAAGTTGAACGGTTTTATGAAGACCTACAAGACCTTTTAGAACTAACACACAAAAAAGATGCCCTTTTCATTATAGGGGACTGGAATGCAAAAATAGGAAGTCAAGAAACACCTGGAGTAACAGGCAAATTTGGCCTTGGAATATGGAATGAAGCATGGCAAAGGCTAATAGAGTTTTGCCAAGAAAATGCACTGGTCATAGCAAACACCCTCTTCCAACAACATAAGGGAAGACTCTACACATGGACATCACCAGATGGTCAACACCGAAATCAGATTGGTTATATTCTTTGCAGCCAAAGATGGAGAAGCTCTATACAGTCAACAAAAACAAGACCGGGAGCTGACTGTGGCTCAGATCATGAACTCCTTATTGCCAAATTCAGACTCAAATTGAAGAAAGTAGGGAAAACCGCTAGACCATTCAGGTATGACTTCAATCAAATCCCTTATGATTATACAGTGGAAGTGAGAAATAGATTTAAGGGACTAGATCTGATAGATAGAGTGCCTGATGAACTATGGAATGAGGTTCGTGACATTGTACAGGAGACAGGGATCAAGACCATCCCCATGGAAAAGAAATGAAAAAAAGCAAAATGGCTGTCTGGGGAGGCCTTACAAATAGCTGTGAAAAGAAGAGAGGCAAAAAGCAAAGGAGAAAAGGAAAGACATAAGCATCTGAATGCAGAGTTCCAAAGAATAGCAAGAAGAGATAAGAAAGCCTTCTTCAGGCATCAATGCAAAGAAATAGAGGAAAACAACAGAATGGGAAAGACTAGAGATCTCCTCAAGAAAATTAGAGATACCAAAGGAACATTTCATGCAAAGACGGGCTTGATAAAGGAAAGAAATGGTAGGGACCTAACAGAAGCAGAAGATATTAAGAAGAGGTAGCAAGAATACATGGAAGAACTGTACAAAAGAGATCTTCACCACCCAGATAATCATGATGATGTGATCACTAATCTAGAGCCAGATATTTTGGAATGTGAAGTCAAGTGGGCCTTAGAAAGCATCACTACGAACAAAGCTAGTGGAGGTGATGGAATTCCAATTGAGCTGTTTCAAATCCTGAAAGATGATGCTGTGAAAGTGCTGCACTCAATATGCCAGCAAATTTGGAAAACTCAGCAGTGGCCACAGGACTGGAAAAGGTCAGTTTTCATTCCAATCCCAAAGAAAGGCAATGCAAAAGAATGCTCAAACTACCACACAATTGCACTCATCTCACATGCTAGTAAAGTAATGCTCAAAATTCTCCAAGCCAGACCTCAGCAATACGTGAACTGTGAACTCCCTGATGTTCAAGCTGGTTTTAGAAAAGGCAGAGGAACCAGAGATCAAATTGCCAACATCTGCTGGATCATGGAAAAGGCAAGAGAGTTCCAGAAAAACATCTATTTCTGCTTTATTGACTATGCCAAAGCCTTTGACTGTGTGGATCACAACCAACTATGGAAAATTCTTTAAGAGATGGGAATACCAGACCACCTAACCTGCCTCTTGAGAAATCTGTATGCAGGTCAGAAAGCAACAGTTAGAACTGGACATGGAACAACAGACTGGTTCCAAATAGGAAAAGGAGTATGTCAAGGCTGTATATTGTCACCCTGCTTATTTAACTTATATGCAGAGTACATCATGAGAAACGCTGGACTGGAAGAAACACAAGCTGGAATCAAGATTGCTGGGAGAAATATCAATAACCTCAGATATGCAGATGACACCACCCTTATGGCAGAAAGTGAAGAGGAGCTAAAAAGCTTCTTGATGAAAGTGAAAGAGGAGAGCGAAAAATTTGCCTTAAAGCTCAACATTCAGAAAACGAAGATCATGGCATCTGGTCCCATCACTTCATGGGAAATAGATGGGGAAACAGTAGAAACAGTGTCAGACTTTATTTTGGGGGGCTCCAAAATAACTGCAGATGGTGACTGCAGCCATGAAATTAAAAGACGCTTACTCCTTGGAAGGAAAGTTATGACCAACCTAGATGGTATATTGAAAAGCAGAGACATTACTTTGCCGACTAAGGTGCATCTAGTCAAGGCTATGGTTTTTCCTGTGGTCATGTATGGATGTGAGAGTTGGACTGTGAAGAAGGCTGAGCGCCGAAGAATTGATGCTTTTGAACTGTGGTGTTGGAGAAGACTCTTGAGAGTCCCTTGGACTGCAAGGAGATCCAACCAGTCTATTCTGAAGGAGATCAGCCCTGGGATTTCTGTTGAAGGAATGATGCTAAAACTGAAGCTCCAGTATTTTGGCCATCTTATGCGAAGAGTTAACTCATTGGAAAAGACTCTGATGCTGGGAGGGATTGGGGGCAGGAGGAGAAGGGGACGACCGAGGATGAGATGGCTGGATGGCATCACGGACTCGATGGACGTGAGTCTGAGTGAACTCTGGGAGTTGGTGATGGACAGCAAGGCCTGGCGTGCTGCGATTCATGGGGTCGCAAAGAGTCAGACACAACTGAACTGAACTGAACTGAACGACCTTTTCACTTTTCACTTTCATGCATTGGAGAAGGAAATGGCAACCCACTCCAGTGTTCTTGCCTGGAGAATCCCAGGGACGGGGGAGCCTGGTGGGCTGCCATCTGTGGAGTCGCACAGAGTTGGACACGACTGAAGCGACTTAGCAGCAGAAGCAAGAAATCTCCACACTGTTCTCTATAGTGGCTGTACTAGTTTGCATTTCCATCAACAGTGTAAGAGGGTTCCCTTTTCTCCACACCCTCTCCAGCATTTATTGCTTGTAGAGTTTTGGATTGCAGCCATTCTGACCAGTGTGAGATGGTACCTCACTGTGTTTTGCATTTCTCTGATAATAAGTGATGTTGAACATATTTTCATGTGTTTGTTATCCATCTGTATGTCTTCTTTGGAGAAACGCCTGTTTAGTTCTTTGGCCCATTTTTTGATTGGGTCCTTTAATTTTCTGGAATTGACTTTCAGGAGTTGCTTGTATATTTTTGAGATTAATTCTTTGTCAGTTGCTTCATTTGCTATTCTTTTCTCCCATTCTGACAGCTGTCTTTTCACCTTGCTTATAGTTTCCTTTGTTGTGCAAAAGCTTTTAAGTTTAATTAGGTCCCATTTGTTTATGTTTGCTTTTATTTCCATTACTCTGGGAGGTGGGTCATAGAGGATCCTGCTGTGATTTATGTCAGAGAGTGTTTTGCCTATGTTTTCCTCCAGTATTTTTATAGTTTCTGCTCTTACATTTAGATCTTTAATCCATTTTGAGTTTATTTTTGTGTATGGTGTTAGAAAATGTTCTAGTTTCATTATTTCACAAGTGGTTGACCAGTTTTCCCAGCACCACTTGTTAAAGAGACTGAAAAATATGAAACGCTTCACGAATTTGCATGTCATCGTTATGCAGGGGCCATGCTAATCTTCTCTGTATCATTCCAATTTTAATCAGCTGAATTTCCTGGCCAAACTGATAAACACCAATCCCCACCTGAGGATTATTTTTTGCTGTTAGCCATATTCAGTAAAGGAGATCCATTATCCTTTAGAAAATTCTACAAGATACACAGACATCATTTACTATATCATACAGCACTGTGTTCAGTATCATGGTGAATCAAAAGAAAACCAGTCTTTGTTTTACCTAGAGTTTAAAAATCTAGCTGATTCCTGAAGGTGAATGTGGAGGATAAATGAACTCTCTAAAATCTCATCAAAACTCCTCCTTTATTCACTATCAGGAATTGTCTTTAGAAAGTGAAGGCATGGTGACAGCTCACTTATTAACTGAAACTGCAAATCAGGACCACAATCCTCCACTTCAAGTACTACAGATATTGCAATTAAGACACCCTTACCTGCTCACCAAAGGTGAAGAACACGTGAAAATACAAATCCCAGTTTTCTATATTAGGACAAGAAAACAAGCTAAATACAGTCTGAACAATTCATTGTAATAATTTACAAAGTATTATGTTCTGTGTATTTAAAATTAAATATGGGTGTGTGGGGGGGTTACTTTCCTGGTGGTCCAGTGGTTACGATTTTGCCTTCCAATGCATGGGATGTGGGTTTGATCCTTGGTCAGGGAGCTAAGATCCTGCATGCCTAATATCCCACATACCTCATGGCCAAAAACCAGACTATAAAGCATAAGCAATAGTGTAACAAATTCAATAAAGACTTTTTAAAAAAAGACATTAAAATAATCTGGGCTTCCATGGTGGCTCAGATGGTAAAAATTCGCCTGCAATGCAGGATCCCTGGGTCAGGAAGATCCCTTGGAGAAGGGAATGACTACCCACTCCTGTATTCTTGCCCAGAGAACTTCATGGACAGAAGAGCCTGGTGGGTTACAGTCCATGGGGTCAGAGATAACAAAATTAAATTAAATGGAGGGAAGATGAACATGGCAACTTAGGTAAGATGAATGATTTGGATAAGTTTTTAAACTCATCCTGCAACCTATAAAAAGTGACAAATGGACAGGTCACTAGGCTGATGGCAGGTAAGCACTAAAGCATGGATGGAGAACACAGGCCATATTGCTGATGCTGCTCTGTGCTGACTGACAGCACCGAGTGCTGTTAGCAACATCCTTGTTATCTCACCTTAACTGAGACTGAAAACTACCTCAGGGACTGCCAGGGAGGCATGAAACTACTCAAGCAAATGTCAACAATAAGAATTCCAGGTCTATCTTGTTTGTTTGTTTTTATCTCCACCAAAGTTACATGAATAAAGTATTCTCTATTATGGGAAATAGATGGGGAAACAGTAGAAACAGTGTCAGACTTTATTTTGGGGGGCTCCAAAATCACTGCAGATGGTGATTGCAGCCATGAAATTAAAAGACGCTTACTCCTTGGAAGGAAAGTTATGACCAACCTAGATGGTATATTCAAAAGCAGAGACATTACTTTGCCGACTAAGGTCTGTCTAGTCAAGGCTATGGTTTTTCCTGTGGTCATGTATGGATGTGAGAGTTGGACTGTGAAGAAGGCTGAGCACCGAAGAATTGATGCTTTTGAAGTGTGGTGTTGGAGAAGACTCTTGAGGGTCCCTTGGACTGCAAGGAGAGCCAACCAGTCCATTCTGAAGGAGATCAGCTCTGGGATTTCTTTGGAAGGAATGATGCTAAAGCGGAAACTCCAGTACTTTGGCCACCTCATGTGAAGAGTTGACTCATTGGAAAAGACTCTGATGCTGGGAGGGATTGGGGGCAGGAGGAGAAGGGGACGACAGAGGATGAGATGGCTGGATGGCATCATGGACTCGATGGGCATGAGTCTGAGTGAACTCCGGGAGATGGTGATGGACAGGGAGGCCTGGTGTGCTGCGATTCACGGGGTCACAAAGAGTCGGACACGACTGAGCGACTGAACTGAACTGAGCTAATTAAATGTCATGGGTGAAGAAGTAAAAGTTTGAGCCACATTACAAAACAAAGCCAAAAAAATTAGTAGACAAGAGAAATGTCTGCAGTTCAAATGAAAATTACAGTTGCCAATAGTGCAAATCAATACAGAAAGCTATTGATAATAAACCCCAGATGACAATCAATTGATAAAATCTTAAGGACTCTGAATGAATAGAAATCTTAAAGTTTGTTAAAAAAGAAAGAAAGAAAATGACTTCGTTGGCTAAATCAGATAACTATGTAGCTCATCTCAAAAAAGGAAATAAAATAAATTCTGACTTCTTAATCTTAATTTTAAATGGTGATATTCACCTTGGACTTGAGAGCAAAAGAAATGCTGATTCTAAAATAAACATTGCTGTCACATGTTGGTGATCCCATGGAAATATTGTGGGTTAGGAGGAGAGATAGGAAACCCAGATTTAATGTCCTTTGGGAAAACTAATGAACTGGTGATTTACCTCCAGAGACTAGAGAAACTGAAAACTCAACTCAAACTATAAAAATAATACATCAGTGTTTTGTTCTCAAGTTTCTTTAGAAAGTAATTGCTTCTCTTGAAAGTAGTAAGTGCAAATGCATGAGATTCTTAAGAAACAATGAAATTTATACCTATGGATTTTATAGTCCTTTATATTTTTGCTTTTGTAATATTTTTACATCCTCTTCCCAATCTGTGATTCTTGCTTTCCATATCACTTTTCAACTCAAGAATTTAGGTTGAAAAAGATTCCCCAAAAAATATATTAAAAATTCTTTACAAGTTTCCATTAACTATCTTAGAGGGGGAGCCTGTATTTCATTGACTGTAGTTTATGCAAATAGGATCAGAGGAATTAACATATTGGAAGGAGCTGACATTTGTCCTGATATATTGAATCGTTAGCATGACAGAATCACTTAAGCTGGATTCACTAACATCAGGTTTCCTCTCATTATTGACCCCTACAGAGTAGGCTCTGACAAGTGGAACTGCTGCAAAGTTCATTAATAATGTGGAATAAATCAATTGTTCAGGAAATACTGAAAACAGATGACACTGAACTCATGCATTTTGCAAGTTCAGCACAAGTACAACCCCACCAAGGACACAGAATCTCTGCATGTCCTTTTCTGACCTACCCATGGAACCTGGTCTTCAGCCTCCCCTGTCCTCACGCATCCCAGGAGGATATAGCTCTTCAGCCCCCTGGGAACACAGCAGGCCAGTGGATCTTTGAAAAGAATAGCCTCAGGCCTGAAGAGAAAGGCCATGAAGGTGTCTATAAGATCTACAAACATAAGGTGAGTGACGACCATGATTTAGGATGTATGCTTGGGCTTGTTTCACATTTCTGGTTACTATTTCAAATAAACTATTTCTATTCGCTACCGACTCAATGGACATGAGTTTGAGCAAACTCCAGGAGGTAGTGAAGGACAGGGCAGCCTCACGTGCTGCAGTTCATGGGGGTCACAAAGAGTCGGACACAGCTGAGTGACTGAACGACAGCAACTAAAAGAAACACAGTTTGTCTGGGTTAAAGTGTATTAGCAGGAATGGGGAAAGGCCATCATAGACCTGGTCTATGATGCCGGGTCAGCTACTTCTAGAATGTGAAGAATCCCTTACTAGAGATGTTCCCTATGGCTACAGGCAACAGCATGCTTTCTAAGGACAATCTCTGTTCATATTACTAGTGTTACCTCAACACTCTCCAAATTGTAATCACTTAAATAACTTTCTCACCCAGAGGTTTTAGTTTAAATATGTCTATACTCCCAAAACCTTTAGCAATGTGTCTTTCTATGTTATGCCATAAAGACAGGGAAGTCTGGTGTGCTGCAGTTCATGGGGTCATAAAGAGTCAGACACAACTTAGCAACTGAACAACAACAAATAATCAGCTACTGTTAGTCTATGCTATTGGGGCAGAAATAACATGGATAAAGGAAATCCACAGAGAACCTCAAAATCATCTGATTTTAGCCAATAGATTCAACTTCTCACCCATCAAGCCTCAAATTGAAGCTCTTTTCCTGGATTGATTTTTCTTTCCTTAGCCTCAGAATTGCTTAATAGAAATGCTAATGAGCAGTGCAATAACCAAAAGAAAGGTGGAAAGAGAAAAGGAAGAGAATTAACAGAAGAGAATAATCTATGAGGTAGAAGACTGGCTATAATCTAATGAGAATGACTTACCCAGATTCATAAACTAGTGACATATTCCTCCATATGTTTCCTTTGTGTTTATCAGACTATCTATTTAAAAAGTGCGCTCAAACATTTTAGACATTGCACACCAGAATTCTTGAGAGAAAAATGGATGTAAAAACATTCCCATTAAGTTGTTTTTGGTTTTTCTTGCCATGTGGGGATGGCTTGGTCTTCAGTGGGGGGGGGGGGGGGGGGGGGGTAGTAATATTTAGAGTTTATATTAAACCTAATTGCTTTTGTATTCAAGGGAAATCTAAGTAGGTTTTCAGTTAATTTTCTAATTGAATTATCTATAAAGATTTAATATACCTCAGAGCTTCTGTGAAATAATTGACAGAAGTCCCACAGTACATGAAATCAAGACTCTCTCTGTGAGTGTGGCCTTCACAGGTCCCTAGGCAGTTCCTTCTTCTTCTTTAGGTCTCTGTATAAATGTTGCCTCTTCAACATCCCAAACCATCCCAAACCAGCCTTCCTTATTATTCCTTAGGTTCACACCCTTTTAATTTCCTTTCTAGTCCTTTGTTGTTCAGTCATAAGTCCTGTCTCATTTTTTGCAACCCCATGAACTGCAGCATGCCAGGCTTATTGTATTATAATTGTTATGCTTGTTTTAACTAGTTTATTTCAAACTTTTTAGCTCCCACCCAACTAGGATGTAAGTTCCATGAGCACAGTAACCTTGTCCGTATTTTTCATCATAGTGACTTGTAGAAGGGTAATTTGTTGTTGTTACCATTGTTGTTTAGTCGCTAAGTCGTGTCCAACTCTTTGTGACCCCATGGACCTCACTATGCCAGGCTTCCTGTCCTTCACCGTCTCCCAGACTTTGCTCAAACTCATGTCCATTGAGTCGGTGATGCCATCCAGCCATCTTGTCCTCTGTTGTCCCCTTCTCCTCCTAGCTTCTATCTTTCCCAGCACCAGGGTCTTTTCCAATGAGTTGGCTCTTTGCATCAGGTGGCCAAAGTGTTGGACTTCAACTAAAGCATCAGTCCTTCCAATGAATATTCAGGACTGATTTCCTTTAGGATTGACTGGTTTGATCTCCTTACTGTCTGAGGGACTCTCAAGAGTCTTCTCCAACACCACAGTTCAAAAGCATCAATTCTTTGGCACTCAGCCTTCTTAATGGTCCAATTTCTTTATGGTAATATGCATCAGCATTTGTTAAATGTATGAATAAATAAGAATGTGAGTACTTTACATACATCCAGCAATCCATCTATTCATGTTTTCTTTGTTTCTTAGAATTTGACATAAAATCTCATCCTAATTATGATTTTTTGTACCCTCTCGAGAACCAAAGTAATCCAACCAGTTTAAAATTCTGGACAGAAGAATTCTACACACACACACTCACTCACACACACAAATATTTTAGAAGCCTCTGTTTTAAGTGTAATCATTAACATTACAGAGAACTTGAGAGGCATGTTCTTTTGTTCAGTTCAGTTCAGTCACTCAGTCATGTCTGACTCTCTGCAACCCCATGAATCGCAGCACGCCAGGCCTCCCTGTCCATCACCAACTCCCAGAGTCTGCTCAAACTCATGTCCATCGAGTTGGTGATGCCATCCAGACATCTCATCCTCTGTTGTCCCCTTCTCCTCCTGCCCCCAATCCCTCCCAGCATCAGGGTCTTTTCCAATGAGTCAACTCTTCGCATGAGGTGGCCAAAGTACTGGAGTTTCAGCTTTAGCATCAGTCCTTCCAATGAACACCCAGGACTGATTTCCTTTAGGATGGACTGGTTGGACCTCCTTGCAGTCCAAGGGACTCTCAAGAGTCTTCTCCAACACCATAGTTCAAGAGCATCAATTCTTTGGTGCTCAGCCTTCTTCACAGTCCAACTCTCACATCCATACATAACCACTGGAAAAACCATAGCCTTGACTAGACGGACCTTAGTTGGCAAAGGAATGTCTCTGCTTTTGAATATGTTATCTAGGTTGGTCATAACTTTCCTGCCGAGGAGTAAGCATCTTTTAATTTCATGGCTGCAATCACCATCTGCAGTGATTTTGGAGCCCAAGAAAATAAAGTCTGACACTGTTTCCACTGTTTCCCCATCTATTTCCAGTGAAGTAATGGGACCAGATGCCATGATCTTCGTTTTCTGAATGTTGAGCTTTAAGCCAACTTTTTCACTCTCCTCTTTCACTTTCATCAAGAGGCTTTTTAGTTCCTCTTCACTTTCTGCCATAAGGTTAGCAAACGAAAAGAAAAATTCTCTACTTAAGTTTCTACAAAGTTTCCATTAAGTGTCTAGCAAGTTTCTACTAGGAGTGCAATAAGAAGAAATCAGGTTCATCTTAAAATGTGACAGCCCAGAGAATCCTTGATATTCAGTGTTCTATAGCACAGTGTTCAAGATAGCATAAGGTAGCACCAGAAACCACATTTACAAACTCTATAATGGCAATCATTTCACAATATATATCACACTGTACATCTTAAACTTACATGTTATATCTCAGTAAAAATTGCTTTAAAAAGAAACCACACCTAAACAGTCTCCCAGTTTTTATTCACTCATTCATTTATGGAACCAATGCTTATTTTGGGTTCCACTTATTTTCCAGAGACCGACCACCTTTGTGGTTGTGGTGAAGACAATATATACACAGAGATTAAAAACACCTCATAGAGTGGATATATGTGTATGTACAACTGATTCACTTTGCTTTACACCTGAAATTAACATGACATTTTAAATCAATTATAATTTTAAAAAAATTTTTAACTCTCTTTATATATGAAAACTCACTTAATATATGAATAACTCTTTGCAATATAGGAAACGCTTTTGAATCTACTGTTTCTTTAAAATCCCAAGCCCAATTTTCAGCTTTTTGAAAATATCAAAGCATCTCTTCTAGGCACAAGATCCCAGGTAACTAAAGCAAAGAGATCCTGAGGCTCAAAAACTAGAAAAATAACTAAGACCTACCCAAATTTAAATATAAGAAAATTACATTTGTAGAATATGAGACAATTTAAAAATCTAAAAGATTCTGCACTTAGATTTCTCCACAATATATTGAAATTCTTATGTCTCTCCAAAGAAATGAAATACAAGGCATTTGACATGGCATTTATTCAAATCAAATGGCAACAGATTTTAAAAGCAGGCCTATAGTTGGACCATAAAGAAGGCTGAGTGCCAAAGAATTGATGCTTTTGAACTGTGGTATTGGAGAAGACTCTTGAGAGTCCCTGGGATAGCAAGGAGATCAAACCAGTCACTTGCTCCTTGGAAGAATAGCTATGTCAAACCTAGACAGTGTTTTAAAAAGAAGAGTTATCACTTTGTTGACAAAGATCCATATGGTCAAAGCTATGGTTTTTCCAGTGGTCATATATGGATGTGAGAGTTGGACTAAAAAGAAAGCTGAGTGCAGAATTGATGCTTTTGAACTGTGGTGTTGAAGAAGACTCTTGAGAGTCCCTCAGACAGCAAGAAGATCCAGCCAGTCCATCCTAAAGGAAATCAGTCCTGAATATTCACTGGAAGGACTGATGCTGAAGCTGAAACTCCAATAATTCTGCCACCTGATGTGAAGAGCCAACTCTCTGAAAAAGACCCTGATGCTGGGAAAAACTGAAGACGGGAAAAGGGGATGGGTGACAGAGGATGAGATGATTGTATGGAATCACCGTCTCAATGGACATGAGTTTGAGTAAGCTCTGGTAGTTGCTGATGGACAGGGAAGTCTGGTGTGCTGCAGTCCATGGGGTCGCAAAGAGTTGGACAGGACTGAGTGACTGAACAACAACTAAAATAAAACCAAAAGGAGTGAAATAAATCAGACAGAGAAAGACAAATACTGTATGATATCACTTATATGTAGAATCTAAAAAAGCTGAACTTGTGGAAAGACTAGTATTAATATGTTTGTTTACCAGAGGCTGGGGAGTGGGGAAAATGATGAAGGTGGTCAAAGGATATGGGGTTGGGAAGATCGTTTGGAGGAGAACATGGTAACCCACTCCAGTATTCTTCCCTGGAGAATCCCTGGCAGGCTACAGTCCATTGGGTTGCAAACAGCTGGACACTAACTCTTTGGGGTCACAAAGAATTAGACACTAAGTTGCTGAAGCAACTTAGCATGCACACATGCAATGTGGAAAAAGTCACCAAATATGAGCAAGGCACTATATGCTAGATACTTCCCTGGTGGCTCAGATGGTAAAAGCGTCTGTCTGCAATGCTGGAGACCCAGGTTTGATCCCTGGGTTGGGAAGATCCCCTGGAGATGGAAATGGCAACCCACTCCAGTACTCTTGCCTGGAAAATCCTATGGATGGAGGAGCCTGGTAGGCTACAGTCCATGGGGTCACAAAGAATCGGACATGACTGAGCAACTTTATTTTACTTTACTATACCTACTACTGGGTTATCCAGTTTAGTGCTCATACTAACAGAAGGGAAACAACTCAGCAAGATTAATTAGTTTGCTTCATGTCTGCTTCATATCTTACAGCTCATAGGGAGCAGAGTAAGTATTTTAATCCAAGCAGAACTGCTGTTTTGCATGACTCCATGAAGGAACACTCATATTGGTGTCTATGTGAATGGCATCCTTGATATGTGCTGGCCATGAAACTGGGTCTTTTTGACTTCAAATCCAGTACTCTTTTCACTGCAAAGCCTTAGAATCAAATAAGGCCTTATAAAATAGTCAAACATAGTGACAAATGACTCCACAAGGCTCTGCCATAGATTGGCATTTCAATACTATTAGGTCTTGAATACTTAATTCTCAGATTGCTCTCTTAATTCAGGAATATAATTCTAGCTTGCTCCTCTGTATTCTGTATCTGTTTACAAATTCTATCAGGCCACCACAACTTTATAAAGTTCATGAAGGATATAGGGAAGTAATTCTGACAGATATTCTACAGTACTGAAAAATCTTCATTCTTAGTAGAATAGTCAAAGTATAGCTTTTAAATGTAATAGTATGATAGCCAGTAATCAATGTTAGTAAGCATGTTCATAATCTTATCATTCATTCATCCATTTATTTCATTTATTCAGTTTTCATTCTGTGCCATATATTCTTTGAAAATATTCTATCTTTAAATTTAGCCAGAAGATTCTATAATTATTTAACCACAATATACTTAAGGTGACTTCTACCATCTCATTATATTCTTTTCAGTGGTTCATCTTTCTTTGCTCTATTGATTACTTTTGCTAGAATCTTTCTAACCAATTGCTAATACCTGCTGGAGACAGTAAACACTACAAACTGAGGATCAGCTACTGCTCTGCATAATCAAAAGATAAGTGGGACAAGAAGACACAGTGGAGACTGTCATGAGATGTGCCCATCATCAAGGGAGAAGATGAGTGTGCAGGTCTCTGGGTAGAGATCAGTCCTGAGGACTTGTTTCCTAGCATATGGCTAGGAACTCACTGGCTAGGAAATCCTAGTCAGGATTATATAAAGCCCCACCTCTCAAACTCTCCCTTGGAGTATTTCTCAAGAAATCTTGACCCTCTCGCCATTCTTCCAAAAGGAAATACATAAGTAAATTATAGCCTCTGCCTAGTGAAAGAGAAGACTATAAAATAAGATATAAAATATTTTTGAGGGAATTTCCTGGTGGTCCAGCAGTTAGGATTTTGTGCTTTCACTGCTGAAGTCATAGGTTCAGTCGCTGCTCAGAGAACTAAGATCTTGCAAGCTTTGGGGACAATAAATAATAAATAAAAGGAATAGATTTTTAAAATAATAATAATAAAATGTGTTTAAAACTAAGAGTAGATGGCTTTAGTTCTCTGAAAAACATGACATAAACAAGATAAAAATAATGTATAGTTCCAATGTACTCATGTGCTAGGCACTATTCAAAGTGACTGTCATATATTTAATTTCATTAAATCTTCACAATGACCCTATCAGGTGAATTCATCTTTACCTCTGCTTTATAAGGGAGGAAAGAGAAAAAGGCTGGGGGGACAAACCAAATCCATACAAAGAATTAACAAGTAATGAGCAATTACTATGTGCAAGGCCCTACCTATAACGGTATTAAAATGCTTTTCATCTTCACATTTCCATCATCCTTTTACAGAAGAGGAAACTGAGACACAATTAATAAACAGTGGAGCTGAGATTTAAACCGACAATGTAGGTCTAGGGCCTGCACTCTTAAGGACTGCTGTCTACTGCCAGATACTGTCCAAAGGCTAACAGAGGAAAGCATGTTGGGTTATCATTTCCATAATTCAAATAATAATATTATACCTATGAAAGAACAATACTCTAAGGATATGTTTCACGGCAGCAAATCTTAATAATCCTGGCCAGAGGTGTCTGGACACAACTACTAAATTACTGGGGCTTCCCGGGTAGCACCAGTGGTGAAGAACTCTCCCGCCAGTGCAGGTAGATGTAAGAGATGCAGGTTCAACCCCTGGGGCAAGAGATCCCCTGGAGGAGGGCACAGCAACCCATGCCAGTATTCTTGCCTGGAGAATCCCATGGGCAGAGGAGCCTAGCAGGCTGCAGTCCATAGGGTCGCACAGAGTCAGACACAACTGTAGCAACTTAGCATACAGCACACACTTAATAAGTGCATATCCAAGTAAGTGTTCAGTTATATCTTCCTCCAAGAAACCTGTTCTTACCTAGCTCTGCCACTGACTCCCTACCCCACATAGGTAATCAACTCATCCACTGCACTACGTAATTCTCTTAGTTTCACTTCTATTGTTACACTCTTTGACTATAGTTTCTCTATTGCATATTTGCCTCCCCCACTTGACTCTGGCATTTCTAGGTCAGAGACTTTTTCTAACTCGTTTCTTTAGTTCTAGCATCAAGCACAGTGTCTGGCACAGGGTTGGCCTTAAATTGCTATTTATTTAATGAATAAATGAAAGAATGATCCACCTTCTGAAGAAACAATAGTTACTAACATAAATGGTCCTAATTTATCATTCATAATTTTAGCAATAGAATCATGAACGTGGTAAGAATACAAAGTTAATGTGGTCAGGAGGCTCTAGCACTGAGATAAATAAATTACAGCTGCCTGCAGATACCTGCATGAATCTAGCTGAGATCAGCCGAGCCCAGCCCAAACCAATGGAACACAGCTGATCAAAGAGAAATAATAAAGGACTGTTGCATCAGGTATTTAATGTCGGGCTACTTTTTTATCCAGCAATAGCTGTCTTATACAGACAGCTTTGAAAAAGGTTGTTTTGTTGTATTTTTTGGTATATTGAATGAGAAAAAGAAATGAACCCAAATGGTAATATAAATTAAGCAAAACATTCCCTCAGGACAACAGACAAAATATGTAAGAAATGATACATTCAGAACATTTACTGTGTTCAAAAGCCAGCTCAGAACTCCATAATCTCAGAAGCACTTGTGCTTCTATTCATTCATTCATCAAACATTTTAGTGCATATTATGTATGCAAAACAGTCTTATACTCTAGAAATGCAGACAGTAATAAGAGATCCTTGGCTTAAAAGTGTTTCACACAAGTGCATTACACTATGAAGGACAGAGACCTAACAGGAGGAAGTGCAATAAAGTGTTACAGGTGCCAGGATAAACACTCAGTAGAGGTCCAAAGGAGGGATGGCTGGACTGCCCACTTGGGTTAGGAGGCAGGAAGGGGCAGAGCTTTATAAGGAGTTAGCCCCTTTGAGTTAAGCCTTCCTAGGTAAGTATTCTCCAGTTGGATGGAGACCATTTCGGGCAGAGGAAGTGAACAAAGTCAGAGAAGGGCACCCAGAGAGCCGCAGTTTGAATGACTGGAACATTCAGCACCAGGCGAAGCTAAGGGAGAAGTAGGAAACAAGCTGAGGTGCAGTCACCTTTCCTAGATTAATCCACCTTGGATAATGCCACAGGAGCAAAATTCTGCACGAGCTTCCCCTGCAAACTGAGCAAAAGGCAAATCCTGACTGTGCAAGAAGGCCTTGGCAGCCTCATCATTGCTGGTATTCTATTCTAGGCACTAAGGTTACTCGCTATCTCTTCCACGCCTTTGTGTAACCTGCTTCCCTCGCATTTTATTCTCTTCCCCACCTTCTCTGTATGCTTAATCCAGAGGTCTCAACCTTATGGCACATGATCTCTTTGCAACTCATGATCATGTTTTGTTTGATCCACAGAGGGCTTACTGTTTTAATTATTGCCATCATTTAATATTCTGGATATTTATGATTTCTGGCTTCTCCAGGGGGAAAAAGAGAACTATCTAGCTATCATTTCTGAAAACAATAGTTAGTTAGAATCTGTATCACTCCCTTTGCCTCTTGAACCCTAAGGCTAAGTATCAGTTGCCACTGATCAGGAAAATTTGCACCGTTGTCATTTTTACAGAAAGGTGACAAGTATCGTGAATGGTGGGCTTCTCAGGTACACTAGTGGTAAAGAATCCACCTGCCAATGCAGAAACACAAGAGATGCGGGTTTGATCTCTGGGTCAGGAAGATCCCCTGAAGTAGGAAGTGAGTGAGACCCACTCCAGTGTTCTTGCCTAGAAAATCCCATGGACAGAGGAGCCTGACAGACTATAGCCCATGGGACTGCAAAGAATTGGACACAACTAAGCAACTGAGCATGCAGTGAACGACATGGGCACCAGACCCACACTGTCTACATTAGAGTCTTGATAATGCTACTCAAAGGTGACATCACCTTAGACTAGCTGTTCAATCTTTGTGCCTCAAGTTCCCCAACAGTAAAATGGAGATAAAATGGTGAGTATAAGAATGAAAGTGAAATGAATTTTTAAAAAGATGTTTTAACTTACATTATGTTCCTGAGTGTTGTAGGAGTTTGACTGTGCAATCTCTGTCCTAACCAAGTCTTACTGTCCTTTTAACAGTAACTCAAAGGCCATGTCTTTTGACCATTATATAAGTGCTCCTGAGTGTGTCTTATGTTTATTTGGTTATATGCTTGCCTCTCTCATCAGACAGAAAGTTTCATGAGAGCATGGACCGTGTCTTATTCATTTTAATTTTACTCTCCTGCTCCGAGCACAGTGCCAGCTATACAAAAACTGCTCAATAAATGTCACTGAATCAATGCTAATCTTTCCTCCTCTAAATATCTTAAAGCACTAATGTACAGTTTGATTTGTATTAACTAATTTGTTCTTTGTTGTCTAATGCTTTGTAAAAGTTCTTCCATCATTTTCTGTGTGAGAATCTTGGTCCTCAGCTACTTTGTGAGTAGATGGCAGGGCCATAGTTTTGTTTCCTTTGAATTAAGTTTTAACACACAATATTGTTGCCTGTTTCCCAGTTTGATACTCACACACTACAGAGTTCCAAGGAATAGCAAATAGAGATAAGAAAGCCTTCCTCAGTGATCAATGCAAAGTAATAGATGAAAACAATAGAATGGGAAAGACAAGCGATTTCTTCAAGAAAACTGGAGATACCAAGGGAACTTTACATGCAAAGTTGGGCACAAAAGATGGGACAGAAATAGTATGGACCTAATAGAAGCAGAAGATATTAAGAAGAGGTGGCAAGAATACACAGAAGAACTATACAAAAAAGATCTTTACGACTCAGATAATCATGATGGTGTAATCACTCACCTAGAGCCAGACATCCTGGAATGTGAAGTCAAGTAGGCCTTATAAATCACCACTACAAACAAAGCTAGTGGAGGTGATGGAATTCCAGTTGAGCTATTTCAAATCCTAAAAGATGATACTGTTAAAGTGCTGAACTCAATATGCCAGCAAATTTGGAAGACTGAGCAGTGGCCACAGGACTGGAAAAGTCAGTTTTCATTCCAGTCCCAAAGAAAAGTGAAAGTGAAAGTGAAAATGAAGTCGTGTCCGACTCTTGTGGACTGTAGCCCACCAGGCTCCTCAGTCTATGGAATTTTCCAGGCAAGAGTACTGGAGTGGGTCGCCATTTCCTTTTCCAGGGGATCTTCCCAACCCAGGGATTGAACCTGGGTCCTCCACACTACAAGCAGATGCTTTACCATCTGAGCCACCAGGAAAGAAAGGCAATGCCAAAGAATGTTCAAACTATCTCACAGTTGCACTCATTTTACACATGAGCAAAGTAATGCTCTAAACCCTCCAAGCAAGGCTTCAACAGTACATGAATCATGAAATTCCAGATCCTCAAGCTGGATTTAGAAAATACAGAGGAACAAGAGGTCAAATTGCTAACATCTGTTGGATCATCAAAAAAGCAAGGGAGCTCCAGAAAAAACATCCATTTCTGCTTTACTGACTATGCCAAAGCCTTTGACTGTGTGGATCACAACAAACTATGGAAAATTCTGAAAGAGATGGGAATACCAGATCACCTGACCTGTCTCCTGAGAAATCTGTATGCAGGTCAAGAAGCAACAGTAAGAAATGGATATGGAACAACAGACTGGTTCCACATTGGGAAAGGAGTACGTCAAGGCTGTATATTGTCACCCTGCTTATTTAACTCATATGCAGAGTACATCATGAGAGATGCTGGGCTGGAGGAAGCACAAGCTGGAATCAAGATTGCTGGGAGAAATATCAGTAACCTCAAATATGCAGATGACACCACCCTTATGGCAGAAAGTGAAGAAGAACTAAAGAGCCTCTTTTTTTATTTATTATTTTAAAGAGCCTCTTGAAGAAAGTGAAAGAGGAGAGTGAAAAAAGTTGGCTTAAAACTCCACATTCAGAAAACTAAGATCATGGCATCCAGTCCCATCACTTCATGGGAAATAGATGGGGAAACAGTGACAGACTTTATTTTCTTGGGCTCCAAAATCACTGCAGATGGTGACTGCAGCCATGAAATTAAAAGACGCTTGCTCATTGGAAGAAAAGCTATGACCAATCTGGACAGCATATTAAAAAGCAGAGACATCATTTTGCCAACAAAGGTCCATCTAGTAAAAGTTTTGGTTTTTCCAGTGGTCACATATGGATGTGGAGTTGGACTATAAAGAAAGCTGAGTGCTGAAGAATTGATGCTTTTGAACTGTGGTGTTGGAGAAGACTCTTGAGAGTCCCTTGGACTGCAAGGAGATCCAGCCAGTCTATCCTAAAGGAAATCAGTCCTGAATGTTCATTGGAAGGACTGATGTTGAAGCTGAAACTCCAATACTTTGGCTACCTGATGTAAAAAACTGACTCACTGGAAAAGACCCTGATGGTGGGAAAGATTGAAGGCAGGAAGAGAAGGGGACGACAGAGGATGAGATGGATGGATAGCATCACTGACTTGATGGACATGAGTTTGAGCAAGCTCTGGGAGCTGGTGAAGGACAGGGAAGCCTGGCGTAATACAGTCCATGGGGTCACAAAGAGTCAGACACGACTGAGTGACTGAACTGAACACACAGAAGAATTTTAAATGTTTGAATAGTGCCAGAGTGATCCAGGAACTGGTCATATTCTCGTGTGATGTCAGTGGCATTCAGCATTAGATGGAGGATAGGAATGAATGGGGTTCATCAGCTGTTGCTTTTTCTTTCATTCTTTTTCCTCTATGATCTCTAGCTCATCTTCCAGGAATAGCAAGAAGAACTTGAGAAAGATTCTCTGGGATTATCTAGTCTCTATAAGTAGGGCCTAGAAGAACACTGTTCAAATGGAGAAAAGAAGGGGAAGGAATTAACATTCACTGAGCAACAGTTACATTATACATCACACATAAGATACCTAATTTCCTAAAACAACTTTATGAAGTAAAGTAAGTACCTGAACTTCTTATAAGAAAACTGAGGCTTCCAGGAGTTATGTTATTGGTCAAAGTCACTCAGCCTGTAAGGGTTAGAACCAAATGTTGGACCCAGGCTTGTCAGTCTCCAGCGTCATGTTGTATCCACATCAACCTAGATGGCAGATTGAGAAAGGACATGCTAACAGAATACAGGTAGTGAACAACTACCCAACAGAGATGAACTGAATACAAGTCTCAGAACAGAAGATAAACATGAAGCACTATTTGTAATGCTGTAACTAAAAATCAACAAAGCACTGAGACATTGAATAAAGATCCTCACATTAGACCGTCATTGAGCTATTTTTCAAGATTTTATTCAGCACAAATGAACAATGCTCTCATAGACTGTAAAATATGGAAAGATTTGGGGAGTTCAGAGTACCAGTCCCATAAAAAAAGCACACCAAGTGAGTAAACAACCAAGTGGAGATTTTCTCCCTTTGTAACACTAGAGGAGCAGGCAGAAAGGTTGCCTTTGGTGACAAACTCGGCCTTTTCTGAATAAAGACCCTGATGCTGGGAGAGATTGAGGGAAAGAGGAGAAGGGGGTGACAGTGGATGAGATGGTTGGATGGCATCAATGACTTAATGGACATGAGTTTGGGCAAATTCCGAGAGATGGTGAAGGACAGGAAAGCCTGGCATGCTGCAGTCCACTTGTTGCCAAGAGTCGAACACAACTTAGTAGCTGATCAATAATGACAACTCGTATTACACAGCTGATGATTTTGAATCACTGCTTTCTAGTTTTTCTGTTTCTTCTCTTAAAAGAAAGGAAATATTTAGGTGGTAATGATTACTCTCATTCCTCATCTTGGATTACTATTGGACAGCTATTTCACTTTCAGAGTTAATCCATCATCAGTGGCCTGCAAGTTTGGATATTCTGCCTGAATATCTGGCATCCTCTGGTCTACCTTAAGAAAGCTCTTCAACTGTACAGTACAGGGAACTCAATACTCTTTAAAGGCCTATATGGGAAAAGAATTTTAAGAAGAGTGGATAGATGGATACATATAACTAATTCATTTCGCTGTGCACCTGAAACTAGTAGAATGTTGTTAATCAACTTGTAAATCAACTAGATTCCAATTAAAAATTAAAAATAAAAAGAAGCTGTCGCTCAGTCAGTAAAGAATCTGCCTGCAATTCAGGAGACCAGGGTTCGATTCCTGGGTCCAAAAGATCCCCTGGAAAAGGAAATGGTAACCCATTCCAGTATTGTTGCCTGGAAAATCTCATAGACAGAGCAGCCTGGAATCCATGGGGTCGCAAGAATCAGAAACAACTGAGCAACTAAACCACCACCATATTTACATTAGTGTCAAGAGTCAATTTAGGGGGAAAAAAAAGAAAAAGTGATAGTTGATAAATATGCATTTTGAATCAGCTTTACCTGTTAAAAGCCATATAATTTTTTAAAAATACAAAATAATCTTTTGAAAGAGAAAAAAAATTCTTCAACTCTACTAACTTCTACTAATACTAACAGCTAACTTTTATTGCTTCCCACTAGGTACCAACACTATACTAGGTGTGCCACAACAGTTATCTCATTTCATCCTCATGACAATACTAAAGATTAGAATTACTATTATTGCTCATGTTGTGAGGAAATTGAGGCACAGAGATATTCAGAAACTTATCAAAGTTCACATAGTTGGGAAGTAAAATGATGATGCCAGGATGTTACTATTTCTGGACATGATGGTTGAGTCCATCTCAAATGTGAACTGAAATCATTGCTTCAAGACCAGTCTTTACCTGCAAATGGCTGTGGAGCTCCTAAATAAGGAATGATAATCCTTGAACATGGAGAAATTACTTTTACTATGGTCATAAATCAAAGAATGAGAAGCCAGTTATGAAGTTTAAGTAATTGGATTTTTACCTTTAAAGGATCATCCTGAGTCATTCCAGTATGAAATAATTAGCTACTGTGAAATGTGACCTTACACTCAGGGTCAGGGAAGCTGACATTTTTGCTATTGAGAACTTAGAATTTTGTGATTCTATATTTAAGCTCTTATAAACTTTCTGAACTTGATCAGACACTCTGATCTATTCTCCTCAAACAGAATGTTTAGGTTGTTTAGGTTTCTAAGTCCATTCTGTTTAAGGACTGGAAAAACTCAATAAGAAGGCAACCAGAGGCACAGACTTGACTATTGCAGAGGAAGGTATGTGTGGGTACTGATTTCAAATGGGAAGATATCTGAGAAAATTGCTACAGAAAGCAAAGTGATCACTCAGTGATGTCAGATGACAAGGGTGATCATAATCTAATGGGACAGTATTCCAAATCAGGTTTTAAGATCAGGAGAAACTTGTACAAAGGAAATGCTTAAACAGAAACACCTGAGTGACAAGATAATGAAATGCAATTTCTTTGATCTTATTTTTTGATGTCAAAGATTACCCAAGATAACTGAGTCTTAATTACCGAACATATGCTCAATGCAAATTAAGAGATCCTGTAAGACAGATTTCATGTTTATAGCAAATTGCTTCAAAGGCTAGAACTTCAAATGACCAGGATGTGCTTTCATTTCTGTAGAAATTGAATGTGTGGACTCTGGAACCTTAGGGAAACTGACTATCTAAAATAATTTTGACTTCTGCCTATAATATAAGCACTTTGGACAACCAATTTGAGGGTGAGTTCATATTTATAGAACATAAATAGAAATTTTACTTCTAGAAGTTCATATGCCTTTTGATTTGTGAACATCAAATAAGTAAACCAAAACCATACTGGTTGTTGGGGACAACCCAGAGCCACATCTACTCTCTGCCCTCCAAACACTCCATGAAATGACATCGGTCTCAGCTCTGACAACTGTATTGATCATGGCCACCCAAATGTCTGCCAACTTCTCCTTTGTTATAATATTAAGAAAGAGAGGGGGAAAAATAAAATACTTCAAAAAATGTTTAGAAATACTAAAAAATAAACTGAGGAATACCCAAAATGGAAGAATCATTTAACATTCCTGTTACATTGGAAAGTGGATTCATTTCCTGAAAATGCATTCTCGGGGACAAGTTGGTGCAAAATAATTCTAGAAATAATTAGAGCACTAAAATCTTCCTCTAGACTTACCTACATCAAGCTGTAAGGGAGCAATATTTGCCACCCTCAAATATCTCTCCAGCATGCAGATTATTTCAAACTGAAATCAATCAAGGTCCAAAAGACTCAAGAAGAATCCTTAACCTTTGCCCTAACTGCCTAAAGATTGTAGATAGAGCTATCACCATAGATAACTGGGGTATGAACTAGGTGCCATAGGCAGGGAAGAACTTAGCAAGCTCTGTTTGCTAAAATTCCTCTCTGGGTCCCACTGTCTCTGCACAGCCCAGCAAACATTTTTTTACCAAGCATTTGCTCTTCCCTCTCCATGTCAATTTGTCAATTGCCTTTCTCTCCTTTCAAATTTCAAACCACTAACAACATCCTCTTTTTGTCTTTAGCTGAAGATGGCATTTAAGGTGAGGGCTTTGGCCATTTGAGCACGTTACTCAATTTTCCCAGATCTATCCCATGTATAGATCTCACCAAATTTTTGTTTGATTTTCTTTTGTTAATATGTCTCATCTTAATTTATTCTTTGACCAGCAGAAGAACTTAGAAGGATAAAGGAAAATTTCTTCCTCCCCAACAAAGTACAAGGACAAAACTAGATATAAAGAGTATTTGTATTCTGAGGCCTTCTCTTAGTTTTCACTTACTTTCTTCTCATTTGAGTTTCTGCAGTTCCAGATAATACCAATGGACTATTAAAATAGCACTTATTTTCTGTAATGAAAATACATAATGAAAGATTTCAAAATTATAATCCAGTAAGTGGTTGGATAGAGTACAAAGTAAAGCTTTCAACATAGAAAAGAAACTAGAATAGATTTTGCCTATTTGTTGGCAGTGTCTCTTTGGAATCCTATGTGGAGAATGATCTCAGGAGATACCCCGGGCTTACCTTGGAAGAGTGCCCTGGTTGACCAGTAGTATCTATTGTGACTCTGGTAGGAATAGGTAGTAGTATGTCAGGTGTTTTCTATTGCTGATTTGGACCCCCAAAAGCTTATAATATTAAGGATGAATAAATCTATAAGATATATGTATGAGTCAAAATAAATAGGCAGGGCTAAGGTAACACAGTGTTAAAGCATTTGTGGCTCAGTCCTGTATGACTTTTTGTGACCTCATGGACTGTATCCCTCCAGACTCTTCTGTCCATGGGATTCTCTAGGCAAGAATACTAGAGTGGGTTAACATTCCCTTCTCCAGGGGATCTTCCCAACCCAGGGATCGAATCTGGCTCTCCTGCACTGCAGGCAGATTCTTTATCATCTGAGCCACCAGGGAGGTAACAAATGTAACCCAAAATCTCAGTGACTAACACAATAAGAGTGCTTGCCAGTCAGTCAAAGCCTGAAGCGTGTTGAGTAGCCCTCCTCTATCTTGTAGCTCAACCATATGTACGATGGCCTCCAAGGTCATTGTGGCCAAGGAGGAGTAAGTGGGAGGACAGTAGGAAGTGTCTTAAAAGGCTATCCCTGACACCGGCCTGCATCACTGACACCCACCTCCCATAGGCCAGAATTCAATCACACGGGCCCAGTCTAACACATGGATATTGGCAAACTTGAATAGTTTCTGCCATAGTACATGAAAGAAACTAGTGAACCTGTAGGCTTTTTCTAGGACATGGATGTTATGGTTATTCAATCCATTTGACTTCATGTTGGCCTGTGTGGCCCTACATAGGGAAACAGTGGCTGACTTTATTTTGGGGGGCTCCAAAATCACTGCAGATGATGATTGCAGCCATGAAATTAAAAGATGCTTACTCCTTGGAAGGAAAGTTATGACCAACCTACACAGCATATTAAAAAGTAGATACATTACTTTGCCAACAAAAGTCCATCTAGTCAAGGCTATGGTTTTTCCAGTGGTCATGTGTGGATGTGAGAGTTGGACTGTAAAGAAAGCTGAGAACCAATGAATTGATGCTTTTGAGCTATGGTGTTGGAGAAGACTCTTGAGAGTCCCTTGGACTGCAAGGAGATCCAACCAGTCCATCCTAAAGGAGATCAGTCCTGGGTGTTCATTGGAAGGACTGACGTTGAAGCTGAAACTCCAATATTTTGGCCATCTGATGTGAAGAGCTGACTCATGTGAAAAGACCCTGATGCTGGGAAAGATTGAGGGCAGACAGAGAAGGGGGTGACAAAGGATGAGATGGTTGTATGGCATCACTGACTCAATGGACATGAGTTTGAGTAAACTTCGGGAGTTGGTGATGGACAGGGAGGCCTGGCATGCTGCAGTCCATGGGGTCGCAAAGAGTCAGACATGACTGAGCAACTAAACTGACCTGAACTGGCCTGTGTGGCAGGCAAAGAGCATTTCCTCTTACCTTAGCCTGATGGTAAAAATGAACTTAAATCAATAGGGCAAAAGGAGAGCTGCAAACTGATCATGAGCCAACAGCAAGCACATATTGTCTAACCCTAGACCCTTACTTCCCTGTCCTAATAGCTAATAGAGGGTTAAAGTCTAGGTTCCAGCAGAAAAAGGAATCCAACACAGGTGGCTCAAGAGGTTTCAATGAAGAAACTGTTTATAAAGGTTTAGACAGAGTCAAAGAAATCACCAAAGTATGGTGAAGCACCCAGAAACCAGCAATTGCAGGAAGCTGTTACTACCCAGAATTCGTTCCAAAGGGCAAGAAGAAATAATGCCCCCAGAGGCTGGTGAGTGCTGGAACCATGGAGTAGTATCCTGCCAGGAGATACAGTCCTTGAGGGATATGGTCACTGCCAGAGAACATGCCCAGTGCATAGATGGAGCAGGGAAGAAATACCCTGATCTCTCTCTCTTCCAGCCTTTCCAGTATCCTGCCAGTACCTCCCACTGGCCAAAGAGAACAGAAGCTTGCTGATGAGGAAGCCAGGGAAATAAGTCCATGATGATCAGCTTTTCCAGTTCAAGATGGGAGAGTAGAAGGTTGTGCATTCATCTCCTCGAGCAAGAGCACCAAAATCACAACTGGCTGTTGAACAACCATAGACAGGAGGACTCTGGAACCCACCAAGAAAAGATACCCTACATCCAAAGACAAAGAAGAAGCTGCAGCAAGACTGTAGGAGGGGAGCAATCACGACAGAATCAAATCCCATACCCACTGGGTGGGTGACCCACAAACTGGAGAAATATATTACCACAGTTCTCCCACTGTTGTAAAGGTTCAGAACATCACATCAGGCTTCAAAGCCTGGAGACTTGACAAAGGGACTGGGAATCCCTAGGGAATCTGACCTTGAAGTCCAGCAGGATATGATTACAAGACTTTCACAGGACTAGGGGAAACAAAGACTCCAGTCTTGGAAGGTACAAACAATCTCTTGCCTGCACCAACACTCTGAGGAAAGGATCAGTGACTCCACAGGAGGGTGAACCAAAACTACCTGCTAGTGTTGGAGGGTCTCCTGTGGAGGTGTGAGTCAGCAGGAGCTCAACACAGGGACGAGCCTGCTGTCAGCAGCTTATGGGAAGGTTTGCTTTGGCATAAACCCTTATGGAGGTGGCCACTAACCTGACAATGGAGCCTATAGACCTGAAGGCTGGGTCACCTCAGGCCATAAAGCTATCAGGGTGGGAGCACAACCCCACCCATCATCAGATAATTGGATTAAAGCTTTACTAAGCAAGGCCCTGCTCACCAGAACAAGACCCAGTTTTTCCCACCACCATTTCCTCCCATCAGGAAGCTTACACAAGCCTCTTAGCCTCCTCCATCAGAGGGCAGACAGAAGAAGCAAGAAGCACAGTCCCACAGTGACTAAAACAAAAACCACACTACAGAAAGTTAATCAGCATGAAAAACCTATGTCCCAGAGGAAGGGACAGTATAAAATCCCAGAAAAACAACTAAATGAAATGGAGATAGGAAACCTTCCAGAAAAAGAATTCTGAATAATGATAGTGAAGATGATTCAGGATCTCAGAAAAAGAATGGAGGCAAAAATTGAAATAATATAAAAATATTTACCAAAGACCCAGAAGAACTAAAGAACAAGCAAACAGAGAAGAATAATACACTAGAAGGAATCTATAGCAGAATAAATGAGGCAGAAGAATGGATAAATTATCTGGAGGACAGAATGGTGGAAATTACTGCTGCAGAACAGAATGTAGAAAAAAGAAGAGAACAGTCTAAGAGACGTCTGGGATAACATTCAATGCACCAACATTCACATTATAGGGGACCCAGAAGGAGAAGAGAGTGAGAAAGGACCTGAGAAAATATTTGAAGAGATAATAGCTGAAAACTTTCTTAACATGGGAAAGGAAATAATCAAGCAACAGGAAGTCCCAGGCAGGATATAACCCAAGGAGGAACATAGTAATCAAACAAGACACATCAAAATCAAACTGACAAAAATTAAAGAGAGACAAAATATTAAAAGCAACAAAGGAAAAATGACAACTGATGTACAAAGGAACTCCCATTATGCTATCAGCTGATTTCTCAACAGAAACTCTACAAGTCAGAAGGGAATGGCATGATAAATATTTTTTTCTTTTCTTCTTTTTTATCTGTTTTATTTATTTACTTTACAATATTGTACTGGGTTTGCCATACACTGACATGAATCCACCATGGGTGTACATGTGTGCCCCATCCTGAACCCACCTCCCACCTCCCTCCCCATCCCATCCCTCAGGGTCATCCCAGTGCACCGGCCCCGAGCACCCTGTATCATGCATCGAACCTGGACTGGTGATTCATTTCACATGTGATAATTTACATGTTTCAATGTCATTTTCCCATATCATCCCACCCTTGCCCTCTCCCACAGAGTCCAAAAGACTATTCTATACATCTGTGTCTCTTTTGCTATCTCACATACAGGGTTATCGTTACCATCTTTCTAAATTCCATATATATGCGTTAGTATACTGTATTAGTGTTTTTCTTTCTGGCTTACTTCAGTCTGTATAATAGGCTCCAGTTTCATCCACCTCATTAGAACTGACTCAAATGCATTCTTTTTAATGGCTGAGTAATTTTCCATTCGACTGAACTGAACTGAACTGAACTGAATATTCCATTGTGTATATTTACCACAGCTTTCTTATCCATTCATCTGCTGATGGACATCTAGGTTGCTTCCATGTCCTGGCTAGTATAAACAGTGCTGTGATGAAGATTAGGGTACACGTGTCTCTTTCAATTCTGGTTTCCTCAGTGTGTATGCCCAGCAGTGGGATTGCTGGGTCATATGGCAGTTCTATTTCCAGTTTTTTAAGGAATCTCCACACTGTTCTCCATAGTGGCTATACTAGTTTACATTCCCACCAACAGTGTAAGAGGGTTCCCTTTTCTCCACACCCTCTCCAGCATTTATTGCTTGTAGACTTTTGGATAGCAGCCATTCTGACTGGCGAGAAATGGTACCTCATTGTGGTTTTAATTTGCATTTCTCTGATAATGAGTGATGTAGAGCTTCTTTTCATATGTTTGTTATCCATCTGTATGTCTTTTTTTTTTTTTTTTTTTTTGAGAAATGTCTGTTTAGTTCTTTGGCCCACTTTTTGATTGGGTCATTTATTTTTCTGGAATTGAGCTGCAGGAGTTGCTTGTATATTTTGAGATTAATTCTTTGTCCATTGCTTCAGTTGCTATTATTTTCTCCCATTCTGAAGGCTGTCTTTTCACCTTGCTTATAGTTTCCTTTGTTGTGCAGAAGCTTTAATTAGGTCTCATTTGCTACAGTAAGGTGTGACATTCCAGGCTTTGAAAATGGAGAAAGGGGCCAGGAGCCAAGGAATGCAAGTAAATGCAAGGAATGTAACTTCAGAAACTGGAAAAGGCAAGAAAATGGATTCTAGAATTTCTGGAGGGGATGTGCCCTAACACCTTGATGACAGCTCAGTAAAACTGACTTCAAGCTTCTGACCTCTAGATTGTAAGAGGGTAAGCAAATGTGGTTTTAACTGGGGCTTCCCTGGTGGCTCAGAGGTTAAAGCGTCTGCCTGGAATGCGGGAGACCTGGGTTCGATCCCTGGGTTGGGAAGATCCCCTGAAGGAGGAAATGGCAACCCACTCCAGTACTCTTTCCTGGAGAATCCCATGGAGGGAGGAGCCTGGTAGGCTACAGTCCATGGGGTCACAAAGAGTCGGACACGACTGAGCGACTTTACTTACTTGCTGTTTATTTTTGCTTTTATTTCCAATATTCTAGGAGATGGGTCATAGAGGATCCAGCTGTGGTTTATGTCAGAGATTGTTTTGCCTATGTTCTCCTCTAGGAGTTTTATAGTTTCTGGTCTTATGTTTAGGTCTTTAATCCATTTTGAGTTTATTTTTTGTGTATGGTGTTAGAAAGTGATCTAGTTTCATTCTTTTACAAGCGGTTGACCAATTTTCCCAGCACCACTTGTTAAAGAGATTGTCTTTTCTCCATTATATTTCTGTCTTTGTGCCACTGCCATACTGTCTTGATGACTGCGGCTTTGTAGAAGAGACTGAAGTCAGTCAGGTTGATTCCTCCAGTTCCATTCTTCTTTCTCAAGATTACTTTGGCAATTCGAGGTTTTTTGTATTTCCATCCAAATTGTGAAATTATTTGTTCTAGTTCTGTGAAAAATACCATTGGTAGCTTGATAGGGATTGCACTGAATCTATAGATTGCTTTGAGTAGTAAACTCATTTTCACTATATTGATTCTTCCAATCCACGAACATGGTATATTTCTCCATCTATTTGTGTCCTCTTTGATTTCTTTCACCAGTGTTTTATAGTTTTCTATATATAGGTCTTTTGTCTCTTTAGGTAGATGTATTCCTAGTATTTTATTCTTTTCGTTGCAATGGTGAATGGAATTGTTTCCTTAATTTCTCTTTCTGTTTTCTCATTGTTAGTGTATAGGAATGCAAGGGATTTCTGTGTGTTGATTTTGTATCCTGAAACTTTACTATATTCATTGATTAGCTCTGTAGAGGATCATGTCATCTGCAAACAGTGAGAGTTTTACTTCTTCTTTTCCAATTTGGATTCCTTTTATTTCTTTTTCTGCTCTGCTTGCTGTGGCCAAAACTTCCAAAACTATGTTGAAAAGTAGTGGTGAAAGTGGGCACCCTTGTCTTGTTCCTGACTTTAGGGGAAATGCTTTCAATTTTTCACCATTGAGGATAATGTTTGCTGTGGGTTAAATATAGCTTTTATTATGTTGAGGTATGTTCCTTCTATTCCTGCTTTCTGGAGAGTTTTTACCATAAATGGATGTTGAATTTTGTCAAAGGCTTTCTCTGCATCTATTGAGATAATCATATGGTTTTTATTCTTCAATTTGTTAATATGATGTATTACATTGATTGATTTGCAGATAGTGAAGAATCCTTGCATTCCTGGGATAAAGCCCACTTGGTCATTGATGTATGATCTTTTTAATAAGTTGTTGGATTCTGTTTGCTAGAATTTTGTTAAAGGTTTTTGCATCTATGTTCATCAGTGATATTGGCCTGTAGTTTTCTTTTTTGTGGCATCTTTGTCAGTTTTTGGTATTAGAGTGATGGTGGCCTCATAGAATGAGTTTGGAAGTTTGCCTTCCTCTGCAACTTTCTAGAAGAGTTTGAGTAGGATAGGTGTTAGCTCTTCTCTAAATTTTTTGGTAGAATTCAGCTGTGAAGCCGTCTGGTCCTGGACTTTTGTTTGTTGGAAGATTTCTGATTACAGTTTCAATATCTGTGCTTGTGATGGGTCTGTTAAGATTTTCTTTTTCTTCCTGGTTCCATTTTGGAAAGTTGTACTTTTCTAAGAATTTGTCCATTTCTTTCACGTTGTCCATTTTATTGGCATATAGTTGCTGATAGTAGTCTCTTATGAGCCTTTGTATGTCTGTGTTGTCTGTTGTGATCTCTCCATTTTCATTTCTAATATTGCTGATTTGCTTTTTCTCCCTTTGTTTCTTGATGAGTCTGACTAATGGTTTGTCCATTTTATTTGTCTTCTCAAAGAACCAGCTTTTGGCTTTGTTGATTTTTGCTATGGTCTCTTTTGTTTCTTTTGCATTTATTTCTGCCCTAATTTTTAAGATTTCTTTCCTTCTACTAACCCTGGGGTTATTAATTTCTTCCTTTTCTAGTTGCTATTGAGTTAGGTTATTTATTTGACTTTTTTCTTGTTTCTTGAGGTAAGCCTGTATTGCTATGAACCTTCCCCTTAGCACTGCTTTCACAGTATCCCATAGGTTTGGGGTTGTTGTGTTTTCATTTTCATTCGTCTCTATGCATATTTTGATTTCTTTTTTAATTTCTTCTGTGATTTGTTTGTTGTTCAGCCTCCATATGTTGGAATTTTTAATAGTTTTTCTCCTGTAATTGACATCTAATCTTACTGCATTGTGGTCAGAAAATATGCTTGGAATGATTTCAGTTTTGTTTAATTTACCAAGGCTAGATTTATGGCCCAGGATGTGATCTATCCTGGAGAAGGTTCCATGTGCGCTTGAGAAAAAAAAGGTGAAATTCATTGTTTTGGGGTGAAATGTCCTATAGATATCAATTAGGTCTAACTGGTCTATTGTATCACTTAAAGTTTGTGTTTCCTTGTTAATTTTCTGTTTAGTTGATCTATCCATAGGTGTGAGTGGGATATTAAAGTCTCCCACTATTATTGTGTTTTTGTTAATTTCCCCTTTCATACTTGTTAGCATTCGTCTTACATATTGCGGTGCTCCTATGTTGGCTGCATATATATTTATAATTGTTATATCTTCTTCTTGGATTGATCCTTTGATCATTATGTAATGTCCATCTTTGTCTCTTTACACAGCCTTTGTTTTCAAGTCTATTTTATCTGATATGAGTATTGCTACTCCTGCTTTCTTTTGGTCTCTATTTGCATGGAGTATCTTTTTCCAGCCCTTCACTTTCAGTCTGTATGTGTCCCTTGTTTTGAGGTGGGTCTCTTGTAGAAAACATATATGGGGGTCTTGTTTTTGTATCCATTCAGCAAGTCTTTGTCTTTTGGTTGGGGCATTCAACCCATTTACATTTAAGGTAATTATTGATAAATATGATCCCGTTGCCATTTACTTAATTGTTTTAGGTTTGAGTTTATACACCGTTTCTGTGTTCCCTGTCTAGAGAAGATCCTTTAGCATTTGTTGGAGAGCTGGCTTGGTGGTGCTGAATTCTCTCAGCTTCTGCTTGTCTGTAAAGCTTTTGATTTCTCCTTCATATTTGAATGAGATTCTTGCTGGGTACAGTAATCTGGGCTGTAGGTTATTTTCTTTCATCACTTTAAGTATGTTCTGCCAGGGAATGGCATGATACATTTAAAGTGATGAAAGGGAAGAACCTACAACCAAGAGTACTCTACCTAGCAAGATTCTCCTTCAGATTTGATGGGGAAATCAAAAGCTTTCCAGACAGTCTATGATGATCAGCCCCAGAGGCAGTGAGCAAAGCAAAACAGAGGCCTGGGAGTTGGGATAGAGGATGGGTGGTGAATAGGGAGGCCTGACAAACAGAAAAGAACCAATTCCTAGGCTATGGACAAGACAGCTGAAAAATGAAAATGAAGAGACAGCTTTTGGAGAAATGAGAAGATTTATCAATCCTCATTTCTAATAAGCAATATCCTTGTTACCATTCCAATTGGCTCCATTCCTAGCTTGACTACTTAAGTGCAAGAACTTAATGGTAATCTGTATCTTAATGGTAATCTGTATCTAGGACAAGGATCTTGGTGAAAATATTAGCTAAAACAAATGCACTCCTCTCAAAAAGACTCCTGAGCCATATGACAAGATTCACAAAGGAGTGGAAACCTGCCTTAAGCCACCTATTTACTCAACTACCAAACCAGCAACTATCTTTTGAGTATCTACCAAATGCCAGGGACTTCAGCAGGCACTGAGAACACATGTTCATATGCATTCATAGCCACATGCTAATATTGTATGTTAGCTAAATCTGTGTTATTAAAATTACTTTGTGAAAAAACATATGATTGAATAATATATTGACTGTTAAATCTGCCCTTCAAATAAAATAATTTTTTAATATATTAATAATAACCCATATGATTTCTTTCCTCCTTTGGTGGTATATTCTGTGGGACAGGCTGAAGCACAGTAAACAAAGCATCTGTTGCAGATGGGTTTGGAGAGAAGGTACACACACCAGGTTATGAAGAGCCTTGGAGGTAATGGTTAGAAGAGGGTATTTTACTGTGATTTCAGTGGGAAGCTATCGAAAGTGTGAGGCCGTGACTTTTCACTGTCCTTAGGATAAAATGATCCCTTAAGACAATCAGTCCATTCTTACTGTGTGAAAAGTGGACTGGCAGGAGGCACGTGTGGAAGCAGCAGTGTCCATTAGATTATTTCAGGGTCCGTGTAAAAGAGATCTTTGAATGGACCAAGATGCAAGCTGGAGAGATGGAAGCGCACAAACTCAAGCACATTTTCAAGGCAGATTTGGTTTATCAGACTTGTTAGGCTCAGAGTTAAGAGCAGCCTCCAGCCTGGAAAAATCTGTATGTATCTATTAATCTTATACACATTCGCCAGCTGGGTTTATGGACGGTCTGTAGCCTCAGTATTGTATCTTTGCAAATTCACTGAATATATTAGCTTCCCAGGGCTGTTGCAACAAATTACTACAAACCTGGTGGCTTAAAACAATAGAAATTTATTCTCTGTAGTTCTGGAGATTGAAAACTCTAAATCAAAGTGTCAGCAGTTTTGGTCCCTTCTGGAAGATCCGAGGGGAAGCCATTCCATGCCTTCTCCAGCAATCCTCGACATTCCTTAACTTGTAAATGCATCACTCCAGTCTCTGCCTTTGCTTCACATGGCTTTCTTCCCTGTGCTTCTGTGTCTGAGATCTCCCTTTCCTTTCTCTTACAAGGACACTGTGACAGTTGTATCAAATCAAACCAAATCATATTAAATAATGCTCCTGGATATAATATATAACCCAAAGTACTATCCAAATGGGTTATTATTAATATATTAAAAAATTATTTTATTTGAAGGGCAGATTTAACAGTCAACATATTATTCAATCATATGTTTTCTCACAAAGTAATTTTAATAACACAGATTTAGCTAACATATAATATTAGCATGTGGTTATAAATGCATATGAATCTATATCAATAACTGAGAGAGATGTCAAGATGAGGGCTTCCCAGGTGGTGCAGTGGTAAATAATCCACCTGTCAATGCAGGAGACAAGCAGACAGGAGTTGGATCCCTGAAGTAAGAAATGGCAACCCACTCCAGTATTCTTGCCTGGAAAATCCCATGGACAGAGGAGCCTAGTAGGATGCATTCCATGGGGTCACAAACAGCTGGACATGACTGAGTGTTCATACATACACACACACACAAAGTAGTTCTCAATGATATTATGGAATCAATGAAACCAGGCACTGTGGTAAAGCATGACTGGAGAAGGAAAACCCACTTTTGACAGCAGGTTGAAGAAAGCTCCTGAGGAAAGTGACCTCTGAGCATCAACCTGAATAAAATAGGGGGAAAAAACAACCACGAAGATATAGAAGAATATTCCAAGCAGAAAGAAAAGCAAGTGTAAAGAATCGGAGGTAAGAGTGTGCTGCTGCTGCTGCTGCTGATGCTGCTGCTAAGTCGCCTCAGTCATGTCCGACTCTGTGCGACCCTATAGACGGCAGCCCACCAGGCTCCTCTGTCCCTGGGATTCTCCAGGCAAGAACACTGGAGTGGGTTGCCATTTCCTTCTCCAATGTATGAAAGTGAAAGTGAAGTCACTCAGTCGTGTCTGACTGAGCAACCCCATAGACTGCAGCCTACCAGGCTCCTCCATCCATGGGATTTTCCAGGCGAGAGTACTGAAGTGGGTTGCCATTGCCTTCTCCAAAGAGTGTGCTAGAAAGGCCTAAAGGTAAGAAGACAGATGAGGCCAGGAGAAAGTG
This sequence comes from Budorcas taxicolor, assembly GCF_023091745.1. Taxonomy (NCBI): domain Eukaryota; kingdom Metazoa; phylum Chordata; class Mammalia; order Artiodactyla; family Bovidae; genus Budorcas; species Budorcas taxicolor. The sequence continues at coordinate 98,585,558 of NC_068915.1, read as the reverse complement.
ACAGCCGAGGACATGTGGGTGATGAGGAACCCTGGACTGGGTCCTCTAGTTCCTGTAGATGAAGAATGATAAGGATGAGAAGTGGCTTTATTCTAGGTGCAAATCTAAATCCTTAGAGGGCTTCAGTATGATTTTGCTTCTATGAGGAATCTAAAAGGAAATGATACAAATGAAATTATCTACAAAACATAAACAGACTCACAGACTTAGAGAAAGAACTTATGGTTATCAGTGGGGAAGGATGGTGGGGAGAGACAGTATGGAAGTTCGGGATTGACATGCACACAGTGCTATATTTAAAATGGATAACCAACAAGGACCTACTGTATAGCAGAGGGAACTCTTCTCAATGTTATTATAACAATCTAAACGGGGAAAGAATTTGAAAAAGAATAGATACATGTATAACTGAATCCCTTTATTGTATACTGTATACAATATTGTATATTGCATACAATATTGTATATTGTATATTGTGAAAATATCACAACATTGTTAATCAACTATACTCCAATAAAAGATAAAAAGTTTTTTTTTAACTCCTTAGTGGGCTTCACGGAGAAGGTGATGGCACCCCACTCCAGTACTCTTGCCTGGAAAATCCCATGGACAGAGGAGCCTGGTAGGCTGCAGTCCATGGGGTTGTGAAGAGCCGGACATGACTGAGCAACTTCCCTTTCACTTTTCACTTTCATGCTTTAGAGAAGGAAATGGCAACCCACTCCAGTGTTCTTGCCTGGAGAATCCCAGGGACTGCGGAGCCTGGTGGGCTGCCGTCTATGGGGTCACACAGAGTCAGACATGACTGAAGCGACTTAGCAGCAGCAGCAGCAGCAGCAGCAGCAGTGGGCTTCAGGAAGGGGAGTGACAAGACCTGCTGATAATTTTTAAAGATTGCTCTGACTGTATTGTCAGAGACCAACTCTACAGTAGATAGATTAAAGGCCAGTCACAAGGTTGTTGCTTTCTTCCAAAAGGGAGGTGCTGGCAGTAAGCTGGCAGTGGTAAAGAGGGAGAGAAGTCAAGCGATCTGAGAAGATATTCTTGATAGACTTAAATGTGCTTAGTCAGGGAAAGAGAGGAATTAAAAATGATGCTTTGCTTTTGGCTTGATTAATTGTGCATTTGCTTCACATCAAGGAAGTGAGGTTCACAATGATAGGCCTTTGCTGTCAGAGTGTAACACACCTCTCCATTTCTCCTCTGCACAGTTTTAAATCCACCTTCTCCTGCCTCCCTGATCTTCCTCATAAGCCTCACACCTCCAAGTGCCCCTTCCCCAACACACATACACACACACACACACACACACACACACACACACACACACACATCCTGCCCACACCTGGATATTTTTTACCTCCTACTTCTGAGACATCTTCCCCAATGATTTAGGCTCACAAAGATTTCTTCTTTACTTTAGAATATTAGCTTTGGAAAGACCTCAGAAATGGCTGTCTCTGGCCGCCTCATTTCACAGGTGAGAAATTGAGAAGAACCCAGAAAGAGACACTTGTCTATTATTTAAGGTCCCATAGCTATTAAGTAGCAAAACCAGGAATACAGTACAAAAGTCTCTTGATACCCAATCAAATTCTCTTTCCTCTAATCCAGCTGCCTTCTGAAATTCCTTGCCATACAGAGTCTCTCTTCCTCAACAGGCATTTCATGACCAAGTGTTTGGTTCTCTCGTTTGTCTGCTCTGTGCCCTCTTTGCCTCCCTAGATAAGGTCAGAGATTCTGTCATCATTCGGCATCACACACAGTGCTGACTCTATTACTCAAGGCTGTTCAATACACTTAGGGGCTGGCTGATTGATTATGTTGTAGTCCCACATTTGCATACCTAACCTCTCATGTTTTGAAGTCTACAGTGTAAATTTACATAGCAGTCAGTTACATCCAGTTTTGGTCTGCTCAAAGGAAAAAGTAAAATGTTGCTCATTTTATCTTCTTATTATTATCAAATGCTGTTAATATATCTGATCAACCTAGCATAAAGGAAATTGCAGTCACTGTATTCATTGATTTCTAGTGCCATCTCTGCACAAACTGGGCTAAACTAGGGTCCTAGATTCTGTCTACTTGTTACTAAATCCTGGACATCTCATTAGTGATCAATGGCCTAATCCTTTTAATATGCCTTCCAAGAAGGCTTTCTTATTACCCACTCTCCCTCAGGAAGGAGGGGAAGGGAGAAGAGTGCTAAATTCTCTGAAACTACATTGGGATTTAGAAACAACTGTCTCAGCTGTGTAGAAATGTGTTCACCAGCATTTTAGGAACATAACTGTAATCTCTCCTCTATTCCCTCTCTGTGATATAAAAAGCTTGTTCTTTTTGCCTGTTTCATCTGATAACTGTACTTCATTATTGCTCCGTCCATAGATGCCATAGCTGCACTTCCAAGTGGAACAAGAGAAAAAATACTGCTCACCAGATTTGTCTTGGTCCAGTTCTGACAGCCAGCCTCATTCCAGATAACCTATAGCTCCTTTCAAAACCAAAACCTTACGTCCATCTCTAATCTGTTTCTGGTGTCCTGCTCCATATTGTCTGGATAACGTGTGTGTGTGCTAAGTCTCTTCAGTCACGTCCAACTCTTTGCCACCCTATGGATTCATAGGGTCCAGGCTCCTCTGTCCATGGGATTCTCCAGGCAAGAATACTAGAGTGGGTTGCCATGCCCTCTTCCAGGGGATCTTCCCAACCCAGGGATTGAACCTGCATCTCTTAAGTCTCCTGCATTGGCAGGCAGGTTCTTTATCACTAGTGCCACCTAGGAAACCCTGTCTGGATAATACTGGTCTCTAAAGGTCAGTTCAATTCAGTCACTCAGTCGAGTCCAACTCTTTGCGACCCCATGTACTGCAGCACGCCAGGCTTCCCTGTCCATCACCAACTCTCTGAGCTGACGCAAGATCATGTCCATCAAGTCCGTGATGCCATCCAACCATCTCATCCTCTGTGTCCCCTTCTCCTCCTGCCTTCAATCATTCCCAGTATCAGGGTCTTTTCAAATGAGTCAATTCTTCACATCAGGTGGCCAAAGTATTCAACTTTCAGCTTCAACATCAGTCTTTCCAATGAATATTCAGGACTGGTTGGATCCTTTAAGATGGACTGGTTGGATCTCCTTGCAGTCCAAGGGACTCTCAAGAGTCTTCTCCATCACCACAGTTCAAAACCATCAATTCTTCAGAGCTCAGCTTTCTTTATAGTCCAACTCTCACATCCATACTTGACTACTGGAAAAACCAAAGCTTTGACTAGGCAGACCTTTGTTGGCAAAGTAATGTTTCTGCTTTTTAATACACTGTCTAGGTTGGAATATGCTGTCTAGGTCGGTCATAACTTTTCTTCCGAGGAGCAAGTGTCTTCTAATTTCACAGTCTCTAAAGAGGAGCCTGGTGGGCTACAGTCCACAGGGTTGCAAAGAGTCAGACACGACTGAGCGACTTCACTTTCACTTTCACTTTAAAGGACCTATAACAAATGACTATTCACACACTTGATGCCACAGATCTTTTCAGACTTAGTTTTTTTTTTTAATATAAATTTATTTAATTGGAGGTTAATTACTTTACAATATTGTATTGGTTTTGCCATACATTAACATGAATCTGCCACAGGTATACACGTGTTCCCCATCCTGAACCCTCCTCCCTCCTCCCTTCCCATTTGAAACATCTAGTCACATTAACTATGGGATCCATAAGGCTATACAGCTTAGAAGTTCAGAGATCTGACTTAGAAGTCAGGCAGACCAAAGCAAATCCTTGATTTTCTGTTTATCTGTATAACACTGGGCACAATGCTTAACTTTCTAAGTGTCAGTTTCTTCATCCATTATTTAGGGATTTAAAAATAAATCACAATAGGGCTACTACAGGAATGCAAGCATTTAATGCACAGGAACCATTTAGCACAGCGCTAGGCATAGAATGACCCTGCCCTCCCCCCACCCCCAGTAATTACCAGCTGCTCTTAGCATTACTGGTGTTATTGTTATAAAACAATAAAATGTTCCTAGAAGTTTTAATAGTGATGGACAGAGTCAGAACAAGTGTTCCTTCAGTGACTTTCTGGTTTAGACAAGGAAACAAAAGAAACTCTGGGAAAGTTGAAGACTGCGTGGCTGCTCCCTCAAACCTCCACCCCCACCCTGTGGGTGGCATGACCGACTGAAAAGGCTAATTGAGCAGCAACTCCAGATAACTTCAGGATGATAAGTTTCATGAGCATTATCGGGAAACTTTATCTTGCCAACAAAAATAAGCAGGGTCCCCGACAAAAAGAGTTTAAAATCTGGTCACTAAGCAGTGTTTTGAACAGCAAATACAGATGGACAGTAATATTTACGGTCAATTTACCAGAATCAGGTATCAGATGACCTCTGACACTAACCCTCGCTTACTAAAGAGCTAATTAGCTGTAAAAATGAGGTGACAAGTCAATTGTATCAGCACAAAGGACGAATTTGTCATGTGGGATTTCGCTGGTAGTAAGGCCTGCCATTACAGCTTCTGGGTGGCTACTAGGCCTACAAAAGAAGCCAACTTTCCCTGAGGGGATGAAGGCAGTGGAAGCCAAGTGTAAAGGGCCAGTGCTCACAGCAGAGTCTGGGTGGGACACAAACAGTCACCTCAGGGGCCCTGAGGGGTAGGGCCCCACATCTGGCAGGTGAGAGAACATCTACTCCTCAGGACTGTTGTTCAATAATCAACAGAAAGCACTAGCTTGAGCACTAATAAAAGTGCTATTACTGTGTTTTCCCCTCACCTTTGGCCAACCAGAACTAAATTCTGCTTTCTGTAATGCATAGGTGTTTCCCTGCTTGAGATGTTGGAAACCAAAGAGAATTTAAAAGAAAAATCACCTGTAACTCCTCCATGAACTCCTAAATAATTAGCATTAACAATCTGGTATGGCTCTTTCTTATAATGCTTTAGTAAACAGAATTGGAATCAAACTGTATATACAGTTTATGGTCTCTCTCTTAACTTTATATTATATTCAAAAAGGTATGTTTTATGTTATTAGCTATTTTCAGTAATGTTTTTAAATCTTTTAATGATATTTCATCATACAGGCATGTCATAATATACACAATTTCAATATATTTGAATGTATTGAATATATTTCAATATAATCCAAGTATTTCAATGTTTCCCAGCTTTTAAAAGTCACTCTTTAATTTTAAAAGAACATCATCTAATTCTCCAACCTGCTATGCAGACTATTCAGATTTTCTTACTTAGTACATCTGGGAATTCCCCAAAATGTGTATCTGTTTCTGAAAAACATTCTGTCTGTTGTCACAGTCTATGTCTGTACTTTTATTTTTTAGAATTAATTTGTATGTATTTATTTATTTGGCTGTGACGGGTCTTTGTTGTGGCACACAGGATCTTCCATCTTCTCATTGCGGCACGCAGGATCTTTAGTTGCAGCACGTGGGATCTAGTTCCCTGAGTGCATACAGGCTCAATTGCTGCAGTTGTGTCTGACTCTGTGTAACCCCATGCATGGACTGTAGACTGCCAGGCTCCTCTGTCCACGGAATTTTCCAGGCAAGAATACTGGAGTGGGTTGCCATGCTTACCTCCGGGGATCTTACTGACCCAGGGATTGAACCTGCATCTCCTACATTTCAGGCAGATTCTTTACTGCTGAACCACCAAGGAAGCCCTCTAGTTCCTTAAACAGGGATCGAACCCAGGTGCCCTGCGTTGAGAATGTGGAGTCTTAGCCATCAGACCACCAGGGAAGTCCCTATGCCTGTATACTTTTAACTGGCTCCTAACCACTGCTGTCTGTGCTGGTACACACCATCACACAAAGACAACTGGGTCCCATATCCCATGAAAGTAGTACAGCCATCATGAACTAGGCTTAGAGGAAAAAGATGGAGGGATGGAAAAGACATCCTCTTTATTCCTCTGTTCACACAGTGAACCACACCTCCTCCACATTAAGTCCCTGAAGTCTAACTAAAATCAGGCTGTAACATTACACAGAGTTTTAACGAAAGCTTACACTTACCATGCATTCAGTACAGATTTACTACCAGGTGGGTGCTTCCAGGATTCTCCAGGTGGAGGGGTCACCCAACAGAAAATTCTACACATCTCCATCTTCCAGAGCCCTGGCCACACCTCCTCACTTAATTTCAAAGAAAGAGTAGTATCTTCCCTCTCCAACTCCAAGACACCCTAGTCTTTCTTCCCAAAATGATTAAAACCCATGTTTTTCAGAGAAAACTCCTGTCTTCACTCATAGAAGTGAGTGCTCACAGCCCAAGCAAGGTGCTCAGGAGAGTTAACCATGTATTTCCCAAAGTCAGGAGCACATGCGTTAGGTAGCACTGTGCCTGATTTTTCTCCAAAAGAAGTCAAAGGCAAGTCCCTCCTGGTTTGGTCTGGTCTCACTAGGTCTTGATACCAAATATTTAGGAAAAATACATATACTCCATCTCTTGAGAAGTGCAAAAGTTTTGAAGAAACAAAATGAAATATAGAGTTAAAAAAATAGTTATATGAGTTTAAAAACTCACTATCTAGTAAACATCTCCCAATGTATAGAGCTAGGAACTCTTTACAACTCACTCTGAAGAATCTGGATTCAAGTTCATGGTGATGTCACAGCTCTTCTCTGGGGACAGTTGAGAAATGCTCTACCTACATGTGGTGCCTCTACTTTTCAATGAAAACTATTAGAAATAACTGAGTGATAACTCTGCAGCAGCAAAAACACTGGAAGAGCTTAAGAGTCACTTCAAAAAGTCACTATCAGTACCGTTGTGTGCATTGAACTGTCTCTCAAAAAAGTCAGTTTAAGTCTACACTGTGGTAGACTTAAATGTGACTCAAGGTTGTGACTTAAGGTCACCAATAAATGTGAACTTTTTTGGAAATAGGGTTATTGTAGATGCAGTTAGAGAGGATTTGATTAGAATGTCCCTAATACATGACTGGTGTCCTTATAAAAAGATTAAAATGGAGATTCAGGCACATAAGGGAGACTCACTACTTGAGAAATGAGGCAGAGATCGTAAGGATGCATTTACAAACCAAGAAACTCCAAGGGTTACCAGAAACTTGGATAGAGACATGGGACAGAGTTGCCCACCAAACTACCAAAAGGAATCAATCTTGCCAACACTTTGGATTTCTAGCCTCCAGATTTGTTGTTCATTCACTAAGTTGTGTCCAACTCTTTGCAACTCTGTGGACTGCAGCATGCCAGGCTTCCCCTGTCCTTCACCATCTCCTGGAGTTTGCTCAAACTCATGTCCATTGAGTCAGTGATGCCATCCAACCATCTCATCCTCTCTTGCCCCCTCTTCCTCCTGCCCTCAATCTTTCCCAGCATCAAGATCTTTCCCAGTGAATCGGCTCTTCACAACAGGTGGCCAAAGTATTGGAGCTTCAGCTTCAGCGTTAACCTCATAGCCTCTAGACTACAAGATGATAAATTTCTATTACTTTAAGCTACTTTGTGATGATTTGTTACAGCAACCCTAGAAATTTAGGAAAATTCTCATATATATTTCTCCACAGGGACAATTTTGCCCCCCAGGAAACACTGGGCAAAGTCTAAAGGAGTTTCTTTTTTTAAAATTAATTCATTTATTTTAATTGGAGGATAATTACTTTATAATATTATGATGGTTTTTGCCATACATTGACATGAATCAGCCAAGGGTGCACCTGTGTCCCCTATCCTGAACCCACCTACCCACCTCCCTCGCCACCCATCCCTCTGGGATGTCCCAGAGCACTGGGTTTGAGTGCCCAGCTTCATGCATTGAATTTGCACTGGTCATCTATTTTACATATGGTAATGTACATGTTTCAATGCTGTTCTCTCAAATCATCCCACCCTCACCTTCTCTCACATAGTCCAAAAGTCTGTTCTTTACATCTGTGTCGTCCTTGCATATAGGATCATCATTACCATCTTTCTAAATTCCGTATGCATTAATATACTATATTGATGATTCTCTTTCTGACTTACTTCACTGTGTATAATAGCCTCCAGTTTCATCCACCTCATTAGAACTGACTCAAATGTGTTTTTTTTAGAGCTGAGTTATACTCCATTGTGTATATGTACTGCAGCTTTCTTATCCATTCGTCTGCTGATGGACATCTAGGTTGTTTCCATGTCCTGGCTATTATAAACTGTGCTGCAGTGAACATTGGGGTACACGTGTCTCTTTCAATTCTGGTTTCCTTGATGTGTATGCCCCGCAGTGGGATTGCTGGATAATATGGCAGTTCTATTTCCAGTTTTTAAAGCACAGAGTCAGACACGACTGAAGCAACTTAGCAGCAGCAGCAGCAGCAAAGGAGTTTCTTGTCACAACTGGGAGTGATGCTGCTGGCATCCAGAGGGGAGAAACTGCTGAAGCACAGGAATCACTCAATGCTGAGAAACCCTTAGTTAACTTGCCTTTTATTAGGGAATATTCAGTTTCTTTACCATTTTTTTTCTGTCATAAATAGTGCTGCAATGACCATTGTAGTATACAATTCTGGTCAACCAGTGGTAGCAACTTTTATAACTTAAATGCTTAGAGAACTATGTGTTCTCTTTTTCTTATTTTAATGGACATTTTGCCATTTCCTGTCATCCTATTTGAATACTTATTTTTGAAATAGAGTATAAAAATAAGTATATGAATGAAATATCACAAACATTTCAAAGGTGATGGAGAGACCCCAGTGTCACCCTGGGTTAACCTTTGATCTATTATAATATGGTGCCCATATCTGCTCCATCCTCAAACATTAAAGAGGCCTTAGGAAGAAAGTATTTTTATCATAAGAGCTAGTATAAATAACACACTATAACTCCTAGTTTTTTAACCTATTATGTATAACAGTCTAGGATTTAAAAAATAGAAAAGCTTCTTTTTCTCATGAGAAATAAATAGATGTAGTCATGAGGCACTTTTCTACCAGAAGATAGTAGCATTGTTCAGTTCTAAAATAGACCAGAGAGGTGATTACATTGAGGTCTGAGCCTCAGTGCCCATGACCTCACCTGCCTTTGTCTCTTAGTTGCCAGGAAAATTCTGCTGCTCACTGGGGTCATGGTCTTCTGGGAGGTTATCAGGCTGCACAAATGTTAAGACTCAACTGTATATCTCTGGTTAGCCCTTGACTGGCCAGCCTTTCTTTTTGGCCCATGACTGGCTGGTATTTTCTCTTTTCAAGGGCAGCTTATGCCTTTTACTGCAAACAGTGCAGTACTTATGGTGCTATTTGTTGGGAGATGATTTTCTATGGGTTTCTCATGCTTAAACCTTATGAGCAGAGACCCTAACCCACTTTCATTCTGAATTATGTTTTCATAGATGTTTGTATAGTGAGTAGCCTTAAAAGATAAAGATGCTGTCTCCATTTATAGCAAAGGACAGATGTACTAACTGTCCAGTATAATAAAGATTGTTGTTGATGTTGTTATAGTCACTAGGTTGTATCTAACTCTTTTGTGACCCCATATACTGTAGTCTACCAGGCTCTTCTGTCCATGGGACTTCCCAGGCAAGAATACTGAAGTGGGCTGCTGTTTCCTTCTCCAGGGGATCTTCCCAACCTAGGGATCAAACATGCAGCTCCTGCATTGAGAGGCGGATTCTTTACCACTGAGCCAACAGGGAAATCCACTCTACAGCAGAGACTGGGAAATTTGCTTGTAGCCTACTATAAAAGGCTTGAATTTGCTAAACTTGGGGTTCTTACACCGGTACACAAACCCACTGTGTGAGCAGCACGTATCTGGACCCTCTCAAATGGTCCACTGGGACTTGGGGGCCAAGCGGAATGAACAAGAACCATCACTTGCTGTGAGGAATAAGGTCTTTTGTCTCTGATTCAGTCATCTTGTAGCTTCTCTCAACATGCATGCAACTATGGCAGACTAACATATTAGCTTGTATGTAGGACAAAAATCTCAAGACACTTCACATTTCTTGGCCTTATTCCACCCTTCAAAGTCTGTAATTCAGTGTATGGGAATGCTCCACTCAGAACAGCACCGTTTTTTTAATTTTCCTCACCTCTCTTCTTCTCTACCCCAGTCCTGTTGTCAGTCAGGGTAACTGAGGGTATAAAGTCAACTAACATAACAGACATTGGTGGCAATTAATTCTATTACCAGGGAAGCATTTACTTCAAACAAGTGTTCTCCATAGGTTTTCTTTAAATACCAGGAATCTAATGTACCTAAATGTTTTTGTTTGCTATCCTTTAAGCCCCAAGTTTACAGGCTGGGAACATAGGTAGCTGACTAAATAGTTGAAACTGAAGTTGAAACATTTCTGAAATTGTAATTATGAAAAAGTAATTACACAAAATTGACTTGGTGTTTGGAAACATGCCAAATGCTTAAAGATGAATAATGCCTTTCACCTTCTTTCTCGATACCGGTTAGCCAAAACAATGAAGAGTTTAACAGAATATGTTGTTACTACTCAAAAATCTCATGTCACAGACTCACAGAGCTAACCATAGTTAGCTCATCTAGTCTCATAGTCTCATCCATTCAACAGGATCATTTTACAATCTCAGATCCAGAAAGTTTAAGTGATTTGTCACCAGGTAACCAGAAGTCCAGGCCATTTTTCACAGCACTTATTTATTTTTATTCAGATCATATAGTAAGTAATGTATTTACTGAAGAATGCTTAAAAATGCATAAAAGCAAAAAAGTACATAACAGCACAAATAAAGAAAAAATTATGCATAATCCACGTACCTCTATTAATAGCCATTATTAACATTCTGATAGTTTTCTTATGCATTTTTCCTACAAAAGTAGAATCATGCTTTAGACGCTGTTTGTAACATGTTTCTGCTTCCATACAGTAATATACTCTGTACTTTTCCATGGCACTGAATATTATTTTACTGTTTCATTCTTAAAAACTATATAGTATTTCAGAATATGAATATTCAATCAATTGTTTAACTCGTCACCTATTGTAGGACTAGTTATTTTTATTTAATATTTTATTATTAAAAACACTATGCTCCAGAGACATATTTCTCTATGCACATTTCTATTTCCATGGAATACACTATTAAAAGCGAAACTGCTGGTTTAAGTGGTAAAATGCCTTTAAATTGCCAAGTCCCCTCCCCCCAAAATTTGCAGTAAGATTAAGCTATGGCACACTCTAACCAAAAACAGTCATTATTATTTTTTAAATTCTTTTCCTAAGTGATAAGTGAAGAAAAAGATAGATGGCTTATTTGCTTTTATTTAATCACTGGAACTTTATTTTTCTTTAATTTATTGGCCATTTGACTTTTACATTTTAAAAATTGTCCAAGGCTAATTTGACTTCCCAGGTGGCTCAGTGTTAAAGAACCACCTGCCAATGAAGGAGCTGCAGGAGACTCAGGTTCAATCCCTGGTTCAAAAGATCCCCTAGAGAAGGAAATGGCAACCCACTCTGTGCCACCCTGGTACACTTGCCTGGAAAATCCAATAGACAGAGGAGCCTGGAGGGCTACAGTCCAGGGGGGTCACAAAGAGTCAGACGTGACTGAGCAAGCACACACAAGGTTTATTTACCTGCTTTCCAACTTATCATAGAGGCACAGAATTATTATTTTGTTTCAGTGTTTGTTTTTGTTTATTTTTATTACTATTGCTATGGCTTCTCTGATAAATAAAGCATGTGTGTGTGTGAATCACTCAGTCATGTCCAACTCTTCGCAACAGCATGGACTGTAGCCCACCAGGCTCCTCTGTCCATGGGATTTCTCAGGCAAGGGTACTAGAGTGGGTTGCCATTTCCTTCTCCAGGGGATCTTCCCAACCCAGGGACCAAACTTAGGTCTGTGCATTGCAGACAGATTCTTTACTGTCTGAGCCAGCAGGGAAGCCCCATAATAAAGCATAAGTGGTTGCTTTATAATGAAAAAGTTAAGCACCTGTTCATACTTATTTATTAGCAACAAAGCAAGGGCTAGGAACCAAAAATTATTCAAGAACATTCCAAGGACAGGGGCCTGATACCCTTAATTTTGGACCCAAAAATCTTCAATGTAAACAAGTTTCAACAAGACAATTAGTTCTGTTTTATTAGTTGGATTAACCATAATAATATATAATTAACCATTGCCTAGATCCTCCTCCCTACCCTCTGAAAAAATATAAAAATCTACATACTAATAATTTATGTATCTCACTACAAATAGGAATTTGAGTGATTATTTTGCAAAATGCTTTAAACGCTGTCTTAGGGAGAAACTGACAGTTGCCATGGGTTTTCTTTCCTACAAATACAAGTTCAGAGAAAAGGTTCCTCAGCATCACTTGATATTACACATTACTGCTTCGACCACTTCTTTCCATCACTGGCAGGGTCTGTCACTAGAATTGTCCTTGAGAGATACGTGGGTGGCAGGGCAGCAAGCCAGCCTCAAAAGAAACCTCTGTACCACTGAACAGCATAAGCATATTTCACTCTGCCTTCCACCTAATTCTTCTAAAAAGGTTTTATGCTATTTTATGAGGTGACTCTTCTCTGCCATTTTATATTTTTCTTATATGTTAAATAAATGTGGCTAGTCCTTAGAGCTAAAAGACTAAAACACACAAAAAAAGAAGCCATCACTCTTTAAAAACGCAAACCAATCTCAAACAAAGAGCATGTAACTGGCAGCTTTTGTTCAAGTGGAAGTGTCTCTTTATCTTAGCGTGGTCAAACGATGTCATGCAGATGGTGGGCAAGTTTGTAATAATAGTTCAACTGGATATGCCAGGAGATCACAATAAAAAATTCATTAAAAAAAATAAAAAAAACAAGATCTCTATTTAAGATTCTCCTGCCATTGTTGTCAGAACTGGAGTACTCTGCCTGTAAGGCTGCTAAATTGGGATAGGATTTCCCCAGAGCTCAAGTATGTTTCTTCCCTTATTGCCCAAGAAAGTAAAACTAACAGGTAATGGAGGAAGAGATGATGGAGCCAGGAACTTCATTTCCTTTTTACAAATTCTTATCTAACTCTTCCTTTCCTCTCTTTATACACCCTCCTAGCACAAATAACACTGGGTACATGTGAGAAAGACAGGAATTAAATTAGTATCTTGCAAAACACTTGATCATATATGAGCAATGTGATTGAAATGTATCAACATTTCCCATCATTTTAAATGCACACCTTATGATTTCATAACATTTGTACATTAATATTTTCTCATAAAATTTAAATGTTTCTTGGAATTGTCTTTATTCAACTGTCACCCTATGCATACATATAATCTAAAATTCCTTCTTTACTCAGAAAAAGGAAAATAGTGATGGAGGTGAAATTATTAATCTTCAGTTGGAAATGGGTATATAAAAATGCAAACTAAAGTGGAAAATTAAAACAAGCATCCCAGATAACCAAAGTAGGGAAAAGTCACTTGCAATTCAGATATTGCCTCAGGTTTTCATTGCATTTTCATGAAGAGAGTCTTAGTAGCCTCTCCAGCATGACTTCTAATAGAGGAAAATTAAATAGGTAGGCATATCGTTCACAAGGTATTGTAAACCTGTGTCAAAAGTTTCTTCCATGAGTGAAAAAGTAGAGAGGGAGTTTTTTTTTCCAAATGCAGGTGCATTCATCTAGGCAGGGGCAGGCAGAGACAGGGGACATTTGTTGTCTAAGCCCTCTTTCCTAAACTTGTTTTTAAGGTTTTATAACAAGAAAACGTGGGCTTTTCTCCTGCTACTGGGCTTTCAAATGATTTTTCTACACAGAAAAGAAGCCTCTGGCATTTTTTACATTGCAACCAGCAGTTGCTTGGCTGCGCTATCAAAGCAGGCCCAGCAGATCCTCTTGAATGAAGAATCCAAGACCCACCACAGACTCCGGCTGCACTAATGAACTAAGAGCGCAGATTCCACTGGGCCCCAGCAAGGCAGCTGTTGGGGGGACATAAAATTCCATGGAGATGGGACCAGGCTTCAGTCATAAAGAATCAACTTGTCTTAGCAGGTGCTATAAGTTCCAACATCTGCTGGCCACATAAAAAAAGAGGCTAATGGATGATGGGAAAATGTAAATATACCATAAAGAGTTATTTTGTTACTCATACACATCATAGTGATTCTTTATATTAATAATAAACTAACTTATACATTAATACTTTTTAGCAAATAGCAGAGTCAGATCAATTACTCTCCTAAGCTTATTTCAACATAACAGTATCCAGAAGTGATAAAGTAGAATGTCTGAGCTCACAGTACATCTTAAAATAGTAATCCTGGTAAGACCTAAGGGATTCCTCTCCCAGTGGAAGATTCAGAGAAATAAGCAAACAGCTTATGTGGATTCAGGCAGTACTTGAAACAAAATAACAAAGGACCACAGCTATTTGCATATAGGCAAGTCCAGGGCAGTGGTTAAGGATCCAGGCTTCCAAGTCAGGAGATCTGGGTTCAAATTCCAAGCAGGCATTAGCTTCTCTGAGATTCAGTTTACCTATCATATAAAATGAGCTTCCCTGGTGGCTCAGACAGTGAAGAGTCTGCCTGCAATGTGGGAGACCCAGGTTCAGGCCCTGGGCTGGGAAGATCCCCTGGAGAAGGAAATGGCAACCCACTCCAGTATTCTTGCCTGGAAAATCCCATGGACGGAGGAGCCTGGCGAGCTACAGTTCATGGAGTCACAAAGAGTTGGACACAACTGAGCGACTAACACACACACATATTATATAAAACAGGGATTAAAAAAAAAAATACCTTCCTTACAGAATTGTGGACAGATTAAAATAAAATAGCATTGTTAAGTCCTTAGAACAGAGTCTGAAATAAAGTGAGCATTCAATGAATAGAAGCTTATTGTGGTTGTTATTACTACTATTTATTTGTACCTTAGTTTGTCCAAAATAGTGGCTCAAACTGTAAAGAATCTGCCCACAATGCAGGAGACCTAGGTTCCATCCCCAGGTAGGGAAGATCTCCTGGAGAAGGGAATGGCAACCCACTCCAGTATTACTGCCTGGAGAATTCCATGGACAGAACAGCCTGGCAGGATACAGTCCAGGGGTCACAAAGAGTCACATATGACTGAGCAACTAACACACAAACCCTAGTTTGTCCAAAAATAGATTTATGGTGGTTCACAAAGATAATAAAACACAGTAAAATGACACAAGTCAACAGATGAAAATAAAGAAGGGCAAAAATAAAAGGAATTTTTTTTCTGCAAATAATCCATTTTGACCCTATGGATCAATCAAATGAAAATTTGTATTTCTTCTTCATGAATTACTCATCAAATACATGGCAACTAAAACCGAGGCACAACTTAGCAACACTAAAAGGACTCCTGGGAAGACTTAAAACTTCATTTTTATTTCACTTCAGGTCACAGACTCTTGCTCCTGCTCCCATGAAAATATCAGTTATCAGGAAACAGGCTACTATAAACTTTAGTGGCTGGGGCACAAGTACCAAGAAGCAGAATAAAGTGGCCTCAATTGATACTGGTCGAAAAGATCCACCCAAACTTCTCTTTCACTTTGCACTTAGATTTTCGCTCTCCCATCCCTTCACTGATTTCCACGTTTACCAGGGTGTGCAATGCTACACTGTTATCTAGTGAGACCGCCAAAGACAAGATCCCATAATAAATTTCACTTTAGAAAAGATACGCTACATCACTTTCAGCACCAGATCTCTAGGGAGGTGAGGCATCTTCGCATGTAGATTTACGGAAGTCTACTTTTGAATATTAATTGTGTATCGCACTACTTCCTCACATAATTATTTTTACTATAAATTTTGCTACAGCAAGCTGTAGGATTAGCATTTTAAAGACTTACTAGAGATGGGAGTTCAACCAATAAACATAAACACTCTTGGCCTCCTGCGGAGATATGCTCTAATTTGTAATGCTTAAAGTACATATTTATTCTGACAGACTGAGAACTGGGAAGACTGTATCACAGAAATGGGAAGAAAAGGAGGTTTCTTCTTGATTGCCAAGACCAGTTGAATGGTTCTCTGGGACCCGTTGTTGCCTATCCCCAGGCAGTGTTTAAGCTCAAGGGGAAAATTTTTGCAACCAACTAATGACATCTATCAAGGGCAGAGGAACAAGGAGGTGAGCACATGATGGCAGGTGTTTGCCTTTTTTGCTACATACACTGGACCTACAAACCACATACAGTCATTTAAAGTCATGGAAATGCTCAGTGGACTTTTACACGCTAAGCCAAGCAGTCCCTTCAAACCCTATGGACCTTTTGCTGCTCCTTCAAGCTGTCATATCTAGTAACAAATGACTGGTGAGTCCTGAGCTGGTGCTCAGCCAAAGGAGTTGGTTGAAATTACTGCCCGAGCACAGGAAGTCACCCTGGGAAAGCACAAGAAGGTGGATGAGGAAGGCGGGTTAAGAGGGGAAGTGGTTATTACTATATCTCTCAAATGTGCTTTCCTTTATAGAGCAAAGAATAGTGCAGAATATATCTTCAGCAAGCAAAGCAAAGAAGATAACTGATTCAGATTGGTCATGGAGAATTATGACTCATGCTGGTCATACAGAATTAGACCTGAAGAAAAATATCTCCTTTTAAATACATATATCACTACCACCCACATCAATCTGAGCTAGCCTGACAATAGACTGTGCCTATCATCACAGCCAGTGAGTGGCTCCATGAATCCCTCCCACTGACCAGCATCCTTACAGTACCTATGGAGACTGGCCAGCCTAGGTTCACCCTGGCAGCCTTTCCTAATATTCCTAAGGGCCTCAAAACCACAGGCCCCTTTTTCTGAGTTGCAGACGTCACAGGTCTCAGCCCACATGGATGCTTTTCTTTGTTGTAACTGGGTAGGAGATAAGGGGGTGTCCAGGCCGACTTGAGATCAAAATGAATCTTTTTTTAAAATAGTACACCCATAGTTTTTATTTCTATTTATATTTAACATTTCTTTTAAAAGTAGCTATAAGATAATTTAGAAGGATGTGTCACATACTAGATAATTTTGTTTATATAAAATATACTGAATAAGTAAATCAACAGAGACAGAAGGGAAATTAGTAGTTGCTAGGGACTCAGGACAGGGCAGAATGAGGAGGGACTGCCTAAAGAAGTTCACTTTCAACTGGGGAGAATAAAAATGTTTTAGAACTCAACAGAAGTGATGGTTGTATAACATTAATATTGTTAATTAGTAAATGCCATTGTGGAGAAGGCAATGGCACCCCACTCCAATACTCTTGCCTGGAGAATCCCACAGACGGAGAAGCCTGGTAGGCTGCAGTCCATGGGGTCGCTAAGAGTTGAACACAACTGAGTGACTTCACTTTCACTTTTTACTTTCATGCATTGGAGAAGGAAATGGCAACCCACTCCAGTGTTCTTGCCTGGAGAATCCCAGGGATGGGGGAGCCTGGTGGGCCGCCGTCTATGGGATTGCACAGAGTCAGACACGACTGAAGCGACTTAGCAGCAGCAGCAGCAGCAGCAGATGCCGTTGAATGCATACTTTTAAATGGTTAATTTTATGTTTTGTGAATTTCTCAATTTGGGAGGACATCTGGTGAAAATTCAATATGAACTGGATATTAAATGATATTGTGGAATTATGAATTTTCTTAGGTATAATAATGGTATGGTATTCCAGGAAGAGTAAAACTTTTTGTTCTTTTTCAAAGATGCATGCACAAACAGGCAAAAATACAGAAGTGGGACTACACCAAACTAAAAATCTTCTGCACAGGGAAGGAAATAATCAACAGAATAAAAAGAAAACCTATAGTATGGGAGAAAATAACAGCAAACCACATATCTGGTAATGGATTAATAACAAAAATATATAGGGAACTCCAACATGTCAATAGAAGAAAACAAATATCAGATTTAAAAATGGCCATAGGGCTTGAATAGACATCTCATCAAACAAGATACACAGATGGCTACCAGGTATATGAAAGGTACTCAACATCACGAATCATCAGAGAAATGCAAATCAAAACTACAATGAAATATTACTTCACACTTGTTGAGATGGCTATTAGTTAAAAAAGAAAAACATCTATCAGGGAGGATATGGAGAAATTGGAAATCTTGTGCACTGTTGATGGGAATGTAAAATTGATACAAGTTTGGAACACTAGGAAGAGTATGGTGGCTCCTCAAAAATTAAGAAATAAAACTACTTTATTATCCAGCAACGTCATTTCTGGGTATATATCCAAAACAAGTGAAATTAGCATTTTGGAGTGGTACCTGCACTTCCAGATTCATTGCAGCATTACTCACAGTAGCCAAGATATGGAAACAACCCAAATGTCTATAAACAAATAAGGAAAGAAGATGAGATATATTTATGCAATGGATTATTATTCAGCCTTAAAGAATAAAACTGTAAAATGCAACAACATGGTTGAACCTGGAGGACATTATGCTAATTGAAATAAACTAACTACAGAAAGACAAATACTGCATAATTTCACTTATATAAGGTTTCAGGAAGATCCCCTGGAGAAGGAAATGGCAACCCACTCCAGTGTTCTTGCTTGGAGAATCCCATGGACAGAGGAGCCTGGTAGGCTACAGTCCATGGGATCGCAAAGAGTTAAGACATGACTGAGAAAATAACATACACACATACACACACACACACACACACACAAGGTATCTAAAGTGGTCAAACTCATAAGCAGAAAGTATAATGGTGGTTGCCATGGCCTGGTGGGGAGGAAGAAATGGGGCATTGTTCAATGGATTTAAAGTTTCTATTAAACAGGTGAATAAGTTTTAAAGACCTGCAAAATCTCTCCAGGTATAAAATCATGCCTAAAGTTAAAAATACTGTATTGTGCACCTAAAATTTTTATTGAGAGTAGTTCTCACATTGTGTTGCTACCACATCAGTTCAGTTTAGTCTCTCATTCCAGCTCTTTGCAACCCCATGAATAAAATCATGCCTAAAGTTAAAAATACTGTATTGTGCACCTAAAATTTTTATTGACAGTAGTTCTCACATTGTGTTCCTACCACATCAGTTCAGTTAGTCTCTCATTCCAACTCTTTGCAACCCCATAAATTGCAGTATGCCAGGCCTCCCTGTCCATCAAAAACTACCGGAGTTTACTCAAACTCATGTCCATCAAGTCAGTGACGCCATCCAGCCATCTTATCCTCTGTTGTCCCCTTCTCCTCCTGCCCCCAATCCCTCCCAGTATCAGAGACTTTTCCAACGAGTCAACTTTTTGCATGAGGTGGCCAAAGTACTGGAGTTTCAGCTTTAGCATCAGTCCTTCCAATGAACACCCAGAATTGATCTCCTTTAGAATGGACTAGCTGGATCTCCTTACAGTCCAAGGGACTCTCAAGAGTCTTCTCCAACACCACAGTTCAAAAGCATCAATTCTTTGGCACTCGGCTTTCTTCACAATCCAACTCTCACATCCATATATGACCACAGGGAAAACCATAGCCTTGACTAGATGGACCTTTGTTGGCAAAGTAATATCTCTGCTTTTGAATATGCTATCTAAGTTGGTCATAACTTTCCTTTCAAAGAGTAAGCGTCTTTTAATTTCATGCTGCAGTCATCATCTGCAGTGATTTTGGACCCCAAAAAAATAAAGTCTGACACTGTTTCCACTGTTTGCCCATCTATTTCCCGTGAAGTGATGGGACCAGATGTCATGATCTTCGTTTTCTGAATGTTGAGTTTTAAGCCAACTTTTTCACTCTCCTCTTTCACTTTCATCAAGAGACTTTTTAGTTCCTCTTCACTTTCTGCCATAAGGGTGGTGTCACTGCATATCTGAGGTTATTGATATTTCTCCCGGCCATCTTGATTCCAGCTTGTGCTTCTTCCAGCCCAGCGTTTCTCATGACATACCCTGCACAGAAGTTAAATAAGCAGGGTGACAATATACAGCCTTGACATACTCCTTTTCCTATTTGGAATCAATCTGTTGTTCCATGTCCAGTTCTAACTGTTGCTTCCTGAATTGCATACAGGTTTCTCACGAGGTAGGGCAGGTGGCCTGGTAGTCCCATCTCTTTGAGAATATTCCAGTTTATTGTGATCCACACAGTCAAAGGCTTTGGCATAGTCAATAAAGCAGAAATAGATGTTTTTCTGGAACTCTCTTGCTTTTTCAATGTTCCAGCAGATGTTGGCAATTTGATCTCTGGTTCCTCTGCCTTTTCTAAAACCAGCTTGAACATCTGGAAGTTCACGGTTCACGTATTGCTGAAGCCTGGCTCGAGAATTTTGAGCATTACTTTACTAGCGTGTGAGATGAGTGCAATTATGCGGTAGTTTGAGCATTCTTTGGCATTGCCTTTCTTTGGGATTGGAATGAAAACTGACCTTTTCCAGTCCTGTGGCCACTGTCGAGTTTTCCAAATTTGCTGGCATATTGAGTGCAGCACTTTCATACATACATACAAAAGGGAGACACAAGAAACCTTTTGGAGTTGATGGATATGTCTATTACTTTGATTGAATACTGGTTTCACAGTTAAATACATACATCCAAACTCATCAAATTGTACATTAAATATAGTTTTTTATATAACAATTATACCTCAATAAAGTTGTTAATTTTATTTTTTTAAAAAGATATGTGCAGAAGTCTTTAGCAATAAAGTGTCATGATATCTGTAATTTACTTTCCAACAAAAATCATTCATTTCTATATAGAGATTAAATAAAAATATTTTAAATTGTAAAATCTAACTGAAGGCTACAAGGCTGTTTGTTTTGCTATTCTTTCAACATTTCAATATGTTGGCAATTTTGAAAATAAGTATTAGGATAAATTTTTAAATGTTCTTTTGAAATCCAGAATGAAGCTCCAGACTCATACTAATCAGTAACTTGGTTAATTAATTCAAAAAATTTTGTTGAGCATCTACTAGATTCCAGGTGCTGTGCTGGGTACTCAGAACATAAAAACAAACAAAATGGATATAATCTCTACCCTCATAAAGCTTACAATCGCATGAGGGAACTCACAAATAATTAGGCGCCTCAGTACCAGTTATGATGGGAAAATGCAGGATGGCCTGGAAGAGCCAAGAAAACTTTCCAAAAGGATTTCCAAAAACTAAGACCATCAGGCTCTTATTCAGAGTCATCTAAGTAAACAGAGAATCAGCATTCTAGATAAAACCAGCAGAGTGAAGGTCAGAGGTGAGATTCTGGGCCAGTGGCTGCAAAATCAACCTGCAGGAGGCAGACAAATAGCATAAATGAATGAAAAAAGAAGCTGCTGCTGCTGCTAAGTCGCTTCAGCCGTGTCCGACCCCATAGATGGCAGCCCACTAAGCTCCTCTCTCTCTGGGATTCTCCAGGCAAGAACAAAGGAATGGGCTGCCATTTCCTTCTCCAAAAAAAAGAAGCTGCCCCATGTAAAAGAGGCTTCCAGTAGAGAGTGCAATCACTCAACTCTGGCCAAGGAGAAAAGCAGGAACCAGGGTGGTCAAGTCATCACAGTTGTAGATAGTCCCAGCCTAGGGCACTTCTACTCTCCTGTCTTGTCTTTGAAGGTGTAGCCCCTTCTTAAAGGGGAGGAGGGTGGCAGCCAAAACTATGTTCAAGGCATCAGAAAAACACCAGGGCTGAGAAAGGAACCATGACCATGATCCCGGCCAAGTAGAAATCAACACCTGTACTCCTGAAGTCTAAGGCCTCCCCGCTGTGCATGTTTTTGTTTTTCTCTTAAACACAACTGGAAAGAGAGGCACTGGCACAAAGTGGTAATTCCTAGAGCTGTAAAGTCTTAAGTAAAGTCTTCAGTACTCTGAGTTAAACTGATCATCCTGCTGCTGCTAAGTCACTTCAGTCGTGTCTGACTCTGTGCAACCCCATAGACGGCAACCCACCAGGCTCCCCCGTCCCTGGGATTCTCCAGGCAAGAACACTGGAGTGTGTTGCCATTTCCTTCTCCAATGCATGAAAGTGAAAAGTGAAAGTGAAGTCGCTCAGTTGTGCCCTACTCTTAGCGACCCCATGGACTGCAGCCTATCAGGCTCCTCTGTCCATGGGATTCTCCAGGCAAGAGTACTGGATTGGGGTGCCACTGCCTTCTCCTCATCCCCCCAAAACCCTGTACCAATTAGGAGTTACTCATCCTAGAGCTACTTAAACATAATCATGTAGCCAAACTATGTGAGAGCTCACAATTCTGTATGTTTTGTTTTGTTTGCCAGACTGGGACTCATATTGGAGACTTGAAAAGAATAAGCCCAACTTGGTTTCTCCCCTATTTTTGCTGCAAGAAGGGGATGAGATTTTAGAGAAAAAGAAGACTTCAGAATACCTTGAGATTAATAGAGTCTGGCCCTTTGGAAATAAATAAAGTTAACTAGTTTTGAGTTACCCTTTTTCTCAGACTACTCTTTTTCAGTAGGGGTTAGTGTTAATGGAATTGAGGGGGTTGCCAGACTGTGGAAGGGTCTAGTACTATATTTAAGGTTTCAGTCTGGGAGCCTTGAGGGGCTTCTGCAAAATCCATGACAGTCTCCTGTGCCCAGAAAGAGGCCAGGACATCTATGAAGACCTGGGGTGCCCACTTTTTAACTAGAGCCCTGGAGGAAAATTATCCTCATTCTTTATCTTGACATACATCTCTTGGTGGGTTACTTTATTCTATTCTGGGGCCTGAGAAGAAACCTAACTGCAGATTTGCAGCTCTAGCCCTTTGAAGTGCCATTGATATTCCAAACTCAGGGAGCCTCCTGCATCATAATGGAATCTTCAACCTGCCCCCAGCCACACTACAAATAAACTTGCTCCAGCCAACCTTGGAGCAGGCCCTGTGCACCCACGCCAGCTGACCTCTGAGAAAAGGGCTTGAGCAGCGTAAGCTTTGCAAAGGAAAATAAAATCCTCAGCATGGAGCCTCAAACAAGAAAAACAGTGAGATATTTAAACCTGACCATTTCTTTTTAAAGACTTGGGTGTTCTTCAGAAAGGGAATTTCCCTCCCACCTCAGAAGGGTCCAAAGTGTTACTCATATTATTTACAGAGCTTTGAAGTGTGTCTCCAAAGCTTGAGTTCAGCTCTGAGGAATGTGAGGGTCAAATCATTTTCCCTTTCTGATGAAGGAAGGCTGTGAATTTAATACCACAATTTATTGAAAACAAGGAAATACACTGAGGTGCCCTCCACTATAAATGCACAACAGTAGACAGTTGGAACCACATTCTACTGCAAAGAGTTTATGCAGTTTGGCCAAGGGTGGTGAGACGTTTAAATGAGTTTTCTGGTTAATCCATTCCTACCAGATTTAGCACCTGTAAAAGGCATGACACTTTGCTTCTAATAATAGGAATTGACTTGATTTATTTAAACAACGTTAGAGTCATCATTTTCTAAAAGTAAAATAATTCAAGATATATTCCTATACTATGTGTATATTTTATGAAAACTGGAAGTTAAACAACGTCTGGGGCATGTGGCTTTTCCTGGTAACCCTCCGGGTGACCTCCCTTTTTAAAAGTGACCTTTTGAGCTTTATTATCTTAACAAGAAACCCCTCTCTGCCCCCGTTTATATAGCTGCTTTCTTTATGGAGCTTGAAGCACTTTGTTGACCTTGGAATGCCCTTCATGCATAGGAGGATGCTCTCCCTGGCCTACAGAGATGGCGAGACATTCATAGACCAAGGACTCGAAGGCTTAGCTGCAGGCATTAGGTGCTGACTGAGCATCCAGGGTTTCCCAGGTGGCTCAAGCAGTAAAGAATTTGCCTGCCAACGAGGAGCCACAGGAGATATGGGTTCAGTCCCTGGGTTGGGAAGATCCCATGGAGAAGGGCATGGCAATCCACTCTAGTATTCTTGCCAGGGTAATCCTGTGGACAGAGGAGCGTGAGGGCTACAGTCCATGGGGTTGCAAAGGGTTGGACCCAACTGAGCATGGAAGCATGTGAGCAGTGAGCATCCAAAACTGTTCTCTCCACTGAAATGACACAGAAATATTTTGGTCCATGGGTCCCAGCAGTGTGCTGCCACTTCAAACCTGCCTGAAGTGGCTACAAGGGGTCCAACATTCTGAGTCAAGTTCATGCTCTCACTTACAGGTTGGTAATCTGAAATGCATTAGCTGAAATTCCTGTAACTTCCACTTCTGCATCTGTAAAATGGGATGAATGATATTGCCCTCATAGATCTGTTGTATAACACTTTACAGCCCTTATATGTTGGCATAGCTATCTTCTCCTATTCGTTTGCATTTAGCTGAATTAGCATTGTTGGCTGAATAAATATTGAATGACCTGGCACTGTGCTCACAGTTTTACTTAGATTGTTTTAATTCTCACAAAAGCACATGGGCTAGGTATAATTATTAGCAGACCCAGAAAACTGATACTTAGTTGAATAACTTTCCTGAGTTCAGACACTAGTTGCAATCAGGGTTCCCAGAAAAGTACTGGGCCTCCAGGGCTTGTGTCCTTAATTCTGATAATACTGCTTAGTCACGGCCATCTCAGACCCAAACAGATATAGAAGGCAGGTAAATAAATGATTATAGTCAAAACTATGGTTTTTCCAGTAGTCAAATACGGATGTGAGAGTTGGACTACTGGACTATAAAGAAAGCTGAGTGCTGAAGAATTGATGTTTTTGAACTATGGTGTTGGAGAAGACTCTTGAAGGTACTTTGGACTGTAAGGAGATCCCACCAGTCCATCCTAAAGGAAATCACTCCTGAATGTTCACTGGAAGGACTGATGCTGAAGCTGAAACTCCAATACTTTGGCCACCTGATGCGAAGAACTACTCATTGGAAAAGACCTTGATGCTGGGAAAGACTGAAGGCAGGAAGAGAAATGAACAACAGAGGATGAGATGATTGGATGGCATCATCGACTCAATGGACATGAGTTTGAGCAGGCTCTGGGAGCTGGTGACAGACAGGGAAGCCTGGTGTGCTGCAGTCCTTGGGGTCGCAAAGAGTCAGACACGACTGAGTGACTGAACTGAACTGAAATGATTATAGTGTAATATAAAATGCACTTTCTGGTGATTTTATGTTTTGTTCCAGTCATTTTAGATAGACCTGGTTCACTTTGGAACTCCCACACTAGACCACACAAAGAGTACGACATTGTCAAAGTGAAATTCCTTCAGGCCCTTCTCCCTAGCTGGCATGTGTCCTCCTCACTCTCATCCTGCCTGGTTTTTCAACAAGCAACTCTCATTTGGTGCTGTTCCTTGATCCGGCCTTCCATCCACCTGGCAACCTGGTTTGGAACTTGTGCTACAAACGAACAGCTACAACAGGAGTCTTTAAACTGGTGTGTGTACACCTCCAGAAACACAAAAGAGCTTTCCAAGGGATGGGTGGGCAAAAGAGGTTATAAAAATTAGTTTCTACATCCTCAGCTTTTCTATGTACAATTTTCCTAAAACTAATTCTTCCCAAGAGAAACTTATTGAAAAAGAACAGGCTTTTGTTTCTCATTTTCTCCTTCATTTCTCCCTTCTTGCCAGAAAGGTATGCTTTTCTCTGTTTCAGGCTTACCCAAGGTACTTGACCCCGGGGCACAAAGAGCCCAAGAGGGCCAAAGAAAGAGACACTTGGAAAATATCTGTGCTTGTTACTCTTTCCTATTCTCTTCTTTCCACCACATTGAAGGAGGCCCTAATAGAATCATCAGCTAATGAATCATTAAAAATACTTTTTGACTATTGGTTTGGGTATACACCAGAATTTCAGACAACTGAGAAATGTAGCTATAACAAAACCTCCTTGCTTCCTATCTTCTCATTTACTGAACAAGTATGTTGGTGTTTTCATTTATTAAAAAGTAGAAAGAAGAATAGAAATTAGGCTGAACCTTGTCTCATTCTGGCAATGCTGAGACAGCCACAGTTCAATTCAACTAGAATTAAGTTGAACTAATTTTAAAAGTTTAGGCTTAGTCATTTTATATAAGAAAAAATTCATTTTCAATAAATTTTGTTTTTAAATTAGTCATCAAAATGTGTAATATATATTTTAACCAATTGTGTGCTATTAATAATCATAATAATAATTTAGTCAATAATGTTTCAACATTTATAATTTAATGGCTAGAGGAAAAAATTTAATTAAAATGTCAATATCTATACTTATTTTGTAGCAGAGAATTATGACACACTAGTCTAAAAGACTTTTAAGCATAAAATGTAGTATATAAAGATAAAATTCTCCAGGGGGAAGTAGAATGGAAATATGAATTCTGAAGAAATATAAATCATGTAAACATTCAACCTATTAAAAGAGTTTATTTGTATACTGTTTAATAGGTGACGGTGGATATCAAATCGGTAGTTAGATTACACTTGGAGCATTTTAAAGGTGATGTAACAAATTTATTTGAAAGCTCCATATTTACAATATTTTATTTAAAAGTGCTATATTTACAACATAGTGGAAACAAAATACATAAGAAAATATTCAAAAACCTCTTAATGGGTACATGTGAGAAAATTCTGAAGACCTCTTTATGTGAAAAAGAAAGAAAGAAGCAATACTTAAATCCCTCAACTGGCATGCAGATGTTGTTGTTCAGTTGCTAAGTTCTCTACAACTCTGCGACCCCATGGATCGTAGCCTGCCAGGTTCCTCTGTCCATGGTATTCTCCAGGCAAGAATACTGGAGTGGGTTGCCCTTTCCTTCTTTAGAGAATCTTCCCAATCCAGGGATCAAACCTGTGTCTCCTTCATTTGCAGGCAGATTCTTTACCACTAAGTAACCTGGGAAGCCCGTGGTACACTATACAGCTGCAAAATAATAATAATAATGCTTTTAACTGATAGGGAGATATCTCTGGATACATTGTTAAGTGAGAAAGAAAATCAAGGTGCTTAAGATGATGCACAAACCTCTGAGTAAGAAAGGCTAGGGAATAAGAACATTCATATTTTATCTGCGTGGACTGGCATAAGGAACCACTCTTTGCGACCCCATGGACTTTGCACTCCATGGAATTCTCCAGGCTAGAATATTGAAGTGGGTAGCCTTTTCCTTCTCCAGGGGATCTTCCCAACCCAGGGGTCGAACTCAGGTTTCCCACATTGCAGGTGGATTCTTTACCAGCTGAGCCATAAGGGAAGCTCAAGGACCCACTAGAGGAATAAAAATCAGGAGCAAGGGGAATTGGGTGGATAGGGATAAGCTGGGATTGAGACTTATCAGTTTATGCCTTTTATATCATTTTGATGTTTGAACCATGTATTATAATCAATTCAAAAAATTAAATTGTCAAAAAGAAAAAAATTCACCAACCACAGTTCAGTGTTTAGCCTGGTACATTTTAATTAGTTGATTTTATCTAAGAATATTTTCTTAATTGAGACCCGATCTGGAAGTCCCCTGGACATGTTTTCTCTGTATGACTGTGGATGCAAATTTTATTGATTTTGCTGCAGAAACAGTAATTGCTAAATTGGAACTCCATGAAATGCATGCATATACCTGACAGCAACTTAATTTATTTAATGGTTTAAAGCAATTTACAAAAAGTGACTTAGGGGTTTTTTTTGGCTAGCTCCCTATATTTCCTTTTCTTTCTCCTTCAAATAGTCAATTGAGTCTGGTACGTTTTGTTGAGTGTATTTGAATGTAGAGCAGGACTATTTTAATGGCACATTTAGTGCCCATTTGTAATAATGTTTTTAGTCATTAAAATATACACTAGGGAGAACCATGACAGCATCACTAACTAATTACAGTCATGTGGAAATGGGGATGAAGAGACGGAGGTTCAGCTCTCTCATACCTTATTCCAATTTCTCACCGGCATTCTGACCCCAATAGACCTCCACTTCCTTGATCCCTCCATTCTCCACCAGTCCATCAGCCCCCCATCTGGCTTCATTTCCTTCCCTGCTGAGCTAGGACACCATGGTACATCATGTCAACCTTTCTTGTCAGCACCTTCAGTTTCTTCAACCCTTTGCCTTCTGCCCTGCACCCCCTGCCAACCTCCACCTCCAGGTTCCTCCAGCAATCCATCTTCTCTCTTGCCTAGACCAAGACTGCCAAGCACAGCCGGAAAGAACCACACAACCCTACACATTAATGCCACTGCTGATTTATGTTTTCTGATCTCAGATGAATTCTCAACACTATTTTTCAACCTGTCCTGAGTCAGCTCCCACTCACATTCCCCTTAAGGGCTATTCTGCACACTTGCACTTCCTCCCCTCATTCTGAGAGAAATAAGGCTGTCAGCTGTGGTCTTCTTCCCATCAGACCAGAAATGGACTCTCTGGCCAGGTGGACCACAGGGCTAAGATGGAGTGAAGGGTGGGAAGCATCACTTACTGCAGGATCAATATCCTTCCTGGGTACCATAATCATGCCTGATTAAGAGCCACTGCCCAAAACACTAGGCTCCTTTCACACGTCCCTCCTCTTCACCTCCTCTTCACTCCCTATTTCACACTGCTTCCACTTCCACGTTTCCACTGAAATTACAGTTCTTAGCTTTCTTACAACATTCAACACCTTGTATGCTGTGTGTGCTAAGTCACTTTGGTTGCATCTGACACTTTGCAACCCTATGGACTGAGGCCTGCCAGGCTCCTCTGTCCATAGGATTCTCCAGGCAAGAATACTGGAGTGGGTTGCCATTTCCTCCTCCAGGGGATTTTCTCAGCCCAGGGATGGAACACGTGTCTTTTAGATTTCTTGCACTGGCAGGCAGGTTCTTTACCACTAGCGCCACCTGGTAACATTTCTGTTTGTCCTTACCTTTATTGGCTTCCTTATACATTGCAGCATCTCTTCTTAGCTATCACTATCTCCTTAATCCTCTTCTAGGGATAGTTCTTTTTCAATTCCCTTTCCTGCCTGCCCTTTCTCCAAAAATGCTTAAAAAACATGTCTACCACACTCTACCCTCTGGGCAGCACCTTCCAGGTCTTTATCATCTCCATGTTAAGGCTCTATATTCCTTCCCTCGAGTGACAGGCTCCTATCCTATCCTATCCCAGATATTTCTAGATACCTAGATAGACATCTTCTCTATACAAAAGCTCATACAGTAAACAGAAATAAGTCTAAACATCTTTTTCTCTCCATGCAATCAGGCATCAGGTTTCGGCACACCTTCATCTAAATGCCTCTCAAATGCTCCTCCTCCTCTGCATCCTCATCTCTTTCTATTCCACTCAGGACCCCATCTTTCATCTGAATGTGCAGCAGCAGTGCCGAGTGCAAAGCTGACACTCAATCAGCTCATTGCTGAATGAGTAAGTGAGTGAATGAACAAATGGTACTAAACCGTTATCTCATGACCTCTGGTCCATGCTACACACAGGAGCTAGAGTTCTTTAAACAACAAATTTGATCATATCTTTTCCCTGCTTAAATTCCTTTAAAGGTTCACCATCACCTGTAGAACAAAATCCGAATTCTTCTTGTCTCTAGCCCCTAACTACCTTTTCTACTTCATTTCCCATCATCCCTTCATAATAATAGCTATTTATTATTACATGTAAGGTACTAATCTAAGCTCTTTAAATTGACTAGCTCATATAAACCCCACTTGGCATCTACAAATAGTTAATATTTTACTTTTCAGATCACAAAATTGAAGCACAGAAAGACTAACTTCTCAGTGCTACATGCATCTAGAAAGTGGCAGAGGTTGCAGTCAAACCCAGCCTACTGACCCTCGAATCCATGAGCCTTCCTCATTCACACACTCAAAGTAAGTCACTGGCTCCATTTTGGACCTGCTAAGTTCCATGGCTACTCCATGGCCATGCTCTTCCAGAGAGACATTCAAGGTTCTAATCAAATGGTCCTTCCCCCAGCACTCTGTTAGTTAACACTCCAGTTTAAATCTCAGTAAACGAATAGACTTCATCTCTACTGGAAAGTCCTCCCTGGCTTTCCCAGATTATTACTGCTCCTCAACTGGATGCCTTTTCTATTTTATACCCAAGAGTATTTATAACCCTTAGCTCACCTAAGGAGGAAAAACTAATGTTCCCGTGTTTGGATCAACGGAAACAAGGAGTGAAAGCTGGTGGTGGAAATGTCCCTTGATAACAAGGAGAAGCAAGAAAAAAAGAGACTAAACAGGAAGTCATATAGGCACAGATATTCGAAAGCAGTGTGTCATTGAGGGAGATGGAAGAGAGACAGTGTTGTAAGCAGACCTACAGCTGCTGAACTCCACTAGCTGTAGAGCAAAAAAGCCTGGAAAAAGTCATATACACAATCCATGTGTTGAATCAAGAATGTCTGTCCTACCCTGTTCCACTTGGAACTCCTAAGAATAGTCGTTTCAACACTATTTTAGTTTTTCAACACTTTTAGAAACATATAATTTCTTTTTTAATCGGTTCAGCTCAGTCATTCAATCATGTCTGACTCTTTGCAACCCCATGGACTGCAGCACGCCAGGCGTCCCTGTCCATCACCAACTCCCAGAGTTTACTCAAACTCATGTCCATTGAGTCAGTGATGCCATCCAACCATCTCATCCTCTGTTGTTCCCTTCTCCTCCTGCCTTCAATCTTCCCCAGCATCAGGGTCGTTTCCAATCAGTCAGTTCTTCACCTCACGTGGCCAAAGTATTGGAGTTTCAGCTTCAACATCAGTCTGCCCAATGAATATTCAGGACTGATTTCCTTTAGGATGGACTGGTTGGATCTCCTTGCAGTCCAAGGGACTCTCAAGAGTCTTCTCCAACACCACAGTTCAAAAGCATCAATTCTTCAGAGCTTAGCTTTCTTTATGGTCCAGTTCTCACATCCATACATGACTACTGGAAAAACCATAGTGTTGACTAGATGGACCTTTGTTGGCAAACTAATGTCTCTGCTTTTTAATATCCTGTCTAGGTTAGTCATAACTTTTCTTTCAAGGAGCAAGCATCTTTTAATTTCATGGCTGCAGTCACCACCTGCAGTGATTTTAGAGCCCCCCAAAAATAAAGTCTGTCAGTCTAGAATCAGTACAGAATCTATATAAAAATAGAATAAGAAAAGACATTATAAAAATAATGACACTCAAAAATATTAGCTTAGATATGCCATAACCAAATACATTGCCCAAAGTTTTAAAAGTTCAATAACATAATTACCTGTATCAAAACAAAAGTTCAAAACAGAAATCTAGTAGTTCAAGGAAGATACTGAAAGCCAAAAGAATATAAACATCAGTTAACAAACTTCTGAAAAAAGTAAACAGAAAGAAATAATTGCAAAAATACAAACCACACTGAAAGCAGTCCAGAGAACAGTAGAAATTGCTAAAATTTTAAAAAAAAAAAAAGGACATGGATAAAAAATAAACAATATGAAATAAAAGTGAACAAATGGTTAAAACATATTAGAGAGAAGAGGTTATGTTTAAAAGAGACAAAAATAATTCAATGTACTGATAACTGGTATCTCTGAAGAACTGAAACCTTCAAAAAAGAAAAATACAGAGGATGTATATATATATGTCAATTTAATTCAAGAAATTTAATTCCCATGAATAAGACCTGATTCTTGGACAGACTGAAAGACTGCATCAAATCCCAGGGAAATATGATACAGAATAATTATATCAAGCAGCTTCAATTGCAGATAAACACTCTGGCTCTTTTAAGAATAATTTAATACATGAGGGTTATCTCCTAGTATAAAAATTGAAAGGGCCACAGAAGACTACTCTCTAGTCTGACCTTTCAGGGAAAACTTCCAGAACCAGCCTATCAAGGAGGCTGCAACTTCTACCATGATCAAGAAATTGAGAATTCGTGAAGAAGCCATCTAGTGTGCAGATACTAGTCTACATACCACCTATGCCCTGATCCAGAAATCAAGAAGTGTCTTAGTCTATTCAGTCTGCCATAACAAAACATCATACACTGAGTGACTAAACAACAAATATTTATTTCTTACTGTTCTGGAGGTTGGAAAGTTCAAAATCAAGATACTGATAGTTTCTGTGTCTAGTGGTGGCTTGCTTCATGGATCACAGACAGTTGGCTTCTCCCTGTGTGCCCCAATGACAGAAGGATCCAGGAAGCCCCCCACAGTCTCTTCTATAAGGACATTAAGGTCATTCTTCAGGGCCCCACCTTTGCAACTTAGTTCCCAAAAGCCTCATCTCCTAATACCATCACATTGAGGGGTGTTAGTATTCAACATACAAATTTGGAGGTGGACACAAGACATTTCATCCATTACAGGAAGACACTGCCATAACTGTAGGCTGTATTATAACACACAGTCAGCCATGATTCATGGAACCAAATGGTTATTCCACTGACATGTCTGGTACTGCTGCTAAAGAATAAGCAAATGCCTGAACCGCTAGGTTTCCCAGCAAAAATGCTAACAGCAAAAGAAACACTGCCGTTTTCAAATCTCAGATGGGTCCTTCTGCGTATGTGCATGCTCAGTTGTGTCTGATTCCTTGCGACCCCATGAACTGTAGCCCACCAGACTCCTCTCTCCATGGAGTTTTCCAGTCAAGAAATACTAGAGTGGGTTGCCATTTCCTACTCCAAGGGATCTTCCCAACCCAGGGATTGAACCTGCATCTCCTGCATCAACAGGCCAATTCATTACCACTACACTACCTACCTGGGAAGCCCATAAGATGGGCCCTTGGTGACAGCTAAATCATATGCAGAACCTGAGCATCAGAGAATTCTAGAATATGCAATCTCTCATAGATGGAATGCTTAGAGAGAGCTGGGATAGAATTTTATGAAGCAATCTACAGTATTTGCCACAATGATTAATATGATAAAGGTCTAGGTAAAATTACTGGATGTCAAAGTTCAATACAAATTGAAAAGGTTCTTAAGCATCCAGGCAATAGATCAAGTCATCTAGGAGAAAAATACCAGAAAAAAACATTAACAACAGCAACATGAAATGCTAAAAGATAGTAGAATAATGTCTTTAATTCCTTTAAAAAAGATCATGTGATTCAAATATTTTATTGTTTTACTTGGGTTCAAGTGAAAGAAAACAGTTAAATATTTTAACATGCAAGAACTCAAGGAATGCAATTCCCATGAGTCTTTCTTGAAGAAACTACTAGAGAAGGAACTTCAGCCCATCAAAAGATGAATGGAGAAACAATTTTTTTAAGCCAGAGATAAAAAGATAAAATTTAAAGCTGACAAATCAACTAATCATGGTAAAAGCACATGTGAAAATATAAAGTAAAAAACTAGTAAAATAATATAATTGATCAATACTAGTTATTAGAAGAGAGGAATAAAAGGATGTAGTAAAAATGGAAATGTACTAATCTTGTAATTGATCTTATAAGGAGGCAGTAGATACAATCAAAAAAGGAGAATTAAAAATAAACTAGCTATAAAAGCAGAGACTTTTCAGGTGACTTAGTGGTAAAGAATCTTGCCAATGCAGGAGATGAAGGTTCTATCCCTGGGTTAGGAATATCCCTTGGAGGAAGAAATGGCAATCCACTCTAATATTCTTGCCTGGAAAATCCTATGAACGAAAGAGCCTGGGAGGTTACAGTCCATAAGGTCACAAAGAATCAGACACAACTGAGCAGGCATGCACCACCCAGTTATAAAAGCAGCCATTAGAGAAACAAGCACCAAAAACAAATTTCAAAGGAAGTGATTCTGTGTTCTCATTACATCCTGTTAGGTGGAACCTGTAACTTACATAGCATTGCATAAAAACTTCAATGAAATTAGTTAATTAAGTTAATAAATAAAATAAGGAAGCAAAGAATAAAAGTCTATGTCTAATAATTTCAATTTCTGGGTCATCTATGGGTCTGCTTTTATTCTTTATTTCTTTTCTTGATTTTCAACTATTTGATTTTTTTTCTTGACATTCTTGGTGATTTGTGATTGCCCACTGAACATTGTATATGAAAATAGGTTCTAGATGATATTATCTATGACCAATAAGGATCTAATTTCTTGTAATATGCAGAATAAAGGCAGATTACCTTGTCTCAATCAACACTAGATATTAATCTCTGTGAGAGTTGTTTTATTTCTGGTTTGCCCTTACTCTCAAGATGTAGCCTTTACTCTTAATACATATCTATTGAGGGGGCTCAAATGAAAGCCTGGGGTATTCACCAGAGCCACGATATCTTGTAAGCCCTAAACTCCAACTTCCATCTCCCCAGCACCACAACGCTGCCAAGAATAGTCGCACAAACACACAATTTTGCCCCAAGTCTTAGCTGTGGTACATTTTTTGCAAAACATTTTCCTGTATTGTTTTATTTAGTCATCATAACAAATCTATGAGGAAGTATGTGAATCTTATTCTGGAATCTTATTAAGATATTTGCAATATCTAAAACACTTTCCAACAAACAGTAAACCTATAATGAATATTTGTTGAATTAAGCAACTTGAAGAATAAAGATGCAAAGGAAAAATAAAAACAATATTTTTGCCTATCGAATTGAAAAAGATAAAATTACAGTGCTTGTTTTCAAAAAGGGCCTGGTGAAATTAGCATACTTTAATATTTTGTGTGACAGTATATACTGATATAAACCTTTGAGAAATTACCTATCTAGTCACACATTTGTTAAACATTTACTGAGCATCCAGTGGTGTATGATGTATCCTTGCCTTTGGGATATCTTAATATGTCCCTGTCCTCCAATACCTTTATGTAGACACACATTAATAACTTAAAAATATTTATTACCAAGGCAACAAAAGTGAAAATAAGCAAATGGAATTAACCAAACTAAAAACCCTCAGCACAACAAAGGAAACAATCAGCAAAATGAAAAGGAAACCTATAAAATGGGGGAAAAATTGCAAAGCATATATCCAGTAAGGGGGTTATATATGTAGAACTCATAAAACACAACAGCAAAAAAAAAATCTAATTTAAAAAATGGGCAAAGAAACTGAATAGACATTTTTCCAAAGAAGACATACAGATGGCCAACTGGTACGTGAAAATGTGCTCTGAATCACTAATCATTAGGGAAATGCAAATCAAAACCACAGTGATATATCACTTCGTACTTGTTAGAATGGCTATAATCAAAAAAGACAAGAAATAGCAAGTGTTGGCAAGGATGTGGAGAAAGGAACCCTTGAGCACTGTTGGTGGGAAGGTAAACTGGTGCCACTACTATGAAAAATAGTATGGAGGTTCCTCAGAAGCTTTAAAACAGAATCACCGTATGATCCAGCAACTTCTGGATATGTATCCAAAGGAAACAGGCACTATCTCAAAAAGATATCTGCTCTCTTATGTTCACTGTAGCATTATTTAGAATAGCTAGGACATGAAAACAACCTAAGTGTCCATACACTGGATGGATAAAGAAAATGTAGAATTTATATATAGTAAAATATTATCCAGAAAAAAAGAAAAGGCAACTCTTTTTTGTTGTTGTTGCAAACCCATTTGCAACAGCATGGGTGAAATTTGAGGGCATTATGCTAAGTGAAATAAGTCAGACTTATTTAACCAATGTATCTCACTCATACATTGAATCTAAAAGAGTCAAATTCATATATACGGAGAACAGATTGATGGTTGCCAAAGATGGGGGGTTGAGGGGGTGGGGGTGGATAAAAAGGGTGAAGGCAGTCAAGAGGTAAAACTTCCAGTTATAAACAGATTATGATAATGTAATGTACAGCATAGTGAATGCAGTCAACAGCACTGTGTTGTATGTTTGATAGCTGCTACAAGAGTCAATCTTAAAAGCTCTCATCACAGAAAAGATGTTTTACCATGTAAGCTGATGGATGTTAACTTACTGTCGTCATTTTGTATTATATACATATTTCAAATCATTACATTGTACACCTTGGACTAATACAGTATGTCAATTGTATCTCAATAAAACTCGGAAAAATCTTAATTACCATCTGCTCAATAATTTCTTTTGAACCAAGTGTTTCTATTTCTAGAAATAAGTCTAAAGAAATTAATCAGGCATGTTATTTCATTCATTTTTCTAACATATATTGAGTACAAGTCTAATAATAGCAAGTGATATTTATTAAGTGTTTTGAGCAGTAAAAGGTAGTAGTTAAGAACATTGACTCTGGAGCCAGATTACTTGTCTAAGTCATATCTAATTGGGCAAGTCAACTAACCTCTCCCTGCCTCTGTTTCCTCATCTAAAAATGAGGGTAATAACAATAGCTGTTCATAGTTTGGTTATGAGGATTAAATGGGTTAACCTTTGTAAAATGCTTAGACCAGTGTCCAGCACATATTATGAATTCCTATATATGTTTTTATTTTTATCATGTATTAGCTTCATGTTCTAAATGCTCTACTTGTACTAATAATTCATTTAATCCTCACAGCTACCCTATAAAGTGGAGTATGTTGCTTCACAGAGAAGCTGTGAGGCAATAAAATGTTATTTATGTTAGATATAATAAAATGGAGGCTAAACAACCTCCTCAAGTCAGGATCTGAACACAGTAGAATGGCTTCAGAACCTGTGCATGTAATCACTAACGTCTACAACATTATAGGCACTGCTCCAGGCAAAATGATCACTACAGAGATAGAGTTTCTTTTCCCATGAAAGCAAGGAAGACAGATAAAACATATCACAAATAATAAATGAATGACATAAGTTCAAGTAGTAATGAATGATATGAGGAAAATTTTAAAGGGTAATGTGCTAGAATATAGATGGCAGGAAGAGAATATAGCTGGCAGGAAGGCTCGACATGTGATAGGGGAGAGAAGGCCTCTTTGAAAAGCTAATATCTGAATTCAGAAACAAAAAAACAAAGAGATATATAGATAATTGATTTTTATAAATGGAAATTCTTCACTGTATAATTGCAAAAGCAGTGGGAATGAACTAAAAGCCTAAGAAATAAATAAACAACTAATTATCATGACATATTTCAAAGATTTTTACTTTATACTAAACATCTTTGTTTAGTATTTTTGTTCTGTACTAAAAACCAAACATTTTTGTTTAATCTAAACAGTAAAAATGGAGAAGGCAATGGCAACCCACTCCAGTACTCTTGCCTGGAAAATCCCATGGACGGAGGAGCCTGGTAGGCTGCAGTCCATGGGGTCGCAGAGAGTTGGACATGACTGAGCAACTTCACTTTCACTTTTCACTTTCATGCATTGGAGAAGGAAATGGCAATCCACTCCAGTGTTCTTGCCTGGAGAGTCCCAGGGATGGAGGAGCCTGGTGGGCTGCCGCCTATGGAATCACACAAAGTCAGACATGACTGAAGCGACTTAGCAGCAGTAGCAGCAGCAAACATTAAAAAATCATGCTGTTTAAGAATATTTGATAATATGATAGTATAACATATTACAAAGTTAATTGAAACAAGTAGAAATTCAAATCTATATATACTTTAATGTCTATTATTATTTACCACATAGATACATAGAAAAACATTTATACACATAGAAAAACATACTATTAAACATATGTATATATACATATATAGAAAAGGAACTAGGAGGAAATACAACAGAACAGTGCTTGACAGTATTACAGAACTCAGATATTTTTCCTCCTATATTGGGAAAATAAAATTGTTTAAGAAGAACAAAGCAAGAGTACACTGAAGCATAACTCAATAATTCCTTTTTCTTCTCTCTAATTTACGGAACCAATAGCTGAGATATGAATGAAATTAGTGTCTCTTTGGACTTCTTTCTTACAAAATAAACACTTCAAGTGCTTCTAATTCTCTATCTTAAATTCAGCTATTCATCACATTCTATTGATAACTGTCTCCATCTTTGGAATCCAGGTTTACTTAGGAAAAGAATTAGGGATTCCGAGGTGTTCAGTGGTAAAGAATCTGCCTGCCATCGCAGAAGATGCAGCAGATATGAGTTCGATCCCCAAGTCAGGAAGATCCCCTGGAGGAGGAAATGGCAGCCCACTCTAGTATTCTTGCCTGGAAATACCCATGGACAGGACTGAGCTTGGCAGGCTACAGTCCATAGGGTTGCAAAGAGTCGGACACAACAGAACACACACACACACAAACACACACAAACACACAGGGCTAGTTTAAATAACAGTTATAAATAATAATAGACAATAAAAACAGATAGAATAGAATTCCCAGAGGCTATAAGAGTCATGTGTTCTCCGTGTCGACACAGTACACATGTGCTTCCCACCTGCCCAGCATCAACCACTGCTCCCCAGTGGCTGTTCTCACCTCCTGTCTCAACTCCTGGTCAAGGATGAACATTTCCAAGGCTAGTCAAAAAGATTCCTATCCGGGACTTTTTCAGAAACAAATAGAGCAGTATTCACTTCCCACTGTTAGGGTAAAAGTCTAGAATTGCTATTAGGCCTTTTTTTGCCACTGCACTAGGAAAAATAATGAGGTCTATGAAGAAGTCAGAACCAGAAGATGAAGACAGTATCTTGGCAGCATCATTATTAAACACCTGGATGTTCTGTGGCTGCAGCCAAATGAACTTGTGGACATGCAAGTCACATCAGCTGACAGATTCCCTTTTACGTTTTACCTAACTGCAATGGGCTTGGCGCTCGTGACCAAAAATAGTCATGACTAATTCACAAGTGATTTCTCACTTAATATTTGAAATAACACTATGATGTCGATACTATTATCCCACTTAGGCACTAAGAAATTGAGACTTAGAAATGTCATATAAAACTTAGCTTAAACTGCCATCCAGAAACTGTTAGAACCAAGGTTTGAACCAGGGCAGTCCAGGGCAGTCCAGGGTAGTCCCCTCCCGCTCTGTGTCCCCACTAGGCTCCCCGTGTTCTCTGTCAGTGAATCTGTAAACCTTTAGTTTTCCTCTGTCTCTTCCTGTCTGTCAGAGCACCCACTCTCTTATCATCAGTGGGGCAAATGTTGAATAAATGTTTGTCAAATATCCTGACCTCTGCTCGGCCAACTACTGCTGGAGATTTTTGCCCTCATCAAAAGAAATCATTTCTTTACTCACGGACTACACATTTGGGGTTAAACTAACCGGTGCTCTCCTGGACTTTTCAAGGCACAAGATCTACAGTTACTGAAGGCTTTGACCTATGACCTAACTAAAATCACTTGGGGCTGAGAGCCTAAGACACATGTGTGTCCACATTTAGTAAAACTCTGGCAGTTCCAAATGTAAGTCACTGTCCTTGCCACACAGAATATGCTACAAGTGTGACAACTGCTTAGCTGGTTTCCCACCCAGGACACATCTCCTCTATCTCTCTCTCAACCTCAGAATATGACCTTATTTGGAAACCGGATCTTTACAGATGTAATTAGTTAAGGTGAAGTCATTCTGGAATAGGGTGAGCCCTTAATCCAATGTGACGGATGTGCTCACAAGAAGAGGAGAAAACAGACACATGCAGGGAGAGCTACGTGAAGACGGAGGCAGACGTTGGTGGGGGCAGCTACGAAGCAAGAAATGCAGGCAACACCAGAGGCTAAGAGAAAGGAACGGGACAGACTCTCCCCTAGAGCCTTCAGACAGAGCGTGACCCTGCCAACACCACCATTTCAGACTTGCAGCCTCCGGAACTGTGAGAAAATAAATTTCTGTTAAGTCACCAGTTTATGATATTTTATTATAGCCACCCTAGAAAACTAATGCTGTATCCATGCGGAATAAATAATAATATCTAACTCTCAGGGTCATTAGGAGGGGTGTTGGAGAAGACTCTTGAGAGTCCCTTGAACTGCAAGGAGATCCAACCAGTCCACTCTGAAGGAGATCAGCCCTGGGATTTCTTTGGAAGGAATGATGCTAAAGCTGAAACTCCAATATTTTGGCCACCTCATGCGAAGAGTTGACTCATTGGAAAAGACTTTGATGCTAGGAGGGATTGGGGGCAGGAGGAGAAGGGAACAACAGAGGATGAGATGCCTAGATGGCATCACGGACTCGATGGACGTGAGTCTGAGTGAACTCCGGGAGTTGGTGATAGACAGGGAGGCCTGGCGTGCTACGATTCATGGGGTTGCAAAGAGTCGGACACAACTGAGTGATTGAACTGAACTGAACTGAAGGACAGAAAGTACACAAAGCGTTTAGCGGTGGTGGTACACAGTAAATATTTAAGAAAAGGTAGCAATTATTATCAATTGCTGCTTGTTGTTGTTTAATCGCTCAGCTGTGTCTGTCTCTTTGCAACACCACAGACTGTAGCCCACCAGACTCCTCTGTCCATGGGATTTCCCAGGCAAGAATACTGGAGTAGGTTACCATTTCCTTCTCCATGGGATCTTCCCGACCCAGGGATCAAACCCAAGTCTCCATGGTTACTGCATTACAGGTGGTTACCTGCCACTGAGCCATGGGGGGAGCCCCGATTATTATCAATAAGTATTGTTAATAATTCATACTGTGAGATGATAATAAGCATTACATGTAACTCTCACAGAAAAGAATATTGTGCCCCCTACTCAATCTTTTAGCTTAAAAGGTTGGAACACCTGGCATCTCCCTACCCAAGAACCTCTCCTAATAATGATAACAGCACAAGGTACAGAAGTTCTTGCCTGGCCATTAAATTCAGCCTTTGAGGAACTCTGGTTGACACCACTTACATCTCTTTGTCTGGAAGTGGAAGAGGCACCTAGTCAATAGACATCCCTCACATAACCCAAAAAAGAACCATCAATCTTAGCCTAGGTGACTGTCACATTGAACATTTTCAGGCAGCTTTTTCAACCTTGGAGGTTTTGGCAACCTGCCAGTAATGAAGATGTATTAATGCTTAATGCAGCTTAATGTAATAGGTGTCATGTTCATAATTTACAGAAGCTCTTTCTAAAGCATTAAATTCATTTATACTCCTTAAAAGCTACTCAATCGTGAGGGCTAAGTTAGTTCGGTGGGGTTTCTTTTTTAGGATCAAATGATATATAAATTGTTAACATATCCAAACTCATCCATTAGTGCATGTGAAAGCAATAAATGTGCCAAAGTAGCAATAACATGATCGAGGAAAGTCATTGTGGTCATTAGGGCTGAAAGGGTTTCATTTATGGCCCTGGGAAAGAGAATGAAGGCTGTAAAATAGACCCAAGGAGCTCTCACTGACCAGGGACCCAGTCTCATTATGCTCTGATCAAATTAAACTAAACATATATTTTAGATGTTCAAATATGGCAATGGGTTCTGCCTTCCATTTTGTAGAGAGTTGTCCCTCCTGTTTCCATCCGCCATTTTGAGAAAATAAAAGGAAATGGATTGATGAGAGTTTCAAATCCCAACTGTCTGATCATAGAATATTGATTGGCCTCTTGGTAAATAACTCTAAGCAAAACATGGGGGGCACGACTAATGAGAGCCCTTGCATGTTGGACAGATCTGGGAGGTCAAGAATTGATAGAATTATAAATCTAGCACCATGTCTCCAAAGTAGCCCCAGGTTCAACAGAGGGATGAGAGGGAACATTAGCTTTGTATATCAGGTTAAGGCAGCTACTGTCTATCTGTTGACATTCACCATTACTCATGTCTCTGTGAGTCAAGTTCCCTCCTACCCACTCCCTGCAGAAAATATCACAGAGCACCAAGGAGCACTGTAAAAAGAGAGGTGCATGCATGCTAAGCTGCTTCAGTCCTGTCCAACTCTTTACAACCCTATGGACTGCAGCCCGCCAGGCTCCTCTGTCCATGGGATTCTCCAGGCAAGAATGCTGGAATGGGTTGTCATTTACTCCTCCAGTAGATCTTCCTGACCCAGGGATCAACCCCAAGTCTCTTACATCTCCTGCACTGGCAGCTGGGTTCCGTACCACTAGCTCTTGGGCAGCTATGACTAAGAACCATTTATGTAACTAATATTTAGGATCCATACACAGAAGAAGTGTACAAAAAAGATCTTCATGACCCAGATAATCATGATGGTGTGATGACTCACCTTGAGCCAGACATCCTAGAATGCGAAGTCAAGTGGGCCTTAGGAAACATCACTAAGAACAAAGATAGAGAAGGTGATGGAATTCCAGTTGAGCTATTTCAAATCCTAAAAGATCATGCTGTGAAAGTGCTGAACTCAATATGCCAGCAAATTTGGAAAACTCAGCAATGGCCACAAGACTGAAAAAGGCCAGTTTTCATTCCAATCCCAAATAAAGGCAATGTCAAAGAATGTTCAAACTACCACACAACTGCACTCATCTCATACGCTAGAAAAGTAATGCTCAAAATTCTCCAAGCCAGGTTTCAACAGTATGTGAAAAATTAACTTCCAGATGTTCAAGCTGAATTTAGAAAAGGCAGAGGAACCAGAGATCAAATTGCCAACATCTGTTGGATGATCAAAAAAGCAAGAGAGTTCCAGAAAAACATCTACTTCTGCTTTACTGACTAAGCCAAAGCCTTTAATTGTGTAGATCACAACAAATTGTGGAAAATTCTTCAACAGATGGGAATACCAGACCACCTGACCTGCCTGCTGAGAAATCTATATGCAGGTCAAGAAGCAATGGTTAGAACTAGACATGGAACAACAGAGTGGTTTCAAATTGGAAAAGGAGTAGGTCAAGGCTGTATATTGTCACCTGCTTATTTAACTTACATGCAGAGTACATCATGCGAAATGCTGGGTTGGATGAAGCAGAAGCTGGAATCAAAATTGCTGGGAGAAATATCAATAACCACAGATTTGCAGCTGATACCACCCTTATGGCAAAAAGCGAAGAAGAACTAAAGAGCCTCTTGATGAAAGTGAAAGAGGAAGAGTGAAAAAATTGGCTTAAAACTCAACATTCAGAAAACTAAGATCATGGCACCTAGTCCCATCACTTCACAGCAAATAGATGAGGAAACAATGGAAACTGTAAGAGACTTTATTTTCAGTTCAGTTCAGTTCAGTCGCTCAGTCATGTCCGACTCTTTGCGACCCCATGAATCGCAGCACGCCAGGCCTCCCTATCCATCACCAACTCCTGGAGTTCACTCAGACTCACCTCCATCGAGCCCGTGACGTCATCCAGCCATCTCATCCTCTTTCGTCCCCTTCTCTTCCTGCCCCCAATCCCTCCCAGCATCAAAGTCTTTTCCAATGAGTCAACTCTTCGCATGAGGTGGCCAAAGTACTGGAGTTTCAGCTTTAACATCACTCCTTCCAAAGAAATCCCAGGGCTGATCTCCTTCAGAATGGACTGGTTGGATCTCCTTGCAGTTCAAGGGACTCTCAAGAGTCTTCTCCAACACCACAGTTCAAAAGCATCAATTCTTTGGTGCTCAGCCTTCTTCACAGTCCAACTCTCACATCCACACATGACTACTGGAAAAGCCATAGCCTTGACTAGACGGACCTTAGTCGGCAAAGTAGTGTCTCTGCTTTTGAATATGCTATCTAGGTTGATCATAACTTTCCTTCCAAGGAATAAGCGTCTTTTAATTTCATGGCTGCAATCACCATCTGCAGTGATTTTGGAGCCCAAAAAATAAAGTCAGACACTGTTTCCCCATCTATTTCCCATGAAGTGATGAGACCAGATGCCATGATCTTCATTTTCTGGGGGGTTCCAAAATCACTGCAGATGGTGCTTGCAGCCATGAAATTAAAAGATACTTGCTCCTTGGAAGAA
The DNA here is from genome assembly GCF_023091745.1 of Budorcas taxicolor. Lineage (NCBI taxonomy): Eukaryota > Metazoa > Chordata > Mammalia > Artiodactyla > Bovidae > Budorcas > Budorcas taxicolor. The sequence goes on along the minus strand of NC_068915.1, from coordinate 98,542,040 downwards.
AAGCTATGACCAACCTAGAAAGCATATTAAAAAGCAGAGACATTCCTTTGCCAACAAAGGTCCATATAGTTAGAGCTATGGTTTTTCCAATAGTCATGTATGGATGTGAGAATTGGACTATAAAGAAAGCTGAGCACCAAAGAACTGATGCTTTTGAATTGTGGTGTTGGAGAAGACTCTTGAGAGTCCCTTGGACTGCAAAGAAATCCAACCAGTCCATCCTAAAGGATATCAGTCCTGAGTATTCACTGGACAGACTGATGCTGAAGTTGAAACTCCAACACTTTGGCCACCTGATGCAAAGAACTGACTCATTGGAAAAGACCCTGATGCTAGGAAAGATTGAAGGCAGGAGGAGAAGGGGACAACAGGATGAGATGGTTGAATGGCATCACCAACTCGATGGACATGAGTTTGAGCAAGCTCCGGGAGTTGGTGATGGACAGGGAAGCCTGGCGTGCTGCAGTCCATGGGGTCACAAAGAATCGGACACAACTGAGCAACTGAACTGAACTGAACTGACAAAAGCTCTAAGTAAAGATGGCATAATACATTAGCATTTCTTTTTATCTGGAGTTCTTCATGGAGCAATGTGTTGCAGGCGATCAGTGCTTGCCTAGGTATGCCCTCAAGAACTCCACAGTCTCTCCAGGTCTCCTCTGCTGAACTCGAAGCTGGCCCTCTACCCAGGAGTCACTTAAGTGCCTGAGAACTAAAGGTTTAAAGTGTAGTTCATTCTCCAAGCAAAGTTCTGCTGTGGATGCAGGGGTCCTTGGCCTCTCTCTGTTCACAAAGCTTGCTGGGTCTGGCTGTGGTTTTGGCTCTCACTCACCTGAACAAGCAGCTGAACCAATGATCACCAGAGACTTTTCCGAGTTAGAACTTCCTGAAGCTGTCTCCATCAGCTCCTGTTTTGGCTATGGAAAGTCAGACCTTTCACGGCAAGAGAACTGGATCAGGAACGAGTCTTTGCCAAGCAGAATCTGAATAAGTGTAGGGCCAGGGGCAACTACAGGGGTGGATGGAAGCTCTAACTGAAATTCAGACAGCCCACTAGGGGACCAGGCTGTAAGTGTATCTAACCACCTCTAATTAAGTCATGTCATGTAGCCAGATTTGACTTGGAGAAAGAAATGCCTACAGTAATTGCATTTAGTTCATTTTGTAGCATGCTCCCAATCATAACTGCTAATTCAATTGTACGTTCATTCTGCCAGCTCATTGCCATTAAGCACACATTTAATTACTTCAATAAAGGATTAATATGCAGGACACAAAAGGAGGGACAGAAGACTGTGCCAAAGCACACAGCTGCCCCAGCGTTTAGCCCAGAGATAAAACAAGAATATCATTGGGCAGCATAATCCTGCTCCAAATACATCATTATTAGATGAACATTCCAGACTTTTATTTTCATGCTTGTTATGCACTGTGCCACATGCATATATTTCTGTGGCACCAAAAAGAGCTGTAACAGGCGCCCGACAGCTCTCATTGTTGTCTCAATCACGCGCCCACACCCCTCCCACCCTGGCTTCCTCCAGGCTTGTAAGGTTGCTCTTATCTCGTCTCCAGGCGAAGCCTTACAGTCCCTACATTACAACATCTTGAGATAAGGGCCCTCGCTTGACATTGTTCCTGCCCATGCTGCAAACAAGTGACAAACCTGGCATGTATAAAGAGAGAGAGACGGAGAACAACAAAGCTGGAGCCCCGAGCCCCCGCCTCCTTCCAACACCACCTCAAAGGACAGCCCATCAATTCTCCAGGATGTACACAATCATTATTGTAGGGGAAACAAAGGCCAGTGTCAATTGTGCAGTGTTATAAAGCAGTCCCTCAAATTAAAACCATGTACCTAACTGCATCTGATGGCAGAAGCTATTTAGCAGTGATATTTTACGGAAAGGCAATGAAAAGCAATAACTGCTTTATTTAATGTATCTGTTCAATCCAGCTGCCCTGGATAGGCCTTAATAGAAGCTGTCGATCAATGTCAGGCCCTTAGAAATAACTGCAGCAGACTGCAATAAACATGAAGAAAAGATAACTAGACCTACTGATCAGCCTCTTGTTACCTTTCCTGCGCCCAGAGATTTGTCATTTGTTTATACTGCTCATAATAGCTGGCTCAATGATTATCATGGAACCCACCTGGTATTATGGTGGGCACGTCAGGGTGGGGAGTAAGAGAGGAAAAGGAACAACGTTGGAAGGAGAGGGAGGGGATGGGAATAGGAAATGGAAGACCAAAAGGGGAGGGATAATGAAAGTTTGTTCAGGACATGTGAGGTTAAACCTCGTAAAGTGGGCAGTCTGGCACCCTTGTTAAAATGCTCATCACTCTCCCTTTCTTTACCACCTTCCAACAGGCCTTCCCTTAAGATTAAATAGGGCATGACTGTATAGTTTCAGTGTCTTCAACAAATCCTTGTGCTACCAGGAAGACGCTGAAAGACCTCTAGCTAGGATAGCCCATCCTCAACGGTGACTTCATTGACCGCCTCCACCCATCCACCCCGAATCATGGTGCTCACGGTACTTCCCTGCGCTCCAGGGTCAGCTCTCTCCCTCTCCTTACACAAGCTCATTCACCCTCGGGTCCTTCCCACCTGTAACAGGGGCTAGCCAACCACAGTCCATGTGCCAATCTAGCCAGCAGTCTATGATGTAAAGTTTTATTAGAACACAGCTAGCCTCATGTATTTTATTAGAACACAGCTAGCCCCTCCTTGGCCGCTCTGGTACTAGGATGGCAGTCTAACAGTTGCAGCAGGTACTATTTTGCCCTCAAAGCCTAATTTATTCACCATCTGGCACTTTTCAGAAAAAGTTTGCTGACCCCTGATCTATAGATAAATCATTTCAAAATCTCTTTCTCCAGGGCTTTCCTGGTGGTTCGGTGGTAAAGAATCCACCTGGCAATGCAGAAGACACAGGTTTGATCCCTGATCTGGGAAGATCCCACATGCCACTGAGTGGCTAAGCCTGTGTGCCATGACTATTGAGCCTGTGCTCTAAAGCCCCAGGAGCCACAAGCACTGAGCCCACGTGCTCTAGGGACCGTGCTTCACAAGAGAAGCCACCACCACCACAATGAGAAGCCCACACATCACAGCCACAGAGCAGCCCCTGCTCACCACAACCAGAGAAAGGCCCGAGCAGCAACAAAGATCCAGCACAGCCAAAAGTAAATAAATAAAATTTTTTAAGGGCTTCCCTTGTGGCTCAGCTGGTAAAGAAACCACCTGCAATGCAGGAGATCTGGGTTTGATCCCTGGGCTGGGAAGATCCCCTGGGGAAGGGAAAGGCTACCCACTCCAGTATTCTGGCCTGGAGAATTCCATAGACTGTATAGTCAATGGGGTCGCAAAGAGTCAGACACAACTGAGCAACTTTCACTTTCAGCAATGAAGATCCAGTGCAGCCAAAAATAAATAAATAAATAAATAAATTTTTAAAATATCTTTTTTCAGCCTAGATTTCTCTTCTCTAGACCTGTGCTTTCATCTGTCCCCCACCCCAACCTTCCATCTGGCTGTCTACATATAACTCATATAAATCTAATTAATTTTTTTCCAGATCTACACTTTCTCCTGTTTTGTATTTCAGGTAAGGCCTCACCATTCTTCTAAGCACCTGGATGAAAAAGCTGAGTCATCTTTAGCAAAGACCTCACTCTCTGCTTTTCTTCCCCACCCCTGTTCCCACCACCTTCTAATCAGCCCTACCCTGTTCCCGCTGGCCCTGAAATGTACCTCAAATATGTGCTATCCTGCCTGTTTAGACAATGTCTCTGCCTACTGCTGCCTACTCCATCTGCCTGGACTTTTACAGCCTCCTAACCAGTCTTCCTGCTTCTAATCTCTCTGCTACCGTGCCCCTGCCAGAACTACCTTTCAAAAGCACAGACATAACTAAAAGAATGACAATTATTTACTTAGTGGTAAGTACTTCCCAGGCACTATTCCAAGTACTTTCCATTTACTTATTTACTCATTTAATCCTCACTAAACTCGACAAGACAAAATAAGTCCTATTAACAGCCCCATGAGGAAATGGGGGCTTAGAAAGGCTTGGGGAACTTGCCAGGGTCACACAATTCACAAATTACTACACTGGGATTTGAACTCAAGTCTGTCAGTCTGTGAAGCCCAAGATTTTCCACACAACTATAATGCCTTTGCCACGTTTAAGAAATCTTTGATAGTTTCCTGCTCCCTACTGAATAAAGGCCAGCCTTACTTCATGGGCATTCAAACTTTCGCTCTTCCTTTCTACATGTTCTCCCATCACGTGCTACTCAAACCACTCGCGATGTGTTCTAGTCCATGAACACACATGTGATTCTGCATCGGTGTGCCTCCTCCCCGGGGATGTGCCCTGGTCCCTACACCTACCAGAATTAATTTTACTTCCCTAGTGCTCTTAGAGGAGGATATGGTTCGATAGTATCACCAATTCAATGGACATGAGTTGGAGCAAACTCCAGTAGATAGTGAAGGACAGGGAAGCCTGGAGTGCTGCAGTCCATGGGGGTCACAAAGAGTCAGACAATGACTGAACAAAAACAAAGTGCTCTTATACTGCATCAGTCATACTCAAGAAGAACACATCAAACTAAACTACATTTAACTGTATTATCCCTGCCTCTCATATAAGTTCCAGATCTTTACACATGGGATCTAGAGAAATGGTACTGATGAACCTATTTGCAGGACAGGAATAGAGACACAGACAGAGGGAATGGACTTGTGGACCCAGCAGGGAAAGGAGAGGGTGGGGCGAACTGGGAGAGTAGCATTGGCACAGAGAGTACACTACCAAGTGTAAAACAGACAGCTGCTAGGAAGCCGCCCAGGGATCTCAGGTCAGGGCTCTGTGATGACCTAGAGGGGATGAGGTACGGGAAAGGCAAGCTCAAGAGGGAGCAGGTACATGGATACATTTAGCTGGTTCACTTTGTTGAATAGCAGAAACCAACACAATTGTAAAGCAATTATCTTCCAATTAAAAATACAATTTTTTTTAAAAGGAGAGAAAATTTCCTATACATATTTTTATTTTTAAAGCCCAGAACTTAGGAATCTGTGAATAAATGCTAGCTGAAAGTTTCTTTCAGACTCACACCTTTCTAATCTATTTTTTATGGTGGTTCCATGTTGAACCATCACGAATCAGATTCCATGCTTCTTATTTAGAAGGGTTCATAGCTTTTTCTTCATGTACAGGATTTTTAAGGTCCAAGCTCCTTTGCATGGCATAGGAAGCCTATGTGTTAGTCGTTCAGTCATGTCTAACTCTTTGGATCCCATGGACTGGGGCACAGGCTTTGTCCATGGAATTCTCCAGGCCAGAATACTGGAGTGGGTAACCATTCCCTTCTCCAGGGGATCTTCCTGACCCATGGATTGAACCCAGGTCTCCTGCATTACAGGCAAGTTCTTTACCATCTGATCCCCAGGGAGGATCCTACACCTTAACTGTAACTTCAATTTCTCTCCCTCCCACAACCCAGACACAGGCAACATCAATCACACTCAATTATTACCCTTTTGCATGTGCTTCTCTGTCTTCCTGGAGCATCCCTCTCACTCTCTGACAATCTCTGTTCATTCTTTATGGCTCTTATCATGGCATCTACTCAGTGAAATTTTCATCCTCAGAGGAAAGGTGATTTCCCTTTTTGGGGGGACTTCCATGTAGCAATGATAATAATAGTCAAAACTCACACAGCATTTACTGTGCAGTGGTCAATGTTGTAAGTACATTAAAATTGTTACAATGCTTATGTTCCCCCCTCAAAAAAAAGCTAAGCATTCTTATTACACCTATTTTTCAAGTAAGGAAATTAAGATACAGACAGACTAAATAAGTTGCCTAGGGTCACAGTGCTATTAGGCTGTGTCCAGGACTTGAACCTAGGAAGTCTGACATCAAAATTCATGCTGCTCACCATTCTCCTACACTGCCTCACTATTCTGGTCCACATCTGCTTCCTGGGGTCCAGATCACTCTGTATTTTAACCATTACTCTAAATATCTGTCTTTGAAGTTGTCTTCCATATGTGAGCTCCTAAATGTCACATCTAAAGAGACATGTCTGATTCATCTTTGTCCGTACCTTGCACAGTGCCCAAAATAAGCAGAGATTTAAAAAGTCTTTGCTAAATGACTTTATGAACATCAATGTTCTTCAAGAGACCTAAAGTAAGGAGATGACGGGAGTTTTGATGATTCAGTGACATGCATGTACGTGAAAAAATACATGATCACAAATAAGAAAATGGATTCTGTGGTGCTCTTAGCAGACCATGGTCCTAAGTTCTAAGCTTATTTCCACCTTTCACTTGCTCTTTTGGTTTGGCTTCGTTTGGTGCATCATTGCATTTTTTCTATGCCACTTTTGTAATAGGGACCTACTTTACCAACTTATTAATAGCAAAATCTTACATGTTTACACACAGTGCACCATTGCTTAATTTCAAGTATAAGAAATACAGCATGGATGAATATCCCTTCCCATCTCAACCTTAAAATGTCACTGTGTCCCCAATGCTCAGCTCTTAAACTTCTCTTTTCTTCTCTCTCTCTCACTCACTCCCAAAGTGATTTATTTGCTCTTTGGGGGTGGAGCGGGGGGAATTTGCCAAAGCTTAGATTTGAAAAGTTTCACTCATACTTACTTGGTACTTATAAACTATTAGGTCTGAACTGGCATGGCTATCTATAGATACAAGTCCCATGAGGAAAATCTCACCCTACCATCTCTGCTTAGAGGTACACATAGAGAAGTTTAGAGAAGACTACATAGAAAGAAGACTCGCCTTATTTTATTCTAGACGTAGAGAAGACTCTGTTATCTCCCCCTGACTGACTTCCTGAATTCCCTCTGTGAGGCCAGGGTAAAACAGTACACATAAGCATGGTGACACCCAGCAGTGATTACAGACAACTAGCACCCCTTCGCAGTGGACAAGGGATCACACCTTGGGATTGGTTCTTCTGTTGGAAAAGCAAGCAGTAAAACAGAGCAGCAGACTTTTAAAGGATCTCTTCGCAAATAGAGGCTGAAACTGTAGGGCGCTTTGGTTAGTTGAAAGCTTTATTTGTACTTTGGCCTTGGCTTGGAAGGACAACATTTTGGAGATTTTCTTAGCAGTAGTTAGTCAATGATCACTAAGGTAATTGGGTTCTCTGATGTGATGGATTGGAGTGCCCCAAAAGATGTCACCCTCAAATTTAATCTCTTTGAGTTGTAAAGCACCATCTTTCTTGGTGCAAAGAAAGACAAACTCAGATGCAGGAGAAGGGAAGGATACTATACAGGCTATAAAAGTCTTTCATTTGTGAATTTAATGGGGCAAATAAAATCTTGTGAAAATGATTTTATAACTGAGGCATCTGGCATAATGCCAAAAAAAAACAGAAAATTTATATGTTCCTGTTGATTTCATTGCAATCTAGCAATGAAAGGCAAATCATTGATTCTTTTCTCATTTTGAAGAAAAACTAACAGCTCATTTCATCAACAAATGTATATATTTTGGTTATGAGATACTATTATGATAACAGTATGAAAATTGCATGCTAGATAATTACAACAACCCAAATCCCCCTCACCTTAGAGAAATTAAGTCTAACAGACATCAGTGCTCGAATATATTTAAGTTCACCAGCCTCACATGTATCTTTTATTTTTATATGAATCTGTTTTATATGAATCTGTTTATTTTTAATATGAATCTGTTTATTTTATATGAATCTGATGAAACCTGAATGTTTGTTTATGTTCTTTTAGTTTCAAGAAACCTGCTATTAATAAAAGTCCTGATACCTTTTTCCTTAAAAAGTGCTAATACTTTTTGGAAATCACTTTTTTGTTTAGATGAGAGAACACTATAATGTACCAATATTAGTTTCGGTCTAATATTTATTCACCTCAGAGTTGCCTTCTCTAATCCTTTCTCAGGTTTTCCTTACAGACTATCCTTGAAATTCTGAATATACCATGTGTTTAAGAATTTAAGGGGACTTCCCTGGTGGTCTAGTGGTTTAAAATCCACCTGCCAATGTAGGGGAGGCAGGTTTTATCCCTGGTCAAGGAGGACTCCACATGCCACAGGGCAACTCGGCCTGTGCACAACAACTCCTGAACCCATGCATCCCAGAACCCATGTGTTAGTTGGTCAGTCATCCAACTCTTTACTATCTGAGCCACCAGAGAAACCCCAGGCAGACAGGTGACGCCCCCAGGGGTCTTCCACCACAATAAGAAACCTATGCATCCCAAGTAGAGAGTATCTGACCTCAACTAGAGAAAGCCTTTGCATAGCAATGGAGGCCCAGAGCAGCAAAAAATAATAATAATAATAATAATAATAATTAATTAAAAGGTATACTTTAAAACAAATTTAAAGGCCCAGTGTGGCCATTACTTTTGCTGGTTAGCAACCCAACACCTACCACCTTCCCCAAATGCCCCAGCCTCCTTATTGACCATGTGATATAGCTCTGACCTGTGAGTTCTGACCCAAGCTTACATTAGGTGGGATTTCTGAGAGAGCTTTGGCATCTCTTGATCTAAAGGAAAGAGTTGACTCATTGGAAAAGACTGATGCTGGGAGGGATTGGGGGCAGGAGGAGAAGGGGATGACCGAGGATGAGATGGCTGGATGGCATCACGGACCCGATGGACGTGAGTCTGAGTGAACTCCAGGAGTTGGTGATGGACAGGGAGGCCTGGCATGCTGCGATTCATGGGGTCACAAAGAGTTGGACATGACTGAGCGACTGAACTGAACTGAACTGAACTGATCTAAAGGAAAAAAAAAAGATTAGATTACATTTGGCTGGCCTAGTCCTTTGCTTCTCTCCTCCTCAACTTCCTGACTGTGGCCAGGAGGTGCAGCAGCTACCTTTTAACCAGGAGGCCATAAGAAAGAAGATAAAGGCATACCCAGAAGGAATGGCAGCACAAACTACAGAAAAAGTTTGGTGCCTGAGAACATCACTGAGGTATCATATCAGCACTGAGCAACCTACTTCTGAACTTACTGTGTGAAATAAACAAACCCTATGTCCTTAAGCTACTGTTAAATCATCTGTTCCCATCTGCCAAATGAACTCTTAATGATCGAAATAACTGCATGATGAAAGTGAAAGCAGGAGAAAAAATAACAATAAAGTCACGAATATTCAGAAATTTAAAAAAAAAAAAAAAACAGGAGAGGCAAGTAAGGTTTTTAAGACACAAAAAACTAGCCTCAGATGGAAAGGTCCACCTTTCCAGACAAGAAGAGCATTGACTGTGTTCTCCAAGTGAAGTACTAAAGGGGTTCCTGAGACAGTGTCTCAGAGCACTTTGAAATGAGCATTTACAGGACTTTTAAGTTACAATCTATATGGTTTAGGTCACAAGGGGCCAGGAGGTGGAGAAGGGTGGAGAGGCTGGAGGCTTATAGGGGAGAAGCTAAGGTTTCTAAGACCTATTTACAATTTACAATTGGCCCTCAATAACTATAGGTTTTGTATCCATGGATTCAATCAACCATGGATTGAAAATGTTTGGAAAAAATTTTCCAGAATGTTTCAAGAAGAAAACTTGGATTTTCCATGTGACTTATCTTGCACAACACTAACACTATAGTAGGTATTATAAGTAAACTAGAAATGATTTATGGTATACATGAAGAACTGCACAGGTATATGCAAATACTATGCCATTTTCAATAAGGAACTTGACAACCTATGTCTCCACCAACAGATGAATGGATAAAGAAGTTGTGATACATATATACAATGGACTATTCAGTTCAGTTCAGTTCACTTCAGTCGCTCAGTCGTGTCCGACTCTTTGTGACCCCATGAACTGCAGTACGCCAGGCCTCCCTGTCCATCAACAACTCCTGGAGTTTACCCAAACTCACGTCCGTCGAGTCGGTGATGCCATCCAGCCATCTCATCCTGTGTCCCCTTCTCCTCCTACCCCCAATCCCTCCCAGCATCAGGGTCTTTTCCAATGAGTTCAGCTCTTCACATCAGGTGGCCAAAGTGTTGGGAGTTTCAGCTTCAGCATCAGTCCTTCCAATGAACACCCAGGACTGATCTCCTTTAGAATGGACTGGTTGGATCTCCTTGCAGTCCAAGGGACTCTCCAGAGTCTTCTCCAACACCACACTTCAAAAGCATCAATTCTTCAGCCCTCAGCTTTCTTCACAGTCCAACTTTCACATCCATACATGACCACTGGAAAAACCATAGCCTTGACTAGATGGACCTTTGTTGGTAAAGTAATGCCTCTGCTTTTTAATATGCTATCTAGGTTGGTACTCAGCATAAAAAAAGAACAAGTTTGAGTCAGCTGTAGTGAGTTGGATGACTCTAGAACCTGTTACACAGAATGAAGTAAGTCAGAAAGAGAAAAACAAATATCATATATTATTTCATATATAAGGAATCTAGAAAAATAGTACGGATGAACCTATTTGCAGGGCAGGAATAGAGATGCAGCCTGGAGAACAGACTTGTAGACAAAGGGCAAGAAACAGAGGGTGGGACGAACTGAGGGAGTAGGACTGACATATATACACCATTATGGGTAAAACAGATCGCTAGTGAGAAGCTGCTGTGTAGCACAGGGAACTCAGTTTGGTGCTCTGTGATGACCTAGATGAGTGGAATGGGGCAGGGTGGGGAGTGGAAGGAGATCCAAGTGGGAGGGGATATATGTACATATGTAGCTGATTCACTTCAGTGTACAGCAGAAACCAACACAACATTATAAAGCAATTATTTTCCAATTAAAAACAATTTTTAAATTGTTTTTAAAATATTAAAAAATTTTAAAATATTAAGAATAAATAAAGGATGAGCATCTGCACATTTCAGTAACTGCAAGGGTCCTGGAACCAACCCGATCCTGTAGAGAATACCAAAGGACAACTGTATTTAGTTTACAACGTCCTATCTGGGTCAAAACAATTATGTACGGAGAGAGAGAGAGGGAGAAATGGAGAGAGGAAGGAAGGAACGAATAAATGGAAGGAAGGAAGGAAAGATGCTACTTGTTGGCCATTCATTTGATGGGCATTTATTTAGAGCTGCATATCCCTTGAGGTCGAAGATCAAGTCTTTTCATCCACTCTAGTGCCTGCATTCACACATTGGAACATTCAATAAATGCTCTTTGTATAAATGGATGAATGTCATTTCTATTTAATTCTCTTTCATTGAAGGCAGGAGGAGAAGGGGACGACAGAGGGTGAGATGGCTGGATACCATCACCGACTCGATGGACAAGAGTTTGAACAAGCTCCAGGAGTTGGTGATGGACAGGGAAGCCTGGTGTGATACAGTCCATGGGGTCACAAAGAGTCGGACATGACTGAGTGACTGAACTGAACTGATTTAATTCTCCTATTGCAAGTTTTTCAGGCTTAATCTCTCGAAAACAATGATTCATAGAGTAAAAAAAGAATTAATTCTGATTTTTGTCTTCTCTTTATTCCTTGACCTTTCGTCGTAAAAACACTATTTATCTCCTAAATGTATCTCCAGCTTCATTCTCATTGGAAGGGTCTGAGGAATCTACTGCTGTAAATAGAATAAATGAAGAGGGCAAGAGTTCCGGGTCCTCATATTCATCTCTCCAGAGTCTCTACTCCATTTCTAATGCTCTTCTGCCTCCTGGGAGTCAGTGGAACAAAAAGCTAACACAGCGTTTAATGAGAAAATAATCAACTGTTGCCTACACAACACACCTAGAGCCAAAAACATCCAAGGGGATCCTTACAACATTTTCACACTAATTGCAGAAATATCAGAGATGACAATATAAAACTTAATTTGGATTCCATTTGTTTTTACTTTCCAGGGGAGATTTTGAACAATGGATACTCCCAGAGTTCTCTCTTTCACAGAAAATTTAAATAACTAGCTTTCTATTTACAGCATGAGGAAATCTCCACCCGACAATTACCAAGCAAGCAGGGCTGGAGGTAAGGCACCAGGAGCTGATCCGACTCTGACTAGCGTCAGCCAAGCCATGCCGTGAACTTGAACACCTTTTACCCAGCATGGTGGCAATGAGGTTATTTTAAGCCTTGGGAATAATAACGACATAAGTTTTCATAGTAGCTTTTAAGTCCAAAGATGTCTAAGTGATTTTCCCTACCCACTGAGTTAAACCACTGTTTTCCCTTGCATTTTCAAAGCATTTCAGCATGAATCTTAGACCATAAGCACAAGTGGCCTAAGTGGCTTGGGAAGATGAAGAGCTCAGGGAGGCAGAGTGAACAGCCCATGAGAAACAAACTGATAGCCACGAGCTCTTGGATGGAGCCCCATGTATCTCACACATGGGAAGCTGCCTCTAGGCACACTCAGAGGTAATCACTGGTGTTCACTAAAAGAGCAGGTAGAATTTAGCCGATCTCCAGGACAAATACATCCCAAATTGGCACCGTTTACAGCCTCCGCAGGAATGCCACTCAGAGCTTAATCTTCACCCCCAGCATGAAGCCTCATTCTGCAACTCTCCCCCAGGCTGAGACCTTAGGGCATGCTGCTTCTCTGGGAGAGCAGAAGGGGAGAGCTGTGGCTGAGCAAAGTAGCAGGGCCATTACTGAGGCGGCCAGCAATGTCTCCACAGTCTGTTATCCCTGCTGCTCTACCACTACAGTGCTCTCAATTCACAGGAATAAAAAAGGGAAGGGAATGGTCAATTTAACACAGCATCACAGAGGGTTTTTATTTCCCCCTAGGCATCCAACCACTCTGTCAGTGGGAATCAGTTTGTCTTTACAGAAGTCAAGTAGTTAATCACCCCCAAACCCCAAGAATTAAAAAGGGATGCATGTGGTTTAACAAGACAAGCTGAGGTGTGAACCTTGCTATAGAAGAAAGCAACTGCAGCTCACTTGAAGAATCAACTCATCGTCCAAGCCCCTGTGATGCCAGCTGACCCAGACCTGAAGAGAGGTCTGCTTTTCTTCCTCACACAGATGTCACTGGAGAGATGCACACAACTGGGCTAAGTTCCCTGAATGCTGAGTTTGGGATGAAGGTCAGCATCTGACTTTTTCAGAGGCTGTGCAACAAAGAAGCAAGTCATAACCTGTAGAGACAAGCCTCTCTGGAGTAAAATTTCAGCTCTGCCGCCTGCTACCTGCATATTCTTTTGCAAGTCACTCTCCGGCTTCCCAGGTGGCCACAAGTGGTAGAGAACCCACCTGCCAATGTAGGAGACACAGGTTCGATCCCTGGGTCAGGAAGACCCCTTGGAGTAGGCAATGGAAATCCACTCCATATTCTTGCCTGGGAAATTCCACAGACAGAGGAGCTTGGCGGGCCACAGTACATGGGGTCATAAGAGTCGGACATGACTGAGCAACTGAGCACGCACGTGTATGCTTTCTGCACCTCTTTCCTCATCTGCAAAATACCTATACTAGGGTTTTGACTTTAAATGATTTGATTTATGAAAAGAACTAAGAAATGCAACTGACATACAGTGAGTACTCAGAAACAATAGCTATTATTCAACTACATAAGGAAAATGTTTACAACATATTTTTGGTAGGGTTTTGTTTTTGTTTTTGTTTTTTTCAGTTCTAAACTTCTTAGCTCTTAGAAAAATAGAAGGTAAAACAGGGTAAAACATATTCTTTAAAAAAGGACTTCCCTGGTGACTCAGTGGTAAAGAATCTGCCTGCCAATGCAGGAGACACAGGTTCAGTCCCTGAGTTGGGAAGATTCCCTGGAGAAGGAACTGGTAACCCACTCAAGTATTCTGGCCTAGGACTCCCATGGACAGAGAAGCCTGGTGGGCTATAGTCTGAAGGGTTGCAAAGAGTCAACAAAACTTACTGACTAAACAACATCAATTCTTAAAAAGTTTACAGATGCACTTTTAAAAATGGATACAATGTCGTCTTCTTATACATCCAAAGGCAAGGCTCTGTAGAGAAAGCTATGGAACCTCTAGAGATTTATCAGTTATCCAAATGGACCCCAAATGGAACCTAACCTGGTTGAATGATGGGGAAATGGGGTACAGTCTTTTTAAGACTGCGGTTAAAGTAGCCCTTACTGAGTGAGTCTCTTACTTGAATGTCCCATCACTGTAACATAATATCTCTCTCTCTCTCATCATATTACTAAAATGATTTAACAGTGACTTGCCAATTGGAAGATAGAATCCAACAGACATTTTGTTCACAGTGCATGCAATAAATGGCCAGTGTCCAGTACAAGAAAGAGAAGGGACAAACATACAAACATATGTTGTATATTTGTATATATCTTCCCTCATTTAATTCTCACAATAAACCTGTGTAGTACACATTATATCTATTTTGCTAGTGAGAAGACTGAAGCTAAGAAAAGGTAAGAAACTTGCCAGCCATAACAAAGCACTTATATCATTGTTTTGCATGAATTCTCTCTCTACACATGCATTGCCATTTTGTCTACAACTACCAAAAAGACTATAGCTCTTCCCCTAACTGTTGCAGAGCTTGAGAAGGAACATTGCATGTGAAAAAGAGGTTGAGTTTCAGAGTCAGGCCTGCATTAAAATCTGTGTTCCTTCACTCACTCATTTAGGATCTTGGGCAAGGTATTTAACTTCTTGAGGCCAAGGTCTCCACGTTTGTAAAAGGCAAAAACAGTTTACTTCATCATGATGTCATATTATACAAGAAAATACATACAAAATACTTAGCCCAGAGCATGCCATATTAATACCAAAAATGAATAGAGTGGCTATTATGTGCCAGGCATTGTGTTAAGAGGTTAAACTCTCTCAACCACTGAGTTCAGTAAATATTGACTGCAAGTAATATTTCTTTGTTGGAATAACTTAGCCATGATTAAACATCTTTTGCGTTGTGCTTGGTCGCTCAGTCATGTCCAACTCTTTGTGACCCCATGGACTGTAACCTGGCAGGCTCCTTTGTCCATGGGATTTTACAGGCAAGAATACTGGAGTGGGTTGCCATTCCCTTCTCTAGGGGGTCTTCCCGACCCAGGGGCAGAACCTGGGTCTCCCACATTGCAGGTGAATTCTTTACCATCTGAGCCACCAGGGAAGCCCAGTTATGACCCTAGCCCCATGCAATATAGGTTTCTGTAGTATTTACATATAAGAAACAAACTAGCTGCAAATAAGATTTCAGAAGTGGGTTTAAGATAATAGCTGCATGTAAATATGGTTCTATAAATATTATGAATTCAGTGACAGAAAATATCTTCACAGTCAACCTAATGAGAAAATTGAGTAAATGACACGTGGTCATTCCAATCCATAGTACAGTGCAGAAAGTTAAAATGGTCAAAGAAAACCAGCCCTGCAGATATTGAATTCAGATGCCTTATGAACAAAATAACAATAGGTAAAAAATTTTATGATCTTATTTTGTGTCAGATATTGTTTTGCTTTGAATTCATTAATTTACTCATCACAACATGCTATGGCAAAGACACTATTGTTATTATTATCTTCAGAGTATATAGTTAGTATGACCTGAATCCAAGTGGGCTAGCTCTGAATTTTATGATTCTAATCACTACATGACATTCTCTACATAGTATTAAAGGAAAATATAATGTATAAATTGTTTAGCTATAATAGAATCAGGTAGTAGATTTATTAGCTCACTATTTAAATCCAATTTCTTTATTCCATGAACCCATAGCTCAAAAAACTATTATAGATTTTAAGCAATGCAAAACCTCATTTGAAAATATATTAAAACTGAGGGAACTTTCCCCCACTCCTACTCCCATCACAGCATTAATCAACAGGAAGTTCTACTCAACAGGAGACATCATATTTCATTTGGAAAATTCGGTTTGCTGTGGTTAATTTTTTAATGCTTTAGATTTAGCTTCAATTACCAGTGAAAAATTACAGATCTTGTATATTAAATATTAAAACATTCCTGTAAGATCACATACAGTTTGTACATCTATTTTAAAAAATAGCATCACTTCAGTATAGATTGCCACGATCTATATTTTAACTCTTTGCACCAATTCTTTCTTTTGCTGAAAGCAAAATCTTTGTGGTTAGAATTGACCATAGAAATCTTAAGAAGCCCAACAAATCAATATCTTTAGACAATAAATGGTTCTGTAAATTAGTAATATGTCAAAAGATGTAAGGAAAGTTGTCTCAAAGGAGAACTAAGAATAGTACCTCAGAGCTTGCCAGGGTTATTGTCTTTAATGGGCAAAATTGCACTGACAGCCTGAAATCCTTAGTTAATAGCAAAGCTAAATTAATTCACAGGAAATGACTCTTTGAAGTGGCCAGAAAAATTAAGAACTGGTATGGTCAATTTACTATAATAGCCAGATATAGAGATGTCACCAGATTGACCCATAATAATGAATGATCCCCTAGAAGGAAAATAAGTTAGAAGTTACCTAAGACTTAAGTCAACAATTTTCAGGGCCTTACATGTAAGGATTTTAAACTCTTTGATAGTACTCACACATTATACTTTAACATTCTCCTACAGATTCTCACCTAGATGATCAGTATATCTGAAAATAAAAATCCACTTTGTATTTTAAAAGTTACTAAAGTTCCTTGTATTGGATCCAAGATGGCCTGTCTTAATGCCACATTCAATTATGTATCAGATAGTTTTATTGCAAATTTCATTTTTAATCAAATTGTTCATTCATTTCACAAATGTTTTTTACTTACTATGGTTCAGTCAGTATATTTGACACTGAGGATATACAGGAGGATAAGAAAGACAACCCTGCAACGTCAGCCAATCCCATCTTAAGCAGAAATTGACATGTTAAAGGAAAGCAATAATAACTCTTCACAATATACAAAATATTTTTCACAAATGCTATTTTATCTTTAGAAATTTTCCATGAGGAAGCTAATGCTATATTTTTTTACAGATGAAGAAACTGAGATTCAAAGTCTTTGTGTAAATTGCTAACGGTAGCACTACTCATAAAGGAAGCAGAACTTAAACTCGGAAATTCAACTTCAAAATTCCAAATAATTCCTTTGTATATTGTTTCAATGTACAAGAGGGAAATGGATGATGGGCCTGGAAATTAAAACTCAAATATTTAACCAATTAAGGACAATTTTTCTCACTGAACTTCTTAGGGAAAAGCCAAGAGCAACACTGAATATTGAGAAGTGGCTCTAAACTGTCCAGATGATTAACTTTCAACTAGACCTCCTCCTCTTGCAAAAAGGGCATCCCACTATATAAGCAGAGGTGAGATAGGGAGTGATTTGGTTCTACTTCCAACATCTCCTACTTGTGACCTTGAGATCCTGGTTTACCATTTTTTATACTGCCACACACCATATCATTTCTCCCAGTCTCTCAATCCCTTCGTGGCTTTACCTGCTTCTTTAGCTAGCTTTATAGCCATGATCACCCATTTCCAAACTACTTTTGTACCTTAAAGTCTTTGTCCCTTGACTCCTCAAAATCAGCAACTGTGACAACTGGGCCCACATCTCTGTTCCTGAGAATCTCTGTGCCTCATCATCTTCTTCTCTTAGTTCCTCCATAATGCTTTTTCCCACTTTAGCTATTTGACAACATTTCCGTATTTGCCTAGACTCCAATCCTTCCAACTTCCACTGCTTAAATTAAATCCTCATTATCATCTCAACCCCCAGGAGTTGACTTAACCTCTCACTGGGACACTAGAAAACAAGGATTTGTGGACTATAATCCAAGGTCAAATTTTGAAGGTAGATGATTGGTGATGGAATATGGAGACAGGAAGCAGAGAGAAATGACTGTAGATTAGAACAGCAGCCTTTGTGTTAGCTCTAAAACTAGAAATATATACAAAAGGTAATATACAAGTAAGCATAATGTCTCAAGATACTTTATATGATGGGAGATGACAGTATCAGAAACATGGATACCAACTGGTATAGGACCATGGTTGGAAGTCAGTTGACTTGGGACTATATTCTGTTCTTGAAAGGTAAGCTATGTGACTTTATGAAATTTTTTTAATGTCTAAGGAACAAGATTTCATGCAATAATGGGCAAAATAAATTACAGATATGGTAAGGACCTAACAGAAGCAGAAGCAATTAAGAAAAGGTGGCAAGAATACACAGAAGAACTATACAAAGAAGTTCTGAATGATCCAAATGACCACAATATTGTGGTCAATTACCTAGAGCCAGACATCCTGGAATGTGAAGTCAAGTGGGCCTTAGGAAGCATTACTATGAACAAAGTTAGTGGAGTTGATGGAATTCCAGCTGAGCTATTTCAAATCCTAAAAGATAATGCTGTTACAGTGCTGAACTCCATATGCCAACAAATTTAGAAAACTCAGCAGTGGTCACAGGGCTGGAAAAGGTCAGTTTTTATTTCAATACCAAAGAAGGGCAATGCCAAAAAATGTTCAAACTACCATACAGTTATACTCATATAACATGCTAGCAAGGTATTGCTCAAAATCCTCCAAGCTAGGCTTCAGCATTAAGTGAACTGAGAACTTCCAGATGTTCAAGCTGGATTTAGAAAAGGTAAAGGAACTAGAGGTCAAATTGCCAACACCTGTTGGATCATGGCGAAAGCAAGAGAATTCCAGAAAAATACCTACTTCTGCTTCATTGACTGCATTGAAACCTCTGACTGTGTGGATCACAGCAAACTGGAAAATTCTTAAAGAGATGGGAATACTAGACCACTTTACCTGCCTCCTGAGAAGCCTGTATGCAGGTTTAGAACTGGAGGCAACAGAAGCAACATTTAGAACTGGACAAGGAACAATGGACTGGTTCAAAACTAGGAAAGGAGAACAACAAGTACTGTTATCCCGTTTATTTGGTTTATATGTAGAGTACATCATGCAAAATGCCAGGCTGGGGGAATCACAAGCTGGAATCAAGATTGCTGGGAGAAATATCAACAATATCAGTACATACACAAAACCAAATACCTGTATTAGCATTTCATTTTTTAACAAAAGATATCATGTCTAATACATGTATGTGATGTTCATTGTAATTAAGGAGGGCAAGTGTTCAATGCTTTGCTCTCTTTGGAATTTATTAGTGTATTTGAAACAACGTTGGACTTCTTAACAAAACCCAAGACGAGGGGTTTGTGAGTATAATGGACACTAACAGGATATGTGAGCACCACCTCATTGCCTTCGGGAAAGGAGTCTAGTTGAGTAGGGACAGGTCAGGGGCTCTAATGCCAAGTTGCCGTTGTTGCTATTCAGTTGCTCAGTAATGTCTGACTCTTTGGGATCCTATGGACTGCAGCACACCAGACCTCCCTATCCCTCACTATCTCCGAGAGTTTAACCAAGTTCAAGTCCATTGAATCAGTGATGTTATCTAACCACCTTATCCTCTGTCACCCTCTTCTCCTTTTGCCTTCAATCTTTCTCAGCATCAGGGTCTTTTCCAGTGAGTCAGTTAACATCATGTGGCCAAAGTATTGGAGTTTCAGCATCAGTCCTTCCAATGAATATTCAGGACTGATTTCCCTTTAGGGTTGATTCCCTAGTGGTTTGATCTCCCTGCTATCCAACGGACTCCCAAGAGTCCAAGTTGTCAAGATGCCTGGCTTCAAATCTCAATTCTGCCATGTCTTTCCTAAATAACAAGGCAAAATATCTAGTATCTCTGAGCCTTTGTTTTCTGTTTATAAATTTAAGGAGTTAAAAATAGTACCTTCCTCATAAGATAGTTAAGTGAAATGATACAAGTACACAATTAATATGGTGAGTCACGTATAGAAGGAACCCAATAAATTTAATTTACTATTATATTTATTCCAAAAACTGCTTCTCCTTCTCAGTCACATGGCTGCAATAGAAACTGACATGATACAAACAGTAACTTCCCTTTACCATAGCTGACTGGCTTCCCTGATAGCTCAGTTGGTAAAGAATCTGCCTGCAATGCAGGAGACCTGGGTTTGATCCCTGGGTTGGGAAGATCCCCTGGAGAAGAGAAAGGCTACCCACTCCAGTATTCTGGCCTGGAGAATTCCATGGACTGTGTAGTCCGTAGTGCTACAAAAAGTTGGACATGACTGAACTACTTTCTCTTTCACCATAGCTGACTGGTCTAGGACTGGTTGCCCCTCCCCCAATAAAAAACCATGAGTCCCTTCTCATATTTGAATTGGGCTGTCTCCAAGACCTTGTGCTAATTTTTCAGGAAAATGCAAATACCTTTATTAAAATGTCAAGGAAATTTCAGAAAATTACAGTGTGGGAAGGAAAAGATTAAAGGTCTAGTATACTTGGAGTTTCTCTTTAATTTCCAGTGGAATGGTACCTTAAGACTTAGACCTTGATGAGAGAAAGGAAACTCTCTATTGACAATGCCCCACACGTCAGACTTGAACTTCCCTCCTCCTCCCCAAGTTCTTCCTTTCACAAGTCACTCTACAGCTTCCCCTTTTTGTTGTTGCTATTCAGTCACTAAGTCATGTCAGACTCTTTGTCACACCATGAACTGCAGCACAACAGGCTTCCCTGACCATCACTATCTCTCTGAGTTTCCTTAAACTCATGTCCATTGAGTTGGTGATGCCACCCAACCACCTCATCCTCTGTCATCCCCTTCTCCTCTTGGCCTCAGTCTCTCCTAGCATCAGGGTCTTTTCCAATGAGTTGGCTCTTCACATCAGGTGTCCACAGTATTTGAGCTTCAGCTTCAGCATCAGTCCTTCCAATGAATATTCAGGGTTGATTTCCTTTAGGATTGACTGGTTTGATCTTCTTGCTGTCCAAGAGATTCTCTAGAGTCTTCTCCAGCACCACAGTTCAAACAATTCTTTGGCACTCAGCCTTCTTTACAGTCCAGCTCTCACATCCATATATGACTACTGGAAAAATCATAGCTTTGACTGTACAGGCCTTTTCAGCCAAGTGATATCTCTGCTTTTTAATATGCTGTCTAGGTTGGTCACAGCTTTTCTTCCAAGAAGCAACTGTCTTAATTTCATGGCTGCAATCACCTTCTGAAGTGATTTTGGAGCCCCCCAAAAATAAAGTCTGTCACTGTTTCCACTTTTTCCCCATCTATGTGCCATTAAGTGATGGGACTGGATGCCATGATCTTAGTTTTTTAAATGTTGAATTTTAAGCTGGCTTTTTCACTCTCCTCTTTCACCCTCCTCAAGAGGCTCTTTAGAAGTACAGTCTACACCAGTGGTTTTCAGTCTGTGGCAGCCATGCTCCTCAGGCGACATCTGAAAATTCTTGACACATTTTTGGTTGTCACAGCTGAGGGGAGTGGTGCTGCTGGCATTTAATGGGTAGAAGCCAGAGATGCTGCTATACAGCCCACAATGCAGAGGAGAGCCTCCCTTCCCTCCAAAAAATTACTGGGCCTAAAATGTCAATAATATAAGGCTGAGAAACCATGGTCTAAAGTCAAACAGAAGTAAAACTTTCCTCCACTACCAAAGAGTCAGTTCTACCTTTGGAATCAGTTTTCTTCCCATTACTATATACATTTTAATTCCTTTCTTTGCCTACCTGAATCCTACCAGATTCACATAGTGCAACATTAGTCTTAAAGGTGATTTGTTACCACGGGAATGGATTGGGATGATTACTTTCATATAATTCAGAATTTAGCTAGAATGAAGCCAGAAGGAGAGGGAAAGCTGCCCTTCTTCCCACCACAAGTGTATTCCAAGAAGACACATTGGAGAAGATGCATACTCTTAAGACAGAATTTTGAATTATCAAGACGGCCAATGAGATTATTACCATTGGAAGAACATTGTCTGGGAAATAACAAACTTTATATACACTTGATGGGTACTTTAGACAAGGGGAACACTGACCAAAAAGTCACCGAAGATAAATAGGATGAAGTGCTACCATAACAAAATTTCTAGAAGGTAATAATAATAAATAGTAGTTCAGATGGAGCAAGTGGTGAATCTTTAAGAAGAGAAGTATGATTCTTGCCTTATTTCTCAAAGACTATCAATAGAATGATCTGTAGAGACTATGTCATATCACCTGGGCATAATACTGGCTGAAGACTAACTTATAATTAAATGTATCTAGAGAACAACATGGATATGCCTAATTATACATAAACCACTATAACATAAAATGTATTTAAGGAAAAGACTGAATATTTTTAAATTAATGTTCTTATTGGCTAAAATATGTAATAGGAATGAAAGTCAATTGAACAAAACTATAGACTAGTGTTGAGATCAGTATATATGAAAGATACAGAGAACTGAGTTAGCCAAGAAGAGGATTGAGTATTCAAAAAATGTGGAAGATACAAGTAATGCCAAACAAAGATAAATTTGGTCAACTTGGTCTTTGCAATGGAAAGAAATAGACATAAGGAGGAATAGTTGGAATAGTAATGGGTCTTTGGGCACAAAATCAGAATAAAATTGTCCAACTCTTTTAGGAGAAAATGAGTAATGCTATATATAAAGAATTGAAGCCTGAGTTCTTTATTTAAATTCGCTGTCACATTCCTTCTGTTCCACTGGATAACACAATCTGAACAGTGACAAAGGAAACCATTTCAGTTCAGTTCAGTCACTCAGTCGTGTCCGAGTCTTTGAGATCCCATGGACTGCAGCAAGCCAGGCTTCCCTGTCCTTCACCAACTCCAAGAGCTTGCTCAAACTCATGTCCATCGAGTCAGTGATGCCATCCAACCATCTCACCCTCTGTCATCCCCTTCTCCTTCCGCCTTCAATCTTTCCCAGCATCAGGGTCTTTTCCAATTAGTCCATTCTTCGCATCAGGTGGCCAAAGCATTGGAGTTTCAGCTTCAGCATCAGTCCTTCTAATGAATATTCAGGACTGATATCCTTTAGGATGGACTGGTTTGATCTCCTTGCAGTCCAAAAGACGTTCAAGAAACCATTTACTGGTCCATTATAGAGACTCTGAAGTTAGTTGTGTGATAGACACAGACACGCTGTCCAAAAAGGAAAGACTTGCTGACTCTTGTTTGGTTCCTTCCTGGAGGTTTTAAACCCCCTTGTCACCCACTTCCTGGGGCAGCCTGAGTGTGCAGGGACATGGGACAAAGGACCACTCATTTCAACCCACTGCAGGATGGTCAGATGAAATGTTTACTCCGAAGTTCCTCACAGGGTTGGCCAAAATACTGTTGGATTAGGATTGTGGTTTGACTACTTCCTCTGCCCGGTTCCACTTCCTCTCCTTTTTTTTTTCACCCTAATAAATATTTTGCATCTCAAACTTCTTAACATCTGCTTCCAGAGAACTCAATCTACAACAATTACTCTTGGAAGAATTTCAGAGGTTGTTAGTCAGACGTTCCATTCAACCACAAGATTTCACAGAGCTTCAAAAAACTGCCACAGTCTGGTGTGAAGAGAGAGCAGCAGGCTCTGTAATCTCACACATTCCTGGGTTCTAATCTCATCCCTTACCTCTAATTAGCAATTTGAGCTTAACCCCTCTAAACCTTTGTTTCCCTGTCTGTGAAATGATGAGATTTACTGCAAAGAAGGGTTGTGGGGAATATATTTTAAATAATGTCTATAAAATACTTAACTTGGTGTCTGACTCATAGGAGCTGTCTAGGAATTGTCAGCCCTACTTCCTTCCAAAACAGAGAGAGAGAAAAAAAAAAAAAAAAAAGACCAAATAATTTAAATCTTCCTGAAAAACTAGAATTTCTAAGGTTTGGAGATATTTATCTCTTTGTTGATATATGTTACATGTTATTTTTAACATTTGGAGAATAAATTTCCAGGATTAAAGCTGATAAATCTAGTTAAAAAAGTAACAAGGTAAAAAAAAAAAAAAAACTGTAATGGGAATAAGAGGAAAGAGTTGAAGTAGCTCTTAAAGCAATTCTTGCAAGAAGCACAGCCCCTTGTCCACGCATAGGTTGAATCAGCCCACTCTTCTTGACACTCACGGCTCACAAGAAAAAGTCTCTAGTGTTGATGGTCTGAAATGGGCTGTCCTAGTAACTAAGTAGTAAGAATAACTGAGGAGAAAGAGGATTATGGTTGGATATAAGAGGAGCTAAACTCAGAGAAAGGACTTGGTAATAGTGAGCATATAATAAAACATATTTAGTTATGAAATTCAACATCAAGTTTTTCTATATCTGGTAGTACTTAAAATGTCTTCCAGGTTGTCACAGAGCACTGGCTTTGGAGGCATGGGCTGGGAGGGAGGAACGGGTATAGGATGGAGGGGACAAATGTATGCCTATGGTCAATTCATATTGATGTATGGCAAAATTTTCACAATATCATGAAGTAATTATCCTCTAATTAAAATAAATAAACATTTTTTTTTAAATGTCTTCCATGTAGCTCTCAACATCCTCAACATCAGGGCACATAAGCTTTGCCAACTGGACGAAAAATATTCCTAGTCTGTTATAATAACATAGATAGAGGTGCTAGCTTTCAGAGTGTGAGATTGGTATTCAACTTGGAAAGCATAGGACCAGCCATTTCCTTGGGTATCCAGTCACCTTTGGAGAAATGGCAACCGATTCCAGCATTCTTGCCCAGAGAATCCCATGGACAGAGAAAAGCTTGGGGCACTACAGTCCATGGGGTCGCAAAGAGTCGGACATGCCTTAGCGACTAAACAGTAATAACAACCAGTCACCTTGGAAGTCATGCTGTAGAGGAAAGCTTTAGGAGTAGCATTTCAGTTTTTTCTCTAATACAAAATGCTGTTTTAGGCCCACAGCTCCTCAGGAACAAAGCTAGTGTCAAAGATTTAATGCCTTTTCACATTAGTGATGTCAGCACAAAATGGCCATCTTCTCTGAATAATTTATCTTCCCACTGCATAATTTTCTTATCTTTTTTTTTCTACATTTTGGTTTTTTACTGCAGATGGGGAGGTAAATGGCTGTTAGTCCCCGACAAAACCTGTGGCGCATTCTTCCCATCAATCAATTAAAAAACACTTACCTTACATTCAACATGATTTATTTCTTGTTAATACAATTGTCTCACTATATCCTTCTATTATTATACCCTTAATTCCATTAGCCATTTGCTTAATGCTTGCTTTAAGGTTGACCCCCAAAGAACTTGGAAGAGAGGGGGAAGTCCTTCTAATAGTGGCTTTGCCAATAAAATTCTGGAAGCTCTTCTCCTAAAACCTTGTAGGTCACCAAAAAGATAGGTCACAGAATGTATCCTGCCTGAAAAGAATAAAGCAATCTCTCATTTATTTGTTCTGATGGATACTGTTTGATGGTTTAAAAATCCTTAAGAGCTCTTATCTTTAAAGTCAACACAATAGGTTCACAAAGCATAATCCTACCAAGACTTTCTTTAAATAGATTTTAAAAGAGGGAGAGGGGAAACCATCTGTATTGTTTGAAGATTAATGGCTTGCTTGTTTTGGGGCGGAGCAAAAGGTTAACCTCTTACACAGTTAAGTAACACAAAAACATTGTATTCTTTCTCATAGTGGTGGAGTTACATGTTTTCTAGCAAATTTTCTCCATTTGGGTTAAAATTTGAAAGCTCTAAATAGAAGCCCTTGTACTGCATTTCTAAAATTATACACTGAACAGATGCTATTATTTTTCTCAGTGAGGACATTTGCTCTCCTTTCAAAATTTAGTTGTATGAATGTCCTCATACAATATACAAGCACATATATTTCTACATCACTATGTATCATACTAGATCATATGTAGCAGGCACTATTGGTTGCCTAATAGCCATTTCTCTCTGCTTCCTCACAAACCCTCCTGCTGCTGCTACTGCTGCTAAGTCGCTTCAGTCATGCCCGACTCTGTGCAACCCCATAGACGGCAGCCCACCAGGCTCCCCCGTCCCTGGGATTCTCCAGGCAAGAACACTGGAGTGGGTTGCCATTTCCTTCTCCAATGCATGAAAAAGAAAAATGAAAGTGAAGTCGCTCAGTCGTGTCCGACTCTTTGCGACCCCATGGACTGCAGCCTACCAGGCTCCTCCGTCCATGGGATTTTCCAGGCAAGAGTACCGGAGTGGGTTGCCATTGCCTTCTCCAAACCCTAACCTAGTTTTATTCAGGGGTCCACTCTTCAGAAATGGCAATGAAAGCCTCAGAGTAAATCTGCTTGGTAAAACCCGTTCTGGACATTCCATAGTCCTTGTTGGCCACTGGTGTTGGGGCAGGCTTTGGGGATGAGTTTCTCATTTCAAAAAATAAACAGAAACCATGGACATGGTTATGACTGCCTGTGGTGCTTGGAGTTTTGACTATCATCTTGTGGCCTCAGCAAGAGATAGTCAAGAACAAAGCTGACATCCTGAGGATGACAGAGTATGAAAGGTACCTTTTCCCTTGAAAATATAATTTATCCCTGGAATTAATCGAACTGGGTCTACCCTAAATGACATAATACATATATACTCGCTGTTTTAACTGATTAAGTCAGCATTGTCCATTAACTACCGATGGAGGCATTTTTGCTATACATCACAGGTGCTTTTTTAAAACATTTAGCCTTATTCTCAGGGGCTTCTCTCATAGCTCAGTTGGTAAAGATCGGCCTGCAATGCAGCAGACCCTAGTTCAATTCCTGGGTCAGGAAGATCCGCTGGAGGAGGGATAGGCTACCCACTCCAGTATTCCTGGGCTTCTCTTGTGGCTCAGCTGGTAAAGAATCTGCCTGCAATGTGGGAGACCTGGGTTCGATCCCTGGGTTGGGAAGATCCCCTGGAGAAGGGAAAGGCTACCCACTCCAGTTCTGGCCTGGAGAATTCCATGGAGTGTAAGGTCCATGGGGTCACGAAGAGTTGGACACGACTGAGCGACTTTCACTTTCAGCCTTATTCTCAATTAACTTATGTGAACAACCTAGAGTGTGTCATCTCTATTTTTCTCTGTGTACATTTAATCAAATATAAACATGTGTAAATGTGTGTATATGTGTATATACATGTATGCATATGTATGTGCATGCATGCTAAGCCACTTTAGTCATGTCTGACTCTTTGCAACCCTACAGACTGTAACCCACCAGGCTCCTCTGTCCATGGGATTCTCCAGCCAAGAATACCAGAGTGGGTTGCCATGCCCTCCTCCAGGGGATCTTCCTGACCCAGGGATCAAATCAGTGTCTCTTATGGCTCCTGCATTGGCAAGTGGGTTCTCTACCACTAGCACCACTTGGGAAGCCCACATGTGTACATACTGGCACATAAATATTCGTGTTACGTACATATAAGGCTCTACCCCCAAAATGAGCTTGCATCATGCACATTCTTTTGCATCATGGTTTTTCATTCCACAATACTGTATGGCAATTTCTTCAGGTCAACTGATACAGCTTTAAATTCAACATAGGCTGAATAATCTTCATGCTATGACTGTGAAAATTCAACAATTTTCCTACTGATAGTCACTTGCTTTGTTTTTAACTTATTGTTGAAAAAGCGATGAGTTAATGTAAACTTGGAACATATATCCTTTCACTGCTGTTGCAGTTCAGTCACTCAGTTGTGTCCAACATTTTTCCACCCCATGGACGGCAGCACACCAGTCCTTCACCATCTCCTGGAGCTTGCTCAAACTCATGTCCATTGAGTCAGTGATGCCATCCAGCTACCTCATCCTCTGTCGTCCCCTTCTCCTCCTGCCCTCAATCCTTCCCAGCATCAGGGTCTTTTCCAATGAGTCAGCTCTTCGCATCAGGTGGCCAAAGTATTGAGACTTCAGATTCAACATCAGTCCTTCAGATGAATATTCAGGATTGATTTCCTTTAGAATGTACTGGTTTGATCTCCTGCAGTCCAAGGAACTCTCAAGAGTCTCTACAACACCACAGTTCATAAGCATCAATTCTTCAGCACTCTGCTTACTTTATGCTCCAACTCTCATATCCATGCATGACTATTAGAAAAATGATAGCTTTGACTAGATGGACCTTTGTTGGCAAAGTAATGTCTGTGTTTTTTAAGGTTTTCCATAGCTTTCTTTCCAAGGAGCAAGTGTCTTTTAATTTCATAGCTGCAGTCACCATCTGCACTGATTTTGGAGCCCAAGAAAATAAAGTTGTCACTGTTTCCACTGTTTCCCCATCTATTTGCCATGAAGTAATGAGACCGGATGCCATGATCTTCATTTTATGAATGCTGAATTTTAAGTCAAGTTTTTCACTCTCCTCTTTCATTTTAATCAAGAGTCTCTTTAGCTCTTCTTCACTTTCTGCCATAAGGGCGGTATCATCTGCATATTCGAAGTAAGTAAGTAAGTAAAGTCACTCAGTCGTGTCCGACTCTTTGTGACCCCGTGGACTGCAGCCCACCAGGCTCCTCAGTCCATGGGATTCTCCAGGCAAGAATACCGGAGTGGGTTGCCATTTCCTTCTCCAGGGGTTCTTCCTGACCCAGGGATCGAACCCGGGTCTCCCGCATTGGAGGCAGACACTTTAACCTCCCCCAGCAATTTTGATTCCAGCTTGTGCTTCCTCCAGCCTGGCATTTTGCATGATGTACTCTGCACATAAGTTAAATAAGCAGGATGACAATACACCGCCTTGACATACTCCTTTCCCAATTTGGAACCAGTCTATAGTTCCATGTCCAGTTCTAACTGTTGCTTCTAGACCTGAATACAGATTTCTCAGGAGGCAGGTCAGGTGGTCTGGTATTCCCATCTCTTTCAGAATTTTCCACAGTTTGTTGTGATCCACACAGTCAAAGGCTTTGGTGTAGTCAATGAAGCAAAAGTAGATATTTTTCTGGAACTCTCTTGCTTTTTCTATGATCCAATGGATGCTGACAAGTTGATCTCTGGTTCCTCCGCCTTTTCTAAATCCAGCTTGAATATCCAGAAGTTCTCAGTTTATGTACTGTTGAAGCCTAGCTTGGAGAATTTAGGGCATTACTTTGCTAGTGTGAGACATGAGCACAATTGTGCAGTAGGCTGAGCATTCTTTAGCACTGCCTTTCTTCAGGATCAGAATGAAAACTGACCTTTTCCAGTCCTGTGGCCACTGGTGAGTTTTCCAAATTTGCTGGCATACTGAGTGTGACACTTGAACAGCATCATTTTTTAGGATTTGAAATTTGATATTTTATTGCAACTCGGGAAATACTCAATATTGTTCTATTTATTCACAGACAGAATAATATATTCATTTAACAGTGAAAACAAGTATATGTAAATAGTAAATAAGTGAGTTCCATGGTAGCCTAGTGGTTAGCATTCTGAGCTTTCACTGCCATGGCCCCAGTCCAATCCCTAGTCAGAGAGCTGAGTTCCCACAAGCTACACAGCCAAAAAAAAAAAAAAAAAAACTTCAATTATTAAAATAATAAACAATTTGAAAGTATAGTTCACACATAAAATTTATGTATGTTTTAGACTGTTTTTTTCCTTTCTTTCCCATTGTATTCACCAATATTTAAAACTTTTGGGAGGTTCGTAATTGTCTTATATTCAAATTGCCCAGAAAAGCACCTTTAGATAAACATAAAAGGGAAACTAGAATATTTCTAAATGTGGAAATAATATTAATATATATACATAACAGATTGAAAATATGTAGAAAATACCACCTCTTCATCCTTCTTCTTTGATGGGTGTATGCAAGGCAAAAATATCTTGGGTCCATCCAAACAAGATGCATGATTCAAATCTGTCATATGTGATGTCTTTGACTGAAAATTACTGTGTCAAGTAAACGGTGTTCTGCCTGATACCATAACGTTGAAGTATCACCTATGTTAGTTATGTTTCATGTTTTGGGGTGAGAAAAGTGATATAACATTTGAAGAGCCATCATGATTAAGTTGTTGACTGAAGAAACACTATGAAAGCAAAATCTGTATTTCACTACACTTTTTGAAGGGTTTTATTATGTTTTACATTTATGTTTTTAATCCATCAGAAATTTATTTTTTATATATGATGTAAGAATAATTCAATTTAATTTTATTCCAATTTTATTCTAGTTGCACTATCATCATTTGTTAACTATCCCATTTCTTTCAGATATTAAATATATATACAATTTTTATAGAGTCATAGCTCTGTATTCTTAATTCTGTCCCACAGGACTTTTTATCTATTCCTATGAAAAATCATATTCTATTTATTAGAGTGATTCTTTTAGTATGTCATAATGTTTATTAACACTTCTCTCCCTCACTATTCTTTTATTATTTTTTATTTTTTAATTTTGCTTGTCTGTTCTCACAGATTTATTCTTCCATGTAAAATTTTAAATAATTTTATATCTAATTCTCATAGTTCACAGAAAAGCTGTTATTATGTTTACTGGAGTTGTACTAAATGTATAGTTCAATTTTGCAAGAATCAGTATATATGACATTAAATTTTTCCAGCCAAGTACATGATAAAACTTCCAATTTGTTCAGATCTTGTTCTATGGCCTTCCATTATTTCTAGATTATCTAATTAATACAGATCTTGGCCTTATTTGTTAAATGCATTCTCTAATATTTTACTGTTTTAGTTAGCATTGTAAATTAATTTTTTTCTCTTTTAGGTTTTTAGAATAGAGAAAAGCTATTGATTTCTATAAATTTATCTTATACTCAGTCAACTTATAAATTATATTGCTACAAATAGGATCATTTTACTAGAGTTTCTTAGGTTTTCTGGGTTCACTTTTATATTAACAAAAATAATTATAACTATTTTTAATCTTTATTGCAAGTATTTTATTATTCTTTTCTTATTCTGAATACAAGTCTTCTACAATTCTGAAGACCCTTCAGGATTGTACTATGTGAGAATGACTCCCAGCACATCTACCTAGTTGCTCATTTTAAGTTAATCTTAGCATAATAAGGAAAATATTGGTCTAAATGTTTAGAATAATGGTTGTTTTTTAAAAGCAAATAGCCTCTGGTATATTTAGGTAGCTTCCCACTATTCTTATTTTATTTAGTGTTTTTATTAAATGCTAGTTTAATAATTTTATTAAATGCCTACCAGTGTCTACTTATAAGATTTTCTCTTAATTTATTAATGTATTACATATCAGCTTTTTTCTAATATTGAATTACTCTTACATTCTAGAAATTAAGCACATGCATACATGCTCAGTTATGTCCAACTCTTTGCAACCCCACGGACTATAGCCCACCAGCCTCCTCTGTCCATCAGATTTCCCAGGCAAGAATACTGCAGAGGGTTGCCAATTCCTCCTCCAGGGGATCTTCCTGACCCAGGAATAGAATCCCCATCTCCTGCATTGGCTGGCAGATTCTTTACCGCTGAGCCACCTGGGAAGCCCCCCCCCCCCCTCAGAAATTAAGCATACAAAAATTCATCCACATTTTATTTAGAAGTCTATCCTTTAGATTTTTATAAGAGATTAATTTATGGTCATCTTTCATAATCTCTCAGATTTTTATATTTTAGAAAGTTATTCTGGATTTATATATTTTATTAATCTTTTCTATAACTTGGAATAAGTTCAATTACACAGCTACCATCTATTCTTTAAGGTGAGATATAACTCAGCTGGAACCCCATCTTGTCCTGGTAGCTCTTTTATGATAGTTCTTTTCTCAGGCATCAGTATTTCTTAGATTTATCAGACAATTCAAGTGTTCCACTTCCTGTTGAATCAATTTCTGTGATCAATATTTGCTAGGAAATGTCTAGATTTTCGAATTTACCACCATGAAGTTGGATGTAGTAGTCTCTTATAACACTTGAAAATCCACCTACCTGTATTTGTGTTCATGTCACATCTCTTATTTGTGGCATTGCACATACCTGTTTGCATTTTTTTATCCTGAATCACTCAAAAAAGTTTAGCAATTTCATTGGTCTTTTCAAAGAACCAGGTATTTGAATTTTCTTTTTTGTTGTTGTTGTTCATTTGTTCTGTTTTCTGTTCCATCTTTTGTCCTGTCATTTCCTTTTGTCCTTTTCCTTACGCCATGAGTTTCCCTGGTTGCTCAGGTGGTAGAGAATCTGCCTGCAGTGCAGGAGACCCAGGTTCAATTCCTGGGTCTGGATTAGAGAATGGCTACCCACTCCAGTATTCTTGCCTGGAGAGTTCCATGGACAGAGGAGCCTGGTCATAAAGAGTCAGACACGCCTGAGTAACTAATACTTTCACTTTCACTTTATCCCATGAGTACAAAGTTTCTTTGCTTTTCATTTCCTAATAATAAAATTATTTAGGGCTATCAAGTTTCTTCTTAGGACAACTTTTCAGTGTTGCTAAGTTTTTATTAGAGATGATTATAAGTCCTTATTTTCTAGACAAAGGCAAACTACTGCGGTCACATATTTCAGAATACATTGATGGACTAACTGAGCTAGAAAACTAAGATGCATTAAGACATTTAGGGTAATGTACAGTAAAGGATGAGGGAATTTTCTGAGTGGGGAGTATACATGCAATGGGAGCCAAGGTTAGGAATAACTGCCATAATGACTATGTAAAGCCATCTCACACTGGGCCACAGTTCTACAGTTATATTGACACTGCCAATACGAGGCTGGTTTTCAAACTGGTCTATTGGAACCAAAAGTAAAATCTTCTTAGCATAATAAAGAAAGTATTGACTGAAAGTTCACTCAATAGGCAGAAATACAACTAAGTGATCAGAGTCCTGTCTTTGTCAGCTCAGGCTTCTACAACAAATATCACAATCTGGGGGCCTTAGAGAGCAGGAACCTATTTCTCACAGCTCTGGAGACTAGAAACTCAGAATCAGGGTGCCAGTAGGGTTTCACTATATCCTCACATGCCCTTTTCTCGGTGCATGCAAGTAGAGAGAGAGAGAGAGAATAAGCAAGGTCTCTGGTGCCCATGTCTTATAAAGGCACTAATCTAATGGTAAGGTCTTACCCTCATGACCTCATCTGAACCTAATTACTTCCCAAAGACCCCATCTCCAAATAATATCGCAGGGAGAGTTTCAACATAGGAATTTTAAAGAGTACACAAATTGGCTAGCACCAAATTTGCAAAAAATACTGCAGAATGGTATGCCTAATTTTATCTAATTAACTGTCCTACTCTGTTTTTACCAAATTCCAGTAATTATATTTTTCAAAAGATAGGATGAAATGCAGAAAGACCAACATTTGTTAAAGTAGAAGACAAACACTAGTGTGGTATCTTCCTGAACACTGAGGACCACCCCACGCTTGTGTGTGTGTGTGTGTTCGTCACTCAGTTGTGTCCGACTCTTTGTGACCCATGGACTGTAGTCAGCCAGGTTCCTCTGTCCATGGGATTTCTCAGGCAAAAATACTGGAGTAGGTTGCCATTTCCTTCTCCAGGGGATCTTCCTGACCCAGGGATCGAACCCACGTCTCCTGCATTGCAGGAGGATGCTTTACTGCTAAGCCACTGGGGAAACTATCTTTAAGCTCCTTTCTTCAATTCTGTTCATAAGACCATTTATAGACTTTTATTAAGTTTTCCTGGAAAACTTTGAAGAGAAAGGTAGAGAAAAAATGTATTCAGTATGGTTTGCTGCAGAAGCTTCAGAGTTACAGAAGTTCTATTCACAGTGGGGGACTGTGAAAGCCTTTTCAAAGGTATGTTTGTACAGCCTACCAAACAAAAAAATGCAAGACCCCATAGCCTGTGGTTCTCTCACACTCTTGAGGTGAAAGACGTCTGCCCTGCCTCTGATTATAACATTTAAGCCTGGAGGGCTGGCCCCAGAATCCTATGCATCATTTAGAACTTTGATGCTGAATGAAGTCAGAGAAAAAATTTGTCTCTGCCAGTCTGGGGTTGCTGGTGACAACGGGGAAAATTGATTGGGGTGATGACAGAGTTCTCCTGGTTCAACTCCTCCTCCTGGGAAGCTCTCCCCTAGTCTTTCTAAAATAGAGGTTACTTTCTGTGCTGCTGACGACTCTGACTCAATGAGGTGAAATAAAAGAGCAAAAGTGTATAGTGAAAATGAAAGTGTTAGTCGCTCAGTCGTGTCCAACTCTTTGCGACCCCATGGACTGTAGCCCTTCAGGGACCTCTCTCCATGGAATTCTCCAGGCAAGAATACTAGAGTAGGTTGCCATGTCCTTCTCCAGTGGACCTTTCCAACATAGGGATCAAAGCCAGGTCTCCTGCATTGCAGAGGTTTTCCTAAAACCACAGGTGAAGTGTTGAGTGGGTAGGTGATAGTGTTTGTAGGGTTTGCATGCTGTCCTTTCACTTTCTGAGTTCATAAAAGGAGCTTCTACTCTGGTAGTCTAGTGCTCTTGAAGTAGGAGGGTTTACTGTGAGACTCCAGTCTGGTTTTGTGTCATCAGAGCACCTGGACGAATCACTAAATGACTGCAAAATCCAGATTATCTAAAGCAAAACAGTGTGACCCACCATGCAATGTGATGATCAAACCTGGGAACTGTCTATACAGGTGATCTTTAAAATTCTCTTCTAGTTAGGAACTTTGGGAAGGGCAAGTACACACTGCTATATTTAAAATGGATAACCAACAAAGACCTATTGTGTAGCACATGGAACTCTTCTCAATGTTATGTGGCAGCCTGGATGGGAGAGGGATTTGGGGGTGAACGGGTACATGTATATCTGTATGGCTAAGTCCCTTCACTGTTCACCTGAAACTACCATAACATTGTTAATCGGCTATACTCCAATATAAAATAAAAAGCTTAAAGTTACAAAAAAATTGTTTTTAATTCTCTCTTTTCACTTGACAATACATAATGGACATCTTTCCATGTCAACAGCCATAGACTCACCTTATCCTTTATAGGTACATTTAATTTTCACTGTATGAATTCACAACAATCATCTATTAATGGGCATTCCAGTTATTTTTTTTAATTTTCAATTGAAAGCAATGCTGCAATAAATCCACCTATACATTTATCTCTGCACACTTCTATTACTTCCTTAGGAATTGCTAGGTCCAAGAGCACAACTGTTTTTTTTAATATCATATTTTTACTATAATTTTAAATATATGTTTCATATGAGACTAATGATATATTGAGCTTGCTTAAGTTGCTTGTGTGTTTGTATGTGTGTGTGTTCTCATTTGTGTCCGACTCTTTGTGACCCTATGGACTATAGCCCACCAGGCTCCTCTGTCCATGGGATTTCTCTGGCAGCAATACAAGAGTTGGTTGCCATTTCCCCATCCAGGGGATCTTCTGGACCCAGGGATAGAACCCACTTCTCCTGCATCTCCTGCACTGCAGGCAGATTCTTTACAACTGAGTCACCAGGGAAGCCCAATATTGACCTGAGGCATGTCATTAGTCAGTTCATCTCTACAGAAATAAATAAATACATCCCCTCTTCCCTTGCACATAAACAGGCACTTTTCTGTGGGGGAAGGAATATTACCTTCCTTTGTTCTATTTTTTTGTTGATTTACAGCTTTGACCAAGGCAACAAAAGCTTTTTCTTTTGAAGATATAAACTGTGTGCAAAAACAGACCATGCAGGCCAGGGCGATGATGCAAATAGTTCTGGTTGAGAGAAAATAGTTATTGATGAGCTACAGGGAGAGGAGCACCTTGGTCTTATTTCTCACCTTGTCGAAAGAGACAGCCAAGTTGTGAGGTTCAATTGAAGTTGGTAAATACACAATTATTCAGCTTGTGTCTTGGTAATAAATGTGCCTCTAGGTGGTGAACCCGCCAGTCCTCAGAGCACCACTTTGCTGATTAAGGAGATAAAAAGAGGATATTGTGGAAAGGGTCATTTCAAGAGTAATGAATCCTTACTCTGTCACTGTACTTTGCCGACAGGGAAAAGAAGTTTAACAGGAATGAGGCCTCCTGGAATATCCAGGTGGCAACATGGAGCAGGACAAATCAGAGATGACTATTTCTAGGCCATGAAAAAACAGCAGGATCTCTGATGGCTGAGAAATGACTCTACTGGTGAATTAAGTACATCTCAGAGAGAAGCCTTATTAAATTAGCCTAATACCTTATTGCATGATCAATAACAATGTATTTATTTTGTACTATGGCCTTGAGTGACTTTTCATTAGGGATTTAAATGACCTTAGAAAGCTACTGAGTATCAATTTAGAATACTTTCAGGAGATATTAGCCTGGCCTTGGAGCAAAAGATGAGTGAAAATGCGGCTCATTATTTAAGTCAGAAAGAGAATGTCAAAAAGCATTTTTGCCTTGGCACTGAGGCAGGTAGCTCAAGCTATGTATCCAACCCAATGATACGGTTTTGTACGTTTTGAATGCTGGTTACAGAATGACAAAGATCAAGAAAGACAGTGTTTGCAGTCCTAATGTATTAACCCAGATGACTGTTGAGATATAAAATGTTGTGAGATTGGAAGAGACAGAGATATTATTAGCCAGGCTTCTGTAACATATGCTGTCCATGCTCCACCCATGCTCCCTTTGATTTCTTTGCCATCTTCATGCTCACAGACTCTTGATGGGTTTTCACTACTGATAGATGGCACCTGGTGCCCTCAGACTACCAGGAAGTCTTTGTGGGACCCTAAGTGTCCATCTTGGTGGCAGCCCTGAACCAGTGACTTACAGGCATAGATTAGAGTTTCTCAACTCCAACATGATTGACATTTCCAGTCAGATATTCATTTACAGTGGAGCTGGAGGGGTCTATCCTATGTATTGTATGATGCTTAGCATCCCTGACTTCCACCCACTGGGTACCAGTACCACCTGATAGCATTCCTTACGCAGGTTGGTAAGGAGTCCATGGGCTCAGTCATGAAGTCATCCATGTCCTGGGAATTTATGACCATTTGGAATTTATGGCTGTTTGGAATTTAGGACTGTTTTACCCACAACAGAAGTGAGAGCTAAGAAACTGGTTAACTGATAACATCCAGAGCCATAAGAACTAGTTTCTTTAATGTTGTCAGGAAACCAACCTTCATTACAAGATCAAAGGAAAACAAACTGACCTAATGTTAACTGTCCAAGCCTATACAAAACCTATTTTCAGTAACAGGTCAAAAGATATATAATAAGATGTCTTGGAGACCATACCTGGGTTTCTTCTATCCCCTTCTGATGTCTATGCCAGAAGCTGTCTCTGTTACTTCTTAACTGTAAATAAAGCTGTTCAGTTCAGTTCAGTCGCTCAGTTGTGTCCAACTCTTTGCAACCCCATGAATCGCAGCACGCCAGGCCTCCCTGTCCATCACCAACTCCGGAGTTCACTCAAACTAACATCCATCGAGTCAGTGATGCCATCCAGCCATCTCATCCTCTGTCGTCCCCTTCTCCTCCTGCCCCCAATCCCTCCCAGCATCAGAGTCTTTTCCAATGAGTCAACTCTTCGCATGACGTGGCCAAAGTACTGGAATTTCAGCTTTAGCATCATTCCTTCCAAAGAACACCCAGGACTGATCTCCTTTAGAAGGGACTGGTTGGATCTCCTTACAGTCCAAGGGACTCTCAAGAATCTTCTCCAACACCACAGTTCAAAAGCATCAATTCTTTGGTGCTCAGCTTTCTTCACAGTCCAACTCTCACATCCACACATGACTACTGGAAAAACCACAGCCTGACTAGACGGACCTTTGATGGCAAAGTAATGTCTCTGCTTTTGAATATGCTATCTAGGTTGGTCATAACTTCCCTTCCAAGGAGTAAGCGTCTTTAAATTTCATGGCTGCAGTCACTCTGCTACAAAGACCTGAGCGACTGTGGTCTTTTGGGCCCAGAATGAATTCTTTCCTTCAGAGACTATGAGTCTGCAGCTGACACTGAACGTCGTGGCGCTCACCTTACCCCCAGTGTGGCAATCAAATGTCTCCAAACATTGTCAGATGTTGCCTGGGGAGTGAATCATCTCAGGTTGAGAACCACAGGTTT
The DNA here is from genome assembly GCF_023091745.1 of Budorcas taxicolor. Classification (NCBI taxonomy): domain Eukaryota; kingdom Metazoa; phylum Chordata; class Mammalia; order Artiodactyla; family Bovidae; genus Budorcas; species Budorcas taxicolor. The sequence continues at coordinate 98,504,255 of NC_068915.1, read as the reverse complement.
AGGCATATAAACATCAAAGCTCCCTTGCTCATCATCAGAACATTCTGAGATATAACCATACTGGCTTCAAGTTCCTTGAGGGACTGACTCTCCCTCTGGAACTTTGCTCCCAGTCTTGTTCAACCTCCCTCCCTTGGTGCTCCCACTCCCCAGTCCCCATCTTAGTTTTCCCTGGGCACACTTCCGAGTATTTGCACAGAGCTTCATCTCAGGACATGCACTGAGGACGACAAGTTAAGGTGGACTCAACTGAGATGCTAGCTAGATGGTCAAAGATTTAGATGAGACTATTTTGAGCATCTCTGCTGGCCCTCGCACTGTTCTCTAATTTCTTCTACCTTTGCCAGAAGTGTCAATTCTTACTTGGTCTACTCAAAACAAAAATGAAGTAGAAAGAAAAAAAAAAGACTGTTATTTCCCATGCATTTTTTTCTGTGTATATATTGACATTCTACCACCATTCTACCTCTCTCTCCTCCTCTCTCTCTCCCTCTTTCTCTCCCTCTCCTACAAGCACGTTCTCCTTAGTCTAAACAGGCACCCTTGTGTTTTCCTCGCTTCCCCACGAAAGCAGCAAGATGACTTTTCTCTGGCCTCTATGCTTTCCCACTGAAATCATTTCCAAATCGTTTCTCTCCAGTCATTCATTCACTAGCCTAACCTTCATCCCACTCCCTGGCTTGGAGTTCTAGAGGCACTCTCCAATCTTTTTCTCTTATTTTATCTACTTTTAATAATAATTCTTTGTTTCATATTCATTGACTCTTACCATGTATCAAGTTTTTAAATCTTCACTATCATTTTTCATTCACTTTTTCCCACCAGGTTTCAATAAGGATAAGGGAATGAAAACAAAGAAAGCCCAGGAAGGTTTGGATAAGCCCAAACAGTTTGAGATAGGAAATCTATTCACACATATTCTAGGAGGAGAAAATAAGTGAGGAGCCAAGCCAGCCCTCTGTCCATGCATGGCTGTTATAAGAGAGATGCTGCGTCGTGAGCACACCAGTCCCCTGGATGCAGTGTCTCTCTAAATCCCTGTTTACCACTCAGGACTTTAGAATGAGATCTTGACCTCCACTTCTCTGGTGCCTTTTATTTTATAAGTGGCCTTGAGACACATCTCAAAAGGAAGATAAAAATAAAAATGATTCCCTTCTGATGACCCTGCCAAACCAAACGAATAAAATCAATAAAAATGCAATTAATTTGGATTCATTTGGACTGAAGGACCAAGAGACAAAAATAAGGAAGCATATTTGCCAGAGTGTGTGATGTAGCTTTTGGCCAGAAATTCTGCTTCCGAAAGCACCCACCTCAGATATAGCGGCAGTAATAAACTCCCTGTGTCTTACACACCCATAAATCCTTGCACCAACCAAGATTTCAATGGTCTCTTCCCTTAACCCACACATAAAGCATTCCAGACACTAATTTAGAATATTAATTAAATCTCAGAAAATTGCACTGGTATCTCAGATATAATCTGTATAACTGGTTTTATAACCAGTTCTACAACTTGTATAACTATTATTTAAAAATTGGATAATCCATTTCAGAGAAACTCCTGTTAATGTGACCTTTCTCAAAGAAAAAGTAATAAGACGTCACCTTTCCAAAATAATGAGGATGCATTAGGAGGAGTTAAAACTTAAGACTAGAACAGCCACCACCACTATAGGGGATCAAATATAAATGGAGATTTATGAAGTATTTTTTACAGGTAGATGAAACAGATGAACACTGATTTTTTAAAGTAAATGTATTTTATATTATAAAACCAGCAAAAGTGTATTAAAAGGGCTACAACACAAATTCAGTATGCTTCATTAGAAGACACTGGGAACTAGAAGCTGACTTTAAAGGGAGTTGGAGACAGTAAGAATAGAGCGACAGAGGATAAGACGGTCGGATGGCATCACTGACTCAATGGACATGAGCTTGAGCAAATTCCAGGAGACAGTGAAAGGCAGACCATGGTGGGGCAAAGGGTCAGACATGACTTAGTGACTGAACAACAAGAACAGAGCATTGAAGGATCTGGTGGATGGAAGAGCGGATGGAGATGAACAGAAAGAAAAATGTGGAGCCGAAACAAAGGAGAAACAGGACAAGAGAGGCACCAAGATGCTACAGCAGAAGTATAGAGGAGGGGACAAATGCAGGAGGGTATCCTAAGTCTAAAAAAAGAAAACGGCAAGAGACGAACACACGCCTTCTGCTTCTGCAGAGAAGTCAGGACCTATGCTGAAGGCAGGAGGGGGAACTAAGCTAGGAAGACAAGCTTGGAGAAGGGCAGAGGAGAGAAAATACAGGCAGCTGTTGAAAGTATCATTTAGCTTTTGAGATATCCTCAGAAAGCCTTATAGCATCTGCTTTCTTTATCCCTGAGGGGTACAGATCTCTCTAAGTAGGCTGAAGCCAGTGGTCATAGGATAGGCACAGTACCCTCCACAGAGACCAGAGACTGAGAAAGAGTCTTCGACATAAATATTTACTAGAAATATAACCCGTGTTTATTTCTGGGGTGGGAGTTAAGCAGACCACTACAGGTACCATGATAATGCCAGCAAGAATCCACTGTGATGCACAAACACTGCACAATTAAAGACTTCATTCACTGAGTCTACAGACACATATTGAGCTCCTTCTGTGTACCAGTCTCTGGGCTGGGAGCTGAGGCCACAGAAGTGGGTGGGACAGGACCCTCATCCTAGAGACCCTGAGCTCATAAAGCCTAACTTACAGACAGCAGTGGAAGTTCTTGTATAGTACAGCTTATTTATAAATGAAAGAGGTTACTTCATACTTATTATTAGAACTTAAGATGGATCAGGTTTAAAACAAATCTCAACAATACTTAAGTCTTCAAATTTGTGGTAGCCTAAATGGAATGTAAATTCATATATTATAAAATATAAGTCTCAAGGTTTCATGTTTTCCTGTAAGCACTATACAAAGTCGTCACAGTTTGGAAAGTACTGTACATTTTTATTCCCAACTATATCTGAATTCAGTTTATTTCTGGTGATGAAATCAAGCCACAGTTCCCTTAGGAAGGATAACTATACCACATGAGTTCATGAATAAGGCAAAAGGAATATTCACATAAACTAAACAAAAAAAATCAAAAAGCTTGGGTGAGCAGATTTCATTTAAGGTATGCAATAGCCCTGGACTTGAGTTATCTTGTGAGGAAAAAAATGATTGGCTTTATCCCTTATGTATCATCATGCTTTTCACAGTGCAGTTATCTTCTCAAAATTGACTGTAAACACTGCATTGTATAGTTCCATATTTATTCTTCCTCATTTATTTCTGTATCACATTCCTTCAGTTTACAAATAGCAAAATTATTTTCTGTAAGTTTTTGCACTGCCAGCCCCAGCTGGGATCTGAAAAATCACACAATATACTTCCTGTCTCTCATATTATCTGCAGCTAAAAAGCTGAGAACCTCCGTTCACATTCTTTTGCTGAGGATGCTTAAAGAGAGCTTTTTCTTTCAGAGTTCCTAGTTCCAAGCTGCTGGTATGCCCAAAGCCGTATTTTATCAGGAAGATCAAGATACAGAGAGAGGTGTCCTCTTTTCTACTTTCATTCAACATGTATTTCTTGAATACAGTATCAGGCGCTGTCCTGGGTGCTGGAGACACAACATGAATGAAACACAAGCCCCAGTGTCCCAGGAGATCAACAGACCACTAATGATAAGAATAAGGAAGTATGTACTTCCATAGGAACATGAGGGAAAGTCACCCAGCTTTAGTGTCAGGTTGGGCTTCAAATTAAAAATGAGGTCTGATTAACACTTGAAGGACAAGAAAGAATTATTCAGGCACCTGGTGAGAGTTACTGAAGGAAAATGAATGGAGAGAGAATGAAACAGGAAATGAATAAAATATAAAGGAATCAGAGGTCAGAACTCAAAAGTTCTTGTAATACATGTTTGTAATGAATCATGTTTGCCTTGATTGAAGGCAATGGTGGGGATGCACTTCATAGATTAAAAATAAAACATCATATAAGCAGTTATACTATTTATTTATTTGGTGACCAATAACAAGAATTTTAAAGCAATTTTTCCCCCTTAGCTGTATATTGGCCACTATTTCTGTGACCCATTCTCTCTTTTTCCAGTTTTTCTTTACCCTGTTCTTCCTGTAGAGGATATAGAACATAATGCTACAATGATTCCCAAATGAACAAACAGGGAGTTCTTAATAAACGCTTTCTGGTAGTGTTAATAAGGAACATAAAATATTTTAATGCTTCTTTATGATACCAACATCAAATTTCATTTCAAAAATTGTTGCATCTGTGTACATATATAAAATGAAGGGAGAATAGAAACATGGGAATATTTGAGAAGAGTGAATAATAATTTAAGAAGTCTAAATCCCAAGAATGTACTAAAACTTGCAAAATATGCCATAGAAAGCAAAGGGGCTGTTTTAGTTTGGAAGGCATAGATATGATTCTTGGGACTCAAAGTAATAATACTGACAGATGACAATGAGAAAGCAGAGCTACTCAATATTTATTTTGCTTTCATCTTCTATGTCAAGGAGAAGGATTGATTAGAAAGGACAGAGCAAATATTGGAATGAGAGAATTGAAGACCAAGACAAATGGGAAGAACAGAGAGCCTTGTTCTAAATGTGTTTGAGTCTCTGCTAGCCATTGTTAGGGGTCTTTGAGGGGTTGTGTAGGAAACAGGAATAGTGCTGGATGACAGAGAAAGTGTGATATCTCAACTAGAAGAAGGAAAGAGAAGTGGATGCCCCCAGGAGTTAGCAACCCTGCCTGTGTAGCTCGGTTCCCATCCACCTATGGAAGCATGAACGCCAAGCTGAATTGCAGTCATATAAATTTCTTTAAAATCTTAACAGGTAATTCTGATGCAAAGCCAGAGCGGAAACTCTGTTATAAATCTATGAGCTTGATGGCAACTCCAGCCAAAATTTTTTAACATCTTATTCTGCTTATTTGAAACACCAGTTTGTGAACACATGAACAGTGAATGGGAAATTGCTAAAAGTCAAAATGGGCTTAAGAATAGCAAATAACTCTAGATAAATTTCGTTTTCATTTTAATTGAAGGAAGTTTGTATATTAGCATCTTCCAGAACCTGTTCTGTGGTACACTAGTTCTACTAGATGTTAATTAGTATAGTTGATAGAGAGCTAACTATATAATTAATGTAGTTAATAAATATTAACTATTAACTAGTTCTACTAGATATTAACAGCTATTAATAAGAACAAAAAAAGATTCCACAGCAAATAAACCTGGGAGGTTCTGACTTTAGCAAAGTTATGCTGATTTATTTATTCAGTTTCATTGCCATCTTTAATAAGATAATGTGTACTGAATCTCCAGAGGGATTTAATAAAGAGACTCCCAAACACTCATGATCCCTCAACCCTTGTTGTCCTGCCTAGCTCTTACAACTGGTGTTTCTTATTGTTGCTGTTCAATTGCTAAGTCCTGTCCAGCTCTCAGCAACCCCAAGAACTGCAGCACACCAGGTTTCCCTGACCTTCACTATCTCCTGGAGTTTGCTCAGACTCATGTCTATTGAGTCAGTGATGCCATCTAACCATCTCATCCTTTGTTATTCCCTTCTTCTAGTGCCGTCAATCTTTCCCAGCATCAGGGTCTCTTCCAATGAGTCAGCCCTTGGCAATAGGTGGCCAAAGTATTGGAGCTTCAGTTTCAGCATCAGTCCTTCCAATGAAGATTCAGGGTTGATTTCCTTTAGGATGGACTAGTTTGATCTCCTTGCTTTCCAAGGGATACTATACCTAAAATTATTATTTTAGGTTAAACCAGTGGATTCGAAAGAACACTTCATGCTATCTTTGGAAGAAAAATGGAGGACTATTGACTATTTGACAGTACTTTAAAAAATGTTGATTGCATGCGTGCTCAGTTGCTTCAGCCATGTCCAACTCTTTGTGACCCTATGGACTATGTCCAACAGGCTCCTCTATCCATGGGATTCTCTAGGCAAGAATACAGGAGTGGGTTGGATGCCCTTCTTCAGGGGTTGTTCTCAACCCAGGGATCAAACCCACATCTCATAAGTCTCCTGCATTGGCAGGTGGTTTCTTTACCACTAGTGCCACCTGGGAAACCCCAAAAAGTTTTGAATAGTTGACTATAATTAACCTAGAAGAGGGCCCTGGTGGCTCAGCTGGTCAAGAATCTGCCTGCAATGCAGGAGACCTGGGTTCAGTCCCTGGGTTGGGGAAGATCCCCGGGAGAAGTGAACGGCTACCCACTCCAGTATTCTGACCTGGAGAATTCTATGGACTCTAGTCGGTGGAGTCGCAAAGAGTCAGACATGACTGATCAACTTTTACTTTCACAACCTAGAGGAAGAACTCTGCCATTCATTTCTTTATTCATTCATCCATTCATTTACTCAAAAGTATTTATTAAATTTCTAATATTTACCAGGTGCTGTACTAGACACCAGAAATGCAATAAGAAGCAAAACAAACATGAATCTTGATGCTGTCATACTTAATACTTTCATCAGTAATTTCTATGAGAACGTATATATTAGCTGAACGATATACAGAATATGTTGGGATGAATGGCAGTGCTAAGATTCAAAATCACTATGGCTAAAATTCAGGCAGGTTATAAGATGAAATCCAATAGTGACAAACAATTGTTACAAATATCAGCACATACAAAGGAGTCAGAAGTTTGACAACCAGCTCAACATGAGTTTTAAAATGTTAACAGAGCATAAGGAGGAATTTTTTTAAAAGATTGTGTTCTCATTAGAACTGATTCAAATGTATTTTTAATGCCTGAGTAATATTCCATTGTGTATATGTACCACAACTTTCATTCATGTCAATGTATCGCAAAAATCACTATAATATTGTAAAGTAATTAGCCTTCAATTGAAAAAAGAATATATAATTGAAGCTTAATATTTTTCACACTATATAAACATCTTGAAATCATCAATAAATTTGATATCACTCATCTTTTATTCTGTATGTAAGATTATTGAGATTGCAATTATTCTGTTTTCTATAATCACATAAATGGCAACTGTCTGAAAATGCTGAGAAGAAAATGAACACTGTTTAAAGAAAAAAAAAAGATTGTGTTCACGAAAAGACATTTCTAGTTCTGCTGACTATTTATAGCCAAAATCAGACCAGAAGTAATGTATTTAACATAGGTCACCATTAAAAGTCATCATTGGGACTTCCCTGGGGTCCAGTGGTTAAGAATCTGCCTTGCAATACAGGGGACATGGGTTTGATCCCTAGTTAGGGAACAAAAATCCCACATGTCAGAGAGCAACTAAGCCTACTCTGAAACTACCGAGCCCATGCACCACAACTAGAAAGTACGTGTGCCAAAACGTAAGATCCCACATGATACAACAAAGTTGTGTATCGTGTGCCACAACTAAGGCCCAACACAGACAAATAAATATTTTTTTTTAAAAAAACTAACAATGGTACTTTAAAAAGGAAAGAAGCCATCATTAGCCCAGAATCTATCTAGAGAGGAGCAACCCAGGTGATTGGAATCTCAAAACCAGTAAACATGGAGGAGGGTTGCAAGAATGAAGAACATTACATTTAAGGGGAGGGATGCGTGTTGAGTGTACATAATTGTTGTTTTTGTTCAGCCACTAAGTCATGTCTGACTTTTTGCAACCCCATGAACTACAGCACACCAGGCTTCTCTGTCCATCACTAGCTCCCTGAGTATGCTCAAACTCATGCCCATTGAGTCAGTAATGTCCTCCAACCATCTCATCCTCTGTTGCCCCCTTCTCCTCTTGCCCTCAATTTTTTCACAGCATCAGTCTTTTCCAATGAGTCAGGTCTTTGCATCAGGTAGCCAAAATACTGGAGCTTCAGCTTCAGCATCAGTCCTTCCAATGAATATTCAGGATTGATTTCCTTAAGGATTAACTGGTTTGATCTCCTTGCAGTTCAAGGGACTCTTAAGAGTCTTCTCCCACACCACAGTCTAAAAGCATCAATCCTTTGGCACTCATCCTTCTTTATGGTCCAACTCTCTCATCCATACATGACTATTGGAAAAACCATAGCTTTGACTACATGGGTCTTTGTCAGCAAAGTGATAGCTCTGCTTTTTAAAACACTGTCTAGGTTTGACATAGCTATTCTTCTAAGGAGCAAGTGTCTGTTAATTTTGTGGCTGCAGTCACCATCCGCATTGATTTTGGAGCCCAAGAAAATGAAATCTGACACTGCTTAAACAGTTTCCCCACCTATTTGCCATGAAGTGATGGGACCCAATAGCATGATCTTAGTTTTTTGAATGTTGACTTTTAAGCCAGCTTTTCCACCCTCCTCTTTCACATTCATTAAGAGGTTCTTTAGTTCCTCTTCACTTTCTCCCATTAAAGCAGTATCATATGCTTACCTGAGGCTGTTGATATTTCTCCTGGCAATCTTGATTCCAGCTTGTGATTCCATCCATGGCCACATTTCACATGATGTACTCTGCATATAAGTTAAATAAGCAGGGTGACAATATAAAGCCTTGATGTACTCCTTTCCCAATTTCAAACCAATCTGTTGTTCCATGTCTGGTTCTAACTGTTGCTTCTTGACCTGCATACAGGTTTCTCAGGAGACAGGTAAGCTTGTCTGGCATCACAATCTCTTTAAGAATATTCGTTTGTTGTGATCCACACAGTCAAAGGCTTTAGCATGGTCAATGAAGCAGAGGTAGATTTTTTCACTCTCTTGCTTTTTCAATGATCCAACGGATGTTGGCAAATTGATCTCTGTCTGCCTTTCCTAAATCCAGCTTGAACATCTGAAAGTTCTTTGTTCACATACTATTGAAGCCTGACTTGGAGAATTTTGAGCATTACTTTGCTAGTGTGTGAGACAAGTGCAATTGTGCAGTAGTTTGAACATTCTTTAACATTGCCTTTCTTTGGGATTGGAATGAAAACTGACCTTTTCCAGTTTGATGATAAGCACTAGATATCACCAAAGAATAAAACATGGCTCTTGATTTTTTATTTTATAATAGACTCATATTAAAAGAGTGATGAGAGCTCAGAAGAAGGAGGGTTTTTTAATCAATCATTTTGTTGAAAACTTGACTAATGTAAAAAGGTTAAAAAGGCTTTTTAGAGAAGACATTTGCACTGGATCTTGAATTAATCAACATTACATGCTTTCCAAAACTTGACATTAAGTTGTTTTTAACACCAATGAGGACTTTATCCCCCATAAACTCTTGACACTTCAATTTCTACTATTTTTTCTCCCTCTAATATCTTCCATTTCTCTCTCTCCCTGAATTTTTTCTCTGCATGTTTTCCTATTTGCCTTTGACAATCTATTAGATTTGCTTTTATCTCATCCTCTCTCTTCCTATCACTGCTGCTGCTGCTGCTGCTGCTAAGTCGCTTCAGTCGTGTCCAACTCTATGCGACCCCTTAGACGGCAGCCCACCAGGCTCCCCTGTCCCTGGAATGCTCCAGGCAAGAACACTGGAGTGGGGTGCCATTTCCTTCTCCAATGCATGAAAGTGAAAAGTGAAAGTGAAGTTGCTCAGTCGTCCCCGACTCTTAGCGAACCCCATGGACTTCAGCCTACCAGGCTCCTCCGTCCATGGGATTTTCCAGGCAAGAGTACTGAAGTGGGGTGCCATTGCCTTCTCTGCTTCCTATCACTAACTTCACTAAATCTTATGCCTGGGTTTTATAACAAGCTTCTCACTGGTTTCCCCCATTCCCAAGATGGCACAGCCTTCCACAAATCAGCTCCTAACCCAAGTCACTCCTACCTACCCCTACTCTCCAAGCTCCTGACCATCAAAAATATCATGCCAAATTCACCCTCCTAACGTTCTTCCACTTGTTATCCAATTATCTTTGATGAATCTCTTCCTATTAAATCCAACAAATATCCCACCTTGGGCTTCAAGTTTGATTATGACCTGGTCAGTCCTTCTTTCCCACTCTCCCTTAATACTCATCTTACAAGCCAGCATTTCACTGTCTCTTTCATGTACATTTCTTGTTGCTATTCAGTCGCCAAGTCATGTCTGACTCTCTGCAACCCCCCATGGACTGCAGCATGCCAGGCCTTCCTGTCCCTTACCATACCCCAAAGTTTGCCTAAGTTCATGTCCATTGAATTGGTGATGCCATCCAATCATTTCATCCTCTGTGATCTTCTCTTTCTGCCTTCAGTATTTCCCAGCACCAGAGTCTTTTCCACAGAGTCACTATTTGCATTCATGTACATTACTCATTCCAATTTGTAAAAAATTTTTTCATATTACCTCTCTATGGAATGTTGCTGTCCGTCAGTCAGTTCAGTTCAGTCACTCAGTCATGTCCAACTCTTTGTGACCCCGTGGATTGCAGCATCCCAGGCTTCCCTGTCCATTACCCAACTCCCAGAGCTTGCTCAAACACATGTTCATCAAGTTGGTGATGCCATCCAACCAGCTCATCCTCTGCCATCCCCTTCTCCTCCTCCCTTCGATCCTTCCCAGCATCAGGGTCTTTTCTAATGAGTTGGCTCTTAGCATCAGGAGGCCAAAGTATTGGAGCTTCAGTTTCATCATCAGTCCTTCCAATGAATATTCAGGACTGACTTACTTTAGGATTGACTGGTTTGATCTCCTTGCAGTCCAAGGGACTCTCAAGAGTCTTCTCCAACACCATAGTGTTGCTGTCCCTACTCAGCCCATTTTGCCTCACAAGATTCTAGCCACATTTTCAAGCCTCATTTAGATACTGTCTCCTTCCCTAGACTCTAGTGACACTAACCTCAACAATACCCAGTTCACTACTTAAAAATCACCTGAGGGACTTCCCTTTTGGTGCAGTGGTTAAGACTCTGAGTTTCCAATGCAGAAGGCACAGGTTCAATCCCTAGTCAGGGAACTAAGATCCTGCATGCTTCAGAACACTTGGCTAAAAAAATAAAAAGAAACCTTAAAATAGTTCATCAAAAAAAAAAAAGTCAAAAACAATAATAAACACCATCTGATAGTTATATATATATATATATATATATATATATATATATATGTCATATGGATTTTTATGTGTCTGTGTGTGTGTGTGTGTGTGTATCTCAGTTGTACCTTTCCTGAGTTATAAACTCCTTGAGAATAAGGATATTTTCTGAATTCCCCCAAAAGTTCTATGCCCACAATAAGCATAAATACATAGTTCTTGACTGATAATTTTCATTTAGGGAACAACAACAGAATAAGAATATCCTCTATTAAATCTAACACTGGATTAAGGAATGGACTAGTAGGGCAACCGGCTAGGGTAACAACCTGTATTATAATCTATCAGATTATTACTAGAGCATGAAAGACACCTGTGAAGATACCAAGTGGCAGAAAGAGGCAGTGCTGTTATGTGGTTGAAAATAATGCTGATGATGAATCTGTCCAAAGGGCACGCTTGTTCTCAGAACACCAGGGGGGCTATACTTCTTTCCAGAGCCATGAAGCCCAGGGAACAGAAAGGCTATGGCAGCTAGGGGAGCCACCAGCAGTCTCTCCTGTCTTAGCTCACGTGTTCAGTATTCATCCGGATCATTAACATTTCAGCCATCTTTGGGCATTCACATGTCATCACCCTTTCTTGCATGCGTGCCCAGTTGCTTCAGCTGTGTCCAACTCTTTGTGACCCTATAGACTGAAGCCTGCTAGCCTCCTCTGTCCATGGGGATTCTCCAGGCAAGAATACTGGAGTGGATTGCCATGCCTTCCTTTAGGGGATCTTCCCAACCCAGGGGTTGAACCCAAGCCTCCTGCATCTCCTGCATTGCAGGCAAGTTCTTTACCAACTGAGCTACCTGGGAAGCCCCTTATCTTTTCTTAGTCAATTCCAAACAGAGCATGAAGTGAGGCTACTCTTGCCCACCCTCAAACTATCTCCATCTACACCTTAGGCAATGTTTTTATACATGCAATTCATCAAAAAGGATCCCCAACTCTTCTTGGAAAGAACATACTATAGAGAGGGCACAGGAGTTGGTGGCAGAGAATAATTGAAGACCTGGGTTTAGATCTTGTTTATTACTTTGTCCTTGGGCATCCTGATTTTCTCATATGTCAAATGGGTATGTGTTAGACCCAGATTATATGTGAAATTCCAAAGCAATATACATGTTAGCCTGCTCAGAGGTGAAATAAACAGGCTAGGCACTCTCTTAGGTGGTCCTATAGCTCTAGCTCTAAAGATGTCCTATTGAAGTAATCACTTTTGCTCCACAGAAACAATTCTGGCTTATGATGGAATAATTTCTGTCCAATACAGTATATTTTATGTGATAATCACATTAGGTTCCTATAACCATTGCCTCTTTTCCATCGTAATACCTCTAACTAAGAAATAATGGTGGTGTATTGACCAGCAGATAACCCTTCTTCATTATGAGTAACATCAGAGAGTATATCTTTCTTACATTTTTGCTTCATTCAACAATTTTTGGTATAAGTGACCTTATTCTTTTAATGTTAGACAGAATTAATTAAAGATACCATTTTTTAATGCTGCAACACGTTTTGCTTAAAAAAAATAATGTATCACTTGCCAGTTCATTTTTCATGAATATAATTATCCTCTTTTTTGCAGTTGTCATTGTTCCATATTCTTTCTTTATGAGCCACTACTTTTTTAAATATAAATTTTCACCTACTGTGTAAATGTGAACAGCTGTTGGGCTTGTAGTATAGGAAGGCCCATTCACATCCTCCAGCGAAATTCCTAGTGCCGTGACTGGAAAAGCTATTACTTTTGAGCTCACCATACTGAAAAGACACACTAACCCAAGGAAAGAAGTTTTTACATCTTGCAGATGCAGTCTTTCTAGGTAAGCTGAGGTCTCATGACTGGTTGAAACTGTGTAACAACAAACAATTCAGTTCCCTGCCCTTAAAATGGCCTGTCAACACAGGCTTCTATAGGTCTCTATTTCTATTTCCTTCTAGAGGTTTTTTAGCAGAAGGATTAAGGCTATGGACATTGAACTCAGACAGAAATGATTTCAAGTCCTGCCTCCACCAGCTCACTTCCTGTGTGATTTTAAACATGTTAATTAAACTCTTCAGGCTTCAGTTTTCCCAACCATAAAGTTATCCCATAGAAACCATATGTACCAAAAGCTTATCATGAGGCCTGGCACATAGTAAGTACTCAATAAATGTCAGCTGTTATTATTTTTAGCTATCAATATGTACTTTACCTGATGTCCCATTTTCTTTCTATGAATGCCATATTTTCAAAGGGCTCAATATAGACTATGTTGTCTAAAGCCTGTGACAAACATTTCTATTGGCACACACGTCCCAACCTATCTCGAAGCATTTCTACTAGAAATCTAGTGTTGGGCCCTAATTACCTGGAGCATAGCCCATGGTGTTTGAGAGGTTTAAAAGAAGAACAAAGAGAAAATCAAATATCATGTATTAACCCATATATATGGAATCTAGAAAAATGGTACTGATGAAGCTATTTCCAGGGCAGGAATAGAGACACCGAGAATGGATCTGGACATGGCCGAGTAAGGAGAGGTGGGACAAATCGAGCGAGTAGCCCTGACCTATGTACACTACCGTGTGTCAAACAGCCAGCCAGTGGGAAGCTGCTGCAGGGCACAGGAGCTCAGCTCAGTGCTCTACCCTAGAAGGGGTGCCCTCTAGCAGGGTGGGGTGGGGCAGCAGGGTGGGAAGGAGGCTCAAGAAGGAGGGCATATATACTCCAATAAAAAATTTTTAAAGAAACTACTAAAAATTCCAACATATGGAGGTTGAACAACACACTTCTGAATAACCAACAAATCACAGAAGAAATCAAAAAAGAAATCAAAATATGCATAGAAACTAATGAAAATGAAAACACAACAACCCAAAACCTGTGGGACACTATAAAAGCAGTGCTAAGAGGAAAGTTCATAGCAATACAGGCATACCTCAAGAACCAAGAAAAAAGTCAAATAAATAACCTAACTCTACAACTAAAGCAACTAGAAAAGGAAGAATTGGAGAAGCCCAGAGTTAGTAGAAGGAAAGAAATCTTAAAAATTAGGGCAGAAATAAATGCAAAAGAAACTAAAGAGACCATAGCAAAAATCAACAAAGCCAAAAGCTGGTTCTTTGAAAGGATAAATAAAATTGACAAACCACTAGCCAGACTCATCAAGAAGCAAAGAGAGAAAAATCAAATCAATAAAATTAGAAATGAAAATGGAGAGATCACAACAGACAACACAGAAATACAAAGGATCATAAGAGACTACTATCAGCAGTTGTATGCCAACAAAATGGACAACGTGGAAGAAATGGACAAATTCTTAGAAAAGTACAATTTTCCAAAACTGAACCAGGAAGAAATAGAAAATCTTAACAGACCCATCACAAGCACGGAAATGGAAACTGTAATCAGAAATCTTCCAGGAAACAAAAGCCCAGGTCCAGACGGCTTCACAGCTGAATTCTACCAAAAATTTTGAGAAGAGCTAACACCTATCCTACTCAAACTCTTCCAGAAAATTGCAGAGGAAGGTAAACTTCCAACCTCATTCTATGAGGCCACCATCACCCTAATACCAAAACCTGACAAAGATGTCACAAAAAAAGAAAACTACAGGCCAATATCACTGATGAACATAGATGCAAAAATCATCAACAAAATTCTAGCAATCAGAATCCAACAACACATTAAAAAGATCATACACCATGACCAAGTGGGCTTTATCCCAGGGATGCAAGGATTCTTCAATATCCACAAATCAATCAATGTAATTCACCACATTAACAAATTGAAAAATAAAAACCATATGATTATCTCAATAGATGCAGAGAAGGCCTTTGACAAAATTCAACATCCATTTATGATAAAAACTCTCCAGAAAGCAGGAATAGAAGGAACATACCTCAACATAATAAAAGCTATATATGACAAACCCACAGCAAACATTATCCTCAATGGTGAAAAATTGAAAGCATTTCCCCTAAAGTCAGGAACAAGACAAGGGTGTCCACTTTCACCGCTACTATTCAACATAGTTCTGGAAGTTTTGGCCACAGCAATCAGAGCAGAAAAAGAAATAAAAGGAATCCAAATTGGAAAAGAAGAAGTAAAACTCTCACTGTTTGCAGATGACATGATCCTCTACATGGAAAACCCTAAAGACTCCACCAGAAAATTACTAGAGCTCATCAATGAATATAGTAAAGTTGCAGGATATAAAATCAACACACAGAAATCCCTTGCATTCCTATACACCAATAATGAGAAAGTAGAAAAAGAAATTAAGGAAACAATTCCATTCACCATTGCAACGAAAAGAATAAAATACTTAGGAATATATCTACCCAAAGAAACTAAAGACCTATATATAGAAAACTATAAAACACTGATGAAAGAAATCAAAGAGGACACTAATAGATGGAGAAATATACCATGTTCACGGATCGGAAGAATCAATATAGTGAAAATGAGTATACTACCCAAAGCAATTTACAAATTCAATGCAATCCCTATCAAGCTACCAGCCATATTTTTCACAGAACTAGAACAAATAATTTCAAGATTTGTATGGAAATACAAAAAACCTCGAATTGCCAAAGCAATCTTGAGAAAGAAGAATGGAACTGGAGGAATCAACTTGCCTGACTTCAGGCTCTACTACAAAGCCACAGTCATCAAAACAGTATGGTACTGGCACAAAGACAGACATATAGATCAATGGAACAAAATAGAAAGCCCAGAGATAAATCCACACACATATGGACACCTTATCTTTGACAAAGGAGGCAAGAATATACAATGGAGTAAAGACAATCTCTTTAACAAGTGGTGCTGGGAAAACTGGTCAACCACTTGTAAAAGAATGAAACTAGATCACTTTCTAACACCGCACACAAAAATAAACTCAAAATGGATTAAAGATCTAAATGTAAGACCAGAAACTATAAAACTCCTAGAGGAGAACTTAGGCAAAACACTCTCAGACATAAATCACAGCAGGATCCTCTATGATCCACCTCCCAGAATTCTGGAAATAAAAGCAAAAATAAACAAATGGGATCTAATTAAAATTAAAAGCTTCTGCACAACAAAGGAAAATATCAGCAAGGTGAAAAGACAGCCTTCTGAATGGGAGAAAATAATAACAAATGAAGCAACTGACAAACAACTAATCTCAAAAATATACAAGCAACTTATGCAGCTCAATTCCAGAAAAATAAACGACCCAATCAAAAAATGGGCCAAAGAACTAAATAGACATTTCTCCGAAGAAGACATACGGATGGCTAACAAACACATGAAAAGATGCTCAACATCACTCATTATCAGAGAAATGCAAATCAAAACCACAATGAGGTACCACTTCACACGAGTCAGAATGGCTGCGATCCAAAAATCTGAAGGCAATAAATGCTGGAGAGGGTGTGGAGAAAAGGGAACCCTCCTACACTGTTGGTGGGAATGCAAAGTAGTACAGCCACTATGGAGAACAGTGTGGAGATTCCTTAAAAAATTGCAAATAGAACTCCCTTATGACCCAGCAATCCCACTGCTGGGCATACACACCGAGGAAACCAGAATTGAAAGAGACACATGTACCCCAATGTTCATCGCAGCACTGTTTATAATAGCCAGGACATGGAAACAACCTAGATGTCCATCAGCAGAGGAATGGATAAGAAAGCTGTGGTACATATACACAATGGAGTATTACTCAGCCGTTAAAAACAATTCATTTGAATCAGTTCTGATGAGATGGACGAAACTGGAGCCGATTATACAGAGTGAAGTAAGCCAGAAAGAAAAACACCAATACAGTATACTAACACATATATATGGAATTTAGAAAGATGGCAATGACGACCCTGTATGCAAGACAGGAAAAAAGACGCAGCTGTCTATAACGGACTTTTGGACTCAGAGGGAGAGGGAGAGGGTGGGATGATATGGGAGAATGGCATTCTATCATGTATACTATCATGTAAGAATTGAATCGCTAGTCTATGTCTGACGCAGGATACAGCATGCTTGGGGCTGGTGCATGGGGATGACCCACAGAGATGTTATGGGGAGGGAGGTGGGAGGGGGGTTCATGTTTGGGAACACATGTAAGAATTAAAGATTTTAAAATTAAAAAATAAATAAATAAATAAAAAATAATAAAATAAAATAAAAAATTTTTTAAGAGCAATACTCAAAAGAAATTGAGGGAAGTTCTACTGGACCTTTAACCTGAACACAGATGTCAATAAAACTCAGATTCTTTAAACCTACTTAGATCTTATTTTTCTCCTTGTTTCTCAGGAGTGTGACTTTCCATCTGAACAGTCTTCATCCCTTTGTATATATTGCAAAATGTGCTTGGATCTATCTGGATATTCTTCCAGAATGTCAGGAACAAACCAGGAAATGCTATGAACACCAGAGTCAACCTAAAATCACTCTCCAAAAGGGAGTCTGTGGTTAAATCTGCCAAGTTTCCCTCACCTGCTTCTCCTAATAACAGTAGACTATGGGGTGCGGGTCATTATGGCAATAGAGCAAGAGGTGAAAGGGTGACATATGCAGAAAGCATGTTTTTCACAAACCTAATCAAAACTTCCTCTTTAAAGCTGAATCTGAGAAGTGGATTGCCTGCTTCCTTGGTGCTGTTGGTATTAAGAGGTCAGCATGTGTGGACTGTACCCCACCAGGCTCTTCTGCCCACAGAATTTTCCAGAATACTGGAATGGGGTGCCATTTCCTTGCCCAGGGATCAAACCCATGTCTCTTAATGTCTCCTGCACTGGCAGATGGATTACTTCCCACTAGCACCAGCTGGGAAGCCCCAGAGGTCAGTAGAGAATCCTCATATCACATTAGAGAGTCTTTTCTTGGTCTTCTCTAGACTGCCTTCTCACCCTAAGGGGCCACAGGAGGGAAGGGAGGGAGGAAGGAGAAGGGTCAATGGCCTATTGTTCAAGAAGATGAGGCAGAGGGCACAGGGTGATTAGGTGTGTTTTAGTGTAAAAATATAACTAGGGTTCAAAGAAGAGGGATTAAATGTGACTGAATCAGTGCATTGTTGTTGCTTTGCCGCTCTGTCATATTCGCCTCTTCATGACCCCATGGACTGTAGCAGCCACTACGCTTCTCTGTCCATGGAATTTTTCAGGCAAGAAATACCGGAGTGGCTTGCCATTTCCTTCTCCAAGGGATCTTTCTAACCCTGGGATTGAACCCCCATCTCCTGCATTGCAGGCAGACTCTTTACTGCTGAGCCACCAGGGAAGCTCATCAATGCATTAGGTTTTCCCATTTTTGCCCCATTTGGCACCTAACAAGTCAACAAGTATGTCATTTATTATGAAAGTTTTTATATATTTTTTTAAATCGATGATTATTAAAAGAGAGAAAGTGATTATTTCACAATAATCTATGAATTGCTTCTTTCACAAAGGGATACTTAAATGGCTATTGAAAATCCTATTGATTTATCTTAGAGCTTTTGTACAATGATTTTATATTTAAGTGTAGCTGTTTCAGTTGTTAAAAGTCACACAGCCAAGTGTCCATGGAACTAAATTACCTGCAAACAGCAGTGAAGGTGCTCCCTTCTGAGTGTTTTTCATATAATATTGCAAACAAATTCCCGCAGCAACCCTACAATTGACGTTTAAAGACATCTACTCATTTGTCCTAGACCATATGACTAATTAAGTGGCCAAGTCAGCATTTAAACCCATGT
The DNA here is from genome assembly GCF_023091745.1 of Budorcas taxicolor. NCBI lineage: Eukaryota > Metazoa > Chordata > Mammalia > Artiodactyla > Bovidae > Budorcas > Budorcas taxicolor. The sequence continues at coordinate 98,485,487 of NC_068915.1, read as the reverse complement.
GAACCCTGGAACTCCTGCAATGGAATTAGCTGGGGGACTTGTTAACATATAGAGTACTGAACTTCACTAGGGACACACAGAAGAATCTCTGGAGATGAAACCTTGGAGTGTGTATTTCCTAAGCATCCCAGGTTATGTGGAGATCCTTCAAAGTCTGGAACCTCCAATTTAGGTGATGAGTTATGAAACATTGCTATGCTTGGAGGATGCTGGAAGTGGATATAACCATTACTGGACCTGAGAAAGTCAAGGAATGTTAAGGCAACATGTTAATGTGTCTTCAGCACAGAACCTGACTAGTAAAGGATTCTGAGTCATTTGAGTTTTACAATTAGAAGACCGTACACAAATGACCAACTCTAGTAGAATGGTGCTGCTTCCCCAACTGTAAAATAACAGAACTGCTGTAGATGATCTCTAAGTTTCTTCCCACCAGCAATCCATGATTTCATGGTTCTTGGCTTCTTGTGATTTCCAACTCCAAGTTTTCTAACTACCCAGGAGAAAGGTGGACCCCACATCAATGAACTTTTCATATGATATTCCAATCTTCTTCACAGACTCCCTTAAATGGTTCCCTAGGATCAGAAGGTCCTCTCTTGCCTTCCTTCAGTATTTACCAAATAGAGAAAGAAAAATAAAATGAGAGAACCAAGATTAAAGAGGAAAAAACTGCCTAGCAAACAGATTTTACCATCTGCTATATTTCACTTTTGTGCATTTATATTTCTACCTCAGAGCTCAGAAGTCTTTGGGGAATGTGTATATTTTGGACAAATTTTATAATAAAGACTGTAAATAAATCCTAAATGCTGCTAGACCTGGAAGTAGATCATTAAACTTTTATGGAATTGACATAAGCTTGGGATCTGACAAATCTCATTTTAAACGCTGAATATAGCAGCTTTCAGGCAAAGGACAAAGCCGATAGTGTGCACTTAATCTCTATTAAGGCCTCACAAGCAATACATGTTTTAGTAATAGTTAAATTCATTGTCACTTTTTTTTTTTTTTTTTTTTTTGGCAAACAACTCATAAGCAGAATCTGGGCTGTAAGATTTCAAGTTTTGATATGATGTGTAAATACAAGGAATATACAAATAAACTTGGAGGATTCTCTAAATAAGGCTGATGTAATAACTAACCTGAATTCCCAGGAGACATCTAGTGCTTTATCCATGCAAATAGCAAGCTAACTCCATGGCCAGAATGGCACTCCTCACACCCCTGCATTCTCTCCCTTGGGCAAAGAATGTTCATTCTCTTCCTAAGAGATCATCTCTCCCAATAAGTGTGCTGTTCTTTCTATGTGCCCTGCCCTCAGTGACATCTCATCCTGTGAAAAATGACTTACAGGTTTTTCATCTTTTGAAACTATTATCACTGACCAGCATCTCCTGCAGAGAGAAGATGGATTGGATTAGGAATCCCAACCTCTCTGCAAAACCTATTACAAAGGGAGCACACCTCACACTCCTCTTTCTTCTCCCTGCCCACCGTCAAGTCCTCTGGGCAGTCAGACAAAAGCTTTGTCACTCAGGTAGCAGACCACAATCAACTTTGTGTGCAAGACCAAGCCACACATCCAAGTTCTGCACCAACCAGTCTCCTTGGGAACAATCCAGACACACTTCTGGCTTTTTACTTGGGGGCTGTATCTACCGAAATCAAGATCTGTTGGGTTGATCTGGGTGGTCTTGTCCGTGAACATGAGGGTCCAGAGTCAGAAGTGAAGCAGTTAAAGCAGCCGAGGCATGTTTACTAAGCCATTTGAAGTTGATAGCCCGCACGGCCTGGCTTTTTTCTCTATCTTCGTAAACCGCAGTGAATTGATGGAATGACCCGGACTTGATCTTCAGGGCAATATGTCTGATGGCACCGCTGGATTGATAAATTGATTCAAAACTATTACCATGGTGAAAAAGCAATAAGGTCATAAAAATTGCATCAGCTGGCTAAGTAAATCCTGGCATTTCATGACAAGTAATGCAGAAGAATCGCAAGAGGATCTGGGCATGAGGCTGAATGAGTGAGGGAGAAATGACTTTGAAGAGCTCATCATCTCCGATCTATTCTTCCTGCCAGCGATTCATGCCTTCGCATAGTGCCACTTCATTATGGGGAAATAACTGTACACTTCTAGCATATTCCTGGCCTCCCTGGCGGCCCCTGGAGGACCCTTAGCTGGTTAATACCTCATCACGGGCTTCATTGAACACTTTAATCTGCACTTGTGTGATCAATAGAATCCTGGTGTAAATTAAAAGGACAATTTCATGTAATCAAGCCTGTTAATGCTCATTTTGAAAACCATTATTTGTGGAAGGCATTTAGGAGAAAATTACAAAGTGACAGGCTGATGCACTCTGAGATGATTTGAAAGCAGGCCTTTTTTGTGTGACTGTATACCTGCTTTGGGAGCAGAATGGGAGTGAGCCTTAGTGAATGCACGGGGGAGGGGCGGGGAACCGGAGCCAGTGAAGGCGCAGCAGCAAGGAGCCGCCCAGCAGGACTGTGTGTCTCTGCCCTGCCTGCTTGCCTGCCTTCATGCAGGGAAGAAGAAAATGAAATTTTCCAGTGTTCTATTTCTGTGGCAAATTCAATTACTGCGGGGACTTGTTCAAAGCGGTGTAACTTCCAAGAGGCAGAAATTGAAAACCTGGCAGCTAATGAAATGGCAAATGACTAGGAAGTTCAGACAGGGGCCGTCAGTCAGATCAAACACCTGGAGGAAAATAGAAGCTACCCTGATGCTTTCCTGAAACCACTCTCTCAACTGCCCCTCTTTCAGAGAGAGAGGAGACCTCCTTCCCTCAACATTTTACTCAAGCTGGAATAATGTTAACAGCTGCAAGTTTCCACGGGCCTCTCTGCCAGCAACAGGGTGATGAAGCATGAAGTGTGGAATGCAAAATACCACCCGTGTTATTTTTTTTCCAAATTCTGGGATGTGTGCTGCACATGACTTTGCACTATTTACTTGGACTGTCTGCCCACAAACATGTCTTAAAAGCCTTTGGCAACTGATATATATGCATTCACAGACATTGTATGGGCTTCCCTAGTGGCTCAGACGGTGAAGAAAATCTGCCTGCAATGAGGGAGATCAGGGTTCGATCCCTGGACTGGGAAGATCCCCTGGAGAAGGGAAAGGCTACCCATTCCCATATTCTTGCCTGGAGAATTCTAAGGACAGAGGAGCCTGGCAGGCTACAGTCCATGGGGTCGCAAAGCATGACTGATGACTAAAACTTTCACTATCAAACATCACATATGGTAGTATATGGCTTATAATATTTTTGAGAATGCTGAGACAGAACCCCATCCCGAGAAATTCTAACTAGTCTAAAGTGGGACTCAGACTTTATATTTTTTTAAAACTCCCCCAGGTAATTCTAATGCTCAAAGCGGATGAGAAGAACTGGTATATATAACGTCTTGTGGGCGTGAATGTACTGTTTTGCTATGGTTATCAGTAATCATGCATTCAACGGTTTCTTAACATGACAGAATCCTGTATGCCAGTACGTGACCCAGATAGCATTACCTCCCAGCAATATCAGGGATATGAAATTACAAGACTCAAGAAAGAGTGGCCGGTAGGCATGACAAACCGAAATCTAATTGAAAGCACTTACCCAGAGCTAGCCATTGCTGTGGCATCACTCATCCAGACTCAGGAGTATGAAAATTCAACATTCTGTTCTATTTCTTCCCTGATGTTCATCACAACACTTCAAAAAGGAAAATCATTTCCATTTGTCATGTGACAAACATTTCCAGTCAACTCTTATTAAGCTGATATTGGTTTATTTAAAATAAGATGCACTTTGGCCATTCTCCAAGCAACTGAATTTCCTATCACTCTTTCATAAAATTGTCAGATAATCTGAGCATCATTTATTCAAAATCTGATTGCTTTTATTTGATTGTATCAGTTCTTGCACATCAAATAAGCATTTTAACGTATTTAGCCACGAATAATGTTTCCTCTTCTCTCTCCTAAAATGACAGCATGCCACCTTCTCCTCTCCTTGGTGGCATACAATGGCCTGACTTGCTTTTTTTGATTCTTCTGTAGAACCCTGCCCTCCCTCATATTCCATCCAGCACCATTACATAGTGCTCAATTCCACCTCTTAGACTTGGTCTCATTTAATATTTTCTTGCAAGAGCTAGTCACATCCATGTGAATTTGGTTACTCTATGACTTTTGTTCAGGGGCTTCCCAGGTGGCGCTGGTAAAGAATCCGCCTGCCTATGCCAGAGACACAAGAGACATGAGTTCCATCCCTGGGTCAGGAAGATCCCCTGGAGGAAGAAATGGCAACTCACTCCAGTATTTGTGCCTGGAAATTTCCATGGACAGAGGAACTTGGTGGGCTACAGTCCATGGGTCACAGAGAGTCGGACACAACTGAGTCACTGAACACATGACTTTGGCTCAACCATTATTTGGGGTCTTTATATTATTTTCAAAAGCTCTCAATATTTTTTTAATTTATTTATTTTTTATTGAAGGATAATTGCTTTACAGAATTTTTCTGTTTTCTGTCAAACCTCAACATAAATCAGCCATAGGTATACATATATCCCCTCCCTTTAGAACCTCCCTCCCATCTCCCTCCCCATCCCACCTCTCTAGGTTGATACAACCCCTGTTTGAGTTTCCTGAGCCATACAGCAAATTCCTGTTGGCCATCTATTTTACATATGGTGATGTAAGTTTCCATGTTACTCTTTCCATGCACCTCACCCTCTCCTGCCCTCTCTCCATGTCCATAAGCCTATTCTCTATGTCTGTTTCTCCACTGTTGCCTTGTACATAAATTCTTTAGCACCATTTTTCTAGATTCCATATATATGTGTTAGAATACAGTATCTATCTTTCTCTTTCTGACTCACTTCACTCTGTATAATAGGTTCTAGGTTCATTCACCTCATTAGAACTGACTCAAATGCATTCCTTTTTATGGCTGAGGAATATTCCATTGTATATATATACCACAACTTCTTTACCCATTCATCTGCAGATGGACATCTAGGTTGCTTCCATGTTCTGCTGCTGCTGCTGCTGCTAAGTCACTTCAGTCGTGTCCAACTCTGTGCGACCCCAAAGACAGCAGCCCACCAGTCTCCCTTGTCCCTGGGACTCTCCAGGCAAGAACACTGGAGTGGGTTTCCATTTCCTTCTGCAATGCATGAAAGTGAAAAGTGAAAGTGAAGTCGCTCAGTCGTGTCTGACTCCTAGTGACCCTATGGACTGCAGCCCACCAGGCTCCTCCATCCATGGGATTTTCCAGGCAAGAGTACTGGAGCGGGGTGCCATTGCCTTCTCCTTCCATGTTCTAGCTATTGTAAATAGTGCCAAAAGCACTCAGTATTTTTAATGACTTCTAAAAACATAAATCATTGAGTGTGAGGTATTCTGCTTTTGACTTTTTAGAAGTCATATTCTGAAATTCTGACTTTATAAAATTTCAATAAGACTCCGTATTTAAGGAAAGAATATCTTCAAATGCTTTATTCATCCTAGAAACATCAATAGACTATTTATTATGGCAGAGTTACCAGTCTATTCCTGTCTTGCTTTCCTTTTACTTCTAATGCTTTGACTTCATAAAACAGCTAAAGTAACTAACCAGGATATTTATAATTATGTTCTGAGATCGGCCTCACTTTCAAAATATCAAAAGGTTTCAAACTGGATAATAATAAAGGGGAAAAGCTGCATTCCATCAATGGTAAGTCAGCTGTTACATATATATGTTTTTAAGGTGTTCTGGTTTTGTTTAGTTGATGTGTAGGATGTTCAGACCCCAGATGAAAAGAAAGTTTGGTCCTTTAGAAATCACAAGTTGTGAATGAAGATTTTTAAAAAGTCCTAGAACATGGCATACTAGCTAGCTAATTTCCTTTCTAAAAATTAAATTAAATAAGCATTGACTGGGAGAGAGGAATTGAGATGACTAAGGATCCAGAACCACAGTTTCTCTAGGGGGTTTTAACAGAACTGGAATGATTAGTCTTATGAACCTGGGCACATGCATATCTCAAGAGCTTTCCTTATTAAAACTAGCCAGAAGGAGAAGAATGTTCTGGGAACATTGTGTGATGAAAATAACTGAACGGATCTTGTTTGAAACAAAAAGAAATCAAAAGCACCTACAACTCCTTCAGATCTAAAGAGCGTGAAGAAATGTTGATAATGTCATTTCAAAGAAAGTTAGTGGGGCCAGGAAGAAATAAGAAAGGTTTCATTTCAAAAGTCTACAACAGAAAGTTGTAAGCTTAAATGCTATTCTAAGCTCCAAGGTCCTACTGTCACCAGGCCTTCCCAGATGCTGTTTCCTCTTCCCAGAACAAACCTTGGCCACCATTCCTACCCCTGCCATCTCCAATGTTTACCTGAAGGGCACCCTTTCTTTTTCAGGATTGCTCTTAGACATAAATGCCTCCAGGAAACTGTCTTTGATAACATCCCTCGAGCCTCCTGTTAGCTCACATGGTACCCAGTGCTCACCTAGCCTAACACTTATTCCACTGACTCTCAGTTCTAGTTTATTTGTTTCCCTGTAGATTATGAACATAGTTGAGAACATGAACTGGGTCTGATTTACACCTCATGTAGCCCAGCACAGTACCCAATACAAAGCAGAGGATCAGCAATTTTTCACTGAATGAATGAAGGCTTCCAGAAGCCAAAATATGTACATCAGCACAAGGTCTCTGTACCAGCTTCCTAAGAGTACTATGAGGGAAAGTGAAACTGAAAGTGTTGGCTGCTCAGACGTGTCTGACTCTTTGTGACCCCATGGACTGTAGCCTGCCAGGCTCCTCTGTCCACAGAAGGACAATAGGTCTTGTCCTATTCTCCAGGAAGAAGGATATTGCCTATTCTCTAGGCAATAGCTCTTGCCTATTCTCTAGGCAAGAATACTGGAATGAGAGCCATTTCCTTCTCCAGGTGATCTTCCCAACCCAGGGATCAAACCCAGGTCTCCTGCATTGCAGGCAGATTTTTTACCATCTGAGTCACCAGGGAAATGGTATGAGGGTACATTAAAGATATAATGACCCAAGACTTTACTAAGATTCTTATATTCAATTTAATTTTGCTCAACTTAGAAAACTGTCACACACATATGTGTGTGATTATATACATATATGGGCTTCCCTGGTAGCTCAGCTGAGAAAGAATCTACCTGCAATGCAGGAGGCCCTGGTTCAATTCCTGGGCTGGGAAAATCCCCTGGAGAAGAGATAGGCTACCACTCCAGTATTCTTGGGCTTCCCTAGTGGCTCAGATAGTAAAGAATCTGCTTGCAATGCGGGAGGCCTGGGTTCGATCCCTGGGTCAGGAAGATCGCCTAGAGAAGAGCATGACAACCCACACCAGTATTCTTGCCTAGAGAATCCCCATGGACAGAGGAGCCTGGCGGGCTGCAGTCCATGGGGTCGCAAAGAGTCAGACATGACTGAGTGACTAAGCACAGCACAGCATTTATAGACATATATATATAACAGATTAAAAAAGATGATTACTTAACCAAAGTTTCTACTTTTAGTTTTTTAAAACAAACACTATGCAGAGACTTCTCTCGTGGCCCAGTAGTCAAGAATCTGCCCTCCAACACAAGGGACCCAGGTTCAATTCCTGGTCAGGTAACTAGGATCCCACATGCCATGGGGGCAACTAAGCCCACTCGCCACAACTAGAGAAGCCCACAAGTTGCGGTGAGAGAAGCCTCCACAGTGAGGACCCAGCCCGGCCAAAGATAAAATAAAATCAACACAAAACACAAATTTAAAACTCCAGTGAGAATTGAGACACATGCTAGTAAATGTTCATTCAATTTTCACACTGGAGAACCTAAAACCTGAACTTCTCTCAAGCCCAGCTCTCAATGCTGACTGACTCCTGGTAAGTCACCCAAATGACCCAGGAGGAAACACTATACTTCAGAGAATAGGTCTGAGTTAGTAAACCCAAAACCATCAAGCAATTCAAACCATGGTTTTTCCTTCATCTTCTGCCAAGAGTCTTATTTGAGCACCAAGTACTTCAGCGTAGAAGAATCAAGGTCCCATTTGGACTTTTTAAAATGCTCCTCAGTTGACTCATTGGAAAAGACTCTGATGCTGGGAGGGACTGGGGGCAGGAGGAGAAGGGGACGACAAAGGATGAGATGGCTGGGTGGCATCACTGACTCGATGGACATGAGTCTGAGTGAACTCTGGGAGTTGGTGATGGACAGGGAGGCCTGGCATGCTGCGATTCATGGGGTCGCAAAGAGTCGGACACGACTGAGCAACTGAACCAAACTGAAGGAGACTAAATAAGATTTCTTGTATACCGTTATTCCATATACTCCTATTCGCTCAGAAAATTCATCAACATATATATTTTAAATATTTTGACAACATAAAACTTTAATGAACATTTTAAAAGGCCTTTAGGGAAGAATTTTTGTCTTTAAATAAAAATTAATATACTACAGATAGTCCTTAACTTACAAGCAAGTTTTTTCCAATAGTATATTTTCATGTCAACAGTGTAAGATTTAGAATGTATTTATCACAGGACACAGGAGTTGGCTTAAATGTACTAACTCATTTTATTTTCTATAATACTGCTGCTAAGTCACTTCAGTCGTGTCCGACTCTGTGCGACCCCATAGACGGCAGCCCACCAGGCTCCCCCATCTCTGGGATTCTCCAGGCAAGAACACTGGAGTGGGTTTCCATTTCCTTCTCCAGTGCATGAGAGTGAAAAGTGAAAGGGAAGTCGTTCAGTCGTATCCGACTCTTAGCGACCCCATGGACTGCAGCCTACAAGGCTCCTTCGTTATAGGATTTTCCAGGCAAGAGTACTGGAGTGGGGTGCATACTATTTAAAAAAAAAAAAAAAAACCTCCCACCAAACAAAACAAGGTTTTTATTAGAAAATGTGTTCAGAACTTTGTGACAGACACTTATGGTTGGCTGACTCCACAGTTATTCACCAGTCCTTTCTCTCTTTCTTCCCTCTCTCTATGGTAGAGGGTGAAAAAACTAAATACTTGCTCTCAGTCTTTCTTCTAGCTGGAGGTCACCATGTGACATGGTTCAAGCCAATTATAAGTAAGCACAAGTCTATTGGATCTTCAGCGAACTCTTCTGCCTCTTAACCAAGAAAGAGACAAGAAGAAAGCTTCTTCATTGACACTTCCCCCTTCCTATTTTGGATTCAGACTTGATGCTGGCTATGGTAATCTTCTTGTGGTCAAGAAACAAAAAGCACAAGGCTAAAAATAACCTCCAAGAATGGCAGAGCAGAATAATGGAAAGAGTAAAGGATCTGTGATAACCCTGGAGCAGCCAGACCAAATATCTCCAGTCTTTCTTTTGTGTACTAATGGAAACTATATTAAAATAGTCAGTGTTATTCCATTTTCCTGTTACATGCAGCTGAAAGCATTTCTAAGTGAGACAACTGCCAACTGTGAATTCTACATGGCCCCTATAATAGCCAAGCTGTGGTTTCCTTATTTCCTCCTGTCTGCTGGGCAATGGAGGGGGCAGGGGGTGGTCCAGATTCCTACTTTCAGAGCCTCACTCCCTATCTGGTGTTTCAAATTTCCACTGGTCTTCATGTCAGTAGTGGAGTGACAGAGGTAAAGAGAGGCAAAGGGAAGAGATTTTTCACATGGGTTTCAAAGGAATTGAGGTTAAAAAAAATAATAAAGAACTGAAGACTTCTCCTAGTAAAAACACCTGGGGACTCACATCCATCCCATTTGATACCTAGAGCAAAATTTAAGGCTACCTCATTTCTTTTCCTCACTTTGAAAGAAGAAAGTGACACTCCCAATGCTCTACCCTCAGTACTTTTCTCATTTCCTTAACCTACTCAGTCAACAAGGAATCCAATCTGGTGTTTTGTTTTGTTTTGTTTTTCTTGCCCACAGTCCTGAAGCAAGTATTCAGCTCTTTTGAAATTTACTGAGAATATACACCACTGATCTGGCAGGAAACAAACAAGGGGAAAATGCTTCCCTTTTAGGGTAAAATGATACGATCTTTATGGAAGACAATTAACCCACATGAATCAAAATCCTTAAACTGTTAGAAATCTAGTTGGGTTTTGGTCTAACTCTTCTCTCACCTCAGCTGATTGGGATGATACATCCCCTGGATTTAAAAAGACCCCAGCTGGACTATTTACAATAGCTAAGACATGGAAGCAACCTAGATGTCCATTGACAGATGGATGGATAAAGAAGCTGTGGTACATATGCACAGTGGAATATTACTCAGCCATAAAAAGGAATGAATTTGAGTCAGTTCCAGCGGGGTGGATGAACCCAGAACCTGTTACACAGAGTGAAGTCAGTCAAAAAGAAAAACAAATGTCATATATTAACACATATTACGGAATCTAGAAAAATGGCACTGATGAACCTATCTGCGGGGCAGGAATAGAGACACAGATATAGAGAACAGACTTGTGGACACAGTGAGGGAAGGAGAGGATGGGACAAACTGAGGGAATAGCATGGAAACATACACATCACCATATATAAAACAGGTCGCTAATGGGAATTTTCTGTATGACACAGAGAGTTCAACCCAGTGCTCTGAGACAACCTAGAGAGGTGGGATAGAGTGGGGAGGGGGTGAGAGGTTCAAGAGGGTGAGGACATATGTATACTTATGTCTGATTCACATTGTTGTAAGACAGAGACCAATACAACATTGTAAGGCAATTATCCTCCAATTTTTAAAAAAAAATGAAAGTTAAAAAAAAACACTCCCCAGCTGGGAAGGATAACAGCTTTACTCCACAACAGAATACCACCTGATGTCATGTTTTAGCATCATGCTTTTTCTGTCCTCTCACTCAAAATCCTAATATGCTGTTGAGACAGATACTCGCCTCGTTCCTTTCACTATTTTCCTTTGGTTCGCTTGGCTGTTCCCCTGTACAGAATTTTAACCTTGACTAGATGGCTGCTAAGGGGCTGCCTGGAGTGACACCCAGTGGTGGAAATGAGACGTGACAGTGGCTCCTTGCTTCCCAAGGGCAGCTAACTCACAGAGCCTTTCCCCTGAATGTTTCTCTCAAAGTTCCCTTCCAGAACTTTTTTCACACTTCCTATAAGCAAAGTTTTTTAGCCCCAAAGGGTATCCATTTGCTATCATCTCAATCATTTTTTTTTTCCATTCAAGGATCTTTGTTAACCATTGACCAAGCATCTGCTGTACAGAAGCTCCTAAAGAAAACCTATCAATAGCAAAGGACCAAGATTTTTCTTTTAATAAAATAACAAGGTGGGAGGCGTCTTCTTCATGAAATTCCTGTTGTTCAGTCCCAAAGTCGTGTCAGACTCATGTCTTCTATATTGATATCTTTCAACTCAAACTCGTTGCTACAGAAACTCCTTCGTTTATGAACTTTTAGGTGTGCTGTGCTAAGCTGCTTCAATCGTGTCTGACTCTTTGGACTCTACAGACGGTAGCCCTCCAGGCTCCTCTGTCCATAGGATTCTCCAGGCAAGAATACTGGAGTGGATTACCATGCCCTTCTCTAGGGATCTTCCCAACCCAGGAATCGAATTTGAGTCTCTCGCACTGCAGGCAGATTCTTTACTGTCTGAGCCACAAGGGAAGCCCCATGAACTTTTGCAAACAGGAACAAAACTACATGACAGGGAAGAACAAGTAAGCAGTAACCACTAACAACAGAGAGCACCAACCCGAAATTTCTGAACATCCTTTGGGAACCTAACCTGTTAATTAGCAAAGGAATTAACAGGAGCCCCAGGGAAACAGCAAAAGCAAATTGTAACAAAAATCAAGCAGCCAAAGTTTATATTCCAAAGTCCCAGTAATAGTTTGCAAAGGTCTTTCACAATTCTCCCATTTTCAGATCTCCTTCCAGTGACCTTCACTGAGCTCTCTTATTAATAGATAATAGATTCACATTCAGTTTTCCAAACACTATCTCCGCAGTGCCTCATCACATGCTGCGAAAGTGAACCGTTATTTCTGGCCAGTGAGAGAATCAAGGCCAAAGCAACCAAAAGAAGTCAAATCATTAAGTACTGTCAGAAATGAGGAATAGCATGGTTGTAAATGAGAAATGCCTTTATTCTCAGACCCTGAGGGGTAAATATCTGTACCTTTATGAAAGGTAGGGGCATTTTAGAAATGAGAGTTACTATTCAAAACCCCTGTATTAGGAATATTCCAAAGTGGAATTGCGAGATCAAGCTGCATCATTGAGCCACTGGCAGGGGGTTGGGGGCGGGGGTGGCTGGCACAAGCTTGGGACGAGGCTAAATGCTGTCCTTTCTGATTAGAGTTCTTGACATCAATGCAGTAGCCCACTGCAGTCAAGGAATCCTTACTATTCCCAGAACAGTAAGTGTTAATTGGGATTAAAATACCAGCCTGAGACAGTACAGCCCTGAAAACCAGCCCATGCAGAAAGGTGACAGCACAAGCCGTATAGTCAGATTTGGATCTGGATCCCCAGCTACCACCGAGTAGGCAGATGACCTCGACCCAGGTATTTCAGCTCCCCGAGCCTCAGCCTACACCTATATACAGTGTGAATAATGTCAGTTCCCACTGCTCCCACCTGGTTGTTGGGAAGAGTGGGGTAATGTATGGACGCTGCCTAGCAATGCACTTCACACACAGTAACTGCTCGCCAGAGTTAGCTTTTATAGGGCTTCCCAGATGGAGCTAGCAGTAAAGAACCCACCTGCCAATGCAGGAGACATAAGAGATATGGGTTCGATCCCTGGGTTGGGAAGATTCCCTGGAGGAGGGCATGGCAACCCATCCTAGTACTGTTGCCTAGAAAATTGGAAAATTCCATGGACAGAGGAACTTGGCGGCCTACAGTCCATAGGGTCAAAAAGAGTCAGACATGACTGAAGCGACTTAGCATGTATGCACTGAAAGAAAATCTAGGCTGCTTAAGTCTTTAAAGAAATGGACCTGGAGCAGATGTCAACATTTTCCACTTAAGAACACAAACTGTGTCTCAGTTTGGGGAATCCCCTCTAATTCTGTGGGCTTCCCAGGTAGCTCAGTGGTAAAGAATCCACCCACCAAGCGGGAGACTCAGATGCAGTCCCTGGGTCGGGAAAGATCCCCTGGAGAAGGAAATGGCAACCCACGCCAGTATGCTTGCCTGGGAAATCCTAGTGACAAGAGGAGCGTGGCAGACTTAAGTCCATGGAGTCGCAAGAGTCAGACACAACTTTGCAACTGAACAACAACAACTCTAATTTTACAGCAGAATGAAAAGGAAAAACCTGCATGTGGTCACCAAACAAAATAATGTTTTCTCTCCAATGTCAGGGAAAGCATCACAGCCAGCAATGTACTAGTTTTGACCCCCTCCTGCAAATATGTTCCAAGGAGCAAGCTGTAAGGAGAAGGGTGTACAAACAGGATGCCCCACTCATCAGTGTCTGCATCAGGGTCTCTTATCAATGAGAGCCGAAAGTCACTAGATTCCATTAGCACAGAGCTATCAAGGTATTGATGAGGCTGTGAGAAGACCTGTCCTTTATTGTAAGCTGCCTCGACATGCTTTCCTGATGGAGAAGGGAGCCTGTGGTGTCCTCTGCATGCTTAAGTATTGTTAGAAATACAGGGCCGGGGGGAGGATACCATTAAACCAATTTTATCTTAGCCAAGGACTGCATCACATGTCTGAGATCAATATGACTCACAAGACATATAGGTGGTTGATAGAGAGTAAGTTATCTTTAGTAAATTAAGGTAGGAGGTGATGTGATTGGGGTGGGGAGGAGGCACGCTCTCTTTTGAAAGATTAAGCTGGAAACTTCCGCACATAATTTGACACATCTCCAAAAAAAATGTTTCCTGCAACTGAATCTAAAACATGTTCCATTCCCTAAGGTTCCATTTGCTGTGTAGCCCAGCTAAATAAATGAGAGTTGCCACTTCTAAGTCTAATTTTCAACATTTTTTTTCAAACAGAACTATCTTCTAATAAATACTTATAAGCTGTACACGTACAGCTGGTTTCAAACGCCAGTATGTCGGCTATTGCTCTGGCACTGTTTCCCAAAGTATATAAAAGGGGTACCTCATTTTTCAACAGACCTGATCATAAACAGTTAGGAAAATCAGCACTGTATATTAATACTGTATTGTATATTAGTATACATTTATATTAAATAAGGTACAATTATATAATACATAATTATACACATTACATTTTATAGAACACATAATTTTTAAGTACAAATTAAAATTGTATTTAATTTTAAAAGCTATTTAAAAGGAACTCTGACTTGAATCTTTTAGAAAGCAAAATGTTTTTGTAATTCAATCATCCTCGCAATTATCTTATCCTGTGAATTTGCATTTGTGTTTTCTTAAAGCAGAATGCTTTTATATTAATAGATACAAATGCACATGAATGCATATGTGCATACAAATACACAAAATAATTACATTACTTATGTTTTCTTCAAGGTCCAGTATTTTGAAATATGAGTAACTAGGAGAAAACTCAGAATTCTTATAAAGTATGAGATAGAAAGCTCTGTTGAGATAATCATAAAGTAGATGGTGCTTTCTGAAAGATGTAAGAATGCAAGGGAGTGCAGAGTGTGTGTGAACAAACACACTTGAACAGAAAGAGACTCTGGAATCGACAGCCATTATGAATGGTATGTGCCCGCCAAAGTGCTAAGTTGCTTCAGTTGTGTCCAACTCTTTGGGACCCCATGAACTGTAGACTGCCAGGCTCTTCTGTCCATGGGATTCTCCAGTCAAGAAAACTGGAGTGGGTTGTCAAGTCCTCCTCCAGAGGGATCTTCCCAACCCAGGGATCAAACGCACATCTCCTATCTCTCCTGCAATGGCAGGTGGATTCTTTACCACCAGCGCCAACTAGGATGCCCTCTGCAAAGTATACCGAAATACAAAGAAATCAGAACTCCCAGAGATCTCTTTCTGAGTATTTTAAAAACAATCTTGGGTAACTATAGTTTCTTAATTTTTCATCTTTTTTTTTCTCTAATAAAGAAGACATTTAAAGCTATTCCTTAAAAGTAATAATAATAATCTTAGAAATTTAAGGCACAAGCTTTATTCTTGTGATGACTCATATTCTAGATTTTCTAAGATGGTGTTACAAATTGAAAGAGAATATTATATGTGTCTATATAACCTTGGTCTTCATCATCACCAAGGATACTGTGGAATGCATCCTTTCCCAACTTGTGCCTGATGACACAGTCCCAGGTATGCCCATATATCCCACCCTCCCAGAATGACTTTGGCCCTCTTCTTGGACATTCCACTAAACAAAACATGAACTACCCAGGGACTCCACATTGCCAAGTTACACGTGGCCATTTCAGTGCCTCTTTTTGCTTATATACCAGCAAGGAAGCAGAGACACAAATCAGCCAGAGGTGTCAGTCTTCAGGATGACAAAGATTCTGTGATATTTTTTATATTCAGAGTGCTAGGGATAAGTACAACTCCTAACACATTTACTATGGCTATTATGCCTACTACCATAAACAGCTTAAAGAGTCAGTTCAGTAGAGTTTTCCACAGCAGTCTTTCCCAAGAAGCTGATAAAGGAAGCATTAGGGATTTGGGTAACACTGTAGACTGAATGTTGGTGCATGCCTGCATGCTCAGTCACTTCAGTCGTGTCTGACTCTTTGTGAGCCTATGGACTGTAGCCCACCAGGTTTCTCTATCCATGGGATTCTCCAGACAAGAATTCTAGAGTGGATTGCCATGCTCTCCTTCACTGAATGTTTGTGTCGCCTCAGAATTCATATGTTGAAATTCTAAGCTCCAGGGTGATGGTATTTGGAAGTGGGGCCTTTGGGAGGTGATTAGGTCACAAGAGCGGAGCCCTCATGAATGGGACTAGGGCCCTTATAGAAGACACCCAAGAGAGCTTTCTCACCCCTTTTGCCACATGAAGTCTCAGGAGAAGACGTCTCTCGGTGAACCAGGAAGCAGGCCCTCCCCAGACACTGTGTATGCCAGCACCTTGGTGGTGGACTTCTTAGCCTCCAAAGTCAGAAATGTGAGCTTCCGGAAATGGAGCCTACAAAGTCTCCAAAGTGAGAAATGTGCATTGATCATAAGCCACCCAGTTGACTGTACTTGGTTATAGCAGCCCCAAGGGACAAAGTCTAGTGAAAAGTAGAGAAGGGAGAATTCCAACAGCATTTTGCTTGAACCTCTGTGGTGATGACTCGGCACATTTGTTGTACGGGAGAAACTAACACAACATTGCAAAGTAATTTTCCTCCAATTAGAAAACAAATAAAAGATAGAATTTACAAGTGAAATTTTTAAAAAAATTAAACTTAAAAAAAAAAGAATTGATTTATATGGACATTTTCCTTTTACCACTGAACAAGAAGCACCTTGAGGACAATGACCACATTCTATCTTGGAGCCTTCCCGATGCACAGCTCTGTGAATCCTATCTTATAGGCACCCAACACAAACATTTGTTCAAATGTCCCCTCCTCTGAGAGGTCTTTCCAGACCCTGCCCCAATCTAGTCATTCAACTCCACGTGAGAGGGGATCTTATCATTTTTGCTGGTCTATCCTCCACACCTCAAGCAGTAACACAGTAGACAATAAATGGTTTTGGATGAACAAATGAAATATCTTATTAAATAATTCTAAGAGAAAATCTGAGAACAATCCTAAAGAAAGGAAGAGAAGCTTTGGGGGAAAAGCTTAAGCAAAGCTAAGACAGAACTAGGTGAGAGGCTATCAGAGTCATATCTGAGAAGAGGTTCATAGTACTCCAGGGGAGATGACTTTGACTGCTTTAATTTAGAGGTGTGTGGCCAGGGTCTAAGCCCTCTTTGTCATTGATATACTTGACTGGCAGGCATGGATCTGCCCTGTCACAATATCTGAGAGGCTAAGTAATGACAGGCGCCACTTGAGTGGAAAATTCTGCACACTGTCGATACAATGGGTGTCAGGAGCACATTTTTACCCCCTCGTAATCAGAGTAATTGTACACAGGGACAGCCCAGGAAAGAAAAGGAAATGAAGGCCTGTCTGTGGGCAACAATACAACTTCATTTAACCTTAACAGACCAGGCGGCTGATATCATTTCTCCCTGGCACTCGCGGAGATGCTAGTGTCAAAACAGCTTCTCATTTGCAATGTATGACAATTTCCCCACATCTAAAAAGACACTGCCACAAGTCAATAGACTATAAATTGCACTTGGAAATAGGATCATCTTAACTAAAGCCTGCCTGCTTTCCCCAGGAGGCCAATGGCTGCTCCCCCTCCTTTTCATAATTTGTATGTTTAGGTGTTCGGTCAATTTACTCTACACTTGTAATGTCTTATAGCCAAGACCATCAATCAGATTCGGTGTGACAAAAATATCCTGCTACAATATTACAGGTTATTAAAGGGATGATGGGAACGAGCTGCATGCATTTACTGGGCCTTTTTTCTCATTTCAGAAAAGCTGTCATGGGCCTAAACCGGTGATTCATCTTCTCTTCAGTATCAACAGGTAGTTGCTAAGAGTGGACTTTGATGAGCTACTTTCATGCATCTTTAATCTCTCCCAACACCTCTAGCCAAATTTCTTTCTCTTGTAACCTTTCCTCTTTCCCTGAAAACAGGATAAGCTGTTGGAGAGAGAGAGCTATGTGGCAATCTCGCTTAGATCATTTTTACCTGGGTGCTCGGAAGACAGATGATATCCCATGGATTTGCTAAGCTATTCAGGTTTCCATTATTCTCCTACAGTGAAGGCCATACTGCCACTCAAGGGACACTTATTTCAGGTTTAACTGGGAACACGTGCATGCGTGCACATGTTCTGTCTCTCAGTGGTGTCCAATTCTTTTGTGACCACATGGACTGTAGCCAGCCAGGCTCCATGGGAATTCCCAGGTAAGAATACTGGCATGGGCTGCCATTTCCTTCTCCAGGGAATATTCCCGACCACTGAGATTAAACCCACATCTCTTGCATTGGCAGGTGGATTCTTTACCACTGAGCCACCTGAGAAGCCCCACATGGAAAAACTATTTGTAAGTGAAAATTTCATTTTTAACATGTCTCTCTAACTCAATGTACTTGTTTGTTTGCTGCTCTTTTAGGTAATCAGACAAATATTAAATAGTTATCTGGATATACAGCACTTTACTTTTCTGAGTTTTGAAGCTAAAAAATAGCCACCAAGATATCACTAAAGAAAATACATGGCACAATTACCTCCACAGTTCCTTACTTCCCAGTTAATTTTCTAGCCTTCAACAATCATTTTGATTTTTAACAGAAGACTTTGATATCCTCTTGCTACCTTTAATACAAAAATCTTAAATTTCTATTAATAATAAGGCTTTTCACAATTGTTAATACGCTCCCAAGGAGGAAGTTAAGGAATCCTTTCACTGTTGTACAAAAGCTCAAAATGGAATTTTTGGACAAATCCATCAAGTCCAGCTCTAATGGAACTCTGGGTTCACATTACCAAAGTATGTGAAATTTGATGTTACTGACAGACAGATGGCTTTGAAATACTGATCACAAGCAGACAGCATCATGCTTCAAAGGCAAAAAGCATCACAAATGGATTTATAGGGTTTTGTTTGTTTATTGTAAGAAGAAGGGTTGCAACACTGTCTCTCTTATTTGTTACTCCAGAGGCAAAAAAAAAAAAAAAAAATCAGGGATAAACAAATACACCATTACGTTTCTTTTTAAAATTGTGCATGTTGTTTAGTCACTAAGTTGTGTCCGACTCTTTCTGCAACCCAATGGACTGTAGCCTGCCAGGCTCCTCTGTCCACCGGATTTCTCAGGCAAGAATACTGGAGTGAGTTGCCATTTCCTTCGCCTAAAAATATATATATTATTAGGAAAATGAACAACTTAATTTTAAAAATAGATACAGAAATGTAATAATAGCTTTGTTGTCAGCTGACACTCTTTCCAAGTGGTCTGGGCCTACCTGCAGTGATGTGTAGTGTGTGTGTGTCTGTGTGTGTGTGTCTGTGTCTGTGTGTGCGTGGACCAGCATCCATATGGACCAGTATTCTTTGGTAGCTCAGATGATAAAGAATCCACCTGCAGTTCAGGAGACCCTGATTCCTTGATCGGGAAGTTCCCCTGGAGAAGGGATAGGCTACCCACTCCAGGATTCCTAGGCTTCCCTAGTAGCTCAGATGGTAAAGAATCTGCCTGTAATGGGGGAGACCTGGGTTTGATTCCTGGGCTGAGAAGATCCCCTGGAGGAGGGCATGGCAACCCACTCCAGTATTCTTGCCTGGAGAATTCCCATGGACAGAGAAGCCTGACAGGCTACAGTCCATGGGGTCGCGAAGAGTCAGACACGACTGAGCAACTAAACACAGCACAGCAATTTATTATATATTTATTTATATTTTATATATTACATACAATACACAATTACATATAACAAAATATATTAAACATTATGTATCATTATGTATTTATGTTGATATCTAATGTAGTAAACCTATTGTTGATATAAAATTGATATGTTTATAAATTTATATTTATTTATAAATTTCTCATAGATTTTATGGAATTAAATTTTTTCAAGTCCTACAGGAGAATAAATTCAATGGAAATATCAAAGTTTTTCCAACATCAATTAAATGTCTGCTATGTTCCAAACACTGGGCTAAGGTCTATGAGTGGGTGGTTGTTGTTCAGTCACTAAGCTGCGTCTGACTCTTTTGCAACCCCAGGGACTGTAGCTTGCCAGGCTCCTCTGTGCACAGGATTTCCCAGGCAAGAATACTGGAGTGGTTTCCATTTCTTTCTCCAAGGTCTATGAATAAGATCAACACAGGAAAAGCCCTAGAGCATGCTCTTCAGCTATATTTTAAAACTCAGAGGGACACAGTCTTTTCTATGATGATTTAATTAAAGCTCGAAGCAAAAGCCTAAGAGCTACAGTAAGAACTGTTCTGTCGCAAAAGTTTCTGGACCATACAGGAAAAAACAGTTCAAGTCTATGGGATACTGACAATGAAGGAGGAATCCAGAATCTTCAAATTTCAGAGTTGGGAATGAAACCACAATCCCCCAGCTGTCAGAATCCACTCTGTAGTAGCATTACTCCTAAGACTGATACCCAGCTTTTCATCATCCATTACTACCTCCCAGCATTCCAGTCTTCTTATTAGTTATTTTGTAAAATGAGTCTTCCATATTTCAAGTCTAAACTGCCTTTCATACATGTTCAAAACAGTTACAACCCCTCAGTGTTATCTTTCCTTCAATTCAAAGGTCCCAGTTCCTTCAGTCACTTCCCACTGAGATTTTTAGCCACCTTTTATCCATCACGGCCACCTCCTCTGGAAACACAGTAACTTCCCATGTCTCTTTATAATGACATAATGATGTGCCCAGAACTTGGCAATTTACAGTAAGTTCTGAAATCAGGTCAAATCCCAGCCCTGCCACTAAATAGATGTGCAATGTGGGGATATTACTGAATGCCCTTTTGTTCAATTCTCTCCTTTCATAAAATAGGAGTAATAATTGTACTATCCCAATAGGGTGAAGATTCCATAAGATATACTACATAAAGCCCTTAGGAAAGTATAGGGCACACTGCAAACTCTAGTATTAGCTACTAATACCCAGACAAAAAGCTCCAGTACAGTGGGACTATTATCTCCTTTGATCTAAAAATTCTCTGAATTATTAACAGGCCTTAGATTACATGAGCATTTTTAAGCAGCCACTTCACACCACTGTTGACTGGTAAGCTTGAGAGCAATTTAAATCCTCTCCTTCTTCAAATTAACATGTATTAACTAGCCTATACATATGTAATTGATATTTTCATAAAGTGTACACTTTACACTGATCTCTGCTGATTTCATCCTGTTTATTTTAGCCCATTATTCTAGATTGTCAAAGTCTTCAGAATTCTGATAATACAAGCATCTTTCCTCTGCTCCATTATGTCTGAGGCCTTGGTTTGAAAATATGAAGAGAGTTTATTCTGGGAGTAATCAAGTTCTTCTCCACATGGGCATCTCAGTATGGTCTTCAACATAAGATAGCCTGTACTTCAGAGGACAGTAGCTAAGTTCCAAAGATGAACAGAGAGAGAGAGCAAGCAAATGTGGAAGCTCCAGGTAGAAGCCATACCATCTTCAAGAACCTAGCTTAGAAGTCACAAAACTTCAGTTCTACCACACTTTATCCATCAAGATGGTTACAGAGTTGTAGTTATCAGAGGTGGGCAGCAAGGAAAGAGCGGGATTGAATGAAGGTGGTCAAAATGTACAAACTACCAGTTATAAGATAAACAAGTACTAGGAGTGTAATGTAATACACAACATGATTACTGCAATTAACACTGCTATATGTTACATATGAAAGTTGTTAAAGAGAGTAAATACAAAGAGTTCTCATCACAAGGGAAAATATGGTTTTTTTCTTTTTAGTTTGTATCTAGATAAGATGATGGATGTTCATTAATTATTATGATAATCATTTCATGATGAATGTAAGTCATTACACTGAACACCTTAAATTTATACAGGTTGTGTGTCAATTTTAACTCATTAAAAAATGGAAGGAAAAAAAAGACAGTTATGAAATCCCAATCAGCTTCAAGTGTCACCAACAAAGCCCATTAATAATGACCAGAAAATAAAAAGAGAATATGAATAATGAAATAAACCTATCCTTTTTTCTTTTGTACTTTGTCTAGTTTCACTTGTTCATAGGGTACCATGTGCAGAGGCCTTGCATTTCAGATCAGAGCTCTGAATGCAGAATGTCTGTACCCAACACTTCAACTCAACAAGTTGTATGCTTAAGTGCTGCCCACAACACTGTAATCCAAGATGACAGCGTGTGCTGTGTGCAGAGAGGCTGCACCTGGCACTGTGATCTGGAATGCTGTGAACAGCAGAGCTGTGCTCAGCTCACAAGAAATACCCCTCATCCTCAAGTACTCTATAAAGCAGCCCCACTGGGAGCCTTTCACGGGGAGTGTGTACTCTATAACAAGACCTCCAGTCTCTACATTCTTCACTCAAAGAATAAAGCTAGCTCTCCTTTGCTTCTGAACCAAACTTCGTCTTGTTCTACTGGCTCAAACAACATCAGGCAGAAGGACCCTTGTTGGGGACCAACTCAGGTGGGTCAGTGTAGCATCTGTGTTACTTAATCAATTCTGAAGACCAGAACAGGCACTCAGTTAGAAGAACAGCAAAATTATGGGCATATCAGGGAAGGCCTAAGAATGAGCATTTGCAGAGCCATTAGAATGCAAACTGGACACACACACTCACCTATTCCTTCCTGTGTATCCCGGAATGCCCTGCAGCCCTGCTAGGAAGATCCATCTTACATAAATTAGGGGCTACTATCCGCCTGCTGCTGCTGTGGACTTAGTTGCAGCAGCTAAGTCACTTCAGTCGTGCCCGACTCTGTGCGACCCCAGAGACGGCAGCCCACCAGGATCCCCTGTCTCTGGGATTCTCCAGGCAGGAACACTGGAGTGGGTTGCCATTTCCTTCTCCAATGCATGAAAATGAAAAGTGAAAGTCGCTCATCACGTCTGACTTCTAGCAACCCCATGGACTGCAGCCTACCAGGCTCCTCCATCCATGGGATTTTCCAGGCAAGAGTACTGGAGTGAGGTGCCGTTGCCTTCTCTAACAGGAGACAAACTAGAGATTGGCCTCCCTTTAGACAAAGAGCAAAGATGATAATGTTGATGACTAAGGATAAATCTCCCAGGACAGAGCAAGTCAACCTTCCTGGAGTAAATCCTGAGGTCTCAGCCTAGGGATGGGTAGGACGAGTTGTAGAAGCCAGTCCCCTGATAGTCCATCTAAAACCCAGACATACATGGCCAAGAGGAAACAGTACCCTTTCCATTGGGAGATCTTGTTGGGCACTGCCCTTGTTCTATTTGGAAGGAAAAAGGTATGCTTACTGTGGAGAATAACTTAGAAGCAGTACAGGTTCCAAAAAAAGATGGCAGTGATCTATCGTTGCAGCCACTAAAAGGAGGATGCAGAGGCAATAAAGGGAAACAACAAGACAGACACAACTGCCAAAAGGCTGGCCCTACAGTAGTAACAAGGGCTATACTTCTTTCCCCAAACTGAAGCTTGTCAAGCCTTCAGGGAGGCTCATCGAGGAACTCACTCTGGAAAGGAAGCTCTATTTAATTGGTTAGTTGAGGTCATGGTAACTCCTGACATGAAAAGGATAATTAAGTTGGATAATTGAGACATGCCCCATCAATACAATGAACAACTCTAACACCAGACCACCCTTTCAGAGGCCCCAAGATAAGGCCCATTCAGACAAGAGGAACACATGCTGGAGGAGACTGGCAGATCAATTTCACTGTTGTGCTGAGAACACTTTCTAGGTGAACAGAAGTATTTCTCGCTAGAACTGAAATGGCAGCTGAAATGGCTAAATCATTACTCAAAGAAATAATCCCCAGGTTTGGGCTCCGAGGACTCCCATAAAGTGATAATGATCCAGCATTTGGGTCTCAAAAAGCAACGAAGGAAGTGATGACTCCCCTGGGCATAAAATGGACCTTGCACTCAGCCTGAAGACCCCAATCACTGAGGAAAGTTGGGAAAACCAATTCTACCTTGAAAGAGACCTTAGCTAAGCTATGTAAGGAAACTCAAGAAAGCTGAATTAAGTAGACTGTCCTGCTCCAAATGCAGTTAGTCCCAAGGGATAAGTTAAAGTTAAGTGCACTGATCTCTTGTATAGTAATCCATTCCTGGAACAACTCAAGTTGCCCCCCATGAAAACTCTAAGGGAATATGGTGACCAAGCGCTGCCCGCACCCACCAATGTAGCTGTCTACCCCTTTCAGCCAGGAGACCAGGTGTCCCTAGAAACCTGGAAAACTGGCAGCCTGCAAATCAGCTCACTCCTATGGGGAACAGACCCCTTGACCACGCATGTGAACTTCTAACCTGAAGCTTCTTCTCCAAAAAGCAACAAAAGTGTGACCAGGGATGTTCAGGCTTGGCCATGGACCTCAACATCAGAGCACACTGTGCCCACAGGCAAAGACCTAGATACTTCCATTTTTAGGAAAAATTTAGCATGTACCCATTGTTCTCTTGCTAATATGTGGGCCATGCATCCTAAATTGTCTGATGAGGGGAAAGCAGGTGGAAGGTGGAGTCACCCCACAGACTGGGCTGGGTGAGGGCTGCACAAGGTCAAGTGGCACAGGCCAGCCTGCTGCAGTGCTGGCTATGAGCGGGACCCCATCTGCACTGACCAGCCAAGAGGACAGGTCACATGGGTCCTCAGGATAGGCAGTGACTCTGACTCCCAGAGGGACACTGATGAGTCATTACGTTCCCATCTGCTCCTTTTCATCTGGCACCTCCCTCCTATCCTCTCCAACTGAGAAATCTTTATCTTATCTGAAGAAAGCAGGAAGAAAGCAAGCATATATTTTTCTAAATAGTTTACCTTATTAGTGAACTCTGGCATCTGAATTTGAAAAGCTGGGAGTTTGGGATGGACATGTACACACTGCTATATTTAAAATAGATAACCAACACGGACCTACTGTACAGCACAGAAAACTCTGCTCAATATTCCATACCAATCTAATTGGGAAAAGAGTTTGAAAATATATATATATATATACACATGTATTTGTATAATAGAATCACTTTGTTATACACCTACAACTAACACAACATTGTTAACTACTGTAATCCAATATAAAGCAAGTTTAAAAAAAATAGCAAATATTTAGCACCTTTATTCTCTGGTTTTATTCTGTCTAGCCGAGCACTGTCCAACAGAAACACAAAACAAGGCACTAATTTTAAATTTTCCAATGGCCACATTTAAAAAGTAGAAAGAAACAGTTCAAGTTAATTTTAATAATATGTTTAATGAAATGTATCTGAAGTTTTATCATTTCAACATGTAATCAACATGAAAATGATCGATGAGTTTAATATAAATCTATTTATTTTAATTGGAGGCTAATTACTTTACAATATTATATTGGTTTTGCCAGACATCAACATGAATCGCCACGCGTGTACATGTGTTCCCCATCCTGAACCCCCCTCTCACCTCCCTTCCCATGCCATCCTTCTGGGTCATACCAGTGCACCAGCCCCAAGCATCCTGTATCATGCATCAAACCTGAACTGGCGATTCATTTCACATATGATATTATATGGTTCAATGCCATTCTCCCAAATCATCCCACCCTCTCCCTCTCCCACAGAGTCCAAAAGACGGTTCTATACCATCCGTGTCTCTTTTGCTGTCTCGCATACAGGGTCATCATTACCCTCTTTCTAAATTCCATATATATGTGTTAGTATCAGAGAAGGCAATGGCACCCCTCTCCAGTACTCTTGCCTGGAAAATCTCATGGATGGAGGAACCTGGTAGGCTACAGTCCATGGGGTCGTGAAAAGTCAGACACGACTGAGCAACTTCCCTTTCACTTTTCACTTTCATGCATTGGAGAAGGAAATGGCAACCTACTCCAGTGTTCTTGCCTGGAAAATACCAGAGACAGGGGAGCCTGGTGGGCTGCCCTCTATGGGGTCACACAGAGTCGGACACGACTGAAGTGACCTAGCAGCAGCAGCAGCATGCGTTAGTATACTGTATTGGTGTTTTTCTTTCTGGCTTACTTCACTTTGTATAATAGGCTCCAGTTTCATCCACCTCATTAGACCTGATGCAAATGTATTCTTTTTAATGCCTGAGTAATACTTCATTATGTATATGTACCACAGCTTTCTTATCCATTCATCTGCTGATGGACATCTAGGTTGCTTCCATGTCCTGGCTATTATAAACAGTGCTGCGATAAACATTGGGGTACACGTGTCTCTTTCAATTCTGGTTTCCTCAGTGTGTATGCCCAGTAGTGGGATTGCTGGGTCATAAGGGAGTTCTATTTCCATTTTTTTAAGAAATCTCCACACTGTTCTCCATAGCGGCTGTACTAGTTTGCATTCCCACCAACAGTGTAAGAGGGTTCCCTTTTCTCCACACCCTCTCCAGCCTTTATTGCTTGTAGAGTTTTGGATAGCAGCCATTCTGACTGGTGTGAAATGGTACCTCATCACGGTTTTGATTTGCATTTCTCTGATAATGAATGATGTTGAGCATCTTTTCATGTGTTTGTTAGCCATCTGTATGTCTTCTTTGGAGAAATGTCTGTTCAGTTCTTCAGCCCATTTTTTGATTGGGTCATTTATTTTTCTGGAATTGAGCTGCAGGAGTTGCTTGTATATTTTTGAGATTAATTCTTTGTCCATTGCTTCCTTTGCTATTATTTTCTCCCATTCAGAAGGCTGTCTTTTCACCTTGCTTATAGTTTCCTTTGTTGTGCAGAAGCTTTTAATTTTAATTAGGTCCCATTTGTTTATTTTTGCTTTTATTTCCAGTATTCTGGGAGGTGGGTCATAGAGGATCCTGCTGTGATTTATGTCGGAAAGTGTTTTGCCTATATTCTCCTCTAGGAGTTTTATAGTTTCTGGTCTCATGTTTAGATCTTTAATCCATTTTGAGTTTATTTTTGTGTATGGTGTTAGAAAGTGATCTAGTTTCATTACTTTACAAGTGGTTGACCAGTTTTCCCAGCACCACTTGTTAAAGAGATTGTCTTTTCTCCATTGTATATTCTTGCCTCCTTTGTCGAAGATAAGGTATCCATAGGTGCGTGGATTTATCTCTGGGCTTTCTATTTTGTTCCATTGATCTATCTTTCTGTCTTTGTGCCAGTACCATACTGTCTTGGTGACTGTGGCTTTGTAGTAGAGCCTGAAGTCAGGCAGGTTGATTCCTCCAGTTCCATTCTTCTTTCTCAAGATTGCTTTGGCTATTCGAGGTTTTTTGTATTTCCATACAAATTGTGAAATGATATATTTTTAATCCTTTTTTATACTAAGAAATTTGATGTTTTACACCTACAGCACTTCACAAAACAGATGTTAAACACTTGATTGGTTTTTAAATTTCATAAAATGTACAGCTGAAAAGTAGATTCACATATCTAAGTTGGCCCAAAGATAATCAGAAGTCTTGCTATAACTGAATTGGGTATCGGGGTTTTTTAATTTAAATCAATTCAAATGAAATAAAATTTTGCATTCAATATTTAGCTACATTAATCATGTCAATAGGGGGTCCTCTATTGGACAGTGTAGGTCTAGATGCCCACACTGTGCTGAGTGAAAGAGCCTCAGAGAATAAGGTGGAAGGAACCCTTTTAACAGCTGGATGGGCAGGGGTGTTTCACAGAGCGGTTAAACATTCCATGTATTTCCCCAGCACAAGGATATTGTATAAAATTAGTGGCTACTCAGCATCAAGTTTAAAATTCTAACATTACCAGAAATCAAATGGTCAAAAAAGTAACAGACTAATTAGAATCACCTCTTCAGAAAGATAAAAGCCCCTCCTGGAAACTCCAGTTTAGGGTCAAAGTTGCAGTAATGAGCTGGTTCTGGCAAGACCCAGAGCTACTCCAACAAGGACAAACAAGAACTCCCCTCATGATTTCCTGAGCACTACAGCTGACTGGCATTTCTCTCAAGCTCTTGACTGAGTTCCTGTTCCTCCTAATCTAAGATGTGATTAAATTGAATTGCTTTCTAAATCTGTTATGTAATTTGTATGTAATGCCCTTAATATTGGGTTTGAATACAATTGCAGTAAGATACACTAATTGATTCGTTTAATTTTATTTTCCATCCTTTGAATGGAAGCCTTTGGGACTCAATATGTAAAGTGATATGCAAATTGGGACTTTGATGCAAGAAGACTTGGCAGTTTTTTTAAACAGGACTCAAGCATTACTTGGAATCATTTAAGAGAGTAATTTCAAACAAAGCAACCTCTACTTGTCCTTCTGTGTGATTAAATTTTGGTGTACGTAAACATATACATACAAAACATGCTCAAAATCACTGAATATTAATTGAAGATATAGGTCAAAGAACAATTATACTTAACCCACAGCTATTCAATCCCTAACCATTATATAAAATAAAATAAGGTTTTACAGTTTCACATAACTTTT
Organism: Budorcas taxicolor; assembly: GCF_023091745.1. Lineage (NCBI taxonomy): Eukaryota > Metazoa > Chordata > Mammalia > Artiodactyla > Bovidae > Budorcas > Budorcas taxicolor. The sequence continues at coordinate 98,457,370 of NC_068915.1, read as the reverse complement.
CACAGAATGGTTGAAGCAGAGAATAGATGCAAAAGAGAAGTCAATCCATCAGCAAGTAATGAGTACCTTTTGGATTCATAATAATGTCAGCTAACACTTATTGAGTGCTTATTATAAGATAGGCACTGTGCTCAGAATTTTATCTGGATTGTTTCCTGCTAAGGATTCAGTTAGAAGCTTGCAGAGATTCACAGATGATAAAGCACATTCCTTATATCCAAAGAATTAAAACTCTAAGAGCCAAAGGTTGGTATCAACAAAAGATGCTCCAGGAGTTGAGAGAAGAGAAAGATATCCTTTGAACCCCCCAAATTTAGCTTTCTGTCTTCCTCATTCCCAAATTGTTGCTGTGGATGCAAACGAGGATTCTAAGAGACAGACAGCCTCAATGTGCAGCTACAAAGATTTAAAATAACTCTTCTTGGTCCTCCACTTCCTCCTTCCAAATAAATGCCATTTTTCTGGGTTCAGAGGAGATCACAAATTTCAAGCCATGAATGCGATCTCTCAGTGTTGTCACTGTTCCCGCGGCTCACACAATAACAGTGCTAGCAATTTCATCGCTCACCGCAGTTAATATATTTCAGTATGATCAAACCATAGTTTACAGGAAATTGCTATACTATTGATGTCATGGATGAGGAAATCAGTACATGAGATAGCCAAGTTTTAGAAATCTGAGAAAATGAGAAGTTGGGGGGGGTGGCGGGGATGAAGCTTGTTTGTTGTAGAGATAACATTAACAGTGTATGTGCCGTGGCTAGATTTGCTTGGAGATGATGAATTAAAGGCAGACCAACAGCCCCAACATTTAAGGAGAGGTTTCCCTGAGTCGAAATGCCATTGGAGAAGTGAGGTAAACTCTTTCCTAGAGATAAGGGAATTTTCTTTGGCCGTGAGAAGACTGAGAGGTTTTTGTTTTTGTTTTTGTTTTTTCCCAGAGTTTCAGAGGTAAAGACATCTTCATTAGTCTGCTTGGGCTACCATAACAAAATGTCACAGACTGTATGGCTTAAACAACAGGAATTTATTTTCTCACAGTTTTAGAGGTTAGAAAGCCCAAGATCATGGTTCAGCATGGTTTTCTGATGAGAGCTCTTTTCCTGACTCAAACAGCCACCTTCTTGCTGTGTTCTCACAAAAAGAACCACCCCCACCAGCAACGTGACCTTGAAAAAGGGGTAGGAAACTGGACTCAGAGGTCCCCTGTGCAGGACCTTCATGAACACACCAAAAGCCTCCAATGAGAACAAGAGCCAGTAATTGTGCGTCTGCTGTGTAAAGAGCTCCCAATTCCAGGTGATGAGAGAACCAGCCACAGGAGCTCCTCATCCTTGTCTCCTCCCTCCCACACCTTCCCCATTCTGAGACCGACCCGGCAGAGGTCAGAAACAGCAACTGGCAGAACGAGCGAGGCGTGAGTACCAGAAAGCACAGCGAGCAGTTTTTTCCTACTTATCAGGACAAAATATTTCGTTTTTAGGGTGGCCTCTAGGCAGGTTACCTCAGGTTCTTGGGTGAATTCCGTAAAGATTAGCTTCCAACACACTCAAGGCTCACTCCCTGAGAAGCGCTTGTAAACGTCTCTCAAGATAGTATAGCTATATAGAATACCAAAAACCTTGAGTGTAAAGTAAAACTTTTGAGTTAATTAACTCAAAATTAACTGAATTTCTTTCAGGGAAGCAGCTGTGCTGCAGTCCACCGGGTCGCGAAGAGTCGGACACGACTTCGCCACTGAACAACTTAATCTTATGCATTGAGGTTGCTAATCACACTAGAAAATACACAAGTTTCTTCTGGATAAAACACTCTGGAATAGAAAAAAAAAGTTGGTTGACTGGCAATCAGAGTAATCTAGTCTCTTGTCTTGCTTGCTCCCAGGTCTTTCTGGGCCTCACTTTCCCCATTAACAGACAGGCACTGAGAACAGAACTTACCTTCCTCTAGGCCCCTGTTTCATCTCGAGAGACCTGAACGCAGGGCCCCCTCCCTCGCCTCATGAAGCTACAGCGCGAGCTAGGGATCCAGCCACGCGAGAGCTCTGCGGGACGGGACCGGGCAGGGCGGGGCAACTTCATCCACGTGACCTGATCGCCCTGGCTCATGTGACCTACTGTGTGTTCCTACCACCCACCGACCCACCTGACTGCTGATGCAAAGCAACCCCGCTCTTCCAGGACCTTTGAACGGATGGCTTTAATCCTGTGTTTGACAAACGTGCTGCTGCTGCTGCCAAGTTGCGTCAGTCGTGTCCAACTCTGTGACACCCCATAGACGGCAGCCCACCAGGCTCCTCTGTCCCTGGGATTCTCCAGGCAAGAGTACTGGAGTGGGTTGCCATTTCCTTCTCCAATGCACACATGCATGCATGCTAAATCGCTTCAGTCAACAAACGTAGGTGCCATCAATTTAAGTGTTTGTTCAGCTCTCCACATTTATCCAGATTTTAAACTCACCCAGGGGGCTTAATTCTAGAAATTTACCTTACAAAAATGTTTACCAAAGTTTGTCGTGATGCATATCATCTATGTATAAAGATGTTTATCGCAAAGGAAGAGTGACAATAGCTTAAAGGAGCATCAGCAAGGAAGTGTTTAAATAAAATAGTGTGTTGTGTGTGCTCAGTCCTGTCTGACTCTGTGAGACTCCATAGACTGTAGCCCACCAGGCTCCTCTGTCCATGGCGTTTTCCAGGCAACGATACTGGAGCGGGTTGCCATTTCCTTCTCCAAGGGATCTTCTTCACTGAGGGATCAAATCTGTGTCTCCTGCGTTGCAGGCAGATTCTTTACCACTGAGCCACCAAAGCTTTACAGAATACAGTGCAGGACTTCCTTTGTGGCTCAGCTGGTAAAGAACCTTCCTGCCAATGCAGAAGAGAAAGAAACGCAGGTTTGTGGATTCCTGAGAAGATCCCCTGGAGAAGGAAATGCCAATCTGCTCCATTATTCTTGCTTGGAAAATTCCATGGAAAGAGGAGCCTGGCAGACTATAGTCCATGGGGTTGTAGAATCTGACATGACTGAGCACCCACACACACACATGTGGATTACTTTGTATTCACATGCTCAAGAGCACATTTCATGATGTAATGAATGAATTTGTTTGTTTGTTTTAATGAAGTTTCAGGGGGAGAGGGAAAGAATAAGGTTTTGGACTCAATGAGCTCTGTGGTTCTGATTTTTTTATTTTCTTCTTCGTCCTTCAGTATCATATAAGAAAAGGCATTCATCTGAAATCTCAAAATACCTCAGCTCTGTGAGAGGTGAGAGTGCCGGTAAATTTCTAAAAGATCTCATCAGTGTGCCCTTACCCTGTTAGCATCTCAGAGATACGGAAGGCTCCAGGGAATGTAGTTTGTGAAACACTGGGTTCATCTAAAGTCAGATAAAGAATTAAGAGCCAATAAAAGCCAAATATGTGGCCTGGGGGAAAAAAAATTTAGCCCCCAAAACAGGACCTCAACTTAAGATTTGAAGGATTAATGACCCAGAGATCAGTAAGTTGTTCCATGTCACTCAGTGAATTAGTAGCAGAACAAGAAACAAATTAGGGCCAGAACAAGAAACCAATTAGGTTTCTTGGCCTTAGAATCCAAGGCCAAACATTTTTCAAAGCATTATGCTCCCTTTCTAGATAAGATAACATGATATCTCAAAGATTATCATAGCCAATGACAAACATCTACAGCTATTTCTGGCTCTCCAAGACTGTCTATTACTATGAGAGATTGCCAAACTGCCATAAATCTGTGTCCTGTATTCATGCTTCCCCTGGCATGGCACCTTGAGTGTCTCCCGTTCCGACTCTGTGCTCAACAAGGTGACAAGCAATGACCAGAGGTACATTAGCAAGCATGACTCAAGCAGAAACTTGATGAGCACTTGTGCAGTGGGGCTTGTCCTCTTTCTGTCTGTCCTTAGAACTCTGAGTTGCCATGCAAATGAGCCCAGGCTATCCTGCTAGATGATGACGGACCTAGGCTCCAACATCGCTGCTGTCCACCCTCCAACAGTCAGCCAACCCTAGAAACAAAACAGCATACCTAACAGCAGCTGACCACACAGATGTGAGTGAGCGCAGTTAAAATCAGCAGAATTATATTTAATCTGAGCCCAACTCAAATTACAGTACAACAGAATCCTGAGTTAAATAAATTGTTGCTGTTTTAAGCCACTAAATTTTGGGATCATTTATTACACAGCAAAATAACATCTAAATCCCTAAGCAAACTCTCAAAGGGATTTCAGCGTGGAGCTGAGAGCTATAATGAGCCAATGCAGTGAAGATAAAATTGTTTTAAAGCTCTGTGGACCTAACAGTCAACAGCAATATGCTGTTGTAGTTAGTTATCAGATCTAAGCAGATCCTTGAGAATCCAATATTTTTCTGAAAATCTTCAGGGTCACGTTTCACAACAGCCGTGGTGCATAAAATTCATTTGTATGCACTACCTTACATCTTCTTAACATGTCAATGGTTCTGGACTTTACCATATTCTCTTTCTGAATTTAAATTTCAACACTGAATCTGAGCTCTATGAAGACATCGATGAGGTATTATGAGAAAAGAAACAAAGTACAGGCTATCTCTGCTCAAAAATAGTTCATAATTGAGTATTTGAGTGGAAAACTCTCTCTGCTTCTAAGTTTATCTATACTAGTTTGACCAAGCTGCTGAAAAATCACTTCTTTTACATAGATCTGTGGGGATTATCTTGTATGTTTTTTAATTACAAATAGGAACTCTAAGAGCATATTAATTTGGTTAATTTATGATATTCTAATTTAGCAAAAATGCTACAGCTAAAGCAACTCTTGGAATTACAGTAGCATGTTTAGTGTTGTTTTTTAATCTCATAGATTTTTTTTTTCAGTTGAACTTTGAACATGCTCTAACATCTCTGCCTGTGGAGAGTTGGACTGAGGAACAAGCAGAATATTAAACACCCTCTTATATGTCTCCCCAGGGAGCCTTCTGCTAATATTATACATTGCAACAACATTGCTTGAATGGTTTATTAATGGCAGCAAAACAGAGTGAATGCTACATACAATGATAATAACAATAAAGGTTATTTATACTCTGCCTAACTGCCAGATAGCTTTAAAGGCCTTACAAAGATACACTTAAACCACTAGCAATACAAAATAAAAATGGGGAAAACTGCCCTTGGTTATGAGAAAGAATCAGAATGATGTGTTGTCCAGTTCCAGGAAAACTGAACTGTGAACTGTTGCTGAACAATTCTAAATTTATAAACATTTACATCCTCCCTTTGTTTCCGGATTTGAAATATACCCATGAACATGCCAAGCCATCATTTCAGGTGAACAGGAAATTCTGACTTTAAAAAGAAATGATCAGTATACCCAGCCAAAGACCCAGTGCATCTTCAGCATTTCCAGCTTTCTGTAAAGAACTCCCTTCTAAACCATAGATCCTGAAAAAAAAAGTTAAAATTGGGGGAAAAAGGAGGGGGGAACAGAAGAAAAGGGAGAAGCATGGAGACAGTGAAATAAGATAGTTCTAAGCACATTTTCTCTCTTGGAACTCTATCCAGGAGGCTGAATACATGATATGGCAACCTCTTTGCCTGCCACCTACCCACCCACCTCTGAAGCAAATGTTTATCAGTCAAGCATCCGTCAGGTCAAATCTTCTGGTAAACATACATATTCACACTAAGTCTTCATAAAAATACCACCCTGATTATATCCAGGAAAGATAAATTCCCAAATTAGATTTTATCTTTCTATTCCTAAACACTCTGCTCTAGCCCACACTGATCCAAAAGATTTGCATCCCTAATTTAAATCATCTCTATCAGTTCAGTTCAGTTCAGTTCAGTCGCTCAGTCGTGTCCGACTCTTTGCGACCCCATGAATCACAGCACACCAGGCCTCCCTGTCCATCACCAACTCCCGGGGTTCACTCAGACTCGCGTTTATCGAGTCAGTGATGCCATCCAGCCATCTCATCCTTGGTCCTCCCCTTCTTCTCCTGCCCCCAATCCCTCCCAGCATCAAAGTCTTTTCCAATGAGTCAACTTTTCAGATGAGGTGGCCAAAGTACTGGAGTTTCAGCTTTAGCATCATTCCTTCCAAAGAAATCCCAGGGCTGATCTCCTTCAGAATGGACTGGTTGGATCTCCTTGCAGTCCAAGGGACTCTCAAGAGTCTTCTCCAAAACGTCAGTTCAAAAGCATCAATTCTTCGGCACTCAGCCTTCTTCACAGTCCAGCTCTCACATCCATACATGACTACTGGAAAAACCATAGCCTTGACTAGATGGACCTTAGTTGGCAAAGTAATGTCTCTGCTTTTGAATATGCTATCTAGGTTGGTCATAACTTTTCTTCAAAGGAGTAAGCATCTTTTAATTTCATGGCTGCAGTCACCATCTGCAGTGATTTTGGAGCCCTAAAACATAAAGTCTGACACTGTTTCCACTGTCAGGTATAATTTTGGGTGAGTTTTTATAAGTGACTCAAAATTTGTAATTTACATTCCCTCTGCTATATTCTAAGAAAGGTGAATTTTAGTATCTGGGGTGTCTTTTTTCTGTTGAATGGAGTAATAAGTGAAGAAATATGGGTTTGGATGAGCTGGGGCAGAGCTAAATCATTCTGAGTTAAAAAAAAAAAGATCCAGGACTCAAGAACCAGAATTGGGAGAGGTAGAGAATTGGTGAAAGGTGAAGTGATCAAAGGAAGGCCAGCATCCAAGGGCCAAGTAGAGTCTTAGGAGATGACTAAAGGGGTTCTGCAGGTCAAAGCTACGTGTTACATAATGTACTTTCTCCTCCTTGCTTATTTGCTCACCAGTGCCTATAGAGTCCATTTCCATCTTGAAGAATTGCAAAGAAATACTGAATCTTGCTTAGAGCATAGTGGGTATGTGTGGAAGAAGGTAGGGAGTGTGGAAGGGTGAAAACAAAGGCAAATGTGATAGCAGACATCATAAAGGTTATTATTGACACAAAAAATCATCCACTTATCATTCATTTTTAACAGTTGTCAAATATCTAAAGCCTTCCAGAAAATTCATACAAAGGCTGTATTAGGAATCTTGTGGTTCCAAGTGATAGAAACTAATAATCCAAATGAAAAGAGATCTTTTTTCCCAGCTGCTATATATTAAATCTCAAGAAAGTCTCTGAATGGTTGTACTTAATTATATATCTCTGAACCAAACCCTGTGTCCAGGAATATGAAGTATTCTGAAAAAATTGCCTCTAGAAATTAATGAAAATTAATTAAATGAAAACCAATTATTTTATTTTGTTTTATAGTCAGTTTACTTGTTTGCTTCTCCAACTGTATTAAAAGCATCTCTGGGATAGAAATATTATTCAGCTTTGAACCCTCAGTACCTGGAATAATACATGAAATATAACAGGCATTAAATAAATATTTGGAAGCTGCTGAATATTTGAGACCATTTGCTTTTCCTCTTCTGCAGAGTTCATTAGTCTCATCCCATCTCCAGCAGTTCACCTCTTCCCATCCATCCCTTCTCCTGTCTCCCTGAGAATAAAAAATTAATCTGTAAACAATCAATCTTCTCATTTTTAAGATTTTTCTCGGGAGTTGGCAACAAATGATTGGTTGGATATATTTTATGAAAAAAATTATATAATGTACAATTTGGGGTAAATTTATGATGACAGATATTGAGAACATGTTCTCAGAGAGGGAGAAGTGTAGAGCTGTTCCTTTTATTGTATTATGTCCACTCAGCCTCTGACTCCAATTACTCTCTTTACATCCAACCTAAAAATTATACTTAGCTTGGAAACATTTACAAATTTCAAGTTACATCAAGCACTTGAGAATTTACTGCTACAAAAGACTGTTACTATAGCTTATGACCTCATCAGAAAATCTGATTGATTTATGCCTTGTTAACTGTCCCTATTCATCATTCCACATTTAACTAATGAGACATTTTATTGAGGTTGCCAAAAGACAATGTTGATTATAAATATAGGAAAAAATATAAGTTGAAATATGTTGACATATTTCTAATCTAAGACATCCCCACATAAAAAAGTTGGTTGTTCTGGTATGGATAGTGTAATAGCTGTGATTGTGTGTGTGTGTGTGTGTGTGTTCATAGATGTGTGTGTGTATCTGTTTACTTGTGCTGTCTGTATGTATTTCTGTTAAAAGGATTGAAAAGATCCAGGCCTGATACAATTCCACAGTCATCAGGGACCCAGCTTCTTTTATCTTCCATGCTACCATCATCAACATCTCCTAGTCCAAGATGATTGCTCCAGATGACGTTAAGTTTACAGTCCAGCCAGCAAGAGCAGAAACACTCCTTTGGGCAGGTTTTCCTTCTTTCCTTTTCGGCCATAATGTGAAAATTGTACCCATCACTTCTACTCATTTTCCATTAGTCAGCACTTAGTCATGTGGCTACAACTAGCTACAGAGGATGCTGGGATTCTATTGGCTAGATAGCCATTTAGTTCAGTTTAGTCACTCAGTCATGTCCAACTCTTTGTGACCCAATGGACTGCAGCACACCAGGCTTCCCTATCCATCACAGAGCTTGCTCAAATTCATGTCCATCAAGTCAGTGATGCCATCCAACATCTCGTCCTCTGTCATCCCCTTCTCCTTCTGCCTTCAATCTTTCCCAGCATCAGGGTCTTTTCCAATGAGTCAGTTCTTCACATCAGGTGGCCAAAGTATTGGTATTTTAGCCAATACCAATACCAATACCACTTCGTATCAGTGGCCAAAGCATTGGCTGAATTTATGGTAAAGACAATCAAAAGTGAATATTCTTTAATAGAGGAATAAACATCATGCTTATGAAAGTATAGGTGAGGGAAATGAATTCTAACTGACAGCCCAAAAAACATTTTAAAGGAGGCATTACAGTATTTAGATGAAGCTTGACAAAAAGGCAGCTTTTAGGGGAAGAGTATTTGAGGAAGATAACTTCATGTGGAAAGAGAAAGTAAAGATGTGGAACCAGAAAAACTCAGTATATTTGGGAAGAATGCATTTGTTTACAAAGGGGTATCATAGTAAAATACCACAAATCGGGTGACTTAAGAAACAGAAATTTATTTCTCACAGTTCTGGAAGCAGTCAAAACGTTGGCAGGTTTAGTTTCCTCTAAGGCCTCTCTCCTTGGCTTGCTGATGGCCACTTTCTCACTGTATCTTCACGTGGTCTTTCTTCTTTGTGCGTGCATCCCTGGTGTCCCTTCATGTATTCAGATTTCTTCTTCTTATAAAGACACCAGTCAATAAAGAATACATTTATGGTTTCCTGGGGGCAAGGATAAGGGGGAAAGGATAGTTAGAGATTTTGGGGTCAACATATACACCCTGCTATATTTAAAATGGATAACCAACAAGGTCCTACTGTATTATAGTACAAGAACTCTGCTCCATGTTATGTGGCAGCTTGAATATGAAAATCTGCTGGAGAAGGGATAGGCTACCCACTCAAGTATTCCGGAGCTTCCCTTGTGGCTCAGCTGGTAAAGAATCCGCCTGCAATGTGGGAGACGTGGGTTCGATCCCTAGGTTGGGAAGATCCCCTGGAGAAGGGAACGGCTACCCACTCCAGTATTCTGGCCTGGAGAATTCCATGGACTATAAAATCCATGGGGTCACAAAGTGGCTTTCACTTTTCACTTTCGAATGGGAGGGGAGTTTGTGGGAGAGTGGATACACAGATACAGAGATACAGACCCACAGATATGTATGGCTGGCTCTCTTTGTCTACCTGAAACTATCCTATCCACCTGTCTACCTGAAGCTATCACAGCACTGTTAATCTAAATACACCAGTCAGATTGGATTAAGACTTCATTTTAACTTAATCACCTCTTTAAAGGTCGTATCTCCAAAATATAGTCACGTTCTTGGTTATTGTGATCTTCAACATAAGAATTTCAGGAAGGGAGATATAATTCAGCCCATAAGGAGTAACAAATAATGTGATGGAAGAAAATAATACATGGGGAGGCATAGAGGAGAAGGGGGATAGAATAAGGGCAAAAAATACCCGAAACTTCTTGAACTCTTACTATAAACCAGTCACTATTCTAGGAGCTTGACTTGTGCAAGTTTATTTAACCCTCACCATAGCCCTGGAGAGTAGATATTATTATCATTCCTATTTTCAAGGAATGAAACTGAGGCATACAGAGAGTAGACCCAGGTGGTCCTATCCCAAGAGCATATTCTTAACCTCTACATTAAACTTTCTAAGGAAAGCAAAAAGTAGTCAAATCTTGGAGTACTTTCAATGCCAGTCTGAGGAGATTGAATTTAATTCTTTAAGAAATGGTAAACCAATGGTAACTAAGCAAGGGAGAAGAATTTTTTTTTTCTTGAGAATTTCAGCTGCAGTGTATAGAATGGACTGAAATCGAAATAAGGCAGCATGTCATTATATCATATTACATATAAAAGAAACATAGAAACTTTGGCCATTGGTATTAGATGTGGGTCATCTCATAAAAAACACACAGGAATTTTTGTAATACTTGAACCAAGTCCAAAGATTTTAAGACAGGTTTATTGCCATCATTACAAATTTATGATGGACTTCTAAATAACCCAAACAACTGTTTCTGTCCTTTTCATTCCCTCTATATTAATAGCAAACTGTCAGTAGTAAGAATTCATATGATACCAATAATAGTATTAATTGTTTAGATGTGGTAATTTTTGGTGTATTTGCATGGTTGTTTTTTGCTGTTTTAATTATATCACTTTTTTCTTACATCAACACTTAGAGGTTATGTTGCACATGAAGGAGCTAGAGATGAAAGAGATTTAATAACTTAGTGAAAAGCATGTGGACCATAGAATAGAGATATCCATAGAGGCCTAGCAACCTGCAAAGTCTGATTCCTTAAGCACATGGTGAAAATTTTTAACAGTTTTATTAAGACATGATTGATGTACAACAAACTGCATATATTTAAAATGTATACTTTGTTAAGTTGAATAAGTATATACTCATAGAACCATAATCAAAATCAAATAATAAACACATCTATCACTCTCAAGAGTTTCCTCATGCCCTTTGTAATGTCTTTTTCCCACCCCTTCCCCTTCCCAACTCTCCCTTCCACAGGCAGTTCACCGATCTGGTCTCTGTCACTATAGAGAAGTTTGCATTTTCTAGAACTTTATATTAATGTTACCATACAATGTACACTATTTTTTACTGGCCTCTTTCACTCAGTGTAAGACCTCTGAGTTCCAGTCATTGTTGCATATGTATTCCTTTTTGTTGCCAAGTTTTTCCCCAATTTCTTTTTCCATTCACAGGTTGATGGACATTTGGGTTGTTCCAGTCTGGAACCACTCACTACAAATACAGCTGACATCACCTTATGTACAAGTCTTTCCATGGACATTGCTTCCATTTCTCTTGGATAAATACCTAAGAATGGAATAGATAGGTTATATGGTAATTGTATATTTAATTTTTTAAGAAAATGCCAAACTCCCTTCTAAAATGATTGTACCATTTTACATTTCTACCAGTAGAGTAGAAGAGTTGCTGTACATTCTCAACAACATTTGATGTGGTCGGGCTTTAATTTTAGACATTTTAATATGTGTGTAGTAGTATCTCACTGGAGTTTTAAAGTATGTTTTCCTAGCCGGATGTTAAGCATCTTCTAATATGTTTATTTGCCATCCTTATATATTCCTTGATGAAAAACTCAAGGAATATTTGTTCAAAACTCAGATTTCTATTCAGATCTTTTCCCCATTCATTTTATTGAGTACTATTAACCTAGATAGCATATTCAAAACCAGAGACATTACTTTGCCAACAAAGGTCCGTCTAGTCAAGGCTATGGTTTTTCCAGTGGTCATGTATGGATGTGAGAGTTGGACTGTGAAGAAAGCTGAGCACCGAAGAATTAATGCTTTTGAACTGTGGTGTTGGAGAAGACTCTTGAGAGTCCCTTGGACTGCAAGGAGATCCAACCAGTCCATTCTAAGGGAGATCAGTCCTGGGTGTTCTTTGGAAGGAATGATGCTAAAGCTGAAACTCCAATACTTTGGCCACCTCATGCGAAGAGTTGACTCATTGGAAAAGACGCTGATGCTGGGAGGGATTGAGGGCAGGAGGAGAAGGGGATGACGGAGGATGAGATGGCTGGATGGCATCACTGACTCGATGGACATGAGTTTGAGTGAACTCCGCGAGTTGGTGATGGGCAGGGAGGCCCGGTGTGCTGCGATTCATGGGGTCACAAAGAGTCGGACACGACTGAGCGACTGAACTGAACTGAATTGATTTTTAGAATTCCTTGTGTATTCTAGATAGTGTGCTAGATATTTCACATGCTAGCAAGGTTATGCTCAAAATCCTTCAAGCTAGGGTTCAGCAGTATGTTCTTCATACTGCTGCTAGTTCTTCAGCAGTATGAAGAACTTCCAGATGTAAAACCCCAGAGATCAATTGCCAACATTTGTTGATCATGGAGAAAGCAAGGGAATTCCAGAAAAACATCTGCTTCATTGACTGCACTAAAGCCTTTGACTGTGTGGATCACAACAAACTGTGGAAAATTCTTAAAGAGATAGGAGTACCAAACCACCTTACCTGTCTCCTGAGAAACCTGTATGCAGGTCAAGAAGCAACAGTTAGAACTGGACATGGAACAACAGACTGGTTCCAAATAGGAAAAGGAATACGACAAGGCTACATGTTGTCACCCTGCTTATTTAACTTCTATGCAGAGTATATCATGTGAAATGTCAGGCTAGATGAATCACAAGCTGGAATATAGATTGCCAGGAGAGATATCGGTGACCTCAGAGATGCAGATGATGCCACTCTAATGGCAGAAAGTGAGGAGGAACTAAAAAGCCTCTTGATGGGCATGAAAGAGGAAAGTGAAAAAGCTGATTTGAAACTCAGCATTCAAAAAACTTAAGATCATGGCAGCCAGTCCCATCACGTCATGGCAAATGGAAGGGGGAAAAGTGAAAGCAGTGATTGATTTTATTATCTTGGGCTCCAAAATCACTGCAGATGATGACTGAAGCCATAAAATTAAAAGATGCTTGCTTCTTGGAAAGAAAGCTATGATGAACCTAGACAGAGTATTAAAAAGCAGAGATACCACTTTGCTGACAAAGATCTGTATAGTCAAAGCTATGGTTTTTCCAGTAGTTCACATACAGTTATGAGAGTTGGGCCATAAAGGAGGCTGAGCACCAAAGAATTGATACTTTCAAATTGGTGGTGCTAACGAAGACTCTTGAGGGTCCCTTGGACTGCAAGATTATACCAGTCTGTCCTAAAGGAAACCAACCCTGAATATTCATTGGAAGGACTGATGCTGAAGCTGAAGCTCCAATACTTCGGCTACTTGATGTGAAGAACCAACTCATTCCAGACCTTGATGCTGGGAACGACTGAAAACAAAAGGAGAAGGAAGTGGCAGAGATGAGATGGTTAGATAGCATCACTGACTCAATGGATATGAATCTGAGCAAACTCTGGAAGAGAGTGGAGGACAGAGGAGCTTGAAATGCTGCAGTCCATGGGGTCACAAATAACTGGACATGACTTAGTGACTGAACAACATTTATCAAATATTCAACTTGCAAATATTTTCTCCCAATCTGTGATGTCATTTCATTCTATTATCAGTGTCTTACAAAGAGAAGTTTGTAATTTTGATGAAGTCTAATTTAATTTTTTTTCTTTCATGGATCATGTCTTTGTGCTATTTTTAAGGAAATTTGCCTGTCAGTCACAATAATTTTCACCTATTTTTTCCTGTAGGTTTAATAGTTTTATGTTTCACATTTATGTCTAGAATCCGCTTTAAATTAATTTTCATCTGTGGTGCAAGGTATATATCCAAGTCCATTATTTTGCATATGGGTAACCAATTGTTTCAGCAACATTTGTTGAAAAAGACTATCTCTTTTCCACTAAATTGTCTTTTCGGTTTAGAAAAATCAATTCACCATGTATGGGTGAGTTGATTTCTGAACTCTCTGTTTTGTTCCATTGATTTATATGTCTACCTTCACACCAATACCATACTTCCTTGATTAATGTAGCTTTGTAAGAAGACTTCAAGTGAGGTAGGGAAAGTCCTCTGATTTTATTCTTTTTCAATACTATTTTGGCTAGTCTGTCTGGGTCCTTTACATTTCCATATGGATTTTAGAATTTACTTGTCAAGTTTCTACAGTTTGCCTACTGGGATTCTAAATGGAGTTGTGTTGAATATATACATCAATTTGGGAACAGTAACATTTTTCTGATTCATAAATAGATTCTGTTTATAGATTTTCAAAACTTCTCAGCAGGGATACATACTTTTAGTGTAGCAATTTTGCACATCTTTCGTCAGATTTATCACTATATATGTCTTATAGTTTATGCTGTTTTAAGTGACATTGTTCTTTATCTTGAATTTCCAAGTGTTCTTTGTATCCCAAAGCCTTGTTAAACTCATTAGTTCTAGGAGTTTTCAGTAGTTTCATAAGATTTTCTACATAAATGGCTGTGTTATTTGTGAATAAAGACATTTTTACTACTTCTTTTCCAGTTTGGTTGCTTTGTATTTCTTTTTCTTGCCTGACAGCAAAGGCTAGAACCCCTAGTATAATATAAATAGAAGTGGGAAAAGTGGACATCTTTGTCTTGTTCTTGATCATAGGGTCAAAGCATTTAGTCTTTAACCATTAAGTGTGATTCCAACTGTAGTTTTTTCATGAATGCCCTTTATCAGATTGAGGAAGCCTCCTTCTTATTGGTATTTGCTGTGATTTTTTTTATCAGGAATGAAATTTGGATTTCACCTAATGTTTTATCTGTATCTATTGAGATATCACATAATTTTCCATTTTTAATCTATTAACATGGTGAATTCCATTAATTAATTTTCATTTGTCATTTCTATCTTGCATTCCTGGGATAAACTCCACTTGATCATGATGTGTTATCATTTTTATGTATCATCACATTCAACGTGCTAGAATTTTGTTAAGAATTTTTGTTATCTATTTTAATGAGGAAATTGATCTATAGTTTTCTATTGATTATAATGTCTTTGGTCTTAATAGCAAAGTAATTCTGTACTCACATAATGAAAATATTTCCTCCTCTTCAGTTTTGTATAATTGGCATACATATTTTCCCCTAATGTTCAGAAAAATTCACCAGTAAAGCCATCTACAACTGGGATTTTCTCTGGCAGTTTTTTGTTTTTCTTTTTTACTACAAATACAATTTCTTTAACAAATTCAGAGTTTTTCAGTTATTCTGTTTCAACTTGAGTGAACTCTGGCCACCGAAGACTTTCAAGGAAGTTGTCCATTTCATCTAAGTTGTTGACCTGTTGAGAAAAGTTATTTATAATACCATGATGTTTTCTTTTTAATATCTGCAGTATTTGTAGTAATATCATCTCTCTCATTCCTGATCTTGGCCTTTGTGCTTCTCTCATTGTTTCTCTAATCATCCTAGCTAGGGGTTTATCAGTGTTACTTACCTTTTCAAAAAAAATCCCTTGTTCCATTGATTGTCTCTATCATTTTTTCTGTTTCATTGATTTTTACTTGCTCTTTGTGATGGTTAATTTTATGCGGCAATTTCACTGGGCTAAGATATGCCCAGAAAACTGGTGCTATTATTATATAACTATTTATAGTATAACTTCTGATTATCTGGTATTTCTGGACAAGATTACCATTTGAATTGGTTGATAAAGTAGAGAAGACCACTTTCACCAATGTGAATGGGCATCACAAATCTATTGAGGGCCTGAAGCACGCGCAAAAGCAGAAGGATAAGTCCACTCTCTAGTTGAGCTGAAACTTCCATTTTCTTTTGCCCTTGGGCACAGCATTCCTGGAACTCAGGCTTTCAGTCTCAAACTGGGACTAACACCATCAATTCCACCGATGCTCAGGTCTTGGATGCTGATGCAGAAATACACCATCAGATTTGGCTCTCTTTCTCTGAAACACTGTGTCTAGTACAGTCTTTGTACTTTCTCCCATTTACTTTGAAAACTTAAATTAAGGATCCACTTCTGGTTTATACTTCTTCAAGTATAAACTGAGATTATTGATTTGGAACTTTTTTCCTTTCCTAAGATAAACTTCTGTTTCTTGCCTGGAGAATCCCAGGGATGGGGGAGCCTGGTGGGCTGCCATCTATGGGGTCGCACAGAGTCGGACGCGACTGAAGTGACTTAGCAGCTTAGCAGCAAGTACTGCTTCAGCAGCATCTCAAAAACTTTGATATGTTGTGATTTTATTTTCATTCAGTTCAAAACACTTTCTGATTTCCTTTTTATTTATCCTTTGACCCATGGATCATTTAGAAATGTGTTTTTTAGTTTCCAAATATTTAGAAATTTTCCAGATGTCTTTCTGTTACTGATTTCTAATTCATTTCTAATATGATTAGAGAGGGTACTTCATGTGACTTGAAGCCTCTTAAATTTATTGAGATTTGTTTTATGGTCCAGAGTACAAAATTGTAATAAATGCTTCATGGGCATTTACAAATAATTTTTTTATTCATGCAGGATTAGGCAGGTGGGAGAGCAGCCAGAAAGAGTAACCTTGGCTGAGTTGACACAGAAAGACGCCAGGAACTTAGTCTGTAGCTCTTATCAATATGTCTTCCATCAGAGGGGCTCACAGTGTTACCAGGTGCAGCCTAGCCCTAGCCCTCGCCTCTCTGGGGGAAGCAAGCAGAGAGATGAGAAGGAATGCCACAAGGCTGGATGCAAGATGCAGACCTGAATACCTGCTCAAAATACAAAACTAGAAGAATCTCCACCAGGAAAGCAGATGAAATATCTCTTCACTTCTTCCTCCTGGGAGACCTTTCTAGAAAGTGGTCTGAGTGTGAAAAGATGTTGACTAGCAGCTCCCAAACAGATAGTTAAAGTCAAGTCACTAGGTTTCTAAAAATCAGCACAGGCAGGCAATTAAAAGCTAAATGACTGAAGCTGGTCCAGTCCAGGTCTAAACAGGAATCCTAATGTCTCAGAGTAAATTGCTGAATATTGCCTTAGAATATCATCCAATTACAGAAAATGATTTAGCCAAAGTTCAAATGATGTCTGGTTAGCTTGTTTGAACTTTAGCTAAGTCATTTTCTATGATTGGATGAACTTCTTAGGCAATATTCACTAATTTACTCTGAGGGGAAAAACATTTCTTCTTGGTGATGACTGTGATATTACCAAAGAACATAAAATTGGTATCAACTTGATGGTACATTTTAACCTATAAAGGTTTCATGTTTGCACTCTAGAATATTCTATGGCTGTTCTGTAAAATTAAATTTTTACTTTAATCTAATTTAATTAAAAATAAAATGAAAGTATGCCAGTCCCCTGCTGGTTTTGAAGGCAACCTAGAAGTACCGGTGAGGGTCTTGGCACAAAACAGATGACCTGTTTGGAAGACTTGACCTAAAAGAGCTTTTGAAGTTGTAGAGAAAGTTAAAGAAACCCACAAAATACCATGACACCTCCAGGCATCAGCAACAATGAACTTCATTATGTCCCCCAAGTCTGAAAGATAGAAGGAGGGAAGAGTGTTTCTAGAGCCTGGAGAAACCTGGGACCCTGAAATAAAAGTAAGCCAATAAATGTTACATTCATGGTAGTCTCAACTTGAGATCCTATCCTTAATCAGAGGATTACACTGTGATCAATATCATTAACAATAATAGCTAAGACTAATCATGGTATTACTACATGGCATCCACTGTGATAAGCATCTGGCTGGCATAGTCTCATTCAGTTCTCAGAAGAACCCTATGAGATGCATACTATTTTCATCCTCACTTTGCAGAGAGATTAAATAACGACCTCAGTCACAATTTGTAAAAGGCTGAATCCAGATGTGAACCCTGCAGCCAGTTTGACTGCAGAGGCCACCCTATCAACCACAAAAAAAGGTTTGTATCATTAGAATCATATGCCAGTATAATCCCTACAGTGAATCAGAAGTCAAGGGATTTGCTCCAGACTCCAGTCTCTGATTTGGTTGGTTTCCTTTAGGCAGAGAGATTTCTTTAATTATGTAAAACCTATCTGAGGAATTATTTCCTGATTCATCCCATGAGGAAAAAAAAATCAACAGCAGCAATAGCAACAACGAAAATAAAAAACACAGAATCTTTGCATCTTGAAATGTTAAATATTTTATCTTTTCAAAGCTTGTGGTGTTTCTGTGCATATCTTCAGGGATTTTATACACAACTGGACCAGAGGCTGCCAGTCTGCATTTGGTCCCTAGCGAGGTCTTTCCATCTACTACATCCTGCCTGTATCCAGGCCCTATGTAAACTCTGAGATGGACATTCAGAATACTGTTTCGTGAAGGACTTATTATAGGATGAGGGGCCACTTCTCTTAGAAAATGTGAGATTTTATTCACTTCTAACTTCCTGCCACTCTGAACTCTCATCCTCAATGTCATCCCTGTTTTCAAGCAGGAAATTTGCATATTCTTCTAACTTGTATTGTTCTTTAGAAACAGATTAGAATCTAGCTTTGGAAAATTCATCATCAAATACATTTCATCAAACTAAATATCCAAATGCCATTTTTTAATTTTTTAAATTAATTTTTATTGGAACATAGTTGGTTTACAATACTGTGTTAGTTTCTACTGTACAGCAAAGTGAATCAGTTATATGTATACATATATCCACTCTGTTTTAGGTTCTTTTCCCATATAGGTCATTACAGAGTACTGAGTAGAGTTCCCTGTGCTAGACAGTAGGTCCTTACTAGTTGTGTACTTCATATACAGTAGTGTGTATATGTCAATCTCAGTCTCCAATTTATCCCTCCCCTACATTTCCCCATTTTTAAGTTTTTATGGATAGATTATTTCTTATGGAAAAAATGCATTAATCAAAAGTATGTAGCTTAAATAATTATCAAAAGTTCATACACACCTGTAGCCACTACCCAGGTAAGATATATACATACTCACACACACACACACACACACACACACACATAATGAAATATTAGTCATAAAGAATGAAATTTGCAACAACATGGTTGGGCTTCAAAGGCATTATGCTACCTGCAATAAGTTGACAAAGAAAGACAAATACTGTATGATCTCTTTTATATGTAAAATCTGAAAAGCAAAGCAAAATAGAGAACAGATTGGTGGTTGCAAAAGGAAGGGGATAAGAGGTAGGAGAAATGGACAAACTTTTTTTTTAGTTTAAATAAATAAAAATTATAAATCAAAGCAAACTTTTAAGTCTGGCATTATCCACTAAAATTGAACATATCTTATTTTTAACTATAAATTCATTTCTGTTTTTAAATGCATTTTTAAAATACATCCTTAGAGGAAAAGGCTAGGCAGTGATTTATGTAAAACTATTAATACTTCTGGAGTCTTTTAACTTTTCACACACTTAATATGTGCCCTTAGAATTATACAGCAACTAAAAAACATAAACAAAAAACAACTATTACTTACATTAGTTTTTAAAGGCTATCCAGTTCAACCTCATTATACTCCGCCAAGGTTATACTTCATGTAGGTTACTGCAACCAACCATGATATTTTTGACACCACAGTGATAATTTCAAAATGAAAGTGGAAAAGAGTTCTGCAAACTCATTCAGATGGTGATTAAATAGCGCATTATTCACTGAGCACTATGAGTCAGAGATGGCATCAGGCAATGGAAGTAGGTTGGAAAAAAGACAACTAAAGGCAAAACATTTAAATAGTTCTAAATCTGTCACATTTCAACACTCCACTCATTCTCCCTAGGTGATCCCCTGTACTTTAGTCTTCTGTGAGTCTTCACCTGTGATCTCTAGGCTTATGATTTCTTAAATCCTTTTAACCAGATATCATCTCTCAGCACCCTCCTTTTGCCTCTGCTTCCTACTGGGTGTTCTGCTCCTCAAACTACTACAACTCAACACTTTTTAAATTTTTATTTATTTTTTATTGAACAATAATCACTTCACAAAATTTTGTTGTTTTCTGTCAAACCTCAGCATAAATCAGCCATAGGTATACATATATCCCCTCCCTTTTGAACTTCCCTCCCGCCTCCCTCCCCATCCCACCCCTCTAGGTTGATACAGAGCCCCTGTTTGAGTTTCCTGAGCCATACAACAAATTCCCGTTGGCCATCTATTTTACATATGGTAATATAGGTTTCCATGTTACTCTTTCCATACATCTCACCCTCTCCTTCCCTCTCCCCATGTCCATAAGTCTATCCTCTATGTCTGTTTCTCCATTGCTGCCCTGTAAGTAAATAATTTTTCTAGATTCCATATATATGCGTTAGAATACGATATTTATCTTTCTCTTTCTGACTTACTTCACTCTCTATAATAGGTTCTAGGTTCATCTACCTCATTAGAACTGACTCAAAGGCCTTCCTGAATGGATAATGAAGTTTCTGTACATATACACAATGGAATATTACTCAGCAACTCAACACTTTTTAAAAAGTCTCCCTTTCTAACCCCAAGGGTGGTTATAGAGTTCACATAGTCTCTGAAGCTAGAAATCAGTTAATCATCTTTGGATGCTCCTTGTCTAATCTTCAGCATCTATTGAATTATTAAAGCCTGCTGATTTTAAATCCACCTTCCCTCCATCCTCTTTTATAAGCACCTGCCTGGACTACAAAAGCAGTCTCCCAGTGGCCCCTCTTTACTCCAGTCCCACACAATTTCAGCAGCAGCACAAGTCCTCCCAACACATAATCTGATTTGTTTGATCTCCCTCTTCAAGACATTCAATGGTTCTTTGCCACCTGTAGCACAGAGCATAACGTTTATCAGTGCTTCCCTGGCGGCTCAGTCCATAAAGAATCCACCTGCAGTGCGGCAGACTGCCTGCAATGCAAGAGACTCAGTTTCAGTCTCTAGGTCAGTAAGATCCCCTAGAGAAGGAAACAGCAATCCACTCCAGTATTCCTGCCTGGGAAATCCCATGGACAGAGGAGCCTGGTGGGCTACAGTACATGGGGTTGCAAAAGTTGGACATGACTTAGCAACTAAACCACCACCGCATAACCTGTGTCATCTCAGTTTATGTCATAAAAGCAGAATATATTCAGAAACTGGTAACTGGTTTCTTCTTAAAAAGACAACTTGTTGACTGGTAGAAAGGGACAAGAGAGAGACATGCATTGCACTGTATACTCTTTTTTAAATTTGGTACCAGAGTCAGATTCTAGCACCAGATTTGAAAAATACCTTTTAACGTATGCCATAAGAGTCTGCATATTTGCAATATGTGTGTTAGTCGCTCAGTCGTGTCTGACTCTTTGCGACCCCATGGACTGTAGCCCACCAGGCCCCTCCATCCATGAGATTCTCCAGATAAGAACTCTGGAATGGGTTGCCATTTCCTTCTCCAGCATATTTGCAATAAGTGGACTATAAATTTGGTTCTGAGCATCCTGATAGCCAAAGAAATGAGGGAAACATTATCAGGTTTAAGTGACATATCCATTAAGATAAAATCAAACCAACTCACAAGAACAAGCCCAGCTCTTCATGTTTAAAATAAAAAAGATATTTCCCACTGGGTCTTCTGAAAAGAACATTGCATAGGGGAAATCTTCAAGAATACTCCCAAATACTGTAATTTCAACAGAGACCATCAGGCTGCAGATTCTTAGAACATCCCTCTAGGCAAGCCAAAAGCATAATCCAAAAGCACAACCTGAAAAAACCATTCTCCCATGGGTTAATTTTCTCATTTTGGTGATTTCAGATGCTCCATTCACAGTGGACTTTGTGATATGGTCAGTACACGATGACATTATTTTTCATTAATATTATATATGAAAGAAATTCATACAAGTCAGCTACCGGTGATGAAACAGTCTGATTATGAGGCAATTAGCCCACCTTCAGTATTGGGTATATTATAAAAGCAACTGTGTTGTGTGTTAGTCTCTGTGACCCCCATGGACTGTGAACCCCCAATCGCCTCTGTCTATGAGATTTCCCAGTCAAAAGTACTGGAGAAGATAAGCATTCCCTTCTCCAGGAGATCTTCTTGACCCAAGGATCAAACCCAGGAGTCTCCTGCATTGCAGACAGATTCTTTACTATCTGAGTCAACTATTCAACTCCAATGAATATTAATTTTAAAAAAATCAGGGATACTGTAGACAGATCCTATTCTTGCCAGAAGTTTGGAGGGGGTAACTTCTAGGATCCCTTTAAACATTAAGATTTCATAAGGTGATATGTCTATGCATCTTGAAATGACCTATTTAACGTTTAAGTACATCTCTGTGTATACAGAGTTGTTACTTAAATAGATTAAAGAACTTGTTCATAGGGGCTCATGATATTTAGGAAATTCCCTGAATACAATTACAGGTGTTATTAGCATTGGTTTGAAGGAAGCCTAATGGAGAAGGGAATGGCAATCCACCCCAGTATTTTTGCCTGGAGAATCCCATGGACAGAGTAGCCTGTCAGGCTATGGTCCAAAGGGTCTCAAAGAGTCAGACACCACTGAAGTGACTTAGCAGGCACACGTGCAAAGGAAGCCTAAGTTAAATTTGTAACTAGTGAGGCATTTAAGAGGACCCAGTAGCCCTGAGTCCCAGCTCCACATCTAGCAACCAGCCTCCATGCTTAATAAGGTTAAATAATCCTTCAAAAACAAGCAGCATGACTCCACCTCTTGCCTTAGCTTTTCCTACACAAGATAGATTATCTCGGCCTGGGTCAGCACAATAAGAATCGGAAAGCCAATTCCTCTTTTAAGTACGCACATGCACACTTCAAAACTGACATTTCCCTTTATTTTAAAGGAAAGAGGAAGGCAGGGGAGAAGAGAGGGAGGGAGGCAGGAAAGAGGGAAAGGAAGAGAGGAAAGAAAAAACTCATGGCCTCAGTTTACAAGGGACAAGTCGGGGAGGAGATGAATGTCCTTTCCCCAGGGGCGCAGCCTTTCACTGGCTTTGCCGACTCCCCACATTTCTGTCTTTACATTCCATCGGCGCCTGAAAGGTAAGCACCCCTCCTTCTAGCCTGTGGCTGAAGGGAAACCCAGGGAGGGAGAAAGGTTGAGAACCATCTGGCTGGGAGTATATGCAAACTAAATCAAATGTATTGTTCAAAATTTACAGTGGGTCATCTCTTCTTTTTTCTTATTTCTTTTCAATATCGAATGAAGGGCTGACCAGCAAGGTCAAACTCCCCTTATTAATGAGGCATTGCTGGGGCTCTGTCTCATTAGGGCACTCAGAGCTGTGCATTTACTGCAATTTGCGGCACTTAATAGAGAAAGGTCAGAGCGGGTCACGTTCAATTTCCACTTGGCAGAGGGAGGAAAAATGGAAGCAATTCATTTGCACAAATTTGAATAATTCTTCTCAGTCTCCTTTTCTTTATCTACGTATGGATAATTCCTGCATCTTACCTCACTCACAATCATTTCAGAACTGCCAGCAGCCGGATTTCTATGAAGGCTGTAATGGAGCTGACAGATTCTATGAATCCAGGTGTCAAAATAAAGCCACTGGCTTCGTCCCCCGCCCCCCTTCTCACAACAGGGAATAGGAGCTGCCTCTAGTGAGCTCTTAAACTTATCATAAATGTATCAAGATTGCTGTGGGCCATGAAACAGCTGTAGACAATTAATCTTTCCACAATTCTTCGGCATAAGAATTGCTTTCCCCGCAAAGTAACATCTGCCGTGCGGAGGTGATTATTCACGGCCGAGGGCGCCACCATAGTTTCATGCATAGAGCCATCAGTGGCAATGAAGCAAAATTTATAGTTTTCCCTGGTTCAGTAAAAATAACATTTCAGCTGCATTAAAACATCATCCATCAGCATTGTCCCAGAGCCCGGAGCCCCATCTCATCCAAAGAAATTAAAAAGTATTCATTTTAATGCTAACTTCTGAAGCTTGCAATGACATTACTGCCTTTTTTGGAGGGGACAAGGGAGGGGAAGTAATGGCACAAGGAAGATGGAAGGAAATGGTGATGCAGAATAGCTAGGTTGAGTATTAAATGTGCTACTAGATAGCAGTGATGTCCCAATTACCGATTCCAACTGTGGTGCTGGAGAAGATTCCTGAGAGTCCCTTGGACAGCAAGGAGATCAAACCAGTAAAGAAAATCAACCCTAAATATTCATTAGAAGAACTGAAGCTGAAGCTGCAATACTTTGGCCACCTGATGCGAAGAGGTGACTCATTGGGAAAAAAAACCCCTGATGCTGGGAAAGATTGAGGGCAGGAGGAGACGGGGACAACAGAGGATGAGATGATTAGATGGCATCACCGACTCAAGGGACATGAGTTTGAGCAAACTCCGGGGGATAGTGAAGGACAGGGAAGCCTGGCCTGCTGCAGTCCATGGGGTTGCAAAGAATTGGACACGACTGAGCAACTGAACAACCCGATTACCAGACAGCTGGTTCTTATTTATTCATAACCCCTGAATGCTATATCAAAACTCCTTGAGTCAAACTGAACAACTAAAGAGGGAAAGTTATTTCACAGAAACAAGATAACTCTTTGGATTGAAGGGAAGTGAAATGGATACCAAAGCAACAGTTGCCTGCTGCAATTCAGTGGGCATTAGGAGTTCACTCAAACTCACGTCCATCAAGTTGGTGATGCCATCCAGCCATCTCATCCTCTGTTGTCCCCTTTTCCTCCTGCCCCAAATCGCTCCCAGCATCAGAGTCTTTTCCAATGAGTCAACTCTTCGTATGAGGTGGCCAAAGAACTGGAGTTTCAGCTTTAGCATCATTCCTTCCAAAGAACACCCAGGGCTGATCGCCTTTAGAATGGACTGGTTGGATCTCCTTGCAGCCCAAGGGACTCTGAAGAGTCTTCTCCAACAC
This sequence comes from Budorcas taxicolor, assembly GCF_023091745.1. Taxonomy (NCBI): domain Eukaryota; kingdom Metazoa; phylum Chordata; class Mammalia; order Artiodactyla; family Bovidae; genus Budorcas; species Budorcas taxicolor. The sequence continues at coordinate 98,432,480 of NC_068915.1, read as the reverse complement.
TACAGTTCAAAAGCATCAATTCTTCGGCTCTCAGCTTTCTTCACAGTCCAACTCTCGCATCCATATATGACCACTGGAAAATCTATAGCCTTGATTAGACGGACCTTTGTTGGCAAAGTAATGTCTCTGCTTTTCCAGGTACTTTGGAAGCCTGGTTTCAAGAAATGACCCATTTCAGGATTGGGTTATGATATTTGAACATAAAAACACAGAGGAAGAGAAAGAGGGAATCTTTGGGGTCATCTGATCTACACAGGCCTTCATATACAGGGCAAGTCTTCAAAATACTCTAATTTGGAAGTAAAAAATAAAATATAAATAGTATGTTATCCCCACATTCACACCCACTACAGTCCACTGAGCCACCTTATAATACCTATGTCTTAAATTTTTAAAATAATGAGTCCATGCAGTCAGCATTTAGTTGAGCACTACATTCCAAGTCCTGTGCGATATGGCAAGAGTCCGCGTACTCGTAAGAGGGAGCACCTGCCTTTAAGCAGCTTATAGTCCAGAGGGAAAGCCCATAAACAACTAACTAAAATACAGGTGGTAAGTAACATAATAAAAGCATAAATAAAGTGCTATGGTCCCATAGAAAATACAACTACTCAGATGAGGAGAGTGGAGGAGAGATGTCAGTTCAACACAGTTCAGAGAAATAGAGGGTATTTGAATACCCGTCACTTAAACCACTAGGCACTAGTGGTAAAGAACCTGCTTGCCAATGCAGAAGACATAAGAGGTGCAGGTTCAATCCCTGGGTCAGGAAGATACCCTGGAGGAGGGCATGGCAACCCACTCGTTGTTCTGGCCTTGAGAATCCCATGGACAGAGGAGCCTGGTGGGCTACAGTCCATGGGGGCACAAAGAGTCAGACACCACTGAAGCGACTTAGCATGCAAAGATCATCTGGAGACTGTGTCATCTAAAAACACTACACTTCAAGGTCATAAACAAATTGATCTACAAAAGTCAGTCCAATAACCAAAGCTGAGGGGTCCCCACAACCAAAGCTGAGGGGTAATAAGCTGGAAGGCAAGATGTTGGCTCCAGTGCCATAGCACTGATCTATCAATAGTGGTGCCGCCGAGTGAAGTTTGATAAAGTGCAGTGTTCTATAACCCTGGAGAAGGAAATGGCAACCCACTCTGGTATCCTTGCCTGGAAAGTCCCATGGACAGAGGAGCCTGGTGGGCTGCAGTCCAAGGAATCACAGAGTCGGGCACGCCTAAGTGACTGAACACACAGCGCTCTATAAAGGATCTGAAAATCAATGTTTGTCCTTGGCATGTTTTCATCCAAAAGTGAAAGCTAATCATTCTTGTACTCATTGGAGATTCTCCTAATTTCACAGTCAATGAAACACAGATTTCAATGCAAGCCAAAACTTGAATTTTACAAAGGTCAAAGGGAAAGTCCAAGTTGCTGTGTCAGTGAGTCTCAAACCCCAGGATGAGATGTGCTGGTCTGTCACAGTACAAGGACCTCAACACAGAAGTGACTCCATGCCCAATGGGGAGAGTTCAGGAGAACACAGATCCCAGGATGCACTCAGTACAACAGAGTTCTCCAGTATTTTGAAGTGACTCTTTTTATCTTTTCTTTTCCAATGTAAAAATAGTTTTGGAAATTTGGAAAGATCTTGTGCCTTCTGGTGAATGAACTGTTATGTCTCCTCAATAAACTTATACTCAGTTAAGTTTAAGGTATATGCTGCTGCTGCTGCTAAGTCGCTTCAGTCATGTCCGACTCTGTGCGACCCCATAGACGGCAGCCCACCAGGCTCTGCCATCCCTGGGATTCTCCAGGCAAGAACACTGGAGTGGGTTGCCATTTCCTTCTCCAATGCATGAAAGTGAAAAGTCAAAGTGAAGTCACTGAGTCGTGTCCGACTCTCAGCAACCCCATGGACTGCAGCCTACCAGGCTCCTCTGTCCATGGGATTTTCCAGGCAAGAGTACTGGAGTGGGATGCCATTGCCTTCTCCATTAAGGTATATATCTATAGATAAGTAGATACCAAGAGAGATAGAGAGTTGTTTAATATAATTTTAAAAGTTTTGTACATGTAAAAACATATAAATTTATATATGTATGTACCACATGGATATAAATACATGAATTTATATCTAATCATCTATATATACACATATAACTCAAAAAATACATTAATGTAATAATAAATGTATATAAACAGCTCTATGTAGATAGCTAGACAGATATCTGAATATTTATACTCAATTCTCATCACACAATTTTCCACAGCATGTGTCTATTTAGCCCCTCCTGAATGTATGTAAACAGAAACTCTAGGAGGGAAAATGGTTCTGGAAGGACACAGGACTTTCTACCAAAAGCTGATAATGCATTAAAAAGTTATTCTGATGAAAAAGAAAAGTGAATAAGGAGTAAGGAGTGTACCCTAATAAACTTAGGTTTAAAAATCAAAAATTAAAATCAAAAGAGGACATATAACCTACAAGGAATTTTTCTAATTCTACAAAGCTGAAGGAATATTGTTTTAAAAGCTAAAATCCAAAACTGATTGAGGATTGGGAAAAATTCTGTAGACAAAATGTGCCTGTTTAAGCTGAATTTATTGTCACAAAAAAACAAAGAAAGCATCATGGAAAACTCACCCCGTGGAGTCAGATCTGTTCAACGGCTATTTTCTTTCAGTCTTTTCTATCAGAGCATGACCTTCACTCTGGAAAGGAAAGTGCCAATGTGGTTTAAGAGGAATGAAAGCACAAGAAAGGTGGAGGACAGTGAGGACACAGCCAGCAATTTTAAATAAATTCAAGACCCAGAAGAAGTACATTCCAGAATATTGAAAAGACCACTGTAAGGATCCCACACACATGGTCAACGCTTGAGGTATTTTGGGACTAGGAAAGATTCCCAGGATCCAGATAGGAAAAAATATCTATATTTTTTTTGAAAATGGATTCAAAAAACATTTTATATTGAACTTCAGGATAATTGGTGTGTGAGCATTAGAAAGTGAAAATAAACTGAATAAGCTGGACTAGCCGCATTTCCTCTGGGATTACTAGATGGATAAGCAGGTGGGTGCCAGAGGTTTATTCTATCTTGCTTGCATCAGAGCATTTAATAAATTGTCTCAGATCTTTGTCTTCGAGATAGAGAAATATGGGATGAATGAACTAGAATATGCAGGATCCATAGCTGTTGAATGGTGTTAATTAAGTAACAGTAGGAAGCTGGCATGTAGAGGGCAGGGACAAGAATCTGTGTACAGTATTATCTTTTAGAAATAAGACCTATCTCTGGAGCTGCAGGTGGCCCAGAGAGAGAAGATGGGCTAACACTGTATGAGGCTGCCTGCCTCATCACTTTTATATAAGTTGAAATCTGGCTCACAGGTCAAAGTAGTAAGATAAAATGTATTAGATATAAATGTAAAGTCTACATTCCAGTGTTTGCAGGCCACAAACCAACCTTAAGCTAATCAGTGACCTAATAAAAGAAGTTCCATTAAATGCAGTAATAACATAACTATCATTTCATATTTAACAAAGTTCCAGTCAGTTTAATAATGCATCATTAATAAAGATGAAAGTACAAGGAGAGATAAAAGATTGCTATCCAGAAATCCCAAGAGAGTCAAACTATTGGAATTAATTTTAAAAGCTGATCAAAGTGGTAATAGAAGATTAGAAGCAGTAATAGAAGTTACAGAAACTGCATGTTTTCTTTATGTCTAAAAACACCACTTTGAAAATGTAAGTATTTAAAATCTAGATACTTTTTGGGGGGGGGGGGGGGATCATTCCCAAATCACTGCAGATGGTGACTGCAGCCATGTAATTAAAAGACACTTGCTCCTTGGGAGAAAAGTTATGACCAACCAACACATTAAAAAGCAGAGACATTACTTTGCCAACAAAGGTCTGTCTAGTCAAGGCTATAGTTTTTCCAGTAGTCATGTATGGATGTGAGAGTTGGATTATAAAGAAAGCTGAGCACCGAAGAATTAATGTTTTTGAACTGTGGCATTGGAGAAGACTCTTGAGAGTCCCTTGGACTGCAAGGAGATCCAACCAATCAATTCTAAAGGAAATCAGTCCTTAATATTCATTGGAAGGACTGATGCTGAAGCTGAAGCTCCAATACTTTGGCCACTTGATGCGAAGAACTGACTGATTGGAAAAGACCCTGATGCTGGGAAAGATTCAAGGTGGGAGGAGAAGGGTACAGCAGAGGATGAGATGGTTGAATGAAATCATCAACTCGATGGACATGAGTCTGAGAAAGCTCTGGGAGTTGGTGATGGACAGGGGAGCCTGGAGTGCTGCAGTCCATGGGGTTGCAAAAGTCGGACATGACTGAGTTCCTGAACTGAACTGAGGGAAAACCAAAAATAACTTGCAGGATCCATATGAAAAATCTGGTAAAAATGTACAGAGTTTTTTTTAAGATTTGAATGATTAAAGAGATATGATGTTTCAGAATGTTACTGAAATTCTAATTAAAATCTCAATCAGATGTTTTTGAAATTTGAAAGTCTAAATTAATGAGAAAGAATAAAAGAGTAGGAAAATCTCATTTTAAAAATAAGCATCATGAAGCAATTGTAGTCCCATCAAATATTAAAACAAATTTAAAGCTATAATAAATAAATCAGCATGGTATGATTTGAGAGTTGTTAGATCAGTTGAAAATAATAAAGCTATTGCATGTAATGAAGACTGCTTCATCAATCAGGAACAAAAGACAGCTTTTTAAATAAACAGTGCTGCTGAGAGTTGTCAATTGCTTCAAAATTGAGGGCAGCCATAAAAAGTAAAGAAAACAATCCTCTGAAAGTACATTTACCTTAGATTTTCAACCTCCAGAACTATGAAAAAAGAATATGCATCTGTATACACATTAGGATCTCAACTATATTTTAAATTTTTCCTACACAAAAGACTAAAAAGAAATACATACCATCATGACAATGATTGTTGCCTCTGAGTGGTAGAATTATGAGTCAATATTTTTATTCTTCTTTGTACTTTAATTTTCAAATGCTTTACAATGAACCTATACTGCTCTTGAAATTAGAGGGGAAATGTTGCATGTGAAAGCCATATTCAAAATAAAAGGTAATTACAGAGAGTAAACCTAGAAGCAGTGAGTGAAAATTATAGGCAAAGAGATAATAGTTCCATACTAGGAAGAACCAACTAACAGATCATTCCAAATATGTGAGGCTCAAATTACCATGTTTGAAAATTTTGAAAGAAGGTATAGTCAGAGTTCTCCAAAGAAACAGAACTACAGAACCAATATGTGGATAGAGAGAGAGAGAGAAATAAAGAGATTTATTGTAAAGACTTGAGTCATGTAATCATGAAGGCTGGCAAGTCCCAAAATCTGCCAGATGAGTTGGCAAGCTGGAGATCCAGGAGAGTTGATAGTGTGGTTCTAGCCCAGGAAGAGCCAATGTTTCAGCTCTCATCCAAAGACAAGAAGAGCTGATGTCCCAGTTGGAAGAGTCAGGACAATCTGCTTTACTCAATCCACTGATTTAAATGTTAATCTTATCCCCTAAAATCTTCACAAAACACCAGGAATAACATTTGACCAAGTATCAGGGCACCTCAGGGCCCAGTTTGAGGGCAGGAGGAGAAGGGGTTGACCAATGATGAGATGGTTGAATAACGTCACCAACTCAACGGACATGAGTTTGAGCAAACTCTGGAGATAGTGAAGGACAGAGGAGACTGGTGTGCTGCAGTCCACAGGGTCACAAAGAGTCAGACACAACTTAGCAACTGAACAACAATGAGCATGGCCCAGTTAAGTTAACCACCACAGGGCAGTTCCAAAATGAGATGAAAGTTTGACTGATAACCTCTAAAATCTTTTTGCAGGGAGAGTAAGGATTCTCGATCTACCAAAATATTCAAGGTTCTTTCCAAGTACCCAAAGTACCTCTGTGTTTCCAGGAAAATTGAGGCTGATAATTAGTTTTTGTATTTTTATGTAAAGTATCATGATATCTCTGACACTTGAGAAAGTAATGGAAGAAAAAAAGGAAAATAGATAAAGGAAAATTAAAAGTAATGGAAGGATGCAGTCTCAGAACTCAGAAATGCTGGTGAACTTAAAAAATTAGTGAATTGAAATGGGCTTGTCTGCTTGCTGCTTCTCTGGAAGTGCACTTCTTATTTAAAACAAAGCAGCAACTAGGAACTGTTCAGAATTCCCCTTTGGCATCATATGTATCACACAATATACCATATTTAGAGCCATAAGATCCAAGTTCAAATTCCTGTTTCTAAAACACCATGATTTTGAGCAAATCAGTTAATCTTTCAAAATATTCTTTTGCTTACATCAAAGTATTATTTTCAAAAAGCTAAAAGCATGACTCTCATTCAAATATATAATGAATATAGTCAAAAATATATTTATCTCATTAATGAGGGAGGCAGCAGGACGGTACCATCACCACCCTACCCCAGGAGACTTAGAGAACCCTGTCAGACACTGTGACATGAAAAGGACATGTGGTCATCTTTTTGCCTGTATCCAAATTTTGAAAATTTTTCTTAACATCTGATTATTAAGAATAATAACATCTAGCTTCCAGTTGTTATGAGACTTACAAGACAATGTATATGGAAGAGCTTTGTTCTGGAAAGCACTACCCAAATACAAAATATCATTATTACAATGGCTTTCCAATTGAATCAGCCTCTGCTAAACACAGTCAACCTGCTCACTATCTTTCCCTCTCCTCCTATGTTTTCCCAAATTCATCCACTAGCCATGAACTAGTCATTAACTTGAACACTATCTTTACTCTTATTTCATCCTTCAGTTCAGTTCAGTCGCTCAGTCGTTTCCAACTCTTTGCGACCCCATGAATTGCAGCACGCCAGGCCTCCCTGTCCATCACCATCTCCCGGAGTTCACTCAGATTCATGTCCATCGAGTCCATCATCCTCAGTCGTCCCTTTCTCCTCCTGCCCCCAATCCCTCCCAGTATCAGAGTCTTTTCCAATGAGTCAACTCTTCGCGTGAGGTGGTCAAAGTACTGGAGTTTCAGCTTCAGCATCATTCCCTCCGAAGAAATCCCAGGGTTGATCTCCTTCAGAATGGACTGGTTGGATCTCCTTGCAGTCCAAGGGACTCTTAAGAGTCTTCTCCAACACCACAGTTCAAAAGCATCAATTCGGCGCTCAGCCTTCTTCACAGTCCAACTCTCACATCCATACATGACCACAGGAAAAACCATAGCCTTGACTAGACGGACCTTAGTCGGCAAAGTAATGTCCCTGCTTTTGAATATGCTATCTAGGTTGACAGAACGTGGTCCACTGGAGAAGGGAATGGCAAGCCACTTCAGTATTCTTGCCTTGAGAACCCCATGAACAGCATGAAAAGGCAAAATGATAGGATACCAAAAGAGGAATGCCCCAGGTCATTAGGTGCCCAATATGCTACTGGAGATCAGTGGAGAAATAACTCCAGAAAGAATGAAGGGATGGAGCCAAAACGAAAACAATACCCAGTTGTGCATGTGACTGGTGACAGAAGCAAGATCAGATGCTGTAAAGAGCAATATTTCATCCTTACCATCCCCAATATCCTGTCAACCACCAGGCCTTGCCTGTTGACCTCCTAATCCTCTCCATCTGCTTGTTTATCACCTAATTGCCTTTCAAGGCTCTACTTCAATGCCACATCTCCAGGGTTTTATTTCTTAATCTCCAGGAGGCAAATGTTCATCCCTTTATCAATTTGATTCCATTGTTGATGTTGTTCAGTCGTTAAGTCAAGTCTGACTATTTGCACCCCCATGGACTGCAGCACACCAGGCTTCCCTGTCCTTCACTACCTCCTGGAGCTTGCTTAGACTCATGTCCATTGAGTCGGTGATGCTATCTCATTCTTCGTCACCAACCATCTCATCCTCTGCCACCCCCTTCTCCTCCTGCCCTCAGTCTTCTCCAGCATGATCCCATGACATCCTGTATGTCCCCATTCCTTGAACATCACACAACATGAATAAAAATTTTAATTTTTTGTCTGCATCCCATCTTCTTTGAAGGGATGTTTCCTTTATTGTCTTGTTCACTATTTACATGCTAGGACTTGGCATATTGTGGGAGCTCAATAAATATTTAAATGTATAAATGGAATGAAAATGACCCACCCACCAGAAGTACATATTTTTTAAAAATAAAAAGCTATCATAGGTATATGCATACATGTGGCTGATTCATCTTGCTGTATGCCAGAAAATAACACAACATTGTAAATCAACTATACTCCAATAAAAATTTTAAAACATAAAAAAAATTTGTTATCATAATAGGATATGAGAGAAAGAAAAGCATGGTTTAGGAAGGAAGAAAGTTTAAAAAATAAAGGGAGCTGATATAAAGACAACCTTAAAATTTGAGAGTTGGGAAGACCTCAGAAATCATGTCAATTCCCCTACTCATCTCACAAGTGAGGAATCCAAAACATTAAAGCAATTTGCCCACGTAAGCTGGTGACAAAGCAAGGATACTCGTCTTGCTCTCATAATTCCCTGGCATGATATCACCATGCTATGAGTGTCTGCAGAGAAGAGAAGGGGCGAGGGGAATAAACTGGGTGTCTTCTTTACTTTGAGCAAGGGTGCTGGCACCCAGTTACTTATTGAGTTTCACAGTAATAATACAAGCTAGAGAGTCGGCATTCTGATTCATCGTTCCCTGGGCCCATGCCCATTCACCTTACATCTGAGTAATAATGTCTCCCTGTGAGACCATACTGCCATTCTCCTAGGAGTCCTTGAATACTCTCTATGGTCTTGTGGGAAATGAAGGGTTAGGAGTCGCTTTTCCATAGAAGATGCAGAGTGGCTAATTTCCTTCTTCCCTCCCCCACACACCCATTTCAAACTCATCCATCAGATCTCAGGAAAGTACAATACGTGAAACAACAAGAATAAAAGCCTTTATATTAAATTCCTTGTGGGTGAGCTTTGCAGATAAAGCAGAACAATCTGATCTTAGCAAGTTAAATGGTTTGCAAATCACAATGTGCTGCACCCTTCAGATGCATCCTTATGTAAAATAAATCACCTAGTATTATCATAACAGTATTGGGGAAATTTGCAAGTCCAGTGGAGGAAGAGGGTTTGCTTCAGAAAACATGCATATATTTATAAGTATTTTTTATATATGAATTTATACCAGGGGTCTCAAGCCATTTGGTAAGAGACAAATAATGTTTCATTTACCTAAACTCGTAATAGCTTGATAAGAATATAGAGACCAGGGAAGGGGGGACTAAAATCTAGAGGAAGGGAAGGGAAGAATAGAGGATGTCTTCACTGAGTTCTTGAGTTTATAGAATCAGAGACAAGGGCAGAAAAAGATGGTTTAACACTCTCTATGGAAATCAAGGGAAAGTAAGCTTCACAGAAAGATCATAGGACAGGATAGAGCTAAAGATAATCTGTTGATATTGCCCTGTTGATTGCAGACTATATATTTTATATGTGTATTTATCTATATTATTATTATTATTATTATTATTCCAGTGGTCATGTATGGATGTGAGAGTTGGACTATAACGAAAGCTGAGTGCAGAAGAATTTGATGCTTTTGAACTGTGGTGTTGGAGAAGACTCTTGAGAGTCCCTTGGACTGCAAGGAGATCCAACCAGTCCATTCTAAAGGAGATCTGTCCTGGGTGTTCTTTGGAAGGACTGATGCTAAAGCTGAAACTCCAGTACTTTGGCCACCTCATGCAAAGAGCTGACTCATTGGAAAAGACCCTGATGCTGGGAAAGATTAACGGCAGGAGGAGAAGGGGACGACCGAGGATGAGATGGTTGGATGGCATCATCGACTCGATGGACATGGGTTTGGATGGACAGAAGTTGGTGATGGACAGGGAGGCCTGGCATGCTGTGGTTCATGGGGTCACAAAGAGTCGGACACGACTGAGTGACTGAACTGAACTGAATATACATTATACAACTGCAAAGTGAAAGTGAATGTCGCTCAGTCATATCCAACTCTTTGTGACCCCATGGACTCTATATACAGTCCATGGAATTCTGCAGGCCAGAATACTGGAGTGGATAGCCATTCCCTTCTCTAGGGGATCTTCCCAACCCACGGATAGAACCCAGTTCTCCTGCATTGCAGGCAGATTGTTTACCAGCTGAGCCAAGCCCAGTATGTATGTAAATAAATACACATGCATTTGAATGTATACACAAACATACAGAAAGATTGTGCTTGCTATACGAACAGGCAAAAGATATTAGTGGTTTGCTGTTGGTAGAACACCTACCTTCACACTTTGCCTTGATCCTACTGTATAGTTTTCCATCATTAGTACATATTTAAAAACAATTTGCCAGGGTTAGACCTTAAACTTGCATTTAAGAGATGAACACAAAGTAAACCGTACAATGACTAAATCTACATGTGGTATATGGGTGTTTGTGGGGGAGTGAGTATGCACGTGCACAAACCTACACTGCTTCAGTTAATGAAGCCAGCTGCTGATGCTGCTCAGTCACGTCTGACTTTTTGCGACTCCATGAACTGGAGCCAGCCAGGCCCCTCTGTCCATGGGATTCTCCAGGCAAGAATACTGGAGTGGGTTGCCGTTTCCTACTCCAAGGGATCTTCCCAACCCAGGGATTGAACCAGTGCCTCTTGCATCTCCTGCATGAGCAGGCAGGTTCTCTACCACATGCACCACCTGGGAAGTCCAACGAAGCCAGCACTTGCTTCAAAATTCATCTGCCCAATAGCAATCCCATTACTCTGACTATGCCTCAGCAGATCATACTCCCAAAGACAAACAATAATACTAAGGGAGCTTTTCAAGCCAATTGAAACAGTTTTAGAGTTTTTAAATAACATAACTGTAATAACAATAGCTATGATTTTAGTAAATGTTTTCTTGTATACTAGAAACTGTGCTTTAAACAAAACTCTATCACAGCTCAGACATGAGCCCTACTGAAGAAACGTTAGTAATATCATCTTTATTTTAAAAGACAGTGTGTATATTACTGACTTTAAAATACAATGATCACACATGAAAAATTCCCCCAATGCTGATAAGACAGAAGTTGATTTATTTTACTTACTCATGTACCTGAAAAGTACAGCACATTGCAATTTGCAAATCATTTAATATACCAACTACAGATTGCTCTGCATTTATTGCAAAGTTTAATCAGATAGTATATATCAGAAAAAAATTACTCACCAAGGTTTTCATGCCATATCCTCTTAAATTCTAGAGGGGAAAGTGAATGTTTTATTAAATAAAAGCTGAAAAATGAAGTTAATTGAGGTGGCAATTTTTTCAGATAAATAATTCAAGATTGACAACATGCTTCTGTAAGACAAAGAGGCTCCTGGAAGGGTGTACACTCTGTATCCTGTGGGGAATCTGAAGTTGCTGAAGGTCAGTAGGACAAGCAGTCGAGAAAAGCTGGATGCAAACTGGAGGAAAGCAGGGACAAATTTCAACCTGCACCTGCCTCTCACTGCAGAAGAAAATGGCAACCCACTCCAATATTCTTGCCTGGAGAATTCTATGGACAGAGGAGCCTGGCGGGCTACAGTCCATGGGGTCGCAAAAGTCGGACACGACTGAGTGACTAACATATACACACCTGCCTCTCACATCATCTAACCCAGTAATGAAGGTGTCTGGCCTTCTGTCTGCCTTCGAGCTTCACAGGGACCTGGCCTACAATTCAGAGAAGCAGAAGTTGCTGGTACAGCTAGAGCTGGTGGGACTAGAGGTCCAGCTGCTGCCCCCATCAGGGACAGGAGCCAGCAGATCAGCCATCCCCAGAGGACCTTCCAGCACAACAGCAGTGCTAGCCGACCTGCCATGTGCAGTGGCTGCTGCTGGGCTTCTGTCTGCCAGTGTTCACCCAGCTCCTTCTTCTGGTCAACCCTAATTCAGAACCACAGAGGAAGTAAATTCCGGGAGACACAGCTTCCGCGTAGCTAAGGTGACACTGTTCAAAGCCAACTATTTGGATTAATGAGATTTTTATTTCCTTTCTATGGTATGTTTCTGCTGACTGTGGACCACATCACTGAGCCACCTGGTGATAGACCTTCATGTGCAGATAAAGTCAATGATTTGGATTTCCAAGTTCCAAAACAGACGAAAAAAAAAATTGCTTTTGGTTCATGATTCCACTGCTGTGTGCTGTGCTTAAGTCACTTAGTCATGTCTCTTTGCAACCCCATGGACTATAGCCCACCAGGCTTCTCTGTCCATGGGGACTCTCCAGGTAAGTATACTGGAGTGGGTTTCCATGTCCTCCTCCAGTGGATCTTCCCAACCCAAGGATCAAACCCAGGTCTCCGGCACTGCAGGAAGATTCTTTACCATCTGAGCCACCTAGCCCAAAAGATGTTTATCTAATTTAAAACTATCATTAGCTGTGCATCATCTCACAACCTAAGAAACTCTGCCAAGAGCAAACATACCTTCATGAACCTGCAGCAAAAGAGGGGGAATTGAGCACTTAGAGGTGAAGCAGTGAAGCATTCAGTTTAAATCTTCATCTTTACCTTACAATTTAAAAGTCCATCTTCTTTTATACACAGATATTTACTGTAAGGAACTTCATTAGTGTGAAAGACATTCTTTCATCTTTAATGTTGAGGTCCTTGAAATATAGAAGACAAAAAAAAAGATGACAGCTTCTTTTTTCAAACACATTAGACCCTTATCTCTATGATTTTTCAAAATTGTGAGGCACAGATTGTCCAGAGCAGAACACGCTGAGTCTCTTTTCTGGCCTGTAAAGTCAACAGTTACGGTGCTAAAGTTTAATCAATCCCATAAAATGTTACTCAGAAAGTGACCTGGTGTTATGCCTGAAGTACATCTCCTACATTAAAAAGCACTTTCAGTGCAGCCAGAGCAGTGTTATTGAAAGAGATAACTAATAGATACCTGGACGAGGATGAGAGGAAGCAGGATGGTCGTGGGGAAGAAAAGTCAAACAGGAGAGAAGGCCACGAAAATCCCATTTTCCAGCATTTCCCTAAGGAGATGTGGTTGCATAGATGAATGCCCAGGTTGAATAATAAAGGTCTTTTATATTATTTCAAGCAGAGAGCTCCATGAATTTCATAGCGAAACCAGGCACGGTGTGTCATTCTGGTACAAACTAGAGATGCCAGCACAGAAAGCAGTAGGAATGCCTGCACAGAGGTCACCAGTACAAGTGCCTGTTGTGGAATTTCAGTGCTACTCATGCCAGTTACCTTTTTTAAAAAACAAATAAGGCTTTCAATAGTTACTACACAAACCAAGGAATGAAAATCACACGCACTCACTACATGCATAGACAGTGTTTGCTTAAACAAGTATACATGCATAAGAACTGAAAATGTGTTAGATTTCGAAAATGCAAATTTAAAAAGGTAAAATTAATTCAAACTCTACCATTTTTCTTTCCAAATTCTACCATTTTGGAGAAGAAATGCCCATAGTAAAACATGCAAGTGCTTCCATTCCCCATATCTCCAATTCTACTTCCAAAAGGTAACGTCTCTGAACTGTTGGATGTTTGTCCTTCCAGACATTTTTCTACACGTTTACAAATAAATGCAGCCAGTGTGTCTTTCCCTGCCCCTGAGCGAAAACTCAAGTGTCTCTTAGATAAGAGTCACAGCTATGGTCACTTTAAGCTCCTAACAAAGAAATATGTATTGAATGTGTCTAAGCAAGGGAATAATCAAAACTTCATTTTGGGCATGAAATTCAGTTTCTCTCCTGCAGATGTGTGGATGCTGCTCAGACTAGCCTCAGGTAAGACACTGTATTGGGGGAAGAGAGCATGATTGATTTTTTTCCCTCTTTCACCAGCTAGTGTGTCTATTCATTCTTCTAAACTGCATCTTCTGCTCCTTCATGGGTTACTGCTTCAGGAGGAGGGAGATGGCCATTTCTTAATTAATTGTTACAAGCTGAATTTAGGCTCCCCAGGCCTTCAGGAATCTAAACCTTGTCCCCCTTCCACTCTGTATCGTTGTGGCTCTCTCATCTGTTGTTGTCTTGCTCGTGCTTGTACTCAGTGGCTGTAGTCGTGTCCGACTCTTTGCTACCCCATGGACCGTAGCCCACCAGCCTCCTCTGTCCATGGGATTCTCCAGGTGAGAATACTGGAGTAGGTTGTCATGCTCTCCTCCAGGGGATCTTCCCAACCCTAGGATCGAACCCGCATCTCTTGCATCTCCCACCCTTTCTACTCATCGGATGGAAGTCGGACACCAGTCCACCAACCCCCACTTGCAGGCCACACATACCATACTTTTCAGTGGCCCTACTGAAACCTCTCTCACCAAGCTCAAGGTGACAGCTGGTACCCCCACAACCTTCATCCTAGAGGAAAGGAACAGAACTTAGCACATCAATAAGTCTTCCCAAATATCCTCTTCATAAATCCACTTTCAATTTTCTTGTCCCTAAATGTTGTATATCCTCAAGGTTTAGAATTGTTCATCTGACTTTCAGCCTTATTTTTGTAACTGATACAAGATGTTTGGTTTCACCAGTCACTCTTTTTTTTTTTTTTAATAAAATTCATTAATCCTATCCATTTAATTGGAGAAGGCAATGGCACCCCACTCCAGTACTCTTGCCTGGAAAATCCCATGGACAGAGGAGCCTGGTAGGCTGCAGTCCATGGGGTCGCTAAGAGTCCGACACGATTGATCGACTTCACTTTGACTTTTCACTTTCATGCATTGGAGAAGGAAATGGCAACCCACTCCAGTATTCTTGCCTAGAGAATCCCAGGGATGGGGGAGCCCAGTGGGCTGCCGTCTATGGGGTCGCACAGAGTCGGACACGACTGAAGCGACTTAGCAGCAACAGCAGCAGCAGCAGCAGCAACATCCATTTAATTGGTTTATTTGTTTTTTCACCAATTACTTTAGTATCTGACATCTTTCAATTTAGAGACTTTGTTGAAACTCATATTCTACTATCATTTTAAATATATACATGATTGTGTATGTGTAAACATGAATGTATGTATATATCATAGACATAAAATAAAATTATTTTATTTACACCCAAACTTTATAGAATGTTTAGACAATGAGTATTCTGGCTAATCTGAAAATGCTTATAATTTTGAACACAGGTGTTAAAATATTATAAAATGTTACAATTATTTAAATTAATTGATTCAAATAAAGTGACTGTTTATATATGCTTTTGATTTACCTGTTTCTTTTTGAGTATTACTGAGAAAAGTCAGTTAATTCAGAGCAGAAATGAGACAGATTCAAGTTAACATAGATTTTGCCCTACTCATCTTTTTTTAAAATTTTTCTTCCCTTCTTTGTCTAAACATATCAAGTGTATTTTTGTTGCTGTTATTTTTAAAAAGACAGCAACAAACTGCAGATCAGGGTCTGATCAACTCTGAAGAAAACCTCTCCCTAACTTTTGAGTTCCTTGAAATGTTATACATGAGAGAAAAAGTATTTTCCTAACTTTTAAGAAACTTCAACTATTGCTGTTTTCTTCATGGAGGATAACAATGGTTCTCTCTAAATAAATAAATAAATTCCTAACTTTTCAACTTCTTACAGTGTGCTTATTCACTGTCCTTAATACAAAGGATTAGCAGTGATTCCTCCTATGACCCCAGGAACAGAAGGGATACTGGCAGCCAACATAATATTCTGCTCAAGAACGGTTTAAGGCATCCTAGAGGAAACATTCTCCAACAAAGTCTGTTTTGTTATGTGTTCAATAACCATATGCTCATTTCTATGTGAATACTGTACAGCATAATAGATACCTGCAGTGATTTGAGAAGAAGGCAATTATTGACTCAAGGGGCTTTTACTGATTAGACTCTGAATGGCTCAAACATGACCAGAACTCCAATTGAGCATTATTAAAAGTTTGATTTGATTCTTGGGTATTTTTTCTTTTGTGCATAACTAGCTTCTAAAAAGCATACACACTTCCTCCTGTGTTCAGCGAATGCTACGATTCGTTATGATCCAAAGCCACAGTGTCATTTTACATTTTGAATAAACCTTACTAAACTTGCTCCCAATTGAATACTTTTCACACATGAAATCATAACTTTAATTCAAAATAAATCCTCTGGGACATTTCCAGGACAGTAAATATGAGTCTACTGAGTGGATATGTGGAAAAATGAACAAAGCAGTCCTACAACGAAGGTAGATAAAAAGGAACCTGAAAAGTAAAATGGGAAAATACATTCCTGGGCAATTCTTCTGCCCTTGGCAGAAGGGGCAGGGGGGCAGACAGGCAGTTAACCAACATGAACAATCTTATCAAACGTTACAGAAAATTCAAACATCTCACAAAAGCCTGTTTAGTGGGTCTGGGTAGAGGATCATTAATCACAGATAAAGCTACTGAGATTTAGACAGCTTATCTTTTTCCATAAGGTTATATTACTAAGACTTGTTCATTCAGCTTATATTTAAGGATTAAGTTGCTGTTGTTGTTTACTACCTAAGTCATGTCTAGTTCTTTGTGACCCCATGGACTGTAGCCCACTGGGCTCCTCTGTCTACGGAATTTCCCAGCCAAGAACACTGGAGTGGGTTGCCATTTCCTTCTCCAGAGGATCTTTTCCTGCATTGGCAGGTGGGTTCTTTACCACTGAGCCACCAGGAAAGCCCAAGTACCTAGAAGTAAAATAATGTGCTAGAATAGAAAATGACAGGATGTGGCAGAGATTGCTTAGTCATGGGTCATGAGTTTTTGCATATAAATCATTATTTTTTGAAAGCCTATATTTTCAAATTTCTAAAAATAGTTTGCATAATCTGGATGTTGTTGATCAGTGGCTAAGTCATGTCTGACTCTTTCCTACCCCATGGACTGCAGCACGCCAAGTTCCTCTGTCCCCTACTATCTCCTGGAGTTTGCTCAAATTCATGTCTATTGACATGTATGTCATAGCATACTATCTAACCATCTCATCCTCTGCCACCCCCTTCTCCTTTTGCCTTCAATCTTTCCCAGCATCAGAGTCTTTTTCCAGTGAGTTGGCTCTTCGCATCAGTGGCCAAAGTATTGGAGCTTCAGCTTCAGCATCTGTCCTTCCAATGAATATTCAGGATTGACTGGTTTAATCTCCTTGCAGTCTAAGCAACTCTCAGGAGTCTTCTCTAGCATCACAATTGGAAAGCATAAATTCTTTGGTGCTCAACCTTCTTTATGATCCAACTCACATCCATACATGACTACTGGAAATGATTGTTATTCAAATTATTTGCTAATTTAGATTTACATAAAGTGGCACACACAACCTTTTCCCTATCAGCCCTAAAACAAAACTAGAATACTAATTTAAATGAGCTTCTGAGAAACAACCAGAATGTCCATCTTTTTTATCTTACTCAGAAACAAGGCAGAAATTTCTTGAGAGGAAAGTCATTGACTCATCTTTGTAGTCTGAGCTGCTGAAGGATGAACTTCATGCATTAAATTCTTCAGAAAGTCAAAGTAATTCACACACACAAAAAAAACATCAATTCACTGTGAGGTTACAGAAAAAGTTTGCATATTTCCAAGAAACTTAATTGGTGAAGTTGGTTTCCTCCTGGGAAATTTAACCATTTCTCAGATAATTCACTGGAAACCAACTCAGCAGAACCCTCAGTTATCAACACATTTCCCAATACTAAACTTTCAAAACAAGAAAATATAATCTTAGAAATATAAAATGTAACAAATGTATTCATAAAAATAATTTCCTTTCCCTGATAATAAACACTTATATAGCCCTCCCATGTTTTGAAAGATTCTGTGTTCAACGTTGTAATTATTAAATATTATTTAGTATTTATTAGTCAGTGATTAAGACTTCCCATAGCTATCATTCTGAGTGTCAGATTAACCATTGAACAAAATTATGGTCAAAAGCAAAGAATCTAAAATATCAGTTAATCTGGACAACCTCATTGAGGTTAATATATAATTTATGTTAAATTTGTTACAATAGCAAAAATAATTCTCTGATGCCCATTATTACATTTTTTGTTGTTGTTGTTCAGTTGCTAATTCGTGTCTGACTATTTGCAACCCCATGGACTGCAGCACGCTAGGCTTCTCTGTCCATCACTGTCTCCCTAAGTTTGCTCAAACTCATGTCCATTGAGTCAGTGATACCATTTAACCATCTGATCTTCTGTTGCCCTCTTCCCCTCTTGCCCTCAATTTTTCCCAGCATCAGGGTCTTTTCAAATGAGTCAGCTCTTCTTATTAGGTCGCCAAAATATTGGAACTTCAGCTTTGGCATCAGTCCTTCCAATAAATATTCAGGATGGACTGGTTTGATCTCCTTGCAGTCCAAGGGACTCTCAAGAGTCTTCTTTAACACCACAGTTCGAAAGCATCAGATTTTCAGAGCTCAACCTTCTTTATGATCCAATTCTCACATCCATACACAACTACTGGAAAAACCATTGCTTTGACTAGACTGACCTTTGTTGGCAAAGTGATGTCTCTGCCTTCTAAAACAATGTCTAGGTTTGACATAGCTCTTCTTCCAAGAAGCAGGCATCTTTAATTTCATGGCTGCAGTCATTGTCCATATTGATTTTGGAGCCCCAAAAAATGAAATGTGACAGTTTCCACATTTTCCCCACCTATTTGCCATGAAGTGATAGGACTAGATGCTGTGATTTTAGTATTATTATATTGGAAACCATTATTATATTGAAACCCAAAACCCTGATTCATCCAATTCTAATGGATCTTAGTCTACAAACCAAAGTTCTAACATTATCATAAATTAAATTTACTTTTCTAAACTTATACCATAATTGTATATTGAAAAATTATATATTGAAAATGTTCAAGATAAAGGCTGTAATGTAATATATGAATCATCAAAATTAAAACTGTTCACCACATCAAAAAATATATTATTTGCAAAGCACCTTAGTAATCAAGGAATACAAAAGCATAATGTATTCTCTTCATAAGCTCAGAGGACTCTGAGAGCTATATTTATCATTAATCTAATCAGCAAATAAATAGTGGACACCACTTATGCACCAGGCTTTGTTAAATATTTGGAAATTGAAGACAAATCTCTGTCCTCGAAGTACTCACCAACCAGTAGAGGAGGAAAATAAGGGCTACTGATGGCACTGATGTAGAGAGGATTAGAGGCACAAGGGTGGGAGCAATCAGCAACACTTGGGGTTTCAGGAAATTCATTATTTAAAGGTGATATGAACAGAAAAAGAAGAAGATACTAGACATATGGGCTTAGAATAAGATATTCCTGGTGATAGAAAAGTGGCTAATGAAAAAACTAAAAAACAAAAAGCCATCACAGCCTGGCACTCTTGCAGAACTTCAAGCAGGATATCAGTAATAGGACAGATGGGAGCAGGAAAAAGGGTACAGCAAGGGATAAAAATAGGAAAGTTTACAAATTAAAGCAAATACATTTTAAATTTTGATATAAAGTAGAATACTTTCAGGGTATTATGAGCTTAATCTAGACAATGAGAATCTATTGTAGATACTTAAATAAGTAACTGATGAGATTGCTATCTTATATTTTCTAATAAAAATAAATTAAAACCTTTGGGGGGAAAAACCTTTGATACTAAAACCAGAGAAAGTGAAAGTGAAGTCGCTCAGCCGTGTCCGACTCTTTGAGACCCTGTGGACTGTAGCCCACCAAGCTCCTCCGTCCATGGGATTCTCCAGGCAAGAATACTGGAGTGGGTTGCCATTTCCTTCTCCAAGGGATCTTCCTGACCCAGAGATCGAACCCAGGTCTCCCGCATTGCAGGCAGACGCTTTAACCTCTGAGCCACCAGGGAGGCCCCTAAAACCAGAGAAAGAAAATACAAAAAGAAAACTATAGAAACAGGTATCTTATGAACATAGACATAAAGTTTTTCAAAAAAAAAAAAAAAGGTAAACTAAAGACCTAGGATACATAAGAAGAATCATACATGAAAAGCATTTGGAGTTTATCACAGAAATAAAAGAAATGGGTCAATATTTGAAAATCAATCAATGTAACCCACCATAGTAACAACAGTTTAAGGAGAAGAAAACCATATGATCATATCAACAGATGCAGAAAAACATTTGACAAAACCCAGCATCCATTTATGAAAATAAACTGCATCCAACCAGGATATAGAAAAGAATACCCTCAATCTGAAAAGCAGCATCTATCAAAATAAAAACCTACAGCTAACATCATACTTAATGGTAAGAGACTGAATGCTTTCCCACAAGATTGGGATCAAGGCAATGTTGTTCAATCTCACCACTCCTCAGTTCAGTTCAGTTCAGTTCAGTCGCTCAGTCGTGTCTGACTCTTTGCAACCCCATGAATCGCAGCACACCAGGCCTCCCTGTCCATCACCAACTCCCAGAGTTCACTCAGATTCATGTTCATCGAGTCCGTGATACCATCCAGCCATTTCATCCTCGGTCGTCCCTTTCTCCTCCTGCCCCAAATCCCTCCCAGCATCAGAGTCTTTTCCAATGAGTCAACTCTTCACATGAGGTGGCCAAAGTACTGGAGTTTCAGCTTTAGCATCATTCCTTCCAAAGAAATCCCAGAGTTGATCTCCTTCAGAATGGACTGGTTGGATCTCCTTGCAGTCCAAGGGACTCTCAAGAGTCTTCTCCAACACCACAGTTCAAAAGCATCAATTCTTTGGTGCTCAGCCTTCTTCACAGTCCAACTCTCACCACTTCTACTGAATATCATATTGGAAGTTCTACCTAGTGCAAAGATGAAACAATAAGAAATAAAAGCCATATAGATTTAAAAGGAGAAGAATTAAACCTCTATTTACAAACACTATGACTGTGTAGAAAATTTGAAAGAATACCAAAAACAAAATACAAACAAAAACCTCCTAAAATGAAAGAGTTTAACACGGTATAGCATACAAGCTCAGCAAATAAAAATCAATCATTTCCATATGTTAGCAATTTATAATTGGAAAATAAAATTTAAAAGCAATACCATTTATAACTGCTCCCCCAAATTAAACACTTATGTCTAAATCTAACAGAACATGCACAAGACCTGAGTTCTAGACTTCAAAGAAAAGAAATGCCTTTGGGTACCTGAGAAAATGAGATTATTCATAAGGAAAAAATTACTCATAAGGGAAAAAGTTAGATTCATCGCACATTTCAGCATCAAACTTTATTCTAAAATAAACTGGAGAGATATATTTAAGACATTTGTAATACTGTTCTCCAGAGAAACAAAGCCAATAGGATACGGAGAGAAAGAGTGTGTTTTAAGGAAAGGACTCTTGCAATAATGGAGGCAAACAAGTCAAAACTCTGGACTTGCAGGTTTAGAAAACTGAGACAGTCAATTTACAGTTCAAGTCCAGGAGCTACTAGTCTGGAGAAAAGAAAAGAGACAATACTATAATTTAAGGTGGAGAATTTCCTCTTGCTTGGAGGATGTCAGTCTTTTGTTCTGTTCAAGCCTTCAACTGAATGGGTGAGGTCTAACCACATTAGGTGGCTCAGTGGTAAAGAATTCACATGCCAAGGCAGGAGACACGAGTTTGATTCCTTGGGTGGGAAGATTCCTCTGCAGTAGGAAATGGCAACCCACTCCAGTATTCTTGCCTGGAAAATTCCATGGACAGAGGACCTGATGGGTTACAGTCCAAGGGGTTGCAGAGGCAGACAGGACTGAGCATGCACATACCCACATTATGGAGAACAATCTGCTTTACCAAAGTCCACTGAACGTAAATCATCCAGAACAATGTTTGGCAATATATGGGTACTGTGGCCCAGCTAAATCAACACTGAAATTAACCACCACAATACTTGAGGAAAAAGACACATAAAATAGAAATTTTATACCCAGAAAAACTGCTTTCCAAGTATAAAAAGGCATAAACAAAATGTCAGCATCAGGAACTCAGGGAACAGTGTGTCCCCGAGTCCTTCTTCAGAAATCTATGGATAATGAGCTGCAGAAAACTAAATTAACTAGAGAAATATTAACATAAGAATTGGCAGAATTGAGCACCAGTGGCTTCTAAAATTATCAAAAGGAAGACCTGATGGGCTGTGCCTCCTGATGAAGGAACACAAAACCACATACAGAACATTGCTAACAGGATTGAACTTGAGTATGATAGAGCCTCTGGATTCACTGACCATTTGCAGAAAATACAGAGGACAAAAGAAAACAATCAGCAAGATGCAATCAGCAAGAGCCAGACTGTGGAAAACTACAGGTCACAGGACTCAGGTTCTTCAACAGATCTTAAGGCAAAGAATGGGATGAAATAATGACCTATAGAAGACAATAAATTCAAATCACAAAATGTTTAAAAACAAGGTAAAACTAGTATTTAAGGATGCACACTGGAGTGATCAAATTGTAAAGGAATGTAATAAGCAATTAAAATAAAAATGTCCATTGACAGGTGAATGGATAAAGAAGATGTGTTACCTATATACAATAGGCATGTTACTCAGCTAAAAGGAACAAAATTGTGCCATTTGTGGAAACGTGGATGGACCTAGAATCTGTCATACAGAGCAAAGTAAGTCAGAAGAAGAAAAACAAGTATCACATATTAATGCATATATGTGGAATCTACAAAAATGGTAGAGATGAACTTATTTTCAGGGCAGGAATAGAGCGCAGAAGTATTAGACTGGACATATGGACACAGTGGGTGAAGGGGAAGGTGGGGTGAATTGGGAGATTAGGATTGACGTGTGTGCACTACTCCGTGTAAAATAGCTAGTGGGAAGCGGCTGGATAGCACAGGGAGTCAAGGAGCTCGGCCCAGTGCTCTGCGATGGCCTTGATGAGTGGAATGGGGTGGGGAGGGGGACTGTGGAAGGGAGACCCAAGGGGGAGGGGATATATGTACACATGAAGCTGATTCACTTCATTGTACAGCAGAAACTAACACAACATTGTAAGGCAACTGCAGCGGTGGGGATTCGCTTGCTAAGTCATGTCAGACTCTTGCAACCCCACAGACTGTGGCCTTGCAGGCGCCACTGTCCATGGGATTTTCCAGGGTTGGCTTGACATTTCCTTCTCCAGGGGAATCTTCCCAATGCAGGGATCAAAACTGCATGTCCTGTGGATTCTTTACTGCTGAGCCACCAGGGAAGCCCTAAAGCAACTATATTCTAATAAAAAATAATTAAGATAGTGATTATTTTTGAAGGTTAAAAGGCAGCTGTAGTTAGAGTATTTCTAAGCAGGACCACAGTAGGCCCAAGGTACTTTTGCCTTTTACAAATCATAGTTTACGGCTGTGTTGGTTCTTCTCATCTTAACTGTGAGGAATTATCTTTCATGCCCCCAAACCAGGAACCCCCATTCATCTCTCGGTCTCTTTCTTCCACCACAGAGGCTAAATTTCCTTTTAAAGTGCAACAATATTCCTACAATGCTGCTGCTGCTAAGTCACTTCAGTCGTGTCCGACTCTGTGTGACCCTATAGACGGCAGCCCACCAGGCTCCCCTGTCCCTGGGATTCTCCAGGCAAGAACACTGGAGTGGGTTGCCATTTCCTTCTCCAATGCATGAAAGTGAAAAGTGAAAATTGAAAGGGTATTCGCTCAGTTGTGTCCTACTCTTAGCGACCCCATGGACTGCAGCCTACCAGGCTCCTCCATCCATGAGATTTTCTAGGCAAGAGTACTGGAGTGGGGTGCCATCGCCTTCTCCAATTCATACAATATTTATATGTTAATATTGTATGTTGAAATAGTTCTCTGTTTTTCTTAAAAGAAATAAAGGCATTTCATGAGCCCCTGAAATAATTCAAAACATTTTAAGAGAAATTCAAATGCTTTCACGGTGAAGTCTCTCTTCCCTGTTCAGAGCCAGTACCTTCTCATTGTATCCTCACATGGTAAACGGGGCTAGGGATCCCCATGGAGCCCCTTTTATAAAACACTAATCCCATGATGAGGGTTCCACTGTGATGACTTTAGCACCCTGCAAAGATGTTATCACCTAATATCATCATCTTCATGTGTTAGGATTTCAACGTATGGGTTTATCAGGGGACACCAACATTCAGACCACAGCACAAACCGATAGAACAGAAAGGAGAGTTCAGAAATAAATCCACACCCAGAGATACATTTTTGATCTTCAACAAGGGTACCAAAAACACAAAAGGAGGAATAAGTGTTCAATACATCATGGAAAAACTAGATACCCAGCTGCAGAAGAATGAAATTGTATTCTTATCTCACATCATATATAAAAATCAACTCAAAATGGACTTGAACATAAGACCTGAAACAGTCAAACTACTGGGAAGACAATGTAGGAAAAATGTTTCTTGAGTTTGGCTTGAGCAATATTTTGGATCTCACCCCAAAAGCACTAGCAACAAAAGCAAAAATAGACAAGTGAGATTGGATAAAACTAGAAAACTGACTCACAGCAAAGGAAACAATCAATGGAGTGAAACCTATAAACTTAAAGGAACTTACTGAAATCATGACCAAGTCCTGAGCTTCTTACAGAGTATTGGGAAGTCTATATTTTCTTTAAATCTCATAAGATGACTAGAGTTAACATCTGGATCAATGTATTTTTGCTTTTGTGTTTTATATCCCCACTCTCACCAAAAGCACTGGAAAGAATCTCAGAGAAACACAGATTTAATTGAAGATAACAAAGGTATCATAATATTAGAAATAGTCCAAATAGAATATCCTCATGAAACAAATCAGTACCTGGATACCTTTCATAAATTTCTAGCTACCAACATGATGTCCTTGATTCAGCTTTGACTTCCATCCCTGATGCTATGTTTAGTACTGTAGGTGCCCAAGAAACTATTGTTGAACTAAATAAATCTATCAACTAAGACTCTATCCTTATTAAAGTCTTTTCCTTAATATAGAATATTACATTTGAGTTTTCACTAGACAGTTGGTATTCATGCAAGCAAGCACAACTAAGGGACTTTCAAATTTCTTAAAGCATAAAAACACCACTCTAGAAATTACTTATTCCTGGAATAATTTTTTTTTCCAAGAACTGTTATTAAAAGTATGAAAAAAAAAAAAGACATAGTATTTGGCATAGTGATAAAGAATCCATCTACCAATGCAGGCAAGGGACACCTTGGAAGAGGCTATGACAACCCACTGCAGTATTCTGGCCTGGAAAAGCCCCTGGTGGGCTACAGCCCCTGGGGTCGCAAGTGACAGACACACCGAGCACAGAATGCACGTGCACGCTGTACCTCAAGACACACACTCACTAAGGAAGAGTCTCTGCTTCCGAATACTCAAGCATGTGCACACTGAGTTGAATTTGAGAAATGGTGACTATTCCTTCTTTTCACTTAATTAATATTATACATGTATACCTTACAGGCAAGACCACCAACAAGAAAAAGGGATTGAATGAGTCATTGTATAACTGGTATAGACACAGCAACAAAATACTGAAGAAAATTTTAGAAAAGAAAACAACTTTTGGGAAAAAAAGGTGTTTTTTTTCCCAAAAAAAAAAGTTTTTTCCAATAACTTTTGAAAAAAAAAAACCTATTTCAACTACTGCTAGAATAATTACATTAGCAGATAATGCTGTGTTTTCCTCCCAAATCTGTTCATTGAAACACTTCTACTGTGAAAGAGATAAATGAAAAACATAAATCAACCAAGAGTTTACTTCAAAAAAACAATTTCTTAACACAGCAAGATAAAAAAAAATAATTAACTTCACAGCTCTATTAACAGGAAAGATCATTTTAGCTTAAAGGCCTTCATTCAATTGAACTAGTCCATATAAAAGAGAGAATTTAAGAGAGGAAAGAAACAGTCAGTGTTCCAAAAAGGAGGAAATGAGAAAGAGAAGTGGAAGGAAAAGGGAGAGACAGAGGAAAAAAACAGATAAGAATCCACATACCCTGTAGTAACTTCCCATCTTGAAAATCATCTCAAATATTTAGCAAATGCTTATAAAATTTGTTAGATCTCTGTTGAATGTCACCTTATGGGGGGGGGGGGAGAGAAAAATCATCATAATAGGGTGAACCTTGTATATGGGATGTAAAAGAATTCTTTTCAGAAAGTTTTTTTAATTCTCATAAACACAAGTCAATGACTTGTCTCACTCATTGATGAGGGCACCAGCAGGATGGAGAGCCTGTTCCAGGAGCACCAGAGGAGCTGGGCGTCTATGTCTATAGCCACAGGAAGGGCTTCCCTGGTGGCTCAGAAGGTAAGGAATCTGCCTGCAATGCAGGAGACCTGGGGTTCCCTGGGTCGTGAAGACCCCCTGGAGTAGGAAATAGCAACCTACTCTATTATTCTTGCCTGGAAAATCCCATGTGAAACCATGCGAAAGAAAGTGTTGGAATAGCATTTTTAGATTAGATACAAGATGAGTTTGTATCTAATATGCAGGACAATAAAAGCATAAATTCAGAATCATTCACCTCTCTACTAGGTAAAAAATTCAGAGGCTAAGCTTAATTTCACTCTGGGCTTTTAATCATAGCAAATAATGAGTGAAAAAGGACATCCTCCTTTTGGAAGGTTGATATAACTGTGGCCTGCAGACTGGCAACCTGGTTTTAAAAACATCTCAGGGCAAACCTCTGAGATGTTGACGGTTTGGTTCCAGAACATTGCAATAAAGTGAATATCTCAATAATACAAAATTCATGAATTTTTTTGGTTTCCCAGTACATACAAAACTTATGTTAACATTATACTGTTAAGTAAATGATAACATTATGTCTGAAAAGCAATGTGCGTACCTTAATCTAAAAACAATTTATCACTAAAAAAAAAAAAGTTCTAGCCATCATTTTACCCTTCAGCAAGTTGTAATCTTTTGGCAATACTAACATCACTGATGACAGATCGCCAGAGCAAATATAATAATAATGGAAAAGGTTGAAATAATATTATGAGAACTTGAAATATTGTGAGAATAGTAAGCAAAGGCTGTTGGAAAAATGGTGCTGATAGACTTGTGCAACATGGGGTTGCCACAAACCTTCAATCTGTAAAAATGCAGTATCTGCAAAGCATAATAAAGTGAGGCACAATAAAACAAGGTATAAAGCTCTTTTGGAACACAGCCACATCCATTCATTCAAACATTTTCTATGGCTGCTCTCAGGCCATGACAGTAGAGTGGAGTAGCTGTAACGGAGATTACATGGATGGCAAGTTTAAGATATTTACTATCCGATCCTTTAAGGAAAAGTTTGCCAACCTCTGCCCTAGATAGTTAAATAAATTACTGAGAAGATCTGTAAAAAATAGTCCACTAAGACACTAAAAGGATACTCTTTGCCTTGACCACTCTTTGCCTTGTTTATAAATTTTGAACAATTTTCTTTAACAAGAAAATTTAGGTGGAATAAAGCATATTTTTTTGATACAAGGTCCAGACCACAAAGAGTATAAAACCTAGAAATTAGCTTGGCCCATATCTTTCCAAATGTCAAATTTGTGAGAATAAAGTTGTCCATAGTAGCTGTAATGGCTTTAAAGGTACTATTAATAGTATCTTCTTGCTGGTGGCAGGATTGGCTGTGACATTCCCTGTTTCATTTCTACGTTTTCTCTCCTCATGAAAAAATCTTCATCCCTGAGCAGCATCTTTGGGCAGTTTGTTTTTTTTTTTTTTTCCTCTCCACATAGGCCTTAATTCAAAGTAGACACTTGATTTTTTAAAATTATTATAAAGCAGATCCTAAGATTAAAAAAAAAAAGAAAAAGGTTGGGAATCTTCATTGCTGACTCCTCTCTCCCACTTCCACCTTCCCTTACAGAGTGCAATTTGAAAACCACTGCCACAGGACCTGCGTTATATATTGCTTGTACTGTAAGAATCAGACCAAGAGAATACTCACTATCACTGAAACTATATTGAACGAGATTAAATTCCTTTTCACGAAACACTGACAGACTTCAGGATTGTGTTATATCCCAGGACGATTACAACGAACAATTATCACTGTGTTTTATGAGCAAACTCCAGGACATAGCGCAGGACAGAGGAGCGTGGCGGGTTGCAGTCCATGGGGTTGCAGAGAGTCAGACATGACTTAGCGACAGAACAGCAGCAGCAGGTGTCCCTCAGCATTTATAGGGGATTGATTCTAGCTGCTGCTGCTGCTGCTAAGTCACTTCAGTCGTGTCCGACTCTATGCGACCCCATAGATGGCAGCCCACCAGGCTCCACCGTCCCTGGGATTCTCCAGGCAAGAACACTGGAGTGGGTTGACCATGCAAATACCTAACTCCTGGGATGTTCAAGCTCCTTACATAAAATGATGCAATATTTGCATACAATCCACACAAACCCTCTGGTATACTTTAACTCTTTACACATAATACCTAATACAATGTAAATGCTATGAAAATAGTTGCCATCAAGTAGCAAAATCAAAGTTCGCTTTTTGGAACTTTCCGAAATTTTTTTTTAATATGTTTGACCCATGGCTGGTTGTATCTGCAGATGCAGAGCCTGAGGATGTGGAGAGGAAATAGTAAATTAAATCCAACAATATGTCAAAAAATAATACACAATGAACAAGTAGGATTTATTCCAGGCATGCAGGCTGATTCAATATCCAAAAATAAATCAGGGAAATCTACCATATCAACAGGCTAAAGAGGAAAAATTACATGAGTATATCTATTGACAGAGAAAAAATATTTAACAAAATTTAGCACATAATTGTCTATGTAGAAAATCTGAAAGAATCTATAAGAATAACTCCTAGAACTAATAAATGATTTCATTGAGGTCAAGGGATGTATTATCAACACAGAAATCAACTGCATCCCTGTATACTGATAACAAAGTGTAAACTGAAATCTAGAACTCAAGACCATTTACTAATTTTCTAAAGAAAAGCAGTATCTATATGATGAAAATCATAAACTGCTTATGAAAGAAATCAAAGATCTAAAATACATGGAAGAATCACTGTGTTCCTGGATTTGAAGACACAACATACTAAAGATGTCACTCCTTATAATGAATCTATAGCTATAATGAAATTCCTACAAAAATCTTAGCAAGGGCTTTTGTAGACATCAACAAGCTTCTGCTGAAATTTATATGGCGAGAGAAAGAACAGCCAAAATAATTTTTAAAAAGCATAAAGTGGGAGGAATCATTTTTCTCAATATTAAAACTTACTGTGTAACTACAATAATCAAGACCACATAGCATTGGTAGAGGGGTAGACAATGGAGCAATGGAACAAAACATGAACCCAGAAACAGATCCACACAGATATACTGAGTTATTTTTTTGACAAATGAGCAAAATCAATTGAATGGAGGAGAAATAATCTTTTCAACAAATGGTGCTAGATCAGTTGAATATCCATAGGCAAAAAAATAAAATAAAGAACTATGACCTAAACTTCATGCCTTCTACAATGATTAACTCAAGTAGGACAAAGACTAAAATGTGAAACATAAACTATAAAATTTCTAGAGAAGAAAATCATAGAAAATCTCCATCACCTAGGACTAAGCAAAGAGTCCTTAGACTTGATACCAAAATCACCCCTTAAAAGGGAAAAAATGGTGAATCTGACCTCTTGAAAATGTAAAACTTCTGCTTGGTTAAAACTTGTGTGGCAGAATGAAAAGCCAAGCTACAGACTGGGAGAAAATGTTTGCAAACCACATATCTAGCAAAGGCCTAGAAACCAAAATAAAGAATCAACAAAACTGAACAGTAAAATATTCAAACAATTCAATTAAAAGATGGGCAAAAGACACAAGAACTACATTTCATTGAAGAGGATATAAGGTGGCAAACAAGCACATGAAAAGATGTTTAATATAGTTGGCAATCGAGGAAATGCAAATTAAAACCACAATAACACATCACTACACATTTACCAGAATGCCTAAAATTAAAAATAGCAGTAACACCAATTGATGGCAAGGATGCCAAGAAATTGGGTCACTCATACATTACTGATGAGAATTTAAAACGGTATAGCTACTCTAGAAGGCAGGTTGACAATGTCTCAAAAACAGTAACCATGCAATTACTGTATAAATCAGCAACTGCTTTCTTTGGCATGTATTCCAAAGAAAACAAAACTTATATCTATACAAAATCCTGTACGCAAATGTTCATGGTGGTCTTATTCATAATGGCCAAAAACTGGAAACATACAAATTTAGCCCTTTGATACATACTGTGGAATATACTGCTCCACATAGTATATAATTCCATTCTATGACATCTGTGAAATAACATAATTATAAAACAAAGAGCAGATTAGAGGTGGTCTGGGATTAGGGACGGGGGGCTGTCTATAAAGGGACAGCAGATGAGACACTCACAGTGTTAGCAAAGTAGCTAATTACAATGGTGCATAGTTACACACACATACACACAATGACCATGGGTGTAACTGGTGACAATGGACTTGTACAATGTCAGTTTCCTGGTTTTAACATCGTATGATAATGTCTTATGTAAAACATGAACATTGGGAGATGCTTGGTGTCAAGGGCGCAGGACCTCCTTGTACATTTCTGTCCAACTTCCTGTGGATCTACAATTATCTCGGGATAAAGGTTTCAAAAAATAAACTGCCCAAAGATGATGCTCAGTCGTCTAGAACACAGTAATACCTCAGATACTCAAAATGTATCCAGTCTGGAAAACCAGAAATTTAATGTGACATACCTTAAGTGTCTTTTATCACTTGTGGTGTCGTGTCTGACTTCTTGCAACCCCATGGACTGTAGCCCACCAGGCTCATCTGTCCATGGAATTCTCCAGGCAATAATACTGAAGTGGGTTGGCATGCCCTCCTCCAGGGGATCTTCCTGAGCCAGGGATCAGACCCAGGTCTCCTGCAGTGCAGGCTGATTCTTTACCACCTGAGTCACCAGGGAAGCCCTTTTATCACTTAAATTTACTATTTTCCTTATAGTTTGTTAAACTCCAAGATCAAACTTTAAAATCTACCTGTGG
This sequence comes from Budorcas taxicolor, assembly GCF_023091745.1. Classification (NCBI taxonomy): domain Eukaryota; kingdom Metazoa; phylum Chordata; class Mammalia; order Artiodactyla; family Bovidae; genus Budorcas; species Budorcas taxicolor. The sequence continues at coordinate 98,401,457 of NC_068915.1, read as the reverse complement.
GATGGAGGCACTTTACATATTAAATCAGTAAGCTGTCTTCAGCCCCATTCCATACTGAAAGTAGACAAAATGTAGTAATGTAGTGTTCATAAGCAAGACTCAGGACCTTGACTATACCACTTACCTCCTATGTGAGAAGTCATCCCACCTCACTTCCGCCTCACTTCATTATCTGTAAAATTGATATAATATTAGTACCTATCTCAAAATATGGTGTGATAAAATGAGTAAATATATGTAGAAAACTTTGAACAGTGCCTGGCACACTGCAAATTTTTGATGAAAGTTAACTCATTACATATGTCCTTGTTAACATTGCCATAATGAGAATTTACTTTCTCTCTCATCAATATCCTTAATCGGAGGCCAAGTACAATATAATGGGCTACCAGAAGTTTGATGTCATTTTTAAAATCTCTTACATGATTTTCACACTAGAGATCTCTCATTTTCTATATAGTATTTCTCTATATAGTGTTACTGAGAAGCATAAAATGTCTCCAAGTAAATAATCACTGTCAAGATCCTCACTGAACCAGTAGAAAACACCAGAAAAAAATCTAACAAAATCACCTGTGAAGTTGGTCTGATTTCTGTTTCAAAAAGTTTTAGATAAGGCACCAGACTTGTGGACAGTTACTTGATCTAAATCTCATCTCTTTGAATTTTCATCAAAATTGATTGATTTTTATAAAAAGATATTTGCAACCTACAGTGGATGTTGCCCTTTCAAAGAAAAAAAAAAAAACATTAACAGTATCATCCTCTCCCACCTGATGTTGCTTAATTAAAGCACTCACCATTATATTTTCCCAGTCAAAGCAATCAGATCAAACATGCAAATAGAATTCCTTTTAGAGGTGCAGGTGGGAGCAGGATAGGAAAGTATCACAGGGCAAAACATGCAAGCATTATTAGAGAAGTCATATCACTTCCTCCTTGCTTAATCCATTTGTTAATGCATTCACAAGTCATTTAAAAGTTCTTCTATGTGTCATAATTTCTTCTGGGGGTTGGAAGTACACCAAAGAGTAACTAAAAAGATCAAATTCCTGTGCTCATGGAGCTCCCAGCCTAGTGGGGAAGGCAGACAACACAAAATTACACTATTGTGAGATTCCTTCTGTGAGTGGGGCGATACACGGAGAAGAACTTGACCTTGGTTTGTGGGATCAAGGGACGACTTGTGACAGTAGTGATAACTATGCTGCAAGTGAGGGCAGAAATTAACTGCAAAGCAAGTACTTTTTACTTAAAGAGACTCCATTAAAAAAAAAAAAACTCAAAACATTTTGAAACACACATAGGAACTGATGAAGGCAGATGGATTAAAAACTCAGAAGAGAAACAGGAAAACCAATAAACTAGGTTTCCCAAAGCAGAGGTCAGAAGAGAGAGGTGGGAGCTTTTACAGGGGGAGAGGAGGGTGGATGAGAGCAGCCTGGCGGGGGCACACAAGGAATTCCCAGCAGCAGAGAATGTCACCATGGAGATCGGAGACCACGAATAACTGAAATGAAACAGTCTCCTTTCCTGTGTCCCCGTGGACAGCAAGGGGACCGCGGATGCTGTTCGCATCTGTAATAGGGTGTTCTTTAAAAACACTTTCAGGAAGCCAGTCTGAAAAGGCTACATACTGTATGATTTCAATTATATGACATTCTGGAAAAGGCAAAACTATGAAGACAGTAAAAAGATCAGTGGTTGAAAGGAGCTGAGAGAAAGGAATGAGCAGGTGGAGCTTGGGTGATTTTTAAGCCAGTGAAACCCCTCGGTAGGAGACCATAATGATGGATTCATTTGTCCAGACTCAGGGGCTGTACAACAGCCAGAATGAACCCTCACGTGAACTATGGACTCAGAGTGATAATGACATGTCAATGTAGGTTCTCCAGTTGTATCAAAAGTACCACGCTGGTCCAGGATGTCAGTAACTGGAGAGGCTGCACATGTTCGGCAGTGGCGGAGTGACTATACGGAAAATCTCTGTATCTTCCTTTTAATTTTGCTGTAAATCTAAAACTGCTCTGAAAAAAATTAGAATAAAAAAAAAAAAACCTCTCAGGACCTCTGTACCAATGCATAAATAATGAGAAATTCGGGGTCGGAGGGGAACCCTCAATACATCCTGACACTTCCTTTAAAGAAAAAAAATACCGCTAATAAATTATCTGATCTAAAGTATCACTAAACATAACAATAAAATGTCATGTTTCTTGCTAAGAAATCCAGGGAGAGGCTCCCTCTGGCCAGGGCCACACAACCTATGAGTCTGACCTCCTGACCTCCAGTCTGGGATGCACCCTATTACACCATACTTTTTCTTTTCTCCATTAGACACTGAGAGATCATCTCACTTTCATTTTTCTGTTCTACCACACAGCACCAAAGCCACACTGTGACAGGTTCCAGTTTAGTCAATCAGCTAGTTGCCTAGCCCTAGGGAGGCACTGTGAATCAATGTTTGGGTTTGGTGTCTTGCAGACCCAGCTTCCCTGCTGGCTCAGCTGGTAAAGAATCTGCCCAAAGTGCAGGAGACCTGGGTTCAATCCCTGGGTTGGGAAGATCCTCTAGAGAAGGGAACAGCTACCCACTCCAGTATTCCGGCCTGGAGAATTCCACGGACTATATAGTCCATGGGGTCGCAAAGAATCGGACACGACTGAACTACTTTCACTTGGAGACCCAACCTGAGGGCTGGCTACAAGTGGCTCCAAACACGGTCCCTAGAAATTAAAGAGTAGATGCCATTTGTCTCCCCAAATCCTCTCTGTCAGCATCTGTCTAGAAATGGAACAGGTGGAAGTTTATTCCCAGATCCACACAGAGGAACACTTTCCCAAATCTGGAGAGGCAACATCTTGTTATTGAGATGCCCACATTGTAAGTCACTGAGGCCAGCTTTTGCCTCTTTATTTCCGACTATCCAGGACAGATCAATAGGAAGACAGAGCCAGAGATGCTCCTTTGCCTTATGCCCTGAAGATAAGGCATCTTGAATGAAGGCTTCTATTTCCTAGCTAGTTTCTAAGTGAAGGTCAGTGCTAACCACTCCCTAAAATGTGGTACACAAGATGTGGCTCCTTCACACATATTTCCATCTCCCCACTATATCCACTGCCCTACTCTGGACTCGCACCCTCCAAGGCTTCCTGCAGTACTGCTGTCTTCTTCTTCTCCCAAACATGTCCAGATGAAAGATCTCCCTGCCTCCATGTGTGACATTCAAGCCAAACACAAGCAAAAGTAGTATGATCAATTATTTAATCCCGTGTAACAGTACAGTCTCATGCACACTGTTATCTTACACTCTCATGTGCAGTTATCTTGTTTGCAGTGTGGTTATGCACGATAGTTCTGTGCACAGTTTTGGAGCTACACAGGCCCAGGTCCAAGTTTTGGCCCTGTGGCATCCTAGCTTTGTGACTCAAATTCCTGGTCAGTAAACAGGAGATATAAGGATATCTGCCTCATGTAGGTGTTAGGAGAATTAAATGAAGTAATAGGTATAAGTGCTTAGAAAGCTCCTGGCACATGAGAAGTGCTCAATAAGTGGTAATGGTTGTTATTTCTGATTTGTGCTACATATCTGAAGTGCAAACAGGGTTTGAAATTTCCATTTTATATAGCAGTCATGTGACGTGCCCAAGGTCACAAGGGCGACCTTGTAGCCTATTATTTCCACCAATTCCCTCTGAGAATATCCTGTTAATCCTTCTCTAACATTGAAAAATAATAATAATGACAACTATAATAATAATAGCTAATACTGTGCTAAATTAGGAAATTGAGGCACAGAGAGTTATGTGGTTAAAGTCACCCAGCTAATAAGCAGCAGAGTCAAGAACCAAACCCAGTTAACCTGGGGCTGGCATGCAGGCTCTTAATTATCACACTGTAAAAGAGGTGCTAGCTAGTTCATTCACTCATTTCATACATAATTCTCGGGTATTAACTTCCAAACACTATCCTAGGTTTGGATGCAACAGGACGTTACAATAGTCCTTGATCTCCAGTAGTCTGCAATCTAATAAAGGCTATTTGTTGAATGCTGTTTTAGTGGCATGAATAAGGTGCTTCAGAATCACAGAGCAATTAACAGTGTCTGGCTCAGTCCAGGAAGGCTTCATGCAGGAGGTGCCCTTTGGGGAAAGTCTGGCCTCAAGGTGAAGAATGAGGAGGCAGAATATTCCAATCAAAGGAATTTGTGAGGGATCTGAATTCAAATGTACAGAAGTCCCAGGGCCAGTGAGAAGTTCAGTGTGGAGAAGATCATAATGAGAGTAACAGGACAGGAAGCTGGGAAAATGAGCAGGAATGGCTTTGAAGAGGTCCCAACCTACTAATTCAACAAGTCTGAATTCTATTCTAGGAGTAAGAGAAGGGAAATTTACTTTTAGATAGCTGTGTGGAGTACTGTGATTTGATTAAAACCAAGCAGGACCCTATCAGACCTTCCCAGAATAGACCCACCCATGTCCTCTGCCTGCCTTTTGCTGTAGAAAAACTTTAAACAAAAAATAAATTTAACCAGAGAAGTGAGAAAATGAAAACAGAGAGGAAAATAGTCAAAAAAAACAATAACACTTCCATTACTGAACAAAGTCAAAGACATTTAGATCTTCCTCAAGGACTCTAGATAGTGTTCTGAGCCACATCCTTTGAGCTGTTCTGCAGATACTGAAATCCCCACCAGGTGGAAAAAGTTAAGTGTATGCTGCACACAGCGTGTAGTCCTGTCTGGTTGGAACCAGAAGGTTGTTGATGCTGACTCCCAATTACCTCACCACCAACCAATCAGAAGAATGGCCATGAGCTGATCATGCCCTACTCCTTGAACACTATATGACTCCTCACTACACACCTCCAGAGCGGGACACACAGCCTTGAGGGCATTAGCCCACTGTGGCCCACTTAGCATGCAAAGCAATAAAGCTATTCTTTTCTACTTCACCAAAAACTCTGTCTCTGAGATTTAATCCAACACCGATTTACAGAAGTCAAATTTCAGCAACACAATCAATTTTAGGATGATAACCCTGGAGGATGATAGACTGGGCTAAGGACACATTATTGGCTAGATGTCTAATTAATGACAAATGATTGAAATGGTCTAAGAAAGACATTTCCAAATATAACCATTAGGCAGTCCGGGAGGAATGTTTTTATATATGGATTCTTAAGCCTCACCTAAATGAGTCAAAATCAACAAAGGTGGATTTGGAGGATCTATATATATGTTTGTGGTGTAATGCGTGTGTGTGTGTTGCTCTCCAGCTAATTCTGAAGATGAGCCTTATTTGGAAACCACTGATGTTCAAAGAGACCCAGTGAGAGCCTAGTTAAAGTATTAGCAGAAAATGGATAACCAACAAGGACGTACTGTATAGCATAGGGAACTCTGCTCAACATTATGTGGCAGCCTCGATGGGAGGGGAGTTTGGGAGAGAACGGATACATGCATTTGAATGGCTGAGTCCTGTTGCTGTCTGTCCATCTGAAAATATCACAGCATTGTTAACTGGCTATACCCCAATACAAAATAAAAGGTTTAAAAAAATTAAAATGCTTTGCCAAAACCCTTTCAGGGAGCTTGGGGCTTTTTAGGGCATGAGCCACCTGTCTCCTTGCTAGCCCGGCAATAAAACTTTCTCTGCTCCAAAAATAAGAAAATAGTAGTAGAGAAGATTAAAAGAGGCTGGACTAAAGACACAATCCTAAATTAGAATTATCAGGGGGTTGGAGGGATATTTCACTCCAGGACTCTTGCCTGGAGAATTCCACGGACAGAGGAGCCTGGTGGGCTACAGTCCATGGGGTCACATATAGTCGGACATGACTGAGTAACTAACACTCTGGGGAGTGTAATCAATGCAGGATGCTTTTGTGTGAGTCCCAGGAGATAGAACAGAACTGCATCATAGGACCCAAAGTAAGACAAGAGGGACCAGACAATAAACATGATATCCCTAAACTATCATCTGAACTCTAAGGGTATATACAAAAGATTTGCACCTATATATTAGAAGAAACATTGTCCTGCCCTAGCAAACACTGCTTTACTAAACACCTCCGTCCTTTCTCCTGCTTCTCTGCTTCAACTCCAAATCAGTGTCCCTACTAAAACCCAAATCTTGTCACTGAAATATACCACTGTGGCTGTTAAAACTTGTTTTTTCCAAGCCTGTCAATAAAAAAAAAAAAAACTCTGAGTTGAAATGAATGTCTTGTCCCCAGTAAATTAGCTACTTACTATTCCCTGACCTATTTTTCGTACCACAGTCTCATTTGATTATTCCAAGCAGACAAATCTATTTTCCTCCTTTGGCAAGCAGACGAGGAAGGTGGGATGGAACTTATATATTAAGAAAAAAGTAAGTGCACTGTAGTGCATACTTGAAAGCCTTTCTGTGATAAAAGGACGGAACTTAGCTCAGGAAAGTCACAGTGTCAAGCTTAAATGCTTTCTCTACCGGTGTGCTTCAGCGGGGAGAAAAAGCATATAACCTGGGAAGCTGGTCTGGCAATTATATTACTGACAGAGTTTTATGAGACAATATCAGAGGGGAAATGCACTGAGGCTGTGTCAAACCACAGGCTGCACAAAAGGAAAAAAAAAATGGGATCATAGAAACAGGGGCAAATGAAGTTGGCAATGAAGAGCGCATTGATTTAATTGCTCAACCTTTCCTTTCAACTGCACCTATACGCGGAGCAAAATGCCCCATCCTATCTCCCGAAGTCACCTAATGCTTAACGAGAGAACCAGGACCTTGAAGGTGAGGTCAGGCAGAAGAAAGCACCAGTCTCCCAGGGAGAAGCCAGGACTCGTCAGTAATGGGTGAGATATAGTGTATAACCCCTCAAATGATGTATTTCAGCCTTCCACTGAGTCTGAAATGGCAGGTGGCAAAGCTTTGACCCCAAAAGAAAACAATTTGCACTGCTGGCGCCTGTGGGAGAATTCATGGAAGAATAGTTGCTTTTGCTTCAAGCTTTGTAGGCGCGACATTAGAGATCACTGGAAATAGATGCATGAGAAGAGGAAATTTGTGTTTGGTGGGCAGCTCAGTGCACGGAGCCTTGGGGACCTGAAGGCTGTGAATTCTAATTCTGGCTCTGCTGCTAATTTCCCATGGGACTTGAAGGGATGCACTTTATATCTGACAGTGTCAATTTCTTTCCCAGAAGAGGTGGGCATGAACCTTATCCATAAATGATTATGAAGCAAGTGTTTCATTTAAGTCCCCAGAGCAGCCTATTCCATGGAGTTATTCTCAGGAGCAGCAAATTAAAATACTCCTAATACAATGAAGCTAGAAAAACCAAAATATTAATGTGATGGAAGATACACATTTTACTCAAGTCTAATCTTATGAGTTTCCCTGGTGTCTCAGATGGTAAAGAATCTGACTTCAATGCAGGAGACCTGCGTTTGATACTGGGTTGGGAAGATCCCCTGGAAAAAGGGAATGGCAACCCATTCAGTATTCTTGCCTGGAAAATCCCATGGACAGAGGAGTCTGACAGGCTACAGTCCACAGGGTTGCAAAGAGTAGGACACAACTGAGCAACTAACGCTTTCACCTTCAATCTTAAAAGAGCAGCAACTTTCCCCCAAATAATCAAGCATCAAATGAGACAAAATGTCAAAGCTCTTTGAAGAAACATCCAGCACTATTCAAATGGAAGGCCATGCCATTATCATTACAAGCAAAATAACAATAACATATGAAATCCCAAAGTTGTTTGCTACTCTTGTCCTTCAAGACTTTCAGTTATTCTGTATATATTTACCCAGTACTTCTTTGAATCTGGCATTAACTGGGCACTGAGAATGCAAAAGTGAACTGTAGCCAGACAAAAGAGGACAAATATTCTATGAGTCCACTCATAGAACGTATCTGAGAGTAGAACAGAGGCTACCAGGGGCTGAAAGGAGAAGCGATTCAGAGTTGCTGCTTAATGGTTGCAAAGTCTGTTTCAGGTGATGAAAAATTTTGGAAGATAGATGTAGTGATGGTTACACACGTTGTGAATGCACTTAATGCTACTAAATAGTCCACTTTAAATGCTAAGCTTCATGTCAAATATATTTTGTTGTTGTTCAGTCACTACGTCCTGTCCAACTCTTTGCTACCCCATGGACTGCAATACAGCAGGCTTCCTGTCACTCACTATCTTCCGGAGTTTGCTCAAACTCATGTCCATTGAGTCGGTGATGCCATCCAAACATCTTGTCCTCTGCCGTCCCCTTCTCCTCCTGCCCTCAATCTTTCCCAGCATCAGGGTCTTTTCCAATGAGTCGGCTCTTCGAATCAGGTGGCCAAAGTATTGGAGCTTCAGTTTCAGCATCCATCCTTCCAGTGAATATTCAGGGTTGATTTCCTTTAGGATTGACTGGTTTGATCTCCTTGCTGTCCAAGATATTCTCAAGACTCTTCTCTACCACCAGTTACCACAGCTCTTTTCTAAAGAGTTGAAACACAAAAAGATGTGAAGTAAACATGTTCTGGCTCCCTTCTGACAAAGACAGGACCCTCACCTCCAAGTCACAAAACTCTGTTGACATAGATTTTGTTGCTTCCTCATTCTTGGGAAGTTTTCTCAAGTTTCTTTATCATCTTGCATCCTGACACTAAGAACCTACTCGATTCAGGGTTATTTCCAGAATATTGAGTATTATCAAACTTTCATTATCTTGGATGTTCACTGAAGCTGTCTTCTCACAGCTGAGTAAATATTCTTCCAACAGGAAGCCTGACAGATGAATTGTCTTAGCCCCAAAATGTATTTTCATGTCAGAACTCAGACAAGTGTGACAGTTTCTTCCTCTAAGCTCCTCTTTAATATGACTAAAGGCTCTACCACCTTCCTTCACCTCCAAGAGATTCTTTTCCTAAACAGTTTGCATTAATAGAGACCATCTCCTCACAGGAGAGGGGATGGCCTCCCAGCCTGGAAAAGAGAGGTGGTTTAACTGGGAGAATCAAGCCACACACTCAGTGAAGCTAAATTATGGTTCCAGTTCTGTTTCTAATTCAACCATAAGATCAAAGCCTACCCTTCCAATTCCCCTCTGTGGAAAAGTAGTGATCATAACACCTAAAAACCTCACTGTAATTTAATGAATCAACTCCTGAGGGAATATATTATGAATATGATTTTAACTGAGCACAATTATTTTGGTACTTCAGAATTACATTGCTTTGGTTGGGATCCAAGACTAACCAATTTACACTATATTCTACTTAAAGTTACTAGCGTAATAGTCCGGTTGTTGAGTTTAGGGTTCATATGGCATAATATTGGTAGATGTGTTTGTTGTGTCTCTCTAAGAATATAATTTAGACTGATTTTTATAATGTCAGCCTTGTAATTCACCTTAAATTTCATTTTCACTTGTTCACTAATTTGCCATTCTTAAATTCATAACTCATCCTAGACCAGAGTTTTTCAGCCTCATCTCTAATGACATTTTGAACTTAATAATTCAGAGAATTCTTTGAATTCTGTGAAGGGCTGTGATGTGCATTTTAGGATTTTAGCAGCATCCCTGGTCTTTTACCCACTAGATGCTAGTAGTGCCCTTTCCCAACCAAAAATGCCTCCAGACATTACCAAACGTCCCCTGCAGGCAAGCTTGCCACCACCACCACCCCCAGTTAAGAACCACAGCCCTAGATCTTGTTTCTAGCCATGTAACTGACAGTGAATAACTACTTCTGACAACACCACCATCCATTTGCTTCAAAACTCCTAAATAGCCACAGTTTGTCTCACCTTCTGTCTTTCAAAACACATCCCCTGCTACAAGGAGTAGAGTAATTCCTGTCCAGAAGTCTTATCTACGTGTATGTATATCCAAGTATGAAATACTCTGAAAAGTGCCTAAAGAAGACTCAATCCCTTAAAAGTCTCATCACTCCTGAAAATATTAAACAAGGAATGCTTAAATGGATTTTGAGATGGAGCTTATTGATGAGGTATAGATAAAAATCAAAACTGGCTAGCAACCTTCACCACAACCCAAAATGAATCTTACCAAAATCGTTTTAGAAAAAAGAATTTTTAAAGCTTTCAGAAATCAAATCATCACTAATTTCATATTGTCTTAACCCAATTTCAGTGAGCATTAAAAAGCAGAAAAATACTGCTTGTGTGTCAACCCTATAGCATAACCCTCCTAAACTTTTCTAGCAAAAGTGGATTCTTTTTATAAACCATTCCCAACTCTCTGTGGCAAACTTGTCAACTTTCAGTCTGACTGGAAATATTTTCCACACTCTTTCTCCCTGACCCCAGCACCAGCTTCGTAAATCTCAGATGGTCCTTGAGAGACTACAATGTGATTTTTAAATATCGGAAAACTTGAGATTTCAGGAAACTGATGTAAACTGCTTAATGTTTACTCCTTACTTTTGAATTTCCCAGACTGTCTAATGAGCTTCTCAGGGTGTTTCTTCCGATCCCTTGCCAAGGTAAACACAGCTACACTGGAGGGAAAGGGGGAAAGAAATTTCTATGATTCTGGATGTTTTCTGCCTCTGCTACCTAAGTCTGCAAATGGGGGAAACATGGATTTTTGGGTAAAGTAAGATTAATCTTCCAATTTTAAAGACTATGATTACATGACCTGAGGAAATCCAATTTTTATTATGTAAAAAATAAATTCTTCTAATTATTTTAATTCCATTAGGAAGTATCCATTGTGCTTTCCAAGGAAAGATGTAAACAAACAAAAGTCCAAGAATGAAAATTTCCATTCTTTGGTCTCAACCACCTATCACAAAGCATTAGTGAACACGAGCTGAAACCGTGTGCTTAAGCCCAGACATGTATTGTTAAATGTGACATGCTCAATTTATCATTAGTTATGAAGTGAAAACGGATGAATACACATTCAATTTAGTTCAGCTGCTTTCTTCATTTATCACACTCTTTCATCATCCATCATCTTCCCCCACCCTTTGGTTTGAACAAATAACACACTTTCATAAGTTTAATCTAATTAATCATAATTGTAAGGTAATGTTCCCTTAATGAACCATACATCTGATTTTATAAAGTTTGTTGCAATTTTAATAAAATGTGTTCCAGATAGAATCTACAAATGTTCTCTTTGAAGCCCAACCACCTAATCATTCCTCTGCCTACCTCATGCTTCGCAACTCTGGGTGGATGCTCACGCACGCACACAAACACACACCAGCACACTCTTCTTTGTGGGGTTGATGAAGATATAACGATACTGAGAGTCACTGGAGCGTGCTGGTCTTCTACAGAACAACTGTTTCGATAAATTAGAAAATGTTCATTGTTTTATGAGGTGAGATAGAAGTTAAGAAAAACAATTGCAGAGTGAAGGGAAAAAAAGTAAGCAGAGATGGAAAGGATTCTTCCATTATTATTACTATTACTATTATTATTAACATGAATTCAGGTTAGGATGATAACTACAAAGTCCAGGCCGAAATATAAAGAAGAAATTGTGGATACTAAATTTGTGGATACCAAATTATGCTACAAATTCCCAAACCCTCTCTTTCTAGTATAACTCCACAGAGACTCTCATAAGAGAGATGACAGTCCATACATTGCTGAAATTGCACATCATTCCCCATATTTAAGCAGGGGAAATAAATTAAGCCTCCATCCCAGCCTACACAAGCTTTGGTTTAGATGACAAAGTGTCAAAGAACAGTTAAAGCCAGAAGAAAACTCAAAGCCATTTTGCTCAAATCCCTTGCTTTAAAAGTGAGGAGACAAGCTGTGAGACGTGAAGGGACTTGGCCAAGGTCATGGAAATAGGTGGCAGTAAAATGTGACTGTAAGACACACCCACTGATTGGCACTCCAACATTGTTTCACACCCAATCTGCATTCCTTTGCATCTCAGAGAAAACCCACAAGCCTGGTCCCTGTTTGATACCAGTTGCTTTCTCCTTTATATGAAAAAATTTGGCACATTTTAGAAAGAAAAATAGAATCTCTTTAGAGTCTAGACTATAACATTGCTATAAAGGAGTAATCTCGCAGCACTTTTTAAACCAAGTGCCACAATGATGCTATTAGAGAGGAGATACAACCCCTCTAGATCCTCTTACAGAAGACGGGACACTTTGTTTCACATAGGCATGTTGCCTCCAGCCTCGAGTTTTGATTTCCTATTGGGGAAAAGGCCTTCTGCACTGGCTCACTGCTCTCTGCACTCCTCCTCATGGGTATGTGGCCTGCTTCTCCTTTACAATCTCCTTAGCCACACTGGCACCCTCTGCCCTGTCTCTCTCCTTGTGTTCCTGACTTTTTTTCTCTCTTTTTAAAAACTTTTTTATTTTATATTAAAGTGTAGCCAATGAGCAATGCTGTGATAGTTGCAGGTAGACACCAAAAGGTCTCAGCTGTGCACATGCATGTATCCATCCTCCCCCAGACTCCTCTCCCATCCAGGCTGCCTCATAACATTGAGCAGAGTTCCCTGTGCTATACAGTAGAACTTGGCTGATTATCCATTTTAAATATAGCATCATTTACATGTCAGTCCTAACCTCCCTAACTATCCCTCCCCATCATTCTTCTCCCCGGTCCAGGCTATTTCTTAAATGCCCTCTCTCCAAGTGGTGGCAAGATGATGGCCAAACTGAAGAGTCAGTTAATGTAAGTATGAAGAAAAAGGCCTATTAGTCATTCTCTCACCTTACGGTTTAAGGGCTGCAATCATCCAACAGCCCTGACATTCACCTTGGCAAGTGCTTCTCTGCCTGAACACTGATTACAAATTTCATTCATTATCCTTTGGAGCCCATCTCATTCAAGATCAACGCACAAGAAATGATCACACACTCACAAACAAAAACAGCCAGACAAGGTTAATTTCTTTTTAAATTAAAAAAAAAAAAAAATGCTGATCCTGGTCCTCTCATACACTGCTAGTAAAAGTGCATGCTGGCAGTCGACAGGAGTGAGAAGCCAATAGAGTCATACTCAATAAAAGCTGCAAATGTTTGCACGCTCCTTGACAGAAAAATTCCAATCCCAATAATTGTTTCTAAGTAAATAAACTAAGATCATGGCATCTGGTCCCATCACTTCATGGCAAATAGATGGGGAAACAATGGAAACAGTGACAGAATTTCTTTTCTTGGGCTCCAAAATCACTGCAGATGGTGCCTGCAGCCATAAAATTAGAAGATGCTTGCTCCTTGGAAGAAAAGTTATGACCAACCTAGACAGCATATTAAAAAGCAGAGACATTACTTTGCCAACAATGATCCATCTAGTCAAGGCTATGGTTTTTCCAGTAGTCATGTGTGGATGTGAGAGTTGGACTGTGAAGAAAGCTGAGCGCCAAAGAATTGATGCTTTTGAACTGTGGTGCTGGAGAAGACTCTTGAGAGTCTCTTGAACTGCAAGGAGATCCAACAAGTCCACCCTAAAGGAAATCAGTCCTGGATATTCATTGGAAGGACTGATGCTGAAGCTGAAGCTCCGAAACTTTGCCCACCTGATGCGAAGAACTGACTCCTTGGAAAAGACCCTGATGTTGGGATAGATTGAAGGCAGGAGGAGAAGAGGGCAGCAGAGGACGAGATGGTTGGATGGCATCAGCCACTCAATGGATGTGAGTTTGAGCAAGCTCGGGGACATAGTGAATGACAGGGAAGCCTGGTGTACTGCGGTCCATGGGATTGCAAAGAGTTGGACACAACTGAGCGACTGAACTGAAATAATGTGTATCACAATTTGAAAGTTTGGAGCATTGTTAAAACAAAATATTAGCAACTATTTAAAATGTTATTGTAGAGAAATGTTAACAAGACCTAAAGAAATAGTCACAAAATTTATCATGTTGAACAGCCAGATTAAAAAACAGCATTATAGTATTATCTAATTTTTTTCATTTTTATTAATATATTATTTTTTAATAGTTTGAATAAATAAATGACACTAAACTGTTAGCATTAACTATCTTCGTGTATAAGAACTATAGAAATGATAGTTCATTGATTAACTGTGCAAATTATAGCCATCTATTTAAGTGCCTCTTTTCTATGAAATTCTGAAAGCAGGATGTGGCCTGTGTTGTTTACTGTTATATTCCCAGCGCTTTGCATGTACCTACAGTCATGAGAGTTCAACAGATACCTGTTGAATGAATGAAAGTGAACTTTATCTTTTTGTTTATGCTCACTTATGTTGTTTCAATTTGTTCCACTGGGGATGTATTCTCTTACAATGAGAAAGAAACAATAAGTATTTTTTTTAATGTTTTTGTTCCCATTGCCTACTGTTTTGTGCGTCAGTCGTGTCCAACTCTTTGCAACCCCATGGACTGTAGCCTGCCAAGATCCTTGGTTCATGGGATTTTTCAGGCAGGAATATTGGAGTGGGTTGCCATTTTTCCTCCTTCCTGACCAGGGACTGAACCCACATCTCCAGGGTCTCCTGCATTGCAGGTAGATTCTTTACCTGCTGAGCTTTCAGGAAAGCCCTGCCTATCATTATTCCCTTTCAGAGTCTTAACTTTGGAATACTTCCCTAAGGAACAGTCACAAAGAATGTTCTAAGAAAACTAGTGAAAACTCCATTCATCTATATGTTGGCAGAAATTAGATAAGCAATGTATACATTTGCAAATCTTACAAGCATGCTTTCTTTCCATCAATAATTAACTGAACAGCTATTATGTACCAAGCATTCTATAGCTCCTTGAGATGGAGAGAGAAGACGATGAATACAGTGAAGAAGAGAATGAAAAAGAACCTCTTTGCCTCCAAAGAATTACAAATTTTTTTGGAAAAACAGAACCAATAAGTCTGTAGTTCTGTATACAGCAGAATGAGATGTGATACAAGAGAGCTACAAATTAAATGCCATGATAGAAAAGAAAGGAGAGGTTAGATGGTGATAGGAGGTCAGAGGAGGCTTCAAAGAGGGGCTGACACCCTTAAAAGATCCATAGTTGAATTTTGATACATGGAGAAGAAGGAGGTCTTGTCTACATTTAACCTTGAATTAGAATAAAACTAATTCCCAATAGCCTGGCATTTAATCACTGCAGAATCAAAAGGCCAAGCCTACTCACTAAACATTCAGGGACAGATTTTCTTCTCACCCAGAGGGTGTGCAGCAGCAACAACAAATTACCAGCTTTGCCCCATAGTTGGATGTTTGTCCAGCCCTCACCTGCCCAATCTGCAGAGGAGAGCAAACAGGTTCCGGGCATTCAATTCATTTGTTTCCAAAGCATTTACCACTACTTGATGATCATATTGTTATGTGCTCATTGTCTGTCTCTCCCAGGTAGAATGAAAGCTCCCCAAAGAGTGCCTCAAACCTCCCTAGAACAGTGCCACAGCTCAGCTCAGCTCAGTCACTCAGTTGTGTCCGACTCTTTGCGACCCCATGAATCGCAGCACGCCAGGACTCCCTGTCCATCACCATCTCCTGGAGTTCACTCAGACTCACGTCGATCGAGTCGGTGATGCCATCCAGCCATCTCATCCTCTGTCGTCCCCTTCTCCTCCTGCTCCCAATCCCTCCCAGCATCAGAGTCTTTTCCAATGAGTCAACTCTTCGCATGAGGTGGCCAAAGTACTGGAGCTTCAGCTTTAGCATCATTCCTTCCAAAGAAATCCCAGGGCCGATCTCCTTCAGAATGGACTGGTTGGATCTCCTTGCAGTCCAAGGGACTCTCAAGTGAAAGTGTTAGTTGCTCAGTCATGTCAGACTCTTTGCGACCCCATTGGCTGTAGCCCACCAGGCTCCTCTGTCCATGGACTTTCCTAGGCAAGAATACTGGAGTGGGTTGCATTGCCCTCTTCTGGGGGATCTTCCCAACCCAGGGATCAAACTCACGTCTCTTATGCCTCCTGCACTGGCAGGTGGGTTCTTCACCACTAGCACCACCGCTATAGGTGTGTGGTTTGGGACTGGTAGATTCCGAACACTTTAAGGATGGAGCAGTTTCAGAGGCTCCCAAGTTCATTACCCGAGAAAAGACCTTAAAGGTCTGGATCCAATCCTCAGAAAGTCCATCAAATTCATTCATTTCTTTATTCATTCTTCCATGTGTTCATTTAATAAGCATTTATTGGTTCTTGACCTGTACAAACTATTGTTGTAATGAAGAATTTGTCTGTCCCAGATTCCTGAGGACAGCTTCAAAATGCTTGCATTTCCTTGAGTGGTAGGAGTGTCTTTATTACTCATCATAAGTCCTTGGACCATGTCTGGGTTTATACTCAGAGTGTGACTCAGAAGAGGGGCTGGTCATGACAGAAAAATCAACCATAGGGCAAAAGGTTGGGGCTTTGAGCTAGGTGGTGTCAGCCCAAGCTCCACAAAGGAAAGGGTGGTTAGGGATTAAGTTCAACCACATGGGCAATAATTCAGTCAATGAAACCCCGATGATAATTCTGGATACTGATATTTGTGTGAGCTTCCTGGTGGCTGAACACATAGGTATGCTCAGAGAGTGATGTGTCGTGATTCTGTGTGTCAAGGACATGGAAGTTGTGTTTGGAAACCTCTCAGACATCACCCTGTGTATCCTGTTCCCTTTACAATAAAACTATGCTTGTAAGCACAGCACTTCCCTGAGTTCTTTGAGTCCTTCTGAAAGTGAAAGTGTTAGTCACTTACTCATGTCCAATTCTGTGACCCTAAGGACTGTAGCCTCCCAGGTTCCTCTGTCCCAGAGGGATTTCCCAGGCAAGAATACCAGAGTGGGTTGCCATTTCCTTCTCCAGGGGATCTTCCCAACCCAGGGATTGGACCCTGGTCTCTTTCACTGCAGGCAGATTCTTTACCATCTGAGCCAGAGTCTTTCAAAACTGTGAATTCTCAAAACAAACAAACAAACAAACAAACAAAACTAGTGAATTCTCAAAACTGAAGGGATTTTAAGAACCCCTTAATTATGCCAGTTGATCAGAAGTGCAGGTGGCCTGTGGACCCCTAAACCTATGGTCACTATCTGAAGTAAGCACAGTCTTATTGGGTTCAGTTCAGTTCAGTTCAGTCACTCAGTCATGTCCTACTTTTTGCGACCCCATGGACTGCAGCACGCCAGGCCTCCCTGTCCATTGCCAACTCCTGGAGTTTACTCAAACTCATGTCCATTGAGTTGGTGATGCCATCCAACCATCTCATCCTCTGTTGTCCCCTTCTCCTCCCACTTTCAATCTTTCCCAGCATCAGAGTCTTTTCAAATGAGTCAGTTCTTCACATCAGGTGGCCAAAGGATTAGAGTTTCAGCTTCAGCATCAGTCCTTCCAATGAACACCCAGGACTGATTTCCTTTAAGATTGACTGATTGGATCTCCTTGTAGTCCAAGAGACTCTCAAGAGTCTTCTCCAACACCACAGTTCAAAAGCATCAATTCTTTGTCACTCAGCTTTCTTTATAGTCCAGCTCTCACATCCATACATGACTACTGGAAAAACCATATCTTT
Source organism: Budorcas taxicolor (assembly GCF_023091745.1). Taxonomy (NCBI): domain Eukaryota; kingdom Metazoa; phylum Chordata; class Mammalia; order Artiodactyla; family Bovidae; genus Budorcas; species Budorcas taxicolor. Next base: position 98,384,000 of record NC_068915.1, on the reverse strand, counting down.
GACTAGATGGACCTTTGTTGGCAAAGTAATGTCTCTGCTTTTTAATATGCTGTCTAGGTTGGTCACAGCCTTTCTTCCAAGGAGCAAGCATCTTTTAATTTCACGGCTGCAGTCACCATATACAGTGATTTATTGGGTACTATACCCTTAACCTCTTACCCAACTCAGACTTAAAGGGCTTAAGGTATTCTCCCTTATTACCAGTGTAGTGTAGTGTAGTGTAGTGAAGTCACTCAGTCGTGTCTGACTCTTTGCAACCCCATGGACAGCAGCCAACCAGGCTCCTCCATCCATGGGATTCTCCAGGCAAGAATCCTGGAGTGGGTTGCCATTTCCTTCTCCAGGGGATCTTCCTGACCCAGGGATTGAACCGGGTCTCCCGCATTGTAGGCAGATGCTTTACTGTCTGAGCCACCAGGGAAGTCACCCAAAATAAAGGTAGATCTTGGTGATCGATTAGTTATATTACAAACTAGGGAAACTCCCTGTCGCAGAAGCCTGATTTCCCCTCCTGGCACCGCCATGCCAGTAAGAGGACAGGAACACCAGGAAGTCACCTCATGTTCACCCAAAGCCAACAACCCTGATTTCACCGAGGGCTGCAGCTCCGGCATTCCCTTGTGTGTGTGCACTTAGTCACTCAGTCATGTCTGACTCTTTGCGACCTCATGGACTGTAACCCACCAGGCTCCTCTGTCCATGGGGATTCTCCAGGCAAGAGTACTGGAGTAGGTTGCCCTGCTGTCCTCCAGGGGATCTTCCCAACCCAGGGATCGAACCCAGATGTCTCTCACTGCAGGCAGATTCTTTACCATCTGGGTCAACAGGGAAGCCCAAGAATACTGGAGTGGGTAGCCTATTCCTTCTCCAGGAGATCTTCCCTATCCAGTGATGAAACCCGAGTCTCCTGCATTGCAGGCAGATTCTTTACTGTCTGAGCCACCAGGTAAGGCCATATAATAATCTCAGGAGATATAGTTATATATAGATAGATAGATATAGATATATATAACTTTTGTCAGAAGAATTGGTTGTTGGAATGCCAGAAGAAATTCTAGAAAAAAGTTTTTCAATTTTAACTGTTTTTCCATATCAAAATTTTCAGTACCCTCTTCTAGGTAGAAAAGACAAAAATGCTCTCAGAAAATCATCTATAACAGAGATGTCAGTGCAATCCATCATGCCCAGAAACTGGCATTCTTATCTTAAACGGTGATACATGTCATGTATAGATCATGAGGTAAGAGAACAAGTCTGGTAATTTCTTAGATGAAACCTTATGCAGTTCATTTATCTTCTGGAGCCCATTTTCTTGTCTGTAGAATGGGGACAGCAACCCATGCCCCATATCCCCTGAAAAACTGTTATAAAGGAAGTAGAAGCAATTGAAAAGTATGCTCACTGTCAGGAGTGGGTTATGGTTACAATACATCCCAAGAAAATATTGAACTTGAGTTTCTTATTATAAAATAGTCATTGCATATCTTATCTACTTGTAAAGCTTCCCACCCCCTGATCAAAAGTTATAACATATACTAAAGTTTAACAGATAAGACTGGAATTGCAATTTCTGAGACCTTAGCAAAAAGAAACTCGAAAAATTTTATGTAGAAACAATTGAGTGAGTCCTTGAGACTTGTCTCCTTTGCTAGGATATTTTAATAAAGTTTTCAATAAAAAGCAAAAACAGGATTAATAAAAGGATATTGGGCTTCCCTGGTGACTCAGACGGTAAAGAATCGGCCTGTAATGCAGAAGACCCAGGTTCAATCTCTGGGTCGGCAAGATCCCCTGAAGAAGGGAATAACTATGACTACCCACTCCAGTATTCTTGCCTGGAGAATTCCATGGACAGAGGAGCTTGGCAAGCTACAGTCCATGAGATCACAGAGTTGGACACAACTGAGTGACAAACACTTTCACTTTCAACAAGGATATACTATATAAAGAACAATGTAATATGAAACTTGTATGCTTACATAATGCATCACTGTAAAATTTCATGCTGATTAATCTCTTTTCAATCTTCCAACAACACCATGAGACTTTTTAAAAATATGATGCTGTAGATCCAGAGATGCTAATAATTTGCCCAAAGTCACAAAGATAGTAGATACCACCTGTAAGTAGCTGAGCAAGAACAAAAATAGCTTATATTTACTCAGGGCCTGCTATGGTCAGACAGGACTCTTTGCAGTTCACATACTTAATTTATCTAATCTTTCCCCAAACCCTAGAAGACCATACTGTCATCTAATTAAGGAACCAAAGAAAGAGAGGTCAGAAACTTCCTCACAGTCATACACTAAAAAATCCTAGTGTGTGTTAGTTGCTTAGTTGTGTCTGACTCTTTGCAACCCCACGAATTGTAGCCCACCAGGCTTCTCTGTCCATGGAATTCTCCAGAAAAGAATACTGGCATGGATTGCCATTCTCTTCTCCAGAGGATCTTCCTGACCCAGGGATTGAACCATGCTCTTCCACATAGCAGGCAGATTCTTTACTGTTTGAGCCACAGGGAAGGCCTAATACAAATCCAGAAACCACAGTCTTACCTACCACTAACTGTCTCAGAAAAATGGAGATGATAATACCCACTTTGCAGAGTTATTGTAAGAATTTAAAAGGTAGTCTATGCAGAAGTGCTGAATTTCCTATCTGGCACATACATGACAGATACTGAGAAATGTTAGTTGCATCTGGTCTTGTGGAGCCAGGTCTGATTCCTGGCTGATTCCTGATTCAGGAATCCTGACTCAGGAATTCCTGATTCAGACCTTTCCCTGGCACTATGCTCTATCTCATCTTAGGGTATGGGTGGAAGAAGTTCTAAAGTTCCAAGGAATATTTACCAAGTACGTAGGGAAATCACTGAATTAGAATGTAATGAAAACCTCTAATGAAATCTTAAGCCAGACTCAGCCAACATTATGGTACATAGAGCTATGTAGTCTAGGACCTATTCAAAACATAGGAGTGGAAATCAAACTTTTAGGGTAAAATGAAGTTACCTGATCTTGTTTCTGTGAATACAGGCTATCTTGTCAATTTAGGGTTGAAAGGTAGTTAGTTAGCATCATTAGTTTTATAATCTTCCTTCTCAATAAAATACTTCAAAGTAAAATAAGGTAAGCTTCCTATGGATCTTAGAATGAAAGAAGAAATATTTTAAAGACTACAAAATTTATTTACAAGTATATCCCCTACAACAATGTTTGGAACATAGGAGATACTATAAGTTGAGATAAATGCATAAATGAACGATTTATACATACAAAATTATCATCCTTTATAACTCTCTACTGGTATTCCTCCTTATATAGAAAATGACTAGTTTTCTCTTTTTTTTTTTTAAGGGTAGGCTGATTTTGTTAGTTTTTAAATCCTTTGAAATTAGGTTACTTAGCATTCAGATGAGCTCAAACATATGGCTATTATTGCAAAATTATTATAAACATGAGCAATTCCACTATCCACGGAAAGCATATTATCTATTTTTGGTTCATGAACTGATTTTCTCAGCAAGAGGTCATGTCACAGAAATTATGAGAGTTTTATGTAATATTAATGCCTAAATATTCTACGTATTCTTGAGTCTGAAGTAAGGCTACAATTTTACTTATTCCTACCTAATCTAGACATTATTATCATATGTCAATGATAATCTTTGCCTGACATCTGGAAATGTGGTCATCACCAGTTCTAACACTGATTATTTTTGGATGATGGAATTCATGATTATTACTGCTTTTATTTTGAATTTTTCTACGTTGCTGAAATATTGTGATGAGTGTTTATATAAAAACAGTAAACACATTCTTTTTAATATCTCCTTAAATAAAACTATTATTTATCCAGTCATTCAAAAGTTCACTTCTTAAGCTCCTACTGTATGTAAATGCACTCCTTACCTACTTAAGAAAGATGAACAAGGACTTCCCTGGTGGCCCAGTGGTTAAGAACCTGCCTGCCATTCAGAGGACGTGGATTCAGTCCCTAGCCTGGAAACATCCCACACGCCACAGAGGAGCTGGGCCCATGTGCAACAACTATGAGCCTGCATGCCCTAGAGCCCATGCTCCACAGCAAGAGAAGCCACCACAATGAGAGGTCTGAGCACCACAACCAGAGAGTAGCTCCCACTCGCTGCAACTAGAGAAAGCCCTCAAGCAGCAATAACAGCCCAGCACAGCCAGAAAGAAAGAAAGGAAAGGAAACATCCCATACTCAAAGAGAGATTCTAATACAACGACATGTATTATCAATATTAAAAGTTTAGCAAAATCCTATGGTTGAAAAAAAAATTTAATAAAATAAAAATAAGAAAGGTGAACAAGACAAGGCTCTAGATCTTAACATGGGCTTCCCAGGTGTCAATCCACCTGCCAATGCAGGAAACGCAAGAGATGCAGGTTGGATCCCTGGGTTGGGAAGATCCCCTGGAGTAAGAAATGGCAACCCATTCCAGTATTCTTGCCTGGGAAACCCCATGGACAGAGGAGCCTGGAAGGTTACAGTCCATGGGGCTGCAGAGTAGATGTGATGGAGCACGTGTGCACTCAATCTTAACATGCTTTCAGGATAGCGGAGGGGAGACAAATAAGACAACGAGATCAATAATGCTACAGGTGCCCAAGAGAAAAGTGTACAGGGCTCAGTGGGAGAAAGGTGCAGTAATGAAGAAAAAGATCAGAGAAGCTTCAAAGATGTGACTTTCATCACAGAAGAAAGCCTATGCCTCTCCACCGTCTGCATTTTCCCCATTTTTTTTTAATGTATCAATACTGTGAGCAAGTTATATTTCATCTGAAAGGCCTATAGAATTACTTTGAGCTAAGAATCAGTTAAGTTTCCAAGGCAGTGTGATTCCAAATTAAAGAAAAGACTCAGGAACAGCCACCTGGCTTGTGATTTTGTTCTGTGTTCTTCTTTACCATAACCCAAAGAAGCTAGTGGGACGTTGACAAGAGGAGATACCAAGAAATCACTATGAGAACATAAAGGAGCCCTTTTATTTTCCCTCTCCAAAAATAATCACTTACCACCACCAAAAACTGAAGGGGACTAAGAATTTTGTCTGCCAAGTGATGCAGGAAAGTGAAAGTGAAGTCGCTCAGTTGTGTCTGACTGTTTGTGACGCTATGGATTGTAGCCTACCAGGCTCCTCCTTCCATGGGATTTTCCAGGCAAGAGTACTGGAGTGGGTTGCCATTTCCTTCTCCAGGACATCTTCCTGACCCAGGGATCAAACCCGAGTCTCCTGCATTATAGGCAGATGCTTTACCGTCTGAGCTATGAGGGTGATGCAGGGCTGTGCAACAAACAGACAAGTTATGGGGGAAGAAGCAGAGAACCCAGCCCAGCTGAGAACATTTGAGTGAAGCGTCATCCTCACCATCTACAATTATCCTGTTTATAATTTTTATCTTCATGAAAAATATGCAAAATTTTCCAGTGCTACCTATCAAATAGGAAACAAGTTCAGACTCTTCCCAGCCAGAATCCTATTCAACATCATCTCAGACTGATGCCACAAAGGGAAAGAGAGAGAAAGGGAAAATCTGAACCCCAAGGCATCTCCCCTTCACAGGCTGCATGCCCAGTTCCTGTCCCATCCCCACACCACTCCCCAGAGTCACCATCTTGTTCTCTTTAGAGGGACAGAGTGTTTAGCACACTTGCTGACTCTGAATTTTCCTCTGGGGTATAAATAAATATTCAGCTTTTTTATATGCCTGAAAATTCATTGTTAGCACCTATGTTTGTGGCCTTCTCCTACTGGAAATGAACAGTGAACAAACTGATGAGGGTCATGATAGTAGATGGATTTTGTACCCTCTGTCTATTTCTTCCAGCTGCTGGGATTAAAAATCCTTAGAAAATGAAATAGCTCTGTAGTAGATACAATGGAAAGGCATTCAACATTCATTCCACCTCCCTCCTAGTGTATACACATTCCTTTATTTCAAGGTCTGAAAAGCTAAAAGCCACAGTTGACAGACTGGAGTTCCAGATGCACTTTTAGTTTAATCCATCCAGTGAACTTGTGGAATATCTGGATGGTGGAAGTAGGTGGAGTCTAGGCTACTGCTTTCTTTTTCAGATCAGCATATCATGGAGGCTAAGCAAAATTCCTCATAAGGTGAAAAGTGGGTCCAAATTTTCCAATCATGCAAGCTGCTGTTATTATGAGATGAATGTAGTGACTGGAACAAGCCCAGACAGCTGGGAAGTTCTGAGGTTCCAGTTACATAGCTCAAATTTGTCTGCACCACCCCTCAGGCTTAATGTCAACAATGACGATGGTTTTTCCTTCAGTATCAGTGATGATTCCAAGACAACCAATGATAATTCCAAGCCTCAATATCAATGATAATTCCAAGACAGTGGCAGCAATTCCAGAAATTAGGTAATCAGTGAGTATTCATTTTTGTCAACTGCATCCGGGAAATTAGATTAGGAAGAATACCAAAGACACGAGGATTGTCCCTTACTTCCACCTCCTCAAGATGCGATTGCCTGAATTTCCCTGCTGGCCTTACCCATCCTTCATCCTCACCTGCCCCAAGGGAGAATGAGGACTCCAGCCCATCCCATTCTCAAACAGAGGTGGGGAGAGGATGACAGGGCTTCCCTGGTGGCTCAGATGGTAAAGAATCCACCTGCAACACAAGAGACCTCAGTTCGATCCCTGGGTCAGGAAGAACCCCTGGAGGAGGGCACGGCAGCCCACTCCAGTATTCCTGCTTGGAGAATCCCATGGACAGAGGAGCCTGGTGGGCTACAGTTCATGGAGTCACAAAGAGTCAGACATGACTGAGCACCTAAGCACAGCACCGAGGATGACAACCAATCACATTATATCCATATTTGTGTTAATGTGAGCAGCAGCATCTCTGGTGTTACTGGATTTGATTTTTCCATGGCTGCATTAGCAGAGGCCCTGGCACTAGCTTTGAAGGGCACACTAGTTTTGTGCCCTTCCTTTAAAGAGGAAGGGCATGGACATCATTTTTCTGGTGTGACTCATAACAGGCTCAACACAGTTCCGGTACAAGAGATAATAGCAGTGACAACCCAGTCATGGAGCTTCATCACGAGTTAGACCTGCAGGAGACTCCAGCATCCCTCAAAGAACAACCTTCCTCACCTCTTCCCTGTTAACCTTCTAATTGCCACTATTTCACATATTTTTTAAGATTCTTGCCCAAGGCAAACTCCTATTTTGATTATCCCCACAATGGAAACACCCATAAAGGGGTCCCTTGTTTCATTTCTAGGCCTAATATTGGAGGAGATAAGCTTCAGGACACAGTTTCCTCACATTATCAATATAATTCATGATCATGAGTCACTCTTGGTTTTATGCCTTAGAGTACATCATGAGAAACGCTGGACTGGAAGAAACACAAGCTAGAATCAAGATTGCCAGGAGAAATATCAATAACCTCAGATATGCAGATGACACCATCCTTATGGCAGAAAGTGAAGAGGAGCTAAACAGCCTCTTGATGAAAGTGAAAGAGGAGAGTGAAAAAGGTGGCTTAAAGCTCAACATTCAGAAAACGAAGATCAAGGTATCTGGTCCCATCACTTCACAGGAAATAGGTGTGGAAACAGTGTCAGACTTTATTTTGGGGGGCTCCAAAATCACTGCAGATGGTGACTGCAGCCATGAAATTAAAAGACGCTTACTTCTTGGAAGAAAAGTTATGACCAATCTAGATAGCATATTCAAAAGCAGAGATATTACTTTGCCGACTAAGGTCCGTCTCGTCAAGGCTATGGTTTTTCCTGTGGTCATGTATGGATGTGAGAGTTGGACTGTGAAGAAGGCTAAGCGCCAAAGAATTGATGCTTTTGAACTGTGGTGTTGGAGAAGACTCTTGAGAGTCCCTTGGACTGCAAGGAGATCCAACCAGTCCATTCTGAAGGAGATCAACCCTGGGATTTCTTTGGAGGGAATGATGCTGAAGCTGAAACTCCAGTACTTTGGCCACTTCATGCGAAGTGTTGACTCATTGGAAAAGACTGTGATGCTGGGAGGGATCGGGGGCAGGAGGAGAAGGGGACGACCGAGGATGAGATGGCTGGATGGCATCACGGACTCGATGGACGCGAGTCTGAGTGAACTCCGGGAGCTGGTGATGGACAGGGAGGCCTGGCGTGCTGTGATTCATGGGGTTGCAAAGAGTCGGACACGACTGAGCGACTGAACTGAACTGAACTGAACTGAAGGTACATTGTGGAAAATTTTGAAAGAGATGGGAATACCAGACCACCTGACCTGTCTCTTGAGAAATCTGTATGCAGGTCAGGAAGCAACAGTTAGAACTGGACATGGAGCAACAGACTGGTTCCAAATAGGAAAAGGAGTACCTCAAGGCTGTATATTGTCACCCTGCTTATTTAACTTCTATGCAGAGAATATCATGAGAAACGCTGTGCTGGAGGAAGCACAAGCTGGAATCAAGATTGCTGGGAGAAATATCAATAACCTCAGATATGCAGATGACACCACCCTTATGGCAGAAAGTGAAGAACTAAAGAGCCTCTTGATGAAAGTGAAAAAAGAGAGTGAAAAAGTTAGCTTAAAGCTCAACATTCAGAAAACTAAGATCATGGCATCCAGTCCCATCATTTCATGGGAAAACAGTGGAAACAGTGGCTGACTATTTTTCTGGGCTCCAAAATCACTGCGGACAATGATTGCAGCCATTAAAAGATGCTTGCTCCTTGGAAGGAAAGTTATGACCAACCTAGACAGCATATTAAAAAGCAGAGACATTACTTTGCCAATACAGGTCCATCTAGTCAAGGCTATGGTTTTTCCAGTAGTCATGTATGGATGTGAGAGTTGGACTATAAAGAAAGCTGAACGCAGAAGAACTGATGCTTTTGAACTGTGGTGTTGGAGAAGACTCTTGAGAGTCTCTTGAACTGCAAGGAGATCCAACAAGTCCATCCTAAAGGAGATTAGTCCTGGTTGTTCATTGGAGGGACTGATGTTGAAGCTGAAACATCAATACTTTGGCCACCTGATGCGGAGAGCTGATGCATTTGAAAAGACCCTGATGCTGGGGAAGATTGAGGGCAGGAGGAGAAGGGAATGACAGAGAATGAGGTGGTTGAACGGCATCACCAACACAATGGACATGGGTTTGGGTGGACTCCAGGAGTTGGTGGTGGACAGGGAGGCCTGGCGTGCTGCAGTTCATGGGGTCACAAAGAGTCAGACACGACTGAGCAACTGAACTAAACTGAACTGAAGGTACATTGCTTTACGTGTATATTAGGTTGAACCACAAGAAGTGGCCTTTTTTGTAGGGCAAAAAGTGATAAAACATTGGCAATTTCATGATTTAGTCCTACTCTTCCCATAGATTTTTGTGGTCTAGGCTATGAAGCAAGCATAATATTGTCTATATAGTTCCAAATAGCTAACTTACAAAAGAATCTCTGACAACTATTTCCATACTATCTTGTAAGATGCTTCAGAGCAGCTGTAGTGTTTTATGCCTGTTTGTATCACTTACAATACTCACCATAATACCTTATACACTGAGCCCTGAGTAAAGGTTGAGTGAAAGGATGTGGCTATTTATATCTATACTTTAATCTTCAAAGGATGTAAGGTCTCAATTTAGAGGCTAGACTTCATTCTAATAAGGACTGATAATATCCAAAAATTGTATATAATAATTTCAAAAGAAATTTTGTAAAGGAGAGATTGACATGGAACTAAACATTTACAAAGCTGTTAGTCGTAGTTCAAAATTCCAAGCTATTCTCTCTACACACAATGGCCTGTCAAACATCTGTGCTCACTTCAGTGTCCCAAGCTCTAGGATAACCAAATCAGACTGAAATTCCCTCAATTATTTCCTTAGGGTTGTGACCAATCTGAACCAACTGCCAGGTCAAAATTGGAAGATATCATTCATCCAGATTTAATTAACTCACAAAGAATGTACAGAACTTGAAGACAAGGGGATAGATTCAAGATACATGGACATGTATATGCTCACATGAGGAGTAACAGGAAGAACGGGAAAACATTATGCATGTCTCATTCTCAATATACATGTGTACACAGTATTCTCTCTGATCTGCACAGAGATTTCTTTAGAAATATGTATCATTTCTAGTATCCATTTGCCTGCTGCTGCTGCTAAGTCACTTCAGTCGTGTCCGACTCTGTGCAGCCCCAGAGACAGCAGCACACTAGGCTCCTCTGTCCCTGGGATTCTCCAGGCAAGAACACTGGAGTGGGTTGCCATTTCCTTCTCCAATGCGTGAAAGTGAAGTCATTCAGTCGTGCCCGACTCTTAGCGACCCCATGGACTGCAGCCCACCAGGCTCCTCCGTCCATGGGATTTTCCAGGCAAGAGTACTGGAGTGGGGTGCCATTGCCTTCTCCAATCCATTTGCCTAGCTGGTACCTAAACTAAAACATTCCTGTCTTAGCAAAGTCCAATTCTGCTGAGCACATTCTCCTGCGAAACTGGCTGAGCCCTGATGATTACTAAATAAGAACATAATTAATTATTTCTTCAACTGAATAGTCTTGAATTCTACCACAAATCAATCAGTTCTTCTAGCCTAAGAAGCTCTGACTCTATTTTAGCTCAATGAAAACAAAATCGATGAAGGCCTATTATAGCCCATCTCGTTAGAGTATGCAAATAGTGTGCCATACAAATTCCCAGCCATCACCTCCAGAGGAGATGGGGGAAGCCAACTGTAGGCTGCTGCTGGCCCCTAGCTGTCCAGGCCATACAGAACAGCTACACCTGGACCAAGGGTAAGCATCCATTTGTTCTTATAACAGGTGAGTATTCAAAGGCTCCTATGCAGAAGACATCACGGCATATCATCAGACAACCAGGAGCAAGTCTAAGCAGATAACCCCAACGTTCAGAGGTGTTGACCTATATTCTGCTTATGAAAGCTGATTTCCCTATAATTGATAAGCTTGCAAGCTGATTATGCAGTGCCCCAAATTTTCTGAGCAAGTATAACATATATGTCACAAAGAACACCAGACAAGCCTCAGGGACAGACAGAGTTGATAAGCACAGAGCACTGAGAGATGGAAAAAAGAAGGCCACCTGTCTCCCCGGGATTTCCCTGATACCCACCACAACCCAGCCACAGGCTGACATTTCTACCACTGCTATCACTTTGCACCTGTAGGGGGCTCCTGTTAAAACACAAAGGCTCCAGATGGAAAGAGCAGGTCACTAAGCTACTGTGTGCTAAATTCCAGGTATTTCTTCACCAATTCTCCATTCATTCCAAATCATATTTATTTACCATGTGTCACTGAATCTAAAACACTCCAATGTTGGTCTTTCTCGAATCGACCACAGGTGTCACCTAAGGTTTCCACCGCTCTGACTGCCGACTTAGTGCATGGTGTCACAAGATGAAACCAATCGTGTGATGTACGATGATTTCAGAGAGATTAAAATATTAAGGGGACATGTGAGTCTTTAGAATCTGTGAAATAGTGTCATAATTTTTCTTTAAATCAGTACTTACTAAATTTCTTTTTTTTTTTTTCAGTGTTACAGCTCTATTTTATTTAGAACATAGCAGGAGAATCCATCCTTGAAGCGTGAGGGCACGCCAACCCAAAGACTCGAAGAGAAGTGAGTGGAGGAGCATGCAGGGGAGGGAGAGAGTGAAAGAGGGAGAGAGAGAGAAAGAGCGCACACACGCAGCAGAGAAAGAGAGGGAGAAAGCGCTTTGGCTCCTCCTTTTATATGTTTTTCCCTCCCCCTGGGCCTGCCCTGTGCAAATCGGGCTTAGCCTGGAGTGCTGTCTGCTCTACCTGAAGTCTTCACTCTGGTCCTCCGACCTTCCTTTGACCTTCCTTGTCTTTTAGCCACCGCCATTTTGGGCTCCATTTCCCTGTTCTACCTACCTAACATTCCCCCCTCAAGAGATGGGAGGCCCAATTCTTCGGGAATTAAACATTTCTTTTTTAAAAAACTTTGTTAAAAATCAGTATCACTAACATAAGCAAAATGGAACTGTATAGACAATGAGAATTATTTAAATAATTTTAAACCCTAAGTAATACAATTAATCAAAGTATACATTTTTTACTTACTCTACTTTCTAGTGCATATATTATACTCAATCCAAAAAAAAAAAAAAATGTCTAACAAATAATTCTACCTCCCAAGGCTGTCAGCCTGAAGACCATAGACTTGTTTTGTCAAAAGGGGAGATGAGCAGTTTGTTAAAAAACAAAACTTTGTTGAGACCACCAAAACGAAACTTTCTCCTTCCCTTGATTAGAAAGACTTGAGAAGAGATTGAAAAGGGAATAATGTTCACTCTACGTGATTCCGTGCCATGTTCTGCCACTTCCATATGCCATCTAAAATGCTCTTCCTTTACCATCAGTCCCACCACCACTCATTAAGGGACACTGAGGAACCACCTTTAACCCCTCTAGAAAGTGAGCAGTGTTAATAAGCTGTCAATTTGGAAAGCCAAGTAAAGGATCCTAGATCATGAGACAAAAGAAAGGGAAATTTTGACAAGGATGTGAGGAAGAAGAAACCCAAAAAGTAAAGGTCCATCCCAGAGACACCAGTCCACAGGACGATATCGACATGAGCATGGAGGAGGGCACTGAGCTGGCAGGGAAGGGCAACTTAAACATCCTAGGGAATCTGAGAAAGAAATGTTCTAGGATGTGTCCATGGAAAAGGGAAACAAAGAGTAATTGGGAGGAATAAGAAGCACCTTGCCAGTTTAGCAATTGTAGCATCATAGCAGAATTCCCACTGAAATGGGCACCTGTTTATCAATGACCTTGATCAGATCCACCAAATCAAGGACTAGAGGGTTCTGTGACAAGACAAGAAAGCAGTACAGTCAGCCCTCTGCAGGTTCCACATTCACAGATTTAGCCAACCCTGGATCTCAAAATATTCTGGGGGGAAAAACATCCAGAAAGTTCCAAAAAAACACAACCTGAATTTGCCACAAATCAGCAACTATTTACATGGCAGTTATGCTATACTAGAAATTGCAACTGATCTAGAGATGACTTACAGTATATAGAAGGATGTGCACAGGTTATGTGTAAATACTATATACCATTTTACATAAGGAACTTGAGCATCCAAAGATTTTGATACCCAAGGAGAGTCCTGGAACAAATCCCCCTCAGTTACCCAAAGGGACAACTGCGTGTACTTAAGGGCCACGGATTTTTTCAAATTCTTATTTATTATTTATTTTTGGCTGTGCTGGGTCTTTGTCACTTCGGGGGCCTTTTCTCTAGTTGCAGAGGGTGGGGGGCTGCTGTCTAGTTGCAGTGCACAGGCTTCCTATTGTACTGGCTCCCTTGTTGTGGAGCATGGGCTCGAGAGCACAGGCTCAGTAGCTGTGATGCCCAAGCTTAGTTGATTCACTGCCTGTGGGATCTTCCAGGATAAGGTATCCAACCCGTGTCCTCTGCATTGGCAGGCAGACTCTTACCACTGGACCATCAGGGACCATAGATTATTATGCTAAGGATTTGTGAGGAAAAGGAGCCCTCCATTCTGGTACATAATCACATAATCACTGTTAGTTTAGTTCTTTTTTGGTCTGACTCTCTAGTACCAATATATACCAAAACTCTCATTCTCCCCTGTGGAAAATAAAGCAATTAGCCAGAATGGTTTTCATGATAATCCTTCTTATTTAAACAAGACCACCCATCTCCTGTAACCTGAGATATGGATATTGAAATGTCAATCATTTAAGATGCAAAAGCTGGATATTCCAAATCAGTGTGATCTGGAACTTGGTATTCTTAAGCAAAATAATGTCAGAGTGGAAAATTTACCTCCACTATTGGTTTTTCTCACCAGTATTTTATTCCATTTGTCATATTTTTGCTTCTTTCCTTGAACCTGTTCATCTCTTTCAATATGCAGTGATCAAGATTGATAATTATATTCTAAATAATGGTTGATCAATGCCAAGACTATCCTTGCCCTTTTCATGTCATACATCTCTCGATCATGTTCCCTTTTTCAAATAATAGCATTACAAATTGCTGACTCATTTTCAGTTTATGGTCCACAATACTTCAACCAATTCTCTTAGTATCCTTGGCTGTAAATCACCAGAGTCTGCATATTTAGATACAGATCTCTCTTATTTAAATTATCTTCCTCCAAGTCTTCTTTTATACTTTTCATCCTCCTAAAGCCTGCATTACCTACTTCCAGAGCCCATTCTACTCGATTGTGCGGAAATGTTTTGTAAAAAGACACTGAATACCCTGTGGCCTTTGATGCCATTACTGAGTCTCCTGCTTTCCTATGTAATTAAAACATCACTCTGCTTTAGGCTTTTCTTGCTCCTGACAGTGGGGAAAAAAAGGAAAAATAGAATGTTCTATTTCAACTTTAGAGGTTGCATTTCATTTCCTGCTTTAGTAATTCTGACCATACTTCTATGAACCTTTCTATAGGTATTTGTCCTTGAAGATTCAGCTTTCTCAAAAGTTTTTTTCTATTTCAGAAGCTTATGCCATTCTTTGATAAATCAATTAGATTTTTTTTAATCTTCCCAACTATCCTATTTTTTTCTTAATATGTATATTTTATTGAAGTAACAATGTTTCAGGTGTATAGGAAGGTGATTCAGCTGGACATATGCGTGTATATTATTTTTGAGATTATTTTCCATTACAGGTTATTACCAGATATTGCCTATAGGTCCCTGTGTTAAACAGTAAACCTTTGTTGTTTATTGTATATCTATTTTTTAATTAGAAATCTAACATTCTATTCATACTAAGTCAAACAAGTGGAATCAAAATGTCATAAATTTTTTAGTTAGGCAAAACTTCATAAACTTTCTTTTATATATATTATTTATATATGTATACAAAAGTTTTTCTACTATGCTTGATAAAGGTTTGAGAAAGAACATAAAAAAAAAGAAGAGATGGAGAGATTGGAAAACATAAACTGGGAGCACTTAATATGAAATTTAAAAAGTGAAACAAACTAGATAAAAGTAAAAGATCATCATATAGTCCAGGTGTTTTTAAACATGACTGCTCATTAGGAACGTATCTGGAGCTCTGAAGGAAAAAAAGCAATACCTGGACATTTGTATTTTTCAAATAATTCCAAGATAATTCTGATATGCATCTGGATTTTTAAAAGTGACTACAGGTTTTTTTTATTAAATGTTAGTTTGGTAATACAGAATTCTATTATTTTTCTGTTAACCAATCATGATACAATGATAGTAAGTAATAGTTACATAGTCACAATAGTAAAAGATGTTTGTCAGTTTTCACAATCAATAGCCAGACAAAATAAAAGATAATTATAATTGCAAGCCATAATAGAACATGATTAACCTAAAAATATAAAATAATTACATACAATTTGGGGGTAGAGAGGTGTGTGAACCTACTCTCCATCTCACCCCTGACAAAGTTCTGATAATGTAACTTTACAAAATCTAATCTCTTGTTAAGTAATTAGTTGAAAAAAGAGATGAAAGGGAAGGAGCCCAGGTGAACAGAAAGTTTCCTAAGAAAATATGTTGTTGCTGAGATTTTTGTCAACACTGAAATAGATGTGGTCACTTTATTTTAAATATTTTCTTAGGTACTTTTCTAAAATATCTCCAAGAAAGATATTCCACATTATCTCCATTTACTCAATCCAAAATTTGTCCTTGAAACTCTTGTTTTTCCTGCTCTTAAATTTCGATCCTTGCCTTCTGAACACATTTCCTCCAATAACGTCCACAGCACAGTGTCAACTACAAATTGGTGCTTGCCATTATCAACATTCAGAAAACCAAGATCATGGCATCTGGTCCCATCACTTCATGGGAAATAGATGGAGAAACAATGGAAACAGCGTCAGACTTTATTTTGGGGGGCTTAAAAAATCACCGCAGATGGTGACTGCAGCCATGACACTGAAAGACGCTTACTCCTTGGAAGAAAAGTTATGACCAACCTAGATAGCATATTAAAAAGCAGAGATATTACTTTGCCAACAAAGGTCCATCTAGTCAAGGCTATGGTTTTTCCAGTGGTCATGTATGTATTGTGAGAGTTGGACTGTGAAGAAAGCTGAGCGCCAAAGAATTGATGCTTTTGAACTGTGGTGTTGGAGAAGACTCCTGAGAATCCCTTGGACTGCAAGGAGATCCAACCAGTCCATCCTAAAGGAGATCAGTCCTGGGTGTTCTTTGGAAGGACTGATGCTAAAGCTGAAACTCCAATACTTGGGCCACCTCATGTGAAGAGTTGACTCATTGGAAAAGAGTCTGATGCTGGGAGGGATAGGGGGCAGGAGGAGAAGGGGATGACATAGAATGAGACGGCTGGATGGCATCACCGACTCGATGGACATGAGTTTGAGTAAACTCCGGGAGTTGATGATGGACAGGGAGGCCTGGCATGCTGTGATTCATGGGGTTGCAAATAGTTGGACACGACTGAGCGACTGAACTGAACTGATTGCCTTCTATCTCTATAAGGATTAAATTATGTACTGCTGCAGCTGCTGATTTTCAACACCCTCTGAAAGGAGTTCAGGGTGGAGAACAGAAGTAAGGCACTCTGTGCTTGGAGAAAAACTGGGAAGACAAGTCTACAGATAGGTATTTTTAGGAGCTGATTTTATGAGTCCAATTCTTGTATCTCCCCATATCTAGAAAAGCACTAAACACCTTCATGGTGACTACTGTTCTTCCTGATAGCAAAAGCTTCAAGAGACTAGTAGAAATCTTCTGGAAAAATGAGGGCTTGATTGCATGCATACCCCTTGCACCAAAATGACATATATACTGACCTTTGGAGCAGTTTCTCAAAGCTATCTGAGGTGCCATCTCCAGAGCTGCAGTCCTCATTTTGCCCCAAATAAAACTTAACTCTCAACTTTCACATTGAGCAGTTTTTTTAAGCCAACAACAGTAGGAATGAAAACTACATTGTTGCTCTTAATATTGTTGCCATGGCTGTTAGCCTCCAACGCTAACCCTTCTTCTTCCTTAAGAGAATGTAAGCTGCAGAGAAGTATTATCTTTGTCCTACAGGAAACCACCAGAAGAGACAAACAAGAGCCCACTGGGACTGGTTAGAACCAGTCAAATCCAAGATGCCGGATGACACAATCTTCAGTAGACCTTGAGTCTCATTATATGAAAAGTGAAAGTGTTAGTTGCTGAGTTGTGTCCGACCCTTCACGACCCCATGGACTGTATGGACTATAGCCAGCCAGGCTCCTCTGACTGTGGGATTCTCTAGGCAAGAATATTGCAGTGGGTTGCCATTTCCTTCTCCAGGGGAACCTTCTTGACCCAGGGATCAAACCCAGGTAATCCTGCATTGTAAGCAGATTTTTTACCATCTGAGCCACTGGGGAAGTCCCAAACCTCATTACCCTGCTCATTGTAATAAATTAGCAGGTGAACTGACACACCCACCAGCACCAAGACTACTGTCAGTGCCACTGACAACTGGAAGAGCCTATATAAGGACTGAAAAGGAGTATTGCCTCAGTTCTGAGCAAACTACACCCCTGTTCTCAGGTAACTCATGAATATTCCCCCTCTCTTTACCCAATCCCTCCCTTTTACCTCAAGCCTCCTACCAGTAGGGTTGAGAAGTTGATTTGAGAACTAAGTTCCCATTTTTCCATCCTCTGGCCATTGAATAAAGCTTGTGCTGCTTCAGTCTCAACATTGATTATGTTATTGGCTGTGCAAATCCAAACAAAAAGAACTTTCCCCACCAAGGCAGAGGGCTTTGGCCAGGCTAGGGTCCAAGTGGGAGTCCAATTCAACCAGTTCAATAACAATACAATCCCAAATTCTATTTAATAATATTCTATGGGGACTTTCACTGTATAATCATAAAAGAGTTGATTTAGGTCATACCTGAACTGTCTAGTGATTTTCCCTACTTTCTTCAATTTAAGTCTGAATTTGGCAATAAGGAGTTCATGATCTGAGCCACAGTCAGTTCCTGGTCTTGTTTTTGCTGACTGTATAGAGCTTCTCCATCTTTGGCTGCAAAGAATATAATCAATCTGATTTCAGTGTTGGCCATCTAGCAATGTCCATGCGTAGAGTCTTCTCTTGTGTTGTTGGAAGAGGGTGTTTGCTATGACCAGCACATTCTCTTGGCAGAACTCTATTAGCCTTTGCCTTGCTTCATTCTGTACTCCAAGGCTGAATTTGCCAATTACTCCAGGTGTTTCTTGACTTCCTACTTTTGCATTCCAGTCCCCTAAAATGAAATGGATATCTTTTTTGGGTGTTAGTTCCAAAAGGTCTTGTAGGTCTTCATAGAACAGTTCAACTTCAGCTTCTTCAGCGTTACTGGTTGGGGCATAGACTTGGATTACTGTGTTGTTGGAAGGTTTGCCTTGGAAACGAACAGAGATCATTCTGTCATTTTTGAGACTGCATCCAAGTTACTGCATTTTGGACTCTTTTGTTGACGATGATGGCTACTCCATTTCTTCTAAGGGATTCTTGCCCACAGTAGTAGATATAATGGTCATCTGAGTTAAATTCACCCATTCCAGTCCATTTTAGTTTGCTGATTTCTAAAATGTCCACATTCACTCTTGTCATCTCCTGTTTGGCCACTTCCCATTTGCCTTGATTCATGGACCTAACATTCCAGGTTCCTATGCAATATTGCTCTTTACAGCATCAGACCTTGCTTCTATCACCAGTCACATCCACAACTGGGTACTGTTTTTGCTTTGGCTCCATCTCTTCATTCTTTCTAGAGTTATTTCTCCACTGACCTCCAGTAGCATATTGGGCACCTACCGACTTGGGGAGTTCATCTTTTAGTGTCCTATATTTTTGCCTTCTCATACTGTTCATGGGGTTCTCAAGGCAAGAATAATAAAGTGGTTTGCCATTCCCTTGTCCAGTGGACCACATTTCATTAGAACACCCCACCATGATCCGTCCATATTGGGTGGCCCTACATGGCATGGCTTAGTTTCATTGAGTTAGACAAAAATGTGGCCCATGTAATTAGATTGGTTAGTTTTCTGTGACTGTGGTTTCAGTCTGTCTTCCCTCTTATGCCCTTTCTCAGCACCTAGCATCTTACTGGGGTTTCACTTACCTTGGACATGGGGTATCTCCTCATGGCTGCAGCTAATGACCTTGGATGTGGGGTACTTCCTCTCAGCTGCTCTTGGCTCCAGCACCCCAAAGCTCAAAAATTGTGCTCAAACTATCACACAATTATACTCATCTCACACACTAGTAAAGTAATGCTCAAAATTCTCCAAGCCAGGCTTCAGCAATACATGAACCGTGAACTTCCAGATGTTCAAGCTGGTTTTAGAAAAGGCAGAGGAACCAGAGATCAAATTGCCAACATTCACTGGATCATCAAAAGAGCAAGAGAGTTCCAGAAAAACATCTATTTCTGCTTTATTGACTATGCCAAAGCCTTTGACTGTGTGGATCACAATAAACTGTGGAAAATTCTGAAAGAGATGGGAACACCAGACAACCTGACCTGCCTCTTGAGAAATCTGTATGCAGGTCAGGAGGCAACAGTTAGAACTGGACAGGGAACAACAGACTGGTTCCAAATAGGAAAAAGAGTACATCAAGGCTGTATATTGTCACCCTGCTTATTTAACTCATATGCAGAGTACATCATGTGAAATGCCAGGCTGGAAGAAGCACAAGCTGGAATCAAGACTGCTGGGAGAAATATCAATAACCTCAGATATGCAGATGACACCACCCTTATGGCAGAAAGTAAAGAAGAACTAAAGAGCCTCTTGATGAAAGTGAAAGAGGAGAGTGAAAACGAAGATCATGGCATCCGGTCCCATCACTTCATGGCAAATAGATGCAGAAACAATGGAAACAGTGACACACTTTCTTCTTTGGGGCTCCAAAATCACTGCAGATTGTGACTGCAGCCATGAAATAAAAAGATGCCTTCTCCTTGGAAGAAAAATTATGACCAACCTAGACAGCACATTAAAAAGCAGAGACATTACTTTGCCAACAAAGATCCATCTAGTCAAAGCTATGGTTTTTCCAGTAGTCATGTATGGATGTGAGAGCTGGACTATAAAGAAAGCTGAGCGCCAAAGAATTGATGCTTTTGAACTGTGGTGTTGGAGAAGACTCTTGAGAGTCCCTTGGACTGCAAGGAGATCCAACCAGTCTATCCTAAAAAAAATCAGTCCTGAATATTCATTGGAAGGATTGATTTTGAAGCTGAAACTCCAATCCTTTGGCCACCTGATGCGAAGAACTGACTCACTGGAAAAGACCCTGATGCTGGGAAAGATTGAAGGAGAAGGGGACGACATAGGATGAGATGGTTGAATGGCATCACCAACTCAATGGACATGAGTTTGAGTAAACTATGGGAGTTGGTGATGGACAGGGAAGCCTGGCGTCCTGCAGTCCACAGGGTAGCAAAGAGTCAGACACGATTGAGTGACTGAACCGAACTGAACTGAAATGGAATGTAAGCTCTATGAAAGCAAGAATTTTCATTTCTTTGCTGTATTTCTAGCAACTGGAACAGTACCTGGCATCCATACACCAAGTACTCAAAAATAATCTGGAGTTGGTTAATGATGAAATAACCTCTGAACTTTTTACCTAGTAATTTATCACATTCCTTCAGACACACAAATTAAACACCATGATGAAAACAGATTGCCTAGAACTTATGTCTTTTCCCCTACCAGAAGTCTCATCAAAAGAAAAGTATTTGACTTTATATTGATAATGCATCTTGACCATGTCTGTTGTGGAACACTATTCTGAGTCATCTGTTGTAAGTTCACTAGGGAAACCAATTTGCAGTTTATCTACAGAGCAAAATTTTGCTTTGCCCACTGCTCTTTGCAAAGGTCAAAAAGGATGGTATTGATCAGGGTATAGGGAGGATAAAAATGTTGAGAACATAGTCATTCTGGGATGACTTATGAAATCTAAGAAAGCATGCAAAGTACTAAAAAGAAGGCTAGGGTATGGATGCTACCCTAGAGAACATATCCATAAGAGAATATGTTCCTTCTCTTTGTCCACAGCTATATCTTCCAGAGAATGAAATGCTCAAAGCATAATCACATTGGGAATTTCATTTATCGTTGTGTCTATTACAGATTAAAAACCAGAGGGAGAAAAAAATGATCTGTGATATACATGGACTGTTTTCCTAACTATTCATGTTAAAAATTAATAAATAAAAGCTGAACTGTTGAACTGTAAAATCAAAAGTGCTTTACCAAAGCAGAAAATCTCTATGATGTTTCCCAATGTAGCTCAGCTGGTAAAGAATCTGCCTGCAATGCAGGAGACCCCCGGTTCAATTTCTGGGTTGGGAAGATCCCCTGGAGAAGGGATAGGCTACCCACTCCAATATTCTTGGGCTTCCCTGGTGGTTCAGATGGTAAAGATTCCACCTGTAATGTGGGAGACCTGGGTTCGATCCCTGGGTTAGGAAGACCCCCTGGAGAAGGGCATGGCAACCCACTCCAGTATTCCTGCCTGGAGAATCCCCATGGACAGAGGAACCTAGAGAGCTACAGTCCATGGGGTCACAAAGAGTCAAACATGACTGAGCAACTCAGCACAGCACAATATTTCACTGCGATTTGAGTAAATATGTGGTCTTTTTAGCAGTTGTTTATTCCTGTATTCCATCATTCAGTTAAGAAATGGTCAACAAAAACTGGTTGCACACTTGCTATGTCCATGATCCTGGGAAATAGCATCAAGAGTGGTGGGAAGCAGGTGATAAGGGGGTTGAAAGGTGTGGTCCCTGATCTCATAGAGATTACAAGCTATAAATAAATTTTACAAATGGAGATTACAAGCCGGTGTGCTCATCAATTAGGCTCCAAGTACTACTGCTCTATGTGCTTTTGTTAAAAGGAAACTTGATTCTGACCCAAGCATCTAGCCATGCCCAAAGGGTCTGAAGAGAAATAATTTCGGCACTTATTTGGTCACAATCGCTGGAGAAGCAATGGTTTTCCAAGTGTATTACAAAATAAACAGCTCCATTAAGCTCATTACTATTAAATATGTTTGTGAATAAGAATTGGAGTTGCTATTTATCTAATGAGATTTTAATGGGTATGGTTTTTTGAAAATAGTTTTAAAGGACAGGGACTGCTTTTTCTAATTTTTTTTTAACATTTACTTATTTATTTGGCTGCAATGCATTGCAGCGTGCAATATCTTCTTTGCGACATGTGTGACCTTAGTTTCCTGACCAGGGATCGAACCCAGACCCCCTACACTGAGAGTGTGGAGTCTTAGCCACTGGACCACCAGGAAGTTCCTCCAATGATATTTAAACTGTCTTTCCTCTCTAAATGTGTCTGGTGTTAACAAAGTGCTGGCCTCCAAGTAATTCAGATTTAGAGTCAGAGTTCACTGAAATCAGTCATGGGATCAAGAGAAGGTAACAGTGGATGGTTTACACTTCCACTCATGTGCTATTCTTTGCATACACATGCAAAACCAAGCTTATGCAAGAAGAGAAAATCGAAGCCTTCCCAATTTTCCACCCTGTAAACCACTATGTGGTGGGAACAGTGGATGGATGTGCTGTTCATTCATCCCAACCTCTGTCTACCATGCTTTCCTGTACTGCAGAAGCTGGAAAGATAAAAATTCCATTTCCATGACTCATTTGAAGATGAATTTGGGCAAGAACTGAATTTCATCCTGAGTCAAGTAGGGAGGGAGATATTCATTTTGAAACCATATGCCTCAGATTGGAACTTCAACGCATGCGGTGCCAGGACTCAAACCCAGCCCAAACCCATGGTCTTCCAAGATCACTCCCTGGTTTCAGCACTTAATGAAGCTCAGGTTCTTGGTCTTATCACAGAAAGAATTCAGTGAGAGACAAAGTAGACAGGAAAGTAGGTAAGAAGCAGGTTTATTTGGAGAGAAACACACTCCACAGAAGGTGGGCCATCTCAGAAGGGGAGAGTGGCCTCACAATATGGCATGGTTAATTTTTATGGGCTGGGTAATTTAGGCTAATTAGTAGGAGGGTTATTCCAACTAATTTGGGTAAGGGGTGGAGATTTCCAGGACTCGGGCCACTGCTCCACTTTTTTACCCTTATGGTGGGTCTGGGAATTGTCATGGTGCCTGTGGGTGTGTCACTTAGCTTGCTGATGTGTTACAGTGAGCATATACTGAGGCTGATGTGTTACAATGAGGACATTCTGAGGCTCAAGGTCCAGTGGAAGTCAACTTGTCCACCATCTTGGACTACTTTGTCTAATCAGTGTATGTCATGTCTTCGGGCTATGTCATTCTTTTAAAGGTTGTGCTCTGCCCCCTTGCCTCCTGTTTCAACTTTGCCAGTGCAGATTTATCAGACGATCACAGCTCCAGAGCCAACGATGACGGGACCAGCTTCCTGACCTCTTGTTTTGGTTGAGGTGGTATTTGTGAGCCAACAGCGGAGGTGGTAGCATCCTGATGCCAGACTCGCAACTAAGGTAATGTGACTTCAGGATCAACAGCAGCCCAAGCAACCTCCTGGTTCTCCAACTTCCCCACTGTGCTGAAGTCATGGCTCTCTGCCAAGCTGGTGTGGGTTGTCTTTTTGGTACCTGGAGGGCCACCCGGTACCTCCTCCTCCAATCCCTCTAGTGATTTCATAAGCACATTCATTCCCTGTGTGAAATTTCCTTCTGCTTAAAATAACTGAAGAGTTTTCTCCTATATCCAACCAAGCCCTGACTGATAGATCCCTTACCCAGGAATTAACTCAGCCAAAAGCACAGAGACTGGCTTTTTCCATCTGTTCTATAGAAAATGTCCTCTAAGTCTTATCTAAACACTACTTTGTGTGGCATTTTAAGGATTTTTTTTACACTACTTTAATGACTCCTAAAAAAGAACATAAAATCCCTTTTATGTCTTCTTGCCCTCTCTCCTCCTCCAATTTTCATCAGCCTCCATTTCCTGGGTCATGGTAAGCTCCTTGAAGTAGATCTGTTAATGCAAGGGTAATAAAAGCAAGACGTGCCATGAAAATGTCGGAAGGGGGCCAGGTGGGGCCGGATGGAACCAAGAAGCTCCATTTTTACTTCGGTACAAATTATTTGTCTGAAAACTCTGTACCTGAGAAGCATGAAAACCTAGGATTCTGGACTTTGTTTTAAAACAGAATGCTAGAGATGATGTAGTCAAGCCCTCCAAAGCTGAAAGAATGAGGCATTTTGTTCTTCTTCATAGTTCTTAAATCAAGCATCACCTTCTAGCATGTGGAGCAAAATCGATAATAATAATAACGACAGCAACAATTGCTCCCACTTGTTGAGTGTGTATGCAGTGCAAAACTCTATGCTACATCAGTGATTATTTCCAAACCTCACATCTCTCCAAAGACATCATTTCCTTTCTATGGATGAAAAACTGAGGCTCAGAGAGAGTAAGAAATTTGTCCAGGGTTTTAACTCTGTTTTGAGCACACGTGCATGCTAAGTTGCTTCAGTCCTGTCTGACTCTTTGCAACCTCTGTCCAAGGAGAGTCTCCAGCCAAGAAATAATAATAATAATAATAATCCTTCCAGTACACTCACTCCATCCATCACTGAATAAATCTCTTTTGAACACCTCGAATGGGCCATGCTGTTCAGAGGGTCTGCCTTCCATGGGTTAATCCAGGATAGCTCAGACACAGCACTCTCACTTGTTGAAAGGGAAATGGCCTGTCATGCCAGTAACACTGGTCAGGAAACTTCATGTGACCAAATCTCAAAGCATCAAGGATCATCTCTTCTGAAGACCACCCTGCTTTGGTTTTGATCTTTCCACTTTTGCTTTTCCTGACTGATTTTGCAACCCAGCACTGTATTTATCAGCTACATAGCCTTGGACAAGTTATTTAAACTCTGAGCCTCAATTTTCTTCATCCTGAAAGTGAGAATAATATAACTGCCTACCTTGTGGGGTTATTGTAAGGGTTAAATAGAAAATAGTAAATAGAGCATTCAGAAGAGTGCTGGCACATAGTAACACTCAATTTGTGTTAACTGTGATTGTTGTTATCTTCACTGCTATTTTTTTTATAGCACCAGCCAACATTAGAAGTACACAGAGTACTTACTATTGACTGGAGTATGAGAAATCTTCAGTCAATCCTGAAGGAAATCAGTCCTGAATATTCACTGGAAGGACTGATGCTGAAGCTGAAACTCCAATACTTTGGCCATCTGATGCAAAGAACTGACTTATTGGAAAAGAACCTGATGCTGGGAAAGATTGAAGGCAGGAGGAGAAAAAGACGACAGAGGATCAGATGGTTGGATGGCATCACTGACTCAATGGACATGAGTTTGAGCAAGCTCCAGGAATTGGTGATGGACGGGGAAGCCTGGTGTGCTAGAGTCCATGGGGTCACAAAGAGTCAGACAGGACTGAGCAATGGAACTGAACTGAACTGAATGAGAAATCTTAGGGTATGCTCTTCTCAGAATGAGAAGGCCACAGGAACAGACTGGAGCTCATTCATTTTAATCAGACCTGACTTAAAGCTGAGTTTAAAAACACAGTCAGTCCCTGATTCCCAGGTCTGAGGATTACTACAGTTTGCTTGGGCTTCCCAGATGGCACTAGGGGTAAATAACTTACCTGCCAGTGCAGGAGATGTAAGAGATGTGGATTCAATCCCTGGGCTGAGAAGATTCCCTGCAGGAGGGCATGGCAAGCCACTCCAATATTCTTGCCTGGAGAATGCCATGGACAGAGGAGCCTGGCGGGCTACAGTCCATGGGGTCGCAAAGAGTCGGACATGACTGAGTGACTTAGCACTCAGTTTGTTTGATAGTCACACTGACTTCTATCTCCCCAAACCAGAAGCACTTCATTCAGTACATTTCACTGGTCTCTCAAAAAGTAAGTCCCTTTGAAACAGACTGTACTATCCCACCTAAATCTCAGCTTTAGGACTGAAGGATTTATCCCCCTACGTCTTGGGCTTGCTGCCCTCCACCAACCCTCAGCCCTTGGGAATTACCCTCAAGCTGGCTGAACACAACCACCTCAGCCACAGTCTCACCCACTTCCCAGGGTCAACCTGCATTTGATGACTGGTTGACTTAGGGCCATGAAAATCCAGCCTCCAAGCCCCAAATGGGGTCAACTCCAAAGGGCTATTGTAGTTGCAGAGCTCGCCATGGGGGTAGCCACACAGCCATTCAACCCCTCCTTCCACCCAATCCCTCCCTAGCAAGTCCTGATTCCCAAGAGCACCGCTAATAAACTCACACACTAACCTCTGGTATAGAGTCACCTTTCCAGGAATCCAACCCACAGCATACATTCTGTAGATGTAAACTGCATGTTTGCTACATGGCAAAACTGCTCTCCTCGCAGATCCCCACCTCAGATCAACATGATGGGCACCTCTCCAGCCTCTCAGCTTCTGCATTAGCCATATGGCCTTCAGTTCAGTTGCTCAGTCATGTCCAACTCTTTGCGACCCCATGAATCTCAGCACGCCAGGCCTCCCTGTCCATCACCAACTCCCGGAGTTCACCCAGACTCACGTCCATCGAGTCAGTGATGCCATCCAGCCATCTCATCCTCTGTCGTCCCCTTCTCCTCCTGCCCCCAATCCCTCCCAGCACCAGTCTTTTCCAATGAGTCAACTCTTCACATGAGGTGGCCAAAGTACTGGAGTTTCAGCTTTCGCATCATTCCTTCCAAAGAAATCCCAGAGCTGATCTCCTTCAGAATGGACTGGTTGGATCTCCTTGCGGTCCAAGGGACTCTCAAGGGTCTTCTCCAACACCACAGTTCAAAAGCCTTATGGGGTCTTGTATCTCAGAAGTCTATTTCTCTTATGAACTTTCTATCACTGAAGCACTTCTGGTCTGCTTACAAACAGATGTTTTAGCAGCATGACTGTCCGCTTCTGCCTTAGAGCCTTTTTTTTTTCATTACTCATCTATGAGGTAGAATATATTCAAATAATGGTGCTGGTGGTGGTTTAGTTGCTAAGTCATGTCTGACTCTTGTGACCCCATGGACTGTAACCTGCCAGGCTCCTCTGTCCATGGGATTCTCCAGGCAAGAATATTGGAGTGGGTTGCCATTTCCTTCTCCAGAGGATCTTCCCGACCCAGAAATCGAACCGGTGGCTCTTGCATTGCCAGCGAATTTTTTACCACTGAGCCACTAGGGAGGCCCATTCAAATACTGGTCCTCCCAAAACCTTACGCCATACTTGGTCAGGGACTGGGCTCGTGAAGCCTGATTCCCAACTCATTCAGGGTCAATCCTCTCCCACAAGGCTCCCCAGCACTTTAAACAGATCTACTTCTGTAGACACCGCTGAACCCCAGTCACCAACACAGCTGATGCTCACATTGCTTGCCCAGTCCACAAATTTCACCACCAACTGTTAAATGTTGTTTTCTGGTATTCAGTTCAGTTCAGTTCAGTTCAGTCCAGTCGCTCTTTCGTGTCCAACTCTTTGCGACCCCATGAATCGCAGCACGGCAGACTTCCCTGTCCGTCACCAACTCCAGGAGTTCACCCAAACTTATGTGCATTGAGTTGGTGATGCCATCAAGCCATCTCATCCTCTGTCATCCCCTTCTCCTCCTGCCCCCAATCCCTCCCAGCATTAGAGTCTTTTCCAATGAGTCAACTCTTTGCATGAGGTGGCCAAAATATTGGAGTTTCAGCCTCAGCATCAGTCCTTCCAATGAACACCCAGGATTGGTCTCCTTTAGGATGGACTGGTTGGATCTCCTTGCAGTCCAAGGGACTCTCAAGAGTCTTTTCCAACACAAAAGTTCAAAAGCATCAGTTCTTCAGCGCTCAGCTTTCTTCACAGTCCAATTCTCACATCCATACACGACCACTGGAAAAACCATAGCCTTGACTAGACAGACCTTTGTTGGCAAAGTAATATCTCTGCTTTTCAATATGCTATCTAGGTTGGTCATATTCACCTTCTAAGCAGAGAATAACCTCATTCAGCCCAGTCTGTAGCTGTAATATAATTGCATTACAATGTTGTGTTAGTTTCTGCTGTATAACAATGTGAATCAGCTATATGTATGCATATATCCCCTCCATCCTTAGCCTCCTTCTCACCCCACCATCCCATCCTTCTAGTTCATCACAGAGCACAGAGCTGAGCTCCCTCTGTTATACAGCAGCTCCCTACTTCTTATTCCGTCGCTAAGTCGTGTCTGACTCTTTGAGACTCCATCGACTGCAGCACGCCAGGCTTCCCTGCCCTTCACTGTCTCTTGGATTTTGCTCGAACTCCTGTCCAGTGTGAGTCAACAATGCTTCCCACTAGCTATCTGTTTTACACATGGTAGTGTGTATATGTCAATGCTGTAGCATTAGAAGACTGAATTCCTAGTTTCCTTTAAAACCAAAAAAAGAAAAGTCTTAGCAGCAAAATCCAACCATGTGAAGGTGAATTCAGCAAATTTACTGTCTGGACTGGGTACAGTTTCCGGCTGCCCAGGAAGGAGGATAGGCTATAAATTTGCTTTGCTGCCCAAGGCAGGTACTTCAAAGTGTCTCTCTTCTCCTTGAACACAAACCTGGCCTTCATTGTACCTGCTTCTGGCTCTTATCCCTGCCAGAATACTTGAGAAGGATTAATCCTCGACCCCAGGATGACTTTCCCTGGCTCAGAAAGTCAGTGGAACTGCTGTAGGGAGAGGAGAGCAGAGCACACTGGGCAGAGTGGGTTTGTGTGGACAAGGCTGCTCCCACTGTCCATCATACGTATTGCTGCATCTGCTGTCTCTTCGGTTGTGTCTGACTCTTTGCTACCCTATGGACTGTAGCCTGCCAGGCTCCACTGTCCACGGGATTTCCCAGGTAAGAATAGTGGAATCAGTTACCACACCCTCCTCCAGGGGATCTTCCCAAACCAGGGATCATACCCTGGTCTCTTATGTCTCCCGCACTGGCAGGTAGGTTCTTTACCACTAGCACCACCTGGGAAGCCCTGCACGTACTTCACTGACAGCTATCCATGAGGTCTCCTTCTAATTTCCATCCTGGTTCTCAGCCAAAGAGAGCAGACAGCCCTTGGAGGACTCCCAGAAGAGTCCTGGGAAGAAACTTACTGGTTCTGATGAAATCTTGGATTAGCTGGTTTGTCACACAGGTCAAATTCAATCCTAAGGAATTTATCAAATGGATACTTTATGCTTGCAATCTGTGTCTCAGCTAGAAAACAGTTCTCAGAATTACAGTACATATCAATTAAAAGTTCAGGAAGAAGGAAAATGGTATAAAATGATAAGAGAAAGAAGTACCAAGTGTTATTGAGTCATGGCAAGTGAATGAGATGACTTTGTTGTTGTTCAGTGGCTCAGTTGTGTCCAACTCTTTGCAGCCTCATGGACTGCAGCACGCTTGGCTTTCCTGTCCTTCACTATCTCCTGGAGCTTGCTCAAACTCAAGTCCATTCAGTCGGTGATACCATCCTACCATCTCATCCCTCTGTTGTTCCCTTCTCCTCCTGCCTTCAATCTTTCCCAGCATTAGGGTCTTTTCCAGTGAGTCAGCCCTTTGTATCAGGTGGCCAAAGGATTGGAGGTTCATCTTAAGCATCAGTCCTTCTAGTGAATAGTCAGGGTTGATTTCCCTTTAGGATTGATTCCCTAGTGGTTTGGTTCCTTGCTGTCTAAGGGACTCTCAAGAGTCCTCTCTAGCACCACAGTTTGACGACATCAATGAGATGGCTGCCCTACTATTAGAAATGAAAGTGTTCATAGCTACTATTTGTTTAGAATTATGTAGAGGAATTGAGCTAAATTTCTTACATTATCTTTTTTAATCCTAATAACTAACTATCATGAAGGAATTATGTCCCTGTTCAAAAATAAGAAGATGGAGGTTTGCAGGGATTAAGTCAATTGCTGCAGGTTACACAGCTAGAAAGCCCTGGGAAAGGGATTCCAATAAAGGACTGTCTGACTCCACCCTTAGCCTCTCCTCATTGGCCATCCACCACTTTTCACACCTTCAAAAATCAGGACAGACATCCCACACTCAGCCTGCTTTCTCCTCCTTTTGGTGGCAACTATAATTATGCCATGAAATTAAAAGAAGCTTATTCCTTGGAAAGAAAGCTATGACATATCTAAACAGTGTATTAAAAAGCAGAGACATCACTTTGCCAATAAAGGTCTGTAGCTTCACTATCTACTATAAAAAAGCTGTGGTTTTTTTCAGTAGTCATGTACAGATGTGAGAGCTGGACCATAAAGAAGGTTGAGCACTGAAAAATGGATGCTTTCAAACTATGGTGCTGGAGAAGACTCTTGACAGTCCTTTGGACAGTAAGGATTTCAAACCAGTCAATCCTAAAGGCAATCAGCCCTGAACACTCATCGGAAGAACTGATGCTGAAGGTCCAGTAATTTGGTCACCTGATGCGAAGAGTCAAGTCATTGGAAAAGATCATGATGCTGGGAAAGATTGGAGGCAAAGAAGGGGGTGGCAGAAGTTGTGATCATTGGATAGCATCACTGACTCAATGGACATGAGTTTCAGCAAACTCCAAGAGATAAAGAAGCCTAGCCACTGCAGTCCTTGGGGTTGCAAAGAGTCAGACACAACTCAGGGACTGAACAGCAACATCATAACTGCACCAGGGCCTGCCCAGCCTCAGCTTCCACCCACAGTCTACTCCATTGAATTTCCAAGGCCTGCTTTCTAAAGACCCTCACCCCACCAGCCTGGCTTCTCTGCAGGTAGGAGGCCTGTCTGGCCAAGCTCACAGTTCCCTTCCCTCAAATTCAAGTCTATCTCAACCTGGACACACTTCTCAAGGTTACAGGAGTGTTTCCTGAGGCTGCTACTCACCCGATATTAGAGACAAAGACATAAAAGCTTCCAATTTATTTCCATCTTTGAAGTTCTCAATAAAGCTGAATAAAGCTTTTAATAATGATGATGCCTCATCTTGAATTGAGGACAAATTCTTTCTGACTCAAGGACTTTACTCGCTTTTTACCTTCTCAGATGCTCA
Source organism: Budorcas taxicolor (assembly GCF_023091745.1). Classification (NCBI taxonomy): domain Eukaryota; kingdom Metazoa; phylum Chordata; class Mammalia; order Artiodactyla; family Bovidae; genus Budorcas; species Budorcas taxicolor. Next base: position 98,352,943 of record NC_068915.1, on the reverse strand, counting down.
GTAAACAGTTATTTACATGGCATTTCTGAGCTATAGGTATTTTACTTCTTTTGTTTTTAATTTTTTAAAACATACTCCTTTTTTCAAATTGGGATGTAGGTGCTTTACAATGTTGTACAACAAAGTAAATCAGCTATATGCATACATATATAACTTCCCTCTTGGCTTTCCCCCTCACCCCCAAGAGAAAAACAAATACATCCTATATTAATGCATATGTGTGACATCTAGAGAAATGGTACAGGGGAACCTATTTGCAGGGAAGAAATAGAGACACAGGCATAAAGAATGGACATGTGGGCAAGAGTTCGGGGAAGGGGTGGGATGAACTGGGAGATTGGGACTGGCATGTGTGCCCTCCCAAGCGTCAGACAGCTAGCTGGTGCGAACCCGCTGTATAGCACGGAAAGTTCGGCTCGGCCTTCTGTGGTGGGTGCCTGTGCTTAGTCATATCCAACTCTCTGTGACCCATTGGACTACAGCCCACCAAGCTCCTCTGTCCATGAGATTTTTCAAGCAAGAGTACTGGAGTGGGTTGCCATTTCCTTCCTCCAGGGGATCTTCCTGACCCAGGGATCGAACCCGCATCTCCTGTGTCGCCTGAATTGCAGGTGGATTCTTCATCCACTGAGCCATCCAGAAAGCCCATTCTGTGGTGACCTGGGGGTTTTATTTCTGATTAGAAGTGGACTATCTGAGCATAGACCACTCGGAGGGGCCATTACCTCTTTGGATGCCCATGGCCTGTGTACCTGCTCCTCCAGCACTTGGCTTGTACAGGTGTGACCCTTGCTTTCTGGATATGTGACTCCCCAGCTCCTCCAGGTAGAAAGTTCATTGAGAGCCCATTTGTTTTGCTAACCTTCTGCCTTTGGAAGCCCTTTACATAGAAATTGCTCAGAAAAACTGTTGTTGAGTTGAATTTGACCTTTCTCTCACCCAGAAGCAAATCCAGAATAAACCCATTCTCCAGAGTGGCCAGCTCACCTGGGTTGGCCAGACTTTCCCAAGTTTGGCCTTGAAAGGCTCCTGTCCTGGGAACTCCCTCCATTTTAAGCAAACCAAGATAGCTGGTCACTCGGTCATCCTCTCTGGCACAGAAGCATCTATTTAAATGCAGTTCTTCCCACCAGTCTGAGAGAATAGTGAGGAAAGAATAAAACTGTCACACACACACACTTTTGGACTTTTTCAAAAAACATAAGATGGAATCCAAAATAGGCTTCAACACATAATTAGCAACAAGATAAACTTAAAAAGAAAACAAAACTGTCATGTCTGACTCTTTGCAACCCCATGAACTATATAGCCTGGCAGGCTCCTCTGTCCATGGAATTCTCCAGGCAAGAATACTAGGGTGGATTGCCATGCCCTTCTCCAGGGGATCTTCCCCACCCAGGGATCAAACCTGTGTCTCCGGCGTTGCAGGCAGATTCCTTACCTTCTGAGCCACCAAGGAAGTCCAAAACAAACTGTAAAAGAAAACAAAATTTGAGCCCTAAAGTTATTTCTTTTCTATTTCTTTTAAAAAAATAATTAGAATTAGTTATTCATATCATATATGAATATCTTCATGTTGTAACTATTGAAGATGTTGGCTATTGTAGTTGAGGGGGAAATGATGGCAGAAAGAAGACCTTCGGCATGTACTGTCATCTCTTCCAACACCAAAGTGATGTGAACCAAATGGCACCTATGTAATTTTAGTAGCATACAGTGCACATGGTTAAAAAAAATCAATTTTTCTTAAGAGCCAAAGGGTTAAGGAGAGGTCGCAGGCACAATTGGAGAGCCTAAAAGCCAGATATTATTTTTGAGAGACTATAATAGCCTGGTGATCAGTTCAAGAAAATCACAGTCATTCAAGATGATGTCTTACATGTACTGGCTTCTCTGTAAAATGAATTTACCTTTTCATTATTATTTACTGAGTGAGCCAGTATTTCATTTGTATGGATTTTATCCAGCAACTAGGGGGGAGAAAACACAGAAAATCTAATAAAAAGATGAAGCTGCTGTACAATATTTTGAGTCTGTATCCTGCCTTTTGAGGTCATGCTTCTGTCTTTTTTATGATGTTCGTTTTAGAAAATGAAAAAAATGTGTACATATAGAAGTATGGGTTTTATGTATTACAACTGGTGACAAATTTAACCTGGCAAGTATAGAGACATGCTTATCAGGAGTGACAGCAACAAAATAGTGCAAAAATAAAATCACAACATCACAGGGTTTACCATTTGAGTATTAATGGAGAATCTCGTCTGCCTGGTATAAGCATTACCATTCCAAGACGGGTGACAGGAATACACTACGGTTAGATACGGCACACGATGCCATTCTCCATATAAAGTGGAACTGCTAGAAAGCATGTTCATTAACATTGAAAGGGACCTTCACTAACCAGCAAACTTTCTGTGTCTTACTATCTACCGCCAATATCTGGGTGACAAGGAGTTTCACAGTTAAACATCTTGTTTATAAGAGCATTGCATCATGCTGCCATTCAGGTCAGAGTTTACCAAAAGGTTTTTAAAAATGAAAACCTCTTATGCAGTGATTTTCCATCCTAGGCATCCCCAAGAAGCTACAGTGTCACTGCAAATGGTCTATGACTCTATTCTGGATTTTCCCAACTAAAAAATACTAAAAATATAGCTACAGAAATAATCCAAATGTCCATCATTGGATGAAAAGATAAGCAAAAGGTGTTATATGCATACTATGAAATATTATTCAGCCCTAAAAAGGAAGAGAATTATGACATATCTTGAAGACATTATGCCAAGGTGAAATAAACCAGTCTCAAAAAGACAAATACCATAAGATTCCACTTATATGAGGTAGAGTAGTAAAGTTCATTAAGACAAAATGTTGAATGGTGATTACCAGGGGCTGAGGGGATGGATGAATGAAAAATACTTTTTAATGAGTATAGAATTTCAGTTTTACAGGATGAAAAAAGCTCTGGAAATTGATGGTGGTGGTCACTGTTCAACATTATGGATGTATTTAGTACCATGGAATTGTACACTTAAGAATGGTTAAAATGGCAAATTGTGTGTGTGTGCATGCTCAATTGTACAGTTGTGTCCAACTCTTTTCAGCCTCATAGACTGTAGCCCACCAGCCTCCTCTGTCCATGGGATATCCCAGGCAAGAATACTGAAGAGGGTTGCCATTTCCTTCTCCAGGGGATCTTCCTGACCCAGGGATTGAACCCAGGTCTACCTTATTGCAGGCATTCTTTACTGACTGAGCACCAGGGAAGCTAAACCCTAAATATAGCTCAAGCTGAAAATCAAAATTCAAGTTAAAAGTCAGGCATTAAAATCTGCAGTAATTGTGAACAATAGTGGTCTTTGAAGCACACAACAGTTGTCCACTTTAAGAGATAAGTTCCAGAAATTCAATACTAAAAAGCTATTTGAAACCACAGCTCTGTGGCCCATCTAGATGGATATAAAATAACATTATTGCTTGTATGAAATAACATTAATGAGAAAAAATGGAATATAAAATGGTATTTTTTAAGATAAAGCAATCAATGGATTGATTATAACTAGGCAGAATGCTCATATGTACATCAATAAAGAGAGATTATCTTGAACAATAAAAATTGTTTAATATTTATTATTTTGGTAAATTTAAGGAAAGAAATTAGAATGAAAGAAAAAGATGGGCAGAAAAATTCAATACAACTTAAATGAAAGCAGTTTTAAACAAGTGACCTGTGATATTAGCCCATAAAAATCTCCCTTAGAGAACTCTGACATCTTTGGGGTCAAATGTCCATAATTCAGTGACCATTTCATTATCTAAATCCAGTGGGTACCATGCTTGTCACACACTCCAACGTTGCCTTATTTTGTTGTTCTTTGCTCTGCCCAGATCAGAAGCTGCAAGTGGTTAGGGAACCAAAAGTGCAGCCCCACTGGAAGTGGAAACCCCCTTGCAAATATTCAGTCTGATAGTATTAACTGTCAGAACTGGGGGACACGAAGCTGTTCATGAGAGAAGGATCTCCGCCGTATGTTAATGCTGACCTTCTCCGGAGCAGCGTGCTCTCTTTAGCTTCTACACATGTCTAATCACTGGGGATTTGTCTAGCTACACGAATTTTTCACATTTGTCAGCTAAATCAGCGCTCCAAATGCACAATGCAGCCCTTAGAAACATTATGTGAATTTATTAAATTCTCTGGAGGACTTTAGGTCCATAAAGCAGTAAATTGATTACAGGGAACTGAGGCCATAATATTTTCATCAGCAACAAAAGCAGTCAGGCTCCCATATTGTCCATGGCAGTTGAAGAGAAGCTGTTCTTCACTTCATTTAAGCCAGCAGGCTGAGGATCACACAGCAAATGAGAAGGCTCTGGGATGCCCCAACCTTACCTCTCATCTCATCAGTTTCTTTGAGAATGCCAGCTTTCCAGCTTACCAGTTACAAGAACATGAGTGAAAAATATAAATGGTCTCTCTCCACTCTGGATTTGCCTATGGATGCTTTCAGACTCGGGGCATCCCAGGTGGCTCAGGGGTAAAGAATCTACCTGTCAATGCAGGAGACAAGGGTCCAATCCCTGGGTTGACAAGATCCCCTAGAGAAGGGAATGGCAATGTAATCCAGTATTCTTGCCTGGAAATCCCATGGAGAGAGGAGCCCAGCAGACTACAGTCCATAGGGTTGCAAAGTGTCAGACACGACTGAGCAACTGAGCATCCACACACGCACACTTTCAGAATCAGCCCTTGAAATCCTTTGCCCATTGACTTTACAATGCTGCTGCTAAATCGCATCAGTCGTGTCCCACTCTGTGCAACCCCATAGACGGCAGCCCAACAGGCTCCTCTGTCCCTGGGATTCTCCAGGCAAGAACACTGGAGTGGGTTGCCATTTCCTTCTCCAATGCATGAAAGTGAAAAGTGAAAGTGAAGTCGCTCAGTCGTGTCCGACTCGTCGCGACCCCATGGACTGCAGCCTACCAAGCTCCTCCATCCATGGGACTCTCCAGGCAAGAGTACTGGAGTGGGTTGCCATTGCCTTCTCCGGACTTTGTAATAGACAGTGAAATTGTCTATTGACACTGCCACCAAAATGAGGAGCATTGCTAGCAAACCAAGAGATGATGGGTCAATGGTGATGACATCATTCTGATACCAAACATCCTTACATATTGTCTGACAACTGTGTGACTGACCACCCACACATGCATGCATGCTCAGTCGCTTCAGGCATGTCCAACTCTTTGCAACCCGCTGGACCATAGCCTACCAGGCTCCTCTGTTCACAGGCTCTCCAGGCAAGAATACTGGAGTGGATTGCCATGCCCTTCTCCAGGGGATCTGCACAACCCAGGGAACCCCATGTCTCCTGCATCTCCTACACTGCAGGTGGATTCTTTACCACTGAGCCACCAGGGAAGCCCAACTGACCACACATACCCCCTTCCAAAGAGGGGGAAAGTATTCGTAAAATTTTCTTGCCTGCCTCATATGCCAGGAATGATAGTTACTTTCCCATGTGTTATCCTATTTCAAGCATTGCAACAACCTTATGAGCTGGGAATTATAATTCCTATATTTTTAAGTGAGACAACCAAGGCTCACAGCAGTTAAATAAATTACCCCAAATCACAGAGCTGACATGTGGTTAAGTTGGGATCTGAACCAGGACTGTGTATTTTCAAAGATGTCTTTGTTCTATGACCCATTTCAAAATGGTTGCTGCTTATTTCTTCTAAAAGCGCTGATTCATAAAAAGTAACTGGGCATCTTTCTGCTACTGCCTAGGGCTACTTTTACCTTTCCCAATCTTTCTGGATGATGAGGAGCGGATAAACCTGGGGGCAATCTTATTAGAGCCTTGGCACAAGAGGTGTCATTTTCAAGCCTTCTTCTAGAATATGACTTTGACCATTTTCCCATGTCTTTGAACCTTCTACAAGCATCCTGGAAAAGGATATAATTATAAAGTGATGCATGAGCATTTTTAACCTATCACTGGATTTTAATATACATCCAAAATGACCATACTTCTTCCCTGTTTGAAGGGTGAGAGGGAATTCCCTGGTGGTCCAGTTGTTAAGACTCTTCTGTCGCAATGTAGGTGTTGCAGATTTCATCCTTAGTCAGGGAAGTAAGATCCCACACGCTGCGTGCCACAGCCAGAACAAATAAAATAAAAAATAAAACCACTTTCAAACCCATTTTTAAAATGGTAAAAACATTTTTAAAAAATGAACAACAAAAAAGTGTGGTAGTACAAGAGGTATGTTGTTGTTCAGTCACTCAGTCGTGTCCGACTCTTTGCAACCCGATGGACTGCAGCATGCCAAGTTTCCTGGACCTTCACCACCTCCAGGAGCTTGCTCAAACTCATGTTCCTTGAGCCAGTAATGCCATCCAACCATCTCATCCTCCCCTTCTCCTCCTGCCTTCAATCTTTCCCAGCAATAGGGTCTTTTCTAATGAGTCGGCTCTTTGCATCAGGTGGCCAAAGTATTGGAGCTTCAGCATCAGTCCTTCCAATTAATATTCAAGATTGATTTCCTTTAAGATTGACTGGTTTGATCTCCTTGCTGTCCAAGGGACTCTCAAGAGTCCTTTCCAACACCACAGTTCGAAAGCATCAATTCTCCCACGCTCAGCCTTCTTTGTGGTCCAGCTCTCACATCCATACATGACTACTGGAGCATAATCAGAGCATGAACAATTCTAACTCCTCTGCAGCCCCTGACTAGGCAAGGTTTCTGTGTGAGAGAAGGAGGGACCTTGCTACAGAAGGGAACATGGATTTAGGGAGCATTGACTCCTCTCCTTGCCCCGCAGCCTTTGGACTGAGACCTTTAGCTGTGATGGAGGAGAAGCAGGGTCTCCACAGGTCTGCAAACAGCTGGGCTGAAGGCTGACATGGAAGAAAGGGCTCCGTTTTACTAGTTTGTAGATTTCCAGTGCTTGGAAGACTGCCTGGTACATAGTAGGCCCCCAATACATGTTTATTAAATTCAATTGAAATATTAAGATAGCTCAGCAGTTTGTCAAGTTATACATATCAGAGTATTAAAAATTACTGTATGACTTTTTAAATGTAATAACTTGCAAGCATAAATGTGGTATTTACATGGTAATTTATATGTATTTAGGTGGTAATTCACAAAGTCAAGTCCCTGGTGGCTCAGACGGCTAAGAATCTGCCTGCACTGCAGGAGACCTGGGTTCCATTACTAGGTTGGGAAGATCCCCTGGAGAAGGAAATGGCAACCAACTCCAGTATTCTTATCTGGAGAATTCCATGGATAGAGGAGCCTGGTGGGCTACAGTCCTTAGTGCCTCAAAGATTCAAACACAATAGAGTGACTAACACTTCCACTTCCATGTGGTAATTCTCAAAGCTAAGTCTAATACTTCCCAGTTCATCTTAAAACTGTACATTTAAGCAACTCTTAACCTTACAGCAGAACTATCCATTAAATCTGAATTTTTCCTGGCATATGTGCCTGTCCAAAATAGTTTTCAAAATTGGAATTACTCAGGCCACACAAGAGGATATAACCAACTTACAATGACCATTATTTTTTTTTACTTTTCATTTTGTACTGGGTATAGCCGATTAACAACGTTGTGATAGTTTCAGGTGAACAGAGGAGGGATTCTGCCGTACATGTACATGTATCTAGTCTCCCTTACACGCCTCTCTCATCCAGGCTGCCACAAAACATTGAGCAGAGTTCCCTGTGCTATACAAGGTCCTTACTGGTTACTCATTTTAAATAGAGCAGTGTGTACATGTCCAGGGGAAGGATATGGGGACAGAATAGTTAGGGAGTTTGGGATAGACTTGTACACACCGTCATTTTCATTCTTCTTCCCCATACTACTGGCTGCAGTTGTATGAACTGCAAAGATTGTATCTCCCTCTGAATTTGTTGCTTGTGGAAGAGGGTGACTGATTTTCCTCCCATTATTGCTTGCCTGATACTAAAATCTTATCAATCCTTCAGAAACTAATCCAATTCATTTTGAGATTAATGTGAACTCAAACACAGTCCAAACGCAAAATAAAACCACCTCTATTGCTTCGTGAAACACACCACCTGCTGGCAGAATTGTCACATTTCGCCACTGTATTCTCAAGTCTTGAAATTCGTCCAAAATTGCTGAACTCTCTCGCTTTGGAAATGAGATTGCCAGGTGACTCAGTGGTAAAGAATCCACCTGCTGATGCCGGAGACGCTGGAGACTCGGGTTTAATCAATCTCCGGGAGGAGGAAACAACAACCCACTCCAGTATTCCTGCTGGAAAAAGCCCATGGACAAAGGAGCCTGGCGGGCTATCGTCTGTGGGGTTGTGAAGAATCAAACATGAACCTGCATGCACACCCTTTTGGGAAACTTTGACAAGTAACTTCACAATCAGAACCAATATACTCTATCATGTTTAAAATAGGCAGCTAGTGGGAAGCTGCTGTATAGCACGAACTCAGCTCAGTGCTGTGATGACCTAGATGTGCGAGATGGGGAGTGGGAGGGAGGCTCAAGAGGGAGGGGATGTATGTATACAAATAGCTGATTCACTTCATTGTACAGCAGAAACTAATTCAACATTGTAAAGCAATTATCCTCCAATTAAAAATAAATACATTTTAAAAAGCCTTCAAACTTAGTAACATTTTTATTCCATCTTACCTGCATGGAAGCTACTCCCTGTTTACCATATTTGTTTAAGAGAGAGAAATATCTGATCTCTACTTTTTCCATGGACCATAAAATTGTAAAAGACAAGTTTCCTTCAAGTCTGACACCAGATCAGATGGATTCAAACCAAGCATTCACGTCTTTGTGTTGAAAGAGTTCAGCAGTACTATACTATGTATAGAAAATACAAAGTACAAAAACTTGCTTTATTAATATTCATATAGTTAGCTTTTTTGCCATGAACATTTATTTATTCCTGATCAGAACATTCAGTCAACAAGTATTTACTGATCACCTAGGCTTGGAGACACCACAGTGAACAACGTGGATCTTGTCCCTGCCCACATAGAGATGATAGCCCGGGAGAAAGAACAGACAACGTGTACGATGTGGTAGGTTTTATAAAGGAGGAAACAAGAATCTGTGGAGACTTCGAGAAGAAATTTACGGCTTCCAGGGGAGAAGAATGGGAGGAAGGGATAGTTAGGGAGTTTGGGATTGACTTGTACACACTGTTATATTTAAGATGGATAACCATTTAGGACCTACGTGGAACTCTGCTCAATGTGATGTGGCAGCCTGGATGGGAGTGGAGTTTGGGGGAGAATGGATACATGTGTATGTATGGCTGAGTCCCTTTGTTGTTTACCTGAAACTATCACATCATTGTTAATTGGCTATACTCCAATATAAAATAAAAAGTTTAAAGAAAAAAAGAGTCTGTGGAACCATAGAGTGAGGGCACCTAACATAGTTAAGAGGGATTCATGGAAAAGTTTCCAGCACACATTTCTGGTACCCCACCCATATCCCCCCAGCTCACACTCAGTCACTCATAGCCTCAACAGAGAGTTCCAGCCATACGATGCCTTTCTATACTGAGGACTATACCTGCATCTCCCCAACTGAAGATTTCCACTGGGTACAAAATGGTCAGCCAAAGGTGTCAGAGAGTCAACACCCCCAAAGCAGCCCTCAGTGAGTAAAGGATGCGTGTGTTGTGCTGTGCTTAGCCACTCAGTCATGTCCAACTCTTTGCAACCCCATGGACTGTAGCCTGCCAGGCTCCTCTGTCCATGAGGATTCTCCAGGCAAGAATACTGGAGTAGGTTGCCATGCCCTCCTCCAGGGGATCTTCCCAACCCAGGGATCGAACCTGGAACTCCCAGATTGCTGTGCTGTGCTTAAATGCTCAGTCATGTCCAACTCTTTGCAACCCCATGGACTGTAGCCTGCCAGGCTCCTCTGTCCATGAGGACTCTCCAGGCAAGAATACTGGAGTGGGTTGCCATGCCCTCCTCCAGGGGATCTTCCCGACCCAGGGATCGAACCTGGAACTCCCAGATTGCTGTGCTGTGCTTAAATGCTCAGTCATGTCCAACTCTTTGCAACCCCATGGACTGTAGCCTGCCAGGCTTCTCTGTCCATGAGGACTCTCCAGGCAAGAATACTGGAGTGGGTTGCCATGCCCTCCTCCAGGGGATCTTTCCAACCCAGGGATTGAACCTGCACCTCCTGCATTACAGGCAGATCCTTTACTGTCTGAGCCAGGGAAGCACTAGTTACTAATTCTGTTATACATTTACCAAACCCTCACAATAATCTTATGTGGTGAGTACTGGTATTGCTCCCATTACTCAGATCAGAAAACGGAGACTTTGGTTAAAAAATGTGCTGAAAGTCAGGCAATTAATAAGAGTGGAGCTAGGATTCAAATCTTAATCAATACAGTGCCAAAACCCATGCTCTTAAGCACTACTCTATCCTTCTTCTCTAATCATTAAGCTAAATGTAGGTCTTCAAATAAATCATTCAGTTTAAATTAGAAACACCAACAAGATAATGAGCTCTGAAACTAATTAATGAATAATGTAAATTGATTCAACATTGTTTCATGATTAATCACCCCTCAAGTGAACAAACTCTCCTTGGAACAAAAGACTAGAAAAATTCAAGAGAAGAAGAAAATGTTTCAATCTTTTTAGACAAAACATTGCCAAGTATCTTTCACTTGAAATTATTCCCAGTAATATGGCTAACTCTTTGAGGTTCTATTGATATTTACCCCTATTCTCTATACCAATGCTGCTGCTGCTAAGTCACTTCAGTCATATCCAACTCTGTGCGACCCCAGAGATAGCAGCCCATCAGGCTCCCCCGTCCCTGGGATTCTCCAGGCAAGAACACTGGAGTGGATTGCCATTTCCTTCTCCAATGCATGAAAGTGAAAAGTGAAAGTGAAGTCGCTCAGTTGTGTCCAACTCCTAGCGACCCCATGGACTGCAGCCTACCAGTCTCCTCCGTCCATGGGATTTTCCAGGAAAGAGTACTGGAGTGGGGTTCCATTGAGATTCTCTTATTTCAGCGGTTTTAATTTTCCATAAACACCACTTGTGAAATATACAGAATTCTGAAAAATGCTACAAGTTGAACATATACGTGATTAATTCTGCAATCACAGTCCCTTACTGCTTAGTATTGTAATCATTTTTCACATTTTTAAGTTCAGAGATATCAGGAACATATTCCCAGGGGCTAAAATAATAACTGACAAACATTAGAGGTTCAGATAACTGTTTATTTGAATACATGATTGAATGTCTCTGAAGTGTCTGACCTACTAAAATGTTTCTCACAGGATTTTTTTTCTTTAGGAAATTTTCAAAGATAAGGAAAACCAAAATATATCAACTCAAGTGAACTGACTTTGTGTTTTTTTTTTTTCCTTAATGGAAACAGATTGTCAGGCCAAGATTGGACACTCTATCTGGACCTAAGAGGAATGTACATTGTCTAGAAATCCTGCACTTGTTGGTGTTGAATTTGTCAACTCAGTACATTTTTGAGTTGCCTCCGCTTGCAGAGGGGGTAAGTTGTGTTGTTGCATGTACTCAGGATAGTATTTGGGCCCTTTCAGATTTGAGGAAGGGTTTGGATGCGTGCTGGGGTCCAAGTAGTGCAGTTGTAGTGGGTCGGGTTGTGCCTTTTGTTTGCTCATTTGCCTATAAGCATTCCCACAGGTTCCATCACTATGGCAACATATTCATGTTGCTAAGGTGCCTTCTCCTCCACCCCCAACCACGGGCTGTGATCACAGACTGAAGCTGGCTGTTCAGGGTGCCCCCTTCCCCTTATGGCATGATTGGTACCAGGCTTGCCATGGGACCCAAATCGGGCCAAAGTCCTTCCTTCAAGATTCTTCTACCTGTACCTGAGTCACAAGGCAAAAATGATTTGAAATCTGGACTTCTAGCAGCACTCTTCCCTGAAGCAAGAGGGGATAAAGCCAAACAGAAATGAGAAACAGAAGGGCAGGTCCTGGTGACAACAGGACCTGGAATTAGCCCCCCAAGGTCTTGGCTCCTGCAGCAGCTTCCTTAGTTCTGCAAGATAACACCTTTCTTGTTTAAGACAGTTTGAAACAGGTGTCTATCAACTGACACAGAAAGAGAACTGATTAATATACCAAGGCTTTGTCATAGCCAAGTAATGTAAACTCCTTTTAAGACACTAGTTCTATAGGGTGAGGTTTTAAGTCTGAACAGCCCAGAAGTCCTCATAAACTTTTTTATTTTTTTAAAAATATAAGTGCTTTACAATGCTGTGTTAGTTTCTGCTGTACAACGAAGCAAGTCAGCTATATGCGTACATATATCCCCTCTTTCTTGGACCTCCCTCCTACCTACCCCCACCACATCCATCTAAGTCATCTGCTGCTGCTGCTGCTGCTGCTGCTAAGTCGCTTCAGTCGTGTCTGACTGTGCGATCCCAAAGACGGCAGCCCACCAGGCTCCACCGTCCCTGGAATTTTCCAGGCAAGAGTCCTGGAGTGGGGTGCCATTGCCTTCTCTGATCTAAGTCATCATAGACCACCAAATAAATAGCCAGTGGGAACCTCATAAACTTTTTAAACAGTCTTTCTGGAAAGTTGAAGATGAGTTGAATTCAATACATTCATAATACCGACCACAAGATGGCACCTAAAGCATTCTTTCAGAGACTTCTCAGCCACTCAGGATGATTGCCGAAGTCTAAGATCTTATTTAGGCACCACATAGATTCCTATTAATTAGCAAAATTGCTTCATTCTAGATGATTCCATATACATTCTGGTAGTTACAGTATACCTCACAGAGTATCCTGCCCTTATCAACGGTCTTCAGGTGATGGTCAAATCACTAATGTGTTGAACAAATCTAAAAAGGTGAGGTTTGGTCATTTCTTTCAGGATAACAGATGCACCTTCAAAGTGTTTGGGAAATTCAGTTATATCGCCTATTTGCAGGGCAGCAGTAGAGATGCAGACACAGAGAGCAGACTTGTGGACACAGTGGGGAAAGGGGAAGGAGAGGGTGGGACGAATGGAGAGGGTAGCATGAAGACATATACATTACCATGTGTAAAACAGACAGCCAGTGGGAATTTACTGTATGACGCAGGGAGCTTAAACCAAAGCTCCGTGACGACCTAGAGGGGTGGGATGGGGTGGAAGGTGGGAGGGAGGTCCAAGAGGGAGGGGATATATATATACCTGTGGCTGATTCATATTAATGTATGGCAGAAGCCAACACAGTATTGTAAAGCAATTATCCTTCAATTAAAAATAAATAATTTTATTTAGTCATATCAACATGTCATATGACAGCTGAGATCTCCAAACTCCTATGATGCACCCATGAACTTAGCCTCATTATCTGTTCTTTCTTCATGGCCAAACACAACTTTAATGAGTTTTAAATCACTTTCCCTATTGACACTTAGAGTCACAAGTTTATGTCCCCATCTCTAAACCAGACTTAATGCCCACCAAATGGCCCAAGGGGCTTCCCAGGTGGCACAGTGGTAAAGAATCCATCTTCAGTGCAGACTCGGGTCTTCAAGAGACTCGGGTTTGATGCCGGGGTTGGGAGAATCCCTTGGAGAAGAAAATGGCAACCCACTCCAGTATTCTTGCCTCAGAAATCCCACGGACAGAGCCTGGCAGGACTACAGTCCATGGGAGTCACAAAGAGTTGGACACAACTGAGCAACTGAACACACACACACCATTGGCCCAAGAGGTCTTCTTAAAGCTTGCCTTCAGTTTTCAGTTACAACCTACTACACATAAAGTCAACACAGAAATATACTGTATCTTACAGAATGCGTCGCACAAAGCCCCTTGGATAAAATGCAAAGATCTTACCATCAGAATGAAAGTTGGTGAACCCTCTTTAGAGGGAAAAGTCTCTCTCCATAGCCCTTCCTTTGATAGTAAAACACCATCACATGTTACATCCTGATCACAATTTGCAATATTCCTGCTTAGCTCGTGGTACAATTTGTAATTATAAATTTCTATCTAATTATATGCTTAATATCATTCTCCCCATCTCTATAGTTACTATCCCCTTGAGAAAGGAGCTGTATCTATTCCGCACCACTAGGTACTTAGCATCAATATCAGTGACTGGCGTTCAATAACTATTTACTGAATGAGTAAACAAATGAGTGCCACAAATCTGAGACAATTTCCTGAAGGCAGCGAGTAACTATAAAGCGGGTCCAATTACTCATCGGAACCAGGATATGTCCTGATAAACAATGGCAGGTTCACAGAACAGTTCCAGAGTCCAGTCCAGTTCAGGCTGGGAGAACAGTCTAACTCAGGGAGCCTAGGATCTAGGCCAGTCCCTGGCGTCCAACCTGTTTCCAGCACACACGCTGCCCAGGGAAGAGGCTGACTAAGAAGTTCTGATCTATTCTTGTCCCAACAAGAGTTCTCCCTAAACTCTCTTGGCCATAGATGGATCAAACTTGACCTGGTCTCCAACCCCACACAGAGTTCTTTTTTTTTTTTAATTAATTATTTTAATTGGAAGCAAATTACTTTACCATATTGTAGTGGGTTTTGCCATACATTGACATGAATCTGCCACGGGTGTACATGTGTTCCCCATCCTGAACCCCCCTCCCACCTCCCTCCCCATCCCATCCCTCAAGGTCATCCCAGTGCACCAGCCCTGAGCACCCTGTCTCATGCATCAAACCTGGACTGGCGATCTATTTCACATATGATAATATACATGTTTCAATGCTATTCTCTCAAATCATCCCACCCTCGCCTTCTCCCACAAAGTCCAAAAGTCTGTTCTTTACATCTGTGTCTCTTTTACTGTCTCACATATAGGGTCATCATTACCATCTTTCTAAATTCCATATATATGTGTTAATATACTGTATTACTGTTTTTTTCTTTCTGGCTTACTTCATTCTGTATAATAGGCTCCAGTTTCCTCCACCTCAGTAGAACTAATTCAAATGCATTCTTTTTAGTGGCTGAGTAATATTCCATTGTGTATATGTACCACAGCTTTCTTATCCATTCATCTCCCAATGGACATCTAGGTTCCTTCCATGTCCTGGCTATTGCAAACAGTTGCCTACACCGGGTTCTTGACCAATTGTTTGAACCCACTGTTTCCTGGTGAGCTCAGATTTCCCACACTTTTATTAACTGTTTAACCTGGCTCCAGCTTCTCTTCTGCCTGAAAAGGGCTTTTTCTCCACAAGTTAGCAAATGTACCAAGTATTTGCATAGAATATGAAGACTGCCCACAACAAAGAAAATACTGAGCAACACTGTACTTCTGCTGTACTTGCGAGAGTTTTTGTTATTAATGCTGTGCAATGAAGGAAGCCTGAGTTTTTCCCCTCCTCTTTTTTTCTTGCTCTACAACACAGGCAGGAACTAACTTCTGCCCCCAACATTGGAAGTACAGAGTCTTAACCACTGGATCACCAGGAAGGTCCTGTTAGAAATATTTAGATTGAAGCAACCAAAATGAACTCTGGATGACTTAAACTAAAAGCAGTAAATTAGAAGGGCATGTGGTAACTTATCAAGTCAAAAGAAATGTATCAGGCCCCAAGGAGGAAACAGAGCAGCTTTGAAGATCTCGGTAGCAGGAAATAACAATCAGATTCATGTGATCAACCCTTGGCCCAAGGAGAGGCATCTTGATTGACAGGCCCACTAAGAACCCAGTCAAGGGGGATGCTCCCGCTACTCAAAAAAAAAAAGAAAAAAAAAAAGGAAAAGACACAGAAGAGTCCATATGTCCCTTAGAGCCTGTAAACCTAGTGTAAACTCCTCTGGGTCCTACGGTGTGCCATGTACCCTTGAGCAGAGTGAAGCATAATAGTCTTTCAAGAGTCTCCACAATAATTGGCCTGATCTCTGAGCTCTGGCGTTTTCCTCCCAGAACATTTTTGACGAACAGTACGTGATGATGTCATAAGGAAAACAGGAATTAAAAGGGCCATTATCCATATAGCTAAAGCCAGATCCTCATGACTTGTTGAAGCAAATCACTCTATTCCTTCATTCATCATGCCTTTGTTGAGTGATTGGGCTGTTTTGACATTTTCCTCTAGAAAAATCTGCCTGCAGTCCCCACACCTTCTCCCCCACCTCCAACACATGCACAGTACACACAGGCATACACCTCTAGGCACCGTGTTTCTGATCATAATGGCAGCAGAAAGAGCTTCAGTCTAGAAATCTGAATCTCTTCTTCATCTGTAACAGCCTTATTTACATGGATCAATCGAGGGGATATATGCAAAGCTGCTTACATGCACAGAAAAATAAGATAGAATTTTATTGCTAAGAAAGTATTATTTCTGAACTATTTCCCCATTTCAGGGCTTTAACTCCCTCTTTCTTCACTCCTCCTTCAATTTCAGAAGCCTGATGACCAGTGGTGGTTTAGGGGGAGGAGATGGTGGTTTGGTTTTTGTTTTTTTTAAATGATAGAACAAACAGCCAGATAACTCATATCCCAAGAGGAAAAGGTACAGACTAAAAATAATTGAATATTTTAATATTACTGTTTAATATTAAGTAGCAAGTGATATCCCAGGAAGGCTCTGAAACGTGTGGCTAGGTTTCCATAGCACCTCGGGGGACCTCCCTGGCGATCCAATGGTTAAGACTTCACTCTTCCACTGCAGGTTAGGTCCCTGGAAGGAAATGGCAACCCACTCCAGTATTCTTGCCTAGAGAATCCCAGGGACAGAGGAGCCTGGTGGGCTGCTGTCTATGAGGTCGCACAGAGTCGGACACGACTGAAGCGACTTAGCATGCATGCATTGGAGAAGGAAATGGCAACCCACTCCAGTATTCTTGCCTAGAGAATCCCAGGGACAGAGGAGCCTAGTGGGTTTCCGTCTACCGGGTCGCACAGAGTCAGACATGACTGATCCGACTTAGCAGCAGCAGCAGCTGGAACCTAAGATCCCACATGCTATGTGGTGTGGCAAAAAAGAAAAAAACAAAATTGACACTTTGGATCTAATCTAGTAAAACACACAGCAGCTGGCATGCCTGGTAACTGTGTCCACCTGTGTCCCAGACTGAGTGGGGTAGTCTATTGGCCTACCATCCACAGGAATACAGTGCGCCAGCCGTTCTCCAGCGGCCTCCTCTCAGGCTGGTTTTGTTGCTTACACAATTCATCCTACCCTTCTTCGCCTCACGGGCCTCAGTTCCCTCTGCACGCGGAAGTGTCTGGTGCCTCCCTCCTCTCCTCTGGCCACCACCCCCACGCAAGTCATCGTGGGTCCTCCTCAGCCATGCTCCAAGGCTTCTCCAGGTTCCTCCTTGGCTGCCAGTCAGTTCCCCACCCCTGCTGGTAAGTTACTCTGTGCAACTTTACTCGCACCTGTGAGTGAGCCGTGGGAGGACACTGTGCCTACACACGCCACACCATTCCGCTCTTCTTCAGCTGCGCCATCTTAGCATGGGGGCTGGGACAGAAGGACTTCCGAGGCTTGCTGCCTTAAAGCTTACCTGGGAAATAAGAGGCAGGTCCTCTCTGCTCTGACATCCTTCCAGACAAATTAAAAATGTCTCTCCTTTCTCATCCTCCACCTCCACTACATGGCTCAGCGCAGAAGGCTCCTCTCAGACACTCAGCAGCATCAAAGTCTCAGTCATGTTCTGTCTGAAACTTGGCTTCTAACATTAGACTTAGACTTTAATGCCTGTCTGATGGGAAGCTACTACCACACCATTGCACATGCTTTCCAGACCACAGTTAGAAAGGTAACTCAATGCTTAAGGCCTCCTTTTTTCTTTCAAAAGTTAGACTCTTCCAATAGGAAGCTTGATTTTCAATATAATAATGAATGCAGCTATGCATTTTTTTAATCACATGAAACTCAGTTTTTACACTTCCTAGGGCCAAAGCAGTGAATGCTAACAGTGGCCTATGGAGCAACAAGAAAATTGCAGAAAAGAAAAGCATTGGTTATTATTTTACAGTTCTATCTTGTCACACTAGTCTCTGTGTCATGTGAGGACTTGGAGGTATAAACAATGAAGGCATTTGGATATGGTTTTCAAAAGTCAAATAATAAGTTAAACTAAGTCAGCAGAAGTCTTGGGAACTGTATTTAGCTTCACTGCAAGTCAGAGCTTGAAAGACCTGACAATTCATCTTTGTCTAACCCCCTCCCTGCACATATAAGGCTCTGAAGCTTTGGAAAGCGGAGAACAGATGGAATCAAATGAGTCACCCAAGGACATGGAAACAGACAATCCTTTTTTATTTTTAGCTACAATCTATTCAGTGCTTGCTCCCTGGCAATCCCTCCGCTGTCACTACATAGTCATTGTCTCATTTACTCCTCTCAGCACTCCTGAGAATTGGTATGATTAAACTCATTTTACAAGGGAGTAGCTGGGGCTTACAGAGGTTAATTTATCTGCCCAGTGTCACATAGCTACTGTATGAAGAGCCAGTTTGCAATGCCATGATGCTGGATGCCAAAACCCAGGCTTCTTACCTGGACCTACTGTGTTTCAGATACCAAGCTGAGGGCTGAGAAAAAAAAAGGAAAAATAAGGTACCCTACGTGGCCCTGAGTCTCTGGATCTGCTAACAATACAGGCTCCTGTGGTCTACTACTGTGACCTGCAGCGATATTTCTATCAGGTCAGGAAGGTGGATTTCTCCTTGGAAATCTATTTAGTGGCAACTACTCATTCATGGGCAATGTAGTTATGAGCAAAGATCATAGGACTTGGGGTCTGAAGGCTCTGGTTCTAACCTCAACTCTGATACCTACTCATCAGAAAAGAGGGTGAGCCTCTTTTCTCTACCTGCAAAAGTATAAAATTTCCATCCGAGTTAATTCATAGAACTGTTGTGAATTTCAAAGAAGACCATAGACTTGAAAGCCCTCAGCACGAACACATCTGAAGTCACATTGCATATTCTCCTAAAAGATTTTAAAACTCTTTATAAATATAGTCAGCTCATGATAATTTTGGGAAGCACAATGTGGTTCATAGTGGGAAGGGAAGAAGGAGGAAGGAAATGAACCATAGATCAATTGAACAGCATTAACCATGTCCTGGCTCAGAAGTAGATTAGTGGTTCCATGGATATTCAACTTATTAGTAGGTTTCTTAATTATGTGTGTGATACAGACATTCTTTCTTATATATTAACTGTTGAATAATAAATGTTTGAATTTTTAACAAAGAAAGGAAGGTATTACTGACAAAAAAAATCTGTGGACCCTTTTCTTGAGATCTTTTATGTTTGGGGTTCTTTTATGGAGGGAGCTTAAGACCACACAGATTTGAAGGATGGAGAGGGAATAAAAGCAGGATCCCTAGCCTACTGACCTCTCTAATTCAGACCCCATCAAGTTTCAGCCTTAGTACAATTGGGTGCCCACTTTGCCTGTTTGAATGGAAAGAGACCATTTCCTTTTCTAAGAAAAAAACTTTCATCTAGTCTAGAGAGATACCACAGTTGTCATAACTATAAATTTATTTGGAAGAACAACTGGGCTTTACACAGGCCATCTGGAGAAGACAAATGCTTCATGTAAGCATGTGGGAAATTTCACCAACAACATATGCAGCTAAATGAACTGTCTTCAGCATTGCCAAAAAAGAAAATTCCATTACACATGGGGAAGGTATCTCAATCATCACCTTAAAATAAATATACGTCCATCTTTTAATTTAACTAAAACATACCTAAAGTGTAGCTATGTTTCTTTTCAAGGTACTGACAACCAAATATACAGCCTCTGCAGAGAGATGCCTTAGGTTCAACTCCACAGGGACAGCTCTGAAATCACCGCATTCATCTGCACATGTTTTTTTAAAAAAATACATCTTCCTACCACCTCTCCTGGTTTGTACACCTTCCACTCCTCTGAACACTGGATGTGACATCATGGAAAAGTGTTAGACAGTAAATCAGAAATTTGAGTCCTGCCCTCATCACTAATTCACAGTGATCACAAACCCTGTTACCAATCTGTTTTCATTTACTCCCCTCTAAAACGAAGAATAATTCCTTTCCTATTTACATCTTAGAGTTTTCTGTGAAGATACTATTAATGCCTCACATTAGCAGAATATTTTATAATTTAATAAGTGTTTAAATATATTATTTCAGTAACAACTTTATGCCCATTTTACAGATTTTTAAAAATTGATGCTGGACATTCCCTGGTAGTCCAGTGATTAAAAATCCGCCTGCCGATGCAGGGGACACGGGTTCCATCACTGGGCAGGGAAGATGCCACATGCTGCAGGGCAGCTAAGCCTGGGCACCACAACTACTGAGCCCATGTGTCCTAGAACCCATGCTCTAAAAATAAAAATTAAAAATTAAATAACAACAAGTCACAGTAAAGAGAAGCCTGTGTACTGCAACTAGAAAGTAGCCCCCTGCCCCTTGCCACAACTAGAAAAAAGCCCCTATACAGCAACAAAGACCCAGCACAGCCAAAAACAAATGGGTAGCCAGTTCCTCCTCCAAGGGGTCTTCCTGCCCCAGGGATTACACCCCTGTCTCTTATGTCTCCTGCACTGGCAGGCGGATTCTTTACCTGAGCCACCTAGGGTGTCCTCAAAAAAATAAGTACAGAAATAAATCTAAATAAATGAATAATAATTTTATTAGTTTGGAACCATACTTGTGGGGAGCCTAGAATTCCAAGCTAAGGAACTGACCTTTGTTTGGCACCTAGTAAGGAACCAGGATAGGACAAAAGGGTATTTTAAGAAGCTGAATCTAATGGTGGCTTCAGATTTGGAGAGTTTTGGTTCCAAGACTGTTATAATCTAGCAATGGAGTGAACAGGTCTGAACGCTGCCTGAATGGTGATGACAGAAAAGAAGAAAGGAATGAGCCTAAAGGAAAATTCCAATTGCGTGTATAGGGCAGGGGAGGGTAAAAGGTTCAGACATTGCCGGACAGGTTGATGGGGAGACAAAGGTGAGAGAGAAGAACCAGAAGACATACAGTATCAATGAATCAGAAAAGCAATTGAAATGCTGAGGCAAAGAATTAGAATTAAGGAAAACAAGTGATAGGAGTGGCAGCCATTTTGAAAAATAGAGCAGTAAAATATTTATAAAGAACTATCTTAAATGTATACTAGCTGTGACTCCATCTCAAAAACTGTGGGGCCTTATGTAGCCTCCTAGCCTCTGTGGGCTTCACTCCTGATCACCTGAAAATGAGGATAATAATTCTTACACCCTAGGGTCAGAGTCCCTGGTATACAGAACACACAGTAGCAATGACACCTACTTTCACAACTCAAAAGAGTCAGACAGGAGACTGCCCTGGCCGAGCAGCGATTAAGACGTGACACTTCCACTGCAGGGGTGCAGGTTTGATCCCAAGTCAGGGAACTAAGACTCCACATACCAAGCAAGCCTCACGTGCAAGCCTCGCATCATGGCAAATAAATAAATAAATAACAATAAAAATGTCAATGAAACATTTTTTTAAAAAGTAAGAGAAGCACACCTGGCAGGTGACCATGTGCTTGGCTGTGTGGCTCAGACAGATCCACCTATTGAAGCAGCTACAGGTCAGGTTCCTTTCTCTTCCAGGAAATTGCATGAATCTAGCAGCTTTAGTGGGAATTCCAACACCAGGGGACAAACAGAGAAACACAGTCTCCTTCAACCCTATTTGACCTCAGTTCACTTCAGTTCAGTCGCTCAGTAATGTCCGACTCTTTGCGACCCCATAAATCACAGCATGTCAGGCCTCCCTGTCCATCACCAACTCCCGGAGTTCACTCAGACTTCACATCCATCGAGTCAGTGATGCCATCCAGCCATCTCATCCTCGGCCGTCCCCTTCTCCTCCTGCCCCCAATCCCTCCCAGCATCAGAGTCTTTTCCAATGAGTCAACTCTTCCCATCAGGTGACCAAAGTACTGGAGTTTCAAATCCCAGGGCTGATCTCCTTCAGAATGGACTGGTTGGATCTCCTTGCAATTCAAGGGACTCTCAAAAGTCTTCTCCAACACCACAGTTCAAAAGCATCAATTCTTCAGTGCTCAGCTTTCTTCACAGTCCAACTCTCACATCCATACATGACCACAGGAAAAACCATAGCCTTGACGAGATGGACCTTTGTTGGCAAAATAATGTCTCTGCTTATGAATATGCTATCTAGGTTGGTCATAACTTTTCTTCCAAGGAGTAAGCATCTTTTAATTTCATGGCTGCAGTCACCATCTGCAGTGATTTTGGAGCCCCCCAAAATGAAATCTGCCACTGTTTCCACTGTTTCCCCATCTATTTGCCATGAAGTGATGGGACCAGATGCCATGATGTTAGTTTTCTGAATGTTGAGCTTTAAGCCAACTTTTTCACTCTCCACTTTCACTTTCATCAAGAGGCTTTTTAGTTCCTCTTCACTTTCTGCCATAAGGGTGGTGTCATCTGCATATCTGGGGTTATTGAGATTTCTCCCAGCGATCTTGATTCCAGCTTGTGCTTCTTCCAGTCCACCGTTTCTCATGATGTACTCTGCATAGAAGTTAAATAAGCAGGGTGACAATATACAGCCTTGACATACTCCTTTTCCTATTTGGAACCAGTCTGTTGTTTCATGGCCAGTTCTAACTGTTGCTTCCTGACCTGCATATAGGTTTCTCAAGAGGCAGGTCAGGTGGTCTGGTATTCCCATCTCTTTCAGAATTTTCCACAGTTGATTGTGATCCACACAGTCAAAGCCTTTGGCATAGGAGTCTTTGCCAACCACTCTCACTGCTGCTGTTGCCGTTTAGTCACTAAGTCTTGTCTGACTCTGTGACCCCATGAACTGTAGCCCACCAGGCTCCTCTGTCCATGGGGATTCTCCAGCCAAGAATACTGGATTGGGCTGCCATTTCCTTCTCCAGATAACCTTCCCGACCCAGGGATCAAACCCACATCTCCTGCTTTGCAGGTGGATTCTTTACCACTGAGCCACCTGGGAAGCCCAGTCATTTCCACTGGCCACTAACAAATCTGCCAACATGGCAGGGACCACCTCCAGCCCCTCCACAAGGAGCACTAGGAGACAGTCTCACAAGCTTTGCTCAAAAGCTGGATGCACCAATGTTGGCCATGCCCTGCCCCCACAACCACCACAATGAGAGGCTGGGACATGTAGCCCAGACTGGAGGAAGATCTGTAGGCAGACCTAACTCCTGGCCCATGGCCACACCCACAGACAAAGGATGAGACAACAATCAACGTGAAAAACTAACTCTTGTTTCTGCCCAATCAAAAGGTTGTCAGGAAAGGTTCTATTTCAGTGATCACTGAGTGAATGAATGAATCACTGTCTCTAAGCTTTTGTTCAGAACGTTGGGCTATAGATATAGGACAGGCGGTTAATCCACAAAGTATTTTGAACTGCTACCAGAAGATCCACTCTCTCAATTTCATCTGTAAATATAACATGACAAGAGCAGAATAAAATCTCCTGAATTGGAATTTATTAGGAGTCAAGAAAAGGAAGAAATGTAAAACCTTTTGATCATATAACAATTTCCCATTATTAATTTTTTTTTTAAAGGTGCTAATATGACATTATTTACTTTCTTAGTAGAACATGAAGTTGAACTTTTGGTCACAGACTTTGGCTTGTGTCTGTGAAACTGGATTTTCTTCTAAGGATGCAAGCAATTATTTGATGAGACCACTTTAGAAGGAAATGAGATCAGTCCTGGGAAATAAATACTTCTTGTTCCAAAGCAAATCTCACTAGAATTCACATAACCACTTGGAAAATACTACTCTTATTAAAAAAAAATTCTGACTTGGCTTCACTTCAGTGATTACTACGCCTTTGTTAGCTGAATGACTTGGGCTGCCAAAGCACATGATTTTGATCCAAAACTACCTCAATGATGTGTTAAAAATAGCGAAGCTAAATGAACTGAATACAGGCGACCAAAGCCAGACTGAGTGTTGAAGGAGTCACACTATAAATAGAAGAAAAGAAAAGAGCAAACGAAAACAAGGTCAAAGGAAAAACCAAAATGTTTTTCTTTAATATAGACTGAGATTCCCAGGTTACAATGAGAAAATGGGTTACTTTTGTTTTTAAACATTTTATTGGAGTATATTGTTTTACAATGTTGTGTTAGTGTCTGCTGTACAGCAAAGCCAATCAGCCACGCATATATATTTGGCCCCTCTTTTTTGGATTTCCTTCCTATTTAGGTCACCACAGAGTACTGAGTAGAGTTTCTGGAGTAGGTTCTCATATCCATTTATACATAATAGTGCATATATGTCAATCCCAGTCTCCAGGTCAACCCACTCCTCTTCCCCTCCTTGGTGTCCGTACATTTGTTCTCTATGCCTCTGTCTTTATTTCTACTTGGCAAATACTTTCATCTGTACCATTTTTCTAGATTCCACATATATGCATTAATATACAATACAGCCCATGCAGCTCAAAAAAAAAAAAAAAAAAGCAAACAACGCAATCCAAAAAAAATGAGTGGAAGACCTAAATAGACATTTCTCCAAAGAAGACATACAGATGGCCAAGAGGCACATGAAAAGGCACTCAACATCAATAATTACTGAAGAAATGCAAATCAAACCTACAATCTCACAGCCACTATGGAGAACAGTACGGAGGTTCCTAAAAAAGCTAAAAATGGAACTGCCATATGACCCAACAATCCCACTCTTGAGCACAGATATCTAGAGAAAACCATAATTTGAAAAGATACGTGTATCCCAGTGTTCATTGCAGCACTATTTACAATAGCCAGGACATAAAAGCAACTTAAATGTCCATCCGAGGAACAGATAAAGATGTAGTACAAATATACAATGGAATAGAAGGCAACGGCAACATACTCCAGTACTCTTGCCTGAAGAGTCGCATGGATGGAGGAGCCTGGTGGGCTGCAGCCCATGGGGTCGCTGGAAGTTGGACACGACTGATGCGACTTAGCAGCATTACTCAGCCATAAAAAGGAATGAAATTGTGCCATTTGCAGAGACATGGATGGGTCTAGAGACTGTCATACAGAGTCATAAAGGGAGAAAATCGGTTACTTCTTATGTTGCTTTATAGAAGGTTGCCATGGTTTACTCATTCTGAGATTCTGAGAGTTGTTCTTATGCAATGAAGCATTCTCTCCTGGACTTCCTGGGTGGCGCTAGTGGTAAAGAACCCACCTGTCAATGCAGGAGATGCAAGAGACCTAGGTTCTATCCCTGGGTAAGGAAGATCCCCTGGAGAAGGAAATGGCAACACACTCTAGTGTTCCTGCCTGGGAAATTCCATGGACAGAGGAGCCTGGCGGGCTACAGTCCAAGGAGTTGCAAAGAGTCAGACACAACTAAACAACAACAAAAGCATTCTCTCCTAATAATAGGGGTTTGTTTACAGAAGAAAAACACTGACACCAGCCTTTTCATGGCCCCCCTTAAAGTGTAACTACAGTGGAACCTCTAATTCCCAGTATTTTCTTATTAAACCCCTTTGAGAATCTGTTCAATTATCCCTTTTATGTTCAGATGTCAGAGTGGTGTGAAAGTGAAGTGCGTTAGTCACTCAGTCATGTCTGACTCTTTGCAACCCATGGACTACATCCTGCCACGATCCTCTGTCCATGGGGTTCTCCAAGCAAGAATACTGGAGTGGGTTGCCATTCCCTTCTCCAGAGGATCTTCCTGATTCAGGGATCGAACCCTGGTCTCCCACATTGCAGGCAGAGTGGTGTGCCCTATACCAAAACCTATCATTCTGCAGCATTAGAAAATGTGTGTGTGTGTTCTGCTGAATATGGGGACTTCTCTCAGGAGATGGCTGGAGTCAGGTATATTCATCACAAGAGGTACTGGGGTCTCAAATGCTCTTTTTCTCCAGCTCACTCCTAAAGGGAGAGAGGGAGACTTCTGAAAAATCTCTCTCTAGCTCCTGAGAGTGTGTGATAACTTTGTACTGCTCAGGACAGGCTCAGACTGGCTGGCTGTCCGCCCTGACCTTGAACTAAGATTCTGTGCTCTGCAGCTGCTGAAAGAATCCCTGACTCTGAGGTCTCCCTCGTCTAGGGGCAACACCCACACTGGCTTCTCTACCTCAGACAGGAGCTCTGCAGCAGTCAGGAAGCTGCCAGCAGCTCATGGCACAGTTACCTATCTCAGCTGGACTCAGGTTTAGTTACATGAATATTTAATTAGCATGATAATTGATGCTGTCCAGAAAGTACTCTGAGGGAAATATTTAAATTCTATAAATAGTCAATAATAGGTTTATTGTACTTGTTTTATATTTAAACCACTAAAATTAGGCCCTACTTAACTAAAGGGGAAATTCCTTAAAAATGCACATTGCACATTCATTGCCCAAAAATGGGCTTTCACTTTTATCTCGCAGAGCCCCAGGATTTCACAGCATTGCCCCAGAGAGAATGGATGGAGGCAAAGGGAGGCCCAGTGAATGAGGCTCTGGGCATTTGGAAGCCCATCCCTGATCCAGTGAAAGCATTATGTTTTGGAGTTCCAAAGAAGATTTCAGTTGGGGGAGAAAAGAGAATTCCTGGGACTTCCCTGGCAGTCGAGTGGCTAAGACTTCAGGCTTCCAATGGAAGGGGCTCAGGTTTGATCCCTGGTCAGGGAGCTAGATTCCACATGCCTCAACTAAGCGTTCACATACCACAACTGAAGAGCCTGACTGCCACAACAAAGACCCAGCATGGCCAAATAAATAAATAAAAATTTTTAAAAGTTAAAAAAATTCCTAGGGGAAAGTTCTTGTGCATGTGCACATATATGTATATAAGCTATATATATGTATTTATAAAGCTATTTGTTCTAGGACTGTTTCATTTTCAACACGCTATAGCCAAAAATGTAAACTCACTCTAAATATAAACCCATCTAGCTTAAGTAGGGGGAAAATAGTTTATCAATTATTGTATCTCAAAATTCCTGGGGTTTTCTGGCTTCAGGCAGGAGTGAACGGAGGGTACAAAACTGTACCATCAAGATGAACCCCACTTTTTCTGTCTACTTTCCTCTATGTCGGCTTCATTCTCAACAAGCTGCTCTCCATGTGCAGCAAAGATGACCCCAGGATCTTGAGATCTGCATGTGCAACCTCAGAAAAAAATAAGAACTTATCTCCCCCATATGCCTTTTGCTCTTTCAAAAGACTCTGCTTGACACTCTTGGGTCATCTGTTCACACTGGGAACAAAGGAAGTTCTCTTAACTGGCTAGCCTCGAGGGGATGTACCAGCCTCTGTGATGGGAGAAGTTGCTTGCTCAGTACTGTAGCATGGCAACAGCAGGAAAGAATATGGGCAAAAGTAAAGATAACATTTACCCTCGGAGGCACAGTAATATCAGATCTCAGTTTGTTTCATAGTACTACAAGACCTCCAGGAGATGGTGAGGGACCAGAGGCCTGGTGTGCTGCAGTCCATGGGGTCTCAAAGAGTCAGACATGACCTAGCAACTGAACAATAAAAACAACCATTAGATCTCAGTTTTCAAAAGAAAACATAGCCCTAAAACATTTTGACATTCCTTGTTTGTTAAAGCAAAGTCAGAATTCATCCAGGAGAGGACTTCCCTGGCGGTCCAGCAGTTAAGACTTCACCTTCCAGTGCAGGGGTGAGGCATCGATCCCTGGTAGCATAGCCTATTCCCACATACCTTGGGGCCAAAAAACCAAAACATAAAACAGAAGCAATATCGCAACAAATCCAATAAAGACTTTAAAAGTGATCCTAGAGGGGGGTGGTCCTAAGATGGTGGAGGAATAGGATGGGGAGACCACTTTCTCCCCAACAAATTCATCAGAAGAACATTTCAACGCTGAGTAAATTCCACAAAACAACTTCTGAATGCCAGCAGAGGACATCAGGCACCCAGAAAAGCAGCTCATTGTCTTCGAAAACAGATAGGAAAAAATATAAAAGACCAAAAAAGAGACAAAAGAGGTAAGGAGGGAGCTCCATCCTGGGAAGGGAGTCTTAAAAAGAGAAGTTTCCAAACACCAGGAAACACTCTCACTGCTGAGTCTGTGGCAAGCCTTGGAAGCACAGAGGGCAACATAACAGGGAGGAAATAAATAATTAAAACCCACAGATTATGAGCCCAACAGTAACTCCCCCAGCGGAGAAGCAGCGCAGACACCTGCATCCACCACTAGCAAGCGGGGGCTGGGCAGGGAGGTGCGGGCTGCATTGCCTTTTAAGGATCGGGCCCGAATGCCCTGAGTGTACCCAGAGCAAACTAACTTGGGCTAGCAAACCAGACTGTGGGATAGCTACCACGCGAAAAGCTCTAACATAAGACACCACCAGGACCACGCACAGAACAAAGGACGGAACAAAATTAGCCGGCTGCAGACCATCCCCCTCCGGTGGCAGGCAGCCAGAGCTGGAAGGGCTGGAAGGGAGCAATCTCAGCCCCAGAGAGACACTAACTACCAAACTGCAAA
The DNA here is from genome assembly GCF_023091745.1 of Budorcas taxicolor. Classification (NCBI taxonomy): domain Eukaryota; kingdom Metazoa; phylum Chordata; class Mammalia; order Artiodactyla; family Bovidae; genus Budorcas; species Budorcas taxicolor. The sequence continues at coordinate 98,324,462 of NC_068915.1, read as the reverse complement.
CAGGCTTCTTTGCTAACTAAGACTTCTTGGGGTTCTGGACAGTCATCATCCGCCTGAGAAGGGGCACCAGCTGTACACCCAGAAAACTGAGCAGCAGGGATAGGAGAGGCGATAAGTCGCAATGACCATGTTCGCCAAACACATGAGCTACTCTGACCTGGGAAGGGCACAAAACACAGGCCCAACCGAGTCTGCGCCTCTGAGGATTACCTGAATGCCTGAGCCTGAGCAGCTTAGACCTGGGAGGTGCATGCAGCCCAGGGCCGGCCTCAGACAGTTCCCAATGGAGCAATCTAGAGCCTGAGCTATGTGCGCCGTGATCAGGGGCAGGCCCAGTGTGGCTGAGACACTGCGAGCACACACCAGTGTTATTTGTTTGCAGCATCCCTCCCTCCCCACAGCGCGACTGAACAAGTGACCCTAAAAAACAGTGTCCACCACTGCCCCCCTTGTGTCAGGGCGGAAATCAGACACTGAAGAGACCAGCAAACAGAAGAAGCTAAAACAGAGGGAACCACCTTGGAAGTGACAGGTGCAATAGATTAAAACCCTGTCCTTAGTACCGACTACATAGGAAGGGGCCTATAGATCTTGAGAAATATAAGCCGGACCAAGGAACTATCCGAAAATGAACTGACCCCACACTGCCCACAACAACACCAGAGAAAGTCCTAGATATATCTTTACTATTTTTACGATCATTCTTTTTGTTTGTTTGTTTGTTTTTTCTTCTTTTCTTTCTCTTTTTTTTAACATTTTTTAATTTTTAAGTTCTCTATTTCTTCTTTAATTTTCATTTTTATAACCTACTATTACTTTTCAACAAAAAAGACCCTATTTTTAAAGCAAACTTCATATATATAAATTTTTTTTTAATGATTCTTGTGACTTTGTTTTTTTTCTTCTTCTTCTTTTCTTTAATACTGTATTTTTGAAAATCCAACCTCTACTCTAGATTTTTAATCTTTGCTTTTTGGTATTTGTTATTAATTTTGTACCTTCAAAAACCCAAGCTTCAGTACCCATTTTTACTTGAGAGCGAGATTACTGGCTTGACTGCTCTCTCCCCCTTTGGACTCTCCTTTTTCTCCACCAGGTCGCCTCTGTCTCCTCCCTCCCCCTTCTCTTCTCTACCCACCTCTGTGAATCTCTATGTGTTCCAGACAGTGGAGAACACTTAGGGAACTGATTACTGGCTGGATCTGTCTCTCCCCTTTTCATTCCCCACTTTTATTCTCCTGGCCACCTATGTCTCCTTCCTCCCTCTCCTCTTCTCTGTATAACTCCATGAACATCTCTGAGTGGTCCAGACTGTGGAGCGCACATAAGGAAGTGATTACTGGCTAGCTTGCTCTCTCCTCTTTTGATTCCACCTCATCTCATTCAGGTCACCTATAACTCACCCTTCCCTCTTCTCTTCTCCATGTAACTCTGTGAACCTCTCCAGATGTCCCTCAATGTGGGGAAACTTTTCATCTTTAACCTGGATGTTTTATCAATGGTGTGGTATAGAAGGAGAAGTCTTGAGACTACTGTAAAAATAAAACTGAAAATCAGAAGCAGGAGGCTTAATTCCAAATCCTGAGAACATCAGAGAACTCCTGACTCCAGGGAACATTAATCGATAGGAGCTCATCAAATGCCTCCATACCTACACTGAAACCAAGCACCACCCAAGGGCCAACAAGATCCAGAGCAAGACATACCATGCAAATTATCCAGCAACACAGGAACACAGCCCTGAGCTTCAATATACAGGCAGCTCAAAGTTACTCCAAAACGATTGACATCTCATAACTCATTACTGGACACTTCATTGCACTACAGAGAGAAGAAATCCAGCTCCACCCACCAGAACACCAACACAAGCTTCCCTAACCAAGAAACCTTGACAAGCCACTGATACAACCCCACCCACAGCAAGGAAACTCCATAATAAAGAGAACTCCACAAACTGCCAGAATACAGAAAGGCCACCCCAAACGCAGCAATATAAACAAGATGAAGAGACAGAGGAATACCCAGCAGGTAAAGGAACAGGATAAATGCACACCAAATCAAACAAAAGAGGAAGAGATAGGGAATCTACCTGATAAAGAATTCCAAATAATGATAGTGAAAATGATCCAAAATCTTGAAAACAAAATGGAATCACAGATAAATAGCCTGGAGACAAGGATTGAGAAGATACAAGAAAGGATTAACAAGGACCTAGAAGAAATAAAGAAAGAGTCAATATATAATGAATAATGCAATAAATGAGATCAGAAATACTCTGGAGGCAACAAATAGTAGAATAGGATAGTGAAGTAGAAGATAGAATGGTAGAAACAAATGAATCAGAGAGGAAAAAAGAAAAATGAATTAAAAGAAATGAAGACAATCTCAGAGACCTCTGGGACAATGTTAAATGCCCCAACATTCGAATTATAGGAGTCCCAGAAGAAGAAGACAAAAAGAAAAACCATGAGAAAATATTTGAGGAGATAATAGTTGAAAACTTCCCTAAAATGGGGAAGGAGATAATCACCCAAGTCCAAGAAACCCAGAGAGTCCCAAACAGGATAAACCCAAGGCGAAACATCCTAAGACACATATTAATCAAATTAACAAAGATCAAACACAAAGAACAAATATTAAAAGCAGCAAGGGAAAAACAACAAATAACACACAAGGGGATTCCCATAAGGATAACAGCTGATCTTTCAATAGAAACTCTTCAGGCCAGGAGGGAATGGCAAGACATACTCAAAGTGATGAAAGAAAATACAGCCCAGATTACTGTACCCAGCAAGAATCTCATTCAAATATGAAGGAGAAATCAAAAGCTTTACAGACAAGCAAAAGCTGAGAGAATTCAGCACCACCAAACCAGCTCTTCAACAAATGCTAAAGGATTTTCTCTAGACAGGAAACACAAAAAGAGTGTATAAACCCGAACCCAAAACAACAAAGTAAATGGCAATGGGATCATACTTATCAATAATTACCTTAAACGTAAATGGGTTGAATGCCCCAACCAAAAGACAAAGACTGGCTGAATGGATACAAAAACAAGACCTCTATATATGTTGTCTACAAGAGACCCACCTCAAAACAAGGGACACATACAGACTGAAAGTGAAGGGCTGGAAAAAGATATTCCACACAAATAGAGACCAAAAGAAAGCAGGAGTAGCAATACTCATATCAGATAAAATAGACTTTAAAACAAAGGCTGTGTAAAGAGACAAAGAAGGATACTACATAATGATCAAAGGATCAATCCAAGAAGATATAAAAATTGAAAATATATATGCACCCAATATAGGAGCACTGCAATATGTAAGACAAATGCTAACAAGTATGAAAGGGGAAATTAACAATAACACAATAATAGTGGGAGACTTTAATACCCCACTCACACCTATGGATAGATCAACTAAACAGAAAGTTAACAAAGAAATGCAAACTTTAAGTGATACAATAGACCAGTTAGACCTAATTGATATCTATAGGACATTTCACCCCAAAACAATCAATTTCACCTTTTTCTCAAGTGCTCATGGAACCTTCTCCAGGAAAGATCACATATCCTGGGCCATAAGTCTAGCCCTGATAAATTTAAAAAAAAATGAAATCATTCCAAGCATCTTTTCTGACCATAATGCAGTAAGATTAGATATCAATTACAGGAGAAAAACTATTAAAAATTCTAGCATATGGAGGCTGAACAACACACTTCTGAATAACCAACAAATCACAGAAGAAATCAAAATATGCATAGAAATTAATGAAAATGAAAACACAACAACCCAAAACCTGTGGGACACTATAAAAGCAGTGCTAAGGGGAAAGTTCATAGCAACACAGGCATACCTCAAGAAACAAGAAAAAAGTCAAATAAATAACCTAACTATACACCTAAAGCAACTAGAAAAGGAAGAAATGGAGAACCCCAGGGTTAGTAGAAGGAAAGAAATCTTAAAAATTAGGGCAGAAATAAATGCAAAAGAACCAAAAGAGACCATAGCAAAAATCAACAAAGCCAAAAGCTGGTTCTTTGCGAGGATAAATAAAATTGACAGACCATTAGCCAGACTCATCAAGAAACAAAGGGAGAAAAATCAAATCAATAAAATTAGAAATGAAAATGGAGATATCACAACAGACAACACAGAAATACAAAGGATCATAAGAGACTACTATCAGCAATTATATGCCAATAAAATGGACAACGTGGAAGAAATGGACAAATTCTTAGACAAGTACAACTTTCCAAAACTGAACCAGGAAGAAATAGAAAATCTTAACAGACACATCACAAGCATGGAAATTGAACCTGTAATCCGAAATCTTCCAGCAAACAAAAGCCCAGGTCCAGACAGCTTCACAGCTGAATTCTACCAAAAATTTAGAGAAGAGCTAACGCCTATCCTACTCAAACTCTTCCAGAAAGTTGCAGAGGAAGGTAAACTTCCAAACTCATTCTATGAGGCCACTATCACCCTAATACCAAAACCTGACAAAGATGCCACAAAAAAAGAAAACTACAGGCCAATATCACTGATGAACATAGATGCAAAAATCCTTAACAAAATTCTAGCAATCAGAATCCAACAACACATTAAAAAGATCATACACCATGATCAAGTGGGCTTTTTTATCCCAGGGATGCAAGGATTCTTCAATATCCACAAATCAATCAATGTAATTCACCACATTAAAAAATTGAAAAATAAAAGCCATATGATTATCTCAATAGATGCAGAGAATGCCTTTGACAAAACAACATCCATTTATGATAAAAACTCTCCAGAAAGCAGGAATAGAAGGAACATACCTCAACATAATAAAAGCTATATATGACAAATCTACAGCAAACATTATCCTCACTGGTGAAAAACTGAAAGCATTTCCCCTAAAGTCAGGAACAAGACAAGGGTGCCCACTTTCACCACTACTATTCAACATAGTTCTGGAAGTTTTGGCCACAGCAATCAGAGCAGAAAAAGAAATAAAAGGAATCCAAATTGGAAAAGAAGAAGTAAAACTCTCACTGTTTGCAGATGACATGATCCTCTACATGGAAAACCCTAAAGACTCCACCAGAAAATTACTAGAGCTAATCAATGAATATAGAAATGTTGAAGGATATAAAATCAACACACAGAACTCCCTTGCATTCCTATACACTAATAATGAAAAAGTAGAAAAAGAAATTAAGGAAGCAATTCCATTCACCATTGCAATGAAAAGAATAAAATACTTAGGAATATATCTACCTAAAGAAACTAAAGACCTATATATAGAAAACTATAAAACACTGGTGAAAGAAATCATAGAGGACACTAATAGATGGAGAAATATACCATGTTCATGGATTGGAAGAATCAATATAGTGAAAATGAGTATACTACCCAAAGCAATCTACAGATTCATTGCAATCCCTATCAAGCTACCAGCAGTATTTTTCACAGAGGTAGAACAAATAATTTCACAATTTGTATGGAAATACCAAAAAACTGGAATAGCCAAAGCAATCTTGAGAAAGAAGAATGGAACTGGAGGAATCAACCTGCCCGACTTCAGGCTCTACTACAAAGCCACAGTCATCAAGACAGTATGGTACTGGCACAAAGACAGAAAGATAGATCAATGGAACAAAATAGAAAGCCCAGAGATAAATCCACACACCTATGGCCACCTTATCTTCCACAAAGGAGGCAAGAATATACAATGGATTAAAGACAATCTCTTTAACAAGTGGTGCTGGGAAAACTGGTCAACCACTTGTAAAAGAATGAAACTAGAACACTTTCTAACACCATACACAAAAATAAACTCAAAATGGATTAAAGATCTAAATGTAAGACTAGAAACTATAAAACTCCTAGAGGAGAACATAGGCAAAACACTCTCCGACATAAATCACAGCAGGATCCTCTATGACCCACCTCCCAGAATACTGGAAATAAAAGCAAAAATAAACAAATGGGACCTAATTAAAATTAAAAGCTTCTGCACAACAAAGGAAACTGTAAGCAAGGTGAAAAGACAGCCTTCAGAATGGGAGAAAATAATAGCAAATGAAGCAACTGACAAAGAACTAATCTCAAAAATATACAAGCAACTCATGCAGTTCAATTCCAGAAAAATAAACGACCCAATCAAAAAATGGGCTGAAGAACTAGACATTTCTCCAAAGAAGACATACGGATAGCTAACAAACACATGAAAAGATGCTCAACATCACTCATTATCAGAGAAATGCAAATCAAGAGCACATTGAGGTGCCATTTCACACCAGTCAGAATGGCTGTGATCTAAAAGTCTACAAGCAATAAATGCTGCAGAGGGTGTGGAGAAAAGGGAACCCTCTTACATTGTTGGTGGGAATGCAAACTAGTACAGCCACTATGGAGAACAGTGTGGAGATTCCTTAAAAAACTGGAAATAGAACTGTCTTATGACCCAGCAATCCCACTGCTGGGCATACACACCGAGGAAACCAGAATTGAAAGAGACACATGTACCCCAATGTTCATCACAGCACTGTTTATACTAGCCAGGACATGAAAGCAACCTAGATGTCCATTAGCAAATAAATGGATAAGAAAGCTGTGGTACATAAACACAATGGAGTATTATTCAGCCATGAAAAAGAATACATTTGAATCAGTTCTGATGAGGTGGATGAAACTGGAGCCTATTATACAGAGTGAAGTAAGCCAGAAAGAAAAACACCAATACAGTATACTAACACATATATATGGAATTTAGAAAGATGGTAATGATAACCTTGTATGTGAGACAGCAAAAGAGACACAGATGTACCGAATAGGCTTTTGGACTCTGTGGGAGAGGGAGAGGGTGGGATGAGTTGGGAGAATGGCATTGAAACATGTATAATATCATGTAAGAAATGAATCGCCAGTCTAGGTTTGATGAAGGATACAGGATGCTTGGGGCTGGTGCACTGGGATGACCCAGAGAGATGGTATAGGGAGGGAGGTGGGAGGGGGGTTCAGGATTGGGAACTCATGTACACCTGTGGTGGATTCATGTTGATGTATGGCAAAACCAATACAGTATTGTAAAGTAAAATAAAGTTTAAAAAAATAATAAAAAATTAAAATCCTTAAAAAAAAAAAGACTTTAAAAGTGATCCACATCAAAAAAAAAAAAAAATTTATGCAGGAAAATGACCCAATTATTTAGAGTGAAAGTTTAAGTGCTCCTTGTTTAGTCATGTCCATCTCTTTGCAACCCTATGGACTGTAGTCTACCAGGCTCCTCCATCCATGGGATTCTCTGGGCAAGAATACTAGAGTGGGTTGCATTCCCTTCTCCAGGGGATCTTCCTGAACCAAGGCTTGAACCTGGGTCTCCTGCATTGCAGGCAGATTCTTTACCATCTGAACTACCAGGGATCTTTAAATATGTACACTTATCTATGTATAATTTAAAGAAACACGTAAGATTGAAAGTAAAGATTGAAAAAAAGATACTCTGCAACCATAACCAATGCCCCTGCTGTCCCCTCCTCAAAATACAAAAAATTGGAATGGCTCTCCCACCTCCCCTTTCTGTGCTTCTCCCTTTCCTGAACCATCCGGTCTTAAGGCCACAGGTGGTGCAGTGTAAGGCGGCCCCCATGCTGAGGGTCGGAAGGCTGAGGGGCAGGGACCAAAGCAGGAGTCAGAACTTGCACAGGGGGCGGAGCTGTCCATGGAGGAAGGAACCACAGGGCTCGTTTCACGGGCAAGTGACAAGATTCCATTGATTATAAAGGATCATAATCCTTCATTAGGATGCCATTTGGTAATCTGCGGTCACCAAATTGACTATTTTTGAGAAAAGAGCAGAAGCAGGTTAATCCAATGAAAAATTCTTACTGTAGCCCAGGTGAGAGATAATGATGGTTCTGTCTCAGGTAGCATTAATAACAGGAGAGAAAGAGTAAATGGCTCTAAAAATAAGAACAGGAAACAGTTCGCAGACAAACAGTTCTGTGGTTATAAACAACCCTTTCCTACTGAGGCTTTTGTTTTGTTTTTGTTTAGGAGGTGGGGTGGGGTGGGGGGAAGGAGGGCGTGGTGAACCAGGTACACATAGGAAACGGAGGAATCCATTCATCTGCATTTTCCCTAATTTCATCAGAGAGCACTTACCCTCCAGAGATGGCTCAAATGTCCTCCCTTCCACACGCCCTCTCATCCCCTGCATTAACCACTTCTTCAGACTCCTCTGTGCGCCTGGGCCAAAAAAAAAAAAAAAAAAAACCAACAGTCTTGCCACTTCCTCTTGTGGTTAGTGATGCTTGTTTTCACTTCCAGATTTGAAGCTCCTGTGGTGCAGACTCCTATCTTGGGCAGCACAGGGCCTCCGTACTAGCAGAGTCAGAATCATCGTCTGCATTACCTAAAGTATGTGCAAAATACCTAAACAAAACCACTGTTTAATAAAAGCATTTTCCAGGGCTTCCCTGGTGGTCCAGTGGTTACGAATCCACCTGCCAATGCAGGAGACATGGGTTCCATTCTTGTTCTGGGAAGATCCCACATGCTGCAGGGCAACTAAGCCCATGCCACAACTACTGAACCTGTGCTCCACAATAAGAGAAGCCACCACAATGAGAAACCCTCACACCGCAGCTAGAGTAGCCTCCACTCACCACAACTGGAGAAAGACAGCCCACAGGCAGCAACAAAGACCCAGCGTAGCCAAAAATAAATAATTAAGTACATAAGTAAATAAATAAATTAGTGGGTTTTTTTTAAAAGCATTTCCCAAAGAGAGGTATTAATCCAAGGGATTTATTGGTTAAAGCCACAGTGTCTCATTCATCACTCCACTCATTAACCAAATTACTGTAGAACCTCCTGGGTAAGACAGGGTTTCAAAGTCCTTCCTCTGTCCCATCCTAAACAAAATTCTGGCTCTTCAAGGACAACCTCAGAACCTGCCTTGAGAACAACCAGCATGGAAAATTCTTTCCAGTTAGGAAGTCTGGAACTCTCACTTATACCCAATTTAGCAACAATCGGGCTCAATGGTAAAGAATCTGCCTGTAACACAGGAGACATAGAATGCAGGAAGCATGGGTTCAGTCTCTGGGTCAGGAAGATCCCCTTGAGAAGGAAATGGCAACACACTTCAGTTTTCTTGCCTTGGAAATCTCATGAACAGAGGAGTCTGGGCGTGGGGGGGTGGGGGGCGGCAGCTGAGGGAGGGGGGCAGCTACAGTCTATGGGGCTGCAAGAGAGTCAGACACGACTGAGCGATTAAACAAGATGTCAGGGTTGCCAGCATGAGAAGATGGTTGCTATAATAAGCAGGTCTTAACCAAGGTCAAATGTTCAGTCCACTTGGCAATGTTGACTGTCAGGTGTGCATTCCATAGAGATTAGGCTCACTCTCTTCTCCCTGTTACAGAGCTCCACTGAGTTGATGCTATACTGTAGCTATAAGAAGAGTATAATTTTCTGTAAACTCTTCTTAAAATTATGCTAAAGAATGCATAGGCATTTACTATCCTAGGCTTATTAAAAACAAAAAGTTAAAGATCATATCGAATCCCTTGTGATGGTTTTGTCCACACATGTGCCTTGATTTTTTGCTTTTCAGCTGCTACTGTGGATTTCTGTAAGCCCAGTAACTTTGTTATTCCTTGTCATTGTTATGTTCTTGGACCAGGCACACATAGCAGGCACCAAGTATGTGTTTTACTTTATAAAGCTAGAGAAACAGCCATTTGAAGGCTTTCCCAAGAAAGCTATCATTCCCAATTGGTTTGTATAACTGGTAAGAATGTATCTTAAGTGAAGGGATATACTTTTGAAAGCATCTCCAAAAAAATTAAATTCACTTATTTTTAAAAGTAGTATCATATTTCACCTTGCAAGGAGACTGAGTTTTTGATCCCCGTCTTCCAGGCATCCCACACCCTAATCACAGCTTAGAGCTCAACGGGATTCACGGTATTTCAGCTCACCAAGACAGGGCATAAATATTCTATTTTAAAAGCTGTTTGGGGGCATCTTTTCCAAGAAACCATTGAGTAGCCAGAACTGCTGTATGCTTCCTACAACAGCAGGGGGCACCCATCAAGGAGATTTTTGACCCCCGTGAAGAGCAATCAAAGGGCTTTGATGGGACTTCGGTCCACGTTGACTCAGACCATAGGCAGTCAGAGAACTTGTCATTCAACCAAAAATTCAGAAAATACCACTGCAGCTGCTTTCAGCTGCCATCATGCCATTAGGTTATCATATGCAATGTGACTGTTAAGAATCTCAGAGCTTTCCCTGTGTTGGTCTGTATCTTCCTTTTTATCACTTCATCTTACAAAAAAAAAAAAAAACCTTCAGCACAGTACTTAATTTGTAAATGAAGTTCTAATCCTAAAGGAAGCGCTCTGCTCTTTATATTAAAATAATGACTCAGAAACTTTTTAGAAAGCTGTTTCTTTCTAGAACTCTTATTTCCACCAACATGTACCCATCCTCTTTTTATATGATAAAAGAAAACTATGTTGACTGCTTCCATTAACTAGCAATGGCACCCACTCCAGTATTCTTGCCTGGAGAATCCCCATGGACAGAGAAGCCTGGTGGGCTACAGTCTGTGGGGTTGAAAAGAATCATATACGACTGAGCAACTAAGCACAGCACAGCACGTTAACTAGCAAGGTACTCACACCAAAGACTGAAGGAAGATACATTACCTCTGCAGATAAGCAGACTGGAGAGGCCAGCTGTTGGCCTTCACCTTGAGGGTGTTGGCTGAGCCAAGAAAGCTTAAGCAGTGGTTTCCAGAGCTTCAGGGACCGTAAAGGCTGAGCCCAGAAGAATCAATGCTTTCAAACTGGGGTGTCAGAGAAGACTCTTGAGAGTCCCTTGAACACCAAGATCAAACCAATCAATTCTAAAGGAAATCAATCCTGAATATTCATTGCAAGGATTGATGCTGAACTGTAGCTCTAATACTTTGGCCACCTGAGGTGAAGAGTTGTCTCACTGGAAAAGGCCTGATGCTGGGAAAGACTGAGGGCAAGAGAAGAAGGGGGCGGCAGAGGATGAGATGGTTGGATGGCATCACTGACTCAGTGGACCTTGGTTTGAGCAAACTCTGGGAGATAGTAGAGAACAGGGAAGTCTGGTGTGCTGCAGTCCACAGGATCACAGTTGGACACAACTGAACCACCACCACAACAAGGACCTAAGGGACCAGATAGAAAGTTGAAAGCCAGCCCAAGGTGAGAAGTCTAACTAGAAACTCTTTCCTTGAAGGGTGAGATCTTATAGGACCACATCTTTTAAGTAAAGAGAAAGAAGAAATTACCCATCCTTCACTCCCAGATGCCAGCCCAATAAATTGCCTGTCAAACCTTAGCGCTAAGTGAAAGGGAAAAATAATTTCCCCCTAAGGATTTAAAACCACTTGGCAATTGAAAGAAAAGAATTACTCATAAACATAACAATATGGACGAATCTCAAAACCATTAGGCAGAGAATTCAAAACCACCAGATGACCTCATTTGGGTTGACAAGCCACACTCTCACTATATACATGGTTCAATAAATCTCAAGCTAGTCAGTTTGTATAAAGTGGTGCCAGGTTGACTGTACCCTAGAACAGAGGTAGGCAAACCATTCCAGGTGAAGGGCCAGAGAGTAAATATTTTAGGCATTGTGGGCGATCCGGTCACTGTTGCAACTGCTCAGCTCTGCAGTTGTAGCACAGAAGCAAACAGACAGTGAGTGAACAAACAGGTGTGGCTATCTTCCAATAAAATCTTACAAAATTTTAAAAAACATTGCACAAGGTCCAGCCTATGGGCTATAGTTTGCTTATCCTTGATCTGAAGGCCTGAAGCTTGAAGATAAAAATTCCAAAGATGACATCATCATGAAAACTCTCTAAACACACAAGAAATGACTCCCTTAATGAGAAGCCACAGAGGGGGAAAAAAAAAAAGACTCAGACTCAAGAAAGATGTAAGACTTTGGAATAGGTGGGAAAACATACAAAATCTATATGTATAAGATGCTCCAAAACTTACTAAAGAGTAAGCACTCTTGAAAAAGAATCAAATACACATGGAACTACATTCAATATCTTATAATAACTTAGAAAAGAATCTGAAACAAATAGACATATATAGATGCAGATATAGATATGTGAACAACTGAATCACTTAGCGATACACCTGAAACTAACACATTATAAATCAACTACACTGCAATTTAGACAAAAAAATAAAAGAACAAATAAATGTATATGCAAAACAGAAATAGACTAACAGGTATAGAAAAGAAATTAGTGATTACCAACGGGGAGAGGAAAGGAGGAAGGACAAATTGAGGGCATGGAATGAAGAGACACAAACTACTATGTTTAAAACAGACAAGCAACAAGGATAAGCACATCTTGTAATAATTTTTAATGGAGTATAATCTGTGAAAATACTGAATCACTATGCTGTAAAACTGAAATGAATATAAAACTATATTTTAATAAAAAAATATTAAACACTGATTTTAAGCAATACACCCTTTAAAGAATTATATTTTAAAATCTTTAATAAAATACTTTGCAGCCTCATAAAAAATGAAAAGAATCAAATATAACTCATAAAAATGAAAACTATAAAAACTGAAATTAAAGACTCAATGAAAGGACTGCTGCTGCTAAGTCGCTTCAGTCGTGTCCGACTCTGTGCACCCCCATAGACGGCAGCCCACCAGGCTCCCCCGTCCCTGGGATTTTCCAGGCAAGAACATTGGAGTGGGTTGCCATTTCCTTCTCCAATGCATGAAAGTGAAAGTGAAGTCACTGAGGCGTGTCCAACTCTCAGCGACCCCATGGACTGCAGCACACCAGGCTCCTCCGTCTATGGGATTTTCCAGGCAAGAGTACTGGAGTGGGGTGCCATTGCCTTCTCCAGAAAGAAGTCTAGGTAGAGGCAAAGAAACGGCAAGTATTAAAAAGAGAGGTTAAGAGACATACAGGATAGAGTGAGAAAGTCTAGCACTTGCTTAATCAGACTTCTAAAAAAGACAGGAGAGGGCAAGTGGGACAGAAACATTATGGAAAGGAGTATCTGAGAATTGATGGAAAATACTAAACCACAGATGAGAAGTCAAGTCACAAGCAAGACAGATAACAAGAGACTCACACTGAGTACATCCCAGCAAAGTGGTAAAAGAACAAAAACAAATCACCTTAAATATGCTCAAAGAAACACTACCTTCAAAGAGGTAATAATCATGCCTCATAGCTGACTTCTCAGTAGCAACTATGGGATGATCCTTAACGTCTTTAGAGAAAAATATTTTGATATGAACATAAACTTCTACATCTAGCAAAAACTTTCAAGAATGTATACAAAATAAATAAACATTCAGAAAAACAAAAACTGAATTTGCCACCAAGAGACTCTCAATCAGAAAAGTGATCCCACATGGATGGACTGAGATAAAAGAGGTAAGGAATAACAAAGCAGTCAACATATGGGTAAACACTGACTATATAAAATTACAAAAAAGATTATGATGGCAACAATGATTATGATATTTTGTGATTTATAAGTAATTTAAATGCATAATAGCATATAAATTGAAAGAAGGAATGAATGACTGGAATTCTAAGTCTCTGTTTCATTCATGAATATAAGGATAGTGATCAGTTTTAGACGCTGGTAAATATGCAAGTTGAAATTTATAAAGTAACCACAGACGAAAACAAGACCATTAAACCCCAATTTAAGTACAGAAAATGGAAAAAGAAATAAACCCAAAACAGGGCAAGAAGGAGAGAGAGAGCTATTTTTAAAAATGTAAGAAAGAAAACAGGGCTTCCCTGGTGGCTCAGTGGTAAAAAAAAAAAACTCGCCTGCCGATGTAGAAGATTCGGAGTCAATCCCTAGTCTGGGAAGATCCCCTGGAGAAGGAAACGGTAACCCACTCTGGTATTCTTGCCTGGAAAATCCCATGGACAGAGGAGCCTGGCGGGCTACAATCCATGGGGTTGCAGAAGAGTTAGACACGACTTAGTGACAAAACAACAAACAACAAGAAAGCACAAAATAAGATTAAAAATAAAATTCAAATATGTTACTAAATGTAAATGTTGCTTTCATGTAGTGCTGATAGTGTAATTTATGTAAAATGGTACAAACTTTTTGAAAATGTATGGCTGTTTCAATGCTAAAGTTGAAATGCTTATACCCTATCCTAGAACCATCCTAATTCCTACTACACATCCAACTAGAGAAACTCCTAAGCATGTCTACCAAGAGATACACAAGCATGTCTCAATACACTAAAAAGAACCCTACTGTCTACTGACTATAAATGGAATAACAGTGAATTTTTCATACCTTCCAGGATACAGTCATGTTCTACTTCTTGGCTTGGTAACAAATATGCCAATAACAAAGTATCGGTTTTTATCGTTGCCCTTAAAAGTATACCTGCACATAAATGCACACACATATATTTGTGTGTGCTCTAGAATTTCACAATAAATAAAAAGACAAATGAGAATCAGAGCAGTAATTGGTCTAAGGCTGAAAAGCTGATTAGTGCTACAGTCACAATTAGAAAATGTCTTTATGACTCTTTATCTCATCCTAACCATACTGCCTCTTGAGAAATCTGTATGCAGGTCAGGAAGCAAGTTAGAACCGGACATGGAACAACAGACTGGTTCCAAATAGGAAAAGGAGTACGTCAAGGCTGTATATTGTCACCCTGCTTATTTAACTTCCACGCAGAGTGCATCATGAGAAACGCTGGGCTGGAAGAAACACAAGCTGGAATCAAGATTGCCGGGAGAAATATCAATCACCTCAGATATGCAGATGACACCACCCTTATGGCAGAAAATGAAGAGGAACTCAAAAGCCTCTTGATGAAAGTGAAAGAGGAGAGTGAAAAAGTTGGCTTAAAGCTCAACATTCAGAAAACTAACATCATGGCATCCAGTCCCATCACTTCATGGGAAATAGATGGGAAAATAGTGGAAACAGTGTCAGACTTTATCTTTTTGGGCTCCAAAATCACTGCAGATGGTGATTGCAGCCATGAAATTAAAAGACGCTTACTTCTTGGAAGGAAAGTAATGACCAACCTAGGTAGCATATTGAAAAGCAGAGACATTACTTTGCCGACTAAGGTCATATAGTCAAGGCTATGGTTTTTCCTGTGGTCATGTATGGATGTGAGAGTTGGACTGTGAAGAATGCTGAGCGCCAAAGAATTGATGTTTTTGAGCTGTGGTGTTGGAGAAGACTCTTGAGAGTCCCTTGGACTGCAAGGATATCCAACCAGTCCATTCTGAAGGAGATCAGCTCTGGGATTTCTTTGGAAGGAATGATGCTAAAGCTGAAACTCCAGTACTTTGGCCACCTCATGCGAAGAGTTGACTCATTGGAAAAGACTCTGATGCTGGGAGGGATTGGGGGCAGGAGGAGAAGGGGACGACAGAGGATGAGATGGCTGGATGGCATCACTGACTCGATGGACATGAGTCTGAGTGAACTCCGGGAGTTGGTGATGGACAGGGAGGCCTGGCGTGCTGCAATTCATGGGGTTGCAAAGAGTCGGACACGACTGAGCGACTGAACTGAACCGAACCGAACCATTACTCCAAAAAATAACATCAAATACCAGTAGCACCAATCCATTGGAACCCAGTATTCGGAAAAAAAAAAAAAACAAGAACAAAAACAAAAAGCAAGCATACAGCTTTTGTCAAGTTCCTAACAGGGTCCCTTGTTTTCACACCTTATCCTCCCTGTGGTCTCCTATCATAAGCCACTAGACCCAGCAAGAAACAGGTTAGATCTGCAGTACCACACTTAAAAAAGTATCATATTTTAGAAACAGCTACTGAGACCAACTCTGGTCCAGAGGCGGCCCTCATAACCCCAGTACGTTATCTGTAGTCACAATAAACCAACAGCCCTTCTTGTGTATTTCCAGATATCAGTAGAATGCCTGAAATATAGCATGTGCAAATCACCAAGTCGACTAGACTTTGGCAAGTCTGCCTCTACTAGAAAACTTTCCTCACCACTGTTCTTTGCACCAGGCTGTGATTCAGGACTGTTTCCCCTATGCTCTGAGGATTATCTGCTGATTCAGACATGGCTGCTCATTGAATCCCAATATGTGCCAGAATGTGTCAGAAACCCTTGGTGTTCTTGAAACCCAGTGTCTATAAAGGTCACCAAGACAACAAAGGGTAGGAATAAAAAAGGGCCATCACATTTTTTTAGGTGATGGCCCATCACAAGACTCAATGAAAGGGTTAGATGAAAGGGCTTATCTAATGGGATTTTTTTCTACCAAATCCTGCTTACCCTTCATATACCAATAGTTACAGAAGTCCAAGGAATACTGAACTCTGGGCACAATATTTCGAAACTGGGGATAATATATAAAGAAAGGCAAGTAAAAAAAAAAAAAAAAAAGGTGTTCTAGGGAACATAAGCTAAATCTGAGCAGTATTTGCTTTCTAAAAACATGTTTTCAGTAATACTGTAATTCCTAAAACAACTTGAAAACTAGTTGTGTAAGTCAAAAACTTGTAAGACAAAGGTTCTGGTGCTCTGTGATGACCTATAGGGGTGGAATGGTGGGAGGTGGCAGCGGGTTTTGCAGAGGAGAGAGGCTCAAGGGAGGGGATATATTTATACATATAGTTGATTCACCGTGTACAACAGAAACCAAGACAACATTGTAAAGCAATTATATTCTGATAAAAAAACAGCATTAGATTTTCCAGTGAATATGTGATAGCATTATTGCTTTCATGGTGCCCTTGGAAAGATATGTATTATCAGTATCCAAACAAAGCAACTGTTAGTTGTTCTCCCAACTTTTCTGAGAATTGACCTAATTAATAAAATGAGTTTATTAATTCAAGCTGTACTGAATATGACAAGCAAAAAGAAAAGGAAATCTTCTGAGAAAAAAAGAGTCACTGCAACATACAAATTCACTGATTTGAGGTCAAAGCTTACCATCCAGGAGAGTTTTTTGGGGGGCAAAGGTTAAAGCAAGAACCAAGGCAAAAGATGGGGGGAAGTGAGAAGAGAAGGCTAGCTGACCGTGATGGTCACCTGTTCACAAATTTTCCTTTGGGATCAAATCCACGTAGCTTGATGAGAAGAATACACACTAATAGGGCTGGGGCAGGCCTGTCTCAAGTTAAGAGAGAAGGGCCTGCGTTCATTTGCAAAACAACCGAAGTCTATGTTTTGCACAAGACAAGGTCCAAGAGTCAGAGTCCAGACAAACTTAGCTTAAAAAAAAAAAAGAGGAAAAAAACACACCAAAACCAATGGTCCGTGTTTCTCATTTTCCAGCCGTTGCAATCTGATAAAATCTAACTATATCACTGAAATGAGGAAATAAACAATCCTTGATTGTAATATGAAAAAATTTAACTTACTGAAAATCAAAAGGAGGCAAGAGAGTTGAGGTATGGAGAAAATAACACAACACACGTTTAGAAATATAGAATTCATTTATATTCACCGTAAGACAGTGTCACATTTTGTACACGGTTCCCAGAAGAGAAATAACACTCTGACGGCACTATATTGCTATCAACATTGTTTATGCTGCACAGTCGGGAAACACTGATTTTCCCCTTTAAAAGATTTAAGGCTCAGATTCCAAAAGGTAATTTTACCACTTATTTTCCTGTTTAAGAAAATGGGAAGTTCTGAACTAAAGGACAAAGGGGTGATGGGGGAGGAACAGCAACACCCACTTCACTCACAACACCCCCACCTCTACTGGTGGTGGTTGTCAGAGGCTCTTCCTCTTTGAAATGTGTTTGGTGACATGGATCAAACAAATCAGCAGATGGGAGAGGCGTCAGGTAGAGATCTTTACTATAGAAACATGGAAAACTAAAAGCTTTATCACCAGTTGCTGGCTAACATAGGTCTATTTGAAAGTCACCTACATATAAATATGCACTCACTATAATGTAGATTCACTTTTCTTTGGAAAAGCTCACCAAATAGGATGTCTCTTCTAACATGCCAGTAAAAAATATTTAATTTCCTTTCAACTTTCAGATCAAGGGGCCACAAAGCTGTCCTTTCTCCTAAAGATTGTCTTCCATTTTTCTTTTCAACCTTGTAGCAGAACAAAACCATGAGAGCCATTTGAACCTAATGTGCAATCCTTGTTTAAGTGATTAAGGAAAGTGGGAAGGGAAGGGTGTGTGAAAACGAATCGTGAACAAAGTTTGGAGTATTTTGTTGAGAACTGCCCTCTCAATGAGTTCCAAACACAATGAGTTTCCAAAGTGTTTTAGAAGAACTTTTTCCAGTACAAATATTTCATTCAATCCACAAGGCCACAGTCATTTCACAAAAGGCAGAATCAGTTCAAACTCAGTACACTGCTTTTCAGTTTATGCGGCTAATGCTGTAACAACAAAAGCCAAAAAGGGCACCGTGGGTTCCGCCTCTGGCATGAGGAGGTAGAGACAACCATCCTGTAGAAAGGTTAACAATTAAAAAAAAAAAAAGTAAAACAAAACAACACACTCCCTTCCTCCCCTCGCCAAAAAAAAAAAAAAAAAAAATCTCCACCCCGTTCCATCTCTAAGGACTAGCTCTGGAAAGCATGGATGGCATTCAGTCCAATTCCGACTTGAGAGATCCGTTGCCCACAATCATTTTGCTGTAATTCTTCTGCTGCTCTTCCTTAAAGGTGTCCTTCACCTTGGCTCTCTTCAGCCCTCCATCCCTGAGAACAGAAAGACACATCAATACTCCCAGCAATGATTTCAAAGGGTTACCTCCTCATACATGCTGCACAGTGCCATGGCGCTGAGCAGATGCTCAGAGAGGAGGCGAAGTACCATGGATTCGGAAGCAGAAAGACCCAGATTTCAGTTTCTGCTCTACCGCTTAACCAGACCTGCGTTACTTAAAGGAAGGAACAATCTCTTTGATGTTTGGTAAGAATTAAGCACAATTTCAAAAGCAGAGACATTACTTTGCCAACAAAGGTCCGTCTAGTCAAGGCTATGGTTTTTCCTGTGGTCATGTATGGATGTGAGAGTTGGACTGTGAAGAAAGCTGAGTGCTGAAGAATTGATGCTTTTGAACTGTGGTGTTGGAGAAGACTCTTGAGAGTCCCTTGGACTGCAAGGAGATCTAACCAGTCCATCCTGAAGCAGATCAATCCTGGGTGTTCTTTGGAAGGAATGATGCTAAAGCTGAAACTCCAGTACTTTGGCCACCTCATGCGAAGAGCTGACTCACTGGAAAAGACTCTGATGCTGGGAGGGATTGGGGGCAGGAGGAGAAGGGGATGACCCAGGATGAGATGGCTGGATGGCATCATTGACTCGATGGACATGAGTCTGAGTGAACTCCGGGAGCTGGTGATGGACAGGGAGGCCTGGTGTTCTGCAATTCATGGGGTCGCAAAGAGTCAGACACGACTGAGCAACTGAGCTAAACTGAACTGAACTGAAGCACAATTTCACAGCTCAGTTTCTTTTTAGAAGTTAGGGCTGCTATCTTCCATATTTGGATGCTATATTAAAACTCAGACTGTTTATCTTTTTCCCCAGGGAAAGCCAAGTACTAGATTTTTTCATCTAAATCGGCCTATGTGTATGTTAGTCGCTCAGTCATGTCCGACTCTTTGCAACCCCGCAGACTGTAGCCCACCAGGCTCCTCTATCCATGGGATTCTCCAGGCAAGAACACTGGAGTGGGTTGCCATTTCCTTCTCCAGGGGATCTTCCCGACCCAGGTATCAAACCCAGGTCTCCTGTATTCCAGGCGGATACTTTACTATCTGAGTTACTGGGCTTCCCTGGTCTCACTATAAATACACATATAAGAAATGATGAAGGTGCTATGTGTAGGGGTGGGCGTGGGGTAAATTCCTCAACAAGAAATGTGCTCATGATTCAAATCTAATCCTGTGTCTAACAAGTCATGTTTTGATTCAAAGTGCTCTATTGTAAGTATTGATAATCTTCCATATTCCAAAAGAGACTAAAAATAAATAAAACAAGCAACAAACACATAAATGGTATTTAACCAATCACAGTGCCTATGTAAGCAGCATTCCTTAATTCAGAGCCTATGAGTCTTTGAACTCTCTCCGGGGTGGTAAAAATCACACCTGCCAAAGTTAAAAGGATTGTGTATGCCTTTCTTCCTTTTGACAACACAAAGAAACAACATGTTGGAAGACCTGGAAGAAGACTGGATTATCTGGATCCACTCTCTCCTAATCTCACACTTTAGATTTTAATTCCCAGGAGACCATGGACCAAGAAAGTGCTTACTTTATACTCTGCCTGTTTAATTTTAACCCAGCTAAGTACGAATGTTTACCAAGTGCTCTCTAATGATGATGGGTGTTTCACAGGTTAGCCAGCGAACTCAATGTCGTGAAGTCAGAACTTGACCTACAAACAGAAGACAGCCTGAGTACGCTGTAACGTTCAGGCCTCTAGAGTCAAAACTAAGACATGGTCCACCACGAAGTCCTCAACTTTAAAAATGGACTTTGGCCTACAAATCTTCCAGGGGGTCAGCTGTAGGAAATTTCCATGAAATAAGGTTAGAAGTTGTCATGAGACCTCCAGAATTGTCCACAAGAGCCTCTTTTATCCACAGGAGATGCTTCTCCCTATACACAGCATTTAGGGGCTTCCCTGGTACCACTCAACATCTGCTCGAGGACAGATGTTGGTTAACTGACCTGTTGCCTGTTTTGGCTGCTCAAGAAGAGACGTTGCTAATTGACTTGTTGCCTGTTTGGGCCTGGACATCAGAAAAGGAGGAATGGCCTTTCCTCTGGCTCTCCCTCCCTTTCTTAGTTCTTACTCTTCAGAATTCACATAAAAGCAATGTGTGCGGTGCTTAGTGGCTCAATCAAGTCCAATTCTTTGTGACCCCATGGACTGTAGCCCACCAGGCTTCTCTGTCCATGGGGATTCTCCAGGCAAGAATATTGGAGTGGGTTGCCATCCCCTCCTCCAGGGGATCTTTCCAACCTAGGGATCAAACCCAGGTCTCCCACATTGCAGGTGGATTCTTTACTGTCTGAGCCACCAGGAAAGCCCAAGAATACTGGAGTGGGTGGCCTATCCCATCTCCAGGGGATCTTCCCAACATAGGAATCAAACCGGGGTCTCCTGCATTTGTAGGCAGATTCTTTACCAGCTGAGTTACCAATTCAGTTCAGTCGCTCAGTCATGTCCGACTCTTTGTGACCCCACGGACTGCAGCACGCCCAGCTTCTCTGTCCATTGCCAATTCCCAGAGCTTACTCAAACTCATGTCCACCGAGTTGGTGATGCCATCCAGCTTGGTTGGTAAGAACTAAGAAAGGGAGGGAGGGCCAGAGGAAAGGCCATTCCTCCTTTTCTGGGGTCCAGGCCAGAATAGGCAACAAATCACTTTAGCGACATCTGTCCTTGAAAATCCTGAGCATCTCCCTTCTAAAGAAAGTAAAAGTGAAGTCACTCAGTGAGGTCCAACTCTTCAGCACTCCAACTGTGACTCGTCACCCCCTAGAGACTTCAAAGCTTTATTCAATTCCCCTTTGCAATGGGAGATCTTAGTTCTTAAGGAGGGCAGCAGCTGAATATAAAAGCCAGTTTAAGATGATGCAATTGAGGACTTCCCTGGTGATCCAGTGGTTAAGAATCTACCTGTCAATGCAAGGGACACAGGTTAGGTCCCTGGTCTGGGAGGATCCCACATACTGAGGGGCAACTAAGCCGTGCACTGAACTACTGAGCCCATGTGCTGGAACTACTGAAGCCTGTGCGCCTAGAGCCCATCCTCTGTCTCAACTACAGATTGGCACTTGCCAAGAGCATTTGCCACTGGCTGGAAGAAGCACAAGCTGGAACCAAGATCGCTGGGAGAAATCTCAGTAACCTCAGATATGCAGATGACACCACCCTTATGGCAGAAAATGAAGAGGGACTAAAAAGCCTCTTGATGAAAGCGAAAGAGGAGAGTGAAAAAGTTGGCTTAAAGCTCAACATTCAGAAAACGAAGATCATGGCATCTGGTCCCATCACTTCATGGGAAATAGACGGGGAAACAGTGGAAACAGTGTCAGACTTTATTTTATGGGGCTCCAAAATCACTGCAGATGGTGACTGCAGCCATGAAATTAAAAGACGCTTACTCCTTGGAAGGAAAGTTATGACCAACCTAGATAGCATATTGAAAAGCAGAGACATTACTTTGCCAACAAAGGTCCATCTAGTCAAGGCTATGGTGTTTCCAGTGGTCACGTATGGATGCGAGAGTTGGACTGTGAAGAAAGCTGAGAGCCGAAGAATTGATGCTTTTGAACTGTGGTGTTGGAGAAGACTCTTGAGAGTCCCTTGGACTGCAAGGAGATCCAACCAGTCCATTCTAAAGGAGATCAGTCCTGGGTGTTCTTTGGAAGGACTGATGTTAAAGCTGAAACTCCAGTGCTTTGGCCACCTCATGCGAAGAGCTGACTCATTGGAAAATACTCTGATGTTGGGAGGGATTGGGGGCAGGAGAAGGGGACGACAGAGGATGAGATGGCTGGATGGCACCACCGACTCGATGGACATGGGTTTGGATGAACTCCGGGAGTTGGTGATGGACAGGGAGGCCTGGTGTGCTGCAATTCATGGGGTCGCAAGAGTCGGACACGACTGAGTGACTGAACTGAACTGAAGTGAACAACAACAAGAGCATTTGCCATCTGCCTCTGAGGAGCCTGAACCCTGTGCTGCTGCAGCTGTTGACACTCAACAACCCCTGAGGGAGTTTAGGGTGGACAGTGAGGCACTCTGTGCTCCATGGAATCTGACAGAACAGGCCTTAAATAGTTAGATATTTTCAGGAACTGATTTCATGATCCCAATCTTTGCATCTCTTCATATCTAGAAAATCTAAAAGTCCCTTCATGATGACATCAGCTCTTCATGACGGGCAGGAAGCCTTTTGTAAAGTGCTTGATTCACCAAAATCTTATATATTGACCTTCCCCCACTACCTCTTTGGAGTAGTCTCTCAGAGCAGTCTGAGGTACTGTCTCCTGGGCTACAGTCCTCATTTCACCCTAAATAAAACTTAACTTGCAACTCTCACGTAGTGCAACTTTTTAAATTGACATCTGCAACAAGAGAAGCCACTGCAATGAGAAATTCATGCCCTGTTACCCCCTATTCACCACAACTAAAGAAAGCCCACCTGCGGCAATGAGCCAGAAGAGCCCAAAATAAATAAATTTAAAAAATAGTTACCTAATAATTTTTAAAAAGATGTTTCAATTAAGTTCTCCTTTAATCTGGGGGCGGGGGGGAGGGAAGAATCTAGACATGTTAATTCATACCCAACAGATGAATGACAAATACAACCGGAAAGGCAGTGAACTTATTTTCTTTTAAAAGAAGAGTCTAGGTAATTAAAAGTAACTTTTTTGTTATAAAACTGCAGATAGCCTGATAAAAGGCAATTTTAAAACTATGAGGGTCATTTCTGCCTTTCTGTTCAAGCCAATCTGGCTGAGGACAGTCTGTCCTGGAGCTAACTCCCTTAGGCTCTTTTTGTTTCTCAAGGCTTTCTTCCTTTTCTTGGTATCTGAGGCTACAGATCCAAAGTGCTAAGCTTTTCATAATGGCTTCAGGGCAGGAACAGGGTTAGGATATCAAATAAAAGGAAGGGGGATAAAGAATAAAAAACAATGGACGAGGAAGAGGAAGCCAGTTATACATATGAACATGGGTCACTAAGACATCTGTAAACTGGAGCATTGGTAAGTCTGTTCATTTCGTGATGGCAGTGATAAGGATAGAATAGGGTACTTGTACAGGTAGTTGTAAAGGTCCCAGCAGGGGACTATAGATAGATACAGAATCCGAGGAAACTTTGGGAGACTGATTGCTCAAGAAAGGTCCATCTAGTCAAAGTTATGGTTTTTCCAGTAGTCACGTACAGATATGAGAGTTGAACCATAAAGAAGGCTGAGCACCAAAGTACTGATGCTTTCAAATTGTGGTGCTAGAAAAGACTCGTAAGAGTCCCTTGGACTGCAGGAGATCAAACCAGTCAATCCTAAAGGAAATCAACCCTGAATACGCCCCAATACTTTGGTCACCTGATGCAAAGAGCTGACTCATTGGAAAAAACCCTCACGCTGGGAAAGACTGAGGGCAGGAGAAGAAGGGGGCGACAGAGAATGAGATTGTTGGTTGGCATCGCCAACTCAATGGACATGAGTTTGAGCAAATTCTGGGAGATAGGGAGGGACAGGGAAGCCTGGAGTGCTGCAGTTTGTGGGATCACAAAGAGTCAGACATGCGGAGGGACTAAACAACAACGGGTAGTTGTAAAGGTCTCAGTATGGGACTATAGATAGAGAAACGTAGGAAATTTGGGGAGACCACTGTAAGTTAATGATTGCTCAAGAAAATATGGGATTATCATGGAATGAAGCAGGCTTGTTTTGCTATAAAGCCATAAATAAAAAGCATGAGACATTCCCCAGGTCATTAGGTGAAAGGAAAACATTACCACCCTTCTACTGATTTGAATAAGCTAAGATAGTTCCAGTTTGACCTCGTAGGGTCAGACACTCTCCTGCCCAATACAAAGGAGGCGCTAATGATGTAAGCCTGACCTCTACTCAGAGAAGACAGTCTTTTCCTCTCCCTCCTTTTCCTTTGATTATAAAATTGTAGACCACTTAAATTGTGGGACAGGCAACCCGCCCGTTTGCATTTCCTCAACTGTCCTATAGTAACATATCTACTTTTTGCCTCTTACTGAATTTCCTCTGCACTGAGACACAAAGTACCTGAGCCTCAGTAACCCCAGACATCAGGTGAGTGATTCTAGTTAAGACCGTGGGCTCAAGCCCCAGTCTAGGTTTAGGCGGGGTTCAAGTCCGAGCCACATGGACTGAAGTCCCACTCTGGGTCACCTGGTTTCAGTAGGATGTCTGCAATTTAGTTTCACATATTCCAGTTTAGAGAGTATAATAAGAATGTTAGTCCTAACCTATCTTAACCATAGTTCAGGGAGTTGCCCTAAATCAAGAACTCGTAGCCCCAGAGCAGTGAGCCAGGCATTTAATCAGAAGGCCACCCTCCAGAGGTGCCACAATAAGGCTTCCACTATCTTGATCTCCCATCAAGTTTCCAAGCTTTGTTAATTAGCATAGTGAATTTAGAAATGTGTTTTCACTGCAGAAGTTAGTGGCTTGTTAATTAGACTTTCCTGGGTGAAATTAGTTGTGTTCAAGATACGTGAATTGATGAAATTATTTGAGAGATATCCCCCACCCTTGCATTAAAGGGTATATAAGAAGCCAGGCAGCCCTTCTTCCATAGGCTTAATCCCTAAGCAGTTCTGGGTCCCTCTGCCGGTTCAGAAGGTTTTGGCTGCCTAGCTGACAGCCTGACTTGGCTAGCCACATCCTGCTCCAAGACACTCCCAAAATTGCCTCTAGTGAACTTCTCATGTCAAGTGTTTTCAAAACACCAAATAGATAGATAGCAGGGACTTTATTAAACGCACAGGACTTAATGAATGGACTGTTTTTGTGCTAAATATGCTAATACAGTGTGTGTATATACAAATTTAATCTCCCATTATAACCTAGGGATATTCAACCCTCACTGACACAGGCTAAATGTTTGCATGTGCCCCCCAAAATTCAGGTACTGAAGCCCTAACCTTCAATAATACACTATTTGGAGATGGAGCTTTGGGTAGCCAGTTAGGTATGGATGAGGCCATCAGGGATGGGCCCTCAAGACAGGAACAATGCCCGTGTAAGAAGACACACCAGAGAGCTTCCAGCCTTCAGCACTGTGACAAAATAAATTTCTGTTGCTTAAGCCACCCAATCTATGGGAGCTTGTTCTGGTAGCCTGATCAGATTAACACTCTCACCTATATTCTTTCTTAAAAAAACACGAAACTAAAGCCATAGATATCCATACTTAAAATATTTCACTTACTTCCTGTCAAGTTTTTAAGTTTTCTTTAATATAATTACAGCTGGAGATAAATAAAAACAAGTGTGTAAGTTGCCCCCTGCTTCAAAGATCCATTTCCCTCAAATCCAATCCCACTTTCTTCTTCAGTGAAAGATCCCTAAATTTTAGCTAAACATATGGCCAAGCAGGAGGTTCCCTGGTGGCTCTGACAGTACAGAGTCTGCCTGCAATGGAGACCCGGGTTTGACCCCTGGGTCGGGAAGATCCCCTGGAGAAAGAAATGGCAACCCACTCCAGTACTCTTGCCTGGAGAATTACATGGACAGAGAAGCCTGGCAAGCCCCAGTTCATGGGGTTGCAGAGTGGGACGTGACTGAGCCACTATTGTGGCCAAGCAGAACAAAGACTACATTTCTGAGCCTCCTCTGCAGCAAGGTGTTATCACGTGACTTGAGTTTGAGTCAACAGACAGAAGTGGAAGTGGTATGTCCAACTTCCAGCTTTTGCTCTTAAACACATGAATGCATCCTTCTTGTTTTAGTTCTTCCCTGCTAGTCATGTTATTGTACTCACTGGGCAGTCGTCTTGGACCATACTGAGGATGGAAGATCAATACAAAATGAGCTGTTACACCAGTCTAGGCTGCCTATGATGAAGTATGGGAGATAAAATTCTACCTTATTTAAGCCATCGTTATGCTGTATAAACCACTGTCA
Source organism: Budorcas taxicolor (assembly GCF_023091745.1). Taxonomy (NCBI): domain Eukaryota; kingdom Metazoa; phylum Chordata; class Mammalia; order Artiodactyla; family Bovidae; genus Budorcas; species Budorcas taxicolor. Next base: position 98,297,760 of record NC_068915.1, on the reverse strand, counting down.
ATGTCAGCTAAACCTCCAGCTAACAAGCATAATAAATGACATCTTTTTTTTTTTAAGTAATAATACTTCTGAAAAATTTCTTACCAAGGAAGCTCAGTCAATCCTCCTTGTACAGCAATAGCAGACTTAACCCTGTTAGCAAACTGGACTGCGTCTTCTCCTTCCTGGAATAAAAAATTACCAGTACACCCTGAAGATACAGTTCTCAAACAATGCTTTCAAATGTCTCACAATTACTTAGATTTGTTTTAAAGTATAATGTTCACATTTTTAACTCAAATATGCTCTGTTCTGAATTATAGCAAATATCATTTGTCCATCAAGAAAATGCAGTGCTGTTTTTGTTTAATATCTTTATCACATATATATATTATGCTCTTTACTAGACTTATTCAAGATACAACATTCTACAGTATCTGTAGGTTCAATAAACCAACAACAATGGTAAAAACTATTATGGAAAAGAATTCTCCTGGTCTAAAACCAGCATGACTCTGCAGAGCGCTAGATACATTTTTTTAATGACTCTTTTGCTGAGAAAGCAGAAAGTCCAACTTCAACTGATGCCATCACCTAATTAGATAAAGCACCTGTTATCTATGCAATACCTCTCTGGTCATGGGGGGCATGTACCACACATCACAGACGATGGCCCAGCTGGTCATCACTCGAAGCAGGTAGCTCACAATGTTGTATTTACTACTGTTCCAAAACGCATCACCAAACTGAGGATTGTACTGAGAAAAAGAGAAAAGAAAATGCATTCTAGTTAGGAATTAAATGGCAGCTTCGCTTCTACATGCCAGTACATGATAGCCCAAACATCTATCAGACCTGCCCACCTCCAAAAAAAAGAGAGAAGCTGCTTTACTTGATCCGAAGTAAAGTAGAGTAAAAGTAAAATAAAGGATCCAAAGAGCAAACAAGATGTAGAAAACAACCTATGGTTACCAGGGGGTAAAGGAGGGGACGGATAAATTGGGAGACTGAGATTGACATAAACACACTCCTATATATAAAACAGATAACTAATAAGGACCTACTATATAGCACAGGGAAGTCTACTCAATACTCTGTAACAGCCTATACGGGAAAAGAATCTAAAAGACTGGATATATGTATAACTGAGTGGATTCACTTTGCAGAACACCTGAAACACAGCCTGTAAATCAACTATATTCCAATGAAACTTTTAACAAAAGAAAAGAAACAAAATAAAGAATAAACCAGGCCAGGAAAACTCCCCTGACTAGAGCCTCAGAGCACTTAGACTGGAGGGTTATTGACATGATTCTTAAATATCTGTCTACCCACTTCACTGGAAGGTGGGTGAAAGTAGGAATAGTATCTGATTGCTTATCACAGCGTCTTCAGTAGGCAGACACTGGCATGGCACAGAGTATCCCCCTACCGCTACATACCTATATCCATATCAATAGACAGAAAAAGGGATCAAGCAAATGGGACAAATGTAAACAACGGGTGGATATGAATAAAGAGCACACGCTCAGTCGTGCCCAACTCTTTGTGACCCCATGAACTGTGTAGCCCATAAGCCTCCACTGTCCATGGAATTGTCCAGGCAAGAATACTGCAGGGGGTTGCTACTTCCTTCCCCAGGGGATCCTCCCAACTCAGGGATTGAACTCGTGTCTCCTGCATTGCAGGAAGATTCTTTACCATCTGAGCAACTAGGGAAGCAAAGAGCACACAAGTATTCCATATTTTTGCAAATCTTAAGTTTGAAATTATATCAAAATAAAGTGACCAAGTCACTGTCTTTGGCAGGGAGGGGTGTGAGAGTGGATAATCTGTCTTACCTTAATGGCAACTGGATGGATGGTTCCTCCAATTTCAAAGCTTCCTTTTTTAAACATCATGACTGAAGTATTGTTGATACAAGTTCCTATAAGGACATCAGTAGGGAGTGAATTAAAGCAGTCAATTTAAAAAGGAAATATTTTGTTATAAATAATTTAAAGTATTCAGGTCACATCAAAATTACAGACTTTTTAAAAATTACAGATATTTTAAATGCTATCATTTTACAAATTAACTCCTGTTTAAGTAGTAGTAATTCAACAGTTCTAAGCAGGTTTAACTAGAGACAGAAATGGCAACCCACTCCAGTACTCTTGCCTGGAAAATCCCATGGGCGGAGGACCCTGGAAGGCTGCAGTCCATGGGGTTGCGAAGAGTGACTTCACTTTCACTTTTCGCTTTCATGCTTTGGAGAAGGAAATGGCAACCCACTCCAGTGTTCTTGCCTGGAGAATCCCAGGGACGGGGGAGCCTGATGGGCTGCCGTCTATGGGGTCGCACAGGGTCAGACACGACTGAAGCGACTTAGCAGCAGCAGCAGCAGCAGCAAGCAGGTTTAACAACAAATTTTAGTTTATTGTTGACTACTCTAGAGATACAATTTCTTCACAACAGATGGCAACTTCAATATATTTTAAAATTATGGACAATACCTATCTAAGTTCATTAAAAGTGGAATTGTTAGTCACTCAGTCATGTCCAACTCTTTGGGGCCCCATGGACTGTAGCCGCCAGGCTCCTCTGTCTACAGAATTCTCCAGCCAAGAATACTGGAGTCAGTTGCCATCTCCTTCTCCAGAGGATCTTCCCAACCCAGGGATCGAACCCAAGTCTCCTGCATTGCAGGCAGATTCTTCACCATCTGAACCACCAGGGAAGTCCATCAAACTTTATTACCCAGAAACAAGTTCTGAGATCAAAAAGGTTCCATGACTTCCATCAAACCTCATAAGAAAGCAGCGAATTACTGGCTCAGAGAGGCCATGCCTTTCCTAAAGGACAACAGAAATCTGGACTAAGAATGCCAGCTCCAGAACAATCCAGCTCCCCATATACTTTGGGTACCTGTTGTTACCAACCATAGCCTGGTAAGCAATACCACTTCTCACCTTCAGGAAAGATTAATATGGGTAATTCTTTCTTATGAGCAATATGTTCTTTTAGTCTGTGAAGAAAAATAAATGATCTAAATTAGACCTTCGAAAAGAGAGAGGTGGGAATCCTCTTTGGTATCTTTTCTTTTAGGTTCAATTAAATCGTGCAAATGTTTTTAAATTGGTATATAGTTGCTTTACAATATTGTGTTAATTTCTGCTGTACCACAATGTGAATCAGCTGTAAGTATCCATATATCCCCTCCCTCTTGAGCCTCCCTCCCACCCTACCCCCATCTCACCCTTCTAGGTCATCACTCAGCACTGAGCTGAGCTCCCTGTACTACACAGCAGCTTCCCACTAGCGATTTTACACATGGTAGTGTACATACATCAATCCCAATCTCTCTCTGGTATTCTTTACTCTCTACTAACACAAATATAGTTGTAAAGCAATAAGGAGAAGAGAAAGGAAATAAACTCAAGTTGGTCCCTTTCTAAACAAGCATTACAAGCTAGCAAAGCTGAGATAGACAGATGGCAACTGCCAGCGTGCACACCACTGCTCAACAATCACAAGACAGGGAACAGTTCTCTAACTTTAAAGACATTTCAATAGGTACGTGCCACTTCACTCTTAAAAGTGTAGCCCACCATCATATTTACAGAAGCAATGACTCGAGTGCCTCCAGTTACAGGTCTCAGGCAAAAAGCTGCTTCAAACAAAGGTTTCTGGTGGCTTAACTCCACTCCAAGACCCAGAAGTTCCCTCTCCTGTCCCATAAAGAGTGCTAGCTCTATCTGCCTTTCAGTTCAATTCAGTTGCTCAGTCGTGTCCAACTTTTTGCGATCCCAAGGACTACTGTAGCATGCCAGGCCTCCCTGTCCATCACCAACTCTTGGAGCTTGCTCAAACTCATATCCATCAACTCGGTGATGCCATCCAACCATCTCATCCTCTGTCATCCCCTTCTCCTCCTGCCTTCAATCTTTCCCAGCATCAGGGTCTTTTCCAATGAGACAACTCTTTGCATCAAATGTCCAAAGTACTTGGAGTTTCAGCTTCAGCATCAGTCATTCCAATGAATAGTCAGATCTGATTTCCTGTAGGATTGACTGGTTTGATCTCCTTGCAATCCAAGGGACTCTCAAGAGTCTTCTCCAACACCACAGTTCAAAAGCATAAATTCTTCAGGGCTCAGCTTTACGGTCCAACTCTCACATCCATACATGACTACTGGAAAAACCATAGCTTTGACCAGATGGACCTTTGTCGGTAAATAATGACTCTGCTTTATAATATGATGTCTAGGTTGGTTGTGGCTCAGCTGCTAAAGAATCCACCTGCAATGCAGGAGACCTGGGTTCGATCCCTGGGCTGGGAAGATACCCTAAAGAAGGGAAAGGCTACCCATTCCAGTATTCTGCCCTGGAGAATTCCATGGACTATATAATCCATGGGGTGACAAAGAGTCGGATACTTTTCATGACGAAAGTGACCAACTTTCACTTTTTTTTTTTCACTTTCTAGGTTGGTCATAGCTTTTCTTCCAAGAAGCAAGCGTCTTTTAATTTCATGGCTGCAATCACCATCTGCAGTGATTTTGGAGCCCTAGAAAAAAGTTTCTCCCTGTTTCCACTGTTTCCTCATCTACTTGCCATGAAGTTATGGGACCAGATGTCATGATCTTTGTTTTTTGAAAGTTGAGTTTGAAATCAACTTTTTCACTCTCCTCTTTCACTTTCATCAAAAGGCTCTTTATTTCTTCTTCGCTTTCTGCCATAAGTGTGGTCTCATCTGCATATCTGAGGTTATTGATATTTCTCCCGGCAATCTTGATTCCAGCTTGTGCTTCATCCAGCTGGGCATTCCACTTGATGTACTCTGCATATAAGTTAAATAAGCAGGGTGACAATCTACAGCCTTGACATACTCCTTTCCCGATCTGGAACCAGTCTGTTGTTCCATATTCCATTCTAACCGCTGCTTCTTGACCTACATACAGATTTCTCAGGAAGGAGGTCAGGTGGTCTGGTATTCCCATCTCTTTCTGAATTTTCCAGTTTGTTGTGATCCACACAGTCAAAGACTTTGGCATAATCAATAAAGCCAGATTAGATGTTTTTCTGGAACTCTCTTGCTTTTTCAATGGTCCAGTGGTTGTTGGCAATTTGATCTCTGGTTCCTCTGTCTTTTCTAAATCCAGCTTGAACATCTGGAAGTTCACAGTTCGCGTACTGCTGAAGCCTGGCTTGGAGAATTTTGAGCATTACTTGGCTAGCGTGTGAGATGAGTGCAATTGTGCGGCAGTATGAACATTCTTTAGTGTTGACCTTCTTTGGGATTGGAATGAAAACTGACCTTTTCCAGTCCTGTGGCCACTGCTGAGTTTTCCAAATTTGCTGGCATAGTGAGTGCAGCACCTTCACAGCACAATCTTTTAGGATTTGAAATAGCTCAGCTGGAATTCCATCACCTCCACTAGCTTTGTTTGTAGTGATGCTTCCTAAGGCCCACTTGACTTCACATTCCAGGATGTCTGGCTCTAGGTGAGTGATCACACCATTCGTGGTTATCTGGATCATTAAGGGCTTTTTTGTACAGTTCTTCTGTGTATTCTTGCCACCTCTTCTTAACATCTTCTGCTTCTGTTAGGTCCATACCATTTCTGTCCTTTATCGAGCCCATCTTTGCATGATATGTTCCCCTGGTATCTCTAATTTTCTTAAAGAAATCTAGTCTTTCCCATTCTATTGTTTTCCTCTATTTCCTTGCATTGATTGCTGAGGAAGGCTTTCTTATCTCTCCTTGCTATTCTTTGAACTTTGCATTCAGATGCTTATAGCTTTCCTTTTCTCCTTTGCCTTTCACTTCTCTTCTTTTCTCAGCTATCTGTAAGGCCTCTTCAGACAACCAGTTTGCCTTTTTGCCTGTCAATCTCTAGATGCGTGTAAGTGATAACATCCAGCAAATACTTAATCAACCATCTATTTATTCAGCCAACCATTACCAATTATTTACATTCAAGGTAGTAATTTTCAGTTTTAGAAATTCAGTGACTGGAACCTAAGTCAGGGCAATGTAAATGTATGGGTCTTCTAATCACATCATCTATACCACCATGACTACAGAATTCAAAATTTTTTAAATCCAGTTAAGACAGGCGGCTGACCGGAAATGGCCAACCACAAAACAGAGGTCCATATATTTTAGTTTTAACCCTTAGTTTTAGTGTTAACCTTTAGTACCGCTGGCTGCCCTCTTTGATGGGAAGGCCAAGATTTTATGCCAACCCAACGGATACCAAATAATGTCACTGCTTACCTCTTAATAACCAAGTGTCGATCTTTCATTTCTGAGCGTTCAAACCAGACATGTGGACAAGCCTTGACCATGGCTCTCTGAATAATTCCCATCAATCCACCATGAACCTGGCCAACCTACAAGGACCATGAGAAAATGGAAAAAATGTAAAGGCATAGCTCCAAAAAAAGCCTTCTTTTCTTTAACCAGTAAGTCCCTATTCCCCACTCAGAGAAAACACTGGTCTTCTACTGACTGAGGTTTTCTTAGTCTCTTCAAAGGTCATGCATGCATGCTCATTTGTTCAGTAGTATCCCACTCTGTTGCAACCCCATGGACTGTAGCCTGCCAGGCTCCTCTGTCCATGGGATTCTCCAGGAAGGAATACTGGAGTGGGTTGCCATTTCTTCCACCAGGGAATCTTCCCGACCTAGGAACTGAACCCGCATCTCCTGCTGCCTCCTGCTTTGGCAGGTGGTGCTTTACTACCTGGGAAGCCCATGCTCAAAGGACATGACTGGCCAAATATAAGCACAAAATGTTCTTGAGTAGCACCTTTGAATTTTAAGTTATGTTGCGGTACTGGCTTTATGATAGCTTTTACAAGTAGAGATTTTCCAATTAAGTCTAAGTAAGTGAAATACAAATTAAAACTACACTGAAATATGATTTCAGACCCAACAGACTGGCAAAGATTCAAAAGCATGACAATGAACCAAGGCTGTGGGAAACAGGTACTCATACAGTGCTTGGGATGGGGAGCTTATAACACTCATAGAAGGAAACGTGGCAATATCTATTAAAATTACATATACATTAGCTTCCCTGGAGCTCAGATGGTAAAGAATCTGCCTCCAATGCAGGACATTGGGGTTCAATCCCTGGGTCTAGAAGATCCCCAGGAAAAGGAATGGTAACCAACATCTATTTTTGTTTTATTGACTATGCCAAAGCCTTCGACTGTGTGGATCACAATAAACTATGGAAAATTCTCAAAGAGATGGGAATACCAGACCACCTAACCTGCCTCTTGAGAAACCTATATGCAGGTCAGAAGCAACAGTTAGAACTGGACATGGAACAACAGGCTGGTTCCAAATAGGAAAAGGAGTACATCAAGGCTGTATATTGTCACCCTGCTTATTTAACTTATATGCAGAGTACATCATGAGAAACGCTGGGCTGGAAGAAGCACAAGCTGGAATCAAGATTGCCGGGAAAAATATCAATAACCTCAGATATGCAGATGACACCATCCTTACAGCAGAAAGTGAAGAAGAACTAAAGAGCCTCCTGATGAAAGTGAAAGAGGAGAGTGAAAAAGTTGGCTTAAAGCTCAATATTCAGAAAACTAAGATCATGGCATCCAGTCCCATCACTTCATGGCAAATAGATGAGAAAACCGTGGAAACAGTGGCTATTTTTCTGGGCTCCAAAATCACTGCAGATGGTGATTGCAGCCATGAAATTAAAAGACGCTTACTCCTTGGAAGGAAAGTTATGACCAAACTGGACAGCATATTAAAAAGCAGAGACATTATTTTGCCAACAAAGGCCTGTCTAGTCAAGGCTATGGTTTTTCCAGCGGTCACGTATGGATGTGAAGAGTTGGATGGTGAAGAAAGCTGAGCACCAAAGAGTTGATGCTTTTGAACTGTGGTGTTGGAGAAGACTTTTGAGAGTCCCTTGGACTGCAAGGAAATCCAACCAGTCCATCCTAAAGGAGATCAGTCCTGGGTGTTCTGTGGAAGGACTGATGTTGAAGCTGAAACTCCAATACTTTGGCTACCTGATGCGAAGAGCTGACTCATTTGAAAAGACCCTGATGCTGGGAAAAATTGAGGGCAGGAGGAGAAGGGGATGACAGAGGATGAGATCGTTGGATGGCATCACCGACTAGACTGACATGGGTTTGGGTGGACTTCAGGAGTTGGTGATGGACAGGGAGGCCTGGCATGCGGTTCATAGGGTCACAAAAAGTCAGACATGACTGAGTGACTGAACTGAACTGAATTGAACCCACTCCGGTATTCTTGCCTGGAGAATTCCATGGACAGAGAAGCCTGGGGCCTACAACCCATGGGATCTCAAAGAAGCAGACACAACTGAGTGACTAATACTTTCACTTCACTTTACACAAACATTTATCCTTAAACTCAATAATTCACTTCTAGGATTTACGCTGAAGATACACCCCAAATAAAATGGAAATACATATGCACAACATTTAAACTGCAGCATTATTCATAATGTGAGCTACTGGAAAATACCTGAATTCGAAAAATCCATTTGGCTTAGAGAGGATAGGACTGGGGAGAAGGACAAAATAGGTGAAGGAGATTAAGAGTACCAACTTCCAGGTACAAAACAAGTAAGCCATGGGATGTAATGTACCGCACAGGGAATACAGTCAATAACATTGCAATAACTTTGTATGGTGAACAGACAAATGCTAAACGTATAGTGCTGATCAATTCACAGTGTACATAAGTGATGAATCATCATATTGTACACCTGAAACCAATATAACATTGTATTCAACTACAATTAAAAAATTAAAAGTAAAAAATAAATCCAACAGGCTTTTGGTTTTTATCACTCAACCCATCAAAGCTTGCAGTTCTATTTCTAAGCCTTGGCTAATACTGTAAATTATACAATTGTATATTGAAGCTGTAATGACAATTATATATGATCAAGAAGCACAGAAATTCTAAGAAAATTCTGAGGCCTTCAGTCACAAATGAGTTATACTCAAATCTTTGTTGACTAAGACACAGAATGAGTATTGTCTCAGAAACATAAAATCATGATTAGGCAAGTTGGTTAAGAAATTTACAAAGATAGTATTGTAGGAAAACAGCTGCCTTCTCAGCTAAACATCTCAGCCCTAACCTCTCTGGATTACAGGGAAGGTCACAATGGATGTGAAAGGTCACAAAAGATTACAATGGATGTGAACATTCTTGTCCACTTAAATGCAAGGAATTATTATATACACCCAGAGTTGGGTGGGGTCTATCAAGGACTGTTAACATGAGGGTCTCTGGATGGGCTTTTAGGAATCCATAAACATCTTGGAACTACATAAAAATATTTGTTGGTATAAAGCAAATGCATGCTATTGTTTTTCTGAAAAAAAAAAAGGATACATAAATATTAACTGATTGCTAACCTAAAAAATGTCAAGAACTACAAATTCCCATAAGTCTTTTCAGAGAGGTGGTTAAAGCTTCCTTAGATTCAGGAAGAGCTCCACAACTTAGAGAAATTTATAACTTGTTAAAAGGTAGTTGTCCAAGAGTTATATATCTGAACTTATATTTTAGACAATATCTGCCAATAAGAAAGTAGTTTTTACAAAGGTCTTGAAACCCCCTTCAACGAATGTATAACCCACAGGCAATCCAACTACCAGGACTCCGTGGTGGCCTACAGACACTTCAGTTGCCTTCCCAGGAAAGCACACCAGACCACGACTATCAATCATAGGAGTAGGAGACTAAGAGGTACAAAACTCCCATCTAGAAAATAAATAAGCTACAAGGACATATTGCACAACGCAGGGAATACGGCCAATACTTTACAACTATAAATGGGGTATAACCTTTAAAAAACAGTAAATCACTATTGTGTAAGCCTGAAACTTCTGTAATATTGTACATCAACTATATCTCTAAATAAATAAATAAAATAAAGGTTCCCTTCAAATGCTTTCGCAGAAAAACACACCGGACCCCTACTATCAGTTACTGGAGCTGACGAGTAAAATTTAAAAAATCCAAACCCACCCGTTCTCTGTGTGAAGCCCAAGTCACCAACAAGAGATATGAAAAGAATTTCCCTCCTTGGGATCCTGGGCTTCCCTGGTGGCTCAGGAGGTAAAGAATCTGCCTGCGATTCAGGAGACCTGGGTTCGATCCCTGAGTTGGGACGATCCCTTGGAGGAGGGCATGGCAGCCCACTCCAGTATTCTTGCCTGGAGAATTCCGTGGACAGAGGAGCCTGGCGGGCTACAGTCCATGAGGTCGCAGAGTCAGACACAACATAGCGACCAAGCACATCTCAGGATACCTGTGCCATCTTTCTATTTCACACGCCAGCTTGGGGCGTATCTACCACCATGCAGAAAAGAACACCTTTAGAGATTCTCCAGATTTAACCTGACACTCACAGGAAAGCAATGAAGGAAATCTTGACAAGTTCTTCAGGGTGATAGAAAACACCCACTGACTTGAAACACCTTAGATTTGAAAAAAATGCAAGAAATGCCACAAAAAGGTCTTTAGAGGTGTTTGATTTCAGTAGGCTTTGTCTTTTCTTTGGGGGCTGTCAGCAAGAACTGACAAAGGCAATGTGGTATAAATAGTAGCCTTTCTTGCTTGATCTTCACTAAAGAGCCAGGTTGTTTTTTTTTTCTTTTTTAATTGCATATGACTCCCTGAAGGGAGAAAGAACTAATTGGCTGGTGAGGGATTTGTACAGCTCTAAAGAGGATGACTTTACCATCTTAAAGTGTCGTTAAACACTGCAGGGATTCTAGAAGCAAGATGGAATCAACTTTATGAAGTCTAGTCATGCTCAAGTGTATCTACATTTCAGTACATTAATTTCTTACCTTAAATATAAAGACTATTTTCTTTCTCTTGCACTATATATTCCTCATGTAATTATATATTAATAATATAAATAATGCAAATACATTATTAATGTAGGTAAATATATTAGTAATTTATGGGTTTCCCTGGTGGCTCAGACGGTTAAGAATCAGCCTACAATTCAGGAGACTTGGGTTCGATCCCTGGGTTGGGAAGATCCCCTGGAAGAAGGCATGGCAACCCACTCCAGTATTCTTGCCTGGAGAATCCCCATGGACAGAGAGGCCTGGAAGGCTACAGTCCATGGGGTCACAAAGAGTTGGACATGACTGAAGTGACTAGGCATTAATAATTTATAGACTTACTTATATAGTATGACCCAGTCACTTTCTAAGATAAAACTAACTTTCTAATTTGTACCAAAATAAAATAAAAGTCTGACTAATCCACGGAACATGCAAGTACTTGAAATACCAGTGAGTTCTTCTTACCATAGTATAGCACCCATCCGTTGTCAAGATCAAAACATCAATTGGGGACGTATGGTTGGCAACACAAATGCCTCCCTTCTGGGGCCTGTACTGCCTGCAATTACATACAGTGGTTAACACTAAACATTGAAAAATGGCCACTATTTTGCAAAAAAGCAACTTCCACAGTAGTTCAGATGATAAAGAATCCACCTGCAATGCAAGAGACTCGGGTGTGATCCCTGGGTCAGGAAGATCCCCTGGAGAAGTAAATGGCTACCCACTCCAGTACTCTTGCCTGGAGAACTCCATGGACAGAGAAGCCTGGCGGGCTACAGTCTATGGAGTCGCAGAGTTAGACACAACCGAGCAACTAACTCACAATACACCTGGAGAAATTCATGCTATTTTGTTTTTTAAAGTACACTAAAAAAAAGAAACTTTCAAATATATGGGCTCATCTTAAAAGGGTTGTCTCTAGGCAGTATGATGGGAGGTGGGTAAGAGTATATGGGGGGGGACCACAGTTTTCCCTTTACATATATTTATATTGCTTTTCTGTAATGATCATATTGTCCTTTTAGAATGAAAAAAATTTTTTAATATTAGACTGAATTATCAATACAAAGATTCCATCACTTTAATAAACTTTGTGATATGTAAGCTTTCCTTATTTTATCCGAAGTATTTTTGTATTATTTCAATCTTCATAAATATCACTTTCAGTTGCTTCAGAGTGATCCACAGTAAATGTACTATAGTTTCCTTTGCCTTATCCCCCTAAAGCAGAAGTTGGCAAACTTTTCCTATGGAAGCCCAGACAGTAAATACTCTAGGGTTTGCAAGCCAGCCAATCCCAGTCAAAACTCCTGGACTCTGCTGTTTTGGCACAATGGCAGCTACAGATAATACATAAATGAATGAGCATGGCTGTATTCCAATAAAACTTTATTTACAAAAACCAGAGGACCGACCACATTCGGCCTACAGACTCATAGTTTAGTTTGCCAACCTCTGTCCCAAAGTTTAAGCAGTATTTGACACTACTGAAGCAAAGTAGTTTTCTTTGAGCCTAAATAGAGAAGAAAGGGAACAAAATGCATAACAACTTCAGCATGTTTTCCTTAAACTTAGAAGCAATTCTACAATAAGTTGTGAACAACTCTCTATGTAATTAAAGCACCTTTTCCGAAGAAGGGGCTTCCCTGATGGCTCAGACAGTAAAGAATCTGCCTGCAATGCAGGAGACCAGGGTTTGATCCCTGGGTCAGGAGGATCCCCTGGAGGAGGGCAAGGCAACTCACTCCAGTATTCTTGCCTGGAGATTTCCATGGACAGAGGAGCCTGGTTGGCCACAGTCCATGGGATCGCAGAGTCAGACATGACTGAGTTACTAACATTTCATTTTCATTTAATTTCTGAAGAAGGTGTTTCCTTTGATCACACTTTTACCAAAACATTTTCTTCTCATTCTCACCCCAAAACTTACAGCCCAATCACAAAAGTCATGTAATTTTAGAAATATAAAAGGGCTTTTAAGTTGGTAACACATGGCAAAGCCAAATGATGAAATGTTTTCCTTCTACAAATTAGACAGAAAGATCCAGTCACATAGATACAGAGAACAAACCAATGGTTGTAAGTGTAAGTGGGGGCGGGCAATATGGGGGTGAGGGAGTGGGGAGTACAAATTCTTGGGTGTAAGATAAGCTCAAGGATGTAATGTACAACAAGGGGAATATAGCCAACATTTTGTAATAACTGTAAGTAGAAAGTAACCTTTAAAAGATAAAATCTTTTTTAATTTTTAAAAAAAGATCTAGTCAGTAGAAAAGAGATGTTTGTCCTAGAATTTTTAAGCTAATGATATTAAGTATATAAAAACTGAATTTACAGAAAAGCAATTCAAAAACAATCAAAACAAACTTCATGTGGCTAATGACTTCATTTACCACCTTTCTCCTTCCTGATGAAGGGGTGAGGGAAGCAGAAAGCTAGGTTCTGTTTTCAGCTCAGTGTTGGGATTTTAGAAGCTGGCAGGGCTGAGACTAGAAACCAGCCTCAGAATTCCAAGTCTAGCATTCTTTCCACCATTCTACAACCCTATCACCTTCACCATTTAAAAAAAAATTTAATTAACCCCATTCTAAACCTAACTCTGACATTTATTAGGCATGTGACCCTAGACAACCAATCCCGGAGCTTCCACTTCTTCACCTATAAAACGGTATAATAGCACCTTCTCTTAGAGATAACCTAGGAGAAAGAATCACAGGCCAGGCCTGCACACCATAAATGCCCAATTATTAGGTGTCATTACATATTTATCGTCATGTTCCATGGGGCTTCCCTGGTGGCTCAGAGGTTAAGGCGTCTGCTTGCAATGCAGGAGACCCGGGTTCAATCCCTGGGTCGGGAAGATCCCCTGGAGAAGAAAGTGGCAACCCACTCCAGTATTGCCTGGAGAATCCCATGGAGGGAGGAGCCTGGTAGGCTACAGTCCATGGAGTCGAAAAGAGTCGGACTGAGCGACTTCACTTTCACTTTTCTGCAAATGGATTGCCTGAGAGGGAGGGGGGGCGCTGTGCTGGCTCTTTGTTACAGCACTTGGGCATCTCTAGTTGTGGCGTGCGGGCTTAGTTGCCCTGCGGGATGTGAGATCTTAGTTCACCAGGGACTGAAGCCCCGCCCAGGCATTAGAAGGTGGATCTTAACCACTGGACCACCAGGGCAGTCCCTGGATTGCTTTCGAAAAGTGTTCAGGTGCATTGCTATCTGTGACACTCCATCACACTCCGGAAGTACTCTTACTTCCCTTGTTTCCCCCACCCACTCCTGTCAGTCACATGCTAGATTGACCTGAGAAAGCAGGTACGAAAGCGATACACACTCACCTGTTATGATAGTGAATGGTTCCAGAGAGGGCACGAACACAGATGCGGCAGCAAGTCAGGTGGACCAGTTCACTCAGCAGGTTTTTGAGTCTGAAAGAGACAGAAAACATTTTATTGTGCAGCTCTGGGCTCTCCTATGAAATAACACAAAGCTCCAGGGTGTTCCTTCACAGCAGCATACTATGTTCTGAAATACGAGCACAGTTCAATTCTCAAGGTCCCACTGAGGCATTTAGGACAAAACTCTAATGGAAAATGGTTCCCATCGTGACAAATCCTTGACCAAGATAAGCTGAGGCATCTATGGTCTTGGCCTCACAAGTCTGATGATCCTACAAGAGTCTCTTGTGTTCCTTCAGTTGCTCAGTCTATTTTCTCCCTCCTCCTCTTCACTTTCTCTTTTGTAACAGCAACTTCTGTCAGCAAGCATGATGGAAAATCACATAGAGACTCTGAAGATGAAGTGAGCAGCATTTTAATACATGTGCTAAGGCCATAAATTTGAGGCAGTACACAGGAATCACACAAATATTCTCTTTGTGGACACAGCTAAGAAAAGGGACAATCCAGGACTTCCCTGGTGGTCCAGTGGTTAAGACACCACGCTTTCAAGGCAGGGGCACGGGTTCAATCCCTAGTCAGGGAACTAAGATTCCCCATGCCACGCAAATGGCCAGAAAACTTTTTTTTTTTAATGTAAAAAGAAAGAAAAGGGACAATCCTATTAAATGGCTGGGAGGTAAAAAAAAACATTTCACCTGTTTCTCGGCAGCTGTCCAACCAGGGTGGTTCCTATAACAAACAAACTGATCCCAATGAAAGCCAAGGTAAGCCTGAAAGAGAAAAGAAAAGGTAATGCAAAAGCTAGTTGAACAGCAGGGGGAAAAGAGAAGGAACATAAAATTCAAGAATAACAAAACCACAAGTAAGTTGTGGAGCATCCACGTTACAGAATATGATGCAGTCATTCAAAGAATCAACCAAATCTATAGATTCTGACACACAAGAACAGTTCTTGGTACATTCTGAGAGAGAAAAAGCAGCGTTAACTTTCAAAATACTGTGTAAGGTTTGACACCGTTTTCAAAAAAACAGCAAGCACGTAACCAGCCTACAGATGTATAGAGCAGACCTGGAAATGTGTTCACAAAACTGCCCCATTCAGTCTATGCAATTATCAAAGGGTTAATCAGGCTAGTGGAGAGAATAAAATCTTGCTCTTCTGCTTTTCTGAAGTTTTTTATTTTTTTAATTTAAAAAAATATTTTTTATTAGAGTGTAATTGTTTTACAATGTTGTGTTAGTTTCTGCTCTATAACAAAGTGAATCAGCTCTAAGTATACACGTATCCCCTTCCTCCTGAGCCTTCCTCCCACCCCTCTAGGTCATCACAAAGCACTGAGCTGAGTTCCCTGTTCTCCCCACTAGTATCTAGTTTACACATGGTGTACATATGTCACTCATAACAGTGTATAAAGCTTCCCTGGTGGCTCAGATGGTAAAGAATCTGCCTGCAATGCAGGAGGCCCAGGTTCGATCCCTGAGTCAGGAAGGTCCCCTGGAGAAGGGAATAGCAACCCACTCCAGTATTATTGTCTGAACAATCCCAGTCCATGGGAGCCTGGCGGGCTACGGTTCAGGAGGGGCAGAGTCGGACAGGACTGAATGACTAACACTTTCACTTTTTTTTCCTTTCACATAATGTATAAAGGAGTCACTTTAGGTTGAAAGTAGTTATTCTGGTGTGGCCTAGTGAGGCTATAAAAGAAAATACCTTGCAAAGCTCTAAAAATAACTTGTTTTCCTGTATTTTCTAAGTTCAGTCCAGTTCAGTCACTCAGTCGTTTCCGACTGTTTGCGACCCCATGGACTGCAGCACGCCAGGCCTCCCTGTCCATCACCAGCTCCCGGAGTTTATTCAAACTCATGTTTATTGAGTTGGTGATGCCATCCAACCTTCTCATCCTCTGTCATCCCCTTCTCCTGCCTTCAATCTTTCCCAGCATCAGGGTCTTTTTAAATCATGGGGACTAAAGGGAAAAAATCAAATTTTCCTCAAAGAAATTTAAAATGTATAGCAAATGGCAAGTAAGTTTTACCTAAAGTTTCCTTCATAATAAGAACAGCACATTATATTTTCCATGCAAATTTAACTGCTGTACCTTCGTGAGGTTCTAAATAGCTCAGAAGTTAGTAAACAAGGTGATAGACAGGACCTCTCATCTCAACAGACGCTTTCTAATTTTTAAAAAGTGGTTTTAATATCTGGGCCAGTCACTTCAAAAACAAGTTATTTTTAGAATTGTAAATAGAATCACTCAAAAAGAAAAGACTGAGATTTTAAATCTTTCAAGATAAATAGGGCTTCCTTATAAATTCTTTGTTAGGGTTTTAAACCTTGTTAAAGTCTTGGTTTAACACCTTTTGAGACAGCAGTTCGAAGGTCTGTTTCATTTTCTTTGGACACCATATTTTCATGTCAGCCACTAATGCAATAACTAAAGGACTGGGTAATCTCATCCATCAATTATACACATTTTTAAAATACTGCCACCTTGCATAATGAATCATTTGCTCCTAACACATTAAATCAGAAGAGGTCATATATTTATGCTTAACAGCTGGGTTCAAAACTACTGAACATTTTAATTTGCTAAATTAATGGAAAATTCTGTCTTCCAGTGTCAGTGAGCCAACGTGAGAGTTCTCACAGATGACACAAGTTTTCTGGCACAATCTGTTTTGCTGAAGAACTGTAGTGAGATACAATTCACATGTCATACAATTCACCTACTTAAAGTGGCAATTCAATGGTTTTTGGAACATTCACAGAGTTATACCACGATCAACACAATCAATTTTAGCACAATCTGTGTTTTAAATGCTCACTTTGCAGAAACTACCTTTTTTTTTTAATTGGAGTATAATTGCTTTACAATGTTGTGTTGGTTTCTGCTGTACAACAATGTGAATCAGCTCTAAGTATACATATATCCCCTCTCGAGCCTCTCTCCCAGTCCCCGACGACCATCCCATCCCTCTAGGCCGTGCCATCACAGAGCATCAAGCTGAGCTCCCTGTGCTAACAGAGCAGCTTCCCACTAGCTAGCTATTCTATAAACTATGTCAGAGTTGCTCTCTCAATGTGTCCCACTCTCTCCTTCCCCCACTGTGTCCACAAGTCCTTCAAACTGCTTCTTCTAAAAAGTACTTACAAAGTAATTCTTTCACATGAAGGGTATGTACTAAGAGGAGGAGCTTCAATTCTGCCATTTTCTTCTTTTGCTGGGGGCTTACATTACTGGATTATCCTAAATCTGTGGTTTATTTGCAAGAATCTTGTATGTCATGTACCTATTTTATGAGTATAAATTTAAACTAGATAACAGAATCATATCACTATTTGGTGGGCCCCTCCAGCAGTCAGAGAAGGCAATGGCATCCCACTCCAGTACTCTTGCCTGGAAAATCCCATGGATGGAAGAGCCTGGTAGGCTGCAGTCCATGGGGTCACTAAGTCGGACATGACTGAGCGACTTCACTTTCACCTTTCGCTTTCATGCACTAGAGAAAGAAATGGCAACCCACTCCAGTGTACTTGCCTGGAGAATCCCACCAGGGGAGCCTGGTGGGCTGTCGTCCATGGGGTTGCACAGAGTCGGACACGACTGAAGTGACTTAACAATAGCAATAGCAATCCAGCAAGTGGAAGCTAACCAACATAGGAGAGCATCTCAAGCACCCTGGACTGTAAAATCCTCACTCTTTCTTCAGGTTGCTTGGATACAGTGTCTGACTAATGGACCAAGTGAAGATGTAAGAGCTCATCTATATATTATTCAACTTTACTGAAATTTCATTTCTTTATAAGAATAAAATAATATCAATGGAAGGTGCTAAGTATAAACAGACTAGAAACTTCCAATAAGTAAAAGTTGAACTTTTTTTTTTTTTTGGTTGTGCTGGGTCCTCTTTGATGCACGAGTTTACTCTAGTTGTGGCACGCAGGCTCCTCACTGCAGTAGCTTCTCTTGTTGCAGAACACGGGCTCCACAGTGCACGTAGGCTTCAATCACTGGCGTATACAGGCTAAGCAGATGCAGGTCCCCAGCTCTAGAGCACAGGCTCAATAGCTGTGGCTCAAGGGCTTAGTTCCTCCGAAGCATGTGGGATCCTCCTGGCTCAGGGATCGAACCCGTGTCTCCTGCACTGGCAGGTGGATTCTTCACCACTGAGCTACCAGGGACGCTCAAAGCAGAACCATTTCATTCTTACACACCAAAGGATAAACTTGTGTATCCCCAGAGAACATAAACCCCACTTTGGGAACACTCACTTAATGTTCAAGCAATATTTCCGAATTTCACTCTGTTATCACAGCTGAAATGATTCCCCAAAGATACTCCAATCATCTAACTTTTTTTCTCCCCTCCCCTCCCTCCTACCGCCACCATCTAGACACTGGCAACAAGAGGACAAGAAAAGAGAAACAGCTTGGTAGAAATGTGCCTTTGCCTACACTTAAGCAACCTCTTTCCTTGTAATAAATCTGAGTGAGGCAAGAATAGGCCACCCTAGTGGTGGTAAAGACATTTCAAGTCACGTGCCAATTTTAGTTGGCTGGTAGCAACTGCCTGGAAAGCCCTACTGAGAGCACACCAAGGCCACATCCAGGGGAGTGAAGCAAGACCATCAACGACATGTCGTGCCTGGCAGCCACATTTCCACCTGCCACCATCACAGCAAAGAGACCTCAACCACTTCCTCCCGCTGCCCAGCTTGTCCTGCGCTTCATCACTTTTTCTACTTATGCTCCGCACTGTGACTCCAGTAAACTGGGCTTTGGGGCTAACTCCTCATAAGGAGGCATGCTAACTTAGAACCAAAGGGGACCCAACTGGTGAACTTTTAATGCAAAAGTGAGAGATCAAAATGGAGCGAGGTGCAACAAATTCATCCTCCCAAATATCTCTCCCATGTGGCAACCACTCTCGGGAATTTTTTTCTCTCCTGTGCAGTTATGAACTGCTACAGACCAGTGAAGAGAGGAGTCACAGTTTGGATGACACTCTGGTGGACGTGAAACTGTACATATTTTCCCTTCTTTTTTCTATCTTCCCTTTTCTACCCATCCTCAGGGCTTCCCGGGTGGCTCAGTGGTAAAGAATCCACCTGATAATGCAGGAGACATGGGTTCGATCCCTGGGTCGGGAAGATCCCCTGGAGGAGGAAATGACAACCTACTCCAGTAATCTTGCCTGGGAAATCCCAGGGACAGAGGAGCCTGGCAGGCTACAGTCCACGGGGCCGCAAAGAGTCGGACACAACTTTGCGACTCAACAACAATGAAAATCCATCCTCAAATTATCTATGACTAAAAAAGCGACATGGATCCAGATGGATATATACTGGATTCTGAATATATACTTTCATCTGGGGAAGACACGAGAGAGGAGTTAATATGTCTTTGAGGAGGTCACATTCAGTGGTGTTTTCTACTAATAAATGGGAAGGGGTGGGATTACTGCCA
Organism: Budorcas taxicolor; assembly: GCF_023091745.1. Classification (NCBI taxonomy): domain Eukaryota; kingdom Metazoa; phylum Chordata; class Mammalia; order Artiodactyla; family Bovidae; genus Budorcas; species Budorcas taxicolor. The sequence goes on along the minus strand of NC_068915.1, from coordinate 98,278,049 downwards.
CTAATACTCGGGTGTGATCACTACATACATAATTTAAAAAAAGAAAGCTGGGGGACTTCCCTGATGGTCCAGCAGTTAAGACTTCCCCTTCCAATGCACGGTGTGTGGGTTCCATCCCTGGTCAGGAAGCTAATATCCCACATGCCCCATGGTCAAAAAGAAAAACAAAAAAAAACCCCATAAAGTAGAAGCAATATTGTAACAAATTCCATAAAGACTATAAGGTACACCTCAAAAAAAAAAATCATAAGTACATAAACAGAGAAGTCAATGGCACCCCACTCCAGTACCCTTTCCTAGAGAATCCCATGGACGGAGGAGCCTGGTGGGCTGCAGTCCATGAGGTTGCTAAGAGTCGGACACGACTGAGCGACTTCCCTTTCACTTTTCACTTTCACCCATTGGAGAAGGAAATGGCAACCCACTCCAGTGTTCTTGCCTGGAGAATCCCAGGGACGGGGGAGCCTGGTGGGCTGCCGTCTATGGGGTCGCACAGAGTCGGACACGACTGAAGTGACTTAGCAGCGGCAGCAAGTACATAAAACGAAAGCTGGAGTAGCTGTACCATCAGGTTGCCGGCGGGGAGACGCACCTCAGAGGCAGCAGAACACAGTAGCGCACGATGACGCCCAGCACCCACACGGCGGTGAGCCGCGGACTGACGTACTGGAAGTTCACGTTGGTCCTCGTGAGGAGGTTCCACGACACTAGCTCCTCTGACGAGAACCTCTGGGTCACTTCGTCTTCCACAATGGCTTCCAACCCCTTCTTGGAGAAATAAAACACGTCAGACAGCTCAAAGTCCCTTCCTCGCAGACCAGACAGCCCTTTTTCCATGGGTGACTCGTCTCTTTGGATAATACCTTAAAAGAAAGCATCAGGACATGAGAAAACGCCATCGGACAGAAGAACAAGTGATCAAAAAGGCTACTTTACGCAGAAGACAAATGCATCTAATGGGTAACATGAAGCAGATTTCAGAAATAAAGGGTGAGCAACTGTAGCGAGAAAAGAGGTAAAATCAGAGTCTCCATGAAATGGCTTCTATTGGATGATTTCAGTTCATTACAGAGGAATCTTGTCCTCAGCAACCCTCATGCTTGCATTCATCCCTATGTATCATCAGCACAAGAACTCACAAACTCTCCCCCGAGTATACACCTAGATCGTGTAGAAACAAAGGTTTATATTTCCCCCAGTGAAAAACTATAAAGCCAGAAAGTAAGCAAAATGGCAAACGGTATTTTCCACAAATAGCAAAAGGCTGATGTTTTTAATTTGTAAAAATTATTTAATAAGAAAAACACAGGCTCCTAAAAAAAAAATAAGCAAAGTTCATGAACTGAATTCATACAAACAACATAAATAGTTAACAAATATTCAATGCCTTTTTTAGTCATCAAAGAATGTGAATCAGACACAGCGGCCTATTCACATGATCAAATCAGCAGCATCTTTGTTTAATGATAAAATTCAGACAGAAATGACACAGGTATTCTCATACTCAATTGTATGAGTATGGAACTGGATTATTTTCAGTGAATCATGTGAGAGAGGCACTGATGTCAGTTTGTCCTATGACTTTTGCCGTTTAACTCTGAACACTTGGTTTAAGGTAGTCAGTTAAGGAGCAATCTTGTCAAAATCTGTTTGGCATAAAGAAACTAAAAATAGTTTTGCCGATGACTATAATTCCAATTCTAGGAAACTGTCACAAGAAAATAATCAGAAATGCAGGCAAGAGTGTTTACTGTAGTATTTTTCATTATAATCGATCCAGATAACACAATATAGTGCATCTTTAAAAAAAAAACAAAAACAAAACTATAATGTTAAGTGAAAAAAGTCAAGATCTAAAACTCTGGTTTACTCAACTCTATGAAACGTATATACAGTAAAAATGTTAAGAAGAAAAAAATTAAGAGGTTACTCTGGGCTGTTAGGTTTTCCTCTTTATACTATTTATTGTATTTTCCATAAAGAAAATAATTCAAAGATTTTTCAAAGTAGCGTAAGTTTGACAAATTGAAAAATGACTAATACCACCCAGTTCTAACCATGTATTAATAATAATAAATGAGAAGATCATCGAAGAATAAAAAGTAGCTGCATACACAGTGACATGGCTATCCATCTGTCCCTATGGGGCGCATCACAAACAAATTTACATCCAAATTTAATTAGAAAAGTCAAGAATTAAGATGTTAAATTCCCTGAAAGAAGATTGCCTTTGATTTCCTCACTTTTCCATTTCCTAGGAAATCACTGAGGACAGTGGAGGGAGCTATGTTATCTACCTGCTGGAGAACTTGGATGTGTATCCAAAGAAGCAGCTATACTATACCCATTTTCTTTTTTCTGAAAGAGCTGCAGCATAATGGAGTAGAAAATAAAGAGGATGTGAAGTCCAAAGTCCAGTTCTATCAGGACCACCACCAGGTAGCTCTCTGTCCAGGTGTAACTGATAAGTCACCTAACTTGGCGTCCTTCTTTATAAAATGGGGATGGAGAGCAGTTGGGAAAGTGTTTAGTATCCTTACAAAGACTAAAGTTTTCTGATTTTACTTTTGGGGTTTGGGGTGGGTTTTCTTTCAGTTTTGCCCAAAGTAAAGCTAATACCTAACCACCTTAAGAATGAAAGCACTAAAGTAAGTTCTTGAATGATCATTAGATTATCTTGTTAGTTCAGTCCAAGTAGTTTAATCTTTCTTCATCTCTGCAAAGGGTTTAATCAGAATTAGAGAATAAACCAGCATTCTACTGAATTACCCTCATGTTCCGTAGGTACTGCAGTACCACTCACAGCAGGTTACTCTATCCAATATGGCCAATATTTAGCAGTACAAGAGTTTCATTATTTACCAATGTACAGATTTTTTTTTTTAAGTCTAGAGAGGAGAGATGACCAGTTACTTGGGAAATTGCTGAATGAAACACATTGGAGATAGCAGTGTGTGTATGCTTAGTCGCTCAGTCATTTCTGACTCTTTGTGACCCCACGGACTGTAACCCACCAGGCTCCTCTGTCCATGGGGATTCTCCAGGCAAGAATACTGAAACAGGCTGCCTTTTCCTTCTCCAGGGGATCTTCCAGATCCAGGGATTGAACCCAGGTCTCCGCACTGCAGGCAGATTCTTTGCCATCTGAGCCACCAGCCCCTCTAAAAATAAGCTTTTTCAGAGGACTTCCCAGGTAGTGCTAGTGGTAAAGAATTTGCCTGCCAATGCAGGAGACACAGGTTTGATACCTGGGCCAGGAAGATCTCACTGACAAGGAGCAACTAAGTCTTTATTGCACAACTATTCAGCTTGTGCTCTAGAGCCCAGGAGCTGCAACTACTGAGCCCACATGCAAACTACTAAAGCCTGCATGCCCTAGAGGCTGTGCTCCACAAGAGAAGCCACCGAAATGAGAAACCCACACACTGCACCTGGAGTGTAGGCCCCGCTCCTGCAACCAGAGAAAAGACTGCGCAGCAACAAAGAGCCAGCACAGCCAAAATTAAACAAGTAAATAAGTAATTTTTTAAATTAACTAAACATCTTAGATCATTTCCAAACATCAGAAAAAAACAGATAATTCAGAGTAATACATGAAAGGTGATTATTTTTAGAGTTTGCTTAATGCAAAACAATAGATACTGTATTATTTAAGGATACATACATGTATGGTGGCGGGGGGCTTCCCTGGTGGCTCAGCTGGTAAAGAATCCACCTGCAATGCAGGAGACCTGGGTTCGATCCCTGGGTTGGGAAGATCCCCCGGAGAAGGGAATGGCTACCCACTCCAGTATTCTGGTCTGGAGAATTCCATGGACTATATAGTCCATGGGGTCACAAAGAGTTGGACATGACTGAGCTACTTTCACTTCACTTCACTTCATTTCACATGTATAGGGGAATTATGAAAATATGCATAAAAATAATAAACATCAAATCAGAGTAGTAGTTTCAGGGGTTGGCAGGGCCATATAAATATGTATCAAACTAGCACAGATGTTTCAATATTGGGTTTTTATTGTCATTAAGGAAACCTCGCTATTGTTAATAAATTAATCCTGATCCTTCAGTGACCCACAATTCTTAAATTGATGAAACCCTGATTCTAGGAGTTATTTCCTTTTGTTTTACAAGTTAACTTCAAAAAAAGAAAGCCACAAACATTTGAACTTTGTCCTTATACCAAATGCTTCGGCCAACCCGACAAGGTTCATATTTTGGGATGAAGATAAAATTACAACAACTATCTCCATCTAATGCAAGAGATGAATTGCACAAGCTTCCTGTGCCCCATGCCTCGAGCAAGTCATTGGTACATAAATAATACCAGCTATGACAGGCCTGTTAAAAAAAATGGAGGCTTAAGTTAAAACCATCTCAAATATAATTAACTCTAAATTAGCTGAGTGAACCCTTGGAATAACTGCCCATTTATACGTCATGCTCGTTTTTCCATCTTGCAGCTGTAAAGTATGTTTTCTGGGTCAGTGATTACTACAGAAAATCAGGGTCTACTACACATCAGAAGTGGATATAACCAGCTTATGTAGAGAAACTAATCCTTAACCTACCAATGGGCTGTATTCCAAACGTCAGAAGCTCAGAGTTTAAAACACTCTCTCATGGAAACTTTGTGTGAATTAGTCTGTTTGAGCTGGAATCCTATACAAGGAAAGTCTACTTAACTCAAAATATACGTGACCACAGATCATGCAGTACCAGTACCATGAAATTGGTACTTGGAGTACTTTAGCCTCCAATACTTTGGCCACGTGATGCGAAGAACCGACTCACTGAAAAAGACTGATGCTGGGAGAGACTGAAGGCAGGAGGAGAAGGGGACAACAGAGGATGAGATGGTTGGATGGCATCACAGACTCAATGGACATGAGTTTGAGCAAGCTCCAGGAGTTGATGATGGACAGGGAAGCCTGATGTGCTGCAGTCCATGGGGTCACAAAGAGTAGGATACAACTGAGCAATGAACTGAACTGAACCATGAAATAGAAATTTCCTTTAGCACTATTTCCACAAGAAATTTAAAAATTTAGTTTGGAATTAACAAAAAGAAAAAATTCCTCATCCTGTAGGGACTTAGAGAGGGCAACAGGAGGACTTTCTGGGACATGGGTAATGTTCCACTTCTTGATTTAAATGAGAGGTTCATGGATACATTTACTTTGGGAAATATAATCAAGTTGTACAGTTATAATTTTGCACCATTGTCTATGTATATTATGCTTCAATTTTTCAAGAAAAATCATACTTGAGACCTGCTGCACAGTATGGCCTATGGTTAACAATACTGTATTGTACACTTTAAATTTTGTTAATAAGGTAGATCTTATGTTGAGTGTTTCCACAACTATGAGAAAAAAGGAATCGATGGAGACAGTATCTGTTAATCCTCTATTTTCATGATTTATCTATTACAGGACTAAGTAAATACTACTTCCCTTTAAAAAAAAGTTTACTCTGTGTGTGTGTGTGTGTGTGTGTGTGTGTGTGGTGTGTGTGTGTGGTGTGTGTGTGTGTGTGTGTGTGTGTGTGTATTCAGTCATTCAGCCATGTCTGACTCTTTGTGAGCCAAGCCCACCAGGCTCCTCTATCTACGGGATTTTCCTGGCAACAATACAGGAGTGGGTTGCCATTCCCTCCTGGCAACAAGGTTGTTTTTCTGCTATGAGGAGCTCCTCTGAAGGGCTCTGGTCTCAGCAAGGAAGCCGGTCCTACATTCTTCCCTCCCCTGCCCCAGTATCCTTTCTGATCCATAAATGCAATCTGCTTGATTAAAGAGACCAAGGTAAAGTAGCTGTAAAAATTAACTATATGCCGTTGGGTTTTGGAGAGTGGGGTGAGTCAGAGCTGCTGGGATTAAAGAGCAGAAATATTCAGTGCCAAGCTCCGGTGAGATAAGACCCATGTTTAGTCACTTAGGCGTAGTTCAAGGTCCTGATGCAATGCTAGCAGGCCAAGGCCAAGGATTCCTTAAGAGACCACTGAGCTCTGTCCTCATGCGTCTCCAGTTCATTAATCATCACAGATATTAACACACTAACCAGTTCACCAACTACGCAGTCACACAACTGCACAGGTTTCTAGTCCACTTTTTGTCACCTTTTTTCAAAACAATTTACCTGTAATACAACAAGGCTAACCTTGAGACATACCATGTGCAAAAAATTCCCTGGGCTGTTAGTCAAAATACAATTTCCGGCACATAATTTATCTGATTTGACTCTGCTTTTTCATAGCAAATTCTTTGTGTTCCTGATGACAACTGCTTTCCTTCTTAACTAACTTTTAAAATCCAGCTTACTGTTATCAACTTAGTATAATAATGGTACCTCGATTATATTTTTTTAAAGTTAAGTTTTTGAGGTGCATGCATACTAAGGTACTTAGAGGTAAAATGACATAGTATCTAGATTAGTTTTAAAATACTTCTGTAAAAAAAGATTAAAATACTTCTATAGAAGGACATTCACTAAGGTGAGAATATGGTGGTTTTGATTGCTTATCTGTATTCTCTGATTTTCTACATTGCTTACATATTGCATTTCTAGTTAAACTTTAAATGAAAAAACACTTCCACAAAGGAAAAACTGAAAAAAAAAATCATAGATGAAACAAATCCTTGTTGAATTTGGGTGATGGGTATAATGGGATTAATTGTACTATTCTCTTTACTTTTTAAAAATGAATACTATATATATATTTTTTAATGTGTCTAAAAACTCATTTGAAAAGTCAATTTAGCTGGGAATCAATTTCCTCATCTAAATCAAAAGCACTCATTCATTTGTTCATTCAGTCATTACAGAGAGTGTGCCAGGCCACTCTATATACATATACAGAACTAACATATACAGAAAGGAGAGGGAAAAAAAAATTGAACTAACTCAGTAGTTCACAAGCTTGGCTGCACATTAGACTATCTTTGGTTTCTATATAAATACAGATATGAATACGTGCTCAGTCACTTCAGTCATGTCCAACTCTTTGTGACCTATGGACTGTAGCCCGCCTGGCTCCTCTGTCCATGGGATTCTCCAGGCAAGAATACTGGAGTGGGCTGCCATACCCTCCTCCAGAAAAATACAGACACAAGGGGCCAATCCCAAATCTAATAAACTAATTTTTTGGACTTCCTTGGCGGTCCAATGCAGGGGGCACAGGTTTGATCCCTGGTCAGGGAACTAGGACCCGACATGCCATGTGGTAAGGCCAAAAAAAAAAAAAATAAAATAACTATCTTTTAAAAAATATATAGGAATAGAGGAAAAATTATGAGGAAAGACATCAAAATATTAGGTCTTTTCTGAGTAACAGGATTTCATGTGGGGGATTTTTTTTAATTTTCTTATTTATACATTTGCCATGTCTAATTTTTCAATTAAGCATATGGATCATTTTACATGGGCTTCCCAGGTGGCTCAGTGGTAAAGAATCTGCCTGACAATGCAGGTTCGATCTCTGGGTAGAGTAGATCACGCCAGGGTGGAGGAAATGGCAACCCACTCCAATATTCTTGCTTAGAGAATCCCATGGACAGAGGTTCCTGGCAGGCTACAGTCCATAGGGTCACAGAGTCAGACACGACTGAGCAACTCAGCACACACATCATTTTACATAGTGAGAGAAAAGTACTTAAAGTGCCATTTTTAATAAAATGCTGTTTTTAAAAAAAACCAAAATGAGATATATACTACTACTTACCCACCACAATGGCTATAATTTTAAAAGCCCAAAATACCAAGCACTCAAGAGGTTATGGAACTCAGGCCCAGCTCTGAGAGTGCACAACCATCTTGGAATATCACTTAGCAGTTTTCAACAGTTAAAACACACTTGCTTACCCTATGACCTAGCAATCTTGCTACAAGGTGTGTATAAAAAAAAAAAAGTAAATATGTTCACAACAATGGTCATAGCAGCTTTATTCCTAATGGCTAAAAACTGTAAAATACCCAAATGTCAATTAACACAATAATAGGTAAGCAAATTAGTATATATTTGTATGCAAAGAAATGTGTGTGTGCAAAGTCGCTTCAGTCATGTCTGACTCTTTGTGAACCTATGGGCTGTAGCCTGCCAGGCTCCTGTGTCCATGGGACTCTTCAGGCAAGAATACTGGAGTGGGCTGCTGTGCCCCGCTCCAGGGGATCTTCCCGACCCAGGGATGGAGCCAGCGTCTCTAAAATCTCCTGCATTTGCATTTGACTGTGCTTGACAGGTGGGTTCTTTACCATGGGCCACGTGGGAAGCCCCATATAAAGAAATAGTCCACAGCAATTTAAAAAAAAAAAAAAAACCCACTGCTTCATGCCATGACAAGGAGAAATTGCACAAACATTATGCTGGGTGAGAAAACTGATACAAAACAGCCCGAACTGTATGATTCCATTTATGTGAATTTCAATAAATGGGAAAAACTAAATGATGATGACAGAAAGCAAGAGAGGTTACAGCAGGGACTGAGGGATGAGTGATGTCTCCTATAGAGGGGCCTGCAAGAATCTTGAGATGATGAATACAATCTTTGGTTGAATCTGGGGGGTAGTCACATTGGTTTACATGTAAAAATTCATCTTGTTGAACAGCTGATATTTGTACAGCTTAACGTACCCTAATTATGCCTCAGGGTGTTTTTTTTTAAGAGTCTTCATTCACACGGACTTCTCTGGTGGTCCAGCAGTTAAGACTCCACGCTCCCAACTCAGGGGACAAGGTTCGATCCCTGGTCAAGGAATTAAGATCCCACATGCTGTATGGTACATGGTGTGGCCAAAAAAAAAAAGGTCTCCACAGCTTTCAGCTTTTAGCCTCTCAATTAGAGGCTCTAGCCAATCACACCTACACTTCCCATGGATATTTTTGTCTTCTTTCCTGAACTAAAAGACAGCTAACATTTATTGAGCACTTCTTGATGCCAGACTGTGTGCTAAACCCTTGACACGTACACTGACGGAATCCCCATAATCCTGGGAGGTACTGTCTATTATCTCCATTTTGCAGATGAGGAAATTAAGACTCAGAGTGATTAACTTGCCCAGGGCCATGGGGAGAAAGAGGAATAGAACCAGGATTTAAAACCGAAGCTTGTGACTCTGAAACCAAATGTTCCCTCATATCCTAGGTTTCCAAATTCCATGTTACTCTGTCCAACACTCGATCTTTCACAAACCTCAAAGACATAATTAAGATCTTCCCCCATCAACTCCACATCAGCCTAGTTTTTCCTTGCTAAACAGAAGCCCTACTCAAGTAGTAGTTCTTCCTAATATCTCTTCTGCCTCTGAAGGAAGAAATGGAACTTCAGTATGGGAAAATCTATAAGTGGCCTCCATCTGCCAGTAATCTGGACACACACTTGTCACTAACTGAACGAGGCTCAATCATCTTTCCCAGGAAGCCAGAACTCAAGTCACTGTTTTGTTGTTGCTTTTTTTAACAGGGGCAGGAATCTTTACAGACTGGAGCACATCTGTTTAGGTCTTCCCACTACAAGCCCAACAAAGAACAGCCCTCGGGCAGTGGTCTATTTAATACTCCCTCGGTTTATAGTTTGGCCAGACTCAGGTTCTCTCAGGAGGCTGTTCTGTCCAGTTTATGACTCAGCACACAGATGTCCTCCCTGTATCTTTCCTCTTCAAGTCTTCTCTGAGGCAGAGGCAGCTGCCCCATGTATCTTGCAGATTAGTCAAGGTTTAGAAAGGATAATCATCCTTAATGCTTACTGCTGTCGCTAAGGTATATTCTAAAATTGTCTACATCTGTTATATTAACAGAGATACAGTAACATGTACTGTCACCCAGCCAAGTTTTGGAGAAAACAGCTTCTATCGCTTTTGGTCCCAATAAATAACCTGCTACATCCTCAGCCATGACTGTACAATGAATTCAAGGTCTCTGAGCCAAAGACAGATGGACCGTGCCATTAACAAGGGTAAGCCTCAGTTTCCTCACCTGCACAGACCCTTCGAAGCATCTAATTTTGAGTATTATTTTTCTTAAAGAGAGTCTCCAAACTGTCTAAGAGTCAGGCCCCCACAAAACCTGGACTGGCCTTCACCTCTGAATCACATTATTATTTTGTTGCTACAAGCGACAAATCTATGTTAACACACTTACTCTACAACCTAAAACGGTTGTGCATGCTCAGTCGCTTCAGTCAGGTCTGAGTCTGTGACCCCGTAGACTGTAGCCTGCCAGGCTCCTCTGTCTACGGGATTTTCCCAGCAAGAAAACTGGAGTAGGTTGCCATGTCCTCCTCCAGGGGATTTTCCCAACCCAGGGATCGAACCCACCATCTCCTGCATTACAGGTGGAGTTTTTGCTGCTGAGCCACCAGGGAAGCCCCCTAAAATGGTTTAGAAGAAGAAATACTTAGGATTGAGAAAACCACATTATTACCAATTAGTATTAGAACACTGAGATTTCATACACATTAACATCTTTCTCTTATTTTCACCTATGATTGATATTTTATCTATCTGATGGTCAAATGAACAATGTACTTGTAAGAGGAGCTGCCATTTGCTCGGTCATTTGGATGCTGTTTTAAGGTCTGAAGTTTCCGTCTTCTTGGAAACGGAGAGATTGGTGAAGATAAAAAGCAAAAATGTGAAAACAATGCAAACTGAAAACAAAATCACTACGCAGAGGTTTTACAAGTGTCCCTGCTTTAGAACTAGATTCATGTGTACCATAAAACAGAACCATAAAAAGAAAACGGGGCAAGGAATTTCCTGGTGGTCCAGTGGTCAGGACTTGGCACTTTCACAGCCAAGCACCTGGGTTCAATCCCTGGTGGGGGATCTAAGATTCCACACAGATACTTCAAGCTGCACGGTCAAAAACAAAAGGGGGTGGAAAAAATCAGAACTATCATGAAGCTATCACTATCATATACATGATATGCGCTAAAAATAAGTGCTGACTTAGCACTTCTTCTGGTTTCCTAAGCGCTACTCTATCACGATGGCCTGGTTTTTTAAAAAGCATTAGAGTTATGAAATTATGCACCTCTAGTAACATTTCCCCAGTTGGCACATTTAAGAGTTACATTCAACTTTTTTTTTTTTTTTTTACATAAAAAGGGTAAAGTTTACTTTAAATACCTATATATCCCATCAGTTAATCCAAGCAAGAAAATAAGGACAGGGGAGAAAGTCACATAAGTATGAAATAAGAATTTACAAAGATGAAATTAGAAACTAGAGAAGCCTGCACATGGAAACAAGAAGCCTTGAACCACAACTAAAGAAGCCCCTGTGTGATGCAAATAGAGAAAGCCTACACGCAGCAATGAAAACCCAACACAACCAAAAAAGAGAAAAATATATATATAAACAGAAAGTATAAAAGGAATAAGAACTTTGCACAAAGTCCTGACAAATTTAATAAAAAGCTGAGCAAAAGTGTTGGCTTTCTAACTAAAAAAAAAATTACTAATTCTGACACCAAGAGATGAATGCTCTAAAGAGAACCCATTTGCACAAATGAAATAATATGGGAGTAAATAAATGTTATCAGTCCCAGACCCAAACTGTTTTTACAAGGAATTCTACCAAACCTTTAAATCTGAGAAGAAAGGGGACGAAGGGAAAGAAGGGAAGGAGGGGGGGAAAGTAAGTTGGTAGGTAATACATTAACCTCAAGTATAAGGATCAATTGCAAAAGGTCCTAACTTCAATTTTGGCAGACAGTTTCTGGCACATCATGGTCAAGCAATGTTTAGTCCATAAACTCAAAGATGACTCAGATATTATGCTATTAATGTAATTTACCAAAATAGGCCTAAGGGGGGGAAATGTATATTCATCACCAAACATGCTGAAAAAACATCAAAACTTCAACATTTGTTCTTGACTTACAAAACGAGCATCAAGACGTGTTTACCATAAGATGGAAAACTAGATCAAGCCCAACCTGATGCTTACTGGGAAGACACTGGAGGCCTGTCTCCTGTAGGAATGACAGCTAACAGCACTGCTAGTCAACTCGGAACTGAAGCAGCAGCCAGAACAATTAGACCAGGGAAAGAAAGGAAGCATAAACTGGAAGAGAGGGACTTTGCTGGCAGTCCAGTGGTTAAGACTCCAGACTCCCACTGCAGGGGGCATGGGTCTGATCCCCAGTCGGAGAACTAAGATCCAACATGCTGTGTGATGCAATCAAAAAAAAAAAAAGAAAGAAAGAAAGAAAGAAAATAAACTGGAAAAGAAATAAAATACAGACTAAAGTTGAATAATAGGTGGCAAATCTATCACTATTTGACAATAAAATAACTGCATACCTGGGGGAAAAAAACAAGGAAATATGAAAATCTACATACAGTAGGAAAATTCTTATTTGAGTATATCCTGCCTTTACTAAAATCAAACGTTTTCCAATATACAAACAACAACCAGTCAGAAGATACGATGGAAGACGATGCTCCATTTATAATATCAGCTAGAATTATAAACTTAAGAAGAAATGTACACTATCTAAGGAAAACTTTCAAACACCTCTGGACGATACAAAAAAAAAAAAAAAAAAAAAAACACCTAAACAAATGGAAAGATGTAATATCCCTGGAGAGGAAGACTCAACACTGATAATTTCAAACCACCCTCAGCAAATTTACAAATTTAACACAATGCCAATAAAAACAGATGTTGTATTTCCTCTTGATCACAGACAAGCTAAATCTCAAGATCATACGGGTCAAAAGTAAGAATTATCAAGACAGTTTTCTGTAAGGAAAAGTGACCAAACAGCAATCCCTGCTGCTGCTGCTGCTAAGTCGCTTCAGTCGTGTCTGACTCTGCGCGATCCCATAGATGGCAGCCCACCAGGCTCCCCCGTCCCTGGGATTCTCCAGGCAAGAACACTGGAGTGGGGTGCCATTTCCTTCTCCAATGGGTGAAAGTGAAGTTACTCAGTCGTGTCCAACTCTTAGCGACCCCATGGACTGCAGCCCACCAGGCTCCTCCGTCCATGGGATTCTCCAGGCAAGAGTACTGGAGTGGGGTGCCATTTCCTTCTCCCTACCAGATACTAAAACAATCTGTTAAAATGTCAATAATTAAAGCAACATCCCCGTGCAAGAGAAGACAAGTAAATGTTACAGAACAGAAAGTTCAGAAATAGATCCAAAAATATACTAGAACACAGGAAACTATGAAGGATGCACTGAAAACCAGTTGGGTAGAGATGGCAACAGGGAGTTGGCAACATCTGGATAGTCATCTGGACAAACAGACCAGAATAAATGAATCAAAGATTTAAGTTTTTTTAAAGCCATAAAAGTAATCCAAAAAAAAAAAAAAAAATTAGGTAATTCCCTTAGGACTTGGCAGAGGGAAAAATCTTTCTACCAAAAAACTCAAAATTCAGACGCTATAAAAAGAAAAACTGATAAGTTTGACTACATAAAGATGAAAAATATTTGTAAAGTAAGATACATGATAAGCAAAGGACAAAACACGAACTGCAACTGAAAGCAGTACTTTTATCTCCGCAGAGACAAAAGCTAACCACTTGAATGCATGAGAAGATCCTACATGTCAAGGTGAGACAGAAATCAAGAGAAATAGAAAAGTGGCCCCCAAAAAAGAAAAATGACCAGAGATGGGAGTAGATGGTTCCCAGAAAAACAAATACAAATGGCCCTTAAAAACATGAAACAAGTACCAAATCACACTCTCTATAAAAGAAATGCAAATTAGGACTAAAGGGTTTCAGGACTTCCCTAGTGGTCTAGCGGCTAAGACAGCCCTCCCAGTGCAGGGGCCCTGGTTGGATCCCTGGTCAAGGAACTAGATCCCACATGCCTCAACTAAACGTCTTCCAGGCTGCAACAAAGATCGAAGATGAGCGGGCTGCAACTAAGACTCCTTGCAGTCAGTCAGATAAATTAATTAATTAAAACTAAGGGGGAAAAAAGTATCAGTGGGCACAGAAATACAGAGAGAAAATAAAAAGTCAGAACTCCCTCTCCTCTGAATTTCCACTCTCTCTGCTCCTATTCTCTTCCCTGGTGAATCCTCATTTGGTTCATTTATCTCTTCCTGCTCCTTTTCCATTTTTTCTTTTTTCTCTAGCCTCAATAAAATGTCTTTCACTAAGTGAGTTCACTCAGTCCACCATTTCAACTTCCACCCTCTGCAAATAACTCCCAAACGTGTAACTCTAGTCCTGACTTCTTCCCCAATGCTCACATTTTATAATATATGGCTGCCCTCCACCTCTACCCAGCCTCATGGCTCTGGTTCAAAGCTCCTTTACCTGCCAGAATGGCTTTCCATCTACCACCATCCTTTCTCCACTTCCCCCACCCTCTTCCTGTCTAGCCTCACTTCCACAAAGCTACCAGATTTGTCCTGAATTTAATTAAATAATCTCCTGGCCTGGCATTCAAGATCTTTCAGAAATGAAACATCCAATCTCGATTCTTTCCACCTCCAACTCATCTTCCCTCATCCTAGCTCCAGCCAGGCTAGGTCCCTAGTTCTTAGGCCCCTAATACCTCTTAGACTCTCCTACACTTCTGCCTTTGCTTACAGTTTCTTCCACCTGATACTCTTTTTTCCCACAATCACTCAAAATTCGTCACAACAGCAGAACTCCATTTTCCCCTTTTCATTTTCCTTGAGCCCATAAACCACCAGCCGCACTCATTATATGGTACAGGAGTTGTTTTAACTGATTATCTGCAAAGACAAGGCGGGGAAAGATTATGTTTCATCAAACTTACAAAATATCACTTATAAGTTTCTAAATCTAAATCAGTTTAGTAGTTCAGTTCAGTCACTCAGTCATGTCTGACTCTTTGCGACCCCATGGACTGCAGCATGCCAGGCTTCCCTGTCCTTCACCAACTCCTGGAGCCTGCTCAAACTCATGTCAATCGAGTCAGTGATGCCATCCAACTGTCTCATCCTCTGTCATCCCCTTCTCTTCCTGCCTTCAATCTTTCCCAGCATCAGAGTCTTTTCCAATGAGTCAATTCTTCGCATCAGGTGTCCAAAGTATTAGAATTTCAACTTCAGCATTTAAATCAGGCTTTTCCTACAACTAAATCAGGCTTATACTAAAAGATACAATGGATGGATTGCCCTGTGAAGATGATGGGGACTTCCCTGGTGGTTAAGAATCCTCCTGCCAATGCAGGGGACACAAGTTCGATCCCTGATCCGGGAATATCCCACATGCTGCAACTAAGCCCACGCGGTGCAACTAAGCCCACGTGCCATAACTAATAAGCCTGCGTTCTAGAGCCCATGAGTCGCAACTACTGAAGCTGATGTGCCTAGAGCCCGTGCTCCACAACAGAAGAAGCCACCGCAATCAGAAGCTCATGTACTGCAACTACAGAGTAGCCCCCGTCATCACCACAACTAGAGAAAGCTGACGCACAGCAACAAAGACCCAGCACAACCATAAATAAATAATTTAAAAAAAAAAAAGATGAGGGTGAAATGGCAAAGCAATGTCCTGCCTTAAAAAAAAAAAAAGATGTCAGTTCTGTTTGTTGATTACAAAATGTCTGTTTTTCTCTTGCACAGGTACTCTGAGACACAAGCTTCCCTACTAATTAGGGATCTTGGGCACAGGCTCGTTGAGAGGGTCATCAGAGGCTAAGCTGAGAACTGCTGCACTGGGATTTCACAATGCCTGCTGGCGTCACACACTCAATAACTGTTGCAAAGGGCCATGTGGGTTGCCACTGACTGGCAAGAAAACTCAATGCGGGAACATGGGAGTCACTGAAAATGGGGAGATTCATTTTTTCAAGTAAATCTGTGCAAATGCTGTGGCAGAAGCAGGAAGAGAAAGGAAGGGGATTCAAGTCTGCATGAAACACTAACAGATACCAACGTAATAAAAAGTTTACCAAATTTGGGGGCAAAAATCAACAACACCAAGCCTCTGCAAAGACTTGGAGTACTTTACATAGTCTACCAAGCAGGTGCACACCATAAATCACACATAGCCAACATCTGCACTGTCTATCCAATCTTAATCTCCTTTCTTTCTCCCTTTTAAGGGATGGTCTCTGGAATTCATTATCAATTTCCACTTTGCTTAAATCAAGAGACCACTGGTTACAAAGGGATATCTGAAATCACCATCTTCAACAATCTTTTCTCTTAGAACTTGAAGAAAGGGGTCATTTGCTATGTATTTGCACTGTCTCCAAAGTACAGCAAGTGCCCTACATAACCTTCAACTTGTGAACTTTCAAACATGAACACGTGTTTGCAGGTCCATTCACATAAGTTAGTTCTATCTGAGGAGATACAGGACCCAAACATAGAACAGTACAGGAAGAAAACAGCAGTGTTCAGAATGCAATCCAGTGCCACCGGGTCATCCAGGAGAAGAAAAAAAATAGCTACTACCCAGACGGGAAAAAAGCGGACACAGTGACAGATTTTATTTTCTGGGGCTCCAAAATCACTGCAGACGGTAACCGTAGCCACGAAATTAGAAGATGCTTGCTCCCTGGAAGAAAAGCTATGACAAGCCTAGACAGTGTATTAAAGAGCAGAGACATCATTTTGCCGACAAAGGTCCGTATAGTCAAAGCTATAGTTTTTCAAGTAGTCATATACAGATGTGAGAGTTGGACCATAAAGAAGGCTGAGTGGTGACAAAGACATCATCACTTAGTGATGTCTCCAGGGTCACAGGAAGATTAACATGGTCCTGGACTGGCCAAAAAGTTCATTTGGGTTTTTCTGTAACAGTGTATGGAAAAACCCAAATGAACTTTCTGCCAACCCAACAGAACGCATTTGTTGACTCTGTTATTTGGGATTAAGATAGAAGCAAAAGTTCTGCTGCAATAAATGTTCTATTTTCCTGATTTCCACATGGTTCATATATCTATGATAGAGTAATTTGCCATTTTCATTGTGAGTAATTTTCTATTAGTGTCTCGGTTATCAAGACTAAAAGTATTAAGCCAGAAGTACTGGAAATGTACTTGCAGCCTCTTGAGAAACGTGAATGAGAAAACCTACCATCATTTCCATCATTATATCCCTCAGTAGTTCAGAAACGTACAAAATAGCCAATACTGACTATAAAATGGGAGGATTTTAGCCCCATATATATAATCGTGGAATGAATTATATATTTATACCCATTTCAAGGCATCAATGGGGTAGAAGTAAGGACACTGTAATCAGCTGTCAATTGACACTGCAGAGAAACCAACAGGCATAGTTTCATTTTAACAACTAACATTTTAACATCTCATTCAATACACTGTCGACTCATATTTTGACTGACACACATTATTCATTGCTGTGGACATAACTAATCAGATTAAACAAGAAATTCTACAACACAAAAGTGTCCATAAAACTTTATCATCAAATGGACCATTAATTCAATTAAAATGTCAGTCTTAGGGTTTGGCATTTATGTACAGTAGCTTTAATCATAATGTGGAATAGTCTGAAAAGAGTCATTTCTTTAACATTTCTGTTGATGTCTTGAGATTGAAATGTTATGAGTTTCCTAGGAAGTGACAAAGCCAACACCCAGGAGAGGAGTTTCCATTTGTGCAAGAGTCACCTCAACCTTCAAAGGGAGAATCAGAGACGCTGACCAGACAGGCTGGTAAGGAAGGCATGGATTAGGGTAGGGAGTGGTGGCAAGGGGTTCTGAGTAGGAAAGACAAACTGAGATTCCTTTCCAGGCTGCCTTTGACTAGTGACGTGATCTGAAGCAAGTTACTTGAGCTTCTGCATCTATAGTTTTCTCATCCATAAAAGGAGGATTAAGAAAATGTTGTTTAGTTGCTAAGTCGTGTCTGACTCTTTTGAGACCTCATGGACTGTAGCCCGCCAGGCTCTTCTGTCCATGGGATTATCCGAGCCAGAATACTAGAGTGGGTTGCCATTTCCTTCTCCAGAGGATCTTCCAGACCCAGGGATCGATTCCACGTCTTCTGCCTTGCAAGGTGGGTTCTTTTTACCACTGAACCACATGGGAAGCCCTAACAAGACATTATCTTGACATAAACAATGTAAATAAAGTTTGCACAATGGAGTCAGTGTTTAACAAAGAGTGGTGATTATCATTATTATTGATAGGTTCTCATCTATAAGACAGAAACAGAATGGAAAAGCTTTGGCGTTTTGATCAGTGTTTTCTCTGTGGTATAGGGTGCCCAGAAGGGGTGCTTGGGTGGGGAGGCTGGTTTTAGGAACGCTTCTAAAATAATAAGCTACATTTTAAATTTGATGAGTCCCCAATGAGATGTCCACCGCTCCCAGAAGTAAAGAGAACTCTAAATAAACAGGAGACGTGCTCTTGAGTTGACTGTTTTATCATCTGATCCTACATTCTTTTCCCTCTCAAAGAATCCTTGAGTCTTCGTTTACACCCAGCTTTTTCAAATCTCATAATTCTGAAATGCAGATACCCTCTTCTAAACAACTGAGGGAATTGGCATGAAGAGAGCAAAATCATCAACAAGACTTCCAGCAGCTGATGATTTGTTGTTGTTTAGTCACTAAGTTGTTTCTGACTATTTTTTGACCCGATGGACTATAGCCTGCCAGGTACTTCTGTCCGTGGGATTTCCCAGGCAAGAATACTGGAATGGGTTGCCACTTCCTCCACCAGGGGATCATTCCAACCCAGGGAAGATCCTTTGTGTCAAACCTGTGTCTCCGGCATTGGCAGATTCTTTACCACTGAGCCACCCGGAAAACGTAGTCCAACTCTGTGATTCCATGGACTGCAGCCTGCTAGGCTCCTCTGTCCATGGGATTTCCCAGGCAAGGACACTGGAGTGGGTTGCCATTAGATTAAAATCTGCTTAGATTAGGTACTTTTTTTTTTTTATGGCTGATTCTTACTGATGTATGCCAGAAAACAAGAAAATTCTGTAAAGCAATTATCCTTCATTTAAAAAATAAATAAATTTTTTAAAAATAAATTAAAAAAAACCCTAATTTCACAGAAAATAGGGACAGGGCACAGGGCAAGTCATCCACTCTGTTACAGCTATATGAAAAGGAAAACAATCTTGAAAAATAATAGAGTATGTTTTATGGGCTAAAACATACTGGAAAAACTGGTTTCTTAGGCTAGGAGCCTTCCTCTCTGTGGCTCAAATTGCTCTTTTTCCACCCATCCCTCACCGCGCAGTTAAGACCATTAGTCTGCTCTGACGTCTTCTCTTTCCTGCCAGAACCACTCCATCCTGCTTACTCACTGTTGGCCAGAATTACATGCATAGTCATCTGTGTTCAGAGGTAAGTGAGTAAAGATTCCTCTAAAAGAGGAAGTCTATTTTCATCGGAAGACGAGGTGAACTTTGAAGGAAGATTCCCTCCACTCGTCTCTCCCTCTCCTTGAAGAACCTGCCGCCTCCTCTCCCACCATCCAGTGACCCCACTAACCCTGTGGTTTTCATGCCTTACCTCGAGCTCCATCTCCCCCCAAACCAGTCGCCACAAACTGGAGAAATCAAGTTCTGCTCCTTCGAGGGGCTACTGGTTAGAAAACTAAATAAATTATTTCAATGAGAGTGGGTACCAATAGGTTAACATATTATTCACTAAGAGAAGTGGAAGGCGGGGTGGGGGAGAAAGGGAGGATTTTGCCCCCAGGGGGACAGTGGGCAATATCCGGGTTGTCACATTAACAATGTGTTACTGTCACAGAGACCCGGAACCATATGCAGGACCGCTCCCTGTAACAAGCAACGATTCAGCTTCAGAGAGGGCAGAGCCTTCATCTGGGGCTTCCCTGATGGCTCTGTTGGTAAAGAATCTGCCCACAATGCAGGAGACCCTGGTTCGATTCCTGGGTCGGGAAGATCCCCTGGAGGAAGAAATGGCCACCCACTCCAGTACTCTTGCCTGGAGAATCCCATGGACGGAGGAGCCTGGTGGGCAGTACTCCATGGGGTCACGACGAGTCGGACACGACTGAGCGACTGAACACCAGCAAACTGTCAGTAGTACTAAGGTTGTGAAACTCAGCTCTAACTCAGCTACTAGCGCCTCTGTTCCACTGGTTTAAGCTTAAATCCCAGGCACAGGGCATACTGACTAGAGGTGAATTTTGGAGCCTGAATCCTTCAGTCACACCCCTGAGATAAGTTTCTGTTTTCTATTCACATGAAACTAGTTCCATTCATCAGACTACAGACTCTAGCTGAATGACTGTTGATATTAATAACCTATTTGATTGGTTTTCTTAACATTTATGTTTAAAATACAAGTTTAACCAAAACATACGAGTTCAACAAAGAAAAGAAACCCACTGGCCTATCTGCTTCAGCTATTTTTTAAAGAAAAAATTATAGGTACAGTTAAAGCCCACCTCTCCATCTGACCTTCCTTCTAGCTGATGTATCATTTCCATAAGTATTTTATTACTAATCGACATACATCTACATAAATAAATAGTTTAAGGTACTTAAACTTATATCTGTTTAAGGTATTCAATTTTAAATGAATATTATTATACTGTACATTTATTTTCTCCCAACGTTGTTTGAGATTTGTCTATTTTGTTTTCTTCATGTAAACCCAGTTAATTCATTTTGATTGCCATACAGTATAAATAAAGCAGCTTACATAATCTTCCCTCCTCAGGAGTAAGTGGGTCACCTCCACATTTCCACGTTTCTATGCACTCATAATATGCCTCCTAACACATACATGCTGAGTTTGGATAGTTTCGCTATCACAGGAATCGAGGAGTTAATGGGTAATAAGTAGGTCTTCAACTTTGCTGCTGCTACTAAGTTGCTTCAGTCATGTCCAACTCTGTGCGACCCCACAGACGGCAGCCCACCAGGCTCCCCCATCCCTGGGATTCTCCAGGCAAGAACACTGGAGTGGGTTGCCATTTGCCAAATTGTCCTCCAAAGTGTCGCTAAACTAAGTTGTCATTATAGCTCAGCAGTAAAGAATCCCACGTGCCTTGTGGTATGGCAAGAAGAAAAAAAAAATTGAGGTGAAATTTATCTAACACCAAATTCACTATTTTCAAGTGTCTAGTTCAGTGATATTTAACTCATTCACAGTGTGCAGCTGCCCCTCTATCTGGTTCCAGAACATTTTCATTCCCACCAAGGGAGACTTGAACCCGTGAAGCAGTCACTCCTTACCCCCCACCCTACCCCCTGACTGTATTCTGTGTCTGTGGATTCATCTCTCCTGGTTGATTTATATAAATGGAATTACAGGGCTTCCCAGGTGGCTCAGTGGTAAAGAATCCACCTGCCAGGCAGGAGATCCCGGGTTCAATCCCTGGGTCAGGAAGATCCCCTTGAGAACGAAATGGCAACCCACTCCAGTATTCTTGCCTGGGAAATCCTATGGATAGAGGAGCCTGGTGGGTTACAGTCCACGGGGTCACATAGAGTTGGACACAACTGAGCAATAAAATAGCAACAACAACTACTAATAATAATAGTGTTGTACTGGTATCAATATGGTTAGTCAGTTCTCACAAAAGAATTCCAACTGTGAATGAAATTAGTGGGAGACATTAGTCAGGCTGAATTCTCCTTGAACAGGTCCATCAGAAGCTTCACCACATTATTTTGTCCTTTGTGTATGTTTGGGAGAAGGGAGAGGTGGAGTTGGGGTGCTGAGGGGCAAGAGATGTCGGAGAGAAGAAAAATTTAGCCCAGGGGCTTAATTAACGGTAAGCCACGTGACCCCAAATCCTTGCTGGAACAGAGCAAGGTGGAGGGCCGGAGGAGGCAAGTGTGTTTCCCCACTGACGATAATGCTGAGTCAGGCCAGCAACACGCGCACCAGAGAACAAGGCCAGCAACACATACGAGGGAACACCAGCAGGTGTGAGCCACAGCCTCTACATGTACTGTTTGTGACTCTCCCCAGGTAAGGGCAACTGCAGGCCCTTAATTCCTGCCTGTCAACATTCAGTTGCTAATCATCACGGTATCCTAGCACCACAAGGCAATTACAGTGGAATTTATCTTGAGTCACGAAAATGACATAATTAATGACATTCATTTCAGTGACAATCACAGTTTCTGACAGTCTAAATCCTGGAAATCAGATACCCAAAGAAAGAGGCGAGTGGCTTCTTATAGTCCAAAGGTCCCTGCCACTATTTACAACAGAGTAAAATAAGTTGTTGAAAATCACGTTCCAGGGTTCCAAGGAGATGCATGTGTCCTATGGCTACAGCACAGCTGATGCAAAGAAACCAAGACTCTTTTCTTATTTTACCTTCCAGCACATCGGCTCTCAGGGCAGAAAAACTAGGTTAGAGGGCAACTCTGTACTCTCCGCTTAAGATGAATGCTTCCTTTATAACATAGTTACTTGAAGGGAGGAGAAAATTTACATTCACCACTGTTTTAACACTAACCCTAACCTAGAAGAGGAATGTACAATGATAGAGCTTCTTAAAGGGCCTCTTCATGATTATATTTAAAGCTCAATGAGTTAAGACAGTGTTTTAATAAAAGTCGTAGTAGAGTACAGTCAAGGACGGCAATGAAGTATTTAAGCACAAAGATAACACTTCCCAAAGTTCAGCTTTCAATCAGCTTATTCAATAAAGGCACAGAAAAAATATTGGGGTGGCCAAAAAGTTCATTTGTGTTTTTCCATAAGCCGGTACAGAAAACCCGAAAGAAGTTTTGTGGCCAACCCAATACAGTACAAGAGGGGTTTAAATGGAGAGGGAGACTTGAAAAGTGTTTCCAAAAATGCGTTTCACCAAGTAAGAGCGGCAGAGAGAATTTTGGGATGCAGAAAATAAATATAACTCTCATCCCTGTTTAGCTCATCTCTTCCTCTCGGTTCCCCAAACCTTTCATCAGCACCACATCATTCGGACATCTCAAAATCATACCCGCACCCCAGGGCTGTGGCCTGCCAGTGACCCTTGCCTAAACTCTGCCCGGCTCAACCCTGACTTGTGCTCTAGTTGGCTGTGGGACAGAGACAGGATGCTCCAAAGGCAGGAGATTGCACCAGCCAGACACACAAGTGCTCAAGGTTTCATCACCCTCTGCCTCTGTCTAAGGACTGTGACACTACCTCCCAGCTGACTCCAAGCACCAGAATGTATCCACAGGGGACACACCCTGCCACCAGGCGACCCAAGCAGGACATAAGTCAGGAGGAGAGGGGCGTACCAAGCACAGTTGTGGGATTAACAGAGATGAAAGCAGCACATGGCAGAGCCTACATGAGATCTCAGGTCATCCTCTGCTTATGCAGCTATTTTAGCATTTCTTGCAGTGGGCTGTCGGATGCCCGTCTCCCCACAGGAACCGTGTCTTAATCACCTATGGATCCACTGTCAACCTCACTGGCAACAAATGCTTGGTCTCTGCAATAGTCAATTCCTAACTGCACAAGCTGAAAAGGAAGAGCAGCCACTCTGAAGGAAACAGGATAAATTTTGTAGACATCGAAAGTGTTTGATGACATCAAAAGAGTCAAAAGATAACTCTCAACCATTGCGATGTGTATTTTCCCCTCCTGCTCACTCCCACTGTCTCCTGGAGGTACCCAGGAAAAGGCAAAGATCAAAGTCAGAAAAGAAAAGAGCATGACAAAAATAAATAAATCCAAGTGGAAATATTCATTCCCGTTAGGCTGAAAAAACTAAAACAGGGAGTTCCCTGGCGGCCCAGGGGTTGAAAATCTGCCTTCCAACGCAGGGGACTCGGGTTTGACACCCTGGCCCGGGAACTAAGACCTCACACGCCTTGGGACAACTAAGCCTGTGTGCCTCAACTAGACAGGCCTAAGTGCTACAATAAGGCCAAAAACAAATAATTTTTACAAAACTAAAACAATGCTGCAAACACCCTTACCTAGTGACTTTAATCTTCTTAACTACCAAATTGAAACACTTTGTGCTCTTTTAAATTCATGGCCCAAGATATGGGCCGCCACCACCCCAATCTATAGGGTCCCAGAGAATTTAATCTAAGGTCAACAACAGCCCAAAGTCTCACCAAGTGCAACAAAATATTAGCAATAAAGTTTCTTCTTTCCTTAAATCACAGGACACACATTTAAAGAGAACCCAGAAAAAAAAGTTAGTAGGTCGTATCGTGCCGTTTAGTCGCTATCAGAGAGGGTATCCGGCAATAAAAAGAGGATCAAGTATAGCCGGAAATACCCAATCTTGGTAAAAATGTTATCGGTGCTAATCCTTTGGTGTTTACATAGACAACACAAAGCTCACTAGTTGCTTCAATCATTAGAACACAGCAATCTAATTATACAAAAATGCACAGATATGTTCCTTCAAATTCTTTATTTCCAAAATGCACTATAATTTCTACAATTCCTTAGACAAGCTGCCATCTAGTGTAATTCCATCTACAATTCCTTAGACAAGCCTTCAGGAGATAAATTCCATGGAATTGAAGACAAATTCCATTCCATCTAGTGAAGTGTTTGACATTTTGACCATGTTGAACCCTAAATCAGATGGGCACAATATTGTTTCTATACATTATTTTTGGAAAACACATACAGCCTAATTCTTTTAATTAAATCAAGGGTTTATTTCTTCATAATTTCATTGCCATTGCTTCCACAGAATTCTACTCCCCTATGAACCCCATGTCTTAAAAAATTCTTAAAATTCTTAACTCACATGAAAGGGGTTTTTGGGACAAAGGAAAAACACACAAAAAGAAGCAAGGACTGGTCAGCTCGGTTGATTCAGGAACTCACTTCTAACAAAAACTAAGGGAGTGTGTCTTTACTATGGAATTTTCTGAGCCTTTATTACTAGACATTATTAGTAGCATGTGGTGACTCCCAAGCTTATATCACAAGGGAGGTTTTTTTTTTCATGAATTACTAATTGGTTTTTAGCAGGAAATAATGTTTTAAGGAACATACTTTGAGAACCAAAGTTAGAATAAAGTGCTAATGAAATCTCAAACATAGGTTTAACTTAACCCCAGGTAGTCCAATTAGCCCCCCTCTTTTTTTTCTTAAGACCATTTAAATACCATGGGCAACCACTTTTAAATGCATACCTTTAGAAATACCCTGTAAGAACACACAGATGAACCAGCATGGTATGACTACAGTGAAAAGTCATCCAGAACTCAGAACGCTACTATTTTGCATAAAGGACAGAATTATGAACAATCCAAGGCCCAGAAAATGCACTATTCTGGGTATATTTCAAATTCAAGTTGTGTAGAAACATATCTACCCAATCTGGATATTTTAACCATCATAATGAAAAGGGAGACTTACCGACAGAAGCTGAGTTTTTAAGGACTGATTGCTTTGCAACTCCTGTTTCAATTCGTAATGTGGCCCACTGTTGAAAACACAAGAAGTTATGAATGCAAAATGTGCCACAGACAGGACACAACATAGTTAAACCATGCTTAAATAACATGAAATTAATCATTAAGCCCTCATGCTATCTGAATTGAAGAGATACCCCACTGAATCTCTGATATAATAGCATTCCAAGTCCCAGGTATACTCATATTAGTTACCAATAATTCCCAAATAAAAATGAGGAAAAGATCATGTTTACCTTATTAAAACTCTCACACACACCTGGTATCCAATAAATTACTCCTTGAAAAGGTCAGGAAGTATGAAGGACAAGAGTACAGACTATAGCATCAGCTCTGTCTGGGT
Source organism: Budorcas taxicolor (assembly GCF_023091745.1). Classification (NCBI taxonomy): domain Eukaryota; kingdom Metazoa; phylum Chordata; class Mammalia; order Artiodactyla; family Bovidae; genus Budorcas; species Budorcas taxicolor. Next base: position 98,252,403 of record NC_068915.1, on the reverse strand, counting down.
GTAAAATTACTTAATTCCTCTCAGCCTCAATTTCCTCATCTGTTAAATGAGGATAATAGTTCCTATCCCATAAGGTTGCCATGAGGATTAAATGAGATTAATACATGTAAAGACATAAACACAGGACACAAAGAGTATTATTTTCATAACAAATTAGGCATTTAAGGATGAGACATTCTCCAAGATGCCTAACTGCCTATATCAGACAGAAGCTTGCAGCAGGACTATTGCGAGACTTGGAAAGCTGGAAAGGAATCCATGAAGTCACTGAGGAGACTGGTGAAGACATATACACACTGCTATACATAAAATAAATAACTAACAAGGACCTGCTGTATAGCGCAGGGAACTCTACTCAATACTCTGTAAATGGCCTATTTTGGGAAAAGAATCTAAAAATGTGAAAAAAAATATATATATATATAACTGATTCACTATGCTATACATATGAAGCTAACACAACATTGTAAAGCAACTATATATACACCAATAAAAAATTTTAAAAACAACAAAGAAACAAAAGTTTAAAAAAAAAAATCTGCCCATGAGGTCAGTTACCTACTAAGATAAAGAAAATATTATGATTAAGAGGAACCAGTTTTGAGAGAATTTAAGAACAGAAAAAATTAACTCCCAGAAATATAGCAAGGTGTGATTTGCTCTTTTCTTTTTTATACTTTTTTTATATATTTCCCAAATCATCTACCATTAACATCACAGTTCAAGAGCAGCAAGTGAACTCTTTTGACAGCATTCCAGAAAACCCAATGGCTACCATCTTCAGTTGAGAAAGGATCAATTAAAATATCATCTAGATAATTACAATTCTAGAAGCTAACAGTGCCTAAACTGACTCGGGGAGGGAGGAGAAGAGCAAAACAAGAAGTGAAGGTCACTGTAATAATTATAATTAAGAGTTCAGCACCTTTGAAGGGGCAAAAAGACAGGATTTGTTAAGCATGTCAAGGCAAAAACCTCAGTTATTGGGACTTTCCTGGTCGTCCAATGGTTAAGAGTTCACCTTCCAGTGCAGGAGACTCGGAGTTCAACCCCTGGTTGGGGAACTAAGATCCCACATGCTGCAGGGTAACTATGCCTGCATGCCATAACTAGAGAGCTCAAGCACTCCAACTGCTGAGTCCACAGGAAACAAGAGAATCCTGCGCACCTCAACAAAGACCCAGCACCCTTGCAAAATACAAACAAATGAAAAAACACACTTCAGTTATTGCAGGGCTTGAAGGGATTAAGCAGAAGGATAAAAGGGTTGTTTTTTTTTTTTTCTTAAAATAAATAAGAAAATAAGTGTTAGAGAATAAATAACCTAAAACATATACATAAAGGTCAAGAAGTAGGGCATAACCTGACTGTATCAGGACCCTTGCACCACATCCCAAACAGCAAAGCAGGAACATGCCATTTGTGCCTAGAAAACAGCCTATAAATAGATGCCTAATCTTCCCAGCTTCAAGCGGCAAGTTGCAAATGATAACAGGCTCGGAGTCTTAATTTGGTTTCGTCCTTTTCTCCCCCTTGCTGATCTCAGGCAAGAATTCTCAAATTCTGGACTTTTATGCTCCCATCTTGTCTCAGTAGAGGTGAAGGTTTATTTCCGTGTGTGTGTGTGTGTGTGTGTGTGTGTGTGTGTGCGCTTTGTGACCACACACGAGGTCCAGTGCTTTGTGACCTCATAGACTGTAGCCTGTCAAGCTCCTCTGCCCATGGGACTTCCCAGGCAAGAATCCTAGAGTAGGTTGCCATGCCCTCCTTCAGGGTTCTTTCCAACCCGGAGATCGAACCCATGTCTCCAACGTGTCTCCTGCACTACAGGAAGATTCTTTCCTGCTGAGCCACTGGGGAAAGGTTTTTCACTTTACAGTCTTAGTACCTATCATTGGTTGTTAAGTAGACTAAAGATATGATTAAGATAAAATTTTGTAAATAAACATTCATCCTTATCTTGGAGCTCTTTTTTTTTTTAATGTGGGCATGTGCTTTTGAGTATTATATAAGTGGGAATTACCTTAGACTAGGACAATCAGTTCATGCTGACAGGATGGAAAATACCGGTATCGCATGACTGTTATGAGCTGAACTGTACAAATTCATGTGTTAAATGAATTTGTACCTAACCCCCAGTACCTCAAAATGTGGCTGTATTTGAAAACTGAGTCTTTAAAGAGGTGACTAAGTTAAAAAGAAGCCCTTAGGGTGAAGCCCTAATCCAGTATGACTGGTATCCTTATACAAACAGGGAGAACTAGGGACACGTATACACAAGACAGACCATCCAGGTCACTACCTATAAGACGGCACCATCTACAAGCCCAGGAGAGAGGCCTCAGAAGAAATCAAACCTGCTGACACCTTGATCTTGGACTTCTAGCTTCCAGAACCATGAGGGAATAAATTTCCATGGTTTAAGCTACCGAGTTTATGGGATTCTGCTACGGCAACAAACTAATATGGGTACTCTGCTCCAGTAGCATGACGTGCTCCAAAGAACTCCATGTCTGTCATCACCCAAGATTTAGAACAAAGCCCCTCTCCTAAAATGCTAGCTCCAAAGTCTGTCTTCCAAAACACACTTACTGTGTTCAAGACGAGCACAGTTTTTTGCTTTTGCTTTTAAAGACTTTATTTATTTAGCGGTGTCTGGTCTTAGTTGTGGCACATGGAATCTAGTCCTCTGACCAGGGGTCAAACCTAGCCCCCTGCATTGGGAGCAAGCAGTCTTATGCACTGGACCACCAGGGAAGTCCTGACAACTTTCAGTCAGGTTGTCATTTCACTTAATTTCAAAATCCTCTTGAAAGAAAATAAGTAGCTGTCCACAATTCATAGTAAAGAAATGGGTAAGCCTAATGTTTCAAGCTTGGGCCAAAATTTGCAAAAACGTGACACTATCAGCTAGGCAATTCAACTTCCAGTTTCCATGCTAAAAAGGCACGTAATAATTAACTAAGGAGAGGGAAAGGAAAAAGGAAAAAATGAACAAAATTGTAGCTCAGAGGGTTAAGTGTCTGCCTGCAATGCAAGAGACCTGGGTTCGATCCCTGGGTTGGGAAGATCCCCTGGAGAAGCAAATAGCAACTCCAGTACTCCTGCCTGGAAAATCCCATGGATGGAGAAACCTGGTAGGCTACAGTCCATGAGATTGCAAAGAGTTGGACCCGACTGAGCGGCTTTACTTTCAAAAGGTTAGGCCTACTCAATGGCTGGCCATCAACTGTAGCAAAATAAAACGGTCTCTTGGCAGAGTAAGAACTCAGGCTCTAGATTCAAGTTAAATGCTGATTCTACCACTGACAGCTGTATGCCACTGTCCAGTCAACTCACCTCTCTGAACCTTCTCTCCTCAGTTTATCAGTGGGAATAACACACCCTATCCCAGAGAGGTGCTGTGGAATGAAGTTAAGTAAGAAGCACATTGCTTTGGTAGTTTTCTTTTATTATCACTTAATGGCTCAGCGGGTAAAGAATCCGCCTGCAATGCAAGAGACACAGGAGCCGCGACTGGATCCCTGGGTGGGAAAGATCCCCTGGAGGAGGGCATGGCAACCCACTCCACTATTCTTGCTTGGAAAATCCTATGGACAGAGGAGCCTGGCGAGCTACAGTCCGTGGGTCACAAAGAGTCAGACACAACTGAGCGACTAAGCGCACTCTGTCATTAACAGTCATGGCCTTCTAGAAGATTTACTGTATTTCCAACACCAGGGGTAATACCTGAGTGTTATAACAACAGAAATGTTAACCGTCTGAAAATTATTGACCAGAAAAATAACCAGTGAATGGAGGAGATGGTAAGGGAAAGAATAGTAACTAAAATACAAGGCAGGAGTAGTCTGCTCTGAATATGTGTGCTGACCCATCAGATCTGAAGGTAGATTAATTCTTGGCTACATAAGAGCAAACACACACACACACAACCAATGAGTGTTCCAATCCAAACTCCACTAAGATTTGAGCACCTAGTGTATATTAAGGGCTTTCATTCACTTCTCCTCATTCAATCTGCACAATAACTCTGTGAGCTATATTCCTAAATACACAGGAAGAAACTAAGGTGGAGATGTTTCAATGACCTGCCCAAGGTTACAACGCCAGAAATTTGGAGGCAGCTGTTCATGTGTCCAACTTATTCTTCAAAAGTTGAGGGGAAAATTAAGTCCATTAACATTTATTTTTATCTATCTATTGCTTGCTGGATGGCATTACGGACTCGATGGATGTGGGTCTGGGTGAACTCCAGGAGATGGTGATGGACAGAGAGGCCTGGTGTGCTGCGATTCATGGGGTCGCAAAGAGTCGGACACGACTGAGCAACTGAACTGAACTGATTGCTTGCAATATCTGGTTAGATTCAGCAATTTATGTATCACTCCCCTGTATCTTTTTCTCCATTAATCCTATAGTCTCTTTCCATTCTTTATTTCCCTCTAATTGTAAACTTCAGGCCAACAAATAACAGTCCTTAGGCCAATTAATAACAAGCATCATTAACCCTTCCTGGTTGAAAACAGCATAATTCAACCTTTAATCCATGCTCCTGTTTGATAAACATAAAAAACTCATATTCTCTTCCAGAGATCTAAATATATATTAATACACCCTACCAGACAGATGGACTATGCATTCCCTCAGTCAGAAGTTTTACTTTTCATAGTTTGTACTCCTAAAACAACTTTCTCCAATATAAAGTCATAATATTGACACATCTACTTCCTAAACATTACTATATACCCCTAGAAAATCACTGGTTTAGAGGGACTTCTCTGGTGGTCCAATGGCTGACTCTGCGCTCCCAATAGAGGGGGCCTGGGAGTTTGCATGCCATGACTTAGCCCTGGCAAAGCCAAATATATAAATAAATAAAAATAAAAACTACAAAGAAAACAAACAGAAGTGAAGAAAATCACTGGTTTAGAGAATCACTCACTTACTCTATGATAAGAATTCAAGCCCTGTTTTTCAAGTAGTTTGCCATATCAAGGACTTATGAATACACATAAAGATATTCAGCAATGCAGAAGGCAGCATTCAGCAGGTACTTAATAAATAATTATTACCTGAACTGGAAAGCTAAGAAGAGTCCTCAGCTGGCTGAGTTATTTGACAACTAGTTGTTTTCATAGTCAGCTCTTCTGAAGATTACCCCCTAACACTGCAACTTCCAGAATTTGAGTTTATGGTCACAAAAAAGCTACCCATTGTCAAGAAAACTTATCAAAGTAAACACACAATGTATAAAACTAAACAACCTTTTAAAATGGTATGTAAACTGTAATCAAGGAAACCTGAGAAATACTCAATTCTAATTAAAGAGTCCAAAGAGGGATTTCCCTGGTGGTCCAGTGGCTGAGACTCCAAGCTCCCAATGCAGGGGGCCCAGGTTCAATCCCTGGTTAGGGAACTACATCCCACACGCAGCAACTAAGAGTTCGCATGCCGAAACTATTAATAAAAAATCCCACATGCTGCAACGAAAACCAAAGAGCTCACATGCCACAGCTAAGACCCCTCGCAGCCAATTAAATTTTTTTAATTAATTAAATTAAATTAATATTTTTTTTAAAGAGTCCAAACAATATTCTTGGGGCTGTGTGTGCACTCAGTCTCTATGTTCAACTCTTTGGGACCCCAAGTACTACATATATAGCCAGCCAGGCTCCTCTCTCCATGGAATTTTCCAGGCAAGAATACTGGAGTGGGTTGCCATTTTCTACTCCAGGGGACCTTCCTAACCGAGGAATCGAACCCAAGCTTCTCAAGTCTCCTGCATTGGCAGACAGATTCTTTTACCACAGGGCCACCTGGGAAGCCACATATTCTTGGGACTGGAAAGTAAAAGAAAGAAACCCCAGAGTCAGTTGAGAATATACTAAGGAATAATGAGCAACAGAAGGTCTGGACCTTGAATGGACTTTAACAAAGAGTAGGGTATTTGTCCAAATATAAAAACGTTTTAATATTAAACAATCAGCACAATCTTTAAGGGAATTATTCCCATAGTTGGCAGAAAAACAATCCACTATACCAACCTCCGCCTAACAAATGTCTTTCAAACACCAGATCCAGTCCTGGGCTTCCCTGATGGCCCAGGGCCCTCTATTAGTTAATTGAGAACTCAACTAGTTCTCAATTAATTTAGAATTAAATTAATTCTAAACCTGTGCACTGCAACTACTGAACGGGCACACAGTAGGACCCATACTCCACAATAAGAGAAACTTTCCCTGGTGGCTCAAAGGTTAAAGCATCTGCCTGGAATGTGGGAGACCAGGGTTTGATCCCTGGGTAGGGAAGATCCCCTGGAGAAGGAAATGGCAACCCACTCCAGTACTCTTGCCTGGAGAATCCCATGGAGGGAGGAGCCTGGTAGGTAGGCTACAGTCCATGGGGTCGCAAAGAGTCAGACACAACTGAGCGACTTCACTCACTCACATGCTGCAACTGAAGAACAGCCCACCTACTGCAACAAAGACCCAGCAGCTGCAAGAAAGACCCAACGCAAATACAGGAAAAGAAAACTGGCATTCCTGAGTTCCACTAACAAGGAGTACATCTCTGAAATCTCTTCAAATCTAGATGGACAAAAATTAAAACTTGAGGCCCTGCCACACTGAAGGTCAGATCCGGGACTGGAGGTATCTCTTCAAAGTGTAGAAGTTCTTTGCCAAGCTAACAGCAACTAGAGGGCTTCCCCGGTGACTCAGTGGTATAAAGAATCCAAGAATTGTGTTCAGTCCCTGGGTTGGGAAGATCACCTGGAGGAGGAAATAGCAATCCACTCCAGTATTCTTGCTTGAAAAACCACATGGACAGAGGAGTCTGGCAGGCTACAGTCTATGAGGTCACAAAGAGTCAGATACTACTGAGCATGCAAGCACCCACGCACGCTACAGGGAAGGGCAGGCCAGGCTCCTTGACGTCTCTCTAGCTGTACCTGACTTACGCAAGCATTCAGGAGTCAGCACCTGGGAGTGTGCGACTTACTCTATTCTCACTTGGAGTGTCGGTTCCAAAAGATATTACTATGTGGGAGAGCAGTTCGGTCATTTCAGAGTTCTAAGAGTGAACACCAGCTGAAAATAGTCATCTGCTACAGGGAGATGATCTAAGGCAAGAGGCAGCTAGGAAATTCACATCTCTAGAAATTCATTTGTGACCATGTCCAAAGTGTGACGTCAACAAGGAAGATTTGAGACTGAAATATCTCCCAAGTAGAAACAACAGAACTTTTAAAACATGAGGACTGACGAATAGTCAAATATAACTTAAAGACTAGACAGAAAATCAACCATAAAGTGCAACAAAAATGTGCGATAAAACAGATGAGTAGGTAGAAGAGATTTGCAGGAGATTAGTTGGTGCTTGGGGAGAAGGCAATGGCGCCCCACTCCAGTACTCTTGCCTGGAAAATCCCATGGACCCAGGAGCCTGGTGGGCTGCAGTCCATGGGGTCACTAAGAGTCCGACACGACTGAGTGACTTGACTTTCACTTTTCACTTTCATGCATTGGAGAAGGAAATGGCAACCCACTCCAGTGTTCTCGCCTGGAGAATCCGAGGTACGGCGGAGCCTGCTGGGCTGCCGTCTATGGGGTCGCACAGAGTCGGACACAACTGAAGCGACTTAGCAGCAGCAGCAGCTGGTGGATGATCAACAGGTAATCTCCAGGTAGGAGATAAAAGATTAGAAATGTGTATCTGAAAGCCACTCTCCTGGCTGAGGGAGAAGAGCAAATAAAGCCAAGCCGTGGGCAGACAGAGAATCAAGGGCAGAAAAATGAGAACCCATGTAAGAAGGTACTGTAAAGAATCCACCTATCAATGCAGGAGACACGGAAGACTCAGGTTTGATCCCTGGGTCAGGAAGATCCCCTGGAAGAGGAAATGGCAAGCCACTCAGTATTCTTGCCTGGGAAACCACACGGACAAGCTACAGTCCATGGAGTCACAAAGAGTTGGACACCACTGAGCAGGCATGTAGGCACATTAGAAGCTTCCTTCTGTAGCAGCTAGAGAAACAGGCATGTAAGATCCTCAGGGATAGAACCCGTGTCTCTTGCAGTGGAAGCATGTAGTCTTAACCACTGGACCACCAGGCAAGTCCCAATAATATTATTCTTTTAATAGCAGCAAACATTACACAGCACCTAACATGTCCAGATACCAATCTGAAGTGCTTGACATATTTTAACTCACTCAACTCACTTAACAACCCTATGGAAGTAGTTCTTATCGTTACTACTATCTTATAGATAAGGAACATGAAGCATAAGAAGTAGGTGAGTTCCCTGTTGAGAAGCAGAGCTGGGATTTTGGTACCAAGTCAAAGCAAATCTGTACCCAGTTTGCACTATTAACGTTTAGGCTACAGGCCCTCACTTCAGTTAGACTACAGTCTCCACTGCTAGATTCAAGCAAACCACTGAACTTCTCAGAGTTTCAGTGTCCTTACCTGTAAAGGGGGGGATAACATTTGCTCTCCCTACATCTGATGAGAGCCCACAGGGAACCCTCCATGACTTAATAAAACCCTGTATGAACGGCCAGTTACAGTTGTTTCATCAGGGCCACTCCCATCTAACACCTTTCTTTGCAAAATTTGGAAAACAGGAGGGTAGGGAGAGCTGAAGTCAAAAAAAACATTGATTTTCAGTGACATGTCAAGTGCTATTGGTTAAATTTCCATGACTCCTAAAATATAATCAGATTTCTTTCTACCATCCATTCTTATCTGGGGCATAAACTTGATGCCTTTCTAGACGGGAAACCTTAGTCCACAGAAGGACCTCTGAAACCTGAGGTTGTACAAACTAAGGAGAATGAGGTGGCGGCTGCCTCGCTTAAAGAACATAAAGAAATACCGGTGATAAAAAAAAAGGCGGTCGCGTTGTTATTGAAGTGAAGTGAAGTGAAGTCGCTCAGTCGTGTCCGACTCTTCGCGATCCCATGGACTGTAGCCTGCAGCCTGGTAAGCTACAGTCCATGGAATTCACCAGGCAAGAACACTGGGGTGGGTTGCCATTTCCTTGTCCAGGGGATCTTCCCGACCCAGGGATCGAACCCAGGTCTTCTCATTGCAGGCAGACGCTTTAACCGTCTGAGTTACTAGGGAAGCGTTGTCATTGAGACGAGTAAAAATCATCATCATAATAACAGGGAGTGAGGGTCTTTCTACCTCCAACCACAGCAACAAGGTGGTCCAGTGGTCTCAGGATCCCTCCAACTCTGCAGGAGAAGCCGGGATACGGCCGAGGATAAACTAAAACGCACCTCCTTCCAGACCACTGACCTTCCTCCTGGTCTCCTGGCGTCTCCTCGGCTCTCAGCTCTAACCTTGTTCCCCATCGCCCCGGGTTCCCCGCCCCGCCCCCGCCAAAGCCCTCCGAGGAGGAAGCGCAGCATCGCTCCACGGACTCACCTCTAAAGTTTTCACCAGGATCTTCATGTAGATCTCAGAGATGCCCAAAGACACCCCAAAGGCCGAAGGCAGGAGTATGAGGCCGAACACCAGAGTCAGCCAGGCGTAAAGGATCTGCCCGGCCAGCTCCGCGCCATCCATGGCTCGGCGCACCCTGACGGGGGTCCCCGGAGGAGGTCCGAGTGCGATGGCCGTCCCTGTCTCCAGGTAGTCCGAAGGCAACTCCGGGAGCAGCAGCGCGGAGCCGGGCTCCCAGGACTCAACGCCGCCGCCTCCCGGCACTCACCTCTGCGAGGGTAAAAAGAAGGAAAAAAAAAAAAAACTTTCAGAAGGACAGCAATTTCCTTCCTTCCTCTTCGGGCTCCTCCTCGCCGCGGCCGATTAACTCTCTCTGAGCCAGAGGCCCAGGCCCCCCGCCGAAGCCGTCGCCTGGAGCGCAGACCTGGGAGCGAGCGCGGAGACACGCGAGCGCGGCGGGGAACCGGCTCCACCCCGGGTCCGATTTCCGCTGGGTGGCGATTGCGACAACTCCAGCGGTGACTCACGGAGGCCCTCCGGGACGAGGATCCCGAGGCGCACCGCACCGCACCGCACCGCCGCGGACCTGGCGCCCGGCCGAGGACTGCACCGCCGGCGGGCTGCGCGCGGACGCCGGGAGTCCCTATTTCTGCGTCCTGCCCCGGCCCCACCTCCTCCGCCACCCAACGGGGAGCCTCCAGGCGGGATCCACGCGGAAAGCGCCGCAGCCTCCGGGAGCGGCCTCCCGCCTTCGCCGCGCCCCGCCTCCCAGCACTCTCGGCGGAGGACCCTTTGGGAGCAGAATTTTCATCTGCAAAACGTTAGCCTTTTCTCAAGCCCAGAATGGACTACCGATGGGTCCGGGACGCTTGAGAAGGTCCTATTTGGGTATAAAACGACCTCTCGGCCGGGCTTTCAAGGCGGGGGGCGGGGGAACGCCTCGGTTCCTCAGCTTCCAGGTCTCCCACACCTCCTTCTCCCCCCGCCCCCCATCACCTCCCTCTACTGCTGAGCCGCTGGGGAGAGACCTAGCCCATCTCCGGAGGGGAAAGCTTTTCACCGACCGCTCACCTCGCTCACCAGCCGCGGCCCTGGCACAGAAATCCTTCCGCCCAGGGTGGCTCCCATCCTGGGGCAAAATTCCGACCACAGTTCCCCTCTCCTTTCACCCCCGACTCAAGGCACGGAAACCGCAGAAGAACGCCGGGCCCGCGCTGGCTTCACCCCGCTGACGCGCGCTGCCAGGGAATTCAGTCCCCGCACCGCCGTCTGGCTGGCCCTCCTTCGAACAACCGTGGAGGGGTATTGACTTCACTGCGGTTCAAGCCTTTTAGAAACCTGATCAGTTTTTAAGAATAAGCCGGAGAAGGGATGTTGAGACTGTGTAGTAGATGAGAAAATCAGGCTCCCCGGGATTTCCAGGTCGTCACTGAATGAGACCAAAAATCTCACAGCAGTCTCTCTTGGGTGTTATTTCAAGCTGTAAAAACGGGGAGGGCAAGAAAAACTGAATTCAGAGGGTTGATCGAAAATACTGCCAAGGAGGCTGCCGGGGCCTAAGGTGTAGCGGAACCTAGGAGTGGAAGGAAGGAGAATCCCCCAGCGAAGAATGTAAATATTCGGCCTTTGCACCTTTCTTCTGGTGGGTATCACAACCCCTTAACCTCCCACCCCCCCACCCCGCCCCCCCCACCCCCCGCCCCGCACCGCACCACCACTAAGAAGGAGCAAAGAAATGTAACTGGGTCCTAAAATTCAAGTTATGAATAAAGAAGTTTCACGCGCTTGGCTTCTCAACATTAAACCTCTGTTTGGTCTGCCATTTTATGAAAACAAGAAAAACAATTGCCGAAATCCTTACGAAGTCCCTGCTGGAAACAAACACATATTTAATCCAAATCCTCATAGATTATTTTGACTCAACACTATACATTCAAGCAAAACTCTTAAGCGCTCCTTTTATTTCCTCAAAGGAAGATGACTAAGGAACTCTGAGCGATTATACCGAAGTTTACCCAACAAGTCCCAGTGCAGGCAGCTTTGTTTAAGGATGGACTTTTTCTACCCATTGAGACCCAAAAGCTGAGCACCCACAATCTCCAACGATTTCTGTTGCTCATGACCAAATTTCATGAGCTGGGTTTGCTTCTTTTGTTTTGGGGGGCTTTTTTTTTTTCCCACGGAAGAAGTATTGTCCCACAACAAAGTGGTAAAATGGCTATGATCTCGAGAGACCTCTGCCTGCAGCAGCTTGAGAAGGGGCTTCGGTTCCCTGCCAGAGATGGATGCCGTCCTCAGTGACAACACCCTGGCTTCTCAGCTTTGCAGAAAATAATTCCCATTAAAGAAGGCAAGTGGTGAAACAAGTAAAGCCTTTGTTAGGAGGAAAAGAATAATGTGGATGAACACACAAGCGGGCTCAGAGAGTCACTGAGTTGCACCCTCCTGGCAGTTTTAATTACTTTTATGGGGCATTTCTTCCCTGTTTCCTCTGGCCAATCATTTTGATTTGCCTGGTCCTGCAACCATGTGTGCAGGCTCATTTCTTAGCAAAAATGGAGTCTAGTGAAGAGGCTCCTGTGTAGTTGATTATCACTTACTATGAGGTGACGCCCCCTCCCTTTTTGGCCACCAAGGAGCCTTTCTGCGGATGTGTGATCTGGGAGGTCTCTTCGACTTGGAGAATAAGGAATATGCGGTCTTCCATGTTTTATCTGGACAAGACCCAGCTTCCTCCATCGTTCTGTTTTTATAGAATTTCTGCTATTACAGAGTTTCTATCCAAAGCCTGGGGCTCATCTATCTCCTGCCTCAGCAATAAAGTAGAATTTGAAGGGTTTCGACTCCAGCACACAAATTTGAACAATTCATTTAGTCTTCTGTGCTTCAGTTTTCTCATCAGTAAAATGGATTCTTTTTAGGGTCAAATGTGATGATGAGTGTGAAATCATTTAGTAACAACAAAGCTCTATGTAGACATTGAAGGGGGCTTCAATGAGAGATATGAAAGATCATCTTTTTCTTGCCTGAAACACAGGAACCAAGATAGGCTCACTTTTGCAGTGATGGGGGAGGGAGAGGGGAGACAAGACATAGCAAGGGGTCTCCATGCTTTCTCAGCCTTCTCACTTCACTCCTTTCCTTGCACACCCTAAGGCTCTATCATTTAAACCTAGGAAGGATACTCCCTCCCGTGCTACACTTAAGACTCCCTTCACTGTCTTAGGGCTGCCATAACAAATTACCACAAACATAGTGACTTTGGTGGTGGTTTAGTCGCTAAGTCATGTCCAGCTCTTGCCACCGCATGGACTGTAGCCCACCAAGTTCCTCCGTCCATGGGGTTCTCCAGGCAAGAATACTGGAGTGGGTTGCCATTTCCTTTTTCAGGGGATCTTACCAACCTAGGGATTGAACCTAGGTCTCCTGCATTGCAGGCAGATTCTTAACTGACTTAGCCACCAAGGAAGCCCCCTAGTGACTAAACATAAATTTATTCTCTCAGGTCTAGAGGCCAGAAGTCTGAAATCAATGTGTCTGCAGAGCCAAGCTCCCTCCAAAGGCTCCAGGGGCAAATCGTTCTCGCATCTTCCAGCTTCGTGGGTACTTCTCAGTGTTCCTTGGCTTGTGGCAGCATACCTGCTGCCTCAGTCTTCAAATGGCCTTTTCTTCTCTTATAAAGACACCCATCACCCCGGATTTAAGGCTCACTCTAATGCAGGATGATTTCCTTTTAAAAAATATTTCATTATTTATTTATTTGTTTGACTACTCTGGGTCTTAGTTGCAGCACCCTGGATTTTCCATCTTCAATTGCAGCACGTGGGATCTTCAGTTGCAGCACGTGGGACCTTTACTTGCAGCATATGAGATCTAGTTCCCTGATCAGTTACTGAACCTAGGCCTACTGCATTGAGAGCTCAGAGCTCAGCCACTGGACCACCAGGAAAGTCCCCAGAACAATTTCATCTTGAGATTCTTACTTGATCATATTTAATCTGCAAAGAACTTTTTTTCCAAATGAGTTCATGTTCACAGGTTAGAATTTGGGCATATCTTCTGGGAGGCTACAGTTCAACCCACTACTCCTACCATATCTATAAACCAGGGTTAATAACACCTCTCTGGGCAGGTTGTTATTGGGATTTGAGTAATCCATTTAAACTTTAGCTGATAGTAAATACTCAATAATGAGGTTGTTCAGGACAATTCTGTCTTTACCTGTTCTGCCATATATTTTTAATAACACTTCCTTTCACTCTCAAAAAATGTCCTGGTTTGAGTGATAAATCCCACGGTTCCCTTATGTAATTTCTAAGCTCCCTTCCAAGTCCTAAGATATTAAACTTTTTGATGAAACTGTGAAGTCCATGCATGACTCCTTGTCAACACCTGAGGCCAAGTGAAGTTGTATAGGAGAATGAAGAAAAGGGTTAGCATCCAGTCCAGAGCGCCTCAAACTTTTAAGTGGGTAGGAATCCCTGGGGCTCCTGAGAGTGAAGATTCTTCCTAGGGCTGGGTTGGGGCCTGAGATTCTGCATTTCTAGGAGCTCCCAGGTGATGCTGATATTATTGTTGGTGTACAGACACACTTTGCGCAGCAAGCCCTTAGAGTGTGGACAAAGACGAGAGATTTTTATGTTTAACTGATGGCAAAAGGTCATGGGGGAAAACAAACATACAGTTACGAAAGGGGAAAGGTGGGAGGAGGGATGAATTAGGAGTTTGGGATTAACAGACAAACACTACTACACATAAAACATATAAACAACAAGGACCTACTGTATACCACAACAAACTATATTCAACATCTTGTAATAACCTATAATGGAAAAGAATCTGAAAAAGAGTATATATACACAAATATATGTATAACTGAACCACTTTTCTCTGTACCTGAAACTAACACTACATTTTTAAATACTTATTCCCTTCAGTTGCTTAGTCATGTCCGACTCTTTGCGACCCCATGAATCGCAGCATGCCAGGCCTCCCTGTCCATCACCAACTCTCAGAGTTCACCCAAACTCATGTCCATCGAGTTGGTGATGCCATCCGCAATCTCATCCTCTGTCGTCCCCTTCTCCTCCTGCCCCCAATCCCTCTCAGCATCGGAGTCTTTTCCAATGAGTCAACTCTTCGCATGAGGGGGCCAAAGTACTGGAGTTTCAGCTTCAACATCCGTCCTTCCAAAGAACACCCAGGGCTGATCTCCTTGCAGTCCAAGGGACTCTCAAGAGTCTTCTCCAACACCACAGTTCAAAAGCATTAATTCTTCTGCACTCAGCTTTCTTTATAGTCCAACTCTCACATCCATACATGACCACTGGAAAAACCATAGCCTTGACTAGACGGACCTTTGTTGGTAAAGGAATGTCTCTGCTTTTGAATATGCTATCTAGGTTAGTCATAACTTTCCTTCCAAGGAGTAAGCATCTTTTAATTTCATGGCTGAAGTCACCATCTGCAGTGATTTTGGAGCCCAAAAAATAAAGTCTGACACTGTTTCCACTGTTTCTCCATCTATTTCCCATGAAGTGATGGGACCAGATGCCATGATCTTAGTTTTCTGAATGTTGAGCTTTAAGCCAACTTTTTCACTCTCCACTTTCACTTTCATCAAGAGGCTTTTGAGTTCCTCTTCACTTGCTGTCATAAGGGTGGTGTCATCTGCATATCTGAGGTTATTGATATTTCTCCCGGCAATCTTGATTCCAGCTTGTGCTTCTTCCAGCCCAGCATTTCTCATGGTGTACTCTGCATAGAAGTTAAATAAGCAGGGTGACAATATACAGCCTTGACGTACTCCTTTTCCTATTTGGAACCAGTCTGTTGTTCCATGTCCAGTTCTAACTGTTGCTTCCTGACCTGCATATAGGTTTCTCAAGAGGCAGGTCAGGTGGTCTGGTATTCCTATCTCTTTCAGAATTTTCCACAGTTTATTGTGATCCACACAAAGGCTTTGGCGTAGTCAATAAAGCAGAAATAGATATTTTTCTGGAACTCTCTTGCTTTTTCCATGATCCAGCGGATGTTGGCAATTTGATCTCTGGTTCCTCTGCCTTTTCTAAAACCAGGTTGAACATCAGGGAGTTCACGGTTCACGTATTGCTGAAGCCTGGCTTGGAGAACTTTGAGCATTACTTTACTAGTGTGTGAGATGAGTGCAATTGTGCGGTAGTTTGAGCATTCTTTTGCATTGCCTTTCTTTGGAATTGGAATGAAAACTGACCTTTTCCAGCCCTGTGGCCACTGCTGAATTTTACAAATTTGCTGGCATATTGAGTGCAGCACTTTCACAGCATCATCTTTCAGGATTTGAAATAGCTCAACTGGAATTCCATCACCTCCACTAGCTTTGTTCGTGGTGATGCTTTCTAAGGCCCACTTGACTTCACATTCCAGGATGTCTGGCTATAGGTGAGTGATTACACCATGGCGATTATCTTGGTCGTGAAGATCTCTTTTGTACAGTTCTTCTGTGTATTCCTGCCACCTCTTCTTAATATCTTCTGCTTCTGTCAGGTCCAGACCATTTCTGTCCTTTATCGAGCCCATGTTTGCATGAAATGTTCCCTTGGTATCTCTAATTTTCTTGAAGAGATCTCTAGTCTTTCCCATTCAGTTCTTTTCCTCTATTTCTTTACATTGATCTCTGAGGAGGGCTTTCTTATCTCTTCTTGCTATTCTTTGGAACTCTGCATTCAGATACTTTTATCTTTCCTTTTCTTCTTTGCTTTTCGCTTGTCTTCTTTTCACAGCTATTTGTAAGGCCTCCCCAGACAGCCATTTTGCTTTTTTTGCATTTCTTTTCCGTAGGGATGGTCTTGATCCCTGTCTCCTGTACAATGTCACAAACCTCCATCCATAGTTCATCAGGCACTCTATCGATCAGATCTAAGCCCTTAAATCTATTTCTCACCTTCACCGTATAATCATAAGGAATTTGATTTAGGTCATACATGAATGGTCTAGTGGTTTTTCCCTACTTTCTTTCATTTCAGTCTGAATTTGGCAATAAGGAGTTCATGATCTGAGCCAGAGTCGGCTCCTGGTCTTGTTTTTGCTGACTGTATAGAGCTTCTCCATCTTTGGCTGCAAAGAATATAATCAATCTGACTTTGGTGTTGACCATCTGGTAATGTCCACGTGTAGAGTCTTCTCTTGTGTTGTTGGAAGAGGGTGTTTGCTATGACCAGTGCGTTCTCTTTGCAAAACTCTATCAGCCTTTGCCCTGCTTCATTCCATATTCCAAGGCCAAATTTGCCTGTTACTCCAGGTGTTTCTTGACTTCCTACTTTCACATTCCAGTCCCCTGTAATGAAAAGGACATCTATTTGGGGTTTTAGTTCTAAAAGGTCTTGTAGGTCTTCATAGAACCGTTCTTCAGCATTACTGGTTGGGGCATAGACTTGGATTACCGTGATATTGAATGGTTTGCCTTGGAAACGAACAGAGATCATTCTGTCGTTTTGGAGATTGCATCCAAGTACTGCATTTCGGACTCTTTTGTTGACCATGATGGCTACTCCATTTCTTCTAAGGGATTCCTGCCCACAGTAGTAGATATAATGGTCATCTGAATTAAATTCACCCATTCCAGTCCATTTTAGTTCGCTGATTCCTAGAATGTGGATGTTCACTCTTGCCACCTCCTGTTTGACCACTTCCAATTTGCCTTGATTCATGGACCTAACATTCCAGGTCCCTATGCAATATTGCTCTTTACAACATCAGACCTTGCTTCTATTACCAGTCACATCCACAGCTCGGTATTGTTTTTGCTTGGCTCCATCCCTTCATTGTTTCTGGAGTTATTTCTCCACTGATCTCCAGTAGTTATTGGGCACCTACCGACCTGGGGAGTTCCTCTTTCAGTATCCTATCATTTTGCCTTTTCATACTGTTCATGGGGTTCTCAAATAATACTAAATAAATAAACAGAACAGGAAAAGGCCGAGTGAGTCCAGGTAAGTCTCCAGGAGCCAATGCAGGAAGAGCTGATTCTGAAAAAACACCTTCTTGTTTGAGGATTTATTGTATTATCTGCACTTCTTCATACCCTTGTTTTGACAGCAATTGTGAACAGAGTAATTTAGGCTGAAAAGCTTTGAACAAATGTCAATACACTCATGAACAGATGCCTATGGCAAATAAGATATCATAGTTGGAGCCAAATGGCAAATATTGATTTAAGAGGAAGGAATCTACACTGGCAAAGGAGAAATCTGAGGGTGAAGGAGATTGCTGAAGCATTTTATTTAACAGTAAGTCTTGCATTTCTTGCCTCAGTGTCTGTGTGAGACCTCTCTTTTCTCTAATTTCACACTTTCTTGGGCCTTCATCAGAACCTGCCTTGATGTGTGTGTTTGCTTCATCATCACACTGTCAACTGTTTAATTCCAGGAACCATATTGTTTCTCTGTGACTCCCTCCCATTATTCCACCCCTTCTACTGGCACATAATTTTACCACATGCCATACTATTGCTCAAAGCCAGCAGTTATCCCCTAATGGCCACATATTAAAGTGCAAACATCTCAAATATCTTAGCCTAGATCTTAAAGGACTCCACTGATACTCCAGAGTGACATTTTAAGTCTCTAGGAGTTAGTGTCTTTTTAGAGATAGTGTTCAGTAGTCCCTGAAAAGTCCGATTATTTCCCTTTCTTCAATGCACAGTCACCCTGATAAATGGCTATAGGTCCCTTTACAGAAGATTGGAAGACAGATCAACAGTATAAAACTTTGGCAGTCTTCAAGGGGACCCAGCCTTCCCTTCTTTCAAGTGGTTCAAATTCTGCAAATCAGCTAAAGTTTCAGAATCGATTGAGAGATTGTGACTGTTCTGTGATTCGAGTTAGACTTCTGTTTACTAACCTAGAACCTTCCCACTTAAACAACTGAGAGTTTAGTTGACTGTCCATCTATTTTATTTGATCAATTATTCAACACAACAGATTTCTTTAAGTCAGACCATGCTGATACTACTTTGACTCTTCTGTCCATTACAATCATTATACTCCCTTTGTCTTTGGTGTTTAAATGCAGCCACTTGGCACCCGCCTTCCTGGAGTCCCATTATCCCCAATGCCTATATGGATCGTAGTTGAATGGTAGCTGTTCCCTCTGTAAATTCTGACCTACAGAGGTGAGCAACCACAGAACTCTTCAAAGATGCTGGGGCTCCTCCCACAAATTTATCTCTCAGAGTTGAGGTAAAAGGCACACCTTTGGACCCTCCCAGGGTGAATGAGCAGGTCTTACATGATAAATGCACGCTAGCATTCCATCTCCCTAAGCCTCCAGAAACTTTCTTTTATGGCATACCAACGAAGTTCTAGCACTGAACTCATTCAGTGGAGATCACTGATGGATGCATGTGGATGCATGTTTCAGATAACAAATCAAGCTATTAGCGTCCTTTCTAACCCCTTGAGCCAAAACCCATTCTAGAATTTCTGCTTAATGGATCATCTCAATAAATTCCACCTGACCCACCTTTCCATTCCTTCCACCATGCTCTCACACCCTTAATATCCATTCCCACGCATATCCCCTAGATTTCTGCCTGTAAAAATTAGGAAAATCACATGGTTCTTTTGGAGTATAGCACACCTTCTCATGGAGATAGCTCACACTTTGTACCTCGCCTCTGGCCTGCCAGGACTTGAGTTTAGTTACAGGTCTAGAAGCAAAGAGTAATAGAGGCAGATCCTGAGAAGGATCAGCAGTGTCTTGCAGGGCAGGTACTTCAGGGCAGGGCTAAAGGTTTCATTACAGGTTTTCCAGGCAGAGGTAGAAAGCTGCTTCTACTGGAAAAAATGACTCAGTAGAATTTTGGGCTTCAATGTCCCCTAGCTTTGAGATCTGCCCATAGACATCCCCGTGCAAATTTTCAGGATGATCTCTCTTCCCAAGCAACGCCCTCACTTTTGTGTCATTAGTTCAGACTCTGAAACATGAGACTCTAGGTTCGGTTTTCGAAAATGTTGGCTCATAGCTTTAGGAGATAAGATTATCCTTCCGGGCAGATATAGAAGCTTTCAGACCATTATGTAAAGCTCAACCTTCATAATGAATTTGAAGCCCTCAACTAACCTTTTTCTTTTCCCTACCAAAGAAGGGCAATTAGTAGCAACTAGCCAATCTCATTATACAGTAAGTTCCCTACACACAAAGTTTCGAGCTTTCAAAGATGAGAAGCTGCCCCTGTATGCCAGTCATTGTACCATTGTACTTTTCAAGATACTTTACTATAGGATTTTAAATGTTCTCTTTATTTTTTGTTAGTCTGTTTTTTATGTATTATCTGTGTGAAAAGTATTATAAACCTACGACAGCATACAGTACTATATAGCTAATTGTGTTAGCTCGGTATCTAGGCTTTGTTGGATTTACAAATGTGCTTTCAGAATGGAACTTGTTCATATGTAGGGGACTTATTGTATTCCTCAGTTTGACTAAACGTGGTCGCCTAGAACCTTGGCCTTCTATTGACTAGAAGTATCCAATGGCCATATTTTGGATATCTCTTTACATATTACCAAGTAGACTAACAGCACCCTTTCTAGCATGGAAAAGAGAAGCATTAGTGCCTGTAAGTCTAGTTGGATTAGAAAAGGGCTTCCCCGGTGGCTCAGTGGTAGAGAATCCGCCTGCATTGCAGGAGCTACAGAAAATGCAGGTTCGATCCCTGGGTCAGGAAGATCCCCTGGAGGAGGGCATGTTAACCCACTCCAGTATTCCTGTCTGGAGAATCCCATGGACAGAGGAACCTGGCAAGCTACAGTCCATAGGATTGCAGAGAGTCAGACATGACTCAAGTGATTTAGCACGCACCTACAGATTAGAAAACCAACTCCAGAAAACTCATCCTTAATATTCTGTTCTTCTTAACCACTTTTGCTACCAAAATTAAATCAGAGAAACAGAATAGAAGGAGATTATATATGAGGAGATTTTCTGTAAAGAATTACTTGCATGGTTATGGGAGCTGGCTAAGCAAGTGTGAAACACATAGGACAAACTATCAGGAAGGGCAGGCTGAAAACCTCAGGTGCAGGAAGCTGCAGTCACAGGTGGAATTTCTCCTTTAGCGAAGCATCAGTTCTGCTTTTAACTTTTGGACTGATTGACTCAGGCCCACCCAGTTTACCTGGGATACTCTCCCCATGTCAACTATGGACTTTAATCCCTTATACAAAGTAGTGTCCCAGCAGCACCTAGATTTGTGTTTGACTGAGTCACTGAGGAGCCTGGCCAGGTGTAGACAAGAAAAGACTGTCAATCACATGGGTGAGAAAATCAGGGTAAAAAAGGAAAACATTGTTGTTTAGTCACTAAGTTTTGTCCAACTCTTCTGTGACCCCATGGGCTATAGCCCACCAGGCTGCTCTGTCCATGGGATTTCCCAGACAAAAATACTGGAGTAAGTTGCCATTTCATTCTCCAGGGGATCTTCCCAACCCAGGGAACTCACGTTTCCTGCATTGCAGGCGGATTCTTTCCCACTGAGCCACCAGGGAAGCACCACCCCCCACCACCAAAGGAAAATAACCTCCAAGTATCACTATAAAAACAGCTGTGACGTCATACCCCTGAAAGGGCTTCAGGGACCTCCAGGAGTCCCTGGGCTAACATTTATGAACTACTTACCAACATAAAAGTGTTTCTCCAACAAAACCTTGATAGCACATGGAGGCACATCACTTACAGTGGAGCTGCCTAATACCTCATGCTTCATTTCATTTATTTGAAAGAAATTATGAAAGTGAAAGTGTTAATCACTCAGTCACATCTGATTCTTTGCTACCCCATGGACTGTGGCCGGCCAGGATCCTTTGTCCATGGAATTCTTCAGGATAGAATACTAGAATGAGTATCCATTCCATTCTCCAGGGGATCTTCCTGCAGCAGTTTCTTTTACCATCTAAGCCACCAGGGAAGCCCTGAAGTAAATTAGATGATGAAAATAATGAAAAGAGGGAATTCCCTGGTGATCCAGTGGTTAGGACTCAGTGCTTTCACTGCTGGGGCCCAGGGTTCAATCCCTGGTCAGGAAACTAAGATCTCGCAAGCTGTACAGCACAACCAAAAAAAATTCTTTTTAATAAGCAAATCAAATTAAATAATAAAAAGAGCCAGAGTTGAATGGTTGGTAGCATGTTGAGATGGAGAATATAAATCTGCTTTTCCTTCTGGAGGTATCAGTTCCTGGGAGGACCCTCAAAGTGTGAGGTTTCCTCCACTGAATGTGATTCTGGCGTTTAATGGTTGAGGGCATATTTTCAAAAGCTTAGCCCTGAAAGTCACATCATTTACTTCCTCTATGCTTAGTCCAGGAAGCAATGAATCTATTCCAACATCAAAGGGAAAATTGACATGGTGACGGAGTCTGTCTTCATGATGGAGCATTCCTAGGGAATTTTTTGAGAATAATTTTGACACAGAACTTTTTCTTTATGGATAAGTTTAGAATCTAATTCTTGGATTAGGATGTGACTCCTTGGATTCTAATCTAGAGTCTGATTGGGAATCACTATCATAGGACATGATATCAAACTTACTATATCAAATCTCCAAAGTTGTAGTATAAACTAGTGGTGAAAATTTTTCATCCCAAGGCATACTGTTATGATATAGTGATACACTCAATATACACTTGCAAAATTGAACAGAATGCCCTCAAAGGGCAAGAATGCAGCTTCAAGGGTTATGTACATTGAGAGGGGAAAAATCTCTGATCAGGAAGTCCAGGCTCTCTTCCCAATCCTTTTATTCACTGGGTATATGTAAATCAGCAGTCAGAAACTAGAGGGCCTTCACGATGATCCACACATATTTTTTTAGAAAATCTGAATTGATTGCCTGCATATTAAAATATTCACACTAAGATTAGAATTCTGGGTTCTCTTAGAATCAGGTAGCACTGAGCGCCCATTCCTATAGGACATACCCTCTCCTGTGTCCTCTGTGTTCACCCCTTCATGGTTGTTCTTCATCACCATGGCACTGGTATATTTTTTATAGCAGAATAGACATAATGGGGAAATGGCATATACTTTGTACTTAAGTAGTTATTAAAACTTTTCTTAACCCCAGTCTACTTCCTCATTTTTGTTACCTGCCCAGCTTCTTTCAGTAGATATTTAAATTTGAGAATAGATATATTTCAGCTCGTCTTGGTTAGTCAGAATTTCTTCCACTAGGGATGCTACCCCTTACTACCAAAGTTTTAGATTTCATTATTCATTATTTTTTTAGATTTCCTTATTTTTTTTCTTTTCCCTTCTTTCTTCCATTCTTTCTCATTTTACTTTTTGTTAGAAAGATTAGAGAAAAAGTTTAATGACCAAGTGCCCTGTGTCTCCATAAAAATATTAAGACAGAAGACCTCATCATAGAGTTTGCCAACTCTGGGGAAGGGGAGAGAGGTGAGAACAAATCAAAATACAAGTGGAAGTTACAAGAATGTTGGCAAAGGTTTCCATTAAGAAACAGCTCACTTATTAAGGGGAAGGTCTTATTCCTCAGGCAGTTGTAATCCCTTTTATCCCCAGTAGCATCCATATTCTATCAATCTTCCCAAAATATCTGTCCAAATTTGTAAGAATCATTACATTATTTTAATAACCACTAAACTTTTAATGGGTTTTTTAAATTGGCTTTATATTTCAATTTTCCTGGCAATAGCACCATTTTGCATTCTAGAGACAGCGGGTCAAGACCTCATGTCTGCAAGTATTGCATCATATCTACATGCTTACACACATATGCATATACCTAGGTCT
The DNA here is from genome assembly GCF_023091745.1 of Budorcas taxicolor. NCBI lineage: Eukaryota > Metazoa > Chordata > Mammalia > Artiodactyla > Bovidae > Budorcas > Budorcas taxicolor. The sequence continues at coordinate 98,229,159 of NC_068915.1, read as the reverse complement.
TGGTGGCTTGCTGATTTCAGGCATGGTTTATAATTCTGTAACAGTACAATCAGTCCCACTCTAAATTCATACTTGGTTGGAAAACCTGTCAGAGAGACTGATTTTCTGTCTCTGTCATTAAAAGATTCACATTTCAGGGAAAATTTGTTAACAAATTTAAATTAAAAATTTGAAAGACCAAGTGCAGCTCTGAATTCTATATTTGAGGAAGTGGTAATAAATGGAAACTAGTATTTTAAATATTACTCAAGTTCATACTTTCCCTTCACTAAGACAGAATAAAAATAAGTAGATTAGTAGTTAAAGATAATAATCAGTTTTATCCAGAATTAGTCTTGAAGTCCTCATTCTGCAAGTTCATAAGTTAAAGGCTTCTCAAATCAGGAAAGTCTCCTTTAATTAATGAATTGCTGCCACCACCCTGCAATATATAGTGCTAAAGTTCACTTCTGCATTTTGAGCAGACAGTAACTGCCTGCCAACAATAATTTAAAAGAAAACGACCTGCTGACTAATTAATAATTTCAATGCACTCTGACCTCTGTTAAAACTAAAATCTCTTCAAGTACCATGATGGCTGTTATAACACAGTCTGATTATTATATAATGCTTCACCCATTACTCTTTATTTGTCCCCTACTGGTACCTCCTCGCTATAGTCCTGCAGAAAAACACCCACCCCCCTGATCAAGCCAAAGTTTAGTTGAGCAAAACTTGAAGGAGATAGCAGTGCCAAGCACCTTCTGGTTGATTTTTCAGCTTTAATTATTTCTGCAATTCTTATTGTTATTTTAACAAACAAAAACACTTTTGTTTTACTTACATTTAAGTCCATCATATTTTTTTTTTTCTTGTTAGAATCTAACAACACGTTGGGCAGAACCTCAACATAAACACAAAGATAACTGGTAACTCAACCTTGTCCATCAGTCAGTCAACAGTCAGGTGGAAACCATCACCTCCCCAGTGCTTCTCAAATCGGACTCCCTGAAACCCACAGCGGACATAGACATATTCTCAGGGGTCCGTAAATCCTCTGTGAGTAAGTAGTGGTCATCCACTCTTTTATTTAATATTTCTTAAGTTAGCATAAACAAACATGCTAGCGATCTGAAAATTCTCTGGTTTGAGCAACCCAAGAAGATGGTGATATGATTCTGAATCTGATGAACTTAAAGCCATCAGCATTTTTTGGAACCAGGGAAAACCCAGCCTATGAATCTGTCTCTAAAGACCTTAAAAAGCAGATGGTTCACTTATATATGTGTGTTGAATGAATTAAAGAGAACATCATGAAATGGAGCAGGACCCTGTGGTCCTTACCCCCCACTATCTCTTCTGCCTGTATTTTGTCAGTGGAAAGCTTTAGTCAAAGAATAAGTTTAATCAGAGAAATTAGAAATGCTGAAGCAAAGGAAAACAGTCAAAGGAGACTAAACAATAATAATGTTGCCAAGGACCTTTAGCTCTTTCTAAAGGGTTATAGAGAATATTCTGAGCCACATCCTATGAGCTGTCTTACAGGTACTAAAACATCAGGTGAAGAAGTTAACTACACGATGACCAGACGGTACTGAGGACATAAGTTGCCACAATTCTGAAAACTGGCCTTAGAGAAGCAGGAAAATATGGACCCTGGAACTGAAGATTAACTGTACCTAACACAATCAAGATAACACTGGTCAGACCAATTTGAAGATGACTCTTAGAGATGACTGTGCTATTTCCGCATGTAGCAAACGCCCAACCCCCAATTCCACTGCTGCCACTCTGTCTATAAAAGCTCTCATCCTCTGCTTGTCAGCCGTGTAGGGGAGTCAGCTTTCCTTCAGACAGATATCTGCCACCCTCCCCCTCCAGTTGCCAGCATCTGAAATTAAAAAGAAAACTTTCCACCGACCTGGCCTGTTTATTGGCTTTTGCGCAGCAAGCAACCGGACCCCACAAACTCTTTTACTAACAATCAGCTTGCTTACTGTTGACTGAAGCTTCAGCCTCCTAGATTTTCCTATTGACGTACCTTTACAAAAGTGTATCCAGAGGGCATTTTCTCCATAACTCCTATTTGGAAAATACCATGTTTTTCCATGAAAATACCATGACTAGAGAAAATACCAGTATCCCCAGCCCTCCTAAAGTCAAAACCACACCAATGATTCCACAGCGGAGATTTTCCAAGAGTGTCTAGGAATGAGCTACTCTGAGTCCTAAGGTTCCTCCTTAGGGCTCCAATGGGGTTAGAGAGGATGAGACAGAATACAAAATGTGGGACCCACCACCACCTTAGCGCTGATCATCTCTTTTTGAGATAGCTAAAATGACCCTTGGTTTTAAAACCAAAAGCTTGATTTGGTCAGGCTTTTGTGGCCAGTTCATAACAATCAAACTCACAGGAGACTGAGCTAGGACTCAGAATGCCAAAGGCCATGTATGGTCTTGTGTGTGTTTTTCTAGTAGACAGAACATCTTCAAAATATAGTGCCTCTTCCTTCACTGTGTCAAAGACATAGATGGCCAAACTCACAAGCAAAAGAAATGGGAGCCGTGGAGTGCAGATAGTTTTCTCATCCAGGGCCAAGAGAAACCTGGAGTAGAATCGCTGCTGTGGGGCTGAAAGATGAGTGACCACCATCCATTCCCTCCTCTGGTCAAGCTACACAATGACACCCAAGTCAGCCTCTCTGGTTTCTTTCCTTTTCCTGGTTCCACGTGGACTCCCTGCCTTCTTTATGTAAACAGGTTTCTTAATAGTCAGTGAGGTCACAGGTTCCTTTCATGTTAGTCATTTTCAAGTCATTCTTCTAGGAAATTTATCCTAGTCACCTTCATGGACATTCCTCACATCTCTTTGGTAACACATTGACCAGTTTTGTTTTGTTTTGTTTTCTTCCTGATGTATTTTATTTTTTTCCCCCACTACCAATGACTCTGCATAGTTTCATTCATCCCCTCAAAGCATTCTGGGGGGAAAAAAATGGGAATAAGTACTCAAGAAAAAAAAAAAAGGTTACCAAAGAAATATATACATGTACATTATTTTCATTCTCAAAGGATGTTCTTATTTCTGAGTTCTGATAATCTGAGGATGTCTTACTCCATATTCTACACGGTGACTTTTAAAATAATCTCCTAATGAAAAAGTCCATTAATTCAATAACAAATATGGAGGTATTACTATGTATATGCCAGAATTATGATTAATTTTGGAAATTTAAAGAAGAGTAAAATGATCCAGTGCATGCAAAGAAATTAACTAAGGAGGTCCATAAATACAGAGTAACACAGAAAGAATCCCCTTTGGCCCCTCCCAATCCATTTTCCACTTGGCTATTGGAGCAGTCATTTTGAAAGCAAGTATCAGCATATTTGGGGTTATGTAGTCTTAGTCATGTGTACAATATCAACATTCCAGTATAGATTGGGTTGTGCCAAGTTCAGTCCTGTTCCTCATTACTATCTCTTCCAGTATAAAGTGAAAACTCTGACTCCTCTACCCTGGGGCAAAAGCTCTGGATCTCCTGCAAGCAATTCTTGAATAAGCCCACACCCATCTTCCCAAGGTAAGCCCTCTTTGCTGTAACTATGAACTCTAGGTACAAAGAAAATAAAAAATATTTCTCACCACCGAAGCAGAAGAGCCTCAGTATGCAGATTCAGTTATCTACATCTACTTAGAGTCTAAATACTGATTAAGACTTATGTCTAAGACATCTGTATCCCTTGGGAGGGGAGTTTGGGGGAGAAGGGATACTTGTATACGTATGGGTAGGTGAGTCCCTTCACTGTTCATCTGAAACCATCACAATATTGCTTGTTAATCGGCTCTAACCCAATAGAAAATAAAAATCTACATGCTTGTTTTTCTTTCAGTTTTCTTCTTTCAACAAAGGGTAACTACTTGTTTAAAATTTGTATAATCAAAGGGTTCATTCAGGTGATTTTCCAGAATAAAGAGACTCATCTCAGATGAGTCAAAATAAGTTTCTGAAATACATATTTGTTTTCTCTCTCAGTTCATATGATCTTTTCCCTAAGTTTTGGTCAGGGCTTCTACCTCTGATATTTGCCTGGGCACTGGTTCTTTCCCTGACCCCTTTGCCAGCAAATTTGGAAAACTCAGCAGTGGCCACAGGACTGGAAAAGGTCAGTTTTCATTCCAATTCCAAAGAAAGGCAATGCAAAAGAATGCTCAAACTACCGCACAATTGCACTCATCTCACACACTAGTAAAGTAATGCTCAAAGTTCTCCAAGCCAGGCTTCAGCAATACGTGCACCGTGAACTCCCTGATGTTCAACCTGGTTTTAGAAAAGGCAGAGGAACCAGAGATCAAATTGCCAACATCCGCTGGATCATCGAAAAACCAAGAGAGTTCCAGAAAAAACATCTATTTCTGCTTTATTGACTATGCCAAAGCCTTTGACTGTGTGGATCACAATCAAAATCAACTGTGGAAAATTCTGAAAGAGATGGGAATACCAGACCACCTAACCTGCCTCTTGAGATATCTGTATGCAGGTCAGTAAGCAACAGTTAGAACTGGACATGGAACAACAGACTGGTTCCAAATAGGAAAAGGAGTACGTCAAGGCTGTATATTGCTACCCTGCTTATTTAACTTATATGCAGAGTGCATCATGAGAAACGCTGGGCTGGAAGAAGCACAAGCTGGAATCAACATTGCCGGGAGAAATACCAATAACCTCAGATATGCAGATGACACCACCCTTATGGCAGAAAGTGAAGAGGAGCTAAAAAGCCTCTTGATGAAAGTGAAAGAGGAGAGTGAAAAAGTTGGCTTAAAGCTCAACATTCAGAAAATGAAGATCATGGCATCTGGTCCCATCACTTCATGGGAAATAGATGGGGAAACAGTAAAAACAGTGTCAGACTTTATTTTTCTGGGCTCCAAAATCACTGCAGATGGTGACTGCAGCCATGAAATTAAAAGACGCTTACTCCTTGGAAGAAAACTTATGACCAACCTAGATAGTATATTCAAAAGCAGAGACATTCCTTTGCCGACTAAGGTCCATCTAGTCAAGGCTATGGTTTTTCCTGTGGTCATGTATGGATGTGAGAGTTGGACTGTGAAGAGGGCTGAGTGCCAAAGAATGGATGCTTTTGGACTGTGGTGTTGGAGAAGACTCTTGAGGGTCCCTTGGACTGCAAGGAGATCCAACCAGTCCATTCTGAAGGAGATCAACCATGGGATTTCTTTGGAAGGAATGATGCTAAAGCTGAAGCTCCAGTACTTTGGCCCCCTCATGCGAAGAATTGACTCATTGGAAAAGACTCTGATGCTGGGAGGGATTGGGGTCAGGAGGAGAAGGGGACAACAGAGGATGAGATGGCTGGATGGCATCACGGACTCAATGGACGTGAGTCTGAGTGAACTCCAGGAGATAGTGATGGACAGGGAGGCCTGGCGTGCTGCGATTCATGGGGTCGCAAAGAGTTGGACACAACTGAGCAACAGAACTGAACTGAACTGAACTTTCCTCCCTTCTAGATCCTTGAGAAGATTTTTCCTAATCCCAGTACTAGGGGGAGTAGATACCTTAGTTATCCTTGCTTCTAGCTTTCTATATTTTTCCTACAAAGTGCTGATCAGAATTGTAATTATGTCATCACGTAGGAGATTATGTCTTTGATGCTTCTGTCTCCAACTAGATTATAAATTCCATTAGAGCAGACACTGTGTTTTATTATTCAATGAACTTCAGTAGTTAACATGGTGTGTGTGCTTAGTTATGTCCAACTGTCTGCAGCCCTTTGGACTGTAGCCTGCCAGGCTTTTCTGTCCATGGGATTTTTCAGGCAAGAATACTGGAAGTTAGCATGGGACCTGACTTAAAGCAGGTATCAATAAGACTGAGGGCTTCCCAGGGGGTGCCAGTGGTAAAGAATCTGCTTGCCAAGGCAGAAGATGCAGGAGATGGGGGTTCAGTCTCTGGGTTGGGAAGAACCCCCAAAGGAGGCCATGGCAACCCACTCCAGTATTCTTGCCTGGAGAATCCTATGGACAGAGGAGCCTGGTGGGCTACAGTCCATGGGGCTGCAGAGAGTCAGACATAACTGAGTGGGTGCATGTGCACAGACACATACACACACACACACACACATTCTCAATAAGAGTGAATTCATGAATACAAGGAAAGTATAAATATAAGGCAAGATTCTTGCCCTCCAAGAACTTAGACTCTTACAGAGGAAAGAAAAAAACAACAATAAGAAACACCTAACTAGCCCAACAGTCAATAATTAAGTACCAAAGTATTTATTCCCACATATATTTATTTAGTGTCAACTTTGATCTAGACCTATTCTAGAGATTGAAAATAAAGTGGGGTTAGGGAGAGAGATACATAATCTCTATTTGTAGGATGCTTACATTTTAGCAAAGTGATTGATATTGATTAAAAAGTTCTAGAAGAACAAAAATAGCTTTCTGACTTCCCTGCTAGTCCAGTGGTTAAGACTCCACATGCCCATGCCAGGAGGCACAGGTTCGATCCCTGGTCAGGGAACTAAGCTTCTGCATGCCAAAAAAATTAAAAATAACTTTCTACAATGGAAAGAGACCAGGAGAACACAGAACTCCAATAGGCGGGATACAAATTGTAGACAAGTGATAAAGCATGAAAGGGATTGCTATGGACTCAATGCTTGTGTGCCCCAGCCAGTTCATATTTTTAGTCCTAACCCCCAGGTGACAGCATTAAGAGGTGAGTTCTTTGGGAGTTGATTGAGCCAGGAGAGCAGAGCCCTCAAGACTGAGATTAGAGCCCTTACAAGAGGGACCCCACAAAGCCAGCTCATCTCTTATGCCATGTGAGGTTACAGTGAGAAGAACTCATCAGACACCAAATCTGTTGGCACTATGATCTTGAACTTCCCAGCCTCTAGAACTGTGAGAAATAAATGTTTATTGTCCATAAACTACCTAGTTGATTGTATTTTTGCCATAACAGCCTGAACAGACTAAAGCAGGGATGTAAGAAACTAAAATTTTATAGAAAAAGAGCATGATCTTGGCAGAGACTGGAGGAAAGATTGTGCTTTAGGGTGGTAGGAGATGAGGTGGCTTAAACAGGGAGGCTTTTTAACAGCAGAGTAATCTTCTGCTTTAGGAAGTGTATTAATGTGCTAGGACTGCCTTAATAAATGACCTCAAACCAGTTGGCTTAAATAACAGAAACTCTCTGTCTCACAGTTCTGGAGGCTAAAAGTCCAGACTCAGCAGGGCAGGGCTGGTTCCTTCTGAGAGTCGGGAGGGAAAGCCTGTCTGTGCCTCTTTCCTAGCTTCTGGCACTTTGCCTGCAATCTGCTTCTCTGGCTTGTGTTTGTATCCTATTCCTCCTCCAGGGTTTCACAGCATTCTTCCCGTGTGCGCATGTCTGTTCACGTGGCATTCTTTTGCGCATGTCTGTTCGCGTGGCATTCTTCTGTCAAGAACACCAGGCATACTGAAGTAGGATTCCACCCTCTGAGGTAACTTCAGTTTCCTCGACTCTAAAATGTGGATAATAAAAGCACTTATCTGAGACTTCCCCGGTGGGTCAGTGGCTAAGACACCACACTCCAAATGTGGGGGGGCCCTGAGTTCAATTCCTGGTCAGGGAACTAGATCCCGCATACCACAACTAAGACCCAGCACAGCCAGATAAATAAATATATATTTTTTAAAGAGTACCCTTTAAAAAATAAAAATAAATCACATATAATCTTCTGTAAAGCAGTCGTTTACAAACTTGAGGACAATCAGAATGACCTCTTCAAAACTGCCCCTGCCTGGCCCTCATCTCTGATGATTTCAATTCATTAGCTCTGTCCTGAGGCCTAGGAACCAATTTCTAAAAGATGCTCAAGGGATGCAAGGAGTCTTGGGGGACAGGAATAGTAAAAAGACTCAGGACTACTTATGTACATGGTGGAATTTCTATCAAATGATGTATTCATTACTTAAAATAATAAGCAAAATCTAAATGAAATAAATCTAAATCTTAGGTGATTCTTAAGTGATTTGAGAACCACTGATGTGGGAGCTTCTCAACAGTATGCCTCACAGGTAAGTGCTTCAAAACATTGTCTGTGATTATGAATTAAATAGTGTATGTTTATAAAAGCAAACCTTTCCATTTGTTTACTTCTACTTCATGTCTTCATCAGTTCTGATATATTTGCAGTATGAAACAGGTTCCCAGGAATGAAATTCCAGTTGACAACACTGCATCTCTAGGAAAAAAAGACTTGGTTGACTAAAACCTTTGAAAACTGCAAAAACTCTTGGCCTGGAACACTCCATTCAATCTCCTGCAGGAGGAAACTCCACCAAACTTTTACACAGCTCCTAGCAACCTAATTGAAGGCAGGAGAAGAAGGGGATGACAGAGGATGAGGTGGTTGGATGGCATCCCCGACTCAACGGACATGAGTTTGAGCAAGCTCCTGGAGGAGGTGACAGACAGGGAAGCCTGGCGTGCTGCAAGCTAGCAGGCATGACTTGCCTAATCATATTTATGCTGATCAACCCTTTGTAATTTTTCACTTTGCTGACTCTACTTGAGCCCCCTGGTGACTACCCCTCAGTACTCTCTTATTCTCCCTCCTAAATGCCCAGTTGAAACCGAGCAGGGCCCGGCAGGGGTCTTCCAGGGGGCAGACTCCTCCTCCTTCCTCAGCACCTGCCTCTTGTTTGCAGAAAAGCTTTGGCCTCCTATGCCTTCCCTGAATTCCTAAGAGCAAATTTAATCTGAAAAATGAAAAAGTGCAGAAAGGAAAGCAGTCAAGCAATACAAGATGATAAAAGTTTAACCATAAACTATGGTTAGAGTCAAGGAAGGGACTTCCCTGGTGGGCCAGTGATTAAGACTCTGTGTTCCCAATGCAGAGGGCCCATGTTCCATATCCCTGGTCAGTGAACTAAACCCTGCGTGCTGCAACTAAAGATCCTGCATGCTACAACCAAGACCTGGAACAGCAAAATAAATAAATAAATATATTTTTAAAAATTAAAAAAGTGATGTGGTTGCTCCTAGTATCAAATACGTTAAACTCACCATTGGAAGGTTGCAAGCTGGTCCAGGTTATATTATCAGTCTGGCAATCCCAGTTTAGCTCTCTCAGGCTCAAAATGGTAACTTCAGAGAAATTAATAAATAATTATTGGGACTAATTCAGAGGCTTTCAGTTAATTGGCGTATTAGGAGTTCACTCTTGGTTACAATTAAACAAAGGTAAAAAGCAAATATATAAAGGGGGTGACAAGATGGGAAGAAAGAAGATAGTCTAGAAATAATGGGCTCTATTTTCTTTTACTAGTTTCCCTAGTGGCTCCATGGTAAAGAATCCGCCTGCCAGTACAGGAGATGCAGGTTCAGTCCATAGGTTGGGAGGATCCTTTGGTGAAGGAAATGGCAACCCACTCCAGTATTCTTGCCTGGGAAATCCCATGGACAGAGAAGCCTGGTGGACATGGGATCACATGGGATCACAAAGAGTCAGACATGACTTAGCAACTAAACAGCAAAAAACAACAAAGCTTCTTTCATTTAAGTCATCTGAGTGGAAAGCATCACAGAGGGCCTATCCAGGAGTCTACCCTGGGACATGCTGACTGAGTCCTGAGGGGGGAAACAATTTCAGTTACTTGCAAATTCTTTTGAAGAGCAGTTTGTAAATGTTACTGCAAGCACCTGGAGATGTTGTTAAGGCCCTGAGTGCTGTGCTCCACCCTCTGAAATTCTGATGTCTTAAGTTTGAGGTGGGGCTGGAGAATTTGCATATCTAACAGCATCCAAGATGCTTCTACTCCAGCATTTGGAGAATCATTGCTTTGCAAAACCATGAGAGCTTTCTCTGTAGTGTGAAATGCCTGCTGTTTTTCTGTTGGCACCTCTATTTTAGGTAAACCAGGATTGTACCCTTTCCTCATCAGAAATTCTCCATTTCGCCCTTTAGGTCAATGTCAGCGTCTAAAGGAAACAAATTGTCCATAAGGGCTGCTTTTTGACACAATCCTTGAAGATGATGCTGTGCAAGTGCTGCACTCAATATGCTGGCAAATTTGGAAAACACAGCAGTGGCCACAGGACTGGAAAAGGTCAGTTTTCATTCCAATTCCAAAGAAAGGCAATGCAAAAGAATGCTCAAACTACCACACAATTGTACTCATCTCACATGCTAGTAAAGTAATGCTCAAAATTCTCCAAGCTAGGCTTCAGCAATACGTGAACCTTGAACTTCCAGATGTTCAAGCTGGTTTTAGAAAAGGCAGAGGAACCAGAGATCAAATTGCCGACATCCGCTGGATCATTGAAAAACCAAGAGAGCTCCAGAAAAACATCTCTTTCTTCTTTATTGACTATGCCAAAACCTTTGACTGTGTGGATCACAATCAACTGTGGAAAATTCTGAAAGAGATGGAAATACCAGACCACTTGACCTGCCTCTTGAGAAACCTGTATGCAGGTCAGGAAGCAACAGTTAGAACTGGACATGGAACAACAGACTGGTTCCAAATAGGAAAAGGAGTATGTCAAGGGTGTATATTGTCACCCTGCTTATTTAACTTCTATGCAGAGTACATCATGAGAAATGCTGGGCTGGAGGAAGCACAAGCTGGAATCAAGATTGCCGGGAGAAATCTCAATAACCTCAGATATGCAGATGACACCACCCTTATGGCAGAAAGTGAAGAAGAACTAAAGAGCCTCTTGATGAAAGTGAAAGAGGAGAGTGAAAAAGTTGGCTTAAAGCTCAATATTCAGAAAACTAAGATCATGGCATCCAGTCCCATGACTTCATGGCAAATAGATGGGAAAACAGTGGAAACCGTGACAGACTTTATTTTGGGGGGCTCCAAAATCACTGCAGATGGTGACTGCAGCCATGAAATTAAAAGACACTTACTCCTTGGAAGAAAACTTATGACCAACCTAGACAGCATATTGAAAAGCAGAAACATCACTTTGTCAACAAAGGTCCATCTAGTCAAGGCTATGGCCTTTCCAGTGGTCATGTATGGATGTGAGAGTTGGACCATAAATAAAGCTGAGTGCCGAAGAATGGATGCTTTTGAACTGTGGTATTGGAGAAGACTCTTGAGAGTCCCTTGGACTGCAAGGAGATCCAACCAGTCCATTCTAAAGGAGATCAGTCCTGGGTGTTCATTAGCAGGACTGATTTTGAAGCTGAAACTCCAATACTTTGGCCACCTGATGCAAAGAGTTGACTCATTTGAAAAGACCCTGATTCTGGGAAAGACTGAGGGTGGGAGGAGAAGGGGACGACAGAGGATGAGATGGTTGGATGGCATCACCGACTCGATGAACATGGGTTTGGGTGAACTCCGGGAGTTGGTGACAAACAGAGGGGCCTGTTGTGCTACAGTTCATGGGGTCGCAAAGAGCAACTGAGCAAATGAACTGAGCTGGAATAATGACTTTATAGGAACATTAAGTACCCATGCATCAGATAACAGAGAAAGGCAAAAAGTGTAATGGCAATCATGACTATCAGAAGAATTACTCTGAACCTATTTTTATAAGCAATTCCCTAGTCAGCCTGGGACTAGCCAGTTTGAGTCACAGGTTAAACTAGGTATTGCAGATTTCTGTTCAAGAACTTGTAGTCAGGTCAAAAATCTTTGCACAAACCAGTGTTTCAGACCTCTCCTGGTAGTTTATCATCCTGATAAAATGAATTTGCTTGAGTATTTTTGGAAAGTCGAACTGACCACTGATATATGGTGGGTTCTTTGACAGCCACCACTGAGATGAAGTTTGGTCTATAGGGCATTTATTAAGGATCAGTGAAACCAAGCAGGACCCTGCAGGGCCTTCTTGGGTACAAAAGCTCCTCCATGTCCCCCACTTCTTGTTTGTAGAAAACGCTTAGCTTCCTAGGCCTTCCCCAAGTTCCAAAGAGGAGACTCAAGCAGTTAATAATTAGAGAATCAAGGGAATAGAGAAACAAAGGAAAAGCAGTCAGGACACAACAGTTCAGTCACAACAGAGTCACAGGAGCCCTAGTTCCTCTGGAAGGGTTATAGATAATAATCTGAGGCATACCTTGGAGTTGTTGTGCAGAAACTGAGATTCCCCCAACCTGGTGGCAGATGGTGACTACAAGCTGACCCATGTAAATCCCAGACTGGTTGAAAGCAGAAAACTAATAATTAAGTTTCCCAAAACATCACCCTGTTACTTCACCACCAGTTAATCAGAAGAATGTTCACAAGCTGATCAGATACTTTTGACCCTCACCCCTATTGTTGCCTTTAAAAATCCTTCCCTAAAAGCCATGGGGGAGTAAACCCAAGTTTGGTTCAGTAATGACAACACCTGGGAGGATGGAGAGTGGTGGAGGGGAAAAGGATTAGGCAGAAAGTGAAATTCAACAGTCATGCAGACTTGGCAAAGCCTCAGCCTAACCAAAGCCACAGGGAGCTCTGGGGCATATATGACCCACAGGAGTTATCCCTCATTGAGCCAAAATGGCCCTTATGCCCCTGCTGCTGCTGCTGCTGCTAGGTTGCTTCAGTTGTGTCCAACTCTGTGCGACCCCATAGACGGCAGCCCACCAGGCTCCCCCGTCCCTGGGATTCGCCAGGCAAGAACACTGGAGTGGGTTGCCATTTCCTTCTCCAATGCATGAAAGTGAAAAGTGAAAATGAAGTCAATCAGTTAAATGTCAGCCACCCTAGAAAGGGCAGGTCCTTGGACAAGGTAGCTTCCTGGAGCTAAAAGAAACTTTGGCAGCTGAAATAGGAAGTCTTGTTCTTCAGAATTATGTCTAAATTATAAGTTGCATTTTGACGAGGTCATCACAGGAAGAAATGTCCCAGGAATTCTCATTGAGGAGACAAAAATGTCCAGTTTAAGGTATAAGTTGCCGTCTGATTTTTCGGTCTGATTGTGGAGGATAAATGCCCTGAATGGTGTTAAATAAATCACATAATTGTCTCCATATGGCTTTGTGAGAAAATAATTAGATAATAGCTTTCATTATGAGTCCCTTTTCTCTTTCTATTCTTGATGTCTCTTGGGTTTCTTTAAGGCTCTGGAAGATAACAATAATAGGAGCTAATTAATGGAGGCCTGGAGTACACTTGAAACGTGCAGATGTGCAGAGCTGATAATATTCTAGAGGGTTCTAGGGTCAGTTAATTCAATAGTTGCAAAGTCCAGTGGTTGGAAAGTCCATTTGTTGGAAAGATTTGAAGTCACTTTGATTGTTTAAGAATGATATTTAAAGAGGTTAAAGTCCATTGTGAGACCATGAGTCTTGATCCAAAGGTCATGAGAGAAAGATAATTATACTAAGAACTGCAAAACCTCTTGGCACTAAAGGCTCCATCCAAACTCATGCACTAAGACACTTGAACAGACTTCATAGCTTCTAGCAGAGTAAGGCCATGTTCCTGAGATGACCCAGCTGCCCTTGAATTTCTGTCTCGATAAGCTGAGGAGTGACCTCCCTTTCTTAGAACATTTACGTAAAAGAGCTTACAATTAAAAATCCTTCCTCTATCCCTTTTAGATGTATTTGTATTTCCTACAATCTGAGCATCTTTCTCAAGGACCTGAAAACTGTTCCTTTAAAATGTAATCATCACGAAAGATAGGGTCATGTGAGAGTTGGACTATGAAGAAAGCTGAGCACCGAAGAATTGATGCTTTTGAACTGCGGTGTTGGAGAAGACTCTTGAGAGTCCCTTGGACTGCAAGGAGATACAACCAGTCCATTCTGAAGGAGATCACCCCTGGGATTTCTTTGGAAGAAATGATGCTAAAGCTGAAGCTCCAGTACTTTGGCCACCTCATGCGAAGAGTTGACTCTGGAAAAGACTCTGATGCTGGGAGGGATTGGGGGCAGGAGGAGAAGGGGACGACAGAGGATGAGATGGCTGGATGGCATCACTGACTCGATGGATTCTTTACCAGCTGAACTACCAAAGAAGCCGCCTTTAGAAGGGTAGAGGCCTCATTTCAAGAAAATGCCAGTTAGCAGTCCAGGTCAAATCATATTTACATTGACCAATCTTCTTACCCTTTTCCAGTAATTTTTCACTTTCCTGCCTTTGCTTCAGCCCCCTCTCAGCCCTTTGTACTTCCGCATTCTTCCTCTCCACAAATTGGAGTGGAGCTCAGGTCTTTTCTTCAGTGGTGGTAGTGGTGGTGGTGGTGGTGGTGGTGGTGGTGGTGGTGGTGGTTTAGTCAATAAGCCGTGTCTGAGTCTTCCGACCCCATGGACTGTAGCCCACCAGGTTCCTCTGTCCATGGGATTTCACCAGCAAGAAGACTGGCGTGGGTTGCCACTTCCTTCTCTAGGGGATCTTCTCCTATGATAGTAATTACTACGTAAAGTCTGTTTTTACTCCTTTAATGAATGTCCAGCTTTGTTTATCTTTGACAGTAGCCAATGCCATCTTCTTGATACATAAAACATTTGGCATGGAACAAGATGTATTTATTTGAGATCAGTAGAGAATTGCAATTCGGAATCTGCAGACATGGCAAGCCACATGGAAGCCCCAGCACAGCAAGAGAAGGAGAACATTTTTATCAAGAGGAAAAGGCAGTTTGGAGGGCAATTGTAAAAAAGGCACCCAGGGCTTTTCATATGCTGAGTAAAGAAAGGTCTTTCTTCCTCTTGTTGGGCTTGCCTATTGTCACAGGGTGTGAGAGCTCCCCCTCCTGGTCTCCGGATTATATTTAACTGAGGCTTCAGTTTACTAATTATTTTCCACAGGAGAAAGCTTTCTACTTCTGGAAGTCATCTGCTCATGGAGACTGTTTAAGGAGCCTCCGAATCAGATCTCCAGTGAACTAGATATCTGGGGTCCTAAGTGCATCAGGCTGGTGGTGAGGAGTGAATTATGTCCCCACAATGCTTATGTTGACACCCTAAAAACCAGTACTTCAAGACTATGACTGTATTAAGTTCAAATGTGTTCCTTAGGGTGGGTGGGCCCTAATCTAAATGACTGATGTCCTTACAGGAAGAGAAAGTTTGAATACACAGACACCAGGGATGCTCGTGCACAAAAGAAGGATCATGAGAAAACAGAGCAAGAAGGCATCCATTTACAAACTAAGGAGAGAGACCTCAGAAAAGAAAAATCCTGCTGACACCTTGACTTTGCACTTCTAACCTCCAGAACTGGAAGTAATTTCTGTCATTTAAGCCACCTAGTCTTGCAGTACTTTGTTATGGTAGCCCTAGCCAACAAATACAACTGGGAAGCAAGAGTGTGTGTTGGTGCTAGGAAACGTGACTAGGATCTATGTTCTCTCCTAGTATGTTCTAAGGCTGACTTCTGCTGATATCTTTTCTTATATCTCCTGGTGGTACACCAAGGAAGGGTAAGGTAATCGTAATGTTCTTTTTGGAAACATACTGTGTACCTGTTGGACTTATATGTTTGTGTACCTATTGGACATATACTGTTGAAATTGTAGGGGGAGTGTGTAATTTCCTCGGTTCTGTCTTGCTGCAGCAAAAATTTGAAGCAATGAACATACCAGTGTTACATCTCCGTGATACAGATAAGGTTTTTTTTGGCAAGTGAAAGAAAATACATCTTCGAGGCATAAGGCATGAGGGCGGGTTGACCCAAAATATGTGAAGAGAAGAGACACCCCCAGCTCAATTTTGGCTCCTCTGTTTATGTGTTTTTTTCTCCTCCCCCTGAGACTGCCCTATGTAAACTGGGCTAGCCAGGAGGGCTGTTTGTTTTACCTGAGGTCCTCACTACGGTCCTCAGATCTTCCTTTGCTCTATATTCGCGGGCTTTTCCCTTCTTTGTCTTTTAGCCACCACCGTTTTGGACTCCTTTTTCCTATTCTAACTACCTAACAAAATGATACTTTGAAAATACTTAACAAAGTTGGAAAGTATCTAGGAGGAATCCATCAGAGTAGGAATCATGCCAAGCTTTACGAGCCTCCCTAAAAGAATTTCAAAGACTTGATGGGGATTTCTGACATAAAGATGATAATATCAGTGTGTGTGTGTGTGTGTGTGTGTGTGTGTGTGTGTGTGCGCGTGTTATTCGCTCCATCTTCTCCAACTCTTTGCAACCTCAAGAACTGTAGCTCTCTAGGCTTCTCTGTCCATGGAATTCTCCAGGCAAGACTACTGGAGTGGGTAGCCATTCCCTTCTCCAGGTATCTTCTAGACCCAGGGATTGAACCCGGGTCTCCCACATTGCAGGTGGATTCTTTACCATCTGAGTTATAGGGAGCTAAAACTTGAGCTGAAGGGAGACTATTCTTTATAGAGATTTTAGCCTATTCTGGTATTATAATAGATTATCTTATCTTCTGCCTGGCATGCTGCGATTCATGGGGTCGCAAAGAGTCGGACATGACTGAGCGACTGAACTAACTAACTATCTTATCTTCTGAGTTTGGGGACTCAGAATGACATGGATGATATTTCTGATCCATGAAATGTCATGAATATATCTTGTATAGTTCTTTAAGTACTTTACATGTAAAATGAGTTTTTTGAAAATTTATAGAGTATATTAAAGAAATCCTCAGAGTGATAAAAATAAAATCCATGCCTTTCTTTTTTTAAGCAAAACTTCAAGACAGGAAAAGTTTCAGTTTGACCAGAACATTTACAAACTATTATTCAAGTGTGTTCAGTGCTAAGAAATCTAGGTAATGAGGAAATCTGTTTGTAAATTCTAAAAATAGCTCTTGAAGTGGCGGTTTCAGTTATATTCGACTCTTTGCAACTCCATGGACTGTAGCCTACCAGGCTCCTCTGTCCAGGCCAGAATACTGGAGTGGGTTGCCATGCTCTCCTCCAGGAGATCTTCCTAACCCATGGATCGAACCCAGGTCTCCCGCATTGCAGGTGGATTCTTTGCCATATGAGCCACCAGGGAAGCCCATGATAATTATAAAGAAGGCAGAATAAAATCAGGTAAAATTCTTTTCATCAATACTTCAACATTGTTTGAGCCAAGTTGTCCCTGTCATTTCAGGTTATTCCTTGCAGCATTTAGTTGCGTGTTTTTTGTTTTTCTTTAATCTAGAATGTTTTCTCAGTCTTTGTATTTCATGCCATTGACATTTATAAAGAATACAGGTCAGTTTCTTATAAAATGCTCTTCTGTTTAAGTTTGATGTCTCATGAAAAAAATTCACTTTTAGCAAGAATATGGCCGAACAGACGTTTTATCAGAGCTTTGTACCAGGAGGCATCTGATGCTGATTTGCCTCTTTTTTTGGTGATGTTAACTTCAACTATTTGATTAAGATGGTGTTTGTAAAACAGGTATTTTTCCTCCTATCATTCATAAATATCTTTTGTGGAAATATTCATTGCTGTTGCTGTTTAGTCACTAAGTCGTGTCCAACTCTTTTGCAACCACGTGGTCTGCGGGGGACCGCCCGTAAAGGGTTAAGTCTTGGGAGCTGCTCAGCAGATATGCAGAGCCTTAGGCACGTTCCTAAGCTCCCTGTCCCGCCACCCTCAAGAATTTTTATAGCCCTTAAAGCCCCAAGATGTCTTGTTTCTGCAACATGTAAGATAGATAATCTTATAGTGCTCTGTACACAATGGTAAGGGTCTGGTGATTGTATCCTGAGGTTAAAAAATAATCCTGTGCATGTCTTAAGTCACGTATTTTATCCTATAAATATTGTAGCCTAATAAAGAAAGGCATCAGCCATTTGTGGTCTGATCCTCTCAACCCCATCTTTTGTCTCTATCTCTTATTTTTCTTAGCGGGGACACTCCGTTCTCTCCCTGTGCAGGTGCAACTCTTGCTTGTGCTGGCCGCGGCAGTGGTCTGTAGCCCACCAGGCCCCTCTCTCCGTGGGATTTCCCAGACAGGAATATTGGAGTGGGTTTCCATTTCCTACTCAGACACTACATAAATAGCTGTTAGTCAAACTTAACCCACTAGTTTTAGTATCTGTTGCCTTGTATCAATTATGATGATGATGATAATAGTTGCTAACGGGGATTTTCTAATTTTCTGACTCCTTTTCCACTTTTCAGTTGGTTTGCAATGGTAAGGAAGAGCTTTCTCTTTAGCCCATTTATTTATTCATCAGCTCATTTGTATCAGTATGGACTGAAAGATTCTTATTTTTTTCAGTGGGATATAATTTATTACTCTTGTTATTCATTTTGATATATCATCTCAGATGTGGTCAGTATCAGCCCTTTCCACCGGACTTCTATGTCAGATCAGCATGTTTATCTCATTCATTGAATCTATCTTTATTTTCTGGCACTAAATAAATGTTTCGGGCTCATCTTGTATTTTCTCTTGCTCCAGCTTTCACAGTTAGTGAAGAAAGAAGCAAATGACCATTAAAAATCTTTTTAAAGCAATTCTATTGTTTGTATGGATTCAGTGCTTAGACTTTTGGTAAATGATCTCTGCTTGGATTCCATTCAGCAAATGGCATTAGTCTTAATCAGTAATTGCCTCTTATTCAAGAGTAACGGTTATTAATCATGACACAGGGAGGTCTTCCTACACATGATACCTTAGACAGAAAGATTAAGGATATGAATAAAAGCTTTAAAGCTTCTGTATTAAAAATAGTTTACCTTAAATGCGTGTAAAAGTTAGAAGTGATCTGGGAAAAAAAATACTTTCGATATTTGACAGACAAGGTCGATACCTTTAATATATAAGCATTTTTAAAGCAATAAGATATAAATGAGAAGGCATCAACTCTTCCATTTCTATACAGTATTCTCTCAATCTAATTGCAGCCCATGTTAGGGCTTCACCAAGATGTTTCCTGCTGCAGTGCATGAGGCTCCTGTATCAAGGCATCTCAGAGACTTTTAATTAGTGAAGAAGAAAATGGGGGAAGGTAGCGGGAAGAGCCATAAGGTGGAAATCTTCAGGTGGTTATTAAGAAGTGGGATGAATAAAACGTACATTGATAGAGCTGAGAAAAGGAACACTATTCAAGCTTGGGTGGACCAAATGGACCCCCTGATGGTCCCGAAACATTAAAATGCCCCAACAAGTCTGCTCTATTTAGCTCAGTTTGGAAGAACTTTTTAAAAGCTAGAAAGCAAAGAATTGAATGGGAAACCTGACCTAGCATGGCCTGGGGCAATCAGTAGTCAGGCAGACAAATCAACATGAAAATTTGACAAAGCAGGATCCTTCCTTCGGCTGGAGACCCAAAATCTAATGCACAGGAGTGGGTAAAACAGCCTGGGGATGAGGGAGCCCATTTGTTTAATTTGGCTTTTGTTTCCCTTGCCTGAGGAGAAGTATCTGGAAAGGTATTGCTGAGACTGAAGTCAAAGAGTGCACCGCTTATGTTTTTCTCTGTGACTTTAATTGTTTTAGGCCTGACATTCAAGTCTTTAATCTGGAACCCCATTCTTTAGTTTTAACGGTAGTTTGGTTACTTAGGCACAGTTGATTCAATCATCACCTATTAGTGATTTAAACTCAATTTCCAGCCCCTCTCACTTAAGAAGTCAGTGTTAGTCACTCAGTCATGTCCAACTCTCTTTGACCCCATGGATTGTAGCCCACCAGGCTCCTCTGTTCTTGGAATTCTCCAGGCAAGACTACTGGAGTGGGTTGCTATTCCCTTCTCCAGAGAAGAAGTCGAGAGTGGGGCTAAAAGTTTCAATCCTCTAATCAAGTCTTCCTCTTTCTGGAAACTAGGTCCCATCTTAAACCTATCTAGCCCACCACTCTCATTCCCCAACAATCACGTTCGCGTACGGAAGACACTACTATCATGCTGGAGATTACCAGGATTTTAGGAACTCTGTTCCTGGATGCAGGAACAAAGACGAAATGAATTTTTTTATTATACCATTGCTATCCTAATGAATATGCTGTGGTCTGCCATGAAAGTTTTTGGCATTTTTTTAGATATAATTTTATTTATTTATTTTTGGCTGTGCTGGGTCTTCGTTGCTTTTTGCTCTGGCTTTCTCTAGTTGTGATGAGTGAAGGCTACTCTTTATTGTGGTGCTCGGGCTTCTCATTGCAGTGGTTTCTCTTATTGTAGAGAACCGGCTTTAGGTGCACGGGCTTCAGTAGTTGCAGCACTCAAGTCAGTAGTTAAGGCACATGGGCTTAGGTGCTCCTTGCGTGTGAATCTTCCTGAACCAGGGATCGAAGCCGTGTTCCCTGAACCGGCAAGCAGATTCATATCCACTGTGCCACCATTTTTGTTTTTTAATTTTTATTTTATATTAGAGTTGATTTTATCTTTTTTATTTTTTAAATTTAAGAATATAAACACATTTATTAAGTGCCAGATAAAAATAACAATTACCTAAATAACTACTTAATTTCAATCAGTGTCAGAATACTCAATAGCAGCACCAGACATAAGAACTCAATTGTGACTCCATGGAATGTAGCCCGCTAGGCTCCTCTGTCTATGGGATTTCCAGGCAAGAAGACTGGAGTGGGTTGCCATTTCCTTCTCCAGGTGATTTTATATTTTATATTGATAGTTGATTAACAATGTTGTGTTAGTTTTAGGTGTACAGCAAAATGAATCAGTTATACATATACAAGTATCCTTTTTCAAATCTTTTCCCTTTTAAGTTAATATAGAATATTGAGCAGGGTTCCCTACGTTGTATAGTGGGCCATTATGGCTTTGATTTGCATTACCCTAATGGCTAGTGAAGAGGAACTAAAAAGCCTCTTGGTGAAAGTGAAAGTGGAGAGTGAAAAGGTTGACTTAAAGCTCAACATTCAGAAAACGAAGATCATGGCATCTGGTTCCATCACTTCATGGGAAATAGATGGGGAAACAGTAAAAACAGTGTCAGACTTTATTTTTCTGGGCTCCAAAATCACTGCAGATGGTGACTGCAGTCATGAAATTAAAAGACGCTTACTCCTTGGAAGAAAACTTATGACCAACCTAGATAGCATATTGAAAAGCAGAGACATTACTTTGCCAACAAAGGTCCATCTAGTCAAGGCTATGGTTTTTCCTGTGGTCATGTATGGATGTGAGAGTTGGACTGTGAAGAAGGCTGAGTGCCAAAGAATTGATGCTTTTGAACTGTGGTGTTGGAGAAGACTCTTGAGAGTCCCTTGGACTGCAAGGAGATCCAACCAGTCCGTTCTGAAGGAGATCAACCCTGGGATTTCTTTGGAAGGAATGATGCTAAAGCTGAAGCTCCAGTACTTTGGCCACCTCATGCGAAGAGTTGACTCACTGGAAAAGACTCTGATGCTGGGAGGGACTGGGGGCAGGAGGAGAAGGGGATGACCCAGGATGAGATGGCTGGATGGCATCACTGACTCGATGGATGTGAGTCTGAGTGAACTCTGGGAGTTGGTGATGGACAGGGAGGCCTGGCGTGCTGCAATTCACAACTGAGCAACTGAACTGGACTGAATGACTAGTGATGTTAAGTATTTTTTCGTGTACTTATTGAGTGCATGCTCAGTCATTAAGTCATGTCCGACTCTTTGCAACTCCATGGACTTAGCCCACCAGGCTCCTCTGTCCATGGAATTTTTCCAGGCAAGAATACTGAAGTGGGTTGCCTTTTCCTACTCCAAGGATTCCTGACCCAAGGATCAGACCAGGTCTCTTGCATCTCCTGCATTGGCAAGTAGATTCTTTAGCAGTAGCACCACCCGGGAAACCTGTGCATCTTCTTTACAGAAAAGTCTACTCAAGTCCTTTGCTAATTTTTTTTTCTGCTGTCATTGAATTATAGCTCTTTATATGTACGCTGGATATTAATTCCTTATCAGATACATGATTAACAAATACTTCTCCTATTCTGTACGTTGCCTTTTCACTCCCCTGATAGTTTCGTTTGATCAACAAAGTTTTTAATTTGATGAGTAAATAAAATTCATCTTTTTTTTCCTTTGGTGTTACCTACGAAAAAATCATGGCCAAATCCACTGTCATGAAGATTCCCCCCATGTTTTCTTCTATGAATGCTAGTTTTAGGTCTTTCATTTAGGTATATAATTCATTTTGAGCTAATTATTGTATATGGCAAAAAGTAAGGGTTTAATTACATTCTTTTGCATTTATTGAAAAGCCTGTCCTTCCCCCAATGAATTGTCTTGGCAACCATGTCAAAAATCATTCGCTCTTGTATGTGAGGGTTAACTTTCATTCTCTTGGACAAACTTTTAAAAAGTTTTTAATCCTTTATATCATTATTACCTATAAAACACAACTTAAGTGAAAATCTTTTTGTATTAACAGTAACTTTGCTGAAATGACAGCAAGAAACTTAATTTTAGAGAAAAAACATAACTTTTAATGCTATACATGTCTTCAATATGTTAGTCAAATATGGCTGCTACACAACAAAACCCAGAAACAAGCAATATTAATTTAATTCAGTAGTCTGATATATAGCTAGCTTTCATTTAAAAACCATAGCTTTACATATCACGTGTGGAAAATTGTTAATTCATAATCTTCCTACTCCCCTTGAAGACGGCAAGTTAAAATTTTAAATAACCTCCTGCTCATTCTACTTCTGTAATTCAGCTTGCCCCTTGCAAAGTCTGGATCACGTAGGTCACGTAGTCTCAGAAAGTGGGGACTTACAATACTAGGAACTGGAGCTAATCTCACTCATCCTTGTCTGCTCTTCCCAATTGTCCAGCCCCTGCAAACCTGCTTAATCATGCCTGTCTGTGGAAAGGTCAGGCATCCCCCTCCCCATCTTGACCACTGTACCCGGGTATGCAAAACCCCTTAGTTTAAACCAGCCTATTAGCAGCTAGTGATGCCCACTATAGTTTGTGTATAAAAACTCTGTAATCCCTTTGTTCGGGGCTCAGAGCTTGGAGTGTTAACTTCTCTGGGCCCGCCAGCGTAATAAACCTGAGTTCTCCAACTCTCTGACTGTGGTGCTTGGTTTCTTAATTACTGGTTTCTGCAGCACCCTTATCAAATGATCAGCATGTTTATAACTATCACTAACTTGTCAGAACAAGGTTAAACAGTCTGTAGATTCTTTGAATTGAGTCCTCAATTTTCTAAAAGCAAACATTCAAAGAAATCCATCCCTCTCCCTCACTCCACGAGATGGAACATCGCTAGAGAGTTCTAGAAGAGACATTCTCTGACATTGTCGTTAGTATTCTAGAAGTTTCAAATGGTAAAGTGCAGCATCTGACTCTGTGAAAACTCCAAACGTGGCATTTCCATTGTGATATTATTAGGCAATGCTTCTATTCTGTCAGCTGTTTTCATCTTCCATACTTTCGTTTGTATGCCAGGGCCCCTGAGTGCTACTAAGGCGCTATACCTGGCCCTGGGCAGGGCAGTTGCCCAACACCCAGAAAGACGGACCTGAGCACTAGTTACAACCTCTTCGCCGCGGCCTTCCCACCAGAGGGCGCCCGAGCCTCGCCCGCCGGTCCGCGGCACGGCGGAGCGCGCCGTGGCCACTGCGCAGGCGTAGGCCCGCCTCCTGGCGCGACTCCGCCTCCTCACTCGGCCCCGCCCACGCCCCGCCCGCTGGGGCCGCGCGGCGGCGACGGAAGCATGGAGGGCGAGAGCACGTCGGCGGTGCTGTCTGGATTTGTGCTCGGCGCGCTCGCCTTCCAGCACCTCAACACCGACTCGGACACGGTGAGCCGAGGGCGGGGGCGGGATCCGGCGTCGCCTCGGAAGGGGCCCCCCAACCCCGTGCGCTTGGGCGACCTCCGGGCCGCCGCTGCTCGGGTCCCGCCCGTGAGCTCCCCGCCGCCGACGCCCAGGCTCTCTGCCGTCGGAGCTGCCTTCTCTCGCTCCCGGGAGGTCCTAGAGGTTCCTTCTTCAGGTTCAGCTCCCTTCTCGCAACCAGTGTTTGCGTTTCCGTGCCCCGCACGCCCCCGTGTCTCTCGGCAGTCCCCGTTTTCTGGCCGAACTCGGCGGTGAAGGAATAGAAAGTTCACACAGCGTTCCCGCCGCGGCTCGGAACGTTGCGGGTTAACTTGCTCCTCGCTCCCGACCGTGGTTTTCCCAGACGACTCGGTGTTTCCCTTGCGGAGCCGCAGGTGGGCACCTTTGCTCAAATGGATGGCTTGTAAAGGAAAGATGGATGATGCCACCGTGGCTATTTTGGCGTCAGTCTTAGTACGCGGAGAAGATGTATATCGGGTATCTGACTTGTTTGCGTTGGTGTCAAATATATTAAGCTATGGCCTCAGCTTTCGCTTATAAACATTTAAGTATAACCTCCAATATTAAATATTTAAATGCTGACTTCACACTTTGCCTAGGTTCAAAACCTCTAGATAAAGTTAAGTAGTGAAGTAGGTTTTTTTTAATAGAGCCTATTTTTAACTTATGTTTATGAAACTAACTGCTGCTAAGTCACTTCAGTTGTGTCCGACTCTGCGACCCCATAGACGGCAGCCCACCAGGCTCCCCCGTCCCTGGGATTCTTCAGGCAATAACACTGGAGTGGGTTGCCATTTCCTTCTCCAATTATGAAACTAAAAACCACTGTAAAACTTTGAGCCCGAGAAATAGTGTCATAAAGAGTAAGTGTTTTGTGTTAGTCGTTCAGTGGTGTCCGACTCTTTGCGACCCTATGGGCTGTATAGCCTGCCAGGCTCCTCTGTCCTTGGTATTCTCCAGGCAAGAATACTGGAGTGGGTTGCCATTCCTTTCTCCAGGGGATCTTCCTGACCCAGGAATCGAACCTAGGCCTCCTGCATTGCAGGCAGATTCTTGGCCGTCTGAGCCACCAGGGAAGTGCTTAGTAACTTGCTAATAGGGTTTAGAGAATATTGTACTGTTCCGAGCTTTGTGATTTCTGCTAAATTTTGTGCCTTTCATTTTGTAATAAAGGCTTGTCTTTTCCAAAATAGTTTTCTGGCGCGATCCTAATAATCACTTCATGGCAGATACATGGGGAAACAGCGGAAACAGTGTCAGACTTTACTTTTGTGGGCTCCAAAATCACTGCAGATGGTGACTGCAGCCATGAAATTAAAAGACACTCCTTGGAAGAAAAGTTATGACCAACCTAGACAGCATATTGAAAAGCAGAGACATTACTTTGCCAACAAAGGTCCGTCTAGTCAAGACTATGGTTTTTCCAGTGGTCATGTATGGATATGAGAGTTGGACTGTGAAGAAAGCTGAGCGCTGAAGAATTGAACTGTGGTGTTGGAGAAGACTCTTGAGAATCCCTTGGACTGCAAAGAGATCCAACTAGTCCATTCTAAAGAAGATCAGTCCTGGGTGTTCATTGGCAGGATTGATGCTGAAGCTGAAACTCCAGTACTTTGGCCACCTTATGTGAAGAGTTGACTCATTGGAAAAGACTCTGATGCTGGGAGGGATTGGGGGCAGGAGGAGAAGGGGTCGACCGAGGATGAGCTGTCGCATCACCAACTCGATGGACTTGAGTTTGAGTGAACTCCGGGAGTTGCTGATGGACAGGGAGGCCTGGCGTGTTGCGATTCATGGGGTCGCAAAGCGATTCATGGGGTCGCAAAGAGTCGTACATGACTGAGCGACTTAACTAATAAGGTTGGAATGGATAGCTTTAATGTATGCAAATTTAAATTACATTGTAGCTTAACACCTAGCATAGAGCAAATACATGATGATTTAAAATACGTGTGTTGTGGAAATTATCTTCAAATATCTTAGTGTAAATATAAACAGAATGGGTCTAATCCTGTGTAGCTTAAAGGATTAGCACTTGCAAAGTACCGTACTGTTAGGGCTTTGCTTCTCAGATCTTTTTCCTAAAGCCTTTGAAAGGTGGTTTTCTGGGTAGTTGTATTGTCTTCTGTTGTCTCTTTTCCAGGGCTTTGCCTAGAACACTAGAGAGTAGATTGTGGATCGTTCCCCTTTGATTCTAATGAAGACTCACCTGGTGGAAACATTATTTTGCGTTCTTCTTTTAATGAATTTTTAAAAATAGTCTTAACTAATTATAAAGATTAAACATTCATTGTCAAGCACATTTTGTCTCTAAATGTACCAAGAGAAATAATTGAATTCTCTGAAATTCACAGAAGTCACTGCTGTTGTGGCAAAATGCCTACATCTTAAAAAGAACCAAGCTCCTCTTTTATAAAGCAGACTCTGATATTGATTTCCAATTCATTAGTTATGAGCACGGTTCTTAATCTAAAAAGCCCACCCTGTGTCATTTCATAGCGCAGAAGCCACCACTGACTCTCAGAAGCCTGTGCCATTGATGCCCCTGGTCATTTACGATGGTCGGTTATTGGCACTGTTCCTTCTACCTATGATGATTTCCTTACAGATGGGTGGTGGGTTAGTCGCTAAGTTGTGTCCAGCTCTTGCAACCCCATGGACTGTCGCCCACCTGAGTCCTCTGTCCATGGGATTTCCCAGGCAAGAAAACTGGAGCCAGTTGCCATTTTCCTTCTCCAGGGAATCTTCCCAACCCAGGGACCGAACCCGTGTCTCTGGCATTGGCAGGCAGACTCTTTGTAAGCTTTCCTTACAGATGGAGCTTCCCTGGTGGATCAGCCAGTAAAGAATCCACCTTCAATGTGGGAGATCTGGGTTCGATCCCTAGGTTGGGAAGATCTCCTGGAGAAGGAAACAGCTACCCACTTCAGTATCCTGTCCTGAAGAATTCAGACAGAGGAGCCTGGTGGGCTACAGTCCATGGGGTCGCAAAGCGTCAGACGCAGCTGGTCGGACACAGCTGAGCGACTTTCACTTACAAACGGGAGTCTTCTTTTCTAAGGCTAACTGTGCTGCTCCTCCTTCCTAAACATTGTGCTCTCATTTCTGGCTTTAAGCCTTTTGTGCTTCCAAGAGTGCTAAAGTCACAGTGGTATTTACAGTCTCTTCTACTGGTGTTTTTAAAACTGGTCATGTGTCCCTTGTAAACCAAAGTGCCCCTGGTCTTTTGAGTATGTCCCTGTTGGTAGCACACACTTACCCATGTTGTAAAAGTCTTGGGAAATACTGGTTAATTAAGTGACTGAATGGTAATCCTATTGGTGTTTTCCATATACTGCTTATTCTTACCCTCCTAGGAAGGTTTTCTCCTTGGGGAAGTGAAAGGTGAAGCCAAGAACAGCATCACTGATTCCCAGATGGATGATGTTGAAGTTATTTATACAATTGGTGAGTCACTTATTTCTGTGTCTCCTATTTTGATAGTTTATGCTGAAAGGGATCAGCATAAGTTACTTTTAAGTTGTTAAGGAATAGATAAGAATTTTTAAAGGCAAATTTTAGGACAATATATCGCACTCATTTCTTAAAGATATGGCTATACCCTAAAGTAAGAAACAGTGTGAGACATAGGAAGCAGATTAAGATTAGTGTCGGGAGACAAGGGTGAAACATAGTTCCTGTGTACATGTAAGTGGCAGGAAGATGGTCCAGCAAAAGAAGGAATAAGCAAGAGAGAAAAAGTAAAACAGGTTGGAGTAAAATGTAAAATGGTGCAGAAAATTTGCAAGATGAGAACTAAAAAAACTTACTGGTTAAATAACTGGAGTGTTAGTCACTCAGCCCTCTTTGAGACCCCATGGACTGTAGCCCACCAGACTCCTCTGTCCATGGGATTTCCCAGGCAAGAATACTGGAGTGGGTTGCCATTCCATTTTCCAGGGGATCTTCCTGACCCAGGGATTGAACTGAGATCCCCTGCACTGCAGGCAGATTCTGTACTCTCTGAGCCACCAGGGAAGCCCAAAGGTTGGGCCTTATCACCATTGCTGCTGCTGCTAAGTTGCTTCAGTCATGTCCGACTCTGTGCGATCCCATAGACAGCAGCCCACTAGGCTCCTCTGTCCCTGGGATTCTCCAGGCAAGAATACTGGAGTGGGTTGCCGTTTCCTTGTCCAATGCATGAAAGTGAAAAGTGAAAGTGAAGTCGCTCAGTCGTGCCTGACTCTTAGCCGCCTCATGGACTGCAGCCCACCAGGCTCCTCCGTCCTTGGGATTTTCCAGGCAAGAGTGCTGGAGTGGGGTGCCATTGCCGTATCACCATTAGGTATTATCAAATCTTTCAGTCTTCACCAGTTTGATAAGTGAAAAAAGTACAACCTACAGATATTTACCTGAAAGATTCTTCTATAGCAGTTTGGTGTTAGGTTTTCTCATATAGATGAAGACTCACAAATTCTCCATGATCAAACTGATGTCTTTGATTTAAGTGACTAAGGAAATTTCAGGTAGTTTGGCTAGAATCTCCCCAAGGAGAAGACACGTCACAGGAACTGTTTGAGAGATTGGTGATGACTGTTAACAGTGATCCTGTAAATGCTCTCTGACAAACACAGAAAGATGGGGTGCCTAGAAGAGCTTGTATTGTCTTGTATGATCATATGTGAGTCTTTCAGTCTTTTCACAGTTCCCTACTGAATCTTGAGGGATCTGAAAGTTTGGAATGATAGAGGAAACACCATATTCATCTTGATACTTCTTACATGAATTGCTTCCTATGTGATCTGTAATGATGTCTTATATGACAGAATTTAATGTTTGCACAGCATCTGCAACTACCAGAATTTAGATGTATTTAGATATAGTATTTCTACAGACAGGAGAATAAAATTCACCTCTTAAGAGATGTTGAACATTTTTTCTCTAGTCTACAATTAACACTGACAAATCCTTTGTGAAACAACCAGTTGGAATAACAGATAATTCCTTTAACAGCTTTGTTGGGTAAAATTGGAGCATTACCATTTCAGAACTCAGTGGATATAGCAACTGTGACTTTGTCTTTTGTGTAGCCATTGCTAACCCTAGTTAGAAAGAATGTAGAGTTTTAGTCACAAGTGAGGCTCTGGGTTGAGATTCTGGCTCCACCAGTGGCTTAGGTAAACTACTTAATCTCTCCGCCTGTTGCCTCGTCTTTAAAATGGAAGGAATAATCACATCTATCATGTGGGTTTGTTGTCAGGATTAAATGAGATAACAGTAATGTAAATCCCGGCATGAAATGCTTGACATATGTTGTTCAAGTGATCATTAATGTAATCATAACTAAACATTCTTTTTTTTTTCCCCCAGACATTCAGAAATACATTTCATGCTATCAGCTTTTTAGGTGAGTAGTAAGAGCAAGTCAGAAATCCATTGTGAAAATTATTATCTGCAAGTAAATCTTTAAAACTAACAAAGTATCTTAGTTACAAGTTATACATGGTGGTACAGATTAAAATAAAGACTTTTTAAATACCTGAAAATTCACCTCTTCATTTTGGCCCTGTCTAACAGTTCTTTCTCTGTGTTTATCTGCTTCCTTCAGCTGGTCCTCACTGCCTCTCCCAGGCACCAGTTTGCCTTGAGGATTGCTCTTGCTTCTCCCCCCCATCACCTCATCACATACTATAAACTCAGTGACATGTTCTCATGCCATCAGCAGCAGCCCTTTTTTCCTATCTGTTTATTCCGGTTTTGCCTCACTTCTGTTTTTTTAATGTTACTTTTTGTCTATTAACTGGTTAGGTTCTTTATCTAACCTGCTTCCTGTTGTTTTTCAAGGGTGGAAACCTACGCTCTTAACCCTACAGATAGTAGTAGTACTCTTAGTCCTGATAGGCTGTGATATTGTTAAAAACTTTTCATTGAGGTTTATAATACATAGAAAAGTACACAAATCAATGAACTTCTATAAAGTAAGCCACTATAATCATAAAACAATATGGTGTGGTTTTGGTGAAATAGCTTTATGGTTTATGTAAACGGTACATGAATGTCTTAGAGTCACACTGTATGCACCATTTCTGAGGTTGTGTGAGAGTTGCGGTAGAGCAGAGTGTGAAGGTGAGAAACACCGCTGGAGGCTTAGTGTGGTCTTAAACTGCTGTACTGGAAAGGGGCACAGCTCCTCTGTGTTGCCTAATATACAATGGGTATGAGAAAATACCTTTTGAATGAGGGATTCTTGGTGGAGATTCATAAAGAGTACTTTCTTGAGGAACTCTCGGGCAGGAATAGATTAAGGAGGGAAAATGAAAAAAAAATAAGTGATTCAGTATCTCCTGGCAACCACTTTGCATAATTAGACCAGCTTTTAAGACTCTTAGAGCTGAGGACGTGGTCTGATCCAGTGATAAGGAACCCATGCCTCAGCCTTTTAGGTTTACAGAATTGTGGGGCAGGGGACGGAATAACCAACAGGTTAGCAGTAGAGCAAAACTAGAAGGATCCAGATTTCTTAAGTTCTAATCCTACAGCATGCTGTACTGTTTCTCTCTTGTTTTAAATGATACAGGTACACGTGTTAAACAGTCTTTCAATACCATACTTCATGGAATCCGAGCTGGATAAGCCTTAGCACTCAGTTTTGTATTCTAATATGCAGGGTGGCAAACTGTGGCCCCATGACCTGTTTTTATGTGGCCCTCCATAAATAACATATTTTTTAAGAGTTAAAATGACTGACAAATGTGTAACAGAGACTGTTCTGCAAAGCCTAAGGTATCTACTTTTCTGGCCTTTTTACAGCACAGGTTTATCAACACTGCTCTGATACATTGTTTTTTAATGTTTTCTACTGAAATTACTGATCCTCTTACCTCAGAAATCTGGAAAACAGCCTACTGAAGCCTGAAACTGAAAGTCACTTAAAAAAAAATTAAGCAGTCTAACTTGAATTCTGCTGCACAGTGTATTTCTATTTTTAAAAATGCCCCCTTTCCCAAAAGCTTCACGTAAATTAGTGCTTGCACAGAAGATGTACACTGTTTTCCTGCTGTTTGTTTTACACTCTGGTATGTTGCTTTGTTTCCCAGTTTGAGAAGCTCAGAAGTGGATCATCCTAGAGAAAACACAGGAATAAACTCTTGTATTTAGATTTTTCATGTTGGAATGAATAGGTGAGATGGAAGAGTCTGTTCAGTGAGTTGAACTGTTCCCCTTTAGAGGTAGAACACTTAATTTGTCTGTTTTGTAAGTTGAAAAAGTATATTGCCTATTAGAATATATTTTTTCACTTTTACGTAGCTGAATTTTTTTAGTGTGCAGATTAGAGTTACCAGTAAAAGCCTATTACAGTGAATTGTATTTGTCAGGAATTTGGCATAACAGATATCTCATCATCGAAAAGAATATTGTTGATCTTAGAATGGAAGTTAAAAAGGAGGAAAATATTTCCCAGCCCTGGAGGGGAAAGAAAGCTGGAAGTCAGTGCTTTAGAATCTTGTAGAAATACTTTTCACTTCTCCCTACATTTCCTATCTATATTTAACATTCCAGCTACAGAACAGAGATCACTAAACTAATACCTATCCCCTCCCCGACCCCCCCAAAAATCAACCAACTCCTAAAGCACTTCTGTTAATTTAAGTATAGCTTTTGGAATTAGCAATGAATAAATTGTTTTCTTTTTGATTTGCTTCATTACACATTCTTTTGTATGTGTCATTATTGTAAAAAAAGTTTTAGTATGTAAATTGTGAACTAGCTATGTGAACTTACAAATACCTGTATTTAATGGATAGTTTGTTTTGTTTTAGGTTAAAAAAATGTGGTGCCTATACTTACCCCTTGAAGTTTCTCCATTCCTTTTCCTTTTTAATTGCTTACGGACCACATATTTCTACCACTTTTAAGTCTGTTCATTTGAGAGCTTTCTCTCCTATTTATTTTAGAACTTCATCTAACAGGTAAGTAAGTCTATGAATGTTGGGTTGTCGGGCTAGGAGTAACTGAAGTTAAAAGTGCCAACAAAATCATCATATTTTTAGTTTATTTCAAACGCCTTTAATTTTGTCTTTTATAGCTTTTATAATTCTTCTGGTGAAGTAAATGAGCAGGCGCTGAAGAAAATATTATCAAATGTCAAGAAGGTATTCCCTGATTTACCCTTTCTCTTTTTGTATTATATGTATTATTGTAAGCTCCTGAAAATGTGTAATACTTTGACAGAACTTTCAAGCAGCATTTGTCTTCACAAAGTCTTCTGTAAAGCAGGTGAGGAAAGACTTGTTCTTTTCAGAAATTCAGAGGGGTTTCTCTGAAAGCAAGGCTAGTCACTAAGAGTCTTCATCTTGCTCTCTCCTCCTCCTGGCTGTTCTGGCTTACATAGTGTCTCCCTTTTCTCCATCCCCACCATGCCCCTTCCCACACCGCTTATCACTAGGGACTCACGCCACTGCCATCCTTTCCCATGGCTACAGTTAGTTTCTGCTATTGCAGGGATGGTTTCCCACACAGCACCCCATCTGGATCCTCCCCAGCCTGCTTGGTGTTGAGTTAAAACTTGTTGAATGATCAAAAAACATTTTTGTCCAAAGACAACATTTTTTCCTGGTACTTATTTCCCCTTAAAACTTCTTGATCTCTTAGTCGAGAATAAAAGTAGATTTAGTAAAAGAAGTTTCTTTCAAAAAGCATCGCTTGTTGAAAGTGTTTGAGCTTTTCCTCCAATTTTATTTGGGTATTTAAAAATGTGCTTGGAAATAGCTAGGACATGGAGGAACCCTAGATGTCCATCGACAGATGAATGGATAGCACAGCTATGGTACATGTATACAATGCAGTATTATTCAGCCATAAAAAGGAACGCATTTGAGTCCGTTCTAATGAGGTGGATGAACCTAGAGCCTATGATACAGAATGAAGTAAGTCAGAGAAAAACCGATATCGTATATTAATGCATATATATGGAATCTAGAAAGATGGTACAGATGAACCTATTTGCAGGGCTGTAGTGGAGACGCAGACACAGAGAACAGACTTATGGACACGGAGGGGAGAGGAGGGGAGGAAAGAGAGGGTAGGATGAATGGAGATAGTCACATGGAAACATACACTACCATATTGAAAATAGATAGCCAGTGGGAATTTGCTGTATGACTCAGCAAACTCATACCTGGGCTCTGTAACAACCTAGAGGGGTGGATGGGGTGGGATGGGGTGGGAGGGAGGTTTCAGAGAGAAGGGATATATGTATTAACTGTGGCTGACTCATGTTGATGTATGGCAGAAAACAGCACAACATTGTAAACCAATTATCCTTCAAATAAAAGTAAATTTTAAAAAATGTACTTGTAAAAATGTTTTAGTTTTTAAGTAAAAGTAATTTTAATTTTCTCAATTTAAACACTCAAACATTAAAATTAGTTGCTGAAACTGTCAGAGATCTCCAAAGTGGTGGTTTTTCTCTTTTAGTACTGTTTCCAGTAAATGAGAATTTTTCCAGTTTGAAGAAAAAGGTTTAGTGATACTAACAACACATTTGTTTAGCATGTTATAATTTACAAAACCCTTCCATATGATCTTAATCTTGCAACGAAATCTGTGATAACATGCCTGTTGTATAAATGTCAATTAAAAGCTATTTGCTTCAGTTTACTTCCTTAGCAAACCAAGGATCCAGACAGGAAGTTAATTGGTTTTCATTGACATTTTCTTCATTTAAATTTTGACTAAAGATTAAGATTTAAGATATAAAATGCCATAAGAGAACTAGAGGAAGTTAATTTTTCCTTTAATCCATATTGAATAAAATTGTAGCACTGTTAACTGAATGGGAACTAATTTAACTGCAAGTCAGTTTGCACACTATGTATAAGGTTAAAGCATATTCTTAAGTGTTTGTTTTGATTATTTAGGCCCCAAATCTTGCTGAATATTAAGCCATTTTTAAGATAGTCAGTTTCATTACTTAATTATGACAGTAAGACACATAGTAATTGTAACCATGAAGGTATACAACCTGATATATTATTTCTTTCAGGATGTGGTTGGTTGGTACAAATTGCGACGTCATTCAGACCAGATCATGACATTTAGAGAGAGACTGCTTCACAGAAACTTACAGCAGCATCTTTCAAGCCAGGAACTTGTTTTTCTGTTATTAACACCAAGTATAATAACAGAAAGCTGCTCTACTCATCGACTGGAGCACGCCTTATATAAGCCTCAGAAAGGGTAAATGTGGGCCGGTTACTGGCTGTTTTCAGATAACAGAAAAATGCGCTCAATATTTTCATTGTACTTTTTATGGCTTACTGTTTTCGTATATTAGCATTAGGTTGTCACAGTGATTCTTTTTGGTCTGTTTTAACATTGGTTCTTTATAGATAGGAAAATGAAGGTCGGATGAGGAAATTAGAAGTCCAGTATGGCAACCCACACCAGTATTCTTGTCTGCAGAATCCCATGGACAGAGGAGCCTGGTGGACTACAGTCCCTGGGGTCACAAGAGCTGGACACGACTTAGCAACTAAACAACAGTGGAATGATGACTTGAGTTTCTGACACTGAGAATTTGCTGTTATTTGCCATAAGGTGGAAAAAATCCACGTGCTTTAGGTATCAGTTGCTAAGGAATATAATGTAGAACTGAAGCCTGTGTACCTGAGCAGCTTTTCTCTTGACCTCTGCCAGGAAACAAAGTGTTTCTTGTTGATCCACCAAAATGAGTTAATAGGACTCTCCACAGGAAATATAGACAGCATTTTCATAGAGTATGAAAATGAAGTTCACAGAGTACCAGTGAAGAGTAATTCATGAAAGATAGGATGAATCGCAGTGGTAATACCTTATTTTCACGTGTGGTGATCAGTTAAAATAGCCATTAAAGTATTTTTTCACACAATAATCTTACACTATGTACATCTCACAATTTTTAAAAGCTATTTGCCTCAAATCAATAAATTTTTTCTTGCGTAAGTAGTAAGGGATGGGGTTTGTTTTTTAATCTTGTAGGAAAAGGTAGTCTCTACTAATAACTAGATGCTAGTTTTTCGCTTTATTTTTAATTTATTTTTAAAATTTTTATTTCTTCAGACTTTTTCATAGGATACCTTTAGTGGTGGCCAATCTGGGCATGTCCGAACAGCTGGGTTATAAAACTACATCTGGTTCCTGTACGTCTGCTGGTTTCAGTCGAGCAGTAAAAACACACAGGTGAGATTCCTCAACTGCTTTCCCACTAAACTTAACTCCTACTGATTTTTTGAAGTTAATTTTTTGTTACACGAGAGAATAAAAATGAAAGGAAAACTGACGAATGGCCACATTACTCAAGCTTACTTAAGTAAACGATTTAACTTCTCTGTATTTCCTTCCAGCATCTGTCCATTTGTCAAATACAAAAGGGGGTGGTAGTGTACAGCCTACATATTGTGACATATTTACTCTTAGAATAAGGAGCTAGCCCCAAAACAATAATTTTCTAAGGCAGCAGTTCAGATTATAAAGGTGAAAAATTAGATTGTATATTAAACTTAAAAAATGAGGCTTTAGTCAAGACTCACACTGTTGTTGACTGTGGAGCTTTAAGTTTTGTGAACAGTAAGGGAATAATGAATGGCAGGAATCACAACACTGGTACTGTAGGGTACTTACTAAATGTAAATTTTATGAGACTAATGAACTCGATTTTATTTATCTTTGTGTTCCCACAGTGCTTAAACAGTGCCTTATACCATGTTTCATTGATTTTAAGACACAAAGTTTTATATTTATCTTCAGTTGGGAGTTTTATAAAACATGCCTTAGAATTGTTTTTCTTGTATATATATGTAATGTTGCTTTTTTCAATCAATGATGACTTGAACTTAGTAAGATAACTGACTGATGGCATTGCCAAGACAGATCCGTCCTCTACCCATCTCCTTCAGTCTTTCTCTGCTTTCACTTAACCTCTCCTTTGAGTCCTGGAAGTAGTATTTAGGAGACTAAAAAGTTTGCTGAGGTGAAGATAGATGAACTAGGTTTTCTGGTTGGTTTTGCTGTATACAAATAGGTTAACAAAATTGTGGTCCCTGCAAAACCAATAAAAACAATCTTCTATTGTTCCTCAACTACAAAGAAGTTTTTTCATTGTATTATTAAAATGAATTCTGTACATTTGCCTGGAAGAAATGGTAATTTTTTTATAGCTCTGAATTTTTTAAAGAAGATGGATCTTTAAAGGAGGTGCAGAAGATAAATGAAATGTATAGTTCTTTACAAGATGAATTAAAGGTAAGTTAAACATTTAAAAATCTCTTATAGAACAGACTTGTGGACACAGTGGGGGAAGGAGAGGGTGGGATGAATGGACAAAGTAGCACTCAAACACACACATTACCATGCAAAACAGATAGCCAGCAGGAAGTCGCTGTGCAAGGGGCTCAACCCAGTGCTTGGGACAACCTAGAGGGGTGGATGGGGGTGGAGAGGTGGGAGGGAGATTCAAGGGGGAAAGGACATGCACGTACGTATGGCTGATGAAACCAACACAACATTGTAAAGCAGTTAATTATCCTCCAGTTAAAACATTTTAAAAATCTCTTACAGAGTTCATGTCACATTGATCACTGAATATATATACTCAGAGGACAGCTTCATAGTTGACTAGACATAAGTTTTTGTATTAGTTTAGCTTCATTAATGAAGACCTCCATCTCAGTGATCAACAGAAATAAAAGTTGTCTGATTGACATTGTGTCTAGGCTGCATCTCTGCTTCTGTTCTAAACGTCATCTTCATTCTGGGGTCCAGCCCTTATGTGGGACATGTTCATCTCATGACAAAGGGAAAAGAGCAGTAAAGCTGGTGGGAATTCACAGCAGCTCTTAGAACTTCTGCTCAGAGCTGGCATGTCACCTACCTCCTCTCACATTTTACTGGCCAGAGGCTGCCATGGTAGTAGGCAGGGATATATGACCCTTTCACAGGATAAAAGGGGAAGCAAATTGCCACAGTACTGAGCTGTCTCACTGTGTCCACTCAGGTCCCTTGAGAAGTAGACACCAACATGGGCATTCAGACGTGCAGGTGGCTTGTTAGGCCTTTGAAGAATACAGGGGAGAGCCCAAGAGTGGCAGGGAGACTTGCCGTGTTAAGTCTGACACCTGAGAGAGGAGACAGGGGAAGGGGGATGAAGGGGGTAGGAAGAGCTGTGGACTCCACGGCCAGAAAAACTTCAGCCAGGTGATGCAGAGTCTGAGCAAAGGTGTCCTATAGGAATAGACTCTCATACCCTCACTGTGCTCAGTCATTGGCTAAGAGAGGCCCAGGGGGAGCATGACCTAAGCGCACACCAGCAGTAGAACTGAAAGGATAGCAGCAGGAGCCACCGGTCAGCTGTGCTTCCTGCAGATGGGGATCTGGGCAGCATGCTCCGTGGCCACCGTACTCATCAATACAGTGCACCCAGAGAAACGGGGTTAATACATTTTACACACTAGTAATATTGTGCTTTTTTTTAAAATATGAACTACATTATATGAACTTTAGAAAACAGAGAAGCATGAAGAATCTTACCACTGTAAGTGCACTGTTTGCACTTTGTCACATTCTTCAGTTTTCCCCTAATACATACGCGCTTTCGTACTGTACACAGTAATGGGGACAGAGAAATTTGTGTCATGATTTTTATTTGATGTATCATTAATTTCTCATTTTAGTTCCTTTTAATAGTATATTTCTTAGAGTGGTATATTAGACTTCTTATGTTAAAAGTACCAACTTGGGCTAATTTAGGGAACGGAGAGGTCTGTGAGCCTAGGAAGGAACTAGAACCAGGAGCTCGGATGCCATCTGGACTTCCTGTGTCTGCACGCTGGGTTCCTTCACGGTCTCTACCGATCTTGTTTACTCACCCACTGGCTGACCAGAGAGCAGCTAACCTATAGCTTCTGCATTTAGACCTCTTCTGTTTGAGAGATTGGGACTTGCCAGTTGGCTGTTGTAGTATTTCTGCTTGGGTCAGGTTGGTGAAAGGTTACTGGTGAACTTTTAAGGGCAGGGTGTGTAAGTTCATGAGAAGTAGGCTGGGTAGAAGTGCCATAAGGTATGCACTAAAACAGGCTTACTACACTATAATTGGAAATTAGTTGTTTTGATCTGATACTGAGAACCATCATATATAAATTTATTTAAGATATATTCCCAAAATGAAATCACTGAGTCAAAGGGTGTTAGTACTTAAAAAAAACTGATGACACATTAAGACCACTCTGCATTTCAACAAGTTTTACAGGAATTAAAATCATCAGTAGTCTTATTTTGTAAAACAATTTACTTTTTTTCATACTTATTGTTAGTTTCTTAATGTTAGGTTTGCAGTAACTATGCATCTCAAAGTAATGTTTCAAAGCAAGTTAAATATCTTTTGTCTGTATTATCTAGGAAATAACTTGAATGATAAAACTGTAAGTGGGAACTTATTCCTTCAGAAAACTGCAAAATAAAATGTTAAAGAGGAATAATCAATGTTATATGCTATGAAGGATTTTGTATTGTCTGTGAACCTAGACTGTAGTAACAATTTGGAACTTTAGCTGTGCCCTTAAATTATTTTATTTTGCAGAGTATATGCGAAAAAGTAGAACACAGTGAGAGAGCTGTAGAAAAACTACTAAATGATGTAAACAGATTAAAAGGAGAAATTAAAAAAAGAAAACAAGCACAGTTGCAAGCAACACGTAAGTAGAAAGTTCACGTTTTCACTACGTTCCTTGCTTTACAGAAAAATTCTCAGAATTATGGATGAGGTGACTTCACTAACTGATGAACTTGCCACCTGGGGATTAAAAACAACTTGTACTAATATTCTTAAAACCCACCCAACAAAGAACATGGTACTACTGTAGCTATACTATCTTGATATTAAGAAATATAACTTTAATTTCCTATTAGGATAGTGTGACATACAAATTTGGGATTACCATTTTTCTTAATTTAGGTAATCTGGTAGAATTCTTTAAAGTCCTTTTGACTTTACCTACAGTTAAATACAGGAGCTTTGTAGTACAGATCCCGTATGTTGAACTGTTTGTTTGCTTGTTTAGGAGAGAAGAATGTCCAAAAAGACCCTCAGGAGAACATTTTGCTTTGTCAAGCTTTACGGACCTTTTTTCCGGATTGTGAACTTCTCCATTCATGTGTTATCTCCTTGAAAAATAGGCGCATTTCTGGAAGTAGCTGTACTACCACCCACCCTCTCAGTGGGGTCCACAATCTAACCCTAATGGTGGAATACACAGACTTTCCTGAAGCGAGTCCAGCTCGTAGTGCCCTGCCGGTGACCAAGCGGAAAGCCTCAGACATGGATGATGGGTGGCAGGTCAAGAAGTCACGGCTGGGAGAGATACAGAACAGACCCTCTAAAACATATAGTAGTAACCAAGAAAAAGCATTCCCAGTGAGCAGCCCAGAAACTGATGAAGAGATGGAGAGAATGAAGGGTTCTGGTGAATATCCACAGTCTCCTACCTTCTGATGCTTTGGGGCCCAAAGGAGAATTTTGATCAGCTGAAGGGGAAAGCCAAATGTATTTTTTTTAACTGTGTTCAGCTCTTTGCAGTAACACATAGGGAAGTTCTAGTGCATTTATTTTATAAAATACTTTAAATTGAATCAGTCCAGAATCTTTTGAGTACAGAACAAGCCTGGTAATGCAGTGTGTTTGGATTAGCACTTGTTCAGTTAGGTGAAAAAGCCCATTAAGTGGGACTCAAATGATACATACAAATAAATGTGGATGGTGTCTATCACAGAGATTTCATTTTAACTCAAAGCAGAAATATATATTCATTTGTCAAACTTTTGTAGGTCCAGGAACATTTTTATGGATGTATTGGATTTCCTGGGCTTCCCTGGCCCTGGTACCTCAGATGGTAAAGAATCTGCCTGCAGTATGAGAGACTGGGTTCAGTCCCTAGGTTGGGAAGATCCCCTGGAGAAGGGAAGAATACCCATTCTAGTATTCTTGCCTGGAGAATTATATGGACAGAGAAGCCTGGCAGTCTACAGTCCATGGGGTCACACAGAGTCGAACACAACTGAGCAACTAACACTTGGAGTTCCTAAGTAAATCACACCCATTACTTATGTAAGTCCCAGTTTTAGATTCTTTAAAGAAATTTGCAAAGCAGCCTAAGTACAAAATGCTACTAGGGTTTTTTCATTTCCCATTTCCAATGTTGTTTGTCTTAACCACACCTAATTTGACTTTTTTTAAACGCTAGTTGTCTTTAATCAGGTCTCAAAGTTTACTTGGTTTTCATTGCAGTAGTAACTTTTTAATGCTTATATTCATCAGTACAAAAACAACTGACACAGGTCTGGCAACAAAATAATTCTTGGTAATACAGAACTCAACAGGTAAGAGAGAGTTGTGGGCTTCCATGTGGTTTTTAAGGAGGATGTAAAGCCCCTGTTCAGTGAGTTGGTTAAGTGGAGGTTGGTTAAGAGCACTTTGATGGTCTGGTTTTTGTATGTCTTTTCTGTAACTGAATTTCCCAGGAAGACACATCATGCTTTAGTGTCCAGGTGGAATGCTGAACCCACACGTTGACCATTGCTCTTCCATCAGTGACTTCCTAAGTGATGTTTTTTTTTTTTATGTTAGCTATGAATGTGCTGCCATCTTTTATTTATGTGTTAACATACATTAGTTACTGTGGGGCACTTATGGAGCCCACATAGTACCTGGGATGATGTGTGCAAATCATGAGCTGCTGTTGGGATTGCTTCACTGGTTACATAAGTGCAGGACAGGAGAAGAAATACGGTTCTATTTTTAAAATAAGCTGATGTCCCATCCTTCAGGGAATGAAAAAGAGAAAAACAATGCTTGTAAGACATTTTTTTCTCATTATTCTCTGTCTTTGGGGGATTTGTTTGTATTACTGGAATAAGAGACATAGCACAGATTGCCTATGGATCGGCTTATTTAGAGGACACTACTAGTTTATGATAGACTAGCCCAGAGCTGAGTGTTGGGTCCACTGTCGATCCCCAAGTGACATCTCTGCAGAGAGAAGACGCCTGGTCCTAATCAAGCTTACTTACCTGCTTGTTAGGAAATCTTTGACAATTTCAAATCTACACCGTCCTGTGGGATTTGTACATTACATAAGCATTCCACTGTCCTGCACCCATACTCTACAATCCTGTTTACAACACAGAATCTGGGCATAAAGTCAAGTTCCAGTACAAGTCAGCCCTGCCGTGTTTGTAGTGTGCTGAATGAACTGTTTGGGAGGGCCAGATTTAGGTGAAGACCCCACAGTAACAATTTTTTAAGTATGTGTATGTTAAATGTAACAAGTGTTAACATTTTAAAATATATGTGTGTGTAAATGTGACAAGTATTAACATTTTAAATAATCTGATTACCCTAGTGAACATTCTGATATGAAGAGGAAGCTTCACTCCTGAAACACTTTCCTCATGATTCCAAATTACTATAAGAATTAAAAACTTAATACTTTATAGTTTCACAAGATTTAGCCTGTTAGTTTTTCTACTCAGTGGTTATTAAATCTTATAGTTTGAGCCAGTATTAGCACCACACAACCACGTATTGCAAAATACGTTTATTGACGATAACTTTATATAATTTACTCCCTATATTTGATGTTACAAACTTTAGGGTCTTTGAGATAGGCAGGATCCTTGTAGGTAACTGGCATAAACCCTGTGAAGAGAGAATGAAAGTTCTTCACAAAAGACAATGAGCAAAATCTTGTTTAGCATAATTCAGTGTTTTGGATGCTCTTACCCAATATTTGAGCTCTCTTAATTGCTTTTGTGATTTCTTTTTGTTTCTTCCCACAAAGACCTATGAAAGAAAATACTTTCTTATTCATAAAAAAATACCAGTATTCAAAATGCATGGCAATTATGTCAAAGAAGGGCTGGAAAACTGTATAGAGCCTGAGAGTACCTTGGGCTTTGGGGGCTGCAGTCTCTGTCATCACTAATTCTGCTCTTGTAGCTCAGACTTGTGGAAACTTAGCTATTTAGCAGGTGGCAGATCTGATTTGGCCTGTAGGCAATAGGCCCCTAGTTTCTCTACATGTTGTCAGCCTATAGTTAACTGAGTATAAGAAGATATGCAAAATAATTACCCTTTTGGCCTCAGAAGAGACTTTCTCAAGGTACACATAGTTTTTGGTCTAATAGTAATTTGTGGCAATATTTGAAAATCTGCCAGTTTTTTTTTTTTAAATAACAGAAGTAGGCTTATCTACATTTAAGTTGCTGTAATAGAAAACGAAA
Organism: Budorcas taxicolor; assembly: GCF_023091745.1. Classification (NCBI taxonomy): domain Eukaryota; kingdom Metazoa; phylum Chordata; class Mammalia; order Artiodactyla; family Bovidae; genus Budorcas; species Budorcas taxicolor. Next base: position 98,187,232 of record NC_068915.1, on the reverse strand, counting down.
TACCTGTTATGTGCCTTCCATAAATGCATCCAGTAAATGGAGAAATAAACTGGGATAAAAGCTGGTTTGAGTTGCATTTGGAAAGGAAAAAAATTTTATGTTAATACACTTGTTATTCAACCTTGTATAAATTTCAAAACACCTTATATCACCTTCAAGCTATAAAAGGCTTATTAATAAATTTTAGACAAACTTCAAACATATGAATAAAAACACTGAATTATGTTCATTCTATTAACAGATCATCTTTAAAATAACCAAAGTAATTGTGAAAGTTAACATCTCCTCCCCAGTGTGTCAAAAAAAATCTATACAACACATTAATGAGCATGTTCTTTCAGTGCTAAAGCTGTTTTCTTCACTTTTCCACAGATAACTTTTCTAAAGCACTGCTGCTTATACCAAGGTACAGAACATTCCAACTGTTATGATAGACTATCCCATAATATCAGACTACAGTGAGGTCTTCAAGATGTACAGGTATATCAGGTCATTTGCTGTTACTTATGTTTTATTAATCCGAATACTTGCATTTTACAGTTTCTTGGGTTTTCTCCCACCAAAGAAGCTATCACTGTATACGACTGTCAGTATACTTAACTCCGATACCATCTTCTCCCCCAAATTTGCCACTTTTATTTTTTTTTCCAAATTTGCCACTCAATCTGCTGAGCACTCGACAACAGATAAAATGAATTCAAAATAGTGATACTGGTGGTGAGGTACAGATATCAACTTCAACACAGGAACTTTTCCCTAACTACTCAACTCCACCGACTTAGAATCACTGCCACAGGGAGCTACTGTCAAGAGGTTTGGGGCAAAGAAAAAAACAAGAAACACTGAGATGATTAAGAGTAAATGAAGGACAGCCCAGAGGTTCCGATTTGAATAAAACACATGCCTTATACATGCAAGTATAACCAGATTTGAAGTTTTGAAGCTGCTGAAACAGTCACCCCTACACAAAGCCCATTATAAAAACTGACTTGGTTCTCTACTATATTAATAAAAGAGCAAAAGTCCCAAATCAAGTATCACAGTGAAGTAAAACCAGATCTCACCTGTACATTCTTATAATCTACACGTTTTTCACACAAGATACATTTTTTCAGAGGCTCCTTATAAGGATTTTCCATTGGAATAGGCTAGCGTAAAGAAAAAAACAAAAATCTGATAATGTTTTTTGTGTTAACTTTGAATCAAAAAAGTCTTAGGGTACCACATTTAAATCTCTCCAAGGGATTAGCTGTACCTTTCTTACTGTTAAAATGAATAAATAACAGTCTGGCTTACAAAAGAAAAACAGTTATTTCTGAAAAATACCATTTTAAAGTTTGAGTGTACTCATATATATTTTGTACAAGTATCTTGTTTTAGTTTGGCTAAGGAGGGATTAATTGATGGAGGACGAATCTGTGAAAAATACAACCTTTGGGGGTAAAAGGGTTTATAGGAGGAAAAAAATAAAATCTTCAGTAAGTGATTAAAAATGCTCTGCTCAGATTGTTAGGTGACTAAAAAGTCTTATACTTAAAAACAGCACAACAAATAAGATATGCAATTCTTAAACTAGTATAATCTCTGAATCCACTCCTGTATTTCTCCAGATGTTTTACTGATATTTTTGTGTTACAAAAAGACAGTGCCCCCATGTGTGTGCTAAGTTACTTCAATCGTGTCCAACTCCTTGTGACCCATCGACTGTAGTCCGCCAGGCTCCTCTGCCCATGGGATTCTCCACGCAAGAATACTGGAGTGGGTTGCCATTTCCTCCCCCAGCAGATCTTCCCGGCCCAGGGACTAAACCCACGTCTCCTTATGTCTCCTGCACTGGCAGGCGGGTTCTTTACCTCTGTCAACCAGCCCCAGTGTCTCCACAGCTTACTGTAACACTACGCAGGTTTATTGTTTTTCTTTACTATTTTATAGTAGTATAAAATTGTTTTATAACAATTTAAAAGTCCTGGACTGTTTTATAAGTTTGTGTCAGCCTTTTTGGTTTTTCTTTGTTCACTACTGCTTCTAAAGCTTCCATCACAAGGCCTCCATCCTAAAATCACTGGGTGTCTCCAGTATACAGCTTCTGAATCTAGAAATGGCTTTGAAGTCTTGAACCCCTGTAGTTGTACTCAAAACTTCAAATAAATGGGGCTTTGTGCCTTTTTCTGAGGAACCCTTAGCTTTCATGAGAGTCTCACTGGGATTTAAGGACCTAAAGAGAAGCTCTGGTAACTTCATTTACTCTCTTGACTATGGTGTGAGTTAGATGACCAAGATGGATGCTCAGAGGGACTAGAGGAGTTCTTTCATTTCTTCTAATTCCTCAAATGTTCCTAATTCAACTTACATTCAACTCACGTGTAATGACTATTCCTTCTCTATGTGTTTTATGTGGTCTGCTGCTGCTGCTGCTAAGTCGCTTCAATCGTGTCCAACACTGTGCAACCCCACAGACGGCAGCCCACCAGGCTCCCCCGTCCCTGGGATTCTCCAGGCAAAAATACTGGAGTGGGTTGTCATTTCCTTCTCCTTATGTGGTCTAACTAGTATCAAATTGTCTTTGTATGTAGCAAGAAAAGCTATACTGCCTAAATCCAATACTAGTACTTGAAATCCATAAAAAACATACATCTACAGTTTAGAAGAAACTAATGTCCTGATATAAACCTTTAATGACTAAGATAAAAATAGAATTGAATTTGAAATGAGGACAGGGAAGTCAAGGTATGGGTAAACTTTGTACAACCCTTTTGTTGGACTTCCTGCAATTACAGCATGCATCAAAACTACCTTTTAAAATTCCCAAAGCACATATCTAGAAAGAAAAATATGGTGTTACAGAAGTCATGCTTCTTGCTAACAATCTAGGAATTCTCTTACTTCAAAGTTCACTTAAGTGACTACTCATCAATAAATTACAATTTTCAAACTCAGATTAATGATTATCATCTTGATTGTCTTTGTCCTTCAGCTGAACTCTGTTCAAACAGCTAAGACATAATCTGGTCTTAGTTGCAAATACCTTATTAAAAGAAAAAAAATTCTTACCAGGTCCTCACTGCTGGTTACCTGTTTATATTGTGAACAACTTCTCCACAGCACTGCAATTAAAAAGAAACAGCAACAAAGTATTTTTTGTTAGCTCAGCATCTAAGGAAAGATTGTGTTTCTGTTGAGGCAAGATGAACTAAGGGACACAATGTAAAAGGTTTATATTCATTATTACTAACAAAGTAAAATAAAGGGCCTTTAGGTTTGAGGCAGTGGTGGACTTAGGATAAAAATGCTTTCTGGGGCGTTGGGAAAAGGGCATATATACCCCTAGCCATACAACCTCTCACCTGTTCTTGAAATTTATTTTCCCTTCTCTCCGTGGGTAAGGACAGATTTTAATGCAAACTGAAAGGCATTGTCATACCAAAGGGAAAATGAAAACAGACTACAAAAAAAGCACAAAGCAGATAAAAGTGCAGAAGTGATCGATTCCGTGGCCTATGTCACACTTTCGCCCTGATCTGGGGCCCTAGGATATCTGCGATTTGCTCCTAGGTGACTCTGAAAATGCGCCTTCCTTACCAAGTCTACCTGAAGATCTTGGGGGAGTCCCTGCCTCTTTTTGAGAATCGCTCCTCGTACGTTACAACACTGTACTGGACGACATCTCACGCCCTCTTCAGCTTTAAAATACTAGTCATTTAAAATAGGGGCCATTACAGATGCCCACTTCTTCTGGAGAAATAATCGCCTAAACACCAGCGTCCTTCAGCTAACAGCGACGACTCCAACGACCTAACTAGACCTAAACCAATGGCTGCAATGCTACAAAAAGGCAAGCATAGGATATGGAGACTTTACCTGCACGAGTCCCGGGATTTGTGAGGCAGACAAAAGCCGTTGGGAAACGCGTAAACTTTCTGTTCCCTAGCCCACCGAAAAGAGCTACCACGGCAGCCATAGTTCCTTGCTCCTCCCTTTCCTTTCCTGTTTCCAAAAACGTCCTGACAAGTCCCTTCCGCTGTACTTCCCCTAGAGGCCCGCGGACTCCGTTCAAAGGTTCCGCAGTTTGCCGGTGGGGTTTTCAATACGCCTGCGCAGTACCTTCCCTTTCTCCTCCGCCCGCCCCCTTCCCCGCCCCCCCACCGCTTGCCGAGCCGCCCCCTCAGCACACTTAAAGATTGGATGAGGTGAGGGCGGGCTCCCAGATTTGTGCCTCCGCTTCCGTTCTCAAAGCCGTCCTTCCCCAAGGTGGATGGAGAGGGGAGCGCAGCTTCCACCTGTTGCTACCCTCCACTTGTTGCTGCACTTACCCCTCCACTAGGGGGTTGGCGGCTGGGTCACGGGGAAAGAAGCTGGGGCTGGGCCCTCAGGCCCTGCCATGGACGAAGGTGGTTCCCGCATCCGCAGGCGGGTGTCCGTCCGCAAAAGAAACCGTCCTAGTCTAGAGAGCGTTTTTGCCGCCTCCCCCGCGACCGAGCTTAAACACCGCGATGAGGAGGAGGACGAGGAGATGGTGGCCGGGAGCCGGCGGCGGAAAACCGTGGACGTGCAGCCGGTCGAGGTACAGCTCCATCACCTCTCAGATTGCCCTGAGTTCCTCGTTCTATTTCCCACCTTTGGAGTGATGATACATACCCAGGTCCCCACTGCGCATGCTCACCGAAAGGCGGGGAATTTGAAACTCCCGAGTCTGGCCGTTCCCGTCTCAGGTGCAAGCAATTGACAGGTCATCTACTAGCCTTCTTGGGCTTACCTCATCTTTGTTATCGCTGTTAATCCTCACTGTTAGCCCCCGTAGATATATATAATTGTGAAACAGACCTTGAGACATAAACGGAATGGCATGACACAAAGTCCTATACTTCCAAGTTTTTGCTTCTCCTTGTACTAAAAGTATCCAGACCTGTTGTGGGCTTTGTTAAGCTATTTGCTTTATCCAGGTTTTACAAGAGAAATTAGACCGAGAAGTTAAGAAACTACACTTCCTATTCCAAATCTGGTGTTCTTAATCCCTTCACTTTGTTGCTACCCCCAAATTATATCTCTTCTGTTTATAGACTGTCCCAAGTCAGGCTTTCCATTTCAGTTCTATTCTAAGAACAATCTTCTTGGAGTGCCCAGTGACACAAGCATGACTTTATTGCAGGCCAGTATGGCACCCCACTCCAGTACTCTTGCCTGGAAAATCGCATGGATGGAGGAGCCTGGTGGGCTGCATTCCATGGGGTCGCAAGAGTCGGACATGAATGGGCGCTTTCGCTTTCACTTTTCACTTTAATGCATTAATGGCAACCCACTCAGTGTTCTTGCCTGGAGAATCCCAGGGACGGGGGAGCCTGGTGGGCTGCCGTCTCTGGGGTCGCACAGAGTCGGACACGACTGAAGTGACTTAGCAGCAGTAGCAGTGTCTGCAGATGGGACGGGAAACAGTACTGCGGTTATCAGAAACTCCTAGTGAGATGATATCCCTCCCAGTACATGGCCGTTGGTCTTGCTACCATTTTAAAGGATTTAACGGTCGCCTAAGAATTAGGATCCCAGCATCACTAGGGGTACAGTTGATGTCAGTCACTTAACGTCTCTGGGCTTCCGTATCTCCATCTGTAAAATGGAACGATAGTATCTATTTTATAGGATTATTTACATTTAGGTCTATGATCCATATGTGACCATACAATTATATACCTAGGAGAGCTTTCAGCTGAAACTTTTATTCTTAATGAAGCTGGACTCCATGATAAATCTTTTTTGTTTTCTTTCCAGATTATTGACAGTGAAGAGGACATGTTTGGTGACTATGATAGCTTTGCTGAGAACTCTTTTTTAGCTCAAGTTGATGACCTGGAACAAAAGTATTTGCAACTTCCTGAACATAGGAACCATGCTACAGACCATGCCACTGAAGATCGTTGTTCAGAAAGCGATAAACAGAACACACTGAACGTTACTGCTGTAGGTGACTGTACAGAATTAAATATAGATGACCACACAAAGAACGAGAGCAGGCATGAAGATGTCTCTATTGAACCTGAAGCTGATATTTTGTATGATGTACCTTCTTCTCAGGTTTTATTCTTTGAAAATTTGCATAACTCTTCCGGTGATTTGGGTGGTCCATCTACTGAAGAAAAGGATTGGAACTCATCCTGTCCTAAGACTGTGAATGAGGTATTGCCGGTTAATAGCAGAGAGCAGCCCCAGCAGACTGTTGAATCCTCTTCTAAAATCAGAACTAGTTCAGATGCAAATAGAAAAAGTCTGAAAGATCATCTAAAAAGTACCATGACTGGAAATGCCAAAGCCCAAACACCAATATTTTCTAGGACTAAACAGCTCAAAGAGACTCTCCTATCTGAAGAAATTAATGTTGCTAAGAAAACAATTGAGTCATCATCAGATGACCTTGGTCCTTTCTATTCATTACCCAGCAAAGTGAGAGATCTTTATATTCAGTTCAAGGGAATTGAAAAATTATATGGTAATGTTTTTTGCTGGAATGAAAAAACATTTACCCTCATTACCATAATATTGGTGCAAATCAGTAGAAAAAAGATGCGTCCATGGTCCTATTTCTCACCTTAAATCAAAAACTCGTCCTCTCAGCTTTCCATCCGTATCCTGCTGCTGTTGAACTTCTTTTCTTCCCTTCGTGGCCACACTGCTCCAACCTGTTATCCTTGCTGTCTCCTTTTCCTCGCCTCAGATAATTCCCAGCCCATCCTACGTCTGGGTTTTGTGTTGTCCCTTATTATATAATGACTGGGGTGTAAACCCAGTGAGACTTTAGTTCTTCCCTGACTTCTCAGTTGCTTACCTAACACAACTGACCAGACCCTTCCTGAAACACCCATTTTTTGACATTCCACTCCTGGTTTTTTTTTTCCTAATTAGCTGGCTGCTCCTCAGTCTTCTTAGCTTCCTTGGCTGACTGTTACTTTGCTACCAAAACTTAGTTGCTGAAATTCCTTTGACTACTCATGTCTTGAGTGAGTCAGTGTTGATATCATTAATTAAAAATAAACATCTTTAAAGACAGCTTAAGTTAGGATTTAAATGCTGAGAAGTAGTAGTAATAATAGCTGATTTGTCTTGTAATGTTTTTACAAAAACCCTGGCTCCTTGCATATTTTCAAATATGTGTCATTTTAAACAAAGAAGGGACACTTGCTGCCATCCTGAAAGAGCATCCTATCAACAAGTCACTTCATAATTACTTCTGAAACTCCCAAGTTAGTATCATGACCCAGCTGAAAACACAGGTTCTTATCTCGGGGGAGGACATTGAGGTTGGAGAAGTAGGACTACAGGAAACAAAGTCTAATTCAAGGTTTTGCAAGACTCTTAACAGACTAAATTGTGAGGTTTGCAGTTCAGGAGCTAAAGGTGTGTATTGTCCTTGAAGTCGATGTTACTTTTCTGCCCTCTACCTTTTTTCCCAGCACCTTGTTCTATGTTTCATCTGCATCTCCTGCCCTCAGGACAAGACTCTTATCTAACTCATCTTTTTCTTTTTTCAAAAGAGTTCTTCTTATTTATTTATTTATTTTTGGCTGCACTGGGTCTTTGCTGAGCGCGGCTATCTCTAGTTGCAGTGAGCGGGGGCTACCCCCTAGTTGCGGTGTGCAGGCTTCTCGTTGCAGTGGCTTCTCTTGTTGCAGAGCACAGGCCCTAGGGTCCATGGGCTCAGTAGTTGCGGCTCCCGGGCTCTGGAGCACAGGCTCGGGAGTTGGGCACGTGGGCTTAGTTGTCGCGCGACATGTGGGATCTTGGGGATTGTCAAGCAGCAACCTGATGATGAGTTCTGGCACTGTCCCTTGACCACAAGTTTTGTACTCTGAGCCTTAGTTCCTGATCTGTTAAAAAGGGATAATAATTTTTTTGCTGCTTATATTGTGTTAAGAACTTGCCAAGTTGGACTTTGGTTATGACTGTCAATAATCATATATTGTTTGCTTTAAAGTAAGAACTTTAGGAAATACTTTTTAAAATCCCAATATTTGTAAATCTGATGACGGTATGACCAATTTAAAGCATGAATATATGTGTTACTTTTCATTGAGCTAAAACAGTGCTTCTCAAAGTGCAGTTCCTAACTGCAGCATCAGCATCACCTGGAAATCTGTTGAAATACACATTCCCAGGTCCCACCACAGCCCTCCTGAGTCGGCACCTTGGGCTGGGATCTGGCATTCTGCTCAGATAAGCCCTCCTGATCCTGATCTGCAGAAAGTTTGAGAGCTCCTGAGAGGGAGAACTTCAGCCTTATACAGTACTGTTGTTTTTGCCTTTTAGGCATAGAATTACAGTCTTAGTGTTTTATAAAAATATTGGGAACTAAATGTAATTGTTTTTAGTATGTGAAGATAAATGTTATTTCTAAATATTTATTATTTTGGTCATTTTATACTTTAAAACCCTTGAGCTGGATAAAATATGGACATGTAATTTCACATAAACATCTGAGTTTGGTAACTAATGGGTGATACTAGCCTAAAGTATTTTCTAATATTTAGGTATTAAATATTCAGTGTATTTAAATATTTTTGAAAATTTTTTGTCAAAGCATAGTTGATTTACAACATTATAGCAGCTGTGGAAAAACCCAAATGAACTTTGCAGCCTACTCAACATGTTAGTTTCAGGTATACAACATAGTGATTCAGTATTGTTACAGCTTATATACTCCATTTAAAGTTATTACAAAATAATGGCTATTATTTCCCTGTACTGTAAAATCCTGAAATACTTTTAAAGTAAAAAATACATAATCATTTGCATATATTTCAGGCTGCAAATAATTAGTTCATATGATTGTGTAATAATTCAGTCTTTACCCTGTTATTGGCTCTTTGTTATATAAACAATGCTATGGTGAACATCTTGCACATAACCTTTACACGTGCACTTGCTTTTTATTTCTGTCAGTGTAGAGTTCTATAAGCAATACTGCTGGATCAAAGGCAGCATGCAGTTTTACGTTTATTGCTGATAGAGTGCTTCCCAAAAAGACTGTAGCAGTTTATACTTTCATCAGCCACACACAAAAGTGCCTGTTTGTTCCTGCTCTAGTCACCTCTGTATTTTACATGTGGGGGGCTTTTTGTTTAGGTAGTTATTTAATGCTTTTTATTGGATTATTTCTTTTGCCAAGCTGATAGGTAACAGTAGAGCATCTTTCCATATATTTATAAACCACCTGCACTTCTCCATGCTGTGAAATGTCTTATCATATCTTTTGCCCATTTTTCTAGAGGTAAATATAATGCACATTTTGAAGACTTTTGATGATCCACATTGTCCACTTTTCCTACAAAGTACTTATACTAGTTTTCACATTTTATTTTGGATCTAATATGATCCTTTTCATGAATTCCACCTTGCTAACTTGTGGAAACTCTAGATTTTGTTGTTTAGTCACTAAGTCATGTCTGACTCTTGCAACCCTATGGACTGTAGCTGGCCAGGCTCCTCTGTTCATGGAATTTCCCAGGCAAGAGTACTGGAGTGAGTTGCCATTTCCTTCCCCACGGGATCTTCCCAACTTGGGGATTGAACCCATGTCTCTTGTGTCTTCTACATTGGCAGGTGGATTCTTTACCACTGAGCCACCAGGGAAGCCCTAGACGTCATGGTTAATAACCCTAGTCTTCTATGGTTTAAGCAATCTCATCAGTTTAAGGATTTTTTTTTTTTTTTTTTTTTTTGCCACACCAGATCTTAGGTGCAGCATGCAGGATCTTATCCCCTCATCAGGGATCAAACTCAGTCCCCCTGCACTGGGAGTCTTAACCACTGGGCCACAGGGTTAAGTCCCTCTCATCCATTTAAAGTGGTATTGAGACCATTCAAACCAGCTCCCTTTGAAAGCTGGTTGAATAGTTTTTCTAGGTTTATGTAAATTCTCTTTTTTTCCCCCTCTTGGCTCTGTTTCTCTGTTGGGTGAATGAGGAAGGGAAGCTTACACAGTGTTCTTACCGAACATAAGAGAAAGACCTTAGAATTCACACAGATTCTTGAAATGCCTCTTAGCCCCTCTGATGTCCTAGGTGATACGTCTTGTCCAGCAGGCCTGCATGCCTGGTGGAATCTTAGACCTCAGTCTGCAGCTGGCTATTGGGTAAACTAGTTGCCCACCCTACCAACCAGGCCTGAACTAGTATACACACCATGCATTGGAGATTTTTTATATTTATATATAGTTACATTTATTACTATGAGAAGATGCTACACAGCGTAGGATTTGATTTTTTCTTCTTAGAAAACTTTGTAGAAGGGAAAAATAAGGCTTTTTCTTTTTTTCAATTCCACAGAATGGCAACATACTTGCTTAACATTGAAATCTGTGCAAGAAAGAAAAAATTTAATATATTCCTTGCCAACAAGTGGTGGAAAAACCCTCGTGGCTGAGATTTTAATGCTACAAGAACTACTATGCCGGCGAAGAGATGTTTTAATGATCCTACCATACGTGGCAATTGTTCAAGAAAAGGTGTGATTTTTTTTTTTTAAAGAAAATGGTATTTATTAATGTTATTTTGATGTTCAGATATGAAAACTAGAATAAATGTAACAACTTTTTATTGACTGAGAAGAGGTAGCCTTATTGATGGAGAATTATTATTTTTAGGATATGAAGAAGCAGTGTGGTGTAGTTACTAAAAATCTCTTCTAATACTAATTACCTGTTTAAGAAAGAGGTTTTTTCCCCCAATCTTGTGAATTAAACTCCATTTCAAATGCTCTACTGATATTTAGCATGCTTTTTCAAGCAGAAACTAACCAATTATTTTATCAAAATAAATGAGTTATTCTGATGTTTTTTAATATCGGAAAAGACAATTAAAATTTATTTTTACATTTATTACATAGTTTAAAAGTGGCATTCATTTGCAAGGGTCAATACATTAATTATGACATTTCTTAGATGTATATGTTTTAACTGTAACCTTATTCCCATTGGTTTATATTAAACACTATTTTAGATTTTTTTAGATCCCTATGAACATTTAATAATTAGAGTTCTTATTTATCTGACTTTTTTGTTTATTTTAATGTTCTAGATTTCAGGTTTGTCAAGTTTTGGAATAGAACTGGGTTTCTTTGTTGAGGAATACGCTGGAAGCAAAGGAAAATTTCCTCCAATTAAAAGAAGGGAAAAAAAATCATTATATATTGCCACTATTGAAAAAGGACATAGTCTGGTGAACTCCTTGATTGAAACTGGAAGAATTAGCAGTCTGGGTCTGGTTGTTGTAGATGAGGTTGGTTACTATGTTTGTTGATTTATTAACATTTTTATTATACTAACACTTATGTGTATCTGTTTGATACCTAATGAGGATGAGTAATTTATTTTAATATATAGACAGTGTGTAGATGAAGGCATTTCATGCTTAGTAATCTTAAATTCAGTTTTGTGTCAGTTGTTTCTTGAAGAGTGAATATGTCCATATGTTCAGTTTTATGGTAGTACTGATGAATTCCTGATCCCAGGGCATTGTCCTAGGGATAACTTCAATAAATTAAAATATCAGTGAAATAATGTATATGTACTCTAGTTGGTACATAACTAAAATGCTTGAGTTATAAAGCGTACATTGCTTCTTCATTTCATCAAATACATGCTTGTTTTATATAGGTGTTATATGCAGATTTCATTTTATCTTTTTTTTTTTTTAATCTCAAAGTTGCACATGATTGGTGAAGGAACCCGTGGGGCTATACTGGAAATGACTCTGGCAAAAATCCTCTACACCAGCAGTAAGTTTTTTTTTCATATGTGGTCACTAGTTGATTTATAATCAAGAGACCTATAAAAGACTTAATCCTATCACTAGCTAGATTATGTAACCTAAAGTAAGATGCTTAAGCTTTCTGTCTTAGTTTTTTATTTCTAAAATAAGTTTATACATTTTTGTTGGATGCATGAGTAGAATCTTGAAGATAAATGAAGTTAGCATTTGAAGATGTCCCCATCAGTATCCTCCACTTACTAGCTCTGTGTGCTTAGGCACGTGACTTAACCGCTCTTTCCTCATCTGTAAAATGGGCACAATAATGGTACCAACATGATGGGATTGTTGTAAGAATTACATGCTGTAACACATGTGACCGGCGCATTCAGCCATGCTCAGCACATAGCACAGTAAAGGTCTGCTGCTGTTGCCATCATCAATATCATTTAAAACAATGTCTGTAAATAGTCACTTTAAGGAGCTATTTTGCAACATCAGATAGTCTCTAAATGTATATGAAATGTTTATTCTAAATGTCTTCTCTATTTTTATATACTGTTGCAATAGCTTATTATGTCTTTTAATAGTTTATAGAAAATTACTAATCATAAAGGTCAGATTTTAAGAATTATTTTTAAAATTCTGAGAACAGTGGTATTTAGGCAGATTGTAGCACTTTATAATCATTGATGAAAAGATGTTTACTGAGTACCCACTGCATGTCAGGCCCTATTTTAAGTGCTAGGCATGTAGCAGTGAATAAAACAAAGTCCCTGCCTGTATCAAACCTATATTTTAATGAAAGTGAACAGATAATAAACAGATAAACAAGAAAACAGTGTGTCAGATAGTCACAAATTTTATGGAAAAATATAAAGCGGAGGAAGAAAGGAGGATGATCGTCTACTTGTCACACTCAGTGTACACTGATAGTTCTTGTCTCAATTTCTTTTCAGTATTTGAGTATTCATCATTCTTTTTGCTTTTGGGTGCTGAAACACCATTCTGTCGTCGTTTCTCTATTGTCTTTCTGTGAGACCAATCATGTGTTAGCGCTGAGAGGTAGAACAGCGTAATGGCTAAGGGCAGACTCTGCAGCTGGATTCCAATCCTGGCTCACTTTTAACTTTGTATGTGACCTTGGGCAGGTATAGTATATAGTATAGTAACTGCCTCTTTTTCCTTGTGCATCAAAAATGGAGGACAGTGATAGAACCTTCCTCACTGACTCGCTGTGGAGACAGCATGAGTCAATCTTTATAAAGCATCTAGCATAATACCTGCACATAATGGACACGTGTTTGCTGTGTACTTATGTGTATACTTTTGTGCACTGCTGCTGAATACTTATGTACACTGATGCTGTGTACTTACGTATACTACTGCTGAATACTTATGTACACTGATGCTGTATACTTATGTGAATACTTATGTACACTGCTGCTGTGTACTTACATGAATACTTATGTACACTGCTGCTGTGGACTTATGTGTATACTTATGTATATTGCTGCTGAATACTTACGTACACTGATGCTGTATACTCATGTGAATACTTATGTATACTGCTGCTGTGTACTTATGTACAGTGCTACTGTGTACTTACATGTATAGTTATGTATACTGCGGCTATATACTTATTTATATAAGTATACTGATACATATTTATGTGTCTTTCTGTCACCAATGCCTTGCACTTAATAGATATTTGAACAAAAGGGCTCTCTTCAGTTTCCCCTTTTGTTCTCCTTTGTGACACTACTTGCTAAGTGTGTTCATTGTATACATTGGTGTTACCATATTCATCCCTTGTTTCCTTCTTCATACAGTTTCTGCTAATTCTCATCCATACTCATGACTTCAAAGTCTTCCTGTGTTCTGATGGCTCCCAATTTGTGTGACCAGCTTATACCTCTCTTCTGAGTAATATCATCTGCCAGATTAATTGTCTGATTATAGAGTTGATTGTTGAACAACACAGGTTTGAATTGCATGGGTTCACTTGTAAGTGGGTTTTTTCAGTAATAAGTGCTACAGTACCACAGGATCTGTGGTTGGTTGAATCCAGAGATGCAGAACTGAAGATAAGGAGGGCCAAGTAGAGGTTTTACATGGATTTTCAACTATACAGAGGGGTGGTGTCCCTAACCCTCATTTTGTTCACAGTCAACTGTGTTTGTCTCACCTGCCCCCTCTTTCCCACATCACTCTGGAAAAATTACAAACATGAAAAGGTTGCTAAAATTACTGTTATGATATACTAAATAACACATTTTTCTCAATACTTTTTTTTTTTAGAAACGACTCAAATTATTGGTATGAGTGCAACGTTAAACAATGTTGAAGACCTACAAAAGTTCCTGCAAGCAGAATATTACACCAGTCAGTTTAGACCAGTATGTATCTAAGGTTTGATTTGCTATGTATCATTTTTGCTACATATCATATTTGTAGCAAACATACTATATAAGAATTCTGAGAATGATGAAGGTGTGTAATGCCACTCACTATATCTACACGTAACACGTCTGTATGGAGAGAGCATACGCAGTGGGGTCCGGGAGCTTGGCCAGGATGGGTGCCCCGCTCACAGACTTCAGTGAATATTTATTGAATGAAAATTTTCAGACCCATTCTGCTTTTCCACTTTATATTCTGTAAGGTAAATTTTTTCATCCAGTAAGAATTTAGCGATTCATGTTTTGAGTTATTGACACATAAAAAAGTTTATCTTAAAAATTAAGATGTTTTCAAAGATTTAAGTTTTGATAGTTATAATGCTTTTTTAAAATAAATTAAGACCTCACATGTATATAAATTTGAATTCCCCAATAACAGTATTCCCAAAAGGCTTGAAGAAAATAAGTACATATTATTCATAGTTATTTGAAAGAAGCTTATAATGTACATGTACTCCGTAGTATCTGTGTCTAAATAGGTTTTCAGAAAATAATTTTTTAGAATCACAAAATTTTATCGTGAAATTTGGTGTTTTTACATTTGCACCAAATGTGAGAATTTTCAAGAGATAGTTCCTGACCTTAATTGTCAAGTTAGATGGTGTTCTGTAGGTGGCTATGTGGTACAGTGGATAGTACATTGAACTTCTCAATGCTATTCTTTAAAAAATTCAATAAGCTCTATTTACAAACTTCTTTTGTCTACAGATACTTAAGTTGACAATAATTTGGTGATATTCACATTAAAACTGGTGACTAATAAAGTTTTAAATCTGGAGGAGTAACACAAATAACTCCTTAATGAAAGATGAGTGTGAACACTTGGCTCACCTTTACTTCCTCTTGTGACAAGTACAAGTGTCTGATTTTCCTTTTAGATATGTGCATATTTAATTCAAAAGTATTTCCTCAAGGATAGTAATCCCTATTTTGATTTAAAAGCAAAAATAAACTTAAATGGGAAAGAAAGAAATTTAAGTTAAAACATTCTACATACCTTAGGAAAGCTAAACTTTTTGTTCTGATTTATAACACATTTTACAAGATTTGAAACTCTAGAAAAAGGAATTTATATATGATATTAATTGCACATGTCCTTTTAATTCAAGGTTGAATTACAAGAATATCTGAAAATAAATGACACAATATATGAAGTTGACAGCAGAGCTGAGAATGGCATGACTTTCTCACGCCTCCTTAATTATAAGGTAACCTTTATAATCCCTGATAGTGAGGTTCCTAGACTTTGTGCCCAGCTGCCCTGGGACACCACGAAGGAGTCACATGGGTACCATGGGAAAGTTTAGATATTTCAGAGAAAAAAGGCTGATTGTGGACATCTGTTGGACACCATATAAATGACTGGTTCAAGACAGTTTCCAATGTCAATATTAGATCACACTACATTCCTTCCTAGGATAGTGTATCTTTGTGAAGTGGGTGATTTTTTTTCTTTTGTTCTTTTGCACTTACTGTAAGCAAATACCATGTGAAAATCAATGTGGAACAGGAAATGAGGGTTTCATGGTTTGAAAGACTGCAGGGCCCAGGTGTGCATACTTCTCATTAGTGGGTTATGATTGTTATTTAAGAATGAAATGAAAAATTTTTTTTTCAACTGACATTTGTTGTTATTCAGATGGCTACTTATTTATGAAGAAATGCATACTTGTTGTTTGGACCTCACCACCTAATAATCAGACTGTTTGGTATTTCTTTTGACCTTGGGGCTCCATGGACTAAGAAAGCCTGGAGATCTTTTCCATAAATGTTTATTCATTCAGCAGCAACAGTAATACAAGAAGAAATATTTGTGGGCTATATAGCTCAAATATTGGTGTATGAAAATATGGATGTCTACTGTGCTAGTAGTGTTCTGTGGTTTTCATGGAGGACATTGAAAAGGGAAGAAAGAAATTTTACAGCAGTTTTATTATTCCATGAAGGTATATTGGGGTTCCCTGGTGGCTCAGTGGTAAAGAATCCACCTGCCAATGCAGGAGACAGGGGTTCGATCCCTGGGTCAGGAAAACCCCCTGGAGAAAGAAATGGCCACCCACTCCAGTATTCTTGCCTGGGAAATCCCATGGACACAGGACCCTTGTGAGCTACAGTCCATGGGGTTGCAAAAGAGTCAAACATGACTGAGCAACTAAACAATAACATAAAGATATATTATTCTAAATCTGTATCTTAGCCATCTTCCCTGGTGGCTCAGATGGTAAAGCATCTGCCTACAATGCAGGAGACCCAGGTTTGATCCCTGGGTTGGGAAGATCTCCTGGAGAAGGAAATGGCAACCCATTCCAGTACTCTTGCCTGGAAAACCCCATGGACGGAAGAGCGTTGTAGGCTATAGTCCATGGGGTCGCAAAGAGTCAGACACGACTGAGCGACTCTACTTTCAAAGTTGAAGAAAGTGAGGAGATTTTAAATAATTTTACATGTTTCTTTGTTCTTTGAGTTCTTTATGTCTGTTTGATAAATATATGAAAACATGTCCTATGGTATGATTGAGTATGTTTTTGAAAACTGTTAGTAATAGCAAGAGGTTTAACTTATTTATGCAGTTCTTTGACTATTATTAGGATCAATTTGTGTTTCTCTCTGTGGGCTTCTTCTGCTTTGGTGAAGATGGGCGGGCCATAGAGTTATTAATAAAATTGATTATTTTCACTTCCTTTATTTAAAATTAAATACACCTAACAAAACCCTAATAGCAAAAGTGGGACTTAACATTTTGCTGTGTAATATAGGTTGCATCTTTTCTTTTAAATGGTCATATTTATTAAGTGAGAAGTTCAAAGTTGTGGTTGATTTACTCACCTTTCCAAGCACACTGGTAAAATGAAAGGCTTTCATGGTTGCTAACTACTTTATTCCTAAATCTTGTTGTGCAGTATTCCGATACTCTGAAAAAGATGGATCCTGATCACTTGGTAGCACTGGTGACAGAAGTTATTCCCAATTATTCCTGCTTAGTTTTTTGTCCCACTAAGAAGAACTGTGAAAACGTAGCAGAAATGATATGCAAAAGCTTAAGCAAGTATGTTAATCTTCTAAAAATATTCTGTTTCATTTTTATCATGATCTACATACCTGTATTCTGTTTATTTAACAAGCACTGATTACTTTTTGCAGACATTATGCTAAGTTATTATACTAGTTTCTAAAGGTCCTGGCCTTCAGGGAAAAAAGCTGAACTGTGAAATTCACAGATATGAAATGGCCAGAGAAAAATTCTAAGGCTACGTGTAAGAGAATGCTGACTAATACAACAGCTTGGCTCCACAGTGAGTCCCTTGAAACCTTTTTAAAACCTCAGTGCCCAAGCTACCTCCAAGACAAATCAGAATATTTGGGAGTGGGACCCAGGTACTACTATTTTGTAAAGCTTCTAAGCAAGTCCAACATACAGCCAAGGTCAACCACTGGCCTGTGTCATCAGAGGAGTAATCAATAATCATTGTAGGGATGAAGGCCTATGTGATCAGTGTTATAGTCGCTCAGTTGTGTCTGACTCTTTGCAACCCCATGGTCTGTCCGTGGAATTCAAGCAAGAATACTAGAATGGATTGCCATTCCCTTCTCCAGGGGATCTTCCCAACCCAGAGATCAAACTCGGGTCTCCTGCATTGCAGGCAGATTCTTTACCATCTGAGCTACCAGGGAAGCCCCATGTGATCGGAGGACTAATCAATAATCACTGTAGGGATGAAGGCCTATGTGATCAGAGGACTTATCAGTATAGGGATTAATCGTATCGTTAGCTTACTTAACTTTCTCTGTAATTAAATACTGTTGCCTTTGTTTTCTTAGTAAGCTTCACACTTGGATTGTGTGGACATTGGAATTGAATTTGCTAAATAGTAAAGAAATGTACTGCTTTGTAATTGTATAGTATTTTAGCATTGACTCTGTTATAGAGATAAGTATAAAATGACCTTAAGTATGAACAGTTTTAGTTTTTTCTGTACCTTTTTGTCCCATGTGTTGTTTTAACATATTTTTCGGACTTCTTATGGGCCCCTGAGCCAGTGCTATGTGATTATGCACAGATCAGTACCCTGGATTCTAACCCAGCCCTCCTCCACTTGCCCCCACAATCCTACTGTTGTGGATTGGCCTAATACAGAGTTAAACTCATTGGCTAGCACAAATATGCCGATGTTTGGGATAAAGTCAAGGAGTGTTTCCCATTTCAGTAACAGAGTCTGACTTTAAAATGATGATATAGGAAACCTGAGGAAATTAAATTATCATTGAAGGATGCTCAGTGAGTCATTTGTTTTCTTAGAATAAGGTAATATAGTCCCGACTAAGTGATGTGGAAATTTAGAGACAGACTTTTGACTGTGTGAAATGAGACTGATTGTTGGTCAAGTTATACCCTTGACTTATTTTGCTTTTTGGAGATAGTAGTTTATTTAGGTCATAAATGTTGATGTTTAATATTGACATACTTAAAAATTTGGTTCCCTGGAACCTTTAGTTAGTGAATTGTAACGGACCCTTGATACTTTTGTAAAGAGATAGGACTTAACTCTTTCTGAAGGAAAATTTCCTCTAAAATACATTTTCCATATTACTTGCTGCTTTCTTAAGGTAAATGTCCTGAGTATACTCAGCAGAGGCCACAGGACTGGAAAAGGCCAGTTTTCATTCCAATCCCAAAAAAGGGCAGTGCTGAAGAATGTTCAAACTACTGCACATTGCACTCATTTCACATGCTAGCAAAATAATGCTCAAAATCCTTAGAAAATTCCAGAAAAATACCTACTTCTGCTTCATTGACTACACTAAAGCCTTTGACTGTGTAGATCACAACAAACTGGGGGAAATTCTTAAGGAGATGGGAATACCAGACTACCTTACCTGCCTCCTGAGAAATCTGTATGCACATCAAGAAGCAACAGTTACAACTGGGCATGGAACAATGGACTGGTTTGAAATTGGGAAAGAAGTACATTAAGGCTGTATATTTTCACCTTGCTTATTTAATGTCTATGCAGAGTACATCATGAGAAACGCTGGGCTGGAGGAAGCACAAGCTGGAATCAAGATTGCCAGGAGAAATATCAATAACCTCAGATATGCAGATGACACCACCCTTATGGCAGAAAGTGAAGAGGAAAAGAGCCTCTTGATGAAGGTGAAAGAGGAGAGTGAAAAAGCTAGCTTAAAACTCAACATTTAAAAAATGAAGATCATGGCATCCAGTCCCATCACTTCATGGCAAATAAATGGGGAAACAATGGAAACAGTGACAGACTTTATTTTCTTGGGCTCCAGAATCACTGTGGATGATGACTGCAGCCATGAAATGAAAAGATACTCCTTGGAAGAAATGCAGTGATAAATCTAGACAGCATATTAAAAAGCAGAGAAATTACTTTGCCTACAAAGGACCATATAATGCTGTGGTTTTTCCAGTAGTCATGTATGGATGTGAGCTGGACCATTAAGAAGGCTAAGCGCCGAAGAATTGATGCATTTGAACTATGGTGCTGGAGAAGACTCTTGAGATTCTCTTGGACTGCAAGGAGATCACACCAGTCAATCCTAAAGAAAATCAACTCGGAACATTCATTGGAAGGACTGATGCTGAAGCTGAAGCTCCAATACTTCGGCCACCTGATCTGAAGAGCCAACTCATTGGAAAAGACCCTGATGCTGGGAAAGATTGAAAACAAGAGGAGAAGGGGACAACAAAGGATGAGATGGTTGGATGGCATCTCTGACTCAATGGACGTGAGTTGGAACAAGCTCTGGGAGTTGGTGAAGGACAGGGAAGCCTGGCGTTCTGCAGTCCATGGAGTCGCAAAGTCAGACACGACTGAACAACTGAACAACATACAATAAAATAGTTTAGCTCCCATCTTGGTGGCTGTTAACTAAAATGTTGTCATATTTAAAGCATACTTTTTTCTGTTTTTCTGTAATTTGTACATAGATGAATATAATCTAGGGCTAAATGGTTTCTGATCTCAGTAGTATCTTCGAAAGATAATTTCTTGAAAGTCATGGAATATCAGCCCTTATCTTAATTATTTGCTTCCTAATCATAACTTTCACAGGAAGCAGGTACAGTACAATCTCCTAGAATATGCTTATTTTGTGTGTTTAAGTACAAAGACTGAAGCAGAGTTTTCCCCAAGTGATTGTCTCAACCTCAAGGAAAATTATCTTTTTTATGGCTGTTAGTGCTTTGGACTTCTAAGTCGAGAATGTCTTTTAAACACTATTTCCTGACAATGGCCAAAGCTCTGATTGTATCACTTTTCCTAAAAATCTCCCTAATAGTGATACCACAGTGCTTCTTAGCTTAGATTCATGCTAAAATCTGACCCAATTTACTCTTTCATCCTTATTTCTTCTACTCTTTATCCAGCCTGCACATCATCCAGACTGACTTCTTGTCTTCTTTTATTCATTTACTTCTGGCTGTGCTGGGCCTTCGTTGCTGCGCACAGGCTTCCTCTAGTTGCAGCGAGCAGGAGCTGCTCTTGGTTGTGGTGCTCAGGCTTGTCATTGCAGTGGCTCCTCTTGTTGCAGACCTTGGGCTCTAAAGCTCAGTAGTTGTGGCGTACAGGCTTAGTTGCTCCACAGCATATGGAATCTTCCCTAACCAGGGATTGAACCCATGGCCCTTGCGTTGGCAGGCAGATTCTTAACCACAGGACCACCAGGGACGTCCCTACTTGTCTTCTTTGTTTATGCTTTGAGCCACCCATTTCCATGCCTGCGATCATGCTTTACGTTCTGCCAATAATGTACTTCCCCACCCCCTCACGGTGAAAGAGTTAACTTAGGCAGGTTGATAAAGAGTCCAAGCCTAAGGCCACTTTAAGGAGGAGGTCAGCATTCTTTCTTTTTCCCATTTTTTTGACGTAGGCAAGTAGTCCTTGTAGGCAGCAGTATCTCTTGTTCAAGGACATGCCTGTTTTTGAGCTTTGGATGTATGTTGTGAGAGACGGTCTGGGTAAAAACTTCCACAGCCTTGAGCTCTGGGTTAACCTGTTCCTTCTGGCTAATCTCATGTTGATGTCATCCCAGGGTGTATGTTATGGGAAAGGTTCTGGGCAAAATTCTCAAAGCCTTGAAGTTTTTTTTAATCTATTCTCAGCAGCTAGGTGAGTAGTGTATAAGGCCCCACTTAAATCAGTGAGGCGGGTACTCTATTACCTTCTTCTGATGTCTTTGTCAGAAGCTTTTTCTGTCACTCACTTTAAATAAAATCTACACAAAGCTCCAAGTGACTGAGACTGTCTTTGGTCCCGGAGTTAAATCTTCTCCCTCGGAGATGACGAATCTGGCAGTACTGTTCACCACTTAGCTATCAACTGCCTCCTCTAAACTGTTCTTCAGGACCCAGCTCACATTTCAACTTCCCCCCACAAAACCCTTCTCCATAGATTCATGTCTTATCTGGTAATTTACAAATAATGTCTCCCTTCTCTTAAAGTATAGGGTAATTGTCCTTAAGACTTAATTCCTTGAGAAGAATTTGTTCCTTTCAGGACCTCAAACTCTGACTGGAAAATAGTAACATAAAGTCTGTAGCTCCCTACCCAGCTGTCACTTCTGGTTCTTGCACTGTTGACTCGCGACCACTTTCTGCCCCATTCTTCATTGTCTCCTTGCCACCCATTTCTCAGCTTCTTATGAAATTACTGGACTTGTGCATTTAGCACCAGCCAGAGCTCTCTGTGCTTTCCATGAAGCTTGCTGCAACAGTGCAGAGCTGCCTGTATTATATTTATATCTTAGACAATATTTTTGGGGTTTCCCAGGTGGCGCTAGTGGTGAAGAACACAGCTGCCAAAGCAGGAGACATAAAAGAACACAGGTTCGATCCCTGGGTAGGGAAGATCCCCTGGAGGAGATGACAACACACCCAAGTATCCAAGTATCCACCCGAAAATCCCATGGGCAGAGGAGACTGGCGGGCTACGGTCCATAGGGTCACAAAGAGTTGGACACGACTGAAGTGACTTAGCACGCACACAGGCTATATTTGTGTGCTACTGGTATTTTGAAGTTGCTATACAGTCAGTTAGTAGTTAGTTGTACTTAGTCTTTCCTTTTTTTCTTTTCTAGAAAGGAATTGAGAAAAATAGATGCTTCTAGGTAAGGAGGCATTGTAGGATATTACTGAGGCTTCTCAAGTGCTAATATTTAGACTGTTTTACGCATAATTCTTATGCTTTAATAATATATATAATTTTTATCTTCAGAGAAGAAAATTTATGACAAAGCAGTTCATCTTCACTGAAGATGTATTTTCTTGTGAAAAAAAAAATTGTAATTTCTAGAGCAGGTGTTTAAACCCAGCATTCATGAAGTTATAGGAAGTACAGGATTGAACCTCAGGAAGTACACAAACCCTCTGAAATTATATGCAAAGTGTTGTATTAATGTGAATATCTGTTTTTTCCCTTAGTTTTAAGCAGATTTTCACAGGACTTTGTGATCCCCAAATAGGCTGAGAGAAACTGCCTGTTAATGAAATCAGAATTCGAATTCTAAGAACGTTTTATGTACTTACGTCAGTAAAAGTAACACGATTTTAAAAGGAGAATGTTTACATGTAGGTACTAAAATTAAAATGCTCTGATCAAAGGTTCTAACAGATCTTTTCCCTAGGGATTATCTGAAGCACAAAGAGAAAGAAAAACAGGAGGTGATTATGAACTTGAAGAATGTCAGCGGTGGTAACCTGTGTCGTGTGTTAAAGCGCACCATCCCGTTTGGAGTTGCTTATCACCATAGTGGCTTAACCAGTGATGAAAGGAAGCTCTTGGAGGAGGCCTACTCCACAGGGGTCCTCTGCCTGTTCACCTGCACATCCACCCTCGCAGCAGGTGTTAACCTACCAGCGAGAAGGTAAGATACAAGTCATTGTCGGTCAGACTCCAAACTTTTCAGTTCCCAGCTTGCCAACAGGGTTTTTGGGTTTGTTTGTTTGTTTGTTTTATTCTTTCTCAGTAATGAATGAGGATTTATCAAATGTTTCTTCAGCTTTTGCTGAGTTGATTGTTTGGTTTATTTCCTTTAATATCTTAATGAAAAATGGCATTAGTAGATCTCTCTCTCTCTTTTTTTAAATGTATATTTGGCTGTGTCTGGTCTTAGTTGCCCCTCATGGCCTCTTTGGTGCAGCACGTGGGCTCCTCTCTAGTTGTGAGCAGGTTTAGTTGCCCCACGGCAGGCGGGATCTTAGTTCTCCAGCCAGGGATCGAACCTGTGTCCCCTGCATTGGAAGACAGATTCTTAGCCACTGGACCGCCAGGGAAATCCCTTAGTAGATCTCTTGCTAGTATTATTCCTTCTTTCTTTAGTCCTCTCCCTATCTGGTTTTGATATTAGGGTTTATTATTCTAGTGATGTAGAAACAGTTGGCAAGCTTTCGACCATTTGTTTTTAATCTGAAAGAGTTTATTTAACGTAGAGATTTCCTGGACACCTTAGAGAACTCATCTATGAAGACTTTTGAGTCTATTAATAGTATCTTTTTTTTTGTTCAGAGTAGATCCTTGTTTACCTTTTTAGTTATTACCAAAGCTGTAGGCCTGTGCAGTTGATTTCCACTCTTAGTTATTGATGATGCTAAAATTTGTGACTTTTTTTTTTTTTTTCAAATAAATGGTCAATTTTTATAAATCATCCAAGGGCTTTGAACTATATATTTTATGTTGGGTATGCACTTTTATGTATCTCAATGAGATCGCAGTTAGTCATGTTATCAGCTCCTCTGTTTTCTCTGTGATTCTTTGATCTATCAGTTCCAGAGACATCTGTTAGTTTTCCACTGTAATTATGGAGTTACCAACTTCTTCTCTTTAACATTTTTACAGTTGTTTGCTTTGTAGTTTGTTTCACAACTATTTAGGTATATAAAAGTTTACTCCAAATATCCTATGGCTGAATTACACCTTTTATCAATAGAATAAGTCCTTGTTTTCCTCAGAATGACTTTATTTTAAACACTAGAACTATATATATATATATATATATATTTTTTTTTTTTTTTTGCCAACTATATCTTTTTCTGTTCTTTTGTTTTCAAACTGTCACTTAGGAAGTTTTCCATTTTTTCAAACAATTGTTGAAATAAAAAAGGAAGTTACATATTTTATTTCTCTTGTGAGCAATGGTTACTCTTAAAAATTTAACAGTGGTAATCAAATGTGTTTTTCTATGATTTTATAATTGATAACTGTATCCTCTGCTCAACATTACAAGAGTCTTAGCATTTGTATATGTTTTCTACTCTGTCTTATGTATTGTTGCAGTTACCTAAAATGTTAGGTCTGTATTTTTAATTTTCTCTCATTTTTTAAAAAAATTATTTATCTTTAATTGAAGGACAGTTGCTTTACAGTGTTGTGTTGGTTTCTACCAAACAACTTCTCTCATCTTATAATCAATAACTATTTAAACTTACCAATAAATCACACCCTGTGTGGGTTTTTTGTTTTGTTTTGCCTACCACTGCCCCTTGTATCAAACATCTTCCTTCTGTGATCCATTTTTTATTTTGCCATCCTTGGGTAATTCTTTTTAGATGATGCATTGGAAATAAAAATTTTTGAACCTTTGCATAGTTGAAGCTATCTTTAGTTTAGCCTCACATTTGAACACCTCACAGAGAACAGAATTCTAGGTTCAGTGTTTTCCCTTAGGAGCCTTTGTAGTATTCTTCTATGTCTTTAAGGAACTAGTGGTGGACATTTTCGTTTTTACATAGGCTTGCTGTTTCTCCCTCTCCAGAAGCTTGTAGGCTTTTCTCTTTAATCTCAGTTCAGTTCAGTTGCTCAGTCGTGTCCGACTCTGCGACCCCATGAACCGCAACACGCCAGGCCTCCCTGTCCATCACCAACTCCTGGAGTCCACCCAAACCCATGTCCATTGAATTGGTGATGCCATCCAACCATCTCATCCTCTGTCATCCCCCTTTCCTCCTGCCCTTAATCTTTCCCAGCTTCAGGGTCTTTTCAAATGAGTCAGCTGTTCACATCAGGTGGCCAAATTATTGGAGTTTCAGCTTCAACATCAGTCCTCCAGTGAACACCCAGGACTGATCTCCTTTAGGATGGACTGGTTAGATCTCCTTACAGTCCAAGGAACTCTCAAGAGTCTTCTCCAACACCACAGTTCAAAAGCACCCATTCTTTGGCACTCAGCTTTCTTTATAGTCCAACTCTCACATCCATACATGACCACTGGAAAAACCATAGCCTTGAGTAGACGGACCTTTGTTGGTAAAGTAATGTCTCTGCTTTTTAATATGCTATCTAGGTTGGTCATAACTTTCCTTCCAAGGAATAAGCGTCTTTTAATTTCATGGCTGCAATCACCATCTGCAGTGATTTTGGAGCCCCCCAAAATAAAGTCAGCCACTGTTTCCACTGTTTCCCTGTCTATTTGCCATGAAGTGATGGGACTGGATGCCATGATCTTAGTTTTCTGAATGTTGAGCTTTAAGCCAACTTTTTCACTCTCCTCTTTCACTTTCTTCAAGAGGCTCTTTAGTTCTTCACTTTCTGCCATAAGGGTGGTATCATCTGCATATCTGAGGTTATTGATATTTCTCCCGGGAATCTTGATTCCAGCTTGTGCTTCCTCCAACCCAGCGTTTCTCATGATGTATTCTGCATATAAGTTAAATAAGCAGGGTGAGAATATACAGCCTTGATGTACTCCTTTACCTCAACATTTTGTAATGTGTTTGCTCAGTTGCATCCAATTCTTTACAACCACATGGACTATAGCCTACCAGACTCCTCTATCCTTGGGATTTCCCAGGCAAGGATACCAGAGTGGGTTGTCATTTCCTACTCCAGGGAATCTTCCTAACTCAGGGATTAACCCACATCTCTTGTGTCTCCTGCCTTGGCAGGCAGATTCTTTACCACTGGACCACAAAAGAAGTCCCTAGATACTTCTGATTCATAGGGCTTAGCCATTGGGTACATGTTCAGTCTAAAGTTTTATGCCTTTCTTCATCTTAGAGTAATTATTTTCAGTTATTTCTTGTATTATTTCTTTTCTTCCATTTTCTCTTTCTCTGCTTTTATAACTTTAGTTAGATAATTAAATTGGTCATTCATTTCTCATAACTTTTCTTACACGTTTTTCAGTCTATATGAGTTATGTAACTCCTTTACTTTTTATATTACAAAATCAGTTTTTAATTATATCCCACTAACTATATTCATTCATTATTCAGTTCTTCAGTTGAGTTGTTTAAATGAATTAATTTTTTATTTCTAAGAACTCTTTTCTTTTATTGTTCTTTCTTTATAGTACTCTGTTCTTCTATAAATACAGTACCCTTCAAAATTTTCTGTGCATACTAATTCAATTTTTTAAAGTTCTTTTCTGTTCCCTGTATTATCTGTCTCTGTCAGATGTATATTCTGTATGTTCTCATTGTTTTTCTTCTGTGTCATTTGTTTTCTTCATGTATTAGATAATCTTGTCTGTCCATTGAGATTTATAAATAAAGGAGTTGGTTGAATAGTTTAGGAAAATAGCACAGATTTTCTCTTACCTTTGAACAGGAAAGCTGGCTATAGACTTCTGTATACATAAATAGGATTGAAATCACCATGTTGTAGGTCGAAAACAGTTGAAATCTGCAGTTTTATGTAGTTGACAATACAAATTCATAAATAAATACGCATATGTTAGTGGCCTGTTGGAGAAGGAAATGGCAACCCACTCCAGTGCTCTTGCCTGGAGAATCCCAGGGACAGGGGAGCCTGGTGGGCTGCCGTCTATGGGGTTGCACAGAGTCGGACATGACTGAAGTGACTTAGCAGCAGCAGTGGCCTGTGGTCAGATTTTTCATTTATGGGGTATCAAATCAAAAACCTTTTGAGAGCATTGCTATAGTGGATTGATCATAAGCTTTGCAGCTAAGCAGACTTAAACTCACATTATGGTTCTGTTAATTACTAATCTTGTTGGTTTTTATAAGCTACTTATCTGTGCTTCAGTCAACCACTTTGTAAAGGAAAATTAAAGTACATAAGAATATTATCACCACAAGTTTTGTAAGATTACAGATAATGTACATAAAGAACCTAGAACATCATAACATAGATTACTGGTAAATAGTAGTTATGTATTACTTTGAGTTAATATGTCACTAAACTGAATGTCATATAAAAATAATGAAATGAAGAGTTTAAAAATAGATGCTAATGGTATAGATCTAATACCACTTTTAATTAATTTTATCAATTCCATAGAGTTATATTAAGAGCACCCTATGTTGCTAAGGAATTTTTAAAGAGGAATCAGTATAAGCAGATGATTGGCAGAGCTGGCCGTGCTGGAATAGATTCTGTTGGGGAGAGTATCCTTATATTGCAAGAAAAAGACAAGCAACAGGTAATGATCTGGTTGTTAGTTGGTGGTTTTGTTGTCTTTTCTCAGCCTTTAATTTCACCCTTTGATATCATCTTTTAAAAATTAATTATTAATATTCCTTTGAATAATGTTTCCTTCTCTGTGATTAAGCATTAGAAAGAGTAGCTTGAATAGTTCTGTATTTCAATGAAAAGTATTTTCCCTGTCTTCTTCCATTTTCGTGTGGATGCCTGCTAAATTCTTATTTTTCTGTCTCTGTGTTTTTTCTCTCCCAATCTCCACAAGATCTATGCAAATTATAAAATTGTATATGGAACACAATTTATTTTTTATAATAATGTGAAACATAGTATTGCTTTAACTCTTGTAGGTATTGGAGTTAATAAGCAAACCATTGGAAAACTGCTATAGCCATCTTGTTCAGGAATTCACCAAGGGAATCCAAACTTTGTTTCTTTCTTTGATTGGTTTGAAGGTATTTTTTTTTAATATTTTTATATCTTATTGCTATTATTTGAGACAGTGGCAGTTGAAAAGTTTTGAAAACTGTAAAGAAAGTTGAAAAAAATGTTCACTTCTATATAATGTGAAAAAGAGCAGTCTGTGACATGATAAATCTGAATCTGGATTTATATGTGGATTTTTAATCCTTTGAATTGTATGGAACAAATAATAACTGGGCATCCATTACAAGTAAGAGACTTTGGTGGATACTGTGGGGGATAAAGGAGCCTTAGAAGCATGGGTCCTGATGTCAGATAATCCAGCATCTCTGCCTTGGTAAGAAAAGATCCCCTGTAAGTCCTCTGACCATAATAAACATTTGTGAAGTCAGTATAGCCTTTATCAGGCAGAAAGTTAAAAAAAAAAAAAGTTGGGTGGGGCACAATGGGAAAACACTCTTTTCCCTAAGATTAGAAATTGACTCTTTTTTCAGGTTATTCTTGAGTAAAACCTCTTTTTTAGGCTTATTCTCTTGCCCAAGGTCCCTCAGTCCCAAACTGGTAAAGCCAGGGTTTGAATTCAGCTTTATCTAACTATAAACGAGGAGTCTTAATCTATCATATAGCCTACCTTTATTATCCCAGATTGGTGTAAGTGAAAGTTCAAAAGGTAATTGATAAGTAAAAGATATCATGAGACCCTTTTGATTGCCTTGCAGATGAATGGTGTAATATTTTATCCCCTGGCATAAGAGCCAAAGGCTACAGAAAAGAATTAGTCCTGAGTATTGAAGGAGATAGAG
Source organism: Budorcas taxicolor (assembly GCF_023091745.1). NCBI lineage: Eukaryota > Metazoa > Chordata > Mammalia > Artiodactyla > Bovidae > Budorcas > Budorcas taxicolor. The sequence continues at coordinate 98,158,412 of NC_068915.1, read as the reverse complement.
GTTTTAGATGAACAGAGGGAAGGAATAAGCCGTTCCAGGTACTTAAATTGAAAGATGAGAAACCTTAAGATGATGTGGAATATAGACTGGATATTGTAGCTATAGAGGAAGGCTGAAGATAACCTAAGAGTAGAAAGTTGGGTGGAAAAAGTTGGGCCAGACTGTGTGCCATAGTTGGAGAGGGTGGGAGAGAGTGCTTAAATACTAGACTGAAGACTTGTAACACAGTCACGTATCAGTGGAGAAATCGTCAAGGTGTTTTGTGGTGATTTAGAGCAAGGGCTCCCATGTCACACATACCTGTGTCCCAGCCACAGCTCTGGTCTCTTGTTACCCTGTGTAAATTACTCTCACTTAAAACTCACCGAAAACTATAAAACGCTGCTGAGAGAAATTAAAGAAGACCTAAAGAGAGTCTTCTCTAAAGACCTAAAGACCTAAACGGAGAGAGTCTTCATGAATTGGAGCGCTCACTTTTGTTCAGATGTTACTTCTTCCCACATTGGTCTATAAATTCTGTGCAATCCCAATCAAAATCTCAACAGGTTTTGCTTTTTTTTTTCTTTTTTTTTAAGAAATTATAGATCAATACTGAAAATTATTTGGAAATGCCTTAGGGTAGGCAAAGATTTCTTATAAGGAAAGCAAAAAACATAAATCATGAAAGAAGAAAATCAATTGACCTCATATTTTTATAATTCTCTTCAAAAGATGCTACTTAAGCAGTGAAAAGGCAGGAAGAAAATATACATCTGACAAATACGTGTATGTCATGAGTTAGAACTCCATGCAAGGCAATGGAATTGAGGCTTCACTTGAGACCAGTGCACTCAGGTACAGGAATCCTGGGGGAGCCGACTTAGCCACAAGGGTGTGGTTTTATGGGCCTGCGATGCCAGATGCATAGGGCTCAACAGTTTCAGTAAAATTCTGTGTTAACAATTGAAGTACAGCAGCAAGAAGACCAGGCAGAGTCAGCTCAGAAGATTAGCCGGTAGGCAACTGTTGTTCCAGACCTGCCCTTACAAGGCTTCTGAGCCCTGTGCTGAGAAGAACAGGCCATCAGGGTTCTTCCTGCACATTGAGGTAAGGCTTCACCACAGGGCCCTAGTTGTGGAAGAAGGCTGGAATTACAGACAGGGTGGAGAGGCAGAAAAATCTTTGGAGTTAGAATTGAAGAAGTCAAGTGCTCCAGACAGAAACAACCAGTGGGATAGGGGTGAGAGGCGAGAAGGGCAGGGTGAGGTCAAGAGGCAGGAGGGTAGAGGTGGGCATCCGTGGGGACACTAGGTTTTGGTGGGAGAGATGGAAACTCCAGGAATTAGAACATAACACTTGTTGCGCCCTTGGACGCAGGGAGCCTCTGGTGATCATTTCTCACAACTGTGTTTCAGACACCCTGCTAGACCCTTGGTATGTTTTTATCTCTGATCTTTGTGTACCTTTGAATGAAATAATGTAGTTCTGCTTTCACACAAAATAGAATCCGAGGCAAAAAGAGGCCACACAGGCTGCTTGCACACTCTTTTCCAGGTGCTGAGGTCCTGCCTAGATCCCTGTGATGGCCGCCCAGCTGGTCTCCTGGCATCAGCTGTGCCCTGCCTTCCCACACCCCCTCCATATTATTCTTCAATAGATCGATCTTCTCCAAATATAAATCCCTTTCTGTCTAAAGTTTGTTAGTGGTTGTCCCCCACTGCTGTTAGGATTGAGTCCAGATCCCTTATCACGGTCTTGTTAAGTCGCTGAGTCATGTCCAACTTGTTGGCAACCCCATGGGCTGTAGCCCACGAAGCTCCTCTATCCATGGAATTCTCCAGGCAAGAATACTGGAGTGGGTTGCCATTTCCTTTTCCAGGGGATCTTCCCGACTCAGGGATCGGATCCTCATCTCCTGCATGGGCAGGCAGATTCTTTACTGGCGAGCCACTTGGGAAGCCCTTATCACGAAGCCTGGCGTCCTGCAGTCCATGGGGTCACAAAGAGTCGGACATGACCGAGCAACTGAACAACAGCAGCACTGTGTAGATTTGGCCTCTGCCTCTCTCTGCATCCTTATCATCTCTCAACACACTCTTACACTCTGCACGCCAGACACACTGCCCTTCTGTTTTCATTTCATGTTCTATGCCCTTCCTACCGCAGTGGTCTGCAAGCCTGGGACTCATTCATCTCAGCGCTCCGTCTCACCCACTCCTACTCCACCGTCAAGACTTCCACTTCACCACCACTTCCTTGGGGAAGCCTTCCTTTACCCCCGAGTGCAGTCAGTCTCTTGGATGCTATTTATAGAAACACCCTTCTTTCCTTTAGTAGCACCCATCAGTTTGTAGTTGTATTCTTGTTAGTGACTTTCTTTGGCTGATAACTTTACCCCCCCGGAATGAAGCCCTGGGACAGGTCCACGTTTATGCTCCTGTATCACCTAATCCCGGTGACTAGCATAGTGCCTGGCATGTGGTTGGCATTCGGTAAATACTTGAATTATGGTCTCGCTTTGGAGTTGGTCATGGCTGCATTTGCAGGTTGGGGCAACAGTGGAGAACCCAGCTTTGAGAAGCCAGAGATAGAAGCTGTCCCAGTGGGTTAAAATCACTATGTCTAAAAGTTTTTACAGAGGGATACAAAGATAACGTGATGGTAGCTAGAAGGATCAAGTAAAGGGGTTGGTTGGTTTGTTTACCCCCAGTGTTAACTATACTCAGTTAAAAAACAGTATAGAAACTAAGTATGTTGATAATCTGTAAACTGAGTATCAGTTCTTGAATATCTTAAAAGTGCAGTTTTAGCCTGAATGAATATTATGTTAAGGATGGACTTTTATTAAAAGGAGAAAAAGCAATAGGAAATGTCCCTGCTCCATAATATTTTTTGTTACCCTTTATATTGGTTTACTGTGAAATTACTACTTAAGTTTTCCCACTGAAATATCATCGGAATTGAAATAGAGAGAAATATGCTCATTGATTGACTATATTTTAGTATAACATGCTGATTTCATTAAAATTGGCTAATGTAAGTTATGCACACTCAGAGTCAGCTCTATGTCTGAATACCTCCATTGCTATTATAAGTTTTAAACAGTGAGCTGGGGGAGAAAAAAACGGCAGCAAAAGAACAAGGAAAGGAGATGGGGATGAGAGAGACAAAAAGAGGTAGAAAACTGCTGTTTATTTTCAGGTAAAATGTCAGGGAGAGTATTGCTGGATCCTGCTTTAGTGGAGACTTTCAGTTGTGTTTTCCATATGTGTTTTTTTAAATACAATTTTTAGAGCTAAAGAATATTTTCACCTGTGGCTGGAAGGGGACGGAGGGAGGATTTCTGAAGGAGGCCAAGTGGGAATTAGTGATAACTAGTAGGGAGTGAGCAGAGGGCACAGCTTTGGAGATACTGTGAAAAATTACTCAAAAACCTAAGGAGTTTTTGAATCAGAAATGTGTAGATGTCTTCATTAAGAGTATAAATATGATAACTGTATTCTCCCTTCAATTGTTTTTTCTTGTCATTTTAAAATATTATTATAAAAGTACCTTTATGCAACTATGTAGATTTTATATTGATTTTTTATTTGAATAGCTTTGAGGTATGGAAATGAGTCCTCATGTTGATGAATTATTCATTCAAAATGATGCCTTGAATTAGAGAAGCTGCTGTAATGGTATCCTGAATTGTTTCAGATTGCAACAAACCTGGATGACATATATCGTTTTATGAGTGGTACATTTTTTGGTGTTCAGCAAAAGGTTTTGTTGAAAGAAAAAAGTCTCTGGGAAATAACTATGGAATCACTTAGATACTTGACAGAAAAAGGACTTCTACAAAAAGATACTATTTATGGGTCTGAAGAAGAGTTCCAAAGTAATTTTCATATCACAAAGTTGGGACGAGCTTCTTTTAAGGGTAAGAGCTTACCTGAATCTGACTATGAATCTGAGGAAATGCATCAGAAAAAATAGAAATTTTCTGTAACTCTAAATTAGATTTGTAATTTCATATTAATAATAATAATCTTATCTTACAAACTGTTAAACTACTTCAATTTTTAAAAGTTGAAAAATGTTTTGAATTGCAAGTAATTTAGAACACAGTAGAAATACATGGAGGAAAAGATGATCCTCCCTTCTTTATGCTCGCCTCCCCCAGCAATCATACAAATCATACAAATACAAGATTTGTAATCATACAAATCTTAATATCCCACCAAGAATAGCAATAGCAATTTATAGAAATTTTCTGTAAATTTCATAACAATTTGATATATATTCTTCTAAATATTTTGTGTATGTATATTTATGTTTGTGTTACCTGTATGTATGCATATATACATATGTACTATATATATATATCACACACACATGCACACACATACATATTGAATAGTATAAGCATTTGGAGGCAGCTTGCTTTTCTCACTTATAAAATATCATGAGCATCTTCACACATCAGTCCCTTTAAATCTACCTCATTTTCTTTTAGCACAATAGTCATCCATACTATGGATACCGTAATGTATTTAACCACTCCCCTATTGATGGACATTTACACTGTTTCTGATTTTTCTCTGTTATAAACAAGAGCATCTCTGTTCATGTATTTTTGGATATGTGTGGAGATGTTTCTTTAGGTTAGATTCCCAAGAATAGATTAATTTGGTCAGAAGGTATGTACTTATTAAATGTTGATGGATACTATAATATCAAAGTGACCTCCTAAATTTTGTGCTAAGTTACAAAGTAAGAAATTGTAAATAATTTTTTTTTAATTTATTTGGCTGTGAGGGATCTTTAGTTGTGGCACTTAAACTCTTATTTGTGACATGTGGGATCTAGTTCCCTAACCAGGGGTAGAACCTGGGCCCCCTGTACTGGAACTGTGGCGACTTAGCCACTGAACCACCAGGGAAGTCCCTCAAGACTTTTGCTATGTTTAGGTAAACCAGACTTTCTTTAAAATCACCTCTTTCCTCCTTTGGTGATTATGAAAAATGAACTCTTTGTGTCTTTCTTTTAGGAACTATAGATTTGGCTTATTGTGACATTCTTTACAGAGACTTGAAGAAAGGTCTTGAGGGACTTATGCTCGAAAGCCTTCTTCATCTAATCTACTTAACAACTCCCTATGATATGGCTTCTCAGTGTGACCCTGATTGGATGATATACTTCAGGCAGGTGAGAAGATAAGATTTTGCAATACAGGCTAAAATAATTAATCACAATATGATTTTTATCATGTGATTATTCTTTTTTTTTTTGCTATTAAAATATACTTGAAATTGGGCCTTTTGAAAAGCCCAATTTCAAATATATTTTCATAGCCAGAAAAAAGACTCAGACGATAAAGAATCTGTCTGCAATGCAGGAGACCTGGGTTTGATCCCTGGCTTGGGAAGATCTCCCAGAGAAGGGGAATGGCAACCTAGTCCAGTATTCTTGCCTCAAGAATTCCATGGATGGAGAAGCCTGGTGAAGTCCATGTGAACTGCAAAGAGTCAGACACTTTTTGTGGCAAGAGCATTTTTTGTTTGTTTCACTTAAATATTTTCTGTTAAATGTAAACATGTTCATTGTCGAAAAAATAAAGAAAGGTGCAGAAGAGAAGAAAGGACCATGTCTGGTCCCCATCCCTTCAAGGTGGTTACTCTTGCGATGTGGGGACCACTACATTTTCTAATGCCTGAAATGTAAAGAAAACCATCGCTGATGGTTGAGAGTTTAATTACATGAAAGCTCTATCAGAGTCACACACAGTGTCACGTCCTGTCACACCAAACCCAGTGACGTTGATACCTGAGAAGGAATAATCATCTTTATTGCCAGGATCAAGGTGGAACTGGCTGTACCTATCACAAAACCAGGTGGTAGAGGACAGCCTACTATGATTTTACTCTGAACAGGCGGTGGCAGTATGCAGGTCTTCCCAGGTGACATAGTGGTAAAGAATCTACCTGCCAGTGCAGGAGACACAGGTTTGATCCCTGGGTCAGAAAGATCCCCTGGAATGGGAAATGGCAACCCGTCCCAGTATTCTTGCTTGGAGAATCCCATGGACAGAGGAGCCTGGCAGGTTACAGTCCATGAGCTGGTCATGACTGAGCACATGCGCACAAACACATGTATATAAACAGTGCTGCTGCTAAGTCGCTTCAGTCGTGTCCGACTCTGTGTGACCCCATAGACGGCAGCCCATCAGGCTCCCCCGTCCCTGGGGTACTCCAGGCAAGAACACCGGAGTGGGTTGCCATTGCCTTCTCCAATGCATGAAAGTGAAAAGAGAAAGCGAAGCCGCTCGGTCGTGTCCAACTTGCAGCGACCCCATAGACTTCAGTCTACCAGGCTCCTCTGTACATGGGATTTTCCAGCCAAGAGTACTGGAGTGGGTTGCCATTGCCTTCTCCGTATAAACAGTGCAGTTACTTCCAAAACCTTTCCCTCCTGTCCCTCCCCAGACATCTCCCGTATGAAACATAAACACAGTCCGTGAAAATCATAGACCATGGTTACAGTATTTGTGGCCATGTCTTTAAGTTCATTCTACTAAAGTTTGTTATATTTTAATAATACATTAAAAGTATTGCAAGCTTGTAAGTAAAATACTTGTAAGTAAATACTTGTGTTATTTGTATTACTTATAATGCAATACTTGTAGGTAAAATTTGTGTTATTTTTCATAGGTTTTATAATGATGAAAATGTGATATGACTACTAGATTTGGTTAATGGCAGACTTTTTAAAGTTACAGTTTAATTTTTCTCTATATTCTTTTTCTGTGTAGTTTAACCAACTCAGTCCAGCAGAACAAAATGTCGCTGCTCTGGTTGGAGTCTCTGAGAACTATATTGGGAAGAAAGCATCAGGTCAAGCTATTAGGAAGGTACGTACCGTAGTCTTTTTTTTTTTCTTTCCTAAATAGCTAAGTTCACGTAACCATAGTCTTTTTTCTTTCCTAAATAGCTAAGTTCACGTAACAGAAATTAATGCTGTCATCTCATCTCCTTTGTTGGTTTGATCGTTTTGGTTCACTTTTTTGTCTTTAATATAATTATCACTTTACTATTCAAAACATCTGCAAACCAGAAATTTAGGTATATTTTAAAAATAATGTTCTTTCTTGGTGGTTGTGAAGGCCCTTTTTAGTGTACCTTTGTATTTCTAAAATAGCCATGCACATCTAAGACTCTTAGCATAGGAAAAGGTCAACCTTATTAATCTATTTTTCTTAGGCTACTTATTATGGTTTAAATTATAACAATTGTAAAATATTTTCACAATGTTATAGAAGAGAATCCTGAAATAAGTTCAGTTCATGGGAGAAAAGTTTTCTAGAAACTTTTTCTTAAGCATCCACTTGGCATCAGGAATTCTAACATAAGACGAGTTTTTGGATTTTTGTTTTCGTTGGTGCTTTTCGTTGTCCCAAAGAACTACCAATGTGCTTGAAGTACATAAAGCATTTTAGTAGGTTGAAGCAGAGAAGCCAAGTACTCTTGTGTGGTATCTTATATTTTTGTCTTTTAAAGTTAAGTCAGCAAACAAGAATCAAGTTCTGAATGCGCCACTAACTGTACGAGAAGTAAAAATAATTCTTTGGCAAACACACATTCATTTCCTTAATTAACATAATTTTCTACCTCATAATAATTACGAGAAGGCAATGGCACCCCACTCCAGTACTCTTACCTGGAAAATCCCATGGGCAGAGGAGCCTGGTAGGCTGCAGTCCATGGGGTCACACAGAGTCGGACACGACTGAGCGACTTCACTTTCACTTTTCACTTTCATGCATTGGAGAAGGAAATGGCAACCCACTCCACTGTTCTTGCCTGGAGAATCCCAGGGACGGGGTAGCCTGGTGGGCTGCTGTCTATGGGGTCGCACAGAGCCGGACATGACTGAAGCGACTTAGCAGCAGCAGCATAATAATTACACTTTTTTTTTCAATTTTCATTTTCTTTGGTAATCTAATCTTCATTGAAGCCTAATGATCTTACCTACCATTTCCCTGTATATCTTTTAAATTTATATAGATATTACTATTTCATTTTGAAAAATGGAAGATGTTTTACTTACACTTGAATTGAATGGTGAAGCTGTCCCCTGTATTGAAGTATCAAAAAAGCATAAGTGCATGGTACTTCAGTATTCCTGTTGTCAATATTTAGATTGGGTCTTTTACCTCAGAAGTGACTATTGTTTAGACCTTCAGAATGTTGAATAAAAATATTTCTTAAAACCTTTTGTTTCAAACTCTAAAATATATTTAAAAAAACATATTAATCTGGAGCTCATTACCAAGTAATAAACACTTATAAAATCATGTTGCAATAATGCATCTTTTGAAACTTGAATCAGAATTTATTTTTGTTACATTTTATAAAACAGTCAATAAATGTTTTTTCAATTTATAATTATTTAAAATAGTATGAGCATGGATTTATCTTAATTACAAATGAACAAGTTACTATTTTAATACTTTATAAGTATCTTTTTAAACAAATTTCTAGAGAATATATTTGCTTAAAATCTACTTGATTTCTCCACATTGGAAAGGACCTTTTTAAACATTTCTTGTAAAAGATCTTGAAATTGGTATAAAGTGACTTATCTCGCCGTGTAATATAATTATGTCATTTTTCTTGGCTTAGAAAATACATTCTAAGCAAAAATCCGCAATGACTCAATTTATAGTTAATAATGAAGGTGCACTAAAGTTGGGAAATTAAAAAGTGATCTTTTCCTAGATGTTATTCAACTATCATGCTTTTTCAGCTTAAAGCTTTTAAAAGGGTGATCTAGTATCAAACATAGAGAATCTAAAATTCTTATGTCCTTCAATGTGCTCATCTAAGTTCTCAAACATTCTAAGTTCTCATCTTAAACATTCTTTTACTATAGTAGAGGATATAATTTTATATTTTAAACCTCCCTTTTCTCTTTAAAGTTCATTCTTTTTTTTTTTTTTCTCTGATTTCAAGCATGCGTTACTCAGTCTTTGAGTTAGCTTGGTATTAGCTATGAAATGCTTTACACAAAAAATAATCACTAGGCACCACAGGCCAAAGCATATATACAGAATAGAAATTATCAACTACAGGAAGCATTCAGTGTTTTAATTTCTGGAAACATTAATTATTTACCATGACCAGGTTTAAGTCATAGGAGCTAATATTTACTCTTAGTTTACAATATAAACAAGCTTATTAACATATTTATCTAAATAAACACATTTGTCTAATTTATAATCACAGTCATATATATATATATGTAGAATATATATATGTATGTGTGTGTGTGTGTGTGTGTGTGTGTGTGTGTATACCCAACCTGTAAGTACTACCTGAGGCTTCCCTGGTGGCTCAGTGGCTCAGACAGTAAAAGAATCTGCCTGCAATGCAGGAGACCCAGCAGGAAGATCCCCTGGAGAAGGGCATGGCAACCCACTGCAGCATTCTTGCCTAGAGAATTCCATGGACAGAGGAGCCTGGTGGGCTATAGTCCATGGGGTCACAAAGAGTTGGACACGACTGAGCGACTAACACTCAACACTATAAATTCTACAGTAAATGTAAAGGTTTCCCCAACTTCTTCTCTTCCCGTATTCTTTTCCTAAGGCTGCCATCACAAATTAGCACAAACCCGGTGTCTTAAAACAACAGAGCTTTATTCTGTTACAGGTTAGGAGGCCAGAAGTCTGAAATCAAGATGCTGGCAGAGTTGTTCCTTCTAGAGGCTTGAGGAAGAACCATCTTGCCTCTCTCGTGGCCTTTGGTGGTTGTTAGCAATCCTTGTAGTCACCATTTCACCACAGTCTGCCTCCTTCTGTCTTCATACCAGTTCCTCTGTCACTTATGTCCTCTCTCTTATAAGGATATCAGTCATTGACTATTGGGCTCAAGGGCCCCCTGTATATCCAGGATGGTTTCATCTCAAGATCCTTTGCTAATTACATCTGCAGAGATTCCCTTCCAAATTAGGTCACGTTCAGAGGCACCAAGGTTTAGGAATTGAGTATATCTTTTGAGGAGGGACAGTTCAACTCACTACACTCCCTACAGAAGGAAATTTAAATTGGAAACAGTTTGACATATCTCTTTTTTTATACACTTGGAAAAAATAATACTTTGAACTAACCTAAAGTACATTTGTTATGACTTCGATTTATTTCTGTAGAACCACTCTGTCCTCTCCCTGCTGTGTGCAGCTTCATTCTCATTCCCTTTTGTCCAGTTTGAATGTGGTGTACATTTTAAGCAGGTCCAATACATGAATTTATTTGTGTCTTTCTAGAAGGTGGACAAGAACATTGTCAACAGACTGTACCTGTCTTTCATTCTTTATACTTTGCTCAAAGAGACCAACATTTGGAGTGTGTCTGAAAAGTTTAACATGCCTCGAGGATATATACAAAGCCTTCTCTCTGCAGCTGCGGCATTCTCCTCCTGTGTGTTACATTTCTGTGAGGTAATTCCATTAACTAGATGATACATGCTTGGCACATAATGATGTTTTGGTCAAAGTGAACAGAACTCTTTTTAAAAATATTTATTTACTTATTTTAACTGGAGGATAATTACAGTATTGTGATGTTTTTTGCCATCAATATGAATCGGCCACGAGTATACATGTGTTCCCTCTCTCCTGAACCCCCTCCCTAGAATTCGTCCTGTTGACTGATTTTTCGGTTTACACTCTTTGTCCTCATCCTAAAAGCATTCTGTTCAAATCCCTCCACCTCTGCCATGTTTCCTCATAGTAATTTTGCTCAGAGTCGTTGTTCGCCTCTGGCTTTACGCAACTTCCAGAGTTTACCAAAGGGCGAGTCCTTTCTGAGCCCCCTACCACACATACTGAATTCTGAAATATCTTACGACATTTCAATCCTGCGAATCTCTTCTGTTTTGCAGGAGCTTGAGGAGTTCTGGGTTTACAGGGCCCTTTTGGGAGAACTCACCAAGAAGCTGACCTACTGTGTAAAGGCAGAGCTAATCCCGCTCATGGAAGTGACTGGGGTTTTAGAGGTTAGTGACTTGTTAGCTCCCCAACTGAGATGATTTCAGCTCACAGGAAAATCAGATTTTACTGTTGTGTCACAGAGTAAGTGGCAACAATAGCCATATTACTGATTTATCATGGGAATCTTTTTTATTTGTTTTTAATAAATTGCTGCCCTGGCCTCCCCCAAATCCCTATCAGTCCAGAAGCAGTCCTGATGTAAAATCACATTTGTGGATAAATGTAACAGTAGAGACAGGGTGATTCTCCCCAAGTGCGCGTGCCACCCCTCTTTCCTCCAAGCATGCATGTGTGCCGTACCTTCCTCCTCTCCAGCAGAGACTCACCTTCTGACTCACTGTCAGTTTAGAGAGTGCTAGTTGAAGGCGGTGGCCACTCGGTGGCAGTGAGGGTTATTTACATTTTCTAAGAGAATGAGATGAAGGTTTCCTCAGCTGGTTTCTCAGCTTTCTATTTTTGATCGACCCTTGTTTTCTGTTTATTCTGTTATTCAGTTCTTGAACCAGAGGAATTCTGCTTGGGAAAGCGTGCACACTCATACATACACTCACAGACACACTCCAGAGGTCCCTGTGTAGATAGTGAGAACATTCTAAGGATACTAAACTAAAACATTTGATTGAGAATTTGAACTAATGCCCCTCCCCCAAGTACCCTAAGGAGTTTTTTATTTGTTTCTTTAATATTTAATTAATTAATTAATTAATTTTTTACTGTGTTGGGTCTTAGTTGGGGCATGGGGTATCTTCATTGTGGCACGTGGGACCTGTCATTGTGGCACATGGGCTTAGTTGCCCCACAGCATGTGGGATCCTAACCTTAACCAGGGATCGAACCCACATCTTCTGCATTGGAAGGTGGATTCTTAACCACTGGATCACCAGAGAAGTCTCCAGGTTTCTAATTGCTGATTGCTGCTGCTGCTGCTAAGTTGCTTCAGTCGTGTCCGACTCTGGGTGACCCCATAGATGACAGCAAACAGGCTCCCCCGTCCCTGGGATTCTCCAGGCAAGAACACTGGAGTGGGTTGCCATTTCCTTCTCCAATGCATGAAAGTGAAAAGTGAAAGTGAAGTCGCTCAGTCGTGTCCAACTCTTCACGACCCCATGGACTGCAGCCTACCAGACTCCTCTGCCCATGGAATTTCCCAGGCAAGAGTACTGGAGTGGGTTGCCATTGCCTTCTCTGATTTCTGATTGCAGCACACATCACTTGACTTCAGCTGCACAGAAAACTAGCTCTCTGGCACTCAGATTAGAGCCACCTAAATTATTTTAAAATTCTTCTAAAACACTTTTAAAATTCCTTCAGGCTGATGTGTTATCTTTTCATATTTACTTTATTATCTTAGTTTATCCCTGTCTCTTGCAAGTGAATTTTTCCTTTCAGTAAAACACTTAATTATTTTTTCCTAATCCCCAATTCTGATCCTAATGATTTTTATAAATACTTTGCAGGGTCGAGCAAGACAGTTATACAATGCAGGTTATAAAAGTCTAACACACTTAGCTAATGCAAATCCTGAAGTGCTGATAAGGACAATTGATCATTTATCAAGACGCCAGGCCAAGCAAATTGTTTCATCAGCCAAGGTAAGCAAACAAGGCATTTTTTAATCTTTATGATATTTTACAGAGTTATCTCCTTATACTTTAGACATATTAACTATAGGCACAAAAATATATATTCACAATATGTGGATAAAAATAGTGCATATGTCATGATACAAGGCTTGTTAAAAAGAGAAAAAGGATCTCCTGAAAAATAAAGGCACTTTTAAGAGTTCATTGACATATAAGGAACTCTGAACTCATTGAATTCTGCCTCCTATTACTCTTGTCACAGAAGTCCTTTCCTCAGCATCCCCAACATCTGGTCTTCTCACCTTTAAACACCCCCACTGACAAGGAATTTACAACCTGGAGAACTAAGTTTTATTTTTGGACTCAGTGTTACCAACAGCATCCCAGTATAATGAGGCTGCCTTAAAATGCCTACCATGGCGTCATAGTACTACCTCTGCAACCAGGCTCTTCCTTTTCTCATTTGGTGATCTTTCACATACTTGAAAGGAGATCCAACCAGTCCATTCTGAAGGAGATCAGTCCTGGGTGTTCTTTGGAAGGAATGATGCTAAAGCTGAAACTCCAGTACTTTGGCCACCTGATGCGAAGAGTTGACTCTTTGGAAAAGACTGTGATGCTGGGAGAGATTGAGGGCAAGAGGAGAAGGGGACGACAGAGGATGGGATGGCTGGATGGCATCACTGACTCGATGGACGTGAGTCTGAGTGAACTCCGGGAGATAGTGATGGACAGGGAGGTGTGCTGCGATTCATGGGGTCGCAAAGAGTCAGACACGACTGAGCGACTGAACTGAACTGAAAACAGCTCTTGTTGCCTCCCAGGGTTTCTCTTTTCTGTTTCTTTCACCTGTAGTCAACAGTCTACTCTTAGGTTCACTATCCTGGTTACACTTTGCTAGGTGCAATCCAGGTTGTCAGTACCCTCCTGCCCCATGTGGGTAAATCCATTATGCAGCAGTTAGGGGTTATTTGGACTGCCCAGGTGGCTCAGCAGTAAAGAATTCACCTGCCACTGCAGGAGACACGGATTCAATCCCTGAGTCGGGAACATACCCTGGAGAAGGAAAAGGCAACCCACTCCAGTTTTCTTGCCTGGAAAACCCCATGGACAGAGCAGCCTGGCGGGCTACAGTCCATGGCATCGTATCCAAGAGTTGGACACAATTTAACAACCCAATAGCAAGGGATTATTTCCTTCTTGATCTCAACTATATTTCCATCCTTGTGGTCTGGAATTGTGTAGTTGTGTGTGTGTGTTTTTTTTAAGTTCATTGTTACACTATTGTCATATATAAATCGAACTGACTGAAAAGTAAGTTTCCAGCTTGCTTTTTTGAAAGGCTCTCCCATTGTTTGTATTTCTGTGACTGATCTTCACCACAGCCCTCTCAGGACACTACAACTTGTCCTATTAGATAAGGAGTTCTTTGGGTTGATAGGGTTGAAATTGTAATTATTTCATTGCTGGAGCACCTAGCACGGTATTCAGCCTATAGTAGATGTTTAACAAATATTTGAATAACTAAATAAATGAGATTTAAAGAAATGAAGTGATTTACTCAAGGAAACATAGCTAGTCAGTAAGTAGTAGAGCAAGACTATAGTATTAGACTATATATTATTAAAGATACAAAGGGGAACTTCCATGGTGGTCCAGGAGTTAAGACTTGCCCTTCCAATGCAGGGGGTCTGGGAGCTAAGATCTCACATGCCTCACAGCCAAAATACCAAAACATAAAACATGAGCAATATTGTAACAAATTTAATATAGACTTTTAAAGTTGTCCACATCAAAAAAAAAAACAAAAGTATACAGAGGGAACTGCAGTATCAATGGCCAAAATATTTAATAAGTGACTTTAAATGTCAAAAGTATTAGACAACTTCAGGCACAATAATGTGCATAATGTTATGCTTTATATCAAATTGGTAGAGAGAGTGGTTATTTTCTTCTATGATTTTTATTGAGCTTTTTGTTATAAAATGTTGTAAGAGAAATAATGCAAGTGTTTCACACCAATATACACAAACCCAGTGGCAACAAATAACAACATTTGATTTCCATTGTTTTTAAAGAAAGGGGGAATATCATTATTCAAATATTCATTGACATCTACTATGTACTAGGTTTAGAAATACTTTCTTTGTTTATCATGCTCCTTTTGAAATTAACCATATTAGTTTTAGGAGCTTGAATAAAAGTTTTCTTTGAAACACTGATAGTGACAGCTTATGGTAAATGGTGCTGCTGGATTTGTAGTCTTTGAAGGAGAAGGTTTAACTCCAGGACCAAAGAAGATTCTCAGTCACTCAGAGCTTTGTATGCAAAATTTTATTTTAAAGTGACAAAACAGAGAAAGCTTCTGACATAGACATCAGAAGTGGGTAGAAAGAGTACCTGCCTCACTAGTTTAAGTTGGGCCTTATATACTTCTCAACTGGCTGCTGAGAATAGAAAAAAAGAATGCCTCAAGGTTATAAGAGTTCCACCAGACCCTTTCCCAAGGCATACATCCTGAGATAACTTTGGCACAAGATTAGCCAGGGAGAACGGGTCCAGGGCAAGGTCTCTGGGCTAGATACACCGTTGCTGTGTAATCAGGGGTACAAGTCTTGAGAAACAGGTTCCCAGGCAAGATTCTTAACAATTATAATCATTTAACATAGAGCCTAAGGAAAGCATTTCCACGAGTAAGACATTGTGCTGTGTGATCGTTAGTTCAGGACCTATAGAAAGCCTAATGTATCGCGCAAGATACATTGTCGCACAAGGCTTAAGGAAAGCATGAGCCAGCATGTTCACCTCCTTCAGTTCAGTTCAGTTCAGTCGCTCAGTCATGTCCGACTCTTTGACCCCATGGACTGTAGCACTCCAGGCCTCCCTGTCCATCATCAACTCCCAGAGCTTGCTCAGACTCATGTCCATCAAGTCAGTGATGCCATCCAACACCCGGAGCTTGCTCAAACTCATGTCCATCAAGTCGGTGATGCCATCCAACTCCTGGAGCTTGCTCAAACTCATGTCCATCAAGTCGGTGATGCCATCCAACCATCTCATCCTCTGTCACCCCCTTCTCCTCCCACCTTCAGTCTTTCCCAGCATCAGGGTCTTTTCCAATGAGTCAGTTCTTCGCATCAGGTGGCCAAAGTATTGGAGCTTCCACTTCAGCATCAGTCCTTCCAGTGAATATTAAGGACTGATTTCCTTTAGGATTGACTGGTTTGATCCCCAAAGGGCCCCAAGCTTTTAACTCTTTCAATAGGTTTTTAAAAGATAGCATACTAAACTGTGAGGATTAATAAAATCTATATATATAGGGTAACATTTTTAAACCAATTAAATTTTTTCAAAATTGTCTTAAATTTTATAGGTTAAAAGTTAATTTTAAGTGGCTGAGTCTTCAATAAAACAAACCTTTGAGAGTATTAAAGCTCCATTATTTTTGGTATACCAAATGCAGTGATCAGCTAAAATGGCTTTAAATGCCTCAGCTTCATTTACTATAATTGCTGTTCTTAAGTGACCATCTTTCAATCTCATTATTAGTTTTAATATCTAGATTATGCTGATACATAAAGATTCAGGTATTGAATAGATGGTGGTAAAATGTTAGCAGTTCCCTAACAATGCATATTTTTGCTTCACATCTTGATTTTTTTTATTGTAGATGCTGTTGCACGAGAAAGCAGAGGCTTTGCAAGAAGAAGTAGAAGAATTATTGAGATTGCCTTCTGATTTCCCTGGTATTGTGGCCTCTTCTACTGAAAAGGCATGAGGCTATCTGAGGAGCGTTTTTAAGTATGAATTATTTATTGTACATGCATTTTATTAAAGCTCTCCTATAAGTTATAAATGAAAAAAATATATTTTAACTATATATTAAGAACTGTGGCTGATGTTTGAATAGTCCTCTCATCCATACTTACATAAATAATTATGCATTATTTCTCTAATCAAAAGTCTGGCATCCACCACAAAATGAAATCCAAGTTTCCCAGTGTATCCCCAGCCTACCTTTGCAGCCAGACCTTTCATTATCCTCTTACCCATTTCTTTCATCAAACTGGACTATTTGCAGTCCCAGAATTTTCCCTGGGATTCATAAACCCACTATTTCCTATCTGCCTTATACTATTCCCAGTGCATGGATAATTATCTTTAAAATGGATTATATACTTTGTTTCAACTAAAAATGCTCAAATACTGTCTCCTGTATGAAATTGTCTAAGTTCAGCCTTATCCCCACCCTATCCATGGGTTCTTTCCCTCCTCTAATTATTGTGAGCCCCTCATTCATGCCCAGGTCTTTATAATGCTTTATTAATGTCTGAAATCCCCTAGAGGGCCAAAACCTGTGTTATGGTCTTTGTATGACACATAGCACCTACCCAGTTTGCTGCACAAAGTAAGGACTTCTGTGAAAAGTGAATTCTTACTCAAATTGATAATTTAAAGATTCTCTTTAAACACAACTTAAATATTACCTCTCCCCCCTCCCTTTTCTGATTCTTAGGTCAAATGTAGATGACTGGTTAAACTGGGAAGAGTAATTACTATTATTTATAAGTACTGAACTGGTTTAGTTCAGTATAAAGCTTATGAAGCTTTCCTCACATGTCTGAGAGACATCCATTGGCAACTTTGCAGATAGATCCACAGTCTCAGTGCTCTGTGCCTCAACATTTAGCTCATTGTAACATGGGCACACCTCAGAGATGTTATGAGTTCAGTTCCAGACCACCACAAAAAAGTGATTGTTGCAATAAAGCAAGTCATATGAATTTTTTGGCTTCCCAATGCATATGAAGTTATGTTTACACTATACCGGAATCTATTAAGTGTGCAATAGCATTATGCCTAAAAGAAAACAACATATATACCTTAATAAAAAATATTGTTGAAAAACTCTAACCATCATCTGAGCCTTTGCTGAGTTGTAATCTTTTTGTGACAGTAACATCAAAGATCACGTTAACAAATGTAAGAATAATGACAGAGTTTGAAATATTGTTAGAATTACCAAAATGTAACACAAAGATACAAAGTGAGCAGATGCTGTTGGAAAAATGATGCCAATAAAATTAGAGTAATTTGACCAAGGTCCTGTGCTATTGATATTTGTTGCAAAGCAGGGACTTCGGACCTCAGTTCAGTTTAGTTCAGTCGCTTAGTTGTGTCCGACTCTTTGCGACCCCATGAATCGCAGCACGCCAGGCCTCCCTGTCCATCACCAACTCCCGGAGTTCACCCAAACTCATGGACGATCCCAATCTAAAGTCCATGCATGCATGCTCAGTCCTGTCGACTCTTTGCAACTGCACAGACTGTAGCCCACCAGGGTCCTCCATCCATGGGATTTCCCAGGCAAGAATACTGGAGTGGATTGCCATTTCCTCCTCCAGGGGATCTTCCTGACCCCAGGGATCAAACCTGCATCTCCTGCATTGGCAGGCAGGTTCTTTACCACTGAGCTGCCTGGGACACCAAAGTCTGTGCACTTAACCATTATACAGTCTGGCCTTGGTAGAATTTTCCCTGTTTTGTCCTTCCGGGGTGTCTCTTTCACCTGACCTTGATTTTGTCTCCAGCATGACATCACATCACCACACCTCACGCCCTCGTGTGAGGTACAGGACAGCATCCTAATGCCCTGGTGGAGTCCCGGGCTGCTCTGCATGTATTCTATCTGTTGCAGCTAAAAAGTTGTAAGAGAGCAGCTGGCCGCCTGCTGGCTGCTTGGACTCAGCCATGAGGTTGTCCACAGTCCACTGGTCCACAGTTGAGTCTTCAGTGTTTTAAAATCTAGACACCCCAGCTGTATTAGTTTGCCCAAGTGAGTAAGTCTGTAAGTAAGCCCTGATTCTTGCTAATCAATTTATGAGGCTGATATATAGTTTATTTTATTAATTTATTAAGATTAGAGGCAGCAGGTTGGAGGAATACCTTTTCAGAAACTAGAAAACCTGTGCCTGCAGTTTGGGACCATCTGCCCTGCCCCCAGTCAGTGTGTCAGTAAGGTGAGCCAACTGAAAGTGTACCAAGGGTAGTGATGGCTGCTCAGCCCTAAAAGATTTTAAAATATAAAGAAATTGACAGTTCAGCTCTAGAGAAGAAAAGTAGATTAGTGGGAACACAATAGAGAATAAAAATGGATTCAAAGACATTTAAGAATTTAATGTGTAATAAGCATGGCCAACCTAGATAACATATTGAAAAGCAGAGACATTACTTTGCTAACAAAGGTCCGTCTAGTCAAGGCTATGGTTTTTCCAGTGGTCATGTATGGATGTGAGAGTTGGACTGTGAAGAAAGCTGAGTGCCAAAGAATTGATGCTTTTGAACTTTGGTGTTGGAGAAGACTTTTGAGAGTCCCTTGGACTGCAAGGAGATCCAACCAGTTCACTCTAAAGGAGATCAGTCCTGGGTGTTCTTTGGAAGGAATGATGCTAAAGCTGAAACTCCAGCACTTTGGCCACCTCGTGCGGAAAGTTGACTCATTGGAAAAGACTCTGATGCTGGGAGGGATTGGGGGCAGGAGGAAAAGGGGATGACAGAGGATGAGATGGCTGGATGGCATCACTGACTCAACGGACGTGAGTTTGAGTGAACTCCAGAAGATGGTGATGGACAGGGAGGCCTGGTGTGCTGCGATTCATGGGGTCGCAAAGAGTCGGACACGACTGAGCAACTGAACTGAACTGAACTGAAGCATGGTTTTTCAATTTTGATTGATAGAAACCCAGGTATATCTAGCTTAAACAAAAAAGAAAATATAGTGGCCACATTCTTAAACATGACAGCAATCACACTGGTCTCGGAGCAACTGGAACCAGAGACTAGCCTCTCAGGGCTTGCCACCTCTTCTTTGTCAGGCAACTCTAGACCGAGTGACTCAGTGGCTTCAAGATGAAAGCAGAAAGAGCTCTCTGCTGCCATCCCAGGGGGAGAAATCCCTGAAGAGATTCTGTTTGGTCTAATTGGTCCTTCACCCGCCTCTGAGGCCAAGATCTAGAGTTTTTGCTTTGTGTTAGTTTTTTCAGAAGTTGGAGGGAAGGAGTGGTGGGCAAAGAAGTACAGAGAACACTTAAGTCACAGTGGAGAAGATGGATCACTCCAAGAATGGCTTTCAAACGACGGCTGCATCACGTTTTAGGAAAATATTCAGCTGAATTTCAACCTGTGTTCTTAAACCAACTTAAGTTTTAGGTAAAATGAGAAGATCTGAATGTGGACTTCTTGGTGGTGTCATCTGACTTCTCTGAAGCATCAAGAAGTGTACCTATAGTTCCCTTGAACTGAGCTTCAACACATTAAAATTTTAGCAATTCTTGTGTTGCTGTCCAGTTTTCCCTTTTGGATTTTTTTCAAGCTATGAGCAAGAGTGCCCATTTCTAGACTGCTTAACTTCACAATGACCTTTCTTGTGTCCTAGCTTTTTTGGATTTGCATTATGAGCTTAAACAATCACCACCAAAAGAAAAAAAAAGAATTTTTTTTTTCTATTGGGTACAGCAAATTTTTGATCAAGTTTAAGCATTTCAAATGCAGCTATCCTCTCAACAAATATCCAAACTGCTATTTTTTTCAGGAAGGACTAAGAATCACTGCAGCTTTTGGATTCCATACCAATATGATAAAAAGTAGTACAAAGACATGTAAGCATTGTTATACTTAGTTTTCTCTGACAATTTCCAGTAATTTAGAATCATACTGATAAATTTGCATTTTCTTTTGTTACTGTCAATGATAATAAAGATGACAATAAACCACCATTTATTGAGGGCTTACGCGGATGTGAGAGTTGGACTGTGAAGAAAGCTGAGCGCCAAAGCATTGATGCTTTTGAACTGTGGTGTTGGAAAAGACTCTTGAGAGGCCCTTGGACTGCAAGGAGATCCAACCATTCCATTCTGAAGGAGATCAGCCCCGGGATTTCTTTGAAGGGAATGATGCTAAAGCTGAAACTCCAGTACTTTGGCCACCTCATGCGAAGAGTCAACTCATTGGAAAAGACTCTGATGATGGGAGGGATTGGGGGCAGGAGGAGAAGGGATCGACAGAGGATGAGATGGCTGGATGGCATCACGGACTCGATGGACGTGAGTCTGAGTGAACTCCAGGAGTTGGTGATGGACAGGGAGGCCTGGCGTGCTGCGATTCATGGGGTCGCAAGGAGTCGGACATGACTGAGTGACTGAACTTAACTGAACTGACTGACCCTGTGCCAACAATATGTTAAATGTTTTGTATGCATACAGATTCCTTACTGAGGAATCAGGTACATTATCGTTTTCTACCCTGTGTTACAAATTAAGAAAGTGTGGCTTGCCCAGGATCACTCCATTGATAAGGAAGAGAGCCTAGGTCACAGCTAGATTAGACTGGTAGTTCTTTCTTTGTGTTTATTCATATGGGAATGGGAACTCTCTCCACTATTCTTACCTGGAGAATTCCCATGGACAGAGGAGCCTGGTGGGCTACAGTCTATGGGATTGCAAAGAGTTGGACACAACTGAGTGACAAACACACACACATACGAATTCGCATTACAGGCTACCCTATGTGTGTTTGGAAAGGATTTGATCAAGATGGCTGCTGCTGCTGCTGCTGCTAAGTCGCTTCAGTCGTGTCCAACTCTGTGCAACCCCTTAGATGGCAGCCCACCAGGCTCCCCTGTCCCTAGGATTCTCCAGGCAAGAACACTGGAGTGGGTTGCCATTTCCTTCTCCAATGCATAAAAATGAAAAGTAAAAGTGAAGTTGCTCAGACAGCATATATAATAGGCCTTCCTCCTGCCTAAAATGCTATGAAGTGATGACAAATATGATGTGATAAATTAGCATGCTTCATTTATAAAATAGTCTTTTGATCTCTCTCTTTCGTACGTGGTTGCCCAAGTGATTTGTGGTCACTTGGAGTACTTGAAGATATGATAATTCTCTTTCAGGAGAGCATATGTATGTAATGTATAAAAATTTTGCTATTAGAATTAACACTGCCACTCAAGAGGAAATGAATGATTTTACTCTAGCTGAACCAAATGTATTAGATGATTAAACCTCCCCCAAAGGAGATTTATGCACAGAGAAGTTTCCTTTTTTATAGAAGTTAACTATGGTAAATACCTACCATTTTTATTAATTGCATCTTCTCCAGTGAAAAGATTTTTTATTTATCCCTTCAACAATTTAAATAAAATGTAGAAGTTCTATCCGTACTTGACTCAAAAAAAGCAACAGCAAAAAAGATCCGATTATCACGGAGATTGGAAGTTTGCATCCCTAATTTCTGAGGGGTTTTATGAGCCGTGTATTCCATGATATTTCCCCTAAGTTTGTTTTCTGTCTTCAAAGAGGCATAAAGTGTGTTATTATAATAAAGAGATAGGTATAAAGCTAGGGAAATGTAGGCTACCAGCAATGTAAGTATAAAGAACCAGCTATTATAATGCTGTGTGCTAAATCAGTGTCTTTTATAATAAAACATAATATTACTGTATGATAACACACAAAATTGGAAAAATTCTACTCACTCTACATGTAGTACAGTAACACTAGTTTAAATCTGTGTAAATTTGTAAGTACTTTGAGAGTCTACTGCCCATTCTAGAAATGGTGAAGGAATTCAGCATTTTGCTGAAATTCGTTAGAATCATTCAAAAGCTCAATGAAAACATGTGCGTGCATTTTACTAAATAGTGTTGATGCGCTTAGCCTGCTGATAGTTACAGGTGGAAAGCAAAAGGGGGACTCTCTGATTCTTGTTTCTTTTAGGAGCAGTAGAGCATAAATGGCTTCCCAAAGAACCCACTTGCCGGTGCAGGAGATATAAGAGACGGGGGTTCGATCCCTGGGTCAGGAAGATCCCTGGAGTAGGAAAGGGCAACAACTCATTCCAGTATTTTTACCTGGAGAATCCCATGAACATAGGACCCTGGCGGGCTACCGTCCACAGGGTAGCAAAGAGTTGGACACAAGTGAAGTGACTTAGAATAAGTACGTGAACCACGAGCCACTGCTGGTGTGAAAGTGACATAGTGAAGCACTGCATACCAAACGCTTGTAAGGCGCTAGAGACAGAGAAGTAGGAGGCAGTGTTTTCGAAGGGAGAACTGGTGAAAGAGGTCAACCACAGACTGAAAGAGGGCTGGGAATATCTGAACAGAGGGAGCAGGGCAGATAGGGAACAGGGGACGTGAAAGACACCAGGGGCGTTGTCTTCTAGCTGCGCTGTTCGAAGGGAAGGCTGCAAGCCACGCCATCTGTATATCTGTGTTTTCGAAGCAGTAACTAGAAACCACAAAAGCAGCAACAGGTGACTTGTGCTGAGCCATCTCTACGTTTGCACCTGGATCACCTTGTGATCAGTGAAAAGCCCTGGTGAAACTTTACCTGACAGGTGGACACATGTGACCGTGAGCCATTTGGAGATCAAGTTCACAACCTTGGCCTTGTTGGCACTGTGATCTGTCTGTCGAGTCCTTGCTCCCTAGGGCAGAAATAAAATGTCTGAGCTTTGTCAAAGATAAGCTGGACACTAGGTAAAGCGGTAAGGATAGAATTCATTCAGTACTAAGTGCATGCTGGGAGGGATTGGGGGCAGGAGGAAAAGGGGACGACAGAGGATGAGATGGCTGGATGGCATCACCAACTCAATGGATGTGAGTTTGAGTGGACTCCGGGAGTTGGTGATGAACAGGGAGGCCTGGCGTGCTGCGATTCATGGGGTCGCAAAGAGTCGGACACGACTGAGCAACTGAACTGAACTGAACTGAACTGAAGTGCAGAGTGACTACACTGAAGCCTTTGTGGATCACAACAAACTGTGGAAAATTCTTTAATGGGAATACCAGACTGCCTTACCTGCCTCCTGAGAAACCTATATGCAGGTCAAGAAGTAGCGGTTAGACCTGGACATGGGACAGCAGACTGGTTCAAAGTTGGAAAAGGAGTACATCAAGGCTGTATATTGTCACCTTGCTTATATAATGTATATGCAGAGCACATTTGCAAAATGCCAGGCTGGATGAATCACAAACTGGAATCAAGATTCCCGGGAGAAATATCAACAACCTCAGATATGTGGATGATATGACTCTTAACGGCAGAAAGTGAATAAGAAATAAAGAGCCTCTTGATAAGGATGGAAGAGGAAAGTGAAAAAGCTGGCTTAAAATTCAACATTCAAAAAACTAAGATAACGACATCCAGTCACATTACTTCACAGCAAATAGGGGAAAAAGTGGAAGCAATGACAGATTTTATTTTCTTGGGCTCCAAAATCACTACAGGTGGTGACTACAGCCATGAAATTAAAAGACACTTGTTCCTTGGAAGAAAAGCTATGGCAAGCCTAGACAGCATATTAAAAAGCAGAGATATCACTTTGCCAACAAAGGTCAGTATAATCAAAGCTATGGTTTTTCCAGTAGCCATGCATGGATGTGAGAGTTGGACCATAAAGAAGGCTGAGTGCCGAAGAATTGATGCTTTTGAACTGTGGTGTTGAAGACTTCTTAAGAGTCCCTTGGACAGAAGGAGATCAAACCAGTTAATCCTAAAGGAAATCAGTCCTGAATATTCAATGGAAGGACTGATGCTGAAGCTGAAGCGCCAATACTTTGGCCACCTGATGCAAAGAGGCAACTCGTTGGAAAAGACCCTGATGCTGCAAAAGATTGAAGATGAGGAGAAGGGGATGACAGAGGATGAGATGGTTAGATGCCATCACCGGCTCAATGGACATGAGTTTGAGCAAACTTCAGGAGATAGTGCTGCAGGCCACGGGGTCACAAAGAGTCAGACTTGACTTAGCAGCTGAACAAGAACAAGGGCAAAGGTGATGGGCATTTTTATGGGAGAATGAGGGGGCAGTGGGGAACAAGCGGGCACTCCAACAGAGCCTTTGTTTATTCATTGATGCTTATCTAGAGAAGCAAGCTTCTAGTACCTTTATGACAGGAGGTAGTGGTGCAAGATAGAGCAAGCCACACATAGCCTTCTAAAGTAACTGCTCAAACAGGGAGGAGGGTGTGCAGGGGCCTACTGTCTATTACCAGGTCTGCTGCTGCTGCTGCTGCTACCAGGTCTAAGTTGGAGCAAACAGTAACCCTCCTGGTGGTTTTTTCAGGCTGCCTGAGAAAAGGGGAGACTGGGGTCATCCTAGGTGGCAGCCTTGAGCTATGAGGTGCTATGTTAGTGTCTATAGAATCTTTTAGAGGGGGCTTGGGAGGGAGTGGGTGGAATCAGTTGTGCTGAGAGTCTGCTGTTTTTCTAGGTCAGATTTAAGGGCTGGTCAAAAAGAGGGCTTAGATGAGTCCATCTAAAATTTGGTCAAGAAGAAAATCTGTCACTTTCTAGAATTTGTTCAACATGCACCACTTGGCTCACTTTAAAACATGCCATCACTGGGACCTCCCTGGTGGTCTAGTGTTTAAGACTCTGTGATTCCAATGCAGGGGGCGTGGGTTTGATCCCCAGTTTGGGAATTGAAATCCCACATGCTGCACAGCCAAAAAATTAAAAAATAAAATGCAAAACAGCGTGCTATCACTAAGACTGATATTTGGTTTCCTTCCATCTATGTTATGAAACATAGGCCTTGGTCTTTAATTTTTGTTCTTTTTCTCAGCATGATCACAGAGGAGTAGGAAGGGGGTTTCGCAGGAGTTATTCCAGCTCTTCACAAAGCTCTTGTGTTCACCTCTCAAGACTCCTGCAGCAGGAGGAAGCCTTCAGAAACTGGAACAACTGTGGAAAGCCCCCTCTGCCCATCACTCGTGCCTGAGCAGGTGCGGTCCAGAGTGACCTCAAGGGGGCTTGGACTTTTACAGGCAACAGGCTGCACGTTAGTTGTTCCAGCCTGTGCAGATGCACTGAATCAAAATGAAATGTTAACGACAGTGGTGTCTGTCCCACTCTGCTGGGGACACTAAAATGCAGAGAAACGAGGCTCTAACAGCTGTCAGTAATTGGGTCACGCCTTCCCTGGCGCCCTGGCCTCCTAGATTTATGCCAGCAACTATTATCATTAATGCTGCCAAAAAGACTTGCCTTTGCCAAGATGTTGGCTGGAGGAACATGTGTTCTTACCGAAGAGGCTGAAAGTCCTTGAGAGAAGCACAAAAGGAGGGCATGAATCCGTACGTAGAAAAAGATGAGTGTGGTGTGATGCTTCACCAGATGGTCCCACATGCAGATCAAGCTCGGCCGTTGATGCGTCTGCCCTTCTCTTACCAAGGGCAGTGTTTACTTTTGGTGGAAACTGACTAGGAGGTGACCTTTTTGCTGTTGTTTCCCTCGAAAAGAGCAGATCCTAGCAGATGCTGCTGAAACGTCTTTCTTGTCGATTCAACAGAGAGAAAATGTCTTTCCCATTATTTATTCCAAATGCATGATTGGCGTGTTCCTGATTCACAGTGGCTAGTGGTTTCATTCACACACAGTGATGAACTGACTGGGTCTTATGTCTGTAGAGACTGCCAAGCAGGCTAGGATCTAGGTGTCTGTTTTATCAAAAGCTTTACTTTTGTTTTAGGTTCAAACGATTCGTTACCAAAAGAAACCACTCAATACACACATAAAGAATTTCAATTTTTCTAGAAGAGTCAGTTCAGTTCGGTCATTCAGTCACGTCCAACTCTTTTTGACCCCATGGACTGCAGCATGCCAGGCTTCCCTGTCCATCACCAACTCCCGGAGCTTGCTCAAATTCCTGTCCATCGAGTCAGTGATGCCATCCAACCATCTCATCCTCTGTCATCCCCTTCTCCTCCAGCCTTCAATCTTTCCCAGCATCAGAGTCTTTTCCAATGAGTCAGTTCTTTGCATCAGGTGGCCAAATTATTTGTATAGAAGATTATTTGACTTAAATTTCAATATACAATCATTAAAAGAAATGGAAACAATAGAGAGTAACATCGTATGTGCCTGCGTGCTCCTGTCTGACTCTTTGTGACCCCATGGACTGTAGCCCACCAGGCTCCTCTGTCCATGGGATTTTCCAGCAAGAATGCTGGAGCAAGTTGCCATTCCTTCTCCAGGGGAATCTTCACCACACAGGGAGAGAACCCACTGTCTCTTGCATCTTCTGCATGGACTGGCAGATTCTTTACCACTAGCGCCACCTGTAGATCACCAAATTGGGCCAAACTACATTCAGACTTGAACAGCACTGGTAAGTCCCTGGTTAACAGCAATCTGGAGTCCCAATTGGGAAAGGGTCGTGGGCAGCGCATCCACCCAACAGGTGAGACTTCAAATTGCAGTTTCGGGGGCTCTCGCTTATAATCCCAGGCTGCAAACTGATTTCATCATCAGTTTGCATGAAAAATGCAGCTCTGGTTTTCCTTTCACCTTTTTGCACCTTTGTTTCATCTTGTGAGCAGCCACAGGATTTTGTTAGACCCTGAGGAGTTGGTCAGACTCCCCAGGACTCAAGAATTCCAAGACTTGCTCCCTTTCTTGTATAAAGTACCACCTGACTAGTTGTGCTTGCAGGCAGGCATGGAAACATCCAGTGTTCAGGCAGGTCGGAGGCCTGCTCTCCTGCTTCTGAAGCCTGAACAAGACCTCCTCCATTTTAATTTCCCTAACAGTATCCCGTCCCACATTTCCACTCCTCCGCAGGAACTTTGGTGATCTCTGTTGAATGAGAAGCTTGAATTCAGCTCCTGAAAACTGGTGCCCTGGCTGGTCTCTGCTGGAATTGTACAGGAAACTGTTCCATAGGGACTTCAAATTGCTTGCAAGAGAATGAGCTCTGTTCTTTTTTTTCTGGGGCCACTTGTCACATCCATATTGTGAGTTAAGAGACTTCCAAGTGCTCTTCTGGAGTTCTATTTAAGCACTGAAGTTTGCTGTTGCTTATTAGCTGTTGTTCAGTCACCAAGTCGTGTCCGGCTCTTTTCTACCCAATGGACTGCAGCATGCCAGGCCTCCCTGTCCCTCACCATCTCCCAGAGTTTACCCAAGTTCATGGCCATTGAATCAGTGATGCCATCCAACTATCTCCTCTGTCACCCTCTTCTCCTTCTGCCTTCAGTCTTTCCCAGCATCAGGGTCTTTTCCCATGAGTCAGCTGTTCGAATCAGGTGGTCAAAGTATTGGAGCTTCAGCTTCAACATAAAATCATAGTTTTCATGCATGTGGCTGCTGGGGGGCATGGTAGAGGTATCTCAAATTAAAAAAAAAAAAAACAGGAAGTGACTGGCAAAGAAAGTGACAATGAGCTGTTTGGCCACAGTATCTGTCCATAACTATGAGCAAAGAAGACAGAGAGAAAGGAAAGATGGAATCCAGTGGACGAAGGGGAATAAACAGGCCCAGCTTTCAGCATCAGAATGTTGCTGAAAATGTTCCTCTAATCCTACTATGGAAACCAGAAGGGCCTTGATTTCAGATACAGGTCAATCACAGCATCTGGTACCTGCTGAAGTTGCTTTATGCAACCTGTACTTTCTATTGAGGGCCAGCTGTGCACTGCAGAGGATATAAAGGTGAATCTGATAGGTCCTGGTCCTTCAGAATTATAGAACTTAGCAGAGAGAAGTCATGTTTATGAACTATAACTATTCAGTTCAGTTCAGTTGCTCAGCCGTGTCCGACTCTTTGCAACCCCATGAACCACAGCATGCCAGGTCTCCCTGTCCATCACCAACTCCCGGAGTCCACCCAAACCCATGTCTATTGAGTCAGTGATGCTATCCAACCATCTTATCCTCTGTCATCCCCTTCTCCCCCTGCCTTCAATCTTTCCCAGCATCAGGGTCTTTTCCAATGAGTCAGCTCTTCGCATCAGGTGGCCAAAGTATTGGAGTTTCAGCTTCAACATCAATCCTTCCAATAAATATTTAGGACTGATTTCCTTTAGGATGAACTGGTTGGATCTCCTTGCAGTCCAAGGGACTCTCAAGAGTCTTCTCCAACACCACAGTTCAAAAGCATCAATTCTTTGGCACTCAGCTTTCTTTATAGTCCAACTCTCACATCCATATATGGCCACTGGAAAAACCATAGCCTTGACTAGACGGACCTCTGTTGGCAAAATAATGTCTCTGCTTTTTAATATGCTATCTAGGTTGGTCATAACTTTCCTTCCAAGGAGTAAACGTCTTTTAATTTCATGGCTATAATCACCATCTTCACTGATTTTGGAGCTCAGGAAAATACAATCAGCCACTGTTTCCACTGTTTCCCCATCTACTTCCCATGAAGTGATGGGACTGGATGCCATGATCTTATAGTTTTCTGAATGTTGAGCTTTAAGCCAGCTTTTCCACTCTCCTCTTTTACTTTCATCAAGAGGCTCTTTAGTTCTTCTTCACTTTTTGCCATAAGAGTGGTGCCATCTGCATATCTGAGGTTATTGATATTTCTCCCGGCAATCTTGATTCCAGCTTGCCATAACAGGAGTAAATAAGGAGAGGAACTTCAGAGTAGAGCTAGAAGCACAATGATGAGGTAGATTAGAGGAAGAGGTTAAGACCACGAGCCCTTCCTTCTCCACCTCCCTGATCTATTTGGGAAAAGAGGAAAGAGTGAAGAGTCTGAGTGCTGTGTGACACTTGCTTGCTAAATTCCCAGTTGTGGCTGTGATGACTTACATGAACAAAGAATTCAGAAGATGGCTTCAGGCATGGCTAGATCCAGGAATCAAATTTTCTCCTCAAAACACTGTCTCTGTTTTCTTTAATTCTGCTTCCCCTAAAATTGCCTCCATTCTCAGTCAGGCTTATCCTCACAGCTAAGAATTCCTCTTTCACATTTTTCATGGTGGCTAGAATGATGAACAATTTACCAGTCCTTAGATACAAGACCACCCTTAAAGCTACAATGATTTGGGTCATAACCCACCCCTCTGGATGATTGAGAAAGACAATCAAGGCTTTTATTTTTTTAAAAAAAGGAAGCTGGATGGTGGTGGGCTAGTAGAGAGATGTCTTCCACTAAGAAGACTGACTCAGAGTTCCTCTGAGAATAGCAGTGCTCAGCCCATGTTTGAGCAAACATTGCTGTAACATGCATCATACAGGTGTGGCTCATGGACTGAGAGCAGAAGGCTTACTAGCATCCCAGCCCAGTCTTAGACTCAACTACCTGTTTGGGTTGCGTGTCTTGATAATTCATCTAGGCCAGTGCTTCTTAATGGAGGATGGTGCCCATCCCCACACCCCAGGACAGTTGCCACCATCTGGAGACATTTTTTTGTTGTCATAGGTTGGGTGAGGAGGGGATGCCCAGCTGCCATCTAGAGGCTAGAGGCCAAGGATGCTGTTAAACATACTATAATACACAAGACAATTCCCGCCACAAAGAATTATCTTGTCAAACAAAAAAAAAGGGGGGTGGGGGGTGGGAACTAAACTTCACATTTGCTGAATTACATTTTTCTTTTTTTTTTGCTCATTATTTGACACAACTGAATTATTAAATTACCCCTCAGTATGTGTAAGGACAAATAAGAGGTTCAATTCTTGCTGGAAAGAGACCCCTTACTTTTTCCTTTTCTTTCAGAATTTCTTGCTCTGTATATATATACATTTTTTAATTGACAAAATAAGCCTCTTGCTGGTTTCACAACTTGGGGATATTTCCCAAGGACCTGGGAGCCATATTTTAGAAAGTTGCATGGGGACTTTCCTGGTGGTCTGGTGGCTAAGACTCCATGCTCCCAGTGTAGGGGGCTTGGGTTCGAATCCTGGTCGGGAAACTAAATCCCATAGGCCACAGCTAAAAGAAACTTCATACTGCAACTAAAGATCCTGCAGGCTGCAACGAAGATCGAAGGTCCCTCACGTTGCAACTAAGATCCAGCACAGTCAAATAAATACATAAATATAAATAAATAAATATTTTCTAAAAGAAATAAATTTGCATCAAGGAAGCCCTCACCCCTTCCCCCACTTTCCCAAGAGGAGCTGCGCCTAACGTCAGCTGTCCCCAACTGCAAATCGAAAAACCGACCTAACGCCATGGGTTGCACCCTCTCTGTTTTGAGTGTGTAAGGTGGCTTTCTATCTCTGCCATCTCTTAGCAGATGGCCTAACCTGCACATAGCATTCTGGTTTACACTTAGTCAGTAGTGCAATTGTTTTCTTCCTCTTCTTTGTAGAGGGGTTTTCTGGGCTGTGAAGAGATTTTGTTTTAAATTATATTCCCACCCTTAATGCCCATTGATCAGTGAGATTAAAGCACAAACCTTTTAACACTCAGAGATGTGGATGCTAACATTTCTCCATGGTTTTCTAATAAGGATGTGCTCAGTCACTCAGTTGTGTCCAACATTTTGCAACCCCATGGCCTGTAGCCTGCCAGGTTCCTCCATCCGTGAGATTTTCCTGGCAAGAATACTGGAGTGGGTTGCCATTTCCTCCTCCAGGCAATCTTCCTGATACAGGTACCAAACCCACATCTGCTGCATTGCCAGGCGGATTCTTCACCACTGAGCCACCAGGGAAGGCCTCTAATAAGGATATTGCATACCAATTTACAGTGATTTTCTTTTCATCTTGATTCAGTTTAAGTTCTGTTTGTTTCAACATTCTTATAACCTGTCCTTAACCAAATAATAATAAATATTAGTACTGTTTTCAAATAAGTTGTATGTGACCTTCAAATCACCTTTGTTTCAAAAGAAAGATTTCCTGTTTCATATTTCTTTCCAAGAAATCATTCTATTCATTTAAAATTTTCTCCTTTCCTTTATTAATGGGACCTATGCTTAACAAAAACAATAACTGAGCTCTAGAAAGAAATAGTGATTAGCTGAGGTTTTTTTTTTTTTTTTTTCCAAAAAAGTATAGTAAAATGAGCTCTGGTTTCAGGTTTGGGAGGCAAAAGTTGAACCGCTGCATAGATGGCAAAGTCCCAGAGGAAGTGACTTTTCTGCTGCTACTTATGTAACTGTCCAAAGAGCAAGGAGTGCTGAGTATGCGGTAAATACTTAAAAAGCAATGTCAAATCAGGATAGAAGGTAAAACAAAAACAATAAAATATCAGCAGACAAGAATGATCTACAGGGCATTGTCTATCTTATATGATTAATGACTTACTTTTGTTTTTTAAATATTATCAAGTGTGGAGAAAAGAGCTTTTTTATACTATAATACTAGTATTTACTGCTAAAAATTTAGAAAATAATGAAAAGCCCAAAAAAGGAAATTTAAAATGGTCTGATCCTATACAACATTGTAAAAAAAATTCTCCAATAAAAATCAATATTAAAAATTAAAATTTGAGCTGTAAAAAAAATGGTCTCATCCAGAAATAACTCATACTGACACTTTGGCATATGTTCATTTCTTTTTCCCGTGCAAACGTCTACATTTTTAACAAGGTTATGAATGTGCTGCCAATTAGTCCTGTGTCAGAGAGAGAAGGGTCATTGCGAACATCTGGGGATCAGACATGGTCCAGCAGTTGCTAGAAGCTGATGAGAGCAATAATGATCACATCTTATTTGGGAGAATCATCCATCCTTGTTAAGATAATGAGCTGTGAAGTTTGCATTTGTACATAGTCAAGCCACACAACCACAAATGAAAAAGCAGTTCTTTTCCAAAGCCTTTATAGGAAAGGAAAAACTTTTTCTTCCACCTGCTTATGTTTAGTCCCTGGGGCCTGTAACTTAAACTGACAAAAGATTAACAGGAGAAAAAATTTAGGGGTATACACACAGAAGCCAATAAAAGAAGCAGCTGGCTAGTTAAATGGTTAAAGTCAGAGGTTTATATGTCAAGCAGAATTAGTTGTTTTGAAGCTGTTTGCACCCTTCTTCATTGGTCACTGGACAACTGGACAATTCAAGGGTGAGTGAGAGGGTAACAGAGCCTCCTGGGTGGGCCGAGGCAGCAGCTATGTAGCTGAGGGCAATTCTCCGGCAAAGGCAGCAAGTGTGGGATGTTATCAGTCCCCACTCCCAGAAACTAGGGTGGTGGTGGTGGTACATCTGATGGGTCACCCAGCTGCCTCCAGCACAGGGAAACAGCTGCAGTCCTACTGCTTCAGCCTGGGTCAGGGGGATGTGTATCTGGGGGAAATAAAATGGAAGAATCAGACCCAGGAACATCCCTTTCCTCCTGCATGTCCTTCCAGTGTCTTCTCTTGACAAACCCCAACAACATGTTCTCCACAAATGAGAAGTGACATGAGGGTCTAACCCATTACCACAGAGCAAATAACAAGGAGTAGATTTTGAGCTGATGGGCAATAAGTTAATAACTGACACACACACTGAGATCACATTTAGACACCAAACCTTCCTTGGCTTTTCTTCTTTTCCTCCATTCTTTTTGAGTGTTTATAATACTTAGCCCAAGAGGCAGGTCAGGTGGTCTGGTATTCCCATCTCTTTCAGAATTTTCCACAGTTTATAGTGATCCACACAGTCAAAGGCTTTGGCATAGTCAATAAGGCAGAAATAGATGTTATTCTGGAACTCTCTTGCTTTTTCCATGATCCAGAGGATGTGGGCAATTTGATCTCTGGTTCCTCTGCCTTTTCTAAAACCAGCTTCAGCATCTGGAAGTCCACAGTTCACGTATTGCTGAAGCCTGGCTTTGAGAATTTTGAGCATTACTGTACTAGCATGTGAGATGAGTACAATTAAGTGGTGGTTTGAGCATTCTTTGGCATTGCCTTTCTTTGGGATTGGAATGAAAACTGACCTTTTCCAGTCCTGTGGCCACTACTGAGTCTTTCAAATTTGCGGGCATATTGAGTGCAGCACTTTCACAGCATCATCTTTCAGGATTTGAAATAGCTCAACTGCAATTCCATCACCTCCACTAGCTTTGTTTATAGTGATACTTTCTAAGGCCCACTTGACTTCACATTCCAGGATGTCTGGCTCTGGGTGACTGATCACACCATCGTGATTATCTGGGTTGTGAAGATCTTTTTTATACAGTTCTTCTGTGTATTCTTGCTACCTCTTCTTAATATCTTCTGCTTCTGTTAGGTCTTGAGAAACCTGTATGCAGGTCAGGAAGCAACAATTAGAACTGGACATGGAACAACACACTGGTTCCAAATAGGAAAAGGAGTATGTCAAGGCTGTATATTGTCACCCTGCTTATTTAACTTCTATGCAGAGTGCATCATGAGAAACGCTGGGCTGGAGGAAGCACAAGCTGGAATCAAGATTGCCGGGAGAAATATCAATAACCTCAGATATGCAGATGACACCACCCTTATGGCAGAAAGTGAAGAGGAGCTAAAAAGCCTCTTGATGAAAGTGAAAGAAGAGAGTGAAAAAGTTGGCTTAAAGGTCAACATTCAGAAAACGAAGATCATGCCATCCGGTCCCATCACTTCATGGGAAATAGATGGAGAAACAGTGGAAACAGTGTCAGACTTTATTTTTTTGGGCTCCAAAATCAGTGTATATGGTGATTGCGGCCATGAAATTAAAAGACGCTTACTCCTTGGAAGGAAAGTTATGACCAACCTAGATAGCATATTCAAAAGCAGAGACATTACTTTGCCAACAAAGGTCTGTCTAGTCAAGGTTATGGTTTTTCCAGTGGTCATGTATGGATGTGAGAGTTGGACTGTGAAGAAAGCTGAGCGCTGAAGAATTGATGCTTTTAAACCGTGGTGTTGGAGAAGACTCTTGAGAGTCCCTTGGACTGCAAGATCAAACACTCCATTCTAAAGGGGATCAGTCCTGGGTGTTCTTTGGAAGGACTGATGCTACAGCTCAAACTCCAATACTTTGGCCACCTCATGCGTGACTCATTGGAGAAAACTCTGATCCTGGGAGGGATTGGGGGCAGGAGGAAAAGGGGACAACAGAGGATGAGATGGCTGGATGGCATCACCGACTCGATGGACGTGAGTTTGAATGAACTCCGGGAGTTGGTGATGGACAGGGAGGCCTGGCGTGCTGCAATTCGTGGGGTCGCAGAGAGTCAGACACGACTGAGTGACTGAACTGAACTGAATTGAATACTTAGCCCTGGATTAACAAAAGAGCCTGTGTTACTTGCTCTCATTATCAGTCCTGCAGTGGTGGCAAGAAGCTAAGAGCCACCCAGCAGACCAGAAGTGGCATGACACGCAGTACAGGGCAACCCAGGAAGCACAGCCCTGAGAGCCAGCACCTCTGAGGTGCTGGGACAAGTACGGTCAAAGCCAAACAATTCTGCCAAGTGCCTGGCCAAGCAGTGATGGCTGCTCGAAATGCACTGAGGAAAATGATGAAGTTAGGTTGTTGGGTTTGGCCTCAAAGGCTATGGTGTTAATGGTTTTCCTGGAGCTTGTTTTGAGGCTATCAAAGTAGCCAGTGTCTTAACACATACATGTGGAATCTAGAAAAAAGGTACAGATGATCTTGTTTCCAAAACAGAAATAGAGACGCAGACATAGAGAACAAAAGCTGGGACATGAAAGAGGAAAGGCAGGGAAGAGATGAATTGGAAGGCTGAGATCGACATATACAGACTACTTTGTATAAAGTAGATAACTGATGAGACCCTGTTGTATATAACACAGGGCCTTACTCGGTGCTCTGTGGTGACCTAAATGTGAAGGAAATCCAGAAAAGAGGGGCTATATGTATACGTATGGCTGATTCACTTTGCTGTACAGCAGAAACTAACACAATACTGTAAAGCAACTACACTCTAATAAAATTAATTTTAAAAAATAGACTTCCCTGGTGGTACTGTGGATAAGAATCAGCCTGCCATGGCAGGGGAAACAGGTTCAAGCCCCAGTCTGGGAAGATCCCAGAAGCCTCAGTGCAATTAAACCAGTGTGCCACAACTGTTTGAGCACATGCTCCAGAGCCCTGGAGCCAAAACTACTGAAGCCCGTGGGCAGCAACAAGAGAAGCCACTGCGATAGGAAGCCCGCATGCGGCGCCTAGAGAGAAGCCCCCGATCTCTGCAACTAGAGAAAACATGCTCAGCAGCCAAGACCCAGAGCAACCAAAAATAAATAAATTAAATTAATTTTAAAAGTTAATTTAAAAGTGGTTTCAAAAATTTCAAAAACTGACTTCCAAAGTGGCCAGTATCTCTTTCAGCCTGAAAAAGAGGTAAAAGATCATAAATTGTGATGATGCAAAAATGTTAGTAGTGCATTCTGATAAAATATGTTTATATTTTACATTAAAATACATTTGAACATAAATTTTCAAAAATTAACAAAAGAGAATAATATTATATTCTCCAAATAATGTCTTTTTCATTGTCGTGAAGAGAACCTAGTGTCATAGATATCCCCAGAAAATATAGAGAAGACCACGCAAAGCCCCAAAAAGATAAGATTTTTTAAAAATATTCTCTTGTCTATGTCGATTGACCTCCAAAGTCAATTTCAAATAATGTGTTCCTGTCTTATAATTTTATTTATTTTTAAATATAAATTTATTTATTTAAATTGGAGGCTAATTACTTTACAATATTGTATTGATTTTGCAATACATCAACATGAATTCGCCACAGGTGTTCACGTGTTCCCCATCTTGAACCCACCTCCCACCTCCCTCCCTATACCATCCCCCTGGGTCATCCCAGTGCACCAGCCCCAAGCATCCTGTCTCATGCATCGAACCTAGCCTGGCAATTCATTTCATATATGATATTATACATGTTTCAATGCCATTCTCCCAAATCATCCCACCCTCTCCCTCTCCCACAGAGTCCAAAAGCCTGTTCTATACATCTGTGTTTCTTTTGCTGTCTCGCATACAGGGTTATTGTTACCATCTTTCTAAATTCTATATATATGCATTAGTATACTGTATTGGTGTTTTTCTTTCTGCCTTACTTCAGTCTGTATAATAGGCTCCAGTTTCATCCACCTCATCAGAACTGATTCAAATGTACTGTTTTTAATGGCTGAGTAATACTCATTGTGTATATGTACCACAGCTTTCTTATCCATTCATCTGTTGATGGACATCTAGGTTGCTTCCGTGTCCCGGCTATTATAAACAGTGCTACGATAAACATTGGGGTACACGTGTCTCTTTCAATCCTGGTTTCTTCGGTGTGTATGCCCAGCAGTGGGATTGCTAGGTCATAAGGCAGTTCTATTTCCAGCTTTTTAAGGAATCCCCACACTGTTCTCCATAGTGGCTGTACTAGTTTGCATTCCCACCAACAGAGTAAGAGGGTTCCCTTTTCTCCACACCCTCTCCAGCATTTATTGCTTGTAGACTTTTGGATCACAGCCATTCTGACTGGCGTGAGATGGTACCTCATTGTGGTTTCGATTTGCATTTCTCTGATAATGAATGATGTTGAGCATCTTTTCATGTGTTTGTTAGCCATCTGTATGTCTTCTTTGGAGAAATGTCTGTTTAGTTCTTTGGCCCATTTTTTGATTGGGTCGTTTATTTTTCTGGAATTGAGCTGCAGGTGTTGCTTGTGTGTTTTTGAGATTAGTTGTTTGTCAGTTGCTTCATTTGCTATTATTTTCTTCCATACTGAAGGCTGTCTTCTCACCTTGCTTATAGTTTCCTTTGTTGTGCAGAAGCTTTTAATTTTAATTAGGTCCCGTTTGTTTATTTTTGCTTTTATTTCCAATATCTTGGGGGGTGGGTCATAGAGGATCCTGCTGTGATTTATGTTGGAGAGTGTTTTGCCTATGTTCTCCTCTAGGAGTTTTATAGTTTCTGGTCTTACATTTAGATCTTTAATCCATTTTGAGTTTATTTTTGTGTATGGTGTTAGAAAGTGTTCTAGTTTCATTCTTTTACAAGTGGTTGACCAGTTTTCCCAGCACCACTTGTTAAAGAGATTGTCTTTAATCCATTGTATATTCTTGCCTCCTTTGTCAAAGATTAGGTGTCCATAGGTGCATGGATTTATCTCTGGGCTTTCTATTTTGTTGCATTGATCTATATTTCTGTCTTTGTGCCAGTACCATACTGTCTTGATGACTGTGGCTTTGTAGCAGAGCCTGAAGTTAGGCAGGTTGATTCCTCCAGTTCCGTTCTTCTTTCTCAAGATTGCTTTGGCTATTCGAGGTTTTTTGCATTTCCATACAAATTGTGAATTTATTTGTTTTAGCTCTGTGAAAAATGCCGTTGGCAGTTTGATAAGGATTGCATTGAATCTATAGATTGCTTTGGGTAGTAAACTCGTTTTCACTATATTGATTCTTCTGATCCATGAACACGGTATATTTCTCCATCTATTAGTGTCCTCTTTGATTTCTTTCACCAATGTTTATAGTTTTCTGTATATAAGTCTTTAGTTTCTTTAGGTAGATATATTCCTAAGTATTGTATTCTTTTCGTTGCAATGGTGAATGGAATTGTTTCCTTAATTTCTCTATTTTCTCATTGTTAGTATATAGGAATGCAAGGGAGTTCTGTGTGTTGATTTTATATCCTTCAACATTTCTATATTCATTGATTAGCTCTAGTAATTTTCTGGTGGAGTCTTTAGGGTTTTCTATGTAGAGGATCATGTCATCTGCAAACAGTGAGAGTTTTACTTCTTCTTTTCCAATTTGGATTCCTTTTATTTCTTTTTCTGTTCTGATTGCTGTGGCCAAAACTTCCAAAACTATGTTGAATAATAGTGGTGAAAGGGGCCACCCTTGTCTTGTTCCTGACTTTAGGGGAAATGCTTTCAATTTTTCACCAGTGAGGATAATGTTTGCTGTGGGTTTTTCACATATAGCTTTTATTATGTTGAGGTATGATCCTTCTATTCCTGCTTTCTGGAGAGTTTTTATCATAAATGGATGTTGAATTTTGTCAAAGGCTTTCTCTGCATCTATTAAGGTAACAATATGGCTCTTATTTTTCAATTTATTAATGTGGTGTATTACATGGATTGATTTATGGATATTGAAGAATCCTTGCATCCCTGGGATAAAGCCCACTTGGTCATGATATATGATCTTTTTAATGTGTTGTTGGATTCTGATTGCTAGAATTTTGTTAAGGATTTTTGCATCTATGTTCATCAGTGATATTGGCCTGTAGTTTTCTTTTTTTGTGGCATCTTTGTCAGGTTTTGGTATTAGGGTGATAGTGGCCTCATAGAATGAGTTTGCAAGTTTACCTTCCCCTGCAATTTTCTGGAAGAGTTTGAGTAGGATAGGTGTTAGCTCTTCTCTAAAGAAGCCGTCTGGACCTGCTTTTGTTTGCTGGAAGATTTCTGATTACAGTTTCAATTTCCGTGCTTGTGATGGGTCTGTTAAGATTTTCTATTTCTTCCTGGTTCAGTTTTGGAAAGTTGTACTTGTCTAAGAATTTGTCCATTTCTTCCACGTTGTCCATTTTATTGGCATATAATTGCTGATAGTAGTCTCTTATGATCCTTTGTATTTCTGTATTGTCTGTTGTGATCTCTCCATTTTCATTTCTAATTTTATTGATTTGATTTTTCTCCCTTTGTTTCTTGATGAGTCTGGCTAATGGTTTGTCAATTTTATTTATCCTCTCAAAGAACCAGCTTTTGGCTTTGTTGATTTTTGCTAAGGTTTCTTTTGTTTCTTTTGCATTTATTTCTGCCCTAATTTTTAAGATTTCTTTCCTTCTAGTAACCCTGGGGTTCTCCATTTCTTCCTTTTCTAGTTGCTTTAGGTGTAAAGTTAGGTTATTTACTTGGCTTTTTTCTTGTTTCTTGAGGTATGCCTGTATTGCTATGAACCCTCCCCTTAGCACTGCTTTTACAGTGTCCCACAGGTTTTGGGTTGTTGTGTTTTCACTTTCATTCGTTTCTATGCATATTTTGATTTCTTTTATTTCTTCTGTGGTTTGTTGGTTATTTAGCAGTGTGTTGTTCAGCCTCCATATATTAAAATTTTTAATAGTTTTTCTCCTGTAATTGAGATTTAATCTTACTGCATTGTGGTCAGAAAAGATGCTTGGAATGATTTCATTTTTTTTTTTTAATTTACCAAGGCTAAATTTATGGCCCAGGATGTGATCTATTCTAGAGAAGGTTCCGTGTGCACTTGAGAAAAAGGTGAAATTCATTGTTTCGGGGTGAAATGTCCTATAGATATCAATTAGGTCTAACTGGTCTATTGTATCATTTAAAGTTTGTGTTTCCTTGTTAATTTTCTATTTAGTTGATCTATCCATAGGTGTGAGTGGGGTATTAAAGTCTCCCAATATTATTGTGTTATTGTTAATTTCCCCTTTCATACTTGTTAGCATTTGTCTTACATATTGCAGTGCTCCTATGTTGGGTGCATATATACATTTAATTGTTATATCTTCTTCTTGGATTGATCCTTTGATCATTATGTAGTGGCCTTCTTTGTCTCTTTTCACAGCCTTTGTTTTAAAGTCTATTTTATCTGAGTATTGCTACTCCTGCTTTCTTTTGGTCTCTGTTTGCATGGAATATCTTTTTCCAGCCCTTCACTTTCAGTCTGTATGTGTCCCTTGTTTTGAGGTGGGTCTCTTGTAGACAACATATATAGGGGTCTTGTTTTTGTATCCATTCAGTCAGTCTTTGTCTTTTGGTTGGGGCATTCAACCCATTTACGTTTAAGGTAATTATTGATAAGTGTGATCCCATTGCCATTTACTTTATTGTTTTGGGTTCGAGTTTATACACCCTTTTTGTGTTTCCTGTCTAGAGAATATCCTGTAGCATTTGTTGGAGAGCTGGTTTGGTGGTGCTGAATTCTCTCAGCTTTTGCTTGTCTGTAAAGCTTTTGATTTCTCCTTCATATTTGAATGAGATCCGTGCTGGGTACAGTAATCTGGGCAGTAGGTTATTTTCTTTCATCACTTTAAGTATGTCCTGCCATTCCCTCCTGGTCTGAAGAGTTTCTATTGAAAGATCAGCTGTTATCCTTATGGGAATCCCCTTGTGTGTTATTTGTTGTTTTTCCGTTGCTGCTTTTAATATTTGTTTTTGGGTTTGATCTTTGTTAATTTGATTAATATGTGTCTTGGGATGTTTCGCCTTGGGTTTATCCTGTTTGGGACTCTCTGGGTTTCTTGGACTTGGGTGATTATTTCCTTCCCCATTTTAGGGACGTTTTCGACTATTATCTCCTCAGATATTTTCTCATGGTCTTTCTTTTTGTCTTCTTCTTCTGGGATTCCTATAATTCGAATGTTGGAGCATTTCATATTGTCCTGGAGGTCTCTGAGATTGTCCTCATTTCTTTTAATTAGTTTTTCTTTTTTCCTCTCTGATTCATTTATTTCTACCATTCTATCTTCTATTTCACTAATCCTATCTTCTGCCTCCATTATTCTACTATTTGTTGCCTCTAGAGTGTTTCTGATCTCATTTATTGCGTTATTCATTATATATTGACTCTTTTTTATTTCTTCTAGGTCCTTGTTAAACCTTTCTTGCATCTTCTCCAGGCTATTTATCTGTGATTCCATTTTGATTTCAAGATTTTGGATCATTTTCACTATCATTATTTTGAATTCTTTATCAGGTAGATTCCCTATCTCTTCCTCTTTTGTTTGGTTTGGTGGGCATTTATCCAGTTCCTTTACCTGCTGGGTATCCCTCTGTCTCTTCATCTTGTTTATATTGCTGCATTTGGTGTGGGCTTTCTGTATTCTGGCAGTTTGTGGAGTTCTCTTTATTGTGGAGTTTCCTCACTGTAGGTAGGGTTGTACGGGTGGCTTGTCAAGGTTTCCTGGTTAAGGAAGCTTGTGTCAGTGTTCTGGTGGATGGAACTGGATTTCTTCTCTCTGGAGTGCAATGAAGTGTTCAGTAATGAGTTATGAGATGTCAGTGTGTTTGGAGTGACTTTGGGCAGCCTGTATATTGAAGCTCAGGGCTGTGTTCCTGTGTTGCTGGATAATTTGCATGGTATGTCTTGCTCTGGAATTTGTTGGCTCTTGGGTGGTGCTTGGTTTCAGTGTAGGTATGGAGGCATTTGATGAGCTCCTTCCTGTTGGTTAATGTTCC
Source organism: Budorcas taxicolor (assembly GCF_023091745.1). Classification (NCBI taxonomy): domain Eukaryota; kingdom Metazoa; phylum Chordata; class Mammalia; order Artiodactyla; family Bovidae; genus Budorcas; species Budorcas taxicolor. The sequence goes on along the minus strand of NC_068915.1, from coordinate 98,116,955 downwards.
TTGGAGTCAGGAGTTCTCTGGTGTTCTCAGGATTTAGCCTTAAGCCTCCTCCTTCTGATTTTCAGTCTTATTTTTACAGTAGCCTGAAGACTTCTCCATCTATACAGCACCGTTGATAAAGCATCTACATTAAAGATGAAATGTTCTCCACAGTGAGGGACACCCAGAGAGGTTCACAGAGTTACATGGAGAAGAGAAGAGGGAGGAGGGAGATAGATGTGGCCCGAATGAGATGAGGTGGAATCAAAAGAAGAGAGAACAAGCTAGCCAGTAGTCACTTCCTTATGTGCGTTCCACAGTCTGGACCACTCAGAGATGTTCACAGAGTTATACAGAGAAGAGGAGAGGGAGGAAGGAGACAGAGGTGGCCAGGAGGATAAAAGGGGGAATCAAAAGGAGAGAGACAGATTTAGCCAGTAGTCAGTTCCCTAAGTGTTCTCCACCATCCGGAACGCGCAAAGAGAGTCACAGAGTTGGGTAGAGAAGAGAAGGGGGGAGGGAGGAGATAGAGGTGACCTGATGGAGAAAAAGGAGAGTCCAAAGGGGGAGAGAGCAGTCAAGCCAGTAATCTCGCTCCCAGGTAAAAATGGGTACTGAAGACTGGGTTCTTAAAGGTACAAAATTGATAACAAATACCAAAAAGCAAAGATTAAAGCTCTAGAGTAGAGGTTGGATTTTCAAAAATACAATATTAAAGAAAAGGAAAAAAGTCACAAAAATTATAATATATATATATATAAAGTTTGCTTTAAAAAATAGGGTCTCTATTTTTTTGCAAAGTAATGGTAGGTCATAAAAATGATAGAGGATTTAAAATTTTTTAATAAAGAATGATAGTAAAAATAGTAAAAATATATCTATATCTAGGACTTTCTCTGGTGTTGTTGCAGGCACTGTGGGGTCAGTTCATTTTCGGATAGTTCCTTGGTTCAGCTTATATTTCTCAAGATCTATAGGCCCCTTCCTATGTAGTCAGTACTAACTACAGGGTTTTAATCTATTGCACCTGCCACTTCCAAGGCGGTTCCCTCTGTTTTAGTTTCTTATGCTTGCTGGTCTCTTCAGTGTCTAATATCCACCCTGACACAAGGGGGAGGTGGTGGACACTGTTTTAGGCTCACTTGTTCAGTTGCACTGTGGGGAGGGAGGGACACTGCAAACAAATAACACTGACGTGTGCTCGCAGTGTCTCAGCCACACTGGGCCTGCCCCTGCTCATGGCGTGTGTGTTTTCCCTGTCTACACTGCTTAGGCCCTAGGTTGCTCTGCCGGAAACTGTCTGAGGCCGGCCCTGGGTTGTATGCACTTCGCAGGTCTAAGCCCCTCAGGTTCAGGCAGTTGGGTAGTCCTCAGAGGCGCACACTCGGTTGGGCCTGCGTCTTGTGCCCTTCCCAGGTCCAAACAGCCCAGGTGATCAGGTGTTTGGTGAGCGCAGTCGCTGCAACTTATCGCCTCCCCCGTCCCTGACGCTCAGTTTTCTGGGTGTACAACCAGTGCACCTTCTCAGGCAGATGTTGACCGTCCAGAACCCCAAGAAGTCTTAGTTAGCAAAGAAGCCTGCTTGCAGTTTGGTAGATAATGCCTCTCTGGGGCTGCGATTGCCCCCTTCCAGCTCTGGCTGCCTGTCACCGGAGGGGGATGGTCCGCAGCCGGCTAGCTCTGTTCAGTCCTTTGTTCTGTGAGCGGGCCTGGCGGTGTCTTAGGTTAGGGCTTTTTGCGTGGTAGCTATCCCACAGTCTGGTTTGCTAGCTCAAGTTAGTTCCCTCAGATTGCCCTCGGGGCATTCAGGCCCAGTCCTTACTCTAAGCAATGCACCCCACACCTCCCTGCCCAGCCCCCACTTTCTAGTGGCGGGTGCAGGCGTCTGCGCTGCTTCTCCACTGGGGGAGTTACCATTGGGCATGAAATCTGTGGGTTTTAATTATTTACTTATTTTTCCTCCTGGTCATGTTGCCCTCTGTGGTTCCAACGCTCACCACAGACTCGGCAGTGAGAGTGTTTCCTGGTGTTTGTTAACCTCTCCTTTTAAGACTCCCTTCCCAGGACAGAGCTCCGTCCCTACCTCTTTCGTCTCTCTTTTTGTCTTTTATATTTTTTCCTACCTCCTTTCGAAGACAATGGGCTGCTTTTCTGGGTGCCTGATGTCCTCTGCTGGCATTCACAAGTTGTTTTGTGGAATTTACTGAGCGTTTAAATGTTCTTTTGATGAATTTGTGGAGGGAGAAAATGGTCTTCCCATCCTATTCCTCCACCATCTTAGGACCGCCTCCTCCCTGTCTTATAATTTTAGACCTGAGTGAACCTGTCAGGCTCAGCACTCATTTATATTCCTGAAACTTGCACACACACACAAAAAATCCAAACTGTTCACTGGTATTATATACTTCCTATTCCTAGACATAGGGAAATAGATTTATATCACCTGTATTGCTGGCTTTTTAAAATGTTTTAACTGTGCACTTACATATATCAGAAAAACTATTCATTTTTTCCTGGGATCAATAGAGAAATGTACTAAAGATCAGCAAATGGCGGTGATTTTAGAAATTATTATGTACTTCCATTTCTGGGAACATTACCATTTAGAAGATTGATGATATTTAGGGAAAACCATAATACAGTATAGCCTATGAAAGATGTCACTCTTCTTATTCTATTTATTTATGACTACTTACTCTATTTATGACTACTTTTGTAAATGAAACAAATGCTTTAAGATGCTTGTCCATGTAAAAAGGATATATAGGACATCCCTGGTGGTCCAGTGGTTAAAAATCTGCCAGTGCAGGGGACATGGGTTCGATCCCTGGTCCAGGAAGATTCCACATGTCACAGGGCAACCAAGCCCATGTGCCACAACTGCTGAGCCTGCCCTCTAGAGCTCGTGATCCAAAATAAGAGAAGCAAACATAGTGAGAAGCCCACTTGCTGCTACAAGAAAGCAGCCCCTACTCTTTGCAACTAGAGAAAGGCCGTACACAGCAGTGAAGATCCAGTGTAGCCAAAAGTAAATTAATTAAATAATTTGTAAAAGATTTAATATACATATGTAAAACTGAATCATTTTGCTGTACACCAGAAACATTGTAAATCATCTATACTTCAGTTTTAAAATATTTGTTGATTTGATGATCTAGATAGGCCTAGATTGGGAAACAGTGTGGAGTCTTTGAATCCTACTGATGTCTCTATAGCTACGTCCAATGGCCTGTTCTCAGTCTTCTTTCTGTATGGCATCTTTGAAATGCCTGATTCTGTCAATCAATCTCAAGATCTTATTTATTCTCAGGCTTTGTACAGACACCGATTCTCTGCGCACTACTCCACACCTTCTGTTTGTACATCTTTCCCCTCTGAGCAGGTGTATACCGGACAGACCTCACTCTCCACTATCACCTTAAGATGACAACGCATCTTGCTGGTCCTAAATTCCACTCTTGTCTCCAAATCACCTTTCCCCAAATGTTACCATGAACACCCAGTGAAACTCTTATTCACCAGCAAGCCAGCAGCCATGGCTCTTAGAAGCTGGACTGCAATTGAGAAAGCCTGGATCAAATCCCAGATTTGTGTGAGCTTGAGGGTGTCATCTTGCCTCTCTGAACCTCAGTTTACAACTTTGTGAAATGGGGATTTCTACCCTGCCTTGTATGACGGTCATGTGACATTATATACATGGAAACACTTTGTGAAAAGGTGACTGTTCTTCATCAAGATCTCAACAAAATGCAGGTGTTTTTTGAGGATATTTTGCACTTACTGTTTCATTTGATCTAACAACAACTCTGCAAGATAGATATTATTCCTTTACAAAATGAAAGAAATTGGGGCTTAGAATGCTTAAGTGTTTTGCTCAAGGCTGCAAAGCTAGTACTAGGGCTGAGATGAAAAAAGAAAGTGTTAGTCACTCAGTTGTGTCCAACTCTTTGCAACCCCATGGACCGTAGCCCATCAGGCTCCTCTGTCTGTGGAATTCTCCAGGAAAGAATGCTGGAGGAGTAGCCAGCATGATCCTTCTCCAGGGGATCATCGCAACCCAGGGATGGAACCCGCATCTCCTGCATTACAGGCAGATTATTTACCATCTGAGCCACCAAGGAAGCCCCTAGGGCTGAGATGAAAACCTGTGTTTAGTTCCATAGCCCATCCCCAAGCAACAGTCAGGTTTCTTGGCTGCAGGTCACAGAAACTGACACTGTCTATTATAACAAAAGGATGGTGAGTGTTTACTGTATTGACTTGAAGCCTAAGAACCAGACTTGGAAAATTAGCTGCAACCAAGGAAGCTCCAGGGGATAAAAAAGAAAGTATATGGAGTCATCTTTTGAGCCGTGACAGTTGGGAGGGACACTGGCACCAGACCCTGCTGCCATCTCGACAGAGCATCCCTGCAGGCGCCAAGGACAGCCGCTTGCTCCAGATTCAAACTCCCAGTGTCCGGTGGAGCGCGCCTGGTTGCCAAGGGATGGGAGAGCGATGTCCTCCCATTTCCGCTTCTACTATCAGAGGGAGGGCACTGGGAAAGTCAGGCAGGGACTCCTGCACACCCCCACTGCCCAACACACACACACACACACACACACATACTCCCTCTCCTTTCCTCCCTCCCCAGAGAGAATAAAGTATTTTCTTTCTTGTCCACTGTCTCTGTCTCTCCTCTGATTTTAACCTCTCCACGCCGTTTGTTTTCAATCCCCACAAAATGAATTCAAATCTCTCCAGTCCCTACTGAAGATTCACACGATGGAGCTGCCGGTGTCCGCCTTAAATTCATGATCACCAACCTCAAATGGGCTCAGCCCTGCCCAGAAATCAGGCTACATCTCTCTGATCAATCCTCTTCCACTCAACAGAATGGCTATTTCAAACCTCCATACCCCTCAGATCTCTGAAGGTTGTAAGGATCCATTGCACAACAGGATGAAAAGAAAAATCCATCTTACTGTCTCAGAGGCCAGGAGCAAGTAATCCCAACCCCAACAGCAAGGAGTGATACAAAATTGAGGCAGGACCCTGGGTTACCGCAGAGGAGACCAGAGCAAGGAGGCAAGTTATGCCATTTGCAAATTACCATCCCAGGATGCCTCCAGACAGACTAAGGGATGTGCCAACTGAAAATATAAAGAAATATTATGTCATTCATTCTGGTAAAGGTCTGAACCTTTTGTTGGTCTTGGGTACAAAACAACAGAGTTACATAAAAATACAACTTTACTTATTACTTCTTTATTATTGTTTATCTGTTATTACTATTTATTTTGTTATATTACTCAAATGAGTAAAGAAAGACATATTTAGAAGAGGATGCTGGGATAATTAGTTTAAATTTTAGAGAAATAAAAGCTATTTAAGTTCTCACTTGGATAATATCAAAACCACCTCAGGATACTTTAAAATTATATGAATAAACAGAACAAAAATTAGCTTTAAATTTTTTTTAAATTTTTACCTTTTCAAATTATGAAAGTATGATAACATATTTACAGGAGACTTGGAAAATACAGAACAAGCATTTGGTTAAGAAATAAGCTTTTATCAAATAATTAGAATATGGGAATATTTGACCACATAAAATTTTTATCTGTTATATGTAAAAATAAAATTAGATTTAGAAAAAAAATCTATGTGGTATGAAAAATGCTGGGAACAAAATAGTTTAGTTGGCAAGGGATTTCTTACAAAGTGAATTGTTTCCCCCTAAACTCATATGTTGAAGCCATAACCCCCAACATCTCAGGATATGACTGCATTTGGAAGGAGTCTTTAATGAGGTCATGAAGGTAAAATGAGGAGGTTAGGATGGATCTTAATCCAATATTAATGGTGTCCTTATAAGGAGGGGAGATTAAGACACAGACACTCAGAGGGAGGCCATCAGAAGGTACAGGGAGAAGATGATTGTCTACAAGCCAAGAAGAGAGGCTTCGATAGAAACCATTACTGTCAACAAGGTCTTGAGCTTCTAGCCTCCAGAATAGTGAGACAATAAATTTGTTTCAGCCACCCAGTCTGGTGTACTTTTTTTTATCATAGTCCTAGTAAACTAATACAGACATGTATAGATCTTTTACAGAAAATAACACAATTAATAAAATTACTCAAAGGCAGAATGAAAATTCTCATGAAAGAGATGACTTTTGAGCCTGGTTCTAAAAACCAAAGGAAAATTGTTGACACCCAGTGAGCTTGTAATCACTGATGTAACCACCGATTTAATAAAAAATGAGTAAATCCAAAACACCAAACTTAAGGCTGTACTTGGGTATCAGTGAAATAAACACTAGCAACAAACTAATTTAAGCCTTGTTGAAACAGATGTATGTCAGATACAAACTTCTTGTTGTGTTCAGTAGCAAAATTATGTCCAGCTCTCTGCGACCCCATGGACTGCAGCACGTCAGGCTTCCTTCCCTGTCCTTCACTATCTCCCAGAGTTTGCTCAAACCCATGTCCGTTGAGTTGGTGATGCCACCCAACCATCTCATCTTCTGTCACTCCCTTCTCCTCCTGCCCTCAATCTTTCCCAGCATCAGAGTCTTTTTCAATGAGTTGGCTCTTTGTATCAGGTGGCCAAAGAATTGGAACATATTCAGGGTTGATTTCCTTTAGGATTGACTTGTCTGATCTCCTTGCAGTCCAAGGGACTCTCAAGAGTCTTTTCCAACCACAGTTGAAAAGCATCAATTCTTGGCACTCAGCCTTCATTATGGTCCAACTCTCACATTCATACATGACTACTGGAAAAACCATAGCTTTGACTATATAGATGTCTCTGCTGTTTAGGTTTGTCATAGCTTTTCTCCCAAGGAGCAAGCATCTTTTAATTTCATGGCTGCAGTTACCATCTGCTCAAGAAAAGAAACATGTCACTGTATCCACTTTTCCCCCATCTATTTGCCATGAAGTGATGGGACTGGATGCCATGATCTTAGTTTTTTCAATATTGAGATTCAAGTCAGACTTTTTTCACTCTCTTCTTTCACTCTCATCAAGTGGCTTTTTAGTTCCTCTTCACTTTCTGCCGTAAGGGTGGTGTCATCTGCATATCTGAGGTTATTGATATTTCTCCCAGCTATCTTGATTCCAGCTTGTGCTTCATCCAGCCTGGCATTTCACATGATGCATTCTACATATAAGTTAAATAAGCAGGGTGACAATATACAGCCTTGACATGCTTCTTTCCCAATTTGGAACCTGTCCATTCTTCCACATCCAATTCTAACTGCTGCTTCTTGACCTGCATACAGATTTTTCAGGAGACAGGTCAGGTGGTCTTGTATTCCCATCTCTTGAAGAATATTCTTTGGTTTGTTGTGATCCAGACAGTCAAAGGCTTAGCAGAGTCAATGAAGCAGAGTAGGTTTGTTTTGGAATTCCCTTGCTTTTTCAATGATCCAACGGATATTGTCAATTTGATCTCTGGTTCCTCTGCCATTTCTAAATCCAGATTGTACATTTGGAAGTTCTCGATTTACATATTGTTGAAGACTAACTTGAAGGATTTTGAGTATTACCTCGCCAGCACGGGAAATGAGCACAATTGTGTGGTACCTTGAACATTCTTTGATGTTGCCTTTCTTTGGTATGGGAATGAAAACTGACTTTTTCCAGTCCTGTGGCCAGTATGGAGTTTTCCAAATTTGCTGGTATATTGAGTGCAGCACTTTCACAGCATCATCTTTGTGAATTAGGATTTGAAGTAGCTTAGCTGGAATTTCATCACCTCCACTAGCTTTGTTCATCATGATAAGGCCTACTTGACCTCATATTCCAGGATGTCTGGCTCTAAGTGAGTGATCACACCATGGTGGTTATCTAGGTCATTAAGATCTTTTTTGTATAGTTTGTCTGTGCATTCTTGCCACCTCTTCTTATCTCTTCTGCTTCTGTTAGGTCCTTGCCATTTCTGTCCTTTCTAGTGACCATCTTTGCATGAAATATTCCCTTGCTATCTCCAATTTTCTTGAAGAGATCTTTAGTCTTTCTTCTTCTATTGCTTTTCTCTATTTCTTTGCATTGTTCACTTAAGAAGGCCTTCTTGTCTCTCCTTGCTGTTCTCTGGTCTGTGTTGCTTTGATAGGGTTTTGTGGTGAGCTAATCTTATGGGAAACAAATGACAAACAGATTAGGTACACTGAATCTGTTTGTGCCGAGTAACTGTTGCTATAGCATGTTTGCCATTGTCAGCTCTGGGTCTGCAGCTGTTTCATGGGGATGGATGTGGTGGACAGTCACACAGACAGTCACACAACGCATCCTGATTCCCTTCTAGAGGACCTGGAAAGTTGTGGAGGTGGGAAAACCCAGAGCCACACTTTGCTTCCTATACTTCTTTGTGGCTACTGTCCTAGATACGAAAGAGACGACACCATAAGATGCATGTTCACCTCTACAGCTACTATTCTTTACCTTAGGCTCCTTGTGTGTAAAACAGAGATCACAGCATCTACCTCATAGGGTTCTAATGAGAACTAGTAAATTAAATTATATAAATTGCTTAGCCTGGTGCATAGTATTGTTAGGGGAAGCACACTGATTGAAACCGCCCACCTTGGCCAGGCACCATAGTAACCATTTGCATGAGTTGTTTTATGACAAGAGATCCTGATAAGGAATATGGAACTAATAAGCCACCACCAACCAGAAGAGATTGGGAAAAGTCAAAAGGAGACACCGCGTGTCTATCCGCTTCCCAGAATCCCTCTCGCTAGCATCCATCTTGGCTGAGCGATGCGTGCGCCACGAGGAAAGACTCTGAATTAGAATGATTGGCCAAAGACCACCTGGAAACTAATCCCATCACCATAAAACCTGAGACTGAGAGCCACGCGGCAGAGCAGTTCTCCTGGGCTCCCTTACCCTACTGCTCTCCACCCAGGTGCCCTTTCCCAATAAAATCTCTTGCTTTGTCAGCACGTGTGTCTCCTCAGACAATTCATTTCCGAGTGTTAGACAAGAGCCCAGTTTCGGATCCTGGAAGGGATCCCCCTTCCTGCAGCAGTATCAGTAAGTGTTACCTTTATTACCATCTTTGTCATGGTAGTTATTTTGAAGGTGGAAGTGACGGGCAGGCTACCTTCCTGCTGTGTAGCTGTCTTCCTCTGCCCTGGGGATTTCTACAGCCAGGGTTTGGGGTCCCTCATTAACTTCCTAGTAGCCCCAGGCAGTTGGTTGTGGATCAGGGCTGTGGAACCGTTTCTTTGAAGTCAGCAAGGCTCACTCAACCTCTGACTCCATGGTGGGCCAATTTTGCAACATGTCTTTGAGACTTATTGCAGAGGCCCAGTCTGGAGCCCTTTCTTCCAGCTCCTGCAAGTGATTTTGTAAGAAAATTATTAAAATTAGGGTTAGGGTTAGGGTCAGGGTTAGAGTTAACTACCATTTTCGATAGCTCTTTCTGCATATGCATCTGTTGCCACAGTTGAGTCCTGAATGTGCCTTTCTCAGTGTCCCTTTGCCCATTTTCAGAGTTCTGAAAATGAACAGGAAAACTGGCTTAGAAGGCATCACAGAGCTGTCTTGCAAAGCCCAGTCTGGAACCCAAGGGTCCTGCTCAGCACTGTTCTGCTTTATCGGACTCCAAGGAGGATGTCCTGTCTAGAGCTGCCAACTGACTCTAGAGATCATGCCCCACCTCCCCACAGAGCTAACAACAGAGAAGGGGGAAGGGAACTTGTCCTTTATTGACATCCCCTCTGTGTTGGACATACCTCTGGAGGCAAAAGACCAATCGTGTTCATCTTGTGGCCCCAGTACTGGCACAATCTATTCTGTTTATCATGTGTTTGTTATATATCTGAACTGAGCTGTTGAACAGGACGTATTGCAGAATTCCCACATCTCCACTGAGAACTAAGTTTCTGAGGAAACCAAGGGAAAATGACGATGTGCTTATTTCCATGTATGTTTTAGGTTGGTATTTCAGATTGAATTTACTGTGCATTTTATTTGCTCTGAACTGAGAATGGAAGTCCTAACACAGTAGAACCTAAAGAAACTACTGAAACCATGATACCTCTCTCATTTAAGATTGCATTAACTAAATAAGTTAATTTTTTTAAAGATATTCAGATTCTGTGGCTACTATTTAGTAAGTGGTCTTTATTTCTTAGTCAAAGTTCTTTGGGTTACAAGTTAGAGAAAACCAAGCAGAAGAAGGTAGGGTGAATGGGGGGTGGGGGGGTGGTTTATTCTAAAATGCAGGGTCACTGCACAGACTCAGAGGAGAGGATGTGCCCTTGGGGTTACAGGGGACAGAACCAGGAGCCAGAAAGCGATCAGACAGCTACTCTCTGTGTCTCCCATGCGGCCTAGCTCATATCTTCCTTTGCTTCGCCCAGCACTTCTGCATCTTTCTCTCTCTTTTCATTTCTCTCTCTCTCTGCAGGCAAGCTCCTTGGGCTCCACAGACATGAGGTGCAAGATGGCTGCCCCACCGTAGTAGCTTCACAACCCCCTTCACAGGGCGTCCCATTTACAGACCAGCAGACACTCTCCCACATCTCTAAGTCTCAACTTCCTAGAAAGGAATGACCAAGTTTGGCTTGCATTCCCAACCTTGGTCAATCAACTGTAGTAGGAAACAGTGGCCATCACATAGGACAAGCTTCCTGTAGAATCAGCTCTGTGGACAGGTGGGAGGGGCAGTTCTTGGGGGCATAGAGAGCAGGTAAACACACCATCCTGTGCATTTGACAATGTCTCAGATAACAGTTCCCTGATAGCTCTGTTGATAAAGAATCTGCCTGCAATGCAGGAGACCCTGGGTTGATTCCTGGGTTGGGAAGATCCTCTGTAGAAGGGATAGGCTACCCACTCCAGTATTCTTGGGTTTCCCTTGTGGCTCAGCTGGTAGAGAATCTGCCCGCAATGCCGGAGACCTGGATTCGACCTCTGGGTTGGGAAGATCCCCTGGAGAAGGGAAAGGCTACCCACTCTAGTATTCTGGCCTGGAGAATTCCATGGGGTCGCAACTGAGAGACTGAGGGACTGAGCGACTGAGCGACTTTCACTTTCACAGGGAACAAGGACTTTGTCGCTTTAATGTGAAATTGATATAACTCTTATACTGCCTGCATATAGGAGTATCCTCCTTCACATTTAAAAAATGACGCTCTTTTCATGTGAATGTGTATTTGCATTTTAAGTGTGTTTGCGTATGGCCACTTAAAATAAACCACATTAGCTCGGTCACTTTAGTATTTTCCTTATCTAAGCAGGATGGTATGGCTCTGAGAATAGTTATCAAAGTAACTAGAAAAAGTATCTAATGAGATAACTAAAAAAAGAATTTGTGGGTGTTGCTGGGTGGCTAAATCATCCTGGGGGTGCAAATTAGGCCATTTGGAAGGGACATTCATTTATTCAGGCCACCAGAGCATCACTGGAGGAATTATTATTCTGAGAAGTCAGGGTAAAAAGGACCCTAGTGACTGAAAAATTTTAGACTGCTTCCAAAAGCTCCAATTTGCACCCAGGGAGTACAAAGAAGAATTTGATTGGAATAAATAGCCAGATAAATAATGCAAAAGCAGAGTGAGTGTCTGGGCCAAGGTGGAAGTCATATTTGTGAACTCAGGTACTGAGGGAAAGATTTAAAGCATGTTTTATAGAAAGGTGTGTGTGCCTGCACTTCGTTGCATCTGACTCCTTGCGACCCACCCCATGGACTGTAGCCCACTAGGCTCCTCTGTCCATGGAATTTTCCAGGCAAGAATACTGGAGTGGGTTGCCATTTCTTTCTCCAGGGAATCTTCCTGACCCAGGGATTCAACCCATGTCTCTTACATCTCCTGCACTGGCAGGCGGGTTCTTTACCAGCTGAGCCACTGGGGAAGCCTTGGTGACCATAGCAAATTGATTGGCATGAGGCTGTGACATTGGGGTGTCAGTATCTAGCACATATACCATTGTGGATACACATCTGAGTTTGGAGCCGAAGCCCCAAAATGTCATATCTGAAGTTTTGTAAGAGGAGCAGGCTCCTATTATCACTGCTTTCCAGGCTTCCCCACCCTCACAACCTGTTCTCTTCAACCCTCATCTAAAGCAAGATTCCTCCACTGCAGCAATAGATACTATCAAAGTCTTTTTTTTCTTTATTTTAATGTCCTCATAGGTAGTGTCTATGCACAGAGAATTATTTTTTTAAAATTAGTATCTCAGTTATTTAAAACGTGATTATTTCTTAAGCTTTTAAGAAGTCACAGTCTTTTTTAAATTTTTTATTTATTTATTTTTGACCGCACAGGGTCTCCATTGCTGCATGTGAGCTTTCTCTAGTTGTGGCAAGTGGGGGCTACTCTAGTTGTTGTGTGTGAGCTTCCCACTGCGGTGGATCCTCTTGTTGTGGAGCGTGGACTTATTTGCCCCATGACATGTGGGATCTTAGTTCCCTGACCAGGGATCAAACCCATGTCCCCTGCATTTGGCAGGCAGATTCTTAACTATTGGACCACCAGGGAAGTCCCACAGTTTTTAAAACATGTAATTCTTTTTATATATCTGGAAATTTTTAACACTCCCCTTAAGAATAAATTTTTTAAGTGAGTAGATTCCCTTAAATATTTCCTACTATGTTTATACTTTTAACATATTTGATTTACCTTTCAAGTACTATGGAAACAAACAAAACTTTCCTACTTTAAAATCTCGTAAATTAAACTTATAACACCTCAACTTAAAATCAGGAGCCAAATCAGTTGCTCAGTTGTGCATTTAACTGGGAGTTACAAAGCTAAAATATTATGAAAACAGGCCAAATTCTCTTAAAGACTTAAAAATCAAATATGTACAATTTCTTTCACCCAAAGATATTCATGTGATTTTCCTAAACACTCTTATACTAGTTGCCTTCTAAGGTGGAGAGGTGCTTATCCACCAAGGAAAAGATGATGTCATCCCACACCCAGGAAATTATCTTCTCAGGTGCTTGAGACATCGCAGAACAACCAGAAGTTTTAGTCTGACCAGCTTTTCTCACAACCCGGCCTAGGCTGAGTTCCCACCTTTAATTACTATAGTTTTTGTGCCATAATTTAAGGGAGTGGGTAGTGAACAGCAAGGCTGACATCCATTAAGCAAGGGGCACAGTGTCTAGGACTTTGTGTGTGTGCCTGCGTTCAGTCTTGTCCAATTCTTTGCGATCTCATGAACTGTAGCCCACCAGTCTCCTCTGTCCATTGAATTTTTCCAGACAGGAATACTGGAACAGGTCACCATTTCCTACTCCAGGGGCTCTCCCTGACCCAGGATCGAAGTGGTGCCCACAAATATATTCTAATTTTCATTTCTTTTAAAGTCAGAAGAAAATATTAATATGATAACAATGCATCAGTTCAGTTCAGTTCAGTTCAGCCGCTCAGTCGTGTCTCACTCTTTGCAACCCCATGAATCGCAGCACGCCAGGCCTCCCTGTCCATCACCATCTCCCTGAGTTCACTCAGACTCAGGTCCATCGAGTCCGTGATGCCATCCAGCCATCTCATCCTCGGTCGTCCCTTTCTCCTCCTGCCCCCAATCCCTCCCAGCATCAGAGTCTTTTCCAGTGAGTCAACTCTTTGCATGAGGTAGCCAAAGTACTGGAGTTTCAGCTTTAGCATCATTCCTTCCAAAGAAATCCCAGGGCTGATCTCCTTCAGAATGGACTGGTTGGATCTCCTTGCAGTCCAAGGGACCCTCACGAGTCTTCTCCAACACCACAGTTCAAAAGCATCAATTCTTCAGCACTCAGCCTTCTTCACAGTCCAACTCTCACATCCATACGTGACCACAGGAAAAACCATAGCCTTCACTAGATGGACCTTAGTCGGCAAAGTAATGTCTCTGCTTTTGAATATACTATCTAGGTTGGTCATAACTTTTCTTCCAAGGAGTAAGCATCTTTTAATTTCATGGCTGCAGTCACCATCTGCAGTGATTTTGGAGCCCACAAAAATAAAGTCTGACACTGTTTCCACTGTTTCCCCATCTATTTCCCATGAAGTGATGGGACCGGATGAAATGATCTTCGTTTTCTAAATGTTGAGCTTTAAGCCAACTTTTTCGCTCTCCTCTTTCACTTTCATCAAGAGGCTTTTTAGTTCCTCTTCGCTTTCTGCCATAAGGGTGGTGTCATCTGCAATGCATATATACTACCAAATCAAGTTTGGATTATATTCATCTTTATTCCGATGCAGTAGTAAAAATACAATAAGATTTTTTCCCACAAAGGCAAAAGTGCCCAAAGCTTGCAGAAATCATCAGGCGACCCTGGTTCCTTAGCCCACTTCCCTGGATGTGTACTCTATCAGGCCTTCATTCTTAAATCTACAGGATTTTCACACCTCACCTGGATGCATCCCTCATGCCAGTGCATTTCCTTAGCTTTTAAGGTACTTAGGGGTCAGAATTCTGTGTTCTTTTTAAATTTTTACTATCTTGAAGGACATACAACACTTACATATGTTAAAATGCTATACAATTCAGTCATTTCATAAAAGAAGCTGTTCAAATGACAATTGAGCACATAAAATATGTCATTAGTCATCAGCAAAATGAACATTGAAACCACAATGAGATAGGTTTTTAGTGCCCTATATGGGCATATAATGGGTACAATTTTTTAAACTGACAACGCCAAATGTTGGCGAAGGTATGAAAAAACCAAGACACTCAAACATGGTTTATAGGAGTGTGAAGTGGTACAGTCACTTGGGAAAAAATTTTGGCAGGTCCTATGACCCAAATAATTCCACTCCTGGATATTTACCCTGGAGAAATGAAAATATATGTCCACAGAAGGACTAAGGTAAGAATGTTCTGAGGACTTCCCTGGCAGTCTAGTGGTTAAGACTGCTTTTCCAATGCCAGGGGCATGGGTTCAATCCTTGGTCAGGGAGCTAAGATTCCACATTCTTTGTAGCATGGTCAAAAGATAAAAATAAATAAAATAATAAGAATTTTTTAAAAAGAAAAGAGAATCTTCTAAGTAGCTTTATTCATACTAGCCCAAAATTGGCAATGCCCATTGATAGAAAAATGGATAAACAACCAGTGGTGTATTCATAGAATAAAGGTGAAGTCTCTCAGTTGTGTCTGACTCTTTGTGACCCCATGGACTGTAGCCCACCAGGCTCCTCTGTCTATGGGATTCTCCAGGCAAGAGTACTGGAGTGGGTTGCGATTTCCTTCTCCACATAGGATGGAAACTGCCTAGAAAAAAAGAATGAATTCTGATATATACAACAGCCTGAATTAATTTTGAAGACATCATGCTGACTAAAACGAGTATTATGCAACCGTACATAATGCATGATTCTAGTGGGATTTTTTTGTTTTTTATTTTTAGTTTTAGAGCAGACTGAAGTAATATTTGATGAATGAAGTCAGAACAGTGATTGCTTTGAGGGATGGGGGAAGGGATTTACTGAGGAAGGGTTTAAAGAAAGTTTCCAGAGTGATAGAGATTTAGATTCACACATTGTCAAAAGTCATCCAATGTTACATGTAGAATTTGTGCACTTCACTTGTTAAAAACAAAATTCAACTGAGGAAATTTCAAAGATTTTATTGACTATATTCAGTGATTCATGAACCAGGCAGCATCAAATGCAGCAGTCAGAAAGGAGTTCTGAGGAGCTGGACAAAATGCAAGACTTTTATAGTTAAAAGGGAATGGAACAAGGAAGTTGTAGCAGGCAAAATAGCAGACTAGTTATTGCAAGGTCACTTGCCTTAGAGGATGGCAGGGGTCTAACAGGCCAATTACCTAACTAGTGCTGAGCAAGTGATTCCTGATTGACTGGTTGAAGATTCCATTTCAGTGCTAAAACTGTCCTATCTCAGTTTAGTGACATGAATCTTTGCCGAAGTGACTCCATCCAGGGCCTGTTGTCTTGTTTTTAACACACTGTATGTAAATTTTTCCTAGAAACAAGAAACTATAAACAAATATTGAGCTAGAGGTAATAATTTTCATGTCGAAATGTTGAAACTACCACAGAATTGCACTCATCTCACACGTTAGTAAAGTAATGCTCAAAATTCTCCAAGCGAGGCTTCAGCAATACATGAACTGTGAACTTCCAGATGTTTAAGCTGGTTTTAGAAAAGGCAGAGGAACCAAAGATCAAATTGCCAACATCCACCGGATAATTGAAAAAGCAAGAGAGTTCAAAAAAAAATCTATTTCTGCTTTATCAACTATGCCCAAGCCTTTGACTGTATGGATCACAATAAACTGTGGAAAATTCTGAAAGAGATGGGAATACCAGACCACCTGACCTGCCTCTTGAGAAAGCTACATGCAGGTCAAGAAGCAACAGTTAGAACTGGACCTGGAACAACAGACTGCTTCCAAATAGGAAAAGGAGTAGGTCAAGGCTGTATATTGTCACCCTGCTTATTTAACTTCTATGCAGAGTACATCATGAGAAACGCTGGGCTGGAAGACACACAAGCTGGAATCAAGATTGCCGGGAGAAATTTCAATAACCTCAGATATGCAGATGACACCACCCTTATGGCAGAAAGTGAAGAGGAACTAAAGAGCCTCTTGATGAAAGTGAAAGAGGAGAGTGAAAAAGTTGGCTTAAAGCTCAACATTCAGAAAACGAAGATCATGGCATCCAGTCGCAACACTTCATGGCAAATAGATGGGGAAACCGTGGAAACAGTGGCTGACTTCATTTTTCTGGGCTCCAAAATCACTGCAGATGGTGACTGCAGCCATTAAATTAAAAGATGCTTACTCCTTGGGATGAAAGTTATGACCCACCTAGACAGCATATTGAAAAGCAGAGACATTACTTTGCCAACAAAGGTCCGTCTAGTCAAGGCTATGGTTTTTCCTGTGGTCATGTATGGATGTGAGAGTTGGACTGCGAAGAAAGCTCAGTGCCGAAGAATTTATGCTTTTGCGCTGTGGTGTTGGAGAAGACTCTTGAGAGTCCCTTGGACTGCAAGGAGATCCAACCAGTCCATCCTAAAGGAGATCAGTTCTGGGTGTTCATTGGAAGGATTGATGTTAAAGCTGAAACTCCAATACTTTGGCCACCTGATGTGAAGACCTGACTCATTTGAAAAGCCCCTGATTCTGGGAAAGATTGAGGGCAGGAGGAGAAGGGGATGACAGAGAATGAGATGGTTGGATGGCATCACCTACTCAATGTACATGGGTTTGGGTGGACTCTGGGGGTTGGTGATGGACAGGGAGGCCTGGCATGCTGCGATTCATGGGGTCGCAAAGAGTCGTACACGACTGAGCGACTGAACTGAACTGAAGTCTTTAAGGGTATACTGACTATAGCTTACATTGCAATATCAATAAATAAGCTGATGGGCAAAGAATTTAAATGGCCTTTTCTTCAAAGAAAATGTACAAATGGCTAATAAGACCATGAAGTATGTTCAGCATCATTTTTCGTTAGAGGAATGCAAATCAAAATCCCAATAAAATATCACTTTACAGCTCCTAGGATAAGTATAATGATAATAATAATTTTTTAAAAAGACAGAAAATAACAAGTGTTGCAAACCTGAGACCCAGCAAGTCTGCTTCAGCAAGTTAATCTAAGGAAATAATGACAAGTTAGTTGAAAAAATGTATGTGGGAAGAAGTTTCCCAAAGTGTTGTTTATCATAACACAACCTTTGGAAACACAGTAAATAAACACTGTGGCAGAGATGAATCTCAGAGCACAAATTGAGGTATGCCTTAAGTATAAAACTGTAAATACTTTTTCTATGACAACTCAATTTTTACTTTGAGCCCATTCCATAGGAAGTGTAACAATCTCAGTCAATTAATAATTTTCCCTCTTCATGTGTAGAAAAAAGGGAACCCTCTTACACTGTTGGTGGGAATGTAATTTGGTACAGCCACTATGGAGAACAGTATGGAGAGTCTTCAAAAAACTAAAAATAGAGCCACCATATGATCTAGCAATTCCACTTCTGCACACATATCCAGACAAAACTCTAATTTGGAAAGATGCATGTACCCTTATGTTCATAGCAGCACTATTCACAATAACCAAGGTATGGCCTAAATGTCCATTGACTCATTAATGGATAAAGAAGATATGGTGTATACATATATATATATATATATATATATGAATATTACTCAGGAATTAAATAATGTAACAACACTGATGCAACTAGAGATTATCATATTAAGCAAAGTAAGTCAAGAAGAGAAAAACAAATACCCTATAACATTACTTATACATGGAATCTAAAACATGGCACAAATGAATACATTTGTGAAACAGAAATAGACTCACAGTTACAACAAATGGGCTTCTGGTTGCCAGGGGTTTGTGGTGAGGTGGGGTGAGGGATGAATTGGAAGTCTGGGGTTAGCAGATACAAGCTACTTATATAAAATAGATAAACAACAAGGTCCTATTGTACAGCACAGGGAACTACGTTCAATAGCTTATAATAAAGCAACATGGAAAAGAAAAATAAACATTTTAAAATAGAAAAAAATTGTAAAAAATTTCCACCTGAAACTATCACAACATCGTTCACTGGCTATACCTCAATACAGAATAAAGAGTTTTTAAAAAGGAAATTTTTCCTACCTTGCGGGATTATATCTGAGTTTGAGGAGGGGCACTTGCATGGTGCCAAGGGGTAGTATTTGTAAGGAGCAGGCAGGTAATGGACCGAACTGAGCTTCCAGGTAACCATCAACTCTGGTGTCAGCTGGAACACCTATTGGTCCACCTGCCTCTTGGTCATTGTCAAGACCTTTCTGCCAATTACAACTTCATCAGTAATTTTGAAATACTTACTATGAAAAAGTTCAATTATATCTAAAAATATATTCACTTTATCATGGGAGATTTCAACATTATCTTTGTCATGAAATTAAAAAGGAATTGCTGTAAGATTCTTATAATAGAATTATAACTATTAAAATGTTTTGCTGTTTATTATATACTTGTATGAACAAAGAATTTAATCAAGATGATGGCCAACCATTTTAAGCACAACACTAGATATTAAAAAGTTTTGTTCATGGAATCAAGCTCAAGTCTTTTGTTAAGAAAATGGAAGAGACAGTATTTGGAAGTTGTGTACAAATCAAATATTTAGCAACTACATGCTCTGTATTTTATTTTTCTTATCATAATTATGTAATACACAAAATGGAATGATTTTTTTCACCAAGTGTACGAGGCTGGGCAACTGCACTCTGGTGACATGTTACCTCTGATGCACCTCACACAATCTCCTTAGAGCATTAGGCTTTTGGAAATGAAAGTTTTTTATTTTTAAAATTTTTTCTTCTTTTTTTGCCTTGTTACATCCTTCCCATGGGACAATCAGTCTGGTGGACCACTTGTTATAAAGGGAAGACAAGAAGAAAAAAAAAGTATAAGTTGGTAAAACAAAATTTCAACTGTAAGTGAATAAGGTCTGAGGATCTAATGTAAAACATGATGACTGTAGTTGATGACATTATATTGAATATTTAAAATTCGCTTAGAGAGTAGAACTTAAATGTCTTCTCTCTGTCACACACACACATGCTAAATATGTGAGGTGATGGATTTTAATTAACAAGATTGAGGAATATTTTCACAATGCATACATATTTCAAATCACCATTATGTACACATTAAAAATCTTAACATGTTGTTAGTATACTTCAATAAAGCTGAAATTTTAAAAGTATTCTTTAAAAGACCCAGAATAATATTGATAAAATAACTGTTCTTGAAATGCAGCCCATAGTCCATAAAGGATCCCAATATCCTGGCAGGAGGTCTATGAAGTCAAAACTCTTTTCATAATAATACTAAAATGTTATTTGCTCTCTTCATTCTCTTAGGAGATAACAGTGCAGTTTTCCAGAAGCTACACATGTAATATCATAACAGACTGACTTTAGCAGTTGATAGAGAATCCAGCTGTCTTCCATTAAGCCAGACATGAAAAGGATATGCAGAAATGTAAAACAACGCCACCCTTCTCACTAATTGTCTTGCTTTGTTATTGTTCAGATGCTAAGTCATGTTTGACTTCGACCCCACGAACTGCAGCTCGCCAGGCTTCACTGTGTCCCAGAGTTTGCTCAAACTCATGTCCACTGAGTCAGTGATGCCATCCAACCATCTCATCCTCTGCTGCCCACTTCTCCTCCTGCCCTCAATCTTTCCCAGCATCAGGATCCTTTCCAATGAGTCGGGTCTCATATTAGGTGTCTTGAACGTGAACGTGAAGTCGCTCAGTCGTGTCCGACTCTTTGCGACCCCATGGACTGTAGCCTACCAGGCTCCTCCCTTCCATGGGATTCTCCAGGCAAGAATACTGGAGCTGGGTGCCATTTCCTTCTCCAGGGGATCTTCCAGACCCAGGGATCGAACTCAGGTCTCCAGCATTCCAGGCAGATGCTTTAACCTCTGAGCCATAGCTCTAAGGCCAAATTGTGTTACTTATATTAATTTTAAGTGTGTTTATATAATCATTTTTAAATGACTAAACATTTTAAGTTCCTCAGTTTTAATACCTAGTACATTAAATATCACAGATATAAATGCACAAAAATGTTTTTTGACTTCCCAATAAATTTTAATTGTGTAAAGTGGTCCTGAGGTCAAAAACTTTGAGAATCACTGCCAAAGTTTTGTTCTGTCACACACCTAGTATGACAGGAAGCTTTGCAACCACTGAAATGGAACATGGAAACCTATCTGTTGAATGAAAAGATAGCTTGTTTATTGTGAAAGTGGATACGATGTGATTTCATATTTATTTACTTAAAGCATTTTTTTATATGGACCATTTTTAAAGTCTTTATGCATTTGTTACAGTATTGCTTCTGTTTTAGGCTTTGAGTTTTTGTCCACAAGACCTGGGATCATAGCTCCTTGACCAGGGATCAAACCCACACCCCTTGCATTGGAAGGCAAAGTCTTAACCACTGGACCATCAGGGAAGTCATGTGATCCCATATTTAATTAAAATACGTGTGTATGTGTGTCACCATAAGAAAAATGTACAGAAGGATATATATCGATTAATGCTAATTATTTCTAGGCTGTAAGATTATGAAGACACCTATTTTCTTTATTCATTTCTTTATGTACTAATATAAAGCATTTTATTGTGGTAATAAATACATAACTTACAACTCACCATCTCAGCCTCTTCACGTGTACAATCCAGTAGTGCTAAGTATGTTCATATTGTTGTGAACCATATCTCCAGATCTTTTATATCTTGCAAATTTGAAAGTCTACACTCATTAAACAACCACTCCCCATCCTGCAAACTCCCAGCCACTAGCAGCTACAGTTTTACTTTCTCTCTCTATGAATCTCACTAATCTAGGCACCTCATATAAATGGAACATACACTATTTATTTGTGTGTGTGTGACTGCCTTATTTTACATCGAATTATATCCCTTAACGCGAAAGTGTTAGTTGCTCAGTCGTGTCCGACTGCTGGTGGGCTACAGCCCACCAACCTCCTCTGTCCATTGAATTCTCCAGGCAAGAATACTGGAGTGCATTCCCTTCTCCAGGGGATCTTCCCAACCCAAGGACTGAACCCAGGTCTCTTGCATTGCAGGCAGATTCTTTACCATCTGAGCCGTATCCCTTAGATTCATCTATCTTATAGCTTGTGACAGGATTTCCTCCCTGTTTAAGACAATAATATTTCATTGTATGTATATACCACATCTGTTTACATGTTTATTCACCAGTAGACATTTGAGTTGATTCTAAGCATACTAATTTTTTAATTTTTTAAAGAACATGAATTCACTTTAGAAATAGAAATAAAATAAGGCTATTTCCATTCTTGGAAACAGATGACACATTCTCCCTTAAAAAGCACAGGGAACAAACAGAAGGAAAGGGAGGTTTCAGAATTCCTTAATTTAGTTGATCAGCCTGTTGTGCAACACTTGACTCATTGGAAAAGACTCTGATGCTGGGAGTGATTGGGGGCAGGAGGAGAAGGGGACGACAGAGGATGAGATGGCTGGATGGCATCACTGACTCGATGGACGTGAGTCTGAATGAACTCTGGGAGTTGGTGATGGACAGGGAGGCCTGGCATGGTGCGATTCATGGGGTTGCAAAGAGTCAGACACGACTGAGCGACTGAACTGACTAAGGAAAAAAAAAGATTATCCATAATCCTGTCACTGAAAAATTAATCAAGAAAGAAAGAAATGGAAAATTTTATTTGAACTAAATTTGAGGATTTCAAAAAGCTCCAAGAACTGTTCCTCCTTTTAGAAGTCAAGGCAGAGGATGGTCTAGTGGTTTAGACTCCATACTCCCAATGCAGGGCACACAGGTAGGACCCCTGGTTGGCGAGCTAGGATCCCCCATGCCGCTTGTGGTGAGTGAAGTCGTTCAGTCGTGTCCAACTCTTTGTAACTCCATGGACCGTAGCCTACTAGGCTCCTCTGTCCATGGAATTTTCCAGGCAAGAGTACTGGAGTGGGTTGCCATTTCCTTCTCCAGCTTGTGGTGAAGCCAAGCAAAAAAAAAAAAAAAGGCAAGGCAGAACTGTATCAGTTTTCTGAGACAGAGGGCTGTACATTAGATGACATATTTTTTAAATTGTCAAATATTTACTTTCTTTGTGTGTTATTTAATTTTTATTGGAGTATGATTGATTTGCAGTGTTGTGTTAGTTTTAAGTGTACAGCAAAGCGAATCTGTTATACAAATGCACATACCCACTCTTTTTTAGATTCTTTGTAATATGGACCATTACAGAGAATTGAGTTGAGCTCCCTGAGCTATACAGGAGGTCCTTATTAATTATCTATTTTATATACAGTAGTGTGTTTTTGTCAGTTCCAATCTTCTAATTTAACCCTCCTTCCCTTACCCCTTGGTAGCCATAAGTTTATTTTTTACATCTGTAACTCTATTTCAATTTTGTAGATAAGTACATCTGTAGCTTTTTTTTTTAAGATTACACATATAAGGGATATCATATGATATCTATTTTTCTCCAGATGATGTAGTATTGACAGTTTATACAATCCAGATCTAAGTGTCATCATGACCCCTTATAAGATCGAGAAGGAATGCTACCTTTTAAGGAGTCGTCTTACCAATGCTGGAAGAATGTTGCACCTTACAGCCGAGCAGATATTTCTGTCTACAGGTTTGCTCCATGCAGTAACAGAGATACACAATACACAGTGTGGGAAGAGAGGAAACTAAAGGGTAGATAACATTTCTCATGTGTAAATTTTTCTTGTCTTGCCATAAAATATGTATTTTACTTCATAATCCAAATATTAATGAAGAAGAAATATGGGTTTGGACAGCTTCTCTGCACATAAAATGTAGAAACCTATCTAGAAGCTGCAATTTACTCTAATTTGACCCTTTTACCCTGAACACTAGAATCTCCCCTGCCCACTGTCTCCCCAAACTCTCTTCTCTCCAAATTTGTACAAAAAAATCTCATCTAGACACTCTGACTTTCTCATATGCTGCGTGTACATGATCAAGGAATCTGAAAAGTTACCATACTGTAAGATGTATTCTATCCCCAGAGAGCTAAAACCATTGTAAAACCCTTCATGGCATCATATCTTTTAGACAACCTGATGTTGTATTTCTAGCATTTTATTTTTAAAAAAATTTATTTATCTGGCTGCAAGTCTTAGTTACAGCATGTGGATTCCAGTTCCCTGACCAGGGATCGAACCCCAGGTCCCCTGCATTAAGAGCTCAGAGTCTTAGCCACTAGACCACCAGAGAAGACCCTCTGAGCATTCTTTTTTTAATGCCCATACACATCTTTTGAAAACTTTTTATTATGGACAGTTTCAAATATATACAAAAGTAGATAAAGAACCAAACGCCCCTCTATTTCATTCCTCTGTTGTTACATAATCTCAAACTTTGTGATATAAATCAAGAACCATTTTACTACGTTCCTGGCATCTAAAGATCAGGAATTTGGACAGCACATGGCAGACGTGGCTTGTTTCTGCTCCGCAGTGTCTGGGGCCTCAACTGAAAAGAGCAAAATGAGTGGTGTGATTTGAATCACCCAAGCTAGAATCATCTGGAGGTTTCTTCACTCACAGGTCTGTGCCTGTGCTGGGGTGACGGCAAGGCTGAAATTAACCAAGGTTGTTGACTGGAGTGTCTCCCTTTGACTTAGGTTTCTCCTAACGTGGCAGCTGGGTGCCCAGAGGGAGCAACCCGATTGAGCAAGAGAACCAAGGGCATCAGGTGGGAGCTGCGTGGCCTTCATGACCTAGCCTCAGAAGTCACCTTCTGTCATTTCTCTTATGCCATGTGTTTTATAAATTGGTCACACTATTGACAATCATTAATCCTTATGAATGTAGGGAAGGCCGAAAATGAAAATCACCATAATTTTGGACAAAAGGAAATAGGTTATTTCTATTCTTGTGTGTTAGTCACTCAGTCATGCCCAACTCTTTGCGACCCCATAGACTGTAGCCCACCAGGCTCCTCTGTCTATGGAATTTTCCGGGCAAGAATCCTGGAGTGGGTTGCCATTCCCTTCTCCAATTTCTATTCTTAGTTAATTGAAAATTAGAATATTTTACATGGTTAACTGTATTTGACAATTCTTATCTGCTCTGAATAGGGAAGTCACAATACTCTTCAGTCAGTTTCATACCTAAAGGAAATGTGAATCTTTCCCATTCACCTTTATATTTCTTTCTTTTTAAATTTTTATTGGAGTATAGTTGCTTTACAATGTTGTGTTAGTTTCTGCTCTACAGCAAAGTGGATCAACTATCTTATGCCATATTGATCAAAGTCATTGTAAGCCTGCTAATATTCAAGGGAAGAAGCACAGATCCTCACCTTTCTATGGGAGGATGGAAAGGTCAAGTTACAGAGGACATGTGGTTTGGGAAATACTGTTACTTCTAAATTTAGAAAATAAAATTGCATCCCCATCACCCAACTTCAAGAACTGTTCACTCAGGGTCAATCTTGTTTCATCCACACCCAAACCCTCCTCTGGCTGAGTGTTATTTTGAAGAAAATAGCAAACATCATATCACAGTAACCATAAACATTTCAGCATACACCTTTAAAAGATAAAGATTCTTGAAAAATAGCCACAATGCCACTGTCCTACTTAAAAAAAAAAAAAAAATTGACAACTTGTCTAATATCATTAAATATCCAGTCTGTATTTCCCTAATTGGCTCACAAATGTTTTAAAACAAAGTTTCTTTGTTTGAATTGGGATTGGAATCAGGTTATTTCTAGCATTTTTGGATAGATTCTTCAGTATGAATTCACATTTGGCCTGCATCTGTCTGAAGAACTTCAGATTGAGGATAAACATGTGTCTCTAAGTGCAGCCACTGTGAAAAACAGCGTGAAGGTTCCTCGGAAAACTAAAAATAGAATTGCCATATGATCCAGCAATCTCGCTCATAGGCATAAAACCCAGAGAAAACTATAATTAAAAAAGATGCCTGCACCCCCATGTTCCTAGTAGCACTATTTACAACAGCCAAAGCATGGAAATAACCTAAATGTCCATCAACAGATGACTGGATAAAGAAAACATGTGTGTGTGTGCTTAGTCGCTCAGTCATGTCTGATGATTTGCAGCCCCATGGACTGTAGCCCACCAAGCTCCTCTGTCCATGGAATTTTCTAGGCAAGAATACTGGAGCAGGCTGCTATTTCCTACTCTAGGGGATCTTCCCAACCTAGGAATCAAACCCTCATCTCTTGCATCTTCTGCACTGGCAGGTGGATTCTTTATCACTAGCACCACCTGGGAAGCCCCAAAGAAGATATGGTACACATAGGAAAATGAGTACGTCAAGGCTGTGTATTGTCACCCTGCTTATTTAACTTATATGCAGAGCACATCATGAGAAACGCTGGGCTGGATGAAGCACAAGCTGGAATCAAGATTGCCGGGAGAAATATCAACCTCAGATATGCAGATGACACCACCCTTATGGCAGAAAGTGAAGAGGAGCTAAAAAGCCTCTTGATGAAAGTGAAAGAGGAGAGTGAAAAAGTTGGCTTAAAGCTCAACATTCAGAAAATGAAGATCATGGCATCCAGTCCCATCACTTCATGGGAAATAGATGGGGAAACAGTGGAAACAGTGTCAGACTTTAGTTTTTTGGGCTCCAAAATCACTGCAGATGGTGACTGCAGCCATGAAATTAAAAGACGCTTACTCCTTGAAAGAAAAGTTATGAGCAACCTAGACAGCATATTCCAAAGCAGAGACATTACTTTGCCAACAAAGTTCCATCTACTGAAGGCTATGGTTTTTCCTGTGGTCACGTATGGATGTGAGAGTTGGACTGTGAAGAAGGCTGAGCACCGAAGAATGGATGCTTTTGCACTGTGGTGTTGGAGAAGACTCTTGAGAGTCCCTTGGACTGCAAGGAGATCCAACCAGTCCATTCTGAAGGAGATCAGCCCTGGGATTTCTTTGGAAGGAATGATGCTAAAGCTGAAACTCCAGTACTTTGGCCACCTCATGCGAAGAGTTGACTCACTGGAAAAGACTCTGATGCTGGGAGGGATTGGGGGCAGGAGGAGAAGGGGACGACAGAGGATGAGATGGCTGGATGGCATCACTGACTTGATGGACATGAGTCTGAATGAACTCCGGGAGTTGGTGATGGACAGGGAGGCCTGGCGTGCTGCGGTTCATGGGGTTGCAAAGAGTCAGACACGACTGAGCGACTGAACTGAACTGAACTGATACATGGAATACTTCTCAGTGGTGGCTCAGATGGTAAAGCGTCTGTCTACAATGCGGGAGACCTGGGTTCGATCGCTGGATGGGGAAGATCTCCTGGAGAAGGAAATGGCAACCCACTCCAGTGGGTCGCAAAGAATCGGACACAATTGAGCTACTTCACTTCACTTATAAAAAAGAACTAAATAATACCATTTACAGCAACATGGATGCAACTAGAGATTGTCATACCAAGTGAAGTAAATCAGAAAAACAAATACCATATGATATCACTTATATGTGGAATCTAAAATATGGCACAAATCAATCTATTCTGCAGAAACAGAATCATGGAAACAGAGAGTAGACTGGTGGTTGCCAAAGGGAGCAGGTTGAAGAAGGGATGGAGTGGGAGGTTGGGGTGAGCAGATGTAAGCTTTCAATGTGTAGAATGGATAACAAGGTCCTACTGTATAGCACAGAGAGCTGTATTCAATTTCCTATGATAAACCATAATGGAAAAGAATATATGTGTGTATGTATGTATAACTGAATCACTTTGCTGTACAGCAGTAATTAATACAACATTGTAAGTGAACTATACTTCAGATTTTTTTAATGCAAAAAAAAAAAGGTTTGCCTCTATCACCACACCTAATGATTTCTCACCTGGTTGCAAATGAAATAACTTAAGAAGACCCAAGTTTCTCAGCCACAGTGTTTTCCATTTTCTATTCATTTTATGAATAGATGACAAAGTCTAATGCAATATTCAAATAATTGCACAATCATGCCCAAATAACTGTTCAATGAGAGTTGTAGAAGCCACTGACCATCCAGCTGATTGAGCATTCCAACATGCACTTTGGCCACAGTCTGGATGCAAACAATTACCATTACAAGGCCCAAGTCACCAGCACTAAATCAGTTCCAACACAAGGCCTGTTCCCTACACAGGCCACCTTAACTCCTTATCTGGAGTCAACAAAGCAGGCAATATTTCCACTCCACTTCATAGCACTTATTTCTTAAGAGAGCCCCAAGCTAGCTGATTGTTTAGTCACTAAGCTATGGGATTCTCCAAGCAAGAATACTGGAGTGGGTAGCCATTTCCTTCTCCAGGGGATCTTCCCAACCCAGGGATCAAACTCATGTCTCTTGCATTGGCAGTTACCTGATGCCTGGACCCAAACCAAGAACACAATAGATAGCATATGCTACATGTAATGTGGGATAGACACCTCCTCCCTATCTCTCCAACTACTTCCCTATTTCCAGGGCATTTCTTTGCCCATGTTTGCATTGTTTATACTGTTTATAGAACCAGAGATAACAATGAATAATGTCCCACTTAATTCACTTTATTGTGCTTTTTTGGCATGAGTATAATAATTATCAGGGTCTTCCAGGCTCTTCGGGCTTCCCTGGTGGCTCAGATGGTAAAGAATCTGCCTGCAATGCAGGAGATCCAGGTTCAATCCCTGGGTCAGGAAGATGCCCTGGAGAAGGGAATAGCAACCCACTCCAGTATTCTTGCCTGGAGAATTCCATAGCTTAGTGACTAAACAATCAGCTAGCTTGGGGCTCTCTTAAGAAATAAGTGCTATGAAGTGGAGTGGAAATAATGCCCGCTGGTGGGCTACAGTCCATGAGATCACAAAGAGTTGGACACCAGTGAAGCAACTGAGCATGCATGCACGCCCAGGGCCTTCATCATCCCAGAGACTGGTGACCAAAATTGAGCAGTCTGTTTCCTCTGGGGACCTCTGAACAAATCCTCAGCTCGCACCACAATAACCTACCTGGTTACTGTGAGTGACCACTGCGACTTATAGGTCCTTATTCTAGGAATACTTCCTGCTTTCTCTGACACCCCTAGGCTTACTTCCTGGCTCCAAGTACCTACTTTCCTATAGACATAGAGTGAAATACACATTTACAGGTATACATCGACATAAAGCTAATAAAAACAAACTGGGAACCTAGCCTAGAGCTGTAGAGAGATGCACATCCAAGTTGTATAAACAGACATCCACCCAAGAGTGGAAACAGAATATCTACCGTTTGCTTTTTAAAATATAAATCTAGGACTCTCCTGGCGGTCAGTGGTTAAGAATCTGCCTGCCAATGCAGGGAACATCGGTTCAACCCCTGGTTTGGGAAGATCCCACATGCTGAGCCCACAAGTACAATGCTACAATTACTAAAGTCTGCATGCCTAGAGTCCATGCTGTGCAACAAGAGAAACCACCGCAGTGAGAAGCCCAAGCAACTAGAGCGGAACCCCCACTTGCTGCAACTTAAGAAAGCCCCCATGCAGCAGTGAAGACCAAAATTTAAAAAAAATTTTAAATGTTATATAAAATGTAAACCTTGTCATATCACATCCCTTCTCTGCCTGCCAAAAGCTTGAAGCCCTTCCAGTGCCCTCTCTAGCCCTATTGCTGCAGGGATATTGCAAGACCCTGCAGTGCCAGTCCCTGCACTCTCTCAGTCCAGCACCTTCACCCATGCACAAGCTATCTCCTTGGCCTCAAATACTTCCCACTCCCCAACTTTGCCATGTTGTTTACTCATCATTCAGCTTTCAACTTAACTTTTACCTCCGTTGGAACAACCCCACCCACCCAAATTCAAATCTTTCAACATACGCATGTAAAGCACCGTGATCATCTTTGAAGCATCTGCCACACTTGCAGTTTCACTTCTGTGCGATTTTTATTTTTAATACCATCTGCCTCCCCAGGGAGACAGAGTTGCAGAGCACAGGGACTCCTTCTGCTTGCTGCTTCCTACTGCCCAGTGCTTGACACGTTATAGGCACCCAGTCATCTTTGAGGGGCTTCCCAGATGGGGCTAGTGGTAAAGAACCCACCTGCCAATGCAGGAGACATAAGAGATGTAGGTTTGATCCTCAGGTTGGGAGATCCCCTGGAGGAGGGCTTGGCAACCCACTCCAGTATTCTTGCCTGGAGAATCCCATGGACAGGGGAGCCTGGTGGGCTACAGTCTATAGGACTGCAGAAAGCTGAACACAGCAAGTGACTTAGCACACAGGCACACACAACTTGGAATGACTAGATGAATTAATAAACATGCAAGAGCTCCTCGAAGAATAACATATGCTCAGTACATGTTAACTTCCTTCTTTCCAACCTCTGACATATACTTGCTTTTAGTTTCTCTTTGCTTTAGACTGCAGTGGGATCATTAAAAAATTTTTTAAAACTTCAGTAAATCTTAACCCAATAACTGACAACAACATAGTAGCTGTGTACCATGCTAGTGGTAAAGAACCTGCCTGCCAATGCAGGAGACATAAAGAGAAATGGGTTCCATCCCTGGGTTGGAAAGATTTCCTGGAGGAGGGCACAGCAACCCACTCTGGTATTCTTGCCTGGAGAATCTCAGGGACAGAGGAGCCTGGAGGGCTACAGTTCATAGTGTTGCAAAGACATGACTGAAGTGACTTAGCACGCATGCATCACAATCTGAAGGGAGCCACAAATGTCGGAGAGATTGCTCTCACTAAGGGATTTCTGCATTAGGAAAATCTTAATTTTTCTAGACAGACAAGTGAAAACATTATTTTCTGATGATGCTCTGAAATCAGCTGTTGTCCTACAACTGTTTGCAGTTGTAGACCCAGGTAACCCTTCTGTGAGTCCCTAAAAACCCAGTGTCACAACTGAAGTCAATCCAAGGTCACACAGAAATGATGCCCCTGCATAATTATTGAGATTCGCATGTACTGCTAATCATGATAATCACAAAATTTGGGAGTCACTGAGTCTGGGAGAAAATAGGGGGAAATCTCTAGACTTAGAAAGCCGGGTCCAAATCTACTTTATAAGGCTATTATGAAGATTAAATGAGTCACAATAATAAGTACTCGTCTCTTGAACACATACCTCGTATTGCACATGGAGCTGGATTGTGTTACATGTGTAAGGGTACCTGAGTCTCAAAACAAGCACTGTGGACTACGCATTGTTACACCCAGCTTCCCAATGAGGAAGTCGAGGCTCTGGGAAGTTGAACAACTGGCCCAAACTTTCACACCCTCCCGAATGGCAGGGCTAGGATGCTTCTGTTGGTTTGGCCAAAAAGTTAATTTGGGGTTTTCCGTAAGACAGGGGTTCACAAAAAAACTCCAAAAGAACTTTTTGGCCAACCCAATTAAAGCGCTCTAGCTAGAATGTATGTAAGCTGGAACATGCCACAAAACTGTAAGGAGTCTAATTATGAAGTGTCTCTGAAAAGACAAGATCTATTCATATCACCATATAGCTTCCCTCCCGTGTGCCTGTATACTCTTATGTTATTAATATATTCTCATCTGGCATAGTGGATCAAACCAACTGAGGTCAGGATCCAGGAACTCACTGGATCGCAACCATCATTTATGCAAGTCAGTTTTCTTCACTTCCTCATTTATGTTTTCCCAGTTTCCCTATTAGTAACTCACATGTGGACCGCACTGACCCACATCTCAGGATGTCACGAGGATTTACTCTTTAAGAAACTTGCGATGATCAGTTTTTCAAATAGCCCAAATATTCCAGAGAGACCGGTGTTACTTTTGCCCCATGACGACAAGGGCATGTTTGAGGTGGGGTGGTTGTAGAAGCAATGTCATGGCAGAGGCAGAAAAAGAGCCAAACGTCTGCTTTTCCACCTCCATGTCTGTGGCCATATGATCTCCTGGGAACCTGGTGCTTATGCAGGAATTTTTTTCTTATGGATTGCTGAAGGATATAAACCTGATTCAGATTGCAAAATTACTGAGTCACGGATACATACATATGTAAAATATCCAAACTGTAACCTTCCTCAATTGACTATACATTTAATTTTTAATGAGAATTTGGAGGCCCAGTGGATAGGAGTTAGAACTTTTGCTACTGGGGCCCGGGTTTCATCTATGGTTGGGGATCTAAGAATAGATAGATCTGTGAAAATCAGATATAAATTTCAGAATAATTCATTTGTATTTATTGCTTTATTGGAGGCACAATCTAAGCAGAAAATTCTAAGGGTTTTGATGTCATTTGCTTACTCAGCTTTGATTGATGTGAGGGTGACTTGAGCTTCCATGAATGCAGTAGTAGTATAAACCCCACTTCTGGAGTTTATAATCCGGCAGGTGAGGACAACAGGGGAGCAATACTAACAGATGTGGTTTGAGTTCTATCAAGTTCAGGATGCTGTGAGAGTGTGTCATGGGGGAATTCAGCTGCCTGGAGATTCAGGCAAAGAGTCTTTGAGGAAGTTACCATTTCAGCTGAGACAGGCTGCTGTTTCTTCTGGGTTCTATAACTGCTTTCCCATCCGGATTCTGACACTTGGAAATGTCAATGTCTCAGAGCTTGGGTGCTCACATGTAAAATGAGGATAATACTCACTTATCAGTGTTGTGGGAGTAAGTGAGAAGACAGGTAAAGCATCTCTCATGGTACCCGGCACAGTCAGTCCCAAGTGCATGGCTGGGTTTCCCAGGTGTGCCCAGTCACCTCCAGCTCTTTGCAACCCCATGGACTATAGCCAGCCAGGCTCCTCGTCCATGGGATTTTCCAGGCATATATACTGGAGTGGGTTGCCATTTCCTCCTTCAAGGAATCTTCCGAACCCAGGGATCAAACCCAAGACGCCTGGGTGGCAGGCAGAATCTTTACCACTGTGCCGCCTGAGAAGACCAGTCCATGGAGTCACAAAAAGTCCAACAACTGAGCAGGCACCCACACAAGCACATGGGGCTTGTTATAATGTTGTCACCATGCGTTCTGGGAAGCAAACTCACTCAGAAGAACAATGCAGATAGTGGAGTGCAGTTTATTACACCGATGGGCCCAGGGTAGAGTCTCCTCTTAGCCAAGGACCTCGACCAGTTTTTGTGAAAACCTTATAGGCTCTAAGTGTATGTACCCAAACCCACTTACTTCCCCAAATTTCCTGAAACTAGTCTGAACAAAGGAAAAGAAAGATACAATCAAAGTTAACCCACGATTCATATGCCTTAAGCCTAGGTAGTTAACAGTGGACAATTATCAATAGGCCTGTGGTCATACCCCAATAAGCATAATAGAATGTATGATTCTATTCGGTCACACAGATAATTAGGGTATTCTTTTAGGTGATGGGTTCTGGGAGCCTGGTTTTCTAGTTGGTATGTCATTTCCATAGATACTGGGCTATAGCTCAAAATCCACAGTCCAGCCCAAGATGGAGTCCTGCTTTCAAGACAGCCTGTTCTGTTTCCTCCTTAAATAATGAATTATCAGTGTAGGGATCAAAGGGAAACTGAAAAAAACTTTGGCCGACAGCTAAAGATAAATGCATCAGGAGGAAACTTGGCAAAGGATCCACATTAAAGGGACAGTCGCTACCCCTTATTTGTAAGGCTTTCAGTTCAGTTTAGTTCAGTCACTCAGTTGAGTCTGACTCTTTGCGACCCCCATGAACTGCAACACACCAGGCCTCCCTGTCCATCACCAACTCCCAAAGTTAACTCAAACTCATGTCCATTGAGTTGGTGAGGCCATCCAATCATCTCATTCTCTGTCATCCCCTTCTCCTCCCTCCTTCAATCTTTCCTAGCATCAGGGTCTTTTCCAATGAGTCAGCTCTTCGCATCAGGTGGCCAAAATAATGGAGTTTCAGCTTCAGCATCAGTCCTTCCAGTGAATATTCAGGACTGATTTCCTTTAGGATGGACTGGTTGTGAAGGAGGAAACAGACAGATCTGGACTCCTTCATGCTGATCATGCTCGGCCACCTCTCCAATGAACTCTGATCTCTGTGCTTAGTGGCTATGGAAACGATAAGAGAAGGATAACACCCTCTCTGGACAGGGGAGCTTGAAGATCACATCCAGGTTAGTCATCGCCTAAGAGAAAACACACTCTAATCACCCCTCCCTGCCTCTGGACAGGTCATAAATTCTTATTGATTATTAACTGTTTGAACACATAACACATGAATGATGGGGTTATTGTGATTGTATTTACCCATCCTTTGTTTTATGTAAGTCTCAAGGAAATTGGGGTGGTGGGTTTGGACACGTACACATGGGGTATAAAAGATTTTCACAAATGCTGGTCAGGGTCCTTGGCTAAGAGGAGGCTCTGCCTTGGGCCCGACTCCACTATCTGCATTGTCCTTCTGAGTAAGTTTGTTTCCCAGAATGTGTGGCTATTACATTTGGTGCATGGGCCAGGAAACTCCTCACTTTGAGAAGACAGGTCTCATTTGAGGCCACCCTGAGGCTTTGCGGCTTGAATCTCCCAGAGAGGGGAAGGCGCCTCGCCCCTCTGGAAGAACTCAGCCTTTCAAAGCCCGGTTTCTTCGCTTTGGCAGGTAGTGAACGGCAGCAAGGTAACTGAGCACTCAGGTGAGGAGGAACCCACCTGGCAGGGTGGAAGAGGGGGCCTGATCACACCCCTGGGAGGGACTAGAAGGGGCACAGACCCACAAGGGCCTGGAATAGGCAGGCAGCAGCGATTGCTTGTACACAGGTTGACGAGCGTGCTAGGGTTTAGGAAGGAAATTTGTGAAGGTCACTTAGGAGGTGTGTCCACGCTGTCTCAGGGAAAATTATTACCAGCGATTGCCAGGGGATTTTTAGGATAGAAAACTGGTCCTTGTATGTTCATATTCTGCCCTCCCCCAGGTGTCCCATTTGCTGTGAAATTCTTGACCCCCTCGAAACTGTAAGGCTAGAAGGAGGAGGATACATAAGTGAGTATGAATTGGCTTTTCTGGAGATGGCCTGGGACATGGGATATGTAACCCAATTGTGTTTTCATCAGCACCTGATCAAGCCCACCAAGGCAAAATGGACTTGAAGGGAGAAACAGTCTTGGACCACGTGGTGTTCTGGTTCGGCTGTGCTGACCAGCAGGTGAAGGCACGCCAATCCCCCTTCTCCCTCTGGGACCTGGCAGGTAAGGCTCTTCTCACCCCAATTAAGAAGGAGGCAGAATGGCAATTTAAGTGTCTTGAGTGGAAATATCAGAAGTACATAGGGTACTGAGAACTTTGTAGACAAAACGAAAAGGAAAAGTAGAAGGTCTGAGAAGATAAGCAAGATGGGCGGAAGTGAATCTAAGGCAACTGTATTGGAGTGCATGATTAAAAATTTTAAGAAGGGATTTGGAGGAGACTATGGGGTGAAGATGAAGCCTAACCGCCTCCACATGCTCTGTGAGGTCGAATGGCCCCCTATGGGAGTAGGATGGCCACCAGAGAACACCATGAACTTAAAAATAGAGGAAGCAGTCTATACAGTAGTCACAGGAGAGCCAGGACACCTGGATCAATATCCATATACTGACTCATGGCTAGGCTTAGCTCAAGACCCTCCTACTTGGACAAGGTTCTGTATCCAGAAGAGAAAGGGAAAAATATTAATGGCACAAAAATTGACTGATGATAAAAAAGGAAATTCTACAGAATTTGGACGGGGACGACCTGACCCCTCCCCCATACTGGATAATGACGCACCTGCCTCCCAGTTCTCCACCAGGACCAGACACCGCCTTACTGCCCGATCCAGGGCCAGGGGAAGTCCTGCAGCAGCCGCTGCTCCTCCACCAGCTCTCCCTGAGGTGCTAGAGCCGCCACCTCAGCAGGCTCCAATCCCGGTGACAGAAGCCTCTGGCCAGAACTTCCAGGATCCAGCTCCAGCCAAACTGCCCAAGCTATATCCCCCACTTCTCCCGGTGAGTACTGACAAGAAGGGGAGGGAGACGTTGGAATTGAGCAGAGACTGCGCTTTGCCAGAGAGCCGGAGGGAACGAAAGAGAACAGATAAGAGATTTGCAATGCTAGCTGCTGCTCTGGAAAAGTCTATCTCGGCCCTCCGGAAAACCTCATCTGCCCCAGGGACAGGACAGTCCTTCAGCTGGTCCCGGTCCCGTTACAGCCAAATTAGTGTGCCTGGTGACAAGCTTTTGGCCACTGGAAGAATGAATGCCCTAAGGCAAGGAAGGAAGAGGAAGTTCCCGCAGTTGTGGGGCTTGCTGACTTGGAAATTAAATAGGGCTGCCGAGGCTCAGAGATATCAGGTCCCTGAGAGCCCATGGTAACCTTAAAGGTGGGGGACCAAAACATTGACTTCGTGGTGGATATAGGAGCAGAACTGTCGGTAGTAACAAAACCTGTGGCACCACTGTCCAAAAAGACTACCGCCGTGACTGGGGTATTGGGAGAAGTGATGATTAAATCGTTTTGCCAGCCCAGAAAATGTCAGATGGGGGGCACCAAGTGATTCATGAATTCCTCTACATTCCTGAGTGCCCAGTACCCCTGCTGGGAAGAGACTTGCTCTCCAAACTGGGAGCACAAGTGATTTTCTCCCCTGAGGAGAGGCCCACCTTCTGGAAGGACACTATGACTTATTAGCTCTCTCTCTCAATACCACCCCAAGATGAGTGGAGTTTGCATGAGTCCCCAGAGGAAGAACCGGGTGGGCTGGAAGAGCATGAGAGAGAGCTAACTCAATTATTCCCTGAGGTCTGGGCGGAAGACAAACCCCTCTCCCCTCAGGCTGGCTAAACATCAAGCCCCAGTGATAACAGAACTCAAAGTAGAACTCAAATCCCAGTTAGAAAGCACCAGTACCTGCTACCGATAGAGGCCTGGGCCGGCATACTGCCCCACATCAATAGATTGAAACAAGCGGGCATTCTAGTAGAGTGCCAGTTGGCTTGGAATA
This sequence comes from Budorcas taxicolor, assembly GCF_023091745.1. Lineage (NCBI taxonomy): Eukaryota > Metazoa > Chordata > Mammalia > Artiodactyla > Bovidae > Budorcas > Budorcas taxicolor. The sequence goes on along the minus strand of NC_068915.1, from coordinate 98,080,550 downwards.
CACCGATCCTGCCAGTCAAAAAGGAAGGAGGACAGGACTCTAGGCCTGTACAGAATCTCAGGCTAGTCAACCAGCCCACTGTTCCAAACCCCTATACCTTACTTAGCCTCCTCCCGCCGAGGACTAAAGTTTATACTCGCCTAGATCTCAAGGATGCCTTCTGCGTATGCCTCGCCCCAGCATCACAGCCCATCTTTGCCTTTGATTGGGAAGATCCAGTGCGGGGCACCAAGCAGCAGCTCATCTGGACTCCCCCACAAGGGTTTAAGAAGTCCCCAGCCATCTTTGGGGAAGCCTTACTTCTGACCTGAACTCATTCCATCCGAAAGAGTATGGATGTTGGCTCCTACAATACAGGGATGACCTGCTGCTGGCCGCCGAGACCAAGAAAAAATGCTCGGAAGGGACAAAAGCACTGCTCCACTGCTGATGGAAGCAGGTTACCGGGTGTCAAAGAAGAAGGCACAGATCTGCAAGGAGGCGGTAAGATATCTGGGGTTTGTTTTAAAGAAGGACACAAGGTTCCAGACCCTAGTTGGGTCCTATACACTGATGGCACTAGTCTGATAAAACAAGGACAACGGCTGTCAGGTTAGCCAAAGCAGAAGGGGCCATCAAGACTCAAAAGGGATGGTGGGAATTGCCACGTGGCAAATTATTGGTACCAGAGGAGCTGGCACACAATCTGATAAGCCAAACACACCAAGCGACCCACCTAGGCCATGCTGCCTGCTCACAGGTTAACGCTGCCTCTTGGGTATTCAGACAAAAACCTCTGGGCATTCAGCTGAAAGGCACGCTGCTCTTTGAACACCTGGGAGTGGACTTCACTGAAATGAAACCTCAGTGACACTACCGTTACCTGCTGATCATGGTATGTACGTTCTCGGGATGGGTAGAAGCTTTTTCACCTGGACTGAAAGAGCATCAGAAGTAGCCCGGTGCTTGCTTAGGGAAATAGTTCCCAGACTTGGACTTCCTACCAGCATTGGTTCAGACAATGACCCAGTTTTTGTAGCTGGTTTAGTATAACAAGTGAGCAAAACTTTAAACATCAAATGGAAACTGCACACTGCATATAGGCCCAGAGTTCTGAGATGGTGGAATGAACCAACCAGACGTTAAAGAGACTCTCCAAGTGTATCTTAGAGACTGATTGCTCCTGGGTGGACTTGCTTCCAACAGCTCTGCTCAGACTCAGGATGACCCCACAGTCCCATGGCTCTTCTCCATACGAAATTGTGTATGGCAGGCCCCCTCCCATAATAAAACAAGTGTCAACAAATTTGCCTAGGTAAGGGGAGATAGGATTTCACAGCAGATGGAACAGGGTAAGGTAATAAATCGGGTAACTAAGTTTGTACAAGAAAGGGTTGGGGAACAGATTCATGAGTTTATGCTTGGTGACCAAGTATGGGTCAAAGATTGGACACATGATTTGCTAGCCCTTTGGTGAAAGGGCCCTTATGTTATTCTAACTACCCCTACTGCAGTTAAAGTTGCAGGTATTGTCCCTTGGATCCATCATACAAGGGTGAAGAGAACATACCACGCAGACCCCAAAAACGCTCAGTGGACTGCACAGAGGGACCCCGCTGACCCTCGAGAGACTAAGACCATCCTTAAGAAGAAGGAAAAGAAGATCCTGGATGAGCCTCTTCAGGATGAAACCGCACAATCAACTCCTGCTGCTTGGCCTCATTAACGTGATTTTGAATTTAACTTCCGTTTCAACTCAGGACAATGTTTTCATCTCATGGGCACATTCCTGTGCAGACTTCCACAGCATTTCCAACTGCTGGGTATGTAGGGCTATGCCTCCATAAGTGATGGATGGACTTCCTTGGTGGGTGTCACTGCTCTGCCAAGGAGATTTACAACCACTCTGCTCTTTTCTGGGATGACAAAAAGAGACTTTCCTCTCTCTTATCAATCATAACCTCTCCTTGCTCTCTTGGTGTAAGACCTAGAGTCAATAGACTCAGGTCATGAGGTTACATTTGATATAAATGCCAGTGTAACAAAAGCCTAACCTACAACAGTTCAGTTCAGTTGCTCAGTCATGTCTGACTCTTTGCGAGCCCATGAACTGCACCTTGCCAGGCCTCCCTGTCCATCACCAACACCCAGAATCCACCCAAACCCATGTCTATTGAGTCGGTGATGCCATCCAACCATCTCATCTTCTGTTGTCCCCTTCTCCTCCTGCCCTCAATCTTTCCCAGCATCAGGGTCTTTTCCAATGAGTCAGCTCTTCACATCAGGTGGCCAAAGTACTGGAGTTTCAGCTTTAGCATCAGTCCTTCCAATTCCAAAGAACACCCAGGACTGATCTCCTTTAGAATGGATTGGTTGGATCTCCTTGCAGTCCAAGGGACTCTCAAGAGTCTTCTCCAACACCACAGTGCAAAAGCATCAATTCTTTGGCACTCAGCTTTCTTCACAGTTCAACTCTCACATCCATACTACTGGAAAAAACATAGCCTTGACTAGACAGACCTTTGTTGGCAAAGTAATGTCTCTGCTTTTGAATATGCTATCTAGGTTGGTCATAACTTTCCTTCCAAGGAGTAAGCATCTTTTAATTTCATGGCTGCGGTCACCATCTGCAGTGATTTTGGAGCCCAAAAAAAAAAGTCTGTCACTGTTTCCACTATTTCCCCATCTATTTGCCGTGAAGTGATGGGACCAGATGCCATGATCTTTGTTTTCTGAATGTTGACCTTTAAGCCAACTTTTTCACTCTCCTCTTTCACTTTTATCCAGAGGCTTTTTAGTTCCTCTTCACTTTCTGCCATAAGGGTGGTGTCATCTGCATATCTGAGGTTATTGATAGTTCTCCCGGCAATCTTGATTCCAGCTTGTGTGTCTTCCAGCCCAGCGTTTCTCATGATGTACTCTGCATAGAAGTCAAATAAGCAGGGTGACAATATACAGCCTTGATGTACTCCTTTTCCTATTTGGAACCAGTCTGTTCCATGCCCAGTTCTAACTGTTGCTTCCTGACCTGCATACAGATTTCTCAAGAGGCAGGTCAGGTGGTCTGGTATTCCTGTCTCTTTCAGAATTTTCCACAGTTTATTGTGATCCACACAGTCAAAGGCTTTGGCATAGTCAATAAAGCAGAAATAGATGTTTTTCTGGAACTCTCTTGCTTTTTCAATGATCCAGCGGATGTTGGCAATTTGATCTCTGGTTCCTCTGCCTTTTCTAAAACCAGCTTGAACATCTGGAAGTTCATGGCTCACGTATTGCTGAAGCCTGGCTTGGAGAATTTTGAGCATTACTTCAATTGTGTGGTAGTTTGAGCATTCTTTGTCATTGCCTCTCTTTGGGATTGGAATGAAAACTGACCATTTCCAGTCCTGTGGCCACTGCTGAGTTTTTCAAATTTGCTGGCATACAACAAGCCCCGGTAAATCTACCTTATTTACATGCTAGGTGGACAAGATCCGTGTTTCAATGGTATGAGTATATTGCTGCCTTTTTCGTACCCTCTGTAGGGACAACAGATATCATGATTAAAGCAGAGACCTTGACTAATTTCACAAAACAGGCCCTTCTAGATAGAACAAAAGCCATCCAAGCCTTAAATGAAGAGCAAATCCAAATGAGAAAAGCGGTAATTCATAGTAGAATGGCTTTGGACATACTCACAGCTACTCAAGGGCCTGTGCTATGATTAAGACTGAATGTTGTGTATACATTCCTGACTTATCTGGCAATGTATCCACTGCTTTAGATAACATGAAAAACCATGTAAAAGCAATGTCAAATGAAAACATTCCTTTCTGGACTTCGGTCCTATCTTGGGTGAAGGGCGATTGGTGGAAAACTAAATTTACCACTGCTATAGTTAGTTGCCTTGATAGTTCTGCTTTGTGGACCCTGAATTTTACAATGTATTATGAACTTTGTAACCCGAAGGTTGACGTCATTCTCCCAAATTGGTGGTCGGAGAGCCAGGGTGCAATATATCCCTATGAATGATGCTCATAATATGAGTTAAGAGCATCAAGAGCTGGGAATGAAGGAGGAAACAGACAGCTGGACTCCATCTTAGGCCTATTCATGCTGATCACGCTCGGCCACCTCTCCAATGGACTCTGAACTCTGTGCTTAGTGCCTATGGAAACGACAATAGAAGGATAAGACCCCCTCTGGACAGGGGAATCTTGAAGATCACATCCAGGTTAGTCATCGCCTAAGAGAAAACATACTCTAATCACCCCTGCCTCCAGATAGGTCATAAATTATTATTATTAACTGTCTGAACACATAACACAGGAATGATGGGGTTATTGTGATTGTATTTACCCTTCCTTTGTTTTATGTAAGTCTCAAGGAAATTGGGGTGGTGGGTTCGGACATGTACACATGGAGTATAAAAGATTTTCACAAATGCTGGTCGGGGTCCTTGGCTAAGAGGATACTCTGCCTTGGGCCCGCCGGTGTAATAAACTGCACTCCACTATCTGCACTGTCCTTCTGAGTGAGTTTGTTTCCCAGAGTGCGTGGCTATTACAGTTGGATCTCCGTGCAGTCCCAGGGACTCTCAAGAGTCTTCTCCAACACCACAGTTCAAAAGCATCAATTCTTTGGCACTCAGCTTTCTTTATAGTCCAACTCTCACATCCATACATGACTACTGGAAAATCATAGCCTTGACTAGATGGATCTTTGTTGACAAAGTAATGTCTCTGCTTTTGAATATGCTGTCTAGGTTGGTCATAACTTTCCTTCGAAGGAGTAAGCGTCTTTTAATGTCACGGCTGCGGTCACCATCTGCAGTGATTTTGGAGCCCAAAAAAAAAAGTCTGTCACTGTTTCCACTGTTTCCCCATCTATTTGCCATGAAGTGATGGGACCAGATGCCATGATCTTAGTTTTCTGAATGTTGACCTTTAAGCCAACTTTTTCACTCTCCTCTTTCACTTTTATCCAGAGGCTTTTTAGTCCCTCTTCACTTTCTGCCATTAGGGTGGTGTCATCTGCATATCTGAGCTTACTGATATTTCTCCTGGCCATCTTGATTCCAGCTTGTGCTTCATCCAAACCAGCATTTCTCATGATGTACTCTGCATAGAAGTTAAATAAGCAGAGTGACAATATACAGCCTTGACATACTCCTTTTGCTGTTTGGAACCAATCTGTTGTTCCATGTCCAGTTCTAACTGTTGCTTCCTGGCCTGCATACAGGTTTCTCAAGAGGCAGGTCAGGTGGTCTCAGAATTTTCCACAGTTTATTGTGATCCACACAGTCAAAGGCTTTGGCATAGTCAATAAAGCAGAAATAGATGTTTTTCTGGAACTCTCTTGCTTTTTTGATGATCCAGCAGATGTTGGCAATTTGACCTCTGGTGCCTCTGCCTTTTCTAAATCCATCTTGAACATCTCGAAGTTCACAGTTCGTGTATTGTTGAAACCTGGCTTGGAGAATTTTGAGCATTACTTTGCTAGCTGTGAGATGAGCGCAATTGCATGGTAGTTCAAGCATTCTTTGGCATTGCCTTTCTTTGGGATTGGAGTGAAAACTTTTCTAGTCCTGTGGCCACTGCTGAATTTTCCAAATTTGCTGACATACTGAGTGTAGCATTTTCACAGCACCATCTTTTAGGATTTGAAATAGCTCAATTAGAATTCCATCACCTCCACTAGCTCTGTTCATAGTGATGTTTCCTAAGGCCCATTTGACTTCACATTCCAGGATGTCTGGTTCTAGGTGAGTGATCGCACCATTGTGACTATCTGGGTCATGAAGGTCTTTTTTTGTACAGTTCTTCTGTGTATTCTTGCCACCTCTTCTTAATATCTTCTGCTTCTGTTAGGTCTATACCATTTCTGTCCTTTATCGAGCCCATCTTTGCATGAAATGTTCCCTTGGTATCTCTAATATTCTTGAAGAGATCTCTAGTCTTTCCCATTCTATTGTTTTCCTCTATTTCTTTGCACTAATCACTGAGGAAGGCTTTCTTATCTCTCCTTGCTATTCTTTGGAATTCTGCATTCAAATGGGTATATCTTTCCTTTTTTCTTCTTTGCTTTTTGCTTCTCTTCTTTTCCCAGCTATTTGTAAGGACTTGTCAGACAGCCATTTTGCTTTTTTGCATTTCTTTTTCTTGGGGATGGTCTTGCTCCCTGTCTCCTGTACAATGTCATGAACCTCCATCCATAGTTCATCAGATCTCTGATAGATCTCTGTCTATCAGATCTAGTCCCTTAAAACTATTTCTCACTTCTGCTGTATAATCCTTATGGATTTGATTTAGGTCATACCTGAATGGTCTAGTGGTTTCCCTACTTTCTACAATTTAAGTCTGAATTTGGCAATAGGGAGTTCATGACCTGTACCACAGTCAACTCCAGGAATTGTTTTTGCTGACTGTATAAAGCTTCTCCATCTTTGTTGCAAAGAATATAATCAATATGATTTCAGTGTTGAACATATTGTATGGCTTTACGTCCTGAGTTTCAGATGTTGGAGCACGGAATACTTCAGTGCTCTGCTAAATACAGTTTTCATGAGAAATTGATAAGAAATATTTGGAGTTTTGATCTATTTCCAGGTGTAGGTTAGCTAATGTCAAGGTCAGATTTTTGTCAGGCAAAACTGAGATGACTGGGAAACAGCACTCCAGCCAGAGAACACACAGTTCATCAGATTCTGGCAAGCTCTAAGCGCTTCACTCATAGCTCAGTTGGTAAAGAATCCTCCTGCAATGCAGGAGACCCCCGTTGGATTCAGGCCTTGGGGAAGATTCGCTAGAGGAGGGGATAGGCTACCCACTCCAGTATTCTTGCACTTCCCTTGTGGCTCAGATGGTAAACAATCTGCCTGCAATGCAGGAGACCTGGGTTCCATCCTTGGGTTGGGAAGATCCCCTGGAGAAGGGAAAGGCTACCCACTCCAGTATTCTGGCCTGGAGAATTCCATGGACTGTACAGTCCGTGGGGGTCGCAAAGAGTCGGACAGAGACTCAGCAACTTTCACTTTCAGTGGCTCAGCTGGCGAAGAATCCGCCTACAATTCAGGAGACTCAGGTTTGATCCCTGGGTAGGGAAAATCCCCTGGAGAAGAGAATGGGAACCCATTCCAGTTATGCTTGCCTGGAGAATCCCACGGACAGAGGACAGAGGTTCCTGGCGGCCCCAGGCTATGAGGCTCCAAAGAGTGGGACACGGAGTGACAGGCAAGTGTTCCAAAAGCCAGACGAGAGTGAAGCGATGTATGCTCACTGGAGGCTTTAGTTGAAGTCAGAAGACCCGGTGGGCGCCATGGGGAGGACCCGGCAGGAGGAACCGCTGGCCTTTTCGCTAACGGACTTCATGCTTCAGGGAGCCAGGTCCGGGGTGCCCAGCCCTCCTCCCCGGGAGCTCCCCGGGCCTCCCGGACACTTGGCTCCGGGCCACGTCCGCACCCTTCGAACGGGTGTGGGCGATTTCGTAAGTGGACGTGACACAGCCACCGTGGGGGAAAGCGTACAGGGAAGCGGGAGTGAGCCGGGAGGCGGGCGCGGTGGGAGGGGTGAGGGGAGGAGGGAGACGGGGAGGACCGCGGAAAGCACGCCGCGCCCGGCGTGAGGAAGTGCACAAGGTCTCGGCTGCCTGCGCGCGGCCGGCTGGAGGGGCGGCCAGGTGAGCCGGGGATGCTGGCGTGCGGGAAGCCGGGGATGCTGGCGTGCTGGAAGCTAGGGCTGCGGCCGCCGCTGCTGCTGCTGCTGCTGCTGGGGCCGCTGGGTCCCTGCTCCCCGGGCGCCCCAGCCGCAGCCGCACCGGCCGACGACGCCGCAAAGCTCGAGTTCTCCACCGAGCGGCCGCTGCACCTGGTGAGTCCCGCGTTCCTGTCCTTCACCATCGACGCCAACCTGGCCACGGACCCGCGCTTCTTCACCTTCCTGGGGTAAGTGCCGGCCTGCGGGTCCCTGGCCTCCTCGCTCCTGGTCTCCTGACGTCCACGGCCTGCCCGCCGGCCACTCCTCCTCTCTTTACTCCGGGACCTTCTCACCATCTGTCTCTCTCTCCTTTCTCTCTCTCTCTGTCTCTCCCCAGCCCACCCCCGCTGCTGGGTTCCCCGAACCGCCCTTTCCCGCCTTCATTCATTCAGCAAGTGGTGCCTGAGCGCCAACTGACGGCTAGATATTAGGGTAGAAATTGAGAAAAGAAACTTTCCATCTGCCCCAGAAACTTGCCTGCAGGATGGTACCCACCTAGAACACCTGGAGGGCTTTGAGCGCTTGAATTTACTGCCCAGTGTAGGACAAGTAACGCTGTGCCAGGCTCCAGTCTCTTACACGCTGGTAATGTTGTAGCCACACGTTCTAAAAAACAAACTCACTCAGAAGGACAATGCAGATAGTGGAGTGCAGTTTATTACACCAGCGGGCCCAAGGCAGAGCCTCCTCTTAGCCAAGACCCTGACCAGTTTTTCTGAAAACCTTATATACCCTAGTGTTCATGCCAAACCCACCTCCCCAAATTCCCTGAAACTAGTCTGAACAAAGGAAAAGAAAGATACAATCAAAGATAACTTTGGGCTTCATATGCCTTAAGCCTAGGAAGTTAACAGCAGACAGTTATCAATAGGCCTGTGGTCATACCCCAATAAACAAAATAGAATTTATGATTCTATTCGGTTACACCGATAATTAGGGTATTCTTTTAGGCAACAGAGAGTCTAGGTAGGAGCCCTGGGGCTCTTCCATGCAGGGGGCCTGGTTTTCCAGTTGATATGTCGTTTCCATAGATACTGGACATATAGGTCAAAGCCCACAGTCCGGCCCAAGATGGAGCCTGTTCTGTCTGTTTCCTCCTTCGTTCCCCGCCCTTGATGCTTTTAACTCATAGTATGAGCATCATTCATAGGGCTGTATGCACCCTGACTCTCCAACCTCTAATTTGGGAGAACCACATCAACCTTTGCGTTACAAAGTTCATAATACATTGTAAAATAAAGGGTCCACAAAGCAGAACTATCAAGGCAACTATAACAATGGTAAATATAGTGTTCCACCAATCACCCCTCACCCAAGATAGGACTGAAGTCCAAAAAGGAAGATTATCATCAGACATAAGTTTTACCTGACCTTCCATGTCATCTAGGGTGGCTGATACATAGCCAGATAAATCAGGAATATATACACAACATTCAACTTTAATTATAGCACGGGTCCCTCTTTGTACTGAAACTATGGTCAGTCACAAGATGATACCAGCAAGTCCTTGTAGCAGCAGTTGATTGTAGAGCTTCATCTCTTTGTCTTCTCTAAGGTGATCTTGGTTTCACGGGGATCAGTGGGGTCCTTTTATGTAGTCCGCACAGCATCCTCCGGGTCTCGTGGTGTGCTCTCTTCACCCTCATGTGGTGGATCCAGGGAGTGACACCTGCAACTTGAACTGCAGCAGGGCTGGTTAGAGCAACAGTATATGGACCCTTCCACTGTGGGGCCAAGGAGTCGCGTTTCCAGTCCTTGACCACACCTGATCCCTGGGCACAAATTAGTGAATCTGTTCCCCAAGGAGGAATGGCACCCTTTCTTGGACAAACTTAGTTACTTGATTTATTACCTTCCCCAGTTGTTCCATCTGCTGTGAAATCTCATCTCCCCTTACCTGAGGCAAATTTGTTGACACCTGTTTTATTAAGGGAGGGAGCCTCCCATACACAATTTGTACAGAGAAGAGCCATGGGACTGTGGGGTCATCCTGAGTCTGAGCAGAGCCGTTGGAAACAAGTCCATCCAGGAACAGTCAGTCTCTAGGATGAATGTTGGAGAGTGTCTTGGAGAGTGTCTCTTTAAGTGTCCGGATGGTTTCTTCCACCATCTCAGAACTCTGGGGCCTATATGTTGTATGTAATTTCCACTTGACGTTTAAAGTTTTGCTTACTTGTTATACTAAATCAGCTACGAAATCCGGGCCATTGTCCGATCCAGTGCTGGTAGGAAATCCAAATCTGGGAACTGTCTCCCTAAGCAGGCACCAGGCTACCTTTGATGCTCTCTCAGTCCAGGTAGGAAAAGCTTCTACCCATCCCGAGAAGGTACATATTATGACCAGCAGGTAATGGTAGTGCCAGTGAGGTTTCATTTCAGTGAAGTCCACTTCCAGGTGTTCAAAGGGCAGTGTGCCTTTTACCTGAATCCCTGGAGGTTTCTGTCTGTGCTGAGAGGCAGCATTGACCTGTGAGCAGGCAGCGCAATTCTGAGATTTTGTCCTGCATAGGGAAAAGAGGCGGGGAACCAAGAAATAGCTTCCAATTAGCTCTTCCAGTTTATCATGGCCTAGATGGGTTGCTTGGTGTGTTTGGCTTACCAGAGTGGGTTCCAGCTCCTCCAGTACCAATAATTTGCCACTTGGCAATTCCCACCATCCCTTTTCAGTCTTGGCCCCTTCTACTTTGGCTAGTTGGTTTGGGGCTTCAGTGTATTTTGGAGAGTCTAGCATTAGCTCAGGCAGCTCTGCCAAAATGAGAGCTTTAACAGGGGCCCCTCTTGTCACCCCCAAGCCCTCGGCTGCTTGTTTAGTGGTCTTATCTGTCAGTCTGTTCCATGAGCCCAGGGGGTACCCTCTTTTTGACGTCCTCAGCAGTGTATGACTGCAACCCTTTCTGGTTCCCAGGCAGCATCTAATAGGGTCTTCATTTCTTCCTTATTTTTAATATCTTTTTCACTGGCTGTCAAAGGCCTCCTTATACAGAGCCCTGTAGTGTGGCAAAAGCTTACCTGGAGTCTGTAAATGTTTGTCTTCTTCCCTTTTGAGAGCTGGAGGACCTTGATTAGAGCATGTAGTTCGGCCATTGAGCGGACCAGTGTGATGGCAGAGAGCTAGCCTCAGCGATGGTTTCTTCCATGACTACTGCATATCCCAAGAGTCATTGTCCCTGTTTCACCAGGCTGGTGCCGTTGGTGTATAGGACCCAATCTGGGTCCGGGATTGGCTGGTCTCTCAAGTCAGGACTGCTGGCCTATTTCCTTGCAGTCACGTGAGGGCCCACCTTCTCCCACAAGAAAGAGAGCGGCCAGATTCAGGGCCTGACAAGGCTCAGTAGTAACATGGGTTTCTCACATAACAGTCCCTGGTATTGAGTAATCTGGGATGTTGCCAGCCATTTATGGGAGTCCCCTCGCAGGGGAGTGTTGACCTCATGTGGGACTTTTAGGAACAAATCTTGGCCCAAAGTCAGCTTGGTTGCCTCCCGGACCAGTAAGGCAACTGCAGCACCAGCCTGTAAGTGTCCCAGCCACCCAGTGGCAACATGGTCCAGCTGATTAGAGATAAGTCACTGGTCTGTCCCATGTCCCCATAGTCTGGGACAACAATCCCGTGGCCACCTTGTCCTTTCCAGTCACATAAAGAATAAATGGCTTAGCAAGGTCTGTCAGGCCCAAGGCGGGTGCTGACATAATTGTACCGGGTTTGAGTTCTCTTACCAGTGGGACTTGTTTTGCAAGCCTGGGGTGGGTTGTCTTCTGCCCGGACCTCAGGGAATTGTTAAGTTAACTTTCTTGACTGTTTAGCCTATCCGGTTTCCCTTCCGGGAGATCATGCAACCTCCATTCATCTTGAAGGGTTACTGACAGGAAGAGTAAATAGGTGGTTGAGCCCACTCGAACAGTGGGTCTTTCGTGGGGGGAAAGGTCACTTGTGCCCCCAATTTAGACAGCAAGTTTCTTCCCAACAAAGGTACTGGGCATTCAGGGATGTATAAAAACTCATGAGTCACTTGGTGTCCCCCCATCTGACATTTTCAGGGTAGGCTAGAGACACAAAGGCTGCATTTATCACCATCTGAGATCCAGCTCTCGCTGGGTCTACTGGCATATAAAGTCTATAGGGTTGCACAGTCTTTTTGAGAACTCAGAGGGTGATTTGCTTTCCCTTTGAATCACTTGGGAGGGTTTTGAGATACTCATAGCTTTTTGGGCCCCCCTCTTGAGACCTTGTAAAATAGTCACCTGATATCTCTCCAGGTGGCCCGTCCCTTTTTCTGTGTTACAGTCCCAACTTGGCCTCTCATTGGGGGTGGCTAGTTCTGTCAACCGCTGTGGGTTTGCAGTACACTCAGGTGCCACTTCTCTTAACCATTGTTTGGCCTCAGTTAGGATTCTGTGTCTTTAAAAAAAAAAAATCCTGTGTCTTTCCTCATTGCTGAGAAGGGAGACTAGTAGTTGGATTATGTCATCCTATACAGGGCGGTGGGTTCGAAAAATAGCCTCCATTAGCCTAATCATCGGAGAAGGCAATGGCACCCCACTCCAGTACTCTTGCCTGGAAAATCCCATGGACGGAGGAGCCTGGTGGGCTGCAGTCCATGGGGTCACTAAGAGTCAGACACGACTGAGTGACTTCACTTTCACTTTTCACTTTCATGCATTGGAGAAGGAAATGGCAACCCACTCCGGTGTTCTTGCCTGGAGAATCCCAGGGATGGGGGAGCCTGGTGGGCTGCCATCTATGGGGTCGCACAGAGTCGGACACGACTGAAGCGACTTAGCAGCAGCAGCAGCCTAATCATGGCTTGTGGCTCCACCAAGTACGGTGGAGGGTATCTCTGCCAGTTTAATATATCCGTAGAGGAAAATGGCTGGTAATACTAGGCTACAGGGGGCTGATGGTAGTTCCCTTGAGTCCTGAACTGGAGGCTCTTGTAGCTCTCTGAGGGGCATCTGTAGTGGGGTTCTTCCCCCTGTTGCTTAGCGGAGTGCAGCCTCTGTCTAATTGCTGTGTTTTCTTCCCCCTTCCCATCAGTACTCACTGGGAGATGTGGATACAATCTAGAAGGTCTAGCTGAGGCGGAGTTCTGGGGGCATTGACCAGAGGTCTCCATTGCTGTGATTGGAGCCTGGTGGCTCTACAAACTCCGGGAGAGCTGGCGGAGGAGCAGTGGCTGCTGCAGGACTTCACCTGGCCCTGGATTGGGCAGTAAGGTGGCGTTCGGTCCTGGTGGAGCACTGGGAGGCAGGCCCATCATTATCCACTATGGGGGAGAGGTCAGGTCGTCCCCGTCCAAATCCTGTAGAATTTCGTTTTTTATCATCAGTCAATTTTTGTGCCATTAATATTTTCCCCTTTCCCTTCTGCATGCAGAACCTTGTCCAAGTAGGAGGGTCTTGAGCTAACCCTAGCCACGAGTCAATATATGGATATTGATCCAGGTGTCCTGGCCCTCCTGTGACTACTGTATAGACTGCTTCCACTATTTTTAAGTTCATGGTGTTCTCTGGTGGCCATCCTACTCCCATAGGGGGCCATTCGACCTCACAGAGCATGTGGAGGCGGTTAGGCTTCATCTTCACCTCATAGTCTCCTCCAAATCTCTTCTTTAAAATTTTAAACATGTATCTAATACAGTTGCCTTAGATTCACTTCCACCCATCTTGTTTACCTTCTCGGAACTTCTTCTACTTTTCCTTTTCGTTCTGTCTACGAAGTTCTCAGTACCTTATGTACTTCTGATATTTCCACTCAAGACACTTAAGTTACCATTCTGCCTCCTTCCTAATTGGGGTGAGAAGAGCCTTACCTGCCAGATCCCAGAGGGAGAAGGGGAATCAGCGTGTCTTTACCTGCCAGTCAGCACAGCTGAACCAGAACACCATGTGGTCCAAGACTGTTTCTCCCTTAACTTTTAAAGTCCATTCTGCCTTGGTGGGCTTGATCAGGTGCGGATGAAAATACAGATGGGTTAAATATCCCACATCCCAGGCTATCTCCAGAAAAGCCAATTCGTACTCACTTATGTATCCCCCTCCTTCTAGCCTGACAATTCCTTGGGGGTCAAGAATTTCAAAGCAGATGGGACACCTCCTTGGGGAGAGCAGAATACGAGCACACAAAAAACAAGTTTCTTCTAAAAATCCCCTGGCAATTGCTTGGTAATAATTTTCCCCAAGACAGCGTGGACACCACCTCCTAAATGACCTTCACAAATTTCCTTTCTAAGCCCTAACACACTCGTCAACCTGCGTACCAAGCAATCGTTGCCACCTTCCTATTCCAGGCTCCTGTGGGTCTGTGCCCCTCTTAGTCCCTCCCAGGGAGGTGATCAAGCCCCCTCTTCCACCCTGCCGGGTGGGTTCCTCCTCACCTAAGCACTCAGTTCCCCTGCTACCGTCCACTACCTGCTAACATGAAAGGTCCGGGCATTGAGAAGCAGAATCCTTCCAGAAGGGCGAGGCGCCTTCCCCCCACTAGAAGATTCAAGCTGTGAGGCCTCGGAGTAGTCCCAGATGGGACTTGTCTCCTCAAAGTGAGGAGTTTCCTGGCCAATGCACCAAATGTTGTAGCCATGTTTCCCGGAACGCGTGGGAAACAAACTCACTCAGGACAATGCAGATAGTGGAGTGCAGTTTATTACACCAGTGGCCCAAGGCAGAATCTCCTCTTTCTTAGCCAAGGATCCTGACCAGTTTTTCTGAAAACCTTATATACCCTAAGTGTACATGCCAAACCCACCTTCCCAAATTCTCTGAAACTAGTCTGAACAAAGGAAAAGAAAGATACAATCAAAGATAACTTTGGGCTTCATATGCCTTAAGCCTGGGTAGTTAACAGGGAACAATTAGGCCTATGGTCATACCCCAATAAGCAAAATAGAATTTATGATTCTATTCGGTTACACAGATAATTAGGGTATTCTTTTAGGCAACAGAGAGTCTAGGTACGAGCCTCTTCCATGCAGGGGGCCTGGTTTTCCAGTTGATATGTCGTTTCCGTAGATACTGGGCATATAGGTCAAAGTCCACAGTCCGGCCCAAGATGGAGCCCTGCTTCCAAGATGGAGCCTGTTCTGCCTGTTTCCTCTTTCAGTAGGAAGGTTAAAGAAAGAAGGAGGAGGTGGAAAAGGTCATCAAGGAGAATAAGCTTACTTATTATCCTATAATAAAACTTTAATTTTTTAAATTTTTATTTATTTGACTGCATAAGCACACAGGATTTTTAGTTGCCACGTGTGGGGGTCCAGCTCCCAGACCAAGGATGGAACATCAGCCCCTTACATCGTGAGTGAGTCTGCCACTTCCATTGTCTCAGCCACTGGATCACCAGGAAAGTCCCAATAAAACTTAAAGGGTAGTTTTAGGTTCACAGCAAAATCGTGCCCTAGGTACAGAAATTTCCCATTACATCAGTGATACCTCGGAGAAGGCAATGGCACCCCACTCCGGTACTTTTGCCTGGAAAATCCCATGGATGGAGGAGCCTGGTAGGCTGCAGTCCATGGGGTCGCTAAGAGTCAGACACGACTGAGTGACTTCACTTTCACTTTCACTTTCATGCATTGGAGAAGGAAATGGCAACCCACTCCAGTGTTCTTGCCTGGAGAATCCCAGGGACGGGGAAGCCTGGTGGGCTGCCTTCTATGGGGTCGCACAGAGTCAGACACAACTGAAGCGACTTAGCAGCAGCAGCAGCAGTGATACCTGGGAGATTATTACAGTGACTTACAGAGCCTTAACAAAAAGCTTTCTCTCCAAGATGAGGCTGCAAAATGTGGCACTGCTTTATCAGCTGGAATTTTTTTCTCCTTTGAGGAAGACTGAGCCTGGTGTAGGCAGGTTCCCTGGCCCCTGCCAGTGAGTGTGGGCTAATCCTGAGATAGGGCACTGCCAGACCCAGGTCATCCAGGCCATTCATCTGGTTCATGTGAGCCTCCAAAGAATGCCACGCCTCTCACCCAACTCAAAACAACTAGGAGTCCTGCCATTACCAAACACCTACAGTCTAGCCTTCTGCTGTCATTGCTAATTCTAGTTATTTATTGTGCAAATAGGGCTCAGAGGTAAAGAATCTGCCTGCAATACAGGAGACCTGGTTGATCCCTGGGTCAGCAAGATCCCTATGGAAGGGAATAGCTACCCACTCCAGTATTCTTGCCTGGGTAATTCCATGGACAGAGGAGCCTGGAAGGCTACAGTCCATGGGGTCGCACAGAGTCAGACACGACTGAGTGACTTAGCAGCAGCAGCAGCACTGCGCAAATAAAAGCACATAGTCTAATGGTCGCACGACTGACACTGAGCCGAGCCTCGATTCCCAGCTCTGTCAAAACCCGGTGGCTTGGTCTTTACAGGTTGCTTGGCAACTTCAACTTTAGAGTGGAACTTCTAAAACCTTCTTGTAGGATTGTGATGAGCATTTGATGAGATAATAAATAAGTACTTAACATAATATTTGACAGTGCTCAAAATTTAATTGCTACTTTTGTTTAATTGTTTTTTGTTTAATTGCTTTTTTGTTAATTGCTTCCTAGAAATTGGTGAGTATTTGCTAACCATTCATCAGTTCTCTGTGGATTTCTTTCAATGGTCACTAACCTCTGTCAAATGTTTCCTTGTGGGAAGAAGTTCCCACTTTGAGCCCTTCCCCTCACCCATAGTGAGCTGATATTGGGCAGCCCTTGGTGCTGGTTGAGAGAAAGATTACTCTGGAGAAACACTGGGCTACAGGGCTCCATATGTGAGGACCCCAGGCTTAGAAGGGATGTGAGGAGTGGTGATGGGAGGATGTGATAGGGGAAGAGAGAATGGAAGGTGCCTTACTGCAAACAGAAAGACTAAGCAAATAACCATTTACTGAAATGTGAGAACTTAAGTCCTTTTCTGCTACTGTGGCCAGCATATACCCTACCCCACCCCTCCCCAAAGAAGGGCATTTGAGGATCCCTTCCTGGGGAAACAAGTCCAAAAAACCCCTGAAGTATGACTTTTGGGGTTTGGGTCTGATCACCCTGCAATCAAGCTAACCAACTCACAAGCAATACCCTCCCCCCACCCCCACGCCCCCACCCCAGTCCCAGTCCCAAACACACACACACAACTTCCATCCTGTGATTTAGTGAGTGGAATACCCTCTCCTCTTCTTAAATGCCTCTCTTAATTTCTCATAGCACTCTTTCTTTCCCCACTGATCTCCACCTTTTTGTTAAAGGCTGAAGGATAATGAAAACCAAAACAGTATAGAGTGCAATTAATAAAACTGTTTGCTTACAAAACACAGAGCATTGTTGTTCCCAAGGGCTCCAAGGCTGGCTCCCAGATGAGCTGCTGCTCATCTTCCATGTCTACTCCCAGAGGTATCTGCAGGAATATCCATGCAGTTCTCATCTGAGACCTTAAAGATTCCAGCTCAGGAAGCGTAAGCTCCCTCCCCTTCACCTAGGACAGAGCTTCTGAATTAGAGCTTCTGGTGGGTCCATCTCCCCAGGAGGGTTGGCACAGTGCCCAAAATGACCTTGTCATCTCAGAAGACAAAATATTTAGCTTCCATTTCGGAAGACAACCCAGGGCTTATCTGTCACAGGAGCAGAGAGTCACATGGGCATTTTTGTATTTCATTTCCTCAAAAGTTAACTGCTTGGGTGAAGAGCTGAGCAGATGAAAGCTGAAATACTAAGAAGGAAAGGATTATAAAAATAGTTGACACTCATTGCACCGTCGTCACAGGCCAGTCCCCATTCTAAGCATCTCCTGGGTATTAGTTCATTTAAGTCCTTGCTACAAAACTCTAAGGTCAGGAATATTATTATCCCCATTTTTAAAATGAAGAGGTTGAATCTTAGGGAGATTCAACAGCTTGCCCATGGTCAGCCAGCTATGAGATGAAGGAGCAGAATTTGAAACCAGATGCTAATTGCACAGACACGAGGACACAAAAAGAAAGTAAAGCATTTTATATATTTTTAAAGGCAGCAGAGGAGGGGTGGGAGAAAAAGATCGTCTGGAAACAAACTGAGATGACTGATGGACCGAATTGAGAATAGAAAACTCAAGGTCCATACCTCGACGGTACTTCCAAGGAGATCGCAGCAAATTCAGTCAGGTGGTTCTGGTTCCAGTTTCCCATAATGGCAAACAGATGTGTTTGGGGGTTTGTTTGTTTGTTTCCCACATTTGCAATTAAAGAACATGGAGTACATAGAACTTCAATGACACTGAAAGAACAATCTAGAATCAGAAAGGAGCATCTTTTCAGTTTGTCCTCTTCCCAGAGGAAACTCATCAACAACCCAGGCAAAGACTTCCTAAACCCGAAGATCTGGTTCTCAAAGACGGAAGGACAGAGGCCAGCACAACTCAATGGAAATAGAATGTGGGCCTCATGTGCAAGCCTCGTAATATAATTTAAAGTTCTCTAATTCAGTTCAGTTCAGTTGCTCAGTCGTGTCCGACTCTTTGCGACCCCATGAATCGCAGCATGCCAGGCCTCCCTGTTCATCACCAACTCCCAGAGTCTACCCAAACTCATGTCCATCAAGTCGGTCACGCCAGGCCTCCCTGTCCATCACCAACTCCCGGAGTTCATTCAGACTCACGCCCATCAAGTCAGTGATGCCATGCAGCCATCTCATCCTCTGTCATCCCCTTCTCCTCCTGCCCCCAATCCCTCCCAGCATCAGAGTCTTTTCCAGTGAGTCAACTCTTCGCATGAGGTGGCCAAAGTATTGGAGTTTCTTCTAATAGCCATACTTTAAAAAGGTAAAAAGAAACAGGAAGAACTTATTTTCATATTCTATTTTGCTTAATACAAAAGTATCCAAATTATTATCATTCAACATACAATCAATACAAAATATTAATGAGATATTTTACACTGATTTTCAAGCCAAGTCTTCAAAGAAATCTGGTGTATATCTTATATTCACAGCATGTCTCAGTTCAGACTAGCCGCATTTCAAGGGTTACCGCGTGTGGTTACCATCTTGGCAGTGCCGCCACATTTCAATCAAGATGCATATTAAGCACAGTTCACTAATTCAAGATAAAAATTAGAGTGCTGAGCCAGTGGTAGAAATCAGGAGTGCTACAGAGAAAAAAACAGTGGTGCTACACAGTAACCATGCAGTAAAAATAAGACTCCAAGCTGCCAATGCAGGGGGCCCAGCTTCCATCACTGATCAGGGACTAGAACCCACATGCTTCATGGCATGACTGAAACAAGAAAAATGGTTTGCTTGTTTTATTTCAGCAAAATACACCTCCTTTTGCCAATTTGACAAATACTTATTATTTGTAACTTCCAATAATCAGGTTCCTTCGTCTTCATTGACAAAGTTGCTTTTCATCTTGGGAAAAGCACTTATCAGCAATGCCAAATGCAGGTCTGGACAACTGATGTTTGCTTCCCTCGTGGCTCAGACAGTAAAGAACGCTGCAATGCAGGAGACTTGGGTTCAATCCCTGGGTTGGGAAGATTCCCTGGAGAAGGGAATGGCAACCCACTCTATTATCCTTGCCTGGAGAATTCCATGGACAGAGGAGCCTGGCCGGTTCCAGCCCATGGGGTCGCCAAGAGTCAGACATGACTGAGTGACTAACACTTGACTTCACTCTGTGTGCCTGTTGCTGAAAGAAAGAACCACAGCCAACAAAACAACTGAGGGTAATCACAAGCCATAGGCTCGTATGTTTTGACCCCTGAGACTCCCCTCTGGTTGAACAGTGCTCACTATTCCCTTCCCTCCAAACCATTCACCGTGCAGCCTGCAGCCCTTTGCATGGTAACCCTGCTCCATCCTCCTTGGAGAAAATTCCTGCTTCTTCTTTGCCTTAGCTCAAACTGAGCTCTTCTCTGAAGACCAAAGTGGAGAAATAGATGCCACTTCTCCTCTGAAGTAGCCCACCAGAGTAGAAGCTGTGCCTTGTCCAACACTGCAGCCCCTTCCCATTACCCAGGGCAGCTTCTAGATCATTGCCCACTGGTTTGAACTCCAGTTGCTGTGGTTCAAATCCCCAGTGGCTTGTTACCTTGGGCAGATGACCTAGCCTCGTTTTGTTCAGGTTCCTTGTCTGTAAAATGAGGGTAATAAAGACACCTACCTCTTTGGGGTGTTTGGGGATGAAGTGAAATAATCTACACAAAGTGTCTAAAGCATTCAGTTTGGACAACTGCTGCCCGCTGGAGAGGACTGTCCTGATCTGTGTGAGGGTCACTGTCTCATGTCTGGCTCTCCTCGTCTGCTCTTTGCCACTGCGTCCACTCCCTTCTTTCTTTCTCCTCCTTATTGATGATCAGCACTGATCTGTCTCCTCTGCACTCCCACGCCCCGCCACCTTCCTAGGTGACTTCAAGTCCACTTGAATACTGTCTTTCAATTTCTTCACATCTGCATTTTCTAATAATCTTCACTCGGTGTTTTATTGGAACCAGCTTCCACTGGCTTGTGAAATGTGTTCGTTTCTTCCCAACTCCACATTCAGTGACATCAGTACCATTATCTTGAAATATAGCCCTGAAGGGAATATTTACATCATGGCAATTGTTAAATGCCAAAAAAAAGGGGGGGCGGCAGTTTTCTGGGAGATGGGAGCCAGTTTTCTAGCACACACCGCTTCATTTCAGCCACCTGATGCCATGTCCGTGGCTTGACTCTTCCCATCACTAAGAGCCTTTCAACATCTGAACTCTTAAAACTTCTATTCTTGGACTATACTCTCCACTCTCTTAGGTTTTTTTTGAGTCTGTGGATGCCAGTACAACTATTTTTTAAGTACCTCTACTGAACAGCCTCTTTTTCTATTCCTTTCATATCTGATTTAGGCCTCTTGGTTTATTCCATGAGTCATTCTTATGATAACACCCCCAAACTCCTGTCTCATTTTCTTCTTGCTAAAACCCAAACCTAGCTTAGTCTAGCTATATTTTCCCTCTTGGGAATCTATAAGGTGGCCATAAAGTCTGGAAATGGAAAATATTATCTAATCATGAATAGTCATGTGTATTAATAAGCCAGTTTTAGGTATTTGCCTCTTCTTTCTGTCTCAATGGACACCCTGTGTAGCTGGGCTGTTACACTCTTAGGGGCAAAGGGGAATCTCCCAGCCACATGGATTGATGCTGCATTAGAAATTCCTGGCCTCCAGATTTAATTGCTCTTTTTTAAAAACAATTTTAAGTAAGTGGCTGAGGTTTCTTTATAATTTATTTATTTATGGCTGTGCTGGGTCTTCCTTGCTGCACAGATGTTTCTCTAGTTGTGGTGTGAAGGCTTTTCACTGTGGTGGTTTCTCTTGTTGCAGAGAACAGGCTCTAGGGTGCGTGGGCTTCAGTAGTTGTAGCTCCCAGGCTCTAGAGGTCAGGCTCAATAGTTGTGGCTTAGTTCTTCCGAGGCATGTGAAGTCTTCCCCAGTTAGGAATCGAACAGGTGTCTCCTGCATTGGCAGGTGGAGTCTTTACCACTGAACCAACCAGGGAAGCCCTCAGACTAATTTGGTCTTTAATGCTACTCCGTCATGCTCTATTTCCCTGCCTTTCTCATTCTCCACTTCCTTCAAATCTCTGATCCCACCTCCAACTCATCACTCTTAGCCTATGACCACATTTCTCATTCCCAAAGAAAATGAAGTCACTAGACAGGAACTTAGGCTTCCCATAGCTCCGTTGATAAAGAATCCGCCTGCAATGCATGAGACCCTGGTTTGATTCCTGGGTCGGGAAGATCTGCTGGAGAAGGGATTGGCTATCCACTCCAGTATTCTTGGGCTTCCCTGGTGGCTCAGCTGGTAAAGAATCCACCTGCAATTCGGGAGACCTGGGTTCTATCCCTGGGTTGGGAAGATCCCCTGGGGAAGGGAAAGGCTACCCACTTCAGTATTCTGGCCTGGAGAATTCGATGGACTATATAGTCCATGGGGGTCACAAAGAATCAGACACGACTGAGCGACTTTGACTTTCGGACAGGAGCTTCTTTTTCTTCCTGCCGTCGAACCTGCAGGTATAGCATGGATGTGTCTAGCTTTCTTCCTTTCTCTCTTCTCAGGCCAGTTCTTCCAGCTCAGCTGTTGCTACTGTCCACTCCTGCCTCCCCAAGGACTCTGCTCTAGCACTCACCTCTTCTCTCTCCTGTATCTTTTACCCCTCCCTTATTATTGGATCCTTCTTCTTAGCCTAGAAACATCAAGTCTTTCCCTTCTCAAGCACCTCTGCAGTCACTGCTCTTTCTCCTATTTGCAGCCTTTCTTACTGCTCGTGCTTTCCATGTTCCACCCACATGATGACCCCATCATCGTGTCAAAAAATCAATCTCTCCAGCATCATTAGTGACCTTACTTTTCCAAGCTTTTTTTTTTAATTGTGGTAAAAGTCATATAAAACATACTATTTTAACCATGTGGAGGAGGAAATGGCAAACCACTCCAGTATCCTTACCTGGAGAATGCCACGGACAGAGGAGCCTGGTGGGCTACAGTCCATGGGGTCGCAAAGAGTCGGACACGACTGAGTGACTAACACACACATTTTAACCATGGGGCTTCCCTGGTGGCTCAGAAGTAAAGAATCCACTTGCCAATGCAGGAGACGCGGGCTTGATCCCTGGGTTGGGAAGATCCCCTGGAGAAGGAAATGGCAATCCACTCCAGTATTCTTACCTGGGAAATCCCATGGACAGAAGAGCCGTCAGGGCTACAGTCCATGGGGTCAAAAAAGAGTCAGACACAACTTAGCGACTAAACAATGATTTTAACCATGTTTAACTGCACAGTTCAGTGGCACTAGGTATATACATGTGATTGTGCTGCTCTCCCCATCATCTGTCTCCTGAATTTTCCACCTTCCTACACTGAAACTCTGTCCCCATTAAACACTAACTCCCCATCCACCCCACCTCCTCAGCCCCTGGCATCTACCAATGTACTTTTTATGATTTTGACTATTCTAGGTACTTTGTCTAAGTGGATTCAAATAGTATTTGTCTGCACCTAATGTATATTGGAATGCATTTTTAAGTTTCACTTAATATAAGATCCATGGAATTTATACAGTCCATGGAATTCTCCAGAATACTGGAGTAGGTAGCCATTCCTTTCTCCGGGGGATCTTCCCAACCCAGGGATCAAACCCAGGTCTCCCACATTGCAAGCGGATTCTACCACCTAAGCTATCAGGGAAGCTCAATATATGATCACTGACCTTCATTTATTGAGAAATCAATCCTTGTCTTACTTGTCTCTATTATGGGTTGAATGTCTGGATGGCCCCCCTACAGTTCCTATGTTGAAGTCCTCATCCCTGGCACCTCAATCTGTGCCCTTATTTGGAAATAATGTCATTGCAGACACAGTTGGGCTTCCCAGGTGGTGCAGTGGTAAAGAACCCACCTGCCAATGCAGAAGACCTGGGGTGGATCCCTGGGTCGGGACGATCCCTTGGAGTAGGAAATGGCTACCCACTCCAGTATTCTTGCCTGGAGAATTCCATGGACAGAGGAGCCTGGTAGGGTCGCAAAGAGTCAGACACAACCGAAACAATTAAGCATGCACACACGCAGACATAATTAGTTAAGAATTGGTCCTACTGGAGTGGAGTGGGCCCCCATTCAGCAGGACTGATGACCTTATAAAAAGGGGGAATTTGGAAACAGGCACGAACACACAGAGAACACCATGTGTCCTTGGAGCTGTACTGCTCTGAGAAGCTTTCAGAAGCTGGGAGAAAGGCCTGCAGTAGATCCTCCCCCAGCACCTGCAGGGGGAGCGTGGCCTTACCAACATCTTGATTTCAGACTCCTTGCCTCCAGAGCTATGACACAGGTCCATTGTTTAAGCTGCCCAGATTGTGGTGTTTTGCCACTACGGCCCTAGCAAACCAATTCAGCCTCCCAGAAGCATTTGGCAAGAGTGAAAACTGAAATGCCTTCTCATCCCTTCAGATCGGTGTCCCTGCCATCACTCTAAGGTTCTTCATCACCTCTTCCTCAAGCTTGTCTCAGTGGTGCTGTTCCCCAGGCTTCTGACCTAGGCCTTCACCTTCTTTTTTTATTTTATTTATTTATTTATTTGGCTGTGCCGGGTCTTAGTTGCAGCATGCAGGTTCTTTAGCTGTGGCATGCAAACTCTTCAGGGTTGAACCCCGGGCGCCCTGCATTGGGAGCATGGAGTCTTAGCCACTGGACACCAGGGAAATCCCGAGGCCTTCTTTTTTCACTTTACATAATCTCCTGAGTGGTTTCATCTCATCACTTAAATTACTGTTCAGGCAGTGGTGTGTCAAGCAATGTTTCACAACTGGCTCTCTGAGAGGAGACTGATTTTTTTTTTTTTTTTCTGATTTCTATAGTCTAAACACCCCCGCCATGGCTGATTTCAAACTGCCAACAGTTAAACACTGGTTCTCAAAACATAACAGTTGGCGCTCACAAGCTGGTACCAGCTAGTGCAAGGTGACTCCCACACACCTCCGCTTTTGTGTCAGAGATAAGTAACTTATTTTTACACATACAGTAAAATAAAAATACCTGCAGACGTTTCTTTCCACTAACGAACTGTTCCAGAAACGCAACACCTGCCACAGCTTTCGTGTGCTCTTTGGTTATTTCCATGTCATGGTGGTGGTGGTGAATTATTTTCCTCCTTTCTTTTTTCCATGTGTGATAGAAATACTGTACCTTTGTTCAGTTTTGTTTTTAAGGCAAGCTCGCAGGTGTTTTAAATGTGGCTTTTGTCAGAGAGCATCAATATTGTTTCTCAAAACAAGAAAAGATTCCATTGCAAAGGAGACAGACAAAAAGGTCCTTGATACAATACTCTGAAACATGTGATTTTGTTTACTTGGCAGAAGTCATAGCACTGGGTTTTAATTTTGTTCAGGAAACGGTCTATGTCTGACCCCTCATGCCCTGTTGTCAGGTTGGACTAGATTGTTCATGCACTTGGGCGTGCTTGCTGAGTTGCTTCAGTTGTGTCCGACTCATTGCAACCCTATGGACTGTAGCCCACCAGGCTCCTCAGTCCATGGGATTCCCCAGGCAAGAATACGAACCTTTATTAAGCACCGGCTGTGTGCCAGGTACTTGTCTAGGTTCTCATCTGGGCGCTGAGGCGATTCTGATGATCCGGACAGAGTCCTTCCTTTTCACAGAGCTTAGCTCGAGATGGGGGTGGGGATAGATAGTAAACCAAGCAAATGCAATAGAAAGCTAATTTCAGAGACTGCTGGATGCTCAGAAGAAAACAAAGGCAGAGTATTGTGGTTGAGAGTGACCTGAGGGGGTACAGCCACCACCTCCGGGAACCAGGCTGTGGTGCTCCGACTTCAGAGGCAGGCGGTACACAGACGCCTGCCTTGAGATCCCACAGCTCCTGCCTGCATTCGTGTTCCCTTCATTTCCCAGAGAGCACCATTTCAATTGTTCTCCCATCTCGATTGCTTACAGACATCAGCCCCACAAATCTAAAAGAACTTCCTCTGTCACCACACACAACCAAAATCAAAATCTAGGACCAGTATCAGTGCCTGGCCAAAAAGCAGTGGGGCAGGGCCAGCCCGAAGTGACTCTGCAGAAGTTCCTTGTATCAGGTTTAGGGGGGCAACTCTACCCGCGGGCTAGGGGTTCACTAGTTCACACCAGTGGTTCACATTAGTGGAACCATATTAGTCAAAGCACCAAAGATGAGCACTGGAGAATTGATGCTTTTGGTGCTGGGGAAGACTCTTGAGAGTCCCTTGGACAGCAAGGAGATCCGACCAGTCAATCCTAAAGGAAATCAGTCCTGAATATTCCTTGGAAGGACTGATGCTGAAGCTGAAGCTCCAAGACTTTGGCCACCTGATGCAAACAGCTGACTCACTGGAAAAGACCCTGATGCTGGGAAAGATTCAAGGCAGGAGGAGAAGGGGACTACAGAGGTCCGTTGAGTCAGTTGGATGGCATCACTGACTCAACAGACCTGAGTCTGAACAAACTCCAAGAGATAGTGAAGGACAAGGAAGCCTGGTATGCTGCAATCCATGACGTTGCAAAGAGTCAGACATGACTGAGTGAACAGCAACAAAAGGGTAACCACACTAGTGATTCACACTAAGCATTCACTGACTTTTGGACTGAGGACTCACCTCCCCTTTACGTGTCTTTTCTGAGCTCCAGACACACATGGCCAGGGGCCTGATGGAAATGGTTATTGGTGCCCCACTGGTATCTTGCAACACTGAGCCCCATGCCTGCCTTCATCCCTGCCTCCAGTCTAATGCCTATTTATTTTTCATCTCATCAAATGATATTTCCATCTTCCAAGATGCTTCCCAGGAGTAATCTTGGCTTCTCCAACATTCCATTAAATACTCAAGCTAGTATTTCTGGGTTTCCCAGGTAGCTCAGTGGTAAAGAATCTGCCTGCCAATGCATGAGGTGCAGTTTCAATTCCTGGGTGAGGAAGATCCCCCAGAGGAGGAAATGGCAACCCACTCCAGTATTCTTGCTGGGAAAATTCTGTGGGCAGAGGAGCCTGGTGGACTACAGTCTGTGGGGTCACAGAGTCAGACATGACTGAGCATGCATGCACACTAGTATTTCTATCTCCACTCGTGTCTTGAATTTATCCACCTTGCTTCATCCCTACTTTTGTTACCTGACCTCAGCCCGTCACTTTCTTTCAATATTAACACAACCACAGTCTTGGTCCTTCTATTCAGTGATTTACATGGCAGCCTGGGATTCTTTTCTAAAACAAAAGTCTGGTGCAGCCACTCCATTGCTTTAAATCCTCCCATGGCTGCCATCTTATAAACCAGATCTCCTTCCAGGGCATGGCAGCTCACCAGCCATCCATGATATGGACCTGCCTGCCCTGCCAGTCTATCCTCTCCCAGCACCTCCCTGCCCCCAGTATCCTAGGTTCAAGCCACACCTTGAGCATCTTAAAAGAACTTGAAGTATTTTCAAGGGTCCCTGAACCTACGGTGGGTCCTGGCACAAGGAGATGAAGCGCAGAGTGAAATTCATTCAAGGATGTTACCAATGAGGAATTGATTGAAATCCCTGACAGCACGAGAGAACTCAGGGAACGGTGGCATCTGCCAGGAAATCCTCAGAACCTCTTGAAAACAAATGGGAATGTTAGCTCGCACCAAGTAAGGATTCAGAAGAAAGTCATTTCCGCTTTGCTATGAACCCAAATGAAACTAAACTGTAGGAAGGGGGAACAGGATGTCAAGAAATATTGGCAATTAGATAGTTCTCTGGCATGATTTTCCAATTTGAAACAAACCCACATGCAAACTAATTAACTGGGCCATTTTGAGAACACACAGAGTCAGTCCCGTGTATTTTAAGAGCTATCCAGAGAGCATGGTGGCCAGGATCCCATATGCGAGGCTTCAGAAATACATGGCAGCTTGTTCCTGTTACCTGTGTCTTCTGTTTTCTTAGTTTTGTTCACTAAGGATTCATGACATCTTCATCTTTCTGAGAGAATGTATTATAAATCATTTGAATTCGGTTCTATAACATTCTGTACTATTCTGAGCACCTAACAGGAACATTTTTGGCTTGATGACTTATGCATTTAGAATTGCTTGAATTGGAAGTGTCCTTGGTGGGTAGGAATTAGAATCTTACACTATTCTAAGTCATTTGACTTATATTGAAAAGGATAGTTTTCCTTGGGGTGGAGGTGGAGGTTGGTGAGGGAGAGGAAAAGCACTCGTAAGTCATTTATGAACTTCTCTGGGAACAGAAATTTTTGAAGACAATATATTTTTCAAAGAAACAGAGTCATCTTTCCTGTAGTTTCCACTCTCTTATGTCTTTTCCTCCATCAGTCACAGAAGATTATGAATTCTCTGAAAGCACTAAACACTATCCTGCTAGTCAGGTTGAAATATAAGCTCTTGGCTGAGTCAGCACTCCCAGTTGCCTTCAGATGCTTATAAGAGCAGCCTTGCAATTAGGAAGATTCCAATTGAGACGATGTCCCCGATAGAGTGCTATGACTTCTTTCTCCAATGCCCTTACAGCTAGATGTTAGAAAATGGGTCCACCGAGAGAGGGGAGTCAATGTGTAGACGTAATTGTCTTGGGGAAAAAAATAATTTTAATTTCTTGCTTGTCTTCATAACAGTTCTTCAAAGCTTCGTACCTTGGCCAGAGGTTTGTCTCCTGCATACCTAAGATTTGGTGGCACCAAGGCAGACTTTCTCATTTTTGACCCCAAGAAGGAACCAGCATTTGAAGAGAGAAGTTACTGGCTATCTCAAGTCAACCAGGGTGAAATTTTTTAAAGATTACCCATTTATTTGAGTTCGCTTGAGTCGGTCACGAGCATTCTCAGAGAAGAGTGGTTTGTCATATCACCAATTGATAAGAGATGAAGGGCTCCCAGTGGAACTGTGGGGATGCCTACACAAAAGGAAGAAGCAGTGGGCAGGTTTCCTCCTCTTGATGTTCTCAGGAATGTGAGACATGGGGGGCACTGGGAAGGTGCTGGACACGGCTGTAAGAGAGTTAGTGTCACTCGCTCAGTCTTGTTGGACTCTTTGTGATTCTATTGACTGCAGCCCTCCAGGGGATCGTCCCAACCCAGGGATCGAACCCAGGTCTGCAGCATTGCAGGAGAATTCTTTACCATCTGAGCCACCAGGGAAGCCCTTAAGAGAGTTAATTGTGCTGTAAACAGAACAAAGATTGTAGCTAAAGGCAGAGCTGCCTAGAGGAACCTGTGGGGAGAAATGCACCAAAACAGAGAGTATTCCCTGCTGAAGAGACAGCACTGATTGAAGCTCATGTATTCCAGAAAATGTGGATGGAAGGTGTAATAAGGGGATGTGGAGATATGCTCTGCGTCTAAGAATGGATTTTAAGGCTTGATTTGTTGGGCAGTGGTTCTCAGACTTTACTGACTATACACAGTCACCCAGGGGGAGTTTGAATATTTGAATTCCTGGGCGCCAACCTTAGATTACAAGTTGAGCCAGATCCTCCTTGTGATTCTAAATATTAGGAGTCTGTGGGCTTCATCTGAGAAACACGCTAAGGCACCACGAGGATTTGCCCTTGTCTTTCATAACTGCTATACAGACATCAAATGGAAGTTAAATTAGTATCTTAACAATTATTGAATGACATCTGAATGACAACAATGTATTATATATATATTAATGAACAATATTTTGCTATTTTATATATTACATTTTTTTGTGCTTAGGAAGTGTTTAGAACAGTTAATCAGTAACTGGGCCAAAGTTGATAAAATAGTAATTAGAAAAAATGAACAAAAGCCAGGAGGGTTTTCCTGGAATAACACACTGGAATATGTTTAGACCTGGCCCTTTCTCCCCAGTCAGTCATATGCGTTTTGAAGTTCTCATAAGTTTACATAGGAGACTGTCCTTCATTCATCAGCTTTCTTCATCCTGGTGGGGAGAGAGGATCACTGGGATTATCCAAGTGCTTCTGAAACACCCTTTATGAGGGGCTTCCCTGGTGGCTCAGACTGTAAAGAATCTGCCTGCAGTGCAGGAGACCCAGGTTTGATCCCTGGGTCAAGAAGATCTCCTGGAAAAGGGAATGGCTATCCACTCCAGTAGTTTTCATTCTGTCTGCCCTCTGATGGATGAGGATAAGAGTCTTGTGGAAACTTCTTGATGGGAAGGACTGACTGTGGGGAAAACTGGGTCTTGATCTGATGGCCAGGGCCATGCTCAGTAAATCTTGAATCCAATTTTCTGCCAATGGGTGGGGCTCTGTTCCTTCCCTATAGTTCAGCCTGAGGCCAAACTATGGTAGGCATAAAGATTTAAGGGAGGAGGAGGAGGGGACAACAGAGGGCAAAATGGTTGGATGGCATCACTGACTCAATGGACATGAGTTTGAGCAAGCTCCGGGAGATGGTGAAGGATAGGGAAGCCTGGCATGCTGCAGTCCATGGAGTCTCTAAGAGTTGGACACGACTTAGCGACTGAACAACCCACTCCAGTATTCTTGCCTGGAGAATTCCTTGGATCGAGGAGCCTGATGGGCTACAGTCCATGGGGTCACAGTGTCAGACCTGACTGAGCGACCAACACTTTCTGAAACATCCTTTTTATGAACACAGGATGAATGAGGCACCCGCTGTCAGGAAGCCAGAATGTGAAGCTTCTAAGAAAGGAAGTCACGGGGGGCCAGCCAGTCCTGGCAGCCCGAGCCTGGCAGCCCTGCTGCCTCATGATAAAGAAGTATAACAAGTACTGTCCTGCCGGACAGGATGGGGTGGATTTGTCCAAGTATACACGCTGTGGTCTCGGGAGCTCTGATGATACCAGATATGAAGGAATATAAGTCAGCATTCCCTGTCCTACCATTTTGGCAAGAGGAGATTGCCACAAAGCAGATATAATCCATGCAAAGCAAATTACTATGTATTTTGAAAGTGAACTTTAAGAGAACTGAACAATGTTCTGTCTTCCAGAGGGGTTATCTAGTAATTTCAAGTTTCGGAGGAGCCTCCTGAATTGCCAAATAACTTGAAGTTATGTGCAGTGTATCTGTGTCCAGTATATGTGCGGTGTTTCTTAGGAAACATGCCTTTGGCTGTTGGTTTGTTTTTTTTTTTTTTTTTTTTGTGGTGATTGGTCAAGCAGCAAATTTGACATATATAACAGAATACATCTTTCTCTGATCTTAGACCCCAAAACCAGAAACTCAGCTATCCTGCTTTAGTTCACATATATAGCTAGGTAAATAAGCGTATGGGATTTCAACCTTATCATTGTAAAAGTAGATTCTCTGAATTATTCATTTCATTTGCAGATATTTGCAAATCCGGATCCATCCCTTCTGACGTGGAGAAGAAGCTGCAGTTGGAATGGCCCTTCCAGGAGCAAGTGCTGCTCAGAGAACAGTATCAGAAAAAGTTCACAAACAATACCTACTCAAGTAAGAAATGAAAGGCACCCTCCTGGTGTCCCAGCCCCCGAAATGTTTGGATGGCTTGAACTTGGACTAAAATTTAAGAAGCCCTATAGCAGTCATTGAAGGCTGCATAATCTTCAAATGTTAGCAAGAGTTAGTGGACAATCTTGAACCTCAAGTTTCTGTTTTCTTTACCTGACTTTGCCTTCTAGCCAGGGAGTCATTCAGTCTATTTTATCCATAGTATCGGTAGTGTATATATATCAATCCCAATCTCTCAGTTCATCCCTCCCCAGCCCCAGCTTTCCCCTCTTGCTCTCCATACATTTGTTCTCCACATCTGTACCTCAATTTCTGCTTTGCAAATGAGATCATCTATACCATTTTTCTAGGCTTCCCAGGTGGTGTTAGTGGTAAAGAACATGTCTCCCACTGCAGGAGACATAAGAGACTCAGGTTCGATCCCTGGGTCAGGAAGATTCCCTGGAGGAGAGCATGGCAACCCACTCCAGTGTTCTTGCCTGGAGAATCCCACGGACAGAGGATCCTGGTAGGCTGTAGACCATAGGGTCGCGAAGATTTGGTCACAACTGAAGCAATTTAGCATGCATGCACACACGCATATTGCTTTTTGAAGTAGATAACTAATGAGAACCTACTGTATAGCTCAGGGAACTCTACTCAGTGCTCTGTAGTGACCTAAATGGGAAGGAAATTCAACAAAGAGGGAGTATCTGGATACGTATAGCTGATTCACGTTGCTGTACAGCAGAAACTAACACAACATGGTAAAGCAATAACAATTTTAAAAATGAATCATTCATTCACAAGCTAATAATGACATTAACTGCTCTGAAGAATTAAGAAGTCAAGGAAGACATGAATACATTTCTTGAGAAAAAGTAAAATACCAAAGTGTGAAGAGTGAAATGTGGAATCATTCACACCTCATTGTCCATACTGTTTCCCCTCTCAGAAGCAGCCCCTGTGATGAACTGTGTATCACTGGCAGGACAGCTTTCTCATTTTCTTTCCTGCATGGCTTTGAAAACACAGGACTAGCTCAGCTAACCAGGAATTTATTTCCATTCGTGGAAAAAGTTTTCCAGTGTTTAAACAGGATGATGTTGTCACGTGTATCTGTGGGTGTGCTGTGTGCTCGATTGTGTCTGACTCTTTGCAACCGCATGAACTGTAGCCTGCCAGGCTCCTCCATCTGTGGAATTCTCCAGGTAAGAATACTGGAGCAGGTTGTCATTCCTAAACCAGAGCATCTTCCCAACCCACGAATCAAACACATGTCTCTGGCATCTCCTACACTGGCAGGCAGATTCTTTACCACTCTGCCACCTGATGTTCTTATGCAGGTCTCTAAAACAAACAAGCAGTCCTTATCTAACTGTGAAACCTGAAAGTTGATGCTTTATACCCAACTAAGGGATGATGTTGCCCCAGATCTCAGTTAAGAAAATGTCCTGTGTAGATACTCTACACCTGTCTTCTTTTGACTTCTGAAAAATAAATGATCTTGAGAAGACTCTACACATGGGCATCACCAGATAGTCCACACCGAAATCAGATTGATTATATTCTTTGCAGCCAAAGATGGAGAAGCTCTATACAGTCAGCAAAAACAAGACCGGGAGCTGACTGTGGCTCAGATCATGAACTCCTTATTGCCAAATTCAGACTTAAATTGAAGAAAGTGGAGAAAACCACTAGACCATTCAGGTATGACCTAAATAAAATCCCTGAAGACTATATAGTGGAAGTGAGAAATAGATTTAAGGGACTAGATCTGATTGACAGAGAACCTGATGAACTATGGATGGAGGTTTGTGACACTGTACAGGAGACAGGAATCAAGACCATCCCCAAGAAAAAGAAATGCAAAAAAGCAAAATGGCTGTCTGAGGAGGCCTTAGCTGTGAAAAGAAGAGAAGCAGAAAGCAAAGGAGAAAAGGAAAGATATACTCACTTGAATGCAGAGTTCCAAAGAATAGCAAGGAGAGAAAAGAAAGCCTTCCTCAGCGATCAATGCAAAGAAATAGAGGAAAACAACAGAATGGGAAAGACTAGAGATCTCTTCAAGAAAATTAGAGATACCAAGGGAAAATTTCATGCAAAGATGGGCTCAGTGAAGGACAGAAATGGTAGGGATCTAACAGAAGCAGAAGATATTAAGAGGTGGCAAGAATACACAGAAGAACTATACAAAAAATATCTTCATGACCCAGATAATCATGATGGTGTGATCACTCACCTAGGGCCAGACATCCTGGAATGTGAAGTGAAGTGGGCCTTAGAAAGTATCACTATGAACAAAGCTAGTGGAGGTGATGGAATTCTAGTTGAGCTATTTCAAATCCTGAAAGATGATGCTGTGAAAGTGCTGCACTCAATATGCCAGCAAATTTGGAAAACTCAGCAGTGGCCACAGGACTGGAAAAGGTCAGTTTTCATTCCAATCCCAAGAAAGGCAATGCCAAAGAATGTTCAAACTACCACACAATTGGACTCATCTCACAGGCTAATGCTCAAAATTCTCCAAGCCAGGTTTCAGCAATACGTGAACCGTGAACTTCCAGATGTTCAAGCTGGTTTTAGAAAAGGCAGAGAAACCAGAGATCAAATTGCCAACATCTGCTGGATCATCAAAAAAGCAAGAGAGTTCCAGAAAAACATCTATTTCTGCTTTATTGACTATGCCAAAACCTTTGACTGTGTGGATCACAATAAACTGTGGAAAATTCTCAAAGAGATGGGAATACCAGACCACCTGACCTGCCTCTTGAGAAACCTACATGCAGGTCAGGAAGCAACAGTTAGAACTGGACATGGAACAACAGACTGCTTCCAAATAGGAAAAGGAGTACGTCAAGGTTGTATACTGTCACTCTGCTTATTTAACTTATATGCAGAGTACATCATGAGAAACGCTGGGCTGGAAGAAGTACAAGCTGGAATCAAGATTGCTGGGAGAAATATCAATAACTTCAGATATGC
This sequence comes from Budorcas taxicolor, assembly GCF_023091745.1. Lineage (NCBI taxonomy): Eukaryota > Metazoa > Chordata > Mammalia > Artiodactyla > Bovidae > Budorcas > Budorcas taxicolor. The sequence goes on along the minus strand of NC_068915.1, from coordinate 98,046,943 downwards.
AGATGACACCACCCTTATGGCAGAAAGTGAAGAAGAACTAAAGAGCCTCTTGATGAAAGTGAAAGAGGAGACTGAAAAAGTTGGCTTAAAACTCAACATTCAGAAAACGAAGATCATGGCATCCAGTCCCATCACTTCATGGCAAATAGATGGGGAAACAGTGGAAACAGTGGCTGACTTCATTTTTCTGGGCTCCAAAATCACTGCAGATGGTGATTACAGCCATGAAATTAAAAGACGCTTACTCCTTCGAAGGAAAGTTATGACCAACCTAGACAGCATATTAAAAAGCAGAGACATTACTTTGCTAACAAAGGTCTGTCTAGTCAAGGCCATGGTTTTTCCAGTGGTCATGTATGGATGTGAGAGTTGAACTGTGAAGAAAGCTGAGTGCTGAAGAACTGATGCTTTTGAACTGTAGTGTTGGAGAAGACTCTTGAGAGTCCCTTGGACTGCAAGGAGATCCAACCAGTCCATCCTAAAGGAGGCCAGCCCTGGGTGTTCTTTGGAAGGACTGATGTTGAAGCTGAAACTCCAGTACTTTGGCCACCTGATGCAAAGAGCTGACTCATTGGAAAAGACCCTGATGCTGGGAAAGATTGAGGGCAGAAGGAGAAGGGGACAACAGAGGACGAGATGGTTGGATGGCATCACTGACTCAATGGACATGGGTTTGGGTGGACTCTGGGAGTTGGTGATGGACAGGGAGGCCTGGCATGCTGTGGTTCATGGGCTCACAAAGAGTTTGACATAACTGAGCAACTGAACTGAACTGAACTGAAGTTAAATTGGGTAGTCAACATTTCTAAGAGTATATTTTTGACATTAAATTATTTCTTTGTAAGATTTTACTATAAACTATCTGAATTCCAGTGTATTCAATGAATTTTTAAAAATATTTTTAATATATAAGGTACAGGAGGAAATTAACATGTAAGAAATGAGAAAATAGGTTATATGCTAATAGAAAATGTAGTCCTCTAAATTATTCTTTGCATTTTGAAGCAGAGGGCTGTGGGGGAAATATTCTAATCTTTTACTGATATGACCTATGGGACTTCCCTGGCAGTCCAGTAGTTAAGATCCTGTACTTCCAACGGAGGGAGTATTGGTTTGATCCCTGGTTGGGAAAGTAAGATCCCACATGCCTCATGGTGTGGTCAAAAATTAAAATATATTTTAAAAAAAGATTTAAAAAAATAATATGATCCATGGTTGAACAAAATTTGGCATAACAGGGCCTTCTCAGATCCCATTAAAGAATGACACAAGTCCAAGAGGCCCACGCAGTAAGATCTCAGTTGTAATAAATCATCTGATATAGGCCTGCTAGAGAAGATGCCACAGTATTAGGCATATAGAGTCACACATGTTTTCTTGGTCATCTTAAACATATTCCAATTTACCTTAAATTTTTCTTTAAAAGTGTTTGCTGCCTCACATGATCTTTTTAGAACCATAGGTAGGTTTTCGACATCTTTTCCCTGCCTCTGGAACTTGGACCTTCCTAGTTTCTACACCAGGGGAAAGCCCTTCTTTCACTAACTGTGTCACAGGGTCAGTATAATCCCAGCCACCCTGTTGGCAATGCTACAGTGTATAACAAATACTACAGATAGTTAATTGTGTTTAGAAAGATTTTGACTTCTGAGTTGAAAATTTCTATTTTAATCTGCATGTCTTAGAAACATACAGATAGGAAATTTACTGCATTTGGTCTGGGCACCAACTCATTGCAGGAATAAGTATCTAAGAAGCTCATAGATGTTGCTACACTTGGTTCTGTATCCATGGCCAAGGCTGGTAATTTCTGAGTAACTGAGAGTGGTATCATGTGATGGAAGAGGTAGCAAAAGTCTATTTTGTTTTTTGCTTAGTTAATGGCCTGTCCCTTTGAAACAGGTGTCCTAGAAGCTCTAGGTAAGTTTTCTAATTACAGGCCACATCGGATGCTGTGTTTTACTTAAGTAGAAGATGACAATAACATTTGTCATGAGAATATAAATTCACATTGTAAATCTGTCTGGGCAGGAAAAGGAAGCAGTGTTACAGGTGTGATTTTGGGTGTGACTGCAGAAAGGAGGATTCCTTTATTAAAATAATCATATTTAACGAGCTATTTTTTTTCTCTCTTTCTTCTCCACCTTCCGCATTGTTCCACTCCCAGACTGGATGCTGGATACACTTACACAAATGGAAATGGTACAATAGTCAGTGCCTATGTTTAACAGTTCATTTAGATTATCTTGGTCCCGGGGAGGTGTCCACCCTCTCAGACAGTGAGAGATAAGAGACTGGATAATGTCTGGGAATTGGATAATTAACTATGAGTTTTCTTATTTTTATTTTGAGGAGGGAATAGGTTGGGTGAGTTTTATTTTATTTTTAAAATTAATTTTTATTGAAGTGTAGTTGCTTTGCAATGTGTTAGTTTCTACTGTACAGCAAAGTGAATCAGCTGTGTGTATACATATACCCGTTCTTTTTTGGATTTCCTTCCCATCTAGGTCACCATAGAGCACTGCATCGAGTTCCCTGAGCTACACAATATTTTCTCCTTAGTGCATCCAGTTCCCTGAGCTACACAATATTTTCTCGTTAGTTATCTATGTTATACAAAGTATCAACAGTGTCTATATGTCAATTTCAGTCTCTTAATTCACCCCATCCCCCACAACCCTCCCACACCCACCCCGCCACTTGGTGGGTTTTTTATTTAATTATTCTTTGGCTGCACTGCGTCTTTGCGCTCTACTAGGGCTTTCTCTAGTTGCAGTGCGAGGGCCTCTCATTGCAGAGGTTTCTCCTGTTGGGGAGCACAGTCTCTAGGTACGAGGGCTACAGCACTTGTGAGGTAGGGGTTCGGAAGTCTAGACTCAGGCTCTAGAGTGCAGACTCAATAGTTACGGCACATGGGCCTAGTTGCTCCTCAGCATGTGGGATCTTGCCTGACCAGGGATTGAACTTGTGTCTCCTGCATTGGCAGGCGGATTCTTCACCAATGGACCACCAGAGAACTCCTGCAGTTTTATTGGTCAAGAGTGGATTTGAACTCTGTAAGATACAGCCCTTATCCTAGGAGGAGTTACTGCTATAGAATTTGAAGCTACTTAAAGTGTATTTGGAAAGAGGAGATAGAGGAAGAGTAAGGTATGAACTGAATAAATACTTGAAAATGTAAACATTCTAGGTTTCTTGAAAACGCTATAAGCTTTGTTGTGGTTCTAGGCAATCACAGGGCTTTACATCTATAAGAGTTTTCTGTGGTTTACCAAGGGTTTTCCCATGTGCTATCTCAGCTTGGTTCTGTGAGGCAGATGGATGACGGGACTAGTTCCAGGTCTGTAGATCAGTACCTGGGGCTCATGCAGGTTGAAGGGTCATTGCTGATGACTCAGTCTTTAAGTGGGAGGGTAAGGCCCAAACCCAGATATATGATTCTTGATTGAGGACACGTTCTCCGCTTGATTTGCTATAGATGTGTAAAATACAGCTGTGACCATGAATGACAGTCAGAGGGCCTTTATAACAGGCTCTAGTAATCTGGCACTGTCCCCAGATAGTTCTGTGATATTGGGCAGAGCTCTTTATCTCTTTGGGTGTCAGTTTCCTCATAGAAAAATGAGGATGGGCCCCAACTCATTGTAGGAGTAAGTATCTAACAAGCTCATGGACGTTGCCACACTTGGGGAAGACTCCATAAGGCCATGAAGGCCCACACTGTCCTCCACTGCAGCCCCAAGAGCCCAGGAAGAAGCTGCAAGACTCAGAGAGCTTTTCAGCCCCCGATGTCTGCAAGTCCTTGATGATAGGCAGTAGTTTCGTGGAAGCGGGTGACAGAGCAAATATCAAAAACACCGAAAATAGCTTGCTAGTGTCATTACCGCTCCTCAGCTATTATGGGCAGTATTAAATCTATGGTTTCACTGCTATGGTAACCCAAGTAGTTCAGCCTGAAGACTCAGAAGTGAAAGTGAAGTGAAGTCACTCAGTCATGTCCGACTCTTTACAACCCCATGGACTGTAGCCCACCAGGCTTCTCCCTCCATGGGATTCTCCAGGCAAGAGTACTAGAGTGGGTTGCCATTTCCTTCTCCAGGGGATCTCCCTGACCCAGGGATCGAACCCTGGTCTCCTGCATTCCAGGCAGACACTTTAACCTCTGAGCCACCAGGGAAGTCCAGACTCAGAAACAAAACCAAGACAAAACCGCTTTTGGGGAGAAAGGTGGTAAATTTGCCAGATACAGATTTTTTTTAAACTAGCGGAGGGACTTCCCTGGTAGTCCAATGGTTAAGAGTCCAAGCTCCCAATATAGGGGTATAGGTTCAATCCCTAGTCAGGGAACCCAGAGGACATGGCCAGAAAAGATAGAAATTTTAAAAAAGGAAAATGAACTAAAGGAGTGAATTTCTGTTTAATAGATAACTCTAAATATACATTAAGATCACCAGATTTTTGCAGATACTAACTGATTTAAAGATGACACTCAAAAATTGTTGGCAGTCTTCCCTGGTAGATTAATGATAAAGAATCTGCCTGCCAAGGTGGGAGACACGGAATTCAATCCCTGGTCTGGGAAGATTCCATATGTCACGGGGCAACTAAGTCCACGTGCACCAACAACTGAGTCAGTTCTCTGCAGCCGGAGCTCCACAACAAGAGAAGGTACGGCAGTGAGAAGCCAGTTCACCACAGCTAGAGAGTAACCACCTGTCCTCAGCTAGAGAACAGCCCTCGAAGCAACAAAGACCCAGCACAGCCAAAAATAAAAACAAATAAGTAAATAAAATAAATACACTGTTGCCACTCTCAGAAAGAAGTTGCTATTGCTATTGCTAAGTCACTTCAGTCGTGTCCCTGTGCGACCCCATAGACGGCAGCCCACCAGGCTCCCCCATCCCTGGGATTCTCCAGGCAAGAACACTGGAGTGGGTTGCCATTTCCTTCTCCAATGCATTAAAGCGAAAAGTGAAAGTGAAGTCACTCAATTATGTCCGACTCTTAGCAACTTCATGGACTGCAGCCTACCAGGCTCCTCCATCCATGGGATTTTCCAGGCAAGAGTATTGGAGTGGAGTGCCATTGCCTTCTCCACAGAAAGAGGTTAGAGGCTAGCTAATCGTTAAAAAACTGAGTTCAAAAGTTCCAAAGCTTTAATAATCCCTTAGTGATGCTGTAATTTTTTTTTCACAGCACATCTAGCCCAAAAGAAATGCCTAAGAGTTTTCAATTAAACTGTTAGATCTGAACAACCTAATAGTAATAGTTTTCATCATGTCCAACAGATGTTGATGTGTTCCCTTGCAAATTTAAAAGATCCTGCAGTACCCTTGTAAGTCGAGTTGCCTGGTTAAATTTTAATTTCAAATGAACAATCATTTCTTTACTGCAGGTTTTTCTCAAATATTGTATTTGACATACACTAAAAACTATTCATTATTTATCTGAAATTCAAATTTAACTGATGTCAGATGTCCTGTATATTTATCTTCCAAACTGTCTCAGTAAATTCACTCCTCAGGGTGCCTTAAGGCCAAAGGAAAAGGGGGCAACAGAGGCTGAGGTGGTTAGAGAGCATCACTGACTCAATGGACATGAATCTGTGCAAACTCCAGGAGATAGTGGAGGACAGAGGAGCCTGGTACGCTGCACTTCATGGGGTCACAAAGAGTCAGACGCGACTTAGCGACTGAAAAACAACGAAAGGCTACCTTGGCACTGAGTTTGGAAACCATGTCCCTAGAGCCCCAAACCAGTTTTTTAAATGTAAAATTTCATTTGTTAATATTTTGGATTAATAAATTATATACATGATTTTTTCAAACAATGTTTTAAAAAGCTAATCAAAATAAGCAAGTTATTTTGTGAGTGAAGATTTTTAGGTTATGAAGAGTGGGATTTGTTTTGACTAATGAAAAGTCTGGCCTGTGCGTGCTGAGCATTGAGTTTCCCCAGTTCACCTGAGGTCACTTGAGCAAAACCCAAGTGTCAGACCAGAGTCTCTGGTACCTTCCTTGGACTTGATTCAGCAGCTAAAGCAAACAAAGTCATATTGGCTTTTTTTTTTTAGTCCAATTTTTCTGGACTCCTATTCATAATTATAAGGACTCATTAGGACTAGAATTCCTTCCATTTAACTACAGAAATAGTAATTCATTACGAGGAGCAAATCTGGAAGCCTTCATCACTTTGACATTCAGATGCCGACCTAACTATGAAATGGCAACATTTTTCTTTTAGAACACTCAGTGGATATGCTGTACACTTTTGCCAGTTGCTCAGGACTGAACTTGATCTTTGGTCTAAATGCATTACTACGAACTGCAGATATGCACTGGGACAGTTCCAACGCTCAGTTACTCCTGGACTACTGCTCTTCCAAGAATTATGACATTTCTTGGGAACTAGGCAACGGTAAGTGCCTCCCACCTCCAGAAACATTTCAGTAATAAGGAGACTCCCCTTTGGCATTATTTGTTCCTATTTATGACCTTTTTAATGATAGTAAATATGACTTTTCTCTTGGAATATTTGTATAAGTGCTCAATGGTATAAGTTTGGAATTGTGGCAGAAAACTCCTTACATAGCCCAGATGTTATGGCTCATCCCAGTTTACATTCGAGCACTTCCACAGCTCCCTTGCCTGCCAGTACAGGAGATTGTAAGAGATGAGCGTTCAATCCCTGGGTCGGGAATATCCCCTGGAGGAGGAAATGACAACCCACTCCAGTATTCTTGCCTGGAGAATCTCATGGACAGAGCAGCCTGGCAGGCTACCGTCCATGGGGTCACAAAGAGTTGGACACGACTGTAGAAACTTAGCACACACAGCTCCCTGATTCCTTTGAGATCTTTGGGGTTACTTGTCAGGTCGCTTGGCAGGTTGGACTCAAGCAGTTTGCTTCTGCCTTTCCTTCTCTTCCTCTGTTCTCCGCTTGTCATTTAATCTCGGCAACCCCATCCTGACATTCATCATAGGTTCAAGCTAGAAGTTCCAGGACTGAATTCCCTCTGGGTCAAGCTCTTGAGTATCTCCTTCTTCATTCTCTTTTTGCAAGAACTTATAAATTCTAATTAAAGTGGGTCTTCTCTGGTGGCTAAGATGGTAAAGAATTCTTCCAGCAATGCAGGAGGCCCGGGTTCAATATCTGGGTGGGGAAGATCCTCTGGAGAAGGAAATGGCAACTCACTCTAATATACTTGCCTGGAGAATTCCATGGACAGAGGAGCTTGGTGGGTACAATCCATGGGGTTGCAAAGAGTCAGACACAACTGAGTGACTAACACTTTCACTTTTAAAGTGCTAATTAGCCACGTTCATTGAAGCGTTTACAGTGCTTTGTCTATACATCAGCTAATGGAACTAAACATAAAATGGAAAGTGAGATGGTGAATACAGTTTTGACCTTCATTTCATAGATGACCAAAGAGGCACGAAAAGTGTTAGCTAAATATATAGCTGTGTGTGTACATCTGTCCTTAGTTGCTCAATCATATCCAACTCTTTGTGACCCCATGGACAGTAGCCCACCGGGCTCCTCTGTCCATGAGATTCTCCAAGGCAAGAATACTGGAGTGGGTTGCCATTTCCGCCTCAAGGGGATCTTCCCAACCCGGGGATTGAACCCATGTCTCCTGTCTCCTACATTGTAGGCAGATTCTTTACTAATAACGCTAGGCAGTTATGAGTTAGAGAAATCTTAGAGGAGTTAGGATTTGAACCCAGGCAGTCTGGCTCTAGAACGAGGTCATTGCTCTCTTGAGACTTCTGTTCTGGAGGTAAGGAGCCAGACCTACCAGAAAGCAAGCAAAGAAGTGATACATATCTATAGTGGCATGTGTTATGAGAAACTCCAGCCACAGATTTGGGGGCTCGGTGGCTAAGGATAACTAACAAGGTGAAGCACTGAAGCAAAATGGAAGGATAGAGGCAACCATGTCTTAGCTAGATGCTGCTGACCAGGCTTCCTGCAGCAACTATGTGAACCATAGGTCATCCTTACCTGTCTCTGTACATCCCTGCCTCCCAACTTTTCTACCCTACCCATCCCCAAGTCCTTCTGATCTTCAGGGCAAGATAAAACAGTAATGTCATCATGTGTCCCTCTTCCTTAGGCTCCATTTTGCAAAGAGAAGGTCTGGTTTTCAGGGTAAAGAAGAGTAAAGTAATTTGGGAAGTAGATTAGACATTTCCTGTGCCTTCCTCCCATCTCTTCAGTTTTGTTACTTCCAGATTACTTCATATATAATTTGCCCTTATAACTCTCAATAAGACTTTTTTTTAAAGAATCTGTCTTAATTTTTATCTGCTATTAAGATAACTTTTGACATTATAGAGGCAAGGCAGAGCTTCAAAAACTTCTAATTAGTGAAGATGACACATGCGTATGGCATTTCACAGATAAACAATATAAGCTCGACAAGACTTTTAATTACATTGTAGAAATGGGTTTTTAAATGCCTTCTCCTCGCACAATCTTTTTTAAAAGTAAATTAGGCTATTAAATACTGGATACAGACTATTTCCTGAATATCCATTGGTTTAATATACCCATCATTAATTTCCAGCTGTTTTATTACCCCCTCATACTTCAGTTATATAACTTAAATTTTTGTTTTCTTGTAACATCTCCTTTATAACTAGGTATTTTACCTTTCTTGACTTTGGATTCTAAGGTTTTGTAATGTGAAAAATGCCCTGTTGCTTTTATGTTTGCCTCTAAATAGAAAAAAATTCTAGGTGAGCATTTATTTTGAGAATTGCTCTTTCAGAACCTAACAGTTTCCAGAGGAAAGCTGGTATTTTCATCAATGGACGGCAGTTAGGAGAAGATTTTATTGAGTTGCGTAAACTTCTAGGAAAATCTGCTTTCAAAAATGCAAAACTCTATGGTCCTGATATTGGCCAGCCTAGAAGAAGTACTGTTAAGATGCTGAAGAGGTAAGAGCTAGAGGAAGCAGAACCACTTTTCTTAAAAATATTTTTCTTCGGTGGAGGATCCTCCATAAACCACCTGTTATTAAATAATCTTTAGACTTCCCTGGTGGTCCAATGGTTAAGATTCTGTGCTTCCATTTCAGAGGGGCCTGGGTTTGGTCCCTGGTCAGGGAAGTTCCACGTGCCACATGGTACAGCCAATAAATAAGTAAGCCATTTTGTTGCCTGACTAGATGGTTTACCAAAAGAGCAAACACTGACTGGCTCAGAATATCAAAGATTTGGGGGCAAATGGCACCTGTGATTAAAAATTTGTATTAGAATTAGGAAGTTTGTGTTGCTTTATCCTAAAGTAGTAACCAGCCCATTTCTAGGGAAAATAACTTGTGTGCATATATTATCCATATAAGAATGAAGTGATAATATAATAGATTTTTTTTTCTAGTTTCCTAAAAGCTGGGGGAGAAGTGATTGATTCAGTTACTTGGCATCAGTAAGTATGTCTCCTACTGTTAATACTAAGAAAGTACAGCTAGCTTTACTTATGACCTAGTTCTTAAAACAATGTTTTCATTAAGTGCTAATTGACTTTATAGTGTCTCAAGCAGCATTGTACTAGGATTTTAATATTAATAAAGCAACAATTTTAACTAATTTTAAGTAACATGGTGGTTTCTACAAGATCAAAGCACACTTTCATTTAAGCCATAGAACCGATATGTGGCTAAAATGAATATACTTGCCAATGAATGGATAACCCACAATACATACACTTATGACTATGTTTTCTCAAGACAGAGTAACTGGGCTCCTCCCATCTTATTCTCTCCTTAGTAGAACCTCTGCCTTTTTTTTTTTTTAATAGCACAGGGGTGGGAAGAAGTAGAAAGGAGGACAAAGGTTGCTAGTTAACTTAAAAGCAGAAAGTAAAGTTTGGTATTTCTTCCTGAATATGTTCTGAATAATTCAGCTACTATGTGAATGGGCGAATTGCTACCAAAGAAGATTTCCTAAACCCTGATATACTGGACACTTTTATTTCATCTGTGCAAAAAACTTTCCAGGTAATAGTCTTTTTTTTTCCCCCTCTCTTTTTAATGTAAAACCAAAGTACTTTGTAGTCTAGCTAGTCCTAAATTCTGTGGGTATATAAATTTACATGTTTTTCCAGTTTAAGAGAACAGGCACTAGGTCTTATTTACCTTCAGTTCCTTCCTCTTGGGTCTTACCCATGTATATTGATTAGAAATTAAAAATATTTCCCACAGCCGCTCGGTAGAATAAACTCTCATAGTCTGTAAGAATGGGGTTATTTGCATTCCTTCCACACCAAGTATTCCAATAAAAGTTAATTGCCCCAAACCTAAATGACTGTGAAATAAAATATTTTATAACTGTATTGGATGGTGGGTCTTGGGAATGCAAGGTTTTGAATGTGGAGTAATCTTTAGCATCATATTTGGCCCTCTCACTTGCAATTACAAAGGAGACTTTTCTGTTCCACAGATTGTTGAGAAGATAAGACCCCACAAGAAGGTTTGGTTAGGAGAGACCAGTTCTGCATTTGGGGGTGGAGCACCCTTGCTGTCCAACACCTTTGCTGCTGGCTTTATGTGAGTGACCCTGCACTTGTCTCAGGGACCATATAGTACTCTCCTGTTCTTCTATTCAGCTGAAATAACTCATCGGCCAAAAATCAAGGACAATTTCTATGGCAGAACTCCAAAATTCATGCCAGATTTTCCAATAAAGTGATTTACTAAATTAGTTGGACATCTTTAATGCATGCCCCAGATTAATCATTGTATGACTGAACTGCTTTAGAAGTTTTGTTCCTTAATTATGGCCCAAAACTATGTGACGCATTCCTTTCTCTAAAGAAGTACATGGTAAAAGAGTGTATCAAGAGCCTTGACCCTGAGAAGGATGCTGAGTACTTATAGCTCTATTCATAGATTCTCAAGACCGTTTAGAGCCTGGAAGTAGCAGGTCACACCCGAGGGGCTGCCAATGAATGTAAAGATTTACTAAATCACCACCTTGTCCAACCTCCACAAACTTGATTGCCTGAAAACCAACTTGTTTCAGTTCAGTTCAGTCGCTCAGTCGTGTCCGACTCTTTGCAACCCCATGAATTGCATTCTATTACTCGGTTAAAGCTCTTAACCTAACGTTCTGTATCCTCACTGAGCTTTATTCTCTTTCCTTTCCTACCCTCATTCTTAGAAGGCCCGAATAAAGCACACATCTTTATCCTTATGTAGGGGCATGAGGAACAGAGAAAACAGTGGAAGTGTTTGTTTTGCCACTAAATAAAGATGAGGGGGGAGTTCCCTGGTGGTCCTGTGGTTAGGACTTTGCCTTCCAATGCAGGGGGTGTGGGTTCGATTAACTGGTTAGGGACCGCATGTCTCTAGATCAAAAACCAATCGCCAGTCCAGGTTCGATGCATGAGACAGGGCGCTCAGGGCTGGTGCACTGGGATGACCCAGAGGGACGGGATGGGGAGGGAGGTGGGAAGGGGGTTCAGGATGGGGAACACATGTACACCCATGGCTGATTCATGTCAATGTATGGCAAAACCCACTACAATCTTGTAAAGTAATTAGCCTCCAATTAAAATAAATAAAAATTAAATTAAAAAAGAAAAAACCAAAACGTAAAACAGAAGCAATACTGTAACAAATTCAATAATGACTTTAAAAATGGTCCACATTAAAAAAAACAAAAGATGGAGGAAAGAGGTGTCCATAGAAGCTTATTATTTTGCATTTCACTGACCACCAGCAACCTTTACTTCTATCCTCAACATGGGGATGGTGGTGGAGAGGTGGCGGGTGGGAGGAGCATGGATCCAACAGGATGGAGAACAATTGTCCGTATTGTCTAATTGTCTATAGCTGTGGGCATCTATGGCTTTGTAGACGTTGTCCTACCCTGATAGGGACTCCTATGGCATATTAACAGTCTTCAAGACTTTGTTATCATGCAGAAGTGTGAGAGCACATGAAGAAAAGGATAGTCTCTATTTCATCGGAATGTCTTATTCATGACTAATACCACTTTTCTGGTTTTCTGTCAACTCTTCCCACACAGAGGAATAAATCAGAACAGTGTAGAGGTAAAATTGAGTTATTTTGTTTTCCAAATCTGAAGAAAGCTTGGCCTCACTCTGTTCCAGGTGGCTGGATAAATTGGGCCTGTCGGCCAGAATGGGCATAGAAGTGGTGATGAGGCAAGTGTTGTTTGGAGCCGGAAACTACCACCTAGTGGATGGAAATTTTGAACCTTTGCCTGTAAGTGACCATTATTTTCCTATTATTGTGAGTCATTTAAATTACTGAGGTCGCCCATTTTAAGCTTTTATGAGGAGTCAATTCTCTCGTTAAATTCAGGGCTCTTAGTAAGTAGCCAAACCATGGAAAGGTGGACTGGAAGAACTCTTAGAAGAAACCCACTGTAACATTTTTGTGTCTCAAGAGATAGAGACCCAGAAATAATGATTTCAACATGAGTCATTGGGGCTGTGTCATGAGATTTTTTCTTTTAAAGGGGGTAATTTGAAATTTTATGACTTCAATTTTATACGATAACAAAGTTGAATCAACTATTTTTCAAAGTAAATCAAAGTTGAAATTGCCATTAGTATCCAAAGTTTCAAAATGTTTTTATGTTATGAAATCATCATTTATTTAACTTTTAGGTAAGCTAGTACCATGTATGTGTTCAAAAATATCACCCTCAGATTGGCTATTTTGTTAATAATCTTCAAGATATTTACAAATAAAGTCTCATTTCCACCCTATCTCCAACTACTTCTGGTGCTAAATCAGGAACTGTAGCCTTCCATATAAAAACCACCTTGAAGATATATATATGAATAGTATAGATATAGCTCTGAGAAGTATGACCTTGATTTTTGTTGTCTAAAATATCATTTGAGAATATCTGTTTTCTAAGAATAATTCCTACGGGAATTATTTGAACACTGTAGGAAAGCTAAGAAGGTCTGCAAAAAGCACATGCCAAATATAAGCTAGGCTTTTGTGGTTTATAGATATCCCCCTAAAATTGCTTTTAATCTATAGTGGTCCAAGCTCATGGAGCACACTGTTCATAATAAAACATTTCTACAAAATGGAATCTCTTCCCCAAGTCATTTATAAAATGAGTTAAACCAAGTATGATCATTTCATTGAACAAATATCCAAAATCTACTACTGGCCATTTCTTAAATGGACCTTGAACAAGGAAGAGAAATTAATAATTTCTTCACGATGTGCTTTAAGTACAATATCTGGAAGTTCGCTACCTTACCCTGTCACTCTTTATAACTAATGCCAGCTATTTATAATGTTGTCTAAAGCTTCAAACACAAACTTTTGACTTAAGAATTCTTTGTATATATGCTAAATATATTTCTTCCTCAAGGTTTACAAGTCAGCTAGAAAAACTTGAAGGAGTAAATGGTACCATTGACATCTGCAGGATCCTAGGGAATCAGCCTTAAAGCTATTGTACATGTCTGTTTTCTTATTTGATTTGCATAACAGTCCTGGAAGGTGGCAACACAGGTGTCTTAGATTCATCTTTCTATTTATTAATTGTTTAATTGGAGGATAATTTCTTTATAATGTGCTGGGTTTTGCTGTACAACAGTGCAAATAAATCATAATTTTATGTATGTGTGTATATATATATCCACTCTCTTTTGAACCTCCCTCTCTCCTCCCATCCCACCCCTCTAGGTCATCACAAGACGCCAGGCTTGACTCCCCATTTTTCAAATGTTTTTGTTGTTCAGTGGCTAAGTTGTTTCCTGTTCTTTGTGACCCCGTGAACTGCAGCACACCAGGCCTCCCTATCCCTTACTATCTCCTGGAGTTTGCTCAAACTCATGTCCATTGAGTCAGTGATGCCATCCAACCATCTCATCCTCTGTCGTCCCTTTCTCCTCCTGCCCTCAATCTTTCCCAGCATCAGGATCTTTTCTAATGAGCTGGTTCTTTGCATCAGGTGGCCAAATTACTGAAGTTTCAGCTTTGGCATCAGTCCTTCCAACGAATATTCAGGGTGGATTTGCTTTCTCATTTTTCACACAGGGACGTTCAAATTAAGGGATGCTTGTGGGATTTGCTGGAGGTCACACTGTCTTGTTATTCTAAAGAATCCTATACAAATCCTGGCTCTTAACCTGCTTGCTTTCTATCCACCCACCCACCTCCCCTCACAGAACTGTGCTAAAGTTATGCCTCTTTTGAAAGCATTTAATTGATTCTTCTCTGTAAAATCTCAAGTCTCCAGTGTAAAATCTTAAGCAGAGAAACAAAAGCTGTTTGCCTATTAAATCTGCTTTATCTCAGTTCAAGGGCTTCCCTGTGGCTCAGCTGGTAAAGAATCCACCTGCAATGTGGGAGACCTGGGAGGAAGGGTTGACGTTATATATATCTAGTGAATTAAAAAATAACTTTCTTATGAAAAATTTCAAAGTAAAGGGAAAAATATATGAAGCCCTAATCTTGTTTAATCCATAATCCTACCTGTCCCTCACCTCCCACTTACTGGATTACTTCTAAGTAAACCTCAGGTATATCATTTTATCTGTAAGTATTTCAGTATGTTTCTCCTTTGGAAAAACATAACACAATATAATTATCACACTTTAAAATATTGACAATAACTTCTTAATATCATTAAATATTTAGTCAGTGTTTCACATTTTCCTTACTGTCTCAACTGTCTTTAGCAGTTGGTTTATTCAAATCAGAATCCAAACAAGGTCCATATATTGCGTATATTATGTCTCTTTTTTAAGCATTTATTATATCTCTTAAGTCTGTTAATCTTTAACTTCTCCCTCCCTCCTTTTTTTGTTCCTTGGAATTGATTAATTAAACAAACCAGGTAATTTGTTCTATAATGTTTTCCACATTCTGCACTTTACTAAGGTTTCAGAGGCAGTTCTGTTCCACAGATAGAAGTTTTTATCTTTCAAACTTGGCTCTGTATGTGTAAATGTGTATGTGAGTGTGTATCTAAAATTTTTGCTTTGAGTTTTGAATTTTTGGATGACAGACAACACAGAATATTTAAACTGCCTCTGAGCAATCAGTTATATTCTTGAGATCTACCTCCTAGCAGACATAGCCCTCTGAATCATGGAAATATAGTCCTCTGGTGATGAACAGCAGCAACAAGATACTGCCCTCAGATTCACGGTGGCAACACAGACCAAAAGATGAATCCTTTTTAAATACCTCCAGGATAACAATCACACTGTTTGTAGGATAGCTATTTGTTTGACACTGTTTTTGTTAAAAAGTAAGTAAAGATCTATTTTGTCCCTCCCCTTTCCAATCACTCCAACTAGGATTATTGGCTCTCTCTTCTGTTCAAGAAACTGGTGGGCAACAAAGTGTTAACAGCAAGTGTGAAAGGTCCAGACAGACACAAACTTCGAGTATATCTTCATTGCACAAACATCAACCAGTAAGTGTGTAACACACCATTTACCAATCAAGTTTTAATAAGTAAGCACACAACTTCCTACTCTAACACCCTGCTGTCTTCTGTTTATACAGTGGATCTAAGGTGTCTCATTGTCCTTTATTTGTTTTCATTCTCATAGTGATATGGTGCCAGAGTCAAGCTAAAAAAAAAAAAGAGGTTAAATGTAGGCATTTACAGTCCAGCAAAGATTTGTACAATGATTTAACATAATACATAATAAAAATATATCCTGAATTTAAATAAAGAATAGTACAAATATAAGCACATAAAACAGATTTCATATGCATGATTAATCAATTGAATGACTATGGATGAATATAAATATGAATTCATATGAGTGAATAATTATGTGACTATACTTATCATTTTGAATCATATCTGATTAATTTAATAAAGAAGAAAAATTAAAAGGTGACTGATAACAACTCTCATGTTTTCAGAAGTTTTAACCCAGTTTCTGGAATTGAGAAGCCATAGAGATTTTTATACTATAGTACTCTGGCTTTAGGTAGCAAAAAATATTCCTAAGTTTGAAATTTTTCTCTTATTAGTTTCAGTTTGTCTTTCCTGATAGAATAATACTAAAATATTAATTTTAACTACAAAGGCTATCCACGGTTTCCTATTTCACTAAGTGGGAACTCTATTTTTGGTGAGTGGCCCCATTAGGACTGGTGGGAAATGACTTAGGTGGATAAATTCTGTAAAATGTTGGTAGATTTAACTTTCTTATTTGTGTTGGTCTTTTCATAAGGTTAGAAAAAGTCTTGGTTTATATGGTTTGTAATATGAATTCATATGAGCCCACAAAATTTTCCTTTTATCATTTAGCTTTCCTAAGTTTGAACATGTATGAGCTGACTGACTTCCTCACAAGTCAGTCTGGCAAAGCAGCAAAGATTGCAAAGTGCTAAAGCCCAGGAAATGGTTGTGTAAAGAGCAATATTTTTATCACATTTTCAAAACAGGACCACATCAGCAGTCTGATACTATCATAACTGGAAGATGCAAAGAGGGTGCAGCATCACTAAAAATACTAAATACATTTGGTATTATCCGTGATTATATTGTAACCAACTACTTAATTGCTTAAATTAAATAAACACTTTTATTGAGTTCATGTATTTGCTTTCAGCCCTAGGTATAAAGAAGGAGATTTAACTCTCTATGCCTTAAACCTCCATAATGTCACCAAGCACTTGAATTTACCACGTCACTTTTTTAACAATCAAGTGGATAAATACCTCGTAAAACCTTCAGGACCCGATGGCTTACTCTCTAAGTGAGTAATTTTCTTGGTTCATTTCCAACTTTCACCCAAAGTGAATTTTATTGGTATTTGCCAGAATACTGTGTGTTGACAGGGAGCAAAAGAAAAAAATCAACTATTTCAAGTTCTAACAATTCTTAATATTCAGGAAGTTATATGTGAATACACACCAATACAGGTGTAACTCATTTGGAGAATCAAAGCAGAAGGATGGGAAGACAAATGGCAGTTATCTTACAGAAATGTTTTCATTTCAAGACAACTTGGTGTATATCAGGATCCACTCAATGCATTTAGATTATTTGCTCCAAAAAAATAATCCTTGGTAATACAGTCACTAAAGCAAAAATACCTGTATGTAATTGCTATATAAAGGCATAGGAGTTGCTATAAAATATCATGTGTCATGGATGTGATTCTCTTACAGTATCAGAATAGTTTTCTATTGGTTAGAGTGAAGAAAAAGAGTGGTCAGAAATGTGCCTTTTAGGTGAATTATTTAAAGTTGGTTCTTAAACATTTTACTTCTAAAAGCCCATGATTGAATATGTCTTAAAAAGCTTATATGCAACAGAATACCCAAGGGACTTTCCCGGTGGTCCAATGGTTAGCACTCCATGCTCCCAATGCAAGGCACCTGGGTTTAATTCCCGGTCAGGCAACTAGATCCCATATGCTGCAACTAAAGTTTGCATGCCATAACAAAGACTGAAGACCCTGCATGTGCAAATAAGGTGCAGCCAAATAAATAAACAGTCTTCTAAAACCAGAATACCCAAGAATGAGTTAGGCATGACAAATATTTCTGTCCAGCGTGTGTTGGAAGGATCTCTTTTCTTCATGGCTATTCTCATACTATGTGTGTGTGTGCTCAGTTGCTCAGTGTCTGACTCTTTGCCACTCCATGGGCTCTGGCCCGCCAAGCTCCTCTGTCCATGGGATTATCTCGGCAAGAGTACTGGAGTGGGTTGCCAGTTCCTCTTCTAGTGGCTCTCCCATCTCTGCAAATGCTCTATGAGTGATGTTTTCAGTGACAGCATCAGAACCTGAAAAAGGGCCATAAACGTGCTTTCTCCAAAGTCCTATCCCCATGCTGCAGAGTCGCTTCAGCCGTGTCCGACTCTGTGCAACCCCATAGACGGCAGCCTACCAGGCTCCTCCGTCCCTGGGATTCTCCAGGCAAGAACACTAGAGTGGGTTGCCATTTCCTTCTCCAGTGCATGAAAGTGAAAAGTGAAAGTGAAGTCGCTCAGTCGTGTCCGACTCTTCACAACTCCATTGACTGCAGCCCACCAGGCTCCTCCATCCATGGGATTTTCCAGGCAAGAGTACTGGAGTGGGGTGCCATTGCCTTCTCCGCCTATCCCCACAGACAAACATCATTAACAATGGCTATCATTCCATGAGTTTTTTCCTGTCCTTTATTTTACTATATATAACTGTAATCATACAATTTCTAATAGGAGAAATTGAAGGAGAACCCACAAGTTTTCCCAAGTATCTTTCCATTTATAGTCTTTGTAGACATTTTAATGGGCTGCATGTTTTATAAAATACCATGGTTTGCTTACTCATTTTCCTACTGTTTTCTCCCATACTTTTTCCCCCGTTATAAATAATGTATATTTGAATAACAGATACTTCTCTCTTTGGGGATTTTGACACTTTTTAAAGTTCTTAGCATATTTGTGTCTGACGCCAAGAAGGGAAAAACTCTGAAGTTACCGAATAACAGTTGTAGAGTTAGATGTATCTTAAGAGGGACTTCGCTGGTGGTCCAGTGGTTGAGACTCTGTGCTCCCAATGCAGGTGTCGCAGGGTCGATCCCTGGTTGGGGAACTAAGATCCTGAGTGGCACAGCAAAAAGCAAAGTCTTCGAGATCATTTTCGTTTAGCCTTAGATGGGTATCTAGGGCCGTTTAGCCCTGTTTGTTTCCTCTCTGTTGGATCTCACAGCCTCTGCTGGTGACTGTTCTCTGTGGCAAGGAGAAGGTGCCTTTGGACCTTTCATCTGCTGCTCTTAGTTCTATTCTCTGGAGCAGAGGATGGAATCTGCACTTCATGCCTGCGGACAAGTGGGTTTAGAGGATTTTTTTTTCTTCTCTTTCTGGTAGGGGAGAGTAGCATACACTCTGTGTTAATTTTTATTTCCAATTAGGTGTCAATGTTGTAAAAATTGACAAGTATTAAAATATCTGGATTTCTAGCTTTCCTTTGAAAATAGGTGCCCTGGCAACTCTGGGGTGTTTTCCCAATTCGATGGAGCTGAACTGGGATTATTCACTTTAGGCAACTCATCTAGCTCTCTGTTCCCCTTAGTTCCTATGTGACCCTGCTGTCATAGGCCTGTCCTACTGCTGGTACATCACATCCTTGACCCCGAGGGCATTTGAGTTTGCTACTCTTAATCTGAAACAACACAGAATGCTCTGTTTTCTCCAGAATAACTCTCAGATATTTGAGGGACAATTGGACTGTCTTCTCTCCAGGCTCAATATGCCCAGTTTTTTCAGTGATTCTTCTCTATGCTTTTTTACCAGACCCTGTTGCATTCTGATCATATATTTCATGCTTTATACTTGGAAAACTGGTGAAATTGTGGACATTGTTGTATTACCCTAAGTTCTTCTTGATGACTATATATTACTTATATTTTTCTCTCTTTAAAATGTTGCAAAAGTATCCCAGATATGTTTAATGAATGCACAGTTTGCACACATGCTCATGCTAACGACCTCAGGGGGTTAAATAATGATTACCTTTAAAAAGTTAGTTTTCTCTTATATAACTTCTATAGTGCCCATATAAGGTCCTGTATCATAAGTATTTAATAAATATTTGAACTGAATATACGTTAACATAAAAGCAGTATTTTATAGTTATCTCAGATGAATTTTGCCCACCTTCTCCAATTCTACCAAATCTGTTGCTTGCTAATTCCTTCCAGCTCTATTTGGTCTGAAACTTGACAAGCATGTCTTCTATTTCTTGTCACCATATTACTAACTTAGAAATAGGAAATAAGACACTACCTTCAAATAAAACCCTACCCTTATTGGCCCGCCCAATAAGGAAATATTCCACATGCTTTAAGCTTACACTCAGTATGCGGATAACACCTTTTAGCTATATTCATAGCTGATTAAACAGTGTAGACAGGTAGATTAGATATTATCTTGCCCATGTTTCATCATCTTAACCCAGAGCAGCATTAATTTACAGTGATCAGACTTACCTTTAAACCCTGTGACCTCTCTCAAAGACTTTCTGAAACGTTTTTGTGCACCTCTGTCACAGTCCTCAATCTCTTGCAGAAGAGCTCTAACTATCACCATTTAGAGATGTTGTCAAGACCTATTTTTGTTTGCGGTTTCCTGATGGTGGTCGTGGTGTTTCCTCCTCCACCCCTTGCAGGAAGTGCTGTGATATAGGTGCTGAGACAAAGCTCGGGTGCATGTGAGCTGAGTGTAACTGCAATGCAGGCTTGTTAGCCTTCAGCACAATTATGGTTATCTTATTACATCTTTAGGTACAGAGCCCACAGCTGGGCATTTAAGCAAGGAATAATGGAAACTAATTTCTCTGCTGACTGATACTTGGTAAGGATAGAGTGTGAGAGCTCTTTAAAAATGAAAACTTTATAACAATGCTAAACTGGAAACAAACAAGTGTCTAACACTAGACAATTTAGTAAATAAAATGCTGGTACAATGGAATCTTGTGCAGTCATTAGAATGATGCAGTGGATGAATGTTTAATGGTGTGAGCAAATGTTAGGATATGTTAAGGGGGAAAGAATCAAGTTTTAAGAGACTATATACTGTATGCTCATTTTTGTCCATATGAAAATATGTATGTTCATACATACATTAAAAAGAGATGAAGAAATATACATCAAAATCTTAAAAATGGTCATGAGATAGTTTGCTTCTGTTATATTTATTTATCTGCATAATAAGGATGATGATAGATAATACTTTTACATGCTTATTATGTACAAGGCACTGTTATAAGTATTCTACATATAATATATGTATTACAGGTATGACATAAACTCTGGCATTAACCTAAATTTTCAACAATATAAAACTTTTTCTTTATAAAAAATTCATAACATAAAAACCACTTAATAAAAAGATAAAAGAGATAAAAATATCATTTAGAATTATGGAAGTAAGTATCAATAAAACTAAAAGTAGACTAAAGCTTTTCTTCCTAAGCTCTTACTTATATAAGATTTGTTGCCGTAAGAATATATTGCTATGTTTAGTTGCTTCAGTCGTGTCCGACTTTTTGTGACCTCATAGATTGTAGCCCACCAGGCCCCACTGTGCATGGGGATTCTCCAGGCAAGAACACTGGAGTGGATTGCCATACCGTCCTCCAGGGGATCTTCCCAACCCAGGGATGGAACATTGCATCCCTGGGTTGCAATCTCCCACATTGCAGGCGGATTCTTTACCGTCTGAGCCACCAGGGAAGCACAAGTATATATTAATTTGATTTCAATAATAATAAATATACATAACACTTGTCCTTGATTTTTTTCTATTTTTGACTCAGTTTTTAATTTAAATTTTAATAGTGAGATGCAAAGAAAACAATTATTTTTTTAAATCCATGGTTTAGCTAGAGAAAATCATTTTTCTTCACCACAGCAATATATATTCTACCAAAGTAGCTTAACAGCTTAAGAAAATGAATACATACCTCCTGGGAGATGGAAGTAAGAGGGTTTACAGACATAGTTACAAGTGGGAAATTGACGATCACTTTGTATGTTAAATTCGTGCAAGTCATATTCCATCCTATATATTTGCTTCATATCTAGATGTTTACAATTACTTACCATTCCCCCCCAAAATGCCACAAATCCAGAAGTATGTCATCTTCATCCTTTTTACACCTCTGTCATCTTGCCTAGTATGGATTGTATGTGCTTCATTTTCCGTAAAGGGCCGGATAGTAAATATTTGGGAGCTTTGCAGACCATATGGTTTCTGTCACAACTGTTCAGCTCTACCAGTGCAGCTTAAAGGTCATCTCGGTCAAATACCTACCTGACATAGTGTTCAAATACAAGTTACATGATATAAACTGCCACAGGAAAAAAATTGGGGCCTTAAAAAGTTCTCAGGACTTTTATAGAGTAGATGGAAGATGTACAGCTTGGCTAACCTGGATGCATCTTTCCCCTTTGCAGATCTGTCCAGCTCAATGACCAAATTCTGAAGATGGTGGACGAACAAACCCTGCCAGCTTTGACAGGAAAACCTCTCCACCCAGGAAGTTCACTGGGCATGCCACCTTTCTCATACGGATTTTTTGTGATAAGAAATGCCAAAGTTGCTGCTTGTATCTGAAAGTGAAAGACATGTACTAGCCTGGAGATTGAATTTTTGAGTGTATTGATAAGAGAAAAGCAAAATTCAAACTATAGGAAGGCGAGCAGATGTATTACGGACCCAATGGGTGGGAGATTTCGAGTCCTTGAGAGACTCAGTATGAGATTTAGCACAGAATTTTGTTCTAAGTGGACCCCTGCTAATAAGGCCAAACACCATGGTTATATGTTTACATGTAGTATTTTAAAGTTATTAAAAATGTACATAATATAATACAGCCAGGAGCCAAGTATGTGAAGGATATATTATTAGTTTCAAGAAAGTATTTAGTTGTTTTTATTTAAAATAAAACAGTTACTAGGAAACTGTCAGATTCTTCCCTTATATGCTATCTCTACTGACTGCTATAGAAAAAGTTTGCTATTACAAGCTCCAAATCGTCTATGAAAGAGAGACAATCTGTTTACATCTTAACGGAGAACTGAGTTCAGTTGCTGTTTCCCTTCCCTTTGTTCTGTTTGTCTTTGTCAGTAATACCATGTGAGAAGACAGATGGCTCGATGTGATAGTATTTTTTAAAAAGATTAATGACAATTCAGAGGGAAGGGATTATATACACTTCAAATGAAATAAAAAATGACTGCAAATGAAATTGATTTACCAGGAGGAGAAAATTTAACTCCATACATTACAACCATCTGTTCATGTTTATCTCTGTTAGTCACGTAGTCGTGTCCGACTCTGTGTAACCCCATGGACTGTATGTAACCCACCAGGCTCCTCTGGCCATGGAATTCTCCAGGCAAGAATACTGGAGTGGTTGCCATTCCCTTCTCCAGAGGATCTTCCCGACCCAGGGATTGAACCCAGGTCTCTCTCATTGCAGGCAGATTCTCTACTGTCTAAGCCACCAGAGAAGCCCCATGCTTACCTTTACTTTACCTTAAATTCTTGCTTTAGTTGGTTGCAAGTAACAGAAAACCCTGATTCCAGTGGCTTGAACCACCAGACATTCATAATCCCACATAATGAGAAGTTCAAGTTGGGTGAGCTCCACTGCTGAAAATGTCACCAAAGAAACAGGTTGCTTGTATCTCTCTGCTCTGTCACCAGCTTCATTCTCAAGCTGGAGGCATGATGTCTGCAGCTATTCCATGGGCCCATTCAGACCTGGAAGTAGCCAGAGAAAGATGAGCCCTTTTTCTGTCTTCTTCATAGACTTTTGAACGTCTCAGAGGTTCTCTCACCAAACCTCTCTTCCTGTGTCCTTGTGTCATATTGGCCAAGAGAGGGTTGCATAGCCACTGTCTCCAACTGCCAACATCAGTGAGAGTCCTCCAGTTGTCTCCTAATAATCTTTTGGAATGAAGGGTGTTGAGAAGTCTGTGACATTGACCACTACAGCTCCCTGCTTTTATCAGTAACAGAATGTATTATTTTCTCCTGTATCTTAATTCTACTGCTAACTGCTGCTAACTCGCTTCAGTCGTGTCCGACTCTGTGCGACCCCATAGATGATGGCAGCCCACCAGGCTCCCCCATCCCTGGGATTTTCCAGGCAAGAACACTGGAGTGGGTTGCCATTTCCTTCTCCAGTGCATGAAAGTGAAAAGTGAATGTGAAGTCGCTCAGTCGTGTCCGACTCCTAGCGACCCCATGGACTGCAGCCTATAATTATATTTATGCCTGTTATGAATATTGTCTCATTTAAGTACGTTTATAAGGAGCTAAAGCTGGTACCTAAAGTTTGGATGCTTTAATATCTTTAAATTTTATATGTCAGTGGTTTTTATATTTTCACATTTGAAATAAAGTAATTTTTGTAACCTAATGTTACAATGATTATTCTTTTAATAAAGCATAAGCCTACAGATCCCTTGTTTCCTTCACCACTTTGTTTACACCCAACCTTTGTTTGTCCTTTCAGCCTTCCCTACACCAAGAGTTGACCTTGAAGAAAAGAGACCATCAGGCACAAACATAATTCCCTCCCTCATCATGGAGATCGGATCATGATCAAAGTTCAATCCAGTCTATTTTTCTTCTCCCTGTCCCTCCTGCCACTTAATAAATTCAAGGCCCAATTTTTCACTGGTATTGTTATAATCTCCTAATTGGTCTCTTTGACTTTGCTTAAAATTCTTAAAAATTTTAATGGGCTTAAATGGGCTTAAAATGTGCTTAAAAATTAAAATGGCTCTCCATTCCCTTAGCAGATAGGCCCTTCCAGAACAGCACGGGCTGTTCTCTTTGGCCTCAATTCTTGCTGCTTGCCCCATGAATTCTGTTCTCCCGCCCACACGCTGGTTGAACAATCTGGACAAACAGCCTCCTTCACCTTTTGCTTCTGGACCTTTAGTGCTGCTCCTTCTGCTCTGCATCTGGACTCTTCTAACCGTCCTCTCTATGCGGCAAACTTTTATGTTTATTAAGACCCAAGTTCTTCCTTGGTGGTCAAGTGGCTAAGACTCCAAGCTCCCAGGGCAGAGGGCCCAGCTTCGATCCCTGGTCAGGGAACTAGACCCCACATGCTGCAACTAAAGATCCCACGTGCGTGCTAAGTTGCTTCAGGGTCGTTCATGTCCACCTCTGTGCGACCCTATGGTCTATAGCCCACCAGGCTCCTCTGTCCATGGATTTCCCAGGCAAGAACACTGGAGTGGGTTGCCATTCTGTCCTCCAGGGGATCTTCCCCACCCAGGGATTGAACCCGAGTCTTTCATGCCTCCTGCATTGGCAGGCAGATTCTTTACCACTAGTGCCACCTGGGAAGCCCAAAGATCCCACACATCACAGCAAAGATGGAAGATCCCCCATGCTGCAGCTAACACCTGGCACATCAAATTTAAAAATATTTAAAAAAGGAAAAAGACCCAGCTCAAACAGCAGTTTCAGTGCCTTCCCCATCATATGAGTAGCTTTAGTCATATTTCTTTCCTCCTATAGCAGTTTAGACATTTATTTTTGTATGGTTGATGATAGTCCACTAGTTTTTAAATTAGTTCTTAGGTTACTTTATCAAATGCAACTTACATGTTTATTTACATTCCCATAGACCTTGCAAAGGACACTAACAAGGCTAGTTTACCTGAAACTGCAGCACAACAAACTTAATAAGGCAAATCTGCATATTTAACAAAACAATTCTAAACATACCTTAAAAAATTTAAAACACAATTTAAAAAAAGTTCTTATACATCTAAAAAAAATCACACAAAAATTTAGTAGATCAAGTTCCCTAAGCATTTAAACACCTTAAAAACAACATTAATTACAAAACCTATATAAACACAATTTGTACGAAAATGTCATTTTCTCATGCCAAAGTTACAAATTTACTATCCTAGCCAGAGTTAACAGAATTACCAGTTCAGGGGCTCTATACCAAGTACGGTAACCATTAGCATTTGATTAGAGAATCTAGAAACAGGATATAGAACCACTAGTGTGTTGGGTTCAACCCCTTCCTATGCTTAGGTAGCAGATGTTGGGGTCATCTAAAGCAAAGTCTGAGATAAGGACTTGGGGGTCCAGTAGTTTATTTGGGATCTCAGGAAGCAGGCATGAGAGACCAGGGAGAGTGAGATGGAGGAAAAGGAAAAGCCAGTATTGAAGTTTGTTGTTGAATTTGCTGCAATAGGCAATGAGAGTTCAGCTCCACCAGTACCACTGAGAAACAGGGATGCCTTTCATAATTTTTCTCTTATTATTCTCATGTTTCCTAGCAGGTATCATTTCATACTCACTTTATTGTCAATTATAATTTTCACAAAGAACATCTGCTTCACATAAAATAGTTTTAAGGCCAAACTGAAAGCGGTTAGGAACTCTCTTCAGAGAGGAGCCAAGGGAACGACATACAAAGAAAGTGTGGAAACAGGAAAAAAGAAATTATCTGGCTATCATTTGAAACTTAGTTTGGCTGTTTGTGACTGGTTATCCTTAGTGTTTTGATCGCCTAACCCTGAGGTAATTACCAATTAAATGACTGAGCAGGTACGCATTTAGACCACCACAGCACAGAATCACATCAGTCTAATAACTTCCTTGTTGAATCAATGTAATAGAACACATGGAGGAGGAGGGTTGTGTGATCACGAGGTATTCTCTGGCAATGCTGACCCTTGGCCTAAACATCATACTTGTGCCCCAGAAACCCTATGAAGACTCACATCCTCAGAGAGTACCCTTATCCTAGGGTCAGTGCATCCTCAGAAGCTCTCTGTTGTCCTCCACTGAATCAGGGTTGCAAGAACGCCTATCCCTCTGTAGCAGATCCCAACTGGCAAACTATTGTAACATTTATAACTGGGGGCAGGCGGAGGGGGCGGGGGGATAGGTAGGAAAAGTCCATCTTGGATGGCTAGATCAGCAAAGGCAGCCACTTTAGAATGTACCTCATCCCCAGAGGCAAGCGTATGACCCTTTACCTGAAGTGCTTATCTGTCTCAGTCTATTTGTTTTGGCTGCAAATGAATGGCAGTCTCTAGGTTGCTATTTATCACTGCCCTCCAGTTATGTGTCTTTAACAGTGAGCTCATCTGTTTCCAGCTTCTGAAAGAGTAAGTTGCATAGCCAGCTGGAACAAGTACGCTTCAGCACGCTACTGCTCTCTCGTCCTTGGAGCATGTCTTTTATTTTCACAGAAAATGTCCTAAGCTGAGTCTAGTGACCTGATTGCAAACACTTGCCTGTTTGTTTCTTTAAGGAAGGAAGAAGTTTATGCAGGTTAAGTTTCTATTAGGACTAGAATGGCTATACCTTTAAGTCCCCCTCTGACTTCTATATACATGCTAAGTCACTTCAGTCATGTCCAACTCTGTGCGACCCCATAGACGCAGCCCACCAGGCTCCCCCGTCCCTGGGATTCTCCAGGCAAGAACACTGGAGTGGGTTTATAACATTTACATATGGAACACATATGTATGAATATTTATATAATATTGTCATATAAGAAAAAGATTTGATCTTTGCCCCTAGTTCTTGGCACAAAGTTCCTGAAATCCTTAGAATTTCCTGAGTGGTAAGAGTGTCTTATCTCATTCATAAGGAACCCCCTTTGAGCACAGCAGAATTTATACTAAAGAGGGGACTTTTAGAAGTGACTGTGTTACTCGCTCAGTTGTGTCTGACTCTATGTGACCCTATGGAGTGTATGTAGCCAGGCTCCTCTGTCCATAGAATTCTCCAGGCAAGAATACTGGAGTGGGACGTCCTGCAGGATGGAGGCTAGCAGCAAGAAGAACCAACCACCTGTTAGTGAGTTGGAATTTTTACTCCCACTCAGACCTCCAGAGGGGGCAGAAGGACAAAAGACTGAGTTCAGTCATCAACGGCTAGTGATTTTGTCAATCATGCCAATATAATGAGGCCTCCAAAAAACCCCAAAGGACAGGGTTCAAGGGCTTCAGGGTTGGGAACACATGGTGGTGATGGGAGAGTGGTATCTGTCTAGAGAGAGTGGAAGCTCTGTGCTTGCCCTGTTCATCTCTTGCATCTGTCTGTTTCATAGTTATGTTCTTTTATTAAGAAAAAAAAGCAAAACTGATAATTGGTAAGTGAAATGTTTTCCTAAGTTCTCTGAGTCACTCTAGTAAATTAATCTGGATGGCAAATGCATGCATCCTCAGTCATGTCTGACTGTTTGCAACCCCATGGACTGCAACCCACCAGGCTCCTCTGTCCGTGGGATTTTCCAGGCAAGAATACTGGAGTGGGTTGCCATTTCCCACTCGGGGAGATCTTCCTGACCCAGGGATCAAACCTGTGTCTCTTGAGTCTCCTGCGTTGGCAGGTGGATTCTTTTACCACTGTGCCACCTGGGAGCAAAATTTATCACCCCAAAATATGTCTCTTTGGCGTGAAGATTACTGTAGACTGGTTGTTTTCTAAAAAAAACAAATGGATCAGGAAGAGTTTTTATCTCCTTCCCTCTTCAATTGCCTACAAACTGGAGAAAGAGGATTTGTTCCAGGAAGGGAGCTATCACCATAGATAAGTACAGTACAATGTGAGCTAGGTTTGGTAGACAGGGAGGAACCTAGCAAAATCTGTTTGTTAAAATTCTCTGTCTGGTGAATTCCCTGGCAGTCAAGGGGTTAGGACTTCAGCTTCCACTGCAGGGGCCACAGGTTCAATCCCTGGCCAGGGAACTAAGATCCCACAAGCCATGCAGCATGACCAAAATAAAATAAAAATAAATAAATAGAACTTCATTTAAAAAACATTTGATAAAAAAAAATGAAATTCTGTGTCCTATTATTTCTATATGGCCAGCAAATATTTGTTTACCAAACATTTGCTCTTCTTGTTCCCTCTGTGAAATTTCTTTCTCTTTGAAGTCCCAGACCCCTATCCCTTTCTCTTTAGTCCAGGAGATCATATATACCTCATTTTACCTGTCTCTGGGGGCTCTCATGTTAGGATTCCTCCTACAAATGTAATTAAATTTCACTTTCTCTTATTAATCTGTCTCATGTCAATTAAGTCTGAGACTAGTCAAAAGAACCTAGAGAGGCAGAGGAAAGCTTTTTTCCTCCCCCACAAGGATAGCTCAGAAGCACAGGTAACAATCCAGAGTTTTGACGGGCTTTGCTGGTGGCTCAGAAGGTAAAGAATCCACCTGCACTGAAGGAGACCTGTGTTCAGTACCTGGGTTGGGAATATCCCCTGGAGAAGGAAATGGCAACCCACTCCAGTATTCTTCCCTAGAGAATTTCATGGAAGGAGGAGCCTGGTGGGCTACCGTCCATGGGGTCCCAAAGAGTCAGACACAACTGAGCCACTTTCACTGAAAGGGGACTATCAACAATCTTACAGGACTCAGCCTAAAACCTGTGGGAGCTGATGCAAACTCCAGCTAGATAGCGCCAGGGTTGAGTAAAATTTCAGGACACTTGAGTGTTGCAGAAGTGTTTGATGTGTGGAAAATCCACACGTCTGGTGTCACAAGTCATATAGTGCTGTAGTTGAGAATAAATAGGTACAGGAGAATGTGTCTTTTCCTTTACAAATATAGAATAACATTTCCCAGTGCCTGGATCCCACTGTCTACAACTAAGCAGAGTGTTCAGTATGGAAGCCCTTCCACATTCATTATGTTTCTTCTTCCCCAAAAAGCTGGAAGGAGGAGAAGGGGAAGACAGAGGATGAGATGGTTGGATGGCATCACCGATTGGATGGACATGAGTCTGAGCAAGCTTCGGTAGTTACTGAACTAGTGTGAACTAGTTTCCTAAATTTATTAAGGACACTTCCTTGACCACCACCACTGGAGACTCAAGATATCACTGAATTACTGATCAGGGTTTTAAAGATAGGCACTTAAAGACTAACCTAATTCCCTGGAACACTAAAATTCAAACGCAAGACTTGCCCACAGTCACTCAGTAATGATTAAATGGGATAATACATGTAAAGTGCCTGTCAAGGGGCCTGGCACAGAGGGCCACCCAGGAGTTGACTAGAATGAAGTGCTCAGACCAGATGTTCCAGCTGCAAGCTCACAGGACCCCACACACTCGCTGCCTCTGGGTTATGCGAACTCTGAATTGACTATCAAATTTAAGGTTTTCATTTGCGCAGTGAACGTCCCTTAACCCTGAATATGGCTTTAGTTTACCTTCTTGGCTTTTGGCCGTTTGGTGACCTTTTAGCTTTAAAAAGGAAACAGTTTCTACTGCAAACCAGTATTGGGCTTCCGTAGTTTCTACTGCAAACCAGTATTGGGCTTCCGTAGGTTTTTCTCAGGTGGTTTTATTTTATTTTACTTTTCCCTATAACAACTGCTACGTATTTTGATACCAGGAATTCCTTCCTCTGAGGAACTCCTTCACAGCGCTAGGTGACCGCGACACTTTTCATTTCACGTTACTCGAAAGGATCAGGCCACTGGGCCATGGAGCCGGACCGGCGCGGGCGGTCATCCCGCTTACGTCACCCCGCAGCCTGCCGCTGACCTGACGCTCGTGAATGACGTCAGGCCCCTGCGGGTCCAGGCTCTCCCGAGCGCCATGCTGGGCGCTGGCGGCGCGAGACTCGTGCAGAGCCTGCGGGCTGGGACGCAGGCATGGCTGTGGGGCGCGCGCGGCCGCTCCCTGGCCCTGGTGCACGCGGCCCGCGGGCTCCACGCGGCGAACTGGCAGCCCTCGGCCGGGCGGGGGCCGCGCGGGCGTCCGCTGAGCCTGTCGGCCGCCGCGGTCGTGAACTCGGCGCCCCGCCCTCTGCAGCCCTACCTGCGCCTCATGCGGTTGGACAAGCCCATAGGTGAGTGCGGACGGACGCGGCGGTCCGGGGGCTGGAAATGAAGCCCGAAAGCCGCGGCTTGGCCTCCAGGTGCTCGTTACCCTCGGGAAACCCGAACAGGGCGATCTCCGAAGTGCCCGGTCGGCTGTCACCCGCTCCCTGAATCCTGGGCGCCTGAGC
This sequence comes from Budorcas taxicolor, assembly GCF_023091745.1. NCBI lineage: Eukaryota > Metazoa > Chordata > Mammalia > Artiodactyla > Bovidae > Budorcas > Budorcas taxicolor. The sequence continues at coordinate 98,016,452 of NC_068915.1, read as the reverse complement.
GGGGCAGAAACTCCGCTCATCCTACAGACCGTGTTTGCAAGTTGTGAATCGAGCGGAAATTCCGTGCCCGCATCCCTGCATTTGCGCAGATTTACAGTGTGCAAGCGGAGAAGGCGATGGCACCCCACTCCAGTACTCTTGCCTGGAAAATCCCATGGACGGAGGAGCCTGGTAGGCTGCAGTCCATGGGGTCGCGAAGAGTCGGACACGACTGAGCGACTTCACTTTCACTCTTCACTTTCATGCATTGGAGTAGGAAATGGCAACCCACTCCAGTGTTCTTACCTGGAGAATCCCAGGGACGGGGGAGCCTGGTGGGCTGCCGTCTATGGGGTCGCACAGAGTCGGACACGACTGAAGCGACTTAGCAGTAGCACAGTGTGCAAGCATTTCCACATTCATTATATTTCATCTTTCCCATAATGCTGCAAGGCCCCCAAAGCAAATGCAGAGGAAACCAAGGCTCTCTGGAGAGCAGATCGGATGATGCTGAGTTTCTTAGCTCTTTGCCCTGCACTGTTTGTAGCACAAAGATTTAATTCATTCGAATGCTGCAGGCATTGTACTTGTCTGCTACTTATCAGCTCACGGTCGCCTCCTAAGGGAGGATTTCCTTGACTTTTCTGTGTAACATATTCACCTTTCACTGCAGTCTCTATCTCTTTACCTCTCATTTTTCTTCATAACCTTCGCTGCTAGCCTTATGCGTTTATTGGTTGATACACTTTTCCAATACAGCATAAACTCCACTTATATGGGACTTTTATTTCTAGTGTCTAGAAGACCCTGGCAGTAATATTGAAAGATTGAAGTCCTAATACATCGTCTAGCCTTAGGAATAGAAAGAGCTGTGGCAACTTTGTCCTTTCAGAGAACTCCCAGTCTGGTTAAAAAAAAAGTAACAGTATTGGGTGAGTTGGGAAAGTATGGGATCAAATATAAGTGATACAGATAGTAAGTACAGCAGGAAAAGAGTAATTATTGTGAATGTTCATTGCTGGAAAAAAGTTGAGAAGAAAGTGTACCTCAAAGCAGTGGTCCCCAACATTTTTGGCATCAGGGACTGGTTTCAAGAAAGACAGTTTTTCCCAATGTTGGGGGTTGTGGGGGACTGACATGGTTTTGGGTTGATTCAAGTGCATTTTGGGCTTCCCTGGTGGCTCAGCTGGTAAAGAATCCAGCTGCAATGTGGGGACCTGGGTTTTATCCTTGGATTGGGAAGATCCCCTGGAGAAGGGAAGGGCTACCCACTCCAGTATTCTGGCCTGGAGAATTCCATGGACTATTTAGTCTATGGGGTCGCAAAGAGGTAGACACAACTGAGCGACTTTCACTTTCGCTTCACTTTTCAAGCGCATCGCATTTATTGTGCACTTTATTTCTATTATTATGACATCAGCTTCACCTCAGGTCATCAGGCATTAGATCCGAGAGACTGGGGACCCCTGCCTCAAAGGACAGGTAGATTTTGCAGAGGAGGAAAGAGTTCCTCATTGGTGGGGGAATTATTTTTGCAAAGACTCAAGTATAGAGTGTTGGTACACTAAGGATATAAGCTCATCTGGAACCCCAGTTGAGCATAGAAAATAGTGGGCATCAAGGCTGGATAAGAGCTGGATGGAATAAGAATACACAGAGGGGAGGGTGGGGTGGAGGCTGAACTCCAGGTAATTTGGCTGACGGCATGTACCATTGCAGTGGATGGTTCACTTCAGTTCAATCGCTCAGTCGTGTCCAACTCTTTGTGACCCCATGAACTGCAGCATGCCAGGCCTCCCTGTCCATCACCAACTCCTGCAATCCACCCAAACCTATGTCCATTGAGTCAGTGATGCCATCCAACCATCTCATCCTCTGTCGTCCCCTTCTCCTGCCCTCAATCTTTCCCAGCATCAGGGTCTTTTCCAATGAGTCAGCTCTTCACATCAGGTGGCCAAAGTATTGGAGTTTCAGCTTCAACATCAGTCCTTCCAATGGACACCCAGGACTGATCTCCTTTAGGATGGCCTGGTTGGATCTCCTTGCAGTCCAAGGGACTCTCAAGAGTCTTCTCCAACACCACAGTTCAAAAGCATTAATTCTTCGGCGCCCATCTTTCTTTATAGTCCAACTCTCACATCCATACATGACCACTGGAAAAACCATAGCCTTGACTAGACGGACCTTTGTTAGCAAAGTAATGTCTCTGCTTTTTAATATGCTGTCTAGGTTGGTCATAACTTTCCTTCCAAGGAGTAAGCGTCTTTTAATTTCATGGCTGCAATTACCATCTGCAGTGATCTTGGAACCCAGAAAAATAAAATCAGCCACTGTTTCCACTGTTTCCCCATCTATTTGTTATGAAGTGATGGAACAGGATGCCATGATCTTAGTTTTCTGAATGTTGAGCTTTAAGCCAACTTTTTCTTTTTTTTTTTTAAGCAGTGGATGGTAAATACATTCAAATGCCTAGATATAGTCCCTCCACCTTTGCTCAGCTAAGACCCCCAAATTAGGCCTTGTTTTTGGTATTCTAAATTTATGCACTACCAATTTGAGATCAGAGCACTAAGAATTTATAGCAATCAGCAGTTAAAGTGAAAAAGTCACTTAAATGGTAGGCACAGTCCTGTCATCATGACCCATGGCATTTGGGGCCAGATTCAAGTTGATAGGCATAAAATTTTAAGCCTAATTCTAACCTGAAGCCTAATCGTTATTCTGTTGTGACATGTGTCACAGAGCCGTACGTAGTGTAGGCTTATGGGCATCTAATATCAGCAACTGCTCTAAGTCCCATTTCCATAAATCTCTGGCTTCTCCCTTAGAGGCTCAACCACATAATAAGAGACTGTAAAGAGTTTATATATGAGTAAAACTCTAGAGCCAGACTTCTTCTTTGAATCTTCACTCTGCTCACTTGAGAGACCTCTGGTAAGTTACTTTACCCCTCTGGGCCTTCATGTCTCATCTGTAAAATGAGGATACTAAGAATACTGACTTCGTAAAGTTGTCATGAGAATTTAATAAGTGTCAAGTCCTTAGAACAGTGCTTGACATAATAAATGCATGAGAATGTTAGCCATTACTTGAGAAATTGGAATTGGAGAAGATTGGGTAAGTAGTATTAAGTATGTTAGGAGGATACCTGCCTGCTTGCTTTGGTTCTAAATAAGATGACTGTAGGACTTTTCAGACAACCTATTAACAGTCTCAGTACTGTGCCGTGTGCTAAGTCGCTTCAGTCGTGTCTGCCTTTTTTCAAACCTGTAGACTGTAGCCCGCCAGGCTCCTCTGTCCGTGGGATTCTCCAGGCAAGAATACTGGAGTGGGTTGCCATGCTCTCCTGCAGGGGATCTTCCTGACTCAGGGGTTGAACCCAGGTCTCTTTCATCTCCTGCATTGGCAGGCAGGTTCTTTACCAGTAGCCCCACCTGGGCACTCTCAGTACTATTAGAATTCATTCAGCAAGCATCGTTTTGAGCCCCTACTGTATGCCAGGAATGATAAATTGACAGTAGTAGAATTCCAGATTTGATTTTTCTTTGCTTAAATTCTTCTTTTGTGGGTATTATGTGTATGGTTTTATAATTTTATTTATTTTTGACCGTGCTGGGTCTTGGTTACTACGTGGGTTTTTCTCTAGTTGCAGCGAGCAGGGGCCACTCTCTAGGTGTGGTGCGGGGGCTTCTCACTGTGGTGGCTTCTCTTGTTGCAGAGCACAGACTCTAGGCCCACGGACTTCAGTCGTTGCGGCACGTGGGCTCAGTAATGGGCGTTCTCGAGGGTCAGTAGTTGTGGCGCACAGGCTTAGTTGCCCTGTGGCACGTGACATCTTCCTGGATTAGGGATCGAACCCACGTCTCCTACATTAGTAGGTGGATTCTTTACCACTGAGCCACCAGGGAAGCCCCTATGTGTGATGTTTTAATTTGCTGAAGTTTGCTATTGTTAAAAAGTGGGTTTCACTGTTTTTCGGAAAGGATTACAACTTCCTACAACCATGTCACAGACTACATTATTTCAGGAAGTTTCAGCAGGTGGCGCTCTTTGCACTCAATTGGTGTAACTGGTTTTACTGCGTTTATGGCTGTTGGTGGTGTCTTGAAATACTATCTATTAGCACATGAATCTTAGACTCAGTTTATACAAGCTCCTGGTCCACTCATCACCTTTCAGAATGCTTGCTCAATTTATTTGTAGTTTCCCAGAGAGTTTTTACCTTTTCTTTTTTTAAAAAAAAAATTTTTATTGTGGTAAAAGTCACATAACATAAATCATACTATTTTAACCATATTTAACTGTACAGTTCAATGGAACTAAGTAAATTCACATTGTTGTGCAGAGAGTTTTTACTTTTTATGTAATGAATATGTCTTTCTAAAACTTATTTGTATTCTCACTACCTTTCTTCATGGGAGAGAACAGAATGGAAATATCATGTTGACAGTCAGTCGCAAAAGTGTCATAGGGAAGACAAAGACATGTTGCTGAGTATCAGGAGGGCAAAAGAAAAAGAAGGAATTCATGGTTATGTAGAGATTTAGATATCCAGAGTGATAGTCTGGAGGCAAACTGCCTGGATTTGAATTCCAGCCACGTTGAATTCTGCCATGTTTTATCTATGTTGTTGTTCAGTCACTAAGTTGTGTTGGACTGTTTGTGACCCCACGGACTGCAGCTCACCAGACTCCCCTGTCCTTCACTATCTGCCAGAACTTTCTCAAATTCATGTCCATTGAGTTCGTGATGCTATCTAACCATCTCATCCTCTGCCGCCCCCTTCTCCTTTTGCCTTTAATCTCTCCCAGCGTCAGAGTCTTTTCCAGTGAGTCGGCGCTTCGCATCAGGTGGCCAAAGCATTAGAGCTTCAGCTTCAGCATCAGTCCTTCCAATGAATATTCAAGGTTGATTTCCTTTAAGATTGACTGGTTTGATATCCTTGTAGTCCAAGAGACTCTCAAGAGTCTTCTCCAATGTCACAGTTTGAAAGCTTCAGTTCTTCAGCGCTCGCCTTCTTTATGGTCCAACTCTCACTCCCGTAAATGACTACTGGAAAAACCATAGCTTTGACTCTAGGGACCTATGTCAGCAAGTGTTGTCTCTACTTTTTAATGTGCTGCCTAGAAGGCGATGGCACCCCACTCCAATACTCTAGTCCTGGAAAATCCCATGGATGGAGGAGCCTGGTAGGCTGCAGTCCATGGGGTTGCGAAGAGTCAGACATGACTGATTCACTTTCACTTTTCACTTTCATGCATTGGAGAAGGAAATGGCAACCCACTCCAGTGTTCTTGCCTGGAGAGTCCCAGGGGCGGCGGAGCCTGGTGGGCTGCCATCTATGGGGATGCACAGAGTCGGACACGACTGAAGTGACTTAGCAGCAGCAGCAGCAGCAGGGACTCAGAAGGTAAGGAGTCCGCTTGCAGTGCAGGAGACCTGGGTTCAATCCCTGGGTTGGAAAGATTCCCCTGGAGAAGGGAATGGCAACCCACTCCGATATTCTTGCCTGGAGAATTTTCATGGACAGAGGAGCCTGGTGGGCTAGTCCATGGAGTCACAGAGAGTCAGACACGACTGAGCGACTGACTCTTTCACTTTCAGGTTTGGCTAGGTTTGTCTGTGTGGCTTTGGGCAAATTACTTTCTCAGTGCTTCAGTTTCTGTGTTTGTTAAGTAAATATAATATCCTACAGCATATGTTTATTGTGAGAATCAAAAGTATTAGATGACAGCACCTGTCGCAGGTAAACACTGAATTTGTAATTGTTTTCCATTATCACTGTCATTAGCATTGTCGTAACAACTCTAAGAGGTAGGTGTTCCTTCCCCTCTTTTCTAGATAAGAAAGACTGAACATTCAAATTTAATATACTTCTGTGTCTGGTATCACTTGGTAGGAGCAGACACTAGAACCTTCATTACAGAAACCTTCCTCATCTGTAGGAGTACCCTACAGCTTCCCATCAGTGCATGCAGAACCTATAACACAGACTTACGGCCAAGGAAATCTTGACACCAACATGAAATGCTATAGGTGGTTACACATCTTTGTCTTTAGAATTCTTCTTTAAGTGAAACCTTCAGTTCTTATTGCATCAGGAAAATGCCTGTGGAGTAGTGGCCTTTCTTTTCTATCAGAACAGGTTCAGCTAGCCACTCCTGTCCCTCTGAACTCTACTGGTAGGTGCAGGGAAAAGGAAGTTCTGAAACCCACTGTGTATTACTTAACCTCTCTGTGCATCTGTTTCCTCATCTGTAAAATGGGAGTAATAACAGTGCCTGCTTTATAAGGGTGTCTTTGACGATTAAATGAGTCTGTATGGAGAGAGCATCAGGAGCACTGCCTGACACTCCACAAATGTTTACCGAACGTTATTGTTGTTACTGTTTGAGATGGGACATACTGAATGTGAGTCTATCCAGGACAACCTAAATTTAGCTCTAGACTGGTCCTTCCTGTGTCTTAGCCTCTCCTTGCCTTGCCTTTTCTGCAATGTGTGTTTATACCCCTTTTGGAAAAGCTTTCCTGATTTTTCCCTGCTCCGTCCTCAGTTAACTTGGATGGCACTGTCTTATGCCTTTGTAGGATCCTGTACTTGCCCTGTTGTTGAATTGGTCTATTTTATTGTTACTGTTTGCTTAACTGGGTTTCTCCCTTTTGATTTACAAGCTGTAGGAAGGGAGAAACCATCTCTCTCTTAGTCACCATTGTATTCACAATTCCTGGAACATCTCTAGTACAAATATGTGCTTTATAAATATTTGCAGATGAATAAAGCTTGAATTTAATGAGGCTTAAACATGATCCTAAGGACTTTGCCATCTGACCATTTTTGTGCAGTATCTGATTTCTTTAGCCACATGTCCTATTTCACTTTTTGAGGAGGAAGAAATTATCCTCCACCCTTCTAAGTCTAAGAATTAAGTTGACATGAGACACATTAATAGGAGATAATCAAACAAAAGTTTAATTGTATGAATGCAGGAGAGAGACCCAAGAAGACTGAGCAGCTCACCAAAATGGTCAAAATATCCTCATCGTAAATAACATTTTCAGCTAAAGATATGGCAGGATATTGCGGGTAGTGGTTTGGAACCTCAAAGGGGTGGGGAGGAAGATAATTCACTGGAGATAGAAAAGCAAATGTGTAATAAAACAGTTATCTCTGGTCTCCAGGTCCTACCAAGTTTCCCACAGCACACCTAGCCCATGTTTTTGGCAGTTATCTGATGATAGCACTATTCTATAACAAGAAAACTTCCTCAATCTTCTGTTTCTTGAAGATAATAAGCCTAAATTAATCGTCATGCCAGAGGGACACATTTGAGGGATTGGGGAGGGGGGAGGGGTGGGTGTTGTACTCTTATATTTCTTAGTAGGAAAGGAAAGCTTCAATTCAGTTCAGTTCAGTCGCTCAGTCGAGTCCAACTCTTTGCGACCCCGTGAATTGCAGCACGCCAGGCCTCCCTGTCCATCACCAACTCCCGGAGTTCACCCAGACTCACGTCCATAAAGTCAGTGATGCCATCTCATCCTCTGTCGTCCCCTTCTCCTGCTGCCCCCAACCCCTCCCAGCATCAGAGCCTTTTCCAATGAGTCAACTCTTCGCATGAAGTGGCCAAAGTACTGGAGTTTCAGCTTTAGCATCATTCCTTCCAAAGAAATCCCAGGGTTGATCTCCTTCAGAATGGACTGGTTGGATCTCCTTGCAGTCCAAGGGACTCTCAAGGGTCTTCTCCAACACCACAGTTCAAAAGCATCAATTCTTCGGCACTCAGCCTTCTTCACAGTCCAACTCTCACATCCATACATGACCACAGGAAAAACCATAGCCTTGACTAGACGGACCTTTGTTGGCAAAGTAATGTCTCTGCTTTTGAATATGCTATCTAGGTTGGTCATCACTTTTCTTCCAAGGAGTAAGCGTCTTTTAATTTCATGCTCTAGTCATCATCTGCAGTGATTTTGGAGCCCCAAAAAATAAAATCAGCCACTGTTTCCACTGTTTCCCCATCTATTTTCCATGAAGTGATGGGACCAGACGCCATGATCTTCATTTTCTGAATGTTGAGCTTTAAGCCAACTTTTTCACTCTCCTCTTTCACTTTCATCAAGAGGCTTTTTAGTTCCTCTTCACTTTCTGCTATAAGGGTGGTGTCATCTGCATATCTGAGGTTATTGAGATTTTTCCCGGCAATCTTGATTCCAGCTTGTGCTTCTTCCAGCCCAGCGTTTCTCATGATGTACTCTGCATAGAAGTTAAATAAGCAGGCTGACAGTATACAGCCTTGACGTACTCCTTTTCCTATTTGGAACCAGTCTGTTGTTCCATGTCCAATTCTAACTGTTGCTTCCTGACTTGCATGTACGTTTCTCAAGAGGCAGGTCAGGTGGTCTGGTATTCCCATCTCTTTCAGAATTTTCCACAGTTTATTGTTAGAACTTATCTAATAGGTGCTATATCCAAACAGTCATTGAAAGATTTTCTTTTGAAAATTGGATATCTATTCTTTTGAAAATTGGATATCTACTAAAGTTGATGTGTGAAATATCCATCCCTATAGTCTCCTTGGTTTTAGCTTAATTTCATCTAGTTTAGGAGCTGGGTACCAGAACTACTCATATTTGTGCATGTGTTGTTCTAGCAAAATATTTTATTTAAAAAAAGTAGGTTAATCCCTCTCTCCCCAAGTCATTTTATTATATTGTATTAACAACAATAAATAGTTTTATTCACTTTTTTGAGCAGGTAATCCACGCATATAATAATGCGTATGACACGATTCAAAAGGTACAAGGGCGTATATAGAGTGAAAACTAAGTCTTCCGCTCCTTTTTCCGTACCAGTTCTCTTCCCTGAAAGCAATTGTTAGTATCAGTTTCTAATGTGTGCTTCCTGGCATAGTTTATGAACATACATTCGAATGTATATATTTGTGTAGTATGTGTATGCATGTGCCTATATATACACATACACACACATATATAGTAAAAATTCTCAGCTTGTCCTCCATAGAATCGTTGGTAACCTCATCAGAAATACATGAGTATCCAAATCCCCAGAGTATGTCAGACTTTGGTTTTTGTCAACCTGATAGGTGAAAAATATTATCTCAATGTAGTTTTGATGTGTGTTTAGCAGGTTGAGTATCTTTTCATTGGTATAAAAGCCGTTTGCATTTTCCATTATGTTTTTTGTCCATTTTTTTCAGTTGGGCTGTTGATGTCTCTCCAGTTTCTGGGAACCCTACATGTTAGGGAGAATAGCGCTCCGTGACATGAGTTTCAAGTTTATTTTCCCAGTTTTGTCATGTGGTTTTGACTTTGTGTTCCTTACTTCTTGTGGCTGCAGCGTTCAAGCAAACGAAAGCAGTTAACTAACTTGAATCTGTACCCTGTTTTGTCTCTTTATTTTTGCTCAGGAACCTGGCTGCTGTATCTGCCATGTACTTGGAGCATCGGTCTGGCAGCAGACCCAGGCTGTCTCCCAGATTGGTACATGTTGTCTCTGTTTGGCACTGGAGCTGTTCTGATGCGTGGAGCCGGCTGTACTATTAACGACATGTGGGACCAGGACTATGATAAAAAGGTAGATTCATCCCAGAAAGGCACAGGGACTCCTCTCAGTTCTGCAGAGTAAGACCGTGGCCTGCCTTTTGAATGCCACACAAAGGGACAGGATGACTTAGTGTCCTCACTGAAATAACAAGTGCCGGTATCCTCTGAATAGCTGGTGTTGTAAAGTGCAGAGAGCTACCTTTCTTAACCCAGGAGCAGCTGCGGGGGCCGTGTGCACTTCCTTTTTACAACATGAATTCAAACTTGGAAGGCCAGAGTAAGGATATTGGAAGTGAAAGTGAAAATTCCATCCTGAACCTGGGGGTGCCTGAAAGAACTGTCAGCCCTTCCTTTGAGAACTTTTGGGACCATAACCATTCTTGTGTAAATCAAACCTTAATTTAAATGAACCAAGGCAGCCCTACTAGCATTTGCAAAACATAATTTCATCTTTTTTTCCTCCTTAGAAAAAACAATACATGCTTACTCTGAAACACTCAATACAAAAAATAGAAAGGATAGAAAATGCCAGTGTTCCTTATCTGCCTTCCCCAAGCCCCCAGAGAAAACTTCATTTAAAACTTGATACATTATATTTATTTTCCCAAGGGAAAGGTCCATTTTGTTTGCCTTTTATTCCAGCAGCCATACTATAACAAGTACAAGCTCATTAAATGCTTGAGTAAATAATCAAATAAATATTCAATTTGTAAGAAATCCAGGATGAATTATGTAAAGTAAATAATCATATAACACATAAAGTGAATAATCTTCTGGGGTTTGCCTTTCCTATAAGTCTGAGTTTTCCTTAAGTAAAGCATACCTATAATGATTTTTAGTTCAGTTCAGTCGCTCAGTTGTGTCCGACTCTTTGTGACCCCATGAATTGCAGCACGCCAGGCCTCCCTGTCTATCACCAACTCCCGGAGTTCACTCAGACTCACATCCATCAAGTCAGTGATGCCATCCAGCCATCTCATCCTCTGTTGTCCCCTTCTCCTCCTGCCCCCAATCCCTCCCAGCATCAGAGTCTTTTCCAGTGAGTCAACTCTTCGCATGAAGTGGCCAAAGTATTGGAGTTTCAGCTTTAGCATCATTCCTTCCAAAGAACACCCAGGGCTGATCTCCTTTAGAATGGACTGGTTGGATCTCCTTGCAGTCCAAGGGACTCTCAAGAGTCTTCTCCAGCACCACAGTTCAAAAGCATCAATTCTTTGGCACTCAGCTTTCTTCACAGTCCAACTCTCTGCATACATGACCACAGGAAAAACCATAGCCTTGACTAGATGGACCTTTGTTGGCAAAGTAATGTCTCTGCTTTTGAATATGCTATCTAGGTTTAATATGCTATCTAGATTTTTAGTTCACATTAGTATATTTTTTAATACAAAAACATTTATCAAATACCTATTGTGAATGAGACACAGTGACAGATTCTGGGATTGCATGGATGAAAGATAACATTGCTAACTTCAGTTTAGTACTGTTAGCTATCAAGAGATAGTGTCCATAAAGAAACTTACTGAAGACCACCTACCTTACCTTAGCATCGTGCATGGGGTTAGAGAGACTTTTTCAGGTAGGGTAAGGTGACCTTCAAACTATGACAGAATAAAATGCCAAAAATAAAGGCTGGCTGGAAGGTGAAGGCCACCCTAGATAGAGGGAATAGCAGATCCAGAGGCATGGCTGTGAGCTAAAGTCTGTGATGCTTGATGGCTGCAACTGTGGGTTTGTGTGTGTGGCTGGAGGGTAGGACAGTAGCAGAGAGTCACTTGATCCACAGTAAAGGCATCTCTATGTCTCACTGACCCGGTTGGGATGCCGTGATCCATGCCAAGCGATGCATACTCTCTTAATTTGGGAGGTTGCGCTTCCTGGTCGATTTTTCATTCTGTATAACCGTATGAACAAGGATATACTAGTGTATATCCCTTCGAATAATTATTGAACACATTTCGAGCAGCTTGGTGTCAGTTTCCTGATTGTGATATTGTAAAGCTTTACAGAATATTCCCCTTAGAGGAAACTGGATAATGGATACAAAGGGTTTCTATATTTCTTAAAATACAGAGTTTTTCTTTAAATTGCATATTAATCCACAAATTATCTCTAAAAGTTTAATTAAAAATTTAATTTAAAAATAACATAATTAACTTTAAAATAACATAATCAAACCAACCAACATTTTCTGCTTCTAAAATTAACAAAATAGAGCCATTTTAGTTTTCTCTTAAGTGAATTTTTTTCTCCCTAGGTAAAAGGGAATTGATTAGATATCTTACATCTCCCCCATGCCTTTTTCACTGATTAGAAGAATCCAGAGTCTGTGTTGACATACAGCAGAGCACTTAAGTGAGTGTTTTATAGCTCTGGTTTTGCTAACATGAATTTTAAAATATTGTGAGCATCTCTTTGAGGGAGTGGGTTGAAAAGCTTGGTCAAATTGTAATGCTTACCTTACAGTTTCTTAAAGGCTGTATATCTATAAGTATATGTTTATGGCTGAAGGTTTTGTTTAATACGTGTGTGTGTGTGTTGCTCAGTGTCCGACCCTTTGCGACCCCATAGGCTGTAGCTCACCAGGCTCTTCTGTCCATGGAGTTCTCCAGTCAAGAATACTGCAGTGGGTTGCCATTTCCTTCTCCATTTGGTTAATATAGTAGATGACTAAGTAAATTGCTGATACATTAAATGATAAGTGAATTGCTATCAGGTTATATGGACCAAATGTGTTTTGTTGATAAGGTATGTAGTCTGCTCAGTTCAGTTCAGTTCAGTCGCTCAGTCGTGTCCGACTCTTTGCGACCCCACGAGTCGCAGCACGCCAGGCCTCCGTGTCCACCACCAACTCCCAGAGTTCACTCAGACTCACGTCCATCGAGTCAGTGATGCCATCCAGCCATCTCATCCTCTGTTGTCCCCTTCTCCTCCTGCCCCCAATCCCTCCCAGCATCAAAGTCTTTTCCAATGAGTCAACTCTTCGCATGAGGTGGCCAAAGTACTAGAGTTTCAGCTTTAGCATCATTCCTTCCAAAGAACACCCAGGGTTGATCTCCTTCAGAATGGATGTAGTCTGCTAGTCATGTGATAAACATTATGTCCAAAAATCTCAGTGCACAGGTGTTAATGATTTGGTTTTGTCAGCTGTGAGCATTCTAGTTTCATAAAAACCACATAGAATATGTTTTTTGATTATCATGTTACATCATTTTTAGTCTTTTGATGGGTGCTTTATTTTCAGCTCTCACGTGTAGCCAGGCAGTTTCCCTTGTCCTGAAGGGGCAGTGTAATCTTGTGACTAGTACCGTGCTTGGTGGGACTGGACTGACTGTGCTGCCTTCATGTCTGTGACCTTGGGGAGTTCCTGAGCCTCTCTGTCTCAGTTTCCCAAAACTTAGAAGTGGCAAGGACTTCAAGTGGCTAAAAACGGTCGTTATAAGGACTCAACAATGCGATGCGTATATAACTCTTAGATTAAGTAGCCTACTGTAACACTCAAATACTGGCAGGAATAAGCATAATATCCTAAGTCAAATATAAGAACATAAATATTATTATTACTTGAAACTACAAATCGAGGATAAAATATCCAGTTCTGGCACTGACCAAGATGAATCATTACAGTTTCTGACAAACTGTTTCATTGCACAGTGAGGCATGCTCTAAATCTGGTCAGCACAACTTTTCTCTAAAGGGCCAGATAGTAAATATTTTAGCTTTGTGGGCCATGTAGTCTTTGTTGTAACTGCTGCATTCTGTTGCAGCATGGAAGCAGACACATACAGTATGTAAGGAAATGGGCATCTCACTGATTCAATAAAATTTTATTTGTGGATACTGAAATTTGAATTTCAGCCTATTTGCATGTGGCACAATACTTTACTCTTTCTCTGATTTACTTTCAATCACCAAAAAAAGTAAAAGCCATTCTTAGCTCATCAGTTCAGTTCAGTTCAGTCGCTCAGTCGTGTTCGACTCTTTGCGACCCCATGAATCGCAGCACGCCACGCCTCCCTGTCCATCACCAGCTCCTGGAGTTCACTCAGACTCACGTCCATCGAGTCAGTGATGCCATCCAGCCATCTCATCCTCTGTCGTCCCCTTCTCCTCCTGCCCCCAATCCCTCCCAGCATCAGAGTCTTTTCCAGTGAGTCAACTCTTCGCATGAGGTGGCCAAAGTACTGGAGTTTCAGCTTTAGCATCATTCCTTCCAAAGAAATCCCAGGGCTGATCTCCTTCAGAATGAACTGGTTGGACCTCATAGTGCCATATAAAAACAGAAGGCTGAATTTGGCTCACAGGCCATAGTTTGCTGAACCCTTGATATAAGTCATACAAAAATATATTAATTATATTTATGGCATCAGACATTGCACTGTGAAGTAGGTACTATTATTACCTCTCCCTCTCTTTCTCTTTTTCCTTTAGTAAGTAAGTAACCTAAACCTTGGAGAAGGCAATGGCACCCCACTCCAGTACTCTTGCCTGGAAAATCCCATGGACAGAGGAGCCTGGTGGGCTGCAGTCCATGGGGTTGCTAAGAGTTGGACACAACTGAGCGACTTCCCTTTCACTTTTCACTTTCATGCATTGGAGAAGGAAATGGCAACCCACTCCAGTGTTCTTGCCTGGAGAATCCCAGGGACAGAAGAGCCTGGTGGGCTGCCATCTATGGGGTCACACAGAGTCAGACACGACTGAAGTGACTTAGCAGCAGCAGCAGCAACCTAAACCTGTGGGAGGTCAAGTAATTTGCCAGAATCCACAGAGCCAATAAGTGATGGAATTGGATTCAAATGCTAGGCTCTCTGATACCAGACCCTGAGTTCTCAACTTCCAGCAGTGCTGAAAATTTTGGTTATGCTGTTTATTTGTGGTTGAGTTTAGAATAATCACAAGGTTTCAAACCCTGGCTCCCTGCATTGGAAATTTGAAGTCTTAGCCTCTGGACCACCATGGAAGCCCCATTCCCACTTTCAGATTCACATAATCTGTCTTCTTTCTTCGTATCTGACATCTGTTGTAGTGCTCCCCATACTCACATGATAGCACCCTTATCTGACTTGCTCTGCACTTTCCCTTCCTGACAGTCCCGTTAATTTTGTCCCTCATTGCTCTCTGGAAATTGAGCATATACTTGCTAAGCTGGGTAGCTCAATAGTTAGATCGGGAAGTTGCTTTGTTTTGTTTGTAGCTGGGGATGGGCGACAGAAAGAGGAATGAACGGTGGGAGTTTTTAGTTCTTTTCAAAGCTGTTTTAAATAGGAACTTTGATTCTTGGCAGTACTTCCAGTGTTCACTTTTTATTCATGTATCTGTGTTAGTGGGTACCATGAGCCAGTCTCTTGAGTCAATGTTTAAGTAAATAATTGAGCTATTTCTCAACGCTAAGGGATCTGTTTTATGTGTTAAGGTTACAAGAACAGCAAGTCGCCCAATAGCTGCTGGAGACATTTCAACTTTTCAATCCTTTGTTTTTCTTGGGGGACAGCTGACCTTGGCCCTGGGCATTCTTCTGTGTCTGAATTACTACAGGTACAGTAAATGTGTTTTTCATAATCATGCATAAAATCTCTCATTTGGTGCAGAAGTAGATATAAGATAGAATCAAAATACCTGAATCACAAAGTTGTTTAGTACCTAATCAAACATCTGTAAAGTTAACAATCTAAGTAAATCACCGCATGTTGTATAAAGTCAGGAATGCTTTTGGCCAAAGGAATGATGAGATCAGCAATGTCATTTATCCTTCCCTGGTAGCTTAGACAGTAAAGCATCTGCCTACAATGCAGAAGACTGGGGTTCAATCCCTGGGTCAGGAAGATTCTCTGGAGAAGGAAATGGCAACCCACTCCAGTACTCTTGCCTGGAAAATCCCGTGGACGGAGGAGTGTGGCAGGCTACAGTCCATGGGGTCGCAAAGAGTCGGACACGGCTGAGCGACGTCACTCACTCACTTGCTCACACCACCTCCAGGACTTGCGCTGTGTGTCCCCTCAAGGACTCAAGGCACTTTCCTAGGTTTTCTAGGTGCATGCATGGGAGTGTGTGTATAAACCCATTTGTGGAATTTTTCCTGTCCACGTAGTGTCTCTGAAGTGGTAGGGGCAGGAGAGGCAGGAACGATTGTACTCACTTTGCAAAAAAAAAGGTCTTTCCCAGAGTCGTATTCCTAATCAGCGACAGAAGAAAAAGGACTCATTTGTGAACCTCTTAAACGCAGACAGAATTAAACTTTTGTGTATCAGATGGCTGCTTACTACATAGTGCTTCAATAAGACAGAAAAGAGGAGGAGCTCAGCGAGTAAGCATATGGAGACAAGACTTACTGCATATCTTATCCTGATAGTCTAGTGGTATCTTACCAGTCGAGTGATAACACTTTGAAAGGTTATTCCTGGAGGGGTAATGCCGGGTGAGCTGTGAGCATCCTGAGAACATCTGATGTCTTCCTCCTTTCCTAGGTGCTTTGTGACCTTATCCTCCAGAGAAATAATGCCTTGTCGTGCATACAGGGAGGAGTATTTGGACTCCCATTCTCTGTTAGGACATCTCAGTTTACCTGCTGTCTCGATGTTTTAAAGTGAAATTTGGACAGGCAGTAGCATATGGGGAATATCGTGTTGGATACTGGGGCCAGATGCCTTAGGCCTGAGTCCAGCCCCGCTGCTGACTAGCTGTTAGGACACGTGGCAAATTACTTTCTCTTTGTGCTTTAGTTTTTCCCTATGCCCCCCCCCCCAAAAAAAAACCAACCAACCAAGAAGGATAAAACTGCCCATCTCTTAGGGTTGTAGTGAAGATTATTATGACTTAACCATATGTAGAGCCGTTAGAGTAGTAGTCGTGTCCGACTCTTTGTGACCCCATGGACTGTAGCCTACCACGCTCCTCCGTCCATGCGATTTTCCAGGCAAGAGTACTGGAGTGGGGTGCCATTTCCTTCTCCAGATAATCTTCCCAACCCAGGGATTGAACCTGGGTCTCCCGCATTGTAGGCAGATGCTTTACCATCTGAGCCACCAGGGAAGTCTAATACATGAAAGCAATATATGTGTTAGCCATTCTTATTTTGTTTGGTTGTTTATAACACTGAAGGTATTTTACGTTATTTTTGAGTGGAGGATAAGTGCATTATAATGTCGTGTTAGTTTCTGCCATAAATGCGAATCAGCCACAAGTATACATATAGACCCTCTCTCGAGCCTCCCTCTCACCCCTCACCCCGCATTGCACCCCTCTAGGTCATCACAGCGCTGAGCTGAGCTCCCTGTGCATAGCACTTTAAGTATTTTCTAATCATCCTTTATACTAATTAAAGTTCAGGAATCCAGGTCTAGGAAGAAAATTTTACCAAATAAAAAGGTATAATTTAAGATAAATCATTTCCTAATTAGTGTTACTGTTGTTATCTTTTAGTGATTTTTAAGAGATGGTGACACTAATCTTTTTAATTTTGTTGTTTTCTTGATTTCAGTATAGCTCTTGGAGCAGCATCCCTACTTCTTGTCATCACCTACCCACTAATGAAACGAATTACATACTGGCCTCAGTTAGCCTTGGGTGAGCTTGAAATAACTACTTAAGTATCTCCTTCAATACCCTCAAGCTATGCTTTTATATATAATATCATACACACATGTGTGTAATGTGACAGAGATAACATGTCAGGTCAGTCGTGAAATTTTCCAAACCAGGAATAAATTGTCATATTTTTAATAAGGGCAATTAGCTGCTTTTTTGGCTAAAAAATCTTGGACGTTTACCAAGGTCATCGTCATTATTTCTTGAAATGGTCTTAAAAATCTGGGTATGTCATGAAGAAAAAAACGAGCTGCCTCGAGCCCACGAGTCCTAAGGACGCCGTGGACTGAGAAGAAGGGGCACAGTTTGTGAGAGCTCCCTCCCTCTCTGTGACGCTTCCTTAGACTTAGCCAGTCTCTCTCACAGCACTGTCATGTGGCACGACTCATTTCAACAGCAGCAGTTCAACAGGAAGACGCTGAGAGCCTGCCCTCTGTCCCCGCTAATAAACTGTAGACGCCTGGGGCATAGAGTATTCTCTATATATGGATGGTGGTGCGTCTAACGTAGCACTCGGCACATCAGGTGGTAGAAAGAGGAAGATAGGTACGTAACAAAATCTATTGCAAAAAGAACGGTTCCTCGACTTTTCTATTCTATTCCTAGAATAATCTTGAAGAGTATTAAGAAAGCTAGTATATTTAAGTATTTCTTGAAACCGTGACTTTTACTTTGTGTCAGGAATCATCCTAAGTGCTAGAAAAATAAAAATGACTGAAACACATTCACCATCTTGAAGGAGCAAGTCCCTCAGGTGCCTCAGACTCAGTGAGTCCCAGACATCTTTGCTCAGACACCCTTTTTTTTTTTTCCCTCCGACGTTGCCTATTTCCACTTAGAATCCCTCTTCCTCAGCTGATGAAGTGCCTCTCGTCTGCGGTCCCACAGAGCATGCGTGTCGGCGTGCCTGAGGGACTTGCAGGTTGGATGTCTAGCAGGCAGCTCAGTATCTGATCTGAAGCTGAGAGAAGTGATTAGGCTGACACAGAGATACTTAGGAGTTGTCGCCATGCGGATGTTTGTTTATAGTCCTTAGAGAGGGGGTAAGGAACCAGTGTTTCTGTCTGTGCTCTTTGTTTCTGTAACTTGAAGGGGAAATACAGCAATAAAGAAAAGGACACAGGAGTTTGCACTCAGACAGGTCTGAGTGCAAACCCTAAGGCATCTCCTGTTTATTGGTTGTGCCAGGCGTCATACTAGGTAGGACACATGTTCTTCCCACGAAACCCCGTTTATCGCGGGATATTATTCTCTCTGTTAGCAATGTAATTTTTAATTACCCTTTCGGGTTCTGTTTTCCTGTTTTGTAAAGTGTTGCTAATAACTACCAGACACTTGGGAGGATTTAAGAAAGAAGCGTGAGAAAGCAGCACACGCAGAGCCTGATACATGGAAGCGCCTCATACATGCAGATGCCGCCTTCCTCCCCTGTGGATTCTAAAGTACATTTAGACTTTTCTTCTCTTTCTGTTTCACTGATTGTAGGGTTGACATTTAATTGGGGAGCATTGCTTGGATGGTCTGCTGTCAAGGGCTCCTGTGATCCATCTGTTTGCCTTCCTCTCTATTTTTCTGGAATTATGTGGACTCTGATATACGATACTATCTATGCCCATCAGGTAAAAAAATATCCTTTTTTGTAACTTTGGTTTAACTGTTGGTTGTTTTTTGTTTTGTTTTGTTTTGTTTAAGAACTTTAAAATAAGCAAATTAAAAGGAAAGCTTTTTCTTTAGGCTTTTTAAAAAAAATTGAGGTAATTGGTTTATAACGTTATGTGTGTCATTTGTACAGCATTGTATTTTGACTTCTGTATACACGTCAGGGTACTGACCACCAGAAGTTTAGTTTCCACCCATCTCCGTACTGTTGACTCCCTTTATCCATTTTGCCCTGCCCACAGCCCCTTCCCCTCTGGTAACCACTTATCTGTTCTCTGTATCTATGTGTTTTAGTTTTGTTTGTTCATTTATTTTTTTAATATTCCACATGTGGGTGAAATTGTATGGTATTTGTCTTTTTCTGTCTGACTTTTTATGTAATATAATATTTTATCTAGCATAATACCCTCAAGATCCATCTATGTTGTTGCAAATAGCAAGATTTTATCCTTTTATGGCTAAATAGTAGTCCATTGTGTGTGTATATAACACATCTTTGTCAGTTCATCTGTTGATGGGCACTGAGGTTGCGTCCATATCTTAGCTTGTATATGGTGCTGTGATAAACACTGGGGTGCATATGTATCTTCTTGAATTAGTGTTTTCGTTTTCTTTGGTAGATACCCAGAAGTGGACTAGTTGGACCATACAGCAGTTCTGTTCTGTTCTTTTTGAGGCATCTCCCTTCTGTTTTTCCACAGTGACTGCACCTGTTTATATTCCCACCAGCCGTGCACGAGGGCTCCTCTTTCTCCCTCACCTTGTCAACACTTGTTATTCATGTCTTTCTGATAGCCATTCTAACAAGCATGGGGTGATATCTCTTTGTGGTTTGGGTTTGCATTTCCCTATTGATTAATGATGCTGAACATCTTTTCATATGCCTGTTGGCCGTCTGTATGTGTTCTTTAGAAAACCTCTCCAGGGCAATGTCTGTTCAGACCCTTTGCCCATTTATTAACTAGGGTTTTTTGTTGTTGTTGTTGAGTTCTTTATATATTTTGAATATTAACACCTTACCAGATATATGAGTTGCAAATATCTTCTCCCATTTGGTAGTTTGTCCTTTCACTTTGTTGATGGTTTCCTTTGCTGTGCAGAAGCTTTTTAGTTTGATGCAGTCTTATTCATTTATTTCTGCTTTTGTTTTGCTTACCTGAGAAGATATATCCATTAAGATATTACTAAGACTGACATCAGTCAGGAGTGTACTGCCTATGTTTTCTTCTATGAGTTTTATGGCTTCAGGTCTTACATTCAAATCTTTAATCCATTTTGAGTTAATTTTTAATGTATGATATAAGATAGTGGTCTGGTTCCATTCCTTTTGCACCTGGCTGTCTAGTTTTCCCAACACCATTTATTAAAGAAAGTTGTTTCCATTTTATGTTCTTTGCTCCTTTGTTGTAAATTAATTGTCCATGTACAGGTGAGCTTATTTCTGGGCTCTCAATTCTGTTTCAATTCTCAATTCTGACAGAGATGTGTCTGTTTTTCTGCCAATACCATGTGATTTTGACTACGATAGCTTTGTAGTATAATTTGAAATCAGGACATATGATATCTCCAGCTTTGTTCTTTTTTCTCAAGATTGCTTTGGCTTTTTAGGGTCTTCCGTAGTCCCATACAAATTTTAGGAGTTTTTGTTCTGTTTCTATGAAGAAAGTTGTTGGTATTTTGATAGAGGTTGGATTGACTGTAGATTGCTTTAGGAAGTATGGATATTTTAGTAATTTTAATTCTTTGAATCCATGAGCATGGAACAACTTTCCATTTCTTTGTGTCTTCGTTTCTTTTAACAATATCTCATATTTTCAGACTATAGGTCTTTTACCTCCGTGGTTAAATTTATTCCCAGGTATTTTGTTGTTGTGACTGTAAATGAGATTATTTTCTTAATTTCTCTTTCTGCATGCTCAGTGTATAGAAATACAACAAATTTTTGTATATCAAATTGGTCCCCTACAGCTTTACTGTACACATTTATAATTTCTAATAGTTTCGTGGCAGCGTCTTTAGGGTTTTCTATATGTGAAACCATGTCATCTGCCACCAGTGATTGTTTTACTTCTTCCTTTCCAATTTGGGTGTCTTTTCTTTTTCTTGCTCAACTGCTCTAGCGAGGAATTCCAGTACTATGTTGAATAAAAGTGGCAGGAATGGATATCCTCATCTGCTTTCTGACCCTGGAAGGACAGCTTTCAGATTTTCACCATAGAGTATGTTTGCTGTAGATTTGTCTTATATGACCTTTATTATGTTGAGGTACATTCCCTCCATGCCCACTTTGCATGCAGTCTCTAATGTCACATGACTGTGATTACAACAATCAATAGAAATGCTTACAAATAAAGTTGCTAGAAGAGACCAGTCTGCCACGTGTGAGTGTTTCATCAAGACCTAGCTCTACTTAAACAGGAAGGGTTTGACAGGAGAAGCAAGGAATAAACTGAGCCGGAAGTGAAATCTGAATGGCTGTAGCAAGTGATTATTTTTCTACATGTTTGATTTTCGCAAGATTGAAATATATAGGAAATCATTGAGGTTTGAGAACTCTGAAGTAAAGAAGAGCTATGTGAAGAATTAGACTTGAGTTTGATTTCTAATTTAGTAAAAGTCAGTGTAGGATTGTAGAAGTACAGTGATGCATAGACCTGGAAGATCATTTTAGCAGTTACATTTAACTTCGAGTTGGCCTGCACATTCATATTTGGTCAACTGTGTTTCTGAGTTACTGCCATTTTTTACAACTTACGGTATATCTGCATGGTTTCTATGGTTTTATTTTTTCGTTATGCTGGGTCTTTGTTGCGGCACGTGGCCTTCTCTAGTTGAGGCTCACGGGCTCTCTTATTGCAGCACATGGTCTTAGTTGCCGTGCAGCATGTGGGATCTTAGTTCTCCATCCAGGGATTGAACCCATACGCCCTACATTGGAAGGCAAGTTCTTTACCACTGGACCACTAGGGAGTCCCTGCGTGGTCTTTAAAACACAGTTTCTACTGGAATTAGATGTTAGTGATGGTTGCACAAGGCTTCTCGGGTGGCCCTAATGGTAAAGAACCCACCTGCCAGTGCAGGAGATGCAGGTTCGATCCCTGGGTCAGGAAGATGCCCTGGAGGAGGGCATGGCAACCCACGTCATTACTCTTTCCTGGAGAATCTCATGGACAGGGGAGCCAGGTGGGCTATAATCCATAGGGTTGCCAAGAGTCGAATATGACTGAAGTGACTGAGCACGCACACACGCACTGAATTGTGTACTTCAAAATGGTGAACTTTGCGGTATGTGAATTAAATCTCAGCAAAATCAATTTCTTACTGCTTTCCAACGTTAGGATAAGAAAGATGATGCTTTGATTGGGCTCAAGTCCACGGCACTGCGGTTCCGTGAAGACACCAAGAAGTGGCTCAGTGGCTTCGGTGTGGCCATGCTGGGGGCTCTGAGCCTGGTGGGAGTGAACACTGGTCAGACTGCGCCCTACTACGCTGCCCTGGCTGCTGTAGGAGCCCATCTGGCTCACCAGGTTTGGTCTTTTTCTTTCCTTTCCCTCTTTTTCCCTTGGCGTAAATTATAAAAATCATTTAAACAAAATGCCCTCTGTGTTTTACCAAGCAAGACACTTCCTAAAACAATTGCTTGGATTATACCGATTTGACTGTCCCTTCTTTGCCCTAGTATGCCATATAAAAAAGCTAGCTGTATTATTTTAGAGAAACAGTATGAACCTAAACCTAGATATTTTTTTCCTTCTGATTTTCTTGGGATTATTTCTGTTGCATGTCTAGAAAAATTTGAGCAATGTCTTAAGGGTGTGACTTGAGTTGAATTACTCTGAAAGCAAACTGATCAACACAACCACGTTTTTTAAATGTGGGCATCTATTGATGGTTAGCAAACTAATCACTCACATGTTCGGGTCCCACTGGCATTGAGACCAAGGCAAGATAAGACACGAAATGTTAAGATGTAGACAGTGAGGGCCACCAGGTACATTAAACATCTCTTGATGCATTGGACAGCCCTGTACAATAGAGAGCTGTCCTGCCCAAATGTAACTTGCTCTTCTGTTGAGAAACATTGCTCCAAAGGATAAAGCTAAAATGGAGGGTAGGAGCTGGGGGAAGCAGATCTTAGATCAATCAGTGTAAGGAAGAACTTTCTAAGAAGAACTAAAAATAGCATGTGTTGCCTCTCCAAGTGTTCCTCCACCTGTCAAGAGCTGGTTTTTAGGACAGCTTAGAGGCTATCCATTGAAAGATATGGTCGATTGTTTTCTACGTTGGGAAATAGTCTCAGGTGCATTAAAGGCTTCCTATTGCTTAAAATTCTACAACGTTATCTTCTTCATAGTGACATGTGTATCTGTGATGCTGAGGTCTCACATGGCGTGTGCTCTTTCCTTCTAGATTTACACTCTGGACATCCACAGACCTGAGGACTGTTGGGAAAAGTTCACCTCCAACCGAACAATAGGACTTATAATTTTTTTAGGGGTTGTCCTTGGGAACTTGTGGAAAGCAAAGGAGACAGATAAAACAAATAAAAATATAGAAAATAGAAAATTAGCAGATTAAGTTTATCTAGGGATTTTTAAAACAAACTTTTACAAAACACTTTCAGGTCTTGTTACCACATAATTAGATTTGAATAAGTCTTATGGTATGTAACTGAATTACAGACCGGTGGATGAAGTTTTAGAGCATTTTGGCCTAGATTTTAGTTCAAGTATGTACATGTCAGATTCTTCTCCTGTCACAGGAACCAGGGGCTGTTTAGGATATGCAGTGACCTGGAGTATTTAAATTAATGCTTTCTTCCTGTTGTAATCCTCATCTAGAGTCACAGGAATTACATGATTTTTAGCACTTTAGCAATAAAAACTCATATATGTCTCATCTAAATGAATGTCTCTAGGAAAGTGGGCACTTTTTAGGGGAAAGAATAAAAACTGTTACAGAAAGTTGGGGCTTACTGTTCTTTGCATTGACCTTTACTTACTGCCAAAAGCTATAATTCAGGAAACCATTCTGGTTTTTATATTTTAGGAGAATTTAAGTAAGTAAATAAAATTTGTTTTTACCTACACTACCTGTACATGCTGATGTTA
Organism: Budorcas taxicolor; assembly: GCF_023091745.1. NCBI lineage: Eukaryota > Metazoa > Chordata > Mammalia > Artiodactyla > Bovidae > Budorcas > Budorcas taxicolor. The sequence goes on along the minus strand of NC_068915.1, from coordinate 97,992,555 downwards.
TTTTCAACCCTGACATTTATTTGCAAAGCCTCTATGTGCAGCCATAGGGACTAGAATGGGCAGGCGGTCACCAGGGACTATTTTAGTTTCTGTTTATTTTTTATCTCAGCTGATTGTAATTTATAGGATAGTGGTATATTGGTTAAGTGTAATAACTCTTTCTTTCCTTGCCCCCTTCAGAATATTCTCAACACAGGAGCCACAATCATTTTTTTAAGTCCTCTATCAGATCATGTCATTGCTCTGCTCAGAACCCTCCAGGACCTTCACAGGCACCGAGTACCTGGCAAGCCCGCCATGATCTGGCCTTATCTATGACTCGTCTTCTCCGGGGGAATCTTCCCAACCCAGGGATCAAACCCGAGTCTCTTGCATTGCAGGCAAATTCTGTACCATATGAGCCACCCGGAAGCCCCCATTAGATAGAGTTTGGTATATGTTAAAACCTGTTAAGGGCTGAATTGTTTTGCCCTAAAATTCATATCGTAAACTTGTAACCCACCCTCAGTAACACAGAACATAACCATATTTGGTGACAAGGTCTTTAAAGAGGTTAGTAAGTGAAAATGAGGTTGTTGGGGTAAGCCCTAAACCACTGTGACTGGTGTCCCTATCAGAGGAAATCTGGATACACACAGAGACACAGGCACAGAGAGATGACTGAACACACGGAGAAGACAGTCGTCCTCAAGCCAGGGAGAGAGGCTTCAGAAACCAGCCCGTTCAACACCTAGACCTCAGACTTCTGGCCTCCAGAACATGAGAAAGCAAATGTGGTTTTTAACCACCCTTTTGTTATGGCAGCCCAAGCAAACTTCATACCAAGCTGTAGTACTGAACTGTACAGAAAAGATACTTTACAAATGCAGTTCCTAGAAAGCACTCCCTTTTCCACCCCAACCGTGACTTTTTTCACTCAAAGTACAAGTGTTAACTCATATGGTACCCATAGTAGTAGTAATCGGAATACAACCCTCCAAAGATGTCCATGTCCTAATGCCAGAGCCAGAAAATATATCACCTTATATGGTAAGGGGGCTTTGCGGATATAATTGAGGAGGATCTTGAGGCAGGGAGATTATCCTGGCTTATCCAGGCGGCTGCAGTGTAATCACAAGGATCTTTACAAGAAGGAGGCAAGAAGGTCAAGTCAGTAGTAGGAGATGTGATGACAGAAGCAATAGAGGGTTCACAAGCCAAGAAATGTGGGTGACCTTTAGAAGCAGAGAAAGACAAGGACACAGCTTGTCCGCTCTGAGCCCCTTGAGGATCCCAACCCTGCTGACACCTTGACTTTAGCACCATGAGACCGAGTTTGGACTTCTGACCTCCAGAACTGTAAGATCATAAATTTGTGTTGTTTTAAGCTCTAAATTTTTGGTAATTTATTGCCGCTTCAACATGTAAACTAATAGAACAATTATTTGAGCTCTATTGACCTGTCCTCCGAACTCTTGGTACCATTGGAGCAGTGGCTGAGAATGCAAGTCCAGGTGACAGCTCACCTGGGTTTGAGTCTCTCCTCTAACACACACCAGTTACCTGATCTTCCTGCGGTTCAGTTTCCCAAACGGGGCTAAAAGTAATCTTGTAGATTTCAGAATCATCTGTCTGAAAGCAGAGTCCATGATAACTGGAACTTTGTCTTATCCACTAAAATAGCCCCAGTATAGCACACTGTAGGCATTCAATAAATAATTGTATTTTATCATACATCAGTGAGCCAACATTTGAATACATGCCAGAACCAGGGTTAATTGCCACTGTTAGAAATTATGAATGCTGTTCAACAACACATTAAAAAATTCACAATGTGAGGCACCATAGTAAAAACATAGATTTTCATGTTGTTTAGTTGTTTCGTCATGTCTGACTCTTTTGCGACCCCATGAACTGTAGCCTGCCAGGCTCTTCTGTCCTTTGAATTCTCCAGGCAAGACTGCTAGAGTGGGTTGCCATTTCCTTCTCCAGGGGATCTTCTCGACCCAGGAATTGAACCCAGGTCTCCTGCACTGCAGGCAGATTCTTTACCAGCTAAGCCATCCGGGAAGCTCAGATTGTCATGTACACATGATTAAACTACATAAACATATATATAATTAAGACTAAAGAAAGATATGTCATGGGTAATAGGTTATTATAATATGGCTTTATAATAACATTAGATAGGCACTGGTCTTAAATTTCATGTTTTAAACTAATAAATGAATGTAAACGTTAGTTCTATGGCATCACCGCAGAGAAGGCGCTGGCACCCCACTAGAGTCAGACACGACTGAGCAACCTCACTTTCACTTTTCACTTTCATGCATTGGAGAAGGAAATGGCAACCCACTCCAGTGTTCTTGCCTGGAGAATCCCAGGGATGGGGGAGCCTGGTGGGCTGCTGTCTACGGAGTCGCACAGAGTCAGACACGACTGAAGCGACTTAGCAGCAGCAGCAGCAGCATGGCATCACCGACTCAATGGACATGAGTTTGAGCAAGCTCCAGGAGATGGTGAAGGACAAGGAAGCCCGGTATGCTGCAGTCCATGGGGTCGCAAAGAGTTGGACACAACTGAGCGACTGAACAACAACAGCAAGATGTTATTTCTGGGCTTAACTGGTGGCTCTGCTGTGTATGCTCTACTGCCCAGTGTAGCTGCTGGCCACATGAGATGCTCAAGCACTTGACACGTGGCTTAACTGAGATATCCTGTAAGTGTTAAATACACACCAGACTCCAAAGACTTAGTATAAAAGGTGCAAAATATCTCATTAGTAACTTACTGATTTCAAGCTGAAATCACATTTTTTTGTATTGAGTCAAATATATTATTACAATTAATTTTACCTGTTTTTAAAATGTGGCTACTAGAAAAACATTGTATTGTACTAGTCACTAACGTATTTCTGATATACAGTAACACACTATATGGGATCATCCATATGCAAAATATTTGATCTATAACAATTACATAAACTCAGCTTTAGTTTCCTTATCTTCTAAACACGGGAACAAATTTAACTTCACTTGGTTGATGTGAGGCAAAACTGATAAATTTCCTGGCACATGGTAAAAACTCAAAGAACGTTAGTTCCTTTCTCCCCCATCCCCTTGTTTGAAAGGTAAGCAGCTATGGAAAAAGAAAAACACTGAAGCGAACCAGTATGTCAGCGCTTTCAAAGCTCAGTGCTACCAGCAGTATTGTCTTTCTATTTGTCTGGATGCTTTTTCTTGAATTAGTTGAGAGAGATGATGATACATAGAAGATTGATAATGGACGTATGGATAAACCGGCCAGTAGAAACATACATCTTCAGTTAGTCCACCTCATCTACTGACATTTTAATCAGAAAATGGGAAAAAACTTCCTAGCTTTCCTTCCCTTCTCAACCTTGAGCTAGAAACATAAAAGCAGTGCACAGAACCCAGAACAGTAGGAACACCCACTAATTGCTTGTTGGATGAATAAATGGGACCTATTGGAATAGGTAGGGGATATAGAAGGGCTTCCCGGGTGGTGCTAATTGTAAAGAACCCGCCTGCCGATGCAGGAGATGTAAGAAACGCAGATTCAATCCCTGGGTCAGGAAGATCCACTGGAGGAGGGCAGGGCAATTCACTCCAGTATTCTTTGGAGAATCTCATGGACAGAGGAGCCTGACAGGCTACAGTCCATAGAATCACAAAGAGTCGGACATAACTGAAGCAGCTCAGCAGCAGCAGTGTCCATAGAGACTACCTAGCCCAGTGACTCTAACTTTTGTTAAATAGGCAACAGAAATGCATTCTGCAAATAGAAGCTTACATAAAGTCCCAATATATAAATTACAGATTAAAACAGAGACTTGGCCCTTTGACCTGTGAAGGTGCCTGAGTCCTTCCTCTGAGCCTCCCTTTTTCATTCAGTGGCGTCCCTGCTATACTTCTGGGGAGATTTTGGGATTTTCACACCATCCAGTAAGAAAACTGTTTCTCCTCTAATTCTACAGAAAGGAAACTAGGAAAAGAAAGAATTTAACTACAGTGATTTACCCATAGGGCTTCCCTGGTAGATCAGTGTTAAAGAATCCGCCTGCTAATGCAGGAGACATGGGTTCGATCCCTGGGTCAGGAAGACCACCTAGAGAAGGCAATTGGCAACCCACTCCAGTATTCTTGCCTGGAGAACCCCATGGACAGAGGAGCCTGGTGGGCTACAGTCCACAGGGTTCCAAAAGAGTTGGACACGACTTAGTGACTAAGCAGCAACAGAACAATTTATTGCCAGATGAAAGTTGAGATAAGAATGAACATTTAAGTCCACATGTTTACTAACTGCCCAAGAGCCAACTAAACCTTTCCAGCTTCAGATTCTTTATATCTAAAATGAGTAAAATACTACCTACCTCGTGGCAGTGGTATAAGGATTGCACAAGAAAACAATCTCATCTGGTCTCGTGACTTTAAATGTCATCTGTATACTGATTATTCCTAAATGTACTTGCAGCCTAAGCTTTCCCTTTGAACTTGAACAGAATTGACTGTTAAACTGCCTGCTTGACGCTACTCCTTGAGTTCCAAATAGGTACCTCCAGCTCAACATGTTCAAAACTGAGCTGTCCGTCTTCCCTCTCAAACCTCCTCCCACCCTCTGTACCGCCTCAGTAATGGCATCCACTCTCCCAGTTCTGGCCAAACCCTGGGATTGCCCATGGTTCCTCTCCTCTCATATTCCACATCCAAGACATCACAAGAACCTCTGGGCTCCACCTTCAAAATTGGTGCAGAAGCCCACCTTTCCTTACCTCCACTTCAACCACCCTGGTCCACGGCACCATCTTTTTCTGAACTACATACTTATAGGCTACAAGTATTTTGTGATATACCCTGAATATACTGGTACTTCCCAACTGGCCTCCCTCCTTTCCTCTTGCTCCGTCTCGTTCTGTTCTCACCGGGTGATCCTATGACAACACAAGCTAGCCCTTGTTGAGCCTCTCAGAACTTTGCAGGGGTGCCCGAGTTATCTCAGTGTAAAGCCAATGTCCTAAACATGGCCCTCTGGTGCTGTGTGATAAGGCTGCCTGTTTCCTCCCGACTCTCCTTCCGGTCTTTCCCTGCTCCCCTGCTCCAGCTCTGCAGGCCTCCTTGCAGTTCCTGGAATTCTTCCCCCGGGTTCCATCAATGCTGCTCCCTCACCTCCTTCAGGCTTTGCCCGAATATCGCCGTCTCAGTGAAGCCTACATGTTTGTCTTCCCTTTCTCGAAGTACACACTCAAAATAGACAAACTTCCTTTTCTCTTTTCTTGCTTTATTTTTCTCCATAGTAAAACACAATGTAATTTGATTTGCTGCTGTTATTAAGTCATGGCTGGCTGTTTTGCAACCCCATGGACTGGAGCCCACAAGGTTCCATTGTCCATGGGATTTCCCAAGCAAGAACGCTGGAGTGGGTTGCCATTTCCTTCTCTAAGGGGTCTTCCTGGACCAGGGATCTCCAGACTTGGCAGGTGGATTCTTTACCATTGAGCCACCTAAAAGTGTTAGTCACTCAGTCATGTCTGACACTTTGCAACCCCATGGGCTGTAACCCACCAGGCTTCTCTGTTCATAGCATTCTGCAGGCAAGAGTCCTGGAGTGGGTTGTCATTGCCTTCTCCAGAGGATCTTCCCAACCCAGGGATCAAACCTGTGTCTCTTGCCTCTGCATGTGGATTCCTGATTGCTGAGCCACCTGGGAAACCCCATACATAATTTGATTTTACTTATTGTCTGTCCTCATCATCTAGAATTTAAATTTCATGAGGGCAAGGATGTTTCCTGTTTTACCAGTACTTATATCCAATGCCTGGAAGGGTGTTTAACACAGAGCAAGCCCTCAATAAATATTTGTTGGATGAATCATGTATGTAAAGCTTTTTATAGCATGGAACATGTTTATTAAATATTGTGACTGTTTGCAGGCATCTTCAGCTTTCCTTTTCTTCCTGAACTCCCTCTTTCTCGAAATCATCAAGGAGGAACTACTCAAGAGATAGCTGATTTTAAAGTTCTATTCTAGGAGAATGATTTTCACATTCAGTTCCTAAGCCTGAGTTTCTTAAATGGTTTCAATTTTTCAGGGTTGGGAGAACAGGGAACAGAAAATAGAGAACTTGTTGAAATTATAGATAAAATTTAAAGGAAATATCCTACCCACTAATAAAGTACAAGTGTAAAGAAATGGAAAGTAATTATGCTAATGCTAATTGGATTTCTGTTTGTTTACTCAGAGTTTAAAATTCTAGGAATCTTCTTGTAAAAATTAAAGATACTGTTGGTTATTACAAAATACCGGCTGTATAACTGTAAATGGAAAGTAACCTTTAAAAATTGTATATAACATTTTAAAATAATGAAATACAAAATTAAATTAAAAGTATCATTTAATTTTTCCTTAGGCAACAGTGAGCATTGTAGCAAAAATACATGGTCGTGACTCTTACTTCCTTTATGCTTAGGCATCAGAAATACTTGCACTGTATCAGTGAAAACTACTGGGATCCAAGTTCACGTCTTCTCTCAGGAATGCCTCATAAACACTAATTCCTTTCTGTTTGTGTTATTTCCTTGAAGAGAGACAAGGGCAACCATAACACTTTAGCATCAAGAATGAGTTTATGTCTCTGACATAACATACTGAATTCTCAATGAATATTTTAAATAAATTCACTTGAAAACAAGAAAGGTGTTTTTTTTGGCCACATGGCTTGTGGGATCTTAGTTCCCTGACCAGGGATGGAACCCAGGTCCTTGGCAGTGAAAGAACAGTCTTAACCCCTGGACTGCCAGGGAATTCCTGAAAACAAAGTTTTCAGCAGATTAATTAACCTCTAGTTGAAAATTATTACGATCTCACGATGTGCAGAAGATTGTAAGAAAAAGGCATACAGTTTCATAATTTTTCCCCATTCCTGCATTCATGTTTCTGAGCTTCTTCAGTTTGTTCCTGGCTGGTAGATACTGTGTGTGTAGCTAGACCCTCCTCCAAAGTCAGACATGCATGAAGTTACAGCGACAGATGTGACTGTGCTCTAGGAAAAAGGAACAGCAAGGGCAAAGCCTGGAAGTAGAGAAAAACCAAGCCAATCCAAGGAACAAGAAGGTCACATTTCTTATTTATCCCTAGTGCCATGCTGCGTTATAACTCATGGTGCCCACGTGCCAATGGACTTGCAAATGGCGCTGTCATTTTGGAAGACAGTTTGGCACTTTCTGCTAGTTAACTCGGCTTTTACCACTTGACTCAGCATTCCCATTCGTAGATATTTACGCAAGAGAAAAGGGAACAGGTTCACACAGGAGCCTGTGCATGAAGGTTTACAGTAGCTCAATTTATAATCGCCCCAAACTGGGAAAAAAAAAAAAAACAAATGTCCTTCAACTGGTAAAAGGTAAACAATCTGTGGCACGTATTCATGATGGAACACTACTCAGCAATAAAAAGTAATTACTGATCTAGGCATGGCTCTCAAATGCATTGTCCCAAGTAAGAGAAGGGCTTCTAGTGGCTCAGATGGTAAAGAATCTACCTGCAGTGTGGGAGACCCAGGTTCGATCCCTGGGTTGGGAAGATCCCCTGGACAACCCACTCCAGTATTCGTGCCTGGAAAATTCCATGGGCAGAGGAGCCTGGTGGGCTACAGTCCATGGGGTCACAAAAGAGTCAGACATGACTGAGAGACTTAACACTTTCAAGTGAGAGAAAACAGACTCCAAAAGCAATGTACTGTAAGGATTCCATTTATATGAGATTCTGATAAAGGTGAAACTATGGGGAGAGCAAACAGATCAGTGGTTGCTGGAAACTGGAGGTCAGGGGAGAGGTTGAGCATAAAAAGGCATGAGGGAGTTTGGAGGGATGCTGCAACTGTCCTATATCTTTTTTAAAACTTTTTGTTGATGTGGACCATTTTCTTAAGTCTTTATTGAATTTTTTGCAATATGGCTTCTGTTGTATGTTCTGGTTTTTTGGCCACAAGACATGTGGGATCTTAGCTCTCTGACCAAGGATTGAACCTGCACTCCCTGCATTGGAAGGTGAAATCTTAACCACTGGGTCACCAGGGAAGTCCCTCTTCTATATCTTGATTGCAAAGATTTTACACAATTGTATACATTTGTCAAAACTCATAGAAATGTGCACACACACCAAGGTGAATTTTACTTGTTAATTATACCACACACAAAGTAAACGAATGTCATTTTTATCAAGTTGAGGTGAAAATAATCCAAATGCAATCACATTGTTGTTATGCTAATTAAGCTAGAAGCTAAAATTCTATCTGTCTGCATATGGATTTATGTTCCAGAAGAACCACCTGTTAACACCTAGAGTCATTCATTTAATTAATATTTCTCAAATACCTACTATATGCCATGCACTGTCAATGAACAAGATGACTCCCTACCTAGGTAGAGTTTGCATTTTAATAACAAATAAATGAAGGAATGCATAGGTAAAGAAATAAATATACTATTTAAAATAATATAATTTGGCATAGTGGTGAAGTTGTAAAGAAAAATAAAGCATGGTAAAGGGAAAGAGGGTTAAGGGTAAAGGAGGCTATTTTTGTTAGAATGTCTGGGAGGAGATTCTGAGCAGTAGTTGAACAGAGGATTAAATGGTGTGATGGAGGAACTATGTAATAGCTGCAGGACAATTGCTCCAGGAAGAGAGGACAGCAAGAGTATCGGCCTTGAAACTGGAGAAATCAAGCAGATATGAGGAGCAACCAGATTGCTGGACTTCTGGTCTTGTTTCCATAGTCCATAATCATGCCCCGTTATGAATTCAGATCATTTTAATTTACACTTATCAAAATAATAATATACTAGGGGAAATTTGATCAATTTATCCCAAAGTGATAACTTGAAGGTACAATCATGCCCAACTACTGTCAAAAAAGTCAAAAACACAAGGGTGTCAGTTCTTAGTTGCAAACGGGTCAATCTCATCAGACAGTTTGTCGAGAGAACATCAGAAATCTCACAGAAATGAAGAACTGGCATGCTAGTTAAGTTATTGCCTCCCAGCTCTAAGTTCAACCCGCATTACCTGCTCTACAATAATGGAGCTGGACCCTGGAAGCGTTTCTCCTTGGCAGTCAGCCTGATATTAAACTTTGCCAGTAGAGGGTGCTGGAGGGACATCGCAGGAGGAAGGGGCTCCCTTTCCTGATTCAGGTGTGTTTCTGCTTGCTTCTTGCTTTCAATACATGTGGCTGTCAGTGGCATGCGATCAGGAAATACACATTTTCTGTGAGGAAATACATATCTATTGTTGAAGCCACCCAGTCTGTGGTACCCAGTTGTGGCAGTCCTAGTGAATGAACACACCAGCTGTGCACAGAAAGGTAAGCTCTCGGTGCCAACACAGCTAAGCTGCAGCCCTCCTGACAACAGGCCTCATGGCTGCTGGCTGGAAAATGGGTTCTTGTGCCCTAAATCTCCACACAGACCCACATGCCAGCCTCTGTCCTCCTGGATGCCAGAGTCTTTGCCAGCCTTGCCTGTTTGTATCCCAGAGGTGTTTCTTCTTGCCAGTCCTGCTGACCATGATTCCCTGGCTAGCCCTCCTCCTGCTTGTCTGATGCTTATGCTGAAGGCCATCCCATGGGCTGCAGCCACTCCTCTAGGGTTAGGGTTAGGCTTCCACAGGTTTGAGTCCCAGCCTGAGAACAGGGACCATTCCAAGTTCGCTTCCTCCTCAGGTACTTTTCTCAGACCTAGGGTACTCTTCGGAGAAGGCGTTGGCACCCGACTCTACTTCTTGCCTGGAAAATCCCATGGACGGAGGAGCCTGGTAGGCTACAGTCCATGGGGTCACTAAGAATTGGACACAAATGAGCAATTTCACTTTCACTTTTCACTTTCATGCATTGGAGAAGGAAATTGCAACCCACTCCAGTACTCTTGCCTGGAAAATCCCATGGACGGAAGAGCCTGGTGGGCTGCAGTCCATGGGGTCGCTAAGAGTTGGACACGACTGAGCGACTTCACTTTCACTTTTCACTTTCATGCATTGGAGAAGGAACTGGCAACCCACTCCAGTGTTCTTGGCTGGAGAATCCCAGAGACGGGGGAGTCTGGTGGGCTGCCGTCTATGGGGTCGCACAGAGTCGGACATGACTGAAGCGACTTAGCAGCAGCAGCAGGGTACTCTGTAGAGTTCTCTTTACCTCTCATAGTTATTATTCTGTTACAGTTAGTAATTCTTGATCTTAAATTTTCACTTTCATATTATAAGTGGACACTCACTGCTACAGTCTGTTACAGAATTAGTGCTGGAAGCTGCCCTAAGAGGCAGACCTGCAGAGATGGGATTTGGAAATTTGTCTGGTGATGTCCTGGCATTTGAGCCCAGTGTTGAGCTCTTTGCCAGTGGGGTGAAAGTGAAAGTCGCTTAGTCGTGTCCAACTCTTTGTGACCCCATGGACTGTACAGTCCATGGAATTCTCCAGGCCAGAATATTGGAGTGGGTAGCCTTTCCCTTGTCCAGGGGATCTACCCAACCCAGGGCTTGAACCCAGATCTCCAGCATTGCAGGCAGATTCTTTACCAGCTGAGCCACCAGGGAAGCCCAAGAATACTGGAGTGGGTAGCCTTTCCCTTCTCCAGCAGATCTTCCCAACCCAGGAATTGAACTGGGGTCTCCTGCATTGCAGCCCACTGGGGTATAGGAAGCTAATAATTCCTGGCATGCTGAGATAGCACAACCAAACTCTCACCTGTGGTTGACGGTATCAAAGTGCAAACTGTAACAAATGTCTTAGCATCCCAAGTGGTTGATGCACCTGTTATAGCAGTCAGTGATGACAATAAGAAATGTGGTGCAATATCAATTATTTCAGAGTACACTTGAGCACTTTACAGAAAGAAAATGGCCAACTCAAATCTTTTAACTCTGAGCTCAAGTCACACTTGGAGAGGAACGTCCCTGGTCCAGTGGCTAAGATTCTGGGCTTCCAATGCACAGGGGGCTCAGGTACGCTCCCTGGTCAGGAAACTAGATCCCACATGCCACAACCAAGAGTTCGAATGCTGCAACTAAAACATCCTTTGTACTCCAATGAAGATAGAAGATTCTGTGTGTGGCAGCTAAGACCCAGCACAGCCAAATAACAACTTCAACAAAAAAGTCACATTTGGAGAACTAGAACTCTTCCATGACAGCCCTAAAAGAAGCTTATGCTGGCACTACTGAGAAATAAGAAATTTAATTGTTTGAGTTGCTGAATTATTACAATGGTGGAACTTAGTTTCTGAGCCTCTCTTTCCTATAACAGCAGCTTGCAAACTAAGTCGAGCAAACAAGCCTTCCCTTGCTTAAATACCTGTGGGAAACCCACCTGAGGCCACTCAAGATGTCTTGAAAGGGATCTTTCATTCTCAAGACCCAGTAGCCCAGTTTTGTAACTAGATGCATAAGTCAGGTTGAACCTCAACATGTTCCCACAGGACAGGTACACATTATAACCCAGGAAGAAATGGTTTCCATGCCAACAGAACTGCCACATTTTCTAATATAGCTCATCAGAAGCCTGAGAAACACATGTGGGAATTTATTTTAGAGATGTTAAAACCAGAAGAATGTGATACAACCCTAGGTGAGGCCAAATGGGCTTCCCTGGTGGCTGAGACAGTAAAGAATCTGCCTGCAGTGCAGGAGACCTGGGTTTAATTCCTGGGTCAGGAAGATCCCCTGGAAGAGGCCAAGGCAACCCACTCCAGTGTTCTTGCCTGGAGAATTCCACGGACAAAGGAGCCTGGTGGGCTACAGTCCGTGGGGTCTCAAAGGGTAAAACAGGATTGAGCGACTAACACTTTCACTTTTCAGGCCAGATGTATTGACCCAAGTATGCTTACCAGAAGGCTTTCCTGGCATAATGTGGAGGAGGGGCTGCAAAAGCTTAAGGAGACAGGAATGTTGGACCTAATTTATCACGTGTGATCGTCACATCCACCTCCCAGCTCTGTTCCAGGAAAAGGCCCAGAAGATCAGTCCCTTCACTAAGGCACCTACATCCTTGACAATCTCTGTCCTTGCTCTCTTTCATAGGCTAGGTGTGACTGAAGAGGGTGTCACCATCAAGAGGGGCCCATTGATTTGAATGGGGCTGAGGGCACCCCAGGATAGCAGAGGCCAAGTGACAGCATTTAACCATCAAAAACAAGATGTGTGGGCATACCCATGGTAAAAGGTGGCAGTGATGTCTCAGAAGTCAGAATGCTTTGGTTCACAGAGGTCTTTGGCAGTGGTTAACTGATGGAAAAGAATGGACAGCCTGCCATATGGTTTGATTTCTAACACAGGGAAAACTCTAGGACTGGTCGCCCAAAACTTGCCAAGTCATTGCCTTTCACTTTGGGTTTCTTGACCTACATAAATTTATTTCTTTGAACATCTTTGAAGGAAGAAGCTCCCTTATGACACATTCTAACCGGAGCTTCACAGGGAAAGAAATTTTGGGCCAACACTCCCAGTAAGGAGCAGAACAGGGACTTGAATTCCACTCCTACTCTTGCTCTCTTTTTTTTTTCTTTTTTTTTTTTTAAGATGTATTTATTTGTGGCTGCACTGGGTTTTGTTGCTGTGCCAGCTTTTTGCGAGTTGCAGCTAACGGGATGCACTCTCGGGCTTTTCTTTTCATTGCCGTGCATGGGCTTCTCATGCTTCTCTTGTTGCGGAGCATGGGCTCTAGGCACGCAGGTTTCAGTAGTTGCAGCTCGAGGGCTTAGATGTCCCATGGCACACGGTGTCTTCCAGGACCAGGGATCGAACCCATGGCCCCTGGGTTGGCCAGTGGATGCTTAACCGCTGGACCACCAGGGAAGCCCCAGCTCCTACTCTTAGCCATGATTATCTTTTATCTCCATACGGGACACAAGGTAATGAGACAGTCAGCCTTGGTCTGAATGACGTGTGAGTCCAGCTGAAGCTCACCGAGCTGTGCGTGTTGTGGATTGCACACAGCATTCTAGGTGCTGAGCGGCAGACCTGCAACTGTCGGACAGTGATTGGGGCTGCTTCTTCTCTGGGAGGAGAGGCTCCTAGGAGCTTGCAGATGGAGGATAGTGCTTGTCACCTGTGTGTTCGAGGTGCTGCTAGTACTCAGGGCTTTCTAGGCTTATAAAACTTCCTTACCCCCCAGCTAGGATGAGCAAACATCCTGGCTTGACCAGAACTGAGCTATTTCCTGTGACTTGGGACTTTGCATGCTGCAACTATGGAAATCCCAGGCAAACCAGAATCCCGATATCCCAGTAATCCAGCTATATTCTAGCAGCTGTATTGCCTAGGAGTACAGGAAAACAGAAAGATGAATTGCTCTTCCCTGAACAATGGGTAAGCAATGAATTGAGCTTACCCAATTTTGGCTCCACTTTGTGATATAATCAAGTACGTTAGTCTATGTGGAACTTTTTAAAATAAACTATCCTCCAAATTTTACGTGGGCTTGCCTAGTGGCTCAGTGGTAAGGAATCTGCCTAGCAATGCAGACTACCATGGGTTCAATCCCTGGGTCAAGAAGATTCCCTGGAGAAGAAAATGGCCCTCTCCTCCAGTATTCTTGCCTGGAGAATTCTATGGACAGAGAAGCCTGCAGTGGGCTACACCCCATGGGGTTGCAAAGAGTTGGACATGACTTAGCAGCTAAACAACAACAACAAAAATTTTATGTATCTTTTGGCCATTAGTATTGATTCCAGTCAGAAGATGGTAAAATATTTACTAGAAACTTGGTGGACAAATAGTTAATGTGAAGCTCAAAATTACAAAATCTGTCATAGACAACTGACTTAAAAATAACTACCTCAGAATTTGCAGAATATCTTAACATCAGTAAAGTCTAATGTTAATGTAATGAGAGGAACCTCAGTTTCGATCCCTGGGTTGGGAAGATCCCCTGGAGTAGGAAATGGCAACTCACTCCAGTATTCTTGCCTGGGAAATCTCATGGACAGAAGGGCCTGGTGGTCTACAGTCCATGAGGTCACAAAGAGTCAGACATGGCTTAGGGACTAAACAACAAAAATGAGAGGAACAAATAGTATGTACATAAATTCAATGCCTGGGTGATCTGAAAACTCTCTTTTAGACTTTCTTTCAACAGCTGCCTACTGACTTTTTTTCCTTTCAAAAAAATTATTTCAATTCTCTTTTTTTGAAAGGCTGATAATCAGTTAAATATCTAAAAGGCAGACAACTGATAAACGGCAAGAAAAAAGTAATTTTTTTCCTATGCTGGAATCGCAGTCTTAAGCATCTTAAATTTCAAAACAATCCCAACAGCTGCCTGAACCTGGCCCTGCAATTCTTTGATGGGTAGATAGAGAGAGTGACATATTAAAAATGATAAGGGAAGCACAAGAATACTGGAGTGGGTAGTCTTTCTCTTCTCCAGGGGATCTTCCCAACCCAGGGATCAAACCCAGATCTCCTGCATTTCAGGCAGATTCTTTACTGTCTGAGCCACCAGGAAACCCCGGACAAATACCCTGAGAAAACCATCATTTAAAAAGACGCACGCGGGCTTCTCTGGTGACTCAGTGGTAAAGAATCCGCCTGCCGATGCAGGAGACAAGGGTTCAGTCCCTGATCCGGGAAGATCCCACATGCCTCAGAGAAACTAAGCCCTTTTGCCACAACTACTGAGCCTGTGCTCCAGAGCCCGGGAGCCACAGCTGCTGAGTCCATGTGCTGCAACCAAGAAGTCCAAGCGCCCGAGAGCCTGAGCTCCACAAGAGAAACCACCGCAATGAGAAACCTGTCCAGCACAACTGGAGAGTCGCCTTTGCTTGCTGAAACGAAAGAAAGGCCCGAGCAGCAATGAAGACCCAGCACAGCCGAAAATAAAATTATGAAAAAAGATGCCCATGGCTAACACAATATTGTAAATCAACTATATGCCAATAAAAATTAAAATAAAAGACACATGTACCCCAGTTTACACTGCAGCTCTATTTACAATAGTCAGGACATGGAAGCAACCTAAATGCCCATCAGCAGATGAAAGGATAAAGAGGATGTGCTATATATCTATAATATATGTAATACAATGGAGTATTGCTCAGCATAAAAAGGAATGCAATTGGGTCGTTTGTAGTGACACGGAGGGACCTAGAGTCTATCATACGGAGGGAAGTAAGTCAGAAAGAGAAAAACAAATATTTCAGAGTAGCCCCCTTGGCTCTGGTTCTGGTCTAGACCTGAAGATTCTGCTTCCTGTTCTGACTTGTGAGGAGCTGAACTTGCCTCTAGAATATTATTGCACTTGTCTTGATTAACCTTTTCATGTAAGATATTTGGCGATATGCCAGGGGTGGTAAAGGGCTTCCCAGGGGGTACTAGTGGTAAAGAACCTGACTGTATCCCAGGGTCAGGAAGATCCCCTGGAGGAGGGCATGGCAACCCACTCCTGTATTCTTGCCTGGAAAATCCCACAGACAGGGGAACCTGGTGGGCTGTTGTCCATAGGGTCTCTAAGAGTTGAACACAACTAAAGTGACTTAGCACATTATACAGGCAAGGTAACAACTGGTCATCCATGAAAAAAAATCCATTCCTGGTACATGGCTACACCATACTTCCAGCCCACCTAATGGATAGGTATGATCACATGGCTATGTTTTGTCTGATGGAATGTCAGAGAACGTGTACCTAGATTTCTGAGCTTAAGCCTTAAGACCATGAGTATGCCTCCGTGTTCTCTTTCCCTTCTTGCCATTTCGGTAGCTACGACCTTGACCATGCAGGCGACGAAGCCCTGGAGATGGTGGAAAATCATGTTACAAGGAACCCGAGTCCCTGGGTAACTGCACAGAATAGAAGCCACCAGCTGACTTGAAATGTTCCTTTCAGGCTCTTGCTTTAAACTACTGGACTGCTTTTGGATCTGTTCAACTCTGCCTTACCTCAACTAATACAGTGCCTAATGGATTGAGCTGAGCTCACAGTAACAGGGTGCATGCATGCGTGCTAAGTCACTTCAGTCATATCCGACTCTTTGACATATGTCAGATATCTCAGATATGTACTCCCCTGTCCATGGGATTCTCCAGGCAAGGATACTGGAGGGGGTTGCCATGCCCTCCTCCAGGGAATCTGCCCAACCCAGGGATTGAACCGGAATCTCTTACATCTCCTGCACTGGGAGGTAGGTTCTTTACCACTAGCGCCACCTGGGAAGCCCCATGAAGTCCTCACCTACCTTGAACCATTGGAGGGCTCCAGCATCTCCCAGTAAGAATCTAGCAGTTGTTAACAGCCAGTTAGACTTAAGTCAATTTGCAACACACCCATTCAGAGCTCTGTGAGAAAGAGGGAGACACCAAGACTAACTCAGGTTTCTGAAGGACACAACAACATTTTCTAAATGAAGGGAAAAAAGGATGAGTTCAGTATGGGATATGCTGAGTTGAAAATGACCAAGATTTTCAGGTGGATCTAGAGTGAAATATTTTAGGCCTAGAAATCAGAAGAGAGAGAGATCTGGTTTGGGGATAAAGGTTTGAGAATCATCCACATATGGAGATGACCTTAGGGGAGGACATGAAGCGAGGAGATCAGAAGGATTAGGCTCTTACAGAGAGCAGGCATTTGGTGGATGGGGGAAGAAGAGGTGTCTGCAGGGGAAATGGCGAGGAGGCGGCGTATTTAGAGATGAACCAGAACATTGATTTCCTGGAAGCCAGAGAGGAGAACCCATCAGGAGTGAGAGAACAGGTAATAGTTTCAGATGCCAGAGAGCGGGTAAGCAAAGCAAAGGCTGAATATGGGTGGTGTGGCAGCAAGAGCCTGGCTGCAGTGGATTTAAGGTGAGAATTAAGAAAAAGAAAGAGAGATTACTTTTCAAGAATTTTGGCTCTGAGTTTTGAGAAAAGAAATAGGACAAGAGTTAATAGAGGAAATTTCCTGGTGGCACAGTGGATAAGATTCTGCTTACCAATGCAGGGAATACAAGTTTGATCCCTGGTCTGGAAAGATTCCACATACCACGGAGCAACGAAGCCCATGAGCCACAACTAGTGAGCCTGTGCTCCAGAGCTCGCGAACCAGAAGTACTGAGGCCCGCTCACCTAGAGCCTGTGCTACTCAACAAGAGAAGCCACTGCAACAAGAAGCTTGCACCTCTCAGCAAAGAGAAGCTCCCAATTGCCACAACTAGAGAAAGTCCACTCGAAGCAACAAAGACCCAATGCAATTAAAAAGAAATTTTTTTAATTAAAAAAAAGAAAAGAGTTAATAGAGGAGGACCAACCCTAAAGAGGGCCTCCCTGGTGGCTCAGCTGGTAAAGAATCCACATGTAACGCGGGAGACTTGGGTTCAGTCCCTGGGTTGGGAAGATCCCCTGGAGAAAGAAAAGACTACCCACTCCAAGTATTCTGGCTTAGAGAATTCCATGGATTGTATAGTCCAGGGGGTCGCAAAGACTGGACACGACCGAATGACTTTCACTTTCTATCTAAAGAAGTTGTTATTTTGTAGTGAGTTCACACGAAAGGAATTTGAGCAAATGTTAAGTACTGATGGGAAAGTCCATCAGAGAATTAGGGTGGAAGATGTGGAGGAGAAGATGGTTGGTGGACTAAAGATCTTGAGGGAGCAGGAACGGAAGCACAGGTAGGGGAAATAATTTTTTCAGCTCAGTACTCAGAAGCCAAATGTCAGCTGGCCACTCCAGCCCTCATGCCCATCATGCCCAGACGCATGGCCTGTTTCATTCTCTGTCAACCAGGGACTCAGCACTGGTTCGGGGGGTGGGGGAAATCTAGTAACCCAGATATTTTATAATTCTTCTAGAATGTACTTAGAATTTGGAGGATCCATAGAGAGTCATTGTGCAATGCCCAGTATAATATAATCCTTAGACCTATAGGAAGATCTCCTGGGCGGGGCTCTGCGCTTTAGGGAAACGTACTCTGACCTCCTCTGACCACACCCTCCCTTCAGGACAAGGAACCTGTTGGACCCAGAAGACATACTCAACTGGGCCCAGAGCCACTCCCTTCTATACAATGCTTAGGGTGCCTGAGAACCCAGAATTACAATTACCTGCCCCAACAGCCCTGAACCAGCCCTTCAGGACTTGTGCAGCCTGTTTCCCGATTCAGTCCTCCCAAGGGCAGATGGCTAGCTGAAATACATGCCCAGAGTCCTCATGCATGCCAAAGGGGAACGTGCTTTATGGACTTTGTGGTTTGGGACAAAGCGACGGGGAAAACTAGAAGAGGAACTGGCTTTAGGCTAGGGAGGGGTGGTCAGGGAGCCAGCTGTTTCTTTATTCTGCTGTGAACCCCGACAGAAATTAAATTTGAATCTATACTTTCAGGTCATTGTAAGTGTATACTTGTCAAACATATTTTATGTAATAGTTTGTTACCTTGATTTATAGCTTTTAAATATTTAGACATGTTATGTTGGCATCTCTTTACAGGCATACCTCGTTTTATTGTGCCTCACTCTATAGCACTTCACAGATATTACATTTTTTTTTAAACAATTGAAGGCTTGTGGGTTGTCAGATGATGGTTAGCATTTTTAAGCAATAAGGTATTTTTGAAGTGAGGTAAGTACTTTTTTTAGATGCAATGTTATTGGACACTTAACAGACTAAAGTATAGTGTAAAAGTATCTTTTATACGCACTGGGCAACTGAACAATTCATGTGACTCACTTTACGGCCGTGTTTGCTTTACTATGATGGTCTGTAACCAAAGCCACAATGTCCCTGAGGGTAGACCTGCATACACTTGCCCCACACTCAGACGTGAGCTGTGAAATAGGCTCTTGGAGGAGGGGTGAGCTTGGTGACCCTGGTGTGCAGTGCTCACAGTGTCCTTGGAATAAATACTCGCTTCTACCATGGGTATTCTGGCCTGAAGAATTCCATGGACAGAGGAGCCTGGTGGGCTATAGTCCATGGGGTCGCAAAGAGTCAGACACCACTAACACTTTCACCAGGGGTTATTTTAAGCTAACAACATGATGACGCAGCCAGAGTTGCACAACTGGCTTTCCTAAGCTGGCCGGGACACACCACACCCCTGCCCCAATCCACAAATATTCTGGGCTGGGCTGGCCTGCCTTGTGCCATTTTGCTTGCTTTTTTTCTCTTCCTGCTCTTTCTCCCCAGCCCCTTTCTCCTTTCTCCCTCTCAGGAGTAATATAACTTCTCCTCACTGATGGGTAATAATTTTACAGCCATCTTCTGTTGCTCAAGTCTCGCCTTGGGTCTTAACCGTTCATCCTCACTAGTTTTTCAAAGTGTTTCTTTTAACATATTTCTTGATTTTTTTAACTTCTTATTTTGTTCAGTTCAGTCACTCAGTCATGTCTGACTCTGCAACTCCATGGACTGCAGCACACAGGCATCCCTGTCCATCACTAACTCCCGGACTTTACTCAAATTCATGTCCATTGAGTCAGTGAAGCCATTCAACCATCACATCCTCTGTCATCCACTTCTCCTCCCACCTTCAATCTTTCCCAGCATCAAGGTCTTTTCCAATGAGTCAGTTCTTCACATCAGGTGGCCAAAGTATTGGAGTTTCAGCTTCAGCATCAGTCCTTCCAATGAATATTCGGGGTTGATTTCCTTTAGGATGGACTGGTTGGATCTCCTTGCAGTCCAAGGGACTCTCAAGAGTCTTCTCCCACACTACAGTTCAAAAGCATCAATTCTTCGGCACTCAGCTTTCTTTATAGTCCAACTCTCACATCCATACATGACAACTGGAAAAATCATAGCCTTGACTAGAAGGACCTTTGTTGACAAAGTAATGTCTCTGCTTTTTAATATGCTGTCTAGGTTGGTCATAACTTTTCTTCCAAGGCATAAGCATCTCTTAAATTCATGGCTGCAATCACCATCTGCAGTGATTTTGCAGCCCCCCAAAATAAAGTCTGTCACTGTTTCCACTGTTTCCCCATCTATTTCCTATGAAGTGAAGGGACCAGATGCTATAATCTTAGTTTTCTGAATGTTGAGCTTTAAGCCAACTTTTTCACTCTCCTCTTTCACTTTCATCAAAAGGCTTTTTAGTCGCTCTTCTCTTTCTGCCATAAGGGTGGTATCATCTGCATATCTGAGGTTATTGAGATTTCTCCCAGCAATCTTGATTCCAGCTTGTGCTTCTTCCAGTCCAGCGTTTCTCATGATGTACTCTGCACAGAAGTTAAATAAGCAGGGTGACAATATACAGCCTTGACATACTCCTTTTCCTATTTGAAACCAGTCTGCTGTTCCATGTCCAGTTCTAACTGTTGCTTCCTGACCTGCATATAGATTTCTCAAGAGGCAGGTCAGGTGGTCTGGTATTCCCGTCTCTTTCAGAATTTTCCACAGTTTATTGTGATCCACACAGTCAAAGGCTTTGGCATAGTCAATAAAGCAGAAATAGATGTTTTTCTGGAACTCTTTTGCTTTTTCCATGATCCAGCAGATGTCGGCAATTTGATCTCTGGCTCGTCTGCCTTTTCTAAAACCAGCTTGGACATCTGGAAGTTCACAGTTCACATATTGCTAAAGCCTGGCTGGGAGAATTTTGAGCATTACTTTACTAGCCTGTGAGATGAGTACAATTGTGTGGTAGTTTGAGCATTCTTTGGCATTGCCTTTCTTTGGGATTGGAATGAAAACTGACCTTTTCCAGTCCTGTGGCCACTGCTGAGTTTTCCAAATTTGCTGGCATATTGAGTACAGCACCTTCACAGCATCACCTTTCAGGATTTGAAATAGCTCAACCAGAATTCCATCACCTCCACTAGCTTTGTTCATAGTGATGCTTTCTAAGGCCCACTTGACTTCACATTCCAGGATGTATGGCTCTAGTGAGTGATCACACCATCATGATTATCTTAGTTGTAAAGATCTTTTTTGTACAGTTCTGTGTGTTCTTGCCCCCTCTGCTTAATATCTTCTGCTTCTGTTAGGTCCATACCATTTCTGTCCTTTATCGATCCAATCTTTGCATTAAACATTCCCTTGGTATCTCTAATTTTCTTGAAGAGATCTCTATTCTTTCCCATTCTGTTGTTTTCCTCTATTTCTTTGCACTGATCGCTGAGGAAGGCTTTCTTATTTCTCCTTGCTATTCTTTGGAACTCTGCATTCAAACGGGTATATCTTTCCTTTTCTCCTTTGCTTTTCGCTCCTCTTCTTTTCACAGCTATTTGTAAGGCCTCCTCAGACAGATATTTTGCTCTTTTGCATTTCTTTTTCTTGGAGATGATCTTGATCCCTGTCTCCTGTACAAAGTCATGAACCTCTGTCCATAGTTCATCAGGCACTCTATCTATCAGATCTAGTCCCTTGAATCTGTTTCTCACTTCCATTGTATAATCATAAGGAATTTTATTTAGGTCATACCTGAATGGTCTAGTGATTTTCCCCACTTTCTTCAATTTAAGTCTGAATTTGGCAATAAGGAGTTCATGATCTGAGCCACAGTCAGATCCAGATCTTGTTTTTGCTGACTGATTAGAGCTTCTCCAT
This sequence comes from Budorcas taxicolor, assembly GCF_023091745.1. Taxonomy (NCBI): domain Eukaryota; kingdom Metazoa; phylum Chordata; class Mammalia; order Artiodactyla; family Bovidae; genus Budorcas; species Budorcas taxicolor. Next base: position 97,971,049 of record NC_068915.1, on the reverse strand, counting down.
CTTTGGCTGCAAAGAATATGCTACTGCTGCTGCTGCTGCTGCTGCTAAGTCGCTTCAGTTGTGTCAACTCTGTGCGACCCCATGGATGGCAGCCCACCAGGCTCCCCCATCCTTGGGATTCTCCAGGCAAGAACACTGGAGTGGGTTGCTAGTTCCTTCTCCATGCAAAGAATATAATCAATCTGATTTCACTATTGACCATCTGGTGATGTCCATGTGTAGAGTCTTCTCTTGTGTTATTGGAAGAAGGTATTTGCTATGACCAATGCATTCTCTTGGCAAAATTCAATAGCCTTTGCCCTGCTTCATTCTGTACTCCAAGGCCAAACCTGCCTGTTACTCCAGGTGTTTCTTGACTTCCTCCTTTCACATTCCAGTTCCCTATAACGAAAAGGACATCTTTTTTCGGTGTTAGTTCTAGAAGGTCTTGTAGGTCTTCACAGAACCATTCAACCTTAGCTTCTTCAGCATTACCAGTCAGGGCATAGACTTGGATTACTATGATATTGAATGATTTGCCTTGGAAACAAACAGAGATCATTCTGTCGTTTTTGAGATTGCATCCAAGTACTGCATTTCGGACTCTTTTTTTAACTATGATGGCTACTCCATTTCTTCTAAGGGATTCCTGTCCACAGTAGTAGATATAATGGTCATCTAGTTAAATTCACCCATTCCAGTCCATTTTAGTTCGCTGATTCCTAGAATGTCAACGTTCACTCTTGCCATCTCCTATTTGACCACTTTCAATTTGCCTTGATTCATGGACCTAACATTCCTGGTTCCTATGCAATATTGCTCTTTACAGCATCAGACTTTGCTTCTATCACCCGTCACCTCCACAGCTGGGTGTTGTTATTGCTTTGGCTCCGTCTCTTCAATCTTTCTGGAGTTATTTCTCCACTGATCTACAGTAGCATTTTGGGCACCAACCAACCTGGGGAGTTCATCTTTCCGTGTCCTATCTTTTTGCCTTTTCATACTGTTCATGGGCTTCTCAAGGCAAGAATATGGAAGTGGTTTACCATTCCATTCTCCGGTGGACCGCATTTTATCAGAACACTCCACCATGACCCATCTGTCTTGGGTGGCCTTACAGGGCATGGCTCATAGTTTCATTGAGTTAGACAAGGCTGTCTATATTGTCACCCTGCTTATTTAACTTCTATGCAGAGTACACCATGAGAAACGCTGGACTGGAAGAAACACAAGCTGGAATCAAGATTGCCGGGAGAAATCTCAATAACCTCAGATATGCAGATGACACCACCCTTATGGCAGAAAGTGAAGAGGAGCTAAAAAGCCTCTTGATGAAAGTGAAAGAGGAGAGTGAAAAAGTTGGCCTAAAGCTCAACATTCAGAAAACGAAGATCATGGCATCCAGTCCCATCACTTCATGGGAAATAGATGGGGAAACAGTGGAAACAGTGTCAGACTTTATTTTTTTGGGCTCCAGAATCACTGCAGATGGTGACTGCAGCCATGAAATCAAAAGATGCTTACTCCTTGTAAGAAAAGTGGTGACCAACCTAGATAGCATATTCAAAAGCAGAGACATTACTTTGCCAACAAAGGTCCATCTAGTCAAGGCTATGGTTTTCCCAGTGGTCATGTATGGATGTGAGAGTTGGACTGTGAAGAAGGCTGAGTACTGAAGAATGGATGCTTTTGAACTGTGGTGCTGGAGAAGACTCTTGAGAGTCCCTTGGACTGCAAGGAGATCCAACCAGTCCATTCTGAAGGGGATCAGCCCTGGGATTTCTTTGGAAGGAATGATGCTAAAGCTGAAACTCCAGTACTTTGGCCACTTCATGCGAAGAATTGACTCATTGGAAAAGACTCTGATGCTGGGAGGGATTGAGGGCAGGAGAAGAAGGGGACGACCGAGGATGAGATGGTTGGATGGCATCACAGACTCGATGGACGTGAGTCTGAGTGAACTCTGGGAGATGGTGATGAACAGGGAGGCCTGGCGTGCTGCGATTCATGGGGTCGCAAAGAGTCGACCCGACTGAGCGACTGAACTGAACTGAAAAATAAGTCAATAATGATGTTTCTGTAAATATATCTCTTTTGAAGCAGATCTACCTATGAATTTAAACATTTTGGTACACATTTCAAGGATAGACTCTAAAAATAAGATAATTTGTTTCAATTGTCTCAAGCTACCTGAGACAAAGTCTATTATTTTCTAAGATTTAGTAGTTTGCTTTAGATTTATCTCATCGGGCTTCTTCAGATTTTGTGCTTCTAAAATGAGAGGAAAAAGAATTGCCTCTGTTAGTGTTACATTCCCCCCCCCCCCCCAGTTGTATGCAAATAGCTTATTTTTAGATGATTACCCACTCCAAGATGGGAGTGGAGGGAGGATAAAGATGGAAGAGACATAGGTTACTTATGTTAATCTCAGTTTGTGTCAAGTGCATATACTTTTAAAAATAGTTCCTTAGTTTTAAAAAATAAATATTTCCTTAATACTTATTGATTTTTCTGCCTGCCTTAGGTCTTAGTTTCGGCAAGCAGGATCTCCTAGTTGCAGCATGCAAACTCTTAGCTGCCACATGTGGAATCTAGTTCCCTGACCAGTGATCGAACCTGGGCCTCTTGCATTGGGAGCACTGAGTCTTAGCCACTGGACCATCATGGAAGTCCCAGTAGCCCCTTCATCTCATTGGATCTTTCCATTCACATCATTTCCAGTAGTGTAGGTGCTAATTTACTTAATAAATGCTTGATCCCAATCTCTTTTGATCATTACCAAATCAACTTTATCCAGCACTTAAGATTGGTATTAGGATAAATTCATGTAAGATTGGCAGTGCTTCCCTAGAAGTAGTAAATAGAATCTAGGGATTGGTTAAAATGTTCAGTACTTATAATTTTGAAAGGAAGTCAGTAATATTGTACTTCTGTCAGTTAGTATATCAGTTCTTAACCTGATAAACTGTTTCCATATGTATTACTATTCTAGTTATATGAACTCCTTGGGGACAACAACAGTTATATTTATGTTTTATATCTTACCTGTCATTGTGCCATCATCCAGATTTTCTTCTTTTTCTTTTTTTTTCTGAGGAGAGTTAAGAGGAAGCTTTTTTTTTTCCTTAAAGACTTGTATGCTTGGGAGATGGCAAATTGTATAAAAAGTCCACGTTTTACTGGCATTTACTGGAAGGAAAGGAGATGAGACCGAGGTCTTTGGGGGCCGGGGTGGTGCCGCTCCTCGTTGTGGCACGCGGGCTCTCTAGTTGTGGCTCAAAGGCTTTTAGTTTGCCCAACATGCAGAGTTCCCTAACCAGGGGTTGAATCTGCATCCCCTGTGTTGAGAGGTAGATTCTTAACCACTGGACTACCAGGGAAGTCCCCGATGTAGAGGTCTTAATGGCAAAATTAAAAGACAAACTAATCTTTGGGGTAATCTTTGGTGGTATCATAAAATAAGATAGTTCTCAGTAAGATAGTAAAATCCCCACCTTGCTTCTAAGAAAGACTTGAATGCTAAAGAATTGGAGTGACAGAAAAATAGTTTCATCCATGCTAAGTCTTGAGAAATCTGTATGCAGGTCAGGAAGTAACAGCTAGAACTGGACATGGAACAACAGACTGGTTCCAAATAGGAAAAGGAGTACGTCAAGGCTGTATATTGTCACCCTGCTTATTTAACTTCTATTCAGAGTACATCATGAGAAACGCTGGACTGGAAGCAACACAAGCTGGAATCAAGATTGCCGGGAGAAATCTCAATAACCTCAGATATGCAGATGACACCACCCTTATGGCAGAAAGTGAAGAGGAGCTAAAAAGCCTTTTGATGAAAGTGAAAGAGCAGAGCAAAAAAGTTGGCTTAAAGCTCAACATTCAGAAAACGAAGATCATGGCATCCGGTCCCATCACTTCATGGCAAATAGATGGGGAAACAGTGGAAACAGTGTCAGACTTTATTTTGGGGGGCTGCAAAATCACTGCAGATGGTGACTGCAGCCATGAAATTGAAAGACTCTTACTCCTTGGAAGAAAAGTGATGACCAACCTAGATAGCATATTCAAAAGCAGAGACATTACTTTGCCGACTAAGGTCCGTCTAGTCAAAGCTATGGTTTTTCCAGTGGTCATGTACGGATGTGAGAGTTGGACTGTGAAGAAGGCTGAGCGCCGAAGAATGGATGCTTTTGAACTGTGGTGTTGGAGAAGACTCTTGAGAGTCCCTTGGACTGCAAGGAGATCCAACCAGTCCATTCTGAAGGAGATCAGCCCTGGGTTTTCTTTGGAAGGAATGATACTAAAGCTGAAACTCCAGTACTTTGGCCACCTCATGTGAAGAGTTGACTCATTGGAAAAGACTCTGATGCTGGGAAGGATTGGGGGCAGGAGGAGAAGGGGACAACCCAGGATGAGATGGCTGGATGGCATCACTGACTCGATGGGCGTGAGTCTGAGTGAACTCCAGGAGCTGGTGATGGACAGGGAGGCCTGGCGTGCTGCGATTCATGGGGTCACAAAGAGTCGTACACGACTGAGCGACTGAACTGAACTGAAGCACACTTACACACATATGAGTACTTATTGGAGGAGAAATTCTTTCTATCAAAGGACATCTTAGAGATTCCTGATCCCCAGTTATTATTCTCTTACCGTTTCCTTGCAATGCTTAGTCCAGAGGTAGGTCTGGGTTCCTATCATGGCAGGATATTCACATCACTCAAGATGGTTCATCGTGTCCTCATTGATACATTAACCACACGCTTCAAGTCAGAGGGGACAGTGAGATAAGAAAATCATGTCTCCTGATCTCAAAATAGACTCAAGACACTTAACAGTGGTGACACTTTTACGAATTTCTGTTCGGTGTCTGTTTATTTTTCTCCTTCAAGGAAAGTCCTCTCATTGATATGCTATAACTTGGATAGAATATTTGGAAATTCCTGAATCTTGTACTTGAAGATATTTTGACTTTTTTGATAGCAAATCCTTTATGAGGCCTGTGGTCCTGAGATCAGAGCCAGCTGTCACAGGGAGGGCCCCTGCTCCACCACACAGGATAATAGCAGTTATTTTTGCTGAATCTCACATTGACAATCTTTGAAGTCTATTAGGGAGGTCCAAGGTCTTTTGCTACCTCAGCCAGCATCACCAGAGCTGATTATACCTTGGTTTCCTCAACTCTAAGTGTCCTTACTCTCAGAGCAGGGGACATAACACAAGATTACTTTCCAACTTCTTAGAACACACTCATAGCAAAGTAATGTCCACATTCAATTGCAGTTGATTTGGTCAAGTAGTGTAGACAAAAAAGGAAAACAGAACAAGTCAGATCTTGAAGTCTGGTGAATCTTAGGCAGCCATCTTCCTTCTATGATGTCTATAGCCAAAGCTCTCGAACCAACCCTCCAATGCCAACTTTAGTAGTTCCACCCTGTTTTTTATATAAATAATCTCTTACTTCCCCCTCCCTCTCCTTTATCATGAAGTTTATGGAGCAGAGACCATAGGCTGATGATGTGTTAAGAGGTTGAACACATTGATCACCAGTTTTAAGGTCTATGGGCTTTGCCCACATGGCTCCAAAAGTCAACATTCATTGCAGAGCATTCTAGCCTATCACAGAGGAATTCCACATTCACTCATTATTGATTTACTCAGGATCCTTCAGCTCAAGGGACAAACTCTACTCTTTCTTTGCTCATAGTTCTTTTACATTATTCTAAGAAAACACAAGGATGCATGCAGACTGGGGTTTTTTTATTAATTTTTTATTGGAGTATCGTTGCTTCACAATACTGTTAGTCTCTACTGTACAACAAAATGAATCACCCATACATGTACATATATCCTCTCCCTTTTGGACTTCCTTCCATTCCAGTCACCCCAGTGCATTAAGTAGAATTTCCTGTGCTGTACAGTACATTCTCATTAGTTATCTAGGTTATCTCAGTATGAATAGAGAATCTCCCAGTTCCTTCCACCCCCCTTTCCTCCTTGGTATCCATGTGTTTGTTCACTACATCTGTGTCTTTATTTCTGCTTTCCAAATAAGATGACCTATACCATTTCAGACTGTTTGATTCTATGTATATTGAATTCTAGAATCAGCAAAATGAATCTATAATAAAAATCAGATCCATGGACACCTAAGGCAGGGTCAAGGTTGACTGATGGCAATGGGGCACAAGGATACTTCTGAGGTTGTTGAAAATATTCTATATCTTGACAGGTGTGTACATTAGTTGAAGTTCATCAAGCTGTTCATTTAAATAATATGCTTCTTTTGTATGTAGTATCTCAATAAATTTGATTTTTAATTCCTTTCCATTGCCTTTGGAAATTTTCACAAGTATCATATCCTTCTGAAGATTGAGCTTCCTGAAACTTGGCTTTCAAAAAGGCCACACTTTAAATTTAATCCTCTTCCATCTTTTGTGCATGTCCTTTGATATCTGAATTAAACTTAGATTTTTGTAGAGAATTTACTAGACTGCCAGGTTTGTCTCTTTAGATAACTCTCCCTTTTCTTCCTATCCAAGATCATCCATGTTTGCAAGATTTGGAATTGGATGTCAAAGTACTTCTCCCAAACATTTGTCATCTTCCTTTTGGGGGTCTCTATCCAAGAAGTCCTACCATTTATCAAAAAAACTTTAGATCTGCCTTACCAAAGTCTAGAGTATCTATCTGACCACATCCAACTCTCCCTGACTATCATGAACTCTAGATAACTTGGTCATTCTCTTCCCATGAATTCATATCACTTCCACTTCTCTGCCCAGTTCTTTCTTGTGGCAAGCATTTGATACTTACTTCCTCTACTCTCTGAGAAAACTCCCACTTGAAAACAATTGGTGGCCCCTGGAGCATGGCATTCTTAGATAAAAAGGACCTTATAGATCAGTAATGACCCATTCATGTGTTATATGAGACATCCAAGCTTTTAAGGACTGATGTGTTTGCCCAAGTCAGGCAGTTAATAGAACTCTGCATTGAAATAGCATCTCTCTCATCTCCTGTACTGTTGGGCAGGTGTTCATTTCATGAAAGCAACCAGCTGCTGGATGGATAGGGGCTGAATTTAGCCTGTGCCATGGCAACCCACTCCTGTACTCTTGCCTGGAGAATCCCATGGATGGAGGAGCCTGGTGGGCTGCAGTCCATGGGGTCGCTAAGAGTCGGACAGGACTGAGCTACTTCCCTTTCACTTTTCACTTTCATGCATTGGAGAAGGAGATGGCAACCCACTCCAGTGTTCTTGCCTGGAGAATCCCAGGGATGGGGGAGCCTGGTGGGCTGCTGTCTATGAGGTCACACAGAGTCGGACACAACTGAAGCGACTTAGCAGCAGCAGCTGCTTACTTTGCCAAGAGGAGTCCTGCTTAGGGCCATACCCCTCTGTAGAAGAAAGGACTTCTCTCTAATTTTCATAAAAGTATCATTTGGCTAATAGTAGCTCTGATCTATGATTACATTTTCTTCCAAATTATTTCAAATTTAAACTTTTATTAGAAAAAATTTTATTAAGAAGAAATTTTTATTTTGAAAGAATTAGTACCTGTAACTTTCATGTTCCTAACAATTCTTATTGCATCATTTTCAAAAGCTATTGTGTGAATTTTTAAGCAATCCAGGACATTCCCAGATTGGATGTCTTTCACTTCAACTTCTTGAGAAACAGGGGCCCAGCTGCAGACCCAGTCCAGAATCTCAGGGCCCAAGACAGCTGGAAATGAGAAGGGCTGACCCAGGGCTACAGCAGGGGAGCCAAGGAAGAATTAAGTCCCTCACCACATAAGGCAGCTTTCAGTTTGACATAAAGGGCCTAGTCCAAGGAGACCAGAACTTGATCCTAAGGGAGAGGTCTTGAGTAGAAGACAAGCAGGACAGACAGAGCATTTCGGAAGCAGAGCCTGGAAAAGCTCCCTGAGACCATGAAATGTATCCTTGGGTAAAGTGCCTCCTTGTGCCTTGGATGAGTCAGGAATAGCACGGAAGACCTAATAGACTAGTAAGGTCAATGCAAAAATGCCGCTGGAGGCCAGGAGGATTCAGTGTGAGCAGATGCCCATGTCCTGAGCTAAGTGGGACAAGACCCTGCAACCAGAGCCCAGGAAGGGCCCACTGGGCCAGACAGAAGCTTGCTGTGGGCCTATCACCACTCCACTCAATGCTATGTGGATGCATACAGCTTCCTTCTCCCAAGCACCATTTTGGCTAGGGGAAGAGGGAAAGAGGAACATGATTGAAAACCTGAGCTCTTACCCAAAAGAGACTGGATGAACACAAAGTTGCCTCTGGTTACCTTTAAATGGAGAGCTGATGTTTGGTGATCTACCCTCATTCCATCACACCATCTCTCAGAACAAGAGAGAATAGTTATAGAAAAGAAGAATGCCATGTTTTTCTGACCCCTGAGTGCAATTTACCCCAATACATTGGTCCTTCTGATTCTAGAGGACGTGCTGTGCACAATATCCAGGGATCACAGAGTCAAATTATAAGTTGTCAGTGAGTCTGTAGATGCTCTTGAGGTTGTTTTTTGTGTGTTAAAAAAAATTCAGAGGTTACATTTTTTTTTAATGTGCGTGATCTATGGTGATCTTCATTTATTTATCGCCATGCCACACGTGGGATCGAACCAGCACCCCTTGCATTAGAAGCTCAGAGTATTAACCACTGAACTGCCAGGGAAGTCCCTACATCTGTTTATAAAATTAATAGTTAATTTACTAAAGTTGAGTCTAAGAACTTAGTTTGCCTTAGGAGTTTAAGTTCAACTGAAAATTTGTATTTTTCTTTTATAAATATAGCAAATTTTAAAAACCACTATGAAAGGCCTTAAATGTTATTTGATATCATTTCTGCTGCTGCTGTTAAGTCACTTCAGTCGTATCCGACTGTGTGATCCCATAGACGGCAGCCCACCAGGCTCCCCCGTCCCTGGGATTCTCCAGGCAAGAACACTGGAGTGGGTTGCCATCTCCTTCTCCAATGCATGAAAATGAAAAGTGAAAGGGAAGTCGCTCAGTTGTATCCAACTCTTAGCGACCCCATGGACTGCAGCCTACCAGGCTCCTCCATCCATACGGCAAGAGTACTGGAGTGGGGTGCCATTGCCTTCTCCGGAGAATGGCAACCCACTCCAGTGTTCTTGCCTGGAGAATCCCAGGGATGGTGGAGCCTGGTGGGCTGCCATCTATGGGGTCGCACAGAGTCGGACACAACTGAAGCGACTTAGCAGCAGCAGCAGCAGCAGCAGGTTGGTCATAACTTTCCTTCCAAGGAGTAAGCATCTTTTAATTTCATGGCTGCAATCACCATCTTCAGTGATTTTGGAACCCCCAAAAATAAAGTCTGACACTGTTTCCACTGTTTCCCCATCTATTTGCCATGAAGTGATGGGACCGGATGCCATGATCTTCGTTTTCTGAATGTTGACCTTTAAGCCAACTTTTTCACTCTCCTCTTTCACTTTCATCAAGAGGCTTTTTAGTTCCTCTTCACTTTCTGCCATAAGGGTGTCACTAGGTCCACCCTAAACATAAGGGGAGGGGGCATGAAATACCAAGGGCAGGATCATTGAGGATTGCCCTAACGGAAAGCCATCATAATTTATAACTATGAAAGTGAAAGTGAGCTGCTCAGTCATGTCCAACTCTTGGCGACTCTGTGGACTATAGCCCACCAGGCACCTCTGTCCATGGAACTGTCTAGGCAAGAATACTGGAGTGGGTTGCCACTTTCTTCTCCAGGGGATCTTCCCCACTCAGGAATCAAACCCTGGGTCTCCTGCATTGCAGGCAGATTCTTCACCATCTGAGCCAGCAGGGAAGCCCTTGAACCTAGCATAACTGATAACCATATTTCAACACAATTGTTTTTCTTTGTAATTCAGTGTGTTTTATTTTTAGCATTAAAATCGTTACTCTAAGAAAGGGTCCAAAGCCTTCTCCAGCTATATGTAGCATGTATATAGGCTAAGAGATCCTACTCTAATGCCAGACAGATCAGGGTTCAATCCCTGCCTCACCTACCAGCCATGCAGACCTTCGGCAATTATTTCACCTTTGCAAGCACTGGTTGATCCAACAATAAGATAAAAATAATAATAGTGTAGGCTTCCCAAGTGGTGGTAGTGGTAAAGAATCTTCCCACCAACACAGGAGATGTAAGAGATGTAGGTTCAATCCCTGGGTTGGGAAAATCCCTTGGAGGAGGGCATGGCAACCCACTCCAGTATTTTTGCCTGAAGAATCCCATGCACAGAGGAGTCTGGTGGGCTACCACCCATAGGGTCACAAAGAGTTGGACATGACTGAAGCGACTTAGCAGGCACACAGTAATAGTATCACAGACATGTTGTGGGGATTAAATGAGATCCTGCATATAAAACATTAACATTCTGCTTGTGTATATTCAGTTCAGTTCAGTTCAGTCGCTCAGTCATGTCTGACTCTTCAACCCCATGAACCGCAGCATGCCAGGCCTCCCTGTCCACCACCAACTCCCGAAGTCCACCCAGACTCATGCCCATTGAGTCGGTGATGCCATCCAAACATCTCATCCTGTCATCCCCTTCTCCTCCTGCCTTCAATCTTTCCCAGCATCAGGGTCTTTTCAAATGAGTCAGTTCTTTGCATCAGGTGGCCAAGGTATTGGAGTTTCAACTTCAACATCAGTCCTTCCAATGAACACCCGAGACTGATCTCCTTTAGGATAGACTAATTGGATCTCCTGTAGTCCAAAAGACTGTCAAGAGTCTTCTCCAATATATTAAGATCCAATAAATGATAGCTATTATCAGTATAGAAAACAATGTGTCTAAATCTCACACACATGCGTAGTCTTCTATTTCACATAATTACAAAGCCCCAGGTCATGTTTATTAATGATTGTGATCCACTGTCTCCCCCTGTTATATTCTTTAAATATCTTAAGAAACATACGTGATGAAGACCAATGTCTGTAGCTGCTCCTGCACCAAGAAGGCCATGTATTAATAAAACGAAGTATTATTGCACCCAGAAGTGTGAATACAAATGACATCAGTGTAAGAACCAAAAGCTGGGCCTTTGGTTCTTCCATTGGGTGAGAATGTATAACTCAGAAGCTTCTTGCTGACAGAATCTCAAGCCTGACAATTTGCATTTTCAATCAGTAGAACTCCTGCTACGCAGGACGTGGGTAAATAGTGGAAGGAGAATGGAGGGAAGATGAGTCTTTCCAACCCACTCCAGTATCCTTGCCTGGAGAATCCCATGGACAGAGGAGCCTGGCAGGTACAGTCCATAGAGTCTCAAAGAGTTGGACACGACTGTAGCAACTTAGCACCCACAATTTTGCCAACTAACTGTTCCTCCCTGCCATTGCAGTTCAGAGAGGAAGAGGCCAGGAAAGGATCACAGCTACACTGTTATCATGTCATCTGTTTGTAAAAGTCCTTTAACAGAGGATACTGGAAACCCGAGAGAAAGTCATGTGGAATGGTTCTCTGTGTGTTCACTCTTGGGATCTGAAAGCCAGGAAGGTGAGTTTTGAAAGAAGCAGTCCCAGTGCTCTTGCAAGTTCCAACCTAGAGAACCTGGTCTAGAAATTGCTGGGCTGCACTAAAGCAGTCTCTGTTCCACCTGGTGTTCTCACCTGATGTGGCCCTGATTCACCAGCATTCACTCTGATCAAGAAGGGGTGTGAGTCACCACGGAGAAGAAAGCACATTTAGATGTTAAGTTTCAATTTCCCAGCAACCAAGAGGGCAAACTGAAAATACTTTGTTCCTCTCTACTCACCACCTGTCCCCTGCAAGCTTGCTCTCATTTCCTGGGTACAGTTTTTTCAAAACCATAAGAGAATTGGATTTGAAGTACCTTGATTAATACTGGAATTAAAATTAAACCACTCAGGCAAAGGGTACATGGGATCTCTCTGTATTATTTCCTACAACTGATGTGAATCAACAATTATCTCAAAATAAAAGTGTGATTTAAAGCACCAAGCTTCTCAGAATGTACTGTGACAGGAAGAAAGAACAATCTTCACTCCTCAAAAAAAAAAAACAAAAGAAAACTGTTCTGAAAAATCACCTTTGTGTTATTTTGTTAGATGGTCTTCCTCAATCAAGCTACACATAGATGCCATTCTGCGCCAGGTGGAAACCTGTGCAACAGAAAATGACATCTGGGCTTCCCTAGAGTCCAGTGGTTAAGACGCCACACTTCCAAGGCAAGGAGTGTGGGTTCAATCCCTGGTTGGGGAACTTAGATCTTGTATGCCATGTGGCTAGACACCCCCCCAAAAAAGGAAAGAAAACAACACCTGCACCTCTCTTCTCCTTCCCACTTACCAAACCAACAAGTTCCTTATCGACAACTGTGTGGACTATCTCCGGTGGTATAAACAAGAACTGCTAAGAGTATTTGCCCCAGAGAGGAGGACAGGGGAGGGGCCAGGAGGAAAAGGAAGATAAGCCTGTCAAGAGAGATCCTTTTAAACTTTTGAATTTTATTTCATGTGTGCATAACTACTCCAAAGATGATCCCCCAATCTCACACAGCCTCCGAAGGTCCAGCACAAACATGACCAGCTCTGTGAGCCTCTCCCATCCTACTGGTTTGAACTCAGCATCCCCTTCTGTGTGTTTCATGGCGCAGTAGCTCTCCAGCTGGCTGGTGGCTGAAAAACCTGAGAACTTCTAAAACAAGTGCCCCTGTTCGGGTCACTCCCCAGACCAACTGAATGAGAAGCCCGGTGGAGCGAAAGTCGGTAGGGATGTTTAAAAAAAAATTCCCCAGGAACAGCGATGCAGACGTAGAGTGGATATGTGACGCAGTGTGGGAAGGGGAGTGTGGGACGAGTTGAGAGTACCATGTGTAAACCAGCTAGCTAGTGGGCACCTGGCGTATACCACACGGAGCAAGGCTTGCTGCTTTCTGATGACTTGGAGGGGTAGGATAGGGAAGTGGGGGGTGGTGGTGGGAGGGAGGCTCAAGAAGGAGGGAACATATGCATACATATAGCTGATTCACTTTGTTGTTCAGCAGGAACTAAAGCAACATCGTAAAGCAGTTATACTCCAATAAAAAAAATAATAAAAAGAAAAAAATGTAAAAAAACTTCCCAGGTAATGGTAGTGCCTAGGATTAAGAACTTCTGCTCTGGCGCTTTATGGAGCCAAGATGCAAGCACTCGCCCTAAAAGTAAACAGTGAATAAATGGTTACAAATATGAAAAACACTCACACACCTTTTATTTCATTTCTGTCTCCAGAGCAACTCTGTGAGCTGGGCATCATTGCCCCACTGCTCAGAAGAGGACGGGAAGAGTCACAGGGCTGCAAGTTGCCAAGGATCTCTATTTCTTTGTACTTCCCCTGTGTCTGACAGTCTTCCCTGAGTCTGAAACTGGATTTCATATTCTACACCCAAATCCTAGCATAGCACCTCACACACTGGTGGTGTTCAACCAGTTTCTCAGCAAAGGGGAAAGGAACAGTCCAGCAGCAGGAAGCGTCTCAGCCATGCAGGGCTCCACCGGCAGCTCACCTGAGAGGCTTCCCGGAATTGGAATAAGTGTTGATTTTCCTGTACCTTACCTGTTTGTGTGTGTCTGTGCTAAGTTGCTTCAGTCGTGTCTGACTCTGTAAGACCATATGGACTGCAGCCCACTAGGCTCCTCTGTCCAAGGGATTCTCCAGACAAGAATACAGGAGAGGGTTGCCATGTCCTCCTCCAGGGGATCTTCCCGGCCCAGGGATTGAACCCGTGTCTCTTACATCTAACCTGCAGTGGCAGGAGTGTTCTCTACTGCCAGCGCCACCTGGGAATCCCAGCAGCTTGTTGCTGCTGCTAAGTTGCTGCTAAGTCGCTTCAGTCATGTCCAACTCTGTGCGACCCCATAGACAGCAGCCCACCAGGCTCCCCCGTCCCTGGGATTCTCCAGGCAAGAACACTGGAGTGGGTTGCCATTTCCTTCTTCAATGCATGAAAGGGAAAAGGGAAAGTGAAGTCGCTCAGTCATGTCCAACTCTTAGCGACCGCATGGACTGCCGCCCACCAGGCTCCTCTGTCCGTGGGATTCTCTAGGCAAGAGTACTGGAGTGGGGTGCCTTGCTTGTTAACATGTATCAAATCACCACAGTTGCATGTTCAAAATGTGTATTCCTGGGCCCTGGATTTACTGAACCAGGATTTCTCAGGACGATATTTAGGGATATCTAATTTTTCAAATATATTTCTGTTTGTGTGTGCATTGTTTAAATACACATAAAATTCATCACTGTCACCATTTTTAAGCGCACGGTTCAGTGGCATTAAGTATATCCATCCTTACCATCCTTACCGTCTATCTCTCAGAATTGCCCATCTTCCTAGACGGAAATTCTGTACCCATTAAACAATAATTTCCCAAGCCCCTGGCAACCTCCATCCTACTTTCTGTCTCTGTGGATTTGGCCACATTAGATACCTCATCGACTCAATGGACACGAGTCTGACCAAACTCGGGGAGATAGCGAAGGACAGGGAAGCCTGGCGTGTGCAGTCAATGGGGTCACAAAGAGTCAGACGTGACTTAGCAACGGAACAACAACAGAAAAGTAGAATGACACAGGATTTGTCTTTTTGTGGCTGGTCTATTTCACTTAGCATAATATCTTTAAGGCTCATCCACACTGTATCATATGACAGAAGTTACTTTTTTTTAAAGCTGAGTAATATTTCATTTTACATATATGACATATTTTCTTTATGTCTTCACCCCTCAGAGGACATTGGGACTGCTTCTCCTTCCACTTCTTGGCTATTGTAAATACTCCACAATGAACATGGATGTGTAAATATCTCTTTGAGTTCCTGTTTTCAGGGTTTTTTTGATATGTATATACACAGAAGCAGAATTGCTGAGTTACATAGTAATTCTATTTTTAATTTTTTGAGGAACTTTCATACTGGTTTCCATAGTGGCTGGCACAGATGTAGAATTGCTGAGTTACATAGTAATTCTATTTTTAATTTTTTGAGGAACTTTCATACTGGTTTCCATAGTGGCTGGATCACTTTAGATTCCCATCAACAACATGCAAGGATTCCAATTTCTCTACATCCTGGCCAGCACTTGTTATGTCCTTTATTTTTTTTTTTCTTTTGGTGGTGGCCCTCCTAACAGATGAGAGGTGATATCTCATCGTGGTTTATATTTGCATTTCCATGATGGTTAGTAATCTTGAGTATCTTTTCATACGCTTGTTGACTGTCTATACATCTTCTTTGGAGAAATGTCTATTGAAGTCCTTTGCCCATTTTTGAATTGGGTTTTGTGGGGGTTGTTGTTGTTGTTGAGTCTTTTTTTTCCCCTGTTTTTATTTATTTAACTTTTTTACTTTACAATATTGTATTGGTTTTGCCATACATCAACATGAATCCACCATGGGTATACACGTGTTCCTCATCCTGAACCCCCCTCCCACCTCCCTCCTTGTATCATCCCTCTGGGTCACCAGCCCCAAGCATCCTGTATCCTGCATCGAACCTGGACTGGTGATTCATTTCATATATGATATTATACATGTTTCAATGCCATTCTCCCAAATCATCCCTCTCCCTCTCCCACAGAGTCCAAAAGCCTGTTCTATATGTCTGTGTCTTTTTTGCTGTCTCACATACAGGGTTATAGTTACCATTTTTCTAAATTCCATATATATGTGTTGGTATACTGTATTGGTGTTTTTCTTTCTGGCTTACTTCACTCTGTATAATAGGCTCCAGTTTCATCCACCTCATTAGAACTGATTCAAATGTATTCTTTTTCATGGCTGAGTAATACTCCATTGTGTATATGTACCACAGCTTTCTTATCCATTCATCTGCTGATGGACATCTAGGTTGCTTCCATGTCCTGGCTATTACAAACAGTCCTGCGATGAACACTGGGGTACACGTGTCTCTTTCAATTCTGGTTTCCTCGGTGTGTATGCCCAGCAGTGGGATTGCTGGGTCATAAAGCAGTTCTATTTTGTTGTTGAGTCTTAATATTCTAAATATTAACCCCTTATCAGATATATGATTTGCAAATGTTTTCTCCCAACCCTGTATGTTGCCTTTTAACTCTGCTGATTGTTGTCTCTGCTGAACAGAACCGAACAGACATTTTAACACGACGTATTCGCATTTGTCTATTTTTACTTTTGTTGCCGGTGCTTTTGGCATCATACCCGGAAATCATTCTGAAATACAATATCATAATGTATGACAGGTTTTCTTCTAGGATATTTATAGCTTTAAGTCTTATATCTAGGTCTTTAATACACTTTGAGTTACTTTTGTATATAGCATAATGTTAGGGTCCAATTTCATTTTTGTGCCTGTGGGTATCCAGTTTTCTCAGTATCATTTACTGAAGAGACTCTCCTTTTCCCATTGTGGTTTTGAAGATAATTTGACCATATATTATATATGATGGTTTATTTCTGGGCTGTCCATTCTATTCCACTGGTCTATGTGTCTATTCTTATGCCAGTACTATATGATTTTGCTTAATATAGCTTTGTAATATGTTTTGAAATCAGAAAGTATAAGGCCTACAGCTTTATTTTTCTTTCTCAAGAATGTTTTGAATACAAGGTGTTGAGATTTTATATGAATTTTAGGATGGACTTTTCTATTTCTACCATTGGGATTTTGATGAGGATTACATTAAATCTGTGGATTGATTTGGACAGTGTTCAGTTTTAACAATGTTAAGTCTTTCAGTCTAAGAACATGGGATATCTTTTTATTTACCTACGTATTTTTAAGTTTGTTTCACAGTGTTTTGTAGTTTACAGTGCATGTCTTTTGACTCCTTCAGTTCAGTTCAGTTCAGTCACTCAGTCCTGTCTGACTCTTTGTGAACCCATGGGCTGTAGCATGCCAGGCTTCCCTGTCCTTCACCAACTCCCTGAGTTTGCTCAAACCCATGTCCATCGAGTCAGTGATGCCATCCAACCATCTCATGCTCTGTCATCCCCTGCTCCTCCTGCCTTCAATCTTGCCCAGCATCAGTGTCTTTTCCAATGAGTCGGTTCTTCACATCAGGTGGCCAAAGATTGGAGCTTCAGCTTCAGCATTAGTCCTTCCAAGGAATATTTAGGATTGATTTCCTTTAGGATGGACTAGTTTGATCTCCTTGCAGTCCAAGAGACTCTCAAGAGTCTTCTCCAACACCACAGTTCAAAGGCATCAATTCTTTAGAGCTCAGCCTTCTTTATGTTCCAGCTCTTACCTCCATACATGACTACTGGAAAAACCATAGCTTTGACTAGACGGACTTTTGTTGGCAAAGTAATGTGTCTGCTTTTTAATATGCTGTCTAGGTTTGTCACAGCTTTTCTTCCAAGGAGCAAGCATCTTTTAATTTCATGTCTGCAGTCACTATCAGCAGTGATTTTGGAGCCCTAGTTAAATTTTGACTCCTTAGTTAAATTTATTTCCGAGTATTTTAATATTTTTGAGGCTATTAATATTTCAGTGGAATTCCTTTTTAAATTTCATTTTCAGATTGTTCATTGTTGGTGCATAGAAATGCAACTGATATTTGTGTGTTAATTTTGTATCCCACAATTCTGTTGGGTTTTTTTTATTGGAATATAGTTGCTTTACAATGTTGTGTTAGTTTCCATTGTACAGTGAAATGATTCACTTCACATTCACAGTGAAATGAATATATGTATACATATATCCCCTCCCTGGTGGAGTCTTTAGAGTTTTCTACATATAAGATAATGACTATAAATAGAAATATTTTATTTCTTCCTTTCCAATTTGAATGCCTTTTATTTCTTTATCTTGCTTAATTGTCTGGCTAGGACATCCAGTATTATTTTAAATAGAAATGGTTAGAATGGACATTTTTGCCTTGTTTCTGATTTTAGAGGAAAGGCTTTCAGTTTTTCACCATTGGGGTATGATATTAGCTACGGACTTTTCACATATAGCCTTTATTATGTTCAGGTAATTTCCTTCTAAGGCTGATTTGTTGAGTTCATGAAATGGTATTGCTACTGCTGCTGCTGATGTTAAGTCACTTCAGTCATGCTCAACTCTGTGCAACCCCATAGATGGCAGCCCACCAGGCTCCCCTGTTCCTGGGATTCTCCAAGCAAGAATACTGGAGCCGCCGTTTCATTCTCCAATGCACGAAAGTGAAAAGCGAAAGTGAAGTCGCTCAGTCGTGTCCAACTCTTCACGACCCCATGGACTGTAGCCCACCAGGCTCCTCCATCCATGGGATTCTCCTGGCAAGAGTACTGGAATGGGTTGTCATTTCCTTCTCCCGAAAAGGTATTGGATTTTGTCAAATACTTTTCCTGCATCAGTTGAGGTAATCTTGTGAGTTTTTCCTTCTTCTGTTAATATAGTGTATTGGATTGACTGATTTGTGTAATTTTAACTATCCTTGCATTCCAGAGATAAATCTCACTTAGACATGGTGCATAATCCTTTCAGTGTGCTGTTTAATTCAGTTTGCTGGTATGTTGCTGAGAATTCTTACCTCAATATTCATCAGAGATATCAGTCTGTAATTTTTTTTTTCTTTTAGTATGTTTGTTTAATTTTGGCATCTGGGTAATGCTAAACTCATAAGGTGAATTTAGAAGGGCTCCCTTCTCTTTCTTTTGGGGAAGAATTTGAAAACTAGTGTTAATTCTTCTTTAAATATTCGGTAGCATTCTCCAGCCATTTAGTCCTGAGCTTTTCTTTGTTGGGAGGTTTATGATTGCTAATTCAATTCTCATACTAATTATAAGTCTGTTTAGGTTTTTTATTTCTTCATGATTCAGTCTTGCTGGGTTGTATGTTTCCAGAAGTTGATCTCTTTTCTTAGATTATCCAATTTGTTAGCATATAGTTGTTGCAAGTAGTCTCATATAATCCATTTTATTTCTGTGATACCAGTTATAGTGTCTCCTTTTTCATTTCTGATTCTTGTTTTTTGAGTCTTCTCTTTTTTCTCTTAGTCTAACTAAAGGTTTGACAATTTAATGGGCTTAAAAAAAAACCCAACTCTTAATTTTGTCATTTTTTTCTTTTGTTTTTCTATTTTCTATTTCATTTATTTTTGCTCTAGTCTTTATTAGTCATTCCTTCTGGTAATTTGGGGTTTTGCTTTTTCTTATTATTCTAGTTTCTTGAGGTATAAATTTAGGTTTTTGATTTGAGATTTTTCTACCCACGCTGGTATTCTTGGGCTTCCCTTATGGCTCAGCTGGTAAAGAATCCGCCTGCAATGTGGGAGACCTGGATTCGATCCCTGGGTTAGGAAGATCCCCTGGAGAAGGGAAAGGCTACCCACTCCAGTATTCTGGCCTGGAGAATTCCATGGGCTGTATAGTCCATGGGGTCGCAAAGAGTCGGACACGACTGAGTGACTTTCATGTTCACTTCATTTTTAGCAGATAGGCATTTCCCTCTCAGTTGTGTTAGCTGCATCCCATAGGTTTTGCAATGCTGTGCTTTCGTTCTCATTTGTCTCAATATATTTCCTAATGTCTCTTGTGATTTACTCTTTGACCCATTGGTTCAGTGCTAACTTCCTAGTTTTATGGGGGAAATTTTCTATCTGAGTGAGATCAGGAACAAGGCAGGGCAGAGCTCTGCTTACATGTGGCACGGACTTGGAAGATTCAGGCACTGAGATGCCTACAATCTGGGGAAAGGGTCATTAGAACCAGCCATGGAGACCATGTGGCTCGTTGAGCATCTTGACATTATGTGTGTATTTCTGACTCTGTCCAGACAAATCTTTGGTTTGTGGTACAGTGGCTATTCCCAGAGCCCAACACAGCTGTGTTGGTACCTAATTTTGTTCCCACACTCAGAGAGAATCAACGATAGACAGAGAGATGGTCTGGAGACAGGCACATCAAACAAGTCACAGTCATCAGTGGTTTCTGATGCTGGTAAATTATCCATCTGGTATCCTTATCACTTCCTCTATCCACCTCTTCTTTAGAAATCACTGTTCACCTTTCTTCTCTCCTCTCTCCTCTCATTCAAACAGGATGAGAGAAAGAGTGAATAATACACCACGTGTTTTATAGGCATTACCTCACTGATATCTCACTAAGTATTATTATCCTCATTTTATAGCTGAGAGAACTGAAGCTCACAAAGCTTTAGTAATTTGCTCAATCAATGCTGAATAAGTAGACAGTAGGAGGAAGAGATTGGATCTGAAAATAGGTCTTTTTGGGTCTAACACCCAGACTCTTCTCTCTCTTATTTATTCAACAGATACCTAGTATGCGTTTCCCTGTACTAGGCACTCAGAAAGCTACAAAGAAAAACAAAATATGATTCCTGGAACCCAAGAAAACCATGGCCAGTAGAAGAGATAGGTGCCAAACCTGTAATTACAAGAGGCTTTTTTAAAAAGTGCTGCGATAGGTAAATACTATGGGAGCACAGAGAAGCAGGGATTATAGGGTGTAAATAGAGAGACATCTCACATTAGGGCAGGGTTTTACAAGGGAAAAATGAGGAGGAAGAATTTTTTTTAATTTAATAAAATGCCAGAGAGTAAACATTTTAGGCTCTGCAGGCCAGACAATTTCTGCTGCAGCTACTGAACTCTGCTACAGCAGCACGAAAGCAGACAAAGTCCAAATGAAAATGAATGAACGTGGTTGTATTCCAGAAACCTAATTTACAAAGACAAGAAGGCAGCTGGATTTTGCCTGGGTCAGAGTTTGCAGATCCCTACAAAATCAATGATTAAAGCAGGGAAAGGATCAAATCTTTGATCTAGAAAGAACACTCTGGGCAAGGTAAAAGGAAAAGTTCATGTTGTCATTATCTTTTTCCTTGGAGTAGTTCAGGAAAATTTGCACCGTGATTGACCTAAAGGAGGCATCTCTGGTAATTCAGCTGGTAAAGAATCTGCCTGCAATGCAGGAGACCCCAGTTCGATTCCTGGGCCAGAAAGATCTCCTGGAGAAGGGATAGGCTACTGACTCCAGTATTCTTGGACTTCCCTGGTGGCTCAGACAGTAAAGACTCTGCCTGCAATGTGGGAGACCTGGGTTCGATCCCTGGGTTGGGAAGATTTCTGGAGGAGGACATGGCAGCCCACTCCAGTATTCTGGCCTGGAGAATCCCATGCACAGAGGAGCCTGATGGGCTACCGTCCATGGAGTCGGAATTGCAAAGAGTCTGACGTGACTGAGTGACTAAGCACAACACAGACCTGAGGGCCTGGGATTTTGTGAGATGAGGAGGGTAGTATTTAGGGTGTTTTCACACAGTTCTCTCACTCCCTTCTCACTTGCCCTCCCGGTCCCATTTCCTCCTGTATATTTTTACCTGTTCCCTTTTGAAGGGGTGTAGAGTTGCTAGATTTAGCAAATAAAAATACAGGACACCTAGTTAAATTTGAATTTCAGATATACAAAACATAATTGATAGTGTAAGTATGTCTCATGCATATTTGGGACACACTTTTACTAAAAGTGTATTCATTGTTTATGCAAAATTCAGACTTAACTAGGGACCCTGTATTTGTTTTATTCTTCTCACTTTATGTTTTTATTTTTTTGGCTATGCTGGGTCTTCATTGTTGCAGGGAGTCTTCATTGCAGTACATGGGCTTCTCAAGTTATGGCACACGGCGGGCTCCAGAGCACACGGCGGGCTCCAGAGCACACGGGTTCAGTAGTTGCAGAACAAGGGTTTCTCTTGTTGCAGCATATAGGCTTAGTTACCCCACCTCATGTGGGATCTTAGTTCCCAGTGAAGTGAAGTGCAAGTTGCTCAGGCGTGTCCAAGCAACCCCATGGACTATACAGTCCATGGAATTCTCCAGGCCAGAATACTGGAGTGGGTAGTGTTTCCCTTCTCAGGGGGATCTTCCCAACCCAGGGATCGTACCCAGGTCTCCCACATTGCAGGCAGATTCTTCACCAGCCAAGCCACAAGGGCCCAAGAATCCTGGAATGGGTAGCCTATCCTTTCTCCAGGAGATCTTCCTGACCCAGGAATCAAACCGGGGTCTCCTGCATTGCAGGTGGATTCTTTACCAACTGAGCTATCAGGGAAGCCCCTAGTTCCCAGACCGGGGATCAAATCCATGTCCCATGCATTAAAGGGCAGATTCTTATCTACTGGATCACCAGGGAAGTCCCGAGACCCTGTATTTTATCTGGCAGTGCTCCTGGCAATGCTCCTTCAGTCAGAGTTCCTCAAAATTTGAAAGAAGTGTAAGAGGACAGGCTCAGCATAACGTGATGTCTAGACTGGGTTGTGACTGATGGGGACACGTGAACAGCAGGTAGGTGTGGGTGGACAGTAGAGTGAAGCCTTGTAAAGTGAGTATGAAGTGGATTCCAGCAGAGTCCAAAGGCTGAAGGAAGTGGGTGGGGGGAATGCTGATGAGAGGTTTCTGAGAAGCCTGTGAAACACAGCTCGGGCTCGGAAGTGGAGCAAGGGTAAGAGTAGGGCGTTTTAGAATTCCTTCCGTCTGAACAGAGCTTTACAACTTCACACCGGTTATCTCCATTGACTCTTGCAGGAACCTTTCAGAGAGAGTGCATGACTCATTGATCTCAGTGAAAAATGAGGAAACAAAAGACTCAATATAGGTCAGGCAAGTTCCCTTGGATAACCTTGGTGAATGGCCCTGCTGAGACTCAAACAAGGCCTTTGACTACACTTCACTTCCTGTGCTTTCTGAATGTTTGTTCTATGGTCAAAGGAGTTAATCAGAGTGGTAAGAAGAAGCAACACCAGCATCAGCAGCTAACATTTATTGACCACTTACCTGGTGCCAGTTCTAAGCGCCTTGTATATTTAATCGCTTCTCACAGTATCCTGAAGAGGTAGGTATTATTACCATCATCAATGTATAACTGGCACAGAGAGATAGAGCAAATTGTTCAAGATGATACAGAATGAGAATTCAAGTCCAGTTATTCTAGTTCAAGAGCCCAAGTAGCTGATGGGTTGCCATTTCCCTCTCCAGGGGATCTTCCCAACCCAGGGATTGAACCCAGGTCTCCCACATTGCAGGCAGACGCTTTAACCTCTGAGCCACCAGGGAAGCCTGATGAAGACTCAGTTCTGTAAGGCTCCTCTGAGACATCTTCCCCACCAGGTCTCAACCTTGTCCCTGACCTGTCCTTGCTGAGGCCAATGCAGCAAGAATCTTGCTAAGTCCGTTTAGAGAGAATTCCTCACCCTTAATATCCATATGACTTTTGACTACACTGTGTGGCATGTGAGATTTTAGTTCTCTGACCAGGGATTGAACCCATGCCCCTTGCAGTGGAGGCTCAGAATCTTAACCACTGGACTACCAGGGAATTCCTCCCTGACCTTTATATCTGATCAAATTCCTCATCCCCCTCCTCCCCCACAGTTATCTCATCACTCTGGTCTGTCTTCAGCAAGAATCTTATTAAGTCATTTAGCAAGAACCTTATTAAGTCAGTTTAGCAACAATCCCCCTACCCGTAATGTCTTCCCTTACAACCTCACAATTTACTACTGACCTCCTCAGACTGCTTGTCAGCTGTAAATTCCCAGCTGTGTTTTCTGTGTTCAGAATTTTTGTTGTTTAGTTGTAAAGTCATGTCCGACTCTTTTGTGACCTGCTGGACTGTAGCTTCCTCTGTCCGTGGGATTTCCCAAGCAAGAATACTGGAGTGCGTTGCCATTTTCTTCTCCAGGAGATCTTCCTGACCCAGGGATCAAACTTATGTCTCCTGCATTGGCAGGTGGATTCTTTACCACTAAGCCACCAGGAAGCCCAAGAGATAATTCTTATTTGAACTGCGTGGCAGGACAGACACCTAATAACAAGAATATCTGCTTTTCTTACCATTCCATAAATCACCACCTCTTTTTGAAGTCCCAGGGCCATCCCATTCCTTGGCCATAATTACCTAACTTGTCCTTGGATCTCATTGTCTTTGTGGGGCTCCCGTACAAACATAACTAGCTTTGTTTTTCTCCTGTTAATTATCTTATGTCAATTTCATTAACAGACCAGCCACAAGAACCTAGAAGGGTAGAGGAAAATATTTCCTCTCCTACACAAGTAATCCATTGATCTTGTGTAATATGCAAACACTCTATTGGAAACAGATACACAATAACAGATAAGACAAGGGAGTCCCTTGTCTCCAAGGAGCTGTGGTTTGACCAGGAACTGAATAATCTGAAACTGGGACAGGTCCAGAAAGTCCGGAAAGCAAGATTCCTGTAGTCTTAGACTATAATCTACAGAAGAGCAGCAAGAATAAAGTCTTTGGTGCATCTTTATAACCCAGGGACCAACGCAATGATCCACTCAGTTTGTTGAGCCTAGTGTATTCAGAGCTCTGGAACATCCAATAACAGTGGTTAAGTTCATACAGTGTGTTAAAATGAATGTTAATTACAAGAATGCAAGTAACTGAAGAAACATGTTCTTTTTTTTTTCTTTTAAGCAGAAGTGAGTTCTTTCAAATGTTACTGTTAATTTTTGCAATTGTGTCTTGAAAGCACTTTCCTGTCAACTTTTTCCATGATTGTGTCAACTTGGAGGAAGAGAGCAATGCAGCAGTCTCTTTTTCAAAATTTGTATCAAGTCAAACAACACTTTTCATCCCCACAAAGATGAGAGGCTCCTCCCTTGCTTAGAGTAGAGTAGGTGATGAGCCACGTGCTACTTTCTCACCCAGGATCTAATTTTAGTTTTTGCTCCAAAATAGTGTATTTAAACAAAATTTTTCATAGAGTGTGTGTTTCACAGGATGTGAAAACCCAAACCAGCTTCACTGGTCTGGGTGGGGTTGAACCTTCTACCCACAATTCGATTGAACCCACCTGTGCAGTAACTGAATCATCCCGCAAGGCAAAACAAGCATGAATGCGTTTGTCTGTGTAGGCAATAGAAATTAAGGGCTGGGTCCTGAAGCTTTGTTTTCAGAAGGAAAATACTTGTTTGTGATTCCCTTCCTACGATGATTCTTCCACCCTCTACCTCACTTCAGCCCAGGTGGGGTTCCCTTGTTTTACTCTCCCAAAGCCCCCTTTTGCAATGCATTTGTGGTCTTCTGTGATTTTCCATCTTCTTGCAGTGCAACCTTGACTAACAAAGGACTGGTTTACTGGGATCTCATTTACTACAGGGTCCTGGATGCCTGGCAGAGTAAGTGCTCAACAAATATGTGTGTTGATGACCAATCGACTGGGTCTTCCCAGGTGGCTCCATGATCAAGAATCTGCCTGCCAATTCAGGAGATGCAGGTTCAATCCCTGGGTCAGGGAAGATCCCCTGGAGGAGGTAATGGCAACCCACTCCAGTATTCTTGCCTGAAAAGTCCCATGGACAGAGGAGTCTGGCAGGCTACAGTCCATGGGGCTGCAAAAGAGTCAGACACAACTGAGTGACTTAGCACAGATGCACGACCCATTGACCGTCCACTTTCTCACTGTGGTTAACATATGAGGAAATCAAGAGAGCCCCGCCTTTATTCAGAGCCACTGAGGCCATCTTGACTCTACCTTTTCTAGTTCTGTGACTCTGGAAAATTCACCCAGGCTTCCTGAACTTCATTTTTTCATCTGCAAAATAAAGACGGTAATAATAACATCCTCCTCTGGGGCATTTCTAAGGAGTTAATATGATGATGGACTTGTAAATACTTAGTAGACATTCCAAGTACATCAGCCAAATTTAGTTCAGTGGTGAATATAACAGTGTGGATGCTATAAAAGATGGTAGAAAACGAGTGACTTAAAAATTACAGAGACTTCCCTGGTAGCCCAGTGCTGGAGAGTCTGCCTCCCAATGCAGGGGACTTGGGTTTGATCCCTGGTCAGGGAGCTAAGATCCCACACGGATTTTAGTATCTATGAATCCACCCCTGAATTTTGTTTCCTCTTGGCGTAGAATTGTACCTAATCACTAATCCTCTGGATTAATCAAATGACACGCTAATTTCTATGGGTACCTACCAATTCTGGTTTCCCAGGGATGTCATAAGGACACCCACCCAGGCAGAACTTCCAGGAAATCGACCCAAAAGGAAAAGTTACCATCAGAGTGGTTGCTAGGGGTGGGATGGGGAAGGAAATAGGGAGTTTTTGTTTAATGAATATAGAGTTTCAGTGTTGCAAGATGAAAAATCCTGGAGATTGGTGGAACAAAAATGTGAGTATATTTAGTTTTACTGAATTGCGCCCTTAAAAATAGGTGATCAGCGTGGTGACCCAAGGACAAAAGAGCAGATAAAACCCAGGAGGGTCTTGGAATGCAGGAATGGAAAAACCAGACCCTTATCATCCTTCCCTCCCCCATGTTGTAACTATTAATGGATTTCAGGTCCTCCTGAGCAGTATAACCTGTCTCCCCTGCTATCCCATAGGGAGAAGGTATTTGTTTTACTCTTCCCCCTACCCAGGATACATGCCTCATCCAATCAGCAAATGACCCACAAGACCCCTATCCCACTCCTTGTACCACAGCTGTAAAAGTGGACCCTGTTCACTAAGGGTTTACTAAGAACCCCTGTTCAACGTCAGCTCACCCTTGAGCTGGCCCGCTGTTCTAACAGTGTCTCCCACTTGAATAAACTTTATTTCCCTCTCATTCTGTCTCATGTCTGGAAATTCTTTTCCAACCAGTGCCTGGACCATGAAAAATCAGTAAGTTTTATGTTATGCATATTTTTACCACAGTATTTAAAAATGTAATCATTGGAGGTCTCCACCATACACTCAAGAAAAAGGGTGAGACCTCCAAGGTATAAGGATACTACATTTTATTTTATGACAGATTATATTTAAAGCTTAGGTGTTCTTATCACCTCCTGGAATTGTTCTAGCTACAGAGAAACATCGATCTGTAGGGTCAACCGGGAATAAAACATCATACAAATATTTCACATTCCCAGACAAAAATGGAGCTTAGGAAAATTAGTGTCCACCCTATAAAACAGCGTGTGAAAGTTATTAAATGCACAAAATACATGGACCCAAATTAGCTATAATGTTATAGCCATGCGTTCCAGAAACACTCACTCAGAAGGACAATGCAGATAGTGGAGTGCAATTTATTACACCAGTGGGCCCAAGGCAGAGTCTCCTCTTAACCAAGGACCCCGACCAGTTTTTGTGAAAACCTTATATACCCTAAGTGTATGTGCTCAGACCCACCTCCCCAAATTCCTTGAAACTAGTCTGGACAAAGTAAAAGAGAGATACAATCAAAGTTAACCGATGATTCATGTGTCATAAGCCTAGATAGTTAAATAGTGGACATTTATCAATAGGCCTGTGGTCAAACCCCATAAGCATAATGGGATTTACGACTTTGTTCTGTTACAGAGATAATTAGCACATTCTTTTAGGCGAAGGAGAGTCTAGGTACAAGTCCTGAGGCTCCTTCATCGGGGGATCTGGTTTTCCAGTTAGTATCTCGTTCCCATAGATACTGGGCATATAGCTCAAAGTCCACAGTCCGGCCCAAGATGGAGTCCTGCTTTCAAGATGGAACCTGTTCTGTCTGTTTCCTCCTTCAATAACACTTAAGGGATTTTCCCCAGCCTTATTGACATATCACTGACATATAACAATATTCAGTGAGTGTAAGGTGTGCAAACTGTTGAGCTGATACACTTACCTATTGGCAAAGATTACCACCTGCTGCTAACACTTCCATCAAGTCACACAATTACAGCTTCTTTTCTGTGCTGAAAACATGCAAGATCTACTCTCTTAACAGCTTTGAAGTATGTCACACAGTATTAACAGTGTTTGGGTTTTGAACAAAAGTTGGTTAACTGGAAACTTCTCTAGCAACAACTACAGACCTGTGGGGTAGAATATACACACCTGGTTTTCCAGCGTTACTATTCAACATCTCCATTCAAGTTACTCTGCTGAATTTGCATGCCTTTTGTCTTCTTGCTTCACAGAGCAAGGTTACCTAGAGCTAACAGAAATAGGAAAAGTTTCAGTGTTTACATTTCCCTTCTTTAGAAACCCAAAGACTTTCATCCATCAGCTTTGCCACTTTTCATAGTTACACAGTTGTTTCAGTGGCAGCCACACTGTAACCAGGGCAATTTACAGTTAATCCAGGGCTTTCTCACATTCCTCTCTGAGTTTTGCTTCTTAAAGCATACAGCATCATTGCCCTGCCTCCTTCACAAAAATGTTCTCTACAACTTGTCTCCAGCTGTGGTTTGTTGTTGTTATTGTTTTTTCTGGAAGGGGTTTACTCCTCCTTCTCTGGCTCTATCCCTCCTGTTATCTTTCTCACTTGGTTTTCTCCTCTATTCACTCAGTGAATATTTCCAGAGGGGCTGCAATGTGCTCCCAAGAGGGAGCAAAATGGATGTACAGCCTGCTCCCTTGGGGGTACCCCTGAGACCAGAGAGACAGGTGTGAATCAAATCAACACAGGAACAAAGGTGGGCTTGCAATGGCAGTTCATGATGGGGCACTGGGCCAAGGGGAGATCAGGGAAGGCACTGGGTCTGAGATCTGAAGGATGGGTAGGTGTCTGTGGACCAGGTGAAAGGGTGAGGCCAGAACCCCAGTGCTCAGTGTCAGGAAGCACCACCTTCACCCACATCCTTAATTTGCATCATGCTTGCTGGTTTACAACCACGACCACAACCACTCAGACATCACGCTTATGTTCTGTGGAGTGGAGGGCAGATGTTAATATTAATAGCTCTTCGTGTAACTGAGTACACATACAAAGTTCATTAAAGCCATTGAATGGTGTACCCAGAATGACATGGTCTGGAGGTAGCACTGGAGTAACCACTGGACTGGCCTCAGGTCCCCAACCATAACTCCTGGGAATATCATTTTCTCTTCCTTGGTGCCTCAGCCATTCATAAGATCTCAACAGAAAGTTCTCAGACTCACTTCTCTGGTCCTACCAGAGAATGAAAATCGCATTTTCTCACATTAGCAGCTGGATATTTCTACATGGGCATCCCCCAAAAGATGTCACGTAAATAAAACATCAAAAACTATTTGTTGTTGTTCAGTTACTAAGTCATGTCTGACTCTGTGATTCCATGGGCTGCAGCATTCCAGGCTTCCCTGTCCTTCACGGTCCCCTGGAATTTCCTCAAACTCATGCCCATTGAGACAGTGATGCCATCCAACCATCTCATCCTGTCGTCCCCTTCTCCTCCTGCCTTCAATCTTTCCTAGCATCAGGGTCTTTTCCAATGAGTTGGCTCTTCACATCAGGTAGCCAAAGTACTGGAGCTTCAGCTTTAGATACTATTTCCCTTTTTCATAGTTTTCTTAACCTAATATTGGACATTTATCTTCCCCAATGAACTATATGATTATTTTATCTAATTCAAAGAAAGAAAAAAAAACCCTTGCTTTCATTCTAATGGAACTGCATGAAATCAATTTTAAAAGAATTGACTTTGTTATAAGATTTCTCATCCAAAAACATGAAAATCTTCCAGCTGTTCAGATTTTTTTTGTTGTTTTAACAAGACAGTAAGATTTTGTTCTCTATATTTTCTCTTACATTCTTACTAGAATTATTCCTAAGTAGTTTATAGTTTTCATCACTATTATAAATGGAAAAAATATGTTCCCATTTTTACTTTTTGCTGGTTCTTGTTAGAGCAGAAACCTAAAGGAGATCAGTCCTGGGTGTTCATTGGAAGGACTGATGCCGAAGCTGAAACTCCAACACTTTGGCCACCTCATGCGAAGAGTTGACTCATTGGAAAAGACCCTGATGCTGGGAGGGATTGGGGGCAGGAGAAGAAGGGGACGACAGAGGATGAGATGGCTGGATGGCATCACCAACTCAATGGACATGAGTTTGGGTGAACTCTGGGGGTTGGTGATGGACAGGCAGGCCTGGCTTGCTGCGACTCAAAGAGTTGGACACGACTGAGTGACTGAACTGAACCGATTAGAGCAGAAAAAGATCTTTTGATTTCTGTATGTTCATCTAGTATCCATCCATTTTATCATAGTCTCTTAAGATAATATTTGTTATTGGTTTGGAATATAGTCTTTTGCCTGTTTAAATCATTTTCTTTTATACCTACCTGCTTCAAATTTTTATTCAGATTGAATGGTTGTTGAATTTAAGCAAGTGTTGTTAGAATATCTGCTGATGTTTTCTCTTAGTTTATCAGTGTAATAAATTATGGTGATGGATTTAGAGACTGACCC
The DNA here is from genome assembly GCF_023091745.1 of Budorcas taxicolor. Classification (NCBI taxonomy): domain Eukaryota; kingdom Metazoa; phylum Chordata; class Mammalia; order Artiodactyla; family Bovidae; genus Budorcas; species Budorcas taxicolor. Next base: position 97,940,882 of record NC_068915.1, on the reverse strand, counting down.
ACTCATGCAGTTGTGGAATAAACCTTGCTTATTTATTGGCTTTTATTCTTTTGATATAATGTATAAAGAAGTCTTCTATAATTTTCCTCTCTAAATCATCAGTGATATTAATCTATAATTATAATTAGTACTTAAAAATAATCTATACATTTTTTTCTTTCTTAAATTTTGGCGTTAAAATTACATTGGCTTCAAAACATCATTTTAAAAGACTTTTCTATGGCTTGGAGGAGTGGCTGAATTTCCATTTCTAACCAGCTCCCAGGTGATACTAATACTACCAGTCCATGAACACACTTTGAGGAGCAAGGGTCTAAATTACTTGGCACTGGAATTGTCGGCATTTAGAGGTAGATTAAAGCACAACTCTGAGGCCATCGGGCCCTAGAATCTTTTCAGTATTGACCTCCAAGCACATTATTGTTGTTCTGCTTTTGTTTTTTCTGTCTTCTTGGGTCTGTTTTAATAGCTTGTGTTTTGCCAGGAAATCACACATTTCTGTAGGCTTTCATAAGCATTGCTGTAGAGTTGCCTATAATGAGTCTCTCAAATTTTTAAATTTCTCACATACCTATGGTCATGCCTTTTTTTCTCATTCCTACCCTCTTTTATTTCCTTCTCTTTTTTGACCTCGTCAACTTTGCGCATTTGTTTAGTCTGTTTTATATATAGTTTATTAGTCTATTCACTAACTTTTGGAGTTAGTTCCAGCAGATTCTAATTCGTCCTTCTTACTAATACTATTTTAATCTATTATTTTTCTATATCATCAATTTCAACTTTTACCTTTGTTGATTGATTTCAGTTTCGTGTTTTCTTTTTCTATCTTTTTTAAGATGAATATTTAGTTCCTTTTTTTTTTTTGGCTTTATGAAGGCATTTTAGAGCTCTAAATGTTCCTTTTACTACTGTTTTCAGGGTCCTATTAATCTCAATAAAAGTGGATTCTTTTTCATTGGTTTCTAGAGAGTTTTTCCTACCTACATCATTCTTGTGAAAATTACAAGTGTCAATATATATAAAAAGAGTAGTTGCCCTGCTCTTTTTGGTGTAAGCAAATGTGGGTGTTAACTACTGTTATTATTTACTGATTTATTATAGACGATCTGAGAGGGCAAGTCTGGAGCTGTTGGTGGCCCCTGTACATCCATGTGAAGTTTGAGAAGGAATGAAGTTGGCATGAAGCAGAGCAGAACTAACACCATTGGGCCTTGATCACACGGTTGGACCTGGAGCAAGTTGGTCCCAAAACTGGTTGCACCCAAGATTTTTCAGATATGAGGCAATAAATTTCCTTTTTTGCTTAATATGGTCTTCTCTGGTAGCTCGGGCATAAAGAATCTACCTGCAATTCAGGAGACCCCAGTTCAATCCCAGGGTCAGGAAGATCCCCTGGAGAAGGGACAGGCTACCCACTCCAGGATTCTTGGGCTCCTGGTGGCTCAGACAGTAAAGAATCCACCTCATGTTGGACTTTTGTGACTCCATGAACTGTAGTCTGCCAGGCTTCTCTGTCCATGGGATTCTCCAGGCAAGAATACTGGAGTGGGTTGCAATTTCCTTCTCCAGGGGATCTTCCTGACCCAGAAATCAACCCTGGGTCTCCTGCATTGCAAGCAGATTCTTTACCAACTGAGCTATGAGGGAAGCCCATGACTGACACTTAATATTTACAGTTAATATTCTGTGACTGGAGTCAGAAAGAGTCTTAAACAATACAACTGCCAAGCAGTGTCCCAGGATAGAAACTTGAGATCCATTTCAATTTTGCTGTCTCACTGTCCACATTCCATATAGCAAGTCTGCGGATTCTACTTCTTAAATTTCTTTTCATTATGATTCCTTTTCCCCACTTCCTTAATTCAACGGAGAGGGGGAAAAACGCAGTATTTGCTGAATACTAACCTGCCTCTTGAGAAATATGTATGCAGGTCAGGAAGCAATAGTTCGAACTGGACTTGGAACAACAGACTGGTTCCAAATAGGAAAAGGAGTACGTCAAGACTGTATATTGTCACCCTGCTTATTTAACTTATATGCAGAGTACATCATGAGAAACGCTGGACTGGAAGAAACGCTGGACTGGAAGAAACACAAGCTGGAATCAAGATTGTCAGGAGAAATATCAATAACCTCAGATATGCAGATGACACCACCCTTATGGCAGAAAGTGAAGAGGAGCTAAAAAGCCTCTTGATGAAAGTGAAAGAGGAGAGTGAAAAAGTTGGCTTAAAGCTCAACATTCAGAAAATGAAGATCATGGCATCTGGTTCCATCACTTCATGGAATAGATGGGGAAACAGTAGAAACAATGTCAGACTTTATTTTTTTGGGCTCCAAAATCACTGCAGATGGTGACTGCAGCCATGAAATTAAAAGACGCTTACTCCTTGGAAGAAAAGTTATGACCAACCTAGATAGTATATTCAAAAGCAGAGACATTACTTTGCCGACTAAGGTCCGTCTAGTCAAGGCTATGGTTTTTCCTGTGGTCATGTATGGATGTGAGAGTTGGACTGTGAAGAAGGCTGAGCGCCAAAGAATGGATGCTTTTGAACTGTGGTGTTGGAGAAGACTCTTGAGAGTCCCTTGGACTGCAAGGAGATCCAACCAGTCCATTCTGAAGGAGATCAACCCTGGGATTTGTTTGGAAGGAATGATGCTAAAGCTGAAGCTCCAGTACTTTGGCCACTTCATGCGAAGAGTTGACTCATTGGAAAAGACTGTGATGCTGGGAGGGATTGGGGGCAGGAGGAGAAGGGGACGACCGAGGATGAGATGGTTGGATGGCATCACGGACTCGATGGACGTGAGTCTGAGTGAACTTCGGGAGATGGTGATGAACAGGGAGGCCTGGCGTGCTGCAATTCATGGGGTCGCAAAGAGTCATACACGACTGAGCGACTGAACTGAACTGAACTATAGACATATTTATAGATTGCTAGGTAGTGGCGGTATGACTACAAGACTTCAGTCACAAAGTCAAGTCTGACCCTTGTGACCCTTCAGACTGTAGCCCACCAGGCTCCTCTGTCCATAGGATTTCCCAGCAAGAATACTGGAGTGGGTTGCCATTTCCTTCTCCAGGGATCTGACTCAAGGATTGAACCCAAGTCTCCTGCATTGGCAAGCGGATTCTTTACCACTGAGCCACCAGGGAAGCTCAGACTGCTAGGACACGTTCACTGTTTAATCCCAACAGTAACCCTATGAAGAATTTGAAGAATTTGAAGCAGAAATGGTGACTAGCTAGGCCGAGGCCACACAGTGAGCCAGCAGTGATTCTAACTCCAGAAGCCATACTGGGCACCCCTATGCCAGACTGTCTTGATAAACATTTACTCAGTGACTAACCCCAGAAGCAATAGTTATAGAACTCCACCCCAGGCAGTGCCCATATGACACAGGCCAGCGGCTACTTAGTCCTTTTTGAAAACGGCAATGACTCTCCAAAGCAGTCTAGTCAATACCCAACCTGATCACTTTTCTCAGAGAATTTGTTATCAACCACTAAATCTCCACATTCTCAGCCCCAGAGCCTGTGGAACCTGTTTGCAAAGAAAAGAGTAACACCAGCCAGGTTGTGGCCGTGCCACATCTTTTGATCAAAGAAAGACCAAAAAAAAAAAAAAAAAATGGCCTGGTGATTTTCTCAGCAGGAGTTCACACACACACACACACACACACACACACACACACACACACACACACCTGTTCACAAGTCTGTCTCCTTGAAAATATAGTTCTTGGACTTCCCTGGTTGTCCAGTGCTTAAGAAGCTTTCTGTCAGTGCAGGGGACATGGGTTCAAGTCCTGGTCCGGGAAGATTCCACATGCTGCAGGTCAACTAAGCCTGTACATTGCAAATACTGAAGCCCAAGCACCCTAGATCCCATGCTGTGCAACAAGAGAAGCCAGTGCAATGAGAAGCCGTGCACCACAGCTAGGGAGTAGCCCCCGCTTGTTGCAACTAGAGAAAGCCTACACGGTAATGAAGACCCAACACAGCCATAAATAAACAAGTTTTAATATATATATAGTTCTTCATGGAGTCTTTTCTGTTTGTAATCTTTTTAGTGTTTGGCCACACAGCACGTAGGATCCCTGACCAGGGATCGAACCCACACCCCCTGCAGTGGAAACTCGGCGTCTTAACCACTGGACCACCACAGAAGTTCCCATGGAGCCTTTCCTGAATAGTCCTATAAACCTCTCCCTGCTGCCATTCCAGGACTCCTCACGTAGACCATCTGAACACTTCCTACTTCTACAGATGCTCCTTTCACTTCCTCAAATCCACTGAGCTCACGCCGGGACTTTTGCCCTCTCTTGGAATGCTCCTCCCACCCATCCACACAGCCACCCCCCGATCCTCTTCGGGTGTCTGCTCCAGGGAGGCCTCCCCTGCCCATCCTGTCTGAGGTAGGTCCTGCCTTCCCCGACTCCCTCTTTCAGAACCACAGCCCCTTGATGACTGTCTTTACAACCCTTAGAACAATACGCAACCGTTTTATTCACTTGGATGTTGGCTTGGGGTTTGTTTGTGTTTGCGTGTGTTTTTCTTTCCTCTTCCTCCCTTACTAGGATAAAACCAAAGGGGCATCTTGAGAGCAGGAACCCTGTTTGTTGCTCTTATATCGCTGGTACCTCACACAGTCCTGTTGTATAGCAAGGACTCAGTATATATGTATATGTTTGTTGAATGAATGAATAAAAAAGAATCAGAGACTAGAATATAGAACCTGGGGGGCCTGATTTAACTCCAATCACAGATGACCTGGTAGGTCCCTTTTTAAAGTGTTCAATTGGTATAACTGGGCAGAACGCATGAAGTTCCCAAATCCTGGATCCTTCCCCACTTGATGGAATTCAATTAATCCCTGGGTGGTTCTTTTCCTATTTCTGTGTGACTGGCTCAGTGAGTGAGTGAGTCAGTGCTCAGTCATGTCCACCTCTGTGACCCCATGGACTATAGCCCACCAGGCTCCTCTGTCCCTGGGATTTTCCAGGCAAGAATGATGGAGTCGGTTGCCATCTCCTCCACTAGGGGATCTTCCTGACCCAGGGATTGAACCCATGTCTCCTGAATTGGCAGGTGGATTCTCTACTACTGTGACACCTGTGGCTGGCTTGGACCATAACTCTAAAGACATTTCAATGTGATCCCAAGGGTCCCTGAATTTCACTCATGCCAGTGACAGAGGCCTTCCCCTGTCCTTCAAAGGGCTCAGTGTCCAGCTGGAGAATGGGGCAGGTGAGATGTCCTACTGTGGAGGAGAGGGGTACACAGATGGCTTTGAAAGAACCTTAAAAAGGGGCCTCATCTTGGGAAAGGGTAGGGGTAAGAGGGGAGGGAAACGCAACTCTATTGCATATCATTCATGTATCCAGGCTCTCCCATATTATCTTATTTAATCCTCACCAGGGTCCTGAGATGTGGATGTTTTCACCACTGTTTTGTAGTTGAGAGTCATAGTGGAAAAACACAGACTTTTATGTCAGATAAGCCTGGATTCACATTCCGCTCTTTCAGATTAGCTGCTGTAGGGCCCTTGGAAACTATTTGACTTCTCTGGACTTAGTTTCCTTATTAGTGGTAGTAGTAGTAGTAGTAGTAACAATGACAGTTGCTATGAATGTCAAATGAGGAAGATATATGACACATTAGTTGAAATGATTTTGTGCTTTAAGCACATGCTGGAGATTTAATACATTACAGCCTTTTTTGTTAAGAGATTTGCCAAAGATCCACAGAATAAGTGGCCTAGAACTTGATGACCTCTTGCTTTGACTCTTGGGAGTCACTTGGACAGCAAGGAGATCAAACTAGTCAATTCTAAAGGAAATCAACCCTGAATATTCATTGGAAGGAGTGATGCTGAAGCTGAAATTCTACTACTTAGGCCACCTGATTTGAAGAGTCAACTCATTGGGAAAGACCCTGGTGCTGGGAAAGATTGAAGGCAGGAGGAGAAGGGGGTGATGGAGGATGAGATGGTTGGATGGCATCACCAACTCAATGGACATGAGTTTGAGAAAACTGAGAGATAGTGAAGGACAGGGTAGCCTGGTGTGCTGCAGTCCATGGGGTCCCAAAGAGTCAGACATGACTGATCGTCTGAACTGAACTGAACTGAAGGAACAACAAAAGGATATTTTCTTTCTTTCTTTCTTTCTTTCTTTTTTTAATACTGGAGTAGGTTGCCATTTCCTCCTCCACAGGGTCTTCCTCATCCAGGGGTGGGACCTATGTCTCCTACACTGGCAGGCAGATTCTTTACCACTGAGCCACCAGGGAAGGATATTTTCTATATGGGCCATACGGTGTGTCTCACCTCCCAGGTCATAAACTCTCCTAGGATGAGAATGATATCACCACCCATTTTGGCTGAGTGCTATGGTTTTGGCTCACACTCCAGTCTTCTACAATAAGGTCGTATGATTGTGCTGATACCTGGGTTTTCTACTCAGTGGTATGTGTGAATGTCAGTAGACTCGATGAAGGTCTCCCTAAAATCAGTGAGTGCCCAGGTATTCCTTTCCCCTTATTTTCCACCTCCAAGAACAACTTCTGTACATACAACTAACCCAGGAGAACATAAAGTAGTTTCAGTGATAAAACTCATTCAAGTTTTATATTCAAACACCATGGGAAAATCTCTACAACTTAGAGTCACATCGAAAAGGATAATGTTTTAACCTCTGCTAAATGAACACATTTTAAATCAGCAACCAGGAAACAATTGAAATATTCATATTCAGTATTGCGTATCTGTGTACCTATCTACTGATTCATGAAGTGATTCAGCTCCCTCATCGCTGTGCCCGTTCTCTAAGAACTGCCCATTCCTGTTGTGATTAAACAATAGGAATGCTGGCTTCCGTTAAAGCTACGCTTCTGTTTGCCATCCTTGCTGAGGTCCTCTGCATTCTTCATTGTTGTTCTTTAGTCACTAAGTCGTGTCCAACTCTTTGCGACCCCATGGATTATAGCCCACCAGGCTCCCCTGTCCGTGAGATTTCGCAGGCAAGAGTACCAGAGTGGGTAGCCATGCTGTTCTCCAGGGGATCTTCCTGACCAGGGATGGAACCCGAGTCTCCTGCTTTGCAGGCAGTCTTTACTGCTGAGCCACCAGGGAAACCCTGCACCTTCTCTTTCTATGAAATTGTCCCTGCAGTGATCTCCATGATGACAGTCTTGCCTTCTAGAATCCAGGCTCCACACCAGCACTAGACGGGTGACTCCAAAATTGCCACTGTCCCTCTCTGCACTCCTAACCTTCAATATCTTCTCTTGTCTCTCATTGGCCATACAGCACGTTAGCTTAGAAAACAATCCGACAAGAAGCAAATCAAATATGTCTTTAGCATTTTTGAATCGTAAGGCCAGCTGCTCAATTCTCACTTTTAAACATGTGTCAAGACCCTTAAATGCCTTAGGAAATAGATGAATTCTAAAAATTCTAAGTAAATATAACTTGGACCTTCATAAGATGTGTTGTTTGCCCAACCATAGATAAATCTTGCTGTCTAAGGAAGCAGTATTATCAGGCAAATGTCACATAAAATTAATGGAATCAGATGAACGGAGTGTCCAGTTTCTTAAACGGAGAAACACTGACCACCCCACCCCACCCCAAGCAGTAAAGACAGGCTTGCTTTCTTTCCTCCAGTCCCACCTCCTAACTTTCCACACCTCCCTCCCACCCAACCCCGCCTTAACTGATGACAGCCCTGGGCTGCACAACAAAACAGTCGTGTTCCAAAGGTTTTTCCTGCTGATCTGAGCTGCTGTCCTCTGTAGTCAGCCTGCGTGTGGTGAGTATTTTTGCAATAAATTTAGTGTTGCAAACTTCTTGTCTTTCTCTTTCATCCTCTTTCAAAAGAAAATTATTTTAATAAATTATTGAACCAGTAAATTCTTATCATATAACTAATATAAGATAAGGTAGAATTGAATAATAAGTGAATTTTTGTTAAAACCCACATGTCTGCAACATGTAATTGTCTTTTAAATTAAATTTGACAGGGGCGATTCATAAGATCCTGTGTATAGACTGTTTCCTAAAGATGAAGAGATATTTTTTAAGTGAAAAAATATTCTTAGTTATAAAGAAGAAATTAAGACTGGTGTGTTTAGGCAGATTATTCTAAATTCCTTCTAGAAACTTTGTTATTTTATAATTAGTTTCAAGATTTGCTGTGGAAGTTACCATTGCTAGAGTTTGCAGTTTATTATTACTTTACTGTCTGACGTTAATTCTGTCTGTTTTTATGTAACAAAAACAAATTTTTGAGATCATCACAGTCTGGCCATTTGTCACCTTTCCTGATTTGCACTGTTGTTTTTATGGGCAATATTACCCAGGCAAATCTTAGTATTTTCACTGTTGAGGGAATGATTCATTCTTCTCACGTGTATGATTTAAAGAAAGGGGTCAGGGAAAAAGGTTTTTTTTTTATTTCTTAAAGATGGTTGATAAAAGGCATGACATCTAGATGGATGTCTGGTCTCGAGACTTTGAAATTGTGCGTATGAGACTTACTGTTTCTGTATCCGTACATTTGTTCACTGAGCCTCTACTCTGTCCCAGGCATCATGTTAGGATAAAAAGATGAGTGGCCAGAATCCATAGAGCTCAGACTCCAGTAGAGGCAAGGGACCTGAAAACAGCTGATCTTAAAAATATCAGGTCAGACGCTCACACACAGCCACACAGTCGTGTCTGACTCTTTGTGGCCCCATGGACTGCAGCCTGCCAGGCTCCTCTGTCCATGGGATTCTCCAGGCAAGAACACTGGAGCAGGTTGCCATTCCTTTTTCAGGGCATCTTCCCAACCCAGGGATCGAAACTGCATCTCCTGCTTCTCCTGCATTTGCAGGCAGATTCTTTACCATTTGAGCCACCTGGGAAGCCTTGAGAGGCCTTGTGTGTATGTGTGTCACACAGTCATGTCTAACTGTTTGCGACCTCATGGACTATAACCCGCCAGGCTCCTCTAAAAATTGAATTCTCCAGGCAAGAATACAGAAGTGGGTTGCCATTCCCTTCTCCAGGGGATCTTCCCCACCCAGGGACTGAGCCCAGTTCTCCTGCACTGTGGGCAGATACTTTACTGTCTGAGCCACCAGGGAAGCCCTCTGAGAGGCCTTTTGTTGTCATTCAGCCGCTCAGTAATGTCCGACTCTGCGACCCCATGGACCACAGCACACCCAAACTGAAGGCTTCCATGTCCTTCTTCATCTCCCGGAGTTTGCTCAGACTCATGTCCACTGAGTCAGTGATGAGGTCTTAAACACACTGAAAAACGTGTGGTATGCTATTCATCTACATTCCTCCATATGTAAAGAAGTCCAGTGTAATTGTGATTATTTCCCTCAAAGATTACCTTTATTTGAGGAAGGAGAATAAATATTTTTCCTTTATTTTAGTTCACTTTATTGCCCAAACTTTACTGCAGCCCTGAGGACATGCTTAGTTTAGCTCTTTCGAAGCCATCCAAAGCAATCCATCGGAACTGCACTTCCATGTATTAGCAAAATGCAGAGGAGCCAAGAGTACTGAGCAAGCATCATTGTTCAGCCATCAGCTTTATTGAGAAATTAACACTTAACACTACTTTTAAACTCATTTGGGTTTTATGGGGGTGGGGTGGGAGGCAGTGAGAATGGAGATAAACGTACATGTGTGTTTTTAGCATCTGCCCCTCTTAGTGCAGATATGTAGGGAGGTAAGAACAGAGATAAATGTGTGCACGCAGAAAAATGTGTGGGTCCGTTTAATGGCTGCTCCTCCTAGCGCATAGATCATCTTCTGGAAGAGCACATCCAGAGGCTTTTAGGAGAACAAAAGTTTGGTAATTAAGTGTATTGGCTCCTGCTTTTTTTCCTGAGTTAAATTTGTCAGCATTTAAGTGTTTTGTGGCCACCAGCTAATCATATTTTCACTGAAGTTTTGAGATCCATTTATACTGACTACAGCACCCAGAAATGGTTTTAGTTATCATCGTAGAAAGTATTGGATAGGACTTGCTCAAGTTTTGGATTCCAGCTGTTGCTGCTGTTGTTTAGCTGCTAAGTCGTGTCCAACTCTTTGGAAAACCCATTGTAGCCCATCAGACTCCTCTGTCCATGGAATTTTCCAGGCAAGAATACTGGAGTGGGTTGCCATTTCCTTCTCTAGGGGATCTTCCCAACCCAGGGATCGAACCTGTGTCCCCTGCATTGGCAGGTAGATTCTTTACCACTGAGCCACCACGGAAGCCCCTGGATTACGGACACCACCCAAATTCACCATTCTGTAACTTTTGACCTTTGATTTTATGGCTAATGACCAGCACTATCTTAACCCTCTTTTCTTCCATCACCAATGCAATTTGTGGGCATTGAGTGGGGGAGGACGGCTCTTCCTGCTGCCTCCCCCCACAACCCCATCCCATGCTAATAGCACAAAATCTAAAATTATTTAGCAAAGTTGATTGTTGACCAAAAAAAGACTTTTTAAAAAGTCAGCTAAGTCCCTTCAAGATGTTTGTGCTGAAGTGAATGGAGCTATTAGCTGTAAGTGATCTTCAACCCACAGGACTCAAAGGACTGATGATTCCAGTTCTAATTTAAGTTGCAGCAAGTTTTAAATTACAGTCCTGTACTTCTTAGGTCTTCTGGTTCTTTTAGCCAAGATATTAAATCTGAGACAGTTACAGGTTTGCTATGCTGATAAGACTAGAAAATAGATATTCCAAACATGGGTGGAGACAAGCCCTCTGCAAGTCCAGGAACTGGTGATCCCCTCTTCTCTTCCTGGGATTCTCCCCTGCTGAGTTCCTATTGGAGACAAAGATTTCCAAGAAAGAAGTGAAGAGACAACAGATAGAAGAAAGGCAAGACATGAGTCTGAGAAAATATTAGCCTAAGGAAGGAATCTGATTTTAGTTGAGAGTTTTCATAGCTGTATATGACTTAAAACTTCTAACTCAAGGATTCATTCACTCAACCAATAATATTTCAGCCTTTTATTCTGCAGACAGAAACAAATTGGGGGATGAGCTGGAAGAACACAAACTCTTTCTTAGAAAGACTTTCTTTTCCCTTACACCAACTCAAGAGTCACGGTAGAAGTTTTAACTAATAATTCTGAGCTAGAGCCCAATGATTGGATCCCAATTCTAAAAGAGATAAATGCTCACTCTCCAGTTACAACAAAAAAGAAAACAGCCTTCTTTTCCCTGTAGGAAAAATGTTTTATTGCCACAGTTGGGAGTAAACTCATTAAAATGTGTTCCTACACACACAAAACAAATTTTTATTGGATTAAATGGAAGGACATACATCACAGATGTCAACAATAGTTAATCTTTGGACTTCCCTGGCAATCCAGTGGTTAAGACTCCGTGCTTTCACTGACAGGATACAGGTTTGATCCCTGGTCAGGGAACTAAAGATCCCACATGCCATGTGCCCCCCTAAAAAAAATAGTGGTTAGCCTTGTATGCTGGATTTAAAAGAAACATTTTCTTTTGACATTTTTGTGATATTTAGATTTATGTTCATTGATTGTACTATTTGAACTAAGTTTTAAAAATTATACATGTTTGGGGTGAAAAATTAAGTAGGAGGGGAATTTGAAATTAGAGAGGAAATGTGTGTTTTATCTTTGTGTAAAAGACATATGCACCATTACTTCAGTACTCAAATCATCATTTTGGATAGACGTCCTATAATAATTATGATAACTTAATTCTCAGCCCTCCCTGTACACTGGAATCACCTAGGAAGCTTTAAAAATATCAATTCCAAAGCCTCCTTCACTTAGACCAATGGGGCCAGAATCAGAATGAAGCCAAGTGGCCAACTTATTATATAATCTAAGGGTCCATGTTGTAATTTTTGTTTTCATAGCATTGACCAGGAAGTTTATTGTTGTTGCCTAGTTGCTAAGTCATATTGACTCTTTTGGGACCCCATAGACTGTAACTTGCCAGGCTTCTCTGTCTGTGGGATTTCTCGAGCAAGTATACTGGGGTGGGTTGTCATTTCCTTCTCCAAGTAATCTTCCCAAACCAGGGATCGAACCTGTGTCTCCTGCATTGGCCGGTGGATTCTTTACCGCTGAGTCATCAGGGAAGCCCAGCCAGGAAGTCATATTACGTAAGATGAGAGTCCATGAGCATTTTACTGCTTTCTTCTATCATCACAATGGGTGGGTTTTGGTAACACCCGGTGTAAAAGTTTTCCAGCTCTCTGGTGTAGAACTTGGACTTTGATCAGTTGTACAGTCAGATGTGATTCATTGGTGTGTGTGAAAGATGCACTGCTCAATAAAACACCAGCTTGTTTTAAATGGATGTTTAAATGCCAGTCGTAGCCCATGTTGGCCAAGTCTCCTTTCTAAGCTTCCCCACTGGTCACTTGCTAAAGCAGTTTTATTAATAGAATGGATTTATAAGGAAAACACATTCTTTCCTGCAGGTATGCCTTTAGCTTATCTCCATGTTGAATCAGGATGGCCATCAACTCACCTCCACACTTCTATTCAGGTGCATGTCCTGTTTGCATCTTTTAATTTTTATAACACTACATTTGCTTTATATGCCTTTTCTTCTGCATACCTGTTCCTATGTGTAATAGGCAGCCCTTGATGGGTATCTGAACTCAGACTCTTGGCAAAGACTTCTAATTTAGCCTCAGTGCTGCACAAATCTTAACAAACCCCAGGTGGTAAAAATACTATTCATGGAGGAATATTCAAGAATATCCATCCATGTTTTTCACTGAACAATCTAAAAAATCTGATTTTTAATCTTGAATCATCGCAAATTATCGGAGAGGTAGATACTCGGATGGGATCATTTTAGCTTCTTGCTTTCACTGATTCTACCCCAGAATTGTGCTATAACTGTGTATTAGGGAATAGGTTCGGGAAAGTCACTGCTCTTTCTTTTGTAGAGTTATTGAGATAGGCTATGGCCACTGCATTTTATGTATCATCTCCTTGTTGAGGAAACTGAAAAATCTGTCTAGGTCTCAATCTCTTTTTATTTTATGGGCGTGATCAATCTCCTAAATGTTTGTATTCCCTCTTTGCTTTGCCTAGTGGGAAGCTCAGAGACTAGTTTTCAGCCCATACCAAGCACTGTACAGGAACCTTAGAATAAGTGCCAAATTTACTTCTGGCTTTATTTTCCCTGATCTCTTTATTCTTGTGTCTAGTTTTATACGTAATTTAGTAGATGGTTCAAATCTTTTTAAAAACAGGGCAAGACTATGAATCAAAATTTCTCAGCCTTCATGCTAGTGAGTGAAAGAATTTCTTGTTTGTGGGAATGGGTACCAAGTGGAAGAGAAGGGAAGGGACAGAGAGAGAGGAAGTGCCTCCCTGGCCTCTACCTACCAGGTGCCAATAAGCCGTCGTCACCCTGAGCGGTGACAACCAAAATAACACCAGACATTGCCAAATGTCCCCTGTGGGCAAAATCACCCCTGATTGAAACTCACTGGTATAAATGAATCAATAAACTTAGTACTGAATATGTAGGGGAAGAAAAGCTTTCCTCGACCCTCTTAGGGTCCCTGGCTGGGTCTGAAAATTAAACTAAGTTTGACAGGGGAAATCCAGGCAAATGTTATTAAATTTTAACAGGTTCATGGGAACTTTTGCAAGAAAATTAGACTCAAAGAAGTGACCAGAGCAGGAAATTTTTATACTTTTAGACAAAGAAACCATAAATTTTTGGAGTTGACAAGATAAGAGGGTTTGCCCGAGGGGTACTAAATGGTGAAAAAGTAACAAGGTTTGCTTATTCTTAGCCCTAAATTCCATCTCTGGTGCTAAGGATGTCTGCCTTCCTTCTGGTTCAGAGAGGGTACCTTTCTCTTACTTACCTCTTGCTTTCTGGGAAGACATGTGAAGGGAGAGACCTTCCTGCTTTTGCTATTTTCTCAAACCCCTTCAGGAGCTTCCCCGAAGGTGGCACTAGTGGTAAAGAACCCGCCTGCCAATGCAGGAGACTCAGGAGACCCAGGTTCGATCCCTGGGTCGGGAAGATGCCCTGGAGAAGGAAATAGCTACCCACTCTAGTATTCTTGCCTGGAGAATCCCATGGACAGAGGAGTCTGGTGGGCTACGGTCCATGGGGTCGCAAAGAGTCAGACGAGACTGAGGCAACTTAACATGCCTGCAAACTCCTTCAGCTTCAGTATGCCAAGGTGTCATATTTTAGGGTACTGGGTCCTGAACCCCACCAAGAACTTAGTAATTTCTAAGCTATGTGGAGGCCACTGTCTCTGAGGGACACAAGGATCACTGAAACCCACTGACCACACTCAGCAAAGCCAAAAATAAGCCAAAAAAAAAAAGAAAAGAAAATGGAAGTTCTCAGAGTATGCATAATTAGATTTGGCTTATATCTGAAGTTATTATAGCTACTGTAGCTCTCCTAATGACTCTGGGGAGAAGGAAGTGAAGGTACTATCATTGTCATTTAGAGAAAAGGCACAGAGGTAGCCAAGTATCGATGGTTAGAGCTATGGTTAGAGCCCAGCAACCTGACCCCCAGGTCCAGGGGGCTCTTCACCACACCACCCAAGTGTTGTTGAGCAAGTTCAAAAGAGGGAGAGAGGCAACCCCAACTTGGAAGATTTGGAGTGGCTTCCTGGAGGAGATGAGATGTTTGTTGACTGGTCAATAGAGAAAGTGGAGGTATAAACTCATAGCAGGAATGGCATAGATGGAAAGTTTGCAGATACGGAAAGGAAAGGGTCGGGGAAGGACTAGGAAAACAGAGTGTGTTGTGCTGTAAAGAGCTTCTGAGGGCAGGCTTATGGGGTTTGGCTGTGAAAAGGCAGTCGTTCCCTAGAACCATGTATGCCTGACAGCCCTTCATAACCTAGATAAAAGTAGAGAAGAAGCTTAATGAATTAGGTCACCAAAGAGATTACTGATGGTACAATGATAGTGTGAGCCTGGAGGGATCCAGTTTATCAAGTGATCATTATTCTCTACCCTGTCCCCAAATTAAAGGCTTTAGTGAGCCAAGTCCCCTTCACCATCTTGATGAAAGGAGGGTAACTGAACTTTCCTGGTGTCCGAAAATTTCCCAGTCTTGCACTATCAAAAACGCAAGAGGTGGGTGGGACAGAGAGAGGAGTGGAGGGAGGCTCCAGAGGAAGGGCTGACCTACGTTGTTGTATGGCAGAAACCAGCACAACATTGTAGAGCAGTTGTCCTCCAATTAACAAAAAAATACAAGAGGGCTCCCCATTTAAGCGTTAGCAGGCATGAGCACCATTTTAACCATGAGGAGAAATGTTTTCGAGTGACCTTTTAAAAATAAAAAGATTTAGCTTCCATTAGAAAATGCCATACCATCAATTGCACATAATCATTTTAAAATTACCTTATGACTGAGAGTTCTCATTGTTCTGGCTAAGATTTCAGAAAAGACATAATTGGGGGGACATTAGGCAGCATCCTTCTAGGATACAGACAACAGGGATTCTTATGAGATCCAGATAATTGGCTCCAGATGCAGATTCGGGCCTGCCATGGGGGGCTGGGTGCTGGAAAAGATCAAGAAAGGAGATGTCTTCCTAGGTGCAGGGGCTGACAGTCTTAGGGGCTGGCTACAGGGGGTTGGAGGTCAGATAGCGATGTGAGACTAATCATCTCTCTTCACTCCCAGTCTATAAACCAAAAGGGACCATTTCCTCCTCTGTCTCCTAACATCACAGTCCAGTGGTTAAGACTCTGCTTCTGATGCAGGGGGCATAGGTTCAATCCTTGCTCAGGGAACTAGAATTCCACATGCCCTGAAGCACAGCCAAAAAAAAAAAAAAAGTTTAAAGAAAAGAAATGACACTGTAGGGGAAGAAAAATAATTTTCCATCTATCTCCTCAGCTGGAGCCCTGTAACAGAAGATAAAGACAAAAGCAGAAGTTGATTAACACCTATATCTCATATACATGGGAGAAAAGAAGGAAAACTGTAACTCTCAGCAGTGGCTTAGACTTCAGGCTTAAATATCATCTTCTGCTAAAAGCAAAAGAGAATCTGGGAATGGACCAGTTATGGGGAGGAGGCTAGGTCAACAAGAATCAGGTTTGTTATGCAGAAAAGGGCCTGGTCCGTCCAAGAGTTTCTTATGATTTATACCTTATTAGAGTCATTCTTCTTTTCTTGGTAGGGCAGGGAGACCACCTTACAAATGGTAATCTTCTTTCTAAATATACATTTCCCTTAAAGCATGACTTCTACTCTTTCCTATCTTCTCCCGAGTCTGCTGTTTCTTAAAATAATCAGCTCAAAATAACTTCCCTGGTGGCTCAGTAATCTGCCTGCAGTTTGGGAGACCCAGGTTCAAGCCCTGGGTCAGGGAAGATCCCCTGGAGAAAGAACTGGCAACCCACCCCAGTATTCTTGCCTGGAGAATCCCATGGACAGAGGAGCCTGGTGGGCTACAGTCCATAGGGTCACAAAAAGACTCCTTGTGACCAACTCTTTGTGACCCCATGAATTCACAGTCATGACAGAGCAACAGACACACACACAGACACACACACATACTCCTGCAATCCTAACAAGGCCAAAATGGCATTTGGGGATGCCATTTTCTGGTTAACACTATAACTGGTCCAGTGTGATGTGGAGGCTGCAGAATTCTGCTAAAGACACATTGGAGCTGGGGGAGCGGTGTGGGATGCAGACTTAGACCAGGGACTAGAAGACAGGCCTGCTGTGGGTTGCTAAGTGCTGCGGAATCTCAAAGTGATCAAAAGCAAGGCCTTCTCAGCTGCGTTTATGTAACTTCCTTGATCCGGAAATGGGTGGCATAGAACCCATGGAATGATCTGGCAGGAAGCTGAAAGCCAGAAGGAGGTGGACAGAGGAGAAAAGAGGGGGAAACCAAGGAAATGAAGGGCCCTGGGAAGCCCTAGTGAATGAATGATAGGCAACAATCACCCAACCCCATCAAGACAAATCAGACTGGCTGAGAGAAATAGAGCCCATGTGAGACCCAGGCAAGTCAATGAAACTCCTTCCACGAGACAGAGGGCTTTAGCTGGCCTGGCATTGAACCAGGCTGAGCCACTTTTCTTCTCGAAGTATCAGATTTCAACACAGGAAGCAAGATTGTTGCAAGGCCAATATCACACATCAGATTGCCAAACATGGAAACTGACAATAGAAACTGCTCAATAAATTTCAGTTTTCCTTCCTCTATCCATGAATAAACAATTATACGTTCCCAGAGGAAATGCTCTTAAATAATTAAGCTAGAAATCAAATAAACCATTGTCCTTTGGGGCATTATGGCAGGGGCGGCAGGGGTGGGGCAGGTGGTAGTGGAGAAAAGGGCCTACTGCACAACCTAGAAAAGCCCACTGTTTTCACCTCCTCACCATCACTTCCCATTCCTGTAAGTATGGGGAGCAGTAACTGCCCCTACACTGGTATTCAGTTCAGTTCAGTCACTCGGTCATGTCCGACTCTTTGTGACACCATGAATTCACAACATGCCAGGCCTCCCTGTCCATCACCAACTCCCAGAGTCTACCCAAACCCATGTCCATTGAGTTAGTGATGCCATCCAGCCATCTCATCCTCTGTCGTCCCCTTCTCCTCCTGCCCCAAATCCTTCCCAGCATTAGGGTCTTTTCGATATTACCTCATACCAAAATCCTTCTCCAACCCTCCAGATAAAATATAGGATGCCCAGTTAAATTTGAATTTCAAATAACAAATAATTTTTTTTCAGTTCAGTTCAGTTCAGTCGCCTAGTCGTGTCCAACTCTGTGACCCCGTGAATCGCAGCACACCAGGCTTCCCTGTCCATCACCAACTCCCGGAGTTCACTCAAACTCATGCCCATTGAGTTGGTGATGCCATCTAGCCATCTCATCCTCTGTCGTCCCCTTCTCTTCCTGCCCCCAATCCCTCCCAGCATCAGAGTCTTTTCCAATGAGTCAACTCTTCTCATGAGGTGGCCAAAGTATTGGAGTTTCAGCTTTAGCATCAGTCCTTCCAATGAACACCCAGAATTCATCTCCTTTAGAATGGACTGACTGGATCTCCTTGCAGTCCAAGGGACTCTCAAGAGTCTTCTCCAACACCACAGTTCAGTGTTGCTTGGGACATAATTTTCAAATTTAACCGAATAATCTGTATTTTTGTTTTCATAAATGTGATGACTCTGTTTAATCATTTAACCCTAGTTTCTGTTTTTCTCAATTTTAAACCTAGGTGTCTGGTTCCCAGATTCTTTAGAAGCCTATGAGTAAAAAGAAAGATAGTGGCATTTCCAGATATGGGCTAGGATGTGGAGCAACTGGAACTCTCATATTGATTACTCATTACTGAGGAGTAATCAGTTCTCATACTAGAACTCATTACTGATGGAGGTAGTGCCACTACTTTGGAATACTGTTTGGCACTATTTACAAACCTTGGGACCCAACAATTGCACTCCTAGATATCGATATAACAGAGATGCATACATAGTCCCCCTAAAGCTATGTACAGAATGTTCGTAGTAGTACTGCATTATCAGTAACAGTCCAGACTGGAAACAATACAGTGGTAGCATGGGTCAAGAAATTGTGGTATGTCTATAAAATGGGATATTATACAGCAATGAGCAAAAGAAGCAAGAAATAGAAGAATAAATAATGTTTACAATTCAATAAATATAAGGCTCAGACACAGGCAGAATGAGCTTCTGATGTTAGAAGAAAGGAGAGAGGTTGCCTCTGGGTGGAGGGCTAGACTCCCTGTAAGAGTAAGGAGGGCTTCTGGGGTTCCATAATATCCTAGTTCTCAATTCAGGCTGTGGTTTCAAGAATTCACTTGATGAAAATTCATCAGTCATGTTTACAATTTCTATCCTTTACTGTATATATATGCCCTGGAGAAGGGAACAGCTACCCACTCCAGTATTCCGGCCTGGAGAATTTCATGGACAGAGGAGGCTTGCAGGCTACAATCCATATGGTCACAAAGATTAGGACATGACTGAGCAACTTCATATTACATTTCAATTAAAGGGCTATTTAAAGAAAACAGTATAACTGGAGAGGTTAAACTGTCAACTAGGAGCAATAAGCAGAAGGAAGAGACAAGAGGCAGGTTTGGGGACAAGTCCCAACAGGACTTGCCACACAGGAGAAGCATTACTGAATAGGATGTAAACACACCTGTGAGGGGACCAAGATCCTGTCCTGATCCTTGAGTTCCAGCACATGCATTTTTTAAAAATATTTATTTATTTGGCTGCACAGGGCCTTAGTTGCGGCTTATGGGACCTAGCTCCCAGACCAGGGATGGAACCAAGGCCCCCTGCACGGGAGCACTGGACCAACCACCAGGGGAGTCCCCACTTTGGACATTTCTGAACTCAGAAGCAAGGAGCAAGGTTTCATTCCTAACGAGGACTGCTGGTCATTGTCTGCTAGGAGACTGCATTCAACAGGCTTCAGGCTCATGTTTCCGCCCCATTTTTCTTAAAACAAAATGTGCTTTCAGGATGTTTAGAAATATCCTTGGCCTCTATACACTTGTCCCCCAGTTGGGACAACCCAAAATGTCTCCAGACGTTGCCCAATGTCCCCCAGGAGTTGAAATCATCTCTGGTTGAGAACCAGTTCTGTACACATGTATTGTAAACTCCTGGTCAAGTTTTCATTGACTGATTTCAAGATATTAAAAATACATACATATATACATGCATACATTAAAAAGTAAAAAAGCAGTTAGTCATAAACTGTCTAGCTTCCTGAGACCCCAAAATTCACCTGAGAAAGGACCCTCTAGGAAAATACTGAACAGGGTTTGCTCATTTCAAGTGATTGATAGAGGTCAGTGGGAAGAAGAATGAAGTTTCTGGAATCCCTTAGAACTAAATTCAAATCACAGCCCTGCCAGTCTGTCACTTTGGACATGTGGCTTCTTTCCCTTTTTAAGACCAATTTTTAAAAATATTTATTTATTCATTTGGCTGTGTTGGGTCTTAGTTGAGGCTCATGAGATCTTCTTAGTTGCAGCGTGTGGGATCTAGTTCCCTGACTGGGGATCGAACCTGGGCCCCTTACTTTGGGAGCATGTGCTTTTGGCCACTGGACCACCAGGGCTTATTTTCTGTGTGGCTTATTTTCTGTTTCCTCTATCAGTGCTCTTTCTTCTGCAGCCTTGTGGGAAAACTACACACACTTTACAATTCCTACAAGTATAAAAGAAGCATGGGACGGGGGAAGTATTGTCTCCTCCAGGGCCAAGTACCACTGTTTTTATTTAACTAACATTCATGAAGTATTTACTCTGCCAAAATTCCTTCGAAGGACTTTTCAAACATGAACTCATTTAATCTTCATGACAACTTTGTAACCTGGGTGCTATTGATATCCCCCATTTCACAGATGAGGAAACTGAGGCACAGAGAGGCGAAGTAACTCACCCAAGGTCATGTAGCTAGTCACTGGGAGAGCTGGAGCCTGGGGCCAGAGTCCACGACCTTAACCGCTTGATCACGCTTCTCGGTCCACTTTCTCATCTTTTGGTTCCTATAATATTTCCCATAAGATGCTCCCCATATCTTTTCCCTAAAGAGACTAAGAAGAGCATGTGAAGCCAACATGCAATCTTTGAGACAAGCTACGTTTTCTTGTCTATAAATTAAAGAAGTTCAACTAGCGATCATGATTTTTCCTTGGCCTTGGCACTTACTCTCCTTGCTTCAGTTTTCTTGTCTGCAGTGAAAAGAGTCTTAACAGCCTAATCCCCTGAGTGCTCTGGCCTGATGTGAATATTAAATAGAGATCAATGTGAAGTAGGAGCCAGACATGAGAAGCATAGCACTCTATATAAGCATCAGCTATGACTGACGTGACTTAGCAGTAGCAGTAGCATGGTCGTATCTACAACACACCACGTTCAGATTTTTTCCATCAACGTCCACTGGCGCTTAGTTGCTCTCCCACGTGTATGGTTTTGCAGCTTTCAAAATGTCTTCATGTATGTATTCTTATTTGAGCTTCCCAAACACTAGCAATGACTAAAATCCAAGCTTTCTGACTTCTAACCCATTGATCCCAGGTGCTTTTCTGTATCAATAAGTCATGCATGGACACTGCTACTTGGCAGCATTTAGTTTAAAACAATGTCAGGTCACTGACACACAGGGAACATGGGGTTTAACAGATATAGTCTCATCACATTAACACGACAAAGAAGAAAGTCAGATTATACTCATTTTAAAGATGCTAAAACTGATGCTCAGAGAATTTATTTTAATTGTCTGAGAACACAGCGCAGGTGGAAAATAGATTTGAATCCAGTTTCATTTGTCTCCACTGGTTCCTAACCATGATCGAGGCCCTAGCAAGTCAGAGTGTGGGCCAGATGCCAATAGCATTGACACCACCCACGAGCTTGTTAAAAAGGCGAATCTTGGGTCTCACTCTGGATCTACTGAATAAGGATCTGCTTTCTAAAAGGACTCCTTGGTGAGTCCTGTGCACATCATAATTTAAGAATCACTGATCTCTATTGCCCCTCGGTGAAGGTCTATCTCTGATATTCAGAAATGCAAAATCTGTAAATAAGCACATATATGCACACATACACATCCATACACACATATATTGTAGGGTGTTTTTAAAATACACCTCTTCCCTGGTAGCTCAGACTGTAAAGAATCTGCCTCCAATGCAGGAGACCCAGGTTCAATTTCTGGGTTGGGAAAATCCCCTGGAGAAGGGTATGGCAACCCACTCCAGTATTCTTGCCTAGAGAATTCTATGGACAGAGGAGTCTGGTGGGCTACAGCCCATGGGGTCGCAAAGAGTTGGACATGACTAAGGAGCTAACACTTTCACTTTTTTAAAAAATTTTACTTTAAGAAAGGGAATTTAGGGATTTTAAAGCAAGTGGCATGAGTCCCTGTGTTAGACTGGGAATTGAATTAATAGATACTTAATACATACCAGGACAGATGTTTTCATATATAGCAATGGCAGCATTTGCCCATTCCAGGTTTTGGGGTTTTTTTTATCAATACTTCTTATTCAGGAAATTATTCACTTTTTTTTTAAGCAAACACAGAAAATTTTATCCTTACCCTAAACGACTCAACACAACAAATATATGAAGCACTAGAAGAATATTTAAGATACAATTTTTGCCCTGGAGTAATTTTTAGCTTTGGGGTCTCTAGGGAAGTACTTAAGGACAGTTTTCCTTTTTGATATATTGGCTAAACTGATTTTGGTTACCTATACTGATAACCAAAACATTGGTTTTTTATTATAAAGCAATTCTCTGTCAAGAACATAGTCTTACTTGCACATTGCTCTTTCTTTAATAGTATACACACACCCAGTAGCAGAAGCAGCTTTCTGTATATGTTAACTATACTGATTTTCCCAGTAAATAATTTTTAAAGTAATGGATAATTCTTTTGTGAGGCCAGGGGTATATCTGTAACATTCAGAGCTGAACCACACATTACCTATACAACTTACTCTTATTTGTTAACTATGTCTTACGTATCGTGTGCCAACTCTGATCAAACAGTAGGAGCATCTGATACCCTGTCTTGTGAAGATACATCCAGCAGGAACATTCTAGGATTGATTAGCAATGTCTGCTGCGAGTATAAGAAACAAAACCTGAAGTACCCTTGTTATGTACTCTGACCCTGTTTTCCTACTCCAAAAAGCAAATGTCTTTACTGTTCCTCATGCCTTCCACACTCTTTTTGCCCCCTAGGCATTTCCTCATGTTATTTTCACTGTCTAGAATGTCTATTATCTTGCCTACACAAGAATCACATACTCTCCAGTCAGCCTTCCCAAGTTTCTCCAGTACAAATGATAAAAAAAAAAAAAACCAAGAAACCTGTTCCCAAATCAGACTGTTCAGACTTCAGCTCAGGTCCCTGAGTCAGATGTTTATCTTACACCCGCCATGGGATCAAAGAGATTCACAGAATAGACTTGTTTCTTTGCCTTTTTTTTTTTTTTAACACTCTTATTTGTTATAATAGTTTCAGGCTAACAGCGAAGGGACTCAGCCATACATATACATGTATCCATTCTCCCCCAAACTCCCCTCTGTCCAGGTTGCCACATAACATTGAGCAGAGTTCCCTGTGCTATATAGTAGGACCTTACTTGTACCCATTTTAAATATCACAGTGTGTACATGTCCATCCCAACTCCCTGACTGTCCTTTCCCCCACCTTCCCTCCTCCCCCCACCCCCACCCCCTGGGCAACCACCCGCTCGTTCTCTAATTCTGTGAATCTCTTTCTAGAACAGACTTGTTTTGATTGACGATAAATGCCACCACTTCCTCTGTGAACTATTATACCTGCCCTTCGGGGGCTATGCAAGTGTCTCTGCAGTTTCAGATCTTTTATTTCACTGCTGGAGAGTCCTACCTGATGAGTTCTCTTCTTCGTTTCTCCTCCTTATTCAAAGTTCTGATACCTCCCGTCTGGCTTTGTACCTACACCCAATACCAAAACAAGGCCAGACTTGCTGGATAAAAAGATTTTGAATGAATTATTCTTTTCTTTTTTTATACTCTTTTGATTTGGTTCTCAGAAAAATCAGTGATTGGGAAAGCAGTCTAACAAATATGATGTCGATTTAAAAGCAGTCAGATTAGGCAATAAAACAGCTGGTCCCCTTCATCACTCTTACATTTTTTTTTATCAGCCCCTCTCCCTTAAGAAGCACTTTGGTACCTATTGAATACATAGATTCCTCAATCCCTTTCTAGACTTTTTAAGTTAAATCCAAATTTCTAGGGATGTATGATTTTAAAACCCCCTCAACTGGTTCTTACCCACACTAAATTTTTAAAATGTAAAAGAAAACTTTGTCGATTATAAGCAAGTTTTCTATTGTATTTAAGTAAGTTATATCACAAATGTTAGCTAACAAGGTGACAGTGATTTTCTAAGACAGGATATCTGTAAACAAACCAGTGGAAAATAACTTCTATGTAGAATATCGTGTCCAACTTTGTGCGACCCTATGGACAGCAGCCCACCAGGCTCCTCTGT
This sequence comes from Budorcas taxicolor, assembly GCF_023091745.1. Classification (NCBI taxonomy): domain Eukaryota; kingdom Metazoa; phylum Chordata; class Mammalia; order Artiodactyla; family Bovidae; genus Budorcas; species Budorcas taxicolor. The sequence goes on along the minus strand of NC_068915.1, from coordinate 97,916,821 downwards.
CCAAGAGACTTTCTAGGCAAGAATACTGGAGTGGGTTGCCATTTCCTTCTCCCATTTTAATTAATAAGACTCCTTTATAATGAGAAATACAAAACACTTCTACATAAAAACTGAAAAGTTGTGTCTTACCCTTCATGAATTTAAATTCACTAAGTTAGACAAGGGAATATTATTCTCATGACTTTTAACCATCACCGCTCTGCTAATTAGTTCAGCAATATCCTATTGCATATCTACTGTATCTATCTGTAACCGAGCATGAGGATGAACGTGGTGCACAGTCAGGACTGGGAAGCACAGCAGTAGAATCTTTGACTGGAGACTTCCTTAGCAACATAGGGGAGGAAGACTGAAGGGATCAAAGCAGCGGGAAATGCGGGTAGAGGCTGCCCTCCAACTAGTCAAGGGAAGTATTGACAGTGACCCGGGACCAAACCACAGAGTACGCAGGCTTCCCTGGCGGTCCAGTGGCTAAAACTCCTCCCTCCAAAGGCAGGGGTCCCAGGTTCGATCCCTGGTCAGGGAACCAGATCCCACACGTGCATCTAAAAATTCTGTATGCTGCAACAAAGGTCAAAGATCCCGTGTGCCTCAACTAAACCCAACACAGCCAAATAAATAAATAAATACTAAAAAAATAAAATTAAAACTATAGAGCACGGCATAGTTAGATTCAATACAAGAAAAGAGAAAGTTTTTTAGCATTAGTCATTAATGAAATCAAGGACATTTTCTCTCTTGAGAGCTCTTACTGGGTAACAGCTCATAAGACTTAACTTGATCACTGGATTAAATGTGAAAAGTATGGGGGGACACCCTATCCTAGTGGTTTTGCAACCACTGGGTTTTTCTGCGAGACTTAAAGCCTCTTTTTTTGGAGAAACATTCAGAAAGAGAAGTTCATCTTTTTCCAAGTAAACTTTAGCTGTCAGGATACCACTAGTATTAGTTGGTTAATGCTGACATTAGCCAGAAATATCTGCTTTCATAACACCAATTTTATGGAGAAGTAAACAACTTCATCTCACAGAGTTCTCCTACAGAGCAACTGAGAGAATGCCTGTGAACTTGCTTTGTAAAAACTGATTATAATGACCATTAAATGAAAATACTTCAAATGCAAAATAGTTGTCTTGGAAATAGCACACACACACAAAAATCATCTTGCTGATAAAAGAGGAATTGGTGAATGGGAAACACACACACACACACACACACACACATACACAACCAGACAACCTGAGGATGGAATCCTCATCCCTTCTCCTTTATGCTGCTTTTCTATCTTTTATATTTTTAATTCTCAAATATCAGCAATAGTCTGGAAATGTTATGCTAAGTTAGTTGAATGTGACTGACTCCAACCAAAGGAGGAGGGAAATGCTTTCTGAATTGAATGTTATATTCAACCAAAACAGTTAAGTGTTAAATAATTTTTTGGTTTTGTTTTCACAGGCAGTACCCTTTTGAACTCAGTCTTGAAAATGAACCCAGTTGTTTCGCAGCCAGGATATGGCTCGGCGGTCTCGGGGTCTAGTGACTGGCAAACCGGCACCTTTGACTGCTTTGATGACATAGGGATCTGTAAGTAAACGTAGCTGTTGCTTTCTCCTGGGCTACAATCACGCAGTCACTGCCATAACAAAAATCGCTTGCTTATCCTCTCACTGAGATCCTTGTGTTATTCTAGAGATCAGCAGTCACAAGGTGGAACACCTGGGCAGACTTTACTACTGGGGTGTGTTTTGTTTGTCCTGTACGTAAAGACCCCTCTTGCTGTATTAACTTTAAAACAGTAGAAACCATATGAAAGTCAGATTCCGGGCACCTCCTTGGCAGTCACTGGTTAGGGCTCTTCGCTCCCAGTACAGGGGACCCCGGTCAGGGAACTAAGATCCTGCATGCCACAGGACATGGTGCCCTCCCCTCTCAGATCAGATTCCACACAAAACTGTAGCTTTCTAATCTAGATTTCCAGCTTCTCTTGAAAATTTGGAAAATCTGGAAAGAGGAGTCCTCATTCTTTACTGGCAGAAGTAGCTGCTGCCAAGCTGACTTCTTGTTGTTCAGTCGCAAAGTCGTTTCCGACTCTTTGGGACTCCATGAACTGCAGCACACCAGGCTTCCCTGTCCTTCACTATCTCCCGGAGTTTGCTCAAACTCATGTCCGTTGAGTTTGTGATGCTATGCAATCATCTCAGTCTCTGCAACCCCCTTCTTTTGCCTTCAATCTTTCCCAGCCTCAGGGTCGTTTACAAGGAGTCAGCTCTTCACATCAGGTGGCCAAAGTTCTGGAGCTTCAGCTTCAGCATCAGTCCTTCCAATGAATATTCAGGAGTGATTTCCTTTAGGACTGAGTGGTTTGATCTTGCGGTCCAGGGGACTCTGGAGTCTTCTAACCCGCTTAGTTAACCCTATTCAAAGGGACCTTCACTCTACACTTTGCCATATTCATGTCCATCATCCACTGTTGGCTAGTTTGTGTTTGTTTTTTTTTCAACCAGTTTTATTCATTTGTTTTACCTGCCTGCCTTGAATTTATTATCCTTATCCAGATCGACCCCACCTCATTAGCTCCCCGTGTTCTTGATGTGTTTCTCCACTCTTCTCTTTACTTCCTCTTCTCCCTACAGGGCTGAGTCTGTGCTTCCAGATTTCACTATTCCTGTGACTCTTGTGGTCGGTCCATCTCAGGAAGCTTTCAGGTTTTTAGCTTTCCTAACCTTAAATTCTTTCACAGCACCAAACACACCTTGGTGTAAGAATTTCCTGTTTCAGAGTCTATTGCCCAAGGGAATGTAGGCATTCTCTGTGTGGCTAGTCTTTCCACTGTCTTGAGAAAGAGCCTCTTTTGTGTGTGTGTGTATATGATGGAAGTTCAAAGTTCTGTGCAGATAGCCTTTTGCTGAAAACCATCAATCAAAAAATAAGAGTTTTCTTATCTCATCTAGGGTAGAGCCATGACAAAACTCCACCCTAGAGTTTCTCAAAATAAGCTTGAGCTCAGCACGTTTGAGAACAGTTTCCTGTTTGTCACTATTTTCTTCGGTCCTTTTTTGTCTCACACAGACTCTTAAAAGTGAAATTTCAGTATGTTTTTTAAGTTTTTATGTCAATATCCCTTAACTTTTACTTGCTTCGATCCTCACAACAATAATAAAACTTTCCTCTTTGCCAGAATGAGCATCTAGAATCTGTTTCCTACCGCTTTCCTCGTTTTTCCAATTATTTCTTTACTCAGTGCTTTCTGATCCTAAGCATTCTCCCACAGTTTCCAGAGGGTCGCTCAGACATTCCGACGCCACGAACTTCCTATGCCAGTATGCTCCATATGTAAACAAAGATAAGGAAGAAAGATACTTTGGACAGGCTCAGATCAACAAGGCAGGAACTTTTATTTTTTGGATGACTATTTTGATGATTTAATGAGTTAAGGTTGTCAGGGGAGAAGTTAGCAATTATTTTTAAAGCAATTTTTTTCTAAACTTTTTATTTTGTATTGGGGTATAGCCAATTGACAAACAATGTTGTGATAGTTTTCAGATGAACAGCGAGGGGACTCAGCCATATGTATACATGTATCCATTCTCGCCCAGACTCCCCTCCCATCCTGGCAAGGCAGGCATTTTTGCCATTAAACCTGGCCTGGCATATGACGAGCAAGTTTCCCCAGTGTGTGTAGGCTCTAGAAGCAAGGCATAAAGAGCCAGGTGACCCCATTGTTTTCACCAAGTGTCCATTAGGGCCATTTCCTGAGTGTGTATTTTCTTGAAAGCGGTGTGTGTGTTTGCGGGTTCAGTTGTGTTCAACCCTGCAACTCCATTGACTGTAGCCCACCAGGCTCCTCCGTCCATGGGATTCTCCAGCAAAAATACTGGAGTGGGTTGCCATGACCTCCTCCAGGGGATCTTCCCAACCCAGGGACTGAACCCATATCTCTTATGTCTCCTGCATTGGCAGGTGGGTTCTTCACCACTGACCCCGCCGGGAAGCCTGTGGAAGAGGTATGATTAAGTCAACCTCCTTACAGTCTTGACTGATTTCTGTGATTTCACCCTGCTCTCAGGTCTCTGTGGGGCTTTCTTTCCCCTGTGCCTTTCGTGTCAGATTGCCTCTGACATGAACGAATTCTGCCTGTGCGGATCAAGTGTCGCCATGAGGACAATGTATCGGACCCGATACGGCATCCCGGTGAGTCCCCCATGTCCACCAGGAAGTAATCACCCAGACAGCCCAAAGGCCTTCCTTCAGTCTGAGCGCGTCTCCATGATTGCCCTCCTCACCATCATGACTTGACCCTAGCCTTTTCTCCACTGCCATCCTAAACATTTTCCCTTTAAACTTTAAACTTTTTATTTTGTATCGGGGTATAGGTGATAAACAATATTGTGACAGTTTCAGGTGTCCAGCGAATGGACTCAGTCATACATATAAAAGTATCCATTCTTTCCCAAACCCTGCTCCTATCCAGGTTGCAACATAACATTGAGCAGAATCCCATGTGCTGCACAGTTAGCAGTGTGTACATGACTTTCTTGAACTCCCTAACTATACCTTACCCCTGCATCTTAAACTTTTTAAATGATTTATAGAGACTATCTATCTATCCCTTAGGATATATTCACAATAAAACTTTTTATTGATCCAATAGATGTGTCTCTGAAAAAGCTGCTGGAGATGAGCAAGTCAGCACAGAGTCTCTCCTGGCTTTACTCAGAGTCAGACAGTGAACTCTGCAGAGTGGGTGGCTGTTGCTTAGAAAGTCTTAGGTGAAAAATGGGTGTATATAGATCCCCCCAGAGCTGGAAAATTTTGGGAGCCAGTTACCTCACTGATAACTCGTAAAACAGTGTTCATTCACTCAAAAGATATTATTGAGCACCTAGAACCTTATTAAGTCATAAGCTAGTGTTCACTCATTCAATGGGGATTTACTGAATATGCAGAACATACCAAGGACTATTACAGATGCTAAAGACACACCAGCGAACAAAGGAAATAAAAATTCCTGTCTTCATGGAGCTCACTTCAATTTTTTTGAGATTTTTGTTTTAACATAATTTCAGACTTAAAGTCACAGAAATGGTACAAAGACTTCCTAAACACTCTTCACCCAGATTCCCCCAATATTTAAAAACGTACCAGATTTGATTGATTTTCTCTCTTTCTTGTCTCTATTTATCTATTCTAATTTTTTTTTCTGAATCATTTGAGAGTAAATTATATACTTGATACCCTATTATCTCTATTTCAGTGTGTATTTCCTAAAAAGAAGGACATTCTCTTATTTTATCACAATGTGATTATCAAAAGGAATTTAACATTGATACAGTACTATTAGCTAATCCGTGGGTATTATTAAACTTTACCAATTATCCCAATAACTTTCTTTAGATGAAGAAAAAAAATCAGTTGTCTGGACCAGCTTCTGCCAGCCCCTGGCCTTTACTTTCTTTCTTGACTATCCAGGGCAACAAAAATGTGAAATTCTGCCCTCAGCTGAGCTGAATAAGGGCCCCTGGGGGTTGAATGGAGATGTCTGTGGCATCTGTCTGTCCCTAGAACTGCCTCAAGGGAGTGGTGGCAAAGCTGCAGAGATGAGATGGAGATGTTGAGGAGTTAAGCCAGCTGATTGCCCTCTCTTGAAGAAGATAGGGTAATATGGGTGTGTGTCCCCATATCACTTGAGGCACAGAGCGCCTGTGGACAGTATTACAGGGTGTGGGTGGGGAATAATCTGAAGGCAGCTCTAATGATGGAAGCAGGCAGAGCCTGGCAAGTGATTCTGTCAATGGAAAGTTGCAATCACGCAGGGGCTGGGAGGGTTAAGATGAACTGGGGCCACTGGAACTGAATGACAACTGTTTGTCTTCTATAATATGGAAGATTTTCTCAGTCTTTGTCTTTTTCTTTTTTTTTTTAATGAATACAGATCAGTTATTTCGTAGACTCAGTTTGGTTTGTCAAATGTTTCCTCATGATAAGACTTTGGTTATATACTTTTGGTATCAACTCTACAAAAGTGATGCTATGGTCATCTTACACCACATGACATCAAGTTATCTCATTGTGTGTAATGTTCACTTTGATTCCTTAATTAAGATAGTGTCTGTCAAGATTCTCCACCACAAAGTTGCTATTTTCCCCTTTATAATGGATAAGGATCTTGTAGAGAGATGTAAATCAAACTTTCACCCACTAGTTCTAACATCTGTGATAGATTCTTGCCTCCATCAGTTATTACTGTGATGGTTGTCAATGGGAGAGCTTAGACACCAATGGAAGAAAACAGTTACAATATAACTAAGAATGCTGCTGCTGCTGCTGCTATGTCACTTCAGTCGTGTCCGACTCTGTGCGACCCCAGAGACGGCAGCCCACCAGGCTCCCCCGTCCCTGGGATTCTCCAGGCAAGAACACTGGAGTGGGTTGCCATTTCCTTCTCCAATGCATGAAAGTGAAAAGGGAAAGTGAAGTCATTCAGTCATGTCCGGCTCCTAGCGACCCCATGGAGTGCAGCCTACCAGGCTCCTCCGTCCATGGGATTTTCCAGGCAAGAGTACTGGAGTGGGTTGCCATTGCCTTCTCTGATAACTGAGAATAAGTAAGAATATAATGTATAGGTTGGTGATACATACAACAGAGAAAAATGAAGCAAGGAAGAGGAATTTAGTATTGAAAGGTTGTGATTTTAAATAGCGTTATCAGGAAAGACTCAGTAAGAAGGTAAAGACTTAGTCTATGCCTCAGTTCAGTCGCTCAGTCATGTCCAACTCTTTGCGACCCCATAAATTGCAGCATATCAGGCCTCCCTGTCCATCATCAACTCCCGTAGTTCACTCAAATTCACGTCCATCGAGTCAGTGATGCCATCCAACCATCTTATCCTCTGTCATCCCCTTCTCCTCCTGCCCCCAATCCCTCCCAGAATCAGAGTCTTTTCCAATGAGTCAACTCTTCGCATGAGGTGGCCAAAGTACTGGAGTTTCAGCTTTAGCATCAGTCCTTCCAAAGAACACCCAGGACTGATCTCCTTTAGAATGGACTGGTTGGATCTCCTTTCAGTCCAAGGGACTCTCAAGAGTCTTCTCCAACACCACAGTTCGAAAGCATCAATTCTTCGGCGCTCAGCCTTCTTCCCAGTTCAACTCTCACATCCATACATGACCACAGGAAAAATCATAGCCTTGACCAGACGTACCTTTGTTGGGAAAGTAATGTCTCCGCTTTTGAATATGCTATCTAGGTTGGTCATAACTTTCCTTCCAAGGAGTAAGCATCTTTTAATTTCATGGCTGCAGTCACCATCTGCAGCAATTTTGGAGCCCCAAAAAATAAAGTCAGCCACTGTTTCCGCCTATACCACCCTAAATATGCTCAGTATCTAAACAGTGTCGGGCCTGGTTAGTGCTTGGATGGGGGAGAAAGTAAAGACCTAAAAGGATGGGAGGATGACTCATCTGTGAAAGGTCCAGGCAGAGGAATGAGCTAGAGCCAAAGTCCAGAAGTAGAGCTTACCTGGAAGGTCCAAGACATAGCAAGCAGCCAGAGAGATGGAAAGGCTGGAGGTGGGGTGGGAGATGGGGAGCAGTAATAGAAGAAGATGATATCACAGCAAGACCTTGCAGACCATTTTAAGAAATCTAGCTTTCATTTTCGGAGAAGGCAATGGCACCCCACTCCAGTACTCTTGCCTGGCAAATCCCATGGATGGAGGAGCCTGGTGGGCTGCAGTCCATGAGGTCGCTAGGAGTCGGACACAACTAATGACTTCACTTTCCCTTTTCACTTTCATGCATTGGAGAAGGAAATGGCAACCCACTCCAGTGTTCTTGCCTGGAGAATCCCAGGGACGGGGAAGCCTGGTGGGCTGCCGTCTCTGGGGTCGCACAGAGTCGGACACGACTGACGCAACTTAGCAGTAGCAGCTTTCATTTTAAGTGATCTGGAAAGCGTTTAAAATGCTTTTAAACACAGAAGTGACCTGAAAACTTAGCCTCTTACTCACTGTAACCAATAACAATTCATCTCCCTAAGCCTTGGCTCTCTGATAAAATGGTACCCATGATACCTCCCCTAAGGTGGTACAGTAAGAATCACAGCAGATAATGCAGGGAAAGGACTTCGCACAGCGTCTGGCAAGTAATAAGTACTCAGTGACTAACTATTATAATTTTTGTCTTAGCTCAGCTGTCTTCAAGCAGCCTGCATTCCTCCCGTGGGCTTGCTCAGCTGCCTCAGCACTCCCTGTGCTCTCATTTACATCCCTCAAAAGGCAGCAGAACTTAACACGAGGGTTCTTAACTTCGTGACCGTTCCATAAACTTCCCAAAACCATACGCTAAGTGTCAGGTGTATGTACTTGTGTACATAGTTGTGTACATGGATGTATTAGTGAGTATGGGAGTGAGATTCTCAAAGTGGTCCCTAAGGGAGTAGAGGAAGGAGAGCTTAGCTGAATTCTGGAGACAAGCTTCTGGAAACAGCTCAGCAAATAGCTCACTTTGGGGCTCTCTGACAAGTCATTTGTTAGCATCAATTTTCTTATCTTTCATGAGAAATTCGTGCAAGGTGATTTCTAGGGTCTTCCTAGGGTCTAGGATTCTATAATAAGTTTTCTTGGTGTCTATTATATAAGTGTATTTATAGACAGTGTATCTCTAGCTTCTTTCTTAGAACAGAACTCTAAAATGGCTAATAAACCCCAGGACTGATTTGCATAGTTCAGGTTCTCTGCTTTGTTCCCCCTTTACATCTATGCAAACATTTATAAGGCTGCCCCAGCACAGCCTCTCTGACCTCCCCCTCCCTTCATGGACACAGACAGGCAAGAGAGCATCCCCTTGGCCAGGGCCGCAACCTGCACAGCAGAGGAAAAAGAGAAGACACAACCAATTGAACTCCTATGTGCTGGAATACTGCCTGGACATATATTTGCTCATATACTGCTTCAAACGCTCTGCGGTACAGGCAGTGGTATCTGCACTTCATGGACATGAAAAGCAGGAATGAGAAAGCCTTAAGGTCATAGAACATGGAAGTGCTGAAATTTGGGCTCAAGTTTGTTTTTTTTTAATTATTACTTAATTTTTTTAAATGGAAATGTAAACAAAATTTACAATGTTGTGTTCATTTCCATATAGCAACATGAATCAGTTCTATGTATATATATAAAAATCCCTCCCTCTTGGACCTCCCACCCACCATGCTTCATCCCACGCCTCTAGGTCATCACAGGGCACTGAGCTGACCTCCCAGTGCTGTACAGCAGTTTCCCACTAGCTATTTTATACATGGTAGTGTATATATGTCTATGCCACTCTCTCAATCCACCCCACCCCATGGGCTCATGTTTATTCTGACTTACAGTCAGGCCTGGTTCTTCCCACTGGATCATCTTGTCTTCTCAAGTCCATGTGTATTGAGTCACGTACCACAACTCATTCATTTGCTCAGCGATTCTGTAACCAGTCCTCATGACCAGATTTCTTTTTTTTTTTTAAACAGCTTCCAAACGAGCGAAGCACCAGTTCCCTTTGCCAAACAGAGTGATGAAAGCAAAAATCTTTGTTTCTGGTACCATTTCCCAAGAAGCTATTCTGGGCAAGGCATTTATGTCCCTTGCTAACTTCAGCATGGTTTAAACCCATAGTTCATGTCCTCTCATTTGAAAGAGGAATTTTTTTCTTCTCAATATTCTTTATATCTGTATTATGAAACAGACTTAGAATTAGGGTGTGTTTTCTAAAGGTTTCCCTACGTTTCTCAGCAAATAATAGTGGGACTTTTTCTCCTACAAACTTCCTGAGATAAAGACAGGCATAGACATGCTGGAACAGAAAACTAGTTACATCCTTGATGAATATTTTATTCTTTGTATTAATAACGTATTATGTATATTCAATAAATGTTGGCTTAATGGAGGCTTAAAAGATGAATAAATATAAATAATGAATTGAAGCATGGAAAAAAATCAAGCACTTTGAGGAAGGATTAAAGGATTTGGATTATTTTTCAGGGAAAAAGAAATGGCCAAGGGACCAAATTGTCTTCAAACTGAGTATCCCGTTCCTCTGTCTGATGAGGGTCAAGACTTTAGATTTCTAACATGGTTATCTCATTGTCCAGTCTTTGTCCCACACACTTTCTCCGTTCAAATCAAAATCACTACAGCAAGGAAAAAAAGTTATGAAAAGTAAATCACTTTTCTCACCCCTTAGGAACTCCCAAACTTTATAGGCTAAATCTACTCTCTTTCTCTTTCCTGCTCTCTCTCTGGGTCTTTCTGTTCACACTGGAAATTGGGAATTGTACTAAATTTTAAAAAAAATTTTTAATTTTTAAATTTTAAAAAATAAGTGACATCCAAAAATGGAGTGCAAAATATTTCAGTCGGTCAAGACACACAGTCACATAACCTGCTCATCAGATTAGACCCCTCAGATCAGCCAGTGCTGACTATACAGAACAGGAGTCCCTTCTAGGGCATCTCTACCCATAGGCCATCAAAGACTCAACTGGACCTCCCATGAAGAAGGCCTTCAAAACTCTGCAAAGCAGCTCATTCTACAGGTTTTCTAGCCACTCTTCATTCTCTGATTTCTTCTTTTGCCCATAAGGTTTATGTCCTCTTTAACTATGGGTTGCCTCCCTTGCAGAACATGAGGGATGTCAATGAAAAAGATTAGAGGGATATAGGGTGGCATGTGATCTAGCACTCCACTCACAATCAATTGGAAAAATTGGTGCATTACACAACTGGCTTTAAAGGGAACCATTCCACATCAGTAAAAAATAGTAAGTAAATCAAAAGATTTTTTAAAAGGAAAAAAAAATAGAGAACTCTTCTAGAACAGATAACAGAGGACTGTGGCTATGATTGTAACCTGCAGATCATTTGAAACATGTTATTATGAAAAGGGTACTGACTTGAGAGGAAAAGGACCAGTCGCTGTCACCAGTCTACGTGATTTAGTTAGCAAGTCAGTTAACTTCACTTGGTCATAAAAAAAATAGGGATGTGCTTCCCTGATGGCTCAGTGGTGAAGAATCCACACGCCAACGCAGGAGACATGGGTTCTATCCCTGATCCTGGAAGATCCCACAGGCCATGGAGCAACTAAGCCCGTGCGTCACAACTATTCAGCCTGTGCTCTAGAGCCCAGGAGCCAAAACTACTGGAGCACACATACCTAGAGCCCAGGCTCTGCAACAAGAGAAGCCACTGAAATGAAAAGCCTGTACGCCACAGCTAGAGTAGCTGCCGCTCACCACAACTAAAGAAAATGACAAAGGCAATGACAAAGGCCCAGCACAGCCAAAAATAAATGAATGAATAAATAAATGATTTTTTATTAAAAGAAATATAGAGATAACGTGATAAACAAGTGACATAAAATGTATGTTTTAAAGAGGTTTGAAAAGTGAAACAAGTGCAGGGAATTGTGTGACTATTCACAGGCTACCTGTTGATCCATTTGTTTGTTTTTTAACAGGGATCCATTTGCAAGGATTTCCTGTGTCTGGCATTTTTACCGCACTGTGCCCTTTGTCAACTCAAGCGAGATATTGAAAAGAGAAAAGCAATGAATGCTTTATAAAAGATGCTTGGTAAGTTGGCGGGACTTCTTTGATTTGTGAGTAGCAAAAGAAAGTCTCAAAGGTATCTTTGATTTCTTTGGTTCTCTATCTCACAGATCCATGAGATGGCCCTTGACAAAGGGAGGGCAAATGACTTTCAATGGCTAGCCTGCACCAATCAGTTGGGACTCAGCTTCCCAGAGAGCCTGGGAAGAGAGGGCTAGCCCTGATTGGATGGGAAAGAATTCTGGGATTTCTTAGGATGTCTGCCATAGGTGGAGTGGCCATATGATGTACCAGATAAACATGCCACATATCCTCCATGTGTATCTTCACAGCATCATGACTGAAGGTACCAGAGATATGTGTACAACCGAACATTCATTTCCCAAAGCCTACAGCTCAGGCCCACTGCTGTCAACAGTAACCCACTGAGACGTCACACTAACCGTGACTGTGTAATGTATCTAGTGACATGTTCTTGTCACCACCACAATATTAAAAGAGTAATTCTTTCTCCAAAGTGGTAGAAAGCTACCTTAGTCTCTATGAATGAAGTGCGGACAATTCAACCAGTTATCTAATATGCCCAAAGCTCCCGTTTAGGAAGAAGAGCACTGCCTTTTGGTGGTGATATCATCAAAGCCGGCCAGCTGCTCATATGCCTAGTTTCCTAAGCTCTCCTGGTCACATTTTTAACCTTCTTAGTTCTTCCTATTTTTCTTAGGCAAGAGGACGATGGCTTACTCAGTCCTGTCTTTCCATCTCTTACTGCCAATCCCATGGAATTTATCATCCAAGTTTTATTTTCACCTGGAAAAGACTATTCTCGAAAAGTCCTATCTCCCGAGAGGTCTTTGAGAGCATTTGATCAGGATACTGCATTCAGCTGTGTGAACGGTTGGCATGGGCACAATCTGTCTCTCTCTCAGCTCTTTTGCCACATGCAGCACAAAATTGTGTCCTCTTTGTGAACGTTTTAGCTCATTTCTTTTAGTGCCATTTTAGTATCTGTCTTCTGACTGCTTTCCTCAATGACTGATGTGCTTAACCCATTTACAAGCAGAGTCAAGAAGGTGAGTTTTCTTATTCTTTTTCTCCCTTGTACCCCTGCCTCCTGAGACACAACTGTTGTTTCTCTTCCCAAGCAGTGATGTTTCTTTAAAGCCATTTGTTACCAATGCAATTCAGAATTTTGCCAAAGTAACCCTAGTCCCCTACATCAGTTCAGTTCAGTTGCTCAGTCGTGTCTGACTCTGTGACCCCATGGACTGCAGCATGCCAGGCTTCCTGTCCATCACCAACTCCCAGAGCCTGCTCATACCCATGTCCATCAAGTCGGTGATGCCATCCCACCGTGTCATCCTCTGTCGTCCCCTTCTCCTCCTGCCTTCAATCTTGCCCAGCATCAGGGTCTTTTCTAGTGAGTCAGTTCTTCGCAGCAGGTGGCCAAATTATTAGAGCTTCAGCTTCAGCATCAGTCCTTCCAATGCATATGTATGTAGTCCCCTACATAGAATGTGGTAATTTACTGGTCCAGTCATCCAATTAATGAAAAAGATTGTTCTGGGGTCTCTGCCTTTTAGAGTCTCTTACCTTAGTGTGAATGATGATTCACTGACATTTGATAAGAGAAATTATCTCTGGCATTCTGTTGGTTTACCTAACAACGTAGCAACAGTACCTGACATAGCAGTCACTTAATAACTATTGTGGATGAATAAATAGATGCAACTTTCAAGCAAGGAAGCATAGTAAGCTTCCTAGATGACTCATTGAATCTTAGCCAGTGGTTGTGACTTGTTCAAATATTGGGTTGACCAAAATGTTCATAAAATTTTATGGAAAAACCTGAATGAACTTCTTGACCAACTGAGTAAATTGTACTGAACCAGGGGTCATGATTTGATATAGATTTTAAATATGTAGTGATTTGGGGGCTTCCCTGGAAGTCCAGTGGTTAAGACTCTGTACTTTCATTGCAGAGGGTGTGGGTTCAATCCCTGGTGAAAGAACCAAGAGTCCATATGCCATATGGCCAAATAAATAAATATTTAAAATAAATAAATATGTAGCAATTTGGCAGTAAGATAGCAGTGGGATGAAAGTTTTGATACTTGGAACAAGGATAATGTAAAATGGAATTCTTTCATTGATTTGGTCTTTCTTTTTCTGATTTCTACAGGTCAAATTCACATGGTAGTGAAAGAAAATGCTGCAATGAAATACTGCATCTATTCAGTGCTATCTCACCTTAAATCTTAGAAACTAATTCAGCTAATCATATAGCTTCAAATGGCTTCAAAACATTTTTAATTTTTGATTTGCTTTGAAAGAAATATATTTCTAGTGCTCTTCTCTAAGATGACTGCCATTAAAAATTAATTTCTTCAACAATTCTTGTGTCTTTAAGTACTTCATCATGGAATTAACATTCCCTTATGCTTCTGTTTTTGTTGTTATTGTTGTTGTTTGTATTAGGGTATAGCCAATTAGAGGCTTCCCAGGTGACATGAGTTTGATCCCTGGATTGGGAAGGTCCCCTGGAGGAGGGCACAGCAACCCACTCCTGTTCTTTTGCCTAGAGAATCCCATGGACAGAGGAGACTGGCAGGCTACAGTCCATAGAGTTGCAAAGAATCAGACACAACTGAAGTGACTTAGCATGCACCCAGGTGACTCAATGGTAAAGAATCCACCTGCCAATTTAGGAGATACAAGAGACACAGGTTTGATCCCTGGAATGGGAAGATTCTCTGGAGGAGGAAATGGCAACTCACTCCAGTATTCTTGCTGTGATAATCCCATGGACAGTGTAGCCTGGTGGGCTATAGTCCACGGGTCTCCAAGGTCAGACATGACTGAGCAACTGAGCGTGTCATAGCTGATTAACAATGTTGTGATGGTACCAAGTGAACAGCGAAAGGACTTACCCACACATGTACATGTAACTATTCTCCCCCAGACTGCCCTGTCATCCAGGCTGCCACGTAGCATACAATAGGTTTCTTTTAAAAAATGAGCCGTTTGTCAAAATGTCAAAGTTGAATGATGAGTATGTACAGATGCTTCATTCTACTTTTCTATCTTTACACAAGTTTGAAAATGTCCAGTACAAAAAGTATCTTAAGTGTTGTCAAAATGCTTTTGTTATTTTGGATTTTCCTTGCACCCGGAGACCAGATGTTACCCTGCAAGGCTCCTCACCCCAGGAAAGTGTGGTTTCCTCTCCCAGGGAGTTTCATCGGCCTTGGCAGGTCTTCACAGTAAATCATTTCCAGGAATTAATTGCCTAACAATGCAGAGTTTACTGTAGATTTTATATACACAGGGAGGATTTGTGCCATAAACCCCACAGCAAACCACCTAATTAAAATTCCCATTGCACATCTCTGTCCTCTCCCAAGTCGTCTCTGGTAGCAAGCCAGCCACAGGGACTCCACTTTATTTTTCTTTTATTTTTTTCCCCAGGTTAACTTGGCATTTTATTTCATTTTGTAATTGAGATATAGTTGACATATAACATTGCATTAGGGGTGTGTGTGTGTGTGTGTGTGCACTTAGTTGCTCAGTCATGTCCAACTCCTTGTGACCCATGGACTGTGTAGCCCTCCAGGCTCCTCTGTCCACGGGTATACAACAAAACAATCTGATACATGTGTATATTGCAAAATGGTCACCACAATCATTTTAGTTCACATCCATCACGGCACAGTTACAAGATTTTTTCTTGTGATGAGAACTTTCAAAATCTACTCTCTCAGCAACTTTCAAATATGCAATAAAGAAAAGTGAAATGGCATTTACAAGGTCACCAGTATATACAGAATGGCAGTGCTGGGTCCAGAGAGCAGGGCTTTGAGTCCTATTTTGTTGTTCATGACAGTACACTAAAGGTTTTTTTTTTTTCTTATAAAAATTAACCCTACGACTTCCCTGGTGGTCCAGTGGTTAAGAATCCGCCTGCAATGCAGGAAATACAGGTTCTATACCTGGTCAGGGAACTAAGATTCCACAGGCCACGGGGCAACTAAGCTCATGCTCCACAGCTACTGAGCCTGCGGGAAACGGACCCTGTATTCTGCAACAAGAGAAGCCTCTGCAGTGAGAAGCCCACGCATCACAGCTAGAGAGTAGCCCCCGCTCGCCATAGCTAGAGAAAACCCGCATGCAGAAACAAGGACCCAGTGCAGCCAAAAATTAATAAATAAAATTTAAAAAACTGGCCCCAGTGCTCAGGCTTCCAAGGATTGCTATTATAAACTTATAGAATACCCTGTCTTTTGCCTTCCTAGCAGTCTTCATCTTTCTGTGTTTTGGTTTAACACCTGCACCGATGGTAATTGATAAGCATCATGAAAACAGAGACAGACCATATTTGTCCTAATTTCTTTCTTACTCACCCAGCACACGGAAAATATTGTGTCAAGAAGTCACTAGATTAGGTTCAAAGGTATAAAAGGTGGCAAGAATTGTAATCAGATAAGACATTTGTGCAAAATGAAACTATTTGGAGTTTTTTCCAAGTCATTTTCCTTATGAAAATATGGGGTGATGTGCATGCTAGTTTATAAATTGTCTTGTTTTATGGCTTAACCACAAATTATGAAAGATTTCTCATATGAGTAAATATCAAAAATAAGCAATACAATGTTACTGACTATAGTCAGCATGTTGTACTTTGTACCCCCATGACTTGTTCACTAGAAGTTTGTATCTTTGGACCACCCTCATTTGCCCACCTCCCACCTCTGGCAACCAACAATCTGTTCTCCGTATCTGTGAATCTGGGTGTTTTCGGTTTTGATTTGGTTTGGTTTTTTAGATTCCACATGTATGTGAAATCATATGATATTTGTCTTTCTCTGTCTGACTTATTTCACTAAGCATAATGCCTTTAAGTGGATATGTTTACACACACACACACACACGGTTTTCTTTATCCATTCATCTGTCTTGGTTGTTTCCATGTATTGGCTACTGTAAACAACGCTGCAGTGAGCGTGGGGGTGAAGCCCACGTACCTTTCTCATGCAGAGCAATTTAGTTCCATCTCAGCTTTCTAGTCCCGGAAACCATAGTCCCAGAGATGCTGAATGGGTCTCCTTGTTGTTCGTCTCTAAGCTGTGTCCGATTCTTTGCAACCCCATGGACTGCAGCACACCAGGCTTCCCTGTCCTTCACTATCTTCCTGGAGCTTTCTCAAACTCATGTCCATTGAGTCAGTGATGCCACCCAACCATCTCATCCTCTGTTGCCCCCTTCTCCTCCTGCCTTCAATCTTTCCCAGCATCAGAATATTTTCCAAAGAGCTGACTCTTTGCATCAGGTGGCCAAAGTATTGGAGCTTCAGCATTAGTCCTTCCAATAATACTCAGGGTTGATTGGAATGGGTGTGGAACTCTGCTATTAAGCAAAATCATGTGCTTCCTATGTAGCTTATTTTAAAATTACTTTAAAGTTATGATAAATTAAAAAAATTTTTTTTTAATCTTTGCTGTAGCTGTTGACAGTTTTTAGTAGTCTCAGTTTCCCACTCTTGATATTATGCTGTATCCAATATATTCCCAGTGGCTAAGTTTCCCTCACACCAGGCCAGTTCCCTTGTGTGTTCGTTGCTCAGTCATGTCTGACTCTTTGTGAGCACCACCAAGCTCCTCTGTCCCTGGGATTTCCCAGGGACTAGAATACTAGAGTGGGTAGCCATTGACTTCTCCAAAGAATCTTCCCAACCCAGGGATCAAACCCTGGTCTTCTGCATTGCAAGCAGATTGCCATCTGAGTCCCCAGGGAAACCTCCTGAAATCAAAACCTCCTTACATGCTACTTCATGCTAGAAGCAAATTGCCAGAGACAAGAAGGAGCAACTCTTCAGAGGAGGCTGAGGTTGGGGAGAAGACAAGTATCAATAGATTTACAAATTGACAAAGCCAAAGACAGCAGAAGAGAATTCATTTCACTTTTCCAGGGTGTGTAATGATTATCCACGGAGCAGGCAATGGCACCCCACTCCAGTACTCTTGCCTGGAAAATCCCATGGACGGAGGAGCCTGGTGGGCTGCAGTCCATGGGGTCACTAAGAGTTGGACATGACTAAGTGACTTCACTTTCACTTTTCACTTTCTTGCATTGAAAAAGGAAATGGCAACCCACTCCAGTGTTCTTGCCTGGAGAATCCCAAGGACAGGGGAGCCTGGTGGGCTGCCGTCTATGGGGTCGCACAGAGTCAGACACGACTGAGGTGACTTAGCAGCAGCAGCAACAGCAGCAATGATTATCCACACATTCTATCTGCCGTGGTTGCTCTATCAGAGTCAGCTGTTGCTGCTTAGTGGCTTAAACAACAGCCATTTCTTCTACTCAAGAGTCAATAATTTGTGGGACTTCCCTGGTGGTACAGTGGATAGGAATTCACCTGCCAATGCAGAGGACACAGGTTCAATCCTTGGTCTAGGAGGATCCCACATGCCGCAAGGCAACTAAGCCTGTGCACCAAACTACTGAGCCCGTGCTCCACAACGAAAGAAGCCACCACAATGAGAAGCAACTAGAGAGTAGTCCTTGCTAGCCACGTCTAGAGAAAGCCCATATGCACCAACAAGGACCCAGTGCAGCCAAAAATAAATTAATTACTTAAAAAAAAAAAGAGTTTATATTTTGGCACTTCCCTGGTGGCTCAGATTGTAAAGAATCCACCTGCCAATGCAGGAGACTTGGGTTCGATCCCTGGGTCGGGAAGATCCCCTGGAGAAGGAAATGGCTACTCACTCCGGTATTCTTGCCTAGAGAATTCTGTAGACAGAGGCGCCTGGTGGGCTACAGTCCAGGGAGTCGAAAAGAGTCAGCCACGACTGAGTGACTTTCATACTTTGGGTAGGATACTCTGCCTCTGTTCATGACGTGTGAACTGGGGAAGCTCAGCCAGGACTGGGAAACAGTGCTACCTCTTGGCTGTGGTTCACCCAGGCCCGAGCCTAAGGGGTTGGGTTCCTCTCCACATTAGCCATGCCACCAGCTGCTCGGACTATCTCACCATGGGGTTGTTGGGTGTCCAGGGCAAGCATCTTGAGAAAACCATAAGGAAGTGAGTGATATTTTTATGATCTAGTTTTAGGAGCCACACAGCTTCACTTCTGCTGAACTGTCTTTATTGAGGAAGTGGCAAAGGTTTGCCTGGTTTCAAGAAAGAGTGGACACAGACTCTTACTTTTTAAAAACAAAAAAAAAAAGGAAGAAAGAAAGTTTACTGCATCCGGGGAGAACAAGAACAGCTTCTTATTTAAAGAACTCCAGACTCTAACTCGGCAGTCCCCAAGCTTTTTGGCACCAGGGACTGATTTTGTGAGAGACAATAGGGGTTTCCCTGGTGGCTCACTTGGTCAAGAACCTGCCTGCCAGTGGAGAAGACATAAAGAAATGTGGGTTCAACCCCTGGGTCAGGAAGATCCCCTGGAGAAGGGAATGGCTACCCACTCTAGTACTCTTGCCTGGAAAATCCCATGGATGGAGGAGCCTGGTGGTCTACAGACCATGGGGTGGCAAAGAGTTGGACACGACTGAGTGACTAACATTAATTTTTCTATGGATGGAGGTTGGGGGGATGGTTTTGGGATGATTCAAGTGCATTAGTTAGTGTGCCCTTTATTTCTATTATTACATCAGTTCCACCTCATACTATCAGGCATTCGATCCTGGAGGTTGGGGACTCCTCCTCTAACTCTTAATGGAGTGTGGCCAAGTGCTTGAAGAATGTAAGAGACAGCTACTGTTGTAGCCATTTTGGAAAATGCAATCTGCCACAGACACTTCAAAGTGCTCCGTGTCGTGTGTCTTGGGTCAGAGCTGCAGGCCATCTGTTCTCAGTAAAGTTCCTCTTGGAGGGCTGAGGCAAAGCAATGGCACGCCACCCAGCCCAGGTTGTCAGTTATAATGGCATAAATTCCAGAGTACCAGCTAAGTCTTCCTGGTGACATTGAAAAGACTTCAGAGCATAAATGTGGTTGAAGCTTACAACAATGGCCTATTCTTCCAGAGATTCTCATTCAGATCTACAGTGGGATCCAGGAATCTGCATTTTTTAAAGGACAGCAAGTTTTTCTTTCTTTAATTTTTATTGGAATATAGTTGCTTTACAGTTAGTTTCTACACTACACCAAAATGAGTCAGCCACATGTGTGTGTATATATATATCCCTTCCCTTTTGGATTTCTTTTCCATTCTGGTCCCACAGAGCATTAAGGACAGTTCCCTCTGCTGTACAATAGGTTCTTATAGTTATCTGCTTCGTGCATGATAAGTGTATATGTCAAACCCAATCTCCCAATTTCTCCCACCCACCCCCTTTCCCCTTGGTGTCCATACATTTGTTTTCTACATCTGTGTCTCTATCCTTTGCCAAGAGGCTCATCTGTACCCTTTTTCTAGATTCCAGATATATGTGTTAACATGCAATATTGGTTTTTCTCTTTCTGACTTACCTCACTCTGTATGACGGTCTCTAGGAAAAATGACCACAGGTTTTCCTTATGCAGATTGTCCCTCTGCTGTGAGACCAGTACCCTTCCCAGTCGACAGTCACTGAAGGAGCCCAGATGTGGTAACTCCGGTACAGACCATGCTTACAGCACTGGGGTTGAAGTTCTGAGCTGGGGTACCCTGTTTTACCCTCCGCTTCCTTTCTCAGTCCTCTCCACTTTAGTTTTCTTTTCCATTTCTGCTCTGAGTCCTATGTCCTGGCAATCTGGTTCTCTCTGTAGGGACAAAACCTCTATTCTATTCTATTCTACTCCTATTCTATCCTATCCTATCCTATCTTGGGAACAGGGCAGAACACAGTATTGTCGTTGCTCAGTGGCTGAGTCGTGTTAGCCACTTGCAGTCCCATGGACTGCAGCACGTCAGGCTTCCCTGTCCCTCTATAACAAGTCATTTTTTGCATTTCCCACAATCTCATCCTCCCATTAATCAGTCTAATTTTCTCCACCCTCTACAGAATGTCGAGGTTTTCATTCTAGAGCGGCTGCTTTCTGCTCCGAATTGCTGGGGGGCTTCTCCTGGGGGAGGTATTTTTGCAGTACTCTAGTAAAGAATGTCCCTAAAGACTTCTGAGCTGGAGCCCGGTCCAGATCATCTTACCACCTGATGAAGGCAACCCCCAAGCTTTGTTCTTACTCACTTTCTTCTGTCTCAAGCTTTCACAGAACCTCTGCTTCAGATCTAGAAGTTAAGTTCCATTCCGCCACAAATTTCCATGTGGCAGCAGGTTCTAAAACTGTTACCACTAATTTTTTCCAATATTTCTTATTGAGGTAAAATACACAACATAAAATTCACCACTTTAAAGTGCACTGTTCAGCAGTATTAAGTGCATTCACACTGTGGTACAGCCATCACATCGCCCACCTCCAGAACTCTCTCCATCCTGTAAAACTGAAACTCTGTACCCAAGTTACATTCCCGCCGACTGTGACCGAGGGTCTTCTTTTCTCCCCATCCTCACCGAAGCTTATTGTTTCCTCTCTTTCTGACTGTTCTGAGGGGTGTGAGGCGATGTCTCGTTGTGGCTTTGATCGGGATGTCCCTGATGATTAGTGTTGTGGAGCACCTTCTCGCGTTGGCCATCTGTGTGCCTGCTTTGAAAAAAAAAGTCTGTTCAAGTTCTCTGCCCATTTGTTTAACTGAGTTGTTTTTTTCCTTCCAGATACAATGAGTTCGGAATCTTTCAGTCTGGCCTAGAACAACCCAGGAATGACGGGTGTGGTAGCACTCCCTATTTGGTGGGTGGGCCACTTCCTATTCGGAGAAGGCAATGGCACCCCACTCCAGTACTCTTGCCTAGAGAATCCCATGGATGGAGGAGCCTGGTGGGCTGCAGTCCATGGGGTCGCTAAGAGTCGGACACGACTGAGCGACTTCACTTTCACTTTTCATTTTCATGCATTGGAGAAGGAAATGGCAACCCACTCCAGTGTTCTTGCCTGGAGAATCCCAGGGACAGGGGTGCCTGGTGGGCTGCTGTCTCTGGGGTCGCACAGAGTCAGACACGACTGAAGCGACTTAGCAGCAGCAGCAGCCACTTCCTATTTGGCATGTTCAATTTCAGATAATACTGTTTGGTTGTTGTTGTTCAGTCGCCCAGTCATGTGAGATGCTTTGGGGCCCCATGGACTGCAGCATGCCAGGCGTCCCTGTCCCTCACCATCACCTAAAGTTTGCCCAAGTTCAGGTCCATCGCATCGGTGACACCATCCAGCCATCTCATCCTCTGACACCCTCTTCTCCTTCTGCCCTCAATCTTTCCCAGCATCAGGGTCTCTTCCAACGAGTTGGCTCTTCTCATCAGGTGGTCGAAGAACTGGAGCTTCAGCATCAGTCCTTCCAATGAGTATTCAGGGTTGATTTCTCTAAAGATTGACTTGTTTGATCAACTGTTTGGTTACTTACATTTAAAACCACACCACTTATCTTCTTCTCATTCCTCTAGATGTGTCTGATGAAGATACAGTAATACTTTTAAAACCTCTGATGATTTGTTCAAACCAAGAAATGACTTTCTTTCCCCTAAATCTGAAAACAGAAGTATTTCTTCCAGGACAAAAGAGGACTCTTCCCTATGAATTTGCAATTTTTACTGACAACAAAAATAGAAATTTCTGGTGACTAAAATCAGCCATTTTTCAAGGTTTCCAGCTTTCAAAAGCATGTAGGTCCATACTCTGAAAGGCACAACCAAGAAAAGCTAAACACTAATGGATTTAACTGAGGGATGTGAAAAAAGGGAAGAAATTCAGGATAATTTGTTTTCCAGCATAAGCAGCCAGCTGGAAGGGAGAGCCACTAAGCAAAACAGAGATTGGAGTAGGGTGAGAAAAGAGTTTCAAGAACAGGAACACTGCAAGCTCTTTGGGACTTGTTAAGTTTGAGGTGAAGCATCCAAGGGGAGTCAAGAGAGCAGATGTCAAGAGTTTGTCAGTCAAAGGAGAGACTCAGGGGAGAAACACAAATTTAGGATTCCATGACACTTGAATCCATGGGAATGAATGAGATCAGCAAGAAAGAGGGAAAAAGAGAAGAGGAGGGTTGAGGGCCAGCACTGAAGAACTCCAAGATTGGGAAATCAGCTGGAAAAGGAAAGGATAGGGACTCCCTGGCAGTCCTTGGTTAAGACTTCACCTTCCAATGTAGGGGGTGTGGGCTTGATCCCTATCAGGGAGCTAGGATCCCATATACCTTGAGGCCACAAAGCCAAAATATAAAACAGAAGCAATATGTAATAAATTCAATAAAGACTTTTAAAATGGTCCACATCAAAAAAAAAAATCTAAAAACAAAAGGAAAGGTTAGCAAAACTCAGAAGGAACAGCTTGTGTAAAGAGAGAGTAAAACCAAGGAAGATAAAAAAGGAGAGTGTTTCAAAAGTGAGAAACCAAATAATATGCAGACACTCAGTTTGAGCAGGTGGTGCCAGTGGTAAAGAACACTCCTGCCAACACAGAAGACATAAAGAGACACGGGTTCAATCCCTGGGTCAGGAAGATCCCCTGGCAAAGGAAATGGCAACCTACTCAGGTATTCTTGCCTGGAAAATCCGTTGGGCAGAGGAGCCTGGAGGGCTACAATCCTAGGGTTGCGAAGAGTCGGACACCACTGAAGCAACATAGCACTCACACAGAGACCTTTTGGAGAGCTTCTCTCATTTTGCAGGAGCCTGGGAAAGAACAGAAAATGATTTTCCCTGGAGCTGGCTATGGAAGGGTAAACATCTTGGGGGAGTGAACGTGCTGGATCTTTCCTTTGTACATGTTGAGGGTGATAAAGCCCAGAACAATGAATGGGGCAAGGGGAGGAGGTAGGAGGCAGACTATGAGAGGACTAAACTGAAGAAAACGTCCCTTGGGTCCCTCAAATGAATTCAGCTTTGTTGGCGTGGCTCACTGTCAAGCCCCAAGGGCCCACTCTACCGAATAATCACTTGCAAAAGACTGATTGCTCAGTTATCTGCATTGCTTTAGAAATAAACTATCATCATTCTGGCATTTTACAGGATATGGCTGTCGTCTCAACCTTGGGTCATTTTTTAAAGACATGCTGACCTGCATTGCTTTCTCAGAGCTTCAGCCAAGAATATCATCCATGGCAGGATGGGAGGCGGGGGATGGACGAAGGCAGGCTCTGTCCACCTTCCCGGCAGTGTGATCGGGAATCTCACAGAAAGGATCCTGTCTTCTTCATTTCTTTACCCTCTTTGGAGCTTCACAGATAGCTTGACATGCAGGAAGCACTCCACAAATAATTCATTCAGCAAGTATTTACAGAGTGCCTATGATGTGCCTCTCTGTGCCTCAGTTTTTGAGCTCACAAAATGAGGATAATATTAGTACCTACTTCACAGGGCTGATGTAAAGATATAATGAAAATATATATATAAAGTGCTTAGAAGAGAATCGAACACATGGCTCTTCAGTTCCTAAGTCATGTCCGACTGCAATCCCGTGGACCGCAGCACACCAGGCTACCCTGTCCTTTATTATCTCCTGGAGCTTGCTCCAATTCATGTTCAGTGGTAATGCCATCCAACCATCTCATCTTCTGTTGCCCCCTTCTCCTCCTGCCTTCAATCTTTCCCAGCATCAGGGTGTTTTACAATGAGTCAGCTCTTGGCATCAAGTGGCAAAAGTACTGGAGCTTCAGCTTCAGCATCAGTCCAATTCGGTTCAGTCACTCAGTCATGTCCGACTCTTTGTGACCTCATGAATCGCAGCACGTCAGCCCTCCATCACCATCACCATCTCCCTGAGTTCACTCAGATTCACGTCCATCGAGTCCATGATGCCATCCACCCATCTCATCCTCAATCATCCCCTTCTCCTCCTGCCCCCAATCCCTCCCAGCATCACAGTCTTTTCCAATGAGTCAACTCTTCGCATGAGGTGGCCAAAGTACTGGAGTTTCAGCTTTAGCATCATTCCTTCCAAAGAAATCCCAGGGTTGATCTCTTTCAGAATGGACTGGTTGGATCTCCTTGCAGTCCAAGGGACTCTCAAGAGTCTTCTCCAGCACCACAGTTCAAAAGCATCAATTCTTCGGCACTCAGCCTTCTTCACAGTCCAACTCTCACATCCATACACGACCACAGGAAAAACCATAGCCATGACTAGACGGATCTTAGTTGGCAAAGTAATGTCTCTGCTTTTAAATATACTATCTAGGTTGGTCATAACTTTTCTTCCAAGGAGTAAGCATCTTTTAATTTCATGGCTGCAGTCACCATCTGCAGTGATTTCTGACACCATTTCCACTCTTTCCCCATCTATTTCCCATGAAGTGATGGGACCACATGCCATGATCTTCGTTTTCTGAATGTTGAGCTTTAAGCCAACTTTTTCACTCTTCTCTTTCACTTTCATCAAGAGGCTTTTTAGTTCCTCTTCACTTTCTGCCATAAGGGTGGTGTCATCTGCATATCTGAGGCTATTGATATTTCTCCCGGCAATCTTGATTCTAGCTTGTGTTTCTTCCAGTCCAGCGTTTCTCATGATGTACTCTGCATACAAGTTAAATAAGCAGGGTGACAATATACAGCCTTGACGTACTCCTTTTCCTATTTGGAACCAGTCTGTTGTTCCATGTCCAGTTCTAACTGTTGCTTCCTGACCTGCATACAGATTTCTCAAGAGGCAGGTCAGGTGGTCTGGTATTCCCATCTCTTTCAGAATTTTCCACAGTTTATTGTGATCCACACAGTCAAAGGCTTTGGCATCGTCAATAAAGCAGAAATAGATGTTTTTCTGGAACTCTCTTGCTTTTTCGATGATCCAGCGGATGTTGGCAATTTGATCTCTGGTTCCTCTGCCTCTTCTAAAACCAGCTTGAACATCAGGGAGTTCACCGTTCACATATTGCTGAAGCCTGGCTTGGAGAATTTTGAGCATTACTTTGCTAGCGTGTGAGATGAGTGCAACTGTGCGGTAGTTTGAGCATTCTTTGGCATTGCCTTTCTTTGGAATTGGAATGAAAACTGACCTTTTCCAGCATCAGTCCTTCCAGTGAATATTCAGGGTTGATTTCCTGATGCCCAAGAAAAGTTAGTTGCCTTTGTTATCATTCTTGTCATTTGCCAAGCATTATTTGAAGCTCTGGGGACACAGTAGGTTAAAAAAAAGAAAAGGCTCTATTATCATGGAGCTTAAACTCAAATCTGCTGTTGTAGAATGAGCAAATAACCTTTACAACAATTTCTGTACAGGAATGCTTCCCTTTGTACTTTCTCTAGATCCCTGCTCACTCCCTCCAAGTTCCCTGTGGTTCAGATAGTAAAGAGTCTGCCTGCAATGCTGGAGACTCAGGTTCAATCCCTGGGTAGGGAAGACCCTCTGAAGACAGAAATTGCAGTCTACTCCAGTATTTCTGCCTGGAAAATCCCACGGACGAAGGAGCCTGGCAAGCTACAGTCCACGGGGTCACAAAAAGTCAGACATGACCGAGCAACTAACACACGCACACTGCTCACTCCGTACAAGTTCTCCCATCTCTACTCATTAAAAAACAGAAGAAAACAAAGCAGAAATTTCCTGTGAGACTCTCAAATGTGTGATTTCTCTGGAACGGAGGGATTTGTTTTGGCGGCATGGCAAGGGGCCAGTCACTGTATGAAACTGGAGGGAATGCCCCACTCTAGGAGCACCCACAGTGATGGGCTCCCCTCCGCTCAGCCAATGTGCCCTGAGTGTATTCTGTGGACAGGGGACATGGCATCTGCTCTCAAAGGCTCAGACAGGAGCCCAGCCTGGTCACCACTGCCTCGGCCTAAGCTGTCTGCCCTGCCAGAATTCAAACAGGTTTTCCAATATAGGATGAACTTGCGCCGTCTGTAGTCAACCTGCATGAAGACTGCTGAAATCCTGATTTCCCAAACCCCGCCTTGCAAGAAAATACTCAGAGGCGTAAGCAGGGTGGGTGGGGAGGGGAGAGGGAAGCTGCACTTTCAGCGCAGTTACTGGTGATTCGGAGACACGCCGAAGTGTCAGTATTGCTGCTTATTGGGTTAGTGGAAGTTTGACTCTGCTCTGTGGTTAGTCTCATTAACTGTAGGCTTTGCATGCTAAGTCCCTTTAGCCATGTCTGACTCTTTGTGACCCCATGGACTCTAGCTCGCCAGCCTCCTCTGTTCATGAGATTCTCCAGGCAAGAATATTGGAGTGGGTGCCATGCCCCCCTCAGGGGATCTTCACGACCCAGGAATTGAACCCAAGTCTTTTACACCTCCTGCATTGGCAGGCAAGTTCTTTACCACTAGCGTTACCTGTGAAGCCATTCTGTATGCTTAATCCCAGGTTACTTCAATTTCTGAGCTCTCAAGTCTTGGGTGAATTACATGAGTGTTCAGTTCAGTTCAGTTCAGTTCAGTCGCTCAGTCATGTCCACCTCTTTGCGACCCCATGGACTGCATCAAGCCAGGCTTCCCTGTCCATCACCAACTCCCAGAGCTTACTCAAACCCATGTCCATTGCATCGGTGATGCCATCTAACCATCGCATCCTCTGTCGTCCTCTTCTCCTCCCTCCCTCAATCTTTCCCAGCATCAGGGTCTTTTCAAATGAGTCAATTCTTTGCATCAGCTGGCCAAAGTATTGGAGTTTCAACATCAACATCAGTCCTTCCAATGAATATTTAGGACCAATTTCCTTTAGGATGGATTGGTTGGATCTCCTTGCTGTTCGTGAATGTTAGTTTTGTTTATGACAGCTACCCTGCTTTTGGTTTTTCAAAGCACCTTACCAGATGATAATTTTAAAATGTCACTTCATTCATCAACATCCAAAGAAAAGTATTAAGATTTCATTTTTTTGCAGATCATAAAGATGACTGTATTCACCGTCATTCCAACTTCTCACATCTTTCTACAAAAATGAAAAAATCCTCATGAATAGCTTTGTGCATTCTATTAGTTCCTTATTCATGCGCAACAAAATTTTCCCATACTTACTGGTTTAAAATAACAGTCATCATGTATTCTACCTCATGGTTTCTACGAGTCAGGAATTCAGGCAGCATCAATGTGAACAGCTTATCTTTGCTCCATCATATCTGATATCTAATTGAAAGACTCTAAGGCCAGGATTTGGGACAATGTGAAGTTCATTCATTCACGTGTCTGGTGGTTGATGCTGGCTTGTTGACTGAGGGCTTTGTGACTGTTGGCCAGAGCACCCACATGCAGCCTGTCCATATAGCTTGGTCTTCATCAAAATATGGTGGGGCTTTACTGATGGCTCAGATGATAAAGAATCCTCCTTCAATGCAGGAGACCTGGGTTTGATCCCTGGGTTGGGAAGATTCCCTGGAGAAGGGAATGGCTACCCACTGCAGTATTCTTTCTGGGAGAATCCCATGGACCAAGGAGCCTGGCGGGCTACAAGCCATGGGATAGCAAAGAGTCAGACATGCCTGAGTGACCAATAATTTCACTTTTGCAGGGATAAGCACGGAGGGTGAGACAATCGTTTATTTGACTGAGCTTGGAAGACACGTGGCATCGCTTCCACTGCTGCTCCACAGGTTGAGCAGCCACAAGCCTCTATCCAGATTCAAAGAGAGGGACATAGACCCCTACATGTGAGATGAGATTATCAGTCACATAGTGTGAGAAGATTATGACAAGCCTGTGGATTTTTATCTTTGGGAAATGTGATCTGCTATGTGCATGTACTTGGTAACAGGAACTTGTGATAAGATCCTTTCACCTTGTGTCAATAAACTTATCCTTGAGCACTGACGCATAATTAACAAGGTTTGTTGGTATTCAGTCACTCAGTCATGTCCGGCTCTTTGCGACCCCATGGACTGCAGCACACCAGGATTCCCTGTCCTTCACCATCTCCCGGAGCTTGTTCAAACTCATGTCCATTAAGTCGGTGATGCCATCCAACCATCTCATCCTCTGTCGTCCCCCTCTTCTGAGGTTAGACCCCACAGAGGTTAAAACTCTTCCAGTGTGATACTAGAGCATCCTGCTTGCACGTACCACATGAAACTAGAATTGCCCTTCTGTCAGTCTTCCCTGAGAAAATGACCTAGACTCAGGAATTCTGTCTTGCTCACTTCTGCATTCTCAGAGCTCTGTGATGCCAGCTACATGCCTGGCGTTGATCATCCCACCAGTGCTGGCTGACCCAAAAAGCTGACCAAGCACGTCCCAAGTGAAAAAAGAAGTGAAAGTGTTAGTTGCTCAGTTGTGTCCGACTCTTTCTGACCCCATGAACAGTAGCCCCCCAGGCTCCTCTGTCCACGGAATTCTCCAGGCAAGAATACTGGAGTGGGTAGCCATTCCCTTCTCCGAGGGATCTTCCAGACCCAGGGATCAAAGTCTCAAGTCTCCTGAATTACAGTCAGATTCTTTATCCTCTGAGTCACCAGCCCAAGCACATACCCAGGGACCAAGCAAATCAGGGACACACACAGAGAAAAGAAAGGGAACAAGGTATTTCTCATCATTTGTCTAAGATTTGGCAAATTAAAAATGCATTTGAATTTCTGCACATATAAATGCTGGGTCATTTCGAAAAGTAAACATTTATTTTGAACTAGATTTGGTAAGACAGAGAAACCATGATCTTTTCAGGGCTCAAGACCTTGCAAGATTCCATCTGCAGCTCCTTTTCTTCACTATGGTGTGGTTACTTCCCCCCCCATCCATCCCTACAGGTGAGATGCTGTGGAGGGGATGGCATTCTCATCACTGCTCCATTCCTTTAATCCCTCCTACCATCACACGCACAAGGCCTTCTGGCTGGATTATGCTTTTCTAAAACACTGGCAGCTATTGCAAGGAATTATTGAATTTAATGGACAGGGAGAAAAAAGAAATAATTAAAACGTGTATAAATTTATAAACCAAGACACATAAAATACTTTTTTAAAAAAGTAGAGGTTGTACCTACTGGGATTTATTTTGTACTTTAGATTTTGTCAGAAACAAAAATCTTCAAGATAGATTGACAAAAATGCAAACAAAAAACAAAGCCAGGAGGAGCATACAGCCATCGTATATAAGCCATTGTGTCTTTATACAGGGAGACAGTATAACTGGGGGTCCAGAGAGGGAAAGGAGACTTACTTTTCACAATGCACTCTTCTATTGCTTTTGAATTTTGTATATTATCTTTCCAAGTAAATGACACAATATTTAGAAAGAAAAATAACCGAAAGGGACAGTAACTGAAGAGAAACAGAATTCACTTAATCAGCAGAACCAACCAAACAAGGCTTGTCAGCAAGAAAATAGTGCCTGGGTCAACAAGACACAGAGGAAATACTGGACAATTTGACATTCTTGAGATGAGCGGCAAGACGGAAGGCCGGGGTTGGGGGAGGATTTAGGAGGAAGCTGTGCAGAGAAATGGCAACCCACTCCAGTATTCATGCCTGGAAAATCCCATGGACTGAGGAGCCTGGTGGGCTACAGTCCATGGGGTCGCAAGGAGTCAGACATGACTGAGCAACTTCACTTCACTGTGCAGAAGTCATAGAACGAAACCATGTAAGGGAGACGGTCCAGCCCCGAGGTTGCGGGGCGGGGGTGGCGGGCGTATGTCGTATTAACAGAAAGAAATACACAGCACGGAGCGCTGAAGGTAGCAGGTCCGGAAAAGCTTCTCAAGGAAGCTGACAATTGAACTGAAATCTAGAAGATGATTAAGAATCAACCAGCCAAGAGGGATGGGAAGGGCAGTGCAGACAGTGAGTAAAAGAGCATGTGCAAAGGCAACATGTGCAGAGAGCACAGACGCAGTTCACACTCAGAGCCCACACACCCGCTGCCACCAGGGAATTCAGATTTAGCAATCAGAATGTTCACCTCCTCCCTCTGCCCAAGAGAAACCCTCCTCCACAGAGCTAAACTGTGGTGGGGAGCTGGCACCAATTATGTATCAGGGGAGGACATCTGATATAAATTGTGTGAGTGATAGTCACTCAGCCACGTCCAGCTGTTTGTGACCCCATGGACAGCAGCCTGCCAGGCTCCTCTGTCCATGGGATTCTCCAGGCAAGAATACTGGAGTGGGTTGCCATTTCCTTCTCCAGGGGATCTTCCTGACCCAGGGACTGAACCTGGATCTTCCACATTGCATGACGCCTATGATTTTCTCTATTTGCTCACTGGTATATCTAGCATAGGAGAGAGAAGGAGAAGAGGGTGGCAGAGGATGAGACGGTTTGATAGCATCACCGATTCAATGGACATGAACTTGGGTGAACTCTGGGAGATATTGAGAGACAGGGAAGCCTGGCGTGCTGCAGTCCATGGGGTTGCAAAGAGTTGGAGACGACTTAGTGACTGAACAACAACATATCTAGTATTATTACCTCCATTTGAAACTAAAGCACAGATAAGAGAATCAACTTCTCTGTCCTAGATTATGCAGTTAGTGAGTAAAGGGTATTTGGGGGCACTCATTCAGGTGTACAGGTATGATTTCATCCAGGCACAGACTTCAATTCCTTTAGCTCTAGTCAATCCTCTCCCATTGGTTCGGTTTTCTCTCTGTATCTCAGAAAAACTGACAGAGTTTTGTGCTGAAGAGTCAACAAACAAGCATTTAAAAGATATCCCTGGAGGCCTGATGCATGAGACAGAGTGCTCAGGGCTGGTGCACTGGGATGACCTTGAGGGATGGGATGGGGAGGGAAGTGGGAAGGGGGTTCAGGATGGGGAACACATGTACGCCCTTGGCTGATTCATATCAATGTATGGCAGAAACCACTACAATATTGTAAAGTAATTAGCCTCCAATTAAAATAAATTAATTAATTTAAAAAATATTCCTGGAGACTTATAGTTAAAATCAAGAAACTGGGAAAAGGGTCATCATAAAAAAGAAGAGAGTTCAATGAATTTCTAGATGTAGAGTAGATGAGAAAGCGGTAGTTGAAGAAAAACTAGGGGAGGCTATATTCTAGAATGCTTGTCTTCTACGAAGCTAAAGAGTGGTGGGAGATGCTCTTTCCTGTAGAATCCTGAAGACTGTTTCAGAAATATTGAAAACAATGGGAGATGGGATTAAGACATGCACTGTCATCAGAAGCAATAGCTGAATGAAATAACATGAGATTTTCCTAGTGCTGAAGGAATGAGTTTTTAGAGTGAAAGGAACCACGCAGGACCCAGCACAACGAAGGGGGGAATAGCTACGGCTAGACACCTGAGGTTACAAAACTTCAGAAACGTAAGCATAAAAAAGAAAATTCTAAAAGCTTCCAAAGACACATTGCTTCCAAGGCATAAGTACTAGGTTGACATCTCAGTCACATCAAATAGTAGAAGACCATGGAGCAATGCCTTCAAAATTCCAAAGGATATTTGTAAACAAGAGTGCATATAACATACAAACTTGGCTTTAAAATAATAGTAAATGAACACTCATGAATCTTCCACTTCACTGAAGACACTATAAACCAGGCCCTGTGACACACCTGCCAGCCCCACCACGGTCCTGCTCTTTCTTTCCCCACCAGAGGTAATCTGAGTTTTGCACTAATCATTTTCTTTATTTCTATTATAATTTCACCACATATGTGAGTTGGACCATTAAGAAAACTGCACCGAAGAACTGATGCTTTTGAACTGTGATGCTGGAAAAGACGTGAGAGCCCCTTAGAAATCAGTCCTTGTAAGCACGGAAGGACTGATGTTGAAGCTGAAGAAGCTCCAATACTTTGGTGCTGATGTGAAGATGAGCCATCTGATGAGAAGAACTGACTCATTGGAAAAGACCTTGATGCTGGGAAAGGTTGAAGGCAGGAGGAGAAGGGGACAACAGAGGATGAGATGGTTGGTTGGCATCATCAACTCAGTGGACATGAGTTTGAGCAAGCTCCAGGAGTTGGTGATGGACAGGGAAGCCTGGTGTGCTGCAGCCCGTGGGATCACAAAGAGTCGGACACAACTGAGCGACTGAATTGAACTGATGTGTATTTTGCTGACCGATATAAATTTTGGTTTGGAAATATTACTATAAAACATACATTCATTATGTGAAATTTCTATAAATATCTTCTTATCATGTGTACTCTTTTGACGTGCTTTTTCCATGTGTTTTTGAGCTCACCCGTGTGGGTGTTGACCTCTGAGGTTTACCTACCTTCACTGCATTATAATATATTTGTCTCATAGTACTTAAATGATACTATCTTGCTTTTGGCTCGTTGCCTGGTAGATTTTTATCTATCCCTTGACTTTTAAAGTCTCTGTGTATTATGTTCCTGCAAATCTTGATGAGAACATGTGGTTAGATTTATTGATTTATTTTAAATGTCTGATCTGATCTTTTTTGTGTTATAATTGAGGTATTTAAAGTGAGTAATACGTCTGAGGGAGGGGGGAATCTGCCATCTTATTTTCTGCTTTCTATTTCTCTCTCTTTCTTTTCCTTCCTTCTTGTCTTCTTTTGGCTTCTGTCTCTCCTTGCATCTCATTCCTCCTTCCCATTTAGGACTTTTCTTTTAATTTATAACGTGATAATTTATTACATGTCTTTTCCAGTATTCTGGCCTAGAGAATTCCACGGACTGTATAGTCCATGGGGTCAAAACGAGTCGGACATGACTGAGCGACTTTCACTTTCACCTCACTTTTTCCCATAAATAGCTCAATTACATTCTTCGTGTATTTAACAGTTCCATCTGGGGCAGCTCGTACCATACAGGGCAAAGCTGCAGTTTCTATTTTTCATTTGTGACTTGTTCCCATTAGAGGAGGTGTTTTCTCTTTTGCTCCATCCCTGGCTCCTTCCTCAACTCACCATGACAAGGCACATATAGCTCAGATGTATCCATATTGTTTTAAGTAAGGAGAGAAATATAAAGAAATAGAGGATCTGGTCCCTCCCCTTGAGGGGCTTATTATTTAGCTTAGGAAGAGAAGAGTAAGACGCATAGAGCAAATGGAAAACAGCCCAGAAGACACACTAATGAAGTGCTGGAGCAGATGTTGTCATCTCCGTGCGCTGGGGGTTGGTGGGGTGGGGGGAGAGATGGAGCTGTGTATTAGTGGGCTGAGGTTATAGGAGGGTGTCCTCTCCTGGCTCACCTACTCATTGACTTGCACCTTCAAGGGGACTTTTCTTCATCTTTTATCCTCAGAGTTCCTGCAGCTTCAATTTCTAAGGGGAATTTATTTTAAATGTAGTTATAAGTCTAACTGAACTATGAGGTATGAAGGAAGGAAAAAAATTTTTTTTCAGATGTAGAAAGACTCAAAAAATGAACTTGCCAGACTTCTTGTCTTAGGAAGTCCCATTCAGTGTGATCGAGCTAAATGAGAGCGTGAACCACGAAAAAGGATGACTTAGACTCTGAAACCTCCTGAGAAGAACTAAAGGAAAGATTCAAGTGAATAGAAACACAGCAGGTCTAGAAAACAACTGGGTTGGCTGAGCTCCAGAGAACTGATGCTTTCGAACTGTGGGGCTGGAGAAGGCTCTTGAGAGTCCCTTGGACTGCAAGGAGATTGAACTAATCAATTCTAAAGGAGATCAACCCGGACTGTTCATTGAGGGGACTGATGCTGAAGCTGAAGCTCCAATACTTCGGCCACTTTACCCAAAAAGCCGACTCACTAGAAAAGACCCTGATGCTGGGAAAGATTGAAAGCAGGAGGAGAAGGGGGCAACAGAGGATGAGATGGTTTGATGGCATCACTGACTCAATGGACATGAGTTTGAACAAACTCTGGGAGATGGTGAAAGACAGGGATGCCTGGCAAGCTGTAGTCCACGAGGTCGCAAAGAGTCAGCCTGACTTAGAAATTAAACTACAAGATCAAACAAGAACAACTGGTCCAAATTGGAACAAGAAGATGGAAGGTTTTAGGAAGGAGCCCTCCAGGTACAACAGAATTCCTAAGATTTGAAACTGGCATTGAGAAGGTGATTAAAGTGCATAAGAAATACAGGAATAGAAACTTCAGAGGAAAAAAATCCTGACTCTTCAGTTAACTAACTCTGTGACTTTTTGCTAGTTGCTTAACTTTTCTACCTGGCAGTTTCAAAACTCATAATACGAGGTTAATTATAGTCCGTCTTTATAGAGCTGTCATGAGAACTAAGTTAGTAACTGCACAGTAACTACAAAAGAGCCCAGCAGTTAATAAGGGTGCATTAAATGCATAAAGAAAAATGAAGTTTGGCTCTGCCCTTAAAAAGTCATATAGTCATAATAATGTTAATATTGCTTTAAAAAACTATTTAGATACAACAATTGGGCAATATACACATTTCTCAATTATGGGCACATAACAGGATGTAAGTTGTATCAGTTTCAAAAATGGAAAAGTAAAAGCAGAAAGGACAGAAGCTGGGAAGCAGAAATGGGAAGGAAGGCAGGAGGGTATGGTCATGACAAGACTCTTCTCACAAAAGGCAAAATTGGGAAATACAGTCACAAGTAGAGAAAACCAAAAACAAAGGTCTACATACAGCATTTAAATTCACGAAGGAAGGACTTCCCTGGTGGCCCAGAGGTTGAGAATCTGCCTGCCGGTGCAGGGGTCAGAGGTTCAATCCCTGGTCCAGGAAGATTTCACATGCCAAGGGGCAGCTAAGCCTGTGTGCCACAACTACTGAGCCCGTGTGCCACAGCTGCTGAAGTCCATGCGCCCTAGAGCCCGTGCTCCACAGAGAAGCCACCACAACGCCCACGCACCACAGGAGAATGGCCCCCACGTGCTGTAACTAGGAAAAACCCACTTTCAGCAAAGAAGACCCACCGCATCCTCCTCCTCATCATCAGTTCAGTCACTCAGTCGTGTCTGACTCTTTGTGACCCCATGAACCGCAGCATGCCAGGCCTCCCTGTCCATCACCAACTCCCGGAGCTTACCCAAACTCATGTCCATTGAGTTGGTGTTGCCATCCAACCATCTCATCCTCTGTCACCCTCTTCTCCTCCCGCCCTCAATCTTTCCGAGCATCAGGGTCTTTTCAAATGAGTCAGTTCGCTGCATCAGGTGGCCAAAGTATTGGAGTTTCAGCTTCAACATCAGTCCTTCCAGTGAATAATCAGGACCGGTGATCTCCTTTAGGATGGATTGGTTGGATCTCCTTGCAGTCCAAAGGACTCTCAAGAGTCTTCTCCAACACCACAGTTCAACCACAGCCATTAATAAAAAATTTTTAAATAAAGTTATGAAGGAATGAATGCAGAAATTTAAAATAGTCCTGATGCTATATTGAGAGTGGAGAGAAGAAGGAAACTGGGAATGTGTAATCCTCCATTATGCAGCAAGCCAGAGATAATGTCTAAAATTATTAACCAAGAAAGAGTAGTATATTTATGAGAGATATGAAGATAAACCCCAAAAAACTAAAAACAGAAACAAAAATGATTGAGTTAACATGATTTTGCTCTATGGAACAAGATTGCATCAACTGAAGGGTGGAACCGAAAGCTGCTACTTCTCTGGTTATAAAAACCTTCTGTATCATTTGGAAAAGTTCAGTTATTTGTATGATCTTCACTAGTGGCTCAGTGGTAAAGAATCCACCTGCCAATGCAGGAGATGCAGGCTTAATCCCTGGGTCAGGAAGATGCCCTGGAGAAGGAAATGGCACCCCACTCCAATATTCCTGCGTGGAAAATTCCATGGACAGAGGAACCTGGCAGGCTACAGTTCATGGAGTCACAAAAGATTTGGACACTACTTAGCCACTGAACAAAAAAAGTTCACTTTGAAAAAAAATGAAAATGTTTTTGAAAATATATATTTATAATTTTTCTTGTAACAATTTTGCAGTTGTCAGGTTCTTAAGTGGTTACTATAATTTGCTATCATTAGCATCTGAAACTGTTCTCAAATTCCTTCTTTTTTTCCTTTGGAAAGATGTATATGTATATGTATGGCTGAGTCCTTTTACTATTCACGTGACACTATCACATTGTTAATTGGCTATATCCCAATACAAAATAAAAAGATCAAAAGCAAAAAAGATAGAGAATTTTATTCAAGCCAACCTGAGGGTTATAACCCAGAAGATAGTCTTTCTTCTTTGTTTTCAATACAGTTCCAGTTTTGGGAGGCTTTTTTTTTTTTTTTTTGGTTGTTTTTTGCTTTTTTTTATGACTCCTTGAAGATTAAATTTCTCTCTGATGCTGGAAGGAGGTTTTGATGTCGAACAAATATTGATAAGTTTGAAGGGGTACAAATTACTAGCTTTCCCAGTGAGTTCTCAAGCTGCAGTCTCTCCATTTTAATTATTTATTCCTTTGGTCTCTTGTTCAAGAGCTGGCAGATTTGCACAAAAATTAAAGCTTTCTAAACCCTCTAGAAACTTCCAACACAGCTGTCATTTCTCTTATACACATCAGTTTTCTTTCTTGTTTGAGATGGGGAGGAAGTTAAGACGAATCAAA
The DNA here is from genome assembly GCF_023091745.1 of Budorcas taxicolor. Taxonomy (NCBI): domain Eukaryota; kingdom Metazoa; phylum Chordata; class Mammalia; order Artiodactyla; family Bovidae; genus Budorcas; species Budorcas taxicolor. The sequence goes on along the minus strand of NC_068915.1, from coordinate 97,879,834 downwards.
GAATCAAGGTTTCCTTGATACTGGGAAGGAGGTTCAAGATCTTGCAAGGGTCCTTGGACTCAGTAACAAAGCTGGGTCTTTGCATATCTGAGCGCAAAGGGACGCCAGTGAAACCAAGGACACGGCTCAGTTCCTGGGTTCCTACTGAGCCATCACAGGGACCAAGGACACACTGGGGCAGTTGCACCTCCTCTTCAGTGTGCTTCTGCCAAGTGCCAGGCAAGCCTGTGATAAAAGACATTTTCACCTGTTGAGATAGAAGGAAGTCATTCTGGCTATGCATGAGTTAACTTGAATTTTATGCTAAGATATCCTGTTTGTGGCCTATCAAGGATACACCAACTTACATCTGTTTTAATTAGTATAGAAAAGGGCACACTGATCAGAAGTAAAGAATGTCTGTGTGAAATATATAGAGGGTGGGATGATTTGGGAGAATGGCATTGAAACATGTATACTATCACGTAAGAAACGAATCACCAGTCTATGTTTGATACAGGATACAGGATGCTTGGGGCTGGTGCACGGGGATGATTCAGAGAGATGATATGGGGTGGGAGGTGGGAGGGGGGTTCAGGATTGGGAACTCATGTACACCCGTGGCTGATTCATGTCAATGTATGGCAAAACCAATACAGTATTGTAAAGCAAAATAAAGTAAAAATAAAAATTAAAAATAAATAAATAAATAAATAAAATGCCTCTCTTCCTGGAATTCCAGTGCTGGTCCTGCTTTGAGGATAAGATTTCCTTCCTAGGTGGCAAGGCCACACCGACTGGCTGTGTATGTGCTTATCGATGTGGGGTGATTTTTTGGGAAATCTTGAAGACATGTATGGGTTTCTCTGGTGGCTCAGATGGTAAAGAATCTGCCTGCAATGTGGGTGACCTGGGTTCTGTCCCTGGGTTAGGAAGATCTGCTGGAGGAGGGCATGGTAACCCCCTCCAGTATTCTCGCCTGGAGAATCCCCATGGACGGAGGAGCCTGGTGGGCTATGGTCCACAGGGTCACAAAGAGTCAGACACAACCAAGTGCCAAAGCACAGCACAGATATGTATCCCCAAGTTGGTTTGTTTTTGTTTGTTTTCTTTGTTTTTGTTTTGCTTGTCTGAGCTGAGTCTTCTTTGCTGCACAAGGGCTTTCTTTAGTTGTGGTGAGTAGGGTGGGGGGCTTCTCTCTAGTTGCAGTGGTCAGGCTTCTCATTGCAGTGGCTTCTCACGTTTCAGAGTATGGGCTTTAGGGCACATGGGCTCAGTAGTTTGGCTCACAGACTTACTTGCCCTGATGCATGTGGGATCTTCTTGGACCAGGGATCAAACCCGTGTCCCCTGCACTAACGGACGGATTCTTAACCACTGGACCACCAGGGAAGTCCCATTTAATGTTCTTTGTTCTGACAAGATACAAAATTGTGCTGGAAACCATGCTTTTCTGGAGCAGCATCTCAGAGCTCTCTGGGAAACTGACTTCTGGGCTAGTCTGTAGTTGGGCTCAGATAAAACTCTTTTGGGATTGTTCATTGATTATTTTCATTGACACTGTTCTACCACAGGTAGAATCTTTGCAGGTTCCACTTCAGTGAGTCTGGAGGAGTCCCATCATTTGATATGATTTTTGTCTACCCTGAGCCACACACCCACTTCCTATTGCAGACAAGGCCAGTACACAGTTTAAAAAAAGATGAGATGAAAAGAGATCACAACCTTATCCAAGTCCCTGGTTCTAGACATTTGGAAGGGCTGTTAAAATCCCTGTCTCAGGCTCTTGTTTCTTATTTTTTATGTTCTTCTTGGGGAAAGGGGTGGGGGGTAAGTAAGTGGGTTCTGTTACCTGCAGCCTATACACGGCCTCTCCTTAAGGAGAGTTGCTACATTTCATGAAGAAAGTTGGGCCTGTCTACAAGTCTACAGCCACTGAGTATGAAGACCGGATTCCCCCAAGAAAGGGAGAGTCGTCTTCTAGCTATAGAAGGACAGGCATTTAACCTGCAGTTAGGAGACCCTCAATAAGATACAGGGAAACAAATGTCACAACCTCTTCTATAGCACTTCCTCATTTATCATAAAACCATGTTCTCAGTTGCAACCTTCTGGAAATGTATATCCACCAGATACAAACTGACAGATTGCTGGCATGAGCTGGGGTGAATGTACATCTAAGCACAGAAATATATTTCCACAGAAACTGGTTTTGTAATATTGATCTTCTCCTCATTGGTACATATATACAATGGAATATTATTCAGCCATTAAAAAGAATGAAATAATGCCTTTAGCATGAGCTTCCCTGGAAGCTCAGCTGGTAAAGAATCTGCCAGCAATGCCAGAGACCCTGGTTAAATCCCTGGGTCGGGAAGATCCGCTGAAGAAGGAATATGCTACCCACTTCAGTATTCTTGAGTTTCCCTGGTAGCTCAGCTGATAAAGAATCCACCTGCAATGCAGGAAACCTGGGTTCGATCCCTGGGTTGGGAAGATCCCTCGGAGAAGGGAAAGGCTACCCACTCCAGTATTCTGGCCTGGAGAATTCCATGAATTGTATAGCAGCCCACGGGGTCACAAAGAGTCTGACACAACCAAGCAACTTTCACTAATGCCATTAGCAGCAACATGGACGAACCTAGACAGCGTCATATTGACACTGTCTGAAGTAAGTCAGACAGAGAAGGTGAAATATCATATGACATCCCTTAAATGAGAAATCTAAAAAGAAATGATGCAAATGAACTTACTTACAAAACAGAAAGAGATTCACAGACAGAAAATGAACTTATGGTTGCCAGAGGGACAGGATAGGTTAGGGACTTTGGGAAGGGCATGTACACACCACTATATTTGAAATGGATAACCAACAAGACCTATTGTATAGCACGAGAAACTCTGCTCAACGTTATGTGCCAGCCTGGATGGGAGGGAGGTTTGGGGGAGAATGGATGCATGTATATGTATGGCTGAGCCCCTTTGCTGTTCACTTGAAACTACCAAAACATTGTTATTGGCTATATCCCAATACAAAATAATTTTTGGTGTTAAAAAAATTTAAATTAAAAAAATTTTAATAATAAAAAGCTATTTTGATTTAAAATATATATATTCTTCTTTTCCTTTAACAAGTGTGCTGTGAATCATCTGGTATTTATTTATTCATTTTCCTTCCCTAGGAAAGAAATAATTATGTGAGCTGGACCCCTCTCTGAGCTGCACTAACTGTGCCGGCCAGTTCCTCCTCAGTCAGAGGTCACAGACTCTTAGTCTTCTCTCCACAGGAAGCTTAATCATTTGTATGCTATAACTAAAAAACAAGAACTCATAAACCAAAAGAATCTTTGGGAGCTGTCTTTTCAGGACAAAATATGACCACTCCTGGAGAGCTGCCACGATTTCGAACAATGTTTATAACAATGAGCCCAGAGTAAAGCAAAGGAAACCAAGATTCATTTACACATGCCCTGAGAAAGCCCTGAGAAAGAAAAATGCTTTGCCCTCATTCACATCTGAAATTGTCAATTTTTCTACAAAATTTTTTACATAGTGGCCAATTTTCTGGCTAGAGGAATATGAACTACAGTTTCAAAAGAAACTGGTCCTCTGCTTGCTATGAATGATAGCTCCAATTATTCCAGATGCTGATTAGAAAATGGCATTCAGTACAGAACATAGCTCCAACTATTTTCTTTTTAAGAACAAAAAAGATTTCTAACTCACAGCTTTTTAAAATTTAACAGATGATTCACATATAAAATTCACCCTTTCAGAGTACAGTTCAGTGACTTTTGGCATGTTCACAAAATTGTTCAGAGGTGTAGCTTGTGCTAGATGTCAGTTCCTCTCCACATGAGTACAACATAAATGAACGAAGAAACGAGAAACCAGAAACTAAAGAGGCTGGTTACCTACAGGGGATGGGCAGGTAAAGAAGGTGGGAGGGGGACGGGAATAGGGCAGCAGAGATGAAATGGGATAACCCTTTTCTGGGTAACCACATCAAAGTGGACAGGAAAGAAAAGAAATAACCTATGTAACTTTGGATACCAGTGCTTTGACCTGAACCTGTAAAGCTAAAAATAAAAGAACTGTACACAGCTGTAGTCTAGTTGGTACATTGGCTGCTCACAGAAGTATGGGTTAGCAATTCTGAAAGCATCCTGTGTACATACTAGGAGTGAACAAATAAGTAAATATATTGTAGAAACCGAGAGCTCACTTTTTCATTGTCTGAAAAAAAAATAAGACAAGGGGGAAAGCTAAAATTAAACCTCATGGAATTGGATTAGAATTAGAAGTATCAGTATGAAGTCATGGTTTTGATGGATAATGATGAATGGATGTACATGTATACAGATTCATTCATGTGTATAAGTAAATATACATCTGTCTCCTCTCTTTACTAAAGGATCCTAAAAGCAATGAGAATCCAACAGCCAGGAGCTTGCCTAAAACAGATCTTTTCTAAATACCATTCTCCAGCGAAAGAACCTAGGGCTTCTTGAAGAAGAGGTTAATTCCGCACAGATACTCTTCAAACAAGCCAGTCATGAAAACCAAGAGAAACCTGGGGCACTTCTCCAGTTAGCCAACCCAATAGTTGAGGCGTTCTCTACAGAGTTTGTCGTATGTTGCTTTGTCAAACAAGACTAGATTGTTGAGCTTGTCACAAACTCTGCCTTCAGACTTCTTTTTGGCCTGGCCCCTGGATTTGTTCACTGGGTCTTTGTCTTTCTTGGCCGACTTTCCAGCATCTTTCTTCCTTCTTGTCATCTTTGAGTGGTACAGCACAGCTGAAAGAGCAGATGCTACCTCTGCCACCTTGCTAAGATGTTGGTCCAAAAGGCTAGTCTTCTAACTTTAGAGGTAAGGAACCCAAAGTTTACATTTTGAGTTGACTTCCAGAGGCCTCACAGCTATCAAGGTGCACAACCAGGATTTTATTCCGCATCAGCTCAGCTACAAACACGTCTAATTTCTACATGTGATGTTACTACATCACATCCAGTTTCTATATAACATTTTTTTTTGCACTTGAGCTTCTTCTTTTTGAAATAGCTTCATAACATTTTGATTTCTGATTCATAATTTAAGCCTTTCAGAAATAAGAGTGGCCGGTCTTTTCACTCCCTCTGAGGTTATGTGGAATGGCAGATCTTTCTTCCTAGAGCGGACTGTAAGGTGAAAACGTGGGGTGGGATACGGCGTAGACCTCAGTGGACAAAGACTAGAGTCCCACGTCAGCCAATTCCTAGCTGCCACTTAACATTGCTGTGACTCAGTTTCCTTGCCAGTTAAATGGAGGTGACAATCATACCTACCCCACAGAACTGTGTGTGTGTGTGTGTTCAGCCGCTCAGCCATGTTCAACTCTTTGGGACCTCATGGATGGTAGCCCACCAGGCTCCTCTGTTTATGGGATTCTCCAGGCAAGAATACCGGAGAGGGTTGCCATTTCCTCCCCCGGGGGTTCTTCTCAAGCTAGGAATTGAACCCTCATCTCGTGCATCTCTGGCACTGCAGGTGGATTCTTTACCACTGGGCTGCCATACAATTTTACATACAGAATTGTGAGGAAAATTCAATAAATCAGCACATAAAAAGCATTTAGAGGACCTCCCTGGTGGTCCTGTGGCCAAGACTCTGTGCTCTCACTGCCGGAGGCCCAGGTTTGATCCCTAATCAGGGAACTAGACCCACATGCTGCAACTAAAACTCACATGTGTCAACTACAAGTTGTCATTTGCCATCTGCCTCTGCAGGAATTCCTTGTGACTCAGCTGGTAAAGAATCTGCCCGCAATGCAGGAGACCTGGGTTTGATCCCTGGGTTGGGAAAATGCCCTGGAGAAGGGAAAGGCTACCCACTCCGGTATTCTGGCCTGGAGAATTCCATGGGTCCATGGGGTCGCAAAGAGTCAAACATGACTGAGCGACTTTCACTTCACTGCAAAGAGTCGAACATGACTTAGCGACTTTCACTTCGCTTCGCTTCACTTCTGCGGGAACTGATTTCTGTGCTGCTGCAGCTCTTGACCTTTGACACGCCCTGAAGGGGATTCAGGAGTGGGGCACTCTGTGTTCTGGGAAAAGTGGCAGAACAGGTCTTCAGAGAGTTAAATATTTTCAGGAACTGATTTTCTGAGCCCAATCCTTGCATCTCCTCGTCTCTAGAAAAGTACTAAATCTCTTCATGGGGGACATCAGCTCCTTGTGACTAGAAGAAAACTTTTGCAAATCAGGCAAAAGTTTTTGCCTGATTGAATGAACTCCCCCTTCATCAAAACCACATGTATACCGACTGTCCCCCCATCACTGTGGAGCAGCTTCTCAGCACTATCTGAGGTGCTATCTCCTGGGCTACAGTCCTCATTTTGCCCCAAAGAAAACTTAACTAGCAACTCTCACGTTGTGCATCTTTTTAAGCTGACACATACCACCACTAAAGATCCCACATATGACAGCAAAGACCCAGTGCAACCAAATCCAAACTAAATAAATACTTAAATTAAAAAAAAGAAATTCGTACAGTGCCTAAAGTATTCCCACATGGCTCAGTGGTAAAGAACCCGCCTGCCAATGCAGGAGACGGAGTTTCGATCCCTGGGTGGGGAAGATCCCCTGGAAGAGGAAATGGTAACCCACTCCGGTATTCTTGCCAGGGAAATCTCATGGACAGAGGAGCCTGATGGGCTACAGTTCATGGGGTTGCAAAGAGTCAGACACAACTTAGCAACTAAATAATAACAACAATAAGGGAAAACAAATGAGTCCAAAGAGGCAGAAGAAAAAAAGCAGTGTCTGATTAGATACAGAATTCCCGATAGCTTGTTTTCTCTTAACACTACCGAAGCTCCCCAGTTAAAAAATGGCAATAAATACACACTAAATCTCATTTATTGAGTTAAAGGGTAAAATTTTAAAATTGCTAAGTTCTGCCTGGCAGGTAAAATCAATCAAATTATATAATGAATCAAATCTGTTTTCACCTTAAAAAGATATGAGTGTACTTGATAAAAGGTAGAAGAAGGAACACTTTTTTTTCTTTTAATAGTTTCAGTTTCTAGGAAAAAGAAACATACTTTGAAAATTCTTCTGCCTGGATTTCATTGGCCAATAAAAAACCGCTGAGTATGTACTTTGACTAAAACAAACTGCAATTGAATACACTTCTTTCCTGCGTCTTTCACTTCTAGTGAGATTCTCTAAGCCACAAGACACAGCTGCCCAGAACCTATTTCTTAACTGTAAGTACTTTGAAATGAAGCATTTCTTTAAAACTTATCTCAGCACTTAAAAAAGAAAGTTCTCTTTAAAAGTATTTGATTTCCTTGTTTCTATTTCTCAACTATAGAGAAATGTTTTAATTTGAGGTTCAGCAGAAGGACCAATGTTTTCTTGTCTAATTGTTTTAACTGTAGTAAATTGAGTCATATTCAACATGTGCTAAGCGTGTGTGAGGTGCCACACTTTTCATAAGGTAGTCTTGAACTACTGCTTCCAGCAGGAAACATATATTAGTCTTTGTGTCTATAACTGGGTCATGAGTTTCACTGTTTATTTCATACATAGGTATGTTTACTTGTGCTGGTCTAATGTCTTTGTATTTTGTAAACATTTTGCTTGGTTTTTGAAACTTGGGTTTTGAAACTATTCTACTTGAAAACAGAAGATGAAATTTTGCAGTTTTAGCTAAATTATGAGAATAATGAACGAACGAGAATAAATCTTGAGAATCCTTGAATGTGAATTTTTGGTAAGAAAGTAAGGAAAACAGACTAGAATGCTTCAAACTTAAATTCTAGTGCTTTATTTATATGTGTAAAGAAAGAGACCATTTCTCACTATACATTTGTGAGCTTTCAAGATGAGACGTTATGAGATGAAAACGCTTCCATCCAAGTAAAAAGAAAAATTTAACATGGATAAACACCAGAAAGAAGAGGAAAATTGAAGCGATATATTGATTAATATTAATGAATTAGTGTAGTGTATTAATACTATTAGAAAGATAAGGGGCTATCCTTTTCAAGATAAGGGGCTGTTCTTAGAAAGATGACGTGTTCCAAGACTGGAAAGACAGGTATAATATTAATTGTGACTATTAATGAATGAAATGAGGATGTTTAAATGGTGAACCAAATCCTGCAAGGTTTCTAGCCATTGAGATCACCCCATGAAAGGAGTCTTTTGAAGTCAGGAGTCCCAGTCTCTCTTCCAGCCTCTCCACCAAGATCCTCACTTCAATTCCTCCCGCCTCCATTCTACCGTTTTTCCTGAGTGGCCCCGTCAACTCTTTCATCACTCACTCTGCTCTGTGGGATCAAAGTTGGCAAGAAATGCAACAACCGTGTAGTCACTCAGTGTTGGGCAGAGTTGCTGATCATGGGAAGGGAACTACAGACTCTCTTGAACCTCCGCTACATTAAACACAGACACTTCACACATTGGGCACCCAGCAGTGTTTGCTAAAGTGGGTTCGATCTGCAGGTATTTTTGAATTTGTTTTCAGTTCTGCTGGGTCTTCACTGCAGCACACGAGCTCTCCTTGTGGTTTGGAGCATGGACTTGTGTGATTGCAAGGCGGATTCCTAACCATCAGACCACCAGGGAAGCCCTATGTCAGCAGTTATTCTTTTTATTTTTTAAATTTTTACTTATTTATGGCTGAGTTGGGTCTTTGTTGCTGCACAGGTTTTCCCTAGTTGTGGCAAGCAGGGGCTACCCTCTAGTCGTGGTACACGAGCTTCTCATTCCAGTGGTTTCTCTTGAGGAGCTCTAGGGTGCGCGGGCTTCCATAGTTGCCACATGGGCTTAGCTGCCCCTTGGCATGTGGAATCTTCTTGGACCACGGATCAAACCCGGGTCCCTTACATTGACAGGTGGATTCTTAACCACTGGACCACCAGGGAAATCCTACAGTTATTCTTAACAGATGAGAAATAAAAACGCCCAGAGATGTGGGTTACAAAGTGTCCGTGGTAAAGTCACTGATGCTCCATTCTCCTGAGATGCACGGGCACACAGCCCAGGGGTGAGCGGGGCTAGTTCAGCCTGTGCTCCTTGACCAGCTGGAGGCCCTGGCATGACTGCATCTACCTGGAGAAGAGGAAGGCATTTTTTTTCAGATTCTCACCAAGGTGGGTCTATGAAGAAGGGCTACATTACTCTACATGACAGCACCCTACAGCAGATGGGGCAGCAGGCCTGGGGGTCCTCAGTCAGATTCCTGGACCTCAGCCCAGCCCACCTAAATCACAATCTCCGGAGATAGTGCCCAAGAATCTACATCATAAACAGCCTCTCCGAGCGGCTTTTACGCACTGAAGCATTGAAGAACACTGAACGGAGGAGACAGGCTTATAAACAAGGTCCCAGAAATTCTTAGAAACATTGCCAGGCACTAAAGTGATTTCAGGGAAGTTGTCTTTTGTTATCTTGCCCTCAACTCCTGCTGTTGATCTTTAACCTTGAGGGGTTACAGTTAAACACCGTCAGGGACTTAATGGCTGAAGCAACGAGATTTGCAGTTGTTTGGATGTTTTGTGTTTGTTTTTCTTTTATATTTTATTGCAACCTAAAGGATCCCTAGTGGAGAAGGCAACAGCACCCCACTCCAGTACTCTTGCCTGGAGAATCCCATGGATGGGGGAGCCTGGTAGGCTGCAGTCCATGGGGTCGCTAAGAGTCCGACACGACTGAGCGACTTCCCTTTCACTTTTCACTTTCATGCATTGGAGAAGGAAATGGCAACCCACTCCAGTGTTCTTGCCTGGAGAATCCCAGGGACGGCGGAGCCTGGTGGGCTGCCGTCTATGGGGTCACACAGAGTCGGACACGACTGAAGCGACTTAGCAGTAGCAGCAGCAAAGGATCCCTAGACTTGTGAAATGCTATTTAAGCCTCAGAGAAGCAAGCGTGTTTGTTTTCTCTCCCACTTGATGACTATCAGAGAGTTGAGTAAGAACTTGAATAAGTTCTTGAATAACAACTCTCATGTGAGAAGATGCAAGATCTTTTACAGGATAAGCTACATTGGTCAAAAAAGAAGTCTGGGATGCTGGTTCTTACTGCTGTTTGCTCTGAGCCAGGCTGGATGGAGCAAGCTTCTCCACTGCTATAGGAAACCTTCCTGAGAAATGAAATTTGAAACCTCCTGGGGGCCCCACTCTCTGCTTGCTTCTCTGTGCTGAAGTCCACAGGTGCACCTGGGGCCTCACCATTTTTCATATTCAAAAGAGGAAGTCAAAAGAAATGAAAGAAACAGAAACCAACCAGAACTTTGACTTTGGGACTAAAAACTGTTTAGGCTCCTGTAAACTTTCCAACAAACTAACTGGCAGTCAGCACACAGCTGCTGGCTACAAAATATTCATATTACCATTGGTGGACTTCAAAAGCACTCAGAGGATGCTCCAGTCTCTGCTTTCAGGGCTAACAGGAGCCAATCTGAATACACAAATACATGTAGTATATATTGAGTGAAGACAGTCAAGGGAAGGAAAGGGTGGCTAGATAATTGCAGGCAAGTTTTTATTCTGAACTCTTCAGAAAATTATAATTAAATATTCATATAATGATATTAAAAATCACAGCATAAGTTTTCCCCATGGCTCAGTGGCAAAGAATCCACCTGTAAAGCAGGAGACACAGGAGATGCAGGTTCAATCCCTGGGTCGGGAAGATCCCTTGGAGGAGGAAATGGCAACCCACTTCAGTATTCTTGCCTGGAAAATTCCATAGACAGAGGAGCCTGGTGGGCTACAGTCCACAAGGTCACAAAGACTCAGAAGCAACTGAGCATGAGACAGTCAAACAGACAAACAAACATGTTTTTCCTGAAAGAGATCATGAGAAACATATCAATTCATTCATTCATTCCTGAGTTTCATGAAATTCATGAATGCTAACTGTTTCCAGGCATTGGCTAGGGTCTAAGGAGAAAAACATTCAGACAGCTATAGGATAATCGGTGCAAACCTATACATTATTTTTTGGTCACTGCATTTTCTCTTTGTTTCCAAAATGGGTATTTCTTGCTTTGATTATAAAAGGAATAACTGCTAATTGTAAAACAAAGCTTTTTTCAGACAATGTACAAAATCACAAAGGTAGTTAAAAATATCTATCAACCAGCAACCTAGTGACAACCCCACTCTGCTCGGTTCTCTGCGCTGAAGAGAGAAAATGTTCAACATTTTGTATAGCCTTTCCTGGTTGTTTTGTTCTGATATCTGAAGATGAAAAGGAAAGGTAAAAGAAAGTTCAAACATACTTAAAAAAAAAAAAAGCATTTCCTGCAATGCCTCTTCTTCCCAGGCCCCAGAAACGGGAAGCCATCACTCAAAAGGATGGTTTCTGTCATGTGAGTACTGAGGTTTGGAATGTGGGCTGCCTGGCAGCCTAAGGAGTTTGGGAAAGAACTGCCACTGCTTAAGTGGTTTCCAAGGATGAGCGCTAGGCTGTGTCTGATGCACCCTAGCTGTAGTCAGGACGACACACTGAGACTAGTACCAGGCACGCTAATGGGCACCTACTGTGAGCCAGGCCCTCCACTGAGATTTGGAGATACCTCAGCAGACAAAGCCCACAAATATTCCCTGCCCTGGTAGAGTCAGGGCACGGCTGAAGCGACTTAGCATCAGCAGTAGCAGTAGCAGTAGCAGTTTGTTTACTTTTTTGTCATGAATCCACAGAAGGAGTTTGTTTTGAAAGCTGTGGTTGCTTCTTGTTATTAAAAAAAAAAAAAAAAATAGACATGTGCACAGGAAGTAGAATCTGAGGCCAGCCTGTGTGTGTGCTGTGCTAAATCGCTTCAGCCGTGTGTGACTCTTTGCCACCCCATGGGCCATAGCCTGCCTGGCTCCTCTGTCCATGGGATTCTCCAGGCAAGAATATTGCAGTGGGTTGCCATGCCCTCCTCCAGGGGATCTTCCTTACCTAGGGATCAAATCTGGGTCTCCTATATTGGCAGGCAGGTTTTTTTACCAAAGTCATGCTGCCTGGGAAGCCCGCTAAAGGGGTGGTAAAGTCAGCAGGGCCAGGAGTAGGGTGCTGGTGATGACATTTCTGTCTGTCTTATTTCCTGGTCAGAAGTGAGCTGATCAGTCCACTCATCTGATGAAAACTTTTAAAAATGTATTATAAATGCCTGGTGAGGCTGGGTGACTCCTGCAGACAGAGCGACAGGGGGCCAGGAAGGAGTGGGGCCTCAACCTCTGTCTCGGGGACAAGGACCAGCCCGAGTCCTGGCCTCGATACCCTCCCCGCGGCCCTGAAGGTGCAGCCGCCTGGAGCCAGCCTGGCCCTGATCGCCTCTGACCCTGCCCTCTGGCTCCCCGTTGGCTGCCCCCGGCGGAAAAAGGTCAAAGTCGGGCCCCAGCAGAGAAGAAAGCCGGGTGCACAACCCACATCCTGGAAGGCCGAGAGTGGGTGCCTTGTGAACACCGCACCACGCGGGCACTCTCCATCCTGAGAGGCGAGCAGTCACCCAGGGGAGAACCCCACCCCGCCCTCCGCCCCGCCTTGCCTCCCCGCGGAGACCACACTTCCCGCGGGCACTGGAAAGGCAGGCGAGCGAGTTCTCAGCCCTAAAGGGCAAGGCCGAGACTCTTGCTGGGCAGAGATGCTTTGATAACTTGGTTCTGCCTAACGCGGACCTACCCGTCGGAACACACTCTGTCCTGCCCTTGTCACGGGCCCCCCTTGACCCTCCTCCCTGCACGGGAGCCAGAGCCCAGACAGAGAGGCAAGTTCACTTCCTTCTCTCGCCTGATGAACCTGCTCTTGAAAACAGACACCTCCTCCCTACACAAGGAGACCCACAAATAACACACGCCCACCACCACCAACACCAACACCATCCCTTCCTGCTTTTTGTTCACTTGCTAGAACCTTCTTTCGCATTGTTTCCTGAGAGATCCACAGTGGTTAGCATCTCTCTTTCATTGTAAAAAAGCAGTAAAAAGTCATTATGGCACATTGAAAAAAATAAAAAAAACAAAATAAAAAGCCACCTTAATGTATATAAAAAATACAAACCTAGTAAATTTTAAATAAGCTTCACCTATTCTGAATGCATTTTACAGTGCTTTATACAAAAAAAAAAAGAAAGAAAGAAATTCTTTAGGATGGTTCCTAAGAATTATAAGGGGGAAAAGCAACCAGAGTTCAGAAATATTACAGCTATATTTACACCATATACTACTAGGATTTAGGAATATATATTTTTCACAGCTTTCGTGATAGATTGCTTTTGTATTTTTTGCTCTAAGTCCTATGGGGGCTTTTCCTTTTCCCATATTCTCTTTCATATTCTGTTTTTTATTTTTTGGAAATAATTTTAGCCTTATGAAAAGTATTGCAAAGTAACACACAGAAAGACAAGCAATAACAAATGTTGGCCACGATGACAGAAACTGCAAACAAAACCCAACCTTTTTGGAAAATAGTTTGAAGTAGTTGGAAACACTAAACATGGCTTTGATGGTATAGTGGTGAGCATAGCTACTTTCCAAAATGCTAAATATAAGTTAGCATTTTGACCCAGCAATTCTACTTCGAGATATGCCCAAGAGAAATGAAAATACATGTCCTCACAAAAACCTGTGTGGTAGGCAGATAGTAACAGGAGCATTATTCATAGTAACAAAAAAGTAGAAACAACCTCAATATCCATTCACTGATGAATGGATAAACACAAAATGGTCTATCCACATAATGGAATATTATTCAGCAGTTTAAAAAAAGTACTAATACATGTTGTGACAAGACTGAGCCTTGGAAACATTCTGCTAACTAAAGGACATCAGTCACAAAAGATCATATATTCTCTGATTCCATTTATATGAAATGACTAGAATAAGCAAAGCAATAGAGACAAAAAGCACATTAGATGTTGTTTGGAGGTGGAGGAGGCAAGAGGAAAGAGGAGTAACTGATAATGGATGTGGGTTTTCTTTAGAGGGTGTGCGTGAACATATTTCACAATTAGATTATGGTGGTGGTTGCGCAACTATAAATAGGCTAAAACCACTGAACTATATCCATTTGGAATGAGTGAATTCTATAGTATGTAAAATGATCAGTCCAGTGGTTAAGAAGACTCTGTATTTCCACTGTGGTGGGGCTGGGGGGGACAGGGTGTGCAAGGTCAATCCCTGGTGGGGGAACTAGGATACGGCATGCTCCACAGGGCAGCCAAAAAAAAAAAAAAAAAATACTTCTGGCTACTATATTGTATGTAAAATGAGTGTAAAATATATCTCAATAAAATATTTTTAAAATAACACACAGAGTCCCCATACAGCCCTCACCTGGCTTTCCCAGTTAATATTTTACAAACCATAGTATAAATATCAAAACCAGGAAATTGATGTTGGCAAACTACTATCAACTAATTAACCTATGGATCTATCTTATCCAAGTGTTACCAGTTGTCCCACTCACATCCTGAGAAAGAGAAAGCAGCTCCTGCCACCTTGGAACTTGAGCACGTGAGCTAGACTTTGGTCAGCTGTGAGCTGGCCTGGCACGCACACCAGGATGTTGGGTTTCTGGAGGGGTGGTTTGGAGATATAATTGACAGATAACATTATATTAGTTTCACTTGTACAACATAATGATTTGACATGTGTATATGTTGTGAAATGATTATCACAGTAAATCATTAACATCCATCACCACACAGTTAGAAGTTTTTTCCTTGAGATGAGAACTTTTAAGACTTATTCTCTTAGAAACTATGAAATATGCAATACATGTTAGTAATGATAGTCACCATGCTGTATATCACTTCCCAAGACTTATTTATTTTAAAACTGCAATTTTATACTGCTAGATAGTATAGCTTGTTGTTACTTCACCCATTTCACCCACACCCCAACCCTTACCTCTGACAACCCCCAACCTGCTCTTCATATACATAGTTTGGTTTGCTTATTTTAGATTCCAGGTATAAGCGAGATCATACTGTGTGTGTCTTGCTCTGTCTGACTTATTTCACTTCATGTAATGATAGCTCAGTTGGTAAAAAAATCCGCCTGCAATGTGGGAGACCTGGGTTTGATCCCTGGATTGGGAAGATTCCCCTGGAGAAGTGAAAGGGTGCCCACTCCAGTATTCTGGCCTGGAGAATTCCATGGATTGTATACCATAGGGTCGCGAAGAGTCAGACACGATCTTTCACTTAATGCCTTTAAGGCCCATCCATATTGTCCTTCACGCTGGGTCCTGATGCTCTCCTCTAGCACATGAACAATTTCACAGAGCATCAACATCAGCTAAGACCATGAGGGATCAAATAAAAATATTAGCACTCCATAATCAAATTTGAACACAGATGAACTTTAAACATTATCCAAGCCATAAAATATCAAATACTTCCCTTTCTTGAATAATATGAGTGATTGCTGTTTCTTTGCCTACTGCATAGTTAGACATGCTCTAGTCACCCCTACTCCATAGATGAGATTTATCAATATATCCAGTCATAGCATTGTCTCCACTTTCTGGAACACATCAGTATGTCCCACTACTGACAATTACTAACTTTGGTCACTTGACTAAGATAGTGTCTGTCAGCTTATCCATTGGAGAGTTGCTATTTTTCCCTTTGTAATTAGTCAGCAGCCTGTGGGGTAATACTTTGGGATCATGTAAATGCGTTGTTTCTCATCATACTTTCGAAGTCTAGAATTAGCATCTACCCATGAGCCTTGCCTATAACAATTATTGTTGTTGCTGTGCTTAGTTGCTCAGTCATGTCTGACTCTTTGTGACCCCATGGACTGTAGCTTGCCAGGCTCCTCCATCCATGGGAATTCTCCAGGCCAGAACGCTGGAGTGGGTTGCCAGGCCCTCCCCCAGGGGATTTTCCCAAACCAGGGATCGAACCCAGGTCTCCCACATTGCAGGTGGATCTGAGCCATCAGGGAAGCCCAAGAATACTCGAGTGGGTATCCTATCCCTTCTCCAGGGGAACTTCCTGGCCCAGGAATTGAATGGGGTTCTCCAGCCTTGCAGGCAGATTCTTTACCAGCTGAGCTTCCAGGGAATCCCCAATTATTACTGTAGCATTTGCCAAATGATAATTTAATATTTCCATCACTCCTTCTTTATTAATTAATGGGAAATCTACCAAAAGAAAGCACTATCCCTTCTCCCTCATTTAAAAATTTATTCTTTTATTTTTATCAGTACTTGCATGTGTCCTAAGTCGCTTCAGTCGTGTCCAACTCTTTGCAACCCCGTGAACTGTAGCCCTCCAGGCTTCTCTGTTCATGGGATTTTCCAGGCAAGAATACTGGAGTGATTTGCCATTTCCTCCTTCAGGGAATCTTCCTAACCCAGGGATCGAACCAGCCATCTCTTATTGGCAGGCAGGTTTTTATTTATTTATTTATTTTATAATTTATTTATTTTAATTGGAGGCTAATTACTTTACAATAGTGTATTGGTTTTGCCATACATCAAAGGTTTTTATTTTTACCACTAGCGCCACCTCAGTATAGAATTATCGATAGTTACTTTGCCTATAAGTTATAACCCAATATTGACATTGTTTGGTTACTCATATTGTCCCAGATTTAGCTATTGGAAGAGCTCTGAGGCCCTGTCTCTAGTCCAATTTTGAACTTTTTCACCTTGTGATTCCACAGGATGTTCCAGGCTTATCTTGTACTTTACCTGCCCCAGTCCTGGAATCAGCCATTTCTCCAATAAACTCAGGCTCTTTTTTTTAAATTGGAAAATGGCATTTAGAAACCAAGATTTGGGCACAAGATATGTTCATTGACAGTGGGCTGTTTTTGCTTCTAGGTCCTCTCAACAGAGAGGGCTAGGAAATATTTATGTATTCATACATATGCACAAACTTCCCTGGTGGCTCAGCGGTAAAGAATTCACCCACCAATGCAGGAGATGTGGGGGTTTTGATCCCTGGGTAGAAAAGATCCCCTGGAGGAGGAAATGATAACCCACTCTAGTATGCTTGCCTGGAGAATCCCATGGACAGAGGAACCTGGTGGACTATAATCCATGGGGTCGTGAAAAGCTGAACACGACTTAGCAACAAAACAACGAATAACAACATACACACACATTCCTGTGTGTGTGTGTGTGTGTGTGTGTGTGTGTGTGTGTGTAAAGCTGTTGTTTGTTGCCTCGGTGGCTTCCTAAGTGCTTGTCTTGAACTTTGACAGGGTTACTGCCCATTTCTAAGTTCTAAGCGACTGTACTAAGTCGCTTCATTTGTGTCTGACTCTGTGTGACCCATGGACTGTAGCCCGCCAGGCTCTTCCATCCTTGGGATTCTCCAGGCAAGAATACTGGAGTGGGTTTCCATGCCCTCCTCCAGGGGCTCTTCCCGACCCAGGGATTGCATCCATGTCTCTTATGTCTCCTGCATTGGCAGGCATGTTCTTTATCACTGAGTCACCTGGGAAGCCCTCTTATTGTATAACTATAATCCTTTAATTAAAGTTTAGAAAAATATATGTTTGTATACTGCACTCAACAATGGAAAGGGAAATACCTAGAGCTATTTCTGATGGTAGAAATGTCTAACAGGTATGAACATTTAGAAGAACATTTTAAAGCTTCTTCTGTCTAAAAAATAAAATAAAAATAAACTCGTTTTATCCTCATCCAAAAACACTGAGTATTCTTCACATGAGGCTATTGCTAGGACTCAGGGGACAATTTATAATGATAGATCTGGCTAATTTACAATTAGCTCCACTGGATCATAGAAAAAGTAAGAAAGTTCCAGAAAAACATCTACTTCTGCTTTATTGATTATGCCAAAGCCTTTGTGTGGATTACAACAATCTTAAAGAGATGGGAATAACAGACCACCATACCTTCCTCCTGAAAAATCTGTATACAGGTCAAGAAGCGAGAGTTAGAACCGGACATGAAACGATAGACTGGTTCCAAACTGGGAAAGGAATATGTCAGGGCTGTATACTGTCACTCTGCTTATTTAACGTATATGCAGAGTACGTCATGAGAAATGCCGGACTGGATAAAGCACAAGCTGGAATCAAGATTGCTGGGAGAAATATCAATAACCTCAGATATGCAGATGACACCACCTTTATGGCAGAAAGTGAAGAAGAAATAAAGAGCCTCTTGATGAAAGTGAAAGAGGAGAGTGAAAAACCTGGCTTAAAACTCAACATTCAAAAAACTATCATGGCATCTGGTCCCATCACCTCATGGCAAATAGATGGGGAAACAAGAAAAACAGAAACAGACTTTCTCTTCTTGGGCTTCAAAATCACTGCAAATGGTGACTGCAGCCATGAAATTAAAAGATGCTTACTCCTTGGAAGAAAAGCTATGACCAACATAGACAGCATATTAAAAAGTAGAGATATTACTTTGCAGACAAAGGTCCATCTAGTCAAAGCTGCGGCTTTTCCAGTAGTAATGTATGGATGTGAGAGTTGGACCATATGGAAAGCTGAGCACCGAAGAACTGATGCTTCTGAACTGTATTGGAGAAAACTCCTGAGAGTCCCTTGGACTGCAAGGAGATCAAGCCAGTCAATCCTAAAGGAAATCAACCCTGAATATTCATTGGAAAGACTGATGCTGAAGCTGAAACTCCAATACTTTGGCGCCCTGATGTGAAGAGGGGACTCATTGGAAAAGACCCTGAAGCTGGGAAGGATTGTAGGCAAGAGGAGAAGGGGACGACAGAGGATGAGATGGTTGGACGGCATCACCAACTCGACGGACATGAGTTTGAGCAAGCTCCGGGAGTTGGTGATGGACAGGGAAGCTTGGCATGCTGCAGTCCATGGGGTCACAAAGTGTCGGACACAACTGAACAACTGAGCTGACAATGAAGCCTGGGCAGATTTAGGCATGTTTGAATCATTGCTGATACACTGTCCCTTTGTGGATAAATATCCAAGGTGTTGCCCTGTGTCGTGTACTGCTCTCCTTTTTTTGTTATGGGCACTACCCAACTATCCAGCTCACCTCAGACATGACTGAGCAGTGAAATCTAGAAAAGATTATGGCAGAAAGTGAAGAGGAGCTAAAAAGCCTCTTGATGAAAGTGAAAGAGGAGAGTGAAAAAGTTGGCTTAAAGCTCAACATTCAGAAAACTAAGATCATGGCATCCGGTCCCATCACTTCATGGGAAATAGATGGGGAAACAGTGGAAACAGTGTCAGACTTTATTTTTGGGGGGCTCCAAAATCACTGCAGATGGTGACTGCAGCCATGAAATTAAAAGACGCTTACTCCTTGGAAGAAAAGTTATGACCAACCTAGATAGTATATTCAAAAGCAGAGACATTACTTTGCCGACTAAGGTCCGTCTAGTCAAGGCTATGGTTTTTCCTGTGGTCATGTATGGATGTGAGAGTTGGACTGTGAAGAAGGCTGAGCGCCGAAGAATTGATGCTTTTGAACTGTGGTGTTGGAGAAGACTCTTGAGAGTCCCTTGGACTGCAAGGAGATCCAACCAGTCCATTCTGAAGGAGATCAACCCTGGGATTTGTTTGGAAGGAATGATGCTAAAGCTGAAGCTCCAGTACTTTGGCCACTTCATGCGAAGAGTTGACTCATTGGAAAAGACTGTGATGCTGGAAGGGATTGGGGGCAGGAGGAGAAGGGGATGACAGAGGATGAGATGGCTGGATGGCATCACTGACTCGATGGACATGAGTCTGAGTGAACTCCAGGAGATGGTGATGGACAGGGAGGCATGGCGGGCTGCGAATCATGGGGTCGCAAAGAGTCAGACACAACTGAGCGACTGAACTAAACTGAACTGAACTGAACTGAATATAGTACAACTGAGGTAATTTGCTTGTTTTTGAAACTGCCTTATGAGGAAAACAATACAAGAAAGCAAATAGTGTAATCATATTTCCTGAGTATCCGGAAGCACTGTATTTTCAATTTTAGTGTTTTTCTTTTGTCCTGATTCTGAAGTGGAAATGTATTACATCTCACTGTCTAACACACTGTGAGTGAGTTAAGCATATAACAAGTGCTTAGTTCAAGAAGACAAAGAAAAGTACCTCCTATGAGCCTAATGCTTAATGTGATGATAACGGAATAAATGGGAAGAGAGGGTTCCAGTTCTCAAGGAGATCACGACAAACCAGTGGCAATGCTACAATGCAGTCAGTGCTCTGAAGGAGCAGGCTCTTTAGCTGAGAGCAAAGGAAGGAACAGGGCCTGTGGAGTGAGCCAGAGAAGGGTTTGAATTTCACAATTTACTTAAAGTCTCAGAGCCTCCATTTCCTCATCAACTCAGTAAAGGTAATAGTTCATACTTAGCAGGGGCTGTTGTAACATGAGGTGGACAGTGTGAGTCTAGTACAGTGCCTGATATAGGGTGGCATCTCAGTAAATATTAATTGATACTTTTGCCAAGAATTATTTGTGGAAATGATCAAAAGAAATTTCCTTGCTGCATTTTTGTACATTTTAGCCACTCCCCTTTATAGGAGTCTGATTTTTTTTAATTGTTCATTAAATTCATCCTTGGACTTTATCTTACTTAATGCTCTCAATGAGCATATAAGATGGATGGGTCATACACCACTTCCATTTCACAGATGAGTAGGAGGAAATTTAAATGACTAGCTAAATGACTAGGCTGATCAAAGACTAGTCCAAGATCACATATTTTAGAAAAACAGAATTTGAGCTAAGATATTCTTACTCCCAGGTATTCCCTGGTAGCTCAGCTGGTAAAGAATCTTCCTGCATTGCAGGAGACCCTGGTTCAATTCCTGGGTTGGGAAGATCCCCTGGAGAAGGGAAAGGCTACCCACTCCAGTATTCTGGCCTGGGGAATTCCATGGACAGAAGAGCCTAACGGGCTACAGTCCATGGGGTCACAAAGAGCCGGACATGACTGAGTAACTAAGCGCAGCACAGCACATTCTCACTCCAAATCAAATCAGGGACTTTCCTGGCAGTCCAATGGTTAGGACTTTGCCTTCCAATGCAGGGGGTGCAAGAGAGATCGCTGGTTGGGGAAGGAGCTAAGATCCCATATGCCTGGTGACCAAAACAGAAACCAGAAACAATACTTTAACAAATTCAAGAAAGACTTTTAAAAATGGTTCACATCAAAAAAAAAGTTTTTTTAATCAAATCAATATTTAATTACTCCACACTGCCTCTCAGGATGGAGATAAATTAGGACAAACCTAACAAAATGTACTTCATAATAAGCTTTGCTTGGGCACACTATCTTTGCTTGCCCCCTAACAAGGCTTCAGGTAAATTTCAGGTGAAGGATCAACTTGGATGCAGGAAGATTGGAGAGGATTACTGTCATATCCCTGAAGAATGGATAGGCTACCCACTCCAGCATTCTTGGATTTCCCTGGTGGCTCAGATGGTAAAGAATCTGCCTGCAATGTGGGAGACCTGGGTTTGAGCCCTGGGTTGGGAATACCCCTGGAGAAGGGATAGGGAACCCACTCCAGTGTTCTTGCCTAGAGAACCCCATGGACAGAGGAGCCTGGTGTACTACTGTCCACGGGGTCGCAAGAAGTCGGACACAACTGAATGACTAACACTTTGACTTTTGACTGTGATATTGTGGTTTATACATATTTGACTTTCATTCCCGTTCAGGGTACAGAGCTTCTAAAATCTTTGGAATTTATTAAGTGATAAAAGTGATAAAGGTGTCTTGTTATTCATAACAAGTTCCTCTCAACTACAGAGTTTATGCTAATGAAGGAACTTTTGGAAAACTCTTGAGGATGGGGGCTGGTTGCCAGGGGAACCAACCTGTAATTGTTGTTGTTGTTGTTCAGTCGTGTCCGACTCTTTGCAGCTCTGTGGACTGCAGCACACCAGGCTTCCCTGTCATTCACAGTCTCCTGGAGTTTGCTCAAACTCATGTCCATTGAGTTGGCGATGCCATCCAACCATATCATCCTCTGCCACCCCCTTCTCTTGCCTTCAATCTTACCCAGCATCAAGGTCTTTTCCAATGAGTCGGCTCCTCACATCAGGTGGTCAAAGTTTGGAGTTTCAGCTTTAGCATCAGTTCTTCTAATGAATATTCAGGGTTGATTTCCTTTAGGATTTACTAGGGGTGGAACGTTCAGCCCCACCGCCCAGACTTCAAGGCAGGGAGGGGAGAAGAGTTTGGAGACTGAATTCAATCACCAATGGCCAATGATTTCATCAATTACGCCTATGCAATGAAGCCTGCATAAAACCCCAAAAGGACAGAGTTCAGAGAGTTTGGGGGTTTGTGTGCTGGAAGAGTGACGCACCCCAAACTCCACAGGCTCTGAAGCTCCCCTTAGATACCTTTTCATCTGATTGTCCATCTGTATCCTTTAATACCCTTTGTAGTATATCAATAATATAATAATACACTGTTTTCCTGAGTTCTGTGAACCACTTCAGCAAATTAATGGAAATGAAGAGGGGATCATGGGAACCTCTGATCTACCTGGTCAGAAGCACAGGTGAGGACTTCCCTGGTGGCTCACTGGATTGGAAGTCTGCCTGCCAATCCAGGGGCACATGTGTTTGATCCCTGGTCTTGGAAGGTTCCACATGCTGTGGGATGTGCGCTACAACGACTGAGCCCAGGCACTATAGCCCTTGAGCAGCAACCACTGAGCCCAGGTGCTGCAAAACTACTGAAGCCCGTGTGCCTAGAGCCTGCGCTCCTCAGCAAGGGAAGCCGTCGCAATGAGAAGCCGGTGCACCCCAGTGAAGAGCGGCCTCCGCTTGTTGCAACCTGAGAAAGTCCGCGTGCAGTGACGAAGACCCTGTACAGCCAAAAAATTTAAAAATGAATAAATGAAAGAAATGCTTTAAAAAGAGGCACAGGTAACAACGTGGATGTACAGTGGATATCTGAAGTAGGAGAGGGAGGGCAGTCCTATGGGACTGAGCCTTTAATACGTGGAATCTGACACTGTTTACAGGTGGCAGTGTCAGAATTGAGCTGAATTGCCCTGTACGGGCGGGTACTCTTGCTTTCTCTGTTCATCCTCTGCTTGACCAGTCCCTGTGTCACCGACATTCCACTCAGATGACTGACCTTCCCCAATCAGTAGATGCCTGCGTCCTTGCCAGCGACCCCAGCTATTAATTGTTCTAGGTTTCAGATCAGAACATCTCCACCCTGAGAGCTTATCAAAAGTGAAAGTGAAGTCGCTCAGTCGAGTCTGACTCTTTTCAACCCTGTGGACTGTAGCCTGCCAGGCTCCTCTGTCCATGGGATTCTCCAGGCTAGAGTACTGGAGTGGGTTGCCATTTCCTTCTCCAGGGCACCTTCCTGACCCAGGGATCAAACCCGGGTCTCCTGCACTGCAGGCAGATGCTTTATCCTCTGAGCCAGTGAATGGCTGTGCTCTTCTGCTGCTTTCCCTGACAACCAGTGAGCCACCCTGATCTCAATCCCACCTACAACTGGTAACCTCCCCCTCCCCCCAGGAGTGAAGACTGGTGGGCTGTCGCTCCAGGGCCTTGCTTCAGATGGTCTTCCCTGGTGACATATTAGAGAAGAATTCTCCTGCCAATGTAGGGAACATGGGTTTGATCCCTGGTCCGGGAAGATTCCACACGTGGTGGAGCAACTGGGACCATGCCCCACAACTTCCAAGCCTGTGCTCTGGAACCCTCTAGGGCCCACGAGCCACAATTACTGAAGCCCATGCACTCTGGAGCCTGTTGCTGAGTTGCTAAGTCGTGTCCAACTCAGTGACCCCATGGGCTGCAGCACCCCAGGCTCCTCTGTCCATGGAACTTTTTCAGGCAAGAATACAGGAGTGGGTTGCCATTTCCTTCTCCAGCAGATCTTCCCAACCCAGGGATCAAGCCCAGGTCTCTGGCATCTGCTGCATTGGCAGACAGATTCTTTACCACTAGCGCCACTTGGGAAGCTATCTGTCTCCCAGAGTTTGCTCAAATTCATGTCCACTGAGTCGGTGATGCTATCTCACCATCTCATCCTCTGCTGCCTCTCCTAGAACCTGTACAAGAGAAAGCTCAAGCAGCAAAGAAGATCCAGTGCAACTGAGAATAATAAATAAATTTTTTTTTAATGTGAGATCCCTCTATCCATGAAATTGAGGCAGGATGTAGATGGAACCACCCCCTCCACCGCCCACAGGGTAAATCTCCGGGTAAAATTCACTCTCTGTGGACGGAAACCCCATGACAAGAGTTAAGGGAGGAGGCTAGGCCCTGCCCAGACCACATATTTCTCATTCTTGAAGTCAGAAGACCTGTAGACTGAAACTCCAAGACAACAATAGCAGGACAATTAAGGGAGGACTCTGGGCCCTGCCCAGACCACATATTTCTTGTTATCAAAATCAGATCCCCAACCACACATGCACAGAAAGGTCCCCTGGCGGTCAAAGGCTAATGATGCCAAGGGATGCTCTACCCTTTTGCCTTTTTGGTAGAATCCATCTTGGCTAAGAGATAAGAGATACATGCACACACATGGGAGGATCCTGTGATATACCAAATATAGAACCAAGCAAACCAAGATGATTGGCCAAGGAAACCCAGAAGAAATACCACATGAAACTGTTCAGACTGCCACAAGAGCAAACTCAGTGACCCTCTCTGAGCCCCCTGCCTTGAGTCTATCCACACGTACTGTGCTCTATTCCTCCTAATAATCACTTTATTTGTTTCACTACTTTTTGTCTTTGCGGGAATTCTTTTTTGCAAAGCCAGGAAGCCAGGGTCTTGTCACTGACCATAGGTCTAGTGGTTAGGATCTGGTGCTCTCATCACTGTGACCCAGACTCAGTCTCTGGCTGGTGAGCCCAAACCCCACTTCAAGCTGCTGCAGACTGAGGCCCCCCGAGATCAGATCTGGTATGGCAACTCGGGAATTTGAAAAGTCAAGGTAAACCATGGGCTTCGCCAGCTGTCACTTACAGCCCCTGACTTTTACTCCTGCCTTCTTTCTCTCATCTCCCCTTCACTTTCTTTTCAAGATTTAAATAATGCTTAGGTGACAGTTGATGCTGTCCTCTGGGACAAGGTGGACACGCAATTTCCAACCATGCAGGAGCCCAAAACGTCTCTGTCTCTCCCTTGCTCTCACTGTCTCTTGCTCACTGTCCTGTGTGAAACCCTCCACTACAGTTTTCTTTTCCACTTTACTCCCACAACAAGTTCTCTTTCTCACTCCTTATCTCCTTCTTATATATCCTTCTTCTAGGGAAGGATTTCTTGGATATCATTCCTAAGCTGCATCCCGGCCACTCTCACACTCTGTGCTGTCTGTGTCAGACAAAATCATCAGATGATTCTTAATTCTATCTCAGCTGCCAAGAAGACAGAGCAAAGGATTTTGGGGTTCTTCTGTTGTCTAGTCCCTCACCTCACTCAACGCCCAGAATTCTACTCTGAGAATTTTTCTGCCTGCTGGGCCTCAAAGCTTGAGCCCCATGCCGTCTTCCATAGTGCTCAACTCTAATCTCTCCAAGTTTCTTCTTTGCATCTATTGGACCCCTTCATTCCAGGCCTTGGTAGCCTACACATTCTTCTAGGGACAGCCTATTGGACTGGCTGCTACCCAGAAGCCCGAATCATAAGCTTTGTAGATGCTCAGTCATGAGGAATACACCCCAGCATGGGAAGACTTATCATAGGACATAAGCTCTACAGACAAGGGATCCCTCCTAAGGAAAGTCCTGGCAACCAGTTTATACTTAGCTTGAAAGCACTTCTCTAATTGCTGTGTGGGGTGTTCTGCATGTGGTATTACAGAGGCGAGAGATATCTGGTCAGAAATCAATGGGAGAGAAGAGGATGCTTGAAATACCATTATGTCCAAAGAGAAACCCCTTCAGGTTAAAACCTGGTAAAAGTTTCCGGGATGATGGATTCCATTCTAGGAGCACTGTCTTGTTCTCAGTTGCAGGTTACTCAACATGGGAGGATCCCCCTCCAAGCCAGAAAAAAACATCTCTGGACTGTATCCTTAAGAACTGGAAATTCTTTAAAACTGAAGGGTTAAAGAAGGAGAAACTTAAATTCTACTGTAGCAGTGCCCAGACTTTGTTTAAGTTGGGAAATGGAGAAAAATGGCCTGAAAATGGGTCTCTAAATTATAATAACCTTCTGCAATTGCATCTTTATTGCCACCAGATGAGAAAGTGGAGTGACATTTCCTATATTCAGGCTTTCACAGTCCTTTACCAAAATCCTACCCTATGTGGCTCCTGTAATTTAAAACCTGGAGAACCAGAAGACTCTCCCAACACTTTAGACGATCCCCTTCTAAGCTCTCTGATCTCTCAAGGTGGAAAAACCTAGCACATCCTCCTCCTGACAGTATTCCCACTTAGCCACTCCACCCCCCATATTAGGCAGAAACTCCCAAAATTACAACTTGGCGCACAAACGCCCATGCCCCAGCTCACAGATGTGGTCTTTGGGATATTTAATAATCAAGACCAAGCTCAGGAGGAAGAGAGAACCCAACATGAGAAAAGACAGGCCAGGGCTCGTGCAAAACTGATAGCTGTTGCTGTCAGTCATGCTTTGTGGCCTCAGGGGGGCCAAGAAAGCTCAACTATTCATCTGGAAATAAGACCAACAAGAGAAAATGCTACAAATGCAAGTCAACTGGCCACTGTGCCCAAGACTGCCAGAAAGAACCTCTCCACCCGGGCTATGCCCAGAGAGCAGACAAACAGGTCATCGGAAGAGGGACTGCCCCCAGTCCTGAAGGGGAAGGGGGACTTTGGCTCCTGAGATGGCCATGCTGGACAACTGGCATGGCCCTGGGGATTCTGGCGGCTCCCCCCAGTGAGATGCTAATCTCCATCAAGGATCCCTGGGTAGTCCTTGACTCCCATAGCAAAAAAGAAAATTGATTACTTAATTGATACAGGAGCCACTTGACTTTGTCTTAATTTTTCACACTGGACCTCTTTCCTCCGAAAGCTGTACTGTAACTGGCGTCGATGGAAATCCTTGCACTCATTATTTTACTGGGCATTTCACTTGCCAATTTAAACCGGTGGATTTTGCATGCCTTTCTAGTTGTGCCTCAGTGTCCTACCCCGTCCTTAGGAGAGATCTTCTGAGCTCCCCTGGGGCCATACTCAGGTCAGGAGGCTCTGAGCAGGCTTTTATCTTGACTCTGACTAAGATAGACCAGCTGCAAGGTCCTATTCCCAGCCATATCCTACGGGCAGTAGACCCTTAATGAGATAAAGGAACCGTTGCAAGAGCAGTAAAGGCCCAACCTGTAAGAATGAGCCTTAGGCCAGAACCTGACTATACGATAAAGCTGGAAGGGAAGAAGAGTTTACAACCGCTCATGGATAAATTCCTAAAAGCTGACTCCATAAGTCAGATTATTTGCCTTTTTACTTTAGTTCTGAAATCCTCCCCTTCTGTTCTATAAAGGAAACTGGCATCCAGACCCTGGCAAGATGGTTATTTTGAGACATTAGTCAACTATCCTCTCGGTCAGTTGGCTTTTCGAATAAAGTCGCATCCCTTGCCTCAACATCTCATCTCTTGGATTTATTGGCCTGTTGTGCTGCAAGCAAAGGGAGCTTGGACTCATTAACAGGCAGATGTGAGTTAAGTTTTATTTGGGGCAAATGAGGTCTATAGCCCGAGAGACAGCTTCTCAGATAGCTCTGAGGAACTGCTCTAAGAAGGTCAGGGGGGAGGTCGGTATGTATATGATTTTAGTGAAGAGGACACGTGCCATCAAGCATGGATTTTGGCAGAAGGTTGCTGCAAGTCACATGGAGCAGTTGTCTCCGTTAATGATTTTTGTTCTTTTCTAGATGTGAGAGACTGGGCTCATAAAATCTTGTCTCAAAAATATCTAACTCTCTGAAGGCCTGTTCCCTAGAGCACAGAGTGCTTCATTCCTAATTTCCTTTCAGGAACTCCTTTCAGGGCGTGTTGAAAGTCAGCAACTGGAGTGGTTAATGACTTAGTTCTTGTGGCACCAGAGAATGAGTGACACTTTTTAGTTGGCATGGCTTTGCAGGTGGCACAGAGGTAAAGAATCTACCTGCCGATGCTGAAGACACAGGAAACAAGGGTTTGATCCCTGCGTCAGGACGATCCCCTGGAGGAGGAAATGGCAAACCACTCCAGTGTTCTTGCCTGCGGAATCCCATGGACAGAGGAGCCTGGTGGGCTATAGTCTATGCGGTCACAAAGAGTCAGACACGACTGTGCACACACACGTGCCATTTACACAGGTTTCCTCATCTGTTTCCCTGTCTTGTGTGGAGACCAGATAGCTGTTTAAAACAATACTTACAAGCCTGTCTCACTCCCTAACTCCAAGAGAAGCATCTGTTCCTTTAACCGATTCAGTGAATCCCTTCCTCCAGGAGCCTCTGTAGAAACAGGTTCTTCCAAGATCAGCCAGCAACTTGATCTAAACTGCCTCACTTGCCTGTGAAGCAGAGTCCCTGAAAACAGGCTTCCAAGAGCAACCTCCAGACTACTGACACCAAGTTTTTCCTTTCAGACCACACCTGCTTAAGGCCCTGCATCGAAAATGCAAGCTGCACCTTCTCCAGTGGTCATTGTAACTCAGCCCGGAGTTGCAAGCGGTCCAGTACCTCAAAACTCCAACTGGCAGACGGGCATGTGTGACTGTTTCAGCGACTGCGGTGTCTGTAAGTGCTGGGATAACCTGTAACTGACTCAGAAGTGAATTTTAACCTTGTTGTCCAGTCACTAAGTTGTATATAACTCTTGGTGACCCCATGGACTGTAGCATGCCAGGGTCCTCTGTCCTCCACAATTTCCCAGAGTTTACTCATATCTTTCCTTCATTTCTCCCTATGGTGTAATAAAAGTTCCCCTCTCATTCCTGCCTGTCAGGCAGTGCTTTGCTAACAGAAAAATCCTGTACCAATTGTAGGTTCATTCTTCTTCACCCTTCAAAGGATAGTCTTACTAAAAAGTAAGTAAAAGTAAAAAGTAAAAAAAAGTTCTGGAGTTAAGATAACTGTAAAAAAAAAAGCCAATGATTTGAACAATGACCTGGCTTGGCCTAATTATTATAAATAGATCATACATTATATTAGAAGAGGCATTTAAAGTTTAACTTGTTTAAAAAGAAAAAAGACTGCTTTTGTTACACATCTATTAAACTCATTACAGTTACACTGTGGCCCGTACACAAGGGTTCATTTTCATCCATGGTTTCAGCATGAGCTCACATAAGCATTCTTTTTATTTATTCATTTAGGATTGTTATACAGACAAGAATAAAGAACTCTGAAGGCAATTAACTGCTCAGTGGGTAAAATATCTCTAACTCTGATTCATCTTCTGTTTTGTTTCATTTTATGAGATCTAAGCAAACCTGAGAGAAGAAAAGTTTGGGCTAAGATGTGCATGTCAGAGAGGCCAAATGCTTAGTTCTCAACAACAAGCAAGAAACAAACAAACCTGCCTACAAAATAAAAAAATGAAACAAATTTTACTCTGAGGTTTTTTGTTCATTTGTTTCTTATTTTCACCTGTTTCAAATCTACCCAGTGTTCTGAGACAGGGAAGAAAAACCTTTTAACCTTTAACTTGGCAGAGGAATTAAAATTTGGAATGGGGTTGATAATTACATTGAAAAGCATAGAGGAAAAGAATCACCTGGGACATGGAGCCACTGAGCCTGTTGCTTTGCTCTCCTTGTCCTGCTGCATGACCCGGGCTGATGACTTGCACTTCTCAGGAGGTTAGTTCAACATCTGCAAATCATAGTGATCATGAAACCACAGTAATAAAACCTTCTAAAGAGGAATATTCTAATCCTCCAAACCCTAGGACTGTTACTTGAATAAGTGAATTACAAGTTCTAATATGAGCTTAAAACCTTCACATAGAATTTCTTAAATCACAGATCTGACCAAATCATTCTCCCTTCTTAAAATATTTCAGAGGTTCCTCATGACTTCCGTGACCCCCTCTGAACACTCATACTTCCAAATCATCCAGTCTCCACCCTGCCTTGGATCTAGCTTCATCCCCATTCTTCCCCATCCCTGGTTCCAGCCACGTTATGTGTAACCAGCATTTGCCAAGACAAACCAAGTTATCTAAAGAGGCTCTTTCCCCTTTCCTCAATCTATAAAATTCCTAATCATCATTACATATTCAGGTCAAGCAATAGCATCTTCCCAGAGCACTGAAGGCCCCATTTCTGTGAGTGACACCTTGGCATCTTCAGTAGGTTCCTGTTGGAGAACTTTTCACATTATTTGACCTCACTCCTGGACTTCAGACAGAGGCATTGTGGGTAGTGAGGATAACCTCTGGAACAGGGCCGGGTTTCAGTGAGTCATTCAATACATGGAAGAAGGCAGTACTGGGGGAGGTGGGGGGAAGCTGATGTGATGTTGAACAGAAGCAGTGAGGATGGCCTTGGCAGCAGACTAAGGCCTCAGGGTTTGGAACCCTGACAAAGGCCCCAGGGTTTGGAACTCCCATCCATGAGCACACCCTAACCCTCAACCATGGTAGAGGGCAGAATGGAGTAATTTGTACCTCTGATTTCACGCATCCAGGTCTCTGCGGCACATTTTGTTTCACATGCCTTGCGTGTCAAGTTGCATCTGATATGAATGAATGCTGTCTGTGCGGAACAAGTGTTGCAATGAGGACCCTCTACAGGACTCGATATGGCATTCCGGTGAATCTTTTACAATATTGTATCATTCGAATATGCACCCACATTCAAAATAATTGTGATAAACATGGAGGCCATTTGATGGTATCTGTCAACTGAATGGGGGCTTCCCACGTGGCGCTAGTGGTAAAGAAAGAGGCAGATGAAGGAGACGTAGGAGACGTGGGTTCGATCCCTGGGTGGAAAAGATCCCCTGGAGGAGGACACAGCCACCCACTCCAATACTCTTGCCTGGAGAATCCCATGGACATAGGAGCCTGGCAGGCTACAGCCCACAGGGTCACAAAGAGTAGGACACAGCTGAAGCAACTTAGCAGGCCCACAGGCATCAACTAAATTTGGTTGGTAGGAGTTTCCTGGCATGTTCATTCTATTTTTGTAGCAATAGATCCTCTGGTTATGTGACCTCCTTCTACATTTCTGTGAAAACCGTAGAAAACAAACAACTCTCATATTTGCAATGTATGTCATACAGTGGAAGAGGATTGTTCAGGGCCATGCATGTACTATGCCCCAAGTACATTACACATTACATCACAAAACCTTGCACCATCTCTGTAAAGTCAGTAGGTCTATCACACTCCAGAGATGAGAAACGTTTTAAAAGGTAGAATAACTCAGGCAAAGATATGCACTAGTCATAAAGGAGTCATTACTCAACTTTTCATCCCT
The DNA here is from genome assembly GCF_023091745.1 of Budorcas taxicolor. Taxonomy (NCBI): domain Eukaryota; kingdom Metazoa; phylum Chordata; class Mammalia; order Artiodactyla; family Bovidae; genus Budorcas; species Budorcas taxicolor. The sequence goes on along the minus strand of NC_068915.1, from coordinate 97,848,520 downwards.
GCACATTCCATTACACCATGCTAAGTCACGTCAGTCGCGTCGGACTCTCTGTGGCCCTGTGCACTGTAGCCCGCAAGGGCTCTGTCCACGGGACCCTGTCCATGGGATTCTTCAGGCAAGAATACTGGAGTGGGTTGCCATGCCCTCCTCCAGGGGATCTTCCTGACCCAAGGATCGAACCAGCGTCTTATGTTTCCTGCATTGGCATGCAGGTTCTTTAGCACTAACGCCACCTGGGATGCCCCCTTCATTACACCATAAGCTTCACTTACGTAACAGAAGGTTTTAGTGCTCTCCAGAAACAGAATCAAAAGGAGATAGAGATGATGTGAATATAGATATATAAAGAGAGCAAGAAATTTTAAGGAATTGCCTCATAACATTGTGGGGACTGGTAAGTCCAAAAAGCAAGATAAGCTGACAGGCTGGGAAGAGTTGCGGAGTCCAAAGGCAGCCTGCTGGCAGAATTCCTTCTTGTTCAGGGGAGATCGCTCTTTCTCTATTAAGGCCTTCAACAATTAGGTGAGGCCCACCCACATTCTGGATGGTTACTCTAAGTTTACTGATTTAAGTCTTAATTTCATCTGAAATATTATCCTCACAGAAACATCCAGAATAACATTTGACTGAATATGTGGGTACTATGGCCTAGCCAAGTTGACACATAAAATTAACCATCACAGAACAAATAAATAGAATATTTAAGGAACTAATTTTACTCCATTGAAACTATTTTATTTTTTTGCTTAAAATATTTGTTAGATTTTTAATCATAAAAATACTACATGTATAGGTAATGTTATGACAAATTCAAACACAGAGATATAAAAAATGAAAATTTAATTGCTTTATGCCCAATTCCACTACTCAGTGATAAATTTTATTAATATCAATGATTTGCTGTGCATCCTCCCATAAGGCTTTACCTCTTAGTGATAAAGAATCTGCCTGCCAGTGCAGGAGACACAAGAGACACCAGTTTGATCCCTGGATTGGGAATATCCCCTGGAGTACGAAACGGAAACCCACTCTAGTAACCTTGCCTGGGAAATTCTATGGGCAGGGGAGCCTGATGGGCTATATAGTCTATGGGGTCACAAACAGTCAGACACAACAGAGCACTCAGTCTTTGGGCTTTTGGTTTCCTCTAAGTCATATAAAGGGGAGCAGGCGATGGCACCCCACTCCAGTACTCTTGCCTGGAAAATCCCATGGGCGGAGGAGTCTGGTGGGCTGCAGTCCCTGGGGTCGCTAAGAATTGGACACGACTGAGCAACTGCACTTTCCCTTTTCACTTTCATGCATTGGAGAAGGAAATGGCAACCCACTCCAGTGTTCTTGCCTGGAGAATCCCAGGGACGGGGGAGCCTGGTGGACTACCGTCTGTGGGGTCGCACAGAGTCAGACATGACTGAAGCGACTTAGCAGCAGCAGCAAGGCATATAAACAGATAGATAGATAGATAGACTAGATGAAGCTACAGCTATAGCTGTAGAGCTAGACATATGTGATTTGGGATTTACAGGGCTCTTTTATTCTGTTTCTATGTTTTAATGGGTTCATACTATACTGTAACCTGGTTTTTTTTTCCACTTAATATATAGTAGACCCCCTTTATGTCCGTAATATAGATTCTTCTTCATGTCTGCATAGTATTCCATCATATAGATTATTTACTTAATCACTTTCTTATTTATGAAAGCTTAAACAACATTGCAGTTGTACATATATGATTTTGTACACACGCTGGTATTTTTGTAGAATCAGTTCAGTCACTCAGTCATGTCTGACTCTTTGCAACCCCATGAATTGCAGCACACCAGGCCTCCCTGTCCATCACCAGCTCCCAGAGCTCACTCAGCCCCTGATCTCCAGTAGCGTGTTGGGCACCTACTGACCTGGAGAGTTCCTCTTTCAGTGTCCTATCATTTTGCCTTTTTGTACTGTTCATGAGGTTCTCAAGGCAAGAATACTGAAGTGGTTTGCCATTCCCTTCTCCAGTGGACCACATTCTGTCAGCCCTCTCCACCATGACCCACCCGTCTTGGGTGGCCCCATGGGCATGGATTAGTTTCATTGTTTTTGTAGGATAGTGTACTGTTAATAGATTTGATTGATAGATCACAGGATATGCACATTCAAAATCTGAAAGGTACTATCTACTCACATACTTTTGTAATCTTTCCTTCTTTTCCCCTTCTTCCCAAAGTAACCACAAATACGCTTTCTGTCACTGTAGATTAGTTTTCATTTTCTGCCATTTTATATAACAGAACTACATAGAGTGTCGGCTTCCCTGGTAGCTCAGCTGATAAAAAATCAGCCTACAGTACAGGAGATCCCAGTTCAATTCCTGGGGCAGGAAGATCAGCTGAAGAAGGGATAAGCTACTCATTCCAGTGTTCTTGGGCTTGTCTGGTGGCTCAGCTGGTAAAGAATCTGCCTGCAATGCAGAAGACTTGGATTCAATCCCTGGGTTGGGAAGGTCCCCTGGAGAAGGAAACAGCTACCCACTCCAGTATCCTGGCCTGGAGAATTCCATGGACTGTATAGTCCATGGGGTTGTAAAGAGTTTGACAGGACTGAACGACTTTCCCTTTTCACTAGACACTGTGTACTATTTTATGCAGCTTCCTTCATTCAGTATGATATTTTGAGGATTCATCAAGTTGTTGTGTACACTTAAAATGTGTTAAGAAGGCAGATCTCATGTTAAGTATTTTTAACCCCCCAAAAAATTAGAAAAAAAAAAAAGAAAATATTTGAATGGCAAATAAGTACATAAAAAGATGTTCAACATCATCAGTCACTAGAGAAATGCAAATGAAAACCATAGTGAGGTACTGCCATACACCTATTGGGACAGCTAAAATAAACAGACGAACTCACACCAAGTGTTAGCTTATATGGAGGAACTGAAACCCTCGTGCACTGATGGTTGGAGTGTAAAATATAATTTCTTAAAAAGTTAAACATATACCTACTTTTTGGCCCAGCCATTCTGCTCCTAAATATCTACCCTGCAAAAATCTATATCTGTATCAAGACTTTTACACAAATGTTTAGTCTAGTTTTGCTTGCAATAGCCAAAAACTAAAAAAACAACCCAAATGCCCCCCAGCAGGTGAATGAATAAACAAATTGTGGTCTATCCATGTAATAGTATACTACTCAACAAAAAAATAGAATGAACTATTGATACAATTTGGATGAATCTCAAGATAAATATAATATTAAGTTGCGGGTAAAAATTTCAGGATCATCACTAAAAGGATAAAAATTAGTTGTGGAACATCTGAAAGTATTAAACGGGGACTTCACTGATGGTCCAGTGGTTAAGACTTCACTTTCCAGCGTAGGGTGGGGCATTCGATCCCTGCTCAAGAAGCCAAGATCCCACATGTCTCAAGGCCAAAGAAACAAAAATGAAACAGAAGCAATAATGTAACAAATTCAATAAAAGCTTTAAAAACAGTCCCCATCAAAAAAAAAAAAAAAAAAAAAGTAACTACTAAAGGGAACAAAGGGCTTCCCTACTGGCTCAGAAGGTAAAGAAACTGCCTGCAATGGGGGAGACCTAGGTTCAATCCCTGGGCTGGGAAGATCCCCTGGAGGAGGGCATGGCAATCCACTCCAGTATTCTTGCCTGGAGAATCCCCATGGACAGCCTGGAAGGCTACAGTCCATGGGGTCGCAGAGTCCAACACGACTGAGTGACTAAGCATAGCACAGCAAAGGGAACAAAAGGAACCAGGAAAGGTCTATTCAGCCAAAAAAAAAAAAAGTAGGAAAAATTAACATTTGATGAATAGGAAGCATAAAACAATTTGCCTATCTCATCGGTGGGAATTATTTAGATGTCTCTGCTGTGCTAAAATGTCTTTACCTCTTATTATTTCTCTTAGCGCTTTTGTGGTGAGTACTTAGGAGCCTGCCCTGTTATGCAGTGGGTGAATAGCTCCCCACTTATCTCACCCCTCTTCTTCCCTGGGGCCCCGAAACCCACATGAGGGCTGTCTGTTAAACAGCTCTGCACTGTGTCCCAGGCAAGGCCACAGCTGGCAGTTCTGGGCTGGCCCAGCCACTGAAGCTGGCTTCAGTTAACCTCCCATCTTTCATTCCCTAGCCTGTTCCTTCCTCCTTTCTGATCACGCAGGTTTTGGTTTGGGGTTTATCTAATGCAGTGCCCCTGACTATGTTAAGTTTCATGTTTCTGAGTTCTGTTTTACTTTCTCCATCAACATAATCCCATCTGCTTCATTTTTTTTTTAATTTCTGAAAATTTCTGGCTTACTGAGTTCCCCTAGCCCTATTTTCTAGTGCAGCTTGAATGTTATTTAACAAAGCTCTGCAAGCACATAGTTGTTAAAATTATCTAATTTACAAGGTTTGTTGAGAAAAATAATAGTCCCCAAACTTCTATTCCCTGTTTCCTCTTTCCCAGAGCTGTTTACCTCCATATCTCTAAATTGTAGACTGGTATTGCTACCTTTTGACTGTTCAGTTGGGGGCGTTGTCTATGGGCCTCCCGTTGTGGAAGATGAGAATTTAGTCCTGTTTTCTCCCCCTTCTGCACCACGGACATGCACTCTACCCCCATCCCACTGCCTCCAATATGTGAAGTGAAAGTTGCTCAGTCTTATCCAACTCTTTGCAACCCCATGGACTATACAGCCTACGGAATTCTCCAGGCCAGAATATTGGAGTGGGTAGCATTTCCTTTCTCCAGGGGAATCTTCCCAATTCAGGGATCGAACCCAGGTCTCCCACATTGTAGGCGGATTCTTTACCAGCTGAGCCACAAGGGAAGCCCCCTTCCAATATGATTATATATAATTTTGGCTAAGTCCATATTTAGCATTTACATTATGACACCTATATTTGCTCTTCAGAGCTGAGTTGAATTGTGTAATGAACAATGATTGTCTTTTCTACTAAACTTAGTTTTTCCTACTATTAATAACTCTTGACTTTTTCATTAGGAGTTTCCCATTTACTTAGAAGTAATCCAATCCCAAACTCTTTCCCGTTTTCTAAATCTCTTCCCTAAACATCAGACAGACATTCTATCATCTTCTTCATCTTGATGAAATCACTCCAAGACCCTGCCATCTCCATCGTCATGACCTGGGGATTCCTTTAACCAGTCCTGCATGTTAGGCTCTGGTTTCTTATACCCCACATCCTCTTCTTTCTTAGTTTGCTTCTTCATTCTGGTGGGGGCACCCTCTAGGAGCTTCCTGATATAGGGAAGGGTTTAGGAGAAAGAATTTTGAGATTTTACTCCCTGAAACCGTTTATTTTACCTTCCTTTGATAGTTTGTTGGATTTTTTTTTTTCAATCTTTTACCTCTCTTTAATCTTTTACCTCTTTTGCCTCATGGACTCTTTTTCCTTTTTAAATTTTATGTATTTAATTTTGGGGGCACTGTGTTGGGTCTCTGTTCCTGCGAAGGCTTTTCTCCGGTTGCGGTACACAGGGGCTCTGCAGGGTGCGGGCTTCTCATTGCAGGAGTTTCTCTTGCTGCAGGGAACGGGCTCTAGGGAGCATGGACTTCAGCAGCTGTGGCACGTGGACTCAGTAATTGTGGCTCCTGGGGTCTGGAGTGTGGGCTCAATAGTTGTACGGGGCTTAGTTGCTCCATAGCATGTGGGATCTTCCCAGACCAGGGATCCAACCTGGGTCTTTTGCACTGGCAGGCAGGTTCTTTACCACTGAGCCACAGGGAAGCCCCTGGTTGGATATCTTCTATTTTATATATTATAAAGTACAGGAAAACATTTGATGTGATAAAAAGAGACAGGAGTTATATGGAGACATCAACTAACATTTTCCTGACTGTATCCATCCAAACTTCAAATTCAAAGGCTCAGCGCCTTCTGCTTCTCTTCAAAATGTCTTGAAAACCCACAAGTCTTTATTTCCACATAGGTGGGTTTTTACATTCTGTTTCTTTTCTATTTTCCAACAGGGATCCATTTGTGATGACTACATGGTGACCCTTTTCTGTCCTCTGTGCTCTCTTTGCCAAATCAAGAGAGACATCAACAGAAGGAGAGCCAATCGCACTTTCTAAAAAAAGAACCAATGGTAAGTCTCAGAACCTGTGAATGTTTAGGAATGTAATAAAGGGCTTTGTAAATGAAGTATTATTTTGAACAATAATTCAATAATAGCAATTCTTTAAGTCTTTCAAATGTTATCTTAATATAAAGATAGATTCTGATTTCTTCTTATGAAGAAGATAGCCGTACGGGCTTGTTAAAGCTACTATGACAAAATCGCCTGAACAGGTTAAACATCAGGAACTTAGGTCTCACAGTTCTAGAGAGAGAATATGTTTTGGTCTTTCTTCTTATTAGGACAGTAATCCCATCAAAGGGGCCTCATCTAAACCTTGGGGACTTCATGATCTCATCTAAACCTGATTACCTCCCAAAGGCTGCATATCCTAATACCATCCCAGTTTGGGAAGTGAGACACAAACATTCAGCTCATAACTCTGTATTTTGAAACTGTGTTTTTATAAATAAAGGGATGACTTTTCTAGACTTCTCAGAATTCTGGTGGTCTAATGAAAACACCACTTGCCAAAGCATATATATATATATATAATACAAGAGTGTGGTGAGATACGAAAGTAGTGGAAAACACGCTCCCTCCTAATACAAACAAACTGACAAAAGAAAATGGTAAATAATTATAAAGTAGTACAGCAAATGAAAATTATGTTCTGTAATATTTGGATTGATTGTGGCATAAAGCATATCAATACTTGAGGTGAGGTTAAACAGAGAAGTCCTATTGGAGATGGTGGAATATGAAAGAGGTGAAATACTATATAGAATATTTGGAAATGTTATATAGAATGTCATCATCTCAAATTCAATCAAGTCATTTTTCAACTCACTCTTTCAAGATTCTCAGAATTAGCTATTGAGGATGTAGTAAAGTAGAAATCAACCTGATTTGGACAATCTTCTATAGAACATATCTTGAGTATGGGAAGAAAACATTTATTTTCCCATTCTTTGCAAAAATTCCACTTCTTTTCTCAAGTGAATGAGAACTCTATAGGTTAACAAACATAACTCTTAGAAGGTACATTTTTAAATAGTCACGCATTTAGCAAATAGTGTCTCAAGTACCTAGTACCATGCAGGACACTGTTAGGGGATTTGGGGGAACAAAAGGATATAAGTTGTCCTCTTGTCCTTTGAGACTTTATACTGCAAAAACCAGCATTGATAAAATGCAAACTTTGACCAGTGCCTTTAGTCAAAGTGCTATTTGATGCTCAGAGGAAGAAAAGGTGATATTCTGTGAGATGTACAAGTGAAAGTTTCTTGAAAGAAGTGGTTTTTGATTCTGAAGAGGAAGTGAGCATCAGGGTCTCAAGAGGAAATAGGTGGCACTCAAGCTGTGGGAATAGAAGGATTTGATGAAACCACCTGCAGGGTGGGCGGGAGGCACAGGGACTTGTGGGGTGGGTGGGAGGAGACAGAAGATGGGAACCACAACCACCCCTGGGCCTCTGGAGGAGGGGAGGGAGCAGTGGCTAGAACCCCGAAGGAGAAAGCTGTATGATGGCTGCCCCGAGAGGACCTGAGCAGCCGGGGCAACCCTACAGGAAGAGTTACTGGGGAAGGCGCCCTGACCTCACATTCTGACATCCTTCTGGGCTTCCCATTGGCTGAACCCACCAGGAAGGCAGAGACAAGGGTGGTATTGCTGGGGTACACAGGTCAGCCTCCCAGAGCACAAGGCAGGGTGGACAAGGGTAGAAATAGATCGGATGGGACCAACAGAAGATTTCTGACTCAGGATGGGATTTTAATGAATAGAAAAGGGTGTTGCCTCTCAAGAGCAACATGAGTGAAACCTGAGTGCTGTGCTGTGATAAGGCGCTTCAGTCATGTCTGATTCTTTGTGACCCTATAGACCGTAGCCCACCAGGCTCCTCTGTCCATGGGATTCCCCTGGCAAGAATGCTGAAGTGGGTAGCCATGCTCTCCTCCAGGGTATCTTCCCAACCCAGGGATTGAACCTACGTCTCCTACAGCTACTGCACTGCAGATGATGCTTTCTGGTTGAGCCACCAGGGAAGCCCAGTGAAACTACAGAGGCAAAAAGAGGAAAAACATACTTATGAGTTTAGGTTCCTCTTGGCAGGAACATAAAAGGGGGAAAATAATGAGAAATGAAATATTTTACTTCAGTGTCATGAATATTAGGCTAATGATCTGGGCTTTTATTTGGTAAGCACTGGGGAGTTATTTGGGGGCTTCCCAGGTGACCCTAGTGATAAAGAATCTTCCCACCAACGCAGGAGACATAAGAGACATGGGTCCAGTCCCTGAGTTGGGAAGATCCCCTGGAGAAGGGCACGGCAACCTACTCCAGTATTCTTGCCTGGGGAATCCCAAGGACAGAGGAGTCTGTTGGGCTACGGTCCATAGGGTTGTAAAGATTTGGACACGACTAAAGCAACTTAGCATACAGGCAGGGGAATTATTTTAGGTTGTAAGTAAAGGAGTAACATAGGTAGGGTTATGTTTGAGAAAATTTAACCTGGTAATGTTATGTACACAGACTGGACAGGGTAAGGTCAGAAGCAAAGAGGTGGCATTTCAACACTGCTTAAATAAACACATGAGACAATTTGGATAAAATATTAAGAGCTACCCACACATACATAAATCCTGGCATCTGAGCTTTTTTTTTTTTACTTCAAGGAAATTATTTCTCTGAATTTTTAAGCTGGTTTGCTGTAGAAATATCTTGGTGTCCTGACTCTTACTCATCAGCTTGGACCCTATGTTATTCATTGACAATAAAACTTTAGATCTCCAAATATCTGTAATGGGAGAATCAAAAGATAAAGATCAATGAATAATGTGATTTATGTTGAAAACAGACTGAGGCAGAGAGGTACAAGAACCAACTAAAAAGGGAGAATATACAAATTTCCCAGAAGCACAGAATTTTAAATAATTAATGAAGGTATGCCTCCCCATAAGGAAAGAAAGCATTATTTCCCACCTCTTAAGTATGGGTTTGCATAGTGACTTTCAAAGTGTACAGTATAGAAGGGGGAGGGGTGGGGAGGTGAGAATAACCTTGGAAGACTAACCAGGTGGAAGAGCCTGACGAAATTACTTTAGCCAGTTATCATCATCGGTGGTGTCCTGTTGATAGCACATACCCCTGAAATGATGTGAGGAAACTGGCGCTTCACCTCTGTGGTCTTCCTCTCAACACCCCACAACTCCATTCTAACCATCAGAAAAATGTTAGACTAAAAAACTGAGGCCCATTCTGCAAAATACAAAAATCAAGGCAGATTCTCCTCAAAACTGTCAAGGTCATCAGAAACAAGAAATGTCCAGTCACGGTTTAGAGGAGCCTGCTGCTGCTGCTGCTAAGTCGCTTCAGTCGTGTGGGACTCTGTGCGACCCCATAGACGGCAGCCCACCAGGCTCCCCCGTCCCTGGGATTCTCCAGGCAAGAACACTGGAGTGGGTTGCCATTTCCTTCTCCAACGCATGAAAGTGAAAAGGGAAAGTGAAGTCGCTCAGCCGTGTCCAACCCTCAGCAACCCCATGGACTGCGGCCCACCAGGCTCCTCCATCCATGGGATTTTCCAGGCAAGAGTAACTCATTATGTTTCCCTAGGCACGACTGAGCAACTTCACTTTCACGCATTGGAGAAGGAGATGGCACCCCACTCCTTCTCCAATGCATGAAAGGGAAAAGTGAAAGTGAAGTCACTCAGTCATGCCTAAGGAAACATAATGAGTAAAGGTAATATGCTATCTGAATGGAATCTTGGAACAGCAAAGGGACATTATGTAAAAACTGAGCAATCTGAATAAAGAACAGGCTTCGATTAAATAATCTATCAACACTGGTTCATTAGCTGTGATACACCTACCATAGTAAGATGCTAGCCAGTCAGGAAACTGGTACAGGTATATGGAAACTCTCTTGCAACTTTTCTATAAATCTAAAATGATTCTAAAATTAAATCTTTATTAAAAATTAAAAAGACGATTGAGAAAATTTAACCATATTTTTTGTGTGTCCCTCGTAGGTGAAGAGCTCCCTTTTCCCCTTTTTTTCTGTGGTCTCTCTCCTGACCCAGTGAAGAGCTCTTCCTGAAGCAACTAAAATCAACACCTCTTCAGCTTTTCCACTTTCTGCAAGTGAAATAAAATTGATATTTTTAATCACAATCAGTGGGGTTTTAAAAATAACTGAACTTTTATTTCAAAGGAGTGTTATCCCTTAGTTTTGCTAAATGGTCCAGCGTAGTTTCTCCTTGCTATTAAGTTTTCCACCTTATAAATTCTGTATTACATTTTAAAATATAATCAAATAAAAGATTTTACTAGCATGACTCTTTACAGTTCTTTGCTGTCAATAAAATGTCTTCATGTCATTAGTCAGTTCCAAGGGTCAATATCATAATTTTGTTCTCGTAGTTTGTTTTCCTAACAGGAGATTTTGGCCCACAGCAATTCAGCTCTCTTTCATCTAAGAAGTTTAAGAGAGAGAGAAAAAGACTATAGACAACTCTTCCAAGAAAGTGGTCCCCAACCTTTTTGAACCAGGGACCGGTTCCATGGAAGACAATTTTGCCATGAAGGAGGGCTGGGGGCAGGGGTGGGGTGGGGTGGGGTGGGTGGAGGAGAGAGAGGGAAGGATGATTCAAGCACATTACATTAATTGTGCACTTTATTTCTATTATTATTACATCAGCTCCACCTCAGATCATCAGGCATTACATTCCAGAGGTTGGGGACTCCTGTTCTAAGACACTCACAGTACATTTAACCAATGCTTTCCCTCCTTTTCATGTTATCTACAAGCAGTATTAATGCTGACAAATAATGCACTAAGCTCTGCTTCCCAACTGCATACCTGATGGTTTCATTGTTGTGTTATTTTCTCTTTTGCAAATGAAGTATCAAAACAAGTAATAAAAATTCAATTGTCAAATTCAGTATGATTCAATTTTGGTTAAAAACTGATAGATCAATGTGTGAAGTCATCATTTCTTTTTTTCACATTTCTCATCCTGTTTATCCTCTGCAACATTTTGCCCTGCTGAAAATCTCACTTCCTAATTTCCTTTCTTTCTCCCCCTACACTTCTGAGTCCATTTCATTTGTTGGGGCGGAGGGTGGGGGAAGGCAACCTTCAGGCTAGTAGAAATAACTACTATAAATAGAAATATCTATTAGTAGAAACATCTACTGTAAATAAATATTTCACTATAAGTATATTGTGAAATTTCAGTGAGAAAAAATGTAAAACCACCTGGAACTTAATAGGCACTCAAACTTGAGTCCTTTGCCCCCTTTTTTCACTTGCCTTATAGATGTAGGTGTTTTGCAAGGTTCTATCCTGGGTCCATTCCTTTCACACCTCCTAGTCTTCTTGGAATCATCTACTCTCATAGCTTCAGATGCCTCCTATACACCAAGGAGGACTGTATTTCTAGTTCTTCTCTTACTATTGATCAGAATGTCTCTTCCACTGCCTACAAAACAAGTGCTTCTTGGTCCCCTATCCATTCTCTACCCAACAGGTCAAACGACTTCACTACCCAGGTTTTCAAGGTAAGAAATCTAGATATCAGTGAAACCTAGATTGTCTCATCACACCTTTCTCCCTTCTCACATCTACTCAGACACCAACTTCGGTCACTTAAACCCCACTTGATAACCCTGGTGGACGATCTTGTTTGTTCCTGTATCTGCAGTGCCTAGAAAAATGCCTGACACCTAGTAGATACATATGCAAATCGCTTGGGCCACCTGATACCAAGAACTGACTCACTGGAAAAGACCCTGATGCTGGGAAAGATTGAGGGCAGAAGGAGAAGGGACAACAGAGGATGAGATGGTTGGATGGCATCACTGCCTCAATGGACATGAGTTTGAGCAGCCTCTAGGAGTTGGTGATGGACAGGGAAGCCTGGCATGCTGCAGAACATGGGGTCACAGAGTCGGACATGACTGAGCAACTGAACTGAAGAGATCGTTTATTGAATGAATTAATCTGTCCTCTCCTCTTTGTCGGAGAAGGCAATGGCACCCCACTCCAGTACTCTTGCCTGGAAAATCCCATGGATGGAGGAGCCTGGTAGGCTGCAGTCCATGGGGTCGCTAAGAGTTGGGCACAACTGAGCGACTTCACTTTCACCTTTCACTTTCATGCATTGGAGAAGGAAATGGCAACGCACTCCAGTGTTCTTGCCTTGAGAATCCCAGGGATGGGGGAGCCTGGTGGGCTACCATCTATGGGGTCGCACAGAGTTGGACACAACTGAAGTGACTTAGCAGCAGTAGCAGCAGCTCCTCTTTGTCTCCACTGCCAAGAATGTAGTCCAAGCCCGTATTACATCTTTTGAGAATCATGTTTATAGCTCCTGAATTAGTTTCTTGGCCTCTAATAACTCCAGCTCCCATTGCTTTCTCCCCAGTCCATCCTATACACTGCTTGCCATGAAAAAATTGTAAACATCCTAAAAATCCTAAAAAAATTTCCCTGATCCTTCACGACGTAGCCTCAATCTACCTCTTTAGCCTATTCCACCACCACCATCATGTTTTCCCTCTCCAAATTTCCTGTTTTCCCTACTTCAAACACACATACTTATTTCAAATTTCCAATTCCAAATGCTCGATGTTTAAAATATATCTATTGACTTTTTAAAATATATCTATCCGGTTGTGCTGGGTCTTGGTTGCAGCGCTTGGGATCTTCACTGCGGCACACAGGATCTATCGTTGCACTGTGGAGGCTTCTCCATTTGTGGCACCGGGCTCAGTAGTTGCAGCATGTGGGCTCAGTTGCCCTACAACACACGGGTTCTTAGTTCCTGGACCAGGAATCAAACCTGCAACCCTGCATTGGAAGGCAGATTTGTAACCACTGGACCACCAGGGAAGTCCTGAAAGCAACTGACTTTTGTATACTAACCTCATATCCTGCAACTTTGCTATAACTGCTTATTAGTTGCAAGAATTTTTTCTTCTGGTTCCTTGAGATTTTCTCCATAGATAATCATGTCAACTGTGAACAGAGATAGTTTTATTTCTTCCTTCCCAGTTCAGCTCAGTCGCTCAGTCATGTCCACTCTTTGTGACCCCATAGACTGCAGCACACCAAGCTTCCTTGTCCATCACCAACTCCCAGAACTTGCTCAAACCCATGTCCATTGAGTTGGTGATGCCATCCAACCATCTCATCCTCTGTCATCCCCTTCTCCTCCTGCCTTCAATCTTTCCCAGCATCAGGGTCTTTTCCAAGGAGTCACTTCTATGCATCAGGTGGTTAAAGTATTGGAGTTTCAGCTTCAGCATCAGTCCTTCCAATGAATATTCAGGACTGATTTCCTTTAGGATTGACTGGTTTGATCTCCTTGCAGTCCAAAAGACTCTCAAGAGTTTTCTCCAACACCACAGTTCAAAAGCATTAATTCTTCAGAACTTTCTTTATGGTCCAAATCTCACATCCATACATGACTACTGGAAAAACCATAGCTTTGACTATACGGACCTTTGTCAGCAAAGTAACATCTCCATTTTTTAATATGCTGTCTGGGTTGGTCATAGCTTTTCTTGCAAGGAGCAAACGTCTTTAATTTCATGGCTGCAGTCACTATCTGCAGCCAATCTGTATTTGAAGGCTAACTTTCTTTTCTGGTCTTACGGCATCACCCAGGACTTATAATACAATGTCCAATAAGAGTGGTGAGGGAATTCCCTGGTAGTCCAGTAGTTAGGACTCTGTACTTTCGGTGCCAAGGGTGCAGGTTCAATTACTGGTGAGGGATTCCACAAGCCCCTGGCCATGGCCAAAAAAATTGGAGTGGTGAGAGTGGACAGCTTTGCCTTATTCCTGATCTTAGGGAAAAGAATATAGCAATCTAGTTTCTCACCATTATGATCTTAGTTATAGGGTTTTTTTACATCAGTTCAGTGCAGTCGCTCAGTCATGTCCGGCTCTGCAACCCCATGAATCGCAGCATGCCAGGCCTCCCTGTCCATCACCAACTACTGGAGTTCACTCAGACTCACGTCCATCGAGTCAGTGATGCCATCCAGCCATCTCATCCTCTGTCATCCCCTTCTCTTCCTGCTCCCAATCCCTCCCAGCATCAGAGTCTTTTCCAATGAGTCAACTCTTCGCATGAGGTGGCCAAAGTACTGTCCTGGAGTTTCAGCTTTAGCATCATTCCTTTTGTACATATTCTTTTTTAAATTGAGGAAATTCCTCTGTATTCCTAGCTTGTTGAAATTTATCATGAATAGGTGTTGGGTTTTATAAAAATGCTTTTTCTGTACTTACTGGTATGATCAAAGAACTTTTCTTCTATAGCTTATGGATGTGATGAAGTACATTAATTGATTTTTTAATGTTGAACAGTTTATACATCTGGAATAAATCCCACTTGGCCATGGCATATAATTCTTTTTATGTATTGCTGGATTTGACTCACTAATATTTTGTTAAGAATTTTTGCATCTATGTTCATGATAGATACAGAACTGCACTTTTCCTTTCTTGTAATATCTTTATCTGGCTTTGGTGGAAGGATGATGCTTGCCTTAAAAAAAAAAAATAAATGAAGAAGTGTTCTCATGCTTCTATTTTCTGCGATTGTAGAGAATTGGTATGATTTCTTCCTTAAATGTTTGATAAAATTCACTAGTGAACTCATCTAGGCTCAGTGCTTTCTGTTATGGAAGGTTATTAATTATTGATTTAAAAAATTTAATAGTTATAGGCCTATTCAGATTATTTCTTGTGAGAATTGGTAGATATCGCTCATAGAATTGGTCCATATCATCTAAGTTATCAAATTTATCAGCATAGAGCTATTTATAATTGTCCTTAATTATTCCTCTAATCTTCATAGGATCTGTAGTGATGACCCCTTTATTTCTGATATTAGTAATTTTTGTCTTCTCTTTTTATCTTAGTCTGGCTAGAGTCAATCATTTTATTCATTTTTTCAAAGAAACAGGCTTTGATTTCATTGATTTTCTATTAACTTCCTGTTTTCAAGATTCAGTGATTTACACTCTACTCTGATTTTTATTATTTCATCCCTTCTGCTTACTTTGGATTTAATTTTCTTTTTTTCTAGTTTCCTCTTGTGGAAGCTTACTGATTTTAGATCTTTCTTCTTTCCTAATACATGCACTGCATCCCACAAATTTTGATAAGTTGTATTTTCATTTAGTTCAAAATATTTTCAAATTCTTCTTGAGATTTCTTCTTTAATCTGCATGTTATTTAGAAGTATGTTGTTTAATCTCCAAGTTTTAGGTAAATTTCCAGCTATGTTTATTTTCAGTTTTCATTGTGGTCAGAGAGCATACATTTTATGATTTCTATTTTTTTTAACTTGTTAAGGTGTGTTTATGACCCAGGATATGGTCTACTCTGGTGAATGTTCTATGTGAGCTTGAGTGTACTATCGTTGGATGTAGTTTAGAAATATCATATTAGATCCAGTTGATTGATGGTGCTGTTGAGTTCAAATATGTACTTAGTAACTTTCTGCCTGCTCAATCTGTCCACGGCTGACAGAATGGTGGTGAAGTTTTCAAGTATAGTGGATTCATCCATTTCTCCTTGCAGTTTCATAAGTTTTTGCCTCACATTTTTTGTTGTTGATTAAAAATATTGATTCCATTTTCCCCCATCTTTTCTTAGTGTATCAATTATATATACTTCTAAAATTTTATAGTTCTGAAATTTCACTCTGATTACACTACCCATCTGTCCTTGACACCTTCAGTTTCAGTTCAGTCGCTCAGTTGTGTCCGACTCTTTGCGACCCCATGAATCGCAGCACGCCAGCCTCCCTGTCCATCACCAACTCCCAGAGTTCACTCAGACTCACGTCCATTGAGTCAGTGATGCCATCCAGCCATCTCATCCTGTTGTCCTCTTTTCCTCCTGCCCCCAATCCCTCCCAGCATCAGAGTCTTTTCCAACGAGTCAACTCTTGACATGTTGTCTAAAAAAAAAATTGTTGTTTAGTTGCTAAGTCGTGTCACAAGTAGGCTAACAGGGACTGCAAATATCCAGCTGGCTTTTCCCCAGGTCAGATAAGGCCTTGGTAGAGTAATTTCCTTCAGAGGGCAGGCCTTTGTCATGGAAAATGATCTGGAAGTATTTCAAAATAGTCACTTTCTCCTCCCCTGAAACACAAGGGGATCCCTCATCTTAATCATGAGAACTTCCTGGAGTGCCAGGGGGTTTTAACTGTCCTGCCAATCCAAACTTATTGCTTTTATTTCAACCCCATGGGCTGCAGCCCACCAGACTCCTCTGTCCATGGGATTTCCCAGGCAAGAATACTGGAGTGGGTTGCCATTTCCCTCTTCAGGGGATCTTCCCAAAGCAGGGATCTAACGCACATCTCCCGCATTGCAGGCATTCTTTACCACTGAGCCTCCACAGAAGCCCTAGTCCATAGTTAGCCTCCAGTAATTTCTCAAAGTTACCATTTCGCTATTCACCAGTTACTGGCCCAAGCTGGTCTGCTCCTGGTAAGCGGACCTTTACTGTGGCTCTGTTTATTTTTCCAGTTTTGGGAGTGGTGGTCTGCCCTGTGACCTCAATTCTCTGGTGGACCTAAGAAAAGGAATTGATTTTTTTCCACCTGTTAAGCCTTCTCTTGCTGTGAGGATGGAGTGACTACTTGAGCTCCTTACATGTTTGAGTTGAAACTGGTAGTTGCCTACAGACTCCTTTTTAAAAGTCCTTCCCCATGTTCTCTATGAAGGGAGGCTGGAATGATTCTGAGGAGTCTTTGCTGATCCTTCTCTGCTAAATAAAAAATTCCCCACTGTGTGCTCTCAGACTTGGTACAAGTATTTCAGGTGCTGACTCTTGGCTCTGTGACTGTGAATACCTAGGGAAGAGGCTTTTTGGCTTATCTTTTCATTTCTTGCATACGGGACAAATAATTGTCTGCAGAAGCGAAAGGGAAAAGGAACAAAAGACTATTCACTAATTAAAAACAAAAGTACTACTTTTATTTGGCTCACTTCTCCATTTATTAGAATAACCACCTGTGGAGAGGCACAAAGCACTTATTTTCACATGACTACAAAGTTATCACAAATCCCAAACTCCTTAGCCACAGATATGTCACTTACTCTGTTTAAAGAAAAAGCTTTCAAAACATCTGAGTTAGCTTGATACACAGAGACCCTGAATAAATGGGAACTACATATTTTTTAAATGCTTGTACTTCCTGCTCTAATAATGTCTTCTTTAAATAGAATCCAGCATAAAAGGGATTGAACTATGTAAGGTCATGATGCAAATGTTTCTGAGAGATAGTGAAATGAATCCGTACAACATGGGAAAGGTGTAGTGTGCACAGACGGCCTGCAAGGAGTCACTGAGCCATCTGGGCCTCCATGGCTTGAGCTGTCCATTCTGGTGCTGTCTGGCTAATTTTCTCCAACAGGTTATTCACTTGGAAACACAGTGACTGGATCTGTTTGTCCCACGTTGGCAGGGCTTCTCGTGCTAGAGAAAAAAGGAATAACGTACAAAGCGGAAGTTACTCCTTTGCAACCATAGTGAATGTGAGTTAGAAGACAAAATACAGAAACACTGATTTTTAAAAGTTTAATACGAAACTCTTGGCTGATAAAATTAAGCTAATAAAGCAAACAGTTAAGAAAAGTACTCCAGTCACTGGCACAGAATATAAAACAAAACAAAAATATACAAAATATACCCAATCAAACCACCTCAGCCACAGCAGGAAGATGACTTCACTGAAGTTAAAGCACTGAAGTGCTTTTCTCACTCAGTTTATACCTTAAGATCCCCTGGAAGAGGGACAGGCTACCCACTCCAGGATTCTTGGGCTTCCCTGGTGGCTCAGTTGGTAAAAAATCTGCCTGCAACGCAGGAGACCTGGGTTGGATCCTTGGATTGGGAAGATCCCCTGGAGAAGGGAAAGGCTACCCACTCCAGTATTCTGACCTAGAGAATTCCATGGAGTGTATAGTCTGTGGGGTCACAAAGAGTTCGACAGGACTGAGCGACTTTCACTTTCTTTCACTTTATACCTTCATAAGACACTGCCACCTACTGGGGAAAGTAAGCCTATTTACCTACTCCACGCTGTCTCTACTGGACTCTAAAGAATATTTTAATATTTAAACTCCAAACAAAAAACCTCATGATCTAGCAGGCTTTTCTCTGCACAGCAATCTGCAGTTAGAAATGAAACACTAGGGAGGGAGCAGCTCCATCCAAAACAGCATCAACATTTATAAATTTGGGCACAGAATTAATGATGGGAAAAAAAACTATAAAATCTGACTAACGGACATAAAATAACTTGAGTAGATACAAACCACATTTCTAGCTGGAAAGATGTAATATCTTAAAAATATCAGTCCTTTTCTATTAATACATAAATTTAAAGAAATTTCCAAGACAATCCCCCCTTTCTCTGTTTTGCTTCCTGAACAAGATAAAATTACTGAAGTTAATATGGAAAAACTGATGTTTGAGAATAGCCAAGATAATTTTGAAAATTAAAAATAGGGGAAGGATTATAGTATATCTACACAACTAAGTATTATTCAGCCTTAGAAAGGAATGAAGTACTGACTACATGTTATAACATGAGTGAAACTTGAAAACACTACATTACGTGAAAGAAGCTGAAAGGTCACATATTGTATGGTTTCATTCATATCAAATATCCACAACAGGTAAATCCATAGAAACAACAGAAATTAGCTGCCAGGGGCTGGAGAGAGAGAGGTATGAGGAGTAAGTGCTTAAGGGGCATGGGGCTTCTTTTTGAGAAGATAAAACTATTCTGGAACCAGGCAGAGATGGTGGCTGTACAACACTGGAAACATACTAAATGATACGGAATGATTAATCTCACAGATATGAATCTCGACTCAATTGAAAAATAGTAGTGGAGGGACAGGGTCTGCTCTATCAACAGCAAACTCTCTTATAAATTACGCAATATTGTTACAGATCCATGGAACAGAAAGAGATCCAAACTAATTTGTGAAACGTGTGTGCGTGCTAAGTCGCTTCAGTTGTGTCCGACTCTTTGCAACTCTACGGACTGCAGCCCGCCAGGCTCCTCTGCCCATGGGATTCTCCAGGCAAGAATACTGGAGAAGGTTGCCTTGCCCTGCTCCACGGGATCTTCCTGACCCAGGGATCAAACCCACGTCTCTTACATTTCCTGCACTGGCAGTCGGGTTCTTTACAACTAGCACCACGTGAAACCTAATACACTTCAAAGATCAGAAAGGATGCTTTATTTAATAAATGATACTCATATAATTGGCAATCTATCTTTAAAAAAAAACAGCTAGACTATGACTTAAAATTATACACAAAAATGAACTACAGACTGAATTTGTAAATATAAAACAATAAATAAAATGTTAAAGAAACTTTAAATATTAATTTAACCCCAAAATGAAGGAGACTTTCTTACTCAATACAGAAAACACAAAAGTCATAAAATTAAAAATGGACATATTTGGCTGCAAAAAAAACTTTTAAATGTGTCTGGGGTTAGGGTTTATGGTACACATTGCCTAACAGAAACACAACTGATAGAATGAGAAAAGTATCTGTAACACTGATATAGGAAAGGTATGGAGAAGAAAGGCAGGAAATATGTAAGAAAAAATAACAATTCACAGACGAGAAAATGCTAATGACCAATACATGAAAGATTTAAACTTCACCAGTGCCAGGGAAATGTACAGTAAGACAATAATGCAGTATTTCCCCCCAACAACTGGCAAAAGATGAAAATAAAAAGAATATCCAATTGTTAAAGCTCCATTCTCTCATGTTGGTGGAAGTGTAAATGGCTACAGCTTTCTGGAAAACAAACTGATAGTAGCTATTAATCAAAATACATATATCCTCTGAAACATCAAAGTATGCAACTTCTGAGACTTCGTTCTAGAGAACTAAGTGTCCCAGGATTTAAAGATTTGCACAAGGAAACCACCTGAATGTCTAGCAACAGGTGAATAGTTGAACTCCATGAAATAACCACACAACTATTAAAACAAATAAATTAGATTTTATATCTAGTGACTTGAAAATATGTTCATGGTACATTAACTTAAAAAAACAAACACTTTGTAGAATACTATGTACTTTAAGGTAGGATGCCATTTTTTAAAGTCCCCACCTTTTTTTGCTTATCTATATAAGCATGTAGAAAGACAGACAAGATTTCAGACTGATATTAGTTGTGCCAGACAGGCGGGGTTAGAGAAATGCAAGAGAAAGTGAAAAGATATTACAGACTCTTCCTTTAGTCACTGTTGTATTATTAACTGCTTCTTAATAAGAGCAGATTTACCATTGTAATTTTTTTACTCTAAGAAAATTAGAAAGGAAAATATTCCATATTCTATCAAGTTGGCAGACATTAATTTAAATTGTTCTTTTACTTGGTGACCCCTCTGCTATACTATTCATCATATACTGTATTTGTTAATTCAATAATTATTTATTTCCCACTTAAAATAGGCAGGGCATTGGAAAAGATGTTGGACATACCATGGAGAACAAGAAACACTTAATATTGATCACTAGGAAGCTGAGCTTGGTAACAGAAACAGGCATTTAGACAAAGAGCTACAGAAATGGAAATAATTATGATTAATGCTAGCAAGAAATTCAGGGTGACAAGAACATATAACTTAAGAGCTACTCCTAAACTGAGGAGTCAGGAAAATCATTATTGATTAACGCTGTTGAAACTAAGACATGGGGACAAATAGAAGATGACTGGAGAGGCTAGCTGTGGAGGGATGGCTATTCTGGAATGTCTGATATGGGAAGGAACTTACAGTGATGGAGAAAACAAAAAGACCTGTGGGCTGGACTGGAAAGAGAAATTCATAAAGGGTCATGCACGATCTTTTGGAAACTGCAGAATTTTACTCTACAAGCAATGGGGAAACCATCCAACCAGCATGTAATGGAATAGAGTAACACTGAATCATTTGGTTTTTATTTCTTTTTTCTGCCTGTTTGCATTTTTCAAAGATCATGATCACTCTGGCTATAGCAGGGCAATGGGACTAGAAAGAAGCAATTGCAGACATGAGAAAAAACTTAAGAGGCTATTTCTTAAACCCAAAAGAGGGTACAGGAGCTTAGAATAGAGTGGTCACAGGAACAAACGAAGAAAAGTATGTGGATTCTAGATACACATAAGACAGAAAGTTGAAAGGATTCTGGGCAGCAAAGAAAAGAAGGGGTCAAGGATAAGGGTGCTGGAGAAGGTGAACACTCTAGTTCTGGATAGCTGGTTGGTTGTTCTGAGAGGCAGGCAGGGAGGGGAAATGGTCAGTGTGGTTTTAGATATGTTCCTTCTGAGATGCCCACGAAGCAGTCAGGTGGGAAACACCTATTTGTCAATTAGAGCCGCTGAGTCTGGGATTCAGAAGGGAGACTTACACTAGAAATCTAAGTATTGTCTGCATAGAGATGGATCAATAGGAGTAGATGAGAGGGTACCAGGTTACTACGGTAACTCAGCAGACAAGAAGAAAAGGCCAAGGAGTAAGTCCTAAGCAGCCCCAATATTTAAATGTAAAGCACTACAGAGTCTACAGAGATGGCTGGGAAGAACACCTGGAGAAAAAGGCGGAGAAGCAGGAGAACATGGTGAAGGAGATGGACAGAAGTCAAGGGGGTGGGGGGCAATCAAAAAGGAGTAAGTGGTCAACCCTATGCGATATGATGCAAAGCCAAGATGAAGCCTGAAAAATAAACGGATTTTTACTAAAACAGAAGAGACCCGAGTATGTTTAAATATTGATAGAAAGAAGCCAACAAAGGAGGGGGGAAAAGGATGAAAATGGACAAAATAATCGCTAAGCTCAAGTTCTTTAAAAAGATTTCTGTTGGGGGTAGGGAGTTGGCAGAGTTCAGAGAAGGGATCCCAAGTGGAAGAACTAGAAAGAGAGATGGAAATCATCTCCAGTATAATATGAAAGAAGAAAAAGACAAAATCCAGTCTATATTTAACATTTAGAAGTTTATAAATCTGATAAAGAAGTTAAGATAATTTCATATGAATAGCTTTTCTTTCTTCTCTCTATGAATAGGAAATGCAGTTTTCTCCTGGGTGAAGGAGGACAAAAGTCGGAGATTTAGGAAACTGAAATCAGAACCAGTCACAGCAGAGTAGGGAAGAAGAGTGGGCTAGAGAAATGTACGAAGAATCCCAGGCAGTGTCGAGAACCCAGGACCCTGGATTTGCAGTGGTATCAATCAATCTGGGACTCTTGACTCTTCTCCAGCAACCCTAGTTTAGCTACTCAAGGACAGGCCTGGAAAAGCCAAAGGATGGGGTCATTCAAGGTGAAGACCTGCTGGACAGCAGGAACAAAGTTAGTAGGCAAGTGGTCTGGGGCCTCTGTGAAAGAGTAACTGAAATGATGAACCATGAACTCTAAGCTGGATAGGAAGAATGGCAAAACTTTAAAAAGGGAGACGTCCCTGGAGGTCCCGTGGTTAAGACTCTGTACTCCCAATGCAGGGGACCCGGGTTCAATCCCTGGTCAGGGAACTAGATCCCACATGCCGTAACTAAAGAGTTCATATGCTGCAACTTAAAAAAAAAAAAAGATCCTGCATGCCACAACGAGGCACAGCCAAATACAAACAACTTTTTAAAATAATAAAGTAAAAGAATTTTAAAGGGCTAGGATGACAGGAGGAAAGTGAAAGTCACAGACGGAAGGCTCCAGCACGGTCAAGGAAGAGGTAAAGCAGACGTACCCGAGAGAGACCACTAGAAAGGCTGGGGAAAGGCCATGGCCAGAGTCGGGTATTTCAAGTCACAACTGTCCAAGCAGAATGGTTCTGGTACAGTAAGGTCCAGGGCACAAGTGAGGTGGCAAGAGGGGCTGAGGAGGCATTAAGACAAACGAGATCTACTTACCTGTCTGCCTCCATCAGTTTAGTGAGCTGTTGAATAGGAAATGCAACTGTCCTTTCTACACACCCATTACATGGTATAGTCAATAAATGTTTGGTGAGTAAATGAATGAATACAGCAATCCCAGTTTCAATTTTTCCTCCTTGCGTTTGGACTGCAAGGAGACCGAACTAGTCAATCCTAAAGAAAAGCTCCAATACTTTGGCCACCTGATGTGAAGAACTGACTCACTGGAAAAGACCCTGATGCTGGGAAAGACTGAAGGCAGGAGAAGGGGATGATAGAGAATGAGATGGTTGGATGGCATCACCAACTCGATGGACATGAGTTTGAGCAAGCTCCTGCTCATAGTGAAGGATGGGAAGCCTGGCATGCTGCAGTCCATGGGGTCACAAAGAGTCGGACCCGACTGAGTGACTGAACAACAACAACAATTTCTCTAGCAAATAAGTTCATTCCAGTAGTAAGATTCTGCGTCAAAGGAAAATGCTTGGCAATTGCTCACTCAGCATGTTTTAATCACAAATACACAATACTGTCATTTCATCATGCTATAACCAAGCAAAACTTCTTACTTTCAAAATGAACTATCCCATCAATCTGATCAATAAATCCATTCATACGTCCTTCTGTGATCATTTGTGATGCTATCTTTTCTGCCTGTTTAAAAAAAAAAACAAAACTCTTAGACATTTTAATTATCATATCGAGTTATTCACACATGCTCATCAACAGAACTGAAAGCTTTTGGGTTAGCTGACCATCACTAGGCCTTATGTATGTGTTCATCTACCGTTTGTTACAAGAGCAAATCTTGTAAATCTGCCTATTTAATTCCCCAATTCTTTCTGGGTACAATCTATTCTTTTATGCTAACTGGGATCTGTTTCTCTTGTAACATTTTGAACAAGCACCTAGCCCTCTTAGCAATTTTTCCTCTCTGCTCAAAATCAAACTCACAATTTTTCTTCTCTCTGGGATCCACACCTCAAAAAAATCCCTAGCTTTTCTTCTTCTATTTCAGTTCAGTTTTCACATTATCACCCCCAAAACTATTTAAGACAGTAGTTTTTTTGAAGGAAAAACTGAAAGGAAGAAGAGTGTTCAAATTTAACAGGGAAATGAAAGGACTTAAAAGACAATTAAAGGGGAGCAGAAAGTCCTCTGATTCCTAAAGACATACTTCATGTTTACTGTCTGTTAAGGAAACTGGGTTGTAATAGTCATAGTAATTCTGATCATGTTCAGAATCAACCCTAATTCACTCCGGAACAGACTGTGACTAGCAGTCTCAGCAAGGAAGTCATGCCTCAAAGCCTAAGAAGCA
The DNA here is from genome assembly GCF_023091745.1 of Budorcas taxicolor. NCBI lineage: Eukaryota > Metazoa > Chordata > Mammalia > Artiodactyla > Bovidae > Budorcas > Budorcas taxicolor. The sequence continues at coordinate 97,824,181 of NC_068915.1, read as the reverse complement.
AGCATCTATTGATGGGAACTAAAGCTTTGGTTCCAAAATGGTTCCACTGCCTCCACTGTGTATGAAATGCATACATGTAAAGGAACTGTGTTAGTGAAATTTTAATTCAGTATTTTCTAACAGATAAAAGGAGACGTGACCATAACTGCATGACTTTAAGGTCTACAAGTTAGTAAAAGTAAGGTTGATTGCTTGCTTTATCTAAAATTAAGAGAATGTTTTGTAGATGACACCTGAAATACCCTCTAAATAATACTGGCACTTTTCTGGAATTTATACATAGCCAACCAAATCATGACTAAGAATGAAATCAACTCCCTAATAATGCAGCCAACTTCTTAAGTTAAATCAACCACAGAAGTTACAAGAAAATAGCTTATATAAAATAGCTTACCATAGTCATTAAAGGGCAGGAAAAAGAACTGAGGCAAATGGTAGTTAAAAATCAGAAACCACTTTGAAGTGGATTTGAACAGATACGAAACAAAGATATTCTTACAAAATGGGAATCATAACCTGGAACCCCTTTAAGATTTCCATTCTAGGTCACTTTACCATGAATTACAACTTAAAAAAAAATCCAAAACCAAAGACAATTAATTCCATTATAGTACTATTTTAACACTCAAATAATTTACTTCCATTTATCTGAGGCTTTTTATTTTTGTTTTTATTGTATACATACAATGTATACAATATTTACCGATTACAGTCATCCCTCAATATCAGCCCTGGGGGGTTGGTTCCATGAGGGCCCTGGCTACCAAAATCCACTGAGGCTCCAGACCCTTACATAAAATGGAGTAGTACAATGAATAGAGCTGGCCCCCTCCATATCCACAAATTTTTCATCCACAGTTATTGAGGTCCAACTGTATGTATTTTATTTTCTCTTTATATCAATGATTTAGTCTCTTAACTTCCTTTTTATGTATTGGAAATAAGAAAATACCTTAGCTGCAGGAATCTCTAAAAGGGCTCCAAGTTCTTCAAAAGTAATATTATTATATAATTTGCTTGCAGACAATAAATTGTGTTCAATAACAGCTCTGTCCAAGATGCTAGAACCTTAAATATAAATAAGAAAGTTATAATTTTGAAACTAGGTTTACACTCTTAAAAAACACATCTTTTTTTTAAAAAAAAATTTCCAGACATGTAATAATTCATAATCATTGTCTTTATTCTTATCAACATTTTAAAAGCAACCAAGATACCCTAATTGGTACATTTGGAATCATACAATTAAATAAAAATAACATTTAGAAGATGACTGGCAAGTAGCTACTTATTAGCTGAACAGATTTAGTCCTCTGGATTTGGGCTTTTGCTTCCTTGGACTAGTTAGCAGCTTCATTGCCTTCTCTTCTCTTGCTATAAGCACAGATTTCATCAGCAAGCAGCCCCAAAACACTCATGCAATCATGCTTACAGCTTGATAAGTCAAAACATACAGAGCAATGGGAATGTCTCTATTTCTCTGGGCACTGCACAAGCACTGTCCTGAGGCAAATGTGAGAAGTGTTTGGATGGCAAGATCCCTTCGTGAGATATCAGGCATAGGATCTTCCCCTAAGAAAGATAAAACAGGGCCTGACAGAGTTCTGGACCTAAGGCCCCATCCTGAAAGTGTTAGACTGTTGGGCTCACCCAATTCTTTTTTTCCCTTTTATTGAGATATAATTAACATGTAACATTGTATTCATTTAAGGTATATAACACAGTGAGTTGATATATGTATATACTGTGAAATGATCATCACCAGTTTAGTTAACTAGCGTCATCACCTCAAGTCATAATTTTTTTCTTGTGATGAGGACTTTTAAGATTGACTCTCTTAGCCACTTTCCAATATAAAGACCTAAATAAATAGGAAAATATGGAAGATTTAATATTGTTAACTCCCCAAATTAATCTACAGGCTCCCTAACAAAATCCCATCTGGCTTCTTCACAGAGATTGACAAACTCATCTTAAAATTCACATGGAAACTCAAAGGACCCAGAGGAGCCAAAACAATTCTGAAAAAGAACAAAGCTGAAAGGCTCAAAATTTCTGTTTTTCTGATTTTACTACTGAGACACAGTAATCAAGACTGGGGAATTCTGGTGTGAAGACAGACATATAGAATAACGGAATAGAATTTAGAGTCCAGAAATAAACTCACATTTACAGTCAACTGATTGCCACCAAAGATGCCAAGGTAATTCAGTGGGGAAATAAGAGTCCAACAAATGGTGCTGCTGAATATTCACAGGCAAAGTAAAGTTGGACCCCTACTTCACACCACATACAAAAATTAATTTAACATTAATCAAAGACCTAAATATAAGTGCTGCAATTATAAAACTTATAGAAGAAAACAGAGCAACTTTTTATGATTAGGCAACAGCCTTTTAGATACAACACTTAAAGTACAAACAACAAAAGAAAAAACATAAATTGGATTTCATAAAAATTAATTAATAACTTTTGGGTTTCAAAAGATACCATCAACAGTGAAGAAACAACACATACAAAGGGAGAAGATATTTATCTGGCAATGATAACATCTAGAATATATAAGAATTCACACAATTTAATAATAAAAAAACCAAATAACCCAATTTAAAAGTGGTCAATAAGCATATGAAAAGGTGGTTCAACATCATTAAGCCCTCAGGGAAATGCAAGTCAAAACCATAACAAGATACCATACTTCATACCCACTAGGATGACTAGTGGGTATGAAGACAATCAAAAAGACAGATAATAACAACTGTGGGAGAAAACATGGAGAAAATGGAACCCTCACACACAGGAAGGTAAACTGCCGCAGTCATTTTGGAAAACAGTCTGGTAGCTCCTCAAAAGAATAAACATAGTTACCATGCTGCTATTGCTATTCAGGTGCCCAGTCATGTCCAACTCTTTATGACCCCATGGACTGCAGCATACCTCTTTATCAGCTGATGGACATTTAGGGTGTTTAATGCTGTTGTGAACATTCATGTAAGAGTTTTTGTACAGACATTAGCTACCATATGACCCAGTAATTCCACTCCTAGATATATATCCAAGAGAATCAAAAATTAAAAAGATAAAAAACCTATGTCCATACAAAAACTTTCACATGAATGTTCACAACAGAAACTAACTGTCCATCAACTGATGAAATAAAATGAGGTAACACAATGTTATCTGGCAATAAAAGCGAATGAAGTACTGATGTACACAACAACACAGATGAACCGTGGAAACATCAAGGCAAGTGAAAGAAGCCAGTCACAACAGATTACACTGTATGGTTCCATTTATATGAAATGATCAGAACAGGCAAATCTACAGAGCAGAAAACAGCTTAGCAGTAACACTGTAAAACCCTGGGAATATGCTAAAACCGCTGAATTTTAAGAATAACAACAACACTATGTCTCAAGAGTGCTAGCCTAGGGGTTGTAATGACAATAAACAAAGATGGTCACGAAAAATAAATAAAGTAACAAAGGCTAAAATGGAAGAAGAAGACAAAATACCTGTCCTATATACACAGTCTCCTGTGAGAAATTTGAAAATCATTTGCATTCTCAGAGATCCTAGTTAGAATCCCTCATTTTAGAAGAGTAATCTGATTTTATTTTTTCTTTCTCTGGCCAGAAAGCACAAAGTCAAATCTGAAGTTTAACTATATCAGTTCTGGAAACTTTTTCTTATTTATTTAGCTTTTATCAGATAACTTCCTGCAAAAGAATTTATTAAAGTTGCTCAGAATACACAGGAGACAAGAAATCTTAAAATTAGAAAAAGAAGAATAGCAATGGTCAAAACACACCCATTACAGGTGGGCTACAAGTTTAATTTTTTAAACTTTCTAGCAGCCTATCAAATTAAGAAAATCAATCAGTTTATCAACTCACATTATTTAAATTAAATCAAGTGCTTGGAAAATTACAACTAATCCTAAGACTGAAATGGAATTTTTCTCACTATCTTCATAAAGAATATTTTATAGAATAAATTATCTCCTTTAGACAGAAAGATAATTATTTGTTTCTTAATGTACAATTAAAAGAAATTCAATAGGTCAATATAATTGCTTCAGTAAATCTGGGATCTAGGGCAGTGACTGGTGAGGTATATATACCTTTTTGCCAAATCTTATATAAATAATTGTATACAGCTAGATTCTCTTCAATATGGGATGACAGTGAGTCCAAGGCAATGGAGTTTGACAGATCTGCATGTCTGTCTTGACCTTTTCCATATTTCTAGTGATCTACATCTGTATTTTTAGTCATGTGTGCTACTGTTATAAGCTACCTTAAAATCTCTATAGAGGAACATACATAAAATTATTGATGTTATGAACAAGCATCTATTAAAAAATCTTTCCCAGCAAAGATAGTCTGACTTAAGCAAATAGTAGGAAACACAACACCAAGTTCTATTCTTATTAGAAACACTTACCCCTTAACAAGCTTGCACAAGCTACTGTGCCAAATTTTGCTCTATCTAAAACAGGACTGGGTAATTATGCTCTGTTACAAACTGATGTTTAAAATTCATTAAGGTACTTACCAAATGGTTTGAGTTTTAAAAAAATCAGGTGCTATAAGCCTAGCCTGTAATTCTTCTGCCTTTTCAGTTTCCAAAAAATATTCCAAAAAATGCTTTCCAATAGGTCTACCCTTATATTTCAAACTCATATCCATGTATGATATTCATCTTCAGTCAATATTCATTTTTTATCAAGCATTAGATAAAAATATTACAGGAAGATATCAAGACTCTCCAAATTTAAAATATGTTCCACTAGTGTGACCTGAATGTTCACTACCACATACTTATAAGAAGTAGTCATTACCATCAGCTGTAGTTGCTTTCTGGTGAGGCATCAGCATGGCAGCAAATTCTTGAAGTTGATTTCCTCTGATGATCCTATCTAGGTACATTTTCTCTAGGATCCCATAAGCAGCAAGCTGCTGGCACCTTTCATCCTTAAAAAGCGTAGCTAGCATCCGAGAACGCTGCTGTCCTAAGGGAAACAAGTGAGCATCAAATATTCTCACTCTTCTTTCAGTGAAAAACAATCTTTCTTAGGACCCAATTTTTGCCTACTAAAATATACAGTTGATCCTCATCATTTGTAGTAGCTATGTCCTATAAAGTCTCTGCCACCACTGAATTAGTGAATGCTCAACTGCTGCTCCTACGGTTGACACAGGATTAGGTTCCTATGAGCTCCTGGACACAGCATTTTTGTCAGCTGGTCAACATGTAATCTTGTCTTGTGTGTTTGTTTAAAGGCACCTTAATTTATGGCTTACACTATAAACTCACGTGAAAGAACTTACCTAACTTACCACACGTATATTCTCCATAAGACACATCACAGACTTGCCACACTTGAGAACACAATATAATACTATGACACTATGCTTGGGGACCATTTAAAAACAGCAAAACCATCAACAAATGTGTGAAAATGTGAAGAGTATCAAATAGACCACAAAAAAAGGACATTTGTTCATAGTAGGAGAGCTGAAACAATGTAGAACATCACCTTGTTTGACACCAGCTGGAAACAATATAAATAAGTAGAGGGGCTCAAATTTTTTGCTGCTCTGCACATGTCTGCAAATGACTGTAAAAGCACCTCAAGTATTGATTTGGGAGGGGGTGACAAATTTTAGCAAGTAGGTAGATTCACCTACATGGAATCTGTGAATAATAAGGATCAACTCTATATTCATCTGTGAAGACTATGATACACAATCATTCTCTCAGTAGCCAACAGGGCCTGGTTCCAAGACTCCCTCATAAATACCAAAACCTGCCAGTGCAAAAGTCACTTAAGTAAAATGATGCTCTATTTACACCACCTTCATATATCCTCTCTTATATTTTAGATCATCTCCAGATTATGTATAATACAACGTACACTGTAATGTAATACAATACAATGTAAATGTAAATACAATGTAAATGTTATATAAATAGTTCTGGCTGGCAAATTCAAGTTTTGCTTTTGGAACGTTCTAAAAAATTTTTCCCCAAATATTTTTAATCCATGGGTGGTTGAATTTGCAGATGCAGAACCCATGGATATGGAGAACCAGTCATATGCCAAAATGTTACAAATGGTTCAAATTACAGCTAACTGCTATTTTCTTCTTCTTGCTTACTTATATTTCTGTAACAAACATGCATCCTTCTGGTAATAATAAAACAACTGATGAAAGATGAACAAACATTTCTCAGATGGAAAACTTGATTTTCATAGTCTCAATTTACACCTTCGAGTACCTTTAAGTGGTGGAAAATCACATGACAACTGATGATATTAAAAAGTGAACTAATGGAAATAAAATTATGAACAGACTTTTTCTTTTTAAATTTAGTTTTAGCTCTATATACTGAAAGAGCCTAAATGACAATGCCATCCAGCATCAGTGAGCATACCTACTATCCTGATCTTGCTAACCTCATTAAGAGGAACTAGAAATCCTTAAAAAATAGCTGATTTCACTTCTGGGGCAGGGAAAAAAACAAAAGGAGCCTAAGGCATCTTTTTATACTATATGTCGGGCAAGCACTCAAAGACTAACAGGGGGGCCACGTCAAAAAGACATAATTTGGTCATATTTGGGACAACTTGAGCATCAAAAAGAATCACAACCATAATTTATTGTAACACACAAATAAAATTTAAAAACTGAGTCAAATATGTAAGAATATTCATAGCAGTACTATTACTAATAGCCAATGACAAGGCAATAGTATAAACAATGTGGTATATTCACAGAATGGGATACCACATAACAACAAAAAATGAAGAAAATACCTCTAACAATGTGGGTAAATTTCATAAAGTTGAGCAAAAGAAGAAAGACAAGAGTATATATACTACATGACTTCATTTATATAAACATAAGAAGCAGGCAAAATTAATATATACTAATGACCACTCTTAGGGGTTGGGGGTTAGGGATAGAGATTAGGAGAAAGCAGGACAGAGGCTTTCATGGTGCTGGTAATATTTTGCTTCTTTTTCTGAGCACTGACTATATGGTGGCTTTCATTTGTGACAATTCACTGAAGTGTATACTTTTGATATGTACAGTTTTCTGTGTGTACATGTTTTCTGTGCACACATGTTTCTGTATGTACAGTTCTGTGTGCTTCTACATGCAGAAGAATAAGCACAGAAAAAGTTCACAGTGATATTTGGGGAAAAAAGGAACAAAGAATGAATAATTCACCATTTTTCATTTTCATTTTATACTACATGCAATGAGTGATCCAGCAAGGATTATTAACAGATATTAAATTATGGAAAGGAATTTGGAAAACAGAATTTTTGTGGTGTCAAAGCAGCACCCCATGAATTGCTTACAAAATACAAAGAGGACAATGTACCTTTACAATGGCGTTTCTACCTTAATTAAATGAACAAACTCAGCATCACTAACAGTGGGACAATGTAGCAGTATGTGCTGACATGATTCAACAGCAAGTATATAGTATCATTATAAGGTATTCTTGCTAGAAAAAAAATTAACCTGAATCTAATATAACCTTTGGGTATAACTTCTATTTTATAAGGAATCTATGGGATTAAGGAATAAATTAACTATATATATCATAGATACATGATATATATATGATAGATACATATATATATCTCAAAGAGGGCTTCCCAGGTGGCACAGTGTAAAGAATCCACCAAGCAGGAGACGCAAGAGACACAAGTTCAATCTCTAGGTAGGAAAGATCCCCAGGAGGAGGAAATGGCAATTCCCTCCAATATTCTTGCCTAGAAAATTCCATGGACAGAGGAACCTGGTGGGCTATAGTCCATGGTGTCGCAAAGAGTCAGACATGACTGTGTGACTAAGCACAGTACATATCATATAGATCAAAAAATCTAGGATGAAGGATATTCTTTATAATAACTTCAAAGTCAGTATTTTCTTTTTTTTGGACAGGAACGTAAGATTCATCGGTGGGCAAGAGGAAGGAGGCAACCGCGCCAAGGCTCTCATAAGGGCAGGGCCCCTCATTTGTCCAGAGGGCCACCATCAGGGTTGTGTACATAATATGTGACTCCTCGCCATCTGGGATGAGCTGCTCTTCTGCCACCATGCTTTCAAGTTCATCTGCACTGAACTTAGTAAACGCCCAGTTCTTGGAGATGTAGATCTTCTGGTGGCCAGGGAACTTGAACTTGGCCCCAAGGAGGGTCTCAATCACAGGCTCCATGTTCTGCAGCTCAGTGCGGATGGACATTATGACTTGGCCAATGTGGACCCTGGCCAGTGTGCCCCAGGGCTTTCCAAAGGGACCATGCATACCTGTCTGGAGCCTAGATTGGGGACAGCATGCTAGTCATGAATGTCCACTGGAAAGAGCTGTATCCAAGGTCCCTTAGGGCAACCTGTACAAGCAACAGGCTGCATACACTACCGAGGAGGCTGCTGTTTGCAGCCACTGCACACTGGGCCCCCATGGGGAAAAGAGCACAGTCGGCTTAATTGGCTGCAAAAGTTTTTTTTTTTTTTTTTTAAGTGAGGAAACCATATACAATGTTGTACATGAACTATACCGCAATAAAGTTGGGGGTGGGGGGAATGAGGAAACTCTTCTAGACTAAAAGAATCTAAAGAATAATAATCACCAAATAACACACATAAAATTCCTCCTTATTTAAGATGAAAAAGGCAGGTATAAAAGATATCCTTGAGCTAACTGAAGCAGTGATAATACGGACCAGCTACTAAATTCTACAGTGTTAACTTTTTTAGGGATGATAATGGTATTACAGTTACACAGAAAAAAATGTTTCTATTCTTAGGAAATACATCATGATATATGAAGGAGTGTCATGATGGCCCTCAAATTACTTTAAAATGATACATCAAAATGTGTGTGTGTGTGTGCGCGTGTGTGCATGCATGAGTGTGGGTGTGAGAAAGAAAGAGAGACAATGAGAGAATGCAAATATAACAAAAAGCCAGGAAATTTTAGGAAAGAGTAATGAAGAGTAAGAAGATCTGCTAAGACACTATAAAGATAAAGCTATAATAATTTGAAGAACATAGTATTAATGTATTCAGAAATACACAGGCTAATTAATGGAACAGAATACTGTGTCCAGAAATCTATTATAATGTGCTTCAAAGCAACAGGGAGAAAAGGGATTCACAATTCAATAAAGAATGCCAACTCAAATAACTAGCCATTTAGAAAAACAAGCATGGACGTCTCTGATGGTCCCAGGGTTAGGATTCCACACTTCCACTAAAGAGGATGTGGGTTCAATTCCTGGTCAGGAACTAAGAAGCCATGCGGTATGTCCAAAAAAGTCACTTATGTTTATATGTAACAGATCTATTATTGTTACTTTTAAATGAATTAATAAATATTTTTATTACTTCAATTTCTAATACATTAAAAAGCAGACATACTCTACATAAACAAAAGCTCTCTAGGGGTCTCAATTTTTCAGAGTCTAAATCACTGCAGATGGTGATTGCAGCCACAAAATTAAAAGATGCTTACTCCTTAGAAGGAAAGTTATGACCAACCTAGACAGCATATTAAAAAGCAGAGACATTACTTTGTCAACAAAGGTCCAGCTAGTCAAGGCTATGGTTTTTCCAGTGGTCATGTATGGAGATGAGAGCTGGACCATAAAGAAAGCTAAGCGCCAAAGAATTGAAGCTTTTGAACTGTGGTGTTGGAGAAGACTCTTGAGAGTCCCCTGGACTGCAAGGAGATCCAACCAGTCCATCCTAAAGGAGATCAGTCCTGGGTGTTCATTAGAAGGACTGATGTTGAAGCTGAAACTCCAATACTTTGGCCACCTGATGTGAAGAGCTGACTCATTTGAAAAGACCTTGATGCTGGGAAAGATTGAGGGCAGGAGGAGAAGGGGATGACAGAGGATGAGATGGTTGGATGGCATCACTGACTCAATGGACATGAGTTTGGGTAAACTCCAAGAGTTGGTGATGGACAGGGAGGCCTGGCATCCTGCGGTTCACAGGGTTGCAAAGAGTCAGACACAACTGAGTGACTGAACTGAACTGAACTGAAAGATCAGAGGATTCAAGAACTTAAAGTACCAGAAGAAAACATGAAGGAATCTAAAATATGTAATTTCAGAACAGGAAAGACCTTTCAAGCAAGTCGACATAACCCCAAAGCTATAAAAGATTAAAATATTTAACTATATAAAAATCTAAAGTTTCTGAGTGGCAAAAATTAAAAAATAAATAAAGCCAAAAAAGATAATAAACTGGGAGAAAAACTTGTTAATTTCTTATATATGTCAACAGTTTTTATAAGAAAAAGATAAAAAATGGCTAATGAACATAAACAGACTAATTTACTTCAAAAAAATGGGTTTTTCAATAATGATTTTTTTTAACACGTGAAAAGATGCTCAAAAGCATTCATAGTAAATGAAATGCAAATTAAAACTAGAATGAAATATTACCTTTCTTCTACCAGGTTAGTAAGGATAAAAAAATTTGGAAATGTGTGTGTGAATAACCAGGTACATCGGAAAAGACCTCGATGCTGGGAAAGACTGAAGGCAAAAGGAGAAGAGGGCAGCAGAGGATGAGATGGTTAGACAGTATCACTAATCCAATGGACATGAACTTGAGCAAACTCCAAGAGATAGTAAAGGACAGGGAAGCATGGCTTGCTGCAGTCCATGGGGTCACAAAAAGTCAGACACAACTAAGCAACTGAACAACACAACAATTAGGTACACACAGACATTATTGTTTAGAGGGTAACGTTAAAAGGCAACTTTAATTTCTATCAAAATTTTAAATGTATGCACCCTTAGATTCAAGAATTTAACCTATACATACACGTATAATCACTACAGCATCATAACTGGCTAATTATGATAAAGCCAAAGGATAGAAAATAAAAAAGAATGAGTTTTATGAGTTGTATAAAGACCACTGTGATGGACAGCCACATAAAAAAGGCACCCTGCAAAAGTGTGTATATCATCTTATAATTTGTGTATAAAAAGGAGGATACACACTTATATACTGAAAGAGATAGAAGAAATCAGTAATAGTTCTTCAGAGTAGAAAGTGGTACCATTTTATGTACTGTCTTTTCAGTAACAAAAATAAATAAGATCACTGCTTTATACAGAATGAAATGTGTAGTCTGAATATGTCATTAGGCTCTCAACTAAACACAGTTCAAAAACAAACATTATAAAATGATTTAGAAACACCATGGCTTAGAATTATCAGCATTTCTTCTCAATGCCCTTTCCTGCTTTATAAGTTGAATGATTTACATGCTGTAGTTTAGTAAAAAGGACAAAGAACAGTTTACTACTTATATTTACTGGAGAAAAAGATACGTGCCAGGTCTAAAACTGAGGCTTCAAGATTAAAAATTTTTAAAAATCCCCAAAGCAGTACATTAATTATATTACCCATTTCTAGATTTTAATTTTCATTTCCCTTTGTGTAATGCTCAATTTAATATCCATTTTGTTCAGTGATATTTTAGCAGAACTAACCTTCAGATTATCTCTTAACAATTCCTAATATCTGTGGATAAGAGGCTGGTAAATACATATTTTCAAAACGTCTTAAGTTAGCAACCTACTCTTACTGCTTAAATGTTTTAATTAAATTTATCATAACTGTATTAATAAGACATTCTCTTGAAGAACAGTTTCTCACCAAATCCTCAAATAGCAGTGAAAGTCACTCCATCGTGTCTGACTCTTTGTAACACCATGGACTATATAGTCCATGCAATTCTCCAGGCCAGAATACTGGAGTGGGTAGCCTTTCCCTTCTCCAGGGGATCTTCCCAACCCAGGGATCAAACGCAGGTCTCCCGCATTACAGGTGGATTCTTTACCAGCTGAGACACTAGGGAAGCCCAAGAATATTAGAGTGGGTAGTCTATCCCTTCTCCAGCGGATAGCAACGAACCTAAAATTATTAAGCAAAGATAGCTTTCTACTCATTAAAGCATAAATGATTTGTTTACCTGCTGATGCTAAGATGGTACAGTGCAGAGCATGTTTTAAGGCCTCTAGTCTTTCACTTTCATGTACTATTGTCTTGTAAGAGAGTTCATTGTACCTTTGTGCAGCTTCAATGAATTTTCTTCTATAATCAAGAACACGTGCATAGCATACCTTTAAGAGGGAAAATGTTTCAATTAGGGGGAAGAATTAAAAAGCAAAAGAAAAGAGAATTTCTAATGTATAACAACAGCATTTATCAGATATTCTGGAGCACCTTAATACTGTGGGATTCTCCAACACAAAATTAATTCCAAACCAGTTCATCAGTTACCTTATAATGTATCTGTAACTGTTCATTGGTTGATTCATTCTGCAGCAACGATGCCCGATTTATGTAAGCCTCTGCCTGGACTGGATCATCGTCCTCCAGATATAGCCGAGCAATCTTCAGATAGGTCTCCAGTTTATAATCAACATTGTACTGTCTAGGTGATAACAGAAAGACACAGAATGACTACTTCACCAAGAAAATTTTTAGGGGTGGTAGAAAATAAGTTATGTTTTCCTGATATGTACACATATATTCTGTTACTATAAGGGACTCAAACTTTTTACTGCATTGGAAAAACACAGAGAAGCTAAAAAACATTTCCAAATAAATTTTACTGAATTTTCATTATTTTTGTCATTATTTATATCTATTTTAGCTTCTTCTAATCCTCAGATAATCTCACAAATCAAAGATCTTTAAAAAAATTTTAAAAGCCCAGTTCAAGGACATATCATGTACCACCACCAAAAGAACTATGGACATGTACATCCATTCTGGACAATTTGGCAGTATGCTCTCCAACCATTCTTTGACTCCTTTAAAATGCATATATTCTTCACCTACTGTATTCTACCTCTAAAAAATAAATCCCCCCCAAAATCATGCATGTGCACACATATACGTGTAGAGAATATTCATTTGTAAAGTTATTCATAAATATCCATAATAGGAAAAAAATGGAAATCACCCATAATGATATTTATGGTAATTAATTAAGTTGCGATATATAAACATGACAGACACTACACAATTACATATATATAAAATAATTATATACAGTGTCATTATTATAATAATTATTTCTGATAATAGTCATAAGTTTTCAGTAAATGAAAAAAAGGATAAAAAAGTACATAAAAACACTATCAAAATGTATTTCTATATACATACATCAAGAGAGGAATTGCAATTATCTCTTGGAGTGATAATACAGGTAATTTTCATTTTTCTTCTTATCCCAAAGGTCACATTTATACGCAAGAAATGCATAACTGAAGACCTTATATAATTCAAAACTCACATAATTCAAGATTTACCCTCACAGAAAAGTTAATTCTACTTATCACCAAAAGTGGTGTTACCATGTGGCAAGAACAGAGTTTACAATTGACTTGGCCCTAACTTTGAAACTAATTCTTCAAAAAATTTTATATCAATTCAAAAATTTCCATAAGTCATATATTATTAATATTTTCTATTATCTCTATTCACAACTCATATTTACATATATTGCTATAAACAGCACCGTATTTTTCTGCATTTTCATTTCTTATGCCAAGTATATCTATTACTTTCATAATCAGAATGAATCCTTTTTTAGGGAAACAAGCTCTCAATAATTTATCCAAATCACTTTAACTTGTTTAGAAAACCATAGAAATTTCAGTTCTTGGTATTCTCATACATAATGTTACAGTACTCTCAAAACGTTAATAACCACCACTGCAAAGAACAGTATTCACATCAACTACCAATGAAAAATAAATCATTTGCTCTGTACTAACAAGACAGTGCTCCAGACAGCATAAGACCAAAGTGATTAAGAAAGCCCTCAGCCTTTTCAGAGGCTTCCATGGAGGTTCAGATGGTAAAGAATCTGCCTACAATGCAGGAGACCTAAGTTCGATCCATGGGTCAGGAAGACCCCCATGGAGAAGGGAATGGCAACCCGTTCCTGTATTCTTGCCTGGAGAATTCTCCGGATAGAGGAGCCTGGCGGGCTTCAGGCTATAGGGTCGCAAAGAGTCAGACACAACTGAGAAACTAATACTTTAACTTTTTCAGCCTTTTCAAACTATCAAAGGAAAAAACTGAATTAACAAGAAGCCTTAGAAAACAAAATTCAACATCTATATATAAAGGCATTTTTATATACTGACTGCTTTTTCAAGGGGCATCATTTCGCACAAAAGGCAAGATACCTGAAGTAGTATTTGCCTTATGATCACAAATACTAAGGAAAAAAAAATAAGAATCCCTTATTCACCTGGTGAAAGAGTAGAGAAGTAACTGAAAATATTTTTTGTCATTTACTTCGTATTTTTATAGTTGCCAACTGAAAAAGGAAGTATGTTCAATAATACAACCAAGAGTTTCACAACTTTCATCTTTCTTATACAATATAAATAACTATAAATTTTTTTAGAATCATATGAAAGGCAAGATTGGCTGAATAAGAGTTACAAACTATCATCTTAATTTTTCCAATCATTCTTCCATCTCATTTTCTCTAGTATCTCAAATCCAAAAATCCACTGAACTCACTGTGACCCCCAAACCACTGATCCTATTACATTGTTACTGTATTTTTCTCCTTAAAAGCCTCACTTTCCTCCTGACCTCACTTGACCCCTATGGCCAATCATTACCATCACTGAATTGCGTATGCACTCGTCTGCCTTGTTCCTCTCATGCTGTTGTACTTGTTGAGCAAAATCAAAATGCTGGTTAAATCGGAGAGTTCATCCCCTCCTTTCTTCCAACCATGTAGCTGAACTCCGATGGAGAAAAACAGCCAACCAATCTGCCAGATCTCATTTTACAGACGACGACTGTTAAACGAGCCTTAATGCTGCCAAGTATACTGTCCATCTTTAGTCTATTTACTATCCCGCTCTCCTGGAGAATTTTTCTGATATTCTTGTATCTCTTCAACCTCACTACTCCCACCCCTATCAGCTGATGACTCTGACTCCAACTTCACTAAGAATACTGAAATAATCAAAGAGTACTTACACAAGCCCCACCGCCGTATTACTAACATCTGCACCATATACTCTGTGTTCCTGGCTGTTAGGGGAGATCACTGGGGACTAGTCTGCCCACCAGGCACTATTCGGCAATGTCTACATTTTTGATAGTCACAACTAGGAGTAGTGGCGCCACTGGCATCCAGTGAATAGAGGCCCCTGGTCCTGCTACACGTCTGCGTATACCTAGCACAGCCTCCCTAACAGGGAACTATCCAATCTAAAGGGCCAACAGCGCCAAGGTTGAAAAACTCTGCCAAGTATGAACCATCTGCTGGCCTATCTGAAGCCTATCCCTCCACTGGATTCCTTCCCCTCTCTTCTACTCCTGCAAGAATCCCCTCCATTACTCCCCAAGATCAGAGTTTTGCCCTCCACTGAATCATGGAAAAAAACAATCTCTACCTAACGCCTACTGTCATCTTCTACCCTACTTCTCTGCTCCCTCTGATGAACACTTCCCCGAGGATTTGCCCATGCTCACCAGCTCCAATTCTTCTCTTCCCTCTCTTGTAAACAACTCCAGTCGGGCTTTCGCTCTCACCATTTTAGCAAACCAGCTTCCGTCAAGACCACCAATGATGTCCACATCACTCACTCTTATGGTTAACCTTCAACTCCTCATCTTACGTGCCCATCAGCACCGCACTGACCACTTGCTCCTTGCTGATACACTTTCCTCGTTTGGCTCCGCAGATACCACACTCCACGTTCTCCTGGTTTCCCTCTTACCTCAGTGGGCAATCCTCACCTGCTACATCTCCCTCCTGCCCTGACCTCTTAGTGTCAGAAGACCCGGTACTCAGTCCCCTTCTCTACCTCTATGTCCTGCCTTGGAGATCTCATCCAGTCTAATGGCTTTAAATTCCATTTATATCCCAGTGGTTCCCACAGGCGACAATACATCTCTAGTCCAGACCTCTCCTCTAAACTCCAGACTAACAAATTCAACTCTCTACTAGGTATTTCTACTTGGTTATCACATGTCCAAAACAGAACTCTTGATCTTCCCTCAAAACCTGTTCTCTACCATTCAGTAGATGGCAACTCTGTTTTTCCAGTTGCTCAAACCAAAACTCAGGACTTCTCTTGGCTCTTTTTCTTATATCCAAGCTGTCAAGAAATCCTTAGCTTTACCTTAGAAACATATTCAAAGTCCAACATTTCTCACAATCTCTGTCTCACCTGCAGTAGTGCATAAACCTCTCAGCTAATGTCCCTACTTCTATCACTGCATGCCTATAGTTCATTCTCAACCCAGTAGTTAGAATGACTCTAAAATATGCCAGGCACTTCCCTCGTGGTCCAGTGATTAAGAATGCACCCTCCAATGCAGGGGACGTGGGTCTGATCCCTGGTCAGGGAACCAGGAATCCCACATGCTGTGGGGCAACTAAGCCCGTGCAATGTAACTACTGAGCCCACGTATCACAACTAGAGAAGCCCGGAAGCCAAAACAGAGAGCCTGTGCGCCACGACTAGGACCTGACGCAGCCAAGTAAATAAATGTTTTTTTAAAAAATGAAACATAACTCAGATCACGTCAGTCCTCTGTACAAAATCCCTCAAAGGCTTTTCACAGTTTCCCTTAGAAAAAGGCCAAAGGCCTTACAATGACTGACAAGGCTCCACGTACTCTGGTCCCCGGTCCTTTCTGATCTCACCCTCTGTCACTTTCCCCTTTGCTCACTCCACCCACAGTGGTCTCCTTGGTCTTCTTAAAACACTCTGAGCAAGCTCCCATCTTAAAGCCTTTGCACTAGCCATCCTCTCCAAGAGGATCTATTGACACTCTTCTCTCAGGGAGTGCACAGCCTCTCCGTTACCCCCTTGAAGTGTTTAGAAAGGTGGTATCAGGACCACCCTACCACTCTAATCACCCTGTTTAGTAACACATCCTGCCCCCCGACTTTATCCCCTTTCTCTATAGCCCTTATCACTTCTAACATGGGACAAAATTTATCTATTTATTCATTAAATTGTTCATTATCTGTTTCCTGTTCTAAAATGGAAGAAAAAAGTAAGTGAACAGTTATACATATCCATCCAATATCCACTATTTACTATACTTTTGTCCTGTTTCCAAAGGAATTCCCACCAACACTTGGGCTGCATTTCTCCAATCTTCTTCTTTTTCATATATGGATGCAAGATGCTGTCTTATGGAAGCAACCTGAAATAGGAAGTATATGGGTTAAATTATTTCTACTGATATTAGTAACTAATTAAAATAAATAGAATGATAGTCTATCATGACAATGCTCTTATTCAACACACTCTACAGGCAAGTAAATAGTAAAAGTTTACCTTTACTACCCAAATTTCTTTTGTGAACTTTGCAGTCATAAAATATCAAAACAGTGAACAAACACATTTCTGTAATGTGGATTATGGCAATAATTTAAATATTAAGTTTTGCTTTTGTGTCACTGCACATATAATGCTGGAGTTCTCCTATGTTCTCAGCCTAATTAACAATTTATTCATTTTTAAAAATAATCTAGGGCTTCCCTGGAAGTCTGGTGGTAAAGAATCTGCCTGCCAATGCAGGGGACACAGGTTTGATCCCTGGATCAGGAAGAATTCCACTTCCTGAGGAGCAACTAAGCCCATGAGCCACAACTACTGAGCCTGTGTGCCGAGAGCCTGCACTCTGCAACAAGAGAAGCCACTGCAATGAGAAGTCCTCACATTGCGACTAGAGAGTGGCCCCTGGTCCCCACAACTACAGAAAAGCCTGCGCAGCAATAAAGACCCAACACAGTCCTAAGTAAATACATAAATAACTTTCAAAACTAAAATAGTCTAAAAAGTAATATTTGGTTCATAAGAGCAAATTATAGTATATAAGCAAATGTCAGCTGGACTTAAAGTATCATAATACTTATTTGATCTTATATTGTAAAATGCTGTTTGGCACATCATTTTGTAGAAATAAAATTGAATGATTATCTCCTTTAAAAATTTAATGGTATCTCTCAAAATAATTGCTGCTATCTCAGGTTTAAAAATCACCACTCTTAATAGCCAATACTTTACAATATTAACTATAAATGGGATATAACCTGTAAAACTTGTGAATCACTCTACCATACACCTGAAACTTATAATCAACAATCAACAATACTTTTAAAAAAAGAAAACATAATAAACAAATTCCTAAAAATAAAACAAAAATCACTGCTCTAGGTATTTACCTGCTCCTCAAAGGAAATGACTCTAGGCTGGATCTTTTCCAAGGTGAAATGATAGATTTCTTTGGCTGTGCTATCAGGCAGGTTAGGGAGATGGGTGCAGAAATCAGTCAGCAACTGGCGAGAGATCACGAGGCTGACATTCTCATTTACCACTTGTTAAAAAAAAGTAAAGGATAAGAAAAACATGAATAATCTGTATATTTTCACTAAGCAATCAATTTTCACCTAAAATTAATACTAAAATATATTAGTGTACCTTTCAAAGCATTACTTACTGATCTCCATACTCCTATGACCTTATATTACAGAACCAGTTTTTCTTATTCTGAATTATTTGATCACTTAACAACTGCACCAAAACATTAAAAATACCTAGTGCCACCTGGTGCAGAAGGCAATGGCACCCCACTCCAGTACTCTTGCCTGGAAAATCCCATGGATGGAGGAGCCTGGTGGGCTGCAGTCCATGGGGTCGCTAAGAGTCTGACACGACTGAGCGACTTCACTTTCACTTTTCACTTTCATGCATTGGAGAAGGAAATGGCAACCCACTCCAGTGTTCTTGCCTGGAGAATCCCAGGGACGGGGGAGCCTGGTGGGCTGCCGTCTATGGGGTCGCACAGAGTCGGACACGACTGAAGTGGCTTAGCAGCAGTAGTAGTGCCACCTGGGAAGCACTTTAAATACCACAACTTTTCTAAGAATCAGAATTGGCTGAGAAAAAGTTAACAGTTGAGAATTTTATGTTATTCTTTTCTCTTCTTTTGGACTTCCCTGGTGGCTCAGATGGTAAAGTGTCTGTCTACAATGCAGGAGACCCGGGTTCGATCGCTGGGTTGGGAAGATCCCCTGGAGGAGGAAATGGCAATCCACTCCAGTACTATTGCCTAGAAAATCCCATGGACAGAGAAGCCTAGTAGGCTACAGTCCATGGAGTCTCAAAGAGTCAGACACTTTAAATACCACAACTTTTCTAAGAATCAGAAATGGCTGAGAAAAAGTTAACAGTTGAGAATTTTATGTTATTCCTTTCTCTTCTTTATATTTCTACAAAGTGAAGGCACAGAAATACCTATATTTTTATTTACATCCTTATAGCCCATGTAGCTACAGAAAAAAAAGTTAGAGAAGAAACAGTGAAACAATTTTCATTCAGTTTAAATAAAGTGAGTAGAGATAGTTACTGCCACTTGTACTTTACCAACAAAAACAACAAATAAGAACTTAGGTCAGTACTAGGAAATTTCCTGGTTGTCCAGTGGTCAGGAAGCCATGATTTCACAGGACTGGGCATGGGTTTGATCCCTGTCAGTGAACTAAGATCCATATGCTGAACTAAGATCCTGTATGCTGCATGGTGAAGCCAAAAAAGAAAAGAACAAAAAAATTTTAATAAATAGAGGCTTAAAAATATTTTTTTAAAAAAGTCATTTTCTACTATAAAAAAAAAGAACTTAGGTCAGCACAGATGTATGGATGGGTTTCCCTGGTGGCTCAGAGGTAAAGAATCTGCCTGCCAATGCAGGAGACGCAGGTTTGAGCCTTGAGTCGGGAAGATCCCCTGGAGAAGGAAATGGCAACCCACTCCAGTATTCTTGCTTGGAGAATCCCCTGGACAGAGGAGCCTGGAGGGTTACAGTTCACGGGGTTGCAAAGAGTTGGACAGGACTTAGTGACAAAACAACAAGATGTATAAACATATTTTATGCCTTTGCTTGCAAACATTTATGCTGTATTATTATACATGATTAAGGATAAAAACTCTGAAGCCACACTGCTTACAAACCCTCCTGATTATATGCCCTCAGGCAAGAGACTTATTTCCCTGTGCTTCTCTTTCCTCTTTTGTGAAGTTAGGTTCACAGAAGAAACCTGTGAAGAAGGTTGCTGTGAAACTTAAATGCAATTTACCTAAAGCGCTTTAAGCAATACCTGGCACATATCACTCAACAAATGTCAGTTATTATTATCACTTTAATTACATTTTTAAAAGATGCATCGTGTTTGTAAACCACTCCTTAGATAAATTAAGTTTAAATCAGTAGTTACTAGGGAAATAAATGATGGTTCAAAAACTATTCAGCTGATGCAAATGATTTTAACAGTAGACTGCTTTTTTTGGGGGGGGTTCACTAGATTCAAAGTTTATAAAAAGCACTACTCTTTTACTACTAAGTGCAGTGGCCTTTAAAAAGCTATGAGTTTTTGTGAAACCACTGCCAGTTTGTTTCACAGTGCAAGCCCGAGTTATCTGAGGCAGTAACTGACAGGCTGTGTAACTAATCAGTTTACAGTGTATTAATCGGAATTGGATGATACCGGATGTGACGGAGAACAGTTTCATTACAAATGCCATTAGGCACCTATAACTGTTAAAAGTCTAGGCTCTGCCACAGACTAACGAAATGTCCTTGGGGAAAAAAAAATCACTTAATCCTGAGACTCATTTTATAATATATTATATACGGCTAGCGAAGACTCTTGAAAGTCCCTTGGACTGCAAGGAGAGCCAACCGGTCCATTCTGAAGGAGATCAGCCCTGGGATTTCTTTGGAAGGAACGATGCTGAAGCTGAAACTCCAGTACTTTGGCCACCTCATGCGAAGAGTTGACTCATTGGAAAAGACTCTGATGCTGGGAGGGATTGGGGGCAGGAGGAGAAGGGGACGACTGAGGATGAGATGGCTGGATGGCATCACTGACACGATGGACGTGAGTCTGAGTGAACTGAGGGAGTTGGTGATGGACAGGGAGGCCTGGCGTGCTGCGACTCATGGGGTCGCAAAGAGTCAGACACGACTGAGCGACTGAACTGAACTGAACTCACACCTATATTGTTAACCACAGGGTTACAAAACAGAGCCTGTGTGACGCATGTGTGTGAAAGCATACTGTAACTAAAGCACTATCAAGTATCATTAATATTGTCAACTCAGAATAAATTCCAGCCTGAATCCTGAGTAATTTTCAAAATAACTGGGTATGTTTGAAGTAAGGGAGTAGGGAAGAATATCTTAAAAGAATGGAAATTTCTAGTTCCCATTCAAAAGAAACGTTCTTAACAACAGCTAATTCTTCTCTAGCACTTATCATATGCCAGGTACTGTTGTAAGCAGTTTATTATGGATATTAACTCATTTAATTTTCCAACAATTCTACAGGGTAGTTATCATATCCCCATTTTATAGACAAGGAAATAAAGAGGCATAGAGAGGTTATATAATCTACCCAAGATCTCACAGCTAATAAAAGAGCAGACCAGGATTTGAATCCAGACTATTCTCTGTCATTTGCTATACTGCCTCTCAGCAGTTATTATATTAATAACTATGCAAAACCATATATGTAAACGTAACAACGTCTTCACAGTTGATTGAAAAACAAATATCAAGTGGCATGTAGTTTAAATTCTAAAATCAATCAAGCTCAATGCATATTTCATTTACTTGCAATGTAAATTATATTGACAATTTAATCTAAAACAAGGCTTGAGTAAGCTTTTAAGTCTTAACTTGGTAATATAAGGCAAACATGGAATTTTTCTTCCACTTACTTGATTCCACAAAAGCTTTTAAAGCTTCTAGTTGTTCTGCCCCAGATAACTGAATGGCTTTTTCCAGGATCTGACGATACCTAAAATAATACAGAGAAAAAAATGTGTGTTTAGAAGTCACCTATATAGACTATGGGCTTCCCAGGTGGCTCACTAATAAAGAATCTGTCTGCCAATGCAAGAGATGCAGGACACATGAGTTTGATTCCTGGCTCAGGAAGATCCCCTGGAGGAAATGGCAATCCACTCCAACATTTTGCCTAAATAATTCCATGGATAAAGGAGCCTGGAGGGCTGCAGTCCATGGGGTCGCACACTGAGCAACTGAGCATGAGCATATAATCTAATACTAACTCTGATGTTTATTTCTATTTACCCTGGTTTCTTTCATTGTGCTCTGGTTTGTGGCTTTCTTTATAGTAGTACACTACAGATTTTTTTTTAAGTTTTCAGTCCATCATAAGAAACATTAAATCTATAATTCAAAGTGCCACTTCTAGTTTTCTTTACAGTATACCACAATTTTTAAAGTTTTCATGTCCATCACAAAAAGACTAAGTTACTGGATCTAAGATGCCACTTTTTCTTTAAAGTTTCAGTTCTGAATTTAAAACGTCAATTTTCTTTCAAGTGCCTCAAAAGGTAAACTATATATCCTTCACTAATGTACGCACAAGGACATTATTTGAAGTGACCCAGAACCTTTTCCTTATGGCCCTAATGAATATAGAATTACCAACAACAGGGTAATGTTGACTGGCAATGAAGCCAAATACTAGAGATCAAGTGTCTTAGTGTGTACAGAACACACCCTACCAAGCTAAACGTACTGACTGAACGTCCTTCATGCTGTCAGGCAGTGCCCGTTAGTTCTTTACTTGCATTCGCTTCTAACAACTATTCTAATATTCATGATCACAAAAATTCAAAGCAGCATTCTAAAAATGAGGGGGTAATGCTAAAAACAAGACTGATAAGAATTATTAAGTGATAGCAAATTGCTTCCTAACCTGTCAACTCCATCAGGACAAGGATTTTTTGTTTTGTTTACTCCTATGTGGAGGAGGGCATGGCAACCCACTCCAATATTCTTGCCTGGAGAATCCCCATGGACAGAGGAGCCTGGCGGGCTATAGTCCATGGGGTCACAGAGGGTCAAACATGACTGAGCAACTAAGTATAGCACATATAATGCCTAGAACAGTACTTGGCACATCATAAGCACTCAAAGATACAACGGTATTAAAACATTTTATTTCTTAAATTGAGTGGTTGATACATAGGTATTATACTATTCTTAATCCTCTTTATTTGTCTCAATCATAATATTTATTAAAAGCATTCATTAATGCTTTTTAAAAACCTAATTGCAATTATTCAAAACAGTATCCAGAATATAGTCAAGAAACAAAAACACACAAATAGGACCCAAATTCTTTCAAACTTATGACTTCTATTTGTAAGGCACATCCTCAAGCTACAGTTCAGCACTCACTGATTCTTATCTGATATTCTCACAAGCTTGACTGTCTGATTTCTCAAAACTGCAATGAATCAAACTGGCTTTGTAAAGCAGGTATACTGACAGAAAAGACAGCCAACTCCAAAAGAAAAGTCAAACTAGTCTAAGAAAGAAAGGAAATATTACTAAGCTTTAAAATAAAAATTGCTAAATTTGAGGGATAAAATACAGTCATCTAATAACTTATTCAGACGGAATCTCATTTTCAGGAGTTCCCTGGTGCCCTACTAGTTAGGATTCCAGGCTTTCACTGCCATGGTCCGGGTTTCAATCCCTGGTCAAGGAACTGAGATCCCACACACAAAAAAATCTCAATCTCTCTGTATATATACATATACACACACTCATATGCACATCGATTTTTTTCCCTGTCTACATTTATAAATACACTTTATTGCCCTGGGCATGATTTTAGTTAATACATTCATTGGTTTATGATTTCTTTTTTAGATTAGCTTATTTTTCATACAAATTAAATCAAGACTATGGCTAAACCCTCTTATTCTTAAATCCCATTTATCTTATACTAATAATATTATATTCAAAGATGACAATGCCTCACTTATAAAAATTTGCTAATAACTTAAGTTTTAATATACAGTTTCACAACTTATCAATCAACTAATCTATATTGGGAACATCAAAAAAATTTTTTAAAATCTAAAACAATGGAAAGATGGAAAAATGCCTGATGTGGAGTGGTACATGACAAGTACCATGTATTTTTCCTTTCAAAAAAAATACTATGGACGAAAAGAAATTTAGTTAAGTAAGGCAATCTTGTACCTGTCCCATGCATTTATCATCAACAAATGTTTATCAAGCACCTATCACTTATGTGAATTAAAGTTCAGTATATCAATTTCTGATTTCTTGGCGCTTGAAGGGATTTGGAGGTCAATAAAACACATACACATGAAAATGTACCACAGTCACTATATATGCTCAAAACGAGTATAACAGGTATGTATTCACAGATCTTTCTGTTTATAATATTGGTGAACTAGAGATTGGACCACAATGACCTCCAAAAACACATAGAAAGTTGAAAGAAATGAAAAAAAAAATTTAACAGCATAACATCCTAACAAGAAAGGGTAATCAGAAGAGACTAAGGGCACAAAGAGGTTCACAGCTTCTGCCTGAAAGCATTTGCTGATTGTGGAAGGATGTCTGAGAGGCAGAGGCGCGCCTGGGGGGAGAAGGGAGTGGGCTGGCTCTGGGGTGTTCTGCTGTCTGCTGGAAACACGGCAAGCTGCAATTTCTGGCCAACTAATAAAAACTAGAACAGGAGTCTGAGGGGTTTTATGTGCCAGAGGAAGAAACATTCACATTTTGGAAGTAAGGTTACAAATTCTACTCTAAGGATCATCTGGTAGGAAGACCAGTGAATCTGGAAACCTTGGTCCTAGACTCCTAGCACTGTCAGGTCCCTGGCAGAAGGAAACGAAATTCCTCCCTGAAAGGTAATATCATAGGCCTCCAGTTGTTTCTAAAAATACATTTTAAAATAATTTGCCCAGCAAAAAAATATTACAAGGTATATGACAATATTAATAATACGCTGAGATGCTCAGGCACGTCTGACTCTTTGTGACCCCACAGACTGCATGCAGCCCACCAGACTCCCCAGTCCATGGGATTTTCCAGGCAAAGATACTGGAGTGGGCTGCCATTTCCTTCTCCAGGAGATCTTCCCGACCCAGGGATCGAACCTGGGTCTCCTGTACTGCAGGCAGATTCTTTACCAACTAAGCCATCAGGGAAACCACTATGACAATATTACCTGGAATCAACAGAAACAACAGACAACAGCAAAAAACAGGGACTCCAGATACTGGTGTTATCAGAAAGACTGAAACACACTTATGCTTATCAGGTTTATAGAGAAAAAGACAAGCTTTTAAAGTTTCAGCAAGAAACTCAGTTCAGTTCAGTTCAGTTCAGTCGCTCTTTGTGTCCGACTCTGAAACACAGCACACCAGGCCTCCCTGTCCATCATCAACTCCCGGAGTCCACCCAAACCCATGTCCATTGAGTCGGTGATACCATCCAACCATCTCATCCTCTGTCGTCCCCTTCTCCTCCTGCCCTCAATCTTTCCCAAAACCTTGCTTCTACAACCAGTCCCATCCACAACTGGGTGTTGTTTTTGCTTTGGCTCCATCCCTTCATTCTTTCTAGATTTATTTCTCCACTGAACTCCAGTAGCATATTAGGCACCTACCGACCTGTAGAGTTCATCTTTCAGTGTCCTATCATTTTGCCTTTTCATACTGTTCGTGGGGTTCTCAAGGCAAGAATACTGAAGTGGTTTGCCATTCCCTTCTCCAGTGGACCACATTCTGTCAGACCTCTCCACCATGACCTATCCATCTTGGGTGGCTCCACACGGCATGGCTTAGTTTCGAGTTAGACAAGGCTGTGGTCCGTGTGATCAGATTGGCTAGTTGTCTTTATAAAAAGTTCATTTGAAAAAAAAGAATCACCCAAACTACATAACTAAGAAGTAATGTCACCAAAACTTAAAACTCAGTTGAGTTCTTCCCAGTAGACTAGACACTCTTGAAGAACTGGTAAACTAGAAAGCAGGTTGGAAGAACTTATCCAGAATAAAGCACTGAAGCGGAAAGTACAGAAGACAGAGTAAAGGGCAGAGGGGTCACAGTAAGACGGCCTGACAAGGGTTTCCCTGGGGTCCTAGAGGAGAAAACAGAATATGATAGAGGCAATATTTACAGATAGCGAGCTGAAAAACCTCTAAGACAATGAAATAATCCAATCCTTTGATTCAAGAAACACAAGGAAGCTTAACCAGGATAATGCCATAGAGCATTTACAAAAATTGGCCCCAATTCTTTTACTCTCTCTATGTGCCTTTCCAATGTGACTTTTTGTAGGTCTTTGCATCAAGAGGTAGAGTTTATCTCCCCACCCTCTGATCTGAGCTTGTTTTGACCAGTAGAAGGCAGCGGAAGTAACATGCCTGTTCCAAGCACAGACTTCTACAGAATTTGTGTTTATCTTTATCTCCTGGAACCTGACTTAGCCACATGAATTAGTCCAGGCCAACTTACTGGATGGGGCTTCCCTGGTGGCTCAGATGGTAAAGAATCTGCCTGCAATGCAAGAGACCTAGCTTTGATCCTTGGGTTGGGAAGATCCCCTGGAGAAGAGAATGGCTACCCACTTCAGTATGCTTGCCTGGAGAATTCCATGGACAGAGGAGCCTGGCGGGCTGCAGCCCATGTGGCTACACAGAGTTGGACCCAACTGAGCAACTTTCACTTGCACTTGCACGATCTTTTGGATAATAAGGTTAAGTAGCCTAGTCAGTGCCACTGCACCAGCCAACTCAGAGAAGCAGAGTTGCCTACCTGATCTGATACACGTGGAGCCCCTGTGGAACCAAGACCATGTGAAGAAGGGAAGAATCAACCAGCTGGGCCCAGCTCAAATTGCCAACAACGCAACTGTGAGCTAAATAAATGACTCTCGTTTTTAGCCTCAAAGTTCTGGGGTGGTTTATTTCACAGCAAAACTTAATTGACACAGATGAGCAAAATCAAATCCACACACTCATCATAATGAAGTCGCACAAAATTAAAGACAAAATCTTACAGCTAAGCACTAATATAATTTAGAAGAGAAATAATTTTCTAATGAGGTTAATCTGTAAGCATTTTAAATATCTGAACTTAGTGGTAAGTGGGAAACATGGGAGAAGAAGATATCCCAGGCAAAAAAAAAAAAAATCAATATCTGAAAAGGCGTCCAGTTTGCTGAAAATATAAAACCAAAAGGTAGGTGTATTTCGAGTTAAGGGCATTGAGCCAAGCAGACAGACTGTATTCTGGCTTTGTCACTAGCTATGTGACCTCGGAGCAAAGGATTTCACCTGTTTTCTCATATGTACTGTAAATAATATCTGGGGCTTCCCTGGTGACTCAGATAGTACAGAATCTGCCTGCAATGCAGGTGACCTGGGTTCAATTCCTCGGTCGGGAAGACCCTCCAGAGAAGGGGATAGCTACCCACTCTAGTATTCTTGCCTGGAAATTTCAAAGACAGAGGAGCCTGGCGGCTACAGTCCATGGGCCACAAAGAGTCAGACACGACTGAGCAACTACCACCACCATCACCAATGTAAATAATGTCATTTACTGTTTAAGATTAAAATGTAATTAAAGTTATGCTTGGCATATGGCAAACACTAGACTTTACAGAACACCTCTCTTTCAGATCACTGAAATTTGTATGTGGGAATAACAGAGAACCAGAGAATCTGCATTAGAAGGGGTCTTTGAGGCTATGTAACCTGCCTGTGGGGCATGTGTGTGTACAGTGTATGTAATGTGTGTAATCTGTCATGGACAGAGGACTCTGGCGGGCTACAGTGCACAGGGTCGCAGAGAGTTGGACATGACTGAGCGTATTTTTTGACAACCTATTCTACTGTATTATCAGAAAGCTCTGATCCAAAATCTCCCTCTGTGAGGCAGAAAAGTCTATTTTCTTTTCTGCAAAACAACCTTTTTTATAGTCATGGCAACTAAAACAGCCCCCATTCTCCTCTTTCTCCAGGTTAACAGTTTTCTTGTAAAATGCAATGTTTAGATTTCAAAGGCCTGATATCTTCCTCTGGGTACCCTCCATCCCACAGAACTGGGGGTGGGGTGGGCAGGGTCATATCTGTATAACATTGACTCAGAAAAGACCTTTAATCCATGACCTCAAACCTGCCCTCAGAGAAGTAACCATCTAGCTGGAAAAGCAGAGAAGTTAAAAGACAAAACAGTGACGCGCTATCCTAGAGGTAAACACAGGATGCCACTGGGCAGAGGGAGAGCACATAACCGAGTCCTCGACGTGATAATGGTTGTTCCCAGAAGGCTTTATGGAAGAAGTAACATCTGAACTGAATTCTGAAGAGCCACACAGGTTTTAGCCAAGTGAATAAGCTAGCACAACAAATGCCCTCTCTCAAGGATTTCCTCTTATGAAACTTATATGAGATTATCAACACAATGCATACGTACAAAAGCAGCATATATAATTTGCAAAATTGCTTCTCACATGGCCGATTTTTTGTATCAATTTTAAACTGCAATATTATTTCACAGTTATGGGAAAGTATTTCTAACTGAAGTTTTGACAAGAAAAGCAGTGTAGTCTGGCGGGTTAAAAATTAGCTTTTTGGAGTACAGAAACCTGGTTTCAAATATAAACTCTATACCTTTCCAGCTATTCACTGAGTCAAGCAATATTTATTGAATAACTACTCATAGATATTCTGTAAATTGCTGGTAATTCAGCAATATTTCAAAAAGGAATTTATTCCATTATTTCTTAATATGGACTCCTCTGCTGCATGCACGCATGCTAAGTTGCTTCAGTCGTGACCGACTCTGTGTGACCCCATGGACAGCAGCCCACCAAGTTCCTCTGCCCACAGAATTCTCCAGGCAAGAATACTGGAGTGGGTTGCCATTTCCTTCTCCGATTTAATCGCTAAGTTATGTCTAACTCTTTGGAACCCTAGGGACCATAGCCCACCAGGCCCCTCTGTCCATGGGATTTCCCAGGCAAGAATACCGGAGTGGGTAGCCATTTCCTTCTCCACCTTTGTTACTCCGCTCCTAATACAAACCCTAAAACCACTGGTATAAGAGTATTTCTCTCATAGAGCATGTAGCTGGCAGAACTGTTTTCTTGTGAAAATAAATATGACATATTCTTGCCCAGACAGGACCAGATATGTACCTACAGGCAAGGCCAAGACTTTCCTTAAGAAGCACTGGCTAGCAGTTATCAAGTACTTTATTCCATTTAATCTTCACAATAATCGGTGCACTAGACTCTTACAATAATAGCATCCAATTACTGCCTCCCCCTAACCCCGCCCCTCTGCAATGTAATCTGGCCACTAGAGGTAGATTGCATTTCCTCTAGCCTTGAATCCAGCCTGGTCTTAGGACTTACTCTGACCAGTGCTTGAGACCAGATGTTGTGAGACTTCCAAGGGTAGCCTTAAGAGGACTTGCCAGCTTCTTCTTTCACCTCCTTGAAACCTTCCTAAGGCCCTGAATGAGAGACAGTGTGCAGAAAGAGAGACCCAGCCAACAGCTACATGTGTATGCAAGTCCATTTTAGCCCTACCAACCCCAGCTGAGCTGCCAGATGACTGCACTTGCATGAGTAGGCCCAGACAAGACCAGCAAAACAATCTACTTGATCTAAAGCATATTGAGAAATTACACTTCTTTTACACCACTAAGTTTTTATCTGTTACAGAGCAGTAAATAACTGACGCACCCAATAAGGCAGATACTATTGTTTATCCGCAATTCAGAGCTGAGGAAGTAAATGCTTAGCTTAAGTTTCAGAATTCTGCAAATACGTGAAAACTATATCTCTTCTGATAACTAACACACTTATCTTTTTTTTAACAAAACAAAAAGGAAAGCAAACATGGAAAAAAAAATGCGAGTTTTACTTTCATCCAAATCTATCAAAATTACATGCAAAAAGAATTGAGCAGTGAGACATATTCAATTTATTTCCAACCCAGGGATTAAGTCAATACGTACTTACCAGCTTCTTAATAATAATAATGAGGACAATCTTGTGGCTCTAAGTGTCAGGTACTGTTCTAGGTGCATATACACACTCTATTTTGTCCTCAGACAGAATAATTATCTTATAATTATCCCATCTTCCTGAGAGGGAAATTGCCCCACAAAGTAGTTAAGCCCAATAGCACTGCTAAATTTCCCAATGATATACGGGATTACATTTACTAGCAGACAAAATACATTACAGCCTACATAAAACAAAGTCAGTGTTTCAATGGCCAGGTTAAAACAGGTGTTGCCTGTTAAAATGGATCAACCTGATCTTAGCTGTCAAATGTAAATAGAATCAATTTGAGAAGCACACTTGAAACAATGCATGTTAATTACAAAAAAAAAAATTTAGTGCTGTGAAATCTACAAAGAGGAAACAGACATCTATCTATCTCCCTATCTATCTATCTAGATGTAATTAATACTGTTGAATAACTGGCTGCAGGGCAGGCACAAATCACAAATTTAAGTTGGAGTGGACTTAACCTTTCTACATAAATTCCGACAAAATTTCTAATCATGTTTAAAATTCTGCAAACATCACTACTCTAGACATCCTGACCCACGCTGTGGTGACATTCCTCCATACCCTCCTTTAGAGTTGGTGGCGGGGAGAGAGAGTACCCAAAACACAACCCACAGAAGATGGTTCAAGTAGTTCTGGACGTCATGATAAGCGGCCATACCTGAGCAGCCCCCGTCAGCCTCAAGAAGCCATCTCCGCGGAAAACTCTAAACCAAGGTTCCAGAATACAAATGGCCCTCAGTCAAAGAGAAAAAACGGGCGCAGCAAAGGCAAACAGAGGCCACAATTCGGTGTGAGAGGCCGGCCAGCGAAGGGAAGGGGCGAGGGGTAGGTTTAGAAGGCCATGGGCGCAGTCGTCCCACAGACCGCGCTTCCAGAATCTTTAGAGAACGGAAAGGATGCCATCAAGGGCTGAAAAAGTTGACAGCCACTCCAGATCTATATGGTCCCGAGCGCTCCCTGCACAAGGTCCCCTCCAGTTTTCTGCTGCTCCCAACATCTGCCTCCACGACCGACCTCAGGCCCGCCCCCTTCATCTTCAGGCCCGCTCCTAGCTTCACATCCGAAAGCCGCCGTCAATCCAAGGAGAACAAGTCTCTGGCTTGCCTCTCCACCTCCCAGGCCCCCGGGAAATACTCACTTGCCCGCCAGATCTTTATGAGAGCCGCTCGAATTCATGAGCTGGGCCAAATCCTGTCGCACGGCTGCCGCCATCTTTCTCCCAGCTCGGCGGAGGCTGCGGGGCCTCTCGCGGCCGAAAGAAACCGAGTGTAGTCCTCCAGAGTGCGGCTAGAGGGAACCCGAGATGCCACAGAGTAGCGCCTGTGTAGGCCAGACCGCCGAGCCTGCGTTAGGTCCGCCCCCAAGGTTGATTGACGCGAAGCTCCACTCCTCAAATCCTAGGCCCGCCCGGGCTTCTCTTACAGGCTCGGGCTCACGCGCTCCCACTTCGGATTGGCGGATGAACGCCAAGGGACTGTCTCGCTTGTGCAACCCCAGTAAGTGCCCGATTCGCAAAACTTCGGGGTTTTCGTCAAGTTCCGTATCTCATATCTGTAGTTTACCATCCCTTGTTCTTTAAGGCTGCACTTAAACTACCCGTGGTAAAGAACGAGGTTTTTTGTTTGTTTGTTTACAATTCACCAGACCGGTACATTTGTAAAGTACAATAAAAAAATGTCCCCATTCCATTTCTACTCTGCGTCTGTATATAGATTGATCATACATCTCAGTTTATCCAGGACAGTGCCATTTTCCATCTGTCGTCCTGGAGTAATTGTTAATAACATGCCCTTTCACTCTGGAAACTGTTCCATTTGGATGACAAATTAGATGATAGCCTTACTTTGATATGTAATTGTATTTATGTATTTATATAGGAGTGCAAATTTCTGCAGCCTTGCCTACAAAGGATGTTAAACTTGAATTTCTGCCACTTTATATGTGAAAAAGAACATGTTCCTTATTTGGGGAAGGGGAAACAAAAGTCCAGAACAAAGAAATCCTTTGAGAAAGTACTGTGGCAATTTGTTGTCGTTGTTCCGTCTCTCAGTCGTGTCCAAAACTTTGGGACCCAATGGACTGCAGCAAGCCAGGCTTTCCTGTCCTTCACTATCAGTTCAGATGTCCCTCCATAGTTAAAAACTTAGTGAGATCTCCATGCCTGGCAACTGTGAGTCTGGATATTTAGTTTCCTTTTGCCTAGGACAAAGGATGGTTTTGGAGCGTCAACCAGCAGTCTCCACTACCGTTTGTCCCTCTGATCATAATACAGTATCTGTGTGTATCCTTCCTACAGTAGGACACTCAACCCTAAAGAAGAGAGTTCAAGTTCCCACTCAGTTTCTGTATCAGCTTAAAATCCAGGATGTCTGATAATGTACAACCCTCTCCAAAAGTTTGGATGTAATTGTTCATGGTCCAGACATATATACACTATAGAAGAAATTATCGGCCTCAGGCCCAAACATGTAATACAAAACAATAGAGGAGCAAGGGCAGAAGGAATAGGATAACTACAGTTCCAGAAAAGTAAGAGTGTGAAACACAGTAGTTACTTGTCCACAGCAATGGTAGAATCCTGCCCAGGAATTATGAACACCCACTACCGTTGTTATATCTGCATGGTGGTGAGACACCATGGTTAGTACTACATTTTGAGAGGATAATTGCATTGTTCATTGTATTTGGTGGACCCCAGCTTTGCCTTCTCGGAGAAGGCAATGGCACCCCACTCCAGTACTCTTGCCTGGCAAATCCACTGGACGGAGGAGCCTGGTAGGCTACAGTCCATGAGCAGTCTCTAAGAGTCGCACACGACTGAGCAACTTCACTTTCACTTTTCACTTTCATGCATTGGAGAAGGAAATGGCAACCCACTCCGGTGTTCTTGCCTGGAGAATCCCGGGGACAGGGGAGCCTGGTGGGCTGCCGTCTATGGGGTCGCACAGAGTTGGACACGACTGAAGCGACTTAGCAGCAGCAGCAGCTTTGCCTTCTAAATACAAGTTAACTGGATGTTGGAGGGTATTCCCTCTCTGCTGCTGCTGCTGCTAAATTACTTCAATCGTGTCCTACTCTGTGCGACCCCAGAGACGGCAGCCCACCAGGCTCCCCCATCCCCGGGATTCTCCAGGCAAGAACACCGGAGTGGGTTGCCATTTCCTTCTCCAATGCATGAAAGTGAAAAGTGAAAGTGAAGTCGCTCAGTCATGTCCGACTCCCAGTGACCCCATGGACTGCAGCCCACCAGGCTCCTCCGTCCAAGGGATTTGCCAGGCAAGAGTACTGGAGTGGGTTGCCATTGCCTTCTCCATTCCCTCTCTAGAGGAACGCTTTAGGACTTGAACAGTTGAGGGCATTTGTAGTCCTGGTTTTTCAGTGGGATTTTTTTTAACATAACTTTATTGAATATTCAGTAAACTCTGCTTCCTTTACAGACAGTTTCAGGTGCCAATAAACATACTCAAAGTCGTTTTTGAAGTGAGGTGTTAATTTCTCAGTCATGTCCAGCTCTTTGCGATCCCATGGACTGTAGCCCACGGGGCTCCTCTGTCCACGATATTCTCTAGGCAAGAATACTAGAGTGGGTTGCCATTTCCTCCTCCAGGGGATCTTCCCGACTCAGGGACTGAACCCAGGTCTCTTGCATGGTAGGCAAATTCTTTAATATCTGAGCCACCAAGGAAGCTTCTAAAGGTTTTTTTTAGAAGTAGTCATTAAATCTGCCCTATATCCTGACTTCCATATGCAACCCATTCTTAACATCTTAATGATGATATCCTTGAAATCATCTGAAAGAATAAGCTTAAGTGAGAAGAGAACTCTGTTAATAGTTTGATTTTTGCTTCAGTGTATCTTTCCTTTCTGTTGTTTTTTGTTTATGTGTGTTTGCCAAAAAAATCACATTGGGCTCTGAGAAATCTCTAAGCCAAGTTTTCTCTCCTGTAATTTAGGGTTACACAAGCCGTCAACTTTTTCAACTTAGTGAAGCTCCAGAATTTCCAGACATTCTGTTCTCTATCTACCCTGACTTCAAACTTTACATGTAGTACCTTATGCATGCTTGCTCAGTTACCCCTGACTCTTTGCGGCCCCATGGGCTGTAGCTCTCCGGGCTCCTCTGCCCATGGAATTTTCCAGGCAAGAAATACTGGAGTGGGGTTTCATTTACTACTCTAGGGGATCTTTCTAACCCAGTGATTGAACTTGAATCTCTTGTGTCTCTGGAACTGGCAGGCAGATTCTTTCCCACTAGCGCCACCTGGGAAACTCTTGTAATACCTTGCTGAAAAATAAAAGCAGCAGCCACATACATAAAGCAGCTCTTTTCAAGATATCTCCACTAGACCTACAAGCTAGTGAGGGAGGTTCTCTGCCTTTCTAGTTATTGTAGGCAACAGTTTTACTAAAACTTTTTGATGTGACAAAGCCTCCCTTTCCAGACTATTACGCATGCTCAACTATTACGCATGTAGTATTCTAAGAGAATACTACATAGTTTCAGGTTTGGTTATAGCAGTGAGAAAAACAATTGGGTGGCAATGAGAATTTTTCCCTCCCTTATTTCAGTTGCTTAACAAGAAGCTAGCTGGGCATCTCTGGGTTATGGGACGTGCACAAATCTTAGTTCTTTTAACTAGGTCAAACCTTGGGTCCCAGTCCCAACTTAACCGAGTCAAAATTGTCATGTTGACAAATTCCTCTAGTAATTGTTGCACATTAAATTTGAGTAGCACTGCTTTAGCAGATGTCACTACTAGTAGAGCTCTTCTCACTAAACCCTTATTTAATAAGGCCATTTCCTTGGTCAGACATCTCCTGTTTTCACATAATCAGCTCTTAGTAGATGGTCTCTTCCTCCTTACAGTTTCCCTACAGATATGCAAAGAAGGCTATCCTAGGGTCCTTTTCCTGGCACATCTTCCACTCTGCGTCTTGTGTGCCCAGCTCAAATATGCCTTGCTGTAGAAGTAATAATAATAGTTTTAAAAAAAGAATAGGTGAGTGCATATGTTCTGCTGTTTTCTGAGCACTAGTTCCTACTCTGAATCTGTTCCATATGTTCTTGATGCTATTATCAATATTGTTCTAGAGTTATCTTGTGTTTCCCAGACTACTCCCTGAATCAGCCATTTCTCCAAGAAGGCCTTGTTCCTTTTTAAAAAAAAAAAAAAAATCTTTAAAAAATTTATTTTTATTTTTTTAACACCAAAAACATTTTGTATTGGGGTATGGCAGACTAATAATGTTGTGATAGTTTCAGGTGAATACCCTTTTATGTTTGAAAATCAATTTTCTTAGATATAATCAACCTTGGCTCACTTTTCTTTAGACTGTTAAGTGTGATACTCTATTTTCCTGGGGAATAAAGCATTGCTGAAAAATGCCTCATGAGAGTCTAATTTTCTTTTCTTGTAAATGACCTACATTTTTTTTTACCTAGATTTCCCCCAATTTATTTTCCTCTCACATTAAGTAGTTTTACTAGACTATGTGTTGTTTTTGTCATTCTGGGTCATTCTCAGGTACACAGTGTGCTCTTTTAACACATAGTTTCAATTTTTTTTCAACATCATTGTCTTTCATTATAATTTCTTGTACTTGCTGTATTCCTTTGGTTTCTTTCTTCAGAAACTACTATATCTATATGTTAAATCTGAAGATCTACCTATCTTTAATACTATCTACCTTTCTTCAAAATCTTTTTATTCTTATTTTAAAAAATTTCCTCCTTTTCACTCTCTCTGTCTCTTAAGGCATTATTTGTTATTTTAATTTACTCCTGGTTTCCTCCTAGTCTAGTCTTCATTTCAAAAATTATATTTTTATTTCTAATTCTTTCCCAAGTTCCCCCATTCATTCTGGGTGTTTCTAATTTTATGATGTTACCCCAGTATGTCCTCTGTTGTTTTTTTTCAATTTCACTCATGAAAAAAGTGTATGAAGGCTTAAAAAAATATATCATCTTCTTTTCAGTTTGACTACTGATTACCTTCCCCAGCATGAGTTTGAGCAAGCTCTGGGAGTTGGTAAAGGACAGGGAAGCCTGATGTGTTGAAGTCCATGGGATCACAAAGAGTTGGACACAACTGAGCGACTGAACTGAAATACCTTCCCTCTTCTGACATTCACTATCAAACACTTTTTCTTCAGTAATATATGAGAATATGTTTTCATATTTCCTTCCTTTTAGACATGTTAGTACCCCCATTGCCTCTTTGTGGTGGTGGTTTAGTTACTCAGTCATATCCGACTCTTATGACCCCATGGACTGTAGTCTACCAGGCTCCTCTGTCCATGGGTTTCTCCAGGCAAGAATACTGAAGTGGGTTGCTATGGCCTCCTCCAGGGGATCTTCCTGACCCAGAGATCAAACTCAAGTCTCATGCATTGCAGGCAGATTCTTAACTGGCTGAGCCACCAGGGAAGCCCTCATTGCCTCTTTATTACACCTCAAGAAGTGGGACTCCTAAAATATTTTTATTTCTACCCTCTTCAGTCCTAGTGGAAACCTTCAGATCATATAGTATTTATTTCTGCCCCTTCCACTTCCATTACATTCCTAGGTTTCACTGAGAAAAGTTGGTACTTTTATTCTATTCCACCAAACATTTTGTTTTCCTTTGCACTGTCTCTTCTATTCAAGGAATCCTTAATTTACCACCTGTGTTATAATTCCCAGTTACATTGTCATTATTCACTTGAACTACTATATAAATTTGAAGTGAATTACTCACCAAATTTCCTCTCTCTTCGTCTTCCTTGTCTTGTTATGAGGTCTCTGTTCCCGATTGTTTCATTGTTTGGTAGTGTTTACTCTGGAGTGGTCCCCCAGATATGGTGCCTGGGTAACCAAGTTGTGAATCTGTGCACATTCATAAATATCTATCATCCTGACATTTAAATGGAATTTGGGCTGAGTTGCTGTCCTTTTCCCTCAGTGATCTGTAAATGGTATTCCACAGTCTTCTAGCTTCCAGGATTTCAGGTAAGACCAGTGCAGTGGCGGATATGTAGGAGGTGTAAGAGATGTGGGTTCAGTCCCCGGGTCGGGAAGATCCCCTGCAGGAGGGCACAGCAACGCACTCCAGTATTCTTGCCTGGAGAGTCTCATGGACAGAGGAGCCTGGTGGGCTACGGTCCATGGAGTTGCAAAGAGTCGGACACGACTGAGCATGCATGCGTGCTCCAATGCAGTGGTTTCGCTCTCTCTCTTTCCTGCTCCCTCTCTTTTTCTTTCTCCTTCCTTTACTCCCTCCCTCCTCCATTCTCTATCTCCCCTTTTTTTCTCTTTCTTTATTCTCTTTGAGAGACTAAACAGGCAAACAGGCAGTGGCAAGACCATATATTAAAATAAAACTCTTGACCCACAGTCTACAGCATCTGGACCAAGAAATCAATTCACCATCTGCATCAACCATTACAGGATCCAAACAGCAGCTCCTGTAGCCTTCAGTCCCAAATAGTCACCACTTGATCAATAACTACCAGATTCCCAAATTTTTGCTCCCAGTTGTAACTTCAGTTCAATCCAGTTGCTCAGTAGTGTCCGACTCTTTGTGACCCCATGGACTGCAGCACACCACGCCTCTCTGTTCATCACCAACTCCCAGAGCTTGCTCAAGCTCATGTCCATGGAGTCGGTGATGCCATCCAACCAACTCATCCTCTGTCATCCCCGTCTCCTGCTGCCTTCAGTCTTTCCTAGGATCAGGGTCTTTTCCAATGAGTCAGTTCTTCGCAGAAGGTGGCCAAGGTATTGGAACCTCAGCTATAACTTAAGACCAACCAAGGAAAGCTAAATATTGCACCCCCTAACGATTCACATGATACCTCCCTTCAAGTTAGGCTACTGGTAGCCTCCTCATGTCCACAGCCTCTTGTCAGGGCACACCTGAATTCCCTTTTTTCCACTGTAAAGATGCCTGCCTTTGACGCAGACACAAGTGATGGTGACCACCTCCTTGCTATAGAAAGCTCTGAATAAATAGCTTTTGCTTATTGTCATTTGGTTGCTCCCTGTCTGTTTCCACACTTTCTTCCTCCGTTTTCTTCCCAGTACCTTGTCTCCCTCTCCCCCACCCCTTATCCTCCTCATTGTTCTTCGTTCTTTTTTCATCTTTTTGTAGGAAACTTGTTCTTTCCACTTGGAAGCTTTTAAAATCTTTTCTTAACAGGAATTTCCCTCAAATGTGCTTGGGTGTGTCTTTTCCCACTGATCTTAGTTTAAACTCAGCAACCTCTTTTATCTGTAAATGCAAATCTGTCTTTAGGTGAGGGAAATTTTCTAGTATCATCTGTTTAATATTACCTCTCTTTTTTTTTAAATCATTTTCTTTTTTTCCTTCTGAAACTGCAACTAGTCAAAAATGACAGATCTCTTGGGTATCTCTTCAAAGTGATGTGCCTTTTTCATTGTAATTTCTCTCCTTATATTTTTGTTTTGTTTTGAGTTCTCTCTTCCACTTTTTTGGCCACTTAGCAAGATTCAGTTTTCCTTCAATATATCTTCGATGTTATATTTTTAAAATCATGATTTTCATGTGGATAGTTGTATAAAAATGTTATAACTGCTTTATTTATAATGGTGCCAAGGACAGAAATGGTATGGACCTAACAAAAGCAGATGTTAAGAAGATGTGGCAAGAATGCACAGAAGAACTATACAAAAAGATCTTCATGACCTAGATAACCACAATGGTGTGATCACTCACCTAGAGCCAGACATCCTGGAATGTGAAGTCAAGTGGGCCTTAGGAAGCATCACTACAAACAAAGCTAGTGGAGGTGATGGAGTTCCAACTGAGTTATTTCAGATCCTAAAAGATGATGCTGTGAAAGTGTTGCACTCAATATGCCAGCAAATTTGGAGAACTCAGCAGTGACCACAGGACTGGAAAAGATCAGTTTTCATTTCAATCTTAAAGAAAGGCAAAAACAAAGAATGTTGAAACTACCTCACAATTGCACTCATCACACGTGCTAGCAAAGTAATGCTGAAAATTTTCCAAGCTAGGCTTCAACAGTATGTGAACCAAGAAATTCCAGATGTTCAAGCTGGATTTAGAAAAGGCAGAGGAACCAGAGATAAAATGGCCAACATCCACTGGATCATAGAAAAAGCAAGAGAGTTCCAGAAAAACATCTACTTCTGCTTCATTGACTGCTGTAAGCCTTTGACTGTGTGGATCACAACAAACTGTGGCAAATTCTTCAAGAGATGGGAATTTCTTATCTGCCTTACCTACTTACCTCCTATGAAACCTGTATGCAGGTCAAGAAGCAACAATTAGAACTGGACATGGAACCATGGACGGGTTCCAAATTGGGAAAGGAGTACATCAAGGCTGTATATTGTCACCCTGCTTATTTAACTTATATGCAGAGAACATCATGCAAAATGCCAGGCTGGATGAAGCACAAGCTGGAATCAAGATTGCCCGGAGAAATATCAGTAACTTCAGATACGCAGATGACACCATGCTTATGGCAGAAAGTGAAGACGAACTCAAGAGTCTCTTGATGAAAGTGAAAGAGGAGAGTGAAAAGGTTGGCTTAAAGCTCAACATTCAGAAAACAAAGATCATGGTTTCTGGTCCTATCACTTCATGGGAAATAGATGGGGAAATAGTGGAAACAGTAGCTGACTTTATTTTTGGGGGCTCCAAAATCACTGCAGATGGTGATTACAGCCATGAAATTAAAAGATGCTTACTCTTTGGAAGGAAAGTTATGACCAACCTAGACAGCATATTAAAAAGCAGAGACATTACTTTGCCAGCAAAGGTCTGTCTAGTCAAGTCTATAGTTTTCCCAGTAGTCATGTATGGATGTGAGAGTTGGACTATAAAGAAAGCTGAGCATCAAAGAATTGATGCTTTTGAACTGTGGTGTTGGAGAAGCCGCTTGAGAGTCCCTTGGACTGCAAGGAGATCAAACCAGTCAATCCTGAATATTCACTGGAGGGACTGATGCTGAAGCTGAAGCTGCAATACTTTTGCCACCTGATGTGAATAGCTAACTCATTAGAAAAGACCCTGATGCTGGGGAAGATTGAAGGCAGGAGGAGAGGGGGATGACAGAGGATGAGATGGTTAGATGGCATCACTGACTCAATGGACATGAGTTGGAGCAAACTCTGGGAGTTGGTAATGGACAGGGAAGCCTGGTGTGCTGCAGTCCATGGGGTCAAAAAGTCAACATGACTGAGGGACTGAACAATGACAACAGGTGAAAACAAAAAACATATCATCAAGAAAGTGGGTAAACAAAGTGTGGTATATTCATTCAATACAATACTACTTAGCATTGAAAAGGAAAAACTACAGATATATGCAACAACATAAATGAATATCAGAAACAATATGCTGAGTGAAAGAAGCCAGACAGTAAAAAAAAATGCATGTAATATGGTTCCATCTATATGAAGTTCTGAATTAGGAAAAACTAATCTATGATAATAGAGAATCAGAAACTGCTTAAAAAGAAGAAGGTGGAGAAGGGTAGGAATTTACTGGGAGATAACAAGAGGTGTAAGTGATGGAAATGTTCCATATGTTGGTAGGTGTGTGGGTTACATGAAGTGTATGGATTTATCAAGTTTTATCAGACTGTACACTTAAGATCTGTGCATTTCACTAAGTGTTAAACCTTAATGTTAAAAGGGAACAAAGTCATGCTTTTTGTTCCGTAATCTTGTGTGTATGTATTGAATTTAGCCTTCTTGGGTGCTTTTATGAGTTTTATGTGTTTTTATGTTTATGGTTTAAGTTGTCTTAAGTTGTCTTCTGCCTTCTCTCGTGGTTTCAAAGGCTATGCTCTTAGAACCTTTGAGGAAGAGACGTTCTAACACAACTGTGTGGCTTCCCCAAAGGTCCTCTGATACCGATCCTCTAAACAATAGTGCCAGGGTAGGTTTTATCGTTCCACCATGAGGTCCATAGATGTTCACAGGCTACACTCTCTTTATTATCCAGTTGTTCCAATCTTCTTTGCTTTCTGTCTCTATACTCACTGTAACCTGAGGCTTCATTTGTGCCACTTAATGCCTGCCATGTCTGTCTGCTGGTTCCCCTGTGTTTCAAGCGGAGTCATATCATTGAAAGTGGGTGAAAGAGATGTGCTAGCCTGATTGTTTTTTGTAAACCACCCAGTATCCAGAACTGTGTGCTTTGTATTATGTAATCACTCAAAAAATACTTGTTGAGTAGAGAACACAGTTGGATACAGACTTCCCTGGTGGCCCAGTGGTTAAGACTTTGTCTTCCAATGCAAAGGGTGTTGGTTTGATCCCTGGTCAGGGAGGTAAGATCCCACATGCCTGGTGACCAAAAAAACAAAACATAAAACAGAAACAATATTGTAACAAATTCAATAAAGACTTTAAAAATGGTCCACATCAAAAAATCTTTTCAAAAAGAACATAGTTGGATAAATAGGAGACTCAGAGAATCCCAGCATCATAGAATGTGCTAGTGTTTCAATCGAAGTCTCCCTTCTCTGGGGGCATTACAAACAAGGCGTAGACAAATCCTAAGCTGAGTAGGAACTCATGTTGGGAAGGTGAAGAGGATGATCCGAATCTGCCACCAACCGTGGCAGCAACCAGAAGCAGATATTCAACATGTGTTGTAAAGCAAGAGGTCTGTGGGCTACTAAGACAAATAAGAAGGGGTGGGTTGAGAGAGTAAGCAGAAGGATTGTCCTTGGAAAAACTGTGTAAGCTTTGTGGTCCAACAATAGAGACCCTCAGACCCCCTTAATAAAGTAACACCTGGAGGACTTCCAGCCTCTGTTTAGCTGGAGAGAGCTGGAAAAAACATTGCTCCCTCCATACAACAGTAATCTAGGTAACCTAAAGAATCATAGATTTTATTAAGCCGCTCAAAGAGCTGAGGACATAGAGCAACTCATGACCTGAAATCTCGGGAAAGACAGGTGCCTCTAAATGCAGAGGGGATGCAGGCACCATGTCACCTGTGGGGGAGTGTGGGGAAGAAGATGGGGCAGCCATACGGAGAGGAAGGTAGAATTCTGCTGAATGTTTAAATACATTGCTAATGACTAAGTACAGACTGGGGTTTCCCAGGTGGCATTAGTGGTAGAGAACCTGCCTGCCAATGCAGGAAACATAAGAGGTGTGGGTTCGATCCCTGGTTAAGGAAGATCCCCTGGAGTAGGAAATGACAACCCACTCCAGTATTCTTGCCTGGAAAATCTCATTGACGAAGGAGCCTGGAGGGCTACAGTCCATGGGGTTGCAAAGAGTTGGACATGACTGAAGCAACTCAGCACGCAGAGACAAGTTCAGGTTGGCATGCTTGTAGAACCGGGTGGGAACCACAGTCTATAAAGAGTTCATATCCACTCACAGGCTCTTCTCTAGGGACCACCACTGAGCAGCCAAGACAAAGATTGGGGGCAGAGTGGAAGGTAAGGGAAAGACTTCTGTGTCCTTCAGGCCTAGCAGAGAGGTGTGGCTGCCATTGCAGGAAAAGCAGGAAGAAACCCAGACCCTCCTCCCGCAAGGAACAAAGACTTAAACTGATGGGAGAAGGCAGCAAAGCCAGTTGTTCTCCAGGGGACAGGTAAAGCCCTACTGCAGCTGGAAAAATGGGAAAAGTGAAATAAACAAACAAACAAAAAATCCCCAAAGCAAAACTTCTAATCCTGAAGAGTGGCCTGGAAACTGTCTAATGCTCAAGAGAGGGTCAGGATCCCCAAGACCCTGAGACACAGAGCCTGCCTGAGAATGAACCTGGAACAGGACCACACAGAAACTGTCTTCCTTCCCCATCACCACAAGCAGTCTAGTAAGTACCAAATAGCAAGCAGGTTACTGCTGGAAGAAGCACATGAGCTTAGAGGGACTCCTCTGAGTGGTAAAAGCACAGAAAGCCTAAAGGCTGAAAGTGGAACAGTAACACTGACGGGGGGGAAAAAAAAAAAAAAAACCTTTAGAAAAGCAGCCCCAACTCTAAGCAGAAAATAACTTCAGAGGAATTTGAAAATGATGATGCACTGAAGATAACCATAGCAACACTAAAACCCAAGCCCAGCTCAACTC
Source organism: Budorcas taxicolor (assembly GCF_023091745.1). Lineage (NCBI taxonomy): Eukaryota > Metazoa > Chordata > Mammalia > Artiodactyla > Bovidae > Budorcas > Budorcas taxicolor. The sequence continues at coordinate 97,781,104 of NC_068915.1, read as the reverse complement.
CTGACTAGAATAACTCAAACTCTTACACTAACAGCTTAGCAGAAAAAGATGTGTGCTCATTTCCAGGCATATATAATATTTACCTCCATCTCTCCAGTTCACAGCTTCCCTGGTGGCTCAATGGTAAAGAATGTGCCTGCCAATGCAGGAGATGTGGGTTTGATCCCTGGGTTGGGGAACATCCCCTGGAGTAGGAAATGAAAATGCACTCCAGTATTCTTGCTTGCAAAATTCTGTGGAGAGAGGAGCTTGGCGGGCTTCAGTCCATGGGAGCACAGACAGACACAACTGCGCGACTAAGCACAGCACAGAAGGGTCACAAATTACGCGATTCAGAAGACAATGGAGTGATATGTTAGAGTGATAACAGGGAAGGTGTCTGGACCTTACATTTTAATGGTTTTCCCTTCAGCTGTACCTTTTCTTTGGGGATAGTTCAATAAACACTACCATTCTAAGAAAACAGAAATGAAAACCCACTGCTACCCCATAACATCCTCACACCCATCTACGCATTGACCTTTCCTTTAATTTACCCCAGCAGCGGTGGATGATGGAACCATTCAGTAATGGTTTCTAAGATTTAACTCAGGGCTTGGGGAGAGCAGAGGAAATTACACGTGTGTGACGTGGCAACCCTAACACTGGTACTGTGCTCAGGGAAGGTAGGCCTTTCTTCATTTCCTAAGGTAGGTCATGGTCGATCTGGGCAGGAGCCTGCAAGTGCTTTCTGTTAAGGGTCAATTGTATTTTAGATATTGTGAGTCACATTGTCGTCTTTGCTGCTGCTGCTTCGTCTTCGGCTTCCTTTCCCCCTTTTCCCTTCTTCTTCTTGCATTTACAAGTGTAAAATAGAGAAACATTCTTAGCTTGTGGGCCATTGAAAAAAGGCCAAATGTGCCCTGTGAGACAATTTAATTTGCCAACCCTGCTCTAGGCCATTTACCGTAACTCCATGTCCTTTTGATAGTGAATGGCTTAAGACGACATACGCAGTCCAGGTCTGGCCAGTGCATCGTGATGGGAAGTCTTCCAGGGGACAAGTTTAACCTTGCAAATAAAAAGTGGTCCAGGGGAAGAAATCTCTCTCCCCTGTGGTTAATATTTGTGTGTTGTGTGTGTTATGTCTGTGTATGGTACTAGGTGATAGCCACTGGAAGGCAAGCCTGTGAATTAAAACCTTGAGAACTGTGGTATGGCAAGGAGGAATGAGCCAGGAAGTTTAAGGATATCTTTTCTTTACTGAATTATCCCAGAGAAGTCTGCTGCTGCTGCTGCTAAGTCGCTTCAGTCGTGTCCAACTCTGTGCGACCCCATAGACAGCAGCCCATGAGGCTCCCCCGTCCCTGGGATTCTCCAGGCAAGAACACTGGAGTGGGTTGCCATTTCCTTCTCCAATGCATGAAAGTGAAAAGTGAAAGTGAAGACGCTCAGTCGTATCCAACTCTCAGCGACCCCATGGACTGCAGCCTACCAGGCTCCTCTGTCCATGGGATTTTCTAGGCAAAAGTACTGGAGTGGGTTGCCATTGCCTTCTCCGAAGAGAAGTCCATTTCTATGCTATTTATTTTATTAGCTGTGCAGACAGTTCATGGTGGTCCAATGGTTGGGACTCCAGACTCCCAGTGCAGGGGCCTGGGTTTGATCCCTGATCTGGAAGCTGGGTCCCACATGCCGCAACTAAAGACCCCTAGTAACTATGACACAGTACAGCCAAATAAATAAATAAATAATACATAGGGGTAACCCATAAGGACCTGCATATAGCACTGGGAACTCTGCTCAATGTTATGTGGCACCTTGGACACAAGGGGAGTTTGGGGGAGAATGGATACATGTATATATAGGGCTGAGTCCTTTTGCTGTCTATCTGAAACTATCACAACATTGTTAATTGGCTATATGCCAATACAAAATTAAAAGTTAAAAAAATGAATGAAATATATAAGCTACTTTTCCTTGGGCTTTCTGCCGCTTGCAGCTGAAAGCAGAATAGTTACTATAGTCAGTAAGTTACAACTATGTAGCAGATAGCTTTGTGGGTAGCTTTGTGAGTTCACAGGCTCCAGGCCAGGGCCAGGTCTAGAATTTTTACAGAGGAAGAACAAAGAATAACAGTTTCACTGGAATAACAAGGTTGATTCTGTGTAAGCACTGCAATTTACAAAAGATGGAAGGGTCATTTGTCTTCGTCAAAGAAAGGGGGTGTTTTCATGAAGATTATAAAGTGTGAAAGTGCTCTGACCTCCTCCCATGCTACACCTGTTTAGGCTGATGTACACTGCATCTTTGCATTTACCTCTGCCGGTTGGAATCCACGCTCCCAATTCTTCATTTCCTCTTTGTATTAGAATTTGTAATACATCCATACCCTTTGCAGTACCTCTCACTAGAGTACAAAGAAATATATACCCTCCATCTCATTGATGTTGGGCTTGGTTGTAAGACTTGTTTTGGCCAATCGAACGTAAGCAGAAGTGACTGTGTGCCCGTTGATTAAAGGGGAGTGTTAGTTGCTCAAGTTGTGTCTGACTCTGTGTGACCCCATGGATTGTAGACCCCGCCGGGCTCCTTTGTCCGTGGAATTCTCCAGGCAAGAATACTGGAGTGGGTAACCATTCCCTTCTCCAGGGGATGGTCCCAAGCCAGGGATCTCCTGAATTGCAGCCAGATTCTTTACCATCTCAGCCACCAAGTTAAAGCAGAGGGGTAACCTTTAAAAGGATACCATGTTTCCATTCTATTTTGTTGTGTTCCTGTGATCCATTAGGAGAAGAGTGTGCCCTAGGTAGCTAATACCCTATTAGCTTGGGCCCAGAATTAAAATATATGGAACAGATGGAAGCCCAACCAAAAGCCTAGGTTCCCACCTGGCCTATGTGAGACCAGCGATCTAGGCTAAACCAGGAGACAAATAAATGCTTGTGATTATAAGCCATGAGCAATTTTAAGATATTTTATAATTACAATGAAAAGCAAAGCCTTCCCTGGGTTGTTCTGAAAGTGAAAGTCGCTCAGTCATGTCTGTCTCTTTGCAACCCCATGGACTAGATAATCCATGGACTTCTCCAGGCCAGAATACTGGAGTGGGTAGCTATTCCCTTCTCCAGGGGATCTTCCCAATGCAGGGATCGAACCCAGGTCTCCCTCATTGCAGACAGGTTCTTTGCCAGCTGAGCCACAATTCTAATGTTTAAGAATTCCCCTGCCAATGCAGGAAACATCAGTTTGGTCCCTGGTCCGAGAAGATTCCACACGCTGAGGCGCAATTAAGCCCATGCTCCACAACTAGAGAGGTCACTGCAGTGAGAAGCCACACATCTCAACTAAAGAGAAGCCCCCACTTGCCACAACTAGAGAAAAGCTCATGCACAGCAACAAAGACCCAGCGCAGCCAAAAATAAATAAATAAACATTGAATACTTAAAGAAGTCAACTAAAAAAAGCCTCAGTTTTTAGTCTTTCTGGAGGCAGACATTTTCTTTTCCCAACTAGATGGAAAGGGGAAATATTCCTTCAAACTCATTAAAGTCTCTGTGAATGTATGTTAATTGCTCAGTCATGTCCGATCTGTGCAACCCCATGGACTGTAGCCTGCCAGTCTCCTTTGTCCTTGGGGTTTCCCAGGCAAGAATACTGGAGTGGGTTGCCATTTCCTTCTCCAGGGGATCTTCCCAACCCGGGGTCTGCTGCATTGCAGGCAGATTCTTTACCATTTGAGCCACCAGGGAAGCCTGGAACTCTGTGTCCAAGTCTGAATAAACAAGACTGAGAAAGAAGCAGCACTTCCCTCTCTCTGTGTGAGCCCTTCTTTCAAGTTCCCATGTCCTGTCTCAAGAAGTGCCTCCCAGGATGGCTGATATTAGCAATATCTACTTCCTCCAAGGGCAAACCCCATTCCTAACCACAGGGATGGTTATAACCTGAACAGGGCAACAACCTCAGAACATAACAGAGGAGCCCCTATTTCTATCCTTTGTAGTAGAAAAACAAAAATGACTAATATGGAGGCAAAGGAATCATAAAGCCTGAGGAAATGTAAATGAACTTTACTTGATATCAACAGATGATTTTAGTGGTTGGTTTTATTTCTTAGGTGGTTTGACATTATTAATCACATCCTGCACCATAAGTGAAAAACCCTGGCATGTGTTCAAAGTGATACTGATACTGAGTCTGAGTTGCTTCAGTCATGTCCAATTCTTCGCGACCCCTATGGACTGTAGCCCACCAGGCTCCTCTGTCCATGGGATTCTCCAGGCAAGAATACTGGAGTGGGTTGTCATGTGCTCCTCCAGGGAATCTTTCTGACCCAGGGATCAAACCTACAGCTCCTATGACTCCATTGCAGGCGGATTCTTTACTGCTGAGCTACCAGGGAATCCCTGATACTGATCTGCTGCTGCTGCCGCTGCTAAGTCGCTCAGTCGTGTCCGACTCTGTGCGATCCCAGAGACGGCAGCCCACCAGGCTCCCCCGTCCCTGGGGTTCTCCAGGCAAGAACACTGGAGTGGGTTGCCATTGCCTTCTCTGATACTGATCTACATTCCCTTATTCCAAACCCTTGGGTAGCGATGTGTTTTGGAATTGAGGATATTTTGAATTTTAGAAAGCAAGTGCACAAATTTTAAGAACTGTCCTTCTTTTTTTTTTTCCTTTTAACACCAACTTTAATGGATAATTTACACATGTGTTATAATAAAACACATCCATTGTAAGTATACTCAATGAGTTTAGGCCATGGTATATGCCCTTATACAACCAAGACCACAATTAAGGTCAAACACATTTCCATCACCTCAGGAAGTTTCTTCCAACCTCTTTAGCCTTTATCAAATTCCATAATCAAACACATTCATATTTCTGCACTGACACATAGGTATATTCACATGAGATGTTCTAGAGAACATTAATACCTTATTGTCATATTGCTCTTTCTACTAAATGAGTTTGCCATAAGCTCCCAGAAACTTTTCAGTTTTCAAAACATTTTGGATTTTAAAATTGTTGATAAGGGGTTTGTGTATCTATTATAAAAAGTTATGTGATAATGAAAAATAAAGTGATAATTACACCTATATAGATTTACACACGCTGGTTGCTTTATAGAGACATCCTCGATTTATGAAAATGGACCCAAGAGCAAAGAAACTTCTAAATAATCTTTTGGAAATGAATATATTTTAAGAAAATTTTATTAACTTGTGTGTACTTTGTATCTAGCAGTATATCTGGCACATGATAGGTGTCCAGTAATACATTTTGTTTTTTTCATCTAAGCAACTCATACCTCTACACCATCCTTTAATTTTTTTGTTTTAATATCTTCCTGAGAAAAAATCTCTTAGTTTGTTTCCTGTTACTTTTTGCCTGTCACTTCCTGTAAAGCTGTTCTGTCTAGTGCTGTAGTCATCAGCCATGTGTGGCTATTTATTAAATTAATGACAATGAAATGAAATGAAAATTCACACTAGCCATGTTTCCTTTGCATGCAGCCACAGGTGACAAGTGGCTACTCTCAGATGGTGTGGATACAGAACAGTTCAGCCGTGGCAGAACGTTCCACAGGATAGAGTGCTCCCTCCTCTGTCCACTTCATTCTCACTGCCTTGCTGAGTGTTTAGCATTTGGTAGGAGATCAACAAATACTTGCTAAATAAATGCTGTTAGTCCACCTGGAAAAGCCCTGAGGCAAATATAAACAAAATGTCCCTTTTGTTCGAACAGTGGTTCTTAGGGGCTAAGAACGCTCTCCTTGAAAAAAGTAAAAAGTTAGATTTATTTTAGGCTGTACTGTAGCTTTGGTTATTACTAGTTTTTCGGTCATGGTGCTCATCACATGCCAGGTACTGGTCCATGTGCTTTACACATAATACCTTATTAATCTTCATGACAACCTTGTGATGATACTTTTATTTCCAATTTATAGATAAGGAAGCGGAGGTGCAAGAGGAAAGTAACTTGCTTAGGTTCACACAGCTACTAAGTAGCAGGGCCAGAATTTGTACCCAGTCTGGCTCCAGAGCCCATGCAATTAACCACAACACTGAGCTCTTTGTGATAATTTTTTAATAAGGACCATTTTGTCTCTTTTTTCCACTACTTAAACCTCTCTATGTAATGTTCTTATTTATTGCATTTAGCTATGATGCCCTGAAAAATATTAAATAACTGTTATAACCCTGCATCCTTGTGGGTCCCTGATTTTAATGTGCTTCTGCCTTTTTACTTTAACCTATGATATTCCTGTTGTTTTCTGATGATAATCTTGATCCAATTAAGGAACTGTGCTTCTATTTCTAGTTTGCTGAGCATTTTTAAAATTCAGAAATGGCTGTTGAGGGCATTCCCTGGTGCTTCAGTGATTGTGACTCTTCCCTTCCACTGAAGAAGGGAATGCCTGGGTTCTACCCCTGATTGGGAAATTAGGATCCTGCAGGCCACACAGCAAGGCAAAAAAAAAAAAAAAAAAAAAAGCTCTAATATTGACTGTGGTGATGGCAGCATAACTTTGTGAATAAACTAAAAACAACTGAATTACACACTTTAAAAAAAGAGAAATGGCTGTTGAATGTTATATGAAACATCTCTAAGAAATATAATTTGTCTCTTCTCCTTTAACAAACGTCCTAGGTAGATTTCTTAATGTTAAAGCATCATTCTTGAAATGAAGTGTACTTTGTTACAGTGTGAATTTTTTTATTACTGTGTTACTGAATTTTATGTCTTAATACTCAATTTTGTCTTTGTTACAAAGACATAGTGAGAATAGAAGAATTCTCCTTTTCTTTTGGTGCTCTTTGCCTTGGAGGGGTTTTAGCATCCAGATTATGCTAGCCTTGTGGAATAACCTGAGAATTTTTCTCCTTCTGTGGGAGAGTCTTTGTTTCCCTAGGTTCCAGCCCGGTTTGGGTACCCATGTCTTCTTTCCAGAGGTGCCCCATGGTAACCACGAGGATGTTTTCTTTCTGCTGCTGCTGCTTAGTCGCTTCAGTTGGGTCCGACTCTTGTTTTCTTACACTAGCTCCCAAAGCTCTTCATAAATGGAACTCACCTACTGATCCTTAATAACGCCTGGGCATCATTCAGCTTTCTCAACATTTCTTTGCAGAGACCCGGCCTCTGCTAATTTCATGCCACTTGCCTTGCTAAATCCTATACAGTCCATGGAATTCTCCAAGCCAGAATACTGGAGTAGGTAGCCTTTCCCTTCTCCAGGGGATCTTCCCAACCCAGGGATCGAACCCAGGTCTCCTGCATTGTAGGTGGATTCTTTACCAGCTGAGCCACAAGGGAAGCCCCTGAACTGCCTTGCTAAGTCCTAACCATAGAATTTGAGGTAGACGGGATGGGTGTGCTGTTGATTCTGGTAAAATAGAACTAACATTTGAGGCAGACAGTGTGTGTAGCTGCTTGACACCCCTCACTTTACATGATCGTCAGGATCCTGGGAAGCTTTGTTATTTTTCTTCTGTAGATGGGAAAAGAAACTTGATAACGTTATATACCAATTAGTGAAGGTGCCAGAATTTGAAACCAGGACTGCTTGACTCCAAAGTGACTGCCGCTTCCACTACAGCATGCCTCACCTCCTCCATTGTGTTCCCAAGCTACAGCCTCCCTCGCTGACCTGTGTGTCCTCCGTGCTCCATTAGCAATTACAGACTGTACCACACCATTTATATTATGTATACTCTGTATATTTTCTGTGGTTTCCTCTGCAGTTTTTGTCTCACACAGGGCAGTTATTAACGGAATCTCTGTGCGTGTGCTGATCCGACTCCAAATGTGGGTATCTTTTCTTACTTTATAAAAAGAATAGCGGGAAAAATACAAGGAAAAGGTGACCAAATACCAAGAATTTGGATTTTGTTAGTCTTGGCAGTACACTGTAAAAAAAAAAAAAGTCCCTTTCAAAATAGGTTTAACTCTGAGTGCTGTTCCAGGGGCTTTTTAGCGACCCCTGCAAAAACATTGCCTCAGAAACTAAGAGATTTGGCATTATGTGACGACCGATCACTTTCCCACGCAAGAACATCAAACAGCGGCAAGACACTGGAAATCGCACCTACTGCACAGACTTCCTAACAAGGAAAGCTGGACGGTAAGGCAGTCCCTCCAACCGCAGGCGCGATCCCGCGCTTCGGCCCCCACCCCGCCCCTACCGGGTTCAGCCGGATGGAACATTCCATGCGAAAGCTTTGACAGGGCGCCCACTCGGCGTCACGTGGAGCCGGAGCGCACTCTCGGCGCCTTGCGGGATGACGCCGAGCAGGGTTGCCAAGGGGCGGGGCCAGGCGCCGCGGAAGGGGCGGGAAGGAAGCCGGCCGGGGAGGCGGGGCGGGCCGAGCGGAGGGGCGGGCCGAGAGGGGCGCGCGGGAGGGGAGGGCCCAGCGTATTATGGGATGCGGCGGTGGAATGGCGCTGGGCGCGTGATTTTGAACAAACCCGGGTCTGTGTCTCGGAGGCGCCGCCGCCGCCGCGGCTGCTGGGAGGCCAGGGAGCGCGGCGTGAGAAGGAGGCGGCGGCGCCGCCGGCTTTGGTGAGTGTCAGCCCCCCAGGGTGGGGGGGCCCCTGGGCAGGCGGGCGGGAAAGGGGGCGCGCGGGAGGGGGCGCCGGACCGCCCCCTCCGGGAGCCCGGGCTAGAGGGGTCATGGCGGAGAGCGGGAACCTGCAGTCTTGGGGGCCGCCGCGCCCCATCCCCCGGGCCGCAGGAGGCGGGAGGATCCTCCGGGCTGGGCCCCTTCCCGCCGGCACTCGAGAGGGCGGCTGTCACCCGGCTGGGCCGGCGCTCGGCCGGCAGCCCGCCCTTCCCGGCGATCCGGAGGAAGGGCTCCCGCGGCTGTTGACACGCACGCTGCGCGGCCGGAGGAGCCGCCGTGTCGGCCCCGGGTTTCTGGGAACCGGTTTGGCTGCTGTGTCATTTTGTACCAGCCCCTCCTTTTCCCTGCTGCCCGCCGCCCCGTCCTTCCTGTGCCCCTTTGTAGTGGTGTCTTCTTCGTGTCTGTCCGTTTTCCTCGCGAAGCCCACCGGCCAAATGTCATAATGTTCCCGAGGTGCACGGGGTAGGGAGCGGGCCAGCACTTAGCTTGGCCAAGCAACGGTAAGCACCAAGCGGAGTGCGGGTGGCCGGGGCTGGCGGTGGGGAAGTAAAGTTTACAGATGAAAAAATTGGGAAGGGTGGATACTCTCAGCGTCTAGCCGGCTGCATATAGAAAACGGCGGCGGGGTTGGGTGATGATAGCACTTGTTTAAGCCTGAAGCTATCGACTTTTCTATGGAGTTGTCATTCAAGCCAGGTAAGGAAATGAAATGCCTTATTCAGCTTCTACCCTTCTCTTCTTAAACAAACTTCTTAAAAAAGACAGTAGAGTGGCTCTGTTCGAAACCTGGAAATTCAGTTTGCTCATTTCAGATGGATCTTTTAGAGCATATACTGTAGTTGAATGGTGGGCACAGAATTGACCTTTTAAAAAATGGATGGTTATCAAATCTGAAATTAGCAAAGGTAGCCAATTTAGCTTTTTAGAAAAATTTTATTTTCAGAAGCCATGCAGCTTATGTTTTCTTGTTATTTCTTTGATGATTAAAACATGCCTATCTTCTCTTTTAGTTATTTATTAAACTACATGATGAGAGATGCTGGTGGAGCTGGGTAGGTAATTCTAGGGTCTTTTCTAAAGCACGCTGCTTATTTTCATTGTATCAAAAATTTCAGCGGCAGATTTTTTTTTTGTTAATTTGATGACTTAGATTCTAAAAACTTTTGGCAAAAAAAAAATTTTAACTCTGAGGTATATTTTCTGTATTGTAGAGATTGTTCACTCATGAGTAGGATCCTTACATTTTAAACCTAGTTGCTCTTTGACGTGTTAAACCAATGACAAACGAACTGGAAGTCACAGTGTTTATGGACAGAAATGATCAGAGGAAGTTAAGAGGAAACAGTTCGGAACTTTCGTTTTGAAAACTTAGACGTCCTTGCCACTGTATCTGCATAAGAATCAATGCCTGTAAATTTACAAATGTATCCGAGAGGTCTGAAGTGCGGTGGGAAACAGCCCATTCTGTCAAAAGCGGTGCTGGCGGTGGAGGAAAATGTCAGAGCTGGTGAATGACATTCCAGGTCTTGATCCTGTTGTTGTTTCGTGTCTGCGATGGACACAGCGCATCAAAGGCATTCCATCATCTCTCTCAAGTTGCTGTCCTGAAAGTGGCAAAGAGTGGAAGCTCTTGGTGGTCCCTCTGCCCCCTTCCGCTTTTTTTTTTTTTTTCTTTTGCTCTTCAAAACAAAAGTATGCCGGACTGGGGACCCTGCAGGTAGCGCGATTTCCCCTCCGTGGCGGGGTGAAAGGTCTCGGCGTGGGCTGTGTGTGCAGTGGTGTCTCCCCGAGCATTTGAAGGTTGGCGGGGCCGGCGGGAGGTTTCCCCGGATATGTGGGTGTGCGCCTCTCGGGAGGGGAGGGCCGGGGAGGGGAGGAGGAGGAAGGGGGAGGTTACTGGCGGCGGCGGCGGCGGCGGCCCGGGCTCGGGCTGTCGGGGAAGCTGCTGAGCTGTGATGGTGATGACGAGGTGAAAATGGCGGATCTTTCGAAATACAATCCCGGCCCCTGACATACCAGAGGCGGCGGCCGCGGCGGCGTCGCCACCCGGGACTCCGTCCGCGGCCCCCGGGTTCCCCAGTAGCGTTCCAGGTCCGGCAGACGAGGGGAGGAAGCGGCTGGCCGGAGCCAGCGTGCACACGCAAAAGCAGCACCGCCCGGGCTCGGGATTGCCCGGGACCTTCTGGAGCCCCCATCTCGGAGCCGGAGGGAGGAGAAAGCGGCCGCCGCCGGAGGTAGAGGAGCCAGGGGCTACCCGAGGGCTGCTCCGTTGCGAGGTCGATTTATTTGTGGGGAGGGGTCGGGTGGGCGAAGGATCGCCCCGCGGATCACGGAAGGGCTAGTTCAGAGTGCAAAGGATCGGCAGCCTCGTCATGACATCAACATTATTCTTTTGAGTATTAAGAGGACTCGAGTTTGCTCTTATACCCAAGGCTGCTGCTGAGGCCTAGAGGAACCGCTAGCAGTTATCCTGGTTTCCTGATTGAATGTTTAAAATATCCACTCCAGCGGGTGTTGGTTTGATGATGTCCAGCAGTTTATGGGGTTGTACGTTTCCTTAAGGAGGCCGAACGTTGGCATTTTATTCTGCATTTAAGCTCTGGGTCTTAGATCATAGTCTGTAACTTGTTGGGGTGTGGATGTTCACGTTTTGTGAGCCTGTGGACCAGTTCTGTAATCACTGAAAATGTTGCCTCTTTCTTTGATGGCTCTGTCATCTATAGAGGACTCCTTGGCCCCTGCCATTCGGCAGATGACAGTTGAGATACTGTCCGTCATATCTGATATCCATGTGTTTCCCTGCCTCTCATCCATTTCATGAATTCAGAGAGTAAAGTTATGGAAGATTTTACAGTAGATTTTAGGATCCAAGCGAAATACAGCTTTGGGAGCCCTATTTAGGTTCACAAGTTTTGCCTTCATTGTTAAGAAGGAAGTTGTGATGACTTGATGCTCACACTTGATATGAGTCAAATTTTAAGTTGGTTAAAGACAAACTGAGACCTCTTTTATTTAACCTACTGGACTTTTTAGCCCTTCGTTTCAAGAGCTGGAGAATTGGGCTGATTGAGCTTTTGACAGCCACAGTCTGGTTTTGTTAGGTTGCCTAAAGATCCATGTATGCTTTAGATTGTGCTGCAGATCCTGGACAGTAGTGTTACTGAAAAGTTACATATGAATCACATTTTTATACATTAACTTGGGGCCCTCTGATTTTTTTTTTCCTCCAGCTTTTGTAGTGGTAGATTGGGTCAGTTGAAGGTTGAGTATATGAGTGAACAGAGAGATGAATGTTTAAGAAATGTCCCCTGGTAATGTTTATGATTAGCAATGGTTTTCCATATCCAAGTTTCCTACAAAGAGATGATGTCATAGCATGTCATACAGTTTTATTCTTTGTGTGTTCTATTCAGAGAGGAAATATTTTGTGTGTATGTGTGTGTATAGCTTGCACATTGTGTGTCCAAATTTATTCACTAGAGAACTGAGAGACCAAAAGTATTTTTTCAGGGGAACTAACTGAGAGGTACTCAGAGGTTTTAGTTAATGAGTTTTTAAAATCGTTTTTTCCTGATGTTTTATCCGGTAGGAATTTGATTGTTGTTACTGTTTTTTTCTTATAACTCTTACATTGCTGTTGTTTGGTCTCTGCCAGCTCAGCTGCTAAGTCAGTACTAAGAATTTTAAAAATAAAATAAGTGAAAGTCACTCAGTCATATCCCCAACTCTGCAACCCCATGGACTATACAGTCCCTGGAATTCTCCAGGCCGGAATACTGGAGTGGGTAGCTATTTCCTTCTCCAGGGGATCTTCCCAACCTCGGGATCTAACCCACATCTCCCGCATTGCAGGCGGAGTCTTTACCAGCTGAGCCACCAGGGAAGCCCAGTAAATAAAGAAGCATGCTTATTCATTGGCTTTTTTTGTTTTTGTTTTTTAAATCACCCATTGCCATTGTCTTTTTGTGATTCCTTGTGATTGTCTTTAGAGACCAGTTTTTAGATTATTGTTGAAAGAGTTGCCTTTTAATAGTTAGAAGTGTGTTAGAAAGCAGTGAAGAGTTATGCCAGTGGAGTTAGTCGGGTGTCTTTTTTGGTGGAGGAGCATTGCAGATTCCCACTACTTTTTTTTTTTTCGAATGTTACTATTGGGTTTCTACTGTGTGTCACGTACTGTGCTAGGGCTTGGAGACGCCTCAGTATCTTTGCCTTTGCAGACTGTTCATGGGGTTCTCTCGGCAAGAATACTGGGGTAGTCTGCCATTCCCTCCTCCAGGAAACTATCACTTTTGGAATCGGTGGAGGTAACATTGGAAGGATAGGTTGGGTAGGGCCGTAATGCAGAAGGCCTTCAGGGTTACAGAAAATGTTTGAGTAGGAGAGTGACAGCCTCAGAGGTGCACTCAGGTGAGATAAGTCCTGTAGCTTTTTCTGTGGGATGTGTCGCAGGTAAGAGAAGATAAAGGTAAAAAATACAGTAGTTGGCTCTGAGCTTTGAAGATTTAAAAACTCTTGGTTGCAGTGGGAAGGAGATATTGTGATGGATTAAAAATCTTATGGGGAGGGGATTCCCTGGTGGTCCAGTGGTTAGGACTCTGAGCTGTCACTGCCCAGGGCCCTGGTTCAATCTCTGGTCAGCGAACTGAAATCCCACATGCCATGTGGCACAGCCCCCCACCCCACCCCAAATTATAAAAATTAAACAAGACAGAAGTCAGGAGAAGCTAATTTAGATAGAGAAAGAAGAGAAGAATTTTCATTTGTGCTTTAGCATACCACATAACTATCTTCACAGTAACTCTGCTAGTAAACTGGGGCTTAGAGAGATTAGTGCTTAGGGCTACACGATAAGCAATGAGGAGAGTCAAGATTTGGAAACACATTTTTCTGATTTGAATCTCCATGTTTTTTCCTCCATGTTAGTCTTACAGCATGAATAATATACAGTCCCCCTTTAAAGGGAAAAAATATTGTGAATTGTCAGGATTGACCTAAATAGTTTCACTGTATTAAAATACTTAACTTTTAGATGTATATAAATTCCTTATGCTTATTGCTTTTAGGGAAGTATAAATGAAATATAAACAAAACTATAGAGCCAGTAAAATTTAGGGTAATGAATGATGTTTTGATGAAACGGAAACTTTGCTTGCATAGTCGGTATGCCATTGTCTGCCATGACTAGAGGTGGAGCTTTCCATATGCTGTGTGTGGGTGTGCGTGCTCAGTCACTTAGTCGTGTCAGACTCTTTGGGACCCCATGGACTGTAGTCCGCCAGGCTCCTCTGTCCATGGAATTCTGCAGGCAAGAATACAGAGGGGTTGCCAGGTTCTAGTCCAGGGGATCTTCCTGACCCCGGGTCGAACCGCATCTGCTGCATTGGCAGGCAGATTCTTTACCACTGAGCCACCTGGGAAGCCCCATGCTGTGTATCGTTCAATAGACAACTCAACTCCTACACTATTTTTCTAAGTTTGAGTGTCGCAGAACTTTACTCCTTAGATCACCGGTTAGGTGGTTTGACTTCCACGTGGCTTAAATGTATCATTTACCTTGTAAGATTCTTATATACCTTTTTTCTTTAGCCCACTCTAATTCTGGTACCACTGATGGTGGTAATCCAGAATATACTTAAAAAGAAAATATATTACTGAAATGGAAATACAAACTTCCCAGCATTTCTTCAAGACTCATGTCTTACAGTCCATTGCTCCCAGTTTAGTTTGAGAAATGTAATTCTGTACTTAGTTTTTGAATTGTTGATGCTAGACCTTAGAAGTGGAAGCTAAAATCCAAGTAGTATACTTAACCAGTTAGTGCTGGTGGTAAGCTTTAGATACAAAAGTGTAGTTCTTAAACACCCAGATGTTTCTGTCCCAACATCTGATAAGTTATCATCTATAATATGGTGGTAGTTCACCACTTTATATCATTATGTGCAAGAGTGAAAATAGTTGTTTACCAGGTTGTCCTCCACCTGTAACTAAGAAAAAGAACAGTGCTTCAGCTCTGGCAATAGTCTCAAAAAAAAAAAAAAAAAAAAATTGAAAGTATGAAAGCATAGAGCATTTGTCGTTTCTATCTTACATTGTTTTTATGTTGTATTTATTTATTTTAATGTCCTAAATCAGATCCTCCGTTTATCTCTGACTTGAACTAATTACTGTAATAGCCTTGTAACTGGTTTCCCTACCTTCCATCCAATAAAACTCCAAGATGAAGTTAATCCTCCCAAACTATAGCTGTGATCATGCCACTCTTCTGTTGACTTCTGAGGTCTCTGTTGACTTCTAAGGTCTGTCTGGGCAAGGGCTTTGGTTAATTTCTCTCCAGAAAGTTGGGAAGCAATACATATTTGTTAAGTAAATACTGATAAAAATTAAAAAGTAGTTTAAAACTAAAGCTTTAGAAACTTTGTTTTATGAGCAGAAAATATTGGAAGTATGGGAAGTGTGTTGTACATTTGCTATTCTTTTCTTTCCCTACCTTGAGAGGTAACCCTTCAGATACATGAGGTAAACTACAGCTCCTCTATCCTGTCGGCTTGTGAAGATCCTCTCTTCTCTCTCTTCTTGGAGTGGTCCTCAACACAGGGGTGATGAGGTTGCATGTGCTGGGGCATATCTTCCATTCCTAAGGGATAAAATTAGAGTGATGATTCATGTCACTAGATGGCCAAACCCTTTCCTGCCATGCCCACAAGCTCCTTCTGAGAGTTTTCTTTTAGCGGAGGCCACCCTGCCCTGCATGTGACCCTGATTGAAATAGCTAGGGATGTCTAATCATAAAGCAGTTATTACAGTCTGCTCAGTGGCCTGTGAGGTGTGCTGGCTCCAGAACTCTGCACAGCCCATGCTACTTAGAGACCGGCCAGACTGATCAGACCTTTTCTGGTTGGAAGTTTGAACTTTACTCCTACTTCCAAGGGAGACTCCTACTCCTGTAGCTCCTGGTCTCTTTTAATAGGACCAGTCAGAAGAGGACATGCTCTTCCTAATAACAGAGCTTTAAAATACATGAGGAACTAAAAATGCACAGGAGAAACAAATCCACAATCATATTTGAGAATTTTAACAGTCTGTCTCAGTAATGGATAGAAGAGGAAAAAGAAAGACTGGAAGGTCTGAACAGCACTCTCAGCCATTTTGGCCTATTGGACGTTTATGGGGCACTCCTCTCAGCAGCCACAGAACACACGTTCTCTTCCGGTGCACGTGCACTGTTCACCAAGGTGGGTCATGCGCTGAGCCTCCAACAGGTCTCCAAATGTCATCTCACACAGTGGAAATGGTAGAGTATTACACTCTCTGACAATGGTAGGAGTAAATTAGAAATTGATAATAAAAGGTAGAAAAATCCCCAAGTATTTGGGGATTAAATAGCACACTGCTTTATTTTCCATGTGTCTAAGATGCAATCACAAGGAATATTAGGAAAGATTTGAAGTGAATGATAATGAAAACATTGAGATTAGCAGAATGCAGTTAAAGCAGTGGGGGGGGGGGGGAATTTTTAACACTAAATGTTTATTTTAGGAAAGAAGAAAGGTTTAAAATCAATGATCTAAACCATGTGTTGGCAAACTTTCTGTAAAGGGACAGATGGCAACTATTTTAGGTTTTGTAGACCCCTCCCCCAACTATTTACAAATGTAAAAATCATTCTTAGTTGGAGAGCAATACATAAATGGACTATGGTCTTAATTTGATCTGTAGGCTATGGTTTGTTGAATCCTGATCTGTGCTTCCATTTTAAGCTTCTAGAAGAAACAAAGTAAGCAGAAGGAAGGAGATAAAGATAATGGTCAATTAAGTTAAAAATGGACAAACTGTTGGGAAAAGTCAATGAAGCCAAAATGATTCTTGAGAAGATCAATAAAACTGAAAAATCTCCAGACTGATCAGAAAAAAAAGGAGAAAAGACAGAAACTACCAAAATAAGAAATGAGAGTTGCCACCTCTACAGACATTGAAATAATACTATGTGTAACATTATGCTAATAAATTTGGCAACTTAGAGGGATAGACATATTCCTTAAAAGATACAAACTATCAAATATCAAAGGTCATTTGAAAGAAAAAGATAACCCGAATAACCCTACATCTATTTAAGAAATTGAATTTATAGTTAAATAGATGGCTTTACTGGTGAATTCTAACAAACATTTCAGGGGGAAATAGTAACAGTTCCATGTAGATGCTTCTTGAAAATTGAAAAAGGGCAGTGTCCCAGCTTATTTTGTTAGACTGGCATTGTCCCCAGAGAGCCACTACAAAAAAACTACAGACTAAGAGCTCTTATAAGTGTAGACGAAATTACTTAATAAGGTATTAGCCAACAGAATTTGGCAATATATATAGAATATAATTATATATAATTTTACTGAGTAGGGTTTATTTCAGCAGTGCAAATTGGCTTAATAAAATCAATATAACTCAAAAACTAAAAGAGAAAATGGGTTTCCCTGATAGCTCAGTTGGTAAAGAATCCACGTGCAGTGCAGGAGACACCGGTTCGATTCCTGGGTTGGGAAGATATGCTAGAGAAGGGACAGGCTACCCTCTTTAGTATTCTTGGGCTTCCCTTGTAGCTCAGCTGATAAAGAATCTGCCTGCAGTGTGGGAGAGCTGGGTTGGGGAGATCCCCTGGAGAAGGGAAATGCTACCCACTCTAGTATTCTGGCCTGGAGAATTTTATGGACTATGTAGTCCATGGGGTCGCAAAGAGTCAGACACAACTGAGTGACTTTCACAAAGGAGAAAAAGCCATATGTTTATCTCACTAGTTGCAGAAAAAAAACATGATTAGGGATCCATTTGAAAAAAGAAACAACTACACTGGCACTATAAGTTGCCTTTCTCAACCCAACAGCAAATTTATGAAAAACCTACAGCTAAGATTAAGACTGGAAACAAGGTAACATGTCTGCACTTACTGCTTTTATGCAACATTCTGCTGGAGGTCCTAGCCTGTTTGGCAAGGCAAGAAAAGAAGCAAAAGGTGTGCAGGCTGGAAAGGAAAAACTACAGGTTGTTGTTATTATTATAAATAATAATACAGAGAATTATTATTCTCAAATAATATGAATTATCTTTCTAAAAAATCCTGTGGACTCTACACAAGATTTAGTGAGTTTAGCAAGGTTGTAAGATACATGGACAATGTAAAATAGTCAGCTGAATTCCTATATACTAGCAACAACCAACCAGTTGGAAAATAAGGCCATTTACAATACATCAAAAAACACAAAACACTTGGGGATAAATTTACCAAAATATATACAAGGCCTAAACACTTGAAGTACAAAACATGTTGCTAAAATAAATAAGTAGAGAAGTATACTGTTGGGAGACAGCTCCCCATGGATCTCTCTAGTTTTGTACTGTTGCAGGAGAGGCAGTGACAGCTTTCTCCAGGATGTTTGTATAGCATAAAGCCTTGGGTAATCGAGTTAGTGACTCCTGTCGTAGCAGAGGGCAGATTTGCTTATACGTCCAGTGTCATAAAGATAATATCTCCCTTTGGACAAAGGGCAGGTGTGCTTCAGCCCATGAGAAACGATTCAGGTTCCTTAGGCTCAGGGTTCCTCAGTGTAAACCCACTGCCTGCACAGCATACGCCTGGGCACCTCTCCATGTCTGCCCTGTGGGACACGGGGGCAACAAGGGAACCAAGACACACACGGTGCTTCCATTCCTTGCCGTGCTGCGTGTGATAAATCCCCGTCTCTGTTCTAGGACTACTGCGTCGTCTGCCAGTCTCCACGAAACAGTGGCAGGCAGCTTTGTTAGCCTGCAAGGAGAGTCTAGAGTCTCAACTGCCTCCCAGTTCTGGACAGTTTTAAGCCATAAGCATAAAGTGCTGACATAGAAGTGGCTTCTTGAAAGAGGAAAGATGAGCACCTTGAAGGCTGGGCTAGGGGATCTGCAAAGACTGGCATCTGGTAGGGAATGCTCTCACTCACGTGGCAGGCAAGGGTGGTGGGGACAGGAGGAGTAGGAGCCCTTCCGTGTTCTACCTCCTAGAATCTTCAGGGACTGAGCTGAGAGGTGGCCTGGATGATGCTTGCTTTGGTTGCTGTACACTCCACTCCATGGCCCTAGCCGAAAGGCAGTTAGGCTGTAGCTGCTGAGTCCAGGAGTCCCCCAGGCCAAGAGAAGGATCTCAGAAGTGAGGATTTGGGTGGACTGAAAACAGAAGTCTTTTCAGTTGAGCTGCGAGTGTGAGTGGATGAAACTGAAAGTAAATGCACTGTCAGGCCACCATCTCCCTCTGTGGCGTGACCTCTCCTCCTCTAACACCTTGACTTCAGGTCTGAACCTGCTGGGGGAAATTTAGGGAGAAGAGAGTCAAACTTAATGGTTGCATTGGGTAGTGACACCCAAGTCATCCTCCTCCTCCTCCTCCTCGTTCTTTGTCAGGTGGAATGTTGAGAAACAGCTGATAGGGCTTGGACAAGGTTTGCAGTAGGAATGGGAAGCTGATGTGCCACTGTGTGTGTGTGTGGGGGGGGGGGGGGTGTAGTTGGTATTGATGTTTCAGCAAGCCTGTTCCATAAATACCTTGTTCTGAAAGTGCGAGAGGGGGACTCTACTGACCAGGAAGAGCTGAATCTAGAGAAGTGCTCATACTTTGGGATCCCCCAAACCCTAGTGATTTCCTCTGAGCTACAAGTTACTGTAATTGATGATGTTGCAATATGCATAAGGAACTCACCCAACTGAATAAGAAGATTAAAAACCCCAATCCTTTTTTTTAATTGGCAAAAGACTTAACACACAGGTACTTTAAAAAAGAAGATATACAAATAGGTAATATTCATGTGAAAAGGTGCTCAACATATTTAGTCATCTGGAAATGGCAAATTAAAACCACGATGAGCTATCACTTCACACCCACTAGAATGGCTGAAGTTAAAAAGACTGACAAAACCAGTTGTTGGTGAGGAAGTGGAGCAGCTAGAAATCCCATGCATTGCTGGTAGGTGTACAAAATGGTACAGCTAAGTTGGGAAATAGTCTGGCACATTTCATTCAAAGTTTAAAATTGTTGTTGTTTATTCAATAAGTTGTGTCCGACTTTTGCAACCCCTTGGACTGTAGCCCACCAAGCTTCTCGGTTCCCAGGCAAGAACACTAAAGTGGGTTGCCATTTCCTTCTCCAGGGGATCTTTCTGACCCCAGGATTGAACCGCTTCTGCATTGGCAGGCAGGTTCCTTACCACTGAGACATAAGGGAAGCCCAAAGTTAAAAGTAAATTTCCCTGATGATCCATCAAGTCCACATCTAGGTAATTATTCAAAAGAAATGAAAATATCTATCCACAAAAACCTCGAATGATTTTTAGGAATATTATTCACGATAGTCCCAAACAACAAACAGTCAAAATGTCCATCCACAGATGAATGGATAAACAAATTGTGGTGGATTCATCCAATGGAATATTACTCAGCAGTAAAAAGGAACTGAGCTACTAATAAATGTAAGAATAAAGATAAATCTTAAAAAGTATCCTAAGGGGAGCGGCTCATCCTTTATACCATGGGTTTATATAATGTATGATTCCATCTTTGTGAAGTTCTAAAATGGGCAAAAAAGGCAACACTAGTGAAGTTGTAGAATAGACCAGTGGTTGTGTAGAGTAGGAATGTTGGGGTAGAGGGTTGACTGTAAAGGAGTAGACTTATTTTTTAAGGCAGTAAATTGTGTGATTAAAATTATGAACTTTGGTATCGTAAAACATATCCTGAGTTTGAGTTCTGGCTCTATCATTTACAAGCTGTGTGACCTTGGGCATAGAGTTTAACCTTTCTAAGTTTCCTCATCTGTAAAATGATGCATCTTGGAGTTGTTATCAGGATAGGTTAAATTATGCCATCACTGGTAGGTAGTAAATGCTCAATAATGATGATTAATTTTGGCAGTATTAGTTTTTATTAGTGCTACTCAATTATAATTTGCCACTCATGTCTGTTAACTATTAATCTTGGAATGGGTATTGCATTTTTATATTTTTTTTAAAAAAAAGGGGAAAGAAAGAATTACTGATTAGGTTGCTGTGAATCTTTGATGTACTCTGGGCAAATAACTTGTTTGGTGGTGGTGGTTTAGTCACTGAGTTGTGTACAACTCTTTTGTGACCCTGTGGACTGTAGCCTGCCATGCTCCTCTGTCCATGGGATTTCTCAGGCAAGAATACTGGAGTGGGTAGCCATTTCCTTCTCCAGGGAATCTTCCCGATGCATAGATCAAACCCACGTCTACTGCATTGCAGAAGGATTCTTTACGGCTGAGCCAAGAGGGAAGTCCAAATAAGATACGTAGTCAGTCATAAATATGAGATACTCTTTAATATGTGAAGATAATGGTACTGACTCTTCTATTGGAAGTTTTTCATGACCTTTGGCTGAAAACATCACAGTTCAGATTTGTGATCTGCTTTATTATTGTCATTACCATCTTTTTTTTCCTTTATGGGAACTGGTTGTATACCTCTTAAATGGTTCCCTTTTTGACATTGTAAATAGCTGAGGAGGAGTTGAGAATCTTCTTTCCAAATAAAAATTTCTCTAATATGAAGCTGATGGATCAAACTGGGGACTTATAACCCATTTGACCTGCAGTTGCTGAGGTGGTTTACTCTAGAAACTTCTTTAACATCAATTTGAGTATTTAATGGATTTTTATAAATGACATAGTAACCTCATTTTAGGACCGCTTTCGCTAGAGGTTCGACTATATTTTCTAATATCTGTTTTTGTTTAAATCTTTATTTCCTTGTGCAAATCAGAAGTTTTCAAGTGTTGTTAGTAGAAAACCCTAGAACTGGGAAGAAATAAGATGATCAGACATGTCAAAGATTAAAAGGTTTTATTTATGAGCAGAAATTGGAAAGGAGTTTCCTGTAATTATGTATTGCCTGAATGCAGTGTACTTTTAGATTGAGACATGGTAAATGAGAATGTTTGCTTCTAGTTTTGTGTCCCATAGGACTTATATTTCAAATTTTTGAAAGTTGAGAATTTGTTGAAATGTTTTAACACAGATACGCATTAGGAATATTCCTCACTCAGCTATACATTAGTAGAAATTTTTGTCATTTGCATTTTTTCTTGGCTAATTTTTTTTCTCTTGTATCTGTTTTGAAACATAGTAATTTATTCATTTTTTAACTTTTATTGCAGCACCTGATCAACTCTTTCGAAGGAGAACGATCATGGAGGTGGTGCCAGCTGAGGTGAATAGTTTGCTTCCAGAGGAGATAATGGACACTGGTATAACTTTAGTGGATGATGATAGTATTGAGGCTGTTATTGTTTCATCCCCAATTCCCATGGAGACAGAACTGGAAGAAATTGTCAACATAAATTCTACTGGTGACTCTGCAGCCACGCCCATTTCCACGGAACCAATCACAGTGCACAGTAACCACACTACCCGAGTTGCAGTGAACACCACAGTCACTAAAGCAGATTCTAATACCACAGTGAAACCAGCTTTTCCAAGTGGCCTTCAAAAACTTGGTGCTCAGACTCCTGTGACTATATCAGCCAATCAGATTATTTTAAACAAAGTATCACAGACATCTGATCTTAAACTTGGCAATCAGACCCTTAAACCAGATGGACAGAAGTTAATTTTAACAACTTTGGGCAAGTCTGGTTCACCAATTGTTTTAGCACTACCCCATAGCCAACCCCAGGCTCAGAAAGTTACAACTCAGGCCCAGTCAGGAGATGCTAAGTTACCACCGCAGCAAATTAAAGTAGTTACCATTGGAGGGAGGCCAGAGGTGAAACCTGTCATTGGTGTCTCAGCATTGACCCCAGGAAGTCAACTGCTTAATACTACAACTCAGCCCTCTGTGTTACAGACCCAACAGTTAAAAACAGTACAGGTAAAAAAAAAAAGAGGGGGCTTCTTAATGAAAATGCATGTTAAATATTAAATTGATTCATAGTTGTATGTGTAGGGTGATTAAATGCATAGTTGTTACTGAATCCTGTTGAATGTTGCTTTTAGTAATTGTGCGTTTTTGTTTTTTTTTTGTAAAGTCTGATATGTCTAATGCTTTTGAAAATTTCTGCCAGAGAACTTAGAACTTAATTGTGGTTAAATTCCAATGTGTAGTGTATTTATAGCTTTTTACTCATTTTGAAACACATTTTATTCTCAGTCGTAGTTTGAGTCCAAGGATGTTCTGCTGGTGCAAAGATGGCAGAGTTGATGCTGGGCTGTCAAAAAATCATTCAGACATGATATTTTCAGCTAACAGATGGCCAAAGTCTAGGAAAAGTTGCTGCTCTGAGAAACCGTTCGAGCCAGCAGTAGTGCAAACCAGCCAGTATGTGCCTCTTTGGAATTTACTGTCCCCTGCATCACTCGTATTTGCAGTGTAGAAAGACAGTGCCGTGTGACGGAAGGTTTAGAATTGGACCAACTGGACTTCAGTCACTTTTCTGCAGGACCGACTGTGCTGTGGAACTTTGGATAGGCTACTTATTTTCTCTGAGTTTTTTACTTTAGCTGTAAGATGGCTATTTGATCATGACGAAACACGTAAGATCAATACTTGTTATGGTTCTCTAAACACTGAAGATCCTTCAGAATAGTACCCATTGTTAGTATGAGTAGAAACCCAAGCTAGAAGGTTATCAGAACATATGTTAAGTGGTTGCCCATTTTTGGTGTCCAGGTAGGCCTTTCTAGGTCAGCACTATGCTTAGAAATACAGTGATCCATTTAAGACCAGGAAACACAAATGCATCTCCTGTTTTAAAGAGTTGGCTTTTAGAAAAAAGGAGAAGGCATGAGAACTAAATGCATAAAAGGAAGGGAGGAAGGTTTGGGGAATTATCCACTCTCAGCTGATACTAGAAAAAATGTTTTTGTTATTATGTTGGCAAAATAGAATCTTATTTTTCGTGGGCTTTTTATTTAAGAACTTCATACGATTTCTCAGACTATATATATAATTTGCCCATGTTCCTTTTGCCACTGTTAAACACTTAATGTTCTTTGCTTTCTCATTCACAATCATCTCTCACTTATCTCTGATTTCCTTTTACTTCTTTTGAGGAGGATCTCTTGAATGAGATCCTGTCACCATCAAGCACCTTGTCCTCAACTTGTCCTTTTAAAAATCAGTTGTGAAACTTGTTTTTACTGGTTTACCAGAGTTTGTCTGGCTTTGGGGATGTGGATGATAGCCATGTTTATAAGATACTGATAATGTAAATCAGAATGTTGTGGGGTTTTTTCCATTTAATAGAGCAGTGTATACATACTGTTTGTAAGACCAGTTTACTTGTACCCACTAGTTTTCTTCTATAATCCCCCAAGTACCAACAATCAAAACAAAAACTGGGGTCTAATTTTTATAACTTCTCTTATTGTCGTTACCTTTATTAACATGTGATTCTATTTATTTAAAAAGAACTTCTATTTAAAAAACAAAAAGAAACCCCATTTAGAATATTGTTCTTCTTGGCCAGTTATTTTTAGGCAACTCAAATCTTTTCAGCTCATGAGTAGCCTCTAAAGCTCTGAGGCTCAGGAAAAAACAAGCAAAAAGCTACATGCCTATCTGTATCCCTTTTAGGTACCAGAGTGTTTGGTTTAGTATTACATAGTGTGTATGATCGTCTCATTTTTTTTCCCCAGATGGTCCTCAGCATTGTCTTAAGTTTAATTGGATTGAAGCTGTTAGGGAGTGGACAACAGGAAAGGGTGGAAGAAGGAGACCCATCTTGAAAAATGAAGGAAAGAGGTGACAGTTGAAACGAGAGGCAGTAACAGAGATAGTTACACCTAATTACAGATACATAAACCCTTTCCTATGATTCTTCTGCATAGTATGTAAGGATAATAAATAATTAGCAGTCTTGAACAACATAACTCCTTATTAGTTCCTAAATCTGTACAGCACAGTGCCCGAAATTACCTGCATGTGTTATTCGATCACATATTTGGCAGTCTTATTTGTAAATATCCTTTTCTGATTCATTTTTGTGTTAATCTGTTAATTAGATACATTTGTTTAAAAATGATCCTTTATGCTCTGTTCTATTTAATAAAACTAAGTTTCTCCTAGGGTAGTTTAATTCATGATACAAAAAGCAAGGCTCCTTAACAGAACTGGAAATCCTTATTTTCAGCTATGCTCCATTAAAGAAACAAAACCACATGGGCAAGTTAAGATTGTTCGTTTGAATAATTAATGAGCTTTTGGTAGTATTGTTTACATTTTTTTCCTTGTTGGTAAGTATTTGTATTGTGTGATTGTGAAAATCAGTTAAAAATGGGGAAATACTTTAAGTTCCCAAACTGTAGCTAAGATTATTTTTTGCAAGATACAGATTTCCAAAAATATCAGGACCTCTGCCTCTTGAGATTCTTAATACTAAGTCAATAGACAACCTATTCTAACTTACTTTAGAGTTCTAGGCCTATGAATACACTTGGGAAATATTTTCCCTTTATGTCTCTCAAATTGCATCAGTTTTGTAAAGTACAATTATGGATTTATTTGGGTATGTCAGAGTTTTGCAGTCTGGATATTTTTTAATATGTAGTTGTAGATCTCTCTGGTTTGTTTTTTTAAAGGGGGTTTGTATTTCCTGTACATTTTGTTTTGTCAGTAATGTGTTCTGAGTGTAAGGAAGTAATTTATTCTAGATGGAAGAAGATACGTTTTTAAGTTTAATTTATAGTTAGAGTACAGAGCTGATGTTTACCTGGTTCTGTGATCAGTTACAGCTTCTAGTATGTTTTGTAATTTAAGTTGGTCATGTTTGTTCATTTTGAGTTATTATTTCCAATAATAGTACTTTCAGGGCCTCAATTTTCATATCTGCCAAAGGTAAAGTTAATATTTAATGTCCTTCCTGCTGTGAAAATTTGTGATTTTTGTCATTGCTAAATTTCTGCTTCTGGCTTTTAGAAAAAGCTTTTCTTTGCATACATTGATAATTTAAATATAAAAACATCAGTAATTCTACATTCCTTGACTTGTGAAGAATTTTAGTTCAGGGCAACAATGTACCATGTATTATGTAAAATCAGAGGTGAATAAAACATAGACTCTCCCTTCAAAGAATTTATAGTCTAGTAAACTATAGTAAATCATATTTTAGTCAATAATATTTCAGAGGCTTCACCTTCAGAATAGTCTTTGTTTTGCCAAACATATCTCTTTGTATCCTAAGGCATTAACTTGTGCAGTTCTTTATCTGCCCCTGATACATAGATCTAAAGTTGAAGATGAAGTCATAAGCCTATCTTTAATGTGTGTTTATATTTTGCTTCCAGGGGCCAATGAGATTATATTTACAGATGTCTTTATCATTTGCACTATGCTTTCTTAATGTATTCTACTTCATCTTTTATTATTGAATAATTTGTTATTTGGAAAAGAATACTGCTATGCCATTTTTTAGTTTCATTATTACTTAACATTTATTTTAAACATTATTTTTAAAAATTAATTTGGTTTTCATGATATGCATATGTCTCAGAGACTAAGATAAGGATTTGAAATAAAATTCAAAGGTATTATTACATAATGGCTTAAGGATGTGATATTAGTATTTGGGTGAATGGCTGCATTTTGAATGTTTTTAATATTAATACTGAGATATGTTTTTGTTAAATGAGCTGGTTTCACATGTACTTCTGTATATCAGTCTTGTCTAATTTTGATTGAGTAGGTGTTTTATAGAAAAATGGTTTTCATAGTTATTTATATATTTCAGATTGCTAAGAAGCCTCGAACACCAACCTCTGGTCCAGTAATCACGAAGCTGATCTTTGCAAAACCAATTAATAGTAAAGCAGTTACAGGACAGACAACTCAAGTATCACCACCAGTCATTGCAGGTTATATTTCTTTATAGTTTGTTAAGCTTTCCTTTCCTTTTAGTTTTAAAAAAGGCTGTTCCACCACCTTGAAATGTTTCAGTGTTTATTACTATAAATCACACTGGTTAACGAGATACATTACACTTGTTAAATGTGTGCTTTAAGCAAAACGCCTCATCTCAAAATCAGTCCATCGCTTCGTGTCCTTAGTTTTTGGTATACCTTTGGGAGAAGTGACGCCTCAAACTCCGATCATACCAGCTAACATTTGCATAATGTTTGCTGTGGGCCCCATGCTGTTCTTAGCTCTTCACAAAGAGTGATGTATTTAATTCTCTGGCAATCCTACGGGATAAGTTCGAGTAACATCCCCATTTTGCCAGTATGGGAACAGGCACTCAACTAGTAAATGGCCAAGTTGGAATTTGAATCCAGGCAGTTTGTCTTCAGAGCACATGCAAAGTCTAGTAAGTTTAAAGTAGTATATGTAATTGTATAGTATTTCATGGTTTCTGTTTGAATTTTTGGTTTCAGTGTTTTAATATTTTCAGTATGCAGTTGTCTGTGAAACAAAAAATTGTCGTGACAATAATAATTACTTCAGTGCGAACAGCATTTTAGTTGATTACTTTTACCAGCAAATTCTTTAGTGTGGCCCAATTCTTATATTATATACATTAAAATTTGTCATCACCAATAAAACCTCCAAAGTCTTGATTTTTGAGTATTTCATTCTCTTCATTGTTCTAGTTCATCTGCCTTTGGACTTCCAATCTGGCAATTCTTTCACTTTGAAATCTCTGATCTATTAATTCTTCCTCTCATTAATAACGAATTCTTTCCTGTCCTTAAATTCATCTCTATTCAACACAGAGTTCATAACCCATCATTATTGCTCCCTGAAAACACCATTGATTTTCTTTTCACTCTCTTTCCATACTGGCCCAGCTCTCTTATTTCTTCTTGACTGGCAGGTACCTCAGTGCTTCTAGAGAATATCACACAGCCATGGTACAGCCCCAAGGACTGTAGCCCAAGGGCTCCTGCGCCCAGGGAGTTTCTCAGGCAAGAATACTGGAACTGGTTGCAGTTTCCTGCTCCAGGCCACAGCGGCTGGTCTTTAATTCAGAGCTACGCTAACACTGCTCCTTTCACCATTTAGGAGTTCATTTCTACTTTCCATTGTGCTAAGAGCTTCTGGAAGCACCTCTGGGTGGTAGACTTTGACTAGAGACTTTCAAATGCTAATTACCCATTTCCACAATGTGTATTTTTTATGAAGGTACTTCAAATGTTAACAAACCATCCCTGGGATATGTATTAAAGCCACCTAGTACTGTCTTTCCCTGTTGACTGAGATGGTAAAGAAAGAGTGCAGAAAATCTGGGTTTGATCCCTGGGTCGGGAAGATCCTCTGGAGGAGGAAATGGCAATCCACTCAAGTATCCTTGCCTGGAGAATCCCATGGACAGAGGAGCCTAGCGGGCTACGGTCCATGGGGTCACAAGGAGTCGGATACGACTGAGCAACTAAGCATTTTTATAACAGTAGGCAACTCTGAAGTCAGTGGCAAAGACTTAATCATTTTCCCGAGGCTTTGAATTATTTGCAGGGAGGCTTCTCTTTTGTAGCAAGTGAGAAAAGGCCTGGGGAGGTGGTGGTTAGAGGACAGTGTTGGGTAAATTCTCCTTTTGTTCTTTTTCTTTTGGTCTTCAGTAGAGATTTGGGGTTATACAGGATGCTGTGTCTTGAGGGCTGTCATGGGAGCTAGGTATAG
Source organism: Budorcas taxicolor (assembly GCF_023091745.1). Classification (NCBI taxonomy): domain Eukaryota; kingdom Metazoa; phylum Chordata; class Mammalia; order Artiodactyla; family Bovidae; genus Budorcas; species Budorcas taxicolor. The sequence goes on along the minus strand of NC_068915.1, from coordinate 97,752,864 downwards.
TCCCAGAGGAAAAATTGGAAAGGGTTTAGGTTTAGAGCTGCCTCAGGAACTGGGCTTCAGTTGGCTGAAAATGAGTAAGGCTTGGGTATACTGGTGATAAAGGGACCACCAGACCCTTGGAAGGTAAGGTGGGTGGAAGTGGTTAACTAGGAGGACTGTCTCAGTGTAAAGTTCTTTACTATTTTTGAGTTTGAGAGCATCCCTTAAAACTTTTAATCACAAGTGGGGCAGGGGGAGTTGTATGCTAAATAATTGTGGTTTTTCAGAAGTGTATCTGAGTGAGTGAATGGTAATGTCAAGATTGTACCTCTCACATTTGACTGTAATGGATGTCATTGCTGGGTCTTTGGGTTATTTACAGTGTGTTCCACACTAATCATAGCTTCACCTTTTAATTACAGACATTAACCCTCCCAAAATGCACAGGGACAGACTTCTGTTAAATTTCACTAGGGTTAAGTTCAGTTTGGAGGGATAATTTCAGCTGGTAACTAGTAGTTCATAGCTTTTAAAATTCATGTAAGCCAAATTTAAACCACCAAGATAGCTCTCCTGTTGAACTGTCTTATCGAGGCGATTCCGTTGTCTTTAAGTTGTAGCTAATGATCTTTCAATGGAGAAGGCAATGACAACCCACTCCAGTACTCTTGCCTGGAAAATCCCATGGACGGAGGAGCCTGGTAGGCTGCAGTCCATGAGGTCGCTAAGAGTCTGAGCGACTTCACTTTCACTTTTCACTTTCATGCATTGGAGAAGGAAATGGCAACCCACTCTGGTATTCTTGCCTGGAGAATCCCAGGGACAGAGGAGCGTAGTGGGCTGCCATCTATGGGGTCGCACAGAGTCAGACACAGCTGAAGTGACTTAGCAGCAGCAATGATCTTTCAAACTACATTTAGACTGCTTTTTAAGATTTTTGGGCTTCTCTTAGAAGATGAATATCGGTTTTCTTTTCTTTCAGTCAAGATGAACTTAATGTTTATAAAATTGACTTTTCTAAAATGCTGATCTTGTCACTCCTTGCTTAAAATTTCCTTGGTCACATCCATTTCTTTTCCATTTCCTGGCCTTATATCATCAGGAATAGGTTCAAATGCCAGAGCTCGCTTAGCATTAAAGTCATTTATTATCTAATATATACCTTTTTCATTTTCACCTTCTGTTAGCTCCAGGCCTATTGATGTAACTTATTTCTAAGAGGTCATCAAATTGACCATGTTCTCTTAGAACTTAGGCTCTTGGCAATGTTGGGTTTACCAGAAATGATTGTTGTTTTTGCTTCCCTCATGGCTAAGTCATCCATTTTATCTTTGGATTATCTCCACTGTCTCGTAATTTTTTGATCCTTAGGTTAGCAAGGTACTCTTTCTCTGACCATCTCCTATGTATTTCCATAAAACTTGGTTCTACCTACCAAATACTTGAATACTTCTGTTACATTTCACAGTGACTTCTAGTGTTTGCGTTAGTCTTAATGTATTGTAAAACTTGATTTCTTACCTGTCTGTCTCCCCTACTACACTTAAGATTTCTCTCAATAGTAGTTTTAGATTTTGTTTGCCATTTAGTTTTTTTAAATTATTTTTTAAAATTGTGATAAATAGCATAATATGAAATTGACCATTTTAACCATTGGTGGCTTTAAGTATATTCCTGCTCTTATGCAACCATCACCACTCTCTAGGACTTTTCATGTTGCAAAACTAAATCTCTGTATCTATTAAACTACAACTTCTCAATTTCTTCCTTCTCCCAGCCCCTAGCAGAGACTTTCTGTCTCTATCAATCTGACTTTTCTGTGTATCTTGTATAGGTGGAATCAGACAGTGTTTATCCTTTTATGACTAGCTTTTTATGAGTCTCTGGTACCTACAGTTTCTGGTACATAATGTGTTCAGTGAATGTGTATTGTTGAGTGAATGTGTATATCATGGAGGCAGTGTGGTGTGGTATGTTGGAGGAGCTATTTGGAGACTTGGGTTTTGGTCATGGTTCTTCTATTAATATTCTCCCTGATCTTGGGTAAATATATTTTCTGTTCCTCTTATTTCTTTCTATAAAACGTTGATCATTTTATAGAACTATTGTATAGTTCTATAAAATAGAATAATATAGAATATTATAACCCATCACTTCACGTGACTTTTGAGATGGTTAAATAAGGTACAGAGGTCCTCATTGTCAGAGCTCCCAAGGTAACAAGTTGCTATATTAGAGTAAGCTTCATCAGTGTTAAAATATTTGATAATGAATTAATCTCTTTAGAATTAGTCCTGGCTCAGGTAAGCTAGCTCCTGCCCCAAGCCTGTCCTGTCTGTAGCTTTTTGGATTATGTCTCTTGTTTCTTTGAGAATATCTGACAGCAGAGTGTGAAATGCCTTACAAATGGATTTCATAGTGAGACTGTGACTTGTATACGTTTGTGTGTCTGTATGAAGAGCCAAGGATACATGGGGATTTGGACATTAATCAGGAGAAATGCTATCTGGGTGAAAAAAAAGTAGCCCTTCAAAAGAGAGTAATTTGAATTTTAAAGGATGTAGAGGGTTATTGGGAAAATTGATGAAATCCTGAGATATTTTTTCAGAAATCATCTTCTGTGTCATCATCTCCCCATCAAATAGGATGTGTCATTGTGCTGTCATATTAATTTTCAGAAGAATCCTCTCTCCCTCAAATTCAACACTTTATTCTAAGAGACAGTATAGTTGAAATTATAAACAGAATTTTTATGAAATATTACCCAATAACTTTTAGAGGTTTTTGTTGTTGTTAATTACAATGACATTTTTGTCCTTATTTTAAATGTAATTCACACTAAGTGGCCTTTTCTTTTCTTTTGATGTACTTACCCAATTTTCATTTTAATTTTTAAAATTTTACAAAATACTTTAACAAACCATAATCACATTTTATTACTTATAACAACCTTCTGACTACTATTATTCCTTTGACAGATGATAGAATGCTTAAGGTCACATTGTTTTTATTTTTTAATATTTATTTTTAATTGATTGATGACTGCTTTATGATATTGGTTTGATTTCTGTCATATGTCAACATGAATTAACCATAGGTGTACATATGTCCCCTCCGTTTTGAATCTCCCTTCCACCTCCCGTGCAGTCCCACCCCTCTAGGTTATCTCAGAGTAAGTGGCATTTTTTGGTACCAGTTATCCTCAGGAATTGGAGATTTTATATATATGTGTTTTCTGAAATGTATGTAATGCTTAACAAGAAATTATAGTAATAGTCATTAAAATGAGCATTTTATAAAAACGTGTCTTTATTGGTAGTTGTTTTTTTTTTCCCTAAAATAATGATTGCTGGGGCTTCAGGCTTATCCCACAGGTATTAGTTTTGGAAATCAGAACAGATAAACATGTTACTTGAGGCAGGCTCCATGCTTGAGGGTGGCCTTCTAAAAATATTTGATACAGATTGATTTAGTTTCTATAGAATTGACTTGTTTAGTTATGATGTCAGTCAGTTCCGTCACTAAGTCATGTCTCACTCTTTGTGACCCCATGGACTGCAGCACGCCAGGCTTCACTGTCCTTCACCATCTCCCAGAGCTTGCTCAGACTTGTGTCCAGCAAGTCAGTGATGCCATCCAACCATCTCATCCTCTGTCATCTCCTTCTCCTCCTGCCTTTGATCTTTCCCAGCATCAGGGTCTTTTCCAATGAGTCAGTTCTTTGCATCAGGTGGCCAAAGTATTGTATTGGAGCTTCAGCTTCAGCATCAGTCCTTCCAATGAATATTCAAGGTTGATTTCCTTTAGGATTGACTTGTTTGATCCAAGAGACTCTCAAGAGTCTTTTCCAGCACCACAGTTCAAAAGCATCAATTCTTCCGCACTCTGCTTTCTTTATAGTCCAGCTTTCACATCCATACATGACTACCCGAAAAACCATGTTTTTGACTAGACGGACTTCTGTTGGCAAAGTAATGTCTCTGCTTTTTAATAAGCTGTCTAGGTTGGTCATAGCTTTTCTTCCAAGGAGCAAGCGTCTTTTAATTTCATCGCTGCAGTCACCATCTGCAGTGATTTTGGAGCCCAAGGAAAGAGAGTCTCTCAGTTTCCATTGTCTCCCCATCTGTTTGCCAGGAAGTAATGGGACCAGATGCCTTAATCTTAGTTTTCTGCATGTTGAGTTTTAAGCCAGCTTTTTCATTCTCTTTCACTTTCATCAAGAGGCTCTTTGATTCCTCTTCACTTTCTGCCATAAGGGTGATGTCATCTGCATATCTGAGGTTATTGATATTTCTCCCAGCAATCTGGGTTCCAGCTTGTGCTTCATCCAGCCCAACATTTCTCATGATGTACTCTGCATATAAGTTAAATAAACAGGGTGACAATATACAGCTCTGATGTTCTTCTTTCCCAATTTGGAACCAGTGCATTGTTCTATGTCAGGTTCTAACTTGCTTCTTGACCTGCGTACAGATTTCTCAGGAGGCAGGTAAGGTGGTCTGGTATTCCTATCTCTTTAAGAATTTTCCACAGTTTGTTGTGATCCATACAGTCAAAGGGGTTTTGGTAGGGTTTGCTGCTGCTGCTGCTAAGTCGCTTCAGTTGTGTCTGGCTCTGTGCGACCCCAGAGACAGCAGCCCACCAGGCTCCCCTGTCCCTGGGATTCTCCAGACAAGAACACTGGAGTGGGTTGCCATTTCTTTCTCCAATGCATGAAAGTGAAAAATGAAAGTGAAGTCACTCAGTTGTGTCCGACTCCTAGCAACCCCATGGACTGCAGCCCACTGGGCTCCTCTGTCCATGGGATTTTCCAGGCAAGAGTACTGGAGTGGGTTGCCATTGCCTTCTCCCGGTAGGGTTTGCTAGGATTTGTTGTTGTTGTTGTTGTTGTTGTTGTTCAGTTTTGCTATGACAGAAGTCAGGCTAGAAAAACCCTAGCAAAACTCTCAGCTAAAATTCACTAAGGAGTATGGCTGTAATATAAAATGTAATTATGAAGTAAAAGGAATTTTTAAAAATACATTTAAAATAATTTAAAATTCATAAATGCCTGGTAAAATTTAACTCGTTAAAAAAAATTTTTTTAAATAACTCATTTGTAAAAAATTGCTATTATTAATAGCCCTGAAACTCTTATGTGATAGTTTTCTGTTAAGTCCCATCTTTTTTCTTCCTTTTTCCTTCTCTTTCATCTTTAACTAATAGTTGTTGTTTTGTTGTTCAGTACTGCTCTGAGTCACGTTCGGCTCTGCGACCCCATGGACTACAGCATACCAGGCTTCTTTGTCTGTCTTTGTCAGGCTTCATGGTCTCCTGGAGTTTGCTCAGACTCATGTCCATTGAGTCAGTGGTGCCACTGAATCACCTCATTCTCTGTTGCCACCTTCTTCTCCTGCCCTCAAATCTTTCCCAACATCAGGGTCTTTTCTAATGAGTCGGCTCTTCACATCAGGTGGCCAGGTATTGGAGCTTCAGCATTATTCCTTCCAATAAATATTCAGAGTTGATTTCCTTTAGAATTGACTGGTTTGATCTCCTTGCTGTCCAAAATCATAGCATCTAAAGGGATCTTGGAGATAATTTAGTTATCTACCCTCTCTGTTTCTTGAGTGCTTGAGTTTCCTCTTTAGCCAGTAGATTTGATTATCCAGCATCTGTTTCATACAGCTTCAGTGAGTAGGAACTCACTCATATTAGAACAGTCATTTCAACTGGAAATTTTTTTTGGAAGTTCTTCCTTACTGATAGACTGAAAATTTTCTGTTCCTGTATATTAGTGCTATGCACCTCGATGGTTCTGATCCTTCAGCCTGACAACCTTGGTTTTTCTGCCATAATAAACAGTCTAAATCTCAGAAGTTAAAGAAGTTTTCTTTTAGATTTTTACTTCAGGGTTATCTACATGTCTGTTGTGGGTTCGGAAGTGGTGGGTCTTATCATGAAGGTCACTCAAGGACCCAGGCTGACAAAGGAACCACCGTCTCAGCTGTGGAAGAAGAGAGAGCCTGGCAAGGTCTTGCATAGGCAGTAAATGATACACATCACTTCTGCTCACAGTCTTTTGGTCAGAACTAGTCATATGGCCCCAGTCTCATCGCAGGGAAGAGATGGGGGTAGGAAGGGCAGTCCTACTGTGTGCCCAGGATGGTGGGGGCACCAGAAGGGTAAATGGCACCATCGCTCAGTCTTTGAGGAATTTGGAGGAGTTGTCATGTCTTTGTAATCCTCTCCTACCCAGGATAAAAATTCCTAATATTTCAACTCCTCATCTGATTTCCAGTTCCATTAGCCATCCAGACACAGTGTAGTTTTTCTGTGTTGTTCCGAAAGTGTATTTCCAGACTGTTCAAGTTAGCCCAGTAACTGTCTGCTTTATAGGTGTGGACTTAGATCGTGTGCTGAGGTTTAAGTTCAAACAGGAAGAAGCTGAGGTAGAGAACAGAGACTGAAGCTTTAAGGCTTGGATTCACGTGCTGACTTTGGGAACCCCTTTCACAGGACACACTGCATACTTGTTCTGAGCCCATTTTCTGATAGGTGTCACTTAACAGTATTGTTGATGAGGCCCGTCTCTGGTGGCCCAGTGCTTGGGGCTCAGTGCTTTCACTGCAAGGGTGTGACTTCACTCCCTAGTTGGAGAACTGAGATCCCAAGAGTGGGCAGAAAAACCCCCACAAAACAGTTTTGATGAGAATGTGAGCAGACGTGTTTTTGTGGACTTTCGTAAGGTGGTATTAAGATGCTGAGTGCTACTAAAAAGCATTGTTTGTTTCTTTCTGTCTAGGTCCATCATAGTTCAGTAGGTTCACCATGGTTCATTAGACCTCCTTACGTGTTTCAGTTCATATGTGGCTATATGTGAAGTGTTAAGCATATGTACTGCAGTGGGTGTAAATCATCACCACATTCGTTTTTATACGATTATTGAAAAAAGTCAAACTGACGCGCTGCCTCTCATTTGCAGGTAGGGTTCTTTCACAGTCTACTCCGGGGACTCCATCAAAGACCATAACAATATCTGAAAGTGGTGTTATTGGATCAACTTTAAATTCTACAACACAGACACCAAATAAAATAGCCATCTCACCTTTGAAATCGCCAAATAAGGTAAAAAAAAAAAAAGAATTAGCCACAAATGTCAAGTATTGTGGTTAATGACTTTATTTATATTCCCAAACAATTAATAGGTATTTGGTGAATACCAGATTTAGTAATCAAGAATGTGTGACAGATAAAAAGCTTAATTCTAAACGCATAGTAACACAGTAGTCATTTTGCATGCTAAGATGATTTCCATGGCCCATGTGTGTGTGGGTACAACATAAATCTTTTGAATGAAGTATTCTATGTAAGTATGTGATTCCTCTTCACTTTATATTTGTGCACAATTATTTTCTTTGGGTCAGTCACATACATAGTGACTCTAAAATGCGAAATGCAGGTTTTTTGAAAATAGGATATTGATGTCTTCTGCTTAAGCTGTCCTTGATTTTGTAGAGAGCTAAGATTTTGCTGGGTAACAGAGCACCCAGAGTATGAGCAGTTGCCATCAAATGCTGGTTACCATATTACTGGGTTAACACAGTCCATGCAAAGCATTTGAAAACTTGTCATAATTTGTTTTCATTTTAACAGTGTGAAGTACCTATCATTTTAGATGAAGTAGGTAGTCTTAGCTCAGTTTCCTAAAACGTACAGATGTCATACAGCGCAGCATTTTGAAAAAAGTATATTTGAATGGATATGTTCAAGGGAAAAGCCAGGAATCTATTCTGTAAGGTGCCACCCTTGGGATTCCGGAAACACACTACCATTTGTACCTGCCTTTTCCCTTAACTTGTTACATTGTTCATGAATAGAATGAACATTAAATGTTTGCCTTACATGTTTAAAAAGTCTAACTGTTGGCTTCTGTTTCAGTAAGACTTGACTATAAGGTATAAATATGGTATCTATTACAGTTTATTAAAATGATCTCCTACCTGCATAATAACACAGATAATTATTTACTTAAATGGAATGAATTTAACAGAAGTTTTGAGTGCTCACTGTGTGTTCTTCATAGTGATACGCTAGGCATAAAAACATATATCAGCTTTAAGTTTCAGGTAGCTCAGTAGGCAAGTTAGTCTTAAAAGTTAAAAAATACTCTACAGGATTGTCACGGTTACAAGTGGATTGATGAGCCCTGCTGTATGTGTCAGGGGTTTTTGTACAAAGGCTGCTGTTCCTGAAAGGTCTTAACCTTAAAGGTGGTTTGGGCCTTGGCTGTGCGTGGATTGAGGTAAAACTTTACATGAAAGCATAAAAGCACGGCCCGTGTATAAATGTAGTGTAAGGGAGCTACATTGCTTTGGTAGTGTGGAAGCTGAGGGTGCTAAGGTTGGAAGCAAGGTTTCGCTGCCCTCAGGGGAGTTTGGATTTTACTGTTCTTAAAGACTTGCTGTGACTTCCCATTGCTTCTAGGACAGTGGTGCTCAACCTTGTCTGCACATTAGAGTCATCTGGGGAGTTCTGATAAAAACCAAGGCCTGGTTCTTATCCCTAGGGCCTCTGTTTTAATTGGCCTGGAGTTAGGCCTGGTATCAGGAATTTTTACAGTACGTGATTCTGAAGGGGCAGCCTAGATTGAAAACAACTGCTGTGGGATAATATAAAATTTGCATTTTTAAAAAGATGACTCTTGTAGCATAATGAAAGATGGTTTGGAGGAAGTTAAGCCTGGATTCTAGAAGAGACCAGGTAGGTGAGTTATTCTCAATCTTGGCTGTACTTGCGAAGCGCCTGGGGACCTCTTGGAAAACCTCATGGCTGGCCTCTGTCTGATCCCATTTAAATCAGTCTCTGGGCTGGGGCCTAGGTATTAAAAATAATATTTAAAAAATTTAAGGTGTAGGCCACACAACACTGTAAAGCAATTATACTCAAATTTAAAAATAATGATAATAAAGTATAGGCCAGGGTAGAGAATCATTAAATTAGATTATTATAGTACTTCAGATTCGAGCTAGATTAGTAGCTCAAGGGCCAGGGAGAAGCGATATGTATAAGACATAATGACCGGATGCCAGGGTGTTCAGAAGAGGGAGACTCTGGGGGATGACTCCTAGATTCCTAACTTGAGTAACAAGGGTAGGTGGTGGCACTGTGGACTGGTATATGGGCTGTATCTGATAGCATACAAGTAAGAACTTGCTTTATTTTCCTTTTATCCTTGACTGTAGCCCCGTAGAATCTTCCTTCTCTGCCTCTTTGACAAGACATCATTTTTACTATAAGAATGAGCCTTATTGTGATGGTTAAATTCAAAGGCATGAAAAGTCCACTCCAAATCTCACATCCAGTTGAATGGAGGTAACTTACATTTGACCATGACCCTGCAGGGTCCATGCTGTGGAGGGGCATCGTGCTTTACTTCACTCTTCCATTTCCTGCCTCTTTCTGTGCTTGACTTCTGATTGGCAGGCAGGTTAGAGAAAGGACAGAGTTGTACGTGACTGGGACTGTTGTAGTCCGGCTGCCAGTCCCCTCTGTGGCAGGTGTCCAAGTGTGGCCTTTAGCGTTGTGCATTTAGGATGGTTTCTGCAGGCCCCGTGGTGTGCGCACGTTGCCCAGGTTGTTCCTGTCTGGAACACACCCCAGCAGCCTTTGGCAGTCTTCTCGCTCTGTCTTCCTCCTGTAGCCCACCTACAGCCTGTTACTGCTGAGTATCCTTCCTCGCGATGGCACCTGTCTTTGGCCTAGCACATGGTTTATCCCTTCTACAACATCTCTTTGGCTAATGGGAAACCTATAGAACCCAGTGGTAGAAACATAGCTCATCTAACTGTGGTCCTCTGTGTCCTTGCTCTGCTGTTTTGAAGCTCCTTCCAACCTCTTTTTACAAAATCACTCATTTATTGATTGATTTTACCTTTGGCTATGCTCGCCAGCTTTTTCTAGCTATGGTGAGCAGAGACTGTTCTTCACCGCAGTGAGCGGACTTCTCATTGCTGTGGCTTCTCTTTTGCAGAGCACAGACTCTGGACACACAGTCTTCAGTAGTTGGAGCTCATGGGCTCAGTAGTTGTGGCTTTTGGGCTTAGTTGCACCGAGGCATGAGGGATCTTCCTGGACCAGGGATCAAACCCATATCCCCCTGCATTGGCAGGCAGATTCTTATCTACTGTACCACCAGGGAAGTCCCTCCATCTAACCTCTTGCTTTTTACAGGGCTGGGACCCCTGTTCACATAAGGCCTAAATTCCTGGGGATGTATGTCAGGTCCTTCTGGTGGCTAGACCCAAATGGGCTTAAGAGTTCCTTTATCTCAGTATATCGCCAGCCAAAGATTGAGATGTCAAGTTTCCCAGTCTGTCCCAGAGATTTTCTGGGGGAACCCCTGCCCTTGTTCTCCCTAAGGTGTAAAGCCCTAGCATTATCTATGTTTATGAATTCACCTCTGTTTCTAGTCTGTTCTGTTTCATTTTCGATAGGCAGCAGGTGGATAATAGGGGTACTGTCTTTTAGCAACTCACTCTGGCATGGATGGTTTGTTCTTTTTAGAGAATAGGGGAGTTTATCATTTGTCGTTCTCATCTTTGAAGGTTTCACTAGAGCCACATTTTAAGACAGGAGAGAACTCTCATTATCCCTTTATCCTAGAGAGGAAATACAGAAGGAATAGCCGGTTTGGGCAAACAGATACTGTTTAGCTCTTGGAGCTGTTTGTCATTGAAGTGCCCACTGCCTGTCTAAAGGAGGATGTCCATCAGGAAGCTGAATGTAGGTGGTGGCTAAAGCTGTGCGTATGGATGAAGTCTGTCAGGGAGCATGAGGTTGTGTGTGGAGTGAAAAGAAAGGCAGGGCTGAACCACAGAGTATTAAGAGTGGGCAGAAGAAAAGAAGCCAATGGACGAGAAGGAGTAAGCGAGGTAGCGTGAGAAACTTAAAGAAGTGGGAAGGGAAGAGGGTCTCAAATTTCAAATGTTAAGAAGAATCAATCAATTAAGAAAAAGACTAAAAAATCAGGATTTGCTGGAGATGCCCTTGCTCTCCCATTAATCGAGGGTGGTCAAAAGAAACCTCAAACACCCATCCTTCCTTCCCTGCCAGCACTCACAATCTGACGATCATCTTCCTTGAATCTGCCAGGACTTCTCTCATGATTTATTCCTGTTTATATGGTACTGGCTATCATTAAAAGAGCCAGACTCCTCGATTACCTTTCCTTTCTCACACCTGATCTCCTTGAAGTCGTCAGTATCTTCTGTCCCCTTACCCGCTGCTGCTGCTAAGTCGCTTCAGTCGTGTCTGACTCTGTGCGACCCCATAGACGGCCTCCCACCAGGCTCCCCCATCCCTGGGATTCTCCAGGCAAGAACACTGAAGTGGGTTGCCATTTTCTTCTCCAGTGCATGAAAGTGAAAAGTGAAAGTGAAGTCGCCTAGTCGAGTCTGACTCTTCGTGACCCCATTGACTGCAGCCTACCAGGCTCCTCCGTCCATGGGCTTTTCCAGGCAAGAACACTGGAGTGGGGTGCCATTGCCTTCTCTGCCTTACCCGCTACCCACCCCCTTACCCACTACCCACCCTCAACTCTTGAAACCCTACCACCATACTCTATCTGGGGTTCACGAGCAAAATAATCCCCTAAGCCCTCAACCTCTTCATCGAAGATTCCTTTATCTTTTTCTCTAACGGATACCTGACTCTTCCTGATGGCACTGTTTCCCCTGCAGACCTCTTGAGTGCGGTCTGTGATTCCACCCTGCCATCGAGCCTGGAAGGGGGGACCTATTATGTGAGATGTGTGTTTTGTTCCTGTTCTCTTCTTTTTAAAGTGCATGCATGCATGCTAAGTCACTTCAGTCATGTCCAACTCTTTGTGATCCCGTGGGCTGTATCCTGCCAGACTCCTCTGTCCATGAATCCTGGGATTCTCCAGACAAGAATACTGGAGTGGGTTGCCATTCCCTTCTTCAGGAGATCTTCCTGACCCAGGGGTCAAACCTATGTTGCTTACTTCTCTTGCGTTGGCTGGTGAGTTCTTTACCATTACCACTACGCCAAAAATGGGTATGTATCTCAATTTTAAAGCTTCTTGGACCTCTGATTTATTGTCTTTTATTTTGGAAAACTTTGGACTATATCTCTTGAACTCTTCCTTCTGCCTCATTTTTTCTGTCTCTTCATTCTAGGACTCTGGTTTCAAAAGGGCTAGACTGAGATCGTTCCAAAGCTCTTGGATGCTCTGTTCTGCTCCCTCCCCACTTTTTCTTTGTTTCACTTGGGGTCATTTCTGTTGACCTGTCATCAAATTAATTGATTCTTTCCTCAGTTGTATGGAATCTACTTAAGGGCCCACTGAAGGACTTCTTCATCCCTGATAATTATGTTTATCGTATTTCTGTCATTTCCATTTGGCTCTTTTTTATAGTTTCTGTCTCCCTACTGACATTCCCCTCTGTTCATTGCGTGTTGTTTTCCTTTCCTGCTAGGCTTGTTAACATTTTGATCATAGTTATTTTAAAGTCCTTATCTGATGGTTGCAGCATTCAGGTTATCTTTAAGTCTGGCTTTCATTTTAGAATGCCATCTGGGCCCTTTTTTTTGTTTTTAACAAAGCTTATACATCTAGAATGGGGAAACTATTCTATTAAAGGTGAATAACTTAGCACAAGCACTGAAGCTGGGTTGTTGATTCTTAACAAACCTGATTAGAAAGACTTCAGGACAGTTAAATTTTTGGATACCTGAAGTTCAGAAAATAAATATTTGTAGAGTTTAGGTCCTGGAAAATTGGATCAAAGAAACAAGGTTTAGAAACCTCAAAACCCTTTCTTTCTCACTAATTTGGTCTTATAAGTAAATATTCTTAAAATGTAAGGCCTGGTCACCCTTTACCTGATGTTGATGGATGGGTTCTTTTTTTTCTTTTTTCCCCTGACTGTCTTTATAATGAACACAAATACATTTTCAAAATATCCTGCTTTTTACCTTTAAAAGTCTCTGGAAGTTATCCTGGACATCCGTGAAACTACCTTATTCACACTCTTGTCGGTTTTTCTCTCCTACCCAGTGGAGTGCTCCTCTTTTTTGGCCTAATTTGGCAAACAGGGAAGATCTGTTGGTAATTGAATCATCACATAGCCATTTAGGATGCAGAATGTACTTCAGTCCCAGGGGAGGAATTTCAGAGCATAAGCTGTGTACAAATGAAAAGTTTCTTATTCCTCTAAAATCTATGACCAGTACAACTTCTTGAACTCTTTCTACTTCTGAGTCTTCTAGCATGGGTAGAATTCTGTAAAGCTTCTTCTATAATTAAACTCTGAACTCATCATTTATTTACCCATCCTTCTCCCCATTAATCATCTTATTTTTAAAATGCATTTCAAAGTAAGTTGCATATATTCAGTATACTTCTCCCCCCATATTCCAAGTATACCATTAACTAGAATTCTCTGTTTAGAGGGTTTTCTTTTTCATTTTGAGAAAAATTTCACATATACTGAAATATGCAAATCTTAAAGGTACAAATATGCAGATCTTAAACATTCAGATATTTTCAGCTTAAATGTATACATCTATACAACAAAAACATCCTCTGTGAAGATAAAGAACGTTATCACCACCATAAGAAGTTAATAATTAAAAAAAAGTTTTTTCCTATTTCTGAACATATTACGGTAAACAGTGCACCTGTCATTTGGTAGGTTTTAGTCATATTTCCTAGAAACTGATAAAACAAATGACTGCAGATTATTAAAAATTAGTTTGCTAGTACTTCAGATAGTTTCCAGTATTTTTTCCCCACTAAATTGAAGGAGGACATAAGTAAGTTTATAGATAATTAGAAATAATTTTTGATGGTAGAATACAATGTGATTTGGGGTATAAAACTCAGAAGAATTCTAAGTATTAATGTATATTATTATAATAAATACCTTTGTTCATATATAGATTTATGAAAATAATGTTTTTCAGTGTTTATTTAAAAATAGGAATAGAATCGATACTGAACTCTCACTCTAGTGATATATAATATACATTTATGGATACAGGAAGTAATCTTTTAAAATGAGTCCCATCATCTTATGGAGCAATGCATTCCAATAAAATTATTATATTGTAATAATCACAATTTGTAATATATTTGTTGTTTTCAATGTATACAATAACTGTATTATGAACTCAGTCAAGACAAAATTATTTAACACATAGAGATTTATGTAACAGGTAATGTGTGTGTTCAGTCATGTCTGACTCTTTGCAACCCCATGGACTGTATCCTGCCAGGCTCCTCTGTTCATGGGATTCTCCAGGCAAGAATACTGGAGTGGGTTACCATTCCCCTCTCCAACATCAGGGTGATACAAAATGTTTTTAAATTTTCAGTTTATATACACCTTTTTGTTTCAGAGAATTATGATAAAAGAATTTCAAGGGTAAAAATGTTACACTAGAATAAAATTTTTAGACGATATGGAATTCAGAGACAAGTTCATAGAGGAAAAGGAATAATGTAAATTTCTGACTGCTGAAGAGTTCTTGATTTATATTTTAAAAAGTGTAATAGATACTGGTGAGTATCAAATCACTATGTTGATTTGATTCCATTGAATACATTTTAAAAAGTAATGTGACAGTTTTATTTCTTTAAATGCTAATATTTATAATGGGCTAGAAATTGCAGTAAACTGAATGATGTGCTCAGTCTCCCTGAAGGGAAAAGTCAGGGAAAAGGTACATGGTGGTACATTTATGGACCGGACCAGATGCATGGTGCATTTTTCACCTCACTAGCTAAATGTCTTGTGGCCTTACCTTGACTGCAAGGGAGCCTAGGAAATGTAACCTGGTTGTATGCCTAGGAAGCAGAAGAGAGTATGGATTTTGGTTAGCAGTAAGCAGTCTATAGTGTAATTGTCCATATATAGAGTAAGTAGTGCTATATTAACACAAGTAATTGACATGAATTAGGCGATAAACTGGAAGCCTGAACAATAATGAAGATTTCCTGTTATTAAGAGTCACTCTTGGAGACTTCCCTGGCAGTCCAGGGGTCAAGTCTCTACACTTCCAGGGCAGAGGGTAGTACAAGTTGGATTCCTGGTCAGGGAACTAAGATCCCACGTGCTGCATGGTGCAGCTGGGAAATAGACAGGCAGAGAGTCACTCTTTCCTTCTCTGTGAATGGCTATCAGTAGGTCAGTGTGTGCTGTGTGCTGAGGCTGTGGAAACCATGGAAGAGCTTATGGTGGTTGGTCAGACAGAATTGAATGCATGTAAAATAATAATGAGCAATGAAATAGGTGCTAAGTTGTGTGTATAGGCAAGGTGAGGTGAAACTAAGGAGGAAAGAAAAAGAAGTCCTGGGATTCCTTCATTCTACACTCAGCAATACCTGCCCTGTGTTAGGGGCTGTACTCTTTGGGGAAATAGAGCAAAAATAGACATGTGGGACCTAAAGTCTGTGAAGGTGCAGGAGGGAAATGTGACAGAAATGACTTTAAATGATACACAAAAATATAAAATTACAAAAGCTCAAGTGATGACATGAACTCCTATATAAGAGGATTCAGCTGCAGTTGGGATGATCAGAGAAGGCATCCCTGAGCTAAGATTTTTTTTAATGGGTAGAATTGGAGTGGATGTCAGCCACCAGAGAGAAGGATTGGAAGTAAAAATACTTATAATGTACACATATGTATACCTATGAGAGTACCTGCATACAGAGTAGTAAGATTGGATTGGATTGACTCTGATTGGAATTAGTAATCCTTTGCAGGGAGTGGAGAACATAAAAAGATAGGGTTAGATTTTGGATAATTTTTCAAAACCAAGCAAATTTAGACTTAATTTTGTCATTTAATGAAGACTTATAAAGTGTCTCTAATTACTTAGGCAGTGTTTGTGTGGTGGATTCAAAGCAGGTAGAGATGAATCATGAGCTGATTTTGAGTTTGTTTTACATATATCCAGGTAAGAAGTGATATGAACAATGACGTTATTGGGAAGTTGAGAGAACACTTTTGGGACAGAGGTTTCAGAAGTTGATAGCTTCTGCTTTTGCTGTGAGTCTCTTAAATGGGGATGGTTCTGTGAGTATAGTTTGAAGTGAAGGGGATCTGTTTTCCTGATAAACTTTAACATAGGTTGTTTCAAGATTGATTAACAGTTAAAGTTAGGGTGATTGCAGGTTCCTAGTCCCATTAATTCAGTTGCCTAAGTTACTTTGTAGATAAATATGTTTTTCATATCAGCACCTGTTAGCAGAGAATTTCTTTTCTATGTTGCTATGTTGGTTTTGTTTTTATGCTGTCATAATTAATGATGTTTGAATGCCTGTGGGGTCCTGTTGCAATATTATTAAAAACTTTTTTAATATAGAAATTTATAATATGCTAAAAAGTTAGAATAGTAAAGTTAACCCCTGTGTACACTTCATCCAACTTTGGAATTATCCACTATTGTGTTATCATCTGTAACACTTCCTACTTTTTTAAAAAGTAAATCATGTCGTTTTATCTATAGGTATTTTGTTATATATATAAAAGATAGGGATACTTTCTTTTAACTTATTCACATTCCATTAATGCCATTAAATACCTAGTTAATTCACATTTCCCCAGGCACCTAAATTTTTACACTGTGCTTGAACTTGGGATTCAGAAAAGTTTGTGAATGATTGCTATTTCTCTTACTTTCCTCTTCTTCCTTTATTCCTCTTGCCCTTTAAATAAAAAATTAAGTTGTTTACATCCTATATTTTTCATAGCCTGGAGTTTGCTGGTTGCATCACTATGGTGCCATTTAATTTTGAGAATTTCTGGAATACAACTCAGATGACTCCTGTATCTTTAGACCTTAACATATGTTTTACAGGTATTCTCTTCCAGTCTTTGGCTTGTCTTTTTATTTTTTTAACAGTGTCTTTTACAGAGCAGAAGTTTTCAGTTTTAATGAAGTTTGACTCATCAGTTTTTTTCTTTCATGGATTGTACTTTTGGTATTTTATCTAAAAAGTCATCACCAAACCCAGGGTAACCTAACTTTTCTGCTGTTATCTTCCATGAGCTTTGTAGTTTAGTTTTATAGTTTTAGGTCTGTGATCCATATGTGAAAAATATCAGATCTGTGTTGAAATTCACTTTTTGTGTGTGGATGTCCCATTGTCCCAGCATCATTTGTTGAAAATACCCTTTCTCCATTGAATTGCCTTTGTTCCTTAGTCAGAAGTCAGTTGGCTCTATTTGTATGGGTCTACTTCTGTGCTCTCTTATCAGTCATTTTTAGTTTGCCAACATAACGGATTTAAAGATCTCAAATAGATTTATATTTTTTTTAATTCTTCATATTTGTGTGTCTTCTGGACTCTTCCTCTGAACTCTGATGCTTTGTGTGGTTTGTCTTTTTTGTTTGTTTGCGAACTAAAACAGGCTCATAGCATATTATGTAAAGTACTCCTTTGTTATCAATGCGGTTGCAAACCTTTTTCTCAGTTGGTTTCATCTTTTTATTCTTGCCAGACATTTTGCACATTAAATTTGTCAAAATAGTGTCTTCAGTTGTGAATTTTGAGTTTTCGATCTATGCTTAGGTAAGTCTTCCTTCAGTTCAGTTCAGTCATGCCTGACTCTTTGTGACCCCATGAATCGCAGCACGCCAGGCCTCCCTGTCCATCACCATCTCCTGGAGTTCACTCAGACTCACGTCCATCGAGTCCATGATGCCATCCAGCCATCTCATCCTCTGTCATCCCCTTCTCCTCCTGCCCCCAATCGCTCCCAGCATCAGAGTCTTTTCCAATGAGTCAACTCTTCGCATGAGGTGGCCAAAGTACTGGAGTTTCAGCTTTAGCATCATTCCTTTCAAAGAAATCCCAGCATTGATCTCCTTCAGAATGGACTGGTTGGATCTCCTTGCAGTCCGAGGGACTCTCAAGAGTCTTCTCCAACACCACAGTTCAAAAACATCAATTCTTTGGCGCTCAGCCTTCTTCACAGTCCAACTCTCACATCCATACATGACCACAGGAAAAACCATAGCCTTGACTATACGGACCTTAGTTGGCAAAGTAATGTCTCTGCTTTTGAATATACTATCTAGGTTGGTCATAACTTTTCTTCCAAGGAGTAAGCGTCTTTTAATTTCATGGCTGCAGTCACCATCTGCAGTGATTTTGGAGCCCCAAAAAATAAACTCTGACACTGTTTCCACTGTTTCCCCATCTATTTCCCATGAAGTGATGGAACCGGATGCCATGATCTTCGTTTTCTGCATGTTGAGCTTTAAGCCAACTTTTTCGCTCCTTACTCCCAGTATTTTATCTATTAAAAAATTATTATCTGGTTTTATGTAATTATTTTGCATATAATATTTTATTACAAATTAAACACAAGAACAAATAGATTTATTGTTTTTTAAGCATGATGGAATGGTTAAATTTATATTCACCTGTCTACCAGTTTGATCCTGACTGATTTATATAACACATCTTGCAGGATGGGCATCTGATTTTTATATTGAGGTAAAATACACACAGCATAGAATGTGCCATCTTTGCGTACATTTTTAAGCGTTCAGTTCAGTGGTATTAAGTACATTCATGTGGTTGTGCAGTCTTGTCCACCATCCATCTCCAGAGCACTTTCCGTCTTGGAAAACTCAGGCTCTGTGCCCATTCTTCCCTCTCCCTAGCCCTTGACAGCCACTAATCTATTTTCTGTCACTGGGATTTTGGCTACTCTACTTCATAAAACTGAGATTATAGATTATTTGTCCTTTACTCGTTATTGGCTTATTTCGCTTAGCATAATGTCAAGGTTCACCAGTCAGAATTTCCTGCCTTTTTAAGGCTAGATGATGAATGCTCCATTGTATGTATATTCATTTGTGGAGGGACACTTGGATTGTTACCATATGTTAGCTCTTATGATTAACGTTACTATGAACATGAGGTGTACAAATATCTCTTGGAGACCCTGCTTTGAATTCATTTCTTTAAAATCTCTCTAATAACGTGGTCCTTTTTTTATTGAATTTTTTTTTTAAAATTATTTTTAATTGAAGGATAATTGAGTCATTTCTAATGAGGTATATGAACCTAGAGCCTATTATACAGAGTGAAGTAAAAAAGAAAAACAGGTATCATATATTAATGTGTATATATGGAATCTAGAAAGATGGTGCTGATGAATCTATTTGCAGGGTAGCATAACTATAATTATATATATTATAATTCCCTGGTAGCTCAGCTGGTAAAGAATCCACCTGCAATGCAAAAGACCTGGGTTCGATCCCTCGGTTGAGAAGATCCCCTGGAGAAGGGAAAGGCTACCCACTCCAGTATTCTGACCTGGAGAATCCCATGGACTGTATATAGTTCATGGGGTTGCAAAGAGTCAGACATGACTGAGAGACTTCCACTTTCAGTGGAGATGCAGACATAGAGAACAGCTATGGGCATGGGGGAGAAGAAGGAGAGGGTGGGACAAATGGAGAAAGAAGCATGGAAGCATATACATTACCATATGTAAAATAGACAGCCAGTGGAAATTTGCTGTATGGCTCAGGGAACTCAAACAGGGGCTCTGAGGGGCAGGATGGGGTGGGAGCTGGGAGGGAGGTTCAAGAGGAAGGGGACATATTTATACCTGTGGCGAATTCATGTTGATGAACTGCTTTCAGTTCTTTTGGGTGTATCCCCAGAAGCTGAATTTCTGGGTCATATGGTAATGCTGTGTTTAATTTTTTGAGGTACCACCATACTGTTTTCCACAATAACTACTATTTTACATTCCCACCAACAGTGCACAAGGGTTCTCACGTCTCTGTCTTCTTGCCAACACTGTTTTTCTGATAGTAGCCATCCTAGTTTATGTGAGGCGGTATATCGTTGTAGTTTTCATCTTTCACTAATGATGATGTTTGAGTATTTTTTCATGTATTTATTGGTCATTGTATATCTTCTTTGTTGTCCAGTCACTCAGTCGTGTCCAGCTTTTGCAACTTCATGGACTGCAGCACGCCAGTCTTCCCTGTTTCACTGTCTCCTGGAGTTTGCTGAAAGTCATGTCCATTGAATTGATGATGCCCTGATGGTTTAGTCACTAAGTTGTGTCCAACTCTTGTGATCTCAAGGACCTTAGCCTACCAGGCTCCTCTGTCCATGGGATTTTCCAGGCAGAAATACTGGAGTGGTTTGCCATTTCCTTCTCCAGGGGATCTTCCTGATCCAGGGATCGAACCCAGGTTTCTTGCACTGCAGGCAGATTCTTTACCATCTGAGCCACCAGGTGACGATACTTTGGAGAAATGTATATTCAAATTCTTGGTCCATTTTTTAATTGATTTGTTTGAGTTTTAGAAGTTCCCTATATATACTGGATCTCAACCCCCCATTAGATATATGATTTGCAAATTTCTGCTTTTCTATGAGTTACCATTTTACTCTGTTGACAGTGTCTTTTGAGGCATAAAATTTAAAAATAGTTGCAACACCTAGGGTGGAAGCACAGAGTCCTAAACACTGAACCACGAGGGAATTCCCTGCTTTCTGGTTTTTATAAGACTGCTGCCTCCTAAATCACATGGTCTAAACTTGCCTGATATGGTCATTTGACCCTTTCCTTGAATGCTCCCATAGATTCTAACACATCACATTTAAATTACTTATCTTTGTCACTGTAAGTGTGAATAAAGCATAAATTAGGTTAATATCCATGAAAAACGGGCAAATGAACACCTTACATCTTTTTCATAATATTTCACCAGTCAGTACATCAGTGCCAAAAGTTCTAGTATCCATCCCAAGGTTTGACGCTGTCTTTAGTCATATAATATTTATAATATCTATCTTTTCTCATTTTCTCATTTGTCTGTTATAGCTTGAAAGCATTTTAAAGCTTTCAAATTGGTAGGTTTATTTTAGTAACCTAAAGTTTAGAAATTAGGATAATATAGTTTTTCCATGATGATAAGGTCTATAAACATTCTGTCACAAATTTCTAAAAAGCATATTAAGATGGAACCCTATAAATTCCTGATTTCAAACCATATTATAAAACTTTAATAGTCAAAACAGTGTGTTATTGGTATAAACACAGAAAAATTGATCAATGGAACACAATAGAGAGCCCAGAGATAAACTCATGTATATGTGATCAATTAATTTGTAATCAATTAATTTGTAAGAAAGGAGCCAAGAATATACGGTAGGTATTGGGAAACCTGGACAGCCACATGCAAAAGAATGAAACTGAACCACTCTCTTGTACCACACATAAAATTTAACTCAAAGTGGATTAAAGACTTGTATGTAACACCTGAAAGTATAAAACTCCTAGAAGGAAACATAGGAGATGGTACACTCCTTGACATTGATTGGTCTTGGCAGTTTTTAAATAAGTTTGGGAAACATACACCATACCCATCTAGGAGATCTGTCATGGTCACTGGCATATTAAAGACTCTAAGAATTCCCATAGCAAAGGCCTTTGTCTAACTTTGTTTACCTCAGGGCTTCATATTAATGTGATAAAAGTAGATTGTTTCATGTACTAATCTTGAAGAGCTTATGTTTAAAGAACCAGCTTTAAAGAACAAGTTTAAAGAACAAACTTTAGTAAGTGGTACCCAACCAGCATTGAGGAAAGTATTATTCTGACTTTGCAGTAGATTAAACAAATAGCATCTTAATATCTGTTCAAAACAGCGAGATTTGTGCAGGTGTCCCAAAGTGTTTAAGAATTTCATTCAGTGGTAACGTTCTCCCCTGCACAGATAAGAGACAAAGGTATAAAGAAGCATTAGGTTGCTTGACAGAGTATGCACAAGATTGAGACAAACTGGAACCAAAATTCCTATGTCCAAACATTTGTTTCTAAGCTGTGTTTACAAACAGAATCAAATTGCAAAGTGTACTCCTCCCCCTCAAAAAAAAGCTAACATATTTATATGGAACCCCACAGATTCAGGGTTTGGATATTGATTGAACCCTCTGTCTATCTCCAATTCACTAAATAAGAATCTTCATTTATAGAACAAGAGTATTTTATTATTCCTTTTTTTCCCCCCTTTAAGGTAAATCTTCAATTAAGCAAGGACTTCTGGTATTTGCTAATTAGAAAACAATAAAGAAGTATATCCCTATATAATTATTACATTGATATTTAAATAAAAATGGCTTAAAAATAGTACAAATAAAAAAACATCAAGTCCGTGTTTTTCAGGACAACCACTGATACATGTTAAATGTAGCTAGTTTGAATATAAATTATTTGCTTTTTAACCCAATTGTCAGTAAGGAATAGCAATAACTGAAGATTTTTACTGAATGTATGTGAACTATTTTTCTGCTGATGTGGTATGTTCAGAGAGACATGCCTTCACATGAAGTTTCTCGGGCTTCTCCAAGGAAGGTACCAACTTGTGAATTCTTAAAGCAGTTAAGTGTAGTGTTCAGATGCTTTTGTCTTTTACAAAATTAGTAGCTTTGATATGTTACTTAGTTTATTTTCGGTGTTAAAAAATGCAATTTAATCAGTGGTTGCCAAGAATTAGGGTTGTGACTATAGAGGGAAGTGCCATAGAGTCTTTGTGGTGATGGAAAAATTTTGTATCTTGATGATGATGTAGGTTACATGAATTTATACAATCTTTGGTGTACATACAAAAAAGTGCATAAAAACTGGTGACATCCGAATAAGGTCTGGTCTGTGGTTTAGTTGATAGTATTACACCAAATGTCAATTTCCTGGTTTTGATAATATCCTATGGTTATATGAGATTTTTTTTGGGGGGGAGGAGAAGTGCATATGGGAACTTGGTAGTAGTTTTGCAATTTCTTGTGAAATCTAAAATTATTTCAAAATTAAAAAGTTTTTTAAAATGCTATTTATACTTCTATTCAGGATTCTGTGGTGGTGGTTTAGTTGCTAAGTCATGTGTGACTTACAGTCTGCATGGACTGTAGCCTGCCAGGCTCCTCTGGGCATGGGATTCTCCAGGCAAGAATACTGGAGTGGATTGCCATTTCCTTCTCCAGAGGATCTTCCCGAACCAGGGATCGAACCCTGGTCTCCGGCATTGCAGGTGGATTCTTCACCATCTGAGCCACCAGGGAAGTCCAAATGTCTACAGTAGGAGGCATTACAATGTCTTACTGAAGCAAATGGGTTTCAGAGTTGGCTCTGGTTCAAACCCTAACTCAGTTGCTCTTAGCTATGTGAACTTGGGGAAGTTAACTAAATCTATCTGAGCTTCAGTTTCTCCATGTATAACGGGCATAATGATAATACAAATAGCAGCTCACATTTTTTTAGTTTTATATCAATAATATGTGATTAGTTACTGTTTGCACCTTATATAATTTATCTCAGTTAATTCTGATAATCTATGTGAAAGGTGCCATTTTAAGATTTTCAAATAGGGAAACTTAGCTCAGAGAAGCTAAGTTACTTGCATAAGGTCACTCACCTAGGAAATGTTGAAACCAAGATTAAAACTCAGTCTGGATTTTCTGTTTCTGACTGTACGAAACTAGCGTGTGAAGACCAACGATCCCACCAAGAGCAACTAAAAAGAAAATGTATTTGTAAAATTTGTTTGAAGGCATTGGAGACCCACAAAGGGACCCAGGACCTTATAGGTTACCATCTTGAAGTCAAGGGAAGCCTAGAGAAGTCGCCTGGTATTCAGTGTGACCCTTTGCCTTAGGGCATTTGTGAGGTGTGGCTGAGAGACTGAGAAGAAAAGCAGAAAGTGGTCCCAGAGAGTTGAGGAGCTGAACAGACCTTTAGTCTTACAGACCTCAAGGACAAAACTTTCGGTTCAGGCCCCAAAAAGGAGAAGGAAGCTAGGTAAAGCCTGGAGTCCTAGTTGGGGGAGGAGTGAACCTGCCCCTACTCTTAACTGCCTGCCATAAGCTGACTTGAATGCTTTCTGGAGGAAAAGAAAAACATTCTGAGCCTCAAATTATTTACTTAATTTTTCATAAACAATGCTTGGTACTCAGTCAGAAATCATTAAATATATCAGGCAACCAAAGTATTCAGAACAGGTATAGGTAGTATAATTATCAGATTGGCTTTTAAAATAACTAAGATTAATATATTCAGGAATTTAAAAGCTATGACAAACCTAGACAGCATATTAAAAACCAGAGCCATCACATTGCCAACAAAGGTCTGTGTAGTCAAAAGCTATGATTTTTCCATTAGTCATATGTGGGTGTTAGAGTTGGACCACAGAGAAGGCTGAGTTCCAAAGAATTGATGCTCTCAAATTGGGATGCTAGAGAAAAGTCTTGAGAGTCCCTTGGACAAGCAGGGAGATCAAACCAGTCAATCTTAAAGGAAATCAACCCTGAACATTCATTGGAAGGACACGCTGAAGCTGAAGCTCCAGTACTTTGGCCACCTGATGCAAATAACCGACTCGTTGGCGAAGACCCTGATGCTGAGAAAGACTGAAGGCAGGAGGAGAAGGGGGCAACGGGATGAGATGGTTGGACGGCATCGCCGACTCAATGGACATGAGTTTGAACAAACTCCAGGAGACAGTGAAGGACAGGGAAACCTGGTGTGCTGCAGTCCATGGGGTTGCAAAGAGTCAGACACGACTTAGTGACTGAACAACAATTTAACAAGACAAAGAACTCCAGCAGGGAATTAAAAGCTATAAAAAGGATGAGATGAGTATTTTCAAACTGAAAGCTTAAAACTGAGATTAAGAATTCAGCAGATGAGTTTGTCAGCAAAAGAGATACAGATTAAACAAAAAGGATTAAATATTTTTTGAGAAACAAAGGGTAGAGAGTTTCTCAGCAGACCAGCACTTAAGGAAATCCTGAAGTGAGTTCTTTAGGCAGAAGGAAAACAATCCCAAATGGAAGCGCAGAAAGAGTATAGAAAGGATGGAAAGGTTAAACTTGTGGGTATATTTAAATGAATATCTTAAAGAGTTTCAATTAAATGGAGAATTTAAAAATATTTATGTATTTTTGTAACACAAAGTTGGGGCAGGAATAAATGATGTTAGTGTTCAGTGGTTTTCTCCTTGTCTGGGTGATATTTAAAGTACTGATTTAATTCCAACATTGAACATTGTAGTCTCTAGGATAAAACTATATAAAAATAATAACATACATAAATAACAAACTACCATGGGGGAAACAAATAATAAAACGTTTAACCCTAAAGCAGGCAAAAAAAGGAAAAGGGACAGAAGAGGACAGGTTGTTCAGATAGGAAATAGTTCAATGGTAGATTTAAATCCACATAGTTACTTACCTGTTAGATGTAAGTAGATGTATATCGATAAAAAATATACTCAGATCCGATTTTGTCCTCAGAGACCCAGTTATATACAGCATGTGAGAGCTGCAGATTGAAGTTTAGAGAAGTTGAGAGAATTCTCTGGCAGTGCAGTGGTTAGGATTCAGCATTTTCACTGCCATGGCCTAAGTTCGATCCTTGGTCAGGGAACCAAGATCTTGAAAGCTGCGTGGTGAGCCAAAAGAAAAAAAAAAAATTGAAAGTATAGTTGGAAACACAGTATACTGTGCAAACTTAGCTAAACCAGCCCCCGTACTTGTGGTATGCTGTGTCTAGCTCCTAATGTGATTGTTAGATTAAAATTCGATAATCTTAAGAGTCTTCAGAAGCACTGCCCTCTGTGTATAAAGTATCCAGTAAATTTAATTATATCTGAAGCACCTTGTTTACAAGCACCTTGTTAACAGAATTTTTCTTTTCTGTTAAAGATAAATTTTAATTGAAATATAGTTCACTTATAGTGTTGTGTTAGTTTCAAGTGTACAACAGAGTGAGTCAGTTACACATGTATGTATCCTTTTTCAGATCATTTCCCTGATAAGTTATTGTCAGATATTGAATATAGTCCCCTGTGCTATTCAGTAGGTCTTTGTTGTTTATTTCATATAGAGTAACATGTATTTGTTAATCCCATATCCCTCGTTTATCTGTCCTCCCCCCCTTTCCCCTACCTTGTTTCTTAAAATAATATTCTTTTTCCATTTAGAGCTGATGTCCCAAAGATCATGTCTCTTGCATCATTATACACCTGACTCATAGGTTGCTTGACTTTTAGGTAGCTTCCATATGTATACAGTTTTTTAAGCTTTATATTTTCATTTAACTCACTGACCATCAACCTGTTTTATCTTTATTTTAAATCTGCTTTGTGGTGCCTCTGCCTAATGATAATATGTGAATTATTTTATGCTGAAGTAATGTACTTTGACTATTACTTGTAGAGTTGCCAAACTAAATGACACTCTTCCTTTTTCCCCTGTACTTTTATGAAAATGGTCAAATTCTTCAGAATTATTCTCTCATGAGTTGTTATCCATAGAATGAATCTGGACTACCTCCCGCATGTCACTTGTCTTCTAGCATGAGGGCTGTTTGAAGAATAGGTGGGGGTGTAATTCTTTATCAAATAGTACCATAGAACTAGTTAGAGAATTTTGTCTGGACATTTTTTTTGTATGACAGCCTGTTGTACATTGGTTAAACATTAATTGGAGACATCTTAAAAGACTTTTGTTCTTTTCTGCCTTTGATGTTTCATTTAGCTTTTTGGAGAGTCACATTGCTTTTTTGTTGGACTGAAGGAAAGGATTTTAAGTGATTATATTGACTTAGATCTGAATCATCTAAAATTAGTTTCCCTAGACCAACCAAAATATAGTTGTAATTTTGGACTGAGTTTGGCCTTCTGCCCATAGGCTAGTGGGTACAGTTGTATCTGTGGGATATTTTATATATATATATATATATGCCTTCCAGAATTGGCTAGATTTAATGAAGGCTTTTCTTTTGATTTCTTTCTCCTTTAGGACATGTGAATATGAAATTTGCCATAGTTAATTTGGTGGGTAGCAGTAAAACCAAATATCTGTGTCCTTTTTTCCTCTGTGTTGAAAATGAGGCTTAATTCTGTAAGTTTTGAAATAATCTTTTTCTTACAAATTTTACCTGATATTAACAAAACTGTGTGAGTGCTTGTAATTTACACAGTAGTTTCTTCATAGCAAGTCATCTGACCTGGACTGTCAAGGAAGTTTACTACTAGAGATGGAAGGTAGATCTCACTGATTTTGGTTACACTGGTGTTTTCATTACTATTCATTTCTCTTTGAACAGGTCATTCCTTTCAACAGCTGTACTCTTTCACTGAGCAATTGTCATAAGTGCCAAGGAGTAGGAAAGTGAAATCCCAGATTAATGATAGCCATGTTGTATTGTTTAATAGGCAGTGAAATCAACTGTGCAGACCATCACTGTTGGAGGCGTGAGCACATCACAGTTTAAGACAATTATTCCTCTGGCAACTGCTCCCAATGTCCAGCAGATTCAAGTGCCTGGAAGCAAGTTTCATTATGTCCGACTTGTTACTGCCACAACAGCCAGTAGCTCAACCCAGCCAGTTAGTCAGAATCCCAGTACAAACACTCAGCCTCTCCAGCAAGGTTGGTAACCGTTTTTTTTAAAAAACAGTAATGAATGTTTTAAACCTTATAGGAAGTGATCCTTTTCTTGCTGAAATCCTGATTAAGCAGGCATTTCAGCTGAGAGTTGAATCAGCAGCTGTTGCAGGAGGCAGTGAAATAGAATATATCCCAGTTGTATATAACTATAGTATTTTGTTCTGCTAGAAACTGAGACATAGTGTGTTGTAATACCAGATGATTATTTATCAGTTTGTGGGTAGCCATTTGATTGCTGATTTAAAAACCTACCATTATGCCAGTGGGATTGATTTAAAGGGAACCAAATTATTTATAATCTTTTTTTCTAAGCTGCAAAGCTGTCTAAATTACACAGGGCTTGGGGTCAGTTGAAATGACCAGTAGGCAGGGTATAAATGATTAGTATGTACTTCATCCTTTATGTACTTTGAATGTATAATTGATAATGAAAATCAGTTAAAATGTCATTTTGCTCAATTGTATTTTTCCTGGCAAGTATTCCTGTTAGTAGTCCTACTTCTGTTTGTACTTAATCCTTCAAGCTGCCTGATGTACATACACAAGTTCACACATATAACCTTTATCCATATTTATCTACTTGTTAAAAAATGGAAACGGAAAGGATCAGTACAGCTTATATTGAGGGTCTAATTTTTTTCCTTGGAAGATCACTGCATATTCCATCAGTGTCAAATGGCAGGTGAATGATCTGTTGTTTATTGGATGTAGCTAGACGGATTAAAGACCATTTGTTTGCTCCTTCATGTTTATTAAGGGATCAGAGGGTTGGAGCAAAAGAAAGTCTTTTATTATTATAGTGTTCTTAATGAGAGGAAAAATGACATTTGCATGTACGGGTGACTAAGGGAGTCACGTTTATATTCTCATTACTTAGGAAGTGCTGCTCAGTGCTACAGTTTTCTTAGATATCATGACGATATAAAGCAGTCACTAGATACAGTTGGTTATATTTTATGTTTGTGTGTTTATGTGTACTCAAATATGCTGAGCATCCGCTTCCAGTGTGACTTCACGCTGATTGATTCATCCTCGAGAATAAGTCTTTGGTGTGAGCAGAAGAGGAAGCTGAAGATGTAGGGAGAGTAGAGGAGTGGGTTGGGTGTTCCTAATTCTGGTGTGTTCGCGGGTTCCTTCTTTCCTCACCATACAGCTGTCTCTCTGCTTCCCTCTGCTGCTCTGTTCTCTTTGCCTCCTTGCGGTTCCTCACCCCCTCCTGCTTCCCCACAGCTTCCTTTTTTGCTTTCCTTCAGTCTCTCTGTCCCCGCCCCGCATCTCCTTCACATCTATCTATTCACTCTTCCCCCCTACTTGCATACATATACCACCCATGCTGTTTCCCTTCTATTCACCCAGTTTTCCTCTGTTCGTCTTTCTCTGCTATCCCATGGAAGATCTGGGTGTATGTAAAAGATATTTTTTCGTAGGAATAACAAATTAATACCTGTATTTTTGTTAGAGATATACAAAATAGTCACTCTAGTTCATGAAACATGCTAAAATCTTTCTAAAGGCTTAATTCCCTTAAAAGCCAAAGGGAACTGGCTTATCTTGTCCATTTTCCCATCGAAGCCATATAGACACCAGTAGTCAAAGGTTCTGCCATGTTAATGGCTGGCTGGATGGCAGATAGCACAATAGAAGGACCCAGAAGATTGCTTGGTTAATTAACCTCTTTAGAATATAATCTACAGTCTTGGTGAGGGAGGAAATCAATTTAAGAAACTAAAAGCCCTCGAAGCAGGTATGGTTTCTGAAGTTTTGAAGGAGACTATTCTAAAAGGATTGTTCAGAATTCCTATTGAAGACCAAAACATTAAAGATTATGCCAGCTTCTGTGAAAGCTGCAGTAGG
Source organism: Budorcas taxicolor (assembly GCF_023091745.1). Lineage (NCBI taxonomy): Eukaryota > Metazoa > Chordata > Mammalia > Artiodactyla > Bovidae > Budorcas > Budorcas taxicolor. The sequence continues at coordinate 97,723,532 of NC_068915.1, read as the reverse complement.
GATAGTGTGGGACCATGCTCAAAAGTTGAGGAGGAGAAATCTAGACTGTCGCCTAAGGCATGTAACATCAATATGACCACACCCCGCCATGAATATTTTATCATGTTCTATTTTTCTGGCCACTGTGTTTTCTGTTTGCTCCATTCTCCAGATTTCAGTTAAAGCCCAGCATGCAGATGCCAAGCTAATGTAATCCTAGAGATCCCAAGTTTTCTAGCTCTGTGTGTGTACATGTGTGCATGCTAGTGTGTGCAGGCATGTGTGTGTGCACACGTGGGGACACTTCCGCTGTTCTAATCCAAATGAGATCCACTCAAGTCTCCCATGGGAGGTGAATAAGGGCAAAAGGCACAGTCCTTCCCCGTCATCTCACAGCTCACCAGGAAAGTCCCTGCGTTTCTGTGCACTTGCCTCCAAATCACTGCTGGGGCACACTCATGGAGCAGTGACCAGCGTCGCCTTTTCAAGGAACAGGTGGTATAGAGAGCTCCCTCTTCAGTGTCCCAGGCGTGAATTCAGGCTTTTAATTTTTTAATTCATCTTTTAATTCTTCATAGTATCGCTGAGACCAGTCTAACCTGTATTAAAATCAAATCAGAATAGGAAAGTTTCAACTCGGGTGTCAGACGTCACTGCTCCTGTAATTCATGGTCATACACTTTTTTCGTATAGCAGCTTGATCGAGATGCAGTTCAGACCTACCATAGGATTGACCCTTATGTCAAACACAGGACAGTTCAGCGATGTCTAGTATATTGAGAGACAGCGCAGCCCCCGCACTGACCACGCACTCTTTCTGGAGGTCTCTCCCTTTTCCACCTCCCCCCTCCTCCCTAGTTTGTTACCTTGCTGCGGAGGCCTGCACCCTTTCAGATCAGAGTACTCTCTCTGTCTCATGTTCTTCCAGGGCTCTCAACTTTTTGTCTTCAGCCATGAAGCCTCCCATCCCGAACAAAAGTAAAAAAAAAGACAAAAACAAAGAAAACCCTCTTAGCATTGTTAACAGCCTTTCTGTGCAAGGAAGTCTGTTCTTTACTGTTCAGAACAGTTTGTCTCAGTGTCCACAGCAGCTTATTATCTCAGCCTCTCTCTCATCGCAGGCTCTAGGCCTTTGGTGTAAATGAGACCTGAAGGGTGCCCTCTCTGTCTTCTCAGATCCCTCCTGGAGACTGTGGGAGTGGCAGCAGGCTTGACTGGAACTTGTGCGCCTTTTGATCCAAACATACAGGTCTAGTGCGGCCTGCCTCCTGCATTTCATCGTCTCACGCCATTTCTCCACGTCGGCTTTCATCTTCCCTTCCGATCAGCGCATCCTTGAATGTTTCGCGCTAATGGCCACCATTTTCCCTTTCACTTGAGGGTTCCAGGATGGCTGACTCTTCTTCCCTGTGCTTACGTCTCTCTCCCTCCTTTCCCTGCCACCCTGACTTCTCAGCTTTTCCCTCCTTTCCGTTCCCAGTGCCGTCACCCAGGCCAGGCTCTCGGGCTCTGTACTCTCCTAACTTCCTCTGCTCCTCTCAGCTCTGTTGGGTTTTACATGCTGCTGCCACGAACAGCTTCCCTTGGTGCACTTCCAGTAATGTTTCTTTACGTCACGATGCTCAGAGACTTCTGATCGCCTACTGAATTAAAAATACAGATGAAGTATATAGATCTGTGCCCTGACATTCAAAACCTCCAACAAAACAGCCAGAGTCAGCCTTCTTTTTTTTTTTCTTTGCCAGCACTAGCCTACTTTTAGGGAGAAGGAAATGGCAACCCACTCCAGTGTTCTTGCCCTGAGAATCCCAGGGACTGGGGGAGCCTGGTGGGCTGCCGTCTTTGGGGTCGCACAGAGTTGGACACGACTGAAGCGACTTAGCAGCAGCAGCAGCAGCCTACTTTTAATCCCTAGTCCCAGCCAGACTTGTCTGTTTCCAAGCATTTTGTGAAGAGAAGCTTCAAATGCGAAGCTTCCCAGAGTCAGGCCCCCCACTTGTCAGGCTCTGCCTCTGCGGCGACCTCCCTCCTCCAGTCTGCGTGCCTGCCCTGCAGCCTGGCCGTCAGTCAGGACCCATCTCAGGCTCCGTCCTCCAGTCTGCGTGCCTGCCCTGCAGCCTGGCCATCAGTCAGGACCCATCTCAGGCTCCGTCCTCCAGTCTGCGTGCCTGCCCTGCAGCCTGGCCGTCAGTCAGGACCCATCTCAGGCTCCGTCCTCCAGTCTGCGTGCCCACTCTGCAACCTGGCCATCGGTCAGGACCTATCTTAGGCTCCGTCTTCCAGTCTGCGTGCCCGCCCTGCAGCCTGGCCATTGGTCAGGACCCATCTCAGGCTCCGTCCTCCAGTCTGTGTGCCCCCTCTGCAGCCTGGCCGTCGGTCAGGACCTATCTTAGGCTCCGTCTTCCAGTCTGCGTGCCCGCCCTGCAGCCTGGCCATTGGTCAGGACCCATCTCAGGCTCCGTCCTCCAGTCTGTGTGCCCGCTCTGCAGCCTGGCCATCGATCAGGACCCATCTTAGGCTTTGTCCTCCAGGACCCATCTCAGGCTCTGTCCTCCAGTCTGCGTGCCTGCCCTGCAGCCTGGCCGTCGGTCAGGACCCATCTCAGGCTCTGTCCTCCATAGGATGCAGCTTCTCCCGTTCCCATACCCCGCCAGGCAGATGTATGTTCCGCCTCCTCTGGACTCCCACAGTGCTGTCTCTTTTTTAAAAATTAATTTTTATTTTATTTGAGTACTTGTCTAATCTGCTCTGCTTGAATGTAATAATCTCTCTGAGCAAGTGTCTTGCACTGTAGTTTCCCTGGAACACTGTCCACAATGACATTTGTGTAGCAGTAAGGGTTGTAACAACACCAGTAACAATAATGGCTACTAACATGTATTGAGCGCTTGCTGTTTGTTGAGCACTGTTCTAATAAATTTTCATAAATTAACATATTTAATCCTCTTACCCCGTAAGGGAGATACTATGCCTACACTGCAGGCGAGGATACAGGAAAGAGAACTTAAGTAGTGAGAAAGCAGCAGGATTGGGGTTTGAACCCCCCAGTCTTAACTTATGACTTAGGAGACTATGTTCATTTTTTTTTTAATTTATTTTTTTATTGAAGTGTAGTTGAATTAAGGGGACAATATTATTAACCTTCCTGCTATGCTGCCTTTTTGTAATACTCTGTAAATAATGAATTGTACAAGAATGATATTTTCTCTGGCTTGAAGATAAACACAGAGGTAGAAATAGATAGAACAGCATGGTAATCCACGCTCCTGAATGGCAGTTTTTAATTTATGCATCATTTCATCTGACTGGATTTAGCAGTGAATCTACATAGCCTCCAAATACAGGTTGAAATATTTTCAGGAGAATATCTTAAACGACAGACAATCCCTCATAAAGCAGGCAGACTAGAGCTACCTTAGATAAAAGTTCCCCGGTACATGGGTTAAAGAATTTTGAAAATAACTCTCTTGGTTAAAGATTCTTCCAAATAGGAAACCAGTGGAATTATTTAAGCTTTTTCATGAGGATATTCTGAAGGAACTAAGTATCTTAAATGTTTTAAACAACTATTTTCTGTAAATAAACTGTCCTTTTCCTCCCTCCTTTTTTACAAAGCTAAACCAGTTGTTGTTAACACCACCCCAGTGCGGATGTCCGTCCCACTTGTCTCAGCGCAGACAGTCAAACAAGTGAGTGTCACGCCGCTTCTCTCAGTCTCTCCCAAACAGAAGTTTACCTCTAGAATGGAAAGTTAAGAAAAGGTTTATTTATGCATTTTATTAAAGCAGAGTTGATATACAGTATTCTATGTTACAGGTGTACAGTGTAGTGGCTCACAGTTTGTGACAGTATACTCCATTTCTAGTTACTATAAAATGTTGGGTATAGTCCCTGTGTTGTTCAATTCCCTATATTGTACAACACAGCTTACTTCTGTATAATGGTTGGACCTTTTAATCCCCTAAGTCTAAGAGATTTCAACTGAATTGAGAAGCTATGAAATTTATTTTTGTGGTCCCTGATACACTGCCTTTCTTTGTAGGTTGTTCCAAAACCGATCAATCCAACTTCTCAGATAGTCACCACCAGCCAGCCACAGCAGCGGCTCATCATGCCTGCCACCCCACTGCCACAAATCCAGCCAAACCTCACGAACCTGCCACCAGGCACTGTGCTGGCGCCAGCCCCAGGAACAGGGAATGTGGGCTACGCAGTGCTTCCTGCTCAGTATGTGACTCAGGTATGGGCAGAAAATCCAGTCACTGCATTTCAAAAAGCTTATGTGTGTGTTTGTGTGCTCAGTTGACTGTTGGCTACCCCATGGACTGTAGCCCTCCAGGCTTCGCTGTCCATGGGATTCTCCAGGTAAGAATACTGGAGTGGGTTGTCATTTCCTACTCCAGGGGATCTTCTCGACCCAGGGATTGAACCCACATCTCCTGCATTGGCAGGCAGGTTCTTTACCCCTGCGCCACCTGGGAAGTCTCCTTGGAAAGGTTAATCAGGTCTAAGATGTCTAGCATTGTCACATTCTAAAACTACTCAAAAACATGTAACTCAGTGTTAAGACTCTTTGCAAAACCTTGACATGTTAATAAAAACTTTCAAGTTTATTTTTATATATCTTTAGCATTTAGATATGTACAATGCAAGTCAGGTATACAAGTCAGACAGTTCGGAGCTGAGAACAGTTTGGTGGGAGGGCGAGATCATGTAGATAGAAGGGAAAGTAGTTTGAGTCAAGATGAGCCGTCCCAGTGAGTTTAGAAAGGGCTGTGACTGTAATGAAGAAGGTGCCACTGACTTGTTCTTAGAAAATAGACTGTGAGATGTGTTTCCAGGTGATGTATCTGCTAGCGGTCTGTCCAGACCTGGTCATCTTTAGATGACAGCTGTGGATGGCATCTGGTTATCTTTGGCATCAGGGCCACATTGTCTAGTTGGCTGGCTTTCATTAGGAGTGCTGCTTTCTAGGAAGCAGATAGAAGTTTTCCTTTTCATGTAAGAATCAATCCCTGGTATCTCAGATGGTAAAGAATCTGCCTGCAGTTGAGGAGAAACTCAGGTTCTATCCCTGGGTTAGGAAGATCCCCTGGAGAGGTGAGTGGCAACCCAGTCCAGTATTCTTGCCTGGAGAATTCCATGGCTGGAGGAACCTGGTGGGCTACAGTCCATAGGGTCGCAAGGAGTCAGACATAACAGAGCAGTTAACACTTCCACTTTTCTAAGCTGTTGTTCAGTTTTGATGTGTTCAGATTATAAGAGAGAGAGGCAAATTTTTCTGTGTACTTTAAAGAAATGAACTTTAGAGTATAATATCTGGCTACTGGTTGAAAAAATTAGTGTTCAGTATTTTTATCATTATATCTCTTTTCTTATATTAGAATCAGTATGAAATAGAAACTTAATTATTATGCATATCACTTCTCATTCTCTATAACTTGTGATAAATGACCCCAGTTTATTTGCAGGTAGATGCATTGCATTTTTCTTGCTGATACAAGTTACTATAGTATTTTCAGGACATTCATCAAGAATTTTCTAATTTTGCTACAATTATTCCTCTGTGAAAGAATTTCTTCCGTTTGTGCCCTGTAGTACTTTAAAATGTTCACATTGTTTTTTTACCTCTGGTATTAGTTTTGGGTCCTTAGAAGAGCTCCATGAGGTAGCAAGTATTTTTGTATGAAATTTTCCATTCTATTATTCCTATTTTAAGAGGTGATTTTGTGCTTCTTCCCCATCATTATATTTAGGAATATTGTCCATTTTTGTAAACAGGGTCTGAAATTACCTTTCTTTATATGTAGCTACAGCAGTCTTCCTACGTGTCTATAGCAAGCAACTCTAACTTCACCGGAACACCTGGTATCCAGACCCAGGCAAGGCTTCCGTTCAATGGGTGAGTTATTTGAATGTTTTAAGTTGTTGCATCAGGTTAAATGCAGCATCAAATATCCATACATATTTCAAAATACATGTATGTGATTTTTCTCCCCTCAAAGCCATGTGAGCATGTCCCTGCAGTACTTTTTATTTTGTAATACTTTAAACAGAAAAGTTGCAGGAATAGTCAGAGAACTCCCAAATTATCTTTTACTCCCATTCACCAATTCAGCCGCAGGTGTTTTGTTATTTTCTTTCTGTCTGTTTTCTCTCTTTCTCTATCTCCTCCTGAATATGTCTTAAAAATTATATTACCTAGTTTTTAAATTATTGTTTAGAGCCTTGCTTTGGCAGGTTTTTTTAAAATCCATTAATTGCTGTCTTTATAATATTGGTTGAGAAGCTTTAGTTAGTTACATGGAACCAATCTTCCCCTTCTCTCCCTTCCTGAATTCCAACCTCACACACCCTTTTCTACTTAGTACATTTTATAATTGAATCTCAAAAGAGTTGAGGAGATTTCAACTTTAGTTCTCTTAGAAGAGAGTACTTTTTGTGGATTGTTCTTTAGAAACTGTTGATAACTTCCTTTTCTCTGTTTTAGTCCATATCTTGGTTTTATCTTTCTTTTCACATTACAACTTGCTTTTTGAATTTAATGTATATGGAACAACATAGCAAATTTTTATTAGAGGTGGATATATTTGTTAGAACTTTATTTTAGGAGGAATTTACAGGTTAGACACTTTTCTAATTTTACATAGTTACCTTCGATTGATTAAAATGTGTATTTTTGTGTGTGTCTCTATAGCATAATCCCATCAGAGTCTGCCAGTCGGCCCAGAAAGCCCTGTAATTGTACAAAATCGCTGTGTTTGAAATTGTAAGTCTTTTTGCTACTGTTTCCTCATTTGATATAACTGAAAATGCTTTATAAAATAAATGGAGCTAACAAAATTCTTAGCAGACCGATTTCGTAAGTCCTCAGTAAACAGACAAGTGCATGCTGGAGCACATATGGTAGTGCACAGACATTCTCAGTTGGGAAGAAAGAAGCAGTTTTAGGGTCTCTGCCACAGGGGAGGCACAGCAGCATGAGACAGACGTGGTCTCTGTCCTTACTAAGAAGTTTGAACTTATTTAGGTCTCCTAAGTGAGATGGTACTCTTGAGTAGTCTTTTAAATTGCTGATTAATTTGCTTGTTAGTACTGAACTAAGAGATTTGACACGAAACAGTTATATAAAAAGCAATGGTCTTATGAAGGTTTAGAATCCAAAGAAACAGGACAATAGTTCGAGTGAGCAGGTTCCACTGATAGAATGTAGCCCATGTTTTTCCTTTTTGTGATTTTGAAATAACTTACTTTGAGTGCATAAGGTCACATAGCTCTTCTATTGACAGCGGTTACTACTGGAACTAAGTTTATAAACCAAAATTCTAGGGGTTGGGGGCTTTACCTTTGAGCCCTGTCTTGTAGTTGACAATCAGTGTATGTTGTCAACTCTGTAAGTAAGTGGCTCAGAGTACATTTCTAAAGAGCTTTACTGCATGTATAATCTACTGAATAAGATAATTTCTAGCTTCATGTTTCTTTAAACAATGACTTTTTTATGTGACTTACGCTGATTTTTACATTCCAGATATTGTGATTGCTTTGCAAATGGTGAATTTTGCAACAACTGCAATTGTACTAATTGTTATAATAACTTGGAACACGAAAATGAAAGGCAGAAAGCAATAAAGGTGATTATTTTTTCTTTTATCTGACAAGTTTCTTGCTTCACCTGTTTTTTGCTGAGCTCAAGTATTTTACAAAGAAAGTTAATTCCCTTTGCAGAGTTGAAGTTTAATCTACTGTGATTTAACATGGCTTGATATTTGATCTGTTTTGATAGGCATGCCTTGACAGAAATCCAGAAGCTTTTAAGCCTAAGATAGGGAAAGGGAAGGAGGGAGAATCTGATCGACGTCACAGCAAAGGATGTAATTGCAAACGATCAGGATGTCTTAAGAACTACTGTGAATGCTATGAGGTGAGATGGCTTGGGAAAAATGATCTAACCATCTTTTGAAAATAACTTTAGAAAGGGCATACAAAGAAATTTACTGTGGGACTTAACCTGGTGATCCAGTGGTTAAGACTCCGTGCTTCCACTGCAGGGGACACAGGTTCGATCCCTGGTTGGGGAACTAGGATCCCGCATGCCTCACAGCACAGCCAAAAAAAAAAAAAGTTGGGAAATTACTTTGCTTTTGCAGTTTCCAAATACTGCAGTTGGAAAAGTCAGCCTTAATTTGAGGAAGACCTGCCTTCTGGCTTCCCAAGCAGGACTTCGGAGGAACAATATCTTCATTTTGTCATTATAGTTTGGGGTCTCATTGGCAGCTTTATCAGCTCATAACTTCTTGTACCTGGAAGTATGCAAACCATAGTACCAGTTTATGGATTTTCAATAAAAATAACATCAAAGTGGATGAAAAGTCTGTAGTAGTGGTTCTTCACTGAGGGGTATTACTACACAGTTTCTCCCCCAGAAATTTTTTGGAAAAATATGTGGATAACAAAATAGCCTGCATTCCAGGGTGCAGTCCTGAGAGTGTAGCCTTATCCTGCCCCAAATGCCACTAGTGCTCTGTTGAAGAACTTTCTGGAAAACGAAACTGTGTTAGGAGGTTTGCCTTGTGAGCATAAAAGTAGGTAAGGGGGAATATGTAGTTGCTGGATAAGGTTACTGAACTACTGAAGGGTTTGGGGTATCCAGAGGGGAAAGTAGGGTGGGAGAGGTATTCATAATAAAAATAATATCTGTGAAATCCCTTTAATGTGATACTGTGTGTGTGTGTTTGCATAAGTGGGAGGTCACCAACATGTTCATGGTGATTTGATTGAGGTGGCTGGATTATGGATGACCTTTATTTTTTAATATTGTAATGTATCATATTTTTTAGAACGAATATATGGTATTCATACCAGGAGGAAAATCTATATAGTGAGGAGAAAATTGGTATGGAAGGCCTCAACCATAGTGTAGCCACTCTCAGAATGGCCAATACTGGGCCTGTCTACATGCAGAGCTGGCCCATTGGGCATTGCTAGCAAGAGATGTTTCCATTTTATCTTCTGTCAGTTGACCAGCTAACTCTATAATAATCTGTTGACTTGATCACGGAATCTACTGTAGTGATGCCCTGTGGTTTTTGTTTTGTTTCTGTTTTTGTTGGCGTTGAGTTGCCTTACAACGTTGTGTTCGTTTCTGCAGTACAGCCAAGTGGAATGAGCTATAATATGTACACGTGTATCCCCGCCTCTGTCACCACGGAGCACTGAGTAGAGTTCCCTGTGCTGGACAGTTGGTTCTCCTTCTCTTTTGGTTTTGATTCGGAAGCTTTTTTTTTGTAAATCTTTTAGGCAAAAATAATGTGTTCCTCAATATGCAAGTGCATCGGCTGTAAGAATTTTGAAGAAAGCCCAGAAAGAAAGACGCTGATGCACTTGGCAGATGCAGCTGAAGTCAGGGTGCAGCAGCAGACAGCAGCGAAGACCAAGTTATCCTCCCAGATTTCGGACTTGCTGACCAGGCCAACACCAGCTTTGAATAGCGGAGGAGGAAAGTAAGTTGACATTTTAATACCTTTCTATAGTCTGATGTATTCATTTCTGATAAAGTTTCTCTTGTGGGGCAGAATTGGGCTCCTATTTTTGGTTGTTGCAAACCTGACATTTCTATTTTCTACCATTAATTACTTGTGAAGGAATATAAAAGTAACAGAAAAATCACTGTCATATATAGTTGTAAAATGCACAGTGCTGTTTTAGGTCACTGGGCTTATTAATTGGATTTCTTCCTACTAAGATGAGGTAATTATGTAATTTGACAAACCCTGAAGAAAAACAAAATTTTTGTATCTCTTACTGGTTGTGTTGTTATTCATCTTTATTCCCATTCTTACCTTCTCTTGCCTTTCCCATGCCCCCCTAGCACTTTGCCCACCTCACTGGAGCCACTCACATACTGTATTATTGAAGCTCCTCCTTTTCTTAGACTGCCGAGCTCTGGAGCAGGAAAGCTGGGGCCCTACACTCAGGCCAGTCGGAGTTTTACAGTTACCGGTGCGTTCGTGGTTTGTGACTGTGACAGGCACTTCATCTCCCTGAGCCTCACCTCAGTCTTCTTTTCTTTACCGTCACCCTTTTCATGTGGCTGTGAGGAGCCAAGGAGAGTTTGGCAGGACCCAGTGCAACAGTCTGCTGAATTGAATTTGTATTTGAGTCTGTAAGAGGTTAACTTGAGGAATCATTAAATGGAATGAGCCTTGCAAATGGAATTTTATTTAAAATGCATAAGTTGAAATAAGATCCAATTTATAAAACTTATAAAAGTAAGGCTTTTGTACAACATATCTTGGATATTAATTCTAGAGAACTCTTACGCTGCTGCTAAGTCACTTCAGTCGTGTCTGACTCTGTGCGACCCCATAGACGGCAGCCCACCAGGCTCCCCCATCCCTGGGATTCTCCAGGCAAGAACACGGAGTGGGTTGCCATTTCCTTCTCCAGTGCATGAAAGTGAAAAGTGAAAGTGAAGTCGCTCAGTCGTGTCCGACTCTTCGCGACCCCATGGATTGCAGCCCACCAGGCTCCTCCATCCATGGGATTTTCCAGGCAAGAGTACTGGAGTCAGGTGCCATCGCCTTCTCCGAGAGAACTCTTATAACTGGCATATAATCAGCAAGAGGTTCTTGGACTGATTGAAGTAGAAATGGGCAGACACCTTCGTGAGAGGTGCCACAGGGGGTCCTTTCTGGTCCCAGTATACCTTTAGCTGATTAAATCGAATCTCGCCTGTTAGTCACTCAGTCGTGTCCAACTCTGCTTACTCCATGGGCAGCAGGCCACCAGGCTCCTCTGTCCATGGGATTCTCCAGGCAAGAACACTAGAGTGGGTAGCCTTTCCCTTCTCCAGCGGATCTTCCCAACCCAGGATTGAACTGGTCTCCTGCACTGCAGGCAGATCCTTCACCACTGAGCCACCGGGGAAGCCCAATCTAATATCTGTGTGGAGATTAAAGATAATGCTATGCTAAAACATTGACAGGTAATTTTTAAACTCTGAAAAATGTTTGTTATTATGAAGTGTGAAAGAACACAAAATTATACGCTATAATCAAAACTTAAGTACAGAGACCTCCCCAGTGTGGTTATGATTTCATGCTTCCATTATAGGGGGCAAGAGTTCAATCCCTGGTCAGGGAACAGAGATCCCACATGCCACGTAGCACAGCCAAAAGAAAAAAAAACACTAAGTCTAAGAAAAACTGTATTAAAAACCCCTATTAGCATGTTAATAGGCTTTTGTCTTTGAGTGGCGAAAATTTGAATTTTTTTCTTTCCATTTACTCTCCTATAGTTTCCAAATACTATATAATGAATGCTATTATACATGATTACTTATACAATATTATTATAATATTAACTTTAGTATTTGAAGATTATATTTTCTAATTTAAAACTAGAAGTTTTAGTATTTTAATTCTATTAAAAAAATTTCCATGCAAGTGTATAGCAGCCAAAATCCTGTTACCCTGTCTTGTCATAGTGGGCCTTCATTTCTGACTTCATTCATTTGGTGGTCCCTTTGATCAGTGACTGCTCGCTTACAGGTTGTTTAGTGGTTAGAGCAGGTTACCTGATTTTTGTCTCTTAGGCTTTAAGACTTGGTTCCATATAGCTAGCCTCAGGATGGATTCCTCTGAGTTAATAGTCAATAGTTTAGGTCTTTATGACTGAAATTTCCTGTACAGAACAGCATCCGTGTCCCCATTGTTTTGTTATTGTTATGGAATAATGGTAAATTTTGGTGTGGTTTTTTTACAAAAACATTATAAGGGATTATAGGAAAGTGCTTTATTTTCTGTGTTGTCCAGGAGATGACAGTGCTTTCAGTTTCCAACATTACACATTTCATTCATTGAGCAAATATTCATGGAGTGTCTTTGTATGTCAGGCACTGCTCAGAAGTGCAGAAACAAGAGTAAGTAAAACAAAAACTGCACTCAGAGCTTACATTCCTGAATCAGGAGGACTTTTGTTATAGCAGTAGCCCGTCAACATGTAGAATTACATCATTCAGTTAACCAGGTAATCTTGTCTAGGTCAATGTATTTTACATCAACTGTTATATTTTAAAAATATGACGTTCTTTGGGATGTGCTTGTGTTCATGGCACAAATTGTGATGTTCACTGTGCCAGCTGAATCATGAAAGTGTAGACGGAGTTGTCCAGGTGAATGTCAGCCACTTCTGCCGATATTCAACACCACTATCATCTCTCTCTCTCTCTCTCAAAAATCATTGCAGGTTGCCATTTACGTTTGTCACTAAGGAAGTAGCTGAAGCCACGTGTAATTGCCTTCTTGCCCAGGCGGAGCAGGCAGACAAGAAGGGAAAATCAAAGGCAGCTGCTGAACGGATGATACTTGAGGAATTTGGGCGATGCTTAATGAGTGTCATCAACTCTGCAGGAAAAGCAAAAAGTGACCCTTGTGCCATGAATTGCTAACTCGTGCACAAAAAAACTGCTAAATGGAACTGTACAGAAAATTGAAGGTTCAGGGACACTTGATTTTTCTGGAAATAGCTTGATAATTATTGTATTGTTAATTCAGTCCTTGAGACCTGAAATTATATTGATGGAGAAGAAATTTTAAATAAGGAAATTAGTACATTTTAAATCTTAGTTAAATCTGCTTATGCCCCTTCTAAATTGAATTTTTCTTCATTGTATTATATAGGTTTTTAATTTGCTTGGGTTTCTTAAGAACTAGATGTTCTATCCTTCTGATTCTATTGACAAAGAACATTTATAAATTACTATTATATAATTTATAATGTATGGTGTTGTATGACTTTATTCCAGTACAAAAAGCCAAAGTAGTACTGGTATTACCCAGTCATTCTTTGGTACTAGCAGATAGAATGTCTGTATAAACAAATTCTTATGAAACATATTCAAATGACATTTTGTGTTTAGAAAAGGACTATCTTTTTAAGAAAAATCAACTTTTTAGGGTGAATCCTGGAATAATATCCTGTTGTCAACTTTGGGAATTGTCAGAAGGGGAAATCATTTGTAGGTACACTTTTAAAATAAAAGAGTTATTTTGCTTTTTTAAAAAACATAAAAGTGTTAAGGGACAGAAAATAATTCTCAAAAGATGGACAGTTTGTTTCTGCAATAAGGAGTGACTAAGAAAGGTTCTGAGATATTTCCATTTTCTTTCAGAGAGGCGGTATGTATTTGAAATAATAAATTGCCAGTGATTAAGGGGTACTGTTAAAATGAATGGTGCATATAGAAGTAAACATTATTATTATTATGTAGTGATAAAGTAGAACCTTACATAATTATCAGGTATGAAATTTGGCTTGGATGGAGAAATAAAGGGTATTGAAGCTCTAAGAGATGAATTTAGAGGAGGATTTTTCATCTATCCATACAGTTCTCTTTATAGACTTTTGAACTATGAGGTTTCAAACCAATGTATGGCTCTTACTTGATTTACTGAAAGGGGCCTCCTAACAAAGCTTTCAGAATTATAGTGGGGTTTCTTTTTATAAGGGAAGCTTAATATGGCATTATTTTTAGCCAGTGATTTGGTAAGCCTACAGTATGAATGTTTTCATATAATTACTAAAATAACATAAATCATTTTCAATAATTCAGAATTCAAAAGCTTTATGAATTTAACAGCCCATTATAATAGGACTCTGGATTTTATGATGAGAAAAAAAATATGTTGGAGTTCAGGCATTTTGTTAGGTACCTTAATCCTCAGTAATTAGTAGTATATGATTATTACATTTCCTACAAGGAATCTATAGTTGTATGTATTAAGTGTGTATATATGTTCATATGAACATGCAAGATATAGGCAATAGAAATTAAGTAATCCAAAAGAAGATTCCATTATTAAGTATCTTCCTTTTGAACTCTGGATTTATAAAGTCATAGTGCAGTAACTTTAAATGTAGATAGTGCCGACATTCTTAGCACCTCACTCTAGTATGTTTAATTAAAATTTGTATAAATGTAAATTAGTGTAAGAGAATAAAGTAATATCTAATCAAGTTATTTTTCAAAAGATTACAATACCTTTTTGGTCTACACCTAAACTGTGTTCATTTTGTACATATTCTGTGTTTAATTCTAATTGCACCTTTGTGATGTGTATTTATATACAGTGTGCATAATATGTTTGTGAAATTTGGATTACAATTGTAGATTATGTATGATGGCATTGCTTGAGAATGTTTTGCTTGTAAAAATTTGAAGGTGCAATCAAATGCTACTAGTTTTTCTGATTTTCAAGAAGCTATCTAAAGTATTAAGCCTTTTCCTTCCTATGTAGTACTTACTAAAAAACTTTTTGTATTTAGGCATTTGCATCAAATTGCTGAACAAGATTAATATCCACATTAATTCAACAATTTTAAAAGACTATTTGGGGAGGGTTGGGTATATAATTTTTTAGCTCTATTTACATCCCAAAGTAGAAAGATAAAATTTATATTTACTAGAGCTATTCAAAGAATACACTTTTCTATATTGTAAAAACAGGAACAGCAGAGTAAATCATACAGAAAATAAACATTTATACTATTCTGTAAGAAAAAGGTTTTGCATTTTTTTCTTTAATAGTACCACTTTTAACTACTGAGCATGCAAGAAACCTTTAAAAATACCTGATATTAAATAAACTTGACATTACTTCTGAAGGCACACAACTGAAAAATAGATCTATCATTTTGCCCAATTACCATGAACATAAATTGCTGTGAAATGAGAATATCTTATTTCCACTGTTCTTTTAAAGAGAAAGTCAATCTACTCTCTTTCCTCTTCATGTTTGATGTTCTTATGGAGAGCACCTTTCTTAATTTTCTTTTCTCAAGAACTGTAGGTCTTACCTCTGGACTGTATGGGAAAACAGAAACTTAATGTTGCAGGTAATAAAACAAGCAGAGCAGTGACATTGGGGGATAGACAACTGCTTTAGCCTCCCCATTTTCTGATATGGACAACTGACATTTTCTCAGTCTTCTGTAAATAAAAATACCTTTAGAAAAGTTTTCTATTTTTATTGTTTTATAACACAAATAACTAAGATGATGAATACTTGTTATGTAAATGCAGCTTCAAACCAGGACCTCCCGCCCTGTGACCATACTGCATCCTTAAGTATTAATATTTTAAATAGGGATTCTGGAGCAGCAGCTCAAAGCAGAGGGAAGCCAATCAGCTAAGAAGCCTTTATCACTGTAGTTACTTTTCATTATGTTAATACTTAGGATGTTTTTTTTCTTGTTAGGGCTTCTTTAATGCACATTTTTTCCCTTATCTATAGACCAAATGTGAACTTTTTTAATCCAAATAATTTTTATAAAATACTAAGTTTTAAAGGCTTTAATTAAAACTTTATTTTGCATTTAAGGCATTTTTACTTTATTCAAAAACAAAGTATATTCAGGGTAACGTTTATTATAAGGCCACAAACTTTAATGTAACTGTAATTTAGTCAAACAGTGACAGATTTTATTTTCTTGGGCTTCAAAATCATTGCGGACAGTGACTGCAGCCATGAATTTATAAGACGCTTGCTCCTCGGAAGAAAAGCTATGACAAACCTAGATAGCGCATTCGAAAGCAGAGACATCACTTTGCCGACAAAGGTCTGTATAGTCAAAGCTATGGCTTTTCCAGTAGTCATGTACAGGTGTCAAGAGTTGGACCATAAAGAAGGCTGAGCGCCGAAAAATTGATACTTTCGAACTGTGGTGCTGGAGAAAACTCTTGAGAGTCCTTTGGACAGCAAGGAGATCAAACCAGTCAATCCCAAAGGAAATCAACCCTGAATACTCATTGGAAGGACTGAAGTTGAAGCTCCAGTACTTTGGCCCCCTGGTGCAAAGAGTCGACTCATTAGAAAAGACCTTGTTGCTGGGAAAGATAAAAGGCAGGAGAGGGGCTGACAGAGGACAAGGTGGTTGGATGGCACCACCGACTCAATGGACATGAGTTTGAACAAGCTCCAGGAGATGGTGAAGGACAGGGAAACCTGGCGTGCTGCAGTCCATGGGTTGGACACGACTTAGCAACTGAACAATAACAAAAAAACCTGACAGTAAATAAAAAGAATACATCATGAACAGGTTGGGTTTACCCCAGAAATAAAAGGTTGACCCAACATTCAAAGAAATCAATGTAGTTCAGTGTGTCAGCATAGAAAAGAAAAACAATCATCTCAAAAACTGCAGAAAACCACCTTTTGACTATACCAACTACTACTAGATTACAAGCTTTAAAAGGGTGAATACTATGGTATGTAAATTAGATCTCAAAAATTTTCCGCCAGAAATGTGCAGAAAAATCTGAGAAAGTTCCAATACCCATTTATGGTTTAAAAAAAACCTTATGCAATTTAGGAATAGAAAGGATCCTCAACCAAAAAGCCTGCAACTAACATCACATGAATGGTGAAGACTGTTTCCCCCAAGATTGGGAACAAAACACTCCTGTCCAGTGTTGTGTTTGAGGCCACTGTACAATAAGATTTTCTTTTTTTTTTATAAAATGGCCTTAGATTGGGAATGAATAAATAGGACAGTGTCTATTTGTGGATGGTGTGATGTGATTGCCTATATAAGAAAAGTCAAAGCATCTTAATAAAAAGGTACTAGGATTAACAAGTGCATTTAGTAATATGAGTATGCAAAAGTATATTTCTACATAGCAATGAACATTTAGAAACTGAAATTCTAAAATTACCATTTATAGCAGCACAACAAAACATGAAACATAACAAAAACATGTACAAGATCTGTATGTGAAACAAAAACATTGATTTAAAAAAATGAAGATCTATATAAATATATAATTTTCATGGTTTGGAAGTCAATATTACGATATCATTTCTCCTTAGCCTATAGAGTCAACATAACTCCAGTCAGAATCCCATAAGGAATTTTTGTAAAAACAAGCTGATTATAAAATTTACATGGAAAGGTACAACTGGAATAGCCAAACATTTTTTATAAAAGAACAAAGTTGGAAGACTCCTGCCTGACTTCAAGAATTATATAAGGCTAATCAAGGTAATGTGGTGTTGATGAAAGACCCATGGATCAAGGCAACAGAATACAGAGGCCAGAAATAGATTCATATTTATGTGGTCAATTTTTGACAAGGGATCAAAGGTAATTTACTGGAAAAAGAACAGTCCTTTTAACAAATGGTGCTGGGATACCATCAGTATGTAAAAATATGAAGTACCACACACGAAAGTCAACTGAAAATGGATCATAACCTAAATGCAAAACCTGAAACTGGAAAATATCTACAAGAAAACAGGAAGAAAAATCTGTGACTGGTTTAGACAAAGATTTCTTAGATAAGAAACTAAGAAGTATGATCCCTAGAAAAATCAATAAATTAGACTTACTAAAATTAATGTCTGTTCTTCAAAACATACTCAAAAAGTAAAAGCCACATCCTAACCTTAAAAAATTGTGAACCACTCACTATGTTGTACACTTGCAACTTCAACTATACATCAACTTTACCTCCATCAAATTTTAAAAGCCATGGACTGGGAGAAGATATTTGCAAGATACATCTAATAATGTACTTTTATCCAGAATATTTAACTAACTTAGTTTTTATTTCTTAACTGTTTTCAATAAGAACACAATCAACCTTCCTTAAAATAGAGACAAAAGACTTGAACAGACATTTCAGCGAAGATGACAGTGAATGGCAGATAAGCCTATGCAAAGATGTTCAGCATCATTAGAAAGATGTTCAGTCATTAGAAAAAGAAATGAAAGCCACAATGAAATACCATGGCACACTCATTAGAACGGCTGATTCAAAACAGAACCCTGACAATAGCAAGTGTTGGGGAGGAAGTAGAGAACTAGAACTTTTCATGTATTTCTGGTTAATGTACTGCATGGTACATCACAGCAAAAGACAGTTTGTTACAATGTAAAACGTATACCATGTGACCCACTGTACGAATACAACACATTTTTTATATATCCACTCATGAGTTGGACATTTGGACTTTTTCACTTTTTAGCTATTTTAATGCTGTGAAATTTGTACATTTCTCTTGGGTATATGCCCATTGGTAGAATTGCTGGGTCATCTGGCAATTCTATGTTTAACCTTCTGAAGAACTGCTAGGCTGTTTTCCAAAGTATGTGCATTCCTACCAACAATGTATGAGGGTTCCGGTTTCTCCACATTCTTGCCAATGCCTGTTATCTTTTTTTATTACAGCCATCCTAGTGGGTGTGAAGTGGTATCTCATTGTGGTTTTGATTTGCATTTCCCAAAAGGCTAATGATGTTGAGCACATATTCACGTATATCTCCTTTGAAGAATAACTTCGTATTCTTTACCCATTTAGAAAATTGGGTTGTTTTATCCTTTATTATTGAGTTATTTGTATACTCAGATACAAGTCCTTTACCAGACACATGATTTGGAAAATGTTTCTATAGCTTGTCTTACTTTCTTGATGGGTGTCCTTTAAAGCACAAAGTTTTCCATTTTGATGAAGTTTTTGCTTGTACTTTTGGTGTCCTAAGAAGCTATTGCTGAATCCAAGTCTCCACTATTTTAATCTAAGAGTTGTTTTACCTCTTACATTTGTGTCTTTGCTCCATTTAGAGTTAACATTTTGCACGTGTATATCCAGTTATTCCAGCACTATTTGTTGAAAGTAGGAAGGATACATTTCTGAATATTTGTTTTCTCTGAAGAAGAGAAAGAACAAGGGTGCTGAGTAGAAACTGTAAATTGTTAATTAACCTAATCAAGTATGAACAGAAAGTTCACTGTGAAGTATATCATATCAAGTAAATCAGACATCAGACTTGGAACGCTGCACTAAGGCAAGAACAATTAACTGTGCTAGTGGCAGTGATGGAAAAATCCTTGTCTTCAGGGTTTGTCCAGTTTATACCCAGCACTTAAATAAATGCAAAACACTATTTTAATAAATTATACAAGACATGGGGTCAGATGTGACAGCGAGAACATAAGACACTACAGATATGAACCTAGTTTTAAGTAAAAATAAGTACAAAACTTGACTTTATATAAGCAATAAGTTAAAGGTGGTGACATAAACAGGCTTCCTTTAAATAAGATTTATCCTGGTGCATCTAAACTCATTCTACTGCAAACAAAACCAAACCCACAGTATTCAGACTTCTTAGAAATATCTCCTTATAAAATGCAATACAGGACAATTCTGGTTACAGTTCAAAACTGAAGCCTTTGTTTGAGGTAGACCCAGCAGAAATATATCAAAATATACTATTTATGGGGAATTTCAATTAATAAAACTGAAGTTTTACCTGTCCTTAATCTTTTATAACTTTGTCTTCATATTAACTGTAGTCTATGAACATTAATGACAATAAGAGATATTTTACATACACAGGTGAATAATGTGTCTTTTTTTTTTCCGTTTAAATACCATTTCTGAAAGTACATATATGTTATCATATTTTATCTTTTCAGATCTGGATATGAGAGAACAGAGAAAATTGTTCTTAGTATGTTTTCATCTTCAGATTATTTAAGCTTCTACCAAATTTCTGAAAAATCTCATTATATGATTAAGACAAACTTTTTCATACTCTCCCAACTGACTGTTTTTTCCCCAACTGATTTATCACATATGAAACAACATTATTCCAAACTGAAAATGTTTCATTATCATCCTCTTCAGAAGAAGTTAAACAAAGGCTTCTTTTCATTCTCTGATGAGCACTGTGCTCCTCCAATAGGAGTCAAGTGCCCACTTTATTCAAAGTAGTAGTATGAAGTCCAGACAAATGGGCTGTGAAAATTACATCACCTGCATACTCCCCAGACAACATTTCCAAGCTTGGTTGTAGCACAAGGAATCGTCCATTTCATGGTTCATGTGTTTGTTTACCTTCTGCCTAATAGAGTTTAATTACTTCTATTTAAAGGTACCCCAGCAAAAGGATTTTTGTAGTGTTTGGTATTTAACTTGGCTTAATTTTCATGTGTAAGTAAACTATATTCACAGTTTGATAGGTATTCTGATTAACAGTCTTCTTTTTTTTTCAGATGTTATTCTTAAGAGTTGGGGACCAAATCTCTTTCTGGGAATGTAGTCTTTATAAAAGGAGTCAATGTTTTAATAACTCCTTTGTCATTATTCTTTTTAAAACTTTTATTGGAGGATAACTGTTTTACAATATTGTGCTCGTTTCTGCCATTCTCACTTGTTTTTAAAGTATGTCCAGTTGAATTACTCGGTTGGATAGTGGTAAATTCAAACACAGCACCTTTTGGCTAGTCTGTTCTGACTTCTTGCTTTTTACTTTTTAGGTAACTCTGAAATGCAGGCTCTACCAAATTCCATGCAGATTTGATAACGTGCATAATAGAAATTCCTAAGACATAAACACAAACTTGTCCACTGTGCAGAATTTGTAAAATAGTCAGTTGAATTTTAAAATAAATGTTGGCCAATTATTTTTAATAAAAATGTTAATATATTTTAGGTCCTTCATTTGAATGGGTATCTGTTGTTCCTTAGCAAATGTCTGAATTTATTGGTATTGGCAAAACTTGAACATCTGTAATTCTGTGAAGATGACCAGTATTTCCTTGACAAAGTTTTCAATTCAATTCTTTCTGAGTGGTGTTTTAAGGAGTACTGAGTTATATCTTTAGCTCTGATCTTTAAGAAACAGATTATGATATTCTTTAGTAACTTTACAAAGTGATTGATGGCATATACTTCTCCATCAAAGAGATGCTCATCTAACTCTACAAAAAGATAAATGTGCCCAGAAAGCTCATATAATATTTTCTGTTGAAGGTAACATTCCCTTTGTTTGGGAAGCAGTGGTTCATGAACTGTCGGTTTTGAATGGGTTCTCACAACTCGCTCACAAGTATTTATGACTCGGCACAAACTTTCAGAAGGGAAATGCACACCATTCTCCTTTTTAACACATAACAGGGATCCAATCTTAGAGGCTTTGAGATCCGATGCGTACAGCGCACTGAGGCAGTCCTCGCATGTTAAAAGAGCTGATAACTTATTGGCAATATAACCAGCGCAAGAGGTGAGATTTCGCCTACGAACTGACAGGTCTAGTAATGCCTCACTTAGCAAACAGTCAGACCAGTCTGGGCAAATATCCTCTTTGTAAAAAAGACTCTCTATAACGCTGACACCATACTCACGCTGAACTGTCCCGAGGGCCAGGTCTGTCCTTCGAGCAATTGAAATGTCAAGGCTGCTTACTTCACTTAGAAAGACCTCATCTTGTAATCTGTGTCTCGTCTCCAAATTATGGTAAGCTTTCTGGAATGCCATGCAGGTAGGGTTAGAAGTGGTTGCTGATACCTGTCTGAGCATCTTTAGAAATAATTCCAGATGATCCTGACTGAATTTGTACATCAGGAGATAGGGGAAAGGCATGACTTTAGGGAAAACATAATTTTGGTAGAGCCATTTTAAGCTCTCGGCATTAAGCAAAAATCCCAGGAATCCCAGTTTTCGCTTACCTTTAAGGATTTGATTATTGCTAGTGTCAGATAATGTAACAAAAATAGTCTTGGCTTCAGTTAACACATGGTTGATTTTATTAAAAGTTTCAGGCAATAGAGGTCCTTTAAATCCCTTTCCATAAAAGTTCCTACTATTAAAAATGTCAAACAGATTGTTAATTAAGCGTAAGAAGTGGATGGTACCAACACAGTTCTGAAAAGAAGGCAGGCCTAATGATAGCAAACACTCTAATGCCCTGACCACGCTCTCACTGAAGACTTGGGCGGCACAATTCGTTTTTAGTATGTGGTTCTTCAGATTTGCAAGTTTTCTTGGGATTCTCTCCATATGTGATAATTCCTGTTCCTCTAGCGCTGCTAACTCCACAAGGTGCTGCCAATGTGCTGTGCCATTGATAAACTGAATGCTTTGGAAATTCTGAAATGCATTTCTTATTAATTTAAGCAAGTGGCAAGAATCAAAGAAGTAGGCAATCTGTTGGCTGGAAGATGAAGGATGCTGAAATGTACACTTCGTGTTGTCTCCATCGAGATGTATCCCCAGTGCCTTTGCCATCTGAACGCTGTGAGCTGAGGCATCTGACGTGACAGCCAGCACTGTGATCCCTATGTCACTTAGTTTGCCAATCGTCAGACGAAGAAGCTGAGCTTGCAAATATCCAGAGGCCCTGTTTACAAAAAAATAACCAAGAGGTGTACTCCAGTGACCAGAAATACCCACTGCCGTGAGCAAAATAGTTTCTGAGGCGAGTGGCATTTCATCAGCATCAAGTGTGCCAAGACCAAAGTCCATAAACCCTTGCAGATGGTGACTGCTGGGGTCCCACTGAAGCTGCTGCGTGAGAGACAGTCCTTTAATCATCAGTGAACAAGACTGATATCGCTGGTCTCCATTCTCTACTTTTTGCTGAAGAAAAGAAAAAATGTTGCTGTTGAAACCTGGACCAGGTTTGCATTTGGACAGCCATCTAGAAAATGTAAAAGATGAAAAATAATAAGACACAGAAGAAGAGGGACTTTCCTGGTGGTCTAGTGGCTAAGACTCCCCGCTCCGAGTGTAGGGGGCCCGGGTTTGATCCCTGGTCAGGGAACTGATACCACGTGCTACAGCTAAGACATGGTGCAGCCAAATAAACATTTTTTTAAAAACCACTAATGAAGACATTAAAAAAGGGGAAATGCCTTAAATGGTTCTACAGTAGCCTCAACTCCCTGTTGAAATAAAGGCAAGTAGCCAAACTGTACTGACACTTTCAAGCATATATTCCTATTGTGGCCATAAAACAGTAAGATAATGGAGAAACTAGAGTGTGTGCACTCAGTTGCTCAGTCGTGTCCAGCTCTGCAACCCAATGGACAGGCACCTCTGTCTACGAAATTTTCCAGGCAAGAATAATGGAGTGGGTTGCCGTTTCCTCCTCCAGGGGATTTTCCCGACCAGGGATCAAACCAGCATCTGTTGTATCTCCTGCATTGGGCAGGCGGATTCTTTACCACTGTGCTACCTGGGAAGCCCCAGTAGAGAAACTTAAAAAAAAAAACAAAACAGAACAGCATTTTTAAGACGCAAACATACCACAAAATAATTTTAAACTTCTTATTCACTTAAAAGAAGTGTACAAATCAATTACCTACTTTGTTCTAATTCACGTGTTTATAATTTAGATGATAAACCAGCCTTCCCTGTATATTCACTGAAATGAGAAAACTGTAGAGGGAGAAGAGAACTTTGAGAAACCTAGTACATCTACCCCATTTTATAGATGAGGAGATGGTGAGGCAGCTGCTGTGCTGTGCTGAGTTGCTCAGCCGTGTCCGACTCTTTGCAACCCCATGAACTGTGGCCCGCCAGGCACCTCTGTCCATGGGGATTCTCCAGGCAAGAATACTGGAATGAGCTGCCATGCCCTCCTCCAGGGGATCTACCCAACCCAGGGATTGAACTCAGAAGGACAGGGTAAGATGCCTGGCCCATGCTGTGCTGCTGGCCATGCACAAACAGGAAACAGCTTTCCTGAGACCCTTGTTCAGTGCCTTCTTGACTGTCTTTACAGTCAAAGAATTATGCCCTTCGGGACAATTAAGTGTCTGCTTGCTCCCAACAAAAGCACCTATACTATGATATTTATCTTGGGAGTTTGGTTTGTTTTTTATCTTGACTGCACCGGGTCTTCGTTGCTGCCCAAGGGCTTCCTCTAGTTGCAGAGTGGGGGCTGCTCCTTGTTGCACGCCACGGGCTTCTCACGGTGGTGGCTCCGACGCTGCAGAGCACCAGCTCTAGGTGCACGTGTTCAGTGCTCGTGGGCCGCAGGCTTCATCACCCTGCAGCACGTGGGATCCTGGACCAGGGATTGGATCCATGTCCCCTGCACTGGCAGGCAGATTCTTAACCACTGGACCACCAGGGAAGTCTTTTACAGTTTCCTTGGCCTTTCCAGGCTGCTGCTAATTGTCTCCTGTTACTGTTGGTGATTGTCACTAACTGACAGAATGCTTCTCATCAGTTCTAATTTACCCTACCTTGCTACAGATCAGGAGAGGAAGTAGTCAAGTTTCATAACTGTCTAAAATAAGACTAAATGGATTCTGAGGTAGACTGAAGTGTCTGTCTTTGCTGAAGTTTACTTTTGTAACTCTCAAAGGACTTTTTTTAGGTTGAATTTCTGATTTGGGGGCTATATTCTAGGTTGCCAAGATTACTTCCTAGACTAGCTGATCTCTATTTAATTGAAATTTTAAAGTATGTTTCCATAAGTATTTCAGGACAGGGCTTTCCAAATTTTTGCTGCAATCTGAAAGTGTTAGTTGCTCAGTCGTGTGTGACTCTTTGTGACCCCGTGGACTGTAGCCCGCCAGACTCCTCTGTCCACGGACTTCTCCAGGCAAGAATACTGGAGTGGGTAGCCATTCCCTTCTCCAGGGGATCTTCCAGACCCAGGGATCAAACCCAGGTCCCCTACATTGCAGGTAGATTGCTGCAACCCAGAATTTTCATAAACAGAATTTACCCTTATATGCTATATCCTTACTATATGTATGTGTGCATATAAATGCATATATAAAATTTAATGTGAATTATGACTCACTAAATTGATTTCAAGATGCATTTGAAAGATTTGAAAAACAATTATAGGATGCAAAAGACATACTGTAACTATTTAGAAGGCAAAAAGTATTAATCAGTTGTTTATATTTTAAAATAGGGCAAAATAAGACAATAAGAAAACATATAGTGGCTCTCAACCAGGGTGCTACAATTCACTGGTATGGTGAAAAACCCTTTTCAAGTGTGTCACCAAATTTTAACCAATTGTTTAAAATTTATTCTTTTGCATTAGGATTCTTAAACTCTAAAGATACTGTGTTACACATACAGTAAGTACATAATGAAACTCTTTAATGCTTCTAAGTAAGAGTTCTAGCTTAAACAGGTTAAAAAAGCTTATGTTCTGGTGAGCTTGCCTTTTAAATGGAAATCTGAATGATATCTTAATGTCCACAACTACTAGACTAAAGCTTATCAGGCAGAAAGACAAGTGAACTTCTTCATTTTCTTTAAGTTTTTATAACTTAGAGTAGAAATACCCAAACCAGGTTTTCAGAGTTGTAGGGAAGCAACTGATTTCTCTCTCACACCAACTTTTCCCCTGACTCAAAAGTGAAAAAAATTTTTTTTCTGATTGTATAAAATGATACTTTCATTTTTTTAAAAAAAAAAATGAAATACAAAAAAGTACAAAATGGAAAGTAAAGAAAAAAAATCACTGTTAATAGGTGAACTTTATAAAACTAACAGACTCATAGACATAGAAGACAAAAGTATGGATCCCAAAGGCAAAAAGGCAGAAGGGATAAATTAGGAATCTGGAATTAACATATACACACCACTCTATATAAAGCAGATACAAAAACAAGAGCCTACTGTACAGCACAGGGAACTACATTCAAAGCCTTGCAATAACTGGTAATGGAAAAGACTCTGAAAAAGAATGTATATACACACATATACCTGAAGCACTTTGCTCTACACCGGAAACAAAGCCCTGTTCACTGTAAATCAACTGTGTGTGCTAAGTTGCTTCAGTTGTGTCCAACTCTGTGCGACCCTAGGGACTGCAGCCCACCAGGCTTCTCTGTCCATTGGCTTCTCCAGGCAAGAATACTGGAGTGGGTTGCCATGCCCTCCTCCAAGGGATCTTCCCAAATCAACTATACTTCAATATAAATACATAATTTTTTAAAAAATCACTTAATATTTTAAAGACATTCTTCCAGATCTTTTCCTTACATCTGTTCACAATCTTAAATGCCCATCCAGGCATTCTTTCATTCCATAAATATTTATCAAGAGACCACTGTGTTCCAGGCATCCTGCCAGGGCAGGAGGTGTAACAGAGAACCAGACGCAGACCTCGTACTTGAGCAGCTCACAGTCTCACAAGGTAGACAGTGTTTTAAGTACTAAGTACTAAGATTTTAAATACTAAGATTCAGTTCCACGTTGTGTGTGCAAGAGGGTACCTTGGCCAGAACTGGAGGGACAGCAGGCTGGGCTTCTGAAAGGATGCGACATCTGATCTGAGTCTGAAGGGTGAGGGCTAACCTCCAGGACTAACAGGGAGAATGGGCATATCAGGCAGATGGAGGAGAAAGTCTCCAAGGCCAGAATCGGCAAGAAATGCCTTATGGAAGGAACATAGACTCTAAGAGGGCAGGGAGGGGGGCAGGAGATGAGTTGCAGAGCCCAGCAGGAGCCGCATTTCGTCACAGAGGCTCCGGGAGCCACAGGAAGGAGTTAGCCTACAGTTTCCAGGTAATGGGAGGCCCAGGCAGCAGGAATGTGACTGGTGTAAATTGAACTGCATCTCTCGAAAGAGAGGTATTGTCATGCTGATCCCCAGTTCCTCAGAGTGTGCTCTTACTTGGAGATGGGAATCTTTACTCATCAAGTTAAAATGAGATCATTAAGGCACACCCGAATTCAGCATGACCACGTCCTCATAAGAGGAGGGAATGTGGACACAGAAACACACGCGGATAATGGAAGACAACGTGAAGAAACAGGGAGAAGACCACCATCTATCAGCCAAGGAAAGAGGCCTGGAACAGACCCTCACCTCACAACCGAAGGAACTAACCCTGTCAGCACCTTGATTTTGGACCTCTAGCTTCCAGAAGTGTGAGGCAATGCACTGTTGCCATTTGAACCAAATAAAAATAAAAGGATCTGTAAAACCAGTATTTTGAATAACAGTGAATAGTGAGTATTAAATTTATAAGGCATCACAGTCACTGTGTTTTTTTGCTTCCCACTAAGAGAAAATAGGGAATAATAGGGAAGCCTGGTGTGCTGCAGTCCATGGGGTGGCAAAGAATCAGACATGATTTAGTGACTGAACAAGAAGAAGAGAAAATAAATATATCTATGTATTTTGACCACAGATATTTTTCATAAATCTGTTCTCTGGATAACTGCTCTGGCACCAGTGATCTTTGCCTCAAACCAATGGTATCAGTCTAGAACTCTTCTAGATTTTCTAGATGAGTCACATATTAAAACTACTGAAGTATATGAAGTATACAAAACTACTGAAGTATATTCCACTATTTCAAGATTCAGTCTTTACCACCCAGAGGGTCTCTACCATCTGAAAAATGCAAAAAAATATTGTCAGCCTACATGCCCTCACTCTGCTGATCAAATATCGAGACTGTGATACTATGCAAATACCAGCTAGAAGTTTTTAAAAAGAGAAAGACGAAACGAAGAGTATGAATACACACAGCGTTAGTGTATAAACTGCAAGAAAGAACAGTATGTTTTATTTTACATCGAAAAGGTCATTCACTTACGTTCTGAGGATGGAAGAATGAGGCAGCTTAAGAATCTTTCTTACATAATCGTAGACTTTGCTACTGCACAAGTAGAGTGTACATGCAAACTGCTTCATTTCTGCGGAGTACTCAGCTGTTTCTCTCCAGTTATACAACTCCCACTTAAAATCTGTTAAGAGCAAATTTATTCTTCGTGATGAAAAACGTGTACAGTAACATTTTCAGACATAGATCATAGTATTTGGATATAAAAATGTGCTAGGCACCAAAATTCAAATATAATCACATTTTAACTGAGTTGGTCCAGAGGTTACTATCCAGTCTTAGAGACTATCAATTTATCTTGTTCACTGTGGACCATTTCACAAAAAAGAGGGACGAAAAGTGTTTCAACTTGAGTTATTATGTTTTACTATTCATTAGCAGCTTATGTGGATATTTTTGGAGGAACAGTAAAGAAAATGAAATAAATGAGTAAAATTAAGTCTCTGGATTGTGAGGACATTCATTTGTTTTAGTTTGTTCTAATTTTAGAGTAAAAATTAGACACGAGAAACATTTTGAGGGATATGATCTATGGCATTAATCAGAATAAACAGACAAATCTTTCCTACCATTGAGAAAACAAAATTCTTTGTTCCTGGTGAGGACCCCTATTTATAACCTATATTCCCCTCCTGGAAAAACACAAAATATGCTCCTCCACTGGAGGTATCTACTCCTTTTGACATGCTTCTTTTTTTTTTTTTTTTTTACCAGAATGCAAGTCCAAAAATCCCTACTCCTTTCATCAAAGAGTATGTTGGCAATTCTTATGTGGCTGCTGCTACTGCTGCTGCTAAGTCGCTTCAGTCGTCTTACCCCTCTTCAAATATCCTGGTTCACGAAGAAGACTAGACAGTCTTTCAATGGACATATATATACTCTATAGAGTATTTTAGAAAAAACTTTTGAGACTTACACAATTTTAAGACTCAAAGAGATTTTGCAAATTATCTAGTTCAACTCATTGCAAAAAAGGCTTTAGTGATAAATTATGGAGCAGTTGAAACTGCTTACGAAGAATTTGCAGTGACAAGAGTGTGACTATAAAAAGTGAAAAGGACAATATATGGTATAAACTATATGATCTCATTTCTGGGTTGTAGGATTATGTGTTATTTTTATCATTTATACATTTCTTGGCTTCTCCTATAATAAACACAGAATTTTTAAAAATGGACAATTGTAACCAGATTTTGGTGATTATTTTTCATTTTTCTTCTTTATGCTAGAGACTCTTTGGCTAAAGGCATATTTTCATAGGCAATACAAAATAAAAATGTAATGATATTTCATAAAAATTAGGAGCTGTGCAGTAAGTGTTGCACAGGTCGTTGGGGAACATACCAGAAAATTGTGCTCGAAGCAGACATTCTGTTTCCTCTGTAAGTAGCTTCTGTTCTATAAGCGCATCAATTAGTTGTAAGCCCTTTCTCTTCTTGATCATCCTGTAGTTTTTTGCAGAAGCAAGTCTTTTTTTGGACACTTGTAGCATCTGCTGCACCTCAGCTAGTTTCTCTGCTCCTGCTGGCAGAGGTCTCTTTAAACTGTAGTTATGGTCTTCAGTAGCAACCTCTTGAGAATTATCAGGAAGTGGCTGTTTGAGGATTTTCTGTCTTGCTTTACCTTTAAGGTGTACACCTTGGAGAACCTAGGACACAAATGGAAAATGAGGTTTATTTTAGAAATTATCACACAATGATTATCTATTAAAATATCACTGACTACAAAGCACTCACCTGGTTGCTGTGGAGAATTAGGTATGAAAGAAAAGGTAATAATCTCTGATTTTTAAAAATGTATAGTCTCCAGGACAATGTACACAAGTTTTTTGGTGGTGGGATCCATACAGAAATAGTAACATAATGCTGAGTTTCTGAAATGATTCAAGTAACTAGTGAAAGATGTTGATAATTTGGGAAGGTTTTGAGTTGTTCTTCGAAAGAGTAACAACATGGTTAATGAAGGGGACTGGGAAGTTATTTGTGCAGAAGGGAAGGCATAGGACAGAGCATGGTCCCTGGAATTAAGACTCCTGGCTCCCTCACTTAAAGCTGTAATTTAACCTCTATAATCCCTTACCTTTTCATGTATAAAATGTGGATAACAATACAGAGTTGACTTGAGGATACAATAAGCTAATTTACATAAATTGCCTAGTGCACTGCCTGGACCACTGTGAGTCTCAATAAACTGTAACTATTACTGATTGTAAACAAAATCATAAAAGCAAGGCAATTTATCATATATGCAGTGGGTCAGTATTTGTGGTTCCAAAAGAGAATTCAGAGCAGTTAGAGATGCATAAATCAATTAATAAAAAGTTCTTGGAACTTATAAGTTTGGATGTGACACCAAGTATATTCTTCTGAAAGAGGGAATGAGATAAAATAACAACAAGAGATTCCAATGAATAAGAAGATAGGGCAGTGCCAGGATAGAGTAGTTGGGTGACTATATGAAGACTGCAGACAGTGACTGAGTAATATATGAGTGAGTGCGTGACTAAGGGGTAAAAGGATAACATAAAAACAATCAAAAGAAACATAAAAATATAACACCAATACTGGTGATTGACTCATAGAAAATCTTCTATTTCCTGTATACTTCCTTCCATATCAATGCTAATGATTAGGTACATTTCTGGTCAAAATCAATAACATTTTGGGGGAGAGCCAAAATAAAGGGTAGATAATTTCAAAGTATTGGGTTGGCCAAAGAGTTCATTCTTTTTTGTAAGATGGCTCTAACAAAAAAGAGCCATCTTACAAAAAGTTGTCTTTAACCTCATTTGAAACAATTTTGTTAGACTGTTTTGAGACAGCTGTCATATCAGTATGCATTTAAAAAAACAAACCTATCAAAACTGGTGAATTTTTGTGTAGCCATTTTAATATTGAAGGTGGGGCAAAAGCAACAGTTTCAGCATATTATACTTAATTACTGATACTTCAAGAAAGGCAAAAATGCAACTGAAATGCAAAAAAAGATTTGTGCAGTGAATGGAGAAGGTGCTGTGACTGACTGAATGCATCAAAAGTGGTTTGCAAAGTTTTATGCTGCAGGTTTCACTGAATGATGCTCCACGGTCAGGTAGACCAGTTGAAGTTGATAGCAATCAAATCGAGGCATTGAAAACGATCAACATTACACCATATGGGAGATAGCAAACTTACTCAAAACATCCAAATCAAGCACTGGAAATCATTTGCACCAGCCTGGTAATGTTCATCACTTTGATATATGGGTTCTACATAAGTTAAGTGAAAAAAAACCTTGACCATATTTCCACATGTGACAATTCTCTACTGAAATGTAACAAAAGCATTCCATTTTGAAGACAAATTGGGATGGGCAATGAAAAGTGGATATTAGACAATAATGCGGAATGGAAGAGACTGTGAGGCAAATGAAATGAACCACCACCAACCACAAAGGCCAGACTTCATCCAAAGAAGGTGATATTGTATGTATGGTGGGTTTGGAAAGGGGTCCTCTATTATGAGCTCCTTCTGGAAAACCAAGTGATTAACCCCAATGAGACCAACTGAAAGCATCTCTCAATGAAAAGCATCCAGAATTACTCAATAGAAAACACACAATCTTCCACCAGGCTAACGGAAGACTGTGTGTTTCTTTAATGACCAGGCAAAGTCTGTTACGGCTTTGTTGGGAAGTTTTGATTCACCTGCTGTATTCACCAGACACTGCACCTTTGGATTTCCAATTATTTCCGTTTTTACAAAGTTACCTTAACAGAAAAAAATTTAATTCCCTGGAGTATTGTGAAAGACACTTGCAACAGTTCTTTGCTCAAAAACATAGAAAGTTTTGGGAAGACAGAATTATGAAATTGCCTGGAAAATAGCAGAAGGTAATGGAACAAAACAGTAAATATGTTGCTCAGAGAAGTTCTTGGTGAAATGAAAAATGTGTCTTTTATTTTCACTTAAAAACTAAAGGAACTTTTTGGCCAGCTCAGTATTATGAAAACTGTCTCATATTTAAACAAAACCCTGAATTCTAAGGCTATTTACATTCACTAGTTGATTTTTACGATCATGTCAGTAACCTTTACATATTTCTAGGCATGATTTGCATATATACACCTTCCAAAGCATAATTATTAATACATATGTATTTTAAAAATATTACATAATATTACATATATATTTAAAAAAACCAAAAGTATTGTATTATTGGATTACTTTTTAAGGCCTAGGTTTTTGGTTTTGCTTTTATCTCTGTAAATCCTGACTATAATGTGAGCAGTCTAGACTTTCAGTTTCTATAAAATTGAATTTTGTTTACACCTAGATTTAAGTACCTTGTATAGAGAAACGGAAGGCACAGCTCCTTTTTTCAGCTTTCTTCTTATGCCATATGACTCAAAGTCACTTTCTTGAAAATGTTTGGAACATAGCATAGCACCTGGTCCTGGGATCCAAATCTTTTTGCTTCTGGGGTCCATACGATTCACAGCCCTGATCCATTTTGAGCGCTGAATAGTATCAGTTGGAAATCTACAGCAATCATATTAAAGTTCCATTAACATGAAAACATCAGAGTAATACTACAGCATTATTTATTACACAAACCCATTTATTATTTAATGGCTTCACATAAACACTAAGTCCAGCTAAAAGTTTAACTCACTTGATCTGATTTCATTTTTCAAAGTTCTTTGACTTTTTAAATCCAAAAGCTCAGTATCAAAGTGATCTCATCTGTTACAACTTGTATGTGGACAATTCTCACATTTAATATCCTGCACATTCTATCTGCACAGCCTACACTTAACAGAATCTACTCAAATTTAACATGTGTGTCTTTCCTTTACTGTGGCAATTTTAAACTATATCCACAGAGTCTTTGGTATGCCCCCTTTCAAGGGGTGGAGCCTATTTCCCTCCCCTTGAGTATGAGCTGGAGTTTGTGATTTGCTTCTAAAGAATATTTAAAAAGCAGAGGTGATAATGGGCTATAAGAGTAGCTCAGGAAAAAATACTGAAGATTTGTCTTCCTTGCTCTATTGAATGGTTTTTCTTTGGGGGAAGTTACCTGCCATATCATAAGCAGCCCTGTGGAGAGTCCACTTGGCTAGAAACTTGAATTCTCCAGTCAAAGACCACATGAGAGAGCCTTTTTGAAAGGATATCCTTCGGCCTCAATCAAGGCTTCAAGTGACTGCAGTCTTGGCTAACATTTTGACTGCAATCTTATGAAGCTCCCAGTCATACCCAGTTAATCCACTCCACAATTCCTGACCCTCAGAAACTTTGTGAGAAAACAGATGCTTCTGATGAATTTTGAGGAAATTCATTACTAAACAGTAGAAAACAAGTAGAAAAATCTGCTGGATCACAGAAAAAGCAAGCAAATACCAGAAAAACTTCTGCTTCTGCTTCACTGACTATGCTAAAGCCTTTGACTGTGTGGATCACAACAAACTGGAAAATTCTTAAGAGATGGGACTATCAGACCACCTGACCTGCCTTAAGAGAAACCTGTATGCAGGTCAAAAAGCAATAGTTAGAATCGGACAAGAAACAACAGACTGGTTCCAAACTGGGAAAGGATCACATCAAGGCTCTATATTGTCACTCTGCTTATTTAACTTATATGCAGAATACATCATCTGAAACGGCAGACTGGATGAACCACAAGCTGGAATCAAGACTGCCAGGAGAAAGACCAACTACCTTAGAAATGCAGGTGATACCACCCTAATGGGAGAAAGTGAAGAGGACCTAAAGAGCCTCTTGATGAGGGTGAAAGGAGAGTGAAAAAGCTGGCTTAAAACTTAACATTCAAAAACCAAAGATGATGACATCCACTCTTATCACAACAAGGGAAATAGACTGGAGAAAAAATGGAAACAGCAACAGACTTTATTTTCTTGGGCTCCAAAATCACTGCAGATGGTGACAGCCATGAAATTAAAAGATGCTCGCTTCTTCGAAGAAAAGCTACAACAAACCTAGGCAGCGTATTAAAAAGACATCACTTTGCTGACAGAGGTCCACGTACTCACAGCTATGGTTTTTCCAGTGGTCATGTATGGATGTGAGAACTGGACCATAAAGAACTGGTGCTTTTGAACTGTGGTGCTGGAGAAGACTCTTGAGAGTCCCTTGGACTGCAAGGAGATCCAACCAGTCAATTGTAAAGGAAATCAAACCTGAATATTCATTGGAAGGACTGATGGGGAAACTCCAATACTTTGGCCACCTGATGCGATGAGCTGACTCACTGGAAAAGACCCTGATGCTGGGAAAGACTGAAGGCAAGTGGAAAAGGAGATGACAGAGGATGAGATGGTTGGACAGTATCATCGACTCTATTGACATGAGTTTGAAAAAACTCCAGGAGATGGTGAAGGATAGGGAATCCTGGTGTACTGCAGTCTATGGGGTTGCAAAGAGTTGGACACGACTTAGCAACTAAACAACAAAAGAAAACAAGTACATTTTCTACACTCAGTTTTTCTATTTTATTTTGAAAGGACAACTTTTTCCTACCCTTGAACATAAAAACTACCTTGCATTTTTCTACTTGTCAATCCCAGCCAAATTATTATACTCAGAAATGAGTGAGGGAAAAAACTCATGAGATTAATGTAATGAAAATCACAGAACTGCTCTTTCTGCACCTTCTTCTTTATCTTGGAGACAGATCGACAGGTATCACTCTTACACATTTTAACTCATGCTTTAAAGCACACAGTTGTAAAGAACTGAAACTGGTAAAAAAAAGTTTCATTTCCTCAGCTAATTTTGTTAGGGAAATGATATGTCAAAATGGCAAAACATAATTCTGAGATACTCTCTCAATCACTTTCAGAAACAACACTGAGTTGGAAAACCTGCATTTAAGCCTCAATTCCCTTTTATCAGCCATGTGGTATTAGATACATCTCTCAATCTATCAGCTTCCGACAGGGCGGCAGTAAGAGTATATGACACAGATGTGTTCAGAAGCACTCTGTAAATGGAAAGGTACCATCTAAAGTTTGTTCTTTGTTAGGAACAACTAATTCCACTTTGGGGATTTTTTATCTTATTGTTCCAGGAAAATGATGCTAAACAATTACGAGAGAATGTACAGGGAATTATTTTCCAATAAAGAAAGGCACATCTCTTTTCACTGGGGTTTCTTAACGATGGTACGTGTTTGTGACGCAACATTTCCAGATTGACTGTAGTCTCTCAACAAGTCAGGGGCCATCAAAAGTTGGCCGGTCTACCAAGTTACATTACTAGCCTGATTTTCTGATGCAAAGCTTCCCAACTGGCACACCTGGAGAGCACAGCTATCAACCCCCTTAGCCCATGGGTAGGGCCTGGGCCACCTGGAGCTCTTGAAGTAGTTACATTAAGCCAGTCCCAAACAGCTTTCTAGGTTTGTAGGTTTCTGATGTGTAAAATGACATGGAAAAGGCTGGTAAATACTGTAGTCTAACCAGCATGTTCTTGATGAAAGTGAAAGAGAGGAGAGTGAAAAAGTTGGCTTAAAGCTCAACATTCAGAAAACGAAGATCATGGCATCTGGTCCCATCACTTCATGGGAAATAGATGGGGAAACAGTGCAAACAGTGTCAGACTTTATTTTCTTGGGCTCCAAAATCACTGCAGATGGTGACTACAGCCATGAAATTAAAAGACGCTTACTACTTGGAAGAAAAGTTATGACCAACCTAGATAGTATATTCAAAAGCAGAGACATTACTTTGCCGACTAAGGTCCGTCTAGTCAAGGCTATGGTTTTTCCAGTGGTCATGTATGGATGTGAGAGTTGGACTGTGAAGAAGGCTGAGCGCTGAAGAATTGATGCTTTTGAACTGTGGTGTTGGAGAAGACTCTTGAGAGTCCCTTGGACTGCAAGGAGATCCAACCAGTCCATTCTGAAGGAGATCAACCCTGGGATTTCTTTGGAAGGAATGATGCTAAAGCTGAAGCTCCAGTACTTTGGCCACCTCATGTGAAGAGTTGACTCATTGGAAAAGACTCTGATGCTGGGAGGGATTAGGGGCAGGAGGAGAAGCGGACGACCCAGGATGAGATGGCTGGATGGCATCACGGACTCGATGGACGTGAGTCTGAGTGAACTCCGGGAGATGGTGACAGGCAGGGAGGCCTGGCGTTCTGTGATTCGTGGGGTCGCAAAGAGTCGGACACAACTGAGCAATTGAACTGAACTGAACTGAACCAGCATGATTGAGTTCTGGACAAAAATAAATTGGTATTAACAACTGACAATACTTTTAAAGCATTTACCTTGTGTTTTGTATGTTTTAAAGACATTTTTAGTCTCAAAAAAAAAAAAAAGGGCTCGGTAAGACAGGTTTTTATCCTTTTACAGAAGATGAAACCAAGACTGGAGCAGCCAAGTTTAGCCATCAGTAAATAGTCAGTTAAAATTGGAATGCAGGAACTTCCCTGGTGGTCCAGTAGCTAACACTCTCTGCTCCCAAAGTAGGGGGCCTCGATTCCATCCCTGGCCAGGGAACTATATCCCACATGCCGCAACTAGGAGTTGCAAAGACACAACTAAAGATCCCACATGCTGCAACTAAGACCAGGAGCTCCTGTGTCACAGCTATGACCCAGAGCAGCCAAATAAATAACATTTACAAGCAAACAGATTAACTAATCAAATAAAACTGCAATCCAGAGGTCCCTAGTCTAAAGCCACCTCTCAAAGTGAAGGTCACTTATTCGTGTCCAACTCTTTGCAACCCCATGGAATTCTCCAGGCCAGAATACTGGAGTGGGTAGCCTTTCCCTTCTCCAGGGGATCTTCCCAACCCAAGGATGGAACCCATGTCTCTCGCATTGCAGGCGGGTTCTTTACCAGAAAAATTCTAAACTAATCACCATCTCATATACACAATAATGAATTGGCTTACACTGTAACACAGAATCCATTTTCTTCCTCCTGTTGACAATGCCTGTTTTATACTGTTAGTGAGGATTTACCTCTGGCTCCCTCCACATCAAATATTTTCCAGAAAAGTGGCTAACAAAACCTCTTCTACAGGGGTTACATCCAGGGAGAGAGAGAGAAAGGACTGAAGGGGAGGGCTTTAACTACACCTATAGCTTTAGCCTCTTCCAAAAAAGAGAAAAAAGCAAACATCTTACCATCTGCTTATTCTCAGTGATAGGAAACAGATGTTTGTTACATATAAATAAAAGTTTAAAATAGAATTCATTACAACAGTTCAGGCAAAACTGTTCCAAATTACCAATACATATATTTCCTTGGATATGAAATAAATTTCTTAATCTCTTTATACCTACAGAAAGAGAATACATCAAAGTGTCATTTCAAATTTTAACTTGCTGGTCCCACTTTCCATTTAAGTCATTCAAATGTTTGACAGAGCACCAATATTCTCATAATAATATCAGAGGCATGTATTCAAAATTTTTGTTATTGAAAGAGTGCCATGATTAAATAGTTTGAAGATAGCAGCTTCAGGCAACAGCAAGTTGATTAACTCTCTCCTTCCCATACTACCTTTTTGCTGAGCCCTTACTGCAGACCAAAGCCTTGGACTGTGTGGATCACAATAAACTGTGGAAAATTCTGAAAGAGATGGGAATACCAGACCACCTGACCTGCCTCTTGAGAAACCTATATGTAGGTCAGAAAGCAACAGTTAGAACTGGACATGGAACAACAGACTGGTTCCAAATAGGAAAAGGAGTACATCAAGGCTGTATATTGTTACCCTGCTTATTTAACTTATATATGCAGAGTACCTCATGAGAAACGCTGGGCTGGAAGAAGCACAAGCTGGAATCAAGATTGCCAGGAAATTATCAATAACCTCAGATATGCAGATGACACCACACTTATGGCAGAAATTGAAGAGGAACTAAAAAGCCTCTTGATGAAAGTGAAAGAGGAGAGAGAAAAAGTTGGCTTAAAGCTCAACATTCAGAAAACGAAGATCATGGCAACCAGTCCCATCACTTCATGGCAAATAGATGGGGAAACAGTGCAAACAGTGTCAGACTTTATTTTTCTGGGCTCCAAAATCACCGCAGATGGTGATTGCAGCCATGAAATTAAAAGACGCTTACTCCTTGGAAGAAAAGTGATGACCAACCTAGATAGCATATTCAAAAGCAGAGACATTACTTTGCCAACAAAGGTCCGTCTAGTCAAGGCTATGGTTTTTCCAGTGGTCATGTATGGATGTGAGAGTTGGACTGTGAAGAAAGCTGAGCGCCAAAGAATTGATGCTTTTGAACTGTGGTGTTGGAGAAGACTCTTGAGAGTCCCTTGGACTGCAGGAAGATCCAACCAGTCCATTCTAAAGGAGATAAGTCTTGGGTGTTCATTGGAAGGACTGATGCTAAAGCTGAAACTCCAATACTTTGGCCACCTCATGCGAAGAGTTGACTCATTGGAAAAGACTCTGATGCTGGGAAGGATTGTGGGCGGGAGGAGAAGGGGATGACAGATGATGAGATGGCTGGATGGCATCACCGACTCGATGGACATGAGTTTTACTGAGGGAGTTGGTGATGGACAGGGAGACCTGGCGTGCTGTGATTCACGGGGTCGCAAAGAGTCGGACACAACTGAGCGACTGAACTGAACTACTATAGACGAGTGTTACCTTGTCACTAGGACTTACACCACAGTATCCTAATTCCTTCTCCCCTCTCTATTCTTTCCTGTCTTCCTTACAACTTTCTAGCTGTCAGGAAGGCTGACAACTCCTCATTCATACATAGACTGTGTTTAATTCTGCTCACATGTACCATTAACAGAAGTACAGATGGAATGTATTTAGGTTGGCACAGAGGTATAGAGGAAAGGCTACACAGAGGAGCTTAGACTCTTATTTTTTAGGCACTAAAGAGCCTGAGGGATTAAAACACTTCCC
The DNA here is from genome assembly GCF_023091745.1 of Budorcas taxicolor. Classification (NCBI taxonomy): domain Eukaryota; kingdom Metazoa; phylum Chordata; class Mammalia; order Artiodactyla; family Bovidae; genus Budorcas; species Budorcas taxicolor. The sequence goes on along the minus strand of NC_068915.1, from coordinate 97,685,256 downwards.
TAAGGGAGCAAGCATGATAAAATCTGCATTTTTAGAAACATAATTTTCAGGAATCTAGAAAATGAGGGCTTTCCTGATAGCTCAGTTGGTAAAGAATCTGCCTGCAATGCAGGAGACCCCAGTTCGATTCCTGGGTCGGGAAGATCCCCTGGAAAAGGGAAAGGCTACCCACTCCAGGATTCTGTCATGGGTTGCAAAGAGTCAGACACGACTGAGTGACTTTCACTTCACTAATCTAGAAAATGAAATGAACGGAGAAGAAATCAGGCTGGAAGAGTCACAGCACACTGATGTAATAATTGCACACCCCCCCCCAAAATTTTTTTTTTTTAATTAAGCAGGTCTTGCTTTGGTCCTCAACATATGAAACAAATAAAGCAATACGTGAGTTCCTTATTTAAAGAAACTAGGGAAAAGGCACAGGAAAAACAGGGCAGCAAACGTTGAGAAAGAAATCAAAGAAAAGGGAGAGAACCAGGGAGAGGATGTCAGGAACAGCCAAAGGAGGTGTGGGTTCCAAGCAGTGACCAGTATGATTACAGTTAAACAGGGCAAGAGAAAGACTTATTAACAGAATTGCTCATTTAGGTTTGGCAAGATTACCGATTACCCTCAGTCAGTGGGTGTGGACAGATATCTGGCTGCAGTAGGTTGATAAGTCAATAGGAGTTAGGGAAGTAGGTGCAGGCTTCTGTTTTGAGGAACTTGGTTGTGAATGGAAGGAGAGTGGTAGGGTAGTGCAGAGGTGCACAAAGGTTCAAGAGTTTGTGTATATTTAAAAGTGGAGGTAATTCAAGCATGCTCAGTGTTTTTAGGCAAGTAGCCAGCAGAGAGAGCAATTTAAAATGAAACTAGAACAAGAACTAAGTGATGGAAACAAATATCAGAGAAGAAAGGATACAATTATAGCAGCTTAGGTGCAGGAAGTGGCCTTCCTTAAAAATAAGCAACACTACAAAAGGCCTACCATACATAGTCGAAACTCCTTAACTTGACACGTTTGTAGATAATTTGTTTCCAAACTACTTTGCCCAGCTTCTACATCTTCAGTTTCCATTCTTTATTTTCCCATGCTGTTTTCTGTGCTGTGTTTCTTCCCTCAGTCCTGTCCAACTGTTTGCGACCCCATGGACTGTAGCCTGCCAGGCTCCTCTGTCCATGGGGATTCTCCAGGCAAGAATACTGGAGTGGTTCGCCATTTCTTCCTCCAGGGGATCCTCCCAACTGAGGGATCAAACCCAGGTCTTGCGCATTGCAGGCAGATTCTTTACCATCAGAGCCGCCAGGGAAGCCCTTTTCCATGCTGCTACTGCTAGGTCGCTTCAGTCGTGTTCGACTCTGTGCAACCCCATAGACGGCAGCCTACCAAGCTCCTCTGTCCATGGGATTTTCCAGGCAAGAGTACTGGAGTGGGGTGCCATTTCCTTCTCCATGCTATTTCTATTTAAATGCTATCTTCTATCCACCCCACCCTCCATTCTAGATAGGGCTCAAGGTCCAATTCAAATACCACTTGTCCCATACAGTTCTTTTTGATCTTTTCATAAAAGTCCTTTGTTTATTTTTGTCTAACTCTCTACTTCATCATATTACCTTATTAGGCTACCACTTTTAAAAATACCGTATATTTCTTTCCCTCTGAGAGGATCTGTTCTACCCACGTTTCTACCTCGCATTAATTTCAGTGACCTTTACTAGACTGTCCCACAGATGTGGGTTCAAATTTGATCGGTCTGAAAATACACCCCACTCTTGTGCCAAATGAAACTTCCTTGCCATGACCAAATACAGCCGGAATTGGACCTGGATTGTAGAGCTGGGCTAATGATAGTGAGCAACACACAGTACTAGTTAAAATCTGAAAACAAGGGCCTTCAGAACCCTCCCGGGTACAAAAGCCATGTGTCTCCTGTTTCTTATTTTTAAAAGTGGGGTGTTGTGTGTGTGTGTGTGTTGGGGGGAGGGTAGTGGAATTCAGTCTCCCAGGCCTTCCCTGAGTTCCAAAGAGTAGATCAAAGCAATGACTAATTAGGGAAGTCAGGGAAAGCAGAAAAGTAGCACTTAAACCGGAAAGCCTGAACAATAAATAGTTCAGTGACAACACAACAGTCCCAATTCCTCCTCAAGGGATACACATAACAACGTTTTGGCTATCTTTAGGTAGTTCTGTAAAAACTAAACCCCACCCAGGTGGAGAATGGTGACTACCTGCGGATCACAAGCCCTTAGAACTCAGGTTTGGAACCAGAGATCTAACCACAACCAGAAAACTGATGATTCAGCTTCTCCAAACACCAACCTGTTACCCCCACTCAATCAGAATAACGTCACGCACCCTGCAAGCCCTCATCCCAAATGCCGCTTTGAAATAACCTAAAAGCCATCAGGGAGTTCAAAACTTTTCAACACCATCTATCCATTCCCCTCGCTTGGCACCCTGCAATTAACGCTGGACTTTCCTTCACCACAACCCGCCATCAGTAAATTGGATTTGCTAACCGGAGGGAGAAGGGAGGCGAACTCTATTCCGTAACAAACGCATCTGTACTCATGCTCCCAAGCAAGACACACACTAAAGAAAGCGCACGCCTTCAACAGTTCTAAACTGCCTTCCTTTCTCCTCTCTTCAATAAGACGACGGAAAGGCAGCAAGACTCCTTTAGAGTAACTCCTGCTAAAAGCTACTGGGGTCCGGTAGGCAAGCTACAGGGCACCGGTAGGCAAGGAGAAAACAAGCACTCCGCAGACAAACATTGAGCAGAATGACAAAACTGAATGTTACCCTCCAAGTTGCCCAATTCCCTCCCCCGCCCCACGCTACGCACGACACGTCGACGGCATGACGCACCACCCGGCCCCGCCCCTACCCCCGTGGCCTGCAGCCCTCCAGGCCCTGCTGGGAGTTAGCGCGGAGGCTGTTCTCACGCACTGGTGGAAAGAGAGGCCGCGCTCCCGGCTCAGCACGGTGTCTCGGGTGCTGCAGCCCACTGCTGAGCAACTTCGAGTCATCTTCTCGCTACGTGAGGCTCCACCTCCGGTGTTCCCGCGACAGCATGAGTCGCGGTCAAGTTGGCTCCGCCCGCTGACTCCGCAGCTACCACCTTTATTTGTTTGAGAAAGGCGGGCTCTTAAGGCTCCTTGGCTCCCGCCCTGCCTCTCCGCGGGCGCTGCGCTCGCCGCCGTGACCAATCACAGAGCACGCCAAGTCGCAGCAGCCAATCGGAAAGGCCGGGGGGGGGTATTAAGTCAACCACTGGGCCTCCCCTCGCTCCTCGTTGGAGGGTGATAAGTGTATTTCGCTGCAATGGTCTGTTTTTCGTCCGGCCTGGTGAAATCTAGCGCCATCGCCCTTATTCCGAGGCTCGGCCAGAGAATGCCAAGGGGGAGAGGCAGGACAAAAGTTGAGGCGAATCCAGAGGCATCCCGATGGGTCTCAAGGTGCGAGCTCTGAAAGTGACGGGAGGGCTAGGAAAGGATGAACGTGGCGCCCTAGAAATATTGAAGGCAAAATTAGAACCCAAATAAATTCTTTAATGGGAGGCATGTCATTTTCTTGCATTTTATTTTGCAGTTATCTGATGCGGAGATAATGTCGGAGCTATTGGTAGAGTAGGTATGTGGCCTCAGGATTTAATGAGAATTTAATACCAAGATAAGTCGGTTTTTAATTCAACGAGCTCTTTCCTGCAAGATTCTTTGCCGCAACGGAAATTACGAAGGAGATAAGGTAAAAAAAGGTTCTGGAGGTTTGGGGGGAAGCGCACGGTCTAGTAGGGACTCGTCAATAGAAGTACTAGGAGGGGCAGGAGAGAGGGCAGTGAAATGGTTTTGCTTGGGATGTGGGGCATCGTGGATAGTTTTCAGGAGTGAGAAGATCTTAGAACGATGTCTTTTTCTAAGCTCTTTATGTTTACGGTATGAGACCTAAGTTTTTACAGAAGAAACAAAATGGAGCCAAGGTGAGGCGTACTTTGTATTTTGTATGTTTGAAGAGGTCCTTAGTATATTATGTAGCATCTTTCCTGCTTTAACTTTGGAGGCTCATTAAAGAAAACAGATGTTCCTAACTTTTATTTCTGTCTCTAGCTGCAAGAATGAGTCCAACACTTCCAGGCAAGGTTGTTCTTTCTCCCTTGTTACTTAATCCAGACTTCGGCTGATAAGATTTCATCTCAAGGTATTGTTCATAGTTGCTTTCCATTATAATATGCTTATGTAGTATTCAGTTTAGTCCTTGGAAGGAAAGTTATGACCAACCTAGATAGCATATTAAAAAGCAGAGACATTACTTTGCCAACAAAGATCCGTCTAGTCAAGGCTATGGTTTTTCCAGTGGTCATGTATGGATGTGAGAGTTGGACTATAAAGAAATCAGAGCGCTGAAGAATTGATGCTTTTGAACTGTGGTGTTGGAGAAGACTCGAGAGTCCCTTGAACTGCAAGGAGGTCCAACCAGTCCATCCTAAAGGAGATCAGTCCTGGGTGTTCATTGGAAGGACTGATGCTAAAGCTGAAACTCCAATATTTTGGCCACCTCATGTGAAGAGTTGACTCATTGGAAAAGACGCTGATGCTGGGAGGGATTGGGAGCAGGAGGAAAAGGGGACGACAGGATGAGATGGCTGGATGGCATCACTGACTTGATGGACATGAGTTTGAGTAGACTCCGGGAGTTGGTGATGGACAGGGAGGCCTGGCAGTGCTGTGATTCATGGGGTCGCAAAGAGTCGGACACGACTGAGCGACTGAACTGAACTGAAAAAGTGTTGGTACCAGCGAAGCACGCTTATGCTCTTTCAACCCATTAAAGGTAACATTAAATGGAGACTTGAAGTTACCATTATGGAGTATTAAAAGAGCAATGCTTGCGGGTGTTGGACATTTCTGATGGAAGTAGAGCCCTGGGCGAAACGGCTGCTGTTAAAATGGGCTCAGGGATAATCTAACCTGCTGAGAGCTGGGCATGGAGGTGGGTGCTGCTCCTAAGTGAGCCCAGGTGCAGGCACTCATTTTTCATTTTCTTAAGCTAGAGCTGCCAGTTCAGCATCAGAGTACAAAGAAGGGATTTTTTTCTTTCCTGCTGAATTAGTTCATGAGAATGTGGCTCTCAAAGTCTTGACAGTATCCATCTAATTATTTATTACAGATGGGTTTCAGAAAACTGCAATGTTGGGTAACAATTGACTTAAATGCACACCTGCTCGATGAAAGTAACCAAGTTACTTTACAGCTACCGGGGGTCGCTGCTGTGGGTATACTTAGTGTGCTTCTGGATAGGGAAGCATGCAATCCTTTATAAATGGATTCATTGATGTTGAGTTGTATTTATGTATTTTTAAATTTGCTAATAAGCTTTACATTTTGTTGCTATTTTTCATTTTTTTTCCTGGTCACATTGAAGTTCTCAATTTAATCATTTGATTATATCTTTGCTTCCTTCGGAGCCTGGTGGGCTGCCATCTGTGGGGTCGCACAGAGTCGGACACGAGTGAAGCGACTTAGCAGTTAGCAGTTGCTTCCTTCGATAGCTTCATATCCAATGATTAAACATTTTCACTGCTGTTCACATAATGAATTTATGTGATTACTGAATACACGAATGAGGATATGTAAGCTGTATTAAAGATATTATTTGTAGAAAGCATTGACCAGTGCAAAAAATAATTTGAAATAAAATATCTCTTTTCAGGAATTGTATTCTTGAAGATGTCAGAAAAAGATTCGTGGGTCTTGGAAGAGAATTACTAAAACTGCAGGGGAGGTAATCTAATGTCTTTCTGTTTTTAGCATATTAAGTATTCCTGGTACAAAAGCAGTGAGTGGAAGGGGAGGATTGTCCAAGTAAAACATATATTTCTAAAGGGTTGAGTGAAATCTAACTTTCTGTTTTAAAAAAACAGAAAATCTCATTGTTATAAAATCTCATTAATTGCTTACTTGGGGGAAAATTAGTAACAGCTAATGCTTATTGAGTTGTACTAAATATTTTGTATGTGCACGATTTTTTGTTTTTAACACATTTTTCTCAACTATGAAAGCAAAAATAGAGGCTTTGCCTTCTAGGACTGGTATCTTCCTTATTGAATACCTATCTTTTTGTCAGATTTTTAGCTAGTTTTACATTTATTTGTCATCCTGCTATAATAAAATGTAGTAACTGACATTCTCGCAGAATTTTTCATCCTGTTGGTTCTCTGGGGATTTTTATTCTTCAGAACGCCTTGGGGTTTTGAAATTATTAGTGACTGAGTATAAAGTCAGTTCTGAATCCGATCCTTGCCCATGAATTTTAGACCTTTTCCTCTAATTCATAAGTTGTACATTTTACTTTTTTGGATATGGATTATGACCTTCTGGGACTTCCCTTGTGGCTTGGTTGGTTAAGAATCCGCCTGCAATGCGGGAGACCTGGGTTCGATTCCTGGGTTGGGACGATCCCCTGGGGAAGGGAAAGGCTACCCACTCCAGTGTTCTGCCCTAGAGAATTCCAAGGACTGTATAGTCCATGGGTTTGCAAAGAGTCGGACATGACTGAGCGACTTTCACTTCACTTCAGTTCTGACCTCCTGTGTTAGTGTTTATTGCTGTGTAACAGATTGCTCAATATTTGGCAATTTAAAACAAACACTGATCAAACAGTAAGGAAAGGAGGTAGAAGACAGACATCAGCTTCCAAACTGTCTTCAGTTTGCAAGCCTCCATTCCCTGATGGCTGTTGGCTGAAGGTTTCAGTTCTTCTTCACCATGTGAGCCTCTCCATGGGCTGCCTGAGTGTTCTTACCACGTGATAGCTGGCTTTCCCCAGAGGGACTGGTCTAAGAGAAAGGCCAAGATGGAAGCTTGTCTTTTAATACTTTTTTTTTTTAATTCACTTGAAAGTGACAGCCATCACTTCTGCCCTGTTCTGTTGGCCTTAGTGTGGTGTAGGGGGGCACTATACAAAGGTGTGACTACCAAGAGGGGAGGGGTCATCAGAGACCACCTTGGAGCCTGACTGCTGCTGCTGCTGCTAAGTCACTCCAGTCGTGTCCGACTCTGTGCAACCCCATAGACGGAAGCCCACGTAATTAAATACTTTAAGTATTATTGTTGTTGGACCCATTTCCCCTCTCCTAATTCCTCCTAGGTGGAAGTGGTTAGAGAAGCTCAGTGACACTAAACTGTAGATAGAAATTGTGTATCCTTTGCCTTATTTTCCTTGGGGTGCAGAATGACTTGGAAAATTTGAAATTTCTATTTAGAGTATTTCAAGGAATATAGTCTGATTGCTTGTAGGAAGTTACACAAATATTTGAGATAGGATGGATTAAAAATACAAATACGCAGCAGCAGAATTAGAGCAGTTTGCCCTTTTTCCCCAAAGGGTGAGTATATGTCCTTTTCTTTCTACTGCTCGCCACCGCCCTGGGCTCTGTCCCTCTTAATGAGTAAAATAGACCTTGTCAAGCAGTCATAATGTTCTGCTGCTGCTGCTAAGTCACTTGAGTCCTGTCCAACTCTGCGACTCCATAGACGGCATTCCATCAGGCTCCACCGTCCCTGGGATTCTCCAGGCAAGAACACTGGAGCGGGTTGCCATTTCCTTCCTCAGTGCATGAAAGTGAAAAGTGAAAATGAAGTCACTTAGTTGTGTCTAACTCTTGGGAACCCCATGGACTAGAACCTACCAGGCTCCTCTGTCCATGGGATTTTCCAGGCAAGAGTACTGGAGTGGGGTGCCATTGCCTTCTCCACATAATGTTCTAAATAGGCAGAATTCTAATTAGTTCTGGAGTCTTGTAATCTTTTGAGTCTTTTCCCATCATCACTGCTTGAAAGTTCTTTGTTAGCAGAGACGACTCTCCCACTTTTCCTCTTTTAGTGTTTTTGATCATTGGAAACCTTGTCTGATAACAAAGACATTACACACAGAGCAAGGCATAACCAGTTTGGGGATGTGTTAAGGTATGGGTTCAGTTCAGTCACTCAGTCGTGTCCAACTCTTAGTGACCCCATGAATCACAGCACGCCAGGCCTCCCTGTCCATCACTAACTCCAGGAGTTCACCCAAACCCATGTGCATCGAGTTGGTGATGCCGTCCAGCCATCTCATCCTCTGTCGTCCCCTTCTCCTGCCCTCAATCTTTCCCAGCATCAGTCTTTTTCCATTGAGGCAATCCTTCACATGAGGTGGCCAAAGTACTGGAGTTTCAGCCTCAGCATCTGTCCTTCCAATGAGCACCCAGGACTGGTCTCCTTTAGGATAGACTGGTTGGATCTCCTTGCAGATCATCGAAAAAGCAAGAGAGTTCCAGAAAAACATCTATTCCTGCTTTGTTAACATGCCAAAGCTTTTGACTATGTGGATCACAATAAACTGTGGAAAATTCTGAAAGAGATGGGAATACCAGACCACCTGACCTGCCTCTTGAGAAACCTATATGCAGGTCAGGAAGGTATGGGTACTCTTCCAATACCAGGGTTAATGTTGAGAAGACACCTCCAAGTTAGCATAAGCTAACCTGTACACTAGGACCACAGCCTTGTCTAACTTAATGAAACTAAGCCATGCCCGCAGGGCAACCCAAGACAGGCGGGTCATGGTGGAGAGATTTGACAGAATGTGGTCCACTGGAGAAGGGAATGGCAAACCACTTCATTATTCTTGCCTTGAAAAGGCAAAATGATAGGATACTGAAAGAGGAACTCCCCAGATCAGTAGGTGCCCAATATGTTACTGGAGATCAGTGGAGAAGTAATTCCAGAAAGAATGAAGGGATGGAGCCAAAGCAAAAACAATACCCACCTGTGGATGTGACTGGTGATAGAAGCAAGGTCTGATGCTGTAAAGAACAACATTGCATAGGAACCTGGAATGTCAGGGATTGGGGGCAGGAGGAGAAGGGGATGACAGAGGATGAGATGGCTGGGTGGCATCGCTGACTCGATGGACGTGAGTCTGAGTGAACTCCGGGAGTTGGTGATGGACAGGGAGGCCTGGCGTGCTGCGATTTATGGGGTTGCAAAGAGTCGGACACGACTGAGCGACTGAACTGAACTGAACCTGTATAAAGTAGTAAGTGACATGCTTGAAATTATCCTTGAGTTTTTTCCAGTCATAGTAAAATTGGAAGTCTAATCTGTTCTACGTGTGAAAACGGAAAACTAGAAATGTGCCTATATGTATTTTTAAAAGGGAGCTAAGCAATAAAAACTTAAAACTAGAGCTCAAGTTGAAAATAAGTACAAATGTCCAATGATTAAACTTTCCCACTGCTGTTCACATCATGATTTGTTGTGATTAATGTATGTGAATGAGGACATAATGAAGAAAAGAAAATCATGATGCATATAGTTAAGATGTGGTTTTTGTACATTGACTTGCCTGTAAATATTTTTCGTTTTAGGAATAAAATTGAAGGGTGTTTTTCTTAGAGAACACCATGTGTGAGATTTATCAAGAATTTGAAGATTTATATAAGGTAAGAAGTTTAACTTATTTTTTTAAGATAGTAATTTTAGAAAAACATTGGATTTTGTATGTTATGTATTGAGCATAATGTGGATATTTAATTAAAATTTTTCCTCATTCAGCTTTGAAAGATAAAAAATATTTCAAAGATAGTATAATTTTCATTTGATTCAGGAGAGGCTGTTGGGTGGGTGGGGGGGTGGCAGGACTTTTAACCTTGATAGTCATCTTTTAAGAAAAATAATGATAATTCTTTCAGGCCCTGAAATTCTTAGAGGTCATATATTCTTCGGTTTAAATTGGTTGAACTATTGGATATTCTATAAATCTTTGGTATGCTGGTGGATGCCCATCCTTTTACTTGAGCTTTATTCAAGAACAGTAGATAGGCAGGTAGTCAGAGCTGAGAATCTCAAACCTAATACCAGATTAACCTGCTATGAATTAGGCATGGTATCTTGGGGTGTTTCTCAAATTTAACTAAGTTATTTTCTATTTCTTAAAGTTTGATGTAAACTTTATGGCCCTTAGTGATAAGATATATGAAATTAACGGATTCAAAAACAGAATTTAAACATTAATGGGCTGGATGCTACTGTTTTCCAGAAGTAAACACAGTACTGGCTGCTGTTCAGTGAATTTTATACACATATGGTCTTGTGCCTTGTGATTGTGAAGTTTTACAATCTGGACAACAGTGCAGTTATCCAGAACTTTAATCTTTTGCAGTCCTTAGGACTATTGAAAGGAGGGGAGGGGCTGTAAATTCTCAATAAATTTAAACACTCTAAAGGGTGTTTTTGGACTGTCTGCAAATCCTTATTTGAAGAATTCTATATAACATTATCTCCAAACATTCTTTCAGTGAGTATTTCAGAGTCTTAGAATTAACATTCATTTCAGAAAAACTTCAGTTTTATTTGATCTAGAACTTGGCTTGGCTAGTAGTTAACTAAATTGGGTTAAAAGTTGACTATTTTGTGAATTACCAACAGAAGTTTTTCTTTTTTAGATACAGGTCCATTTCAACATGTGTGAATCTTTTCACACGGTAGTTAAACAGCACCTGACCCACAACAACACAGCTGAAGTTTTAGTTGTCACAATATTAACTGTGTATTATCGCATAAACTTGGCTATGGCTCTTTATTCCAGAATCATTATGCAAAGAAAAGGTGTGCATCAAGAATGGATTCAGTTACATCACTTCTTTCAAAGTCTTGGTCATTGAACATCTATTAGTTACACAGATAGCAAAGCATGTAACTGTGTTGCCTCCTTGTCTCCCAGTGATAAGCCCATGGAACATTTTACAAAAATGGATAATCAGAAGAGGGAATTGGTCAATAAATATGACTGAACTACAAAGAACTGAAAAATGATTAACACTGCAGGTAAAATTAGTGTTAGAAGCTTTGAAAATGGCCACTGCAAAGCAAGTATAGGATGATACCACAACCTACATGGAGCTACAGTACAAGCCACATTTTAAGAGCAAGGTAAAGCTGGTTCAACATCTTTCAGTGTAAAGTTTCACCAAGAACAGAAAGCCACTTACGGTTGAAGTGAAGCATTTACTTCTCCTTTGTAGTGTAGTCAAGAACAAAAACCAATTAGTTTGGCATTGAAGTTAGTTGCTACATTGAAGGAAATGGTAATTACAAGGACATCTGTTTACTGCCAGTAAAGGCTGGTTTCATCGCAAAGTCAACACTAATGTTAAACTACCTAGTGAAACTACAAACTCAGATAAGGATGTTACTGTGGAATGTGCACTCAGATTCCCAGAATTACAGGCAGTCCTTGCAGTAGTGAGAGGCTGTCCTGTGGAAAAACTGCAGGATTTGGATGGGATGTAAATGGAGTTAGAAGATAGAGATGCCTGTGAGAGTGTTGACACTGCTGCCATTCAAGAAACAGTTCTAGGTGTGTAGGAGGCAGAACTTAGTGAAGTTTTACGTAGGAAAGCAGTTGTAAACAATGAATGCGTCTCAAAAGAAGTGATGTTGTTGAACAACTTCACATTGAAGGAACTTGCAGAACTGTATCATGACATTGACTGTTAAAAGATAAAATTTTGGAAGCTAATTCAAACTTGGAAATGAGAATGACAGTTTGCCAAGGCACAGATAAGATGCCTTGGCATCTCACTCCATATTATAAGTTTTATAATGAGAAAGCAAGCACATTTCAAAACTACTTGATACATTTTTTAAAATAAAGAAATAAAACATAACTTTCAGTGTCTCTAGTGGTTTGTTTTGGGGTTTTTTGTTTAGTGGGGGAGATTATTGTTGGGGTTGATTTTTTTTTTTTTTTTTTTTTTTTGGCTGCACCAAGTGGCTTGTGGGACCTTAGTTCCCCAGCCAGGAATTGATCTCAACCCCAGCAGTGAAAGCTAAAAAATCCTAACAGCTCGACTGCCAGGGAATTCCCAATGTTTGTAGTGTTACTACAAATATTAAAGCTATAAATTACAAAATTACACAAAAATTTATAAATTACATTTATAACCAACATCAAGAGGCTTTTTAATGTTTTGCCAAGTCACAGAATAGTTGGTAAATAGTAACAATTACTGTTAATCCCATAGATTAAGACTTTGCACCATTTCAACTTGCGTAGTCAAAGGCAGAACTGCCTGCGTTTAAAACAAAGTGAGTTTTTATATTCAATCAGATATAAGTGCATCAAGTCTAGCTTTATCATAACCAATTATTATTCACACTTTTCACATTGTATGCTACCACATCAAGGCTTTGAAATAAAAAGTTGTTACACAAAGTCATTTGGACTTTGCAGGCAAAATCCTGTCTTAACAGAATGAAAGAGAAAGTCACTAGCATCCAGCTCTGACTCCACCAGGCTCCTCTGTCCGTGGAATTCTCCAGGCAAGAATACTGGGGTGGGTTGCCATTTCCTTCTCCAGGGGATCTTTCGGACCCAGGGATTGAAGCTGGGTCTCCTGCATTGCAGGCAGATGCTTTACTGGCTGAGCTACTAGGGGAGCCCCCAAATATGGTCCGACTTTTAAGTTGGATTTTTATTGACACCTTTTTAGGTAAACTAGTCCTTGGAATGGTAAGTGAAAAATGGAAGGCTTTTTAGAACTTGACATTAACAACTATGGTAAGCCTCTTGAGTGGGTCTACTTCAGCCTTACAGAAATAACTATTTGCTTTTTAAACTGAACCATAAGTGTATACCACCACTAAGTGGTTTTACAACTGATGCCAAAATCTTGTCTCTGATGCTGAACAGAAATAGTATGGAAGAGAAATAGTGGCTTTATTTCTTTGGCAAGCAAAGAGGGAACACAGCAGGCTAGCACCTCAAAAACCGCCTCCTTTAGGGAATAGGGAGAGGCTTTGTATCCCAATGAAGGTCCCGCTTTTTTTTTTCTCCTGCAAAATTTCAAGAACAGCCACAGCTGGCATCGCACAACTCAGTAATCAGATCATGTCTCCCTGAAGTTAAAATAACCTGTGACCTTTTTTGAAATGTTATAAGAGAATGCAGGGGGAGAAGAATGCCAGATGCAAAGTATAATTCATACAGAATCAGAGTGATTCGTTTTGTTTATCTTTGTGGAGGACAAGTCTAGCAGATAAATAATAAACAAGATTGCTTAACTCTAGCAGTCCTGTTTGGCTGGTATGTGCCTAAGACCATTCATACATTTATGTTATTGCTAAAACAGTATAGTGAGCACAAAAACTTGCCTACTCTTAAATACAAGAGTTTGCTATGTTTTACTTTACTTCCAGTGAAGGCGTTTAGAAAAGACCGTTGACTGCTGTATTGGGAAGAGAACTGCACATGTACAGGTAGGCTCTGGCGAAACCAGTCAAGTTACAGGGTGACAAATGTTAACAGATCTCAGATAGTATCGCAGGATACTAACTATAGTACCTATTCACTCCACTGTGCCTCTAGGGTAACTCAGCTGATAATCCGCCTGCGATGTAGGAGACCCGGTTCGATTCCAGGATCGGGAAGATATGGAGAAAAAAATGGCAACCCACTCCAGTATTCTTGCCTGGGAAAGCCCATGGACAGAGAAGCCTGGCGAGCTAGTCTGTGGGGTCGCAAAGAGTCGGCCATGACTGGGCGATTTTCACATTCATGCCTCTTTAGAGTAACAAATCAAGCATGTCCACAACAGCCTTTGGGTATGACCAGATCGTTTGGTTCTAAAGATATTCTCAATAAGCAATACCGTAGAACCGAGTAGATAAATGAAATAACCCAGTAACAGCCTTGTAATAAGGCCCTTGCAGCCCGATTTTTCGGCGGCCGGTCGCGTCGGCAGCGTGGCGGGGGCCGCTGACGTCTCATAGGACCAGCGCTACGTGGCGTTTCTGCTGGCCGGGGCCGGCCTCCCGCCAGACAGCTACGCCCACCCGGACTTCTCTTTTTCGCATCATCCTGGCCACCGCACGCCGCCCCTCTGAACTCACAAGTGCACGCGCGGCGCGGAAGCGAGTCCCCCCAGACTCCCACGCGCTACAGAACCCCGGCCCGGGCCTCGGGCCCGACCCCGGTCCCGGAAGTGCCGTGGCGGGCCGCGCATCGGGGTGGGCGGGGCAGGGCGTCGCTCCCGGAAGCGTCGGCCAGCCGGCTGGGCGGGGCTGCGGCTGCCACGTTGGAGCGGAACGTGGAGGTGGCCCCGGCCAGGAGGAGGGGCGGCGGCGAATGCTGGGAGAGTCCGACTGGCGCCGCGCTCACGCAGAAACCGGTCTCCGGGGGTCCCCGCCAGGTGCGTCCTCTTGTGCTCTCCTGTCCTCTTTGCGGCTCCTGGGGCCTTCGGGGAGAGCCCAGGCCCACGCCGGTATCCCGGTTTCGGTCTCCGCTGGTCCCCTCCAGCCTGCGGCCCGGTCTCCGGCGGCGGCGCGCCCGGGTCTTCGTTTCGGGCCCGGCGGGACAGCGCCTGGTGTCACGGCTGCTTCGGGGATCGCGCCGGGCCGCATCCGCCGACGTTTCCTCCGCTGAGCAGAAGCGCCCCAGAGGCTTGCGCCAGGGTGTCCAGCCGGGGCGCGTAGCTGTCGTCTGAGGTTAGGAGACCTTCGGACCCTGGTGCACAAAGAGGCGCGGTCCCCAAGGGCGAGGGAAGGAAACAGACCTCATCAGCATTGCCTTGGTTGACTTTAGTTTGGGATTTTTTGTTATTATCTGAGCTGTTGCCAGATTTAAAGGTTCGTAGGTTTTAACTACGGGCTTCTGTCACTTAACTGGGATTGTTTTATTTTAAGGGCAGTCGCCGCCGGTCGCAGCCTGTATCTCGAAGGAAGTATCATTCAGTGTTGTATGTTTTTGCTACTGGTTTACTATAATGAGAGGTTAAATTACCGGGGCAGGTGTAAAATAAATCAAAATGTTGCCTGGGCTTGTGGGCATTGTAAACTTTTTCATAACTCGGGGAACTAATTTTACCCAGGTCTTTCTGAAGTTTCAGTGATGGTCTTTTACAAATCCTTCCCGCGAAACTGTCTTTTCTAACACAGAAGACTGAAATTGATTGTCGTTTTGGGCAACTGTAACTGTTTAATCAGTAGTTAGAGCTTCGTCCTTGAATCATACTATCTTATGTTTTCTGTACATAACGACTGTTCTAGAGTTGGCTAAAGTTTACTTACCTTTTCTCAGTAATTCTTCTGTGCGCCTGTTTTCTCATTTCTCCCTAATTACAGCCCTGGGAATGGTTTGTAGACCCTTACGAACTTTTGGATAAGTTGAAGTGTTTTTGTTGTTTTGGATTTATGTTACGCACATCTAAGGTTATTTAGGAAGTGTCAGATTTGAAATGGATTTCCAATTATATAACTTAATTTAATATAAGCAAGTTATTTTCTGAAACCAGTAAGAACAGAAAGAAATTTGTAAACTATAAAGAGCAGTGATTCTTAATCTTTTGGGATTCCTCTCTCTTTTTTCTAGAAGTATTTGTGATTTTATTTTGTTTTCTGATGTTCTTTTGATATTTATGTATTAATTTCTAAATTTTTATTGGAGTATAGTTGCTCTACATTGTGTTAATGTCTATTATGCAGCAAAGTGAATCATTTATATGTGTACCTGTATCCCCTCCTTTTTGGATTTCCTTCCCATTATAGGTCACCACAGAGCATTGAGTAGAGTCCCCTGTGTTGTACAATAGGTACTCCTTTCTCCTTAGTTATCTGTTTTATCCAGAATATCAAGAGTGCATGTATGTCAATCCCAGTCTCCCAATTCATCCCCCATCCTCCTCCACCCCCACCCCCCCACCCCTGCCCTTGGTATCTGTAAACTTGTTTTCTAGATCTCTGTCTCTATTTGTGCTTTCAAATAAGTTCATCTGTACCATTTTTCTAGATTCCATGTATAAGCGATATTATACATTTGTTTTTCTGACTTAACTTCACTCTGTATGACAGTCTCTAGGTATATCCATGTCTCTGCAAATGGCATAAAAAGGAATTATTTCATTCCTTTTTATGGCTAAGAAGTATTACCTTGTGGGCTTCTGAGGTGGCTCAGTGGTAGAGAATCTGCTTGCCAATACAGGAGATGCAGGTTTGATCCCTGGGCTGGGAAGATCCCCTGGAGAAGGAAAGGGCAACCCACTCCAGAATTCTTGCCTGGGAAATTCCATGGATAGGGGAGCTTGGGGGGCTACAGTCCGTGGGGTCCCAAAGAGTTGGACACAACTTAATGAGTAAAGAACAGCAATGACATTGTATATATCACTCCACTCTCTTTTAAGGATCTGATGAAACTACTGGATCATCTTCCTGGAAACACGCACAGACACACATACAGGATTTTCTGTATAATATGAGGTTTATACAATTCTAATGAAAGATTCTTATAAAATGATATTATTAAATTATTACATTGTTTTTCTAGAAATGTCATTCTTAAATAGATTAATTTCAGGGACTTCCCCGGTGGTCCAGTGATTAGGACTCCGGAGGGCATGGATGGAATCCCTGATGGGGGAGGAACTGGGGATCCCGTATGCCATGTGATGTGGTCTAAAAGAGGGTTAATTTTAGCTCAAAAAGTTTTGTTGTATTAAGACTGCAGATAAGTGTGACACCATTTAGTTCAATGACCAGCACACAGTTGCATCTTTGATTTGGTTTTGGCTGAGACGAGCCTAGACCATCAGTAACATTAAATAAATTCTCTGGAACAAATGTGCCCATGCTAATGAGGTGTCTTGTCCACACAAGGTGAATTTTTATCAGCTACAGTGGCAGCCGGGTATTGTGTTTCTGGTTTGGGAGTCAGAGTTTCCAGTTCTGATAGCTCTTTGACTTTTTACTTTCTGAGGTTTAGTTCAGTGCTCCATGTATGATAACATTGTGAGGTTGGAGCTGTTTAGAGGTTAGTGCTGTTGGGTTTTAGTGTTGCTTCACAAAATCAGCTTTTAGAAAATGCAGGAGGAAAGTTTCATTTCACTGCACACAATTGTTGCGGAGAGAAACTTGGATGAATAAATAAAAGTTGTGGTCTGGATCGTAAATTTTCTTCAGTAGATGTATTCTTTTGAAGATTCACTGGGGTAAACATTTTAAATGGTGACTTTTGTATTAGCTGCCGTTCACAAGCATTTATTTACCAGGTGCCAGGCACTGTTCTCTGTGAATTCTCACAGCAAACCTATGGCGTAGATGCTTTTATTATAGTTATTTTACCAAATGGTTAGCCAAGACACACATAGATAAAATTACATACCAAAAGTCAGAGCTAGGACACGTGGAACTGGGATTTAAACTGACAGGGTTGGCTCCAGTCTCCATATCTTAACTGCTCTTCTTTTGGTGCTCTCTTAGGGGGGCATGTGTGAACAAACCATTGTCCTTGCAGTTTTCTTTTCATATTTTCACAATGATTGTGTTCTGTGTAAAATAGTTCCGAATGAAATAAATCTGTGTGGTGTGAATTCTAGTCACATACAATATTGAAAAAAATTACATAGAGAATTCCCTGGCAGTCCAGTGGTTGGGAATCTGTGCTTCCCCTGCAGGGTGACACAAGTTTGATCGATCCCCTGATCAATTAACTAAAATCCCACATGCCACACAGCACAGCCAGATAAATAAACTGAAATAAAAATATGTCATTAAAAACTACAGAAAGTTTTTAAAGCAAGTCTTACTTGGGAAATTGACATGGTTTAATCTAAGACTTCATATTTTTAAGGAAACTAGTTACGACTAAATGATCAATTGTAAGAGAAGGAAATACACATGTATCTGATGAAGCTGTATTTTCATAGTATTCTTAATAGTTTTGAGAATGATTGTAGCTTATGATATTTTTGTTTAATTAGATTCAAACCGCTTAATGTAGTTCAAGGCCATTGTTGTAGTATAGTATTTGATTTTTTTTTTTCCAAACAATGGTATTTAAACCTTATGTTCAATACAGGTTATTAAGTGGAACTGCTTCTGATGGCACATTGAGTACTAAGGCCAAGAAACAGATTTTATAAATGCTTTGAATTCCCTCTTCACTCTTTTATGTTCTTGTAAATTAGTCTCTCTCTTTCAGTAAATGTTACACATTAACTAAATGCTCCTGAATTCCTGTAGCCCTTGTACCTTTCTTCCTGGAGATACTGTACTTATATTCAACTGGGTTTAAACATATATATGTGTGTGTGTGTGTGTAGCTATTTTGTTTTCAATATTAGAAATTATTCTAAAGGCATTTTAGGAAACCTTTTTTTTCTCCCCAAGCAGTACTTTCCCACTTTTTAAATAAGAAAGATCCTTTAAACAGTTAAGAATTTAAAAATTAAATATTTTACTTAAAATTTGTCTTTCTAGCGCATCAGTCTTTTTGTATTCCTCTAAATATAGACATTGAGAATCAAGCAATGCATATCTCACCCTGTGTGAAACAGTTTTAAATCCCAAAAGGGTAAAAGTTGTAAGACTTGATTGAAAACAAGACAGCATTTGTCCATTTGGTGAAACAAGATGACCAAACAAGATGAAACAAGTTGATAAAACAGACAGTGGGGAAATATGTAAACAGTATGTACTAAGAGAATGTTATAAAGTTTTACCAAGATAAATGAGTTGCTTAAAGTGTGGTACAGGCAAATACAAAGAGTTTAGATCAGTGTCGATGGGATCAGTGGAGCAGGTTTCATGAAGGAGATGGGACTTGAACTTCTTACTAAAAACTATTGACTGAGAGGAGAAAGAAGGCCTTTCATAGAAAGAAAATAGGCCTCTTTTTTACCTCTTAGAAAATTGTGGGTTTTTTTTTCCTTTTTTCCTTCACAATAATCTTAGGAAACTAGCTGTGCAATTTTCTTGATTAGTCTCATGATGATAATAATCTTTAAAGTAGTTAGTGTATTAAAATGCTTTTTGACTTATGTGCTAGGCATTGTGTTTGGACCTCTGTAAAATACATTTCTTTCATTTGAACGTCACAACATCCCCTGAGGTAGTCACACTTATCCCCATCTTACAAGTGTGGGAATTGGGGCTCAGAGAGATCAAATAATGTGTAAAGGTGTCAAAAGTAGCAGAGTCAATGTTCAGGTTGAAGGACCACAAGGACCAGAAGTCAATGTTCAGGACCAGAGGTCCTACCTCTTTGTGGTGTTATTCAGCCTCCTAATTCACCCAGTTTGCCGGACCTTGGCTAGTTTCTAAAATTCATTTCTTCTTCCATTAATTTCATCTTGCATTGTAGCTTCTTTGCCATTCATTATTTCTCCTAAATTTTAATATTTTTTTATGATTAAAATTGAATACTTGAGCTTGTAACAAGAGGCTGGACTCTGGAGCTCACTTCTGAGTTCAGATCTTGGCTCTGTCCCTTGCTGGTGTGTTCAAATTATTTAATCTTTCTGTGCCTTCCTTTTATCATCTGTTCTTCAAATGTAAACAACTTGACTGTGTAAGACTCTGGGCATATTTTTAGTCTAAGGCCCTCTTAAGAAAACTATTAGAGGATGCACTTCATCCTCCAGAGATGAGTAAGAATACTGGCAAGAGTGCTGTTGGAGAACATTGAGTATATTTAACTACTATGCACCTGAGGCTGAAACCAAAGTGGGAATAAGGAGGAAAAGATAAAATGTACATGTTACATATCTGATGATGTAGAAATTGGTCATAAAACTAAAAAATTGAGAGAACTGGGAAGCAGGAAGAAAATTGGAGGTAGAATAAATTTGTGGATTGCCTAATCTGTAATGTCTAGGAGTCAAAGGACATCATTTAAAGCTGACAAATCAGTTAGTAGAAGTATAAGTGTATTTAACAGTACAAAGGTAAACACTGAGGAAGATAATACTAATGATTATAACTGTGTACTGCAGGAGAGGCAGTAAGATTATATAAGCTGATTCTGTTAGTGCTCATAGTAATTAACTATGTAAAGAAATGAAGGATTAATGGTATTAAATGGAAATTATCTAAAATTATAGTTACAAAGATAAGACCAGAAACATACATTACAACAAATCAGTGCTCAGGGAAAATTCAAGGCCTAAAGAAATAGTAAAAATGAATAAGTGAAGCATTTAACTAAAAAGTTAGGAAAACTTTTAAAAAGTGAAACTAATAAGTAAATCCAAAGTTTGACTCTTTGTAAATACTCAGTGAAGCAGGTAAGTCACTTAGCTAAGCTAATTTTTCAAAAGATGGTGGGATAAAACATGAATATCATAAGGACTAATCACCACACACAGCACAAATTAGAAGAAGCATGAGTCTATGTTCAAGTCTAAACAAATAAATTAGAAGATTGTAAAAAAGAGTACAAGAAAGGAACATCATGGGAAAATATAATTTACAAAAATGACCTTGGATAAAGAAAATTCAAATAGATCGATATCCATAGAAGAAACGGAGAAAATTACCACTTACCTTCCCTTCAAAACACCAGACCCAGATATCTCATAGGAGAATTCTGGTAAATCCTTAAAGAAATAGTAATTTCAGTGTTGTTGTTGAAAGTGTTCCAGAGCATGGGAATAGAAGAAAACCTCCCACATTTGTTATGAACAAGTATAACATTGATACCAAAACCTGACAAAGAATGTACAAAAGAGGAAAACTATCGATTAAATCTCATTTAGGACTCTAGGAATGAAACTCTTTTTAAACAAAATCTAGGAGCTCTGTAGTAGAATCATGGTCAAGAGAAGTTTACTCATGGTGTGAAAAGATGATTCAGTATTAGGAAATCTGTTCGTGCTTTGTTTTGTTAGTAAACTGAAGGAGAAAAATCATATGGTCATCTCCAATTACCTAATGAAAAAACATTCAACAAAATTTAACACCCAGTCTTTATGAATAGCATTCAGTAAGATAGTAATCGATGGCTATTTCCACATACATGTTTGTATACATATGTATATTTATTTACTTGTACAGATGTAAGTGTGTGTGGACACACACTTATCTGTACAAATATATGTATATATATCTCAAATTCCAAAACCGTGCCGAGTGGTGATACAGTAGGCTTTCCCACTGCAGAACAGGACAAGACAAGAAATAGCGCTGTTATCACTGCTGTTGAGTATGATACTGTTAGTCCTGGCTAGCTCACACAGGAGAAAGATATCAGAGGAGTGACAATGTGAAATGAGGAGATTGGCTCTGTTGGCACATGGTATGAATATATATGTGGAAAACCCAACAGAATCTACTGAAACACTGCTCCAGAAAGAGAATTCAATAAGAAAGCAGGATTAAAAATTAATGTAGTGAAATCATTAGCCTTCATTTAACAGTGAGATCATAGACATAATAGTGGAAGGAAAAAAAGCCACATTTACAAATGAACCAAAAGGTGAAATACTTAGGGGTAAGCAAACCCAATATGTCAAAAAATTTCAAACAATACTGAAAAATAAAAAAGACGGCTTAATTCTAAAGACATGTTCTTGATAGGAAGATTCACCATTCTGTCAGTTCACCATAAATTAATTTATTAATTTGGTACAGGTTCAATAAAAAATACTAACATGCTCTTTTTTTCTGGAATTAGACAAAAAATTTTCTGATTGTTTATGTAGTTAAAAAACAAAAAATAGCAAGGAAAATGGGTGGGGATTATTGAAATCATGCTCACGTAAAGCTTCAGTATTTAAAGCAGTGACATGCCTAGCATGTAAATACATGGGCATAAGGAATGGTAATCACAGAATAAATGTAAAGGAATTCTGAAATGTAAACCTTAGCCTATATCCTGATATGTACAGGAATATAAACCTAAATATTAAATCTAGAAATAAATACAGGAAGTTGGTACATGATAAAGGTGGTATCTAAAGTTAGTAAGAAAAAAATTTCAATAAATGATTTTAAAGTAATAAAAAATACATACTTTGAACATACTCAATACACTGTATACCAGGATATATTTCAAGTGGCAATATCCATCAGAATTAAAATTACTTTTATTCTTTAACCCATCAGTTTTACTATAGCTTTCCTTGTCCATGAGTGAAGTAACATGTATGTGTGGCCATTTATTTCAGCATTGTTTGTAAAAATAATAGCTCAGTTGATAAAGAATCCGCCTGCAATGCAGGAGACCCCAGTTCGATTCCTGGGTCAGGAAGATCCCCTGGAGAAGGGATAGGCTACCCACTCCAGTATTCTTGGGCTTTCCTTGTGGCTCAGCTGGTGAAGAATCTGCCTGCAATGCAGGAGACCCCATTCAATTCCTGGGTCAGGAAGGTCTGCTGGAGAAGAGAAAGGCTACACACTCCAGTATCCTGGTGTGGAGAATTCCATGGACTCTACAGTCCATGGGGCCACAGAGTCAGACACTCCTGAGCGACTTTCACTTTCAAAAACAATTCGGGTGTTCCTCAGTAGGAGACTAAGTAAGTAAATTAGGGTACATCTGAGAGTGGAATACTGTGCCATGCAAATTCATTTATGTAAAATCACAAAGTTGTTTCTGTTGGTGGTGTTTTGGCAGAATGTGGGATCTTAGTTGCCTGACTAGGGATTGAACCCACACCCCCTACATTGGAAATGTGGCGTCTTATCCATGGGACCACTTGGGAAATTCCAACAAAGATGTTTTTAATACTGTAGCACAGTATCTCCTGAGTTTTTCTACCAAAGTAACTTGCACATAGAATATATAAAATAATAGCATATGGGATTGTAGCTTGGAGTGACCATTTAAAAATTTTTTTCTGCTTTATCTTTAAAATTCTTTGGGTTTGCTATATTCACCTCTGTCTTAGTCTGCTTTATTTAAAATTAGTTTGTCAAACTGCTCTTATTGTTGAGCGGTCCTGCTCCAGGAAAGTGCACCTTGTTTGTTCTGTGCCTTCCCTTAGCCCTGCTACACTGCCACCCATCTTATCTTGACTGAGAAGTATACTGTATGCCAAGACTAATTAACCCCATGCTATCCCTGTTTTTGCACATTTCCTTCCAGACAGATTTTTCAACTGAAGGATGATAATCTGTAAACAGAATAGCCCTATACTTGTCTCAAAATAATTTAACAAGTTTCTTTCAAATGGTCCACATTTCCCAACAAATGATACCTAGACCAATTTGATTTATTGGCATTCCAGCATTACTATTAATGTACTGGGTTTGTCCAGTATATTTCCATGTTAAAAAACGTTCCATCTTACATGTTCATTATATTTCTATGTGAAATGTTCTCTTTAGCAGGATGAAGTTAAAGGAAGTAGATCGTACCGCCATGCAGGCATGGAGCCCTGCACAGAATCATCCCATTTACCTAGCTACAGGTAAGCTCAACAGAGAGAAGACAGTATGAGTCACCTGATTTCTTCTTTTCCACATCTGACTTATTTATACTTGTCCTTTAAGATTCAGGTCAAGCTTCAGCTCCTCTAGAAAGCCTCTCCTTTCCTGATGAGCTACGTGCAAGCTTCCTGTCGGCTGAGTTCAGTGGCCTTCCCATATGCTTGTACAGCATGGTGTTAATCATGGTCTATTACATTTATAGCGTCTTCCTCACTGCAGGACCATGCTCTATCTTTATTCCTCTGGTATTAAGAAGCACAATAGATAAAATGTTAACAAGTTAGTAAATACCAATTTGAATGAATGAACAACAGTTTTGATGCTCCATTTTTATATAAATAGCGTTGAAATTATATCATTTGTGACTATAAGCATGGAACTGTTCTTTCAGAGATTTTATCTATAGACTTAAAAAATTGTCTGCACTACCCACTCTTACAAACATCATATCTGAGCCTTGCATCAGAATCTTACTGCTGTAGTAATGTAAGCATCTGTCCAGTGGTGTACGTGGTGAGATTTTAGTCGTTAATGTAGCATTCATGAGTGAGATAATTGAAAAACAAGCATTTAATTTCTATTTTGTGTGGTTTTCTCTGAGTCTGTCTGTTTTTGCATGTATAGTTACCATGAATATATTTTCTATAGGAACATCTGCTCAACAATTGGATGCAACATTTAGTACCAGTGCTTCTCTTGAGATATTTGAATTAGACCTTTCTGATCCATCCTTGGATATGAAATCTTGTGCCACGTTCTCTTCTTCTCACAGGTATGAGATTCAACCTGAAATTTACATGATTATTTGATTATATGTTGTGGTTGATGCCTAATGTGTCTATAAGTGTTCCATTATGAACTTGTAAGGAATACCATTAGTGACATATTTTGTGAAAAAACAGATGAGTTGTTTAGGCAGAAGTTTAAAAAGTGTCTATATATGTTCTGTTGAATTTCCTTTTTTTATGGACTGCTGTGTGTAAGAAGGAAAGCCTCTAGTTTCTAGTATTGTTTTCTTCATGATACAGTAGAGTTACTTTCTTTTGCTTTTGTTAGTCTTACCTCTTTACAGAAAAAGGTAGTCATGACCAGAAAAAGTAGTTAGATGAATATTAAAATGTTAATAGTGATTTTCTTTGAATAAAGGTTGCTTTTTTCCCCTATCTACTAATGTATATTTCAAATTACATTTCACAGAGAATTTTATTGACATAGTTTCTGATAAGTATTTAGATAGGTAGATTTCCAAGTACTTAAGCTATATAGAAGGATACTTTAATTTCAGTAGCAAAATGTGCTTTATAGCCTAATACCTTGGCAAATTTTGGTGAAGAGATTGTACCTTGGCTAACAATACAGTTCAAATCATGGCGTCTCCCATGGGATGGCTTATAATCATCCAAGCCCTCCCACTGTACTGGGAACCCCAGATGCCTTTCATCTGGCAGTTTTTCTACTCAGTACCATTGTTATATATCTCCATGCCACCTCCATACCAAATTGTAATCTTTTATTCTCCACCAGTGGGTGGAGAATTATGTCGTAATAGACGTAATTTTGATATCACCTTTTTACTGTCAGAATACATTATTTTTCTTAGAAAATTTCAGATGACTCCCTTAACTGCTTTACTATTTAACAGATGACATGTTACTGAGTACCTCTGTAGTCAAATAAAATCCGGGGAAGTGGTTTATTAGCTCTATTTTATAAATGAATCAAAAGCAGCTTAGGGAGATTAAGTAACTGGCTCAGGGTCTCACAGATTCTAAATGGTAAAACCATTCTTAGGCTCTTATCTTCTGACACACAAATCAAGTATACTTTGTTGTATTAGCTGTACAAAAGAGTTTTTGTATCCTTCAAGGTTACAAAATGAAACATGAGTATGAATAAAAACTAAAATGCCATTTCACCAAGTTATGTACAGTTATCAGGAATAGAGGAGAAGCAGTGTTTTTGGTGTATTTATGGAAAGGCTTAAATGTATAATTTCCAAATTCTTTTCTAAGTTTATCTGACTTCAAAAAAGAGTATTTTTGCTCATTTTCTTTTAAAGGTACCACAAGTTGATTTGGGGACCTCATAAGATGGATTCCAAAGGAAATATCTCTGGAGTCCTGATTGCAGGTGGTGAAAACGGAAATATTATTCTTTATGATCCTTCTAAAATTATCTCTGGGGATAAGGAAGTTGTGATTGCTCAGAATGACAAGCATACCGGCCCAGTGAGAGCATTGGATGTGAACATTTTCCAGGTTAGACTTTTGACGTTTATTCATATTTCTTGAGATACGTGCTGCCTATTTGAAATAAGTATATGACTCTGCTGTGCCTCAGTCTTGGAGAAAGCTAAAACTGTGGCTGTGCAGGTTGATGAGTGAGTCTATTTGTATGAAGAATGAAAAGTTCAGAGCTGGCTTCAGTAATACACTAGCCCCAGGGAAGGGATCAGGGTGATGGGTTTAGTTCTAGAAGTCTGGAGATGTCATGTCATTTTATGGACATTTTTAAAATATTAGGCACCTCAGAGGTTGAAGACCTAGTCTTTTAAGTTTGTCTAGGCTACTTCCCTGCTGGTCCAGTGGCTGAGACTCTGTATTCCCAGTGCAGGAGGGCCTAGATTTGATCCCCTGATCAGAGAACTAGATCCCACACGCTGCAGCTAAAGACGCTCCATGCCACAAGTAAGACCTGGTGCCTCCAAATAAATAAGTAAATAAAGTAATTCTTAAAATTCAAAAGTTTGTGCTAGTTCAGCATTAGGCTGGTGCTGTTGTGTGTGGGTTAATCTGTTGTTTTACTACTGCTAAGTGTATTTATGTCAGAGATTACTACTCTATCAAATAATAAGATATATACATAAATATAGTATAAATTTAATGGGCAATGAAGAGTCTTTGTACTGTTGCCATTGTAAGCATTACTGAATGTTAATTGTAGAAATGTTAAATGGCAGCCCACTCCAGTGTTCTTGCCTGGAGAATCCCAGGGACGGGAACCTGGTAGGCTGCCGTCTGTGGGGTCGCACAGACTTGGGCATGACTGACGTGACTTAGCAGTAGCAGCATACATTAATAAAAATCTTGAGTTAATAGGATATTTGAGTATAATCAGAAAATAAATATTATCTTAAAAAAGTTTGATAGTTATTTTTCTTGTATTGTAAATAGATATTTTAGATATAGAAATACAGAAACCCAGCTTCTTCATTTTCTGTGGTTTGTGGTGCCTACTCTTTAGATTAGATAGCTAATTTCCAACAACTGCTGATTTTTGGTTCGTGTCTTATATCATAGGTGGCTACTGCCATGGAATTCCTCTGTTTTCAGAGTTGTATGTCAGTTGTTATAGTAGATTAATGAGAGTGAACAGTAAAGGATGAAGGTCAGTGTATGAACCTCATTGTCTTCCTGGACTTCATATCACAATTTTAGGGTCTTTCTGATCCAAAATGTATACAACATAGTTTACCTGGAAATACTACCACCTGGCGCAAGATGGAGCATACATGAAATAGAAATAGGTGAGGACAGAAACAGAAAACAAGTTTATAGTTACCAAGGGGGAAAGGGGATTGGAGAGGGATAAATTAAGAATTTGGGATTAGCAGATATAAACTACTATATATAAAACAGATAAACAGCAAGGTCCTACTGTATAGCACAGGGAACTAGTAATATAGTCAAAATCCTATAATAAAATAAACTATAATGGAAATATATATATTTATATAACTGAGTCACTTTACACCAGAAACTATAGTTTTGTTTATTTATTTATTTATTTATTTTAATTGGAGGCTAATTACTTTACAGTTTTGTAGTGGTTTTTACCATACATTGAATGACATGAATCAGCCATGGAGAAACTATAGTTTTTTAATTGAAATAAGTCAACTATACTTCAGTTTAAAATTTTTTAAAAATAAATACATGAGGATTTTTACTAGTCTTATCTTGATCCAGCTCCAGAGGCTGTCTTTGAAGTACCTGGTATAGACACCATTATTTTAGCATTCAGCTATTTGAAGCCAACAGAGTGACCTATTTTTGTCTCCCACAATTGGTTTCCCTTCCAGAGATCCAAACCACAGGCAATAATCACCATATAAGAATTTATCCATTTAATTATTTTATTAGTGTCTTATATTGAAATGGCAGTAGATGTGTTATCTTTTTTAGTTTAATAGAGTTCTACAATATGTTTCTTTAGAAAACTGATTAAATTTCAGATTGTTATATATAGTTTTTAGGGGTTCATGCATTTTGGTTTTTTTAATTAAACAGAAAAATTATATGCCTTAAAACTGAAAGATTTTAAAAATTAATTATTTTTAATTGAAGGATAATTGCTTTACTGTATGGTGTTCAGCCATAGGGTTACCCATGTCCGCTCCCACTTGAACCATACCTCCCACCTACCTCCCCATCCCTCCTCTCTAGGTTGTTAACAAGCCGGTTTGAGTTCCCTGAGTCATACAACAAATTCCTGTTGGCTATCTATTTTACATACCATAATGTAAGTTTCCGTGTTACTCTCTCCATACAGCCCACTCTCCCTCCTCCCCAACCAACCGTGTCCCTGGCTGTTCTCAGTGTCTGTGAAAACGTACAGATCTTCCAGCTCCAAATTGGGTTATTCTGTATTCTCTTCATTATTTGTAAGTGCTATTTATTTGTTAATTCTTTCTTATTGCAGACTAATCTGGTGGCCTCTGGTGCTAACGAATCTGAAATCTACATTTGGGATCTAAATAATTTTGCAACTCCAATGACACCAGGAGCCAAAACGCAGGTATTACATTGATTTCAGTGTAATCAAAAGAACCAAAATTGGTTTTTCGGCACTTACTTGTTTTTTTCACGTGAAGTATATCTGTTTAAAATCAGTGTTTAAATGTCATTGATTTTTCTTTACCATGATGAAGGGTTAATATATATGTTTCCTAAGAGTATCAGCAAGTCCTTAAACAGTAAATGTTTAGTACTTGCCATCTCCCAGGCACTGTTTGAGGTACTAGACTTGTGGTAGTAAATAAAATAGTCTTTAAAAGGTTTTTTAGGTATAATATTTTGTGTAATATAGTGTTCTATATTATATAGTATTTTAGCAATATCCAACCTCAGAATAAAAATCATAGAGAGGAAACTTACTTAAAAAAAAAAAACACACCCTGTTTCCTATATAATTCTAATAAGCTGAGAAAGAACAGACATCTCCGCCTTCTTTACACTGTATTAACTATTCAGTTTGAGTGGCTGTTATAACAGGCCCTAACATTTTGGCGATCTGAGAGGTAGTGTAACGACAGTATATGGTTTTCTTGGTCTAGGCTGTAATTTTTGCTCTGCCTAGATGTCTGTCACTTTGACTGGCGTCTACTTTGTGGTCCATTATCTTCCATGGGGCAGTTGCAAAGTAAAGAAACAGTGCTTGATTTGTAACAGGAACTTAATAAGTGGCTGGTGAATAGACAGGGTAAAGTACTTGAACTGGTATATACCTGAGATTGAAACTGCATATGTTGAGAACTTAAGAATATAAAAATAAATTTATGGAAGGAATAGATCAGATTTTAAGTAATCCATTTTCTAAAAAGAAGAATTAGATTTTGTAGTTAAACTTGATTACAGTTGGGAAATGGTTCTTAGTAGTTTATTCCTCACAGCCCCCAGAAGATATCAGCTGCATTGCATGGAACAGACAAGTTCAGCATATTTTGGCATCAGCCAGTCCCAGTGGTCGGGCCACTGTGTGGGATCTTAGAAAAAATGAGCCTATCATCAAAGTTAGTGATCATAGTAACAGGGTAAGTATGTGATTGATTTGTGAGAACCATGTTTTGTTTCTGCTGTAGCTGTTCCTATATTGTTTGTCAGAGTTGGCAACAAATCAGATTTCCATAAAGTCAAATCCTGTTTTCTTATGGACCAATCATGTTGGAATGAGAGGTTGTTTTTCCCTTTGGGGAAAATAAGAAAATCCCTGCTAAACCACATTGGATATGTTAATGATGAAGAGAAAGATTGGTTAATCAAAGGAGTTATTCCATGATACACTAGTTGTTTTGCTTTGCCAGCTGTTCCAAAGCATTATAGCAACTAGAATGTAAAATTTTTCCCTGCTAGTAATTTTATGACTATGAAGCTGCAGTTTCCAGACTCTTGGGTTCCTCTTTTCTGATTAGGGAGTGCTAAAATGAACTGGTATTCTTCTCCCACTTGCTCAGTAGACGCTGTTGTATAACACCTTACATTTTAAGCTTACAGATTCATTAATATTATATCATCATATGTTATAAAGTAATTTAGACACACTTTAGGGCTTGCCTTATTAATTTGTTTTTAATTACTGTTTTTAGTTGGACATTTAAAAAGTGAGTTTGCCTAAATCAGAGAATGCATATATAATTTAAAAACAACAATAGCAATGAGAAAACATTATTTATAAGAATATTTCCTCAAGGTATTGTTTTTCAGTGAGTCAGGAGTTTTAAAACAAGTTTCAGTGGAATAAAGTACACAATAAGCATTTCAGTCACCTTCTAGAACACTTAACAGGATCTGAGCTTCCAAGTATTTCTCAGTAATAATGTTAATTTATCCCATATGAAAATTTAAACAGTAGTTGTTGGTTTAGTCACTTTATCTTGATTTTTCTGATAAAGTAGAGGAAAGGTATTAATTTTTTAAAATCTTCTCATCTTCATTTCTCTAAAAGTATTAAATTTTAAATTTATATAAAGCTTTTCCCCTTATTACAATTTTGACAGGACAGCTCATTTGTGGTATAGAATTACTCTGGCCTGGAATGATTTGGTGTATCAAAGGGTTGGTTGAATTGAGAACATTTAAACTCGTTTGTTTAAGACCACTGTTTAAGAGTGTTTAATAGAATTTAATAGTTTAGTGGGTTTTTAAAAAACAAATTTTAAATAAATGGAAATAATAAAATAATGACTACATAAGTAAGAATACTTTTTTCATAAGCCTGAGCTGATGTTTTCTACTATTTGCTTCAACAAACATATATTCCTCGTGTTCATTTTGGCTTTTCATAAAGTAGTGTGATTGATAAGATGTGAGCCTTGCCTGTGTGCAGATGCATTGCTCTGGGTTGGCGTGGCATCCTGACATTGCCACTCAGATGGTCCTTGCCTCTGAGGATGACAGGCTACCTGTGGTCCAGATGTGGGATCTTCGCTTTGCCTCCTCTCCACTCCGTGTCCTGGAAAACCATGCCAGGTATCTTGCTGCTCTTCCAAAAAGCTTGATTTATGAATTGTAAAAAATGTATTTACTTACTGCTTTGAATTATCAGATAATTTTTTAAAATTAGGGAATCTACTCCATCTCTGTGAAAGTTAGTATAAATAGTTCATTTCTATTTTAAGCAATAGTCATCTGATTTTTTGTACCAAAACATGATAGCCAAATCATATCACAAAAACATGAAAATGTGTTTATGGATTTTCTACAACTTATTTCAAATAATAGGTAATAGATCAAAATTCTAGTGAATCATAGCTCTTTGGGACAACTCTTGAATCTTTGGGCCATTATACAGTTTGATCTTTATTTGATTCATCATACTTACGAAGAGTCTTCCATGACATTAATGTCAAGCAACAATTGAAAAGTTTGTTTTACTTCTGAGTGTTTATCTTAATTTAAAAGCAAACATTTTTGAGATATTAAGTGGTTCATTCTGCCTTCAACTTAATAAGTGTGTGGATGCTCTAAAAAACATGAGCATTGTCTTGTGTTAACTTTAGTAGCATTAAATTTAGTTTGTGGGAATTCCCTGGCAGTCCAGTGGTTAGGGCTCTGTGTTTCCACTGTAAGTGGCATGGGAGCTAAGATCCACAAGGTGCAAAATTAGTTTGTAATTGTGAAGATTTCCTATGATTTTTATATTCAGGTACCCAGGGAGTTTATGTATGTTTTGTTCAGTGTTTTTAAACAAGAAACAAATCTCTTTTAGTGTTAAAGTATTTTCACTGCTTTGGGCTTTTTTCTTCTTTCCTTCTTAGGGATATAGAAACTAAAGCTTTAAATTTCTTTTCCCCCGTGTGTGGTGGAATTACACACTTTGAGAAGTCTTAAAGTTTGTGACCTCTCCTTGAGCTTCTTATAAAGGAGAAAAGAATCTGGTCACAATGTAATCCTATTTAGATGTTATGCTTCAGTCAGCTTTTTAGTAAAGAAGGGGTGATTCTGAGAAGTTTTAATATTGTTCCCATGTTTGGTAAGGTTTTATTTATTTATTAAACACTTGCTTATCGAACACATGCCAACCAGTGTACTAGGATTCAGTAATACCACAAAAATCCCTGCCCAGTGTTGGACAGAGTTCCCTGTGCCATACAACAGGTCCTTGTTGGGTGTCTATTTTAAATATAGCAGTGTATACATATTAGTCCCTGATTCCCAAAAGTTAGCTTGATTAAGACTCATAGTAAACCTGTAGTGTAGATGCTATTATCCCATTTTACACATTGGAAATTGAAACTTGGTTTAGATTAAAACTAGTCAGCTGCTCACTTCCAACTCAAACATCCTGGTCATTGTATCTATGCTCTTAACATTACATTATACTGCCAGTTTTCAGAGTGGCTACGGTTTAGCAAGACAGAATACCATACTGGGTGCCAGGAGCAAATCAACCTCTCTGTTTCCGTTTTCTCCCTCTAGTAAATGCAACAGTTGGATTATATGATATTTAAGGTCCTTCCAGTTCTATAGTTCAGTGATTTTTTTTAACTTGCTAAGAATTTAAATGTTCCTTAAGATGTGATATTAAATATGATACTGATATCTAAAGGCATTCTTGATGTGCCTTGAAACTTTTGACATGCATAATTGGATTCTAAAGAGAGGAGACAGTAAGACTCCATTATTCCTAAATGGACTTCCCGGGTGGCGCTGGTGGTAAAGAACCCGCCTGCCAATAGAGGAGATGTAAGAGATGTGGGTTCAGTCCCTGGGTCAGGAAGATCCCCTGGAGGAGGGCAGGGCAACCTACTCCAGTATTCTTGCCTGGAGAATTCCATGGACAGAGGACTCTGGCGGGCTACAGTCCACGGGGTTGCAAAGAGTCAAGCAAGACTGAAGCGACTTAAGCACACACACAGGCATTGCTACAGTTGGGGAAAGTTGAATATGGACTCTCTATTTAGAGTATTGCATGAAAATAACATTTTCAGTATGAGATTGTGTATAGGAGAAGGTCTTATCACCAGAGAGAAGTGTAGAGGTGCCATGTAATAATCTGCATTTGACAGATGCAATATATATATAGAGAGAGCGTGTAAAATATAAAGCCCTAAAGTGAATGTGGCCAGATTGATGAATCTAGGTGAGAAGTATAAGGGTGTACATCACACTAGCCTACAATTTTTACAAAGATTTTAATGCTTAAAAAATGAAATGTTGGAAGCAAGGGCATTCTTAAATAATTTGAGTTCTTTCCTATAGCGTATTTTTCTGATTCTGAGAGGACTTAGATTGTAAGAAATATCATCATATTGAAAACAACTTTTGGGGAAAAGAAGAGTAATATCTACCTCGATGGTGAGGTTTACCTGTATTTTGGAAATTGAAAACAAAATTATTTTAGAATTACTATAATGTTTTCAGAATAATTGAGGACCATTTGTTATGTTTTTGTTTTAAGAAAGACACAGACATAATTCTAGTTTCTAGTATTTTTCTTCATGGTCTGATAATGTTAACTTTTCTTTCATCTCCTAATAGCAGAGGCATGAATGTAGAAAAAACAAACTATTAATATTATATAGTACTTGTTTCTGGATGGTAGGATACAGGGTTTTTTAAATTTTTGCAGGGGATGCTAATCTGAATTTTTCAAAACATTTACTGAAAATGTTACTTTGTTTGAAAGTAAAAGTGTTAGTCACTTAGTCGTATCCGACTCTTTGCAACCCCATGGACTATATAGTCCATGGAATTCTCCAGGCCAGAATACAGGAGTGGGTAGCCATTTCCTTCTCCAGGGGATCTTCCCAACCCAGGGATCACATCCAGGTCTCCCACATTGCAGGTGGATTCTTTACCTGCTGAGCCACCAGGAAAACCCCGTGTAGACCATGTTGTTGGGCATTTGTTTTCATTTTTTTGCCATCATACACTGTACTCTATATTGAGCATCTTTGTAATGATCACAGAGCATACCCATTGCTAAATTGCTTTCCAGAAAGATTATATGAAATTGTACTTCTGTTAGCAGTGTGTCTCTCCAAAGCCTAGACAGAAATAATTTGCAGATTTCATTTTCTTGAGATTAAAAATTTCATCTTTGTGTTTTTAAGGGGGATTTTGGCAATTGCTTGGAGCATGGCGGATCCTGAATTGTTGCTGAGCTGTGGGAAAGATGCTAAGATTCTGTGCTCCAACCCAAACACAGGAGAGGTATGGGGAGGAGATATTTCTCAGACTTGGAGTGATTGTAATATTTAACTCTAGCTGAATAAGAAAATTTCTATATGAATTCTTTAGTACATGATTAAAATTAAGAATGTGAAAGTAGATGGAGGTGTCTATGAAATGTTAACCTAGCAGAGACTTTATCTAAACCCAGCTATTTTCATCTGGAAATGTCAGTCATTGAAAATGGTGTATTTGAACCTAGTAATCACCCCACCCCCACCCCTCATTAACAATATAAGGCATTTATCTAGACTCAGAAATGGTTGGTTGGATTTATTTAGTGTGTTTTCTGGAAATCAGTGTCCTCAGAGTAGGAGTGTTCAAGGTTTGGGTCCTGAAGGTCCTCTTTGATTTTTGGAAATCAGTAGATGTAGATTTTCAGTCTCTCTTCTGAACTGTACAGCAAGAATAGGATACTTTATCATGAAATATTTGTCATGTGTTCTGTTTATGGAAATTTAGATGGATAAGCTAAATGAGCAGGCTAAATGCCTTTTCACTTAATTCTGTTTCCTTATAGAGTAAAACATTATTTAAAATGTCACATGAAGTCCAAATTAAGCTAATTTGACTTATTTCTTAAACCCATAAAACTTATGCTCCTAAGAGCATCAGTTAGCATCACACTAACTTTGAGTTAGCAACAATTATTACATGATTACATTGTAAAGTTAGTAAACAATTATTACATTATTTATATCAGCCATTTTTAATCATTTTTCTATATTCTGTTCCTCCTAAAGAAAACTGTTTATGCCAAATTCTGCAGCAGTAAGAATGATGTGTGCGTGTTTTCTCACTTGACAAGAAAGAAGCCAGTCTTCTCAGTGAATTCTTCCTTCTCAAGAATTTTTTTTTTAATTTTTATTAGAGTATAGTTGCTTTACAACGTTGTGTTAGTTTCTGCTGTACAACAAAGTGAATTAGCTACACGTGTACATATATCCCCTTTTTTAAAAATTTTCTTCTCAGTTAGGTCACCACGGAGCATGGAGTATAGTTCCCTGAGCTATGCAATAGAGTCTCACAATTAGTCATCTATTATGCATAGCGATGTATATATGTCAGTCGCAGTCTCCCAGTTCATCCCATCCCCCACTGCCCCCCAAGAGTTGTTTTTGAAATTTGATCTTCAAATGATTTAAACGTGGTACTTTGGATCTTGGCCAGCAAAGTCAGTTGGATAGAACCCTTTTAGAGTTCAGGAAGTTGATCCTAATACAGTATTCTGATCTTTCAGATGCATCATCTATTACAATTTCAATAAAAATAGGAAAATCTCAGTTTTTAAAATGTTCTTATTCCAAATCTGGTCAAAATTTTGTCACCTTTTGGTTTTGTCATAATGAACTTGGCTTGTATTTTAAAGAAATTTTTTAAATTGTTGTTTTTCCTGGCTGTACACTTCCTAAAAGTAAATGTTTAATTAAAGTTGTACTTGTTGATCATAGTGATTCAGGTATTTTGGCTATAAAGCACCTGTATACTTTTTTTTGGTCTAGGTGTTATATGAACTTCCCACCAACACACAGTGGTGCTTTGATATTCAGTGGTGTCCCAGAAATCCTGCTGTCTTATCAGCTGCTTCCTTTGATGGGCGTATCAGCGTTTATTCTATCATGGGAGGGAGCGCAGATGGTTTAAGGCAGAAACAAGTTGACAAGGTAATAGGAAATATTACACTTTTTTTTATTACAACACCTGAAAAGAATGATATTACTGTATAATTATTTTGAACATGACTTTACAGATCAGCGATACCAATTACTTGGAAAATTGTGTAAAAAAATTTATTCGGTATGACTTGAAAACATGTAACATAGTCTTGTATAAGTTATGAAAATCCCACTTTATTTTTTAGCTTTCATCATCTTTTGGGAATCTTGACCCCTTCGGCACAGGACAGCCCCTTCCCCCATTACAAATTCCTCAGCAGACGACCCCACATAGTATCGTGCTGCCTCTGAAGAAGCCACCCAGATGGATCCGAAGGCCTGTTGGTGCTTCCTTCTCAGTAGGTGGATTTGTTTCTATGGTCCATAAACATCGAGGACAGAGTATTATTATAAGATCTCTCAGATGGAAGAGGGCCGAGTTTGAGATGTGTTTGTGAGTTTTCATCATTCAGAAAGACTTCTCAGGAAGAGTGGAACCTACTCCCTTTTTTCTTCTAAATTGTGATAAAATATGCATAACATGAAATTGATCATTTTAACGATTTTAAAATACAGCAGTTCAGTGGCATTGGGTACATTCACCTTGTTTTGCAGCCTTTGCACTGTTCCCGCTGCCCCACTTTATCATACTTGTCACCCTTCTCTGTCTCTGCTTTCTTCATTCCTTTTCTTTTGGTGGGGCAGGGTGCTGCATTCCAGTTGTTACGAGGTCCACTGTGGTTGCACATCTAATCTGTGGCCTCTCACCTTGTAGCACTTACGCCAGCACTAAAGCTGACATTTGGATTCTCTATCTCATCCTTGGTGCCAAACTCATGTGGGGAAGAAGAGAGTGTTAGTTATTATCTTCGTAATACTTCAGTACTAGTGAACCGACCTTCACTTTCCCTTCCAAAGATAAATGTATAGTGAACATCCTCTGTCAGGCACCCTCCTGGGCACTGGAAACACACCTGTCAACTAGATAGAGTCTGTGTCTCAAATAGTGTATATTGGGGGGCAGGGAGACTTTTCTGTAAAGTTTGAGTTTTAAACCTTATTCATACATAATTTTATAATAATAAGTTTTAATTACTTTGGGAAGTAGAGAACTAACTAGATGGATGGTTAGGATTCAGTAAGTAAAGTGGAAAGTCACAAGTGAAAGTGAAGATTCAGAGACAGGAGAGCAGATAGTAGAGAAGACAAGCACTAGGGATGAGAGATTAATTAAATCAAGAATGAATTTACAAGTGATGTAAGCAACCATCTGTTATTTAGGAAGATTGGTATGTAGCCAAAAGGCAAAATGATTGTCTGAGGAGGCCTTACAAACAGCTATGAAAAGAAGAGAAGCAAAAGGCAAAGGAGAAAAGGAAAGATATACCCATTTGAATGCAGAGTTCCGAAGAAGAGTGAGAGATAAGAAACCGTTCCTCAGTGATCAGTGCAAAGAAATAGAGGAAAATAATAGAATGGGAAAGACTAGAGCTCTCTTCAAGAAAGTTAGAGACACCAAGGGAACATTTCATGCAAAGATGGGCTCAATAAAGGTCAGAAATGGTATGGACCTAACAGAAGCAGAAGATATTAAGAGGTGGCAAGAATACACAGAAGAACTGTACAAAAAAGATCTTCACGACTCAGATAATCATGATGGTGTGATCACTCACCTAGAGCCAGACATCCCAGAGTGCGAAGTGAAGTGGGCCTTAGGAAGCATCAGTACCAACAAAGTTAGTGGAGGTGTTGGAATTCCAGTTAAGCTATTTCAAATTCTGAAAGATGACACTGTGAAAGTGCTGCACTCAATATGCCAGCAAATTTGGAGAGCTCAGCAGAGGCCACAGGACTGGAAAAGGTCAGTTTTCATTCCAATTCCAAAGAAAGACAATGCCAAAGAATGCTCGAACTACCGCACAATTGCACTTATCTCACATGCTAGTAAAGTAATGCTCAAAATTCTCCAAGCCAGGTTTCAACAGTACATGAACCGTGAACTTCCAGATGTTCAAGCTGGATTTAGAAAAGGCAGAGGAACCAGAGATCAAATTGCCAACATTCACTGGATCATCGAAAAAGCAAGAGAGTTCCAGGAAAACATCTACTTCTGCTTTATTGACTATGCCAAAGCCTTTGTGTGGATCACAACAAACTGTGGAAAATTCTTAAAGAGAAGGGAATACCAGACCACCTGACCTGCCTCCTGAGAAATGTGTGTGCAGGTCAAGAAGCAACAGTTAGAACTGAACATGGAACAACAGACTGGTTCCAAATCAGGAAAGGAGTACATGAAGGCTGTATATTGTTATCCTGCTTATTTAACTTATATGCAGAGTACATCATGAGAAACACTGGGCTGGAGGAAGCACAAGCTAGAATCAAGATTGCTGGGAGAAATATCAATAACCTCAGATATGCAGATGACACCACCCTTATGGCAGAAAGTGAAGAAGAACTAGAGAGCCTCTTGATGAAAGTGAAAGAGGAGAGTGAAAAATTTGGCTTAAAACTCAGCATTTAGAAAACTAAGATCAGTTCGATACAGGATGCTTGGGGCTGGTGCACGGGGAAGATCCAGAGAGATGATATAGGGTGGGAGGTGGGAGGGGGGTTTAGGATTGGGAACTCATGTACACCCATGGTGGATTCATGTCAATGTATGGCAAAACCAATACAGTATTGTAAAGCAAAATAAAGTAAAAATAAAAATTAAAAAAAAAAAGAAAACTAAGATCATGGCATCTGGTCCCATCACTTCATGGCAAATAGATGGGGAAACAGTGAGAGCCTTTATTTTTCTGGGCTCCAAAATCACTGCAGATGGTGACTGTAGCCATGAGATTAAAAGACACTTGCTCCTTGGAAGGAAAGCTATGACCAAACTAGACAGTTTGACATCACTTTGCCAACAAAGGTCCGTCTAGTCAAAGCTATGGTTTTTCCAGTGGTCATGTAGGGATGTGAGAGTTGAACCATAAAGAAAACTGAGCACTGAAGAACTGATGCTTTTGAACTGTGGTGTTGTCCTGCAGCAAGGAGATCCAACCAGTCCATCCTAAAGGAAATCAATCCTGAATATTCATTGGAAGGACTGATGGTGAAGCTGAAACTCCAGTACTTTGGCCACTGGTGCGAAGAACTGACTCATTTGAAAAGACCCTGATGCTGGGAATGATTGAAGGCGGGAGGAGAAGGGGACAACAGAGGATGAGATGGTTGGATGGCATCACCAACTCAATGGACATGACTTTGAGTAAACTCCAGAAGTTGGTGATGGACAAGGAGGCCTGGCATGCTGCAGTCCATGGGGTCGCAAAGAGTCGGACACGACTGAGCAATTGAACTGATAGTATGTAGCATGGATTGGAGGGAGGAAAAGACAACCAGTAGACATGCAGTCATACAGCAGTTCAGTGTGAAAAGAATTAGGCAGAAAAATAGCAATGTAAAAGGAAGAAATGAAAGAGGTTTAAGAAAAAATCAATACCTGAAGCTGAGGAGTGACTGTGAGCGGCAGAGGAAGAGTTCTGAGCCTGCTTATAACGAGAATGATAGCAAACCTGTACGTGGGAGCCCCCTAGAGAAATGAAGACCCAAAGGCGTGGCACAGCGAAAGTGCTTCTAGACTAGGTTGAGCAAAGAACGGCAGTTGTGGACCAGTAACTAAAATAGTAGAGAGACGGAGGAAGATGATTTCTATTTATCAAGTTCTGTTTGTGCAGAGTTCTACTGTCCTGGACTCCCCATCTCTGGAGATGAGTGGTTTTTTCCTCCTGATACAAGGAGACCAGCTCTCACATGGGAGTTTCATCTCCTACTTTCAGAGAGAAAAGAGGAGGTCAGTGTGTCTTGGTCCTGCTATTTCTCAGTATTCTTTCAGTTCTGACTGCGATCACAAGGACTGCAGCGAGCCAGGCTTCCCTGTCCATCACCAACTCCCAGAGCTTGCTCAAACTCATGTCAGCTCAAGATAATCCTTATGCCAAATGGCATGCTTTCTGGCAGCATACTCACCCCCTTTTAAAACTTAGAGCCTAGAGTAGAAGGTGAGGCAAATACAAAGGCAAATAGTTGAATCAAAAGAGGGAGAGATAAATGTAATATACTGAGGGCATCTGGGGGTGGCAGAGGTGACCTTTGCCCAGGCCTTGAGGAGGAGTCGCATTGAATATGTGGAAGTGAGTAAAAGCAAGTAGGTGAGAAATTGTAGGGTGCAGCTGCTAGGACATTGCATCTAGAAGGTGAGTGTTGTGAAGAGGAGTAAAAATTGAAGGCTGGGGTCAGATCGTGGAGTATGGAAGAGAGCATCAGCGAATTGCATGCAGAGGGAGACGTGTGGGTCACAGGTCTTTCCTTTAGCAGGTTTACAAGAAGCACGTTAGGGGGCCACGTCCTTGTGTCTCAAGCTGATTTTGTTTCCTCATCCTATTCTAGTTCGGAGGCAAACTGGTCACCTTTGCGAATGTCAGAACGCAGCCTCAGCCGGGGCCTGAGCAGCAACCGCAGCAGCACCACGTGTTCATCAGTCAGGTGGTGACGGAGAAGGAGTTCCTCAGCCGATCGGACCAGCTGCAGCAGGTCGTTCAGTCACAGGGATTCGTCAGTTACTGTCAGAAGAAGATCGATGCTTCTCAGACTGAGTTTGAAAAAAACGTGTGGTCCTTTTTGAAGGTAAAGTTGGTGATAAGCAGCTTTCCTTCATTATCTGCAAATTTAACTGTTCTCATCACATTCTAAACCTGTCGTCCTGTCAAAGAAACAGCAGGGGCAGTGTGATTTGGGGGATCTCGTGACGAAATTAAAGAAAACCTTATGAAAAGCATGTGAAATAATACTTATGTCAGGAGTTCCTTCTTGGCTTTGAAAAACCTAATATGAAATGCTTTTTAAATAATAATATGCTAGATGTTTTTAAGTGCTTAAGTGTTTTTAACAGACATAATATTCAGCAGACCTAATCTTAAAATTAGAACATAGAGCTGAGTATAATAAAAACATAGCATGTTTAATTTCCATAGTAGGTCCAATTAAAGACAACTGGGAAAGAGGGACTAGGTGTAGAGGGGAGAGGTCAGAGGTATTTCTCATCCCTTTTACTGAGTCGAGTTTATGACAGTAAAATAGCAAATAGAATTTTCTTTTTGATTATTTTGCCTCCACTGGAATGTCTGTTTCCCAAGTCTGAGTTTTGCAAAGAAAAGAGCTCTTGAATGCAATAATATTTCATTCATTTTTATATTTTGTAAGTATTAGTTTCAAGAAAGTTTTAGCATGTGACGTTGAATATTTCACATAATGTGAGTTTTGCATTTATGTAGCCTTTGGACATGACTCAGTTTGTTTTTACAAATGTTAGTTTGAAAGTAAGCTTTATTCAGCTTGGCTGATTAATTACTAGTAGACTTACTATTTCTTAAAAAATAGATTCTTTAAAAAAAAAAAACTGAATTCTCTTACAGTGAAGCTTCTAGTTGATATAGTAGACTTTAGATATTTTAAATAATTCTACTTGGAATTTGAGCAGTTAATTAAAAACTGGGCCTTCAGATGCAGTTCTTTATTTCAAGAAAATGTCTTTTTTTAAGGTAAACTTTGAGGATGATTCTCGTGGAAAATACCTTGAACTTCTAGGATATAGAAAAGAAGACCTGGAAAAGAAGGTAAGCTTTTGGGAAAGTTTTAAAGGCTGAGCTCACACAAGTGAGATATTTATGTAGTGTAGGTGTTTTTTTTTTTTTTTTAAGTTTTATACGGATTACTTCAAATCATTTAGTAAACATTTAATAAGAATTTATGCTTGGTCGCCCGAGTTTTGGATTCATGTTGTTAAAGTCGAAACTCTTCATCGGTAATACCCTAATTTAGAAGCTGCCAGAACCATCTTTAAACTTGATCTAAAGAGTTGTGTCAGTGGGCCTTGAAACAAAAAAGACAGTGAGCCTCAAACACTGGGAATAGCACTTAGAGTTTTAAAAGGATGAGTAGTCAGTGGCTCTGGAGGAAAGAGAGGGAAAAGTTTGTTTCCCTGCATTGTCTACAGCTTAAGTGATGAAAGTTAGGGTACTGTTTTCCACCCCAGCTATTTATGCCCTCAGCTCACAGTTCCCAAACTGTGTATTGAGTTGGTCCAGCTCACAAGTAACTAGTATTAATAAATACTTTGGAACAAAGGTGTTTTACTGTACTGAGCCTGAATAAACAAAAAGCCCAAGTGGTTTGCCTAATTTTTTTTCTCTTTTGTTTGTTTTTGCTTAATATTTTAAGGTTAAAAAAAAAAAGACTTTTTAAAAACAGGAGTTCATATTCCAGTTTTTAAGTTTTCTTCTCTGAGGACCTTAATAATTATTCCACAGTGTTGGCCTAACAGCAGTTAAAACACTCTGACCTTGGAAACCTTGAAGGAAATATATTGGATTCTTTGTGTAATCTGTATTAGCCCTTTGCCAGTCTTTGAAAATGACTCAGGTTTTCCATAGCATCGCAGGGTTATCACGCATGTGCAGCAGGTTGGATCCTGTGTGCTCCTGTCAGTCAGTGCTGAGCACTTGGAAGATTAGTGACTTGGGCTCACGTCAGAGGCCCCCTGCTTACTGGCCATGTGTCTCTCGCTCACTGCTTTAGATTTTTTTTATATTTAACTTTATTGTTAGTCGGAACTTCTTCATGCTATAACTTAATTTGCAAGAGATTAACATGAAAGTTTTACTGCATACCTGACAGCAAAAAATGAGGAGATAAAATTTGATCGTCAAAATACTCTTAATGTTCTTTCCATAGTGAGTATCTGAAGAAATTTTTTTTTATGGTTATTTAAGACAGAAGAATACATGCTTGTTTTGAGGTTAGTTTTACAACTGAATAGCAGAGTAAGATGACATGTGAGCAATAAATCTACGTAATTGAAACCAGCATCCTTGAGAATCGGTTCTGTACTCATTTTACTCTGCTCTTGAGCATGCTATCCCTGATTTGAACCTGTTTTGGATTTTTGCCAATGAGAATGGAGTAGTAGGTGAACATTTGCTCTATGCCTTGAAATAGAGTTAACTCCCTTTGGTAGCTGAGTTGTTGTCTTTATTTCAGATTGCTTTGGCCTTGAACAAAGTGGATGGACCTGATGTGGTAAGAGAAGGCCTGTAAAAATAGCTACCTTCTAAAATTTTGGTCTAGGTCATAAAGAAGAAAATATAATTTAGGAAATTTTTGTCTTACTGCTTTACAATTTAAAAATACTAATTGTAGATATTTTTAATACATGAATAATTCTCATTTGGCAAGAAAAAGGGGTTGGGTCTTAGCAATAATGGCTCTTTGCTTTTCCTCTAATGATGTTTTTCAAATAAATTTACTCAGTGTAACTTCTTGTGATTAAACTAGCTCTGAATGTTGTTGGTTGGGTCTTTTGTCTTCCTTGTTCCCTAATAACCTTTTGATGCTACGTTCTTCAACCCCGTCTGTCACTGTTTTGTGTACCAAAGGCTCTTAAAGACTCTGACCAAGTAGCGCAGGGTGACGGGGAGGAGAGCCCTGCTGCTGAAGAGCAGCTCTTGGGAGAGGTACTTGTTTTTC
Organism: Budorcas taxicolor; assembly: GCF_023091745.1. Taxonomy (NCBI): domain Eukaryota; kingdom Metazoa; phylum Chordata; class Mammalia; order Artiodactyla; family Bovidae; genus Budorcas; species Budorcas taxicolor. The sequence continues at coordinate 97,642,358 of NC_068915.1, read as the reverse complement.
TCATCTTTAACATGGGGAAAATATGTGGTTTGCTTATCTCACAGTGAAACAAGGAAAATTTCTTGGCTGCATGTTCCAGCGTAAGGCTGGCATATATTTTCTTAGAGATGCTTAAGATAGGAGTCTGTTTACTAATTTAACAGAAGTACCATCTCTAAGGGCTTCCCTGATGGCTCAGAGGGAAGACTCCACCTGCAGTGCAGGAGACCTGGGTTCAGTCCCTGGGCTGGGAAGATTCCCTGGAGAAAGGCATGGCAACCCACTCCAGTATTCTTGCTTAGAGAATCCCGTGGACAGAGGAGCCTGGCGGGCTACAGTCCACAGGGTCACAAAGAGTCGGACATGACTGAGTGACTAAGCACATACCATCTCTAAAGTCTTCAGTTCTCTGACCTAGTTTCTGGATTATCTGGTTTAAAATTAACAGCTGATGTGAGTATATCAGGATGTCAAACTGAAAAAAGATTTTGTTCAGAAATCCACATTGCATTGCATGCAACATTAATGTTTTTTCTTGGCTTGTTAATATTTAAGGCTCACGATCAGTGGCATAGGCCTCTGAATTAATCTTGAATTTTGAGTCCAAGTAAAGAATCCACCCTGATCTCCTGCATTGTGGGTAGATGGGTGCTTTACCATCTAAGCTACCAGGGAAGCCCAAGTAAAGAATATTTCACTAATAATCTGATTGTTCTGACTCACTAGAAAATGCATCCTGAGTTATAGTGACCATTTTTATAACTAGGTAAAAAAAGAGTCCTTGAACACAGAGTTGTATCATTAATTTTTTTCCTTTTTAATCTTATGGGTTTTTTAAACCACTAATAAATAATTCTATAATTTACTTTTCTTGCTTTCTAATTATATTTCTTTCATCTTGGAAAGTTAATCAACAGGTTCTTGTTTCTCAGCTCATGTTTGACTTTTTCATTGTTCTTTTTGATATGGAGATATCCTGACTAAAGTTTCTTAGAGCCTTTTACTAAGTTATAAAAATAATTCCTCTCTAAATTTAGACTATTACAAGATGATTATTATAAATACTTTCCTTAGAATTGGATCTTCAAGCATTTATTTAACTCAAGAATAAAGGGTATGGATAAAATCTTACTAAAAATTTGAACTAATTTTGGGAATACCTAGAATTGTAGGATACATTCAAGAAAGATACTTCAATTCGTATACAGCTGGACTTACTATTTCTATACAAATAGAGAATTGTTTAGAAATCCACTCATGAATTAATAGGTATATATATATGTAACAAAGCAGTAGTCATCAATATGTGCTTTCAGAATATTTGAAAAAAATGTTTAAGGTGGTCATATCGTCTCCTTAATCCTGATGATGCTATAATTATATAAAATAAAACAGTAGTTTAGACATGAAAGATACACGTTACATAATAAATTGTGCGTATTTTGGCTTTGTGTATGTTTTAGAAGTCCATATATAAGGGTTTAGTAGTTTTTTGAAAGCAAATCTGAAAAATCATTAAGAGAAAAAAAGGGTTTTTTGGGTAAATTTGTTAGTGAATATAATCAGATCCGTATCTGATTTATTCCTCGGTGCTTCCCAGGTGGTACAGTGGTGTAAAAATTTGCCTGCTGGTACAGGAGATGCAAGAGACACAAGTTCAATCCCTGGGTTGGGACGATCCCCTGGAGGAGGAAATGGCAATCCACTCCAATATTCTTGCCTGGAAAATTCCATGGACAGAGGAGCCTGGCAGGCTACAGTCCATGAGGTTACAAAGTTAGACACAACTGAGCCCATCAGTACAATATGAATAAAGTTTTAAAAGTTTATTTCAGTTTTTAAATTCTAAAAGGCTTCTCTTTTGTTAGAGAAGGAATTAAGATTATGGTTATTTTCTTGTAATAGTCAATTTTAACTAAATTTAACATCATTCACAGATGATGCTATACTCTGTGCTACACTAAAATTATCCAGTTCGAAAATGCTCCTGACTTTGAATACTGGGTGCTAAGATTCAAATGTATAGGTAACAGGAGCACAGAAGATAATTTTTTTTTTTTTTTAGAAGATAAAATTTTATCTCATGTAAGACAGACATGTTTTTTCTTTTAGTTCCTCTATAATCTGATATATATTATTTTTTGTCTTCTTTTGAACTTTTATGCATTGAAGAGAAAACATTTAAAATATTTGCCAGCAGAAGGCCTCTATTACATTTCTTTTCTTCTAAAGAAAGAAGATACTGAATTTATTTTTACTCAGTCTTACAACTAGTTTCAGAAATTTATAACAGAACTGTGTACATTTTTACCAGACCAGCTTACAGTTCCAGGTATGATTAGTTGAAGTGAACACAAAATCTCTAATTGAATTTGAGTATATTGATAAATAACTGTTTACATTGCATTTATATAAGGATGCCAAGCATTATTTTTTTTCCACAACTGAGTCAGTTACAACCAAAAGACTCTTAAAACTACACCTCTTGGACAGAAGTTTTTAGATGTATGGAAGCAAAGTTGCTTTTAAGAGCTAAATGTAATGTAATTTAAAACATATTTTGTGTGTCTCAGGCTACTCTTAGTTGAGATATCTAAGAAAAAGATTTTTCAGCTTCAGTATCTTCTGAGCCACCACCGTGAATATGTACATTTAAGTTTGTCTCACGTTATTTCTGATGACATTGGATTTTATTTATGATTATCTGATAAGTTAATTCTTAAGGATGTCATAGATCTTAGTGTAAACTTGAATCTGAGAGCTTCTCTGGAATAACTTGGCAGGTCATCTAGGCAGTAAGTAATCATATTTAAATCTTGTTTTGCTGGTAAATTATTGTAGTTCCATTCTGGCTAAGTTGCTGCTCTTTCCATCTGTTTAGCAAATTAAAGAGGAAAAACAAGAATCTGAATTTCTACCAACAGCTGGAGGAACATTTAACATCTCTATCAGTGGGGGTAAGTATCTGTTGGTTTTGATATCAAATTTTTTAACCAGTTGAAAGCAAATAGTCCCTGAGTTTAAGTCAGAAACATTTTGTCAAACATGTGGTAAAGGTTGAAAAGAAGAACTCAGTTATCATTTAGTACATGTAATAGTACCTTAAAAATGATGGCATGATCTGATGATACCTATGTGATAAAAACTGTAAAGGATCTTTATTATTGCATTTAAGCAATCTGAAAAATATGTTATTTTACCTGATTTTATTTACATGCACCACAGTATGTTTCTGTAGATATCAGCAGTTTGTGATAGAGATTAACCTACCAGTAATATTCAGAATTCGACTTTGTGTTTTCTGCTGAATGTGTACTGATAATTGATAGATGTAGTTTTTTTTTTCTTGTAACAAAAACTTTTATTAACTTGAGTGTATTATTTCTTTATTGCAGATATTGATGGCTTAATTACTCAGGCTTTGCTAACGGGTAACTTCGAGAGTGCTGTTGACCTTTGTTTACATGATAACCGCATGGCTGATGCCATTATATTGGCCATAGCAGGTGGACAAGAACTCTTAGCTCGAACCCAGAAGAAATACTTTGCAAAATCCCAAAGCAAAATTACCAGGGTATGTTATTTTAATAATAAATAATAGCATTTGTTTGTAAAAAGCAAAGCACTCATTATAGATAATTAAAATGGAGAAAACAATGAAGAACAAAAAAACCACCCATAATCCTTTAACCCAGAAATTAGTTATTGTTAACAGGTTAGTATGATTGTCCCAGGTTTTTGTCATTTACATATATAATTTTTTAAATTAAAATGCTTTTCATATTTTTATTGTCCCAGGTTTTTGTCGTTTACATATATAATTTTTTAAATTAAAATGCTTTTCATATTTTGTATACCTCTCTGCGTGTTTGTAGAATTTTTAAAAACAGAATCAAGATTCTAGAAGTACATATGTGTGTTGTTTTACTTATAGACATTGTCACTTACATTGTAATCATTTTCCCATATCATTGAAGCTTCTTACAAAAAATTTTAATTGCCCTGTAATATTCTATAGGAGGGATGTATCATTTCTCTTATTTTGAGATGTTTAGTAGTTTCTTATATTTTCCTAATATAGTTAAGACAGTGGTAAACATCCTTATTGTGCCTAAAGATTTGTACAAATTTCTAATTGTTTAATGAGGCTGAGATCCTCAGAAAGGAATTTCTGGTGCAGAGGGTCTGTAGATTTTTAAGCCGCCTGCTCGACGATATTCGATTTCTTCCCATGAAAGTTGCCCCAGCGCTCAGTCCCACCAGCCTGGGTTGCCATTCGTCTCCAGGCTTGTGTCATGTTGGTCCCGCCTCGTCCACTTTCTGCCCCACTGGCTGCCTTTCAGTTCCTCACACAGCCTAATCCTTTTCTCTCCCAGGACTTTGCCCCTAGTACTTTCTTGGCCAGGAATGTTTTTTAACACCGTATATAGTTTTCCTTCTCAGCCTTTTGTAAAATAAGCTACTGTGATTTTTTTTTTTATGAGAGAAAATTATATGGCTTTTTTTTTTAAATGTCAGTTGGCTTAAGGATGTACTTTGCTGCTCTTTTTTTTTGCATGAAATACTGTCAATAGTAGTTTGAAAGATGTGATTGATTGGCCAGAGTTAATTTTTATTAGTATACCAAAGGCTTTTAATTGTCCCTTGGTTTTCCTTCCCCAAGCTAATCATGGCAGTAGTGATGAAGAACTGGAAAGAGATTGTTGAGTCCTGTGATCTTAAAAATTGGAGAGAGGCGTTAGCTGCAGTGTTGACTTATGCTAAAGCAGATGAATTTTCTGCCCTTTGTGGTAAGAAAATGAATTTTATATGACATACATGGCATGATACATTGTAAGTAAAATTAGTGACAGATTTTATTTAGAAATTTTTGTAAACCTACTACTAGTCACAGAATAAGCAAATGAAGTTCTCGTTTGAATGCTTTTCTCAGAAGTATTGACTGCGTTGTTTCTCCATAACTTCTAGTCATTTTTTAAAATATTGTTTAATGATTTTGATTTCACACAGACCAAACTGAGACTCTTGCATTTGCTTCTTACTAACTGTATGAACTAGGAAAAATTCATTTCTAAGCCTTAGTCTATTCATATGTAAAATGGCACATAATCAGCCCTCTGTTAATAAGTGTTAGCTTGATAAAATAAGTAGAAATTACTGTTAAAGGCCATGACTAAACTCTCAGAACTCAGACATAATGTTTATTATATGCAAGAACAGAAGCTTTAGGCTGCTGGTATAAAAATGAATAACCTTGAAAGTATTATGAGAATAGAAAAATTATAAGGTATTAACTTTATTATTATAAATAATTCAGCATAGTCCTACTTACTGATATTTATGCCAAATGTGCCATAGTTTAGTCCACTGCTTACAAAAGCATCTGGACAAGATAAAGTGCAGTTAAATGTTCATTAGGATTTTTCTGTTCAAATGTTGTTCCCACTTTTAATTTTTTCTAATGTCATAAGGAGAAATTTATTCTATGGCTAGGTATAGAATCTTGTAAAATTGTATCTAATTTGTCACACCACTTAGTATTTACTGAATATTTACATGACAGTGATTTTATTTCTGCCTGCTAGTCAATGGTTATAAAGTTTGATCCATACCTCTGAAAATATTACTGGGCAGCTCATGACCTCATACACAGAGTGCCTTATGTATAAACTTATTTGTTTTCCTCTACAGATCTTCTGGGAACCAGACTTGAAAGTGAAGGTGATAGCCTCCTGCAAACTCAGGCCTGTCTCTGCTACATTTGCGCAGGGAATGTGGAGAAACTAGTTGCATGTTGGACTAAAGCCCAAGATGGTAGCAGTCCTTTGTCCCTCCAGGTTAGTATCTTTGAAACAAAAGGTGCTTCCTCTAGTGCTGTCTTTCACCCTCCTTATATTCTAGAGACTGATTTGTTCCAGGTGTTCATTGCTTTCACCCTACTTAATTACGCTTTAGTTCTTTGGCTGGATAATTATGTGTATTTACTGCTGTATTTGGAAAGGCAACCTTTGAGATGATGGCATAGTGAAGTGGGAATGCAGCTGTTTATGAGGACGAAATTGGAATATGATAGTGAGGAAAGTAAGTGGCAGGAGCATGGGGACAGCCAGTTTCCCTCTTTGCCTCATGCTCCTCCTCTGCCTCCAGGGATCCTGTTTGCCTTGGGCCAGGAAACCCAATGGGGTCAGGAGTGGGAGGAGTCCTCCGTACCAGCAGACAGTCTTCACGGTTCAGGAGAAATGAGTGTAAGAGATCAACGGAATCCCATGTAGCACTATTACACGGCAAGAGAGAAAGTAAAAAAATCTGGGGACTATGGTCAGGTGCTGAGTACTGTATATTTAGATTTTTTTTACCCCCTAAGCATTTAGTCAGCAGAGTCTCAAGAAATCTCAGTCTGTGTTTTCTCTCAGCAAAGATTTTCTCAATAGGCTTGTGGCTTTAAAGATCACTACTGAAACCAAAAGTCTTATAGGAATCAAGGTTTTTCCTTGTAAGTGCTTCTGAGAGAAAACGCTTTTTTTCCCACAATTCAAGGTTGGATTGGTGTACTTATGAAGGGCAGTTGGGATATTCTTGTACCTTATACCTGATGCATAGCTCTCCATTGTTGAAATGGGTATTGAAAACCAATACGAGAAACTTTGAGTTTGAAATACTAAGCCCATTTGGAGGTCAACTCATCGTACTACTATTTTTATAGTATAATATTTTCTCTTCTACCTCCTGGGGCCCAGTTTCTGCCTTCGGAATGTGCCTGCCTTTTTCACTTTGGATACTTGCCTGTTTTAACTCACAAAACAAGTATCTGGCAGTTGAAGGATGTTTAGGAGAAGATGGTAACCTGTGCTTTAACCATGTGTAGAAGACCTTCCTCCTTGCTTTTCTAGTTACCTAAATGATGGTCCACTCTTCTGGAGCTTTAAAATGTCGGTGATAATGAACACTTTGCTTTTGGTAGGCTTTGGAGCTCTTCGTAAGCCCTTATCTTTTCCTGCTTCCCCTCAGGATACATCTTGGTATCGTTGTCCAGTTCTCCTTCACTCCCCCTTCTTTTTCTCACTCAGGATCTGATTGAGAAAGTTGTCATCCTGCGAAAAGCTGTACAGCTCACCCAAGCCATGGACACTGACACTGTAGGAGCTCTTCTGGCTGAGAAAATGAGTCAGTATGCCAGCTTGCTGGCAGCCCAGGGCAGCATTGCTGCAGCCTTGGCCTTTCTTCCTGAAAACACCAACCAGGTAATTAGAACTGGCCATTTTGCTTCTTTCACTGTATGAGTAAGGTGAGTTCAGTAGATAGCACACAGCATTAAACATAAATGCGTTAGTTAGAGCAGTTGAGTTTCTATCACTTAACTATTGGTGAATATTATTGACGCGTCTTCAAGGTTAATTTTAGGTGTATGCAGGCTATGTCAGAGATAGAGTCTTCTTCCCTTTGTAGTGAAGGGCATAGTATTTGAAGAAAATGAGTAGGAAAAGAACCAGTTTTTTATTTCTTAAGCCAAACGCTGATTCTGTGCATAAGATTATTTGTAGGTGTCTTCTGTGTTGAAAAGCTATAAATGTTAATACTTAGCCAAACTGGGGTTGTGATTTTAAAATCCCCACAAATGACACTCCAGGTAATAATGTATTCGTTCACTCTGTACGCTGTTTCAGTCTGGTGCTGTCTGTAAGCAAGTATATTTTTAAAGTATCCAAGGCAGAGAACACTACGTTACACACATAATTTAGTGTCCTAATTTGGTGTGAAATAACTCAGCCTTGTTCATATGTGTTCATTTCAGTTATCTATTTCATATTGTTCATTTCAGTTCAGCAAGTGACTGAATACGTAGTGATGATTAAGATTGCCAAAATCCTTTTCCTGCGGGAGTTTCCAGACTCACAAGTGACTCTGCATTGTATATCTGCTAGAGCTTAATTTTGAGCCTTTTCTTATTTCTGATCTTTTTATTCTAAACTTCATTCAGTTTTTGACAAATTTTTTAGTTGTTTTCAGTATTTTGTCTGTTCTAGGGCATATCAGTACATTTCATTGAGTAAAAATACTTATACCTAGCTCACATCTTTCTTAATTGTTAGTGAGAACATTAAGTGGAGTAGAAACAAAGTCTTTACAATGACTTTGGTTGAATAGTTTTATAGGATTTTCTACTTAATAGTCTCACTATTATATTGAGGTCTAAGACCGTTAATCTTAAGACCTTTAGATCTTCTAGCCTGAGAATTAAACTCTTCATTTTTAATACTGTTTATAGTCATATACATTTTCTATACATTATTCTTCATGCTTTTCTTTGGACTTTTAAAGAGCTTTCTTTGTGTAAAAATTTTAATTTTGACATTACTTCCTACTGTATATATCAGTATACCCTAAGTATTTTCTGGAGAATATTTTCTGAGACTTTGTAATACCATTATAGTATAGTTCTTCTCCATAAAAGGCTACCAAAGTATACCCATAGAGTTAAAGTGATATCTTTAAACCTTTAATGAATTTATAGAAATGTATAATTTTTATAGATACTAAAATGAAGTGTTGCTGAAACATTTAACATACGTATATGGTCAGCTCATACTTACTCTAGATCAATTGTAGATCTATGTGAGCTGCCCTGAATTTAACATCTGAGTCTTTATTTATTTCAAGCATCTCTCTTTTAATTAATTTTCATCTCTTTCATAGATCACCATTTTTTTCCATGACTGTCTTTAGTAGTTGATTCTCTTTTGGAACCTTTTTTTCCCTACAGAGAAACAAAATTGTATTTTTTTCAACTTTTGTGCTTTTGTGGTTTGTGAGCGTGACTCATCTGTCACTACAAGAAGACAACACACGAGCGGCGATGATGAGTGACATCAGTCTTGGGTACTGCCATGCGACGGGCATGACTCAAATGCCTCCCTCAGTTAAATGACAGGTTACAGTGTGTATAGTGGACCTTTGGTGCCAGTCTTGAATATTGGAAACCGTGATGTCAAACCCTAATGTGCCAGAGCCTGTGGTGTAATACACAGCATATGAACAAAAATCATATGGATGATCATGCTTACTTTAAGATCAATATGTCATATATAGTTGGGTGAACTCTTTAATAATTTGCTTGGCTTTCTTCCATTGCTTCTTATAGCCAAATATTGTGCAGCTTCGAGACAGACTTTGTAGAGCACAAGGAGATCCAATACCAGGACAACAGGAATCACCCAAAATTCCATATGAGAGGCATCAGGTGCCCAAGAGCAGGCCTGGACCTGTTGCTGGCCACGCACAGATGCCAAGAGTTCCAGCTCAACAATATTATCCCCATGTGAGTGATACGGTCCAGACTAAGTAGGAACGTTTATGTATGTCACATTGGTGGTTTTAGTTTGTTGGGGAAAAGGCCTGTGATGAAACTATAGACAACATACTGTTTTAATGGTTATAGTTTTTCTATCCTTGAAAGTAGCATTTATGATCCATTTTTTAAAACTATCCTTCTAATCTAGTCAAATAATTGATAAATTAGATATAATTAATTTAAGCTAGGGAGATTTCTTATTTCTCTATCACTCAAACATATTGCACATGTACGTCTGAAATTTTTACAATTTGATTCATCTAACAAACTATAAGTAAAGTGGGAACAATTTTGTGGGTGACTTGGTTACTTTCTTTTAAAACATTTTTAGAAAATAGTCTTTTTTAAAGGTATATTTTCTGAGTCACTAGTGTGGGTGTTCTGTGTCTTCGTTATCAGCACAATAGAGTATGCAGAATCCAAGTTGTTTTTTTTAACAACTTGTAAAGAGAAAAGCGAATGACCAAAGGTTTGTGAAGTTGTAGGTCATGGGCAGTGCGAAGTGTTTATTAATTAACTCATTTATTTCTTAAATAAAAATTAGCAAATGGTTAGTGGTATAAAATGGGGCCTCTTATTATCTTTTGCTATTCCATGTAGAAACTTGTATTTCCAGGCCAGATAACCTTCATGTTCTTAAATAAAATTTATTTTCATAAGTAATAAATAGTCTTGATTTTATAACAAAGTTAGCAGGTACTCTGCCCATTTTAAAATAGAACAGATTGCTAGTAGAATTGATGGAGTCATTTTTACATTTTGTTGTAGCAAAAGTAAGCATAAAACTGTAAAAACTGAAAAAGATTCATGCTTTTTTGTCAGTTATGCTTTTGCTTGGTACTTAATCAAGATTGGTTACATTTGAATATAATTATAACTATCTGTACTACTCTGCTTTGATTTTTTTTGATTCATTTGACAAATAAAAATCTAAGCACCTGCCTGTATTCTCCCTGTTGAGGGTGTATTGGTAGGCAAAACAACAAATTCCCCACTCTAACTGCTAGTCTTAGAAAGCCTGTAACATAGGGAGGGCACGTCAGGTGATGGCTGGGAAGCTGAGAGGTGGTGGAGAAGCCAGTCACTAATCAGGATTTTAAGACATGAATTTGTCAGCTAGGTAATAGTTAACAGGATTAGAACTCCTCAGCTCAGCACCTTGAGTTCGACCTCTCAGGGCACTGAAGTAAGGCATTATCTTCTTTGGGAGAATACAAGTTTACTCCCTGAATCCTCGAGTTTATCTCTCTTTCAGGGAAAATATGGAAACCTTAAAAGACTTTTGTTATACTTTGACCTAGTGGTCCGCTAGTTTAAGAAAAGGAAAACAAGTTCAATCATAAACTAAGAGTAGTTTTTCTTGATTAAAGCTTATGGTGTGCTGAATGAGGGCAGTGGCTTGTGGTTTTAAAGGCAGGCTTAACAAGCAGGAGTAAAAGGATGAAAGGGAAGCCAGATCAGGAGTTCTGACTGCGACCAGCACATCTTGGCTATTAATTGTTGATGTGATTGAGTTTCTACAAAGATTTACTTGACAAAAATTATTTTGATGGCTTTAAAAATTGATTTTGAAAGCCTCTGGACTCCAGGGTATAAGCAGCACGGTGCAGTGTAGCGAACACTGGCTGGGAGTCAGGAGATGTGGAATCAGCCCTAGCTCCATCACCCCAAGTTGTCTGGACCTCAGCCAGCCCCTTCATTTCCCTGGGCCTTGTTTTTATCTCCATGGTAAATGGTGGGAATTAGATGAGATGATCTTTAATATTCTCCGATTGTATGACTCTAAGCCTCATACAGAACTAACATGATTTTTGTAGCTCTAATGAAGTCCTGAAAAGGGAAGCATACAGCAGCAATATGTCCACAGATACAATCGTAGCATGAATACAATTACAGCTTCAAAAATCACTTTTTTCCTCAATAACTGCCCACCCCCAACCCCCCGGAATGTCTTCTTTCTTTGCCTACTTACAGAACGTACCTTTCCCCACGTACTCCTGACACTTGAATGGCATTGGTCTCTGTGCTTTGATTTCGTTTTCGTATTGATTTTTCTGCTGTCTCCCTCTGTCTCCTTCAGACTGTGTTTTCTTTTGGAATCCCAGCTGCCCTGAAACCAGTTGCCTGGCTAGTGTGTGCTGCCACCTCACTGCTTTCTCGCTTTGCATCTGGCTGTTAGTGCCTTCGGGGATTTTTTTTTTTCTTCTTTTAACATTTTCATTTTTTTATGTTCTGTGATTGGTATTTCTTTGTTCAATTCAGGTTAGAATTGCCCCCACTGTCACTACCTGGAGTAACAAAACTCCTACCGCCCTTCCCAGCCATCCACCTGCAGCCTCTCCCTCTGACACACAGGTATATCCTTCATTATCCCTCTTTGAGCAGAGTTCTGCTCACCTGAATATGTATGTAGTTATGTATCTTCTACCCACCTCCCTTGAGTTTCCCACCCCCATCTGTTTGTCTGCTTATTGCATTTTAGTGCTTTTGGGAGGCAAGAAACAGGTTTTTGTTTTGTTTTGTTTTTAGCACAACTTGAACTAGAAAAACAACCAGGGTTCTATCAATGGTTTAAATCTAATTTCACTGAAGATTTTTTTCCCTTTCCTTTTCTTCTTCTTTTCTTTTTTTCCCCCTGTTTTTAGCATTGCAAAGAAGAAAAAAAAAATTCCCGTGTGGCATGTACACTTACTTCCCAAAGCATTAGATACGGATGGAATTTAGTAGAGATGGAAAATCCTAGTGACTTTTTATAAATATCATCGATACTATTTGATGAGGCCGTTAGCATCTCTTGCCATTCATCACCGTTATTACTTTGGACCTGTCTAATCTTTAAATCAAGTAGAATGTGTTGCTCAGAAAACATCAGTATGCATAGAATGTAACTTTTTTTTTACATAAGATTTTTTTTTAAATTTCATTTCAGAGATTATAAATCCGTCTGGTAAGATTCTTGGTTCCGAAGGTGATCTTCCTTTTTACCATATTCTCATTGCCTAGGGAGAAAATCCTCCACCTCCAGGCTTCGTAATGCATGGAAATGTTAGTCCGAATGTTGCTGCCGCTCAGCTTCCCACATCTCCAGGTCACATGCACACCCAGGTACCACCTTATCCACAGCCACAGCGTAAGTAGCGTGACCCCGAAGTCCTGTCACAGCAGCATGTCTTCTCCAGAGTAGTGACTGTTTACCTTGGAGTTCCAAAGCCGCGATCAAACCAGTTTTAACAAGTGAAGAAAGAGCCATTCAGTGTAGGACTTGAGTCCTTGATGTAGAGCAACTTGGTTTCTCTGAGACGTGTTCTGAACCAACGTGCCGGGAAACAGCGCCCATGTCACTGCATTCAGAACAGTGGGTGCCCCCCCACCCGCCCCATTCCTGAGCCTGCTAGAGAGTCAGTCGTTCCATGATTTTGGCATTAAAAAAATAGAATTTTGGAAATTGCTTGGTGACATATACTTTTCCTTTAGTCAAGATGATGCAAACCACTTTTGGAAAAATGGCTTCAAGGGATGTTGCTTGTGGTTACCTTCCATTTATTTTTGTTTTTTAAAGGGATAGACCATATTTTAGAGCAGTTGTAGATTCACAGCAAAACTGAGTGGAAAGTCCAGAAAGTTTCAGTATGCCTCCTGCCTCGGTGCACAACCTCCCCCACCCAGACATCCTGCACCGCAGTGGCGTGCTGTTAGAGTCAGCGAGCCTCCGCTGACAGTCATTAGTGCCCAGTGTAGTTTACTTCAGTAGTTCACCTTTTGGCCTTGCATGTTCTATGAATATCCACAAATGTATAAGAATGATGTTTCTTCATTGGCTTTCTTTTTTTTTTTTTAAGAAACTATTTATACTTGGAAGGGAAAACATCATCACTATTTTAAAATTTAAACAAAAATGAAAATCTCAAAAGGAGAAAATTTTATGACCAACTACTATAAAACACGAACATATTGCCTAGCAAAAACGGATCTTAATGAGCCTGTTCTGTGCTAATACGATGTATGTTCCTACTTAACATGAATACAGATTTGATACAGCTTTTCACTCAGTGCTCAGTGTGAAAGTGCTGTCTTCAGAGTAGGCTGAGCAGAGTTCTAGTAGGTTCCTTCTGTGGAGGTTCACGTTCTGGGCCTGGTCCCTCAAAAGAGTAATGCTATCTTGAGTTCCAGTCTTTATATTAAAACATCAATTGACTGCCTGATTCCTTACTAACCAACTTTGTATACTGTAAGAAATATAGTTGTCAGGGATCATAGAGCGTTGCCTGTTAATCTGGAACTGTGCTCAAGCCCGGAGTGTGAGTAGCTTATGATTTTACTAGATGTTGGCGAAGGTATCTGGTTCACAGCAGTCATGCTCACCCTGCAGTTGTTTTGGTGGGATTGATCTTGAGTGGCCACCAAGGTTCCTTAACTTTCACAGTGAAGAGGAGTGTGCTTAGGATGTATCATTCCTGCATGCCTCCATCTGGTGGCTAGTAGATGTCACTGCAGTCTTTTCACAGGAATAGAAGTCCTAGAAAAAGGGTCAGTCCTTTGATTTTCATAGCCAGCAGCAATCTGGAAACGGCAAGGTTCAAATATTGGGTCCAGTGACTTTTGATATAGTTAGGGCAGCTGGAATATCAAAAGCATGACATTATTTTAAGTGGGTAATGTTTGGTTGTAACTTACTGTTCCTAGAAGAATTGGAAATTTCCATAGAGTGAGTTCACTTGGATTTTCCATTGCTGTCTGATTAAATTTGTCACTAATTAAAATTTCTGTTTCTTCTCCTTGGTGTAGCTTATCAACCCGCCCAGCAGTATTCCTTCGGAACAGGGGGGTCAGCAATGTATCGACCTCAGCAGCCTGTTGCTCCTTCCACCTCAAACGCTTACCCTAACACCCCTTACATTCCTTCTGCTTCTTCCTACTCTGGGCAGTCCCAGCTGTACCCAGCACAGCACCAGGCCTCTCCACCCACCTCCAGCCCTGCCGCCTCTTTCCCTCCTCCCCCTCCCTCTGGAGCTTCCTTCCAGCATGGCGGGCCAGGAGCTCCACCAGCATCTTCAGCTTATGCACTGCCTCCTGGAACAACAGGTACACTGCCTGCTGCCAGTGAGCTGCCTGCATCCCAAAGAACAGGTCTGCGCTTGAAAGGGGTTTGGTTTGGCTCCCCCCTACTTTGTTATTTCATGATCACATGGGTGGATGGAAGGGGATTATTTAAAACTGTAAACTGGCTAACGTGAGGTATTGATTGAATTTTACAACAGAGTCTATAACTATTTCTCAAAATGTGATTTTCCCATAATAAACTTTAGTTGCTAAGCAAGGAAAGCTTGAGTGCCTTAAAAGAATAAAGAGTATATAATCTGCCGTTGAATTTAAAATAAGCGGTAAGAAATTAGTTGGCAAGAGACATGCTGGTTGGAGTTAAATTTAACTGACACTAATTTCTTTACCAGAGTAGACCTGTGCTCTTGTGTTCTTCCTGAACTTTCCATTTTTAAAATTGTTTGTGCCTTAAATTCGTTCATAGAGACTAAATAATGCAGGTATACACATTGTGTAATTTTGTTTGTAAAGGTGAGGAAGGATCTCAACATGTGTACTGAAAGGAAAAAAGCAAAAGAACGCAACTCTTGACAGAGAATCTCTAAGACAGCAGAAAGTCAGTATACATCAATCAGTACAGGGATTCTCCATTAGGACAGTTCTACCCTCTCAAACATTTTAGAAATTTCTAGGTAGTTTACTTGTTGTTAGTGGTCAAGTTCTGCCTAAAATTTTCTAATTAAAATCATAATTTTAAATTATTTTTAGGGGCTCCCCTGGTGGCTCAGATGGTAAAGCGTCTGCCTGCAATGCGGGAGACCCGGGTTCGATCCCTGGGTCAGGAAGATCCCCTGGAGAAGGAAATGGCAACCCACTCCAGTACTCTTGCCTGGACAATTCCATGGACGGAGGAGCCTGGTAGGGTACAGTCCATGGGATTGCAAAGAGTCAGACATGACTGAGCGTAAGACAGCAGAAAGTCAGTATACATCAGTACAGGGATTCTCCATTAGGACAGTTCTACCCTCTCAAGCATTTTAGAAATTTCTAGGCAGTTTACTTGTTAGCAGTCAAGTTCTGCCTGAAATTTTCTAATTAAAATCATAATTTTAAATTATTTTTATAGTGAAATACCCAAATTCTTTTTTATCTCTCACATTGCAATTAAAGCATTATATTCATTTTTCAGAAGCAGGTAACATTATCTGATCTTCATATTAGAATTGTAAAAGGGGCCTATAAAGTATGTATTAAAAAAAAAGATCAGTTAATTGGGATTAAGAACCACTAACATACTAAAGAATGCAGGCTTTGGAGTCAGACTTCCTGTGTGTGTATCCCAGCTTCACTCTTTTCTAATAGTTACGTGATCTTGAATAAGTTACTTAATGTTAAACCTCAGTTTCCTCATAATAAGAGTGGTACATACTCATAAGCTTATTATGCAAAGGATTGAGTGCATTAATACATTGAGAACGTTTATGGACAGTGACCACAGAGTGAGTTAGCTGTGATTACGCAAAACCTCACTCACAGTTAGAGCTCTGTGCCTTTTGGTAACTGAAATTAGTTTCCCTTGCTGATTATAGTTGACGGCTTTGAACTAGAAGGACAAAACAGGAGTGAGTCTTGCTGTCGGATACCAAAGTTGCTCCTGGAAGTCCAGGATAAATTTTCTCTCTCTCTATCTGCTAAGCAGTAGCTTTAATAACTGAAAACACTTATCATATAATAAGATTTAAGGAAGTACTTTTTTCCTTGAAGCCTGATGGATCCAGAATTATACACATTATCTCTTTCTCTCTTTTTTGGTATATATTCAAACTACCAAAAAATCATACAATACGTATCACCCTTTACTGCACAAATAAAATTTATATAATTTTCAATACAGAACATTCAGATTGATATTTAGAGAGGAGTGTTAGTTCAGTTGTAAAGTTCAAAAAAAATATTAAACCTGGATGAGTGAAAACAGTATCCATTCTGAATGGTTGCGTAATAATAGATTGAGTGAAAGATAGATTTAAGTAAATCCTCAAGTAAGGAAGTAGTGCAGAGAAGTGGGGAATCAAACTGTCATTTATTGAACATACACTGGACATGTACCAGTGCTTGCCATCTTGCCATCTTTTTTCTTATTTAGTTCTCATAGCCATGAGAAATAGGAATAATTATTTTTTAAAAAATTGACATGAGGAAGCTTGAGTTTCCTAGGGTTACACAACGTTCTCATGATGGCATGGTCATGATCTTCAAGTTGAGGTGCAAACCCAGGTCTCAGTCTCCAGAGCCTGTGTTCATTCTTCACCAGATAGTCACAGTGATAAAGAACCCACCTGTCAGTGCAAGAGAAGCAGGTTCAGTCCCCGGGTCAGGAAGATTCCCTGGAATAGGAAGTGGCAACCTGCTCCAGTACTCTTGGACCCTGTGAGTCCATAGGGTCGCAAAGAGTCAGACACAACTGTGGAAAGTTCTGAAAGAGATGGCAGGGTACAGTCCGTCAAGTCTCAAAGAGGCAGATAAGACTGAGCAACTGGGCACACACTAGTCCTGATGGAAGAGACTGAAATAGCTATCAGTGTTGGAATTACAGGAACATCTAGCATCACTGTTTTTAAGTATTTGTTACCTCATCATCTAAATTAACTATTTGCATGGGTATTTTTTCCCTCCTTGGGCTGAAGTGTGTTCAGCCATATAATAAAGTACTTGCTTATGTGCGAAGTAACTGTTCTAACCTGGCTGAGAAGCAGAGTAACTGATAGGAAGAAGAAGCAATACTGAGTATGTACTAAGCTGGCTGCTGTGTTATCTCTTGCATGTTAATAGCCTCTATATTTTAATTAACGGAGCTTTACCTTATTTTTTGATTTCCTGGAAACTTTGCTTAGGTTATACAGATAATTGTCACTAAAAGTTTTACCTTTGTTCCAGTATATCTTAGATTATTATATCATGGTTTTCTATAGGACTTGGAAATTCCACTGGTAAATTGTTCTTGATAGACACTAGGATTTTCAAGCCCTCCGTTAGTGAACCAGAAGGTGACGCACCTGCTTCTCAGAGAAGCTCATGTTGCAATCATCACAACACTAATTCAGTAAATTCTTTTTGAATGCCTATTCAGTCTATGATCAGAATTACTCCAGGCAGAGGTAGGAAGGCAGAAAAGTATGTGTATTTCTAGTGAATTGCACATAGCTTTGCTGTAAGTTGGAACATAAAATTTGTATTGGGGCCAAATTTTGAAAATCATTACATTTCAAGGCAAGAAACTTTAGGTACCTGGTTTTTAACCTTTTCAACAACAGAAAGGAGCATGATAGCCTTCCTTACTTTCTCTCGCTGATTTTGTTTTACCTTATGTCATTAGAAAATGAACACAAGGATACATTCTTTGTCAATTTTAATTCTGAATTTTGTTACTCTTTTAAAAATGCGACATGCTCAGCTTACAGGGGAAGGGGGAGGTATATGGTTATGAGGATGCTCTTTTCTCTCTGTCTCAAATTATGTTCTAGCCAGAAGTCTCCATGCCATTGGCACTAGTATTTTTTCCACTGAAAAATACCTTAACCAGTGCATAGATGCTGCCATTATGTTCTTCTAGTTGTACCTGAGAAGGTTCCCAGTGGGATGCAGGATTCAGGTACGGATGGCAGCAGCTCCACTTCTCTCTGTGAGACCGAGTAGTTCTCTGTTCCCCAAAGACCGTGCAGAGGACAGATCCCTACACTAAGGTGGATAGGGGTCTGCAGTATCCAGTGAAATGCCACCACACTCAGTTTTTAAGTTAATTTTTTATTAATTTTTTACTGTAGGATTTTGAAAGAGCTCAAATAACATAAAAATCAAATTATAATTCTGCCACCCTTATATGACCACTGATAATTTAGGTGCATTTGTTCACTTCATACACATATATGCATATGTTATATGTATATGTGCATGTATTAAAGTTTTTAATGTAGAATAGACTGTAAATTTACCGTTTTCATCATTTAAGTGACATTCAGTGCATTTCCATTGTTGTACAATCATCGCTACTAACTGCAGAAGTTTTTCATCATCCCACATTGAAATTATGCAGCCTTTAAAACTCCTCGTTTTCCCAGCCCCTGGTCACCAGTGTTCTACTTTCTGTCTATATATATTCCATTTAGCTCATGTAAGTAGTCATTTTTAGAGGACATTTTAGAAGACAATTTTGTCCTCTTGTAACTGGCTGTTTCACTGTCTTTAAGATTCATCCGTGTTTGTAACATGTGTCAGAATTTCCTTCTTAAAGCTGAATAATAATCCAAATCACCAAACAGTTTGCATCTTCAGAGCTTTTAGAGCTGCTGCTGAATTATTTACGGAACGTGGTGGTCCTTTGCTTTGCATCCACTCTTATGTATATACCACGTTTTGTTTGTCCCCTGTAAATCTGCACAGGGGCGTTTTGGCTATCTGAATAACGCCGCTGTGAACAGGAGTATGCAAATACTTGCCCAGCTCCTGGTTGCAGTTCTTTGGGGTATACGCCCAGAGGTGGAACTGCGGGCTCAAATAGTAATTCAGTGTTTAATTTTTTGAGGACCCACCGTACTGTTTTCCACAGTGGCGGCGCTCCTCTGCGCTCGCACTGGCCGTGCATCAGGGTCGCTTCTCCAAGTGAAGACAGTTGAATTCCTGTGAGTCGTATGTGCCTCTTATGTACCTTCACCACACGCTTTTGCTGGAGGCTGGGGCCTGGCCCCACCCTGAATATCTGACAGTTTTGGAGTTGCTGTATTAGTTTCTAGCCTTCTTTCCTCTTGTCCACTGCCAGAACCTTCAGTTCTTTTAAGGAAGACTTGTGCTAAACAGTCTGCACATCTGTGAATTCTTACAGAAAAGACAATATGAGATGGTTACACACTCTCTGGGCCTGATCCCATTTATGTTCACATTCATGGTGTGACCCCAGAAATTACAGTTCCTCCAGAATGCAGGCCTTTGGGGCCTCCCAGATCCAGCAGCAAAGGAGTACCCCCTCGTTAAGGTTGTTTAACGTGCTGATTATGTTCAGCAGTGTAGTGCTGAAGTCTGCACAACAGGGCAGAAACCCTCCCGTTTCTTTGTAAAACCCTGCTACTTAAAAAGGGCTTGGGCCCGCAGCATTGGCATTTCCTTGAGCTAGCCAAGACAGTAGACTCTCAGACCCTATGCTGTACCTAGTGAATTAGAATCTCCATTTTTACAAGGTCCTCAGCTGATTTGGATTCAAGCTTTAAATAATGCTAAAATGGACACAGTTACAACATGTTAGGCAGTGCTCTCCTCCCTCCCTGCACTGTGATATTACTGAGTTTCATTGATCAAATAGTAGAAAAACAATCCATGCAAACAGTTGGGGAAATAATGTTATCTTAAATAGAAAGGAACAAAATTTTCTCCTTAAAGAAACAGCTGGCATAATAGAATAAAAGTGTCTGAGAGCTAATTGGATCTGACACATTTAAATGAATGAGCTTTGCCTATTAACTGATGACTTTCTTAGATAGAAACCATTTCATGTGATTTGATTTAAAAGGAAGGTTTTTTTCCTTGTAAAAGTAGTTTGTTCTTTCCTGAGGTTAACAGAGGGAGCAGAAACAATTAGAAAATGAGTAGAGTTTAGAATGTCTTTGATGATAATACTGTTTAAGTGACTTTTACATTTTGTCTACAGAAAATCAGTCAATGCAAGACCAGGCATCTATATTGGAAGGTGAATTAGTTACAGAATGTATATTTGGAAATCTTCGAATCATTGAATATAATTAATGAATGGACATTCACAATTATGCATGTAACTTCAAAGCAATGAGATCCTAAATCTAACCAGTATCATTTTTTAAATTTGGCTTCTTAATTGAATCAAATCATAGAACTGATGAAATTAACATAGTGACACAAATGATCTTGAATCAAAAAAGTTGTATATTGAATGCAGACATAAAGACAAGGCTATACCAATATTGTCTTAGATATAAGAAAGATTAGAATGTGATGGGAAAGGCTTGAATGATTAGTTTGTGTATAACCAGAAGTTTAAGAATTTAAGAATTTGCAGCATGGGGTTTAATATTTTGTGACTGCCTCCTGAGTGTTTTGAGGCTCATTTGGCATTCTGTCTCCTAGTCGACTTATAGAAAAGTAGTTCTGTTTTTAAAATCAAGGCAAATGAGTTCATGCTGGCTAGGAGAACATCTTGTTTTTTAAAAGAAATTTCTATGACATTATGTTCTTTGGTTTGTGAAGCAAGTTTGTTGTGATTTAATATTGTGGATATCAATTGAGCAAAAATAAAATGCTGAAAGAATTTTAATTTGTTAAAAGAAGAAGAGTTTTTTGCTTTTACATATACACAAAACTTATTAAAAAGTAAAATGATTATATTGTGATTTAGTAATTATCCTGCATCTGGCATGTCTTGTTCCTTTTTTCTTTAAAGATAAAGGCAATTAAGTATTCAGTACCTTAATGAGTTCTGCTACTGATGTTCTTGTCTCACTTTGAGATGACAGGTTTTGGGAGATTTGGGGTGGGGGGAGAAAATTTACCAAAGATGACAGTAGTTTAATTTTAAATTTGCTGCCAGCCTGGAATTTTTTTGTGTATGTGGCAGTGAAAAAAAAAAATCTTACTACAGATATTTGAATGCACTTTTCTACTTTGAGTTAAGATAATTCTTAACTCAAAGGTAATAAAACATACTGGTGTTGTGTAGTTGGGCTGTTTTTTATTTTTTAACAGTGTTTCTACCATGCGGGTGATTTACGTTTGTTGAATTGCTTATGTTTAAGTGCTTTCTTAGGAAACAGGAGATTGCTACTTTTATTCTTTTTTGTGTGTGTTGAATACATCAGGAACCACCCCTCCCCTTTTTTTTTTTTTAGCAGATTCAGGTGATTTATTTTTTCTTTTTTGGGAGAGAATTGTTTGATCTTTGAAAGTCATGTACCAATATAGACATAAAAGCTTCACTATCCTTAAATTTAGCACAGCTATTTCACTTTAAAAGAAACAATATCAAGATATCCTGCTTTCTAAGCCAGGGCCCTGTGATTACCAGAGGGTTTGATAATGAGTTTGTGAATCCAAGGCTACGTAGTGATCCCAGCAGCTCAGCTGGGAAAACTTTGGTGACAGTTATCTCAGGGTGAAGGTAGAATTTGAAGATATTATATGATGGATACAGTTTAGTTTCTCTTTCCAGGATTCTAAAGGAAAATGCTCTCTATTATCTGTTACAGGTCCTCAGAATGGTTGGAATGATCCGCCAGCTTTGAACAGAGGACCCAAGAAGAAGAAGGTACTAGAAAAAGATGTCTATTCAGTTGCCCCCAGATGTCCTCTCAATCATATAGCCACCTGAAGCACACCACACTTCACTGTTCTTTAAAGGCAAAGCTTACTGACTGCTATACTTAATACGTGTATTTTAACTTAAATCTTCTAATCCATGAAGGGAAGGAAAATACAGAATAGTACAGTGGTATGAATTAAACCCCTTTTAGAAGACAAGATGTAAATTCCCGACATCTGTTTCAAAGAGTAAGAAACAAAATTTCAGGTTACTCAAATGAATTTCTTTTTTAGGAGTTACTTTGGTTTTGAGTCCCAGCAGTAATCATGAATTCGTAATTATATTTTGGACTATTTTTGTCTATCACATATGATATGAAAAGAAATAGCCGTGTTAGCTGAGCATCATTTGGAGCATAGCATAAGATTCTTCTTTCCTTCTTTTACCCCAAGCCATTTTCTCCTTTTTTTTTTCTTTACTCCTAGTGATTTCTGTCCCCCAAATATAGTAATGAGAGGCCAGAACATAAAATTGGGAGATACTAAATGAACAGAATCCCCCAAATTATGTCAGTGATAATCAGAAACTTGGTCTACTACTCTGGGTGTGATTAATCACTAAGTAGGTATCACTTAATGGTCTCGGAAAAGGGTATTATATCTGATCACTTGACACCCACACACCCACACACATTTTTGGCATTTCTTATCCCAGTATAGCTAAATATAATTCTCCATCCTCTTTCAACAATGCCTTGGTTCTGGCCCATTATGGGATGAGTGTGGAAGGCAGAGGGGAGACTGAGAGATCCAGGTTTGAGTCTCCAACCCTGTTAGACAGATTAGCTTTACTTTTACGTTTTACTCTAGGATTCTGCATAAAAATCCATTTTCAAAAGTATTCTACTGTTACTGAAAATTTTTTAACCACAGAATGATCTAACTCCCTTATTTATTTTTTAAAATTGAAGTATAGTTGATATACAGTGTTGTGTTAAATACTGCTGTATAGCAAAGTTAATTCAGTTACAGATACATATGTTCTTTTCCATTATGGTTTATCATAAGATATAGAATATATTTCTCTGTGCTGTACTGTAGGCCCCTGTTATTTGTCCATTCTATATATAAAAGTTGACATCTGCTCACCCCAGCTTCCCATTCCATCCCTCACTCAGCCCCCTGCCCCTTGGTAACCACCAGTCTCTTCTGTATGTCCATGATTCTGTTTCTGTTTCGTAAATGAGTTCATCTGTGTCATATTTTAGAGCCTACGTGTAAGTGATATCATGTGGCATTTGTCTTTCTCTTTCTGACTTAACTTCACTCAGTATGATAATCTCTAGTTACACTCATGTTGCTGCAGATGGCTAACTCCTGTATTTAAAGCTGAGGAAATGTTGTTATATCATTTTTTTCTTACTCCTGGTGCCTTTTGTCCATCTTTTAAAAGATGCCTGAGAACTTTACGCCTCCTGTTCCCATCACATCGCCAATCATGAACCCCTTGGGTGACCCCCAGTCACAGATGCTGCCGCAGCAGCCTTCAGCACCAGTACCGCTGCCCAGCCAAGCTCCGTTCCCACAGCCACACCTCGCCGGTGGCCAGCCCTTCCGTGGCATCCAGCAGCCCCTCAGTCAGCCAGGCATGCCTCCGTCGTTTTCAAAGCCCAATATTGAAGGTGCCCCTGGGGCTCCCATTGGAAATGCCATGCAGGTAACTGAATCTGTGGAAGTGAGGGATGGCTCTATTTCAGTGTGTTTCTTCAACGTGTTAACTTTTGTGGTTATACCTTTATTATTATCTCAGTTTGATTTTCATTTAGACAACTTAAGTAAAAAAGAACTTTTTTTTTAAGATCACACGTGTACAGTATTTTCCAGTGACGTGGCCATATGCAAACGTTCTAGGAAGGGCTTATGTATTTACTAGTATATGTTAACAGTAGCTTGGCAATTGAAGTATTTCGTTTCATCTGATCAGTAGCCACAATTTAAGATCAGTTGAATCCATATTGGCATCCAAGGCTGCTCAGCAGAAGCTGTTTCCAAAGGGTTTTTTCCTTTAAAATGTAAGATAAAAATATAATGACTTCAATCTTTTCTTGTGTGTGTGTAAGAGCTAATAATATAGCCATATCTTTGGATAGAGATATCAGTTCATACTTGCTTTTCACATACAAGCAGCTAGTTTTCAGGGCTCTCAGTAATGAAAAAATCTTACCAGGTTTCCGTGTAACTGACTTAGGCATAAAAGGTAATCTTGATCTATTCATGAAAAATAAAGAGGTTGCGTCACAGTTCACCATAAGAAGATGAAAGAAATTCCTGCCCAAGTATATAAAACTAGTTCTTCTGTCATTGTCTTTGACTCATTGAAGTCAAATTTATAAAGATTGTGTCTATCACAAGAGTATGTTTTGCTGTTAAGAGAGTTCCTAGATATTAACAGTAGCATTATAAACTCCAGTGTTCTGATGGAGGTGGGAGGACCTGCTTCTTTTCACAAGAAGATACACTTGTATGCATTGTTAGTTACCATGATTACAAGTCTGTGCCATTTGTGAAGCCGTTCACTTGTGTTGGGACCTGGGAGTTCGTGCTACACTCGTCTGGACCAGAACTTCAGTTACCATGGAGAGGGAGAGCGCCATGGATGTGTGTGGTTCAGCCAGGCCATGATACCCAGCTCCCTGTCCACTTGTATGTTTCTGAGGCACCTCATGCTTAGTATATCCAAAGTCCAGTTCATAGTCTTCCTCCCAAACCTAGTTGTCTTTTGGTGTGTCTCGTTTCAGTTAATGCTACCATAATCCTTTTCATTTAATCCAGCCAGAAACCTGGGCATCTTTATACTCTTTTTCTTTTAACCTGTTTTCAGATCTATCCCCACATCTTGCTGATCCTACTGTAAAGTCTCTCTCCCATCCCTTCTCCGTGTTTCTAGTCTAGTCCATGCTACCTTTGTCTCCAGTCTTCAGCAGTACAGGAGCCTCTCACTGGTCTGCCAGCATCTGCTATGACCCATCTCTTCTCTGGTCTTAGCACATCGTTGCTTAACATGTTACCACATCCCACTGTTCTCAGGATAAGGACCAACATTTTTCATATTATCTGGAAGCTCTCAGCTCCTACTCCTCTTTGCTGTCTCTCTGCTCCAGCCAAGCTGACCTCCTTTCAGTCCCTATATCATGATCTTTCCTGTGTACTGTTCCGTCTGGAATGCACTTTTTCCCCTGTTTAACTCCTACTTAACCTTCTGATAAAACTTCCTTAAAGAGCCTTCCCCTCAGTTAAATCCCAGTTATATTGTCTGTTGGTTCCAGTGATGTGAACTTAACCACAGTTGCTGTTTTACATACATTTATGACATTTTTAAACTTGCCCTCCTGCTAGCCTGTAAACTCCCTGAGAGATAAGATTATTTCTGTATTGATTCATTAGTGCCTAATACATAATTGTCTAATATTTTCTACGAATGAATATAATCGATTAAAATTTTAAGCACTTACACATTCCTTCTTTGTTTATCCCTCTTATGCATTCAGTTAGGTCATGGTCTCTTCTATCCTAACCTTTGATTTAATCTCACAGTTTGATAAAAGACCAGTTAACGAACCTTCAAGACTGTTGGAATAAACGAGAAGGAGCCAGCAAGCAAAGAATGCAAGACTGTTGGAATAAACAAGGAGCCAACAAGCAAAGCAAGCAGTCACCCCCACCAGCCAGCTTTATAAACGCCTGGTTCTTTGTTTCTTACTGGCAGGGTCGTCTTGCTGATCAGTTATATACAGTCGTGATCAACATATGTTTCATGATTAAGCAAATACTTTATACCCGACCCTGCTTTTGAAAATAGAAGCTGTAGGAAGACTACCTGTATCTTCTATTGAATATCTGATTTTTCTGTTTGCTTATGCCAGGTGATTCCATGCGTTCATTTTTTGTTTGATTTTGAATGGCCTATCTATAAATTAGTTGTTTTCTCTTTATGACAGATTCAGGACTTTGTATACAGGTAGTTTCTGGTCATTTCTGCTCATTTTAATGGTATTATTTCTTCCAGCATGTGCAGTCTTTGCCAACAGAAAAAATTACCAAGAAGCCTATTCCAGATGAACACCTCATTCTAAAGACCACGTTCGAGGATCTTATTCAGCGCTGCCTCTCTTCAGCCACAGATCCTGTATGTGTTTTTTATTTTGCTTAATTAAAAGATTCCATTATGGAGCTCTTTTATATTTATTGCTTAAAGTCTTACAAGATGTATTTTGAAAGTTTTTACAAAAGTGGTAAAGCTAGCATTTATGTATGGTTTGCTTTACATGTAAAAGTATACTCAGTTGTTTTTATATAATCCTTAAACCAACCTCATGGAGGTAGGTTTGTCATATTTATTTACAGATGAGGAAGTTAAGGCACAAAATAGTTACAGTATAATCCAGGCAGAGCCAGCATTCAGACCTAGTCTGGCTCCAGAATTCATGTTCTCAACCCCTGAGCTGCACTGACTCATCAGCAGACACCATGTCTGGCACAAGAATAGGGCAGAATGCTAAAATACAAGAAACTCAGACTTGGGGTTTCTTTCAGAGTGTATGTCTAAAGGTTTTAGAAGTAGGGACTTCCCTGGCAGTCTGGTGGTTCAGACTTTGCCTTCCAATGCGAGGGATGCAGGTTCAATCCCTGGTCAGGGAGCTAAGATCGCACATGCCTCATGGCCAAATAAACCAGAACGTGAAACAGAAGCAGTATTATAACAAGTTCAATAAAGACTTTTAATATGGTCCACATCAAAACATCTTTTTTTTAAAAAAAGCTTTTAAAAATAGACAATCCAACTTTGCAAAGTCCTTAACAGTTCAGTGTTTTAGATATTGGAATCATATTCATAGTCAAAGTGACTGATGTGACTTAGTTTATTAGAGGATGTCTGTGTATTGGCAACAACAAAAATTCCACAAAGCCAGTCTTGTTCAAGATGAAATTTCAGTTTCTGCCAACAAGCATCGAATGTGTTTGTTTAGTCACTGGCCAGTTGTCTGCTTGAAAACACAGCCTCTGGGATTTGCTGTTTCATCAGACGTTGAGTATTAATATGTGCCGCCTTCTGCTAGTCTTTTGAAAAGCAGTTCCCTGTACAGACAGTATCAGGAGGGCAAAGGCAGGGGAAAGTTAACATAAACCTTAGCCCCTGGCATTCTGGAAGTGATGAAAGGACCAGGCGAGGAACAGAGAACAGGTGACGCTGATAAACAGGTAGGTGTATACTGTCTCCTGGGCACACCTCTAAACAGAGAGGTCACCATCATGCAGAGTGGAGCAGTCCTAATGGGAAAACTCTAGTCTTCCTTCAGGCGTGAGTCAGTGTAAATAGAAGCTGGCAGGACACGTAGGGCATGGCCTGGCTTAGTACACTTTTGCGGAGCTTCACCTCCTCCAGGTCACAGTACCTGTCACCTCCTTTCTGGTGACCCAGGACCAGGCAGAAGACAGGCTGTTCCCATCAGTATTTGGGGAAGAAGTTCTGACACTGCCCAGGACTTTGAACCGTCCACAAAAGTCCAGTTTAATCCATAAAATTCCATTTTAATCCAGTACTCAAAATCCTGTTTATGGTATGGCTTTGTTCTTATTTTCACTTCAGTTTAGTCCAAACGACACAAAGTAACGTTACAGCTTGTTACAGCCCGGCTTGGTTTATAAGGCTATCCTTGATGGCTTCAGCTTTTCCTCGCTCCTCTTCTGACATACGGACGTGCCTTCCTCAAACACAACAAGAGGGCGTCAGCATCGGAGGTTTTGTACCTGCCGCTTCTGCCCGGGGCTCTTCCCCGAGGAACGGCAGGGCTCCTGCGCACTAGTTCCCAGCGCCAGCTCAGGTGTCCCGTGAGCCGTCCGGACCTTCCCAGCACCTCGCACTGCTGGCGCCGCTGACGCCCTTACCCCGTGAACTTTGTTCATGCTGCTCGTCACCAGCTGACATGCAGCCTATTGTTTAGTTACCTTTCCCCCTAATAGAATATGAGCTCCATGAGACACAAAACCATCCCCAGCATGGCACACAGTAGGCATTCAATAAATATTGAAAGATAGTATCACTTCTAGGTATAATGCAGATCATTAAGTTAATCACAGTATGATTTTAAACTTTTAGACTAGTTTTCCCTCACTATACTTAGAGTACTTGGAGAAGGGTAGGAGGACTCATTTAAGAACTCTTTTTTAACACTTCCCTCTTAATAATCTTAAGACGTCAGAAGATAATTTTCTCCTTTTTCTTTTTTTGGTGTTTTAAAGGCCCAGAATAAGATAGGATTAAATGTACCCAATGTGATTGAGTGTATTATTGAGGTTAAAAAAAGATCCCACAGTTCACCCATATGTTTGCTTTCTAGCTCCCATAATATTCGTCTTATTTAATGTACAGTAACTGTTCGGCCTCCTTTTCTGTAGCGCATGACCCATTGCTGCCTCCAGGTGGCTCTCACTGTTGCTTGTGGACGTAGTGTGGTTGGACACACACACCTCAAGTGTGTCGCAGAGCCCCTGAGATCCAGCCAGGGTCCCCTTGTGCACACCTCTGGCCCTCCCTGCCTCAATAGATAACTGTTCTCTGTTCTAATCATCTGTTCAAGTTCCTTGGTATAAGGTATTGCCATTTCTTTATAAAACAAAGCTGTTCAACACCATGATTATAAGGTTTAGTGAAATGAGATGGGGTAAGTTCTTGGGATAAAAGTTATTGTTCAAATATAGCATCTCTGGTTTTTTCTCTCCTGCAGCAAACCAAGAGGAAGCTAGATGATGCCAGCAAACGTTTGGAGTTTCTGTATGATAAACTTAGGGAACAGACGGTAAGTTCGTGGGGAAAGAAGGGTTTATGATAAACATTTACTCCTGGTTGCTAGTCATATGTGTCTGATGAGCACTGGCGTGTCATAGATAGGATATCATATGCAGTGTGTAGCACGTAGTGTGGAGTGTGTTTGGGGGCAGAATGATTGTGACAGCTACAGACTTAGCTTTGCTCTGTCTAAATCTTACATTTCAGTCACTGGGGATAAGGGCATAGGGCTGTATGTGTGTGTGTGAGAGAGAAGTTTTAGCCTTTTTATAACAGAATATAAACTGGCCCACACTGGCTCTAAGGTGACTGGCCTTCTGTTCATATTTATATGTGCCTTGAGTGAGCAGATACTGTTTTTCCAGAGACCAAATCTGTCATCTTTCTCGTAGTCTTAAGACTCTAACCCTTTTCTTTGACAATAGCCGTTACCCAGAGGCAACGCCAAATGTAGCCACAGGTGGAGCGGGTCAGTGTGTGTACCTGTGAAGACAGTCAGCAGTGAGGAGCAGACACTGTCTTCTGCTCTCTGTCCCGCCACCTCTCCATGCCTCTCTAGAATTGTTTTGTTTTTTTAATGAAAACACTTGGAGAGAAAAAAAAATATTGGAGTTTTTCATCCTTTTGCATTTTAGCATTCCTCTTCCCCATTCTCCATATCAGTCCCATCAGATAAAAATAACCATTTAGCGTGAGACCCCAACCAGAGAAAATATCTATAGCAGTGGAAAGGGAGTGTAGCCCATGGACTGATCCAAAAAAAAAGTCTTCTCTGAAAAGTATGGAAGCCAAGTAATGATATGGAGAGGAAAAACAACTCTAGGTCTTATGATTTTAAGAGAGGACAGGACTATGAAAAGCAGTTAAGAGTGAGCAAATTGAGTCCATAACGAGGACTGTTGCCCTCCTGATGAAAGTGGAACAGGAGTACAGAGTTTCTTTTGTCAACAAGATCTTATAGTAAATTGGGCCCCTACTTTAGGATGTCATGATTAAGACTCTCGAACTTCTTCATGTACAAAGGAAACACTTTCAGAGGTGTGAGGCTATATCTAAAGTAATGAAGATTTAAAGCTGTTAAGTGGGGAAAGACATTAACTTTCCAATTTAAGGGAGGAGATCTGGCTGCTTTTCTCTAAGAAAATACCTGGCTGATCATACATGTGTAGTTCGTAAATAATTTCTTACATAAATCATTGTGTCGTGGTTCCATTTTATAACTTGTGTGTTGTTTGGTCTGAGGAACTTTCTAGAAATGCTCACCAGTTTATTCATTTTTTAAAATAATGTGTATTTCAAACTCCTAGTAAATGCCAGGGTTTCACGTTTATAGCGGGTCTCATGGAAGATTCTCCTTTAATTCTCTCTCTATTCCACCTTGATTTCAGCTTTCACCAACAATCATCAATGGTTTACACAACATCGCGCGGAGCATCGAGACCCGAAACTACTCAGAAGGCTTGACTATTCACACCCACATAGTTAGTACTAGCAACTTCAGTGAGACCTCCGCTTTTATGCCAGTTCTCAAAGTTGTTCTCACCCAGGCCAACAAGCTGGGTGTCTAAAGGACGGCTTTACTTTCAGCCAATATCGCCATTTTTCCAAAGAAACATGTTTTAAATGATGATAAGATATGGACCAATCCTCATTAGCATGTTTCCATAGCAGCCAGTCAAAACCATTTATGTTGTTTCTGCAGATGTATTCACGTTACTAGACCTGCTCAAAACCCTGGTGCTTTCTTTTGTTTTAATCTTTTATTGCCCGTGATGATTTTCCTATTTCCTGCAAATAATGTATTTCCTGGATTACACATAGTATGCGTTCCCAAAATATTCTGATAAAATCTGGTTTTTGAAACCTCAGTTTGCTCTTTGGAAAAGGAGCCTTTGGTTATACAGAACACAGAGCCGAAACTCAGTTTGTTTCATGTCCTCCCAACTTCCTCCATGTCGATCAGATTAAAGTGTGTAATCCTATTTATGTGTATGTAGTCTTTTTTTTTTTTTAACAGCTACTCACAGTTTAAAGTTTTATTTTTTGTGTCTTTGGCTTCACTTTGGTCCTGAACAAATAACTAAATCTAGAAGAAGCTGCTACACAGATTTTAGCAAATACCAATGAAAAGTGGGATCACTGGCTTTAAGTCTCTATAAGAAAAGATTGAACATTTTCATTCTGTAGAATGCATTGAACTTTTTTCTATTAATAAATGGTTTTAATATTCTGTTTGAGTTTTTAGACTGAGTTGTCTCCATTTTATATTTAGAAATTTTTTCTTTTTTTTTTTTTTGTAAGTTACTTGTATCTGTGAGGTTTAAGTTCAGAAAGAAAACTTTTACTTGTTTTTTTTTTGGCCATGCCATTCAGCATGTCCACGTCTAGTTCCCCAACCAGGGATGGAACCCACTGCCTCTGCATGGGAAGCACAGAGTCTCAACCACTGGACCTCCAGGGAAGTCCTCAAAACCTCAACTTCTGTCAGCTTCCTGAATCAAAGCCAGACATTTTTTTCATCCAGTTTTTCTGTCAAATGATTTTATTGTAACCTGTCTTAAGAACAGTGTGGTAAACAAAAGCTAAGGGCCCCCACAGACTTTTGAAGAGAATCAGATTACTAATAATTTTCATTGTTTAAGCATTTTACCTAACTGAGTTGGAAAATTAGAAGGTAAAGAGTGTGACTCCTGTGGAGAGAGAGATGCTGTTTCAAGGACCAAGAGTAGTTACCAGGCATTTTGCAGCCTAAGTAAATTAGTTTGCAGGAGCCTGTTAATTGCCTTTCCTGGGATTCCCTGCTCATGACATAAAACCCCTTTTTAAAAAATAAACGTAGTTTTGTAACTAAAAAAAGGAGGACCTCGACAGCATGTATGAGCATTGGAGCCTCACGAGTAGGGTGATGTATCTGCCCCCTTGCCCTCAGCCTCCTGGGAGTTTGGTGGTCTAGGTCAGCCCTACTACTCACTGAACTGGCAAGTTGAACTTCTAGACCTGACCCTTGACTGTGGTGTCAGCCCACAACCCCATCCGAACAGCAAGCTGGCCTCTAGTAATTGTCTTGGTGTTTTGCCCTTACAGTTAGGATTTGTGTTATGGCTGCCGATGACCTTGACACGACAATGGCGCAATTGGCAGGACTTTACAAACAAGCATGTTCCAAAAAACGAGAAACTGGAGTAGGTGCTAGTGGGGGCCTGACCAACCGCAAAGATTTCACAAGAGTATAAAAATCTATTTGCCCCAACATGCGAACAGCTGTTATCGCTCCTTTTTCAGTACAGTATTGTGATTCATTTTTCCCCCACCATGGAGACATTTTTCCTCATGGCTAATAAGCCTGGAGAAATTTCATATAAATGGATGCAAGTAAGACTTGAGCCCAAAGTACTGTTTAGTTTCTGAAGTAAGAAGATAACAGGAGATGATAGGAAAAGAACAGTTTGTTTTCCTTTTAAGGAAGCAAACAAGGAAAGGGGTGTGAGGCTGAGTGTTGGCTGGGAGCTGGACCAGATCTCTGGGGACGTGCTTTCTTATCCTGCATCTGCTCCTCTCCTCCACTCTGCCTTCTGGGCTGGGGGGTTGGTGGGTGTACCTTGGGCCCCTCGGCTGATGGAGACAGTTGTTCATTTGAATAGTGAGGCAGCAGGAAAGAAGTTGGGAACAACCACTCTGCACCTGATCGTTGAGGGTCCAACAAGCCTATATATTGCTTTGGATTCAGAAAATTCCCATTTACCCTGGGAGGACAGAAAGACGCAGTGGGATTCCTGGCAAGGCAGTGTACGCTGTCCGTGTAACCCCTGCCTAAAAGAGAAAGGGAGGGATGGTGACTGGTTCACGCTTTTCTCATAAACACTCTTCATTTCCTGAACCGGACCTGGATTCGTGTAAGAATGGCTGCAAGGCCGTCTCTGGACTGCTCAGCCATAGTGGAGACTTCATTTAAAACTTCTCTAAAGATGCAGCACATAGCACATGGACATGCATGTGTGCACACATCCATATTTCAGGTGTCTTTCCACTGCTGTTGTGGGCGGCTGCCTTCCCAACCATCAACCCTGACACATCTGGGGGGGTTCATCAGATGCCAAAGGTGTCTCTCTCAGGCAGGTGGTATCTCCAGTTACCCAGTGAAAAGTCACTGTGCAGGGAAAATCTCAACTGTTGTCTGTAATAAATAAATGCTCCAAACTAGATTACAAAGAAACTGATCAAATTAGCTTCCTGGCAGTCTGGTTGCTCTACACACCTCTCTGTAGCATCTTTTCTGCTTGGGGCTTTTGGTGACCACACCAATTACTCAGGCTCAGCTGAACAGTACACTTCTGAGCTGACTGGGGTCAGGCTGTGCCATTCCTTAATTTCCAGCCCTTTTCCCCATTAGGAGATAGGGAATGTGTGAGTTCTACGCTGTTGAGACAGATCTTGAAAAACCTAATAAAATCAAATAAAAGGAAATAGACTTTGGTTTAACCGTGGTACATGTTTTTTGCACCCCGGATTAATGTTTCCAGCGGTCTGCTAAAGTATTTATTTAGCAAGCAATGTTAATGAATCCCCTCAAATGACTTTGTACAAATATCATTACTCAGTAATACCTCAGGGCATTATTTTAATGGTGAAGCACACCTTGCTGAATTTGAATTCAATTTTTGACTGACATTCCACAGGCTTAGAAGCATGCTGTGCTTCAGGTCGGCCTGACTGCTTTCATTGCTGGTGCCTTATAATTTCCCAATCCGTGAGCTTCTAAAGCCACCTTTTGTGTATCACTGGACTCACTGTGCAGTTAGGAGAGGGAGAAGCCTTGTGAAATAGAGCAAACTTTGCTGTTTCCGAAAGACCCAAGAGCTTGTTGGATTTTTGGTTATTATATATGA
This sequence comes from Budorcas taxicolor, assembly GCF_023091745.1. NCBI lineage: Eukaryota > Metazoa > Chordata > Mammalia > Artiodactyla > Bovidae > Budorcas > Budorcas taxicolor. Next base: position 97,608,940 of record NC_068915.1, on the reverse strand, counting down.
AGTTAAAGGCAATGGAACTGGTGTCTCAGGTATATCCATGTTATCACTTCTGTATCTGTAAAGGCTATTACATTTCCTAGCTCCTGAGAGTGGCCTCTTAGTGTTGTCATCAACTTTGCTTCTTTGCTTCGTTAAATACTCACGAAGTCCTTTACTCGGTTCAGTAGAGACTTCATGTCCAAATAGATATCCTTCCAAGTAGGCAATGTAAATGAATCAGTAGGGAGCCTATCACAGGATCAGAAAGGATTCAGATTTGATGAGAAAACGTCCAGATATTTTTTTTTTTTCCTGAATAGTGCAAGGGTAGTGAGTGAGTATATAATTTAAAGGCACCACTAAGGATGACCAGTAAATATGATTGGGCTGATGGTGAAAAATAATTTCATCTTGTACTTGGTCCAATAAAGGAACTACCCACTCCAAGAAAATTAGAATTTATGGTGGAATCAAATCTAAAAACATTTCCATACTAAAGAAGGAAAGCAACCACCTCCTAAAGGTGACCTAAAAATAACTTGCTTTCTGGATTGTTGCTGTTTTAGTCTCTAAGTCCTATCTGACTCTTTGTGACCCCATGGACTGTAGCCCACCAGGCTCTTCTGTCCATGAGATTCTCCAGGCAAGAATACTGGTGTGGGTTGCTATGCCCTTGCCCAGGGGATCTTCCTGACCCAGGGATCGAAGCTGGGTTTCCTACAATGCAGGCAGATTCTTTTCCATTTGAATCACCAGGCAACTTCAGTTGCCTCTGCTTGGGTCTCATGCCCACCACCTGCCTGATCAAGTTCCTGCCCAGAGACATAGGGTATCAGAATTGGCTGGCCCAGGTTGTCTCCTCACCCAAGCAGAGTGATGTTAAACCCACCAGAACCACATGAAGCGGTTTCCTAAAGGAAAGGGTGCCATTTTCAGGAGAAGAGTGGAGAAAAGAGTAGGCAAAATGCTCCATTACCTCCTGTAGATCACAAAAGGGAAGTTATGGTACCAGGGTTCTAGACTAGAGAGTCACAGTAAAAAGCTGTTAGGGAAATATAGATAACAAGGGCCTATTGCATAGCATGGGGAACTAAACTCGGTACTCTGTAATAACCTATCTGGGAAAAGACTCTGGAAAAAAAAAAGGTATATGTATAGCTGAATCACGTTGCTGTACACCTGAAACACACAGCATTGTAAATCAAAACATTGTAGTCCAAAAATAAATAAATAAATAGATGTGTTTGAAAAGAAAGCTGTTAGGGAGCCCACTGTATCCCAGTGGCTGTAATTGTAACCTCCCGAGGGACAGTGCAGAAGAACACCTATCAGAGTCAAGGAGCTGGGTTCCAGTGTCTTCTCTGCCACTCACTGTTGGTCAAACCACTCCCTTCTTTCTCCCTCCACTTCTCACCTGTAAAATGAGGGGGTAGGACTAGATGATCTCTCAGGGTCATCCCAGGTGGCACTAGTGGTAAAGAACCCCCTGCCAATGTAGGAGATGCAAGAGACACAGGTTCGATCCCTGGGTTGGGAAGATCCGCTGGAGGAGAACATGGCAACCCTCTCCAGTATTCTTGCCTGGAGAATCCCATGGACAGAGGAGCCTGGTGGGCTACAGTCCATGGGGTCACGAAGAATCGGACACAACTGAAGCAACTTAGCATGCTTCAGTGCTAAGTTCACTTCCAACTCTAGGAGTCTGTGACCCACCTCTTTCTCACAGCATCTTTGTATTAGTATGTTACATTCCAGAAGGAATGGAAAACAAAGTTTTGTGATAAGCTCTGAAGCTTTGAAGAAATACGATGAAAACAACTCAGGCCTATTTATATTTGGAAACTTATTTTCCTCTTGTAGAGTTTCTAACTGGAGAAAAGTCAGTGCACCACTTTTCTTTGTTGGAAATGAATGGCAGGCATTTAAGAAATAGTTGGTGACTTGCGGACTTGGGGACAGATGTATTTGCTTGGCCTTGAGATCCTTAAGTAGTGAGTCCCGCAATTAGCTTTTCCTACAAACCCATTTGTTCCCTCACATCAAGGATACGCCCCATTTGACTACACAGGATATTCGCGATGAGCCAGTTTTCCCTCTGGTGCTGCAAATCTGGGTCACCCTTTTGACATTCCTGAACTCCACTGAAAAATGCCCTCTCCGGGCTGGAAAACCACAGGGCCTTCGCCTTCAGAGCAGCCCATGGTAACTGACAACAGCGGGAGGACAAAGAGGTCATTGACACAGAAACAATGACAGCAGCTAACGCTGAGAAGTAAATAAGAGCTTCTCTGCATTTATCTGCCCTTGGAAAACCAAAATAACGATCCTGAACGAAATGGGGGTGGGCGTTGTGGGGAGAACGGGGCCGGAGAGCTGGAAGAGATGTGGGTGAAAACTCAATGCTGTCTTTCTTCTGCCACAACAAACGGGATTGTTCTTTTGTTTCAGAGAGCTGGCATTTAGGGGCTGGGAAAGAGACAGATAGGGGAGGAGTGTGTTTGGTTTATGGACCTTGTTTTGAGCCAGATGTTGGTCACAGGGGGACGTGGTGGAATATTAACAAACTTCACGTGTCATGGCTGGGTCATAAAAAGGATGATTCCTCCATAGCATTTGTTAGAGTCTGCGGCATACATTCCTTTTATTTTTTTAATTGGAGGATAATTGGACAATATTGTGTTGGCTTCTGCCATAAAACAATACCTCTCCACACCACCCCTCTAGGTTGTCACAGAGTACAGCGTGGAGCAAAGCCTGTGTTACACAGCCGCTTCCCATTAGCAATGTAGTTCACATATGGTATAGCGTATATGTTTCAGTGCTAATCCCTCATTGCGTTCCCTCCCTCCTTCCCCCTATGTGTCCAGAGTCTGTTCTCCATGTCTCTATTCCTGCCCTGCAAATCGGCTCATCAGTACCATTTCCTGACCATTTTTCTAGATTCCATATACATTGTGGCATACACTTCTTGTAGTGATCATTTGATTCCTCTTTGCCTCCCCTACTGGGCAGTGAGTCCTGGAGCTGACTGAGCTCAGTGCTTGCTTCTGGAGGAGACTAAATAGACAGATGCCTAATGAAGGTCTGTTCACTGAGTCAACCTGAAGACAACTTGGAAAGATGGTCGAGGCAGGATGTCACTGACAGGTAACATCAGAGTCGGGTTTGGGTTGGTTTCAATCCTCAGTGGTTTTTCGTTAAGTGGACCCCCTCTGATCTATGAATTAGGAACTAAGGGCCTTCATGGGCTATTTCCAAGGCCAGTTTCCTGCTGCCAAATTGCAGCGCTCTCTGAAGAGTGATCAGGAAAGGGGGGGGAAGTGCCTGAAGCACTAAGGCAGGGGGTTTTTGTTAAAAAAAAAAAAAAAAAAAAACCCTTCCTGGGCTTCTCTGGTGGCTCAGTGGATAAAAATCTGTCTGCCAATGTATAAAATCTTAATGGGAAAAATTTTCCAACCCGTTTAGTACAGAAGCAGGAATGCCAACCCTTCTGTGAATGGAGAAAGCTGAGAAGATGCATTTTCAATCCACCGTGTTGTTGCTGTATCTGAAAACCAATCTTCCCATAATCTTAGAGGGTAACTTCCCAACTTTATGCTCCTCTGAAATCACTCTCATCTAAAGCCTCTGAGTGGTTTTCTCATCCTAAGAGCAGAAAGAAGGTTACGTTTGAAATTTCTGTCCATGCACACCTCACCTGAGAGGCAGGATTTCTCCTCACGCCCCTGCCCCCACCCCCTTCATCCAGAGCCCATTCCTTCCTGAGCTGGAGGAGTTGCTCTAAATGATTACCTCTGATAAAGGAGAGCAGGAGATTTTATTTCATAGTTCGCTTAGGGTTAAGCGAATCCTGAACTCCTCCACCTCACCCAGTCTGGGGCCCCCAGAAGCACCATGGCTTCCTGGCCAGGCAGGTTTTGTAACTGCATGGAGCCTATCTCTCTGGCCTGATTAAAAAACCATCAGATATCCAGCACTTACGAGGTATCAAACCCCGTCCTGAGCTCTAGTCCAGTGAGGAAAGGGGATGTCTCCATTTTGCACATGAAAAAAAAAGAAGTTAGAGCATTAGGTAAACTGCACAGAGAGCATTCCCAGCACGGAGCTGTCTTATTCTTATATTCTTATTCTTACATTACGTATGATGAAACTGAAGGGTTAAGAGACCATCATCATCCAAACCACCAGAGTACTCAGAATGGCTAGTTCAGAGTGGTGAGGTCACACTCAAACCCAGTTTTCAGATGCCAAACCTGGATCATTTTCTCAACACTGTAGTTCCTGTCGCCAAAATATAGGTTTACTTAAGAAAACCATAGGCATGTAAATCCACAAGCCAGGAATTGAGCTTGCGCCCTTGTCAGTGAAAGTGCAGAGTCCCAACTGCTGAACCACCAAAGAACTGCTTTCCCTCCACAAACATCTTTTTAACTGGAATGTGATTGCTTTACAATGTTATGTTAGTCTCTGCTACACAACAACGTGAATCAGCTATGTGCTGTGCTGTGCTTAGTCACTCAGTTGTGTCCGACTCTTTGCAACCCCATGGACTATAGCCCGCCAGGCTCCTCTGTCCATGGGGATTCTCCAGGGCTGTGGGATTCTCCAGGATTGTCCAGGGGATACTCAAGTGGGTTGCCATACCCTCCTCCAGGGGATTTGCCCACCCCAGGGATTGAGCCCAGGTCTCCTGCATTACAGGCAGATTCTTTACTGTCTGAGCCCCCGGGGAAGCCCTGAATCAGCTGTAAGTGAACTCATATCCCCTCCCTCCTAAGTCTCCCTCCCACCCCTCCAGGTCATCACAGAGCACTGAGCTGAGCTCCCGGTGCTCTAAAGTAGTTTCCCACTAGTTAACTATTTTGCGCATGGCAGTGTACACATGTCAGCGTTACCCTCAATCCATCCCACCTTCTCCTTCCCCTGCTGTGTCCACAGTCAAATATTTTGATGCCATTTTTTTTTTTTAATTTTGTATTTACGCTTTAGAGGAATACACCCTTAGATAGACAGTCAATCCTTTGCCAGGCTCACTCCAGTCTCTGAGCTGATCCTTGCACAGTTTTCCAACTGGGGGTTGCTACCAGGTCATTCTATCTTTCAGGGCCTTGTTGGCTGCTACCCGCTCCGTGAAGCCCTCCTGACCACGCCAGACTACACACCTCACCAGCAAGTCTCACTCACAGTTCCTATAGGTAGTGTTACCATCCAACACTTTCATCTTCTGTCTTCTTTCTCTCTCTCTCCCTGAAGCAACTTCTAATCCAAGGCACATACTACTGGCCAGAGCCTTGGCCCCTGGCTATGACGGTTTTCTTCCAGTATCTCTCAGAGTTGTTTTTTCCAGTGGTCATGTATGGATGTGAGAGCTGGACCATAAAGAAGGCTGAGTGCTAAGAACTGATGCTTTTGATTTGTGGTGCTGGAGAAGACTCTTGAGAATCCCTTCGACTGCAAGGAGATCCAACCACTCCATCCTAAAGGAAATCAACCCTGAATATTCACTGGAGGGACTGATGCTGAAGCTCCAATACTTTGACCACCTGATGCAAAGAGCCAATTCATTGGAAAAGACCCTGATGCTGGGAAAGATTGAAGGCAGAAAGAGGAGGGGACGACAGAGGATAAGATGGTTGGATGGCATCACTGACTCAATGGACATGAGTTTAAGCAAGCTTCAGGAGTTGATGAAGGACAGGGAAGCCTGGCGTGCTGCAGTACATGGGGTCACAAAGAATTGGACATGACAGCAACTGAACAACAACAATAAAATATATAATCTTGTAACCACTCAATGATATCTGAGAGCTGTTTCCTGTCCTGGTTTCAGAAGCGTCCCCCTGACCCTTGGGCACCTGACTCACCATCTTCTCCAGTTAAACCTGGATGCCACCCTGTGGGACTTCAGTCCCCTGTGGAGGTGCCGTCTTGATCCATCAGCCTCCTCAGCTGCAGCCTCTGCCCCTCCTCTAGAATCCTGTGCCTCCCCTTGGAGTTAATCAATGGAAACTCTTCTGCCTCTGTTGGTCTGAAGTTCCAAATCCCACTCCCTCCTGGTGCACAATGGCCACTGCTTCCTTTATTCCCGTTTCTTTTTCTCTTTTTGGCTGCACCGTGCAACATGGGGGATCTTAGTTCCTTGACCAGGACTTGAACCCACGCCCCCTGCATTGGAAGTGTGAAGTCTTAATCACTGGACTGCGGAGGAATTCCCTATTCTCATTCCCTAACAAACAGAAATCTACCTTTCAACTTCTTTAAAACCTCAGCCTTTGCTTCCTTTGCTACCTGTGAGTTCTTAGCTTCCTTCTGATCACATTTCCTTTCCCTCCCAGCAGCCTGGACTCCTTACAAACTTCTGACTCAGGTACCTGGGTCTCCTGTCCCCCTCTTAAGCCCCAACCCCACTTCAATCTGGAGATCCTGTCAGTGAGGCTGCATCACTGCGACTGTGTGGACTGATGCCATGACAAGCTCATGGCATCCATTCTACGTTGGGCCTTTAATTTGGCTCAGCAACCTTTTTAAGGTCAGCTTCCTTTCTCATTCTGCTCAACAGATCTTGGGATCTTTCATCACTTTTCTCCAACTTTGCACCAAATTCCCACTCTGCTTGGCTGGCAGGTGATCTGACCTTCCCTTTGGAGCCAGCCAGCCATCAGTGCACCCTGCCTCACTATAGCGGCTCCTTCAGCAAGCTCAGTCTACCTTCATTCTCGTTTCCTTCCGTGCCCGTGTGCTAAGGCGCTTCAGTCATGTCTGACTCTTTGCGACCCCATAGACTGTAGCCCTCCAGGCTCCTCTGTCTTTGGGATTCTCCAGGCAAGAATACTGAAGTGGGTTGTCATTTCCTTCTCCAGGGGATCTTCCCGACCCAGGGATTGAATCCAGGCCTTCTGCATTGTAGGCGAAATCCTTATCACTACACCACCTAGGAAGCCCCATTTCCTTCCAGTCTCCAGGAAGAAATTGTCCCTCTGTTCAAAGTTGGCCAACCAGCTGATCACCTGATCCCACCTTGTCTAACCTTCCCCCAGCCCTAGGAAAATAGCTCCATCAAGCATCCTCTTTCTCATACATTTGAACTCTGACCTTTCATTATCTTTCCCTCTCCCCAAATTTGAATATACTCAAATCCTTCACATTCAAATCCATAGACGCACACTAAATTTCACCTCTCTGTTCTTCTCTTCTTAAATATTGCCAAGCTTCTTAAAGCTAACTTATACAGGTATACCGTGCTGTCTCCTCCTCCTTATTATTATTTTTTTTAATATGGAATGCTTCACGAATTTGCACATCAGGCTTACGAAGCGGCCATGTTAATCTTCTCTGTGTCATTCCAATTTTAGTATGGGCTGCCTAAGCGAGCATCTCCTCCCTATCTTAAACGCACCTCTGTGTAAGGACAGTTCCCATCACTCACTGAAAAGGCCTCGGCAAAGGTCAGTGATAGCCTCTTTGCAGTGGACTCCTCATTCCCATCCTCCCCAGCCTTTCTGTAGTGTTCGAGGTTGCGCTCCCACACTCTGCTCCTTCTTCCCCACCTCTCTTTTGTCCTCGGTCCACACTGGCTTCCCTTTCTTTGCCAGTCTCATAGATAGCCGTTCGCTGGAAGTCTGTTCTGAGCCTCGTTCTTACCTTCCCTGGGCGACTGCTTCTACTGCCGGGATTTTACTAAACCAAACTACAACTAAGTTACTCTCTGCAGGGGCGTCCCTGGTGCTCCAGTGGGTAAGACTCCACACTCCCAATGCAGGGGGCCTGGGTGTGATCCCTGGTCAGGGAAATAGATCCCACATACTCATCTGAAAAGACCTTGATGCTGGGAAAGATCCAAGGCAGGAGGAGAAGGGGACGACAGAGGATGAGATGGTTGGATGGCATCACTGACTCAATGGACATGAGTTTGGGTATCTGGGAGCTGGTGATGGACAGGGAAGCCTGGCGTGCTGTGGTTCATGGGGTCGCAAAGAGTCGGACATGACTGAGTGACTGAACTGTCATTAAGAGTTCACATGCTGCAACTAAGACCTGATACAGTCAAATATATATATATTTAAAAGTTATTTTCTCCAGACTAAACCTTTGCTGGGTTCCAGGTCTATATGTATATTTAACAACCTACTGGACAGTTTCACTTGGGTGTCCAAAACAAGACTTTTTTTTTTCCTTATTGAGCTTGCTCTTATTTCTTCAGTCCCATCCCCAAAATGATTGATAAGATAATAATGTTGATGATGACTAATATTTATGGATTCTTTACAACATGCCAGAAATAGTTCTAAACTTCAGTCACCATGAAAATATTGTAAGAGAGGCATCATTATCCCCATTTCACAAAAATGGTAATAAACACAGTATGATTTGGCACTCAGTAAGTGGCATTGTGTTTTACCTGAATACCCAATCCAGAGACCCCCAGAGGAATCCTGTCCTTTTTATTTCTGCTCCGTCGTGTTCAGTCGAGCATCAAATCCTGTTGGCGCTTCTCTTTGTGTTTCTCTGGCTTTATCATCTCCTTTCTAACGCTTCTTTTTCGGAATCTGTACCTGTGTCTTGCTTCAGATCCTCCTCATCAACTGACCAGATTCTTAACACGGTGTCCTAATAGCTCTTCTTGCCTCCAGTCTTAGCTCTCTCTACTTGCCGTCCAGTCATTCTCCACAGCTCCCCCAGAGTGGTCCTGCTGAAATGCAAGCTTGATCATATTATTACATTGCATAAAGCCAATCAGTGACTCCCCTCACCTACCACGTTGCTTGCTCTGCAGGGCACGAAAAACACCCTCCATGGGCCACCCGCTGCATGACTTTTCATCTTCATCTCGCACTCCTCTTTCTCACACACCCCTAGTTTCACTTTGGATATTCCAGATACCTCTCTAGATGGAAAGGCAAAAGCTTTTGCTCACAGTGCTTTCTCTGCCAGTAATGCCCTCCACCATGTCTCTGTCTAGTAAACTAGTCATCCTTCAAAACTGTGCTGTCTAATATGTAGCCAGTAGCCACATGAGGCTACTCTGAATTAAGATATGCTGTGCTATAAGTATGCTCACGCTCAGTTGCTAAGGCGTGTCTGACTCTTTCATGACCGTGTGTACTGTATGGAATTTTTCCAGGCAAGAATACTGAAGTGGGTTGCCATTTCTCACAAAATGGAATATTATTTGGATTTTTTTTTAAGGAAGGAAATTCCGACACATGCTATAATATAGATGAAACTTGAAGACACTATGCTAAGTGATCTGAACCAGTCACAACAAGGCAAATACTGTATTATGAGATATCTAGAGGAGTCAAACTCAAAGAAAGAAAAAACACAATAGTGGCTGCCAGGGAGTAGGGAGACAGAGGAATGGAGAGTTGTTTGATGTGTATAGGGTTTCAGTTTTGCTAAGTGAAAAAGTTCTACAGATTAGTTACACACCATTGTGAATACATTTAACGCTACTGAAGTGAACACTTGAAAACGGTTAAGATGGTAAATCTTATGTTCTGTGTACTTTACCACAGTGAAATTTTTTTTTTAAATCAAGTTCCAAAAAAAGAAAACCCTTCCCAGTTACCACAAACCTCCTCCTCTCTAGTGTGAACTAACTACTCCTTCATCATGCCCCCACTTTATCCTGCACATACCACATTTTTGGTAATGATTTGTTCAACAGAATAAAAAAGTTATTGTTCCATGAATGAGATGATCACACATCCACTTCTAGGGTCTTGACCAGAAGCTATGAAAACATACTAGGGTCTTTGGCAAGATGGAGAAAAGAGACAGTAGTCCTGATGGCGTAACATACTACAGGGGATGTTCATTATTAGCAATAGGATAACACCTTGTTTCTGTAGAGGTTTCACTCTGAGGCTAGACCTGGAGGGGCTGTTTTCTGTCACCCCTCTTTTGTAAGTATTATCTGAAGGGCATGAAGAGCACTTCCTCCCATCTCCAAAACATAAAAACATCCCCCTCCCCATCCTGAGTTCAACCAGCTGAAGTGGTTGGCAGTACCCAGTCTGACCTGTGGGCAGGACGACAGGAAGATTCTCACTTAAGCCAGATTCAAGCTAGAGTAGTTTAACTAACAGATAAGGGTCTCTGAGGCCACATGAGGAATGATTTGGCCACCCCTCACCCAGACTCTTTGTAGGTATTGGATTGGGCAAAAAGTTCATTCAGGGTTTTCCAGAAAGTCTTACAAAAACCCGAATGAAGTTTTTGGCCAACCCAAATCCACTCGATGCCTGAAACTTTTTTTTTTTTTCAGATAATGGACTGGACCTTGCTGCCCTTCCCAGTTCATAGCCAAGAGGTAACATTTATTTAATCTGTCTTCTCTCCTAAATGGAGAGTTCCTTTAGGGCAGGGACCACATCTTATCCATCCTCGTATCCTCAGCATCCATCCGTTCTAGCACCTAGCAGGTACCTAATACATGCCCAACCAATGACTGAATGGTTAGAGTGATGGTGGGGTGAGTCATCATGATAACCCAGAGAGAGGCTTTTGACAGAGCAACTAGTCCACCCTGAGATAAAGGACAGGCTGAATAGAGAGCCACAGGGAGTATGTGGGTCTGGGGTTTGTGGGGAGCAGAGGGAACATGAGAAGTGGTTCAGTATGAAACCAAAGTTGAGCAGGTTGATGAAACTGACACCCTCAAGTTTCAGGTTCTTTTGTCTCACAGGTCTATTCTTGCCTGGAGGATCCCATGCACAGAAGAGCCTGGTGGGTCGCCAAGAATCAGACGCAACTGAGGCAGCTTAGCACGCACACAGACGTTTCATGTTCTGCTGTCTCACTGGTCTAACAACAGTGCTGACATTTATCTGATGGCCCGGCAAGCATCCTTTCATTCTATAATTTCAGCTTTGTCTGAAGCAACACCCTAACACTCACTCAGTGGCCCCCATTCCACAAGTCACATATCTTGGGTCGATTTTAAATTATACATTATTTTCTTCTGGCTGATTGGACTGATTCAGGTCTGCTAACAACAAGACGCTCATGTGTGGCCCTTTCAAGTAATCAATTCTGGGTAATTTTTTTTTTCTGTCTCAGACAATTCGAGAGGGCTTCCCAGGTGGTGTTAATGGTTCTGCCTGCCAATGCAGGGGATGCAAGAGACACAGGTTTGACCCCTGGGTCGGGAAGATCCCCTAGAGAAGGAAATGGCAACCCACTCCAGTATTCTTGCCTGGGAAATCCCATGGACAGAGGAACCTGGGGGGCTACAGTCCGTGGGGTCACCAAGAGTCGGACATGACTGAGTGCACAGCATGTTCCACAGAATGCTGCAAAGAATTACTAACAGTGGCTGATTCCGAAGTCAGCTTTGTCAACATAATAGTGTCCTTTCAAACTCACATTTATAGAATTTGCCAGCTGGAAAGAAGAGCAAAGATTAGATGGTTAGATAGCATCATTGACTCAATGGACATGAATTTGAGTAAACTCCAGCAGATAATGGAGGACAGATGAGCCTGGTGTCCATGGGGTCGAAAAAAGAGTGGGACATGACTGAGCAACTGAACAACAACAAGGAAATTCGTCCCTAGGGGACTGAGTTGGGTCACAGTGAATAAGAATTAGCATTCAGGGCCCCTGGCTTCCATACCTGGGCCTGTCTCCTTCTGCTCACTGCAGGTGCAGCCACGGCTGTTCTGGGCACAGCCAGCTGCCCCTTCTTTGCACTCCTGTGCCATCAGGGTGCTCTCCGAGGAGCTCTAAATTATCTGCCTTAGGGGGAATGAGCAGACAAGATTTTTTTCTTAGGTTCATTTGCCTTGGAACGTTCTGCGTGATTTTTCTTTTTTCCTAAAGCCCCATTCTCAACGGGGGCTGACTTCAAGGCTAAGACAGTCCAGAAGCCGACTGGCTAGAGGAGAATTTGCCACGAACAGCTGCGAGGCTGAGGCGCCGCGCAAGTGGGCCGGGCTCGACTGGACACTAACCGGCCCCTTGATCATTTATCATCTGACAGGCGCTATCTGAGCACCTACTGTGTGCCTGGCTGCAGTTGTTCAAATAAGAACCGAGCGAGCGGCTGCCTCCATCCCCTCCACACAGGCCCCAGAGCCATAGGAGCCGGGAGACACAGGAACTTCTGATCGTCATCCCAGATCTGGCCTTAACTTGCGCTGCGATTTGGGAACAAGATTGCAAATTCTCCAGCCTGTAGCTTCAAAGATGGGGGGGGAAAAAGAAGTCTTTTTCAATAGGGAAAGGTATTTCGGGGAACTGGAGAAACCACCTCAGCAGCGCACAAGTGGTGTGGAGGCTCTGCGGGCTCCCTGACCTTGCAGCCACAGCCCCCTCGACCCACTCCCCCGCGCCCCGCCCCCGGCGGAGGCTGCCCACTGCCCCGCGGACTGCCCGGTCCGGCCCCGGGGAGCCCGGGCAGCCGAGGCCGAGGGGGCGCCTTTCTCTTTAAGAGCCGCAAGGGCGACCCTGATTGGCTGTAGCTATGCAGGTCTTTCTTCCCCGCTCCCTCCGAGCAGTCCCTCCCCCGCCGCGCTCTCGGCTCTTTCCACACCCCCTCCCCTCCCCCGGCGCCCCCTCCCTCCCCGCGCGCTCGCCCCCTCTTCTCTCCGCCGCCGAGTTCTTCTCCGGCAGCCGAGCGGGTGATGCGCCAGCAACAGATGCCGGGCACCAAGATTGGCATCCTTAGGCCACGCTGAACGCCTGAAGAAGCGAGAAGGAAGCAGAGAAGGGCCGGGAAGGCGGGGACAGGAGGTGCCGGAGATCCCCCCCACCCAATCCCCTCAAAAGAAGGCAGAAGCCGCCGCCCCCACCGGAGAGCTCCGCGCCCCGGAGATCGCCGGCTCGCTGCCACTGCCGCGGGCGCCCAGGTCTCCCCAGCCATGCCAGGCCCGGCCGTGGACGCGGACAAGGTCCCCTTCCGCAGCGCCAAGGAGGAGATCCGTGCGGGGGTCGGGGTCGAGGGCTCGGAGGGCGGCGGCGGCGGCCGGGAGAGGCCCGGCGCGCGCGGGCACCGGCAGGACATCGTCTGGCGGAACGTGTTCCTGATGAGCCTGCTCCACTTGGCGGCCGTGTACTCCCTGGTGCTCATCCCCAAAGCCCAGCCGCTCACTCTGCTCTGGGGTGAGTAGTCCTGCCCGCGCCCCCCTGCGCCCCCGGGCACTGAGGCGCGGTGAGGCCGGCGGCGCCGGGGCGCGCGAGATCGCGGGTCGCCTCTGGCTGCGGGCCGTGTGGAGCCCCCGCGGCTCTCGGTTCGCCTTCTCTCCTGCTCCCCCCGCTCCTCCCCGCCGCCCCCCGCTCCCAGGCCTGTAGTTGTCCGGCCTTTGGGACGCGAAGGTATTTCTATCCAGATATTTTCAACTTCTGCCCCCTCCTCTGTCTCCTTGAGTAGGCTCCTTTGGCGACCCCTGGATGGAGAGCGAGAGGGACTCGGGGTCCTGCGGCGCAGAGGCGCGCGAAGGGGGATGCCAAGCCCGGGCTCCAGGGCGGGGAGACCAGCGTGGTGACTGTGTAGCCCCTGCGCGTCCCAGGGGCGCTCCTATCGGCCGCCTTTCAGCGTCTCAGTCTCCTCCATGCGCCACGGACCTAGAGGCCGAGTGAAGGACTAGACAGGGAGTTGTAGCGGGGGTTGGAGAGACCACAGGCGCAGGTTCAGCGTTGATTTTCGCGCACGAGATGGAAGAAGCCAGTTCCCTTCCTGCGCCTGTAAGGCCCCTGTCCCTGCCCTCTCCGGGATCTCTTGTGCCCAGTTGCAGTTTTCCGGTCCCAGAAGTTTCTCGGCGAGCTCTGGCCCAGCACAAAGCTCCGAGGTGGCTGTGTAGACCCTTCCAGGCCTGTCCCCTTCTGACCAGGTGCCAGTCTGTCACCTGTAGCGCTCCCTCGCGCCACCCACTTTCCTAGCACCCCCACCCCTGCCAGCATGGGAGGGAACCCCGGAGCCCACTGCCCCTCTAACCCCTCCCCAGCTCCTGGGGCCGGGGACGGGGCGGGGGGTGGGGGGGGGCTTCAGAGCCTGCCCTGCATGACTCCAGTGGCTGACTCAGAACCGCTTCCAAACCCCCTTCCCTAGTAACCGGTTTTGGCCTCAGTCACTATAGTGGCCACCTTAGCCGGGACAAAAAGGCTCCGAGGGCTTTGGTATCCTGGGTTGAGAATCTGGTGAAGTAATTCGAAAAGCCCTTTCAGGTCTCCTGAAAGGAACAGGGGAGCAGGAGAAACATAACCTCCTTTTATTTCCAGAGGGGAAGAGGAAGGAAGAAAATATGAAGACCTCTTTCGGCAAAGCTTCCGACTTGGCATAGTGCCAGCTCCAAGTGCCTGGGTTCAGAATGGGACCAGTCGGTTTTAAGTTTTCCCTTGAAACTCTGTAGTCTGTGCTCTTGCAAGCAGACCCTTCCAGAAGATGGGTGCCTCTTGGGGAGGGTGTGTGGCTGAGCAGGGTTGAGGAATGTTGGGAGGGGCAGGGGTCTTTGGGAATCTGTGAAGCCTTTGAAAGTCCCCTGAAAGCTTTGAGTAACCTCTCCGAAAGTCAGTACACTTCCTCAATTCAGTGTCCTTTTCTCCATCTTTTTTGTTATGTATTGGTTTCATTCTCCTATCTTCCTTCTTCCTTTACCTCTAGATGATTAGATCGTAAGATGCTCCGCCATTGCTTCCTAGACACACTTCCTCCACCAGCCAACCAAAGCTCTTATTGCCCTGCATCCCCTAGAGCGGCTCCCTCTGCACCCCTCCTCTCCCTGTCCCTCCCCCACCAGGGGCAGGACTGTGCCTTTGGACTTCAGAGCCCTCCTGGCACCAGGAGATTAGGGCTTAGTCTTAATAGCTGCAGTGTCAGAGAGAGCTCAGGGAGAAGTGAGCACTTAAAATATTGTCTTACATGCCCGGAGCTCCACAGGCCCACAGACTCCACCATTACAGCCACCCACCCCCTGGTTTTGGCCTTCCCCCAAGAGCCACAAGGACAAGGCCTCCTCTCCAGGTTTGCCAAGTCACCTCTGCCCTTTCCCGGCCACTCATGGTGGTGGAGGCAGAATCTTTGTTCTGAAAGACCTTGGCCCGAAGATGGCATTCTGGCCCCAGACTCCTCCGGCTCCCTGGAGAAGTCAACACACTGCAGAAGTCTGGGATCCACCTTATGGGTGATGTTGCCAGGCCCATCCTTCTGCCTCCCTGCAGAGTCTTCTGCTTTCAGTTCCATTCCCCGAATCTTGATTCTCTCCCCACCTGGGCTTCATTGCCCTTCCCACCCCTGCTCCCTCCCCTCTACCCCCCAAAAAGAACAGACAATGGTGAATGTTGTAGCTTCAAGATCCAAACTTGTGACTTAGAAACATTCCAAATAAGTGAATGTTATCTGATGGATATCTTGTGAGAGAAGAAGTGAGGGAGAGAGACAGCCAAGATTGGTGTGCTGATGGTTAAAGGTCTCCTGGAGGACTGTTGATCAGGATTATTTTTGTTGAAAACCCTTGTGCCTTGAGCTACAGATTTCTCCCCACTGGATGCCTTTTCCATCCTCACTCCCACTGGCTCTGTCTAGTGTTAGGGCTGAGCTCATGCACCAGTGGGTTGTTCATCCACTTCAGGGACCTGGGTTGTCAAGGCAATAAGGCTTAGCCAGCCCATCCATTACTTGCCACCCTCCACCCCAGGTATGGTTGCCCTGGAAACAGGAGGCATCCATGCAGCGTACCCAGCAAAGGATGTGTTAGGTGTGCAGTGTGCGGAGAGTAATTTGCTTGGCAGTGAAATGTCATCCATGAAAGATCTCAAGTTGTTCAGTCCAAACCTCCTCCATTGCCTCATCCCCCGCCTTTTTATGACTCTCCTTGGGGCCAGAGCAAGTTGTTTACTCTTCTTATCCTTACAGTTTTCTGAGTGGGCAGGCTGTCAGAATGGAATGCTCTTGGTGCCCACAGGTTCTAAGGGATGAGTTTATGAGTTTCAAGGGCACAATATGAACTCCAACTGAAGGAAAAATCTTCACCTGAAGGTTCGAGCTCACAAATGGGCCTGCTTTGAGGATTTTTGACCAAAGGGGCAGTTAGTTCATGCCCTGTCTCCCAAGATGAGTAGAATAAGGGAGTGAAGTGCAGCGGTCATGATTCAAGGCCAAAGTCCTAGTGCTTTTTCCCAGCAAGCTTTGCCCTGTGTCTAGGCATTCTGGCCATTGGTCTCCAGACACATGAGGAACTTTGCTGGTTTCCCTTGAAAGTCATTCGAGTCCCCTAAATATGCTTTGGTGACATCATGACTACCTCAATGAGAGGATCAGGCATGCGAAACAAGTCATCTTCCCTGCTCCTTTGCATCTTGCAGTTCTTGTTGTTGTTCAGTTGCTAAGTCGTGTCCAATTCTTTGCGACCCCATGGATTGCAGCACTCCAGGCTCTTCTGTCCTCCACCATCTCCCAGAGTTTGCTCAAATTCATGTCCATTGAGTCGGTGATGCCATCCAACCATCTCATCCTCTGCTGCCCCCTTCTCCTCCTGCCTTCAATCTTTCTCAGCATCAGGGTCTTTTCCAGTGAGTTGGCTCTTCGCATCAGGTGGCCAAAGTGTTGGAACTTTAGCTTCGGCATCAGTTCTTCCAATGAATATTCGGGGTTGATTTCCTTTAGGATTGGCTGGTTTGATCTCCTTGCAGTCCACGGGACTCTCAAGAGCCTTCACCAGGATCACAGTTTGAAAGCATCAGTTCTTCAGCTCTCAGCCTTCCGTCTTGCCCCAGGCCAAATGTGTCCATTGCTGAAGTAGATACAGGATTCTCTGGTGCTCTTTTGGTTGCTAGAATCCAGCCTATGGGAGGAAGCTGAGATGTGGCAGAGGTGGAAGGCAGTCTGGCAGGAGCTTGGGTCAGGATAGGCAGGGGTTTGGAACCTGCTGGTCCACCAGTCAAATTCTGTCCAATCCTATGAGCTGCCCAAGGGTGAGCTATTTTCTGTCAGACATTGGGTAGCCTGAATCCACACCTTCGATGGTCCTAACGTCTTTGTTGAGCTGTGCTTCTTTTGTTCTGTCAAATCCTTAATATTGTTGAAGAGCTCCAAGAATGCGTGGCCTTGGACTTCTGTTTCATCTCCGGATTTTCTAGGGTGAAAGTGAAAGTGAAGTCATTCAGTCCTGTCAGACTCTTTGAGACCCCATAGACTGTAGCCTACCATAGACTGTAGCCTACAGGTTTCTCCATCCACGGGATTTTCCAGGCAAGAGTACCGGAGTGGGTTTCCATTTCCTTCTCCAGAGGATCTTCCCAACCCAGGGATGGAACCAGGGTCTCCCGCATTGCAGGCAGACACTTTACCCTCCGAGCCACCAGGGAAGCCCACAGCTCAAAAGAGAAACAGCTCTCAATGTGAATCCCTGCTCTTCTACTTGTTCACCAACTGCATAGCCTGATGGGACAAATGAACATCTCCAGACCTCAGCTTTCTCACCTGTAAAATGGATAGATCCGTACTTCTTGCTCATGAGGTTGTGAGAAATAAATTCGATAATAGGTGTAAATTACTTGGCACAGTGGCTGGCCCTTGGTTGATGTCCAGTAATTGTTAGCTCCCCTTATTATTCCTGGTCCTGATACTGGCTTTGTTTTCTTTAGTAGAGGGAAAAAAAGGCCCTCTTGCAGCACAATCGGTTCTACAAAGCTGGCATACAACGTGGCTTCGTTGCCTCTTGCATGGAAAAGATTGCTTTGGTTTGGGAAACAAGGGTTCTTTCTCAAAGTCTCCAAAGAGAAATGAACACAAATAGCCCTGTTCCTTCTTTCTCCCCCATCCCCTTCTCTTTCATCCTCTCTTCCTCCCCTTTTCCTCTAAAAAGTCACTATTTTGTAAATAAGTACCTTTTTGTTCACCTGGTCTCTAGTGTTTTCTTTGGGGCTTTTTGAGCGGAGCCAGTTGCAATTGCTGTAAAAACAGGGCTTAATCATTTCTCTAAATGTCTTAGGTTCTCAGGGTTGAATTTTTCCCACATTTGTCTTCTTGAGTCATCTTTTTAAAAAAACTAAACTTTAATGTTCAAACTACTAAAAAACTGAAAAACATCGATGAGACTTCCCTTTAAAGTCTGTAATTCCCAGCCCATTGTTGCAACTCTTCCATTTTTAATAACCAGGCAAGCACTAAGGGCCGCTCCCCAGGCTGGGTGGAGTACAGAGAAACCCGAGAGAATGGAGTGTGCTTTTATTGGCTTCATAGTCTCAACAAGTATAAATATAGGTTGAGATTAACATTATTAACTCGGTTCTTTTTTTCTTCTAAAACTGGTCAAGGTCACTGCCAACTGCACTGTGGTCCTAAAATGTGAAGTCCTTCTGCAGAGTAGGAACCAGGGCTGAGAACCCAGCTTTGCCTCTTAGGTCAGCTTCAGGCAAGTCTCTTTCCAGTGTGTGAGCCTTGGGTTCCTGGTCTCTGAAATAGAGATGATAATACTGAGCTGGTAGTTCCTTTAAGCATCAGGGCAAATGTCAAAGAGGAGCCGCAGGGTAAAGAGTTCTCTCTACTGCTTCTAACCCCCACCGCGGGGGTGGCCTCAGGAAACTCACAGGGCTTCAGTGTCTGTCTCTCTGGGACCTGGAGTTCTTGTGGCTCCAATATAATGCACAATGTTTAAATCCGAATAAAACATCACGACCTTTCCTGTATAACATTTAGTTCTCATCTTGTCCTGAATTGTGTATTGTAGAAAATTATAATAATTGCTTTAAAAAGCCAGTGATAAATTTACAGAACGGTGACACAATGTGAAAGTGTTAGTCGCTCAGTCGTGTCTGACTCTTTGTGACCCCACCAGGCTCCTCTGTCCATGAAATTCTCCAGGCAAGAATACTGGTGTGGGTAGCCATTCCCTTCTCCCAGGGATCTTCCCAACTCAGGGGTTGAACCCCAGGCTCCTGCATTACAGGCAGATTATTTACCATCTGAGCCACCAGAAATTTTCTAAAAAGTGCACCATTATCTTTGGCTGGCATTCTTGTTGAGCATCTATTTTGATGTCCTGTCTTCTGTGATGTCAGTCTCCCCATCCCTCTGCTGTGACGTGTCCCGTTTCTGTGGAAGTGGCACCATCCTGGGATTGAGAGTATGGGTATTGGAGTCTGAGTGTCTGAGTTCAAAGCCTAGCCCCCCAGGTACAGTCTTGGGCAGATCAGTCACCCTCTCCAGCTTCGGTGTCCCCAGTTGCCCTGTGAGGATGACAGCTCTGCCAGCGTCAGTTCGCAGCTGGAGTGAAATGAAACAAGACAGTAAAGAACTTGACCCTTGCTACTTCCCTTCACTCCTTCCCTTCCTTCAGCTCCTCCTTGGTAGTTAGGACTTGTTCCAGCCTCCACACTACCCCCGACCCCCAACCCTGGTTGTCAGAAAGCCCTGGTCATGGATAAAGCAGTTGGTTTCTGATTTGTTTCCCCTGGCAATGGGCTGGTGGCCACCACAGCAGGGACCCATTCTCCTCCCTTGTAAATGCCCATGGTTTGTTCACTCTGAGTGTGAGAAAGCCACGGGAGAGATCCTCACAGTTGCACATGCAGTCATGTACTCATTAACCCACGAATTCATTCATTTTTTTCCTTTTTCCATTTCAACTATTGTCAAAACATCAGAATCACTTGGATGTCCTTTACAGTATTCAGAAGCCTGGGCCCCCACCTGGACTTAATGAATTGGAATCTCTAGGAGGGAGGCCCTGACTATTTTATTATTATTATTTTAAGGCATTTGGGTGTTTCTGAGGCACAGCTGGTGCATTTAATTCCCTGCTCCATATTCAGTTACGCTTATTACCACCCATGACTTGCCAGGCACCCGTGCCGTCCCTCCCTGACTTCATGGCACTTAAGGCCGGTTGGGGAGACAGAGAGGTGAGAACCACCAAGGCAGCCTTAGCTGCAGAGCACCAGCCTGGAGGAGTCAGGAAGGTGCCCTTGAGGAGGGGACTTCGCAGGGGGCTCAGTGGTAAAGAACCCGCCTGCCAATGCAGGAGATTCAGGTTCAATCCCTGGAGAAAGAACTGGCAACCCACTGCGGTATACTTGCCTGGGCAATCCCATGGACAGAGGAGCCTGGCGGGCTACAGTCCATGGGGTTGCAAAAGAGTTGGACACGACTTAGCGACTAAACAACAAGCGAGAGGAACAGGTGCCTGAACTGAGCCTGGCTGGAGACCCCTGCTGAGGGGTTCAGGTGAGATGGCATTGCAGCCACAGGACAGAGGTCCCCAGGGGAGAGAGAAGAGCTGGAGCAGGGCCAGTCCAGGACCTGAAGATTCAGAGGGTTGAAGGTGATCGGGGCAGGCAGTCAGTAGGACCAGCGGGACTGGGAGGCGATCAGGCTTGCAGAGCGGCTGCCCTTATCCTCTACTTGCCTCTCACCTCTGCTCACCCATCACACACGCCAGTGGTTCTGAGCACATAATTTCTAGACCAGTCACATGCTGGTGGGATGAGTGAGCCCAAAGGTTTTCAGGAAAGACCCTAAGGCAGACACCTTAGAGCGAGTGTGCAGTGGGGCTGGGTGCCTCCCTCTCAGGCTGGCCAGAGTTCAGGGAGAGCTAGAAATAATGTCTCAGCTGGGCCTTTGATCTCACAGACTCGGGGGTATTGTGCCAGGACTAGATTACTAATGTGCCCCCAAGGGTATAATAGCGCTGGCATCCCAGACCCAGGGTGCTCTTCTCCTCTTGTGCTCGTCTGCTCTCTTTCCTCTTTCTCTCAAAGGTACAGGTGTGTGTGGGGGTCATCTGACCTCCCTTCCTCCGTGGAACCTGAGTTTAAACAGCTAGTTCTCACTATCCTCCTTCCTACGTCCTGCTCCCCTTTTCTGCAGCCTGCTGTTAAAGGCTGATGCTTACATGCTAAGTCCTTTTGGTCATATTCCATTCTTTGCATCCCTATGGACTGTAGCCCACCAGGCTCCTCTGTCCATGGGATTCTCCAGGCAAGAATACTGGAGTGAGTTGCAGTGCTCTCCTCCAGGGGATCTTCCCAACCCAGGGATCCAACCCGTGTCTGTTTTGTTGCCTACATTAGCAGACAGGTTCTTTACCACTAGCGCCAGCTGGGAAGCCGGTTAAAGGCTGAAGGGCTCTGTAAGTCCCAGCAGGCTGTGGTCCACCAATCAGCAGCAGCATCATCATCTGGGAGTGTGTTAGAAAGACTCTCAGATCCCATCCCCGACCTATTGAATCAATACCTGCCTTTTGATAAGGCCTCCGGGTGACCCGTCTGGGTTGAACTTAGAGAAAACACTCCGTTAAGTTGGGCCATAGACTGACAGGTCAGAGAAACTGGACAAGTGGGATTTGTCAACTCTTTCGTCGTCCTTCTAATGGCCTCTTCCCCTTGGTGTCCCCTCCTCCCCTCTTGCCTCCTTGTAGCTTATTTTAGAACATGTCGGGATCCTGCTTCTCTTGCCAGCAAAAGGCTGTTGCTAAAATCTTTCAGCCGGCAGCCGTGATGTTTAATTCATGGGCTAGAAAATTATTTTTATTTTCATGAGTAGAGCTGGGGAAAAATAACAGGGAGGCTCAGTGCATGGCCCTTGGGAACTCAGCTTGAGTCTTTAACAGATGAACTGGTAAAGGTGAGGAGGCCTGGGGAAAGGGCCACCTTCCACAAAGGATGCTTTTGGCTGCAAGTAGCACAAAACTCAGTAAGCCATAAAAGACAAGGAAAATTTCTAATTTCACAGGAAAGTAATCCTAAGGTAGGGCGCTTGTAGAATGACTCAGAAATGACATCAAAGAGCAGATTTCATTTCTGCCACGGTGGTCCTGTGGAATTTCGTTTTCCACGTGGTTGCAGAATGGCTGCCAGATTTCCAGCAGTTACAACGATGTCCTACAGAAGAAGAGAGAGACTCCCCACTCCTGAAGTTTCACCAGAGAAATTCTCTCCTGGTTGTCTTACAGCTGTTGTCTGCTCAGGATCATCAGCAGGACTGGGTCCCAAGTCCCTTGTTAAGCCATCATTGGCAAGGGATTCAAGCTAATCAGGGTTGGCCTCTGAGCCACGTGTCACATGAGGTGGGGTTTAAGAACCAAACAAAACCCAGGCTCTGGGGGAGGGAGGAAACCCAGGCTCTGGGGGAGGGAGGAAAGGGCCTGGCTGCTGGGACAGCCAGCACCTCTGCTGCAGGGCCTGCCTTCACTCCCTCTGCTACCCGCCCCCACCCCTTGGTGTCACCTCCATCCCATGGGAAGGCCCCGGATTCACGTTTCACGTGCTCTTCCCCTCTACTCCCTACCCGTTGGGCTTGTCCCCACTCCTGGTGTCATCACAGTGAGTTGTCAATGTCTGCCCTTTCCATGAGGCTCTGAGCTCTTTCCTGGCATATCTGCCTCCCCAGGCCCCCAACACATGGCCTCTGCTTCATAGACATGGTGCTGGGAGGGTGGATGAAGGAAGAGTTGAATGAATGAGTTTGATGTCTGTGTGGCCTTTTTTAAAAATTGGAATACAGTTGCCTTACAAGGTTGTTGTTCATTTCTGCTGTACAAGGAGGTGAATCAGCTACATGTAAGCATACATCCCCTCCCTTGTGGACCTCCTTCCCACTCCCACCTCCCCTATAGGTCAGCGCAGGGCACAGTTGAATCCCTGTGCTGCTCAGCAGCTCCCCACTAGCTGTCTGTTGTACACAGAGCAGTGTGTATACGTCAGTCCCAATCTCCCGATTCATCCCACCCTCTCCTTCCCCTGGGCTTCCCTTGTGGCTCGGCTGGTAAAGAATCCGCCCGCCATGAGGGAGACTGGGATTCGATCCCTGGGTTGGGAAGATCCCCTGGAGAAGGGAAAGGCTACCCACTCCAGTATTCTGGCCTGGAAAATCCCATGGATAGCATAGTCCATGAGGTCGTAAAGAGTCGGACATGACCGAGTGACTTTCACTTTCACTTTCTCCTTCCCTCACAATGCCCACATGCCCTTCTTCTACGTCTGTTCCTGTCCTGCAAGTAAGTTGATCTGTACCATTTTTCTAGATTTCTGTGGCCTTTCTTTCTAAGGAAAGTTTTCATTTTGTCTCATCTTTAGAAGTGGTGTTTTTTTTTTTTTCTCTCCTGTAAGAGAACTTTCCATGTGATTTTGGAGGATGGACTGGGGAGAGAGAAGTCATTCTTAGTGCCCCAGGATTCTGCATGCCCCTACAACATTTTGCATGATATACTCTGCACGTAAGTTAAATAAGCAGGGTGACAATATACAGCCTTGATGTGTTATTTTTCCGATTTGGAACCAGTCTGTTGTTCCATGTCCAGTTGGTCTCTACCCTCCTTTTATAACTCAAAGGAACAGCTGTAATTTTCCCTAAATAGTATATACAATTTAATGTAGAAGTTCCATGCATGAAATTAGAAATGAATCCCTAAAATGTAACTGTTCCCTGGAGTAGTTAGTCAATTTACTCTTCTAATAAATATGTTCATAAGAAGCTTTACAGATGGTTATGATGAAGATCGTCCATATTCCCAGCCTGTGAGTCACTGGAGTGTCCCCAAAAGCAAGTAGCTTTGCCCTAGAGT
This sequence comes from Budorcas taxicolor, assembly GCF_023091745.1. NCBI lineage: Eukaryota > Metazoa > Chordata > Mammalia > Artiodactyla > Bovidae > Budorcas > Budorcas taxicolor. Next base: position 97,585,460 of record NC_068915.1, on the reverse strand, counting down.
CTCTATAAGCAAAGGAAGATATTTATTAGCAAGTGTGAATAATACCCACATCTGTCCCCCTCCCATCACCCACCCCCAAACCCATTGTGTTTGGCTCCCTGGCTCTTGACAAGTGGATGAGTTATTAGCATCTTTGAGCTCTACTGGAATTACTCTAGACTCTCTTGACTCTAATGTGGAGCTCTGGGGAGATTTGTCTCTACCTCTCTGAGTATAGACTGGGTATGAACCTAAACTTAGCAGAGCTCCCACGAGGGCTGGGATAAACCACAGTTATTAGTGCTAATATTCCTTCATGCACAGAGCTGGTATTCAGTCAGCGTGTGCCCAGTGGTTAAAATCATTGAACAGCAGTGCCTTCCCTGGTACTCCTGCAGTTCCCAGCAATCCAAGAACTACAGCTGCAAAGCTTAAATCTGAAACTAAATTTGTTCTGATTGGTTTTGATCGGGTGGTGCCCTGGTGGGTTGTTAATTTTTTTTTAATTGAAGTACAGTTGATATGCTATATTGTGTTAGTTTCAAGTGTGTAGCAAAGTGGTTTGGAGATACATACATACATATGTATATATTCTTTTTTCTGTTCTTTTCGATTACAAGTTATAATGATATTGAATATAGTTCCCTATGCTATATTCAAATATTTTTATGTCATCGCTGCATGAGCATTTCTTGTTATCATATGATCCAAATAATCATTACTTTATATCCTTGTCTAATTGAATGAGAACTCTAAAAAAAAATCAGTTGATCATTCTGACTGAAATTTATATTCTAAACCATGTAAGGAAAGGTACTGCTGCTGCTGCTGCTGCAGCTGCTAAGTCGCTTCAGTCGTGTCCGACTCTGCGCGACCCCAGAGACAGAAGCCCCCCAGACTTCCCCGTCCCTGGGATTCTCCAGGCAAGAACACTGGAGTGGGTTGCCATTTCCTTCTCCAATGCCTGAAAGTGAAAAGTGAAAGGGAAGTCGCTCAGTTGTGTCCGACTCTTAGCAACCCCATGGACTGCAGCCTACCAGGCTCCGCCGTCCATGGAATTTTCCAGGCAAGAGTACTGGAGTGGGGTGCCATTGCCTTCTTCCAAGGAAAGGTACTAGGACCCAATTAAAATTCTGGGGTTGAAAGTAACTCACCTGTCCTAATAAAAACTTCTTTTGTGATAGAAGCAGTGTGTATCTAAAAGGTGATTTTTATTTTCTAATTTATAATTGCCTTTATGTAAGGTTTCCCCCAGAGAGATTTGATACTAATTTTATTATCAGAAAAAAAATGACATTGTAAAAATAAGGTTGTAAAGGTGTATCTCTAGGTGTCGGGAGTGGGGAGTGCAGAATTGGAGGACCTTATCGCTCATCCAGGTGGTACTCCTAGCTCACAGGTCATTGCTCATGACGTAGTAGATGGTATCTGGGCACCCAGCAGCCCAGGATTCCTGCCACTGAAACCATACCTGAGGCTTGGTACAGGGAACTGTCTTATTGATGCAAAATTCCAAACATACACAAAAGTAAACAGAATGGAGTTTCTGTATTCTCCCACACTCCCTGCTCATCTGGGGATTTGTCTTTTTCCTTGTAGCTTTTTACTTAGATATATAATTTCAGACACACAGAACCAGTGTTAAGTTCCCTGTTCGTACAGGTAGCTCCCATATAATCTAGGCAGACTGAACTATTTGCATCTTATCCCATTGGCTTTATCGTATTCTCTATGCATATGTGTGAGAGAATATGATAACGCCAATGGGATAAGATGCAAATAGTTCAGTCTGCCTAGAGTATATATATGTGTACACATATGTGTGTGTGCTATTTTTTTCTGAGCCATTTGAGAATAAATCAGAGCTATCTGTCCTTTTATCTCAAAATACTTCAGTATATATTTCCTAACAGTAAGAATACAATGAAAGGGAATTTCCTGGTGGTTCAATGGTTAGGGCTCCACATTTTCACTGCCAGAGGCAAGGGTGGGGATCTGAGATCCCACAAGCAGGGAGGCTAAAAATAAATAAATAAAAATAAAATATTTTAAAAAAGAATGCAACCACTGTACAATGTTCAAAACTAGGAATTTAACTTTGATATTATCTAATCCAGGCTTCCCTGATGGCTCAGCGGGTAGAGAATTAATCTGCCTACAATGCAAAAGACACAGGAGATGCAGGTTTGACTCTGGGTGGGGAAGATCCCCTGGAGGAAAGCATGGCAATCCACTCAGTATTCTTGCCTGGGGAATCCCACGGACAGAGGAGCCTGCTGGGCTACAGTCCATAGGGTTGCAAAGAGTCGGACACGACTGAATCGACTTAAGACACACAGGCATTGTGTTGAGGTAATTCTGGCTACACTGTCCACATAGAAAACCTCGAGGAACAGCTTTTCCCCAACTGCCCCCAGCTCTTTGCGGGAAAACAGCTTTGAGGAGCAGTTTTCAGAAGCAGGAAGGGGTAGAACCCGAGAAGCCAGCATAGGTAATGAGCGAAGCAGTGGTCCCCAGAGTGGTCTGTGGACTGTTATGGGGCTCATCTGAGCTACTCCTCCCGGAGCTGCCCGGACTCTGCATTTTAACAGGTGCCCTGGGTGGCTCTTCAAGTCTGTGGGTTGGAGGTGCTCTGACCTGGGGGACAGGTGGCCTGGGAGTGATGCAGTGTCCCTGGCAGTTTTACATCACATCCCCGCCCACCTGTCCTGTCTCAGAAATGATGCAGGACTGTCACCTTATCCGAAATCCCACTGGCCCGAGATGCCTTCGGGTTGATAAAAGACAGCTTTGTGGGAATGGGAAGAGCCGCAGGGGTTCTCCATGCAGGGCTAATCCCGAAGGGCTGGTTGTCTCACTGCAGAGAGGACGTTAAAGCAGATGGAGAACCGCCCCCCGCCCCGGCCACGCCCGGGGAATGTGGTCCTGGACTGCTTTGCGTGTGGTATGTTTTCTGGGGGTAGGGGCGAGGGCAGAGATGCTTGGCTCATCCCTGAGTCTGTGGTGGGGAAGCTGTTCAGAAGAGGTGGGGGAAAAAAAAAACAACTCAGGAGAAAACCTCAAACAAATAGCCCTAGGCTTCAGAAACCCCCGCCTTCTCGGAAGAGGGCTCTGAAACCGTTTCTTAGGACGGCGGTAAGGACTAAGTTAGGTGCGGCGTCCACCTGCGCAGCCTCAGCGCCTCCCCTTCCCCAGCTTGCCCTCAGGGAAGGACCAGCCCCAGGAGAGTCGCCGTGGCATCATTAGTAGGGCCCCCAGGACCAGACATGCGCTTTGGTGCTGGAAATCCGCTGTACAGATGTGAGTTCATTCAGTAAATGTGTCTTTTCTAAATATGTAAGTCGATGGAGCCCTGCTCTCTGGGCCCTTTCATCTCTGAGGGTGGGTGACTTTCCAGACATCTTCATTTGAGGAGGAGCAGATACCGCTGGGATCAAGCGGACGGGGGTGCAGTGCAGCTCTGCCTGGGACAGGACACCTTTAGGGACATCCTGGACCCAGGCTCCTTGGCCACCTGAGATATGAGGGCCCTTGGAAATGTTTCTGACTCATCAACAGATGACAACCATTGGGAAGACACTCTAAATCAGGGGTCCCCAACCCCAGTGTTAGGAACCCAGCCGCACAGTAGGAAGTGAGTGGTGGACAAGAGAAGCTTTGTCTGTATTTACAGCCGCTCCCCGTCAGTTACATTACCACCTGAGCTCCGCCTCCTGTCAGATCAGTGATGGTGGTAGATTCTCATAGAAGCTCGAACCCTACTGTGAACTGCCCAGGCGAGGGATCTAGGTTGGGTGCTCCTTATGAGGGTCTAATGCTTGATGATCTGATTCTGCTTTATGGTGAGTTGTAGAATTACTTCATTATATGTGTGTGTGCGTTAGTTGCTCATTCGTGTCTGACTGTTTGTGACCCCATGGACTGTAACCCACCAGGCTCCTCTGTCCATGGGATTTCCCAGACAAGTATACTGGATACTGGAGGGGGTTGCCGTTTCCTCCTCCAGGGGATCTTCCAGATCCAGGGATGGAATTCAGATCTCTTACATTGCAGGCAGATTCTTTACCGTTTGAACCACTAGGGAAGCCTAACACAAGGTAATAATAATGAAATAAATAAATAAATTCCCTGGTGGTCCAGTGGTTAGAACTCTGAGCTCAAAATGCAGGGGTTTGATCCTTGGTCGGGGAACTAAGATCCCATAAGTCACACAGCATGGCCAGATCAACACACAATAAATGTAATGTGCTTGAATCATTCAGAACCCCCTCCCCCCAACACCGTGTCCATGGAAAAATTGTCTTCCATGGAACCACTCCCTGGTGCCAAAAAGGTTGGGAACCACTGCTCTAGATGTTCACTGCGCATCCAGTGGGAGGCAGTGGGTTAATCCTAACCTGCATCCTGTCAGCGTGGCCATATGACTGAGGTGACCACCCTCGCCTAGGACAGTAATCAGTTCCCCCTGCCGAGGAACCTTCCCCTCCATTCTCCTGGCAAGTTGCTGCTCTCTCCACGTCCTTTTCTCTTTTAGCACCCGTGCGTCTCAGGCTACAGCCGGCACCTGTGTAGACAGCCGCCTGTGTAGACAGCTGGGCTGGATTTCTCACAGTGATGTGTATGAAGAGGCAGCGAAGAGCCTTCCAAACCCAGCCAGGCTTGGAGTCTTCCCGGTGAAAGAGGAATGCAAAACCCTGAAAGCAGAGCTCCTGTTGGCCCTGTGCCCAGGCAGCCGGGCGTGTGGGAGAGGCCCCCGGAGCGGTAGACAGACAAGCTGGCCTCACTAGGCTCAACCCCCCTTCCCCCCCCCCCCCCCCCCCCCCGCCTCCGGAGGCTGCCAGGTGCTTCTTTAGTCTAAAGGTTGGAGGCAAGACTTTGGACTCAGGTAAATTTTTGCTGGTTAACAAACTCCCAAGTCTCTCCCTGGTCAGAGCCATTCCTAGTGGTCATTAATCGGGTCTATGACAAAAAATACTTTAGGAAACTCCCTGGTGATCCAGTGGTTAGAACTCTGAACTCCCAATGCAGGGGTTTGATCCTTGGTCAGGGAACTAAGATCCCACAAGCCTCACAGCATGGCCAGATACACATGCAAACCGATAAATACACAAATGAAAATGTGTTCCTCTGAGCTTATTTTTTAAAAAAAAGCTCAAAGTATTTTAAAGTGTAAAAGAGTTTCCTCTGCACCATGGTGATGTTGCTGACTAAGCAGATTGGTTTCTGATGTGTGCTCGGGTTCTAGGAACAAGTGAGGGTACGCTTTTGGGATGCACTTTTCCATCTTCTTGGAGACAGGGAGGTGGAAAGATTTAGATGTCTAATTAAATTCTGTTTCACACACATTTGTGAACATGTGCCTGAGATTCCCTGGTGGCACTGGTGACAAAGAGCTCGTCTGTCAATGCAGGAGATGTAAGAGACATGAGTTCATTCCCTAGGTGGGAAAGATCCCCTGGAGGAGGGCATGGCAACCCACTCCAGTATTCTTGCCTGGAGAATCCCATGGACAGAGGATTGGCAGGCTACAGTCCGTAGGGTTGCAAAGAGTTGGACACGACTGAAGTGACTTAGCAGGAGCACCAGCCTAGTGTGGGCCATCTGCTGGGAATACATAGATAAGCAAGCTGTCATTCCTGCCCACAAGATGCTCAAAATCTAGAAGGGGAAACAGACTGAGGAGAATTGTAATTCAGTGTGATAAACTCCAGGACAGAAGTGGGCCTGAGGTATGCAGATGGCCGGAGGAGGTGGGCATGGTGGCTCTTTGAATCCACATAATAGTAATCCTTCAGGGCGTTCGTATCTTCACTGCAGTTCTGAACAATAGCAAAACTTTGCAAACAAAATTATTTCACCACTAAATAATAGTGGGAAAGTGTAACCCAATGAAGCCATTTGGTGGCAAAGTCTGACCTAAACTATTTATCCTTTACAATCTGAATAGTCATACTGATGTGCTTAGAGCTTCCCAGGTGGTGCAGTGATAAAGAATCTGCCTGCCAAGCAGATGTGGGTTCGATCCCTGGGTCGGGAAGACGCCCTATAGAGGAGGAACCCACTCCAGTATTCTTGCCTGGAAAATTCCATGGCGGGCTACACAGTCCATGGGGCCACAAAGAGTCAGACATGACTGAGCACGCACACTCGCCATTGATGTGTCTGATGAAGGACCCACTGTGGGTATTACTGTAATGGATAGGCACTGTATTACCTTTCTCAGATCTGAACAATTCTGAATCTTGAAGCACATCAAACCATTGGGTTTTGATGGGGGCCTGGGAACTTGTCCTGGCATCGTCTGCATTTTGCGTCTGAGAAGGCAGAATGCAGGGCGGACTCGTTTGCCTGAGATCAAGAGCTATAAGGGGTGGTCAGGGCTGGCGGGAATGTCCTTCTGATTTCCGGACCCTGCTGGGCAACCCCAGGTGGCACTACCTTGAGAGGCTCCGACTTACACTGCAGTGGTTTGGGCACTGGACTCCTGGGTGACTCTGGAGTGGTGATGGATTGAGGTGGCATTGCCCACGGGTGTGCCCAGGCAGCTGTGATGGGGATGTGAGTGTCAGTTTCCCCCCGTTGGTCTGGGCTCGGCCACCTCACTCTGGTGGTAGTCAGGTCCTGTTCGACAAGGAGTGGGTTTTCTGTGCTTCTCTGCCTACAAGACCTGCTCTTGCCCTGTCCAAAAGCTGCCCACTTCCCCACCCTGGGTTCTTTCTCACTGCTCCTTTCTGCCGTTTGTCTCACATTTTGTTCCCATCACTGTCTTCCAGTCTGTTACCCTTAAGGTTTCTCCAATCAGCGGGAAAGATGTACTTGCAAATAATTATGGAGTTTTGTAGGTCAACCCCAGGATCAGCCTTGTGTTCAGATAGGGCGTAGCCAATGGTGAGAAGTGGTTTTAGGGACCCAGGACGGGCCTGAAACAGCCCTCAAATCACCTTTCCCAGCTCTCCTACCCACTGAAGCAAGGATTCTGGACTGAGACTGCATGCTTCAGGGGTTTCATGAGCCCCTGAAATAGGTTTTGTGTGAGTTGGCATTTTTTTCTATTGGATTCTCAGCAGAGCCTGTGACTTTAAAAAGGTTAAGTGCTGCTGGACTGGAAAGAGCCTCATTAAACATGTCAGTGTTTCCTAAAAGGATAAACAGTAAATGAGTGTTCATTTATATACTCTCATCCATTATCGCCTCCTGTATCTATAGTCAATATGACCACTTTCATGCTTTATTTAGTAGGCAGGGTAATTAAGCTTTGATAGGCTGAAGGGCGGGGGCTTCCCAGGTGGCGCTAGTGGTAGAGAAGCCTCCTGCCAATTCAGGAGATGCAAGAGAGGTGGGTTCGATCTCCAAATAGGGAAGATCCTCTGGAGGAAGGCACAGCAACCCACTCTAGTATTCTTGCCTGGAGAATCCAATGGACAGAGGAGCCCATAGGGTTGCACAGAGTCAGACATGACTGAAGTGAATTAGCAGTAGCACGTGCTGAAGGGAAAACCTGATCGCTTCTGGATTCCATAGGTCTTTATCAGGCAGGCCTCCATAGAACACACCAGACCCCCTGCCAAATGGGCTTCCCTAGTGGCTCAGAGGGTAAAGAATCTGCCTGCAATGCGGGAGACCTAGGTTCAGTCCCTGGGTTGAGAAGATCGCCTGGAGAAGGGAATGGCAATCCACTCCAGTATTCTTGTGTGGAAAATTCTATGGACAGAGGAGCCTGGCGGGCTACAGTATATGGGGTCAAAGAGAGTCGGACATGACTGAGTGAGTAACGCTTTCACTTTGTGGAGCACCCCGCCTCTCCCACCTCCACCACCAAATGAGGAATCCACTTGCACTGTGGCACATGCCAAGAACAAAAAACATAGGGTGTTTTTCATCATCTTATTTCATTCACAGTTCTGCCAGGTCTGCTCATTATGAGGGAAGCAGCGATGGTCCCTCCAGGGGCCTTTCCCTGCTGCTGCTTTGCTGTTCAGTCGCTCAGTCTTGTCCGACTCTGCGACCCCATGGAGTGCAGCACGCCGGGCTTCCCCGTCCTTCACCATTTCCCGGAGTTTGCGCAAACTCATTTCATAGTCAATGATGCCATCCAGCCATCCTCTGTTGCCCCCTTCTCCTCCTGCCTTCAGTCTTTCCCAGCATCAGGATCTTTTCCAATGAGCTGGCTCTTCGCATCAGGTGACCCAAGTATTGGAGCTTCAGCTTCAGCATCAGTCCTTCCAATGAATATTCAGGATTAAAGTCTCTGCTTATCTCTGCTTATTGAAACTCATAATAATTATTGAATAAGAGCCCTTTATTTTCATTGTACACTCAGTCCTGTAAATTATTTAACTGGTCCTGATACTGGGAAAGATTCTTGGTCACCTTCTCCCTTCCTCCCCTGTCCCCAACCTCAAGGCTTCCTTCAGGGCCAGGACTGCACACAGTCACAACAAAGGGTATGTTCCTAGAACTTCCCCGGTGGTCCAGTGGTTAAGACTCTGCACGTCCAGTGTGGAAGCCACAGGTTCGATTCCTGGTTGGGGAACTAAGATTCCACGTATGGCATGGTATGGCGAAGTTAAAAAATAAATAAAAACTTTTAAATGTCCCTTTTTGGTGATGGGAAAGTATTTAGCCAGACTTACTCTATGGCCTTGCGTTCTCACCCTGGTCATGCACCATGAAGCGTGAAGAGGCCACTGCCCAGGATAACGTTCGTAGTGTGTGTCCTTGGCTCCCTCTGATATCACAAGAGATGTTCCAGGACTGTTTCCCAGAGAACTGCCAAGACCATGGGCCTTGGCCCTGAGGACTTACTTTCTTATCATAGAACTTGTCTTGGTTGCACTGGATAAATAGAATAATGATGCCGCTTGACAGGCACTTTGCTCTGTTTGGCAGGAACCCACATTCCAGGAGCAGGAAGGGAGAGGGCTGTGAGGAGGAGAAACTTGGGATGCTCAGAGCTTCCCGTTCCGATAGCGTGACCTTGGACAAGCACCGGAGAGTCTCCCCATCCCAGTTATTCATCTATAAGGTTACTGACTCCAAAGTGACTTTGTGAGGCTGGTTGGTTAAGGGGCCCGCTTGTAGGGCCACCAGCTCCCCCACCCATCCAACAGGTCTCTGGACAGAACAAATGGCCACAGAGTCTGCAGATGAGTGTGGGTGCAGTCCCTGAGGACTAGCCTCATTCAGTGTGGCTGACCTGATGTGCTTGCCTGCTGCCCTTTACCTGCCCTCAGCACACCTCCACCCACACCCCCACACCCGTGGAGGTGCTTTCTTCTGCAGGACCGGGAGCCACTGATCTGAGCTTCCCCAGCCCCAGCCTGCCCAGAAGCCTTCCAGCCTGAAGCAGACATCTGAGGAAGACTCAGGATGGACAGGGGAGGGAAACCGCAAGGGAGGAAGGAGACCTTTGTGGCCAGACAGTCATCTCCACAGACTCATCCCCACCAGCACTTGCTGCATCTTTCACAGCAACTGGTTCATGGGCACTGTTGGCGAGAGGCAGAAGGATGGCTAGTATGTCATCTCCCCCACCCACCTGGCTCTGGCCAAGCCCGGGGGGCTAATCAGCAGTGCAGAGGCAGGCTGTACGAGGGAGGGGTTGCCTAGAGGATCTGGAATGTGCCCAAGGAGATATCCCTGCTACAGAGAGTGGACCGTGGAGAGCCTGGGGCAGCCAGGCCTGGCTGGTGCAGTTAGTACATCTCTGAAGCTTTCCTGGTGGTTGAGTGGCCAGTGCATCTCTTCTCCCAGCTGATAACCTCGCTTTTAAGGGGCATTCTGGGAGGACAGGGTGGGTGGAACAGTGAGCAAGGTTGGAGAGAAGCAGAAGGGGAAGACTTTGGATCTGGTTAACAGCTTTCTTCAAGCAACACAGTCCATTCACCAAATAGGAGGAGCAAAGAGTGGGAGTGGGATGGGGCTGGAGACATGAGGGTGCTCTTTTTCTCTCTGAAGAATCTTATTTTACATCTTTCTTGTTGTTGTTTTAACACATATTTACTTTATTATTTATGTTTAAAATTAATTTTTCCTGGAGCATAGTTGCTTTGCAATAAATAGTTTCTTTGTTATTCAGTCGCTAAGTCGTGTGCAGCTCTTGGCGACGCCATGGACTGCAGCATGCCAGGCTTCCCTGTCCTTCATCATCTCCTTGAGCTTACTCAAATTCATGTCCATTGAGTCGGTGATGCCATCCAGCCTTCTCGTTTTCTGCTGCCCCCTTCTTCTCCTGCCTTCAATCTTTCCCAGCATCAAGGTCTTTTCTAATGAGTTGACTCTTTACATCAGGTGGCCCAAGTATTAGAGCTTTGGCTCAGCATCAGTCCTTTTCATAAATATTCGGGGTTGATTTCCTTTAGGATTGACTGGTTTGATCTCCTTGCTGTCCAAGGGACTCTCAAGAGTCTTCTCCAATCCCTCAGTTAGAAAGCATCAATTCTTCAGTGCTCAGCCTTCTTTAAGGTTCAATTCTCACTTCCGTACATGACAACTAGAAAAACCATAGCTTTGACTAGACGGACCTTTGTTGGCAAAGTGATGGCTCTGCTTTTTAATACTCTGTTTAGGTTAGTCATAGATTTTCTTCCAAGGAGCAGGGGTCTTTTAATTTCATGGCTGCAGTCACCATCCTCAGTGATTCTGGAGCCCAAGAAAATAAACGTATCACACTGTTTCCATTGTTTCCCCATCTATTTGCCATGAAGTGATGGGACCGGATGCCATGATCTTTGTTTTTTGAATGTTGAATTTTAAGCCAGCTTTTTCACTCTCCTCTTTCACCTTCATCAAGAGGCCAAGAAAATAAAAGTATCTCACTGTTTCCATTGTTTCCCCATCTATCTGCCATGAAGTGATGGGACCGGATGCCATGATCTTTGTTTTTTGAATGTTGAATTTTACGCCAGCTTTTTCACTCTCCTCTTTCACCTTCATCAAGAGGCTCTTTAGTTCCTCTTTGCTTTCTGCCACAAGGGTGGTATTATCTGCATATCTAAGGTTATTGCTGTCTCTCCCAGCAATCTTGATTCCAGCTTGTGCTTCATTCAATGTTGTTAGTTTCTGCTGTACAGCAAAGTGAGTTGGCCATACGTGTACATAGATCCCCTCTCTTTTGGATTTCCTTCGCATTTAGGTCACCACAGAACAAGAGTAGGGTTCCCTTATTTTATATCTTATAAATACTTATTCCTTGTAGACAGCCTAGGAAAATGCAGGCATGCCAAAGTAAAAAAAAATATCTCCCCATCTGAGAGATGCCGTTTCCTTCTCTAGGGGATCTTCCAGACCCAGGGATCGAACTCGTGTCTCCTGCATTGCAGGCAGATGCTTTACCGTTTGAGCCACCAGGGAAGCCCACATTGCTAACATTTGGGGCTATATCCTTCTGGACATTTTTCTCTGTGCATAACGAAGTTTCACTCTCTGCGTTTATACCACAGTGCTGTTTTGTTATCAGCTTTTGTCACTTGTTGCCACATCAGAGACTTATTTCATGCCCATAGATGTGGATCACGGAATTTTTAAAATGGGAATGGAGTTTTGCAAAGTTTGGGTGGAGTTATTCCCCTATCGTTGGAAATTTAGAAGGTCCTTTTCCTGCTGTTGTTACTCTTATCAACAGCACTCTGCCCTGGTAGCTTCATCTTCATATGTGTCCTTAATTGTTTCCTCAGAAGACATTTGGATAAGCTTTCCATAATATATATTTCATTCTAAACTTATTTTTTTCAAAATTGAAGTACAATTGATTTGTAATATTGTGTTAGTGTCAGATGTATCGCAGAGTGATTCACACACACACACACATATCTGTGTATGTATATTTTCAGATTCTTTTCCATTATAGCTTATTACAAGGTATTGAATATAGTTCCCTGTGCTATACAACAAATCCTTGTTGTTTATCTATTTTATATGTAGTAGTTTGTATCTGTTCATCCTGTACTCCTAATTTATCCCTCTCCCTCTCCATAGGATATATTTATGTGTGCATTTTTAAAGCTTTAGACGAGTGGTTCTCCAGCAGAGATGACACTTCCCTGGCAAAGGGCATTTGGCAATGTACAGAGACAATGGTCAGATGGTAAAGCGTCTGTCTACAATGTGGGAGACCTGGGTTCGATCCCTGGGTCGGGAAGATCCCCTGGAGAAGGAAATGGCAATCCACTCCAGTACTATTGCCTGGAAAATCCCATGGACAGAGGAGCCTGGTAGGCTACAGTCCATGGGGTCGCAAAGAGTCAGACACGACTGAGCGACTTCACTTCACTTTCAGAGACAATGCAGGAGACCCGAGTTGGACCCCTGGGTTGGGAAGATCCCCTGGAGGGGAGCATGGCAGCCCACTCCAATATTCTTTCCTGGAGAATTCCATGGACAGAAGAGCCTGATGGGCTGCAGTCCATGGGGTCTCAAAAGAGTCGGACATGACTGAGTGACTAACATTTGCACTTTCAGAGACATTTTTGCCTGTCACAGCTAGAGGTGAGGTTGCTGCCAGTATCTAGTGGTAAGGAAGCATGGTGCTTCTAAACATCTAGCAATTACAGGATATGTCTCACATCAAAGAATTATCAAGTTCAAAATGTTGATTAGCACTGATGTTGAGAAACTCTGCTTTGAACACATGAATTCCACTTCTCCCCACCGAGCTTTATTAGGATATAATTGACGCATAACATTGTATAAGTTTAAAATGTATAATGTGTTGATTTCATCTATTGATATCTTGCAAAATGATCGCCACCACAGCATTAGCTAACACTTCCATCCTGTCTCATAGTTACCATTTCTCTTTTATGGTGAGAACATTTAACTTCTACTCGCTTGACAACTTTCAAGTGTAGGTAGATCCCCAGAGCTTGTTAATCTTGTAACTGGAAGTTTGTACCTTTGACCAACATCTTCCCGTCTACCCCTGGTAACCAGCCCTTTACCCTCTGGACCTCTGAGTTTGACTTTTTTAACCTCCACACATATATGAGATCATGTCATCTTTCTCTTACTTCACTTAGTGTGATGCCCTCAGTGTTCATTCAGATTGTCCCAAACAGCCGGATTTCCTTCTGTCTCATGGCTGGATAATATTCCAGCACACACACATGGATATTTTTAGTTTTGGCAATATTTGTGGTGCTGGAGCTTGCAAGTGTCCAAGGAAAACAAGGTCAAGGTACTCAGTTTAATTGGCATGCAACTCAGACCAACCCAGTCCCATCCTGTCTCCCACTTGCAGCGTGCCCGCACTGTTTTGGAGAAGGGAAATGACTAATGTGAGCCACTTGGAGTCTGTCCTTGCATCCAGGAGAGAAAGAGGGGCAGAATGCCCCAGGAGGAGGTGCAGGAGAAGGGGGCACCGAGAGAGAAGGAATGGGGAAGGGGGTGGTGCTGTCTGGACAATGCCATCCTTGTTGCAATGAAAAGAGAATTGTATGTATTCTTTAGGGACCTGAAGGCCAGTTCCGGGCACTGAGGACCCAGGCAGGGAGAACACACGCCACTGCAGAGTGCAGGAGCAGGGAGTGATCAGAAAGCCTCTATTGTCTCCCTGAAGCTGGCATGGGGAGCAAGAAGTCCTGTGTCCTGGGGCGCTGGCCAGGGCCCACCCATTGGGAATGGAAAACATCAGCGCTCCCCATGCTGTATGTTATGAGGTTGTGAGATAACCCGAAATGTTATCCTATCCATAAAGTCTCCTTTTCAGGCAAACCCACGGCTCTAATGGAAACTGGCCACTTCATTTATCTATCTTTGAAATGTGTTTTAGTTGTCCGAAGTGAAAGTGAAAAGTTAAAGTGTTGGTTGCTCAGCTGTGTCCAACTTTTGGCAACCCCATGGACTGTAGCCCACTAGGCTTCTCTGTCCATGGATTCTCCAGGCAAGAATACTGGAGTGGGTAGCCTATCCCTTCTCCAGGGGATCTTCCAACCCAGGAATCAAACCAGAGTCTCCTGTACTGCAGGTGGATTCTTTACTTTTGGAGCCACCAGGGAAGCCCTGTAGTCATCCATTCATAAGATATATATTTCCCGAGCTTCTTTAGATGCCAGGCCCCAGGAAACCCAGGGAATCACACATAGTCCCTGTCCTCATGGAGCACGGACCCTCCAACAATGTGTCAGGCAGTGTGTGTGCTATGAAGAGGGACACACGTTAGGTGGGGACACTTTACCTAATGGGGACATGGAGGTGGGTGGAAGGGGCCTGGTGTCAGCGAAATTTCTCGAAAGACGTGGTGTCTTGGTAGATACAGAGGCCAGAGTAGTGGTTACCAGAGGGGAAGGGGCCTGGGGAGGGGCACAGCGAAATGTGTGAAGGGGGTTAACTGTATGCTAATGGATGGAAACTGAACTTTGGGTGGTAAGCAATCTGTAGTGTAGTTATCACACGTGAAACATACAATGTTATAAACTGGAATAAAGCGAAAGTGAAAGAAGTTACATCAATAAAAAATCAACTTAAACAGTTAAAAAGAGGGCTTCCCTGGTGGCTGAGTGGTAAAATATCCACCCGCCAATGCAGGAGACAGGGTTCAATCCCTGATCTGGGGTGATCCCACATGCTGCGGAGCAGCTAAGCCTGTGTGCCACAAGTACTGAGCCTGGGAGCTGCAAGTACTGAACCCACGTGCCACAGATACTGAGACCCGCATACCCTAGAGCCTGTGCTCCACAACAAGAGAAGCCGCCACTGTGAGAGGCCTGTGCACCGGAGCTAGAAAGAAGTCCCACCCCGCCACAACTAGAGAGAAGCCTGCCCAGCACGGAAGACCCGGCACAGCCGGCAGTAAAAATAAATAAGATATTTTTTAAAAAATTAAAAACAAGTGGTGTCTAAGTCAAGAACAGAAGGACCAAATGGAGTTTGCCATAAGCAGAGGAAAGTAAAAAAAAGGTTCTGGTCTCCCAAGGCCATTTCAGTGTGGTCCTCTATGAAGGAGTGCAATTGGACTAGGTATGCCTTCAAAAATCAAGGTTGGGGACTTGCCTGGGAGTCCAGTCGTTAAGACTCTGAGTTCCCACTGCAGGGGACACGGGTTTGATACCTTAGTTGGGAAACTAATATCCTGCATGCAGCCTGTTAAAGCCAGATAAATAAATAAATAAAGTGGAAACAGTGACAGACTTTATTTTCTTGGGCTCCAAAATCACTGCAGACTGTGACTGCTTAAAAGACCCTTGTTCCTCGGAAGAAAAACCATGACAAACCTAGGCAGCATATTAAAAAGCAGAGACATCACTTTTCCAACACAGGTCTGTGTAGCCAAAGCTATGGGTTTTCCAGTAGTCATGTATGGATGTGAGAGTTGGACCATAAAGAAGACTGGGAGCTGAAGAACTGATGCTTTCGAACTGTGGTATTGGAGAAGACTCTTGAGCATCCCTTGGACAGCAAGGAGATCAAACCAGTCAATCCAAAGGGAAATCAACCCTGAATAGTCATTGGAAGGGCTGATGCTGAAGCTCCAATACTTTAGCCACCTGATGTGAAGAGCCAACTCATTGGAAAAGACCCTGATGCTGGGAAGGATTGAAGGCAGGAGGAGAAGGGGATGACAGAGGATGAGATGGTTGGATGGCATCACCGATTCAATGGACATGAGTTTGAATAAATTCCGGGAGATAGTGAAGGAAGGGAAACCTGCGACCCATGGGGATCACAAAGAGTCGGACACAACTGAGCGACTGAACAACAAATGAAATATGTGTTAAAAGGTAAATTGAAGCATAGTTTAAAAAAAAGAAACTTAAAAAGAATCAAGGTCTTCTTTAGTCATCTTTTCATCACTATAAATACTTCCATCATGTAAAAGTGAATGGGGTAATAGAGAAAACACCTTTTGCGCTGCCACCACCCCGTCCAAGTTCCCCTGCATGAGTCTCCCCCTGCAGTGTCTCCCAGCTGCTGCTCTTCCTCTTTAGTCCATCCTCAACACAGCATCCGGAGTGGTCCTGTTAACACGGAGCCCTGTGCTACGGAGTGCTTAGTCGCTCAGCCATCCCCGGCTTTTTGCGACCTCATAGACTGTAGCCCACCAGGATTCTCTGTCCATGGGATTCTCCAGGCAAGAAAACTGGAGTGGGGTGCCATGCCCTCCTCCAGGGGACCTTCCCAGCCCAGGGTCACCCGCATCGGACGCAGATTCTTAACCAGCTGAGCTACCAGGGAATCTTGTGGTTCTCTGATCACACCTCTTCTCTGCTCAAACCCCTCCTACGGCCCCCATCTCACTCAGTGTATGTGCTGTTCCTGAGTGTCCACCCTGTTACCTCCTTGAGCTCATTTCTAGTCCATTCCTTGCCCTTCCACAAGCATCCCAGGCACAGTCCCAGGAGAGGCTATTCTCTCTGCCCTGTGATCACTTTGGATGGGATCGCTTTGGATCACTCTAGAAACGCAGTGGTTTCCTTGCTTTGTTCTGGAAGTATAGTAGGAGCAGCTGAAGAGCTATGAACATTGGTTAAGTAGACTCTCAGCCTCACCTCTTCATCCTCTGGTGCTTTCAGGCACTGAAGACGCACTCAGGGAGGAGAAAGGGGATCAGGAAAAGAAAGTGATGTGGAGAAAAATGTTGCAAATACTCTTATATTTCGATATGGCAGGAAGTTTACAGGAAAGGAATGGGAGGAAAATAAATATCAGTTATTTTTCTGAGCATTTGTTTTGTTTTGTTTTGGGGATGTTCTCTTATACAACTATGATGGTGGTTTAGTCACTAAGTCATAGCTGACTCTCTCGATCCCATGGCCTGTAGCCCGCCAGCCTCTTCTGCCTGTGGGATTCTCCAGGCAAGAATGCTGGAGTGGGTTGCCGTTTCCTTCTACGGGGGATCTTCCCTACCCAGGAATCAAACCTGTGTCTCCTGCATTGCAGGTAGATTCTTTACCATCTGAGCCACCAGGGAAGCCCTCCTACCACGATATATCATTTACCAAATGGGTTGACTTGGCACACTTGTCAATTTTTATCCAGTGAGATACTGAAACACAGCTTATGGCTCAACAGAGCTTCCAAATTCTATTGATTTTATTTCAATCTGTAAAAAGAAAGAGAAAAGATATAATTCTCTGTAAAGTGGTGAAACATTTATGGGCCTTGGGAAACACTGCCTACTTGGCTAATATCCTTTTCCCTTAATAGCCTTCTTCAGTGCAATGGTATTTTATTAATTTATTAACCATCAGAATCCTATTAAGAGACAGTGCTAGAGCTGGAATGGATCTTAGAGATTTTTCCAGCCCTATGTGTGTGCATGCAAAGTCACTTCAGTCCTGTCCGACTCTTTGTGACCCCATGGACTGTAGCCCGCCAAGCTCTTCTGTTCGTGGGATTCTCCAGGCAAGAATACTGGAGTAGATTACTCCTCCAGGGGGTCTTCCCAACCAGAGATTGAACCCAAGTCTCTTGCCTTGTCAGGTGGGTTCTTTACCACTAACACCATCTGGGAAGCCCTTTCCCAGCCTTCTTTACAATTAAGCAAACTGGGGACCAGAAGGACACAGCCCTAACAGTCTTAGGGCAGTGCTTGGGACTGGAGCCTAGAGATCTGAACGCCAGATTTGGGAGTCTTTCAGAGACCAGTCTAGTGTCTGTGAGGGGAGCCTGTGAGGCTCCTGGGAACGCACTGGCTCTAGAGGGGGTATGGTGAGTGAGGAGAGCCACACCTCAGCCTCCAGCCGCCGTCTGAGAGCCTTGCTTCCTCTTTTGTTTTACATATACAGCTTCTGCATAAGATTTTTTTTTTAATTAATGTATTTATTTTAACTGGAGGCTAATTACTTTACAACATTGTAGTGGTTTTTGCCGTACATTCACATGACTCAGCCATGGGTGTACCTGTGTCCCTGATCCTGAACCCCCATCCCATCCCTCAGGGTCATCCCAGTGCACCGGCCCTGAGCGCCCTGTCTCATGCATCAAACCTGGACTGGCAATCTGTTTCACATACGGTAATATACATGTTTCAATGCTATTCTCTCCAATCACCCCACCCTCGCCTTCTCCCACAGAGTCCAAGAGTCTGTTCTTTACATCTGTGTCTCTTCTGCTGTCTCACATACAGGGTCAGTGTTACCATCTGGGCTCAGTGTTACCCAGCAAGTGGATATCAGGGCCAGGTTGCCTGTTGAGTGCATGTCCTGGTCCACCTCCACACTACAGAGCCACCTCTCAGCCATCTTGCTTTGCTTCTTCTTTTCAAAGGAAAATATTTGCCTTGGGGGAGCAAAGAGCAAAATATTTTAAAAAAGAATACCTCTTAGCAAAGGATGACTTCATTTCTCCAAAGCTGTCTCCCTACCATCCATTGCTCTCTCACATGGACCTTCACTGTGACACTGACAGAGATTCCCAGGACACGATTCTCAAGACAGGACATGAATCTTGCTCCCCTAGAGGATCTCAGTGTTTTCATAATAATGCATTTCATTGCAGAACGGTCACATCACTACTAACTCCCCTGTGTAATGCCAAACCCACCGTCCTTCGGAAGTCTTACTTTCGCCTTTCACCAGCTAGCCGTATAAGAGGTGATGGCTTGTTTTTCCTTGCCTTTTCCTCATTACTGGTCAGACTTTTCATCTAATAAAGACTACTGTTCCTTATTTGGATTGTTATTCTAATAGTTCTTTTAGGCCAATGTTATTTTTCCTCAGTCAGGCAGTAGTGTTTCTGACTTGCCAGACCTCTCCTATTAATGATGGGTTTAGTGTCAAACACGGAGAAGGCAATGGCACCCCACTCCAGTACTCTTGCCTAGAAAATCCCATGGAAGGAGGAGCCTGGTGGGCTGCAGTCCATGGGGTCGCTAAGAGTCGGACACGACTGAGAGACTTCACTTTCACTTTTCACTTTCATGCATTGGAGAAGGAAACGGCAACCCACTCCAGTATTCTCGCCTGAAGAATCCCAGGGACGGGGGAGTCTGGTGGGCTGCCGTCTATGGGGTCGCACAGAGTCGGACACGACTGAAGTGACTTAGCAGCAGCAGCAGCAGCAACAGCAGTGTCAAACAGACTTATTCCCAGTTCACCCAACTAGTGCGTGTCCCTAAGCTAATCTTAAGTCTCTGTTTCCTCATCTATAAATGAGAATAATTATACTGTTTAGTTTATTGCTGCATTATACTACAATTCATATGAAGCACTTTGAAGAGTATGTGATATGTAATGAGTATTTACTGTTTTTATTTTTTATTGGAGTATAATTGCTTCACAATGTTGTGTTAGTTTCTGTTGTACAACAATGTGAATCAGCCATATCCCCTTCCTCTTAAGCTTCCCCCACCATCCCACTTACGATTTTTATATAGGAGCAATTTTTGGTTAATCTCAGTTGGCCAAATAAATGAGAAAATCCAGGGTTTTTTTTTCCTTGTAGGGATGAATCATATAATATACCTGGGATTACTTTTCCCTTCAAGAAGTGAACATATGGAGAATGTTTATGTAGCATGGGGTGAGTAACCTGATGAAGCCAAGGTTTCTCTGTAGCCATGCAGCATATGGACTTGACACTGCTGCTAACATCCTTTCTGGTAAATTCCATCATTACCTTGTGATGTGGGTTTTCAGAGTGATACTCCATTTCATGTACCTTTAGTTTTTAGTACCAATCAAAGAATGAAGAGGCAAAGATAACGTACAAAAGACTACTTTTTGAAGAACAAGGAGAGAGAATTTTCAGGCAGCAGAGCAAGGAGTGGGAACCCAGGTGATGTCTAACCTTGAGTTGAGGGTATGGAGCTCAACTAACCTTGAGTCTAACCCAGGTGATGTCTAACCTTGAGTTGAGGATATGGAGCTAGGAATTCAGGGAGGCCAGTGTGGCTAGAGTTCACAGAGAAGAGGACCAAGCAGCAGACAGTTGCACAAAGGGAACAAGAGCTCTGGAGATGTGCAGGGAGTCCTCCCCAAGTGTTCCAGCTAAGTGCATGTGAGGAGACTACCCGAGGGCAGGAAGAAAGCCACACAACAGGAGCGGAAGGAACAATCCCTAGAGCTCACATGGGGCTGGAAATAGTTTGTCTTTCCACCAGCCACAGTGGGGAGCCACACACTTCAGCATTGGGTACAGTGCTTAATGAGATACTGCCTTGTTGCTGCTAAGTCGCTTCAGTCGTGTCCGACTCTGTGCGACCCCATAGACGGCAGCCCACCAGGCTCCCCCGTCCCTGGGATTCTCCAGGCAAGAACACTGGAGTGGGTTGCCATTTCCTTCTCCAATGCGTGAAAGTGAAAAGTGAAAGTGAAGTCACTCAGTCGTGTCTGACTAGTAGCGACCCCATAGACTGCAGTCTACCAAGCTCCTCAGTCCATGAGATTTTCTAGGCAAGAGTACTGGAGTGGGTTGCTATTGCCTTGTTAGTCGGGTATAATTAGCCCTAGACTAAAGATTGCTCTAGTCCCACCTGACAAAGCTTGAAAAAAAACCTTGAGATATAGAGATTCAATTTCAGAAGTTGAAAAGAGTTCTGGAGATTGGTAGCACAACAGTGTGAATGTACTTAAGACTACTGAACTGTTGTTAAGACAGTAAATTTTATGTGTATTTCTCTACAATTAAAAATAATATAGCCCACACACAAAAAGAAGCCTCAAAATGATGAAACTATTTATAGGTAATGTAACTGCATCCTAGAACACAGATCAAGAGTATAATTATAGGATGTAATTTTATATAATGGGATATAATTTATAGAATAATAATAATATTCTGTAAAGAAACAAAAATATCTAGCACCAGACAAGGAGATATTCACAATGTCTGACATACAATCAAAAATTACAAGACAAATAAGAAGGAAAAAGACAGCCTATAAAGAGGCGAAGAGTCAGTCAAAAGAAACAGATCCCCAAATGACACTTATATAATGGAATTACTAGACAAGAACACTAAGACTATATCCCATATGTTCAAGAAAGTAAAGCATGGACATGAAAAATAAAGAGATGCATGACATCTTTAAAGACAAAAATCAAGTTTTTAGAGGTGGAAAATGTAAACTCTGAGGCTAAAAAAGTACACTAGGTTGAACTTATGGCAGACTAGACACTGCAGGAGAAAAGATTAGTGAATCTGAAGACACCGCAATAGAAATGATTAAAAGTAAAGCACACAGAGAAAAATAAAAGCTGAAAGAAGTGTAACTAACAGCATCAGTGAGCTGTGAAACAGTTTCAACTGACCTAATACAGAGTGTAATTAAAGTCCTCAAAGAGGGGATGAGGAAGAAAATATTTGAAGAAATACTAGCCAAAATTTAAAAAATTTGATCAGAATGAAAAACCCCCAGGTTCAAGAAATTCAACAAACCCAAGCACAAGAAATATGAAAAAAAAAAAAATTGAAATTGCTTAAAACCAGTGGTAATGAGAAAACCTTAAAAGCATACAGAGGGGGAAAAAACACATATTACAGACAGAGGAACAAAAACAAGGAAGAGAGCAAACTTCTTGCTCGGAACAAGGCAAGACAGAAGATAGAGGAGCAATATCTTTATAGTACTGCAAGAAACAAAATAAAGCTGTCAATTGAGTACTTTGTATCCACCAAAGATATCTTTGAAATAAGAGGCTGAAATGACTTTTACAGACATGCAGAAACAGAGGATCCATTGCCAGGAAACCTGCGCTAAGAAATGTTAAAAGAAGTCCTTTAGTTATTAACAGATGGAAAATGTACCAGTTTGAAAAACTGATCAACATAAAGGAATGCTATTTATTTCTGATTCTATTTAGCATAAAAAATGTGAATACAATGATAGATATAAAAGACTTTTTCTTATCTTTAAAAGATAATGACTTTTTAAACAAAAATGGTAACTATGTAATTTGGAGTTCAAAACATATTCATATGTAGAAGTAAAATATTAAATTGCACAAAGGCCAAGAAGTACATTATCATAAGATTCTTATATGATGTGTGAAGTGTTGTAATTATTACTTGAAGGTAGATGATGATAACTTGAAGATATATACATACTATTAACGCTAAAACAACCGCTGAAGAAAACAAAACAATTATCACTAGTAAACCAACAAAGGAGATTAAGTGAAATCATGAAAAATGCTCAAGTAATTCAAAGAAGACAGAAAAAGATGAAAAAATGAACAAATAACAGTTGGACAAATAAAAAATGCATAGCAAAATGGTAGAGTTAACCAGCCGTAATAGCACCAAATATGAATGATCTAAAGCAGGTTACCCAGTAGAACTGTCTCTGATGATGAAAAAGTTCTTTGTCTTCTTTACTACTCAGTCACATGTGGTTACAGAGTGCCTGTGGAGGGAATTTTAACTTTCGTTAAATTCTAGTTAATTTAAGTTAAAATAATCACATGTGGCTAGTGGCCTATTGGGCAGCATAGTTAAAAATACCCAAATTAAAAGGAAAAATTGTTAGATTGGATAAGGAGCAAAACCCATCTGTATGCTGGCAAAACAAACTAGTTTTTTTTTAAGGTACAGCATCTTTTAAAATAATTAATTAATTGATTTGTCTTTGGTTGTGCTGGGTCTGCATTGCTGCGCGTGGGCTTTCTCTAGTTGCAGTGAGCGAGGGCTTCTCTTGTTGTGGAGCACATTCTCTGGGAGGCACGGGCTTCAGTGGTTTCAGCTCATCAGCTTAGTTGCTCTGCAGCGTGTGGAATCTTCCTGGACCAGGAATCAAACCCATGTCCCCTGCACTGGCAGGCTGATTTTTATCCACAATACCACCAGGAAAGTCCAGAAACTCTCTTTAAATCTACAGACATTAAATAAATTAAAAGTAAAAGGATGGGAAAAAATGTATCAGGCAAACATTAAAGGCTGAACTTTCTATGTCAAAATCAACATCAAGAGAACATCACAACTCTTGTGAGGACAAACATTTTATTTTGTCATCCTTGGTGTTACATTGTTGCTGGTGGGGACAGCCAAGGAAAGAAGGATGGCATATTAGTTTGCTAGAGCTGTTGTAACAAAATACCATGGACTTGGTGGCTTCAACGATGGACATTTGTTTTCTCACAGTTCTGGAGGCTGGAAGTCCAAGATCAAGGTATCAGCAGGGTTGTTTGTCCTGAGGCCTCTCTCCTTGGCTTGCAGATGGCCACCCCCTTGCTGCCTCTTGATCTGTTCATCCCTCTGTCCATGTGCACCCCTGATGTCTCTCTCTCATTAGGACACCAGTCATATTGGATTAGGGCCCACAGTCATGGCCTCACTTTAACTTAATTGCCCCTTAAAGGTCCTCTCTTCCAAAGCAGTCATATTCTCACATAATGGGGGTTAGGGCTTAACATACGAATATTGGAGTGGAAGGGATACAATTAAGCCCATAACAGGAAGGGAGATTATTCATCACCACTGTTCTCCTAAGCACAGTGTCTCCCAGCTTCCAGGGTATGGTGTAACTGTCTAGGAACAGGCAGAGACCTCCTTGTGATTACCGTGAGGCAAGGACCAGCCCGAGAGAGAGGAGGGCCCAAGGGTGGGGGGCTATGGTTCACCTCTCAAGAGAGTTGTGGAGGAAGATAGAGTGAGGAGGAGGGGAACCCTGCCCACTCAGAATCTTGTGTGACTGCTATTATTTATGTTGAACCTTCTGACAATAAATCATTCCTCTCAGATACATCTTTTTTGTTGCTTGAAGTATTACTATATATTTTTCCCTTTTGAATAATGAAAGAAAAGCTTCAAATAAGCAATGTTGTTTCTTCTGATGTGGAAGAGAGGAACCAACTGAAAATGCTGACCCTTCCCTAAGCCCACCAACTCTCCTCACCCACAACCAGCTGCCTCTTGTTGCCATGACAACATTCATGTGGAGATGCTAGTTTGGGCTTCGCTTTGTTAATGTTGGGAGACTGGAGCAAGTTGATCAATTTAGCCCCTAAGGTGCAGGGTTTCTAGGTGAGGCTTGAAATTTGGAAGAGACATAGGGGAAGGAAGGTCCTGCAGGAGGGTCCTGTGGGAGCGAAGGCTTTGGGGGCTCTGGGATACATGATCTGTGAAAGAAGGTAGAACAGCTCTATAGAGCAATTTAAAACAGATGGATTTCCTGAAGTCACCACTGTGTTTCCATGGTAACATCTCAGCTGACTCTGTCAGTTGCTCTAAAGTGTTCTCCCCTCTCTGTGGACAGAACCTGGGTGTCAGTTGGAGGAGAGGACCCAGGACAGAATCTATTGGACTAACCTTAGAAGGGAGAAATTTGGGTTAGCTTCTAGGGCTTTTTGGGCTTCCCTGGTGGCTCAGACAGTAAAGAACCTGCCTGCAATGCAGGAGACCCTGGTTCGATCCCTGAGTCAGGAAGATCCCCTGGAGAAGGGAATGGCTACCCACTTCAGTATTCTTGCCTGGGGAATTCCATGGACATAGATGCCTGGTGGGCCACAGTCCATAGGGTCTCAAAGAGTGGGAGAAAACTGAGAAACTAACGTACAACATGTATATTAGGGCTTTGGGAAAAATCTCCCAAGAGTCAGGCCTCACGTCACCAGGGGAGATGAGAGCAGTCACCTGGTCTAATGACTTTTATGGGAATGGTGACAGCCATTCTTGGTGGAAAAGCTGTGGCGCCTTCCTGCCTGCCTCTAGGCTTTGTTAACCAGGGGACACTGGCCAACCTGTAATTTGTTCATTTAGTAAAATATTTATAGAGTGGCTCACATTAAATTCTGCTAGAGTCATCCATCACACGGTAAAATGCATGCCCGTCATGATGAATGCTGGTTGCCTACACCCTCCTATGATAGATCTGTAGCAAATAAAGGCTAATATCTTAAATCCTCTAAACAGCCGCTTGCTTCCTTTCACCCACAGTCTTGTGATGCTTAGGGCATCATGTTAGCTATTAAAGTTACAGAAAGGCATGCAGTCAGGTACATTTCCTGCTCATGGATGCTTACAACCTGGATGGGATGATGAACATTTTCCTGAAAAGAATAAATATCAGGACCAGGTGGTATATGCTCCACATTCATGGTGCAGACAGTAAGCGTCATAGGAATTCCAAAGAGCAGCCTTTCTTCCAGGGCTGGGGTCATCAGGGAGTTCACGGAGGGGTGGGACTTGAATAAAGAGCAGTACTTGAGTAACAGATCTTGGAAACCAGCAAGGGGAATGGCAGGAAAAGAAGTACTGAGACAGGAGTGTGGGTGGCTGTTCAGGAGAAGGAGCAGATTTATTTGAGAATGGTTTGTGGCATGGAGGGTGGAAAATAAACGTGACAAGGCAAAGTCAAGGGCTCTGGTTGTTGGGATTCTGAAGGGCATGGCAGGGAGTTTAGGCTTTATCCTGTAGGCAGTATGGTTTGTCAAAGGTTTTAGAGCAAAACAAACAAAAACCATAATACTGTAGTAGGGTGCTTAATCTGGTAGCTGTGTATAGGATTGAAGGAGGGAAGAAACAGACAGAAGGGCTGAATGGAAAACTGATTGAAGGGTTGGATGGTGGTTGAGGAAATGGAAAGAGGAATGCTTGGGTGCATGGATGGACTGAATGGATGGGAAGGAGGGACCCCAGGGATACTGACAAGGAATAGACTGTAACTGGCTGGACACAGCAGAACAGGTGAGGGAAACTCTAATGTTTGAGCTTCGGTGAGTAGCCAAGCAGTTCATAACTTTAAAAGAAAGGATGCTTATGAAACCCTGTGTTAATCAAAAACACAAGAGGAAAATTCTCGCCCTTAAGTAACTCACAGCCAAGTACGAGGAGACCACTGTGATTAGAGATGCCAGGTCAGAAGCATGTGCAGAGTCCAGGGAGGGGCTCACAGGAAGGAGTGGTCCTCGATTCTGGGGAGGAGGCGGATTGTCAGGAAGAGGTTTATAAGAGATGCGCTTGAACTGAATGCTGAGGGACTGCTTGTTTGAGGAAGAAATCTGATGTTAGGGGTTGCATTTGACTTCAGAGTTGACTTTGAGGTGAAGCATAACATCTAAGTAGAAGCATTCATTCATTCCATTCATTGTTACACAGGGACTTCTGTGTGAGGCTGCCCTTGGGCAGGAACGAAGAGATGAATGAGGCTATCTCCCCACCCTGGAGGAACTGCCTGTCCAGAGTGGGGAGGAACATTCACTGTATCCTTCAGAGGTCTGTGTAGAGACTCGTAACCAACTGTGTGCTGCAGAGGACACTGGATCACAGGAGTGAACAGAACGGACCAGATTCCTCCTCTCACAGAGGCCATCTGCTAGTTAAGAACTTTCTCATCAACAGGCAGAATTAGACTAGGTAAGAAAGGACAGGTTGAAGGGAAGTGCCAAAGATGCAAAGAAAAGGAGTAGTGAATTCTTCTCAGACCATCTCCATCCATCACCAGAAGGAGTGTCAGGACGTGGGGGCCACCTGATGAGTGGTTTCATTCACCTCGGTTGGAGCCATCAGTCTGTCTGTAGGGGCTGGGGTTGGGCTGAGAATTAAGTGGCTCTGAGGGATGGATCCCAGTGTTGTATGTGCCTCCTGATTGCGAGGTGATAGCCGTGTTCCTTTGAGAAGGCACCTTTGTAGCTGGCACCCTGAGCCTGGCATGCACGCCCTGGGTGTTTTGTGTACCAGGGTGGTGCAGCACCACCCATGAGCAGTGCGTTCACCTGCTCCACGTCCACGGAGCCCTGGCACCGACACCAATGTCTGTCACAAGACCGAAGGCTCATGTCCTGGTTGCAGAGTGGTCTCTGGAGAGTGGATGTTATGGGCTGAGTTGTAATCCCACCTCCCATTTATATGTTGAAGTCTTAACCCTCTGCACCTCAGAAGGTGGCTGTATTTGAGATAGGTCTTTACACGGTAATCAAACTAAAACGAAGTCATTGGCTATGGTTTTACCATCCATGTACGGATGTGAGAGTTGGACTATTATGGTCCAACTATAAAGCTGAGCGCTGAAGAATTGATGCTTTTAAACTGGTGCTGGGGAAGACTCACGAGAGTACTTTGGACAGCAAGGAGATCAAACCAGTCAATCCTAAAGGAAATCAACCCTGAATATTCATCGGAAGGGCTGATGCTGACTCTGACGCTCCGATATTTTGGCCACCTGATGTGAAGAGCTGACTCACTGGAAAAGACCCTGATGCTGGGAAAGATTGAAGGCAGGAGGAGAAGGGGTGGCAGAGGATGAGATGGTTGGATGGGATCACCAACTCAGTGGACATGAGTTTGAGCAAGCGCTAGGAGGTGGTGAAAGACAGGGAAGCCTGGTCTGCTGCCGTCCATGGGGTTGCAAAGAGTCGGATACAACCGAGCGACTGAACAACAACAAGGGTGTGCCCTATTCAAGTAGAACTGATGTCCGTATAAAGAGGAAAGTTGGGCATAGATGTGCTCACAGGGAGACGCCAGGTGAAGATGAAGGCAGAGGTGAGGAGTGATGGGGGCTGACTGAAGAACGTCAGAGGTCGCCCACAAACCAGCTTTGAGGGGAGCGGCCGGGCAATGAACCTCCGTCCAGGTTCTCAGTAGGAAGGTTACTTGCCCACACCTTGATTTCAGGCTTCCAGCCTCCAGAGGCGTGACAGTAAATGTCTTGCAGCCACGCAGACTGCGGGACCTACTATGGCTGCCCTCGTAGACTCAGACAGAGGCTCGGGCGCTCAGGAGTCCGTGGGCCTCGAGACCACAGTGACATGGTCCCTGGTCGCCCTTCCCCTCCCCATGCTGTGGAAATCTGTGTTTTCCTTACGGGCTGGGAGAGTCTCAGTCAGAAGTTTTGCTGTGACTGGCCGGCCCTCAGCTCCTTCAGAGACACCGTCGGCAGAGGATCCGCCTTTCCCGCTTGTTTATTTGCTCAGGATTGTTGTTGTTGCTCAGGTGCTCAGCCGTGTCCGACTCCTCAGGGTTGATTTCCTTTAGGATTGACTGGTTTGATCTTGCAGTCCAAGAGGCTCTCAAGAGTCTTTTCCAGTGCCTAAATACAGCAGAAACTCTGCAAATGCTCTGCAGGTGTTAGATTTGTGAGTAGGCGAGTTAGCAAAGAAAAAACTTTCATACATGCTTGTGGTGGCATTTGGCAAGATTTACTCTGTTATGCAGCATTTTAATGAACTGAGAGTATTTCCACTCCAGGTCCTGGCATGAAGGGCGGGGAATCATTTCTGATCATCTTCACCCACCGCCGACTCTGCTGGGGCTGGAGGTGTAAGGAAGTCATGGAAACAGATTGGTTAAGAAGGTCCTCTGGGCAAAGTATGGATCTGTTACCCATTGTTAGAGTTTTGGCAAAGCTTAGCTCTGGGGAAGGCTTCCCTGGTGGCTCCGACAGTTAAGAATCTGCCTGCAATGCAGGAGACCTGGGTTCGATCCCTGGGTTGGGAAGATCCCTTGGAGAAGAACCCACTCCAGTATTCTTACCTGGGAAGTCCCAAGGACAGAGGAGTCTGGCAGGCTGCAATCCATGGGATTGCAAAGAGTCGGACACGACTGAGTAACACTGTAGCTCTGGAGAGTTAATCTGCTCTTGTAGAGACTAGCAGGAGGGTCCAGGGATCTGTTGCCCACCGCCTGCTGGAGGTGAGTAGCTTGCTCTGGGCTCACTGTTGTCCTCCGGAACTCTCCAGGATATGTCCCCTGGCTCCTCACAGGGACTGCTCTCAGTAACCCAGTCTCTCGGGAATGGAGCGTAATCACTCCACCTGCTGATTCAGCCCTTTTCTCTCGCTGACTTTTTGGAAGTCTCAGAAGCAGCCAAATGAACATCATATCCAAGATTATCTTGGCATAGCCGTTTGTGAGTTCTGCCTATAAAACTACAGCTAGTGGCCATCCTTTTTTTTTTTTAATTTGCATTCTATTGCTATTTTTCATTTGTTAGGATTTTCCCCACTCCCTTGAAGTTTATATATGAGTTTAGGCTGTGCCAGGCACCAGGCTAAAGGCTCTCTGTTAAATTAACCTTGTTGTTTCTTCACAATACGTCTGTGAAGGAGGTACTGCAGTCATCTCCGTTTTACAGATGGGGCTTCACAAGGTCAGTGACACGATCAAGGTCATAGAGCCAGTAAATGCTGGATACGTGCCCAGCACATGGATTCCAGAGTCCATGTCCTTAACCCTTGCATCACACGGTCATCTGTTCGGGTTTGAATATATTAGAGTTATAAAGGTGCTTGGAATGAGTCCTGCTCTCCAGTTTCAGTCTTACTTGGTGGATGTGGAGCAAGAGAAACACACGGAGCTTTGGGAACCCAGGAGGAGTTTGTGCAGGGTTGGGATTCTGGAAGTGAAAACGTTAGTCTCTCAGTTGTGTTCAACTCTTTGTGGCGCTAGGGACTGTAGCCCACCAGGCGCCTCTATCCATGGGATTCTCCAGGCAAGAATACTGGAGTCGCCATTTCCTTTTCCAGGGGATCTTCCTGGACCAGGAATTGAACCTGTGCCTCCTGCTATGGAGAAGGCAATGGCACCCCACTCCAGTACTCTTGCCTGGAAAATGCCATGGATGGAGGAACCTGGTAGGCTGCAGTCCATGGGGTCGCTAAGAGTCAGACACGACTGAGTGTCTTCACTTTCACTTTTCACTTTCATGCTTTGGAGAAGGAAATGGCAACCCACTCCAGTGTTCTTGCCTGGAGAATCCCAGGGACAAGGGAGCCTGGTGGGCTGCCGTCTATGGGGTCACACAGAGTCGGACACGACTGAAGCGACTTAGCAGCAGCAGCAGCTCCTGCGTTGGCAGGTGGGTTCTATCCCGGCACCTCTATCCATGGGATTCTCCAGGCAAGAATACTGGAGTCGCCATTTCCTTCTCCAGGGGATCTTCCTGGACCAGGAATTGAACCTGTGTCTCCTGCATTGGCAGGTGGGTTCTTTACCACTGAGCCACCAGGGAGTTCTGGAAGGCTCTCTGAAGGTGATGATGACTAAATTGGGACCTGGAGAACTTTTCCATAGAGAAATCTTGCAAACTAAGGCATGGAGGCCAGACTCCGAAAGACGGGGGGTGAACAGCAGCTCAGAGTAGCAGGGCAGTAGGGGCACGGAGAGGAGAGGGGGCGAGAGAGGAGTGGCAGAATTGGAGATGGAGAGAGGGGGGAGGGCAGGCTGGGGAAGGCGCTGTCTGATGCACTAAGAAGTCGGGAAATTTCTTCCTGTGGAGAGCAGGGTGCTGCTGAAGGGCTCTGAGGATGAGTGAAATGTTTGGTTTTGTGGTTTACTTGTTTATTTAAAAATATTTATTTGTGTGCAACCGGGTCTTAGTTGCACCATGTGTGATCATGTAAATGCTTAGTCGTGGTATGTGAGATCTAGTTCCCTGACTGGGGATTGAACTTGGTCCCCTCTTAGCCACTGGACCCCCAGGAAGTCCCTGGTTTTGTGTTTTACATACGTCAGTGCCGTTGTTCGAGGAAGCTTGGTGGCTCAGATGGTAAAGCGTTTGCCTACAATTCGGGAGACCCAGGTTCGATCCCTGGGTTGGGAAGATGCCCTGGAGAAGGAAGTGGCAACCCACTCCAGTACCCTTGCCTGGAAAATCCCATGGATGGAGGAGCCTGGTAGGCTACAGTGCCACTGTTCTATGGAGGATGGCTTGGAGGGAACAAGAGTACAGACAAGAAGACCAGGGAGGAAGATGTTAGTCCAGGTGGGAGGTGGTGAGGGCTACGAGAGGAACGAGGATGAAGATGGAGAGGATGTTGAGATTGGCCGGTCCTGACAATTGAGTCCACGAGGCGCTGAGGACTGGGAACTCTAAACCGACACTGAGTGCCTAATGTGTACCAGGTCTGGTTCTTAGTGGCCTATTTTAATTCATTTACTCCCACAACAGGGCTTCCCTGGTAGCTCCGTGGTTAAAGAATCCGCCTGCCAAGGCAGGGGATGCAGGTTCGATCCCTGATCCGGGAAGATCCCCTGGAGAAGGAAATGGCAGCCCACTCCAGTATTCCCGCCTGGGAAATCCCATGGACGGAGGACCCTGGCAGGTTACAGTCCATGGGGTCGCAAAGAGTCGGACACGACTGAGCGGCTAAACACCGACAACTCTCCCAGCTTTCCGAGGTCTCACAGGTGAGGATGTTGAAGCACAGAGAGGCTGGTGACTTGGCCCAAGGGCAGGCTCGTGGCCAGCCAGGGGTGAAGCAGAGACTCAAGTGAGTCTCTGTCACCTCCCGTCTTTGTGACCCTGCAGCATCTGTCCTGTGTGAGCTCGGGGGGCCGGGGGGCGGTGCAGCGAGGAGGCATCTAGATGACCCCTCCTCCCCTCACCACTGTCGCCCTTGCTGATGACTAAGTGCATGGTGGTGCCGTTGACCAAGGGTTTAGAAGGCAGCAGAGGAAGATACCAGGCTCTGATTTATGTGTTTAGTGGGAGATGCTTGGGGAACATGCAGTGGAGACGTTCAGCTCAGTCCCTTCCTCTCGGAGCCTCTTGTCATGGAGCCCCCGGGGGCTTGTACACCTCCACTAATCATTACACGGCTTTTCATTTAGATGACAGCCAGATAAGCAAAAAAAAAAAAAAAAATTGGTGGTGTCGAGTCTAAAGTCTCATAATCTGAAGTGATTCCTCTCTGTTTCCAGTTCACTGACTGGTTGGCAGATTAAAATGTGAAGGCTTGACGAAAAAATAATGAAGTGCTGCCAACCTTCAGTGTCTGAGGCATAAAATTAAATTTAACGTTGTCTTACATGTCTGAAGCCTTGTCATCAGAAGGCTGGCCAGACAAATATGATTTAGAGGGTTAGGTTTTGAGAAATGAGTAGGAAAAATAAAATGTGGAATAAAAGAAGAGTGGGGATAATGCATTTAAGAAAAAAAAAAAAAGCATATCCAATGGTTTTAAGCAGTCCTGTCTGATGGCTTTGTTTAATATTGCTTCCTCTTTTGCCTGCTTGGCCAGAAAATTCTGCTGTGTTGTGCTAGTTATCATACTGGTATTGGGAAATTCAGCCCCTCCTTTACCTCGTCCTGACCACCTTATTCACCTCTTTCACCTCTCCTAATTCTCTGTACATCCTATTGATTTTCTCCTTTCTTGGGCGTTTAGTCCCTGCCCACCTCCCCATATTTTTTTGGTCAGCTGCATGCTCAGTCTGGCTGGGGACTGATTTCCAAGCTCTGAAGTTAAAAGCTAAGATCTGGCTGTCCCCTTCCATCCTAGCTGAGTGCACCCTTTACCCAGCTTTTCCGTCCCCTTCTGTTTCAGCCTCGCGTCTCTGTCCACAGTGGGATCTGGGATCAGCTGCTGCTCCTCCGTGTGACGTCTTCAGAGGGTGTGGGCCGGTTCTGTGTCCTGGCCTTCGAGGCTTGTCATTCCTGTCAATATTAGAAGCGAAATATAGGTCGGCCTCACAGCTCCCAATGTTAAAAATAAAAGCTTCCTCCCCAGGCCGTGCGGGTTTGTAGATGCACATGTATTTTTCCCCCTTCCCCCCAGCCCCCCTTCTCAGTTGCCTCTTGGAGACTGGCTGATGCTGCTCTCCGTATAAGCATGCGAAGTCGCCTCAGTCATGTCCGACTCTGCGACCCCGTGGACTGTAGCCCACCAGGCTCCTCTGTCCGTGGGATTCTCCGGGCAGGAATACTGGAGTGGGTTGCCACTCCCTTCCCCTGGGGTCTTCCCGGCCTGGGGAGCGAGTCCAAGTCTCTTGTGTCTCCTGCCCTGGCACCGCGTTCTTTACCACTAGCGCCGCTCTGTGTGAGAGGGAGCCTGAAAATAGAAGAGGGGCTGGAATCATCTCCCTCGCAGACTCCATTCCCAAACGTGAGGATGGCCTAATCGGAAGTTGTGACTGGAAGCGCTGAGCAAGCTTCCTCCAAGCTGTGGGGTGACGCACACTGACTGCTGGTAACTGGGGGGAGGAAACTCAGGTTCCTTTTTCTACAAAAGGCGGTCCTGGGATGGAGCCTGGGCCGAATCCCTCTGCTCCAGGACCGCCCAGCACAGCGCTCCTGCCGCAGCCACGTGACCGGGCAGTGGGATGCCTTACACCCTTGCTGCTAGGACCTGCCCTCTCAGCCTTGGCATCCCTCGTCCCTGCATTTGCACGATCTCAGGGGCCTCGGCCCTTGTTCTGTGATGTGAAGATGCAGGAGGCGAAAGCAGAGCCTTCTAATGTATTGTTAATAACGTTCGCTTCTCTCCTCCTGCCCTCTCGTTTCCTTCTTCTCCTCTCTCCTCTTCTAGTCTGATTTGCCCTCTGATGTCGTTTCACCTTCATTCCATTTTGCCCTTCGACTCCTGCAAGACTTGGGAGATCAGTTTTCCTCCACATGAAGAGCCATGGAACTCTGAGACTCAAACACTTAACAAAAAATTTTTTTTTGGTATTGGAGTACAATTGCTCTACAATGTTGTGTAAGTTTCCGCTGTACAACAGCGTGAATCAGTCACAGGTGTACACATATCCCCTGCCTCTTGCGCCTCCCTCCCACCCCCTGGGTCATCACAGAGCACCGAAGTGAGCTCCCTGTGCCTGTGCAGTACAGCAGGTTCCCACTAGCTGTGTTTTACACATGGAAGGGTGTACATGTCAGTCCCAGCCTCCCGGTTCTGAGTCTTTGAATAGATCTTCACCTCTGCATTTCTCAGACAAGTCTACTTGACAGGTGACTGCAGTGTCTGCTAGGGGACCGCAAAGGGAAGGCTGCTTCGACCTTTGGACTTCTCATAAGCCACCTCTGCAGTGTCCCGGCCAATCTCAAAACCCAAGCTCATGCCTTCCTTCCCATAGCTGGAATCAGTGTTGCTTTTCTGGTTGAAAATGGAACTCCCGAGTCAGCCTCGGATGTAAGCATTTTCCAAGGCTTCAAGGAAATGGCACATATCCTGATTTGTCTCTCACCCTTCTGAATTGGATTTTCTCAGGGGGTTCTGTTGGGCTGGTGTGTGCTGGTTGTTTTTCTTAGAAACAGGAGTAGGGGAGAGGGGGAGAGAAAAACAGCTAGGAGGGGGACAGGCCGCTATGGATGCATTCACCACATAAATGGTGGGTCAAGCAGAAGTGTTATGGGTCCCTGGTTTTCTAAAGCTGTACTTCAGGCCAAAGTGAAGATGGTTTCTTAGGGAGTAGACTAGGAGGGCTCTAGTGGTGAAGAATCCTTCTGCCAATGCAGGTGGTGCAACAGAGGCAGGTTTGAGCCCTGGGTTGGGAAGATCCCCTGGAGGAGGAAATGGCAACCCACTCCAGTATCCCATGGACAGAGGAGCCTGGCGGGCTACAGTCCCTGGGACCGCAGAGAGTCAGACACGACTGGGAGACTAGACAGCAGCAGCGGCTGTAGGAACAGCCTTCTCTCTCAGCCCAACAAGCGCCAGACTCCTGAGGGCACGGGAACAGACCCTTCCACGGCTGGAGCCTACCCTCTGGAGGAGACCCTAGGGCGCATCACCTTATGGATTCAGCCTGACCCCTGGTTTACACTGAGTCCTTGTCAGGTCACTTGGCTTTCTACAGTTCCATTTCTTCATCTGGAAAATGGGAGGATTGGGCAGGAGCTGTGCTACTCAATACTGGCTGCAGAACAGAATCACCGGGGACCCTTAGCTACCCTGCCTCTAGAAATATGCCAGGTTAATTTGCTCTCAGGTAAGAGAGGCCTGGCGTTGGAGGCTTATAAACCTCCCCAGGGGATGCTTCTGGGGAGCCAGGCTGAGAAGCTCTGCCCAGCTCAGGAACAGAATGTGCATGTGAATTACATGGATCTTGTTCAATTTCAGACTCTACTTCCGCGAGTTCCTGGGGAGCCAGAGGTTCTGTCCTTCCAGCAGGCTTCTGGCAAGGCTGGTTCTCAGACCGTGCTCCGAGCCGCAAAGGCGGGGATGGTCTTCAAGGTCTTTGCAGCACTGATATTCTGCTGCTGCTGCCAAGTCACTTCAGTCGTGTCCGACTCTGTGCAACCCCAGAGACGGCAGCCCACCAGGCTCCCCCGACCCTGGGATTCTCCAGGCAAGAACACTGGAGTGGGTTGCCATTTCCTTCTCCAATGCATGAAAGTGAAAAGTGAAAGTGAAGTCGCTCAGTCGTGTCCGACGGCGACCCCATGGACTGCAGCCCCCCAGGCTCCTCCATCCATGGGATTTTCCAGGCAAGAGTACTGGAGTGGGTTGTCACTTGCCTTCTCCGTCTGATATTCTACACTTCCTTAATTATTTTCTTGGCAGGGAGAGGGCAGGGAGTGAGTGAAAGAGAAATTATTTTAATGGTGTAGTGGGAGTAAGTTCCCGTTCATCACTGGAGTGAAATGATGTCTTTGGGAAAATGTGACAGCATTTGGCAGGTAGGGTTTAGTTTGTATCTGTTTTCAATACCGAAATCGGTTTAATTAGGGAGAAAAAGGAAAACAATACCTGCGTGTTGGGATGTGTGTGTGTGTGACAGAGAGAGAGAAAGAGAAAGAGAGAAATAGAACTTGCATACGAGCATGTGTGTGTTCAGTCGTGTCTGACTCTTTGCAACCCCATGGACTGTAGCCCTCCAGGCTCCTCTGTCCACGGGATCTTCCAAGTCAAGAATGCTGGAGGAGGTTGCCATTTTCTTCTCCAGGGGGTCTTCCTGACCCAGGGATCAAACCACATCTCCTGTGTTTCCTGCATTGGAAGGTGGATTCTGTACCACTGGGCCATCTGGGAAGCCTGGGAAATAAAGAGAAATACAGAGACAATGAAAGGGGGCAATGAGTGAATGTATGAATGTGCCTAGGGTGAATGTTCTGAAGAAATGAATTTTGAGAGGGGATCAAAGGGCATGTGTAGCTTCTCCAGGCCCAGCTATGGTGAGGAGACTAGCGAAGAGGGGCAGGTTTTATTCAGCTGGGATTGAAGGTGGAGCTCTCGCTCCCGGAGCAGTTCAGAGGCCAGGAGACTCCATCTCCTCAGCACTGTCTCATCCCTGTGCTAAGCAGCTCTTTGCTTAATTTATTCCTGAAATTCTAGGGACACCTTTGGGCTTATCAGAACTTCCCATCATTTGAACCTAGGAGTAGATGTGAGATTGTGCCTTTCTTGGACAGAAAATTTCAGCTGGCTGCTTTCAAAAGGCTCTCTCCTTGTACCTCCCCAGCCCTTCAGCCTGACCGTGAGCCACGAACACTATCTTGGAATGTGAAGACTCAGTCCAACTTCTGCACAATTAAATATATATTTTAAAGTCAAGGTCAGCCTTAGAGATGGTGCCTGCATTTTTGCCTTCTGCTTTTCCTCATCTTGATAGAAGTACAGATTCCTATACATGAATGAATTCCCCCTGGTTTAAAATTATATTTAATTCAGATTAAACACTTCAGACTTTGTGATAGTGATTCTCCTGCCCACGTAATTATGGGAATTGGTTTTGCTTGAGCACAGGTCTCACGCACAGCAGTATTTCTTGCTAGAATTCACAATCCAGGATTTTGTTACTGTCCTATTTCCAGAGATTCCTCCAACTTGTGGTTAAAGGGAGAAGAATGTTTTTGTGATAAAGATATTTCCCAGTCTAGAAAAAGGCAATTTCTCTCTCTCCGTGGCATCATTTTAATCCCCTCCCCTCCATAAGAAGGATTCCTCATAGCCTCACTTTACACATCTGTCTAATGGGAATACCAATTCTATCCCACGTCTTGTGCGGATCAGCTGAGGTTAAAGTCCTGAAAGCAAGGCTAAAGCATCAGGTAGTAGTCACATCTTTTCCTCCTCCTTCCTTTCCTCCAATTCTTATTTCTTTCTCTGCCTCAAATGCATTAGCTCCTGGCCTCCTTGGCACTTTGATCAGTCATTAGGTCATTCAAGAAACATTCTCCAAGCACTTATGAGACCGGCCTTGTGCCAGGCACCGAGAATGGAGCTGAAAGACCACCTCTGTCCTCGAGGAGGACACAGAAGGAGATGACCAGGATAGCAGGTTGGATTATAGAGAAGGGGCGCCTAACTCAGCCTGGCTGAGGATGGAAGGAGGTGGGAGCAGAGGGCCCAGGTGGTCGCGGAAGGCTTACAGAGAAGAATGATAAGTGGGAGTTAGCCAGACAGAACAAACGGGGAAGTGAAGGAACATGTGATTTCAGCAAACTGAAAATAGTTTCGATGGTTCTTGTGGGGACCAAACTATCAATAATAAGATTCCCTGAAGGTTAGGACTGAGTTTAGGGGCTTCCCCAGGGGCTCAGTGGTAAAGAATCTGCCTGCAAAGCAGGAGACGGAGTTCCATTCCTGGGTCACGAAGATCCCCTGGAGAAGGAAATGGCAACCCACTCCAGTATCCTTGCCTGGGAAATCCCATGGACAGAGGAGCCTGGCGGGCTACAGTTTATGGGGTCACAGAGAGCCCGAGTGAGCATGCATGCACGCAGGACTGAGTTTGTCTTTCACATGGTATGAGTGATTTTCTGACCCCTTGTGGAAGAATGAGTATTTTGAATTATCCTTTTTGTGAGAATAAGGGATCTGCTTGTTCCCAAGGATGTGCCCTGCTGCCAGGAGTTAGCCATCCACTTGTAGCTCGAAGAGCAGAACTGGAGGACCCTGGTGGGGAGTGAGCTCCTGACCGTGGTTCCACTAGTCCAGTGCTCTGTCCAACTGAGAAAACTCATGCAGGCTCCTCGTGGTGTTGGCCCTGACCTTCGAATTGGGAATTTGCAGACGTAATCCTTTACAGCAAGACCTTTCAAACTGCAGATTGCAAGCCATATTTCATGTTATGTAGGTTAGAAAATCAATAGGTTGCAGCCAGCATTTTAAACAATGAAGTAGAAGAGAATAGAATATCAGAATACAGCCCACAAATAAGGACTAGTATTGTTTAGTGAAACCTGTGCTAGTACTTGATGCAAAATGCCTTTATTTTTGGCTGTACCAGATCTTAGTTGGGGCATGCAGGGTCTGTTTCCCCGACTAGGGATTGAACCTGGGCCCCCTGCATTGGGAGAGCAGAGTCTTAGCCATTGGACTACCAGGGAAGTCCCCAGAATGCCTTGTTTTACTGAGGATCATGGAAAAGAGAATTTGAAATACACTGGACTGTATAGTGCTAGGTCAAGGAGGCTAAGATATTTCCTCTTGTTTTCTAACTTCAGTTGATTCATCGTGGCTGGCTGGGGGACTGGAGTGAAAACAGTTCAGAGGTGGTGCCTAGACTCAGCGAGAAAGTGCATCGTGGATTAGCGGTGCCTAACGTGGCCTTACACCAGCGGCCGGGGACCACAGGGCCTGTGCATTTGCCCTCCTTGGGGAAGGCTCTATACAGGTTAAAAGCAGTTGCTAGGGCCTTCCCTGGTGGTCCATCATTTGAGGGGCTTCCCAGGTGGCACAGTGGTAAAGAACCCGCCTGCCAATGCAGGAGCTACAGGAGATGCAATTTCCATATTTGGGGTTGGGAAGATCCCCTGGAGGAGGAAATGGCTACCCACTCCAGTATTCTTGCCTGAAGAATCCGATGAACAGAGAAGCCTGGTGGGCTACAGTCCATAGGGTCAAAAAGAGTTAGACACGACGAAAGCAACTTAACATGCATCTGCGGTGCACACACATATATATGTAGTTACGTGTGCATGTACACACACATACACAGATACCTACACATACTTCGGTGTACTTTTCATTAATAAGAAACCTCATTATAACAAAGAATTTAAATGGCTATTATTTGCTAATGAGATAGCTTTAAACATTGCAGCCTGTTAAATAGTTTGGAAAGATACTTTTAGGGCTCATCTAGTTGATTTCCATTTAGAAAGGGAAAGATTACAAAGACTGACTTGATTAACCCTGTGCTCTGAGACAGACATTTGTATTAATAACTTGAAAATTTCATGAATTAGGAAGCTACTGCCCAGACTGGTGTTTACAGGGGCTGGGTTTTCTCGGTCCTTTGAGACCAAAAGGCTTAGTGAAACATAAAGAAAGTGTTTCAAGTCGTACCAACAATGGCCCATATAACAAAGAACCAAGTATCTGGTCCTCCCGACTCTGCTTTCCAGCACTTGTTCAGCAGCTCGTTCATTTATTCCACCAATATTTATGGTGGACCCAGTGTTCACTTGATGCCATGCTCACAGAGCTCTTTGCTAAGCACTTGAGGTACAGCAGAAACCAAAAGCAGGCTTGGCCCCAGTTCTCGTGAAGTTTGAAGGTAGTGAGAGAGACAAGCAGAGATAGAGGAGAATGCAGGTGTGCGATGTGAGGAAGGAACACAGGTCTCTGAGCGTAGAGCAGAGATTCCAACTTAAGACTCTTTTTCTCCAGTCCAGGGCCTCTGGGGAAGGCACATTCTTTGGGATTTGCTGCAGAATTTGAGAGGAACTTTGTACCACAGAGCCCTCAGCAGACGATTTCCACTTGACCCTTAAACATGAACTTAACGCATGTGATCTTCAATATATGCAAATCAATCAATGTGGTACACTATATTAACAAATTGAAGAATGAAAACCACACGATCATCTCCATAGATGCAGAAAAAGCTTTCGACAAAATTCAACATCCATTTGTGATTAAAAAAACTCTCCAGAAAGTCGGCATGGAGGGAGCCTACTTCAACATAATAAAGGCCATATACAACAAACCCATGTGTGTGTGTGTGTGTGTGTGTGTGCATGCTAAGTCACTTCAGTTGTGTCTGACTCTTTGCAACGCCATGGACTGTAGTCTGCCAGGCTCCTCTGTCCATGGGATTCTCCAGGCAAGAATACTGGCTTGGGTTGCCATGCCCTCTTCCAGGGGATCTTTTCAACCCAGGGATCAAACCAGCATCTCTTACATCTCCTGCATAGGCAGGCGGGTTCTTTACCACTAGTGCCACCTGGGAAGCCCACAGCAAACCCGTAGCAAACATTGTTTTCAATGGTGAAAAACTGAAGGCATTTTCTCTAAAATCAGGAATAAGATAAGGGTGTCCACTTTCACCACTATTATTCAGCGTAGCCTTGGAAGTCCTTGCCATGGCAATCAGGGAAGAAAAAGAAATAACACGGCATGTGAAATGGGCTTCCAAACCCTCCCCTCCTGGTCAGCCTTCAGACCTTTTAATCAGAGCTTTCTCTTCTTCCCCTCAATACCCTCTCTCAAAGCAGACATAATTACCTGCCTTTTGATCCAACAACTCTGGTTTTGCTACCAGCAGCTCTCTGGTGCAGGCGGAAATACAGCTGTATTCTCTGAGACTCAAAAGGCTCTTCACAACTTCCCTGAATCTTTAAGAACATTTTTCTGGAAACAGTTTTATTAGCCTTGAAGCATCCTCTCATCCATTGTCCCTATCACCCTCTTTTATCAAAATTTTATAATGTGGGATTTAAGTATTTTTGAATGGTTTAAAAAAATTTTTATTGGAATATAGTTGATCTACAATCTTATGTTAGTTTCTAGTGTAGAGCAAAGTGATTCGGTCATACGTATACATCACAGTCTTACTCTTTTCAAAGTGTGCTTATTTATTTCTAACTTCAAATTTCTTTTTATCACCTCTTGCGTGTGTGGACCAATAATTCCTTTTTTAATCTATTTTTTATTGAAGTTTAGTTGATTTACAACGTTGTGTTAATTTCCGCTGTACAACAGCGTGATGCAGTTATATATATATATTCTTTCTTAAAGTATTCTTTTAAAGTATTGTTATGGTTTATCATAGGATATTGAACATGGTTCTCTGTGCTATATGGTAGGACCTTGTGGTTTATCTACTCTCTATATAAAAGCTTACATCTGCTAACCCCAAACTCCAACTCCATCCCTCCCTCAACTCCTCCCGCTTGGTAGGAGTTACCACCAGTCTGTTCTCTGTTGGATCAGTAATTCTTAAGCAGACATATTGGATGTGTTATTTCCCCACGTGTTGCTCACTCAGACTGTTACGTGCCTCTTCCCTGTCTCTAGTCTGCGCACTCACCTGTCTTTACACACTGAGAATGGGGAGGTGGGTCTCCGAGTTACCAGTGCAGGGGACCCTTGGCTGTGCAGTGCCCTGGCCTCTGCCAATGGCCATCTCACACCAGCTCTGGCTTAGCCACCTTGTTGAAAATAGTCACTAGGGCAGGTATTTTTGTGGACTATGTGCCATCCACAGAGCTGTGTACCTTATGTGCTATGTATTGCTCACCATGATTATATGAGGCAAATCTTTTATTCTCACTTACAGATGAGGAAACCAAAGCTTAGAAGAATTAAGTAACCTGCCTCAGTTACACAGCTGAAAAGTGTAGAAATGGGATTTGAACCCAGGAAATCTGTTCCATAGTCCTTACTCCTAGCTACCAATTTATATTGCCCTCACAAATAAATATAAAATATCGTTAGGAGTATAAAGCCTATAGTCATTTCAGATAAATAACTCTGAAATCAGCATGAGGCTAAAACTGACCATTTTAAACAGGACATAAGGCGATTTTTTTCTAAATGTATTTTTGGCTACGCTGGGTCTTCACTGCTGCACAGGCTTTCTCTAGCTGCGGTGAGCAGGGGCTGCTCACTGCGGTGGCCTCTCTTGTTGCAGAGCATGGGCACTAGAGTATGTGGGCTGAGTCATGTGGAATCTTCCCAGACCAGGGATCAAACCCACGTTCCCTGTATTGGCAGAAACGTCCTTAACCATTGGACCACCAAAGAAGCCCAAGGCAGTGTTTTGAACGACTTCTAGGGCAGTGATTCTTCATGTCTCCATCTCACAGGTCTCCTTGAAATGTGAGTCTGTGGTGTGGTTGGATGACTTAGAGTGAAACTATATGGTGTTGGCACTCAGGGCTCTTCCTCTCTAGAATCATGGTGTGGTTTCTGCAAGATGGATGTGTTTTTGTAATATGGAGACACTCAGCAGTTTCCAAGGATGATACATTACCCATTTGACCCAGTTTGTATTGTTCTTTATTTTTTCTTTTTATGTGCATGCTTTGTTTCCTTAAATAAGACCCTAAGCTTCTTGAGAACAATGTCTTTGAATGACTCACCCGTTGTGGTGAATGGTGCTTATTGATGGTGGTGGTAACAACTGCAGCTACTGCTGTCTCCTCCCACTGGCCTTTCCCACTGAAGGGTGTTGTTCTCTGAGTACGTGACTGGCTGCCTGCTAACCCAACCCAGTTCTGCAGCATCTAATGATAAATCGAGCACACTGAATCCTCTTTGCTTCTTCCCATTTTGTGTTCTTCTTCCACTAACCTCTGTAAATTCACTTGCACTGTTTCTTGGGTCTCAGAGTTGTTTGGATTCTGCTACATACAGTAGGGTCTGGGGCTTCCCTGGTGGCTCAGTGGTAAAGAATCCACCTGCTAGTGTAGAAGCCTCAGGTTCAGTCTCTGGTCTGGGAAGATTCCCTGGAGAAGGAAATGGCAACCCACTCCCGTACTCTTGCCTGGGAAATTCCAGGGACAAGGGGTCTGGCAGGCTATAGTCCATGGAATTGCAAAAGAGTTGGGCACGACTTAGTGACTAAACAGCAACAACACAGTAGGGTCCAGACTATATATTATATCCCAGCATCTGTGGACTCAATAACAAATTTTAAAATTCCACTTAGTTGGAATGATAAAGATGCTTTGCAAGCTTTTTGCCTCTGTAGCTCAGAGATTGCAGCAGTTGTGGTCATCCTCAGCCATGCAGGTGTTAAAAGTAAATGTCACTCCCAATGGATTGTTCCAACTTAAATTTAAAATCCTGGCATCTTTAGCCTGGAAATTAAAAGTACACACAGCTGAATTTGATGTCCTTTTCTAGGTGTGTCTATGTGTGTGGAAATAACTGTTCATTCCTGTATCTCTCCCTCCTCCGACTCTCTCCACTGTGCCCTGTGCTTACTGAGTTAAATTTGCTCTTAGACCTGAGCCTGGTAAATTCTCCCTTCTGGAGAAAGGTTTATTTAGGTCTTCTGCCCATTTTTTGATTGAGTTGTTTGTTTTGATGGTATCAAGCCTCATGAACTGTTTGTATTACTGAATTTTGGAGACTAATCCCTTGTCAGTCACATCACTTGCAAATATTTTCTC
This sequence comes from Budorcas taxicolor, assembly GCF_023091745.1. Lineage (NCBI taxonomy): Eukaryota > Metazoa > Chordata > Mammalia > Artiodactyla > Bovidae > Budorcas > Budorcas taxicolor. Next base: position 97,542,598 of record NC_068915.1, on the reverse strand, counting down.
CCAATCTGGGGGTTGTCTTTTCATTTTGCTGTGCAAAAGCTTTTTGAATTTAATTAGGTAAATTCTCCCTTCTGGTTTCTGGACAGTGCATGGGCCCGGCTCACCTTTTCCCTTCTCCTAGTTTGGCTCTGTCTAAATTCTGGTTCCTATTTAAGTCTTGGAAAATTAAATCCATCTCCTTGAGGTTAGAACAGGGCTCAGGAAACTGATTAAATTCTTCCCAACCCTAAATCCTCTGTTCTTCTGTGGGGTTACTTCTTCGTGCAGCAAAATGAGCCAAAGCCTCCACTCAAATCCCCAAGTAATTCTTCCTGCCTTCTGCAGTTATTGAATTCATCCTTCTTGAGACTGATTCGACTGTGGTCTCAAACAGCAGCTCTGCCTTTCTGCCTTCCCAGCTCCATAGGCCTGAGCTAAAACCTTTCAGGAGTGCTGGTTTCCTTATTTTACCCTGCTTCTCCACGCTTTTGCCCTCACTGATGTCTGGTTTTCTCCTAATGCCAGGGGCAGGAGTGCAGTGCTAGGGAAAATGTCCTTTTAAAAATTTTTTTTTTTTCGCTATGCCGAGTCTTCGTTGAACTCGGACCGCCTGCATTGGGAGCACAGAGTCCCAACCACTGGACCACCAGGGAAGTCCCAGTCCCTCATCTGCTAAGTGTCACTTTCCTTACTTTTCATTGTAATTAAGGTCATCTGTCTGTAAGAGGCACTGTGAAAATCGTGAAGTGCTTAGCACTATGCCTGGTGCATAGTAAGTATTCAGTCTATATGTATGGTCAATGTTATGTTAACTTCTGTTTGAATATTATCAAATCGCTCCCATTTACTCGATCATTTCTTTGGAGAAGATGTTTTAGTTTAGCAAACATGATTTAGTCTCTTGCCTTTACCTTATCAGTCACCTTCTATTTGTCCAGATTTTCATGGAACGTGTAACATGTATGAAAGAAGGGCTTGTTGTATGGGATGGAATAGTCAATTGATAATAGCTGATACTATTCAAAATTGAGATGAGAACCTGCCTGATCTGAACAGAGGAATTTTATAAGTTCAAGTTTAAACTTGATGATCCATTCTAGCACATCAAAATATGTCATCATGGTCTCAGAAGAAAGGCAAAAAGAAAGAAAAAAGGCAAAATGTACATCAGAGAATGAGAATTCTCTCCAGGAAAGAGAGATTTACAGCAACTCATTTCAACAGCATCATTTTTTTTTTAATTAATTGCTTTGCAGTGTTGTGTTTCTACTGTACAGCAGTGTGAATCAGCTATTCATATACACATATTCCTTCTTTTTTGCATTTCTTTCCCATTTAGGAAAGAAGTCACCACAGTGCATTAAGTAGTGTTCCTGGTGGTATACAGTGTGTTTGCATTAGTTATCTATTTTACACATACTATCAATAATGAATATGTGTCAATTCCACTTTCATCTTCCTTCACTGAAAAGCATTCCTCAACTTCTGAGGGCTCAAGCCCGGTCACCTGGGATGTCCCTTTGGGTAATTTCCCCTGCTTCTCATTTTCCGGCAGCCTGGTCCTGCTTCCATAATTCTCTAATTCAAATACAATGGAAACCACCCTTCAGATACAAGGGAAACTGCTGTCCCTGTCAGCATGTCTGACTCCAGTTGTCATAGGAAATCAGTTCTCGTATCTCTGGTGTGGGCAATAGTTTCACAAAGCAATTCTTGCTAATAATGGAAGCTTATACAGTACTTTTGGGGACCCAGGCATAGTCCTCTGCCCTTTAGAGGCATTAAGCCATTTAATTTTCACAGCCAGCTTGGGGGTGAGTACTATTACCTTCCCATTTTTGCAAACAAAGAAACTGAGATATAGATTCAGTAACTTACTCAGGGTTGTACACCTGGTGTTTGGCCAAGCCAGCGTGTGATCCTCTGGAGCCTGCCTTGAGTGTCTGTCCTGTTCACCACCCCTCTTTACTGCCCCTTACCTCTCTTAATTACATGCAGTGCACTCTGATACTTTCTACTCTATAGTTTTTTTACATATTTGAAATTTTTAAATTTTCTTATACTTTACAATGTTGTGTTAGTTTCTGCTGTACAGCAAAGTGATTCAGTTATGTGTATACATATACCCCTCAATTTTGGATTTCCTTCCCCTTTAAGTCACCACAGAGCATTGAGCAGAGTTCCCTGACATATACAGTGTGTTCTCATTAGTTATCTATTTTATACACAGCATCAGTAGTGTACATATGTCAATCCCAATCTCCTAATTCATCTCACCGCCCCCTTTCCCCACTTGTTGACCATACGTTTGTTCTCTATGTCTCTGTCTGTATTTTTGCTTTGCAAATAAGGCCATCTATACCATTTTTCCAGGAGAAATATCAATAACCTCAGATATGCAGATGATACCACCTTTATGGCAGAAAGTGAAGAGGAACTCAAAAGCCTCTTGATGAAAGTGAAAGAGGAGAGTGAGAAAGTTGGCTTAAAGCTCAACATTCAGAAAACTAAGATCATGGCATCTGATCCCATCACTTCACGAGAAATAGATGGGGAAACAGTGGAAACAGTGTCAGACTTTATTTTTTTGGGCTCCACAATCACTGCAGATGGTGATTGCAGCCATGAAATTAAAAGACACTTACTCCTTGGAAGGAAAGTTATGACCAACCTAGATAGCATATTCAAAAGCAGAGACACTCCTTTGCCAACAAAGGTCCGTCTAGTCCAGGCTATGGTTTTTCCAGTGGTCATATATGGATGTGAGAATTGGACTGTGAAGAAAGCTGAGCACCGAAGAATTGATGCTTTTGAACTGTGGTGTTGGAGAAGACTCTTGAGAGTCCCTTGGACTGCAGGGAGATCCAACCAGTCCATTCTAAAGGAGATCAGTCCTGGGTGTTCTTTGGAAGGAATGATGCTAAAGCTGAAACTCCAGTACTTTGGCCACCAGATCCGAAGAGTTGACTCATTGGAAAAGACTCTGATGCTGGGAGGGATTGGAGGCAGGAGGAAAAGGGGACAACAGAGGATGAGATGGCTGGATGGCATCACCGACCCAATGGATGTGAGTTTGAGTGAACTCCGGGAGTTGGTGATGGACAGGGAGGCCTGGCGTGCTGTGATTCATGGAGTCCAAAGAGTTGGACACGACTGAGCGACTGAACTGAACTGAACTGATACCGTTTTTCTGGATTCCGCATGTATGTGTTAATATGTGACATTATTATTAATGTGTCTCAATGTGACTTGAGAAATGATCCCACAGCTCTGATGGTACTGGCACAAAGCTTCAAAACCCTCTGTATTGGGAAAGGACCTGCCAGACTGCCTTAGTCCAGTGCCTGAAACGTTCCATTCTTGTGTCTCTTTGTTTGGAAGCCACGCTCACCCAGCAATGCAGGGCTTAGGATTTGGTCTCCCATAGAGGTCTGCCTGCAGAGAAAGAACTAATGTCGTATGGACTTCAAGTATCCCTGTGAATTAATAGATTGTCCCTCTGGTTCAGGCTCTGAGGCTGGAAGATGTGACTCTGTCCCCAGGAAATGGAGTTTTTGAGAAATGGAGTCATCAGATCAGGCTTCAGTGCCCAGGAGGCTGAAGGCCGCACCCTGGACCTTGTCAGAATCTTCAAGGTCCACCCCAAGATGTCTTTCGTAGGACAGCCTGCAAGATTTCCTCCTGGGGTGGCAATTCCCAGCGTTGAGGAGGGGCTGCAGGAGCACGATTTATGCTTCCACAGCACTGAGCACCGTTTGCTCCGCAGTCAGAAACAGAGCTCTGCGCCCTTGTTCCTCGTCTAATATATATCCTCATTGACTCACATAGCTTCTCACAGAAAAGAAATGCATGCTCCTTTCCCACCTGAGCTTTATTATGCGGCATGAATAAATGTAACACATAACCTGCAAATAACTGATTGAAATGCGATTCCCCTTTTCCTCTCACGCCAGCAATCTCTCTCTCGGAAGACGGTCTCTAGTGAGGCCAGGTCTGCATGTGTTATGCATCTCTATGATCATGCATTAAATTCTGGAGAACTAGCAAGTGATACCTAAATTCTTCAAGCATATTTGGTTGTGCTAAATAATTGATGGCATCTTTTATTTATAAAAATTTACCTGCTGGAATTTCAGAACCAGAGGTTCTGCCAACCCATCTTCTCTATTAGATTTCAGCTTCCCGGCATGAAGTCCAAAGCCTCACCCACAGATCTCAATCTTTGAAAGCTCTTAGGCGGGTCGCCAGGATGAAGTCCTGCATTTCCAGACAAGTGAGATGGACGGATCTGAAGCCAACACCTGTTCTGACCTCTTCCCGCGGTCATGGGGACAAAGCTTACAAAGACCTGAGGAACTTACTTCCAAGTTTATAGCCTCAGTAGCTCGAAGATCCTAAATGGTGAACAGCGAGGGGCTTTCTGGATTTGGACAAATGTAATTATGTAGTGAGATAAGTTATAAGCCCACCTAGTTTGTATGAAGGGAAGGAACATGTGAGCAAAGAGAAGTATGAGTAACTGTCTTGGGAAAAGGAAAATTGAACAAAGAGGATGTTTTTTGTCTTGAAAAGTATATTCTGCAGGGGTAGGGTTGGGAGGAATTGGGAGTTTGGGATCGACCTATATGTACTATTGATACTATGCAGAAAATAGGTAACTGATGCGAACTTACCGTAGAGCACAGAGAACTCTACTCAGTGATCCGCGGTGACCTAAATGGGAAGGAAATCCAAAAAAAAGAGGGGATGTATGTATACATATAAGTGGCTACCCATTCCAGTATTCTTGCCTGGAGAATTCCATGGACAGAGGAGCCTGGCAGGCTATATAGTCCATAGGGTGGCAGAATCAGACACGACTGACTAACACTTTCACTTTCAAAGAAGTTGATACAAAAAAAGAAAAACGTATATTCTGGAGAGATGGTGAACAGAATAAATTAACCAGCACGTCCAACAAACACAATTAATGGTGTCATCAAAATATTGCTTTTTCTCCTTGTCACCCTTTAAATTTTATTGAATAGAGGAAGGTGGATGTAAAAACTCAGCAGGCCTGTGACTTTTCAACTCGTTCTTAGAAAATAGTCCTCATGTCATTCTAAGCTGCACTCTGTCTCAATTCAGAAATTAGGATGTCCGGGCCAAGGTGAGAATCGAACCTTCGAACTTGAGTGAACGTTGACCCTCTTCTCCTTTCTATTCTGAAGCCCGCGTCAGGCTGGGGGCCTGCCTTGGGAGCGATGGTGGATAGGTGACAGTCATCCGTGGTCTCTCCCTCGTGCCTTTCCCCTCCCTAGAGTTTTCAGTTTGCCAGCTGGTTTTTGAGTCCCTGAGGATTGGGTGGGCAGGTTAGGAACAAAGGACTCAGCAAGGTTGGTTTCCCACTCTCTGAAACAGGCCAGTGTTTGATGGACTCTTTCCCTTGTTGGGCCTTGCTGCGGGATCTTTAGAAACCCGCATTATCGGCCATCTCTCTCCTACAGTCCTCTGGGCATTGTTGTTGTTGTTCAATCGGTAAGTCATGTCCGACTCTTTGTGACCCCATGGACTGCAGCACACCTGGCTTCCCTGTCCCTCAGTATCTCCCAGAATTTGCTCAAATTCATGTCCGTTGAGTCGGTGATGCCACCCAACCATCTCATCCTCTACTGCCTCCTCCTCCTGCCCTCAGTCTTTCCCAGCATCAGGGTCTTTTCCACTGAGTCGACTCTTCACATCAAGTGAGTGAAGTATTGGAACTTCCGCTTCAGCGTCAGTCCTTCCAATGAATATGCAGAGTCGAGTCCCTTAAGGATTGACTGGTCTGATCTCCTTGCTGTCCAAGGGACTGTCAAGAGTCTTCTTCAGCACCACAGTTTGAAAACATCAGTTCGTCAGCACCCAGTCTTCTTTATGGTCCAACTTGCACATCTGTACATGATTACTGGAAAAACCATAGCTTTGACTACATGAACCTTTGTTGGCAAAGTGATGTCTCTGCTTTTTAAAACGCTGTCTAGATTAGTCATAGCTTTTCTTCCAAGGAGCAAGCGTCTTTTAATTTCATGGTTTCAGTCACTGTTCGCAGTGATTTTGGAGCCCAGAAAATAAAGTCTGTCACTGTTTCAACTTTTTCCCCATCTAGTTGCCTTGAAGTGATGGGACCGGATGCCATGATCTTCGTCTTTTGAAGGCTGAATTTTAAGCCAGCATTTTCACTCTCCTCTTTCACCCTCATCAAGAAGCTCTTTAATTCCTCTTTGCTTTCTGCCATAAGGTTATTATGAGGCAGATGTTTGTTGATGTATATCTGAGGGTGTTGATGTTTCTGGGCATAAGAAGGTGCATCTGTATTCCAGGAGATCTCTTTTGTTTTCTTTCTAAGATCCTATCAGTTCAGTGCACATCTCCACTTTCTTGCTGCTGAGGTCTTTCTGCTCCTGTAGGTGGGCCTATGAGACAGGAGCCAAGCTGATCCCACCCCAGCTTTCTCTTTGGAGTGATCACAGTTGGTCCACAAGACACACATCAGCCAGGAAACCCCAAAAGAGCATATGGCCCCCCCACACCTCTGCCTTACTGCCACAGCCCTCTCTTTATATAGAAAGCATGAATCTAGGGCCCACCGTGTGTGCTGTTTGCCAGCTCTACAGTAAGTCCCCTACATACAAACCTTCACGTTACAAACTTTCAAAGATGTGAAAGTGCATCTGGTTCCAGCAAGGAACCAAAACCTGTGCCATCAGCGTCAGACGTGAGTGATACTGCAGCTTGCCCTTCATCTCCTATTGCTGACAATCCTTCAGCTCTACCGTCTCCCACCTCCTCTCCTCCACTCAGTAATTCTCCTTGTCTGTTCACTTGATGTCAGCCGCTGTATGCCAGCTGTTGTACCGGACTACTGTACTTTTCAAGGCACTGTACTGTAAGATTCAAAATATTTTCTTTATTTTTTGTGTTTGTTTTTTTATGTATTATTTCTGTGAGAAGTATTATAAACCTATTACAGTACAGTGTTACATGGCCTACTATGTCAGTTGGTACTTAAGCTAACTTTGGATTTATGAACAAATTGGATTTACGAATGAGCTCTCAGCGTGCTGCTGCATATGAAGCAGACTTACTGAATTTCAAATTTCTCCAAGGGGTCCATGTAAGCCCACTTCACTGGGCTTGAGATGAAGGAGTCACAGCTCTCTGCCCTCTTTCCTTGGGAGTATTCAGCTCACAGCTCATTCACATTTCTTTCTAACTCTTTGCTATTCTTCATCTGAATGGGGCGTTCGGGAATGGTGGAGCCAGGTCTTGATAATTTCCTTTGTGAATTCTGTGTAAGGGGTTTGTTTCCCATTCACGTGGGTATCTGATATCTATCATATTGGTGCCTCGGGCAAAAGAAATGCAGAAAGAATCCCATTCTGGTATCTTATTCCATAAACCACAGAGAAACAATAGAAGTGTACATGTTGGTTATTTCTTGCTGCCGAAATACCCCGAAACTGAGCAGCTTTAAATAAGAGCGATGCGTCCTTTCTCCTGCTTCTGGGCTGGCTGGCCTGCTTCTCTGTTGGTCTCACCTGGGCTGGATGGGTAGTCATCACTCAAGCTCACACAGTGGGCACTGGGCGCTGACTGCTGGCTGGACGCCTCGGATCTCTTTCTCAGGGCCTCTCATTCTCTGTTAGGCTAAACCAGCTTCCTTCCATGGTGATCCAGGCAATGTTTCAGGGAAGCAAAGCAGAAACTATACAGTCTCCTAGGCTGTGGAAGTCACACAGCATCTTTCTATAGGCCAAAGCGAAATTACAAGGCTAGTCTAGATTCAAGAGGTGGGAAAAAGACTCTACCTTCAGCATTTCCAGTTTGGGGCCCTCCCTAGTTCACTGTAGATAACCCACCTCTGTCAGCTCTTGCTCTAAACTTTTTCCTGAGCAGACGTGGAGTTAGGGGAGGAAGAAAAATGAATTTATATTGGCTTTAGTCAGCTTACATTTGGAAGAATAGAAAGGAAGAGAAAAGATCCAGAAGATGGGAGAAGAAGCAGAGTCACTGTGGCTGACTTTGGGCAAGCATTCATTGTGGGGGGGGGGGGGGGTGGGAAATGGACCACAGGTGGGGAACTGGGAGAACAGGCTAAACTTCCGGTCATGAAGATGAGAGCAGGTCAACATCTCCGTGAATTGGGCAAATGAGACCTTCGGACCTGGGAGCCTGGCAGACTATAGTCCATGGGGTCGCAAAGAGTCGGACATGACTTAGAGACTAAACAACAACACCTAAGACCTTCTGGAACCTATTATGAAATAGACTTCCGCACAGATTGAGTTCTCCTTGGGGCGTGGCCTGAGTGGACACCATAGGATGCTATCTTGATACTGGCTCTTTGATGCCCAAACCCTGTTCTTTCCACCTGTCCCCTTGGATGCAACCCACCCACCCCCCCACTCCACTCCACCCTTTCTCTCCTCTGATCTTGTGCTCACAGGAGGAGGTGAACATCAATAAAGAGGGGTACAGGGTGGTGGCAACACAGCTCTGTCTTCAGGTGGGGTTTCAGGACCAGGTGAGTGGGAGGAGCAAGGCAACTGAGGCATGATTAAGCCCATTGCTCTGCTCTACTGTGGGCTGCAGATTCAAGGCTCAGAGGTTGTCATTTTAAAAAAGAAAATCTCTAAAGCCTTTAGAAATGGTTTGGACTTCCCCAGCGGCTCAGAGGGTAAAGAATCTGCCTGAAATGCAGGAGACACAAGAGATGTTGGTTCGATCTCTGGGTCGAGAAGATTCCCTAGAAGAGCAAACGGCAGCCCACTCCAGTATTCTTGCCTGAAAAATCCCATGGACAGAGGAGCCTAGCAAACTACAATCCAAAGGGTTGCAAAGAGTTGGATACAACTGAGCAATTTCTCTCACCTCAAGAAATGGTTTTAAAATGGTCTTTTAAAAAATATGTGAATACTTTATGTGTGTTTATCTAGAGTGTAAGTTGAAAGGGCCCACGCTCCCCATCAGATGCCCGCACGAGGAAGGGAGCTCAGGTGGGAGACCTTGGAAGGGCAGGTTGCCTTGCTGAAAAATGAAGTGCCTGGGGCTTGTTTTCAGCCTGCAAGGTGAGCAGGCTCAGAGGACAGACTGTTGAAGCTGACAAGCACAGCTTAGAGGGAAGCTCAGAATCTTTACTTGCCTGATATTTTAAACCAGCACACACAAAATCTATAAAGGAATTTTCCACTTTCAGAGAATAGATGTATACCTGCCTTGGAGAGAATATTTCTTTCTTTCTTTTTTTTTTTTTTTAAATGTTTTGTAACTTGTGGCTTTTTGTTATCAACAAGGGTGAGCACAAGACTTTCCAGCTGCCCCACCCGCACCATCTGCTCCTGCTGCTGTGCAGTCATGTCCGACCCTTTGCAACCCCATGCACTGTAGCCCGCCAGGCTCCCCTGTCCATGGGATTTTTCAGGCAAGAATACTGGAGTGGGTTGCCATTCCTTTCCCCAGGGGATCTTCCCGGCCCAGGAATTGAACCCACGTCTCCTGCATTGCAGGTGGATTCTTTACCGCTGAGCCACTGGGGAGGCCCTCCACCCATCTGACTCCCACCTAAATGATTCTTTAATCAATGAAACCTTTGCCCATCTGATTTCCAAGCACGTTTGTTTCATCGGAACACAGGGCAGTTTAGAGAGGGGAGGAAAAGAGGGGGGATGAGCTGAGGGCAAGTCTGAACCACTTTCCCCCTTGCTACCCTTTCCCACCGTCCTCCCAGCTCCGGCAGCTCCAAGGCAGAACCAGCAGGCAGTGTGTGACCACGGCCTCACTGCCCAGAGGCTGCCGGTAGGGGGTGCTGTGCCCACACCTCCGGGCACCACCACTGCGATGACACTCCCAAGCTTCATAAATCGTTAGACATTTAAAGCTGGCGGGGATATTTCCTTTTGGCCATGAGGAACCTGTGGTCCAGAGAGGGGAGTTCGTGGTGGGAGTAGGGCTGAAATACAAGCCTCTTGACTTCCGTGCTGGGGTCCCCAGCCTCCATCTTCCTCCTTCACACATTCTCACCCCCAACCCCTCACGTGATGTCAGGGATCTTGGCAATGTTGAGAGGAAGATGGCTTGCATGTGGAACTGTTAGAAAAGAACAGAAGATGGCAAGGTGCTTCCCGTGGTTCGCCTGGGAAATCAGTCTGGGGCTTTTGCATTTGACCTCGCAGGAACAGTCATTTGGAAAGTAAGAGGGATCGTGTTGAAGTGCTTTTTTTTTTTTTTTTTTGTAGTCAAACCTCAGACTTGTGGGAAAAGTTACAATTGATTACAAATCATCAAAAAGTGACAATACCTTGAGAGGAGATATGTTACGATGTCTATTCCCAGTTGTTATTACTAATACTTAGTGGGTGATATTGGCTAAGTTTGTAAATTTCACTTTGTCTCATCTGTAAAATGGGTAAAATAATGTTGGTGAAGATTCAATGAGATAGGTGTATAACTGCTCATCTCAGCTCATGGCTCATTCTAGGCACTCACTAATTATTGTTGTGCCAACAGCACAATTATTATTGCACACAATTATTGCAGCAGCAATAATAATAACAAGAGCATCTTTTTGTCATCTGTAACTTGGGCCCTCAGTGTAGCTAATTCAGTGGAGAAATGCCCCTGCTGCTCACCAGTTGGGTAGACAGGTCTCCAGAGTAGCGTCTCTGTCATCTCCTTGGGGCATCTCCACAGACCAAAGTGGCTGGGAGTTGGCAAGTGTGAGGGAGGAGCTGTGGAGGGGCAGAAGTGATGAGTGGGTGGCCTTATAGTAACATTTGTAAGTCAGAAATGTGGAAACGTGCTGGGGTGCTGTCTTCCCCAACTGGGGATCCTTCATATAAGCAAGGGGAAAAAAGTCAAGAAATGACTTTTTTAAAAAGAAATCTTTTGGCTTTTTTTTTTTATCAAGTAATTTGATAAATGATTAGCGTTGCTTATACAGACAGAGGAGCCTGGTGGGCTACAGTCCGTGGGGTCATAAGAGTTAGACACAGCCTAGTGATTAAATCATACAGTTTTTAATTTTTATTGTGCTTGTTTTACCATCTTTAGTGATGCCCACGAAAGGGAGATACATTTCTAGATAGTGGGTATTCTTTGAGCTAATTAAATTGATCTTATGTCCATTCTATAATGTGTTTCAGATACTTAAATTTAAAAATTTAACAATTGAGATATAATTAACATAGAACATTGTATTAGTTTTATATACAACATAATGATTTGATGTACGTGCTCTGAGTGCCTAACTGCTTAGTCGTGTCTGACTGTTTGTGACCCCATGGACTGTAGCCCCGCCAGGCTCCTCTGTCCATGGAATTTTCCAGGCAAGAATACTGGAGTAGGTTGCCATTTCCTCCTCCAGGGACTCTTCCTCACCCAGGGATAGAACCTGCATCTCTTGAGTCTCCGGCATTGGCAGGCAGATTTTTTTTTACCACTGCGTCAATGATTTGATATACATAGAGCTCAAGGATCATCACAGGAGGTCTAGCTAACATCCATCACCACACATAGTTACAGTTTTGTTTTCTTGTGATGAGAATTTCCACTCTCTTAGGAACTTTCAAAGATATGTAAGATAGTATTATTAACCGTTTACTATCCCAACTCTCAAATACGTTCTGCTTTCGTTTGTTTCATTTCATCTTGTCCATGAGCTTGTTTTCCTGTTCAGCCCTCCTGCTACCAGAGATGACATCTTGACTGTGGTTCCTTCTTCTCTTTTCAGAGTCTGACCCAGTAGGTGTAGAATGCATGGAGACCACAGTATGTAAATGCTACCTTGGCGGAAAGGCACAGTTATTAGTCAGGGATGGCCAGGAAGGCAAGCATGAAAATAGCACCCTTGATTTCTTTTTTCCAGTAGCACATGATACAACATTGAATAATTGCTGGCTATATTTGACAGATCGGGAATACAGTTCATTAGGGAGCTAGGGGACTCAAAAAGCAGGCTGCCTTCAGGAAAATTTATGAGGGGATTACTGTGTGCAGCCACCAGTAAATAGGGCGCTGGGAATCTGAGCTGAATTGATGATCTTCTGCCTGAGTGGGACCTGTGTCCACCAAGCAAAACTTTCTTGAGTCAAAGTGACTTAGGGGAGAAATTGTGAATTTAACAAAGGAAGGATGAAAAAAAAAAAAAAAGGAACATTCAGAATCTCTAGGGAATGGAACCACATCTGTAAGAGCAATGTTATTTTTACTACCTTCATGGTCAAGAATATCAGAATGCATGATTCACACAAGAAAACAAATCCTTGCAAAAGGATGCAGCCTCCCTCGTAATCGTGGGAACTTAAAGCACAAAATTATACAGTGCCAGCAAAGCTGGTAAAAGTCCATCATAATTACAAAATCAAAATCTGGCGAGGCTTTGGAGAAAGCTGCATTCTCATACTGACATCAGTTAGTACAATATTTCTGGAAAGCAACATGGCAAAGTGTAGTGAGCCATGGATGATCACATCCTTTGGCCTGGTAAACATGTGTTTGAAACCATATCCTGGAGAAATAACTCAAAAGAAGAAAAAATAAGAGGAAAAAACAGAAAGAAAGAAAAAACAATACCTAAAATTTTAAAATAAAAACAAACTATTGTATAAAATGAAATTTAATATTACTATTAAGGATAGTAAGTTTGTCTATTATGAAAGCAAATGGAAAAGTTGATATAAAATAATGCTAAGTGAAAAATGTGCTGTGCTTTGTCGCTCAGTTGTGTCTGACTCCTTGCGACTCCATGAACTGTACCCGGCTTTGTACTCCATGGACAGGCTCCTATCTCCATGTGATTCTTCAGGCAAGAACACTGGAGTGAGTTGCCATTTTCCTCTCCAGGGGATCCTCCTGACCCAGGGATGGATCACTGGGTCTCCTGCCTTGCAGGCAAATTCTTTACCATCTGAGCCATTAGGGAAGTCCAAGTGAAAACCAGCCTGAGCTCAGATTTTTTGAATATTGACTATAGATATGTGAAAAAAAATTCCCCAACAACAATAAAGCTAAGAAGAGATTATTCGGTTTTGTTACATCGCAGGGTGAGAAGTGAATGTGAGTCTCTGTTGCTTTGATGTTTGTGTTTCGTCTGTCATTACAAAATTGGTTAAAAACATGGTTTTATAGGCTGCACTGTATATTGCAGTTTATCAAGGACAGAAAAGAGGTAAATCCTTCCATTTGCATCTTGTGGTTTTTGACAGCTGCACAGATTGTAAACACAAGCTGGAATCACACCAAAATGGCATCCCTTGCCGTTGTTCAGTCACTCAGTCATGTCCAGCTCTTTGCGACCCCATGGACGGTAGCGCACCAGGCTCCTTTGTCCTCCACTGTCTCCTGAAATTTGCTCGAATTCATGTTCATTGAGTTGGTGATGCTATCCAGCCATATCATCCTCTGCCGCCCCCTTCTCCTTTTGCCTTCAGTCTTCCCAGCATCATGGTCTTTTCCAGTGGCTTTGCCTGCTGATTGTGCAGACAGGGGACATGTGATTACCAAGAGCCTGGAGTGGTTGCAGAAGAAAATCAGGTCGGGTAAACGATCCAATTGACTCATCTAATGCCAGAGCTTTACCTCCTTGGATCTCATGCTTGGATTGTTTGGGGGTTTCTGGAGGCAGAGCATCAACTCCTTTCTCTCCTTGTAAGAATCTCTCCCTAAGTTAAGCTAATTTCACATTTCCCAGTCACAGGCTTCTTTTTCCTTCTGGTCTGATCCTTCTTGTCCCTCAGGCTTGGCATCCTCTTATTTTTCCTTGCATCCACCTCTGACAGCAACAGTAATCCTAGTAAAATATAGTCATACATTTCCTCAAAGTCGCAAGATGCTCTCAAGGTTGAGATAGAGATGTCATTTTATTCAGTAGAGGCCGTTTTTCTTTTCGTCCTTACACATGTGTAAGCAGGCCTTACATTTCATTGGTTTGTTTCACATTTGCCTCTTTGCAGCAGCAGAGATGCCCAAATCTCTGTGCTTGGACACAGAATTCTGCTTGCATCAGGCAGTTCTACAGAGACAGAGGCTGGCGGGCCTGTTCAACACCATCTGCTTTCACGGGAAGATTAAATACACGCATGAGACCCAGGATGGACCCACCGTCACACGTGCACAAGATGCTTCATTAGCGTGTGCTTCACAAGCAGATGAGAGAACCAGCAGGGCCCTCCATGAGTTTTTACCAGAGAAATTGTTGGAGGGTTTCCAACAGTTCCTCTGCTCCTTGTCTCATATTTTTCTTCCTTTTTCTTCCCTCCCCTAATTAGAGGCCTTTGAGAGAATAAGCTGACGCTTACTAAGCATCTGCTCTGCATCAGGCATGCTGACATATATTAACCCACTTTAGCTCCACAAAATATGAAGATGACCCATTTTATCTTCCCTATGAGGTAGATGGGAACAGTTGGTATCACTGTTTCTTTCTTTCTTTTTATTTCATTTATGTATATATATATGTTTAATCGATGCATAGCTAATTTACAATGCTGTGTTAGTTTCTGGTGTAAGGCAAAGTGATTCATATATATGTATGAATATATATACATACTTGTTTTCAGATACTTTTTCATTATATATTATTATAAGATGCTGAATATAGTTCCCTGTGCTGTACAGTAGGACCTTGTTATTTGAATATTTTCTATATAGTAGTGTGTATCTGCTAATCACAGAATCTTAATTTACTGAGAGGTTCCCCCAACCCCTGTTATCCCCTTTAATAACCATAAGTTTTCTATGCCTGTGAATCTGTTTCTATTTTAAATAAGTTCATTTGTATCATCGGTGGCTTCCCTGGTGGCTCAGACAGTAAAGAATCTGCCTGCAATGCAGGAGACCTGATTTGATCCCTGGGTTGGGAAGATCCCCTGGAGAAGGGAATGGCTACCCGCTCCAGTATTCTTGCCTTGAGAATTCCACGGACAGAGGTGCCTAGAGGGCTGTAATTCACGGGGTCATGAAGAGTTGGACATGACTGAATGACTGACACACATTTGTATCATATTTGAGATTCCACATATTAGTGATACCATGTGATACTTGTCTTTCTCTGACTTCACTTAACATGCTAATCTCTGGGTCCATTCATGCTGCTGCAGATGGCATTGTTTCTTTCGTTTATGGCTGAGTAATATTCCATTGTATATGCACCACATCATTTTATCCATTCTTTAGGTTGTTTCCGTGTCTTGGCTATTGTGAATAGTACCGCTGTGAACAAAGGGGTAAGTGTATCTTTCTGAATTAGAGTTTTCTCTATATATGCCTATTGGTGGGATTTCAGGATCATATGACTATTTTTAACGTTTTGAGTAACCTCCATACTATTTTCCATGTGGTGCTAGTGGTAAAGAACCTGCCTGCCAATGCAGGAGACTTAAGAGATTCAGGTTTGATTCCTGGGTCAAAAAGATCCCCTGGAGAAGGGCATGGCAACCCACTCCAGTATTCATGCCTGGAGAATCCCATGGACAAAGGAGCCTGGTGGACTCTAGTCCACAGGTCGCAAGAAGCTGGACCTGACTGAAGTGACTTGCGCACCCTGTTTCCCATTCTGGCTGCACCAATTTGTCCTCCCACCAACAGCATTTCTCCATACCTCCTCCAGCCCTTGTTACTTGTAGACTTTTTACTGATGGCCATTCTGACTGGCTTGAGGTGATACCTCATTGTAGCTTTGATTTGCATTTCTCTAATAATTAGCGGTGTTGAGCATATTTTCACATGCTTATTGGCCATCTGTATGTACTTCTTTGGAGAAATGCTTCCTTAGGTCTTCTGCCCATTTTTTAAATTGGGTTGTTTGTTGTATGAGTTCTTTGTATATTTTGGAAATTAAGCCCTGGTTGATTGCATCATGTGCAAATATTTTCTCCCAGTCCATAGGTTATCTTTTCATTTTTCTTCTGCACAGCAAAGGAAACCATAAACAGGTTTCCTTTGCTGTGCAGAAACTTTTAAATTTGACAGAGGTCCCCTTTGTTTAGTTTTGCTTTCATTTTCTATTGCCTTGGGAAATGGACCTAAGGAGACATCACGACAATTTATGTCAGAGAATGTTTTGCCTATGCTCTCCTCTAAGAGTTTTATGGTGTCATGTCTTATATTTAAGTCTTTAAGCCATTTTGAGTTTATTTTTGTGTATGGTGTAAGGGTGTGTTCTCACTTCATTGTTTTACATACAGCTGTCCATCTTTCCCAACACCACTTGCTAAAGAGACTGTCTTTTCTCCGTTGTATATTCTTGCCTTCTTTGTTGAAGATTAATTGATCATAGATGTGTCAGTTTATTTCTGGGCTCTCTTTTCTGTTCCCTTGGTCCATATGTCTGTTTTGGTACCGATATGATGCTTGTTTTGATTATTGTAGCTTTGTAGTATTGTCTGAAGTCTGGGAGAATTTGCCTCCAGCTTTGTCCTTTTTTCTCAATTGCTTTGGCAGTTCTGGGTCTTTTATGGTTCCATATACATTTTAGGATTATTTCTTCTAGTTCTGTGAAAAAAATCCTGTAATTTGGTAGAGATGGCGTTAAATCCCCTCTGCCCATTTTATAACTGAGGAAATAGGCACCAGAAACCTAAGTGACTTGTCCAAAGTTAAGATGTGGTAGAAGCAAGCTTCAGACGCAAGCAGTTGGCCCTAAGTGCAAGCTTGGAGCCACTAAACTTCACCATCTCATGACAGTGAACCAAGCTTACCTTGCCCACGCTCTGGGAAAAAAGACCAAAGCCAGAGAGAGGAGTGAGGTAAAGTGTTGTGTGTGTGTGTGTGTGTGTGTGTGTGTGTGTGAGAGAGAGAGAGAGATTGTATGTATAGAGCCTGGCCTGCTGTTCTGTCATGTACTCTACGATTAAACCAAGTTGCTGAGCCTCTCCATTTCTCAGTTTTCACATGGGTAAAACTGCAGGATTTATGAATCGTACTTAACTCCTCCGAGGGTTGTTGTGATGATTAAATATGCTATAAAGTTCCGAGAACCGAGGCTGGTACAGGGCGCCTATGCTTAATCAACGTTAGCCATGATCCTCCTGCCATCATTCATGCCAGTGCTTGGGGACCACTGCCCCGCCTCTTTCTCCTAGACTGATGGAGATGCAAATAGCACTTCTACCACATTCCAGGGCCGCTGCTGCCTCTAGTCTGGGATCCACACTTCAAGGATCACTGAGGAAGAGGATCCAGAGCTCTCGCCATCCTAGCAGCCCACATTCTATTTCTTTCCATGAGCTCTGTTGGAGTCTTTTCGCTTTCTAGAGTGAAGGGACCCAGGGACTGTGCCCCAGCCTGGAGGGCTGTCAATGACCAGTGATGGATGCCATCTCAGAAGCTAGCCAGGGCCTGAGTTTCAGCAGGATCCCACAGGTGGTGAGTTTCAGCCATGAGGAGACTCACGTCGGTGGGGATAGCAAACGTGGAACATGAAATAGGCAGTGGAACGCTTCTGGAGAAGCAGCTCCATGGATAAAAACTGGATGATTTTAGAAGTAATAGGAGAAGAGAGAAAAGAATCCCCCTCGCTCTGAAAAAAAATGGCCTTTGAGCAAAAATGCAAGCTATGAAGGAAAGTCAGGAGAGGAGGAGAGGGACCCTGATCACAACATTCATAGTTGTAATTGTGGGGCTTGTAAGAGGCAAAAGTTGGTCTGACCCAGGCAGATGACAACTTGTCTTTTCCAAAGTAAAAGGAGAGATGATATAAATGAGAAAAAAAGTGGAAACTGCAGTCATTTTCCTGCTTCTGGGGAGGAAAGGAAATGAGAAGTGAGTTGGCCTGTTCGGGGTCCTTACATGGTCTGGATTCTTTCTAGCTCACTCTCTGTCTTGGTAGGTGGAGTGTGATGGGGTTCCCCTCCCCAGACTCCAGACCCTGGAGCCCCTCTGCATCCCAGCACCTGGAGAGGCTCTCTGCGGGATGCAGAGCTCTGAGAAGAAGGGCTCCACTTCCAGACTGCGCGCACACAGCTGGATGTGGCCTGTAGCTGCTGGAGCGGCGATGCTTGCTGTGTCCAGGGCTCTCATAGCCCCAGGCTGTGTCCTGGACTGACTCACAGCAGTGGCTGTGAGAAAGTTCGTCTGCGTTGGCAAGAGAGAGAGGGAGGGAGCTGGTGCCCTCTCTTGCTCTGCCCTCACTTGCCCTTACAGACTCCTCGGAGCTGTCCTAGCCAGGCTGAGTATGTGCCGGGTCTCAGCCCAGCAGCGGTGATCTGCACCTTGGATTCCTGATGAAGGCAGAATAATTGCCAGTCCCAGCTACAACCGGCTGACTACCAGGAGAAGGCGCTCAGCAGAGTCTGCTGTACCTCCACATTTCCATATCCTCAGCTTTCTGCTCTCGAGGATGGCAGACCTGGCTAGTCCACTACACATCAGTCGTCAGCTCTCACTGAGTGAAAATGAAAGGAACTGAAGAGCACTAAAACACCTAAATGCCCATCAGCAGATGAACGGATAAAGAAGATGAGGCATATAAATAAAATGGAATATTTCTCAGCCATAAAAGAGTGATATAATGCCATTTGCAACAACACGGTTGGACCTAGAGATTATCATACTAGTGAAGTAAGCCAGACAGAGAAGGGCAAATATATATTGCTTATATGTGAAATCTAAAAAGAGGAAATGATACAAATGAACTTATTTCTGAAACAGAAATAAAAACTCATAGACCCAGAAAAGAAACTTTTGGCTCCCAAAGGGGGGAGAGGGTGTAGAAGAAGGGACAGATTAGGAGACTGGGATTAACATGCACACATATGTGCACAGTGGGTATAAAACTGATAACCATCAAGGACTTACTATATAATACAGGAAACTGTGCTCAATATTATGTAATGACCTATACAGGAAGAGAAGCTGAGAAAGAATATATATATATATTTATATATATATATATTTATTTATATATATATAAAACCAAATTCTTGTGCTGCACACCTGAAATTTACATGATATTGTAAATCAACTTCCCAGATAGCACTGGTGGTAAAGAATCTGCCTGCCAATGCAGGAGATGCAAGAGATGCAGCTTCAATCCCTGGGTTGGGAAGATCTCCTGGAGGAGGGCACGGCAACCCCCTCCAGTACTCTTGCCTGGAGAATCCCATGCACGGAGGAGCCTGGCAGGCTACAGTCCATGGCGTTGCAAAGAGTTGGACATGACTGAGCACACACACTGATTCACTGATACTTCAATTAAAATTTTTTTTCCTTTTTAAAGAAAAGTGCTAAAACACCCTAGTCGGGTGGAGCATGCCAACCTGGTCTTCGATGGGTCTCATGGTGGGGGTAGGGGTGTTTCTATACAGACAGGAAGCGACTTATTTGGAGACTCTCAGCTCTTGACTGGAACCTTCCTTAGAAGAAGCAGGTTTTCAAGAGAGTACGCTTTTTATGTTCAAGAAGATGATGGTGTATTTAAAATGCTTCCTCCTAAACATATCCCTTCCACTCCTCCCTCTGCTTCCATTAATTCCGAGGAAATCTACTATTCCACTGACAACCTCTTGTCGGCTCAGACTTATGGGATGCAGAGCTGTGTGCCCATACTCTTGCAGGAGGGGTGACAGCTGCTCTCAGAGAGCTTACAGTTGAGCTTGTCAAATAAAGTATAAACACAGGAAAAGGTAACTGACTTTTTACAGGACTCCCAGGCTTCCCTGGTGGCTCAGGTGATAAAGCGTCTGCCTGCAATTCAGGAGACCAGGGTTTGATCGCTGGGTCAGGAAGATCCCTTGGAGAAGGAAATGGCCACCCACTCCAATACTCTTGCTTGGAAAATTCCATGGATAGAGGAACCTGGTAGGCTACAGTCCATGGGGTTGCAAAGAATCGGACACGACTGTGCAACTTCACTTTCTTCTTTCTTTCAGTAATCCTAAATGAAATCCTAAATGCTTTCCAGTGTTCTTGTCTGGAAAACTCCATAGACAGAGGAGCCTGGAGGGCTACAGTCCATGCGGCCGCAGAAAGTCTGACGTGACTGAGCAGGCAAACACACACACACACAGAGTAACCCTAATCTGGTGCTCAGCAGCCACCTACCCAATCTCCAGCTCTGGCCCAGGCTCCGTGCTCCCCTGATGGGCCCGCATGGTCCGTGACTACCTGAGGTGCAGCTTCTCGTCTCTGTTGGGAAATCCAGCTTTCCCCTTCCAGCCCAGTCCCATCCTTCTCCCTTCTGAGCAACAACCTACTCATTTTCCACGGGTTTGGTGATCTATGGTGAGGCCACAGCTTCCAGCATTGGTTGGGTCCCTTTGGAGATCAGCATACTGAGAAGAACTGGCTTGATTTCATTATTTATTTTTTAATTTTTAGGGCTAAGTGATTTTATTTTTGTTCTTTTAAATTTTTCATTAATTAATTAGGCTGCACCAGGTCTTAGCTGTGGCACTCGGGATCTTTAGTGCATCATGTCTTTCCCTGTGTGTGTGTGTGTGTGTGTGTGTGTGTATGTGTGTGTGTGTATGTGCGTGTGTGTATGTGTGTGTATAAGTCACTTCAGTTGTGTCTGACTCTTTGCCACCCTATGGACTGCCAAGCTCTTCTGTCCATGAGATTCTCCAGGCAAAAGTACTGGAGTGGGTTGCTATTGCCTTCTCCAGGGGAACTTCCCGACACAGAGATCAAACTCCCGTCTCTTATGTCTCCTGCATTGGCAGACCAGGAATCAAACCTGGGCCCTCTGCATTGGGAGGGCCAGAATATTAGCCACAGGACTACAGCAGTCCCCTTGATTTTTATTTAAAAGACTGTTTTTTGACATGAGATCTAACCTCTGCAAGTGACCTTCCTGGACAATGAGGATGAGATAGTCTTCACTCTGGAAATTGGAGCATCTGCTCTCCTACTGGCTAAAGAAGCATCTTACAACATAAAACCTGCTGTAAATGGGAACAATAAACAATGATTCTCAATCTTGCCTACACTTTGTAATCACCTGGGGAGCTTTAAAAATACCAGGTGGGGCCCCACCCCCAGAGGTCTGATTTAACTGGTCAGGGTGCATTTGTGGCTCCAGAGACGTTCGAAAACACCCGGGTGACTCTGGTGAGCCGCCAGGTTGGGAACAGCTGTTTGGACGGCTGCCTGCTGACCCTTTTCAGGCAGGAGGAGATCTTTAATTGGTAATTGGGGGACACGCAATGGCAGGGAGAATAGTGAAAACTAAAGCACCTGGGAATTGATGTTTTTGAATTGTGATGTTGGAGAAGACTCTTGAGGGTCCCTTGGACTGCAATGAGATCCAACCAGTCCATCCTAAAGGAGACCAGTCCTGAATATTCTATTGGAAGGACTGATGCTGAAGTTGAAGTTCCAATACTTTGGCCACCTGATGTGAAGAGCCCACTCACTGGAAAAGACCCTGATGCTGGGAAAGATAGAAGGCAGGAGGAGAGGGGTGACAGAGGATGAGATGGTTGGATGGCATCACCGACTCGATGGACATGAGTTTGAGCAAGCTCTGGGAGTTGGTGAAGGACAGGGAAGCCTGGCATGTTGCAGTCCATGGGGTCGCAAAGAGTCAGACAGGACTGAGCAACTGAACAGCAACAACAGAATATGTTAGAGGAAAAAAAGGGACAAGGAGACAAAAACAGGACCTGCATAGGTAAATTCAGAATGATGATTCTTAACTGGCCTAAACTTCTGGACTAATGCAAGGTGGCAAACGGTGCAGAGGAGATGAGAGACAGTCTTGCTCACAAAAAAGCTCAAGGCCAAAGAGGAGACACTGAGAGCAGCTGGACTTCCCCAGACCAGGGAAAGTCTGGTCTGGCACGCTCCCAGGGGAGCACCGGACGGTGAGGGATTTACCTGTGGAGTCAGAGCCGTCTTGACTGACCACTAGGGGATGTCTAAGGGGGCAGACAGGAAGGACCATTAGTTCTCAAAACAACCAAAAGGGAACCAAAGCCTAGAGCAGGCCCTCTCCCTGGAAGATGAAAGGAGGGACGTTCACAGAGACTGGGGGTGCATGTGAGCCATAACCCCTGACTTGAGGAGCCCTCAGGTGGGGCCTGGACACTCAAAGAGGGTGAGGATATGGGGTGTCCCTGTCGGTCCGGTAATTAAGACTCCACGCTTCCAATGTAGGGGGCTACGGTTCAATTCCTAGTCAGGGAACTAAGACCCTACATGAAAAAAAAGTGAAAGTGAAAGTGCAACCCCATAGACTATAGCCTACCAGGCTCCTCTGTCTATGGTATTCCCCAGGCAAGAGAGGATTGCCATGCCTTCCTCCAGGGGATCTTTCCAACCCAGGGATCCAACTGAGTCTCCCACATGGCTGGCAGATTCTTTACTATCTGAGCCACCAGGGCAGCCCAGATCTCACATATGCCCCCTAAGAAAAGATAGGGTGAGACAAGTGCCTCTCTTGAGTGTTCAGCTGCGGGGCTGGGGTGCACAGGGCACCACTCTCTGTGATCAGGAAGGCTGGCCTCCCTCCATGGACTCTTCCAGAGACAGTGCTGGGTGTATGTTCTGCAAGTGGGCAATGCTGGGGCACGTCCACTGCCTATCACTGTGGCACCCAAATCCTTACGTCCTGTGGTCAAGCTCAGGTTTCCCGTGAATCCAAGGATGAGGACACGTGAGTGGAGGATCTGATGGGTCTTCCGGTGGAGAAGTCTCTCCTCACTTAGATGTGAACCCAAGAGTCTCAGACACAAAAAGGAGTTTCCCCTTCTGTAACTCACCATTCATTATTCCTGTAAGGGAAAATAGACACCCCCTCCCCCATTAGACCTGGGTCAGCCTCCATGATGGATGCCCTTCAGGACTTTGGAAATGCAGGAAAAAGAAAACCTGTCTTGTTTTTCTTGACCAATCAAGGTGGGTTTCTGGCAGCTCCTAGGGAAAGGGACTGGGTGAGGAGGGTTAAGATGTGACAGGACTGTACCAAGAGGCCCAGGCTTCATCCAGCCCAGCGTATTTCAAACAGCACATTGTAACCTAGTAGACGGTATGAAACTTCAGTTTGAATTGTGACCAACATTTTAAAAATAATAAACAGAAAGTATCAGTGCACTGCATATTGTAAGGATTATTTGGGGGCTTCCCAGGTGGCACAGCTGGTAAAGAATCTGCCTGCCAATGCAGGAGATACAGGAGACGCAGGTTCAAACCCTGGGTCAAGGATATCCCTGGAGAAGGGAATGATGCCAGAACCCACTCCAGTGTCCTTGCCTGGAGAATTCCATGGACAGAGGAGCCTGGTGGGCTACAGTCTGTGGGGCCAGACATGACTAAGAGTCAGATACAACTAATCAGGTATGCAAGGATTGTTTTCTGAAAATTTGCTTCAGTTCTGTCTGCGTCTGTGTTCGACATTGCCGTGTGTAACACATTTTACTGCAAGTCTCTATGAAATAAATAAATAAACAGCTGGCTCCTTAAAAGCAGAATAAAAATAACCACTTTTTTCTACTCAGGGTCTGAGTAATTCAAGTTTGCCTGGTTGGGAGAGTTCTATTAGCCTTGCTGTGAAAATTCAGGGTTATTTTTTAGTAACAGACATGCTGGTAGCAGAAAGTAGCTTGCCTGTGCCTCTGAGAGCCTTTGGGAAGGACGCTGTCTCTACTCCTTTGGTTCAGGCCCCTGGGAGCTTCAGAAGCTCGTCAACCTTTCAGGTGGCTTTTCCTCACTTTTTTTTCTGTGACTCATCTTGTCACTTGTATGCTGCTCCCCTTAGGTTTGGACCCAAATCAAATGCCTCTGGAAAAGGGCTTTATCTTCACAAGGCATCATGTCTTAGAATTTTCATGGATGAGCTAAAGCTGTCACAATAACAAATGGGGAAAAAAAAACCCTGCCACCCAAAGCTGTCATTTGTGTTTGCTAGGCGAGACAAAAAGGTACCGTGGAGGTACCTTGAGTAGCTGATGGCGAAATGAAAAGAAAACTGGGATTTGGATTTTACCTTCGGAAAATTAGTGTCGGCTGATGGGGAGTGACAGCTATCTTGGGGTTTGAGTTGAATTCACATTCAAGGTTTTATTTGAAACATCAAAAGCCTTTGTCCTTCGGTACCTTCCATTCCGAGAATAGCCTAATGTCATCTACATTGCATGTGAAGTGGAAAAGTTTCTTTCTCTTCTAAAGCTCAGGGAAGTTGTTTTTGTTTTAAGCAATACAGTATTACAAGGTCTTGACATAGATTACAGGAAAACTTTGGCCTCTTTCTTGTGGAACTATTCTAACTTTTTCTTTTTTTTTTTAAAACAGATCTTTGAGAAACCCCGCTTGAGGGGCAAGTCTGGGAGGTGGGATAAATTGGGAGATTGGGATTGGCATATATACACGGAAAGTGTTAGTGGTTTAGTCATGTCCAAATCTTTGCGACCCCAGTGACTGTAGCCCTCCAGGCTCCTCTGTCCATGGAATTCTCCAGCAAGAATACTGGAGTGGGTTACCATGCCTTCCTCCAGGGGATCTTCCCAACTCAGGGATCGAACCCAGGTCTCCCGCATTGTAGGTGGATTCTTTACCATCTGAGCCACCAGGGAAGCCACTACTTTGTATAAAATAGATAACAATCTATGAGATTGAGAACCTACTGAGAGACCTACTGCATAGCACAGGGAACTCTATTCAGTGCTCTGCGGTGACCCAAATGGGACAGACATTCGAGGATTCACTTTGCTGTACAGCAGAAACTAAGACACCACTGTAAAGCAACTATACTCCAATTACAAAAAGAAAAAAAGGAAACTCCTCTTGAGTTCTTCCTGATTATTATCCTAAATATGAAGTGTGCCATCTGAAATGTAGACAGAATGTGTGTCCACTTTTCTCTGCCTAGAGGAGAGTGAACTGCCCGTTTGGTTACCCTTGTTGTGCTCATTAGAAGAAAATGCACGTACAGTTTCTCTCAGAGGCAGTACAGCCCAGCACCAGCTGGAGGACAGGCGCTCGGGCCAGGATGTCTAGCTTATTACCTTCCTGCTGCTGCTGGCTGCCCCCACAACTCACAGTTAGAGTAATAACAGCAGTTCAGAGGATATTTATCACCTGTCTACTGTGCGTAGACACTGGGCATCCCTCATCTTTAACCCTGAAAACAATCCTTCCTGATTTGTTTTATTCTCCCCATTTTACAGATGAGGAAACTGAGACTCAGAAAGAATCAGAAGGAGACAGAAGCATAGCCACCTGTACATCTTTTTACAGTATTTCTTGTTATCTGGCTTTGCATTCCCCACTTATCTTAGAGCCTGCTTAATTGTGAGCAGAAAAGTGCAGTGGTCGCTTAGTCATGTCTGACTCTTTGTGACCCCACGGACTGTAGCCCTCCAGGCTCCTCTGCCCATGGGATTCTCCAGGCAAGAATACTGGAGTGGGTTGCCATGCCCTCCTCCAGGGGGAATCTTCCTGACCCAGGGATTGAACCAGGGTCTCCCGCATTGCAGGAGGATTCGTTAAGTATGAATATATTTAATTTCTTGAATATAATAAAGCCAGCACAAAGCAAGATTTAACCCATATTCCCACATATTGGCCCTCTGTGTTCAACTGGTTGGTATGTTAATGTGTGAAGCAAAAGAAGAAAGTTGACATTTAGTGTCTGTGTTTTGGCTCTCAGTGACATTTGTTTCCTCCAAACTTTTAATATGAACATTTTCAAATACAGAGAATTTTAAAGAATAGTACAGTAAACACCAGCACATCTGCTACCAAATTTGACAGTTATTAACATTTTGCCACAGTTGCTTTATCTTTAATTTTTTTTCTCAGTCATTTAAAAGGTCTGGGATCTAATACTGATGATCTGAGCTGGAGCTGATGTAATAATAATAGAAATAAAGTGCACAATAAATGTAATGCGCTTGAATCATTCCAAAACCATCGCCTCCCACCTCCACCACCCTGGCCCATGGAAAAACTGTCTTCCCCCAAACCAGTCCCTGGTGCCAAAAATGTTGAGGACCACTGCTTTAAAACTAAGTTACACATGTTGTGGTGCTTTAATCCTAAATAATTCCACATGCATCCCCTAAAAATAAGGATATTATCATAACTTAATAATAATCTATCTCCTTTATATTAAAATTTCTCCAGTTCTCAAAATATCTTTTTAAATTTATTTTTTGACTCCAGATTTAATCAAGATTATTGCATCCCATTTGATATTTATTCTCTGTCTTTAGGAAAGGCTCTCAACTTTGACACAAATGTTTTGAAGAGGACAGTTTTTTCTGTAGAGTGTCCCACATTTGGAGTTGTCTGATTGTTTTCTTTTCTCCCTACTTTCTGTATACCAGGAGCTGAGAATACAAGCGTATGGAGATTACAGTTAAACCTAGGTGGCAGCAGTTCCTCCAGGGTGATGTGATGTGCTTCATATTCATCGTGTCAAAAGACATCTAATGTCAAGTTCTTCCACCATTCCCGATGCTAAATTTCTTGGTTGGGTGCCAGATTCCTCCTTTGTAAACTTTTATTTTCTGCTTCACAATTAGTCTGCAGTCCCAGGGGTGATGCTCTGAGACCTTGAGGGTATCCTGCTTTGCATCACTCCTCTGATCTGATTATCTGAGTATCTGTATTAGTTTGGTAGGGCTGCTATAACAAAGAACCATAGACAGGGTAGCTTAAGCAACAGAAGTGTATTGTTCCTCTGTTCTGGAGGCCAGAAGCCTAAAATCAAGATGTTGGCAGGGCTCGTTCCTCCTGAGGGCCCCGAGGGAAGGATCTGTTCCAGGCTTCTCTCCTTGGCTTGCAGGGGGCTGTTTCACTTTGTCTTCCCTCTGTGTATGCTTGTGGGTCCAGATTTCTTCTTATAAGGACACCAGTATACTGGATCAGTGGAGAAGGAAATGGCAACCCACTCCCGTGTTCTTGCCTTGAGAATCCCAGGGATGGGGGAGCCTGGTGGGCTGCCGTCTATGGGGTCGCACGGAGCCAGACACAACTGAAGCGACTTAGCAGCAGCAGCAGCAGCAGCATACTGGATCAGAGCCTATCCTGTCCTACACATTCCATCTGTAAAGACTCTATGTAAGGTTACATTCTGGGTGCATCTGGGAGTTAGGAATTCAATACATCAATTTTGGAAGGACAGAGTTCAACTCATAACAGCATCCATTGATGATTCTTGCCAGAATCCATTACTTATTGGGATCTCAGGTTGGGTTCTTTGGGAAACAGATTTTAAAATGCAGATTCAAAATCTGTTTATTGGGGGGAGTATATCAGGGACTGGGCTTGGTTATGACTTTTGCTGTTATGGGCTCCTTCTGCCATCAGAAAAATTAGAAATTATATTTTATAACTGCTGGTATAAAGACACATATAACCTAGGCTGGATTCATTATTATATATTTACTGTTATGTTTGTTTTCCTTCTGAAGAAAATATATAGTGGACTTTCAGAGCTGTGTCTTCTGTGCCTAGCAGATAAGGCCGTGGCCCTGCTCCAGATCAGAGGCTGGGTGGGTGATAAGCGAAGACGGTTGACCCTACTGTGTCCTTGTGTACGCGGTTAGTGGGGGTGGCGTCAGAAAGGAAGGGCCATTTAGCTCCTGATGTTTCCAGATCTATTTTTGAGAAGAAGGTAGAAACTGAAATTTTAAATTTTGAATCAGCAGAAACTAACACAACATTGTAAAGCAGTTATCCTCCAATTAAAAAAAATCCTATGATTACAAAAAAACTATATATAAAATAAATAATCCATAAGGATATTGCTTCTAGGCCTTTTGGCTAAGATCAAGGGTACAAGGATATATTGTATAGCAATGGGGAACACAGCCAATGTATTATGATAAGTATAAATGGAATATAGCCTTTAAATTTTTTAATCACTATGCTGTATGCCTGGTGTGTGTTAGTCGCGCAGTCGTGTCAGACTCTTTGTGACCCCATGGACTGTAGCCCTCCAGGCTCTTTCGTTCATGGGGTTTTCCAGGCAAGAATACTGGAGTGGGTTGCCATTTCCTTCTCCAGGAGATCTTCCCAACCCAGGGATCAAACCTGGGTCTCCCACATTGCAGGCAGACTCTTTACTCTAAGCCACCACGGAAGCACCTGAAACTAATACAATATTGTGTATCAATTATACTTCAATAAAAATAATCCTAATAAATGGGCTTCCCAGGTGGCTCATTGGTAAAGAATCTGCCTGCACTGCAGGAAACACCAGATCGATCCTTGGGCCAGGAAGAGCCCCTGGACAAGGGAATGGCAACCCACTCCAGTATTCTTGTCTGGGAAATCCCATGGAACCTGCCAGGCTACAGCCAAGGGGGGACAAAAGAGCCAGACAAGACTTAGCACCTGAACAACAACAACAAATAAATAAATAAAATTTGAAATCCTTTTGCTTTTTTTTTTTTTGCCACACCACTGGGCATGTGGGATTTTAGTTCCCCGACCAGGGATGGAACCCACGCTTCCTGCAGGGGAAGCACAGAGTCCTAATTGCTGGACCACCGAGGAATTTCCTGAGATCCTGTATTTTTAATTTTCAGTTTTGTTTTATTTTGTTTTTTTAATCTGTGGGCTGATTGTGGCCTCAGGGCTGCCAGTTTGAGGAGTTGTCCTGCCATGAGGCTCCTGGGAGACGGCTATTGACCATTTCCGTGCTGAGTACCTTCTAGACAGCTGGGCACACAGAAGGCGTTGGTGTGTGCTTGTCGAGGAAGGAAAGAACCAAATATTTTGCTAAGGCAACTTATAAAATCAGGTTGGACTTTTTGCTTCAGAACCTGTGACGATCAGAAAATCAGGCCCTGGATTATGCTGCAAAGAGAAGACAAACCCAACCCGCCTTGGGTTACTCACAATAACTTAAGGAGACTTGGCAGGAATAGAAATGTGTGAAGGAATCTCTTGAGACTGGAGCTCATGAACTAGGTCAGGCTGCCCTGAGGATGTGGTTGACAATCAGAGTCGAAGGGGATTTCTTGGTGTCTTGATAGAATGCTGTCTTATGAAAAATTTAACTCTTTTCTTTAAGGCAGAAACATTATTGTGGTAAAATAATGTTGGAAGAACTGTGTTTCATCATTTTTCCCTTTGGGGGCATCAAGACACTTCCACCGCCAAATGGGTTTTGTCTCTGTCCTATGGCTGCTCCGTGGGGAGGTTTGTTCCAAGCCTACTGTATTCACGTGGAGCCCTGGGGAGGACTCTTCCCTGATCAGAAGAGTGAATGAAGACAGGGAGGAGATCCTTGGGGAGGAATGAAGACAGACAGAGAGCTGTGGCTCCCAGAAGCTTTCCCTACAGTCACTTTAATTCCCTGCCCTTCAAAGGGCTCAGACATCAAAGCAACAGAGGTGCCTTGGGTTTCTTCCGGCAGAACTTTCCTCCGAGACACCTCTCCAGGCCCAGCACTCAGCCCTCTGAGGGTCTGGTTGACACACCTTCATGGTTCACTGCTGTTAATGCCTGCTGACGCCTGCCTAAGCTTCTGGCGTGGGCTTCAACCTCTGGCTGTCTTAATCCCTATAGGGAAATAAATAGCTTGTTAGGGGAGAGAGAGAATGAAAACTCATAAGTACCTGGATAATTCAGATGAGAAGGGCCGAAATTATTCTTTTTTTCCAGTTCCCTCAAATGACCAGTTTGGGTGCTGTTTCTAAATTTTGGTCTTCCTTCCTTCAGGGGGATTGACATTTTAGGTATTGCAGTTTTCTATTTATGGTTAAAGACATTAATGAGTGTGCATATATTTAGAACAATATGATGTATATGAATCCTCTCTGTCTCACTCTCTCTCTCCTCTCTCTTACACACATGCAGTTACTGCCCAGGAGAAAAATCACAACTGAATAATTGATGAAAAAGGAAGTTCAGTGTGCCTATAGTTCCATGCACTATTCTCTTTGTATTCAGTTATCTCTAATTCTAATTTTGATAGTTTTCTCCTGATTTTGACTGTGTGTGTGTGTGAGAGAGTGAGTGAGAGGGAGAGAGGGAATGATGGGAGTTACTCTGTATCATGAACTCTCCTTGCTTTTGCCAAATTCACCTCCAAGAACCTGGGAGGGCTGAGAATCAGTGTAAGGAAAATTGGTGCTTTGAAACTTGGGGCACCTTTCCTCTGAAGACCCTGCTTACTTTCCTCTGTCTGAAATTCTTTGCCTAGCAATAAGAATAATGGTGTTTTCAGTAATGTTGATTAAGATATTACTATTTGTTAAAACCACCTTATATATATTTTTTATTTGTCTCATGATAACTTTCTGAGATAGTCTTTTGTTAGCTTGTGTGCTTCATAGATAAGGGAACTAAGACTAAAAAAAAGTAAGATGGTATCCCCCCATCCCCAGCTAGGAAAAGACAGTCAGGCAATTCACTTGTGAATTGTCGGATTTATCTGTGCACCCCCGCACTTCTCTGTATAAAGAGCCAGCATTTTCCATGAGCCGTTCCAATGAGCTCTGATTCCCACACCTAATAAATGATCCCCTCCACCCCAAAGAAGGTTTGTGTTATTTGAGGGAGAGAAGTCTTGAGAGCTTCCCTGGTGGCTTAGTGGTAAAGAACCTGTCTGCCAGTGTAAGAGCTGTGGGCTTGATCCCTGATCCAGGAAGATCCCCTGGAGGAGGAAATGACAACCCATTCTGGCATTCTTGCCTGGAAAATCCCATGGATAAAGGAGGCTGGTGGGCTACAGTCCCTGGGGTCACAAAGAATCGGACATGATTTACTGACTAAACAGTAACAAGAAGTCTTGAACAAGAAAGTAAGAAGCACAGAGGGAGCAGGAAGCCACGCTGAAAAGGTCCCATTCTGAGCTAGTTTGTGCTCTGAAATGGTTCTCTCTCAAGGACTTGCTTCAGGGTCGAGTTGTTGTTTTTCAGTCGCTCGGTCATGTCTGACTCTTTGCGACCCCTTGGACTGCAGCACGTCAGGCTTCCCTGCCCTTCACTATTTTCATAAGTTTGCTCAAACTCATGTCTGTTGAGTCAGTGATGCCATCTAACCATCTCAGTCTCTGTTGCCCCCTTCTCCTCCTGCCTTCAAATTTTCCCAGCATCAGGGCCTTTTCTAATGAGTTGGCTCTTTGCATCAGGTGGTCAAAGGACTGGAGCTTCAACTTCAGCATCAGTCCTTCCAATGAATAGTCAGGACTGATTTCCTTTAGAATGGACTGGTTTGATCTCCTTGCAGTCCAAGGGACTCTCAAGAGTCTTCTCCAACATCACAGTTCGAAGGCATCAATTCTTCGGCACTCAGCCTTTTTTATTGCCCAACTCTCACATCTGTGCATGACTACTGGAAAAACCATAGCTTTTGACTATACAGACCACTATTGGCAAAGTAATGTCTCTGCTTTTTAATATGCTGTCTAGGTTGGTCATAGCTCTTCTTCCAGGGAGCAAGCATCTTTTAATTTCATGGCTGCAGTCACCATCCACAGTGATTTTAGAGGCCAAGAAAATAAAGTTTGTCACTGTTTCCAATGTTTCCCCATCTGTTTGCCATGAGATGATGGGACTGGATGTCATGATCTTCGTTTTTTGAACGTTGAGTTTTAAGCCAACTTTTTCACTCTCCTCTTTCACCTTCATCAAGAAGCTTATTAGTTCCTCTTCGCTTTCTGCCATTAGGGTGGTGTTGTACTGAACAAATATTGATAAATCATAAAATCATAAAATAATCCTGATTTTTATGTTTTTTGCATTTCTAGTAAAATGTTACATGATTGACAGCTCCAAATATAGCTCTTCTTATACATGTGGCCACTTGCATTAGATGCCAGATATTTTTAGAAATGAACTGGAAGCGGAACAGTGTAAGTTTCTGACATTTTCTTAAGAACCAAAAGAAAATAAACTCCTCTTTTCTCTTCCCCCAACAATTCAGCTTGGTCAACATGTTTTACTTACTTTGCTTCAGGGGAAAGGCTGTCAACACCATTCAGTGATGATTAAGAGCTCTTAAGATTCAGTTTAACAAATTCTTGTTCATACCCAGGGACCTTTTTTCTTTAATCAGACCTCTTCCACACTAAGGCCTGACAGTACTGCAGTGCGCAGATGTCTTTAGCCATTGTTCTTTAAGCAGTTCAGTTCTTGTGTTCTTATGTCATGGAGTTGTTTTAGTGATGCTTCGAAGGCAGCCCTTTTCTTGTCTTCTAAATTTTAAAATCTACCTGAAATAAGGATTTCCATGGCAGTTCAGTGGTTAAAACTTCGAGCTTCCACTGCAGAGTGTGTGGGTTCAATCCCTGGTCAGGGAACTACTAAGAACCACATGCTGCATGGAGCAGTGAAAAAATAATAGATAAAAAATAAATTTAAATAAAGAAACTTTTTCACTCTGTACCCAAGAAAAGAAAGAAGGCAAGGAAGAGTGAGCACCGGTTGTGGGTGGGGAGATGAGACCTCGCTCCTGGGCTTCTGTCCTAAACATCCTTTTGCTTGCATAAGAAGCTAAGAGGAGAAGCTGGGTTTCCTTGGTCCTAAACTCTCTGCAGGAGCTACCCAGTGTCTTGCAACTTGGAGTGTGGTCCCTGGGATAATAGCAGTGGCATTACCTGGCAGTTTATTGGAAACACAGAATCTCCAGCTCTGCCCAGACCTACTGGATTAGTATCGGCAATTTAATAAAACCCTTAGGTGATTTATGGGGCTTCCCAGATGGCTCAGTAGGTAAAGAATCCTCCAGCAATGCAGGAGACACAGGAGACCTGGGTTTGATCCTTGGGTTGGGAAGATCCCCTGGAAAAGGAAATGGCTACCCACTCCAGTATTCTTGCCTGGAGAATCCTATGGACAGAGGAGCCTGACGAGCTTCAGTCTATGAGGTAGGACAGTCAGACACGACTGAGGGACTGTGTACGCATGCGCTAGGTGATTGATGGGCACATTAGTTTAAGGAGCACTCTCCTTGTTCGCCACTCTCCTTGTCCATCACTCCCATAATTGGCTATAAAACTGGACCACCTGGAGTTACGTACTCCAGCCTCGTGGGCGTAAGGATCTAGAAGATGTGTATAGATTTTAAAGCTCCTCAAGTAATCCTGATGCAGCTAGTCCAGCTCCAGAAGGAGCCCTTTGGTCCAGCTGATAGAGGCCAGCCTCCTAGGGCACAGAACAGCAAAAAAAGAGAAGGTGTGTGTCTGCAAGGGCTGGTGGAGAGTATTCAGCACAAGGGATAGTTTCAGCCTACTAGATTCCATCTTCCATAACACACTCACATCTGTCATTCTAAACTCGATCATATAACATTATTTTTAAATTTTGTTCATTTATTGGTCGAGAGGGCTCTTCATTTCGGCATGCAGGCTTTCTGCTTCTGGCTGTGCACACGGGGTTCTCCAGGTGTGGAGCATGCGGTCTAGATCGTGCAGGCTCTCTAGCTGCAGTGTGAGGGCTTAGTTGCCCCATGGCATGTGGGACCTTAGCTCTCCCAACTGGGATAGGACCCACGTCCCCTGCCCTGCAAGGCAGATAGATTCTTAACCACCAGACCACAGGGAAATCCCTGACCATGTAACATTCTTTAGTGGTACCCTCTTGTCCTCAAGATTAAATTCTTTATAACATTAAGCACCTTCCTGGTCGGGTCACTGCCTGTTTTTTGCATTTCATTTCACTCCACATCCCCTCCCAGGAGCCAGACCCCACCACTTGGCAGGGCTCCTCCCAGGAGTCTCTGTGCCTTTGCACACAATGTCACCTCTGCGTGGAACGTCAGTCCCTCCTTTGCGGGCTCCGGTAGCACCTCTGCCGCTCCTTCACTGTGTTCCTCACCCACATATCAACTTTCTTAATATACATCTAGAGATTGCCCACAAGGAAAGGGACCACATCTGTCTTGGCTGGACTGGTGGGAACAGTTTTGATTGGGATCAGAAGTGAAGATCTGTAATCCACAATCAAGAGACAAGCCATCAATGAATTCTGTGTAAAGAGGAACAGAGAAGGCGAGGAGGTTCTAGTTGGGGGGAGAGTGTCAAGAGAGGTTTTCTAATTTTTGTTTCTCAAAATGAGAGAAATAACAGCTTGATTGTAGGCTATGGGAGTAGTAAGAGGGTATTCCTGATGCAGAGAGAGGGGTAAATGGCGGAGCAACTGAGTAGGATGGAATGGATAAGATGCACAAGAAAGGGCTGGCCTTAAAGGATGTGTGGACTGGCCATCTGTAGGAAGGGAGAAATGCAGGGTGCACAGCCTCAGGCGCTGAAGGGCAAGTGGGTAGAGGTGGTGGGGCCTGGGGAAGTTCTGCCCTCAAACAGAAGCAATGTTATTATATGAAGTGGGGGAGGGAGACTGGCGGGGGGGGGGGGGGTGGGCAAGGTGATCAGAACAGGTAAGAAACAGTTGTCTAGGAGGGAGGGAGCCCATATGGACCAGGGGAAAGTAACATGATCTCTGGGTAATACGCAAGCTGAACTATAGTTGTGGTTTATGAATTTTAAAGTGAAACCAATAGCATGGTTGCATATTTTCCCCTAGCTATGAGATGGCTGGATGGCATCACGGACTCAATGGACGTGAGTCTGAGTGAACTCCGGGAGATGGTGATGAACAGGGAGGCCTGGCGTGCTGCAATTCATGGGGTCGCAAAGAGTCGGACACGACTGAGCGACTGAACTGAACTGAACTGAAGTTATTATAATGGCTTTCCTGATAGCTCAGTTGATAAAGAATCTGCCTGCAATTCAGGAGACCCCGATTCAATTCCTGGGTTGCAAGGATGCGCTGAAGAAGGGATAGGCTACCCACTCCAGTATTCTTGGGCTTTCTTGGTGGCTCAGCTGGTAAAGAATCCGCCTGCAATGCGGGAGACCTGGATTCAATCCCTAGGTTGAGAAGATCCCCTGGAGAGGTGAAATCCTACCCAGTCCAGTATTCTGGCCTAGAGTATTCCATGGACTGTATAGTATATAGGGTCACAAAGAGTTGTTATACAATTATATACATACATTATATAATTATAATAGTTACACAAGTACCAGCTGACAATACATGCAAGGACAGACAAGATTCCTGCCCTCCTAGAGTTTATGTTTTAGATGGTATTAGATGAACAATTCCTTGTTTAATTACAATGTGATGATTTGCATGTTGGAAAACACAGAGGGCCAGGGAGCATCTAACAGGGATGCCTGGCTTAGCCTGAGTACCTGAAGTGACACCTGTGGATACAGAATGAGGTCCTGGAAAAGACTCGGATGCTTACTTTCTTTTTTGTTTATGAAAGTGAAAGAGGAGGGTGAAAAAGATGGTTTAAAACTCAACATTCAAAACACTGAGGTCATGGCATCTGGTTCCATCACTTCATGGCAAATAGATGGGGAAACAATGGAAACAGTGACAGACTTTTATTTTGGGGGGGCTCCAAAATCGCTGTGGATGGTGACTGCAGCCATGAAATTAAAAGATGCTTGCTCCTTGGAAAAAATTGACCAACCTAGACAGCATATTAAAAAGTAGAGACATTACTTTGTCAACAAAGCTACATCTAGTCAAAGCTATGGTTTTTCCAGTAGTCATGTATGGATGTGAAAGTTGGACTATAAAGAAAGCTGAGCGCTGAAGAATTGATGCTTTTAGACTGTGGTTCTGGAGAAGGCTCTTGAGAGTCCCTTTGACGGCAAAGAGATCAAACCAGCCTATCCTAAGTATTCATTGGAAGGACTGATGCTGAAGCTGAAACTCCAGTCCTTTGGCCACCTGATGTGAAGAACTGACTTATTAGAAAAGACCCTGATGCTGGGAAAGATTGAGGGCAGGAGGAGAAGGGGACGACAGAGGATGAGATGGTTGGATGGCATCACCGACTCGATGGACATGAGTTTGAGCGAGCTCTGGGAGTTGGTGACGGACAGGGAAGCCTGGTGTGCTGCAGTTCATGGGGTCGCAAAGAGTCAGACACGACTGAGCGACTGAACTGAATAGAACGTAGGGTGCAACAGCAGAGAGGAAACACGCTATGCTGTACTTTGTGGTTGTTCATGATCTGCTGTGACTTTTATACTACTTGTCATATATTTTGTAAATCAACCAGGAAAAGGAGGCTTTGCCCAGGACTTCAGAACAGTCTAAGTGAGCCTAACTGAAGGCAGGAAGGATGCTGGAGGAAAACAGGCAGTACCTGTGAAATCTATCTTCTCCCTTCTGTTCTGTTCCCTTTCCGTTGAATCTAGAAGATGTGGGCACTTCCTTCAAGACGCCTGCAGCCCGTGTGTCACAGAGGAGAAGGTGGCAAAGAGGAAGGAGGCAGGGATCACAAAGGCTGTTGGTTATTGTGCCAGATGCTGGAATTACTAAAACAACACTGTAAATCAACTCAATTTTTAAAAATACAACAGAATTTGGAAGGTTTAATAGTCAAAAGAAGCCCTTTGCCTCTAAGCCCACACTTCTAATGACCTTGTAAAAATGTTCTGATTTCGAGTCAAATGTTCAAATAATATCTAGGAGGAAATTGCCTCAGAATCTCAAGTGTTAAAAATCCAAACCTTTCACTGGAAGACCTAAGGTCTAATTGCAACTCTTTGTTACAGCGTCTCATGAGGTGAGAGGCCCTAGAGGGCCAGCCCCTTATTACCCCCTCTCTCTCACATCTGGTGGGCCAGCCAAACACTCACTGGTGGATGGGCTAAACACTCAGACCCTGAACCAACAGCACCAGAGCCGCCTGCAGACTTGTTAGAAACAGAACTTCTGGGTCTCTTCCCCAGACCTACTGAATCTCTTGAGAGTGGAGCTGGGCATCTGCATTTTAGCAAGACCGCTGGCCCTTTAAAGTTCAAGAATCAATGACCTAAAATCCTATTGGCTTTTTGTCCTAGTTCTTTGTTTTCAGCTTGTTTATCACATGTTATATTACATTGGGTTGGCCAAAAAGTTCATTCCAGTTTTTCCATATGATGCAGAAAACCTCAACAAACTTTTTGGCCTATATTGCATTGCATTACATTATGTGTATATGTGAAACATGAGTTACTGCTATAACTCCCCATGAAGTCAGAGGTGTGAGGAAGCAAGGCCCGTGTAGTCACACTAGGTTTTGAGAACTGCCCCAAGAAACCAGAACAGGACTCTCTACTGCGGCACGCCTGACATTTTGGTTGTGGTCCCTCTTTGTTGCAGGCATTGCTGACTACTCAGCAGTATCCCTAGCCTCTACCCACTAGATGCCAGTAACACCCTTCCAGCTGTGGTTTGTGACAATGAACAGTCTGGAGTCTTTGCTAAAGGTCTCAGGAAAGGGAGTAGGCAAGATTGCCCATCCTCTTGAGAATCTCCAGCTCAGAGTCATAAACAGCATGGGTGTCTTCACGGGGGGTTAGCCGGGACAGAGCTAGTTTCAGAGGCAGTGGGCTGGCATTCATACTGGGGCAGTAGCACCTGCCAGTGCTGCTTGCCAGGCCCGGCTCACATTGTACATTCACTGCTGCGTTCAGCCCTTACGGCAAGCCTCTAGGGCAGGCTGTGTTCCCATTTTATGGATGAAGAAACCAAGGTTTAGAGATAAAGTCACACTGATAGGTGATATACCAGGGATTCAGCCCAGGTTCATCTTAACCATGCTATAGTGCCCATCATTTACTTATTTTATTTTTTGGGAAGACTTTCTCCATTTTAGGGGTAAAGATATAAAGCCCAGAGAAAGATTCCTTTTCTACTGTTAACTTCCTTGTTTTCGGCTGCCTCGGGTCTTCCTTGCTGAGCACCTTGCTGAGCGTAGGCTTCCTCTAGTTGCTGCGAATGAGGGCTGCTCTCTAGTTGCCGGTGCACAGGCTTCTCGTTGCTGCGGCTTCTCTTATTGCAGAGCACAGGCTGTAGGCGGGCAGTAGTTGTAGCCCACGGGTTTAGGTGCCTCGTCACATGTATGATCTTCCCAGACCAGGGATCGAACATGCGTCCCCTGCATTGGCAGGTGGATTCTTAACTACGGGACCACCAGAGATACGTGCTAAGTCGCTTCAGTCGTGTCTGACTCAACTGGTCTGTGGACTGTAGCCTGCCAGGCTCCTCTGTCCCTGTAATTCTCCAGGCAAGAATACTGGACTCTCTTCTCCTTCGGATCTTCCTGACCCATTTCCTTCATTGGCAGATGGGTTCTTTACCACTAGGAAGTCCGCATTATTTACTCATATGTGTATATGTATCTCTGTGTGTATGTCTCGATTCATCTGTGGCTGTGTCTGCTTTCCTCCACTGATCTGCCAAACCTAGCAAAGACTGGAGAAGAGAAACAATCATTTGTTGGCCAGAGCCCCAAAGTGACCTTCAAAACACGAGCCAAAAAGGCAGATATCCAAGTGCGCTGTTTTCTCCCATGCAGGCTCTGCCCTGCCCCTGCCCTCCCCCGCGCCCCGCCCCCCCCACCCCTGCATGTGGCCCTGTCGCCAGGAGCTTTCACCCTCTGATTCCTGCCCCCCACCTCACCTCCCTGCTTCCCTGGTGGAAGACAAGTCCCTGCAAGCTTGGGTTCTCCCGCCTGGGACCGCCTGCATACCTGCCTTCCAGTCCGGTGTGTGGATATCAAAGCCTCCAGCGAGGGGACCTGGGGATCATCTCACACCATCAAAGGGAGCCGCCAGGAGAAGAGCACAGATGGCCTGGGTTCACATGAAAGGACAGCTTGCTGTCTCCTGCTCCCAAACTGCTGAGCATATACCAAGCCCCGTGGGAGTCAGCGTGGGATGGGGTGGGGGGCTTGGAGGGAGTGCAGTGCACTCTGGGTTTAGGTTTCTCCATTTGTAAGTTCAGGGGATGGGACCAGATGGTGTCTAAGGGAGGACGTACATTACAGGGCAGTGGTTTCTCAGCCCCGGCTGTGCATCACAGTCCCCTCTGGAGAGAGACCCCTGCTCTGTGGGCCCTCATCTCAGATTCACTGGGCCCTATGGATCTCTCAAATGTTAAAGATCCCAGATGACTGCGGTGGGCAGTCAGGGCTGGCTACCCTGGCACCAGGGGAGAGGGCTTGGGCTAGACTGAGCTGGTTTTTGGGCCCCAGCTCTGTCCTTGTGAGATCCCGAGGCATTTAGGCTTTGGGCTTCAGTTTTACACATCTGTGAAATGGGAATTAGATATCTACCACATAGAAACAAAACAATAAAGTTAGACATATTGGTAAAGTGCAGGTCCATGGCAGGCAGGCAGTGAGAGCAGACCCCCTTCTCTAGCCTCCCTGCTGACAGTTAGGCAGTGCAGTGCATTTTTCTTTTTTTAATTGGAATTTTACTGTGCGCTCATTTAAGAAATTATAGAAACCAACTTCTTTTTGCACATTCTGTCCCCAAATACCGATTTTTTCATCTTTATTGCTCCCGTAATAGAGATTGCAATGATCTTATGTGTGCAAAGTATTTGAGGGTGAACGAAAAGAGGCTATTTTAAGATGTACTATACACACTGAACTGAAAATAAAGTGAAAGAGTCACTCAGTCATGTCCGACTCTGTGATCCCATGGACTGTAGCCCAACAGGCTCCTCTGTCCATGGAATTCTCCAGGCAAAAATACTGCAGTGGGTTGCCATTTCTTTCTCCAGGGGATCTTCCCTACCCAGGGATCAAACCTGCATCCTCTGCATTGCAGGTAGATTTTTTACCATCTGAGCCACCAGGAAAGCCCAAACTATACACGCTGCTATATACAAAATAAACAGAGAGCAAGGACCTACTGTACAGCATTATTAATCTATAACGAATATGCATACCCCATATATATACCCCATATAGATAATGAATATACATACCCTGGTGGTGCTAGTGGTAAAGAACCCGCCTGCCAATGCAGGAGATGCAAGGTTGATCCCTGGGTCAGGAAGACCCCTTGGAGAAGGAAAAGGCAACCTGCTCCAGTATTCTTGCCTGGAGAATCCCAGTGGAGCCTAGTGGGCTACAGTCCATAGGGTTGCAAAGAGTCCAACATGGCTGAAGTGACTTAGCACACACATACGTATGTATATCGGAGAAGGCAGTGGCAACCCACTCCAGTACTCTTGCCTGGAAAATCCCATGGACAGAGGAGCCTGGTGGGCTGCAGTCCACAGGGTTGCTAGGAGTCAGACAGGACTGAGAGACTGACTTCACTTTCACTTCCATGCATTGAAGAAAGAAATGGCAACCCACTCCAGTGTTCTTGCCTTGAGAATCCCAGGGACGGGGGAGCCTGGTGGGCTGCGATCTATGGGTTTGCACAGCGTCGAACATGACTGAAGCAACTTAGCAGCAGCAGCGGCAGCATGTATATATATATATATATACATTTCCCCCCCTCTGGACTGTTCTCTGGTTTTGTGGTCCAGAGAGGGTCACTTCAGTTATTTTCCACACATTGCTGCAATGGAGGAATCCAGATCGGTGAGAGACTGCCTTCCACCATGGAAGCCAAAGAGACCATAGATTCTCTCTTTTGTCGGTAGAGCGTGGACTGTGATCTGAACACTGGTAAGTAGGTGATTCTGCCTTGGAATCTTTGGTCTGGATAGATTCATGCATAGGTGTAGGGTCAAACAGACACTCTTCTTGGCAGCTATGAAAGATTTAAGGGCCCATGGTGTGATATGTGTGCCCACTGGTAGCAAGAGTCCATCCTAGGCAAATGGTTGATTTTTCTTTGTTTTGTCCTATGTTCTTTTGTGACATGTCTATTTTATTTACACTGAGAAAATATACATAATAATAAAATCTAATAGAAGCTCAGTCAGTTTTTTCGTAATGACTTTATTGAGCTATGTAACTCAAACCATACAACTCAACTATTCAAAATGTGCGATTCATTAATTTTAAATATATTCACAGGTTTGTGTAACAGTCACCAAAATCAATTTCAGAACATTTTTATCACTCTTTAGCCCCTAAAACCCTATACCTATTAGCAGTCACCCCATGCT
Organism: Budorcas taxicolor; assembly: GCF_023091745.1. Taxonomy (NCBI): domain Eukaryota; kingdom Metazoa; phylum Chordata; class Mammalia; order Artiodactyla; family Bovidae; genus Budorcas; species Budorcas taxicolor. Next base: position 97,501,784 of record NC_068915.1, on the reverse strand, counting down.
TCTCCTCCCTGCCCCCCACCCCATGCAACTTGAATCTACTGCCCGTCCCTATAGATGGCAAACCATTCTTAAACTGGGATTTAGACTGTACCTTCCTTCCCTCATGGGAAGTTTCCTATTCAGGTCTTATATTAATCACTTTCAGCTACAGAACAAAGTACTCCCTAAGTCAGCGGTTTAAAACAACATAGATTCGTTTTCTCATAGTTTATATGGAGCAGGGATCCAGATTCAGCTAGGCTGGACTGTCTGCTTCAGGATCTCTCATAAGGCAGCAGTGTGCTGGCCAGGACTGTGGTCTTAACTGAAGGCTTGACTGGGGAAGGAGCTACTGCCAAGCTCACTTACACTGTTGTTGGCGGGACTTGGTTCCTTGAGGACTGTTGAACTGAGGGCCTCATTTCCTCACTGACTGTTGGATGAAAGCCATCCTGAGTTCTTTGCCAGCTTAGCCTTCCCAATATGGCAGCTTAGTTCCCCAAAGCCAAGGGAAGAAAGAATCTGCTAGCAAAATAGAAGTCATATCTTTTGTAACCAAATAATTGAACTGATATTCCCTCAATGTTGCTATGAGCCTTTGGCTAGAAGAAAGTTACTCAAGGGGAGAAGACTACACAAGGCTGTGAATTGAAGGAGGTAGGCAGCACTGGCGCCATCTTGGAGGCTGTGAACCAAAACCCTATCCTGCAACCTCCTCGTGTGTTCCATAGACTACTTAATATCTATTTAATACATGTCTTTTTGGCTTCAGCTAGCCAGAATTGGTGACTCTTATTTGCATATAGACCAGTCCATGTATTTCTTACTGTTCTGTGATTTTGTGAGTCCAGTTTCAATTACTTTAGCACTTTGCTCTGTGAGGTATGAGTTACTTGGTAAAGTTATTGACACTGCCCATTACTCCTTTTTTTCAAAGTCATCAATTCTGTATCTGATTATTCACTACCTCAGAGCCAACTAGCCAGCATTCACTGAAACATGTTTGGATAGTCAGTTCAGTTCAGTTCAGTCACTCAGTCGTGTCCGACTCTTTGCGACCTCATGAATCACAGCACGCCAGGCCTCCCTGTCCATCACCATCTCCCGGAGTTCACTCAGACTCACGTCCATCGAGTCCGTGATGCCATCAAGCCATCTCATCCTCTGTCGTCCCCTTTTCCTCCTGCCCCCAATCCCTCTCAGCATCAGAGTCTTTTCCAATGAGTCAACTCTTCGCATGAGGTGGCCAAAGTACTGGAGTTTCAGCTTTAGCATCATTCCTTCCAAAGAATACCCAGGGCTGATTTCCTTTAGAATGGACTGGTTGGATCTCCTTGCAGTCCAAGGGACTCTCAAGAGTCTTCTCCAACACCACAGTTCAAAAGCATCAATTCTTCGGCACTCAGCTTTCTTCACACTCCAACTCTCACATCCATACATGACCACAGGAAAAACCATAGCCTTGACTAGATGGACCTTTGTTGGCAAAGGAATGTCTCTCCTTTTGAATATGCTATCTAGGTTGGTAATAACTTTCCTTCCAAGGAGTAAGCGTCTTTTAATTTCATGGCTGCAGTCACCATCTGCAGTGATTTGGGAGCACATACCTCATAGAAGAGAGGTTAAGAATCTCTCCAATTAGCCCTGTCAAAGTAGGAAAACTGAGACCTGTTAAATGGAACATCCCATAAAGCCTCATAACCAGCCCAAGATTTTTGCTGTTTATCCTCATTTGGACTATGACCAAAAGATTGCTTTCTTTCCTAGACGTTCTGCAGAATTTTAGTTATCAGAAATCTAGTGCAAACTAGCAAGAAAAGGGAATTTGTTGGCTCACATTACTGGGAGGAATACTGGGGAGGATAAAAGGATGAAAAGAACAACTGTAGAACTCCAGGGCCTGCAGCCAGTGGCTCAGTGCAGGCAGCTGTCCTTCTGTCTCTTGTAGAGCTGGCTCTGTCTGTCATCTTCACATCTTGCTCTCGAGGCCTCATTCTTTGCTGTTTCAGTCATGCATTAGTCTTTAAGCCAGAAGAGAGGAAGCTTGGGTCAGGTTTGTAGTCCCAGAACAAGGTAGATGGGGGTACAATGCAAGGCCAAGGCCTGGGTCAAACAGCTACATTCTTGTTGCCAAAAGAAGGACCATGGGAAACCAATAACCACTACTGCCCAGTGAAGGCTCTGACTCAAACCCATTGTCAGGGACCCAGACATGAACAGATCAACAAGGTAAACGACTCCTGAAATACTGAAGATCTTGAAAAGGACAAGACAATGCCATAGTCATGGCAAGGCCCTGAGAACCATGGTTTGGAGGGATTGCTTTAAGGCCAATATGTTTCATGGAGCCTGGGGAATTCATCTTATTGCACCCAAGGTTCAGTGTCTTAGCCCACTGGCAAGATAGGGTCACATTGAATTTTTCCATCATAGATTTCACTTGACAGAAAAAAATTATTGGCAGAGCCATGAAGGCCAGGGATGACATGGGAAATAGCTGTCCATTTCATGGACTCATGACCAAGGGTAAATTATGATAAAAAAAGAGGTCAGAGTGTTTTATTTACTACTACTTTCTGTGATTTATGGGCAGATTGTTGCTTTTTGTTTTTAACCTTTCAAGGAAGGAATAATTTGTCAAGTTCATGAAAACCACACGTACTCAGACTCATTAATCTTAGTGCCAAGGGTGAGTCTTGTTTTTAGACCCATATAAATATCAGGGTCAAGATTAGTCAGGCTTGACTTTTGGAAGCTGTAATATTGTACTCCCTTTAAATACATATATTGACACTGAAGTTGCCCTAGTAATACTTCCAAAGAAGTCCTACAAGGGCCTTCCTAAGAACTTGGCCTGGGTACCATTCATGACTACTCATGTATCTACTCACAGCTGGTCACTTGGTCTTTGACAATTCCTTATGGAGGGCCTTGTATGTGCTAAGTGGTAGAAACAATTGTCTAGGACTATCTGTCTGACCCTGCTTACATATAACCTAGTTCAGGACTCTCCCCTCTAATAAAGAAGCAGCTCACTTTTAAATTTAGATTGGGATCCAATATTAAGGACGTTGGGCTTCCCTGATGGCTCAGATAGTAAAGAATCTCTTGCAATGCAGGAGACCCAGGTTCGATCCCTGGGTGGGGAAGATCCCCTGAAGAAAGGAATGGCAACCTCCTCCAGTATTTTTGCCTGGAGAATTTCATGGACAGAGGACCCTGACAGGCTGTAGTCCATGGAGTCACAAAGAGTCAGACATGACTGAAGTGACTTAGCATGCATGCGTTAAGGATGTAGGGTGTAGAAGTGGTAGTGGTGGTTTAGTCACTCAGTCATGTCCTACTCTTGCGACCCCAGGGACTGTAGCCTGTCAGACTCCTCTGTCCATGGGATTCTCCAGGCAAGAGTACTGGAGTGGGTTGCCATGTCCTCCTCCAGGAGGGTGTAGAAAATGAAGATAAAACTTACCTGATATCTCCCGGAGGCAAAGAAAAGTATAGAGGCCAAGTACTCTGTTTTTGGTTCAGGCAGACTCAAGTTTGACTCTTAGCAAAGACACTCCCCAACCTTGTGATACTGGGAAATTAGTTAACTTCTTTAAGCCTTTGACTCAATAATAATATAGACCTATAAGGGTTGTTTGCTACGTTTTAATAAGATAATTCAAGTAAGACATTTAGCATTTTGTGGGAACCTTGCTTTAAAACCACTAGAGGAAAATAATCTCAGGAATTGTGATTTTTGGTCTCCTTTCTACCATGCCCTCAACCTTTCCCAAGTCTTGTACAAAGAACAAATCACCACCACCACGTAGGGGCAGCATGGGGTCTCTGGGCAGAGGCTTTAGAACCAGGCTGACTCTGGTTTATATGAAGGATTTAACTCAGAGATTTAGTTTCTCAGCTGTAAAATGAGATGCTAACACATGCTATGAAGACTAAAGATAATATATTTAAATGTGTGGCAGATAATAAGCTCCACTGTAGGTTGACTTTAAGAAAATTCCCACCCAGTGTGGAGAAAAGGGAACTCTCCTACACTGTGGGTAGGAACGTAAACTAGCACAGCCCTTATGGAGAAGAGTATAAACGGTCCTTAAAAAACTGAAAATAGAGCTGCCATATGATCCAGAAACCCCTCTGCTGGGCATATGTCTGGAGAAAACCATAATTCGAAAAGATACATGCCAGGGTCCAGCCCCGGTGGATCCAGGGAAATTCGAAGCAGGGATGGCGTGGGCGAGGAAAAACTTATTTACTTATAAATATAAGATTAGATTAGGAAGAAATAGTGTAGTAGGAAAATTTAGTGGAGAAAAGAGGCTGAATAACTTGGTTTACGTGGAAAGCCAATAAAGTTCCAGACAAAGAGCTTGCACCATCTATGTTAGGCCACCGGCGTCCTCTTGAATAGCGGGGGATGCCCCACCTTGGGCTCCCTCTCGTGTGGATCTTAGAAGCCGGGGCAAGTAAGTAGACATGGCGAGCCTCCACGCCCCAGATGGGAATTCAGCCAGAAAATAGAGTAAAGAGGAGACACGGGGGAAACCAGTCCAGTGACTGGCCCCTCCTCTATTGTCCAGAACGGTCTTTTATACCTTTTATTGTACATAGAGATTAATGGATAATATAAAATTATGTAGCATCAGCAGCCCTGACTCTTACCGAGACCAGGCTTTTTCTCTGCATACTTAGTTGTATACACAAGTCTTAGGTGATTTACATCATCTTCTGGCCAGAAGGCCAATTAACATTTTATGGCCCTTTTCTGATAAAGATTTGTCAACCAGAAGACTTATTTGTGTTGTTCTTCCCAAAGTCTGGTGCCACTCTCAGAAAGCACTAAATAAAATTACATTCTTACATAGCAAAGATACAAGAGTGCAGTGATATATAACAAGGAAAAATAATTAACTGAAAAGTCTAGTGTTGCTAACATCAAAACTACTATATTCCTATTTCTATATCCCAATTACATTAATTAATATCCTTCAGGTGCCTAAAAGATAAAAAATATGGAGGCCTGGTAGCAGTCATTGACTCAACAGTGAAACCCATCACCAGTATAATTTTTAGCTCTTTAGAAAAGGCTCTATATCTTTAAGATGCTTTAAGCTTTGTGCCTCTCATGGTTGGGGGGCTGTAAACAATTCACAAGTTGTCAAAAGTCCAGGGGAACCTGTTAGGCAAGTTAGAGAGCCGTCAGAGGGGGTTAAGCCAAGACATTCTTTTTATATGTAGGAGACTGAAGCCCTAAATTAACTTTTTCCAGAGAATGTCAGAAGAGTGGAAAGAAGGCAGACTCTGGTTTTTTGGGGGGTTAGATGCAGCAGCAGTAGCAGCTCAGGCAGAGGACCCCTTGAGACCTGACTCGCCTTGCCCATCAGGTCTCTCCGCATGACCTTGTCATGGGTGGGATCTCCCGTGCCGGCTCCCGGCAGATACATACACCCCGGTGTTCACTGCATCACTGTTTACAATAACCAGGATGTGGAAGCACCCTAAATGTCCCTTAACAGAGGAATGGATAAAGATGTGGTACCTATATGCAATACAATATTACTCAGCCACAAAAAAGACCAAAATAATGTGTTTTGCAGCAACATGGATAGAACTAGAGATTCTTAAACTGAGTGAAGTAAGTCAAACAGAAAAAGACAAATATCATATGATATCACTTATATATGAAATCTAAAAAAAAAAAAAGGCTATGAGTAAACCTGTCTATAAACCCAAAATAGAGTTACAGATATAGAAAATAAACTTATGGTTACTGAGGGGTAAGCAGAGTGGGGCGGGATAAATTGGAAGATTGGGACTGACACATACACACTTCTATAAATAAAACAGATAACTAGTAAGGACCTACTGTATACCACAGAAACTCTATTCAATACTCTGTAATGGCCTATGTGGGGAAAGAATCTAAAAAAGAGTTGATCTATATATTTGCATAACAGATTCACTTTCTATATACCTAAAACTAACACAACACTATGAATTAATTATATCCCAATAAAATTTTTAACAAATAAGTAGATCCCCGCCTGGCCATCTCTACCAGCCCTGTCATAGTGATGGTGATGGTATAAGTGAGAAGTGCTAGAAGACAAATCTCAGCTGTCCTTGATATCAGTTTTAGTCTCATTCTTACTGGCCCTGAGCCAGACTTCATTGCTTTTAGGTCTGGCCTGAGTTCCTTCAAACCATTTCGAAGAGCCCTGAAAATGGGCACTGTCATTTAAAAGAGTCATCCTGGCATAGATGCCAATTAAGAAGCAAGATTAGAGATCTATTTCAACTCCACCAAGAGTGGACACGTAAGAATTACAAATGAACACTAATAGGGCTGTGATTTTGTATCAAGACTGGCAAGAAATAGATTCCTTTGACATAGAAAAAATGGATGTTCCAAGGTCTCAGTTTCTTAAGCAAAGTTCTCTCTCTGTCTGTCTCGTACCGGAAAGCTAAAAATCAATAAAAAAAAAAAAGCCTGCCTTTTCTAAAGTTATTGATTCTTCACACTGCATATGCTTCTGACACCATTCCACATGGATCCCTATTCAGAAGACAGAAAAGCTAGGGGAGGTTAAAAGCTCCGACACCTGCTGACTCTCTCTCTGCTTGTGTCTTGCAGCCTACTTCTGCTTCCTCCTGACTGCTCTGGGTGTGACAGCTGGTGCCCATCGTTTGTGGAGCCACAGGTCCTACAAGGCCAAGCTGCCCCTGAGGATATTTCTGGCTGCTGCCAACTCCATGGCTTTCCAGGTGGGAATGGAGGGTCCTCACTCTCAGGGACTCAGCGCGGACGGCAGTGTGGGAGGAGACACAGACACGCTTCCTGTACAGTGGACATCCTCCACACCCATTTTAGGCCCAGGCACTCTCTGCCTGGTCAAGTTTTTATCTTCTTGTGGCTTTTGATACTATAAAATGTTCCCTGGGGGTTTTAAGCCCCAAGGCATGCTAAACTACAGAGGAGGAAAGGCAATTCCTTCATCCAAAGTCCATGCTGTAAACATGACCCTGAAACCCTCAATATCTGTCTGGCTCTAATGAGGGTCAGGTTCTATGCTGAGTGTGATATATGCATATTGCCTTTGATCCTCACCGTAACCCCACGAGCTAGGTGTGATGCATGTTCCCATTTTACAGATGAGGAAACTAAGGCTTCATGCTGTTAAAGAACTTTCCTAATTATATGGCTAAAAAATGGTACATCTGGATAGGCCAATGCAAGTCTAACTCCAAAGTCGTTGCTCCTACAACACATATTCTTGAGGTCATGCTTTAGACTTGTGGTGAAAGGTCTGTTACTCCGCGTGGATTAGGAAGACTCAAGATTTCATTCTTACTCTGATGGTTGCTGGGCTTCCTTGGTGCTCAGATGGTAAAGAATCCACCTGCAATGCAGGAGACCCGGGTTTGATCCCTGGGTTGGGAAAAGTCCCTGGAGAAGAGAATGGCTACCCACTCCAGTATTCTTGCCTGGAGAATTCCATAGACAGAGGAGCCTGACAGGCTGCAGTCCATGGGGTTGCAAACGAGTCAGAAACGACTGAGTGACTTCCACTCCACTCCACTCTATTCCTTATGGTTGCTGGGCTTCCCTGGTGGCTCAGATGGTAAAGAATCTGCCTATAATTCAAGTTCGGGAAGTTGCCTATAATGCAGACCCAGATTCAGGAAGATCCCCTGGAGAAGGAAATGGGAACCCATTCCAGTATTCCTGCCTGGAAAATCCCATAGACAGAGGAGGCTGGCAGATTACAGTCCATGAGGTTGCAAAAGAGTCAGATATGACTGAGCGACTAACACTGACGGTTGCTAGCTTTGATTTAGTCATCTCTAGTTTCTTTATCTGTAAATATAAGAATATGACTTCAATTTCAGAGTCATTATGAAATCATGACACAAATGTAAGAGGGATCATGACCACAGTAGGATTGGGCCATATCCTTGAAGTATTTGGCTTTGTTACCTAGACCAGTTCCCACCCCCGTGGGCACTTTCTGAGCTAGAATTTTGTATTGATCATGAATCTCTGTTTTCCCAGTTCCTCATCTGATCTAAATAAAGTGGGTGAGAATAACTTGCTTTCAAAATATCTGCCCATGTTATGAGGACAGATGATTCCAGGTCCTGTGTATTTTCAACCTTTTGGGAAGAAATGGTGATTCCCAAAACTACTTTAGGGCCCAGGGAGACAGGCGACCCAGAAGTCTCTCTCTGACCCTCAGATGTGCAGGTCAGGTGGCTACCTGTACAATGGGCATTCTATCCCTACAGGACAGCCTGACCTTGAATATTTCTCTAAGTTGCTCTTGTGTCTTAAGAATTCGTTTCCCAATTCAGGCTTCCCTCCTGTTTGTGCATTCATAAAGCAAAAAGAGTCTAGCACAATACATCACTTAGGGATCACAGTTCACATTATGAATATCTACCGAACAATTCAAGTGCAGTTGGGAATAAGAACCAGCATCCCAGGAGGAAGCTGTTTGCACAAAGGAGCAGCTGGCAGCCTCTCAGTTTTGTGTTCTTTTTGTTCACTGTTGGCAGTGGGAACTATACTGCCCTTCACTTTGAATTCAGCCATCTTAGTTCAGTATTGTGCTTTGTTTACCCTAACAATGAGTTACGATAATTATAATTTAGAAACTCACTGATTTAGGTCTTAGATGCTATTCAGGACTTAACTCAGTAATTTTCATTTATTTTGTTCAAGCAATTTATTATTTTTAGCCTTCAACTACATGAAGCCTTCAAGCCTTCATGTAGTTATAAAGCACCTCTATTACTGGAATGTTTTCCAACATAAATAACTTGAAGTTGAGAGCCTAAACCTCTTTTTCCAAACGAAACTTGGAAAACTTGTATGTAACTTAGTTTTTAAAAACTTAAGTTTCCTTAACAAAACATCACATAGAGAACATCACACTGTGATTTTAAATTCCACTTTGAAGAGAAAATATATTGTCGAAGGAAGTATCCAGGTCATTGAGTAAATTCTTGGCTTTGCCATTTGCTAGGTATAGGCTTTGGTTCACGTCTCTGTTCCTTCATCTGCAAAAGGTGAGTTGGGGAGTGTAATGATATTTACCTCACACAGTTATTGGGAGGATGAAATAATGAATAATAAGTGCCCAGTTTATAGTAGCACTCAGTGAATACTGTTCCTGCCTTCTTTTTGAGAATTGGCAACCATCTTACTCATTTCTGTATTTTAGTACCTATCACACAGAAAATACTCAGTGACTGTTAAATGAAATAATAGATGAGGGTAAAAGAGGAGAGTGAAAAAGCTGGCTTAAAACTCAACATTCAAAAAACTAAGATCATGGCATCCAGTCCCATCACTTCATGGCAAATAGAAGGGGAAAAGTGGAAGCAAGGACAGATTTTATTTTCTTGGGCTCCAAAATCACTGAAGATTGTGACTGCAGCCATGAAACTGAAAAATGCTTGTTCCTTAAAAGCAAAGCTATGACAAACCTAGACAGCATATTAAAAAGCAGAGACATCATTTTGCTGACAAAGGCCATATAGTCAAAGCTATGGTTTTTCCAATAGTCACGTACAGATATGAGAGTTGGACCATAAAGTAGGCTGAGCACCGAAGAATTGATGGTTTTGAACTGTGGTGCTAGAGAAGACTCTTGAGAGTCTCTTGGACAGCACAATGGTCAAACCAGTCAATTCTAAAGGAAATCAGTCCTGAATATTCATTGGAAAGATTGATGCTGAAGCTGAAACTCCAGTACTTTGGCCACCTGATGCCAAGAGCCAGCCCTGATGCTGGGAAAGATTGAGGGCAGGAGGAGAAGGGGGTGACAGAGGATGAGATGGTTGGATGGCATCACCGACTCGATGGACATGAATTTGGGCAAACTCCAGGAGACAGTGAAAGACAGGGAATCCTGGCGTGCTGCAGTCCATGGGGTTGCAGGGTCAGACACGACTTAGCAACTGAACAGCAGCAACAACAAAGTACTTTTAGAAATCTTCAAGTGTGAACTATGCATGCTTCTTCCAGGCCCGCATCTGTAGTGGATTTCTTCATTAATTCAGCACATACTTACTGGGCACCCGCTATGTGGCAGGCCCTGAACTAGGCACACTGGCTACAGTGATTTGCAAACATAGTTACAAACCTTGCCTTTATGTAGGCTTCCAGCTAATGAGATGTTTCCCAGTGGAAATGTAGGTGCTTTTGGCATCTGCAGTTTTGTAACAATGGCACTTCGACTTAGATGAGCTTCCCTAAGATCAGCAAAGGGCCAGGTTCTATATAATGCCTGAGTCAGAGGAAAGAATGCAGTTGATTCAGGCCACTTAATCTTAGGAAGAGAACCACCTGGGAAAGTAGCAAAGTGTGTAACAAAGTAACAAAGTGCTGTGACTGCCAGTCTAGGTCTTTGACCTACAACTTTAACTTAAAGCGGTATCATTGATTCAGTTTCCGTTTGATGTCCCCTTGCATTTTAAAAGATCCTTTCAAAGGTTCTCTTCTGCTTTCTTCCATAAGAATAGTCATGCCTTTGGCCAAAAGAGACAAGTCATGCCATGTTTATCTCTGTTTGAGGATCAACAGGGTTTTTGCTAGATGCTGCTAAGATCTTGATCATCAAGAACAATCTTAAAAATATGACTGAAATGTTCGAAACTTCTTTTTCTGTTTCTTCTGCAGAGGACCTGTGTATAGGGGAGAGGGCAGTAGTGGGAAAGCTGAGTCTGAAAAGATGATGATGGGCAAGGAATGCCAGATAAGGAGCTGTAATAATCCTCTGTCCCGTCCATACCCTTGCATTCAGCAAAGACCCCATGAATTCCTCTCTGGCTTGTACTCCTTCCTTCAGTTCAGTTGCTCAGTCATTTCCAACTGATTTAATCTCCTTGCAGCCCAAGGGACTCTCCTTCCTTACCAGTAGGATATAAGTCACTCAAAAGGTTTCTTGTGAACTTTTTAATAATTTTCTCCAGTCATCTATGAACCTGGGTAAGGGATTCCTGCCATCCAGTGGTCTCCAAGAGTTTGGTTTTCACAGAGTACCCACAACTTTGGATTTGGGCTGTCGTGTTCATGCACACACACCCCTGCTGGCTGCAGCTGGGTTTGTGGTGACCTCAATCCAACCAAAGCACCTGTAAATGCTTTAGTCCCCTCCCTTACTGTCCACATTTACTCATCAGACCCTAGTAGAGATGCACTGGATTTCAATCTGTAAGGGAACTACAGGGATTTGGCCTAGGTCCTCCTATTTTATGGAAAGATAAAGAGAGGCAGCAGGTATGGGGTTTGATTCCAAACACAATTTTGCCCTGCATACTGTCTCATTGATGGGCTTCCCTCATATCTCAGTTGGTAAAGAATCTGCCTGCGATGCAGGAGACCCCGATTTAATTCCTGGGATGGGAAGATCCACTGGAGAAGGGATAGGCTACCCACTCCAGTATTCTTGGGCTTCCTTTGTGGCTCAGCTGGTATAGAATCCACCTGCAATATGAGAGACCTGGGTTTGACCCCTGGGTTGGGAAGATCCCCTGGAGAAGGAAAAGGCTACCCACTCCAGTATTCTGGCCTGGAGAATTCCATGGACTAAGTCAATGGGGGTCGCAAAGAGTCAGACACGACTGAGCAACTTTCACTTTCACTGCCTTGTTGGGGCTTATGCTTTGCCCTTGGACGTGGGGTATCATTTTTTGGTGGGATCCAACTTTCTCCTGTTGATGGTTGTTCAGCAGTGAGTTGCAGTTTTGGAGTTCTCAAAGGAGAAGGTGAGCACACATCCTTCTTCTCCATCATTTTGTGTAGGGAAAAGAAAAAAGCTATAGTCAAAGCTGTGGTTTTTCCAGTAGTCATGTTTGGATGTGAGAGTTGGACCATAAAGAAAGCTGGGTGCCAAAGAATTTATGCTTTTGAACTGTGATGCTGAAGAGTCCTTTGGACAGCAAAGAGATCAAACCAGTCAATCCTAAAGGAAATCAGTCCTGATTATTCATTGGAAGGACTGTTGCTGAAGCTGAACCTCCAATACTTTGGCCACCTGATCTGAAGAACTGACTCTTTGGAAAAGACCCTGATGCTGGGAAAGACGGAAGGCAGGAGGAGAAGGAGATGACAGAGGATGAGATGGTTGGATGGCATCACCAACTCAATGGATACGAGTGTGAGTAAGCTCCGGAGTTGGTGATGGACAGGAAGCCTGGCCTGCTGCAGTCCATGGGGTCACAAAGCGACTGAACTAAACTGAAAGAATATCAGGGACTTGTTGAAGGTCACAAACTAGTTAGTGGATAGACCAGACTGAAACTAAAGTCTCCTGACCCTTGGTTTACACATGGATGTTCTCTTGTGATGCTCAACAGTGTGACTTGTAAACAACTTTTAGTTGGATCTTGCTCTTTTATCCACCCCAACAGTCCCTGTCTTTTAATTGGTGTATGTAGACCATTCACATGCAAAGTGATTATTAAGATATGTGAATTAATATCTACCGTATTTCTGTTTGCTATTCATTGCCCTTGTTCTTTGTTTCTTTCTTTTGTCTTCCATCCATTTTCCTGTCTCCCCTGGTTTTATTTGAACATTTTACAGGGTTCTATTTTCTTTCCTCTCTTGACATGTCGATTATACTTCTTTTCGGATTCTTTTAGTCATTGCTCTAGAGTTTGCAAAGTACATTTAAAGGTAATCCAAGTCCACTTTCAGATAACACTGTACCATTTCATGGGACTGCACTAATATTCCCACTTCCTCTTTCTTGTCCTTTATGACATCACTGTCATTCATGTCATACATCCATAAGCTATAATCACCAATTTTATTTTTTCTGTTATTATTGCAAGTCAATTATTGTCTATTAGATCGATTAAGAATAATAAAATTTGAAAGTTTTATTTTACCTTCATTTATTCATTCACTAATATTCTTTCTTTGTGTAGATCTGAGTTTCCAACCTGTGCCGTTTTCCTTCACTGTGAAGAATTTCTGGCATTTCTTGCCAGGCAGATCTACCAGTGACAAATTTCTTCAGTTTTTGTTTGTCTAAGGAAGTCTTTATTTCCCCTTCACTTTTGAGGAATAACTTTCTGAGTACAGAATTCAAGTATGTGGATTTTTCTTTCAACATTTATAATAGTTTACTCCACTTTCTTCTCGCTGATATGTTTCTTAAGAGAAACCCGGTATACCTGGTGCAATTCTTATCCTCACTTCTCTACAGGTGTTTTTTTCCCCTTCACTTTTTGGTTTCTTTCAAGACTTTTGTTTTGTTTATTTTTTTCCAGGTGAATATGATACACTCAACAATAGATTTTTTGCTATTTATCCTGCTTGGTGCTTGCTCTCTGAACTTCCTAGATCAGTGGTTGGGTGTCTGTCTTTAATTTTAGAAACATCTCTTTCAGCCATTATTTCTTCACATATTTCTACTGTTTGTTCCTTCTTCTCTCCTGCCTACCCTCTTTTGCTCTTTCCTGCCCTCCCTCCTTTCTTTCCTTCCTTCTCCCTTTGGTATTCCCATCACGCACAACTTACACCTTTTGTAGTTGTCCCACAGTTCTCAGATACTCTATTACAATCTTTTCACATTTCAGTTTGGGGAGACTGCCATCCACATGTCTTAAAGTTCAGTGATTCTTTCCTTAGCCGTGTCCAGTCTAGTGATGAGCCAAAGACATTCTTCATTTGTTACAGTTTTTCTGACTTCTGTCGGTTTCTTCTCATTCTTTCTTAGACTTCCCATCTCTCTGCTTATAATATCCATATGTTCTTTCATTGTAGTTTACTTTTTCTATTAGAGTCCTTAGCACATCAATTGTAATTATTTTAAATAGCCAGTCTGATAGCTCCAACATCTCTCTCATATCTGAGTCTGGTTCTGATGCTTGCTTTTTCTTTTAAAATGGTATGTTTTGCTTTTTGACATATTCCATAATTTTTGTTGAGAGCTGGACATGATGTACTGGGTAACAGGGACTGAGGAAATAGGGTTTTAGTGTGAGGGTTTTTTGCTTATCCGGCTAGGAATTAGGCTGTGTTACTGTGTGCAGTATCTGTAGTGTTGAAGGTCCAGTGACTTTCTTTTTGTCCCTGCATTGTTGGGTTTTCCTAGAGACTTCTTAAACAGGAGTTAAAGCTTTCAGTTCTTTCAGTTGAGCCCCCTGTTGTACAGAATCCTTTGAGAGGACACCTCCTCCATCCCATGATTAGGTCTCAGTCTTCCATTGACCTGGAGCTGAGTATTTCCCTCCCCTGCCCCCAGATTAGTCAGGCTTTGGTAAAATCCCAGTTGATTAAGCTCTGCTGAAATAATTTCTCTTAAGAACAGATCTTGCTAAGGGGAACAGAGAGCTCTGTCCTGTATTTCAAAATGTTTACTTTTCTCCTCCTGCTGGAAGAGCAAGGGGATTTTTCTTGGTTGATCATAGCAAGAACCTGGAGGGCTCCTGGAGGGAAGATTCATGAAAGTGTGGGGGTGCCTGCACTGGACCCCCTAAGAGTTTTTCACTCTCATGCTCGCCCACACTAAACCTCCAGCAATTCATCAATTACAGCTTAAAGTATTGCTGCCACACTGCTGCCAGCTGCAGGCTTTTCCTCCTGGCCTCTGCTCCTGCTAGGCTGTGATTCTGTCTGTCCATCTAGGCTCTGATTTTGTTTGTCTGTCTCTCTAGCTTTTGAAGCAGCAGTTTGCCCTGTGACCTCAATTCTCTGATAGATCTAAGAAGACTTGTTGATTTTTCAGTTTACTGGGCTTTTTTCTTTCTTGTTACAAAAGATAAGAGTAAATAACTTCCAAGCTCTTTACATATCAGATCAGAAAGTGGAAGTTGCAGTGTGATTCATAAATACAGTCAAGTGAATCTCAGAGTCATGGGCCATGAACTTTGGCAATTATATAACAACAAAACAAAAACAGTTACTGAGGACTGACTACATACCAGCACTTCATTTAGTATTTTAGCCATCTGACAATACCCATACAAAGTAGATACTGTTCTTTTCCTCCTTTGATAGATGAAAACATTGACTCTTTCCAAGGACATACAGATTTAAGTAACAGAAGGGGAATTTGCATGCAGACACCTTTACTCTAGAGCTCACCCTCTCCCTGCAATGCCCTCATGCCTCTCCCAGCATTCAAGTGTCTATTTATCTTTCATTTGGCAGATACATGTGCCAAACATCATTTCCAGCACTGGAGAAGTAAAGGCCAAGGTCTCTGTTCTCATGAACATGTATATTCCAGTGGGAGAGACAGCAGATAAACAAGCAATGAATAAACAAGCTTATTCAGAAAGAGAAGGAATTCTCTAGGCCAGAATACTGGAGTGCCTTTCCCTTCTCCAGGGGATATTTCCAATCCAGGGATCGAACCGAGGTCTCCCGCATTGCAGGCGGATTCTTTTCCAGCTGAGCCACAAGGGAAGCCAAACAAGCAATGAATAGACAAGTTTATTTAGAAAGAGAGAAGAGCTGAAGAATTGAAACACAGTATAGGATAAAGAATGCCAGGGAGGGTGACTCCTTTAGAGAGTATGGTTAGAGAAATTGTCACTTAGGGGGTGGTCTGAGAACTGAGACCTGATGGAGGGGACAGGTAGGGGAAGAGCATTCCAGACAGAAGGAGGAGTCAGAAGTGGGAACAAGTATGGCACGTTCAAGGAGGAGCAAGATGGCCTGTGTGACTAGGCCACGTGAGTGAGGGAGAAGGTGGTCATAGGAGAGGCCAGAGAGGAGGGCTGGGCCACACCAGTGCAGGGCTCTGCCAGGAGTGGCAAGGAGTTTGGATATTCTTCTAAAAGCCCTAGAGGCCCTTCCCTGTTGGTCCAGTAGCTGAGACTCTGTGCTTCCAATGCAGGGGGCCTGGGTTCAGTTCCTGGTCGGGGAACTTAGATGCTGCATGCCATGTGATGTAGCCAAAAAAAATAAAATAAAATAAAGCCCCAGGAAGGCACTGCAAGCTTTTAGGCAGTGGGGTGACATGCCTCACACATTTCGATGGCACATATGAGCCTCAGACCGCCGTCATGAGACCCCAAAGATGTTGTACCAGATTCAGGATCGGGGACCCACCCCTAAGGCTGGGTCTCTCTGGGAGACTGCATGTGAGGCAGTGCCCTCGAGGACGGCTTGGGGTGTTGGCAGCAGCATGGAGTGACCGTTGGTTAGAAGGAGAAGAAAACCCCAGAACGTGCCACAGGCTCAAGAATCCCGAAGCTTATGTGGCTCTTGGGTCCTGACTTTCACTGCAGAGCTCCTCTTTCAGGTTCTACCGCCTTCCCTAACAGCTACCCTAAGTTTCAGATGTACAACCTTTCTTCCCCATGGCGGAAACATGTTCTCCTTCTTCTGTTGCGACGGGTGAATGTGGTTGGTTTCCTCCCACTGTGTCAACAGCCAGCGCAGAAGTGGTCCTGACCCCAGTGCCCAGAAAAGACTTCCCGGTATGGTTTCGGAAGATGACTCGCATGCCTGCCTCACACCGTCTCCTTCTTGGAGGGCATCTTGCCCTCCTGGTCACCTCTGGTATCAAGTAGAAATAGGGCTTCCCAGGTGGCTCAGTGGTAAAGATTCTGCCTGCCAATACAGGAATAGCAGGAGACGCGGGTTCAATCCCTGCATCAGGAAGATCCCCTAGAGGAGGAAATGGCAGTTGTTTCTGGTGATATACGGATTCATCAAAGCATTGTTACATACATGCTGCTTTGTGACTCCATCAGGATCGAGAGACACTCCGAGAGATGACAGGGAGGTGGTTGGAGGGAGGAAAGAGGAGAAATTCTCCCAGGGCTGCTGCATGGGGCTCAGCATTTTCCTTCCTTCTGGTAGGATTAACTACATATTTCCTGCCAAGAAAAATGTACCATTTAAGGTAGAGATTAAGATGGCTCTGCTACTGCTGCTACTGCTAAGTTGCTTCAGTCATGTCTGACTCTGTGCGACCCCATGGACTGCAGCCTACCAGGCTCCTCCATCCATGGGATTTTCCAGGCAAGAGTACTGGAGTGGGGTGCCATTGCCTTACCCGCCTAAAATGCTTCACCTCCTTCTTTGTTATGGATCTAGGTCAGTGGAAACAGGTGACGTGAGGGAAACCATCTCAAGGGAAGGAAAAGGTAATCGCCTGGGGTGGCCTGAGAAGAGAGAGTAACTGCAGATGGACATGCCAACCAATAAGACTAGTCTGGTCTCTTGTGTTACTCTTCCCAAATATAGCAAGATTTTTTTTTTTTACAAAATCTTACCCTCTTTGTACTACAGATGTATTCCTAAGCATTTCAAAGTGATTAAATTTTGTAAGCAAATAATGACAGACTTTCAAGGCATACAGAGAGCTTTTATTGAAAGAAACACTTGGTAAAGTTGAGGGGGTTTTTGCAAACAAATAGCCACCAGATTTTTACTGATACATGTGAATTTGGCTCCACACCTTTACTGAAAGATACTTTTAAGGTGAATTTCACATGCAGTTCTGTCCATTTGGAATCTGTCTTGAAACATATTTTCAAGCTAAATGTTTCTTTCTCCCTTCTTTTCACACCTTAGATGTTTAGAAGTGCAGAGACAGGGCATCTTAACAGTATTCAGTCCCTACGCTCTCTTCACCTCTCTCCCCACCTCCACTCCCCACTGCCAGTCTCTTCTGAAACCACAAAAGTTCGAAGCTGAGGGACATTAAAAACTAAGTCATATTCCTTTTCTAACAACTGAAAAGTGCTGAGTCGCTCAGTTGTGTCCGACTCTGCAACCCTGGGGATGGTAGTCTGCCAGGCTCCTCTGTCCATGGGGATTCTCCAGGCAAGAATACTGGGGTGGGTTGCCATGTCCTTCAACAACTGAAAAATGAAGGATCAAATATCATACTTATTTTTGTTTATTTTTTCCACATTGTCTCCAAAAAAATGCTGGTGGGTGTTGAAGGAGACTGTGTCATAGTGCCATTCCCTGACAAGCCATTTCTTTCCGTACCTGCCACCAAGCGTTGGGGCTGAGCCAGCAGGTTGTCACTGCTTATTCTTCATTCCATTGCTCTCCTGCCAGAAGCTCTTATGTTGCTGCTTTCTAGGTTTCCCAACCCACTGATTATTTTGCATATTGGATGATTTCTCTCCCAGCTGCCTTCATTTGCATTTTGCCTAAATCAAATCTCATTGTGATAATTTCTCTTCCTATTTCTAACCTCTTTAGATCCATCTGTGTTATTTCTCTGTCCCTCAATGATGTCTGCAGCACCCCCTAATTTGGCACCAGCCAAAAATGTTATTAAATGTGTACGGCTTGTTCCTAGTCATTAATGAAGATGCTAAATAAAGCTAGAGCTAACAGCTACTTTGGAGCCTTCCATTAGCTGCATCCCCAACCCGATCCCCATAGACTCTGAGCTGTTTTTCATCTCTGGTTCTTGTTTATTAAAGTTCAGGCTTTTCAGTCATACTGTTCTAGTTCCTTCTAGTGCCAACCAGAGCTCTTGTCACAGGAATTTTTCAAGGATGCTGTTTTATATGCTTTATTAAGCTCCAGAGGTACAATAGCTACAGAAGTCACTGAATCAAGAATTTTAATTAACAGTAAAATTTATAGTTTCATATGCCAGAGGAAATTTTTCGCCTTTTAAAAACTCTTTTGCAAGGCAAACACATTTGATTACCCTTTATCTTCTCCTATTTATTCTTTAGAGCTTTTTGTGTAAATCTGCTAGTTAATTCTCTTTGAATTTAAAGGTGCATAAACCATTATGTGCTGGTGAAGAACACAGGCTATGAAAATGAAATGGCCCTTGTTATGAGAAACTTATGATCTGCTAGAGCAGGCTAGATTCATGTATAATGAAGAAGGACTCTACCCAGATGATGTGGCATTAAATTGCTCGAAAGTTTCAAACTGACTATTAGGGCTGCAAAAATAGGAGTATGGGTTAGGATATTAGGATAAAGCCTAATGCAGAAGGAAAATTTTGAGCTGAAAACTCAAAAGGAGAAAAGGATTTGCATTGGCAAGGAAGAAGGGGAAGATAGAGAAACATTTGAGCAACAATGGCACCCCACTCCAGTACTCTTGCCTGGAAAATCCCATGGACGGAGGAGCCTGGTGGGCTGCCATCTATGGGGTCGCACAGAGTCGGACATGACTGAAGCGACTTAACACAGCATAGCACTGAGAGAGAGAAATGATTGTGACATACTGCATCGAGTCCCTGAGTAGTAGAACATCGGTCTGATTGAAGAAAAAACTGGGGTGGCGCATTGCAGATGTACGGCATCTCTCACCGCACTGTACGGCATCTCTCACCGGACGTGTCTGAGGCGTCTTAAAGCCAGTGTGCCTTGAATCAAAGTTGTTACTCCATCTTCTCCCCGAAACTACTTCTCTCCCAGTTTTGCCCGTCAGAAATCTGGATGCCTTCCATGATTTCTCTAGCTCCCTAATCATCCCTCACCCAGTATTTTAGCCCATCTCTTTAGGTTCTGCTGCACAGTTGTATCTTGTATTTGCGTGCTTCTCATTTTTGCCACTCTCTAGTCTCAGCCTGGACTACTGCAAAAACCCCACATACGTGTCTTCCTCCTCCAGCAGTTGCCCTTCTCCATACCGCAGCCACACAGAACTTACTGAAAATGAAACCACTCTCTAACAAGAAAAGAAAATCTTTGAGTGACTCAGCAGTGCCTTTGAAGTGAAATCCAACCCTGTTATCATGACATAGATAGCCTGGTACAGTCAGGCTATTACATACCAATGCTTTTTCCACGACACGTGGGTGCACTTCAGTAAAATTCTAATACTAACCACTCACATTGGCTTCAGATACACAAGGAAAGACACCACTTTGCTGACAAAGGTCCGTCTAGTCAAAGCTATGGTTTTTCCAGTAGTCACATACGGATGTGAGAGTTGGACCTTAAAGAAGGCTGAGCACCAAAGAGTTGATGCTTTTGAATTGTGGTGCTGGAGAAGACTCTTGAGAGTCCCTTGAACAGCAAGGGGATCAAACCAGTCAATCCTAAAAAAATCAATCCTGAGTATTCATTGGAAGGACTGGTGCTAAAACTGAAACTCCATTACTTTAGCCACCTGATGCAAAGAGCTGACTCATTGAAAAAGACCCTGATGCTGGGAAAGATTGAGGGCAGGAAAAGAAGCAGAAGCAGAGGATGAGATGGTTCGATGGCATCACTGACTCAATGGACATGAGTTTGAGCAAACTCCGGGAGATAGTGACGAACAGGGAAGCCTGATGCGCTGCAGTCTGTGGGGTCACAAAGGGTCAGACACGACTTATTAACTTAGTCAAAAAACAACACAAGGGAAAGCCCCAGTCTTCCATATGGGTGCCCCTACTTCATATGCCAGCCACAAGCCGGGGTCTCCAGTCCCCTCATACCTACAGATTCAGGGATTCCCACAATTCCCTCTGGCTTAAAAATTTGCTAGAACAACTCACAGAACTAGAAAAGTGTTATACTTACTCTTACAGTTTTGTTATAAAGAGTGGAATAGACACACAGTGGGAGGTCTGGGAGGATTCCTCACGCAGAGCTTCCTCACCTCTCGGCATGGAGTCAGGGGCCTCACTTTGCCTGCCTGTCTGTGGGTTCACCAGCCAGGGAGTTCCTCTGAACCTCAGCATCCAGAGCTTTTACTGGAGTTTCATTACAAAGGCTTGGTTGATTAAATCATTGGCCATATTACCGAGCTCCATCTCCAGTCCCCTTCTCCTCCCAAAGTGCCAGCACTCTAATCATATGCTTGATCTTTCTGGTGACTAGCCCCAATCCTGAAGCTATCCAGTGGTCCGTACTGAGTCATCTAATTAATGCAGTAAAGTCACTTCTATCATTTAGGAAACTCCAACAGATTCTGAAGCTCTCTGCCAGCAACCACTGGGGACAGGTATATCTTTATTATATCACAATACTTCTCAGATCTCATCTTGTACCACTCTTGCACCCCACCCACCAGACATGCTGGACTTCTCTTAACTCCTGGACTGTGCCAACTCCTTTCCTCTCCCTGAGATAATTCCTTCTTCCCTGTTTCATTCCTGCCCTATCTCCCCCAGCCTAAGAATATATGTCCAGTGCAATGGACATGAACTTGGGCAAACTTTGGGAGATGGTGAGGGACAGGGAGGCCTGGCAAGCTGCAGTCCATGGGGTCGCAAAGAGTCAGATGCCACTGGGCAACTGAACAACAACAGCAAGATTATCTGATTAGAAAGCCTTTGCCTGTCTCAATGTCATCCTTTTATCTCCCCATACTTATCTGCTTCATGGGACTAATTCCAAACTGAAATGATTTATGTTTATGCCTCTATAAAATGTAAACTCCTTGATGACATAGCCTTGATTGTCTTGTTCCTTCTTTATCTTCTAGCACATACCAACATTCAGTAAATATTTATCAAACTAAAGAAAGTGGGAAAGATAATAATCAGGCCAGTTGAAGCTATTTGATTGCTAAGAAGAAGAAATGTTTAGGCTTGATGAGAACAGTGATATGGTGAAGTTGTCAAATCAGAAGCAAGAGAATGACAGATATTTGGGGAAAATGAGTATGTCAAGTGTAATCACAGTTTATCAAATGCATTGTTGAGGGAAAGGACTACAGGCAGGAGGCCCTTCCAGGAGTCCAGGTAAACTGATGGAAGTCTGAACAAGCATGGTGGAGTAGGAACGGAATGAAAGGGGGAAACTGAGAATTTTAAGAAAGATGCCCTTGACATTCTTTCTTTTTAGGTTTAACTTTTTATTTTGAAATAATTTCAAACTGACAAAAAAGTTGCAAAAACATTATGAAGGACTCCTGTGTACCTTCACCCAGATTCACTCATTGTTAACATATTGCTTCATTTGCTTTATTATTCTCTTTCTTTCTTTGTATGCGTGTAGAGTATGCATTCTTCTGTGTTATTTTTTTCATAAATCCTTTGCAAGTAAGCTATCAACTCCATGCCTCTTCATCCCTAAATACTTCAGTGTGCATTTCCTAATGGGAAAGACATTTCACAGTAACACAATGCTTGTACCAACACCAGGGAATTTAATGTTGTTACAGTACTATATCCAGGGTCCTAGCCCAGGAACCAGCTCAAGATCCTACATAACAGTGAGTTGACCTGTCCCTTTAGTCCCTTTCATTTGGAATAGTTCCTTGGTCTTTGAAGTTAGACACTTTTGAAGTATGCAGACCGTTTATTTTGCAGAATACTCATTTTTGGTTTGCTCAAGTTTCCTCATAGCTTCACTCAGATTGGGCACTTAGGGCAGGAATGCTACATTAATGATCTTGTGTCCTAGCATCAGACAAGAGGCCCATGATACCACTTTGTCATATTATTGGTGGTATGAACATAAATCGCTTAGCTAAGGTTGTGTCCACCCTGTTTCTCCACGGTAAGATTACTATGTTTCCATTGGTAATCAATGAGTAATTTATGCTGAGATCCTATGAGCCGATGTAATATGTTTTTTATTTTAATCAACCTTTTGATTTTAGTAATTTTAGCACACCTTGGTGAGTCTTGCCTGAATCGGTTATTGCCAAGGCACCTGCAAAATGATGATTTTTCTAGCTCCATTATTTTTTCTACATTTGTTGGTTGACATTTTACTTCTTATTTATTTATTGCGGGTTCATGGGTTCTTATTTTATTAATCCATTCCTGTTAGCATTCATCGTAACACACCCAAATCATTCATCAGAGGACCCGAGTTTGTTCAGTGGGAGCACTGGAGATAGACTCCTGTGTCTTTTTGACAGTCCCTATCATATTTTGGAGCAATTCCTTACTTTTCTCGTGTAACAAAATATACCAAGTTCCTCTTGTGCTTTTCCTGCCTTCGTCCTGGCACCAGCCATTACACCGAAGAGTTCTGATTCCTTTTCAGTGGGGAATGGTATTTAAAAACCAAGATCTGGGAGTGAGGTGTATCTGCGGTGACTGGACTGTCTTTGTTTCCCAGGTCCTTTCTTCCCTGAAATTTTGACTCATTGAGTGAGAGAGATCTAGGTTAGGAGACTAAACAATGGTCACCTCACAGACCAAAATCATCCAAAACCCAAACTGGAATGATTCACAGAAGGCAAACTAGTCTACCAAGGTGCTGGTGCTCAGTCTGACTCTTTGCGACCACATGGACTGTAGCCCGCCAGGTTTCTCTGTCCATGGGATTCTCTAGCCAAGAATACTGGAGTGGGTTGCCATGCTCTCCTCCAGGGGATCTTCCCAACACAGGGATAGAACCCACGTCTCTATGTCTCCTTGTTGGCAGGTGAGTTCTTTACCATTGAGCTACCAGAGAAGTCTACCAAGAGGACTACCTAAGCCATCTTAAAAATGTGTCTTAAAAATATGTCTTACACAAATATATTCTTTGTGTAAGAATTTAAGTACTGGAGGAATAAAAGAAAACATGAATCACCCCTGCAGTCTTTAAGTTTTGTCAGCAAACACTTTCTAAATGCTAAAACTGGTTTTTCAACATTTGCCCAGCTCCTAAAACTTCCCCAGGCTTAGCACTATATGAGGGCCAGACAGCAGGTGGGGACATGTTCTGTTGAAGCTGCAATTTGCCAGGTGGTGAAGGCTGATGCCAGGCCTTCCTGGGGACTTTCTGGGCCCTTCTTACAGATTGTCAGTGTTATCTGGAGGGAAATCAATACTGACCCAGTATCAACTGTGGGGAAAGCACCGAACGTTCTTCACTGTTTGAATAGCACAGTGTTGTCATCTGAACTGGGGGAGATGAGATTCAGACTTGGAGACTGAGATAAAGTCTGTTTCGAATGGGTCTTCGGGTCCCTGAAGAGTGGAGGCCACAGCGTCTTTCCCTCTTTGATAAAACGACTCCTTTCTCAGATAGGATGCCATTACTCACAAGACTCACACACATACACACACTCTAAAACTTGCCTGTTCAAAGCTGACATGGTCCTAGTTTCTTTTTCACTGCTGACTGGAAACAAAGATGTATTACGAATACAAGTTGGAATTACCTGGGGGTGTGTTTTGAGACCACCTGGTAAATGTTCCCTTTAGGAATTGTAAGCAGCCGCACACTCGAATTAGGGGACAGAACAGCCACACGGGTGTCTGGTCAGAAGCAAGCATCTGTTTGCAGTTCGTTTAGGGGAAAGGCAGCCAGTGATGCCAGTGATGCCAGTCTCAGCAGGGAACTCTGCTCAGTGTTATGTGGCAGCCTGAGTGGCAGGGGTGGTGGAGTTTGGGGGAGAATGGATACATGTATATGTATGGCTGAGTCCCTTTGCTGTCCACCTGAAACTATCACACTGTTAATCAACTGTACTCCAATACAAAATGAGAAGTTAAAAAAATGATTCTGGTCTTAGATCTGCTGACTGGGACAAGCTCAATGCCATTCGCACTTGGTCTTCCTCTCACTACCCAGAGCAAATGAGGCGGGCCTTAAAAGACAGGTTCCCCTACTGCCATTTGGGGGATTAGGCTCAAGAATTTATTTTCAATATAAAAGGAGGTTGGGAGAAAAGTAGTTCTTATAGAGCTGCTGCAGCTAAGTCACTTCAGTCGTGTCCGACTCTGTGCGACCCGACAGACGGCAGCCCACCAGTCTCCCCCGTCCCTGGGGTTCTCCAGGCAAGAACACTGGAGTGGGTTGCCATTTCCTTCTCCAATGCATGAAAGTGAAAAGTCAAAGTGAAGTCGCTCAGTCGTGTCTGACTCCTAGCGACCCCATGGACTGCAGCCTACCAGGCTCCTCAGCAGGTTCTTTCTAATCTGCATCAGTGGAGCTTTTGAGATTGATTACCTTTACTCAAGTCCCAGAGAACACGCAAAGGCTGAGTTTATGGAGAAATATTACCACAGGATCAATTTCAGTTTCTACAGTCTCAGCAGGGACCCAGTTAGGGATATTATCTCTGATGGAGAGTGAAGTAATAAAGGTACAGGACCCAGGGTGAGTTTCAGCGAGGGCACTGTCACTGTACTTCAGTTGGGATTGGTTGATTAGTGCTCATAAGAGATGGAAGAAGGGTGATATAAAGATGTATCTCTGACTGCCTTACTAGATGAATATTACTGCCTCATCATTTTTTCCTAACACGGGGCTGGTGGCAGAAGCTGATTGTTTTGATTCAGGTATATAGAAACTTAAAAATAATTTGTTACCCTCATATTACAGACGAAAAACTTGATTATTTTCAAAATGTAACAAACAAAGAAAAAAATTAAGTCATCCACTGCCCCACTTCCTAGGGAGAACAGCTGTAAACAGATTGACATATACTTGAACATTTTTCTATGCTTAAATACATATTTTTATCAAGAATCCATTCATTCCTGTGTTCATGCCCATTCGTGTCTGACTCTTTGCAACCCTATGGAGTGTAGCCCACCAGGCTCCTCTGTCCATGGGATTCTCTAGGCAAGAACACTGGAGTGGGTCACCATTTCCTGCTCCAGGGGATCTTCCTGACTCGGGGGCCAAACCCGTGTCTCCTGCGTCTCCTGCATTGGTAGGTGGATTCTTTACCTGTGAGCCCCCAGGGAAGCCCAATGCATTCATTATTCTATCATTTATTTTGTCTTTCACTTAACTACTTTGTACCTCACCTCTCCATGTCAATGCTACAGTATCATTTTTTGGTCAGTTTTTTAAAAATATTTTTTTGGTGTGGACCACTTTTAAAGTCTTTATTGAATTTGTTACAATATTGCTCCTATTTTACGTTTTGGTTTTTATTTTTGGCCCTGAGGCATGGGGGTTCTTATTTCACCTGCCAGGGATCGAACCCACACCCCCTGCATTAGAAGGTGAAGTCTTAACCACTGGACCACCCGGGAAGTCCCTTTTTGCTAGTTTGAAATACAAAACCAACAGATGCTCTTATTAAACATTTCTGAGTATAGAATAAAAAGTATTTCTCCTATCTTCCAGTCTTCCTTCCTTGATGTAACCCTAAGACCGTGTACTTCATGTTTCTCTCCAGAAAATTTCTATGGACACACACACACACAAAAATAGTATTCAATTAATGAATGTATCACAAGGTAGTAAGTAAAATCCTGTTACGTGGAAAATCAGGGTTTTTCCAAGTTCAGTGGACGTCTTTGTGATTAAGCATTTGCACAGAGCCATGATTATTTCCCTGAGATAAACTCCAGAAAACAAATCGCACCATTTTAGCACGTCTGATATGTGCAGTGCATTCGCCTTTCATATGATTTATGCCAGTTTCTCACTGTCATCCATAAGCAACTTTTACTTTTTAAAAATCTTTAAAAGTAGAACACATATAGAAAAGTGTCCAAATCACGGGTTAAACCTGCCCTGTCCAACACGGTTACCACCAGCCACACGTGGCACACTAGTACTGTGGATGGTCCAAACTAAGGTATGGCTAGAAGTGTAAAATATCCAGTTTCAAAGAACTGGTCCAGAAAAAAGTCCTGGGAAATATTTCATTAATGATTTTATGCTAATAATATATTGAATGACATTTTGCATGTAGTCTGTTTAAGTAAAGATACATGAGTAAAATTGATTCCACTTGTCTAATTTCACTGTTTTCGTGTACTTACTAGGGAAATGCAAGTCACATGTGTGGCTTGCACTCTGTGTGTCGTGGACAGCACAGAGTAGGACCCCGTACAGATCCTCAGATAATAAACCCGCCACTGAGGGATGCACTCCTGATAGGCTCTCTTCCTCTCCCGCTCCTCCCGCCCCACGCCCACCTGTGCCTCAGTTACAGCCAGCGCTCTTAGCACTAATGGAGCCCCCTTCACCACCAACAATCCTCTGTCAGGTTCAGTTCAGCTGCTCAGTCGTATCCGACTCTCTGCGACCCCATGGACTGCAGCACTCCAGGCTTCCCTGTCCATCACCAACTCCCGGAGCTTGCTCAAACTCATGTCCATCGAGTCAGTGATACCATCCAACCATCTCATCCTCTATCATCCCTCTTCTCCTGCCCTCAGTCTTTCCCTCTGTCAGGAATGATCAGTACACACATGGCGAATGCCCACTTTTGAAGGTAACGGGGTACTAAGAACGTAATCTACTGGAACCGACCGGAAGTACAAGCTCTAAGGTGCATCATGTGCTAATTGATTGCTGAGAAAGGGTATGTATTTCGACTTCAGGAATTGCTGCTGGATTCAACATCATGCTCCTGCTAAAATGTGCACACAGAGCATGGAAAGACGGAATATGCAGACTTGATGGACAGTTCATTGATGGAAGGCTGCCGTCTCTTATCAGCCCTCAGCTTTCACTTCCTCACTTACTGATTGTACCAGACACACCCTTGGTGCACATACCTTTTCATCAAACACGAATGCTGTTCCCACGTTGGCTTCCACACCCAACCTGAAGTATGGAAACAAAATGCAGAGAAGTAGGAAGAAAAAGCCCTAGGGATTAGCGTGTGACTCTTGCTTCCTTTCTGCCCTATTGTTGGCTTATGTCTTGTTCTTTGAGTCACTTTTTCACTGGACTCATTTTTAGAGTAAGAAATAAATAAAAGATTTTTCAAAGTACCTCATAAAGTATTTGGGCTCGATTGTATGCTCAATTATTTGGAATGTGGCCAAAATCCTTGCTTCATTCCATTGCTTCACTCAGAGTAGCTTCTGTAGGGAAGGTCTCCAAGGTGAGAGGAATTAAAGAAACATCTCTGCTGCAACTTGTCCTCATTATCACTCTTTTGTTATCATTATATCATGCTTAATTTTATAAGAATAATGTTTCTAGCCCTTTGGAGCCCTCCACTTAGTTTTTATAAAATTGCATTGTAATAAATTCAGGAGTCAACATAGCCTTTTAACAAGAAAAATGAGACTTCTCTTTCAAAGATTCCCTCTCCCCTGAACTTGAAGGATAAGGGAAATATCTTGCTGAAATTAGTGTGAACTAAGAACCGAAAGAGCTCTCTTTGTTCCGTGATTAGTTTAACTTACTAGATGAACTTGAATACATATCTTCTAAGCCTTAATTTTGCCATCTGTGAACTGGGGAGAGAGTGTTCCCCCATAGTCCTATGTTCAGATGGGTTTGCAATAAAAGCAATACATTGGATGAAAAAGTAATAAATTATTCCCCAGGCTGCAGTGATCTTGACATTTACAGTTCCTTCCTGACTCGATTCTGTGATTATAAGTAATGAATGCTTTCACTCTTTCCAACCACTGTGTTTCAACACACTGGTAAAATTTAAAGACCCTCACAGTAAGCCAAGCTATAATTTTTGCCTTACACAGACTTCTAAGCACCTTTCTTCCCTCTTTGCATTCAAAGCTGAGCATATACTTTTTAAGGTCTTTCTACTTTCCCTCTTTGTCCCATTACCAAAATGTTAAGCAAATTTTTAAAGTTCTAAGATAAAGAAGATTGCATCACCTTCCACCAGCACTGGGTGAGCTAGAGACACACACACATACAAAATTCCATAAATCCTTTTCTGATTAAAAGAACTGTTAAAACTTCGAGAAAAAAGCAGTTCTCTCTCTTCTCATCATTAGGAAGAACCCAATATCTGTGAAATGACAGATTCCTAATGAAAGCATGACTCAGTACTGAATAATACAGTATAAAACATTATTACCTCTTTTTAAATGGCTTATACACTATATACATTTATTTTTATTTTCAGATTATAGTCGAGCCCTGAACAAGTCGGAGGTTAATCCACCTATAATTTTTTGTTGACTCTTCCTATCTGTGGTTCCTTTACATCCTCAGAGTCAACCAACCGCAAACCATGAAGTACTACAGCATTTCCTATTGAAAGATATCTGTGTATAAGTGGATCTGTGCAATTCAAACCCATGTTGTTCAAGGGTCAGCTGCAATTTTCCTATCAAAAATGCTACTTCCCGACTTAATTTGCCATTCTCAAAGTTTTGAAAGCATTATCAAATAATAGCAAAACAGAGTATAAACTGAAAAAGTCTATAGGTCTCTCTGGCCCATGGCTATAATAGTTAAGGTTTCATTAACAGTTTCAGCTGAAATACTTCCTTGGATAGCTTACCTAGGACCTCCAGACCCTGACACTGTCTCCCATCATGAGGTCAACAGCCGATCCCCCATGTGCCTGAGCCCCGCCCCATCTGTGGGTTTGGCAGAATCTGCTGGACTCCGATGTGTCTGCTTCTTTGGGCACCAGAGTCTCTCTTGGGATTCCAGTGAGTGCTGCCTGCCTCTCCACATGGGATGCTGCCAAGCAGACCAGATTCCTCAAAGAGCTAAGTCCCCTCCCTTCCTGTCTGTGACACACTGTTAGAGCAGTCCTCAGACAATGTTATTTGTGCCTTGGCATTTTGCAGAGATTTGGTCAAGTAGCTCTTTGGGCTTTTACTTATTGACTTCCTGTTCTCTGGTGTGTTGGACAGGAAGCCCATTGAAGAGAAGGAGGAAGGATAGAGAGAGTCAGGCCAAGAACTAACCCCCTTCTATACTCAGGGTTGCCCCTTTCCTTGAGGATGAATGTCTCTTTTCTGGACATGAACGATCTCTCAGTGGGCTTCAGTTCAGTTCAGTTCAGTCACTCAGTCGTGTCCGACTCTTTGCGACCCCATGAATCTCAGCACGCCAGGCCTCCCTGTCCATCACCAACTCCTAGAGTTCACTCAGACCCATGTCCATCGAGTCGGGGATGCCATCCAGCCATCTCATCCTCTGTCGTCCCCTTCTCCTCCTGCTCCCAATCCCTCCCAGCATCAGAGTCTTTTCCAATGAGTCAACTCTTCACATCAGTAGTCCCCACCAGAACTTTCTTCTGGCTTCCTTACTAGTTCACTCATCAAGGCAGAACCTCCTACAGTGGGCACATCCTAATTCCCTGGTGACTCAATCAGTAAAGAATCCACCTGCAATGCAGGAAACCTGGGTTCAATCCCTGGGTGGAGAAGATCCGCTGGAGGAGGGCATGGCAACCCACTCCAGTATTCTTGCCTGGAGAATCCCATGCACAGAGGAGCCTGGCAGGCTGCAGTCCATAAGGTCTCACAGAGTTAAACATGACTGAAGTGACTTAGCACACACGCAAGGACAAGCTAAGATGCCTACTAAGTGAGGATGTATTTTTGTTTGGATGAAAACCACCCCAAACCAACCCCCGGCGATTGAACTTGAGGTTGAGAGACTGTGGGTTGAGGATGGGAGCAAGTCTGCCAGTGATGAGGATGGAAGTGGGGATGGGAGTAGGCGGGGGGTGGGGGAAATTGGGGAACTTTCAGGAAACGCCAGGATGCTTGATCCTTTCACTCAGGTCTGCCTTCTCCCTGCAGAACGACATCTTCGAGTGGTCGAGGGACCACCGAGTCCATCACAAGTACTCGGAGACGGATGCTGACCCGCACAATGCCCGCCGGGGCTTCTTCTTCTCCCACATCGGCTGGCTATTTGTCCGCAAGCATCGGGACGTCATTGAGAAGGGGAGGAAGCTTGACGTCACCGACTTGCTGGCTGACCCCGTGGTCCGGTTCCAGAGAAAGTAAGTGAGCAATCACTATCGATGTCCCTGAGGGACAGGACCCAGAGACAGAGCCCAGTGAGGTGTAATAATATCCCCAGGCAGTTCCCCTGCAGATTGGATCTTCCTGCAGTCACTCTCTGTTGATTCATTCCCTTTTGATCATGATGTTTTTCTCTGTTCACACATTTGTTTTCAATCTGACCTTGATTTTGAAATGGAGTTCCTGTAAGCCCACTTGTCATTTCTTTCCGACCCATCTGCATGACTGATTTCGTGGAATGTTTCTGTTGTTTTCCTCACTCGCTCATCCGTGTTTCCCTGGGCTGGCGAGGAGGGCAGAGAGGATTTGCTTTGTTTTAGTGACACGCTGGACTCCAATGGGACTGGCCTCCCTCTCGGTCCCCTGCTCTGTGCTCCCGGAATCCTCCCTTCCCTCACTCCTGGAACTGTTAACACCAGAAGGTTTCTGTGCAGAGAAAACATGCCCGGGTAACAAAGAGCCTCAAAGTGCTTGTGTGCATGCACGGTGTCAGCTGAGTGGTTTCCGCCCGTCAGCGTTTACAGGGTGACTCTCCTTTCAGCAGCCCGCCGGTGATAGCCTGCCTGTCACTGCTGCAAGTGGGGAGCATCCAACGTTCACATTTCCACTAGGAACCTGGCTGCATCCATGTTGCTCTAGATCCGCAGAGCTGGCCACAGTGTGTTAGTTGCTCAGTCATGTATGACTCTTTGCCACCCTGTGGACTGTAGCCCACCAGGCTCTTCTGTTCATGGGATTCTGCAGGCAAGAATACTGGAGTGGGTTGCCATTGCCCTCTCCAGGGGATCTACCTTACCCAGAGATCAAACCCGGGTCTCAGGCATTGTAGGCAGATTCTTTACCATCTGAGCCACCAGGGAAACTCATGTTGGTTTAAATCAGCAGAGTTGGCCACGATGAGAGCACTTATAAATAGATTCCTTGCCCCCAAAACAATGGATTTATGTGCAAAGAGAGATGATTTGAGAATGGCATTCTAGTGAGATCCTTGAGTTGGTATGGTGGACAAATGGTCCCTGGATACCATCTCCACTGACAGGCAAGAATCATTTGAAGTGTTCTCTCAAACAGAATCTCCTGATAATGGAAATGGAGTCTGCACCTTTGACGCAAAGTTCCTTGCGTGAGAGGAAGTATGGCTTAGAAATGTGCCCCTTTGATCCTTTAGCCTCTCTCCTCACATTGAAGATGGTGGTGAGAAAAGGGAGGGTGGAAGAGACAGATCGCATAGGCCTGCACTTGAGCACCTCCACATCCTTGCAAAAGATCTGACTGCTCTCAGGGCTCAGCTGTGGCTGTAAGATGGGGGTAACAGTAGCACCTGTCTCTTACAGTTTTTGTGAGGACATACTGAAAACAAAAAGGATGGGAAATGCCTGGCACATGGTATAGATTTGTGATGACTCACGCCCTGGGCGGGACCTACTCCAATCCCCCCAACCTGCTTCCTTTCTTTTTTTCAGTTGTGCTGGGTCTTTGCTGTGGTGGGCTCAGGAGTTGTGGCGCATGAGATTAGTTGCCAGAATGTGGGATGACCTTAGTTCCCCAACCAGGGATCGAACCTTTGGTCCCCTGCATTAGAAGGAGGATTCTTAATCACAACACCATCAGGGAAGTCTGCGAACCTCTGCTTCTGTTGACTTCACCACAGGCTCTTCTTTCTCTCCTCCATACAGTTCTTTCAGGCGGATGCAACAAGTTATCGATAGCCAAAAGTTTTATAGCAGAAAATAATAAGACGCTTTCAATTAAATGACTTCTTGATTTCTAATTTTTTTGTCATGAGGGTAAAATAGGAAAATCTGCAAAATTCAGAGAAGTAGAAAGAAAATCACCCACAGTTCTAACACATAAACACAACCACAGTTTAGATTCTGTAACATCTTCTACATTTATGCACACATTTGACATATTTTTACATGATGAAAGTCATACTGCTTATGTAATTTTATGTCTTGCCTTTTAACTTCAGATTATGTTGTAGGCACCATTATCAAAGGCTGCATGGGTTCACTGTTTGAGTGTCAGAGTTTATTTAACCATCACTCCGTGATAGGATATGTATGTCGTTTCCAATTTTGTGATATAAATGATGTTGCTAAATGATTAGTAATGCTTTGGGACAATCAGACCTTAGATTAATTTGAAGAGCTCAGATGAGAAGGCAGAGGATCTTCTATTTTATTCATAAGAAGTGAGCCGAGTATAATAGTGTGGTTTCTCTGACCATAAAAATGGAAAATTGTTTTCAAGTTTTCCCTTTTAAACAATGTGGTAATCTGATTCTTTAGGTGTATACTCATGGTACATATGTCCAAAGACTATCTCTAAAGGCAGGCAGAAGAACAAAGACTATTTCAGCATGTTCCCTGAATAGATGTCTGAGAACATCTATCATTACCAGTTCAGTGACCGAAGGATTGCAGTATCAAAAACCATTCATTCACAGTATCATTTCACATATCATTGAGCTCCTGCTGGAAGTCAGAGCTGAGGATACAGTGTTGAAGATTGGTCTCAGTTCCCCCAGAGTTTGCAGACTAGCAGGGAACCCACAAATTAACTTACAGACAATTATACTCTAGATGGAGGAGAATGACGTATTATAGGGTAGAGTAAGGCACCATGGGAACACAGAGAGGGGTCTCCTCGCCCACCCTGCAGGCTGGAAGGAACCAACTCCCAAGCCAAGACCTGAAGGATGAGAAGTTAGATAAGGATGGGGGCTAGAATATTTATTATGTCTGTCACTTCATAGAAGTCTATAGAGCCCTTGAGTTTTGGAGCTTGTTACAAATCAGTTAACCCATGCCTTCCATTTTTCCTATGAGAAAACAAATAAACAAAATGTAAATAGAAAGTTGGGAATCGAAGTCCTGTCAGTCTGTGCTACTGTAACAAAAATACTGACGACCGGGTGGCTTACACAGCAGACATTTATTTCTCACAGTCTGGGGGGCTGGGAAGCCCCAGATCAAGGCACCGGAAGATTTGGTGTCCGGTGAGAGCCTGCTTCCTGGTTCCTAGATAGCTGTCTTCTTGTGTTCTCACAGGGCAGAGGGGCAAGAGAGCTGTCTGGGGTCTCTCTCATAAGAGCCCTAATTCTGTTCATGAGGGCTTCACTTTTGTGACTTACTCACCTCCCAAAGCCCGTCATTACCTTGAGGATTAGATTTCAACATATGAAGTTCGTTGTTCAGTCACTCAGTCGTGTCCGACTCTTTGTGACCCCATGGACTGAAGCCTGCCAGGCTCCTCTGTCCATGGGATTCTCCAGGTAAGAGTACTGGAGTGGGTTGCCATGCCCTCCTCCAGGGCATCTTCCTGACCCAGAGACTGAACCCGCATCTCCCGCGGCTCCTGCATTGCAAGCAGGCTCTTTACCACTGAGCCGGCAGGGAAGCCCTAAGACCTGATGCAGCCTCATAAATAAATAATAATAATAAAAGAATCACTGAACTACAGGAAGAGAGCTACATCCATGAAGCCAGCTTTACCCATCCTGTCATTCAGGCCCCATAGAGGAGGCAGATTCCTTAAAGAGTGAGTCCTTGCTCATAGGGATGGGAGCTGGAACAGTGGGTCCCATCATGGGTGGCACTGCCACGTCAGGTCTCAGACCTTGCTGTTCTGTGCCAAGTTGGAGGGGCATCTTGAAAAACAGAAGATGCTCACTTGGAGCCCAGTCTTGTGCCATTTCAGCAGCACTCCTTAGAGAGTCCCTCTCCTGGATGGAATTCCCATCCCCTCTGTAGTCCTCTGAGGGCAACATTCCTTGTTCCATTTTTAGTGGCTGGGGTTTGCCGCTGATTCACTACCTCCCGGAGAGCAATGTTTGTGCAAAGAGACCCAGCTAAACACTTGGAGAGTTTTCTCAAACAGGCAAATGTGTAAATGACAGAGACCCAGGATTTAGAGACTCCTCCTTCAGTCAGAAGTTTGCCCAGGTGGCACAATAGTAAAGAATCCACCTGTCAAGCAGGAGACTCATATTCAGTCCCTGGGTTGGAAAGATTCCCTGGAGGAAGGAATGGCAACCCACTCCTTATTCTTGCCTGGAGAATCCCATGGACAGAGGAGCCTACTGGGCTACACTACAGTCCATGGGGTCCCAAAGAGTTAGACACGACTCAGTCAGCACACACACACCTTCAATCAGAACATGAGCACTGACAATTTTAGTTTATTTATTCTTTTGGCCACTGTGTGCGGCATGTGGGATCTTAGTTCCCCAACCAGGGATTGAACCAATACCTCCTGCAGTGGAAATGTGGCATCTTAACCACTGGACCACCAGGAAAGTCCCCTAGCACTAATATTACAATTGATGGATCCACTGTGCTTGGTCATCCTAATGACAACCCATCAAAAGAAAAGCTTGCCTGAGAGCCAAGCTTGCTCAGCTTTCCATTATACAGTCTAATAAAAGAGAGAAAATAGTGGCCTTAAGGGTAATAGGGCTTCCCTTGTGACTCAGCTGGTAAAGAATCTGCCTGCAATGTGGGAGACCTGGGTTCAATCCCTGGGTTGGGAAGATCCCCTGGAGAAGGGAAAGGCTACCCACTCCGGTATTCTTGCCTGGAGAATTCCATGGACTGTATAGTCCGTGGGGTCGCAAAGAGTCGGACATGACTAAGCGACTTTCACTTAAGGGTAATAGGAAGGTGGCACAGTTCAGTCCTGGTTCCAAACTTTCCCTCTAAGAGATCATTCTACCAAAGTGATTACAAGCAGGAAGCTGGACAACTTCAGGTTTCGCTCTGTTGTCAAGCTGTGAACGCCGACAGGGCAGGCATTAGGAGATGAGAGGTTGAGAAGCCAGTGGTGTCACATTTAGACAGTGGCGGCTCGGGTCCCTGCCTGGCTCCTGTGCCTTCAAGAGCTGTGTTTGTCCTCACAGGGCAAGAAGATCACAGAGCAAAAGGGCTTGCCACCTGGAACCTCCTTCCACTTCTAGACCTTGCCTTAGGGTCCTAGGGTCCTGGAATTCCCTGCCCAAGTGTCTCTGAGCTCACTTTCAGAGTCTGCACCAGCCTCTCCCAGGCTCTGTCCTCCTGAAGGGAAGTGCGTGCGCCCTAGACTGAGAGTGGCTGAGTGGCCATGTTGGCGTGGGGAGGAGCTTAGACACCTGGGCCTGGATTTCAATGCAGAGAAGACAGACGTGGGAAGAGAAGGGGTTCAGCCACAGCTAAGGGCCTCCACCTCTTCTCTTGGCCTGGACCCTGAAAATGTTGGGGGTGAGCCTAGAAGGGGCTACTCATAAGGTTGGCAGTGGGTCTCTCAGGTGGGAATTGTGTTTGTCTTAAGATAGAGGTTCGTTTCTCTCGCATATGAAAGAATTGCACAGGTCCAGGTTATGGCAGCCATACAGAGCCAGGAGAGGGCTGGATTCTTTGGTCTTTCTGCTCCATCCTTAGCATATGACTTTCCATGTTTCATTCTGTGGTCCAAGGTCACCACTAAAGTTTCACCCAAAGGAAGGTGGGGGTAGGGATGGGGTTGTGCTGTCTTTAGTCCCTCAGTCATGTCTGACTCTCTGTGGCCCCATGCACTGTAGCCCATCAGGCTACAAGCGATTTTCCAGGCAAGAATACTGGAGTGGGTTGCCATTTCCTCCTCCAGGAGATCTCCCTGACCCAGGGATCGAAGCAGCGTCTCTTGTAGCCTCCTGCATTGGCATATGGGTTCTTTTACCACTGAACCACGTGGGAAGCCCTTAGAAGAGATGAAAATGTGTAAATCTTGCCATTTCAGAAAGAAAGGCATTTGAATCTTTTTGAGGTCAATTTCACCTCTCTTTGTCTCCTAATTTGTTATCGTTTGTCTTTTTTTTTCCTCCCCTTTCTTAAGGACAAGCACCAACTCTCTCAGTAATACCTTCCTTCCTATGACTTCGTTCTAGTCCTTTCTGTGTAAACCCTAAATGTATTTCTCTGTTGGTAACATCACATAACCAAAACAGAGCAGTCAAACAAGTCTACAATTGACTCATCTTTACTTCTCTGTCCTCGCAGCTTCATCCTCCACTTGGGGGATTCCCTTGGGGCGGGGGTGGGATGAATCACCTGGGAATTTACAAACAAGTTGGCTCCATCTCTGTTGACCAAATCCATTGCCCTCTGGTTCTGGCTTCATGCTGGGTCTTGGGGAATCTCTCTCCACCCTGAGTTCTTTAGCCTTTCGGCCCTACTCTAACTGTTGCTAGAGTGATACAACAATTCTTGTCTAGAATTTAGTGACTTTGAATGGCTGAGCACATTGGTTGGCTAATTGTATTTTATGGAAAACTCTATAGAAATCCCCTGCGAGAGATTCTAGATAGTGAGACATTCAAACATCCAAACGTGTGCATGAGATGTTGGGGACAGAGCCTTTCAAACATAAATACCCTCTGTAGCTCCCTTGCTCATCAGTCACTTGTGGTATGACCACTGCCTGTCTCACTTGGGTCCTTGATGGTCTTGCAAGAGCAGAATCAAACCGTCCCCAGGGTGAGCATCACTCAGGCATGCTGTATGCAGAGCCCAGCTCTTGGGCATCATCTCTGCCCACTTACACCTCGATAATGAAAGTCTTTGGATTTCCCCCCATGGTTCAGTGGCAAAGACTTCACACTCCCAATGCAGGGGGGCCAGGTTTGATCCCTGGTCAGAGAACTAGATCCTGTTTGCTGCAGCTGAGAATTCAAACACAACTAAAAGATCCCACATGCCTCAAGGCAGATTGAAGATCCCGAGTGCCACAGCTAAGACCTGGCACAGCCAAATAAAGAAATATTAAAAAAATAATGGAAGCCATGAGGCACATGGGCTTCCCTCGTGGCTCAGATGGTAAAGAATCTGCCTGCAATTCTGGAGAACCTGGGTTCAATCCCTGGATTGGGAAGATCCCCTGGAGAAGGGAATGGCAGCCCACTCTAATATTCTTGCCTGGAGAATCCCATGGACAGAGGAGCCTGTCGGGCTGCAGTTCATACAGTGGAAAAGAGCTGGACACAGCTGAAGCGACTAATACGCACGTGAGACACGTGGCGTTTCTAGGGCATCCAGCCTCCTTTTCCTTTCTACGTGTATCACTTGTCATTCAACCACTGTGCTTTGAATATTTGCTGCATACCAGGCTTTGCTCTAGAAGCTGGCAATGGAACAGGAACAAGGGAACCAGATTCTGGACAGAACTTGCTCCTTCTGTCTAGAGCCCACATTTGGGTTTGGGAAAGTGAGAAAGGAAGCCTCGCCAGGCACCCGCCCATGGCCTGACTGGGTGTCTCTCTCCACGGACGCCTTGGCTGCCCCCTGTTCCACCTCTCCTGTTACTGAGTCCTGTCCCCCGAAGCTGTCTCCAGTTCATGCCGTCTTGTTGATGGGCCTCTTACCGTCTTGGCTGTCTTTGTCTCTTTCCCTCCCAGAGGGCTTTGTTCCTTGGTGCCCTTCTCTGCATGAGGACACTTTCCCTCTTCTATCACACAGCGTTCTCCTGTTCTCCTGTCCTCCTTCTTTGATGTTCCCCATGCCTTCCTCTCCTCCAGCCTCTTGAGGGAACAAAAGCCATTCAGCCTATTGCTCAGGCGTTTTGTTTTTGATGGCGTGAGGGTTTTGTCCTCTTGTAATCTCTCCTCGCTCCATTGTCTTGCTCAGGTTTATTCTTTTCACACATTCTTTGTATCTGTAAATGTTCCTTCTCCTTGAATCTTTTCTTCCACTTGAGCGCCCAGTCGTGTCCGACTCCTTCTGACCCCACAGACTGTAGCCCGCCAAGCTCCTCAGTCCATGGAATTTTCCTGGCAAGAATACTAGAGTGGGTGGCCATTTCCTCCTCCAGGGAATCTTCCCAACTCAGGGATCAAACCCACATCTTTTGGGTTTCCTGCACTGGCAGGTGAGTTCTTTACCACTAGCATCACCTGGCAATGGCACCCTACTCCAGTACTCTTGCCTGGAAAATCCCATGGATGGAGGAGCCTGGTGGGCTGCAGTCCATGGGGTCACTAAGAGTCGGACACGACTGAGCAACTTCACTTTCACGCATTGGAGAAGGAAATGGCAACCCACTCCAGTGTTCTTGCCTGGAGAATCCCAGGGATGAGGGAGCCTGGTGGGCTGCCGTCTGTGAGGTCACACAGAGTTGGACACAACTGAAGTGACTTAGCAGCAGCAGCACCACCACCACCTGGGAAGCCCTGTAAGAGACAGCCTATCTCTGGTTAACAGCTTGGGCCCTGGAATCTCTCCCACTCTGTCCTCACTTTAAAACTGTCGCATCTTATCCAGGCTCTGTAAAACTTTAAAGAATGAAATAATTTATTTCTTTGAATAGTTTTCTCTACATCCAGCTGTCATTGACAGGAGTTAAAATTCTGAATTTCTGAGGTCCAAAGACTTGATAAAAATCAGTGGAAGAGGTTAGAGCTGTATTCAGTTAGATCCCTTTGTTAAAAGTCAATAGGAAAAAAAAAGAAAGAAAAAAGTCAATAGGAAGAGGTGAAACATCCCAAGCCAAACTTCTGGCCTTTCCTTTAAAAACATTTTTATTGGGGTATTGTTGCCTTACAGTGTTGTTTTTGGCCTTTCTAAAGAGACTGCTGTAGTCAAACACCTGGATGACACTCTGGGATACAGGACAGATATGATTCAATATTGAGGTGGCAGCACCAACAAAGTTTCCCGGTTTAGTGGCTAAAAATTTGGACAGGGAAGAAAACATGTGACCCATAGTTCAAGAACTCATTTTGACTTTTTAAAAATTTCCAAGTGAAAATGTCATTTGTTTGCCTCTATAAGGGGTACTTTTCCTACTAGGACTTTGGGAGAACTTGCCTGAGTGTGTGTGTGTGTGTGTGTATGTGTGTGTGTGAACACACACATCAACCGCATTAGTATCATTTTTCTTTCCCCACACTGACCATCCATGTCTATGTGTGAAATTCCCCTGCAAGATAAAGAGACAGTGTCTCAAATGTCATCTGAATATTCCAGTCACGAGCATGTTAGACATATCAATCAGTAGGTGTCAATGGATTTTTGAACCGCTGTTTGTAAAGTGTTATCTTTGCTTCATTGCTGATGGCAATAAGGCATCTTCTTGCATCTTCGAGTCAGTTCAGGAGGCAGTAATAGCTGCTGTTTAACCTGGTGGCTCAGATGGTGAAGATCTGCCTGCAACGCAGGAGACCCAGGTTCAGTCCTTGGATCTGGAAGATCCCCTGGAGAAGGGAATGGCTACCCAGTCCAGGATTCTAGCCTGGAGAATCCCATGGACAGAGGGCTACAGTCCGTGAGGTTGAAAAGAGTTGGACACGACTGAGCAACCAGCACTTTCACGAACTGCCTACTGTGTACTTACATCATGTCTCTGTTCTTGCTGTTCAGTCTATTTCTGATTCTTTCAATAACTCTGTCATGTAAATGATGATACCTGGATTCTGTTCTTGAATTTTAAAGATTCAGGCTCCCCATGGCCTTGATTAACCACGTCAAAAACGAAGAGCACAGTAAAAATTCTTAAAAATTAAAAAAAAAAAAAACAACGTAAAGAAGAACAGCCCATATACCTGCACAAAATTATTCTGTCAAAATCACTGTGGACAGTGACTGCAGCCACGAAATTAAAAGATGCTTGCTTCTTGGAGGAAAAACTATGACAAACCTAGACAGTGTATTAAAATGCAGAGACATCACTTTGCTGATAAAGGTCTATCTAGTCAAATTTATGGTTTTTCCAGTAGTTATGTACTGGTGTGAGAGTTGGACCATAAAGAAAGCTGAGCGCCAAAGAATTGATGCTTTTGAACTGTGGTGCTGGAGAAGGCTCTTGAGAGTCCCTTGGACTGCAAGATCAAGCCAGTCAATCCTAAAGGAAATCAACCCTGAATATTCATTGGAAGGACTGATGCTGAAGCTAAGGCTCCAATACTTTGGCCCACTGATGTGAAGAGTCAAATCATTGGAGAAGACCCTGATGCTGGGAAGGAATGAAGGCAAGAGGAGAATGGAACGACAAAAGAAGAGATGGTTGGGTGGCATCACCGACTCCTGGACATGAGTTTGAGCAAACTCCAGGAGATGATGAGCGACAGGGAAGCCTGGCATGCTGCAGTCCACAGGGTCACAAAGAGTCGGACTTGACTTAGCGACTGAACAACAAATAAAATATTAATGTGCTCAGTTATGTCTGCAACCTCATGGACTGTAGCCCACCAGGCTCCTCTGTCCATGGAATTTTCCAGGCAAGAATACTGGAGTGGGTTGCCATTTCCTTCTCCAGGGGATCACTCCAACCCAGCGACTGAACCCGTGTCTCTTGTATCTACTGCATTGACAGGCAGATTCTTTTACCACTGCGCCACCTGGGAATCTACCAAAACTAAAAAGTCTTAGTTAGTTTTCATGCAAATTTTGAATAATTACAGAGATGTCAAAGCAAAATTAGAATGACATTTGAAAGACTGACAAAATGAAAGACATTTTGGTGCAAGTAGATAACATTCTCACTAATATTTAGACATTATCAATTCCTGGCTCTATTTCTAGACCATATAGAGATTAGTCTTTTAATATTTTCTTGGAATAAACAACCCTTCAAGTCATGTATATGGCTCCAGTCCCAAAGTTTCATCCTGCAAAGAGAACATCCACAACCTTTCTAAGAGGCTTCTAGTTAATCCTTATTTATTATCTAGAAACTTAACTTTATTACTATTGGCTTATGCATCAAAGAAGCCCGTTTTGCCTTTTCTTTGCCTCTTCTTTCCCATATAGTAGGGAGAAAAAAGTGGGAAAAGTTTTTCATTACAGAAAATTCATTTCCTAGTTATTATTTCTTCTAACAACTTAGAAAATTTCTCTAACCTCTGAGCTCTTGAAATCTGCACATTATCTTTAAAAGATATTTTTAGCACAAAATGTAACATAAACTCAATGCAAAAAATTCAGAAAATGCAAATAAAATTTGTAAAAAATAAAATAATATGTAGTCCTTCCACTCAGAAAAACTTAGTTGAAATTTTGATGTACAGCCTTCTAAAGTTTTTTAAAAGTACATTATGCTGTTCTTTCTACAAAATATATCCATACTCTATATACTATTTAAAAGTGATTAAAATAAGAAAAATATATTTAATATTTCCCCTAATTATTTCCTTTCCAGCCTATTTACTGTGTGTGTATCCTAATTTCCATTTGATATCATCCTTCTACCCAAAGAATTTTCTTTACTATTTCTTGTAGCACAGTTTTATTGGCAATAAATTCTCAACTTTAGTTTGTTTGGAGGTCTTTATTTTGCTTCCATCTTTGAAAGGTATTTTACTGAACATAAAACTCTGGATTAACACAATGTTAAAGCAGACTTTCAGAACAACAAGATGTCAATCTTGCCTTGTATAGCATCTGAGAAGTCTGCTGGAATTCTTAGCATTATTCCTGATCTAGTTCCCTGACCAGGGTTGAATCCGGGCCGCTTGCACTGGGATCGCAGAGTCTTAGCCATTGGACCACCAGAGGTCCATAAGCAAGATCCAGTGTCAGTCACTCAGTCGTGTGCGACTCTTTGTGATCCCATAGATTTTAGCCCTCCAGGCTCCTCTGTCCACCGAATTCTCCAGGCAAGAATTCTGGAGTGGATTGCCATTTCCTTTTCCAGGGGATCTTCCCGACCCAGGAATCAAATCCGTGTCTCCTGTACTGCAGGCAAATTCTTTACCTTCTGACCCAGGTCCTCATATGATGTTTTTCTTGCTGCCTTCAAGATTTTTTTTGTCTTTGGTTTTAAGCAGTTTGACTCTGCTGTGTCTAGGTTTTGTTTTTTTTTTTTTTTTGAGGGCAGAGCAAGAGAGTGCTATCCTGCTTGAGAGTCTTTGAGCTTCCTGGAAATGTGGCTTGTTGTCTTTCATTAACTTTTTAAAATTCATTTTTTATTGAAGTATATGTGAATCACAATACCGTTTATTATAGGATACTGAGTATAGTTTCCTGTGCTACACAGTGGGACCTTGTTGTTTATCCATTCCATATATACCAGTTTGCATCTGCTAATCCCAGATTCCCACTCCTACCCTCTTTCATCCCCCCAAGCCCTTGGCAACCACTGTTCTCTCTGTCCCCTAATTCTGTTTCCCTTCATAGATAGGTTTATTTGTGTCTTATTTTAGATTCCACATGTAAGTGATACTGTCTGGTATTTGTCTTTCTCTTTCTGACTTGCTTCGTTAGTGTGGTAATCTCTAGCTGCATCCATGTTGCAGCAAATAGCATTATTTTTCTACTTTCTTATGGCTGAATGTGAAATGTATATATGTACCACATCTTCTTAATCCAGTCACCTGTCGATGGACATTGGTTTCCATGTCTTGGCTATAGTGAATAGTGCTGCTATGAACATAGGGATGCAAGTATCTTTTTGAATTATTGTCTGGATATATGCCTAGCAGTGGGATTCCTGAATCATATGGTAATTCTATTTTTAGTTTTTTTCTGAGGAACCTCCATACTGTTTTCCACAGTGGCTGCATCAATTTACATTCCCACCAACTGTATAGGAGGGTTCCCTTTCTTCCACGCCCTCTCCAGCATTTGTTAGACTTTAATGATGGCTGTTCTGACCAGCATCAGGTGGTATCTCATTATAGTTTTGATTTGCATTTCTCTAATAATTTAAGATTGCAGCCATGAAATTAAAAGATGCTTACTCCTTGGAAGAAAAGTTATGACCAACTTAGGTAGCATATTCAAAAGCAGACACATCACTTTGCTAACAAAGTTCCGTCTAGTCAAGGCTATGGTTTTTCCAGTGGTCATGTATGGATATGAGAGTTGGACTGTGAAGAAAGCTGAGTGCTGAAGAATTGATGCTTTTGAACTGTGGTGTTGGAGAAGACTCTTGAGAGTCCCTTGGACTGCAAGGAGATCCAACCAGTCCATTCTAAAGGAGGTCAGTTCTGGGTGTTCAATGGAAGGACTG
The DNA here is from genome assembly GCF_023091745.1 of Budorcas taxicolor. Classification (NCBI taxonomy): domain Eukaryota; kingdom Metazoa; phylum Chordata; class Mammalia; order Artiodactyla; family Bovidae; genus Budorcas; species Budorcas taxicolor. Next base: position 97,458,342 of record NC_068915.1, on the reverse strand, counting down.
ATGCTAAAGCTGAAACTCCCAATACTTTGACCACCTCATGCGAAGAGTTGACTCATTGGAAAAGACCCTGATGCTGGGAGGGATTGGGGGCAGGAGGAGAAGGGGATGACAGAGGATGAGATGGCTGGATGGCATCACCAACTCGATGGACATGGGTTTGGGTGAACCCTGGGAGTTGGTGATAGACAGGGAGGCCTGGCGTGCTGCAATTCATGGGGTCACAGAATTGGACACGACTGAGCGACTGAACTGAACTGAACTGAATAATTTAAGATGTTGAGCATCTTTTCATGTGCCTGTTGGCCATCTGTGTTTCTTCTTTTGGAGAAATGTCTCTTAATGTCTTCTGCCCATTTTTCCATTGGGTTGTTTTTTGTTGTTGTTGAGTTGTATGAGCTGTTTGTATATTATTTCATTAATTTTTGAAAATTCTTGGTCGTTAGAGCTTCAGATTATTTTTGACCTTGTTTTCTATCTTTGTCTGTTTCTAGGACTCTAATTACACAGATGTCTTACTGTTTCATGTTCCACAACTCTTGAAAGTGCTGTCCTGTTTAATTCACTCTTTTTTATCTTTATATTTCAGTTTGAATAATTTCTGTTGACATATCTTCAAGTTCATGAATTCTTTTCTCAGCTATGCCCTAACAATATGCCCATCAAAGAAATTCATCTCTGATACTGGTTTTTGTGTACAACATTTGCATTTGACACATTTGTACTTTCCATCTCTTTGCTGAAATTTCCCGTCTGTTCATGCATATTGTCTATCTTTTCCACTAGATCCCTTTAACATGTTAATTATAGTTATCTTAAAGTGCCTATCTGATTGATACAACATCTGGGTCATCCTTGAGTCCGGTTCTATTTATTACTTATGTCTTGATAATTTTTTTCCTGTGCTTTTATGTGATTCATAATTTTTAATTATATGCTAGACACTGTGCCTGGAAGAACAGAGAGACTGAGGTAAATACCATTTCTTACTGAGAATGGGCATACTTATCCTTTCAATCCATCAATGTTGGAGGTGTGTGGCAGAGGGTGGAGGGTGAGTCAGTGAATCAAGAGGTGAGCTGGATTTGGGTTTTGTTGTTGCTATGGTTACAGTTAGTGCACCACAGATTTCAATGGATGGTTGCTGTTACTGTGTGTGTGTGGAGTGGAACCTGGGGTGTGAGAGGAGTTTTCTAAGCATTTATTCTTTACCCTCAGCTTTCAGCTGTCTCTGCACACCTGCACACAGAGTAGATCTCTCTTGTACTCTTGTCCTCTCCCGTTTCTCTGGGCATGGCTTGTTGTAGGGGTAATGGGGTTTCTTTGTTGTCCTGGCCTTGTATCAGTCTTAGGCAAGCCTGAACCTTGGGGTTAAGGCTTTCTAAGCATTCCTGCCTTTCTCTGCAGTGAGAGACCTGCTTTGGAGCAGTGCGTAAGCCAGTGGACAGAAGATTTTTGCTTCCACCCTTCGCTAAGCTGCAGTGGCTCTTTGCTTATGTCTGGGGGAGAGAGACTCCTACTCCTCCCTTAGAGAAAAGCAAGTTTTGCTTTTATTCTTCTCCCAGAAGCAATGGACTTCTGCCTGGTCCTAGAGGCCAGAGGGTTTTCTGCCCTCCCCACTGGAGCTTGAGACTTTTGCTTTGCAAGAGAAGGCTCTGGGAAAGAAGATGAAGCTATCTTGTCTCCCAGCAGCAGCTGCTTGTCTGTGTCACCTCCTGCATGTCTGTGAAGTGGAGGGGGCCTTGCACCAGTTTCCTCCTCTGCCTCTAACCTTTCTTATGAACACCCAGGGGAGGTCTGTAGCAAAGAGCTTGAGAGTAAGTGTGAGCTCCCTCTTGTCTGAGACTCTAAGCTATTCCGCATCGACACTCTAACCCACCCTGCGCCTTTAAGTACGCCTTGAATGTTTAGCTAATTACATGGTGACCACCTCCTGTGCTTGTGCTCAGCCAAAAGTGAGGCCGTTCCTGGATGGACCTCTCCTTCTTTGAAATTCAGTTTACTTGGTTGCCTTGTGACCTCAACTCTCTGATGGGCTCAAGAAAAGTTATTATTTTGTAAATTACTCAGCTTTTTCTCATCATTCAGATGGAAACAACGTTCTCTTAGGACTTCTCACATTGTAAGTAGAAGCAGAACTCAGCATCCTACTTTATAATCTGCAGTTTTCTCTTAACAGAATACTGTGAAGTCTTTCCAGTTTTAATTTTTTAATTTATTTTTTAAATTGGAGTATAATTGCTTTGCAATGTTTTGTCAGTTTCTGCTGTACAACAGCATGAATCAACCATAGGTATACATGTATCCCCTCCCTCCTGGGCCTCCCTCCCACCCCCCATCCCACCACTCTAGGTCATCATAGAGCACCGAGTTGAGCTCCCCGTGCTATACAGCAGATTCCCGTTAGCTATCGACTTTATACATGACAGTGTATTTATGTTAATGCTATTCTTTCCTTCATCCCACCCTTTTTCCCACCCTGTGTGCACAAGTCTGGTCTCTACATCTGCATCTCTATTCCTGCCCAGCAGATAAGTTCATCAGTACCATTTTTCTAGATTCCATATATATGTGTTAGTATGTGATATTTGTTTTTCTCTTTCTGGCTTACTTTGCTTTGTATTACAGATTCTAGGGTCATCCACATCACTACTGCTAAGCTAAGTCACTTCAGTCGTGTCCGACTCTGTGTGATCCCAGAGACGGTAGCCCACCAGGCTCCCCTGTCCCTGGGATTCTCCAGGCAAGAACACTGGAGTGGGTTGCCATTTCCTTCTCCAGTGCATGAAAGTGAAAGGTGAAAGTGAAGTCGCTCAGTCGTATCTGACTCTTAGTGACCCCATGGACTGCAGCCTACCAGGCTCCTCCATCCATAGGATTTCCCACATCACTACAAATGACCCCAATTTTGTTTCTTTTATGGCTGAGTAATATTCCATTGTGTATGTGTACCATATCTTCATCATTCCTCTGTTGGTGGACGTTTAGGTTGCTTGCATGTCCTGGCTGTTGTAAACAGTGCTGTGATGAACATTGGGGTAGTCTTTCCAGTTGTAATCCCTGCTTAGTATCTCATTGTGAAGGTGTATTGTAATTATTTCCAATGAATAATGAGGGATTCCCACCCCTTTAAATTCCCACCATGCTCCACAGCTAGAGAACAAAGCCCGTGCTCCACAACCAGAGAACTAAGCCCATGCACCACAGCTAGAGAACTAAGCCCATGCTCCACAACTAAAGAACTAAGTCCATGCTCCACAACCAGAGAACTGAGCCCGTGCTCCACAACCAGAGAACTAAGCCCATGTGCCACAACCAGAGAACTAAGCCCATGCGCCACAACCAGAGAACTAAGCCCGTGCGCCACAACCAGAGAACTAAGCCCGTGCTCCACAACCAGAGAACTGAGCCCATGCGCCACAACCAGAGAACTGAGCCCGTGTGCCACAACCAGAGAACTGAGCCCATGCACCACAGCTAGAGAACTAAGTCCATGCTCCACAACCAGAGAACTGAGCCTGTGCTCCACAACCAGAGAACTAAGCCCGTGGGCCACAACCAGAGAACTAAGCCCATGCACCACAACCAGAGAACTAAGCCCTTGGGCCACAACCAGAGAACTAAGTCCATGGTTCACAACCAGAGAACTGAGCCCGTGCGCCACAGCTAGAGAACTAAGCCCGTGTGCCACAACCAGAGAACTGAGCCCATGCTCCACAACCAGAGAACTAAGCCCGTGCGCCACAGCTAGAGAACTGAGCCCATGCTCCGCAGCTAGAGAACTAAACCGGTAACCCACAGCAAGAGAAGTCTGCATGGCACAGCCAAGACCCAGCAGAGCCAAAAAGTAAATAAACTATAAATGCAAGAATTTCATTTTGTTTTTTTTTAAAAAAGAGAGACTGTCTCCTCATCTCTCTTCCTTTCTTTTTGTTGTTAAAGAGAGATATCTGAGAAAGTGAGGTGACAATGCCTACTTTTTCTTTAATGGTTTTATTTATTTGTGGCCGTGTGGGATCCCTGTTGCTGCCTGGGCTTTGCTCTAGCTGTGGCAAGCAGGGGCTACTCTCTGGTTGTGGAGCACAGGCTTCTCACTGTGGTGGCTTCTCTTGTTGCAGAGCATGGGCTGGGCTTTGTGCCCACAGACTGAAGGAGCTGCAGCTCCCGGGTCCTGGAGCACAGGCTCAGTAGTGGCGGCATGGGCTTAGCTGCTCTGTGCCGTGTGGGATCTTCCCGGGATGGAACTCGCATCTCCTGCATTGGAAAGTAAGGATCCTTTACCACTGAGACACCAGGAAAGCCCTCAGGAATATTTTAGATTCTAGTTTTCCACACTCATATCTGGTGAGAGAGGCCAGGATGAAGAGGCCTGGGAGCTGGGAGTCTTCAGCCACAGTTCTGGCTCTGCCATCAAAAGCTCTGGGGCCTCTGGAGAGTGCCTGCTGCTTCCTCAGTCATGTCCAACTCTTTTGCGAGCCCATGGACTGGAGCCCCCCAGGCTCCTCTGTCCATGGAATTTCCCAGGCAAAACTGCTGGAGTTGGTTACCATTTCCATCTCCAAAGCCTACTTTTTTTTAAATCCAGAATCCTGCCTATCATGGGACAAGAAGGTAGAACAGTCACAAGTGAGTCTGATGTCTAGATAGGCAAATTCACCCATGGAGTATGTTACACGTGTCTTGTCCATCCTCCCTTCAGTGGTCTGAGCTGGGATATGTTAACATAGGTTATGAGTCATTTTAGTGCTGTTTTTCTTCATGCAAGATTCTCTCCTGTTCCAGCTCCTCTCCACATCTATCTGGAGAGAACTACTAAGCTAGAAAGAAGATGTTTAAACAGGCATCTGAAACCGCCAGTGCATACATTTAAAGAAATAGACTAGTTAACCGGAAACAGATCCATTACTTATCATATGGGGCTTCCCTGGTGGCTCAGACGGTAAAGTGTCTATACAACCATAATTCTTGCTGTGAAATGATTTGCAAAGTTTATGTCATTGTGACAGCTGTTTTGTGAAAATTTTCAATGAGGCTGACTCTGTTTTTGAAACCAAAAGAGTATGATGCCTGCGTATTTGTGAAATTCAAGTATGTTTCGCTCTCTTACTGATGCAGACTGCTGATTGGTAATTTATTATGGAGCTCCCTTGTCCATTGACAGTAGAAGCGAAAATATTGTCTTAAGTAATGAATTTATTGGTAGCTGTTCCATTACCCAAAATGAATGTTTAGATTACTCATGAGAGTCTGTCATGTCAGAGCTACCAGGGAGCTTTTCCTGTGACACAATTTATTCTAATTCCTAAGTCCCTGTCTCACCATGTTATAGCCTGTTAAATGTGTCATGGAATGATTAGGTAGAGAGATATGAGGTTTTGTTATTAACACAATTTACACAGGAGCACTGCAGAAATGAAACCCCTGCTGAACAAACTTGGGTTGAACTCTCAGCCGTTTTCTCTGTTTTTATCAATACAAAGGATGTCCAGAGGCAAATCAGGATTCTCAACCCTGAGCATGCACTACGAGGTGCTCTGTGAATTGTATCAAGGGTGCATACTGAAAAGTAACCCTCATGGCTTCATCATGGACTTCTTGAAACCACTCCAAACAAAGCGTCTCGATGCCCCCTCCCATGCCCCTTCTAACATCCCTGGAGGTATTTTGAAGGTCAGAAGAGAGACAGAATATGGGACTTGGGGCATTACATAATGTAACATTGGCGGTGTATATATTACATGTGCTGACAACATTATATACAACAACAGACGTGCATTCAGAAACCAAGCCATTTTTAAAACTATGTGAAGCATAGAGAGAATTATGATCTGTGTTTTCATTCATTTAGTTGACCCAAAGAGGTAGTTTTGGAGAGGTTAAATACAGTCTTGGAATCAAAAGATCTGACTTTTACATTCTCTGAGATTCTGTTTCTTCCACACCCATAAAATGATGATAGTGATATCTACCTGACAAAGTTTTTGGGTGAGTAAATTAATTTATATGAAAATGTGGGGAACTATTCAGTAAACATTTGTGTAATTAATCACACATCCAGCACTCCATGAAAGCCATACTGTTTGTGAAGACCTTAGGGTTTTTTTTCTAGTATTCTAGTTATTTTGTTGTTTATTTATTTATTGGCTGCTCTGGGTCTTCATTGCTATACACGAGCTTTCTCTGGTTGGGGCGAGTTGGGGCTACTCTCTAATTACAGTGCATGGGCTTCTCATTGCAGTGGAGTGCAGGCTCTGGGCACGTGGGCTTCAGCATTTGCAGCACTTGGGCTCAGTAGCTGTGGCACATGGGCGAACTGCCCTGCAGCAAGGGGATTCTTAACCACTGGACCATCAGGGAAGTCCAAAACCTTAGGTTTTAAAAGCCTGTTCATTTGCCCGGTTTTCATATAAATCCAAAGTGACTGAGGTTTTATATCTCCATAAATAAAAACATAAGTGGATCCTTCACCTTCAAAGCTTTAAAACCAGAGTACACTTCTCTTTCATGCATTGGATCCAACATTTCCCCCCAGATGTGAACCTCCCAGAGCTTGCTCGAACTCATGTCCATTGAGTTGGTGATGCCATCCAACCATTTCATCCTCTGTCATCCCCTTCTCCTCCTGCCTTCAGTCTTTCCCAGCATCATGATCTTTTCCCCCCAGATGTGGGCCTTATTTTTGGGGCTCCAAAATCACTGCAGATGGTGACTGCAGCCATGAAATTAAAAGATGCTTGCTCCTTGGAAAAAAAGCTATGACCAACTTAGAAAGTATATTAAAAAGCAGAGACATTACTTTGCCAACAAAGGTCCATTTAGTCAAAGCTGTAGTTTTTCCAGTGGTCATGTATGGATGTGAGAGTTGGGCTATAAAGAAAGCTGAGTGCAGAAGAATTGATGCTTTTGAACTGTGGTATTGGAGAAGACTCTTAAGAGTCTCTTGGACTGCAAGGAGATCTAACCAGTCTGTCCTAAAGAAAATCAGTTCTGAATATGCATTGGAAGGACTGATGCTGAAGCTGAAACTCCAATACTTTGGCCACCTGATGCGACAAGCCGACTCGTTGGAAAAGACCCTGATGCTGGGAAAAATTGAAGGCAGAAGGAGAAGGGGATAACAGAGGATGAGATGCTTGGATGGCATCACTGACTCGACGGACATGAGTTTGAGCAAACTCCAGGGGTTGGTGATGAACAGGGAGGCCTGGCGTGCTCCAGTCCATGGGGTTGCAAAGATTTGGACACGACTGAACAACTGAACTGAACCGAAGTGAACTGAACTGAAAAGAGACAGTCCTTGTTTTTATTTATCTTATCATTTAAGTAGAGAAGACTCTTCAGAGTACCTTGGACAACAAGGAGATCAAACCAGTCAATCTTAAAGGAAATCAACCCCAAATATTCATTAGAAGGACTGATGCTTAAGCTGAAGCTCTAATACTTTGGCCACCTGATGTGAAGAGCTGACATATTAGAAAAGATCTTGATGCTGGGAAAGCTTGAGAGCAGGAGGAGAAGGGGATGACAGTGGATGAGATGGTTGAATGGTATCACTGATTCAATGGACATGAGTTTGAGCAAACTTTGGGAGATAGTGAAGGACAGGGAAGCCTGGTGTACTGCAGTCCATAGGATCTCAAAGAGTTGGACAGGACTTGGTGACTGAACAACTAAATCTTTTAATTGAGAAGACACTCATGAAATCGCCAGAGACCTCCAAGTCCACGTATGAAAGTAACACTAGTAGACGATTATATCATGAACTGAGAAAATCCACGATAAAGTAGGGAAGAAAGAACAGGGTTCTAGAAGTCTGCATGAGAATGATGGTTCTTTACAAGGTGAGGGCATTCTCCTGAATCTCTTTGTCCAGGAACAGAGTTGATTCCTTTGTCATACTGTCCTTCAGTAAATGTTCATAGTTTTCTAAATATAGATCTTGCATGTTTCTTGTTTGGTTCATTCCTAGGCATGCTACAATTTTTGTTATTGTTAACAGCACCACTGAATTTGTATCCCAGGGACAGGGAGTGGATGGCAAGACCTTAACTTATTGCCCTAGGTATCTCAGGTAAATGACAGGAACTGGTGAATTACTAGGAAATGGTGAATTACCCGGACTTTTCACAAAACACCTCGGAGGCTCATACCTGTAGAGAATGTGGAGGTTGTTGCCCCAAGGGGTGCTGGCAGGAGGCGTGCGTGCATGCTCAGTCATTGCAGCCTCATGGACTGTAGCCCACCAGACTCTTCTGTCCATCAGATTATCCCAGGCAAAATTACTAGAGTGGGTTGCCATTTGCTTCTCCAGGGGATCTTCCCAACCCAGGGATCGAAACTGAGTCTTTTGCATCTTATACATTGGCAGGCGGATTCTTTACCACTGAGCCACCTGGGAAGCCCCTCTGGCTAGAGGCAGAGGGCACCAACCCAGAACCACCATCAAGACAGGTAGGGTAGCTACCCCAGCTTTCAGTTCAGTTCAGTTCAGTCGCTCAGTCATGTCCGACTCTTTGTGACCCCATGAATCACAGCACACCAGGCCTCCCTGTTCATCACCATCTCCCGGAGTTCACTCAGACTCATGTCCATCAAGTCTGTGATGCCATCCAGCCATCTCATCCTCAGTCGTCCCCTTCTCCTCCTGCCCCCAATCCCTCCCAGCATCAGAGTCTTTTCCAATGAGTCAACTCTTTGCATGAGGTGACCAAAGTACTGGAGTTTCAGCTTTAGCATCATCAGAGTCTTTTCCAATGAGTCAACTCTTCACATGAGGTGGCCAAAGTACTGGAGTTTCAGCTTTCGCATCATTCCTTCCAAAGAAATCCCAGGGTTAATCTCCTTCAGAATGGACTGGTTGTATCTCCTTGCAGTCCAAGGGACTCTCAAGAGTCTTCTCCAGCTTTAGAAATTAAAAATTCACCCTCCTTCCCTCTTTGCTTTCTTTCAAGAGATGCTTTTGTGGATTCAGAGATTCTTAAAATGAGTGAGTGGAGACTTCCCTGGTGGTCCTGGGACTAAGACTCTGCGTTCCAAATGCAGGGGGCCCAGGCTCAATCCCTGGTCAGGGAACTATATCTCACTTACCACAACTAAGACCTGTTGAAGCCAAATAATTAAGTATTAAAATAATAAAATAAGTAAAGTAAAATAAAGCACAGGCTAATTCTCCCTTTGTGGGAAGTTCTAAGAGCTTACGGCAAGGATGTTCCAAGAGCCAAGTTCTCGTAGAATACGGAAATTACAAAGATTAAGAAAGATGAATTCCCAGTGATTAGAAAGACCCAGGAAATCACCATTAGCCCCCTAGCTGAGGAAATTGGCTTTGAACTGTCTCCCTGTCCAAGTCACTTATTTCTCCTCACACTGCCCATTTTCATATAAAACAATAACAAATCATTCACACGGATACAGAGACTCGTAGTGCTGGGATAATGTGGTTTGTCCAAACATGCTCACTGACGACTCAGATGAAGCGAGCTATCTCTTCTGACATTTGGCTTTCTCTCATAAACCTCCTCTTATCTTGCCTTTCCTTTCAAAGTAAAGAAAAACAATTCCTCAGATGTCCTAACTATTAAGAGATTTAGGCAAACCCCATATATGTCTTTTCTTCAAGATAAATTAATAGCCTTTCAAATTCTGCCCAAGAATCTGTTTTTAGAGTAATGAAAACTTTCATTTACGGTCAGACGGCCAATGGTTGCTCTAATGGAGTGAGAAAGTGACACCTTATATGTGACTTCAATAACTCACACTTCAAGCCAAGAATGAGGTGTTAAGAGTCTCAGAATCCCAGGTGGTGCCAAGGGAATTTCTGGATTCTGCAAGCCAAGCGTTATAGAGAAAGAGGACTAGAAAGACCTACAGGGAGTGCTCAGGCAGAGAGAGCGCTTTTAAACCTGTGGTGGCTGTATTTCATATGCATAAATTTTTCCTCTCTGCCCTTGTATCTTTGTCCATTATTATCTGCCATTATAACCACCAGGAAACTAGAAGGGGGAAAAATAATCTAAGATTTAAACCCTTCAACTTTTGTATTGGAACTTTGGGTCCAGGTTGTATTAAAAAATAATTAGCTTGAGGCCTGAGGTCCTTCTCTTCCAATTGCCACCAGCATCTAATGTCTCTCTCCTTTTCCATTATTTTTGATTTGATTTGATTTTTTTTTTTCAGCCACAGCTTGAGGTATGCAGAACTTCGCAGATCAGGGGTCGAACCTGCAGTGGGAATGCAGATTCTTAACCCCTGGACCACCAGGGAAGTGCAGCTCCTCCATTACTGAGGATGACTATGGGCTGACACTGTCTGGCACATCAGTAGGAAAACATTTACTTCTAGGTGATTCCCCTCTGTTTTTCATTCTGAATGTTTTTGCTCTTGAAAAAAACAAAACCCTTAAGCCCCATTGTCTTGTTTCATGCTTTCCTCTAATGTTAAAATGACAGCAATAACTTCCAGTTTTTATTTTTAAAATTATCTCTATAATTCTTTATTGTGTTCATTTCAGCATTTTGAGTACCTACTATGCACCAAACTCATTCTCTGTGCATGTAATTCATATCTCTTTACACGGCATGGGATCTGAAGCTCTGAAACGTTAACTGGGTGGCATTTTGATCTTAGCCAAAAGGCCAAGAAGCGATTCGGTAACATTTTGAAGAAGGCAAAGTTGGAATTTAGACAAACTCAATCCTCATCCAAAGCACATGTTCTTCGCAATAAACTCTGTTGTAATAATATCCACTGAGAATATTACTTCCTCCACTTCATCCTTTTCATGCTTACTTTGCTCATATGTTTTGTGTTTATTGCAGTTCTGAGTTATTTTTTGTTGTTGCTGTTGTTCAGTTGCCAAGTTGCGACCCCATGGACTGCAGCATGCCAGGCTTCCCTGTCCTTCACCATCTCCCGGAGTTTGTTCAAACTCAGGCCCATTAAGTCAGTGAAGCCATCCAACCGTCTCATCTGATACTTCGTGTGAGCCAGACTTGTCTCCTGCCTAAGACCTTTCCGTGGCTTCCCCTCGGGAAAAGTTACCACTGTCATCTCCGAGACCAGGCCTGCTTTCCTTACCCCTGGAACTGCCCGCCTTGTACTCTTCTCTTGAGTCATGCCATTCCATTGCACTTTAGCCTGCTCTCTGACACTTTGCCTTCGATTCCTGCTTTTTCTCTGGCTTAGATTTATGCTACTCAAACTGCAGTTCTGGGGACCAGCAGCATCAGTATCACTTGGGAGCTTGTTAGAAAAGCAGAATTCCAGCCGCACCCTCAGATCCCAGGTGATTAGGATGTGCTGTGATTCTTTGGGAAGCACAGACCTAGAACTGGAGGAGGGCACGGCAACCCACTCCAGTATTCTTGCCTGGAGAATCCCATGGACAGAGGAGCCTGGTGGGCTACAGTCCATGGGGTCTCACAGAGTCGGACACAAGTGAAGCAACTTAGCACGCGCGCAGGACCTAGAATGTTCTTGTCTTGTCATGTTGCCTTGACAACTCTTATTCTTCACAACTTACCCTTGGAGAGCTGAGGTCAGTTTTCAAGGTCCCTCCGGGTGAGAGGTCCCTAAGCGTACAAGTTTTATATGTAGCATATAAGCTCTTGCCTTTTTGGAGGGGGGTGTCTGTGAGGTTCTCCTGTTTCTACGCACAGAGCTGTGTAAGGCAGCTTTTCTTCAGTCATCAAGCAGGGATATTACAGCAGACTGACTGCAGGCACAGATATGTCAATCCAGCTGCCTCTGTTAAGCCAGATGTTAAAGAGAGTCTCAATTATGTAAAATGAGGCCATTCTTCATACTGAAACTCTTTTTTTTTTGTTTCGGAAAATAGTTATTTTTCATCAACATGTGTTATTTATGCTAACATGTAATAGGTTTATTGTTATTTTAATGAACCGATCAATTTAATATTCCTGTATGACATGAACAAACACATTTATTTACTTTATATGTAATCTTGTATTATTGATATATATTAACATTTAGTATTTATTCAATCAAGGAGATATTTTTATTTTAATTTCCCTTATAGTTAATGTTGGGCTTCCCAAGTGGCTCATTGGTAAAGAATCTGCCTGCCAATGCAGGAGACGAAAGAGACGTGGGTTCTATCCCTCAGTCGGGAAGATGCCCTGGAGAAGGAAATGCCTACCTGGCATCTGGTTCTGGTGTTCTTGCCTGGCCCACATGTATAGTTCTCTCATTAGATCATAAGCTCCTTGAGGACTATGACTATGACCAATTCATCTCTCTTATTTATTGAGACTAAAAAAAAAAATGCAGCATCCTCCCTGAATACTTTGGGGACTAAGGAGTATGTTTACCCTCCAGTTTATAGAGAGAGCCCTGGGCAGCCTACATCCAAGAACCGGCTTCAGGGGTGATGATTTGTGTATGGTGCTCTAACCCTCAGTTGCTAAAGTGAGTGACTCATGGACGTTACCACCAGCCCCGGGGGTACTCTGCTCCATGTTTCAGCTGCCTGGAGTCCCACCTCCCTCGGGAGGTAGGGGAGTTCCATGAGCAGCAGCACCCATTTGTGCCTGGCATCATCACACCAGCAGTCATCTTCCCCTGCGTCCATGGTTCTCTGACCCGGAAAGGTACAGTGAGAGAACTGGTACAGAAACATAGATGGTGCCGCAGGAGACTCATTTGGCCACGTACGCTGGGAGCTGACTTTGGCCAACTCCAGTGTGAGAGGAGGAAGAAGCCCATGGGAACAGAATCCCACATCACACAAAATTCTACCGCTATGAGGGACAAAAACAGCCACGTACCACATCTGCAAGCTTCATGAATCCCTGATTCCTACCCTTTAAAATTTTTTTTAAATTTTGTATTGGAGTGTAGCTGATTAACAATGTTGTAATAGTTTCAGGTGGACAGCAAAGGGACACACCCATACATATACATGTATCCATTCTCCCTGCAAACTCCTGTCCCATCCAGGCTGCCACATAAGCAGAGTTCCCCGTGCTATACACTAGGTCCTTGTTGGCTATCCATTTTAGATATAGCAGTGTTTAGATGTCCATCCCAAACTCCTGAACTATCCCTTTCCCCTATCCTTCCCCGCCGTACCCCCAGGGCAACTGTAAGTTCATTCTCTAAGTCTGTGGGTCTGTTTCTGTTTTGCAAGTAAGTTCATTTGTATTTCTTTTTAGAGTCTGTGTAGAATGTATGTCATTTGCTATTTCCCCTCCTCTGTCTGGCTTGCTTCACTCAGCATGACAATCTCTAGACCCATCCATGTTGCTGCAAATGACTTTATTTCATTCTTTTTAAAAACCCTGCTTCCTGCCCTTTTGAATGCCACAAGCCCCTTGCATGGAAGCCATGATGCAGTCATATCCTCTTCCTGTTGGAATCCAGCAACAGAATTCTCTCAGTGGCTGGGCGCAGGGTGGAACAAAAGCTTAGGTGATACCACGCTGATCCTGCTGAGAGGTACCTACCTAGTATTTCTAGCCGACCCACGTGTTTGGACCACTCATTTTATCCGTGAAAATTTATTTTCCTTATCCTAATTACAAACTCTTTAGGCTGGACTCTTTAGAGTTCAACAGTAGTTGAACTCTATAACAGACCTCTGGTTTATGAACTATGAGAGTTTGTCAAATGCTAACTAATGAAGTGTGGGTTCCTGATGAGGGTACTTCAGATGTTAATGGACATTCCCTAGGGTGAAGAATAAAACGTGTGTGCGCACGCGCGCGCGCACACACACACACACACACACACACATACACATCCCTGTCTCACACTGTTTATGCTGAAGTATCTTCAAGTAAATCACAGACAGTATAACAATATCATTAAGTTCAAATACACACAGTATAGTGAAAACTAAATATGGTAGAGTCTCATTTATCTGAAATTCAGCTATGCCATCATTTCATTTAACTGGAATAAAGCCAAGAACCTGTGAATAAACAGAGAGAATTGTCACAGTAGATGCTCAGTACCAGATTCACTGTATTTCACAGAATCCTCTAACCTCCATAGAAAGATCTTTGAATAAACATCACACTCCTAGTAATTCTGTATTTTCAGTCTCAGCCCCAGTTACCCTCTTTGGCCCTGACTCAGAGCCTGTGTGTTCTCCATCTGCATGCAAATACAAGTTCAGCTCTCTAGGGTTTTCGGACCCTTCACAGATTAAGAGGAGCAAGTTAGGAGACAGGGAAGCTGCTGCAGGTGGGAAAACTGACAAATGGAAGTGGCAGCTTTTCAGTGCACCTGAAAATAAAGGCGGAATCGGCAAAGTTTAATAAGTAAATATAAGAACTCAGTTCTTGTAGTGGCTGAGTCATATAATAAGTCAGTTACTTGAGGCCAAGAGCGCTTCGTACCTTAACAGACCCTGTGGGCAAAACAGAGTCTAAGGCTCACGCTCATTGTATCAGACAGCTGTTAGGCAACATTACAGACGTCTGGACCGCCTCTATCCTGAGGCTGAAGCCCCTCATTCTTGGCAGTTCTCTGCGCGCCAGTTGGTTTCCGGCAGGTTCATCCTGACAGCGCTATCCTTATGCCCGAGCCTCCTGCACTGGGGCATCTCTATTGGTGCTGGAGCCTGTGACACCTCTCAGCACCCATGTTGACAATCCAGAAGTTTCCGTGTGGTGGTAGTGGGGATGTGGGCAATGTAGGGCGGCTGGTAGATGCACTTTTCCCCCTTCTTCCTCCCAGAAGGGTTGTTCCAAGTCTCCGTCACCCATCTGGCCTCTTGGAAGATGGAGCCCCCAGGTTGAGGGGTCAAGCAGTGGCCAGCTCAGGCCAGCCCCTGACTTTCCCTGCTGCCCACATTCTGTTTGCCTGGGACTGAGCCCTCCACATAGAGTAATTCATAGAAGCTTTGCTTAGACTTGCCTTTTGAGAAACCCAGGCCAAAACACTCATCACCATCATGGAAGGTCAAGTTATTTCAAAAAATTGATGGTGAAGAATCTGCCTGCAGTCAGGAAGACCTGGGTTCAATCCCTGGGTTGGGAAGATCCTCTGGAGAAGGGAAGAGCTACCCACTCCAGTATTCTTGCCTGGAGAATCCCATGGACAGAGGAGCCTGGCGGGCTACAGTCCATGGGGTCACCAAGAGTCGGACATGACTGAGCAACTTTCACTGATTAAGATGGACCAAAAACTGGGCACTGATTTCCACATACTATTTATTTGGCACATAGAAATTCCCATTAAAAATTTTTATTGTTTATTTTATTTATTTTTGGTTGCACTGGGTCTTGGTGGCTTTGCTCAGGCTTTCTCTAGTTGTGGCAAACAGGGATTACTTTCTTTTTTTTAATTTATTTATTTTAATTGGAGGCTAATTACTTTACAGTATTGTAGTGGTTTTTGCCATACATTGACATGAATCAGCCATGGGTGTGCATGTGTTCCCCATCCTGAACCCCCCTCCCACCTCCCTCCCCATCCCATCCCTCAGGGTCATCCCAGTGCACCAGCCCTGAGCACCCTGTCTCATGCATCGAACCTGGACTGGCGATCTTTTTCACATATGATAATATACATGTTTCAATGCTATTCTCTCAAATCATCCCACCCTCTCCTTCTCCCACAGAGTCCAAAAGACTGTTCTATCATCTGTGTCTCTTATGCTGTCTCGCAAATAGGATTATCATTACCATCTTTCTAAATTCCATATATATGCATTAGTATACTCTATTGGTGTTTTTCTTTCTGACTTACTTCACTCTGTATAATAGGCTCCAGTTTCATCCACCTCATTAGAACTGATTCAAATGTATTCTTTTTAATGGCTGAGTAATATTCCAATGCAGCCATGAAATTAAAAGACGCTTACTCCTAGGAAGAAAAGTTATGACCAACCTAGATAGCATATTCAAAAGCAGAGACATTACTTTGCCAACAAAGGTCCGTCTAGTCAAGGCTATGGTTTTTCCTGTGGTCATGTATGGATGTGAGAGTTGGACTGTGAAGAAAGCTGACCACCAAAGAATTGATGCTTTTGAAGTGTGGTGTTGGAGAAGACTCTTGACAGTCCTTGGACTGCAAGGAGACCCAACCAGTCCATTCTGAAGGAGATCAGCCCTGGGTGTTCATTGGAAGGACTGATGCTAAAGCTGAAACTCTAGTACTTTGGCCACCTCATGTGAAGAGTTGACTCATTGGAAAAGACTCTGATGCTGGGAGGGATTAGGGGCAGGAGGAGAAGGGGACAACCGAGGATGAGATGGCTGGATGGCATCACTGACTCGATGGACATGAGTTTGAGTGAACTCCTGGAGTTGGTGATGGACAGGGAGGCCTTGTGATTCATGGGGTTGCAAAGGTTCGGACACAACTGAACTGGACTGAATATTCCACTGTGTCTATGTACCACAGCTTTCTTGTCCATTCGTCTGCAGATGGACATCTAGGTTGCTTCCACGTCCTGGCTGGGGGTTACTCGTCATTGCAGTATTCCGGCTTCTCATTGAGGTGGCTTCTCTCATTTTGGAGCAGGGGCTCTAGGGCTCAGGCTCAACAGTCATGGTGCACAGGCTTAGGTGCTCCACGAGCTTAGGTGCTCCGTGGGTTTGTCCGCTCCACAGCGTGTGGAATCTTCCTGGACCAGGGATCGAACCCATGTCCCCTGCATTGGCAGGTGGATTTTTAATCCACTCTGCCACCAGGGAAGTCCGGAAATACCCATCTTTAATGAGGTATAATTGACGTAACATTATATTAGTTTGAGATGAACAACAACATGCTTCAGTATTTGTAAATAATACAGAATGATCACCACAGTAAGTCCAGTTAACATGCCTCACCATACAGAGTTACAAATCTTTATCTCATGATGAGAACTTTCAAGATCCATTCCCCTACGTACTTTCAAGCATACATTAGACACCCAGGACTTACTAATTATAACTGGAAATTTCTATCTTTTGGCCCCTTTCATGTAGAAATTTCCCATTTTGATTCAGATTCCATTGGATGGAATTCCATCTTATCCTTTGCCACAAACAATTTAAAAGAAAGTAGGGGTAATTAAACGTTTATATCTTCAACTAGCAAGAAAACCCAGCTGAGCTGTCTAAAGTAGTTGTCTTCTTGAGTCTTGACAGCACAGTTGTACTGAGGGGTATTGGAAAATGCAATCAGCAGACTTGGGAGGAGATTTACCAGAATAGGCTTTCTTTCTTTTTTCTATTTATTTACTTTCGGCTGCGTTGGGTCTTAGTTGTGGCTAGTGGGCTTGGTTACTGCGCAGCTTGTGGGATCTTAGTTCCTCGAACAGGAATCGAACTGGCGTTTCCTGCACTGGAAAGGGAAGTCCCAGGATAGCTTTCTGCAGGAAATCAGACTTCAGCTGAATTCTGAAGTCCTGGAGACCTTTGAAAAGATGGTGCAGCTTGAGTTTAGGAATGGAAACCATGGCTAGAAAGCATGCATTGTGCACAAGGGTGATACTTCTTCCACGTGAAATGGAAAAAAAATCATGTTTTGTCAGCCTGTTCATTTTTGCGCACAACAAGGAACATAGTCAGCCCACCTAAATCAATTCATCTGTAACAGTTGATATTGATCATGCAAATAGCCAAAATTACTCCAGTGGCTTCTTTCTTGTGCAGAAACCAGCTACTGGTGAGTAACTTATCATTGATAGTGTTTGGGAATCAACCTTACTCCCTTGGGTGGGGCAAGAGGATTGTACTCTTGTCACTTGGCTATTGTCCTTTTAGCACAAGATCCACATGTGAGCAGACACACACACACACACACGCACACACAGAATGCTATCTACTGTCACTAATTCTATAAAAATTTCACCTTTAAATAGAGAAGGGAGGACAATCTCATATTTTAAAGGACCACTCTTTAAAAAAAAAATTTAAATACATCAAAGGACCACTCTTTAACATAAATTAAAATTTTCTTGCTTAAATCTTAGGCCAGATCCTAAAGGAAACAGAGAAAAAAAGACTTAGATAACAACAGCACGATCAAAGCAGAAAGTAGTAACCTAACATATTGGGCTTTCATTCTTTTGGGAATTGAATATCTCTTTGAGAATTTGATGAAAGCTGTGGACCTTGAACCCCAGAAAAATGGAAATGCAAAAAAAAAAAAGTTTGCATATATTTTCATGGGTCCCAGGTTAAAGAAAATGGTTATGTTTTCCCATGATGTTCAGTTTATCTCAGATAGCAAGAGTCGAGGTGGAATGCAGTTTTAAGGGTGCAGTCTTACGAGAGAAAGTAGATGTACAGTGACTTTGTTTTAAAGTTATTTTGTAAATAATTGTAATTGTTCATCTTTAGTCATCATATTCTGTTACCATCGGGAGTTAATCTGTCATTCTTATAATTTATTGAGAACGATTGGTAACTAATTAGGAAGGGAGGGAGGAGAGTGGGGGAAATGAAGGACAAAGACAAAAAATCCTCAAGAGAGACACAGATTGACATAGTGTCTAAATCAACTTAAATTTCTAGAGGAGACTGGAGAAATCCTAAATATCAAACAACTGAGGGTGGACTGACTTAATATTTTTTGGCTAAAGACAGGTGGATTCCTGTCACGCAAGTCAATAATTCAGCTACTTATTGGGCACCTGCTGTGTTAACCAGCATTTTGTGTTCAAGGAACAACGAATGATGTGAATTAGATCAAGGCAAAGCCTAACCTCAAAGAATTTGTCCTGCGCTCATTATAATGGAATCAAAGCTTTGAAAAGGGAAAAAGTCCTTTTAACCTTCCTTCCATGGTCTTAGCAATCAATATGTCTGGGCATTTTTCTTCAAGTCCTTCATTGTTAATGAGGTAGGAATAATGCTCTTTTGTGTTAAAATTCTGCAGTGATGGTGTTTATCTTTTGAAACGCTGCTTAGTGAGCTCATGCAAGCTGTTTGTACAAAGACAAATTAAAATCAAGTAGATAGATGCAACTAGCCTCCACATTCAGACCTCAAAAGCAAATAAAGCTGAAGTCAGAGAGAAAATAAAAATATGTCTTTTTTCCCACACGTTGCAAGTTTCCGACAGAGATGCTTTCATGGAGAGGCTGGTTGCTATCTCTGGTTCCTCCATGTGAGGAATTAGCCAGGATATGAGAATTATGCATCTAGGTAGTGTAGTTAAAGGTTTTCTTCTAAGGGAATGCTTATTGTGAAGTAGCACAAAGTGATGTCAAGTGATGTCAAGACTAACTAAGGGTCAAAAACAAATCTGGAGTGATTAAAACTTTCTGAGAATACTTTGAATGCAGCCATCGTGAAACATTCTCACTTAAAGACACTGAAGCATCCAAGAAGCAGGCTCCAGGGTACAGCGGTGAAGCCTCTTTTCAACTTAATTCAGAGAGTCTGGAAGATTTTCTGAAGCCCATCAATGGGCTTCTGTCTTCAGATCTGCCTCCAAACAAATCACATATTCCACCTCCTGGTGGTCAATAAAAGAGGAGGCAAAGGAAGGAGGAAATGGTCCATTCATTTAACCAGCTGCCAGGGCAGATCATCTGTCCTCAAAATAAATGTTTATTGTAAGCACCCAGATGATTTTGCCTGGTCCCCTACAAGATGCGAAAATTGCAGGGAAGATGAATTTCTGACTTGGCCGTAAGTGGAATCACAGAAGCAAACATATTTAATCAAGATGCCAGTGACGGCTCATCCCTCATCATTACGATACATTTGAGGACTGTAATTTCTCTCTCACCCGTTATATTTGCTTCTTTTCACATTTCCTGAACTGACTCTGTTTGGAAGTCAGCAGGTCATTTCCCCTTCTTTCATGCTTTAATAGATTTCACTCTCAAGATCTCACACCCCAGCAGCACCGGACTGCTGTGCAAGGGTTAGTCAAGCAACAAGAAATGCTTGCAGACAGAGAACAGCAATTTCTTTTTCATCTGAAGAAAAATGAGAGTTTTAAGATGCTTATCACACCCAGATTTGAATATATATATATATGAAATCCCTGATTCTTCTCCATAGAAAAAACTTTTGGTCTCAAGGCCTTTAATGTTTCAATTCTTATTGTGATCCAGTTTATTGGCATAAGGATATTCTTCAAAGCATTGAAAGGTTAGGGCCTGTGTCAATATCTATGTCCTGTAATCAAAGCCTAGTTGGACGGGAGTGTTGTGGCGTGATGGCATTTGATGTGTGAAATGGACTGCACGTGCGTGCTTGGTCACTTCAGTTGTGTCTGACTCTGCAATTCCATGGACTGTAGCCCACCAGGCTCCTCTATCCGTGGGATTCTCCAGGCAAGAGTACTGGAGTGGGTTGCCATGCCCTCCTCTAGGGGATCTGACCCACCCAGGGATTGAAACTGCACCTCTTAAAGTCTCCTGCATTGGCAGGTGAGTTTTTTGTTGCTGTTTTTACCACTAACGCCACCTGGAAAGCCCAGTGGACTGCATATCTTGGAATGCTGAAAACCATCTTCCCACTTTGATATTGGTGTCATGAGCAACTGTGAGATGGGATCTGAAAGGTTTCCAACATCTATTGTGGGCCTCCTCTTATAAGCTGTCACTTTGAAGCTCTAGGACATGCCTCCCAAGTTACTGTAAGGTGAGCTTGAGTGTTGACTTTTGTGATTTTGGCTTAAACGTTTGAGTCTCTGGGTGCAGCTACTCTTCCTTGGGTCGTCCTCAGATTTCTACCGCCCCTTCTCTCTTCATCCCTTTCTTTTCCTTTCTCCCTTGATGGTTTTAGGAGGCTTCTCCTATCTCCTTTCTTTTCCTATCAGATAACTCCCATCTGAGCGTTCACAGAAAGACAAAGAGGAAGTCACTCACATTCCAAGAAAAGACCAAACCTGTTAGACTGGCTGTTAATCTTAAATGTTGCCAAAAATGTAGCATATTTGGCAGCTCAGAGAACGACCTAGAAGCTCATGCTCAGAAATCACTCATTAAACTGGAGGTAGGATGTAAGATATAGTTTGGGCCAAGGCAGAAAAGAAGGAGAGACGACCTCAATGGGTTGCCATTTCCTTCTCCAATGCATGAAAGTGAAAAGTGAAAGTGAAGTCGCTCAGTCGTGTCCGACTCTTAGCGACCCCATGGACTGCAGCCTACGAGGCTCCTCCGTCCATGGGATTTTTCAGGCAAGAGTACTGGAGTGGGATGCCATTGCCTTCTCATTGGAGGTAGGTTACCTTTATTCAGGCAAGGAGGGGCAACAGTTGGCCTAAGGCTGAGCACGAGAGGGATCAGGGAGGCTTCATATTTAAAGGGAGGTTTGTGGAAGCGATAAGGGAAGCGTTAGTCAGGCGAGACATTTTGGGTAATCTTTAGTTGAGATGGCATTTGTAGTTGAACAAGGGATGGGAGGTTTTGGGCAGGGGGTGATAAGTCCCCTGGGCAGGGGGCAGTAATTCCTGGGCAGATGTAGGGGGTGGGAGGTTTCTGGGCAGGGGGTGATAAGTTCCAGGTAGATGCAACCGGCCCGGAGCATCAGGGCAGGACTTAAAGTTCAGTTTTGTTTTCCCCAAAGTTAGATGATTCAGCACGGGCCTTTAAGACCGTTGTTTTCTTTTCCAGGCCCAAGGACTCCTCCATAGGAAGCCTCACAGTGAAACCTGTTGGTGGAAGCTGGGGGTTGAGTCTCAGGGAACAAAAATGTCTTTAATCGAGTTGTTGGCTTCACATACACAATCCTGTGTTGGCACCAGTCCAAGAGATGAACATCTCATGAGGAACCCAAAAGCAGGCTGAACATTCATTGTGCAGTTTGTGGTTTTTTTGGAAAACCTTGGCATCTTATCAGTCATACTCTGAACAGCCCTGCTGAAGTCACATAAGTGCTTTTATTTTTCTGAGAACTCAGCATTGACTAACCGTTCCTGTAAACAGATTTAGGAGTGCCTGCTCTGTGCAGGGCTCTGTGCTAGACTCTGCAGAGTCTGACTTTATGCCTCACTCTACAGGCCCAGCAGTCTATCCTGTGGCAAGACAGATTACCCTGAAGTTGCCTCTGGGATGGATATTACATTGTAGAAAGTTTCCTGGGGAGGGTTGTTGGGGTCAACACCTATGGAAGAACGGACAGAAACAGGATTGAGGAAGGGAAGAAACTGGGCCTTGACTGGTCTCAATGGAGGCTTCAGCCAGCCCTGCAGGTGGTTTATTCTTCAGAGCCATGGTGAGTTGGAGCGGTGGTACTCCACCTGGGTAATGGACTTCTGCCCTTTTAGGTCAGTCACTGGATGGAGTTGTTGGAAAATGGTGTGACTTGGGGCAAGATGACTCAGTTGGGCAGAGACAGCATTGCCATCGCCTGGGAGATGAAGCCTTCTGATCCTAAGAGGAATCTGGATGCCTCACCATAGTGTCCACTACATTATGCTAGGAGGCTTTTGGCTACTCCACAGAACCTCTTGACTGTCTTGTCCCAGAGTAATACCTCAGGAATAAAGCCACTGAAGGGGCAGTTAGTTTGGTGGCTCAGCAGCATATTCAAGAGCCTTTCCATCTTTCTGCTCCGTCAACTGAAGAGGTCTCCTTTCTTTTCTGATCCTCCTTCCTGTCGCCGTCGCAAGGGTAATGACGGTGGAGCAGGTCCAGGAGACGCTATGAAGAAAAGAGACGCCATCTTTCCCTCTGAGCCCTTTCTGTTATCAAGGAAAATGTTCCTTCATCACTCTCTTTTTTTTATTGAGGTAAAATATACGCAACATGCTATTTATTATTTTAACCATTCATGAGTGTATTAATTCTGTAGCATTAAGTATATTCACAGTGTTGTATGTGGACTTCCCAGGTGGCGCTAGCGGTAAAGAATCTGCCTGCCAATGCAGGAGACCCAGGTTCGATCCCTGGGTCTGGAAGATCCCCTGGAGAAGGACATGGCAACCCAAGCCAATAAGATTCCCATGCCTATAGAATCCCTGTGGACAGAGGAGCCTGGTGGGCTACGGTCCATGGAGTCACAAAGAGTCAGACATGACTGAAGTGACTTGGCACGTGTCACAGTGTTGTATACCTATCTTCACTTTTATATTCAAATATTTTTCATCACTCTCAAAAAAAAAAAAACCCCTATACCTATGAAGCAATAGGTATTGCTTTTCCTTTCCTCTTCCTTCCCAATTCCTAGTGATCTCCATTCTACTTTCTCTATGAATTGCCTTTTCTACGTTCTTTGTATAAGTGGAATCGTAACCATATTTGTCCTTCTGTGCCTGGTTTATTTCATATTTTCAAGTTTCATCCATGTTGTGACTTGTATCAGAAGTTTGTTCCTTTTTATGGCTGAATAGTATTCCATTGTATGGATGGACAGCATTTTGTTTATCCATTCATCTACTAATGGACACTTGGGTTACTTCCACCTTGCGGCTATTGTTAATAATGTTTCTATGAACATTGGTGCTCAAATGCCTGTTCAAGTCCCTGCTTTCCAACCTTCTGAATAGATACATAGATTTGGAATGGCTGGATCATATGATAATTTGATATTTAACATTTTGAGAAGCTTTTATTTTTTGCAGCAGCAGCAGCTTCACCACTTTCCATTCCCATCAGTGATGCATAAGGGTTCCAGTTTCTCTACATTGTAATTAACACTTGTTATTTCCCTTTCAAAAGTTATAGCCATCCTTTCTCTCTGAGAAGTACAATAACCTGGGGCTTCCTGCCTGGTCCAAGGGGGCTATAGAAATCCTCTGAGAGAGAAGAATGGTTAGACTGAAGCCGAAGCCTGTGGGCTGCAGTCAAACCAGAGACGGTGGATTCCATAGGGTGGGGGCAAAGCAAGAGAGTCACGGCAAGGGCCAGGCTTCTCCCCGGGAAACCACAGCCCCTCTGCACCACGGCACAGCACCCTCATTGACGGAGTGTGTCCATCCTGAGTCCATGGCGAGGAGTAAATGAGAGAAAGCCTATGGTATGCTCAGCCCAGCATCCAGCACAGAGTCAGCCGTTAATATGTGATTTCTGTTTCCTTTCCAGGAGCAAAATGAGGGTCCCAGACTGTGGCTCAGAACAGGACTAGGGGGACTTCCCTTGTGATCCAGTGGTTTAAGAACCCGACTTGCAATGCAGGGTACATGGATTTGATCCCTAGTTGGGGGACAAAGATCCCACATGCTTTGGGGCAACTAAGCCCCGGTGCCGGGAAAGGTAGGAAGGAAGAAACTGCATTTTAAAAAAGAACAGGACTTCGAGAGGCTCCTTTCAGAGGTACTGGATTGTAACCCAGAGTGGAGGGACGGAAGGAACCACCCCGAGTTGCAGGGTGCCCTATGGAAACATTCAGCTGCTTCCTGTCTTTCCCAGAGGCACCCACAATGAGCAGCCACTGCAGACCATCGTCTCTGGGCTTCCCGTCAGAGCCCCTGGCTCCTCACACACCCGCACAAGCTCCCAGGACCCTTGGCCACGGCCTGTGTGGTTCTTGCAGATCCCCTCTTCAGTGGATGCTCCCACCCAGCTGCTGTCCTTTCTGGGGAGTTGCCCTTGTACACAGGTTCACCCAGCTCAGGAGGCACCCTGAGGCCAGGGGCTGGATGATGCAGAGTCACCTGGCTCCACGGGATCTGTCAAGGCTCACTGTGCATGAGCTTCTCCCCGGGCCCATCCTGCCTTCCTTGCTTCAAGCATCTCCCCAAAAGCCTTCTGCTTCGGACTCTGGGAGCCCAGACTCAGACCAGCAATCTCTTCACTGTGTGTTGTCTTTGCCCCTCCAACTACAGCCACTCATCTGACCTCCCAGGCACCCTCCTTCCACTAAAATGCAGTCACATCTTATGCCGAAATGGGTGCTGATAGGTTAACGTGCATGCGTGATAATCTCTTCAGTCACGTCCAACTCTTCAACCCTATGGACTGCAGCCTGCCAGGCTCCTCTGTCCATGGGATTCTCTAGGCAAGAATACTGGTGTGGGCTGCCATGCCCTCCTCCAGGGGATCTTCTTGACATAGGGATCGAACCCCTCTCTTTTATGTCTACCTGCATTGGCAGGTTGGTTCTTTACCACTAGCACCACGTGGGAAGCCTGATGGATTAATATGTTGCCCAATAAAAACAGTGATAATTATGTGGGAACTGAGCCTTATGTGCATCTAGCAATCTGCAAAACCTACATGATTTTATTTGCAAATCAGAATAGCCTGATAGTCTCTGAAATGCTTCTGCCTGGATTTGAATCTTGGTCCTGCTACTTATTAGCCTTGTGACCTTGACCCAACTATATAACCTATAAAAGGCTCAATTTTCCCATCTGTAAAATGAGGATACTACTGGTGCCCTCCTCCTAAATTTTTGTTAGAATTAAATGAGCCCGTACATGGATGGGTCTCAGAATAACCAGGACATGTAGTAAGCACATAGTATCCATTAGGCATTAGTGTTTTTCAAATTGGAGTATAATTGCCTTACAATGTTGTGTTGGTTTCTGCTATACAGCGAAGTGAATCAGCTATGTGTATGCATATATCCCCTCCCTCTTGAACCTCCCTCCCATCTCACTCCCATCCCACTCCTCTGCTGCTAAGTCACTTCAGTCGTGTCCGACTCTGTGCGACCCCACAGACAGCAGTCCACCAGGCTCCCCCATCCCTGGGATTCTCCAGGCAAGAACCCTGGAGCGGGTTGCCATTTCCTTCTCCAATGCATGAAAGTGAAAAGTGAAAGTGAAGTCGCTCAGTCGTGTCCGACTCTTAGCGACCCCGTGGACTGCAGCCTGTCAGGCTCCTCCATCCATGGGATTTTTCAGGCAAGAGTACTGGAGTGGGGTGCCATCGCCTTCTCCGATCCCACCCCTCTAGGTCATCACAGAGCCCCGAGCTGAGCTCCCCATGCTGGCATTCGTACTTGCTCCTCACAAGAACCCCATGTGTTATTGTAATTCCTGCCTGTGTTGGACACCTCTTGTGCCCACCTCATACTCCCAGCCCACCTTTTCACTCCAGCTGTTCCTGGGGCACAAGTGTAACTCACCAGCAACGTGCCCAGCCACACTGCCTACTTCCTGCCCTGGCTTCTCTGCCACCCCGACCTGAGATGCCCGTGACTACACTCAGCCATTCTGACCCAAGCAAACCTGAAAGTGTGAGAGAGCTGACCTCCCATGTAGACTCCTTGACCAAAGAGGAACTGGGGCCAACGGGAAAACAGTCCCCTTTTCATTCCTAGAGAGAATTCTGAGCTGTAATGTGTCCCATGGAGGTCCCGCAGCAGTGGGCACCCACAGCTTGACTCTTCCCTCCTTTCATTTCCCTCTTCCCAGCTGCCCACTTCTGTGACTCGAGGTCACTTCCCCAAATGAACTACCCACATACAAGCCCTTGCCTCATGCTCTGTTTGGGGAACCATCTCACTGTGTACACAAAGAGTGGAAGAACAAAGAGAGGCTTGTTTTCCGTGAAGAATCAGACCTGGACTCAAGTCAGATTTCTTCCACCTCCCACATCTTGTTTCCTCAAGCTGCTCCCTGTCCCGGTTCATACATGCGCCTTTTAACGGAGGCCTCCCACGAGCTGGGTCAGCCGAAGGAAAACCGAGGAGAAAACAGCTGTGACCAGGCAGCTTTGTTTTGTTTTGCTGTTTTGGAGTGGGGCAGGGGTGGGTTTATTTTTTAGCCAAACTGCGTGGCATGTGAGATCTTAGTTCCTTGACCAAGGATAGAACCTGTGGCCCCTGCAGTGGAAGTGTGGAGTCTTAACCGCTGGACCTCCAGGGAAGTTCTGGAACAGGCAGCTTTGGACATTTTCATTTCACAGCCCCTTCATGTCCCTGCTAAGAGCCTGTGCCACATAGCCAAAGGTTTCACATGACCGGAGCAGGGACTCTTCTCAAATTTGTCTTGGTACCACTGGCCCTTGGGGCCTGGTATACAGGAGGCACTCAGGAAACACTTGCTGGGTACACAAGTCCAGCAAGCAAACTATTGATGGTTTATTTTTAATCTTTGCTTTATATGTGGCCATGTTTGTTCATATATTTGTTCATTTTTATGCTGGTTTGGAACATAATTGCGGATGGACAGAGAACATTTAAGGAAGGGTTGTTTACCTTTTTCCCGAGCTACATTAAAACAGGTTCACATACCTGCAAAGTATTCAACGAATATTGGATATTTCTTGAAATTATGGTTAAAAAAAAAACAAACAACTGTCTGTCGGGTTGACTGGTGAAAGAAATAGAAGCCCTCAAACTGTGGCTTGTAGGACACACGTAGCTCGGAGATGCAGGGGTTTCACCTGTACCTATTGTTTAATACTTGAAATTCTGAAGTTTGCAGAGGGTCCTACCACTTCCTATAACTTCTGCCTGCCCTAATTCTCAAGTTGGTGTTACCTGCCTAGCCCTGGTAGGTGGATGGGTTTGTGACCCCCATACAGAGACACAACAGGCTCCAAGAGCTGACGGAACTGACTGGCATCATTCCTGACTCCCCCTGCAGCTTGCTCACTGCCCCCCACCACCATCAACAGGTGCCCCATGGCAGCGTGACCTCCTCCTCTTTCCAGGTACTACAAGATCACCGTGGTGCTCATGTGCTTCGTAGTCCCCACGCTGGTGCCCTGGTACATCTGGGGAGAGAGCCTGTGGAACTCCTACTTCCTGGCCTCCATCCTGCGCTACACCATCTCACTCAACGTCACCTGGCTGGTCAACAGCGTCGCCCACATGTACGGAAACCGGCCCTATGACAAGCACATCAGTCCTCGGCAGAACCCGCTCGTCACCCTGGGTGCCATTGGTGAGTGTCACGTGGGAACCCCTGGGGACAGTGGGTGTTCAGACCTTCTTGACTTCTCCGGGGTTTTGCGGGACATGTTGAGGGAGGCAAGGGAGTGGAGTGGACTGAAATGGATTTGGGCTTTGGCGTTAGGATCCTGGCTCTTGGACAAGCCTCTTACTCTCTGGTTTACAGCTTTCTTATTTGTGAAATGGAAACAGGAATACCTGCTTCATAAGGGTGTTATGGGTTCAATCCCTGGGTTGGGGAGATCCCTTGGAGAAGGAAATGGCAAACCACTCCAGTATTCTTGCCTGGAGAATCCCCATGGACAGAGGAGCCTGGCAGGCTGCAGTCCATGGGGTTGCACAGCTGTGTCTTGATAGAAGCATCTCGGGCTTCTGTATAAGCTGAGCTTGAGCTCGAGACCAAACCCAGGAAGGAAGTTTCCTGCTGTTAAGTATAAACAGTCTCTGCATCACTCTGCAATGAATTTCTGCCATCGTGGTGTACGGGTCACCCATTCATTAAGACCCTAGGGATCTTGTGTTGACAAGAGCAATGTAAGTTGAATAAAGACCCGATTTCGCTTTGGGAATAACTTGATAAGCAGAGAGAAAAGTGTGAGCTTCCTGACCCCTCCTGTTGTTTTCTCTTCCTCTCACTCTTGGTCTTTAATAAGAATCGTGGTGAGGGAAGCCACATCCAGTGGTGACTCTGAGAGCAACAGGAGTGGGCCCCATGCGTCTGTTACCACCTTACATAGGGGATGGTGGGCCAGGAAACCCAGGGAATGTGCCCACGACACAGGTCCTGAAAAACTGGGCGTTGGCTTGAAGACTCTCAAGGTCTACACTGAACTCTCAGCCAGCTTTCCTGATAAAGGTCACCAGAAGACTCTTGTTACACCAGCCATATGGGAGACCAGGGGCTATGTTCAGCGTTCTTAGAACAGTGCCTGTTTCTGAAAAATAGGGGGAAACTCTAGAACTCTAGTCCAAGAATGATGGGTAGAAAAGACCTAAATTGAAAAGAAGAGCACAGACCACAGACTGATCCATCTGATTGACTCATCGTACAGCAGATTCTTCCAAATGTGGTCAGTAGAAGAACTGTATGGTGACCAGTAGCCACTTAAGAAGTAAAGGAGAAATCTGGCGGTTCCTCAAATGGTTAATAATGGCTACTATAGGATACAGGAACTCCACTCCTAGATTTATACCCTAGAGAAAAGACAATGTATGTCCACATAAAAACTTGTATATGAGTGTTCATAGCAGCATTATTCATAACAGCTAAAAAGTAGAAATACAGCAAATGTCACTCACCTGATGAATGGATGAATGCAATGTGGTATATCCATACCATGGAATACTCTTCAGCAATAAAAACAGATGAAGTACTGATACCTGCTACAACCTTGAAAACAGTATACTGAGTGAAAGAAGCCAGTCGCAGAAGACGGCATATTATTTGATTTCATCTACACGAAATGTTCAGAATAAGCCAATCTATAGAGACTGTATTAGTAAAAGTAAATGTGAAAGTTGCTCAGTCGAGTCCGACTCTTTGTGACAGTATATGTGTGTGTATATTTATGAGAAGAAAATGGCAACCCACTCCAGTATCCTTGCCTGGGAAAACCCATGGACAGAGGAGCCTGGCAAGCTATGGTCCTGGGGTCACAAAGAGTCAGAGACGATGTATATATATACACGCACGTGGTAGTTTAGTTGCTAAGTTGTCTCCAACTCTTAGCTCCTCTGTCTGTGGAATTCCCCAGGAAGGATACTGGAATATATACATATATGTAATTATATATATAATATTGCTTATAATAAGTCTCTCTCTACCTATATATTGGGTGTGTTCTGTAAGATCACATGGAAACCTGACCGAACTTTTTGGCCAACCCAATATACATCCGCATAGAGGCAGATGTGTTCTGTTTCTGCGTGTGCCTATGTGTGTGTTTATGGGAATGGGGTGGGGGAAGGAGGAGAGATTTATGATGAGGAACTGGCTGGTGAGATTACGGAGGCTGAGTCCCACTGTCTGCCATCTGCAAGCGGGAGACCCTGGAAACCAGTGGTATAACTAAATCTGAGCACCAAGGCCTGAGAACTAGGGAGCTGATGATGCAGATCCCAGTTTGAGGGCAGGAGAAGATGAAATATACATTCAATCAGTGTCCAGAAAACAGGGGGCAATTCCTCCTCCAGGCCCTTAAGGCACTGGCTGATGCCCCCTCACATGGAGGAGGACCGTCTACTTTACTGACTCCACTGCTTCAAATGCTAATCTCATCCAGAAACACCTTCACAGACACCCAGAAATAAGGGTTAATCTGAGCACTCCTTGGCCAGTCAGGTTAACATGTAAAATTAACCATCACAGAGAAAGAAAGTAGGACTGGAAGGATTGGGGGATGGATGGGGCTCAACATCCATCCATCCTTGGGGAGTGGAGTTTCTTTTAGGTAGTGAAAATGTTATAAAGATCGTTCTGGGGATGCCTGCACAACTTTGCAAATATACTGAAAGCCATTAACTTGGATACTTTAAATGGGTGAATTGTATGGTGAATTACATCTCAATAAAGCTGTTTGAAAAAAAATGAAAAAAGATGTGAGACTCCTCCTGAAAACACCCTGGGGGAGGGGCAGTAAGGGAGGAAAAGTTACTCACTGTGAAGGGAAGAGTAATATATAGGCAGATTTTGGATATTTAAAGATCCAACTCCTTAATTCACTTACTTATGGGAACGATTATCATTTATCTCTTCCGAGCTTTCCCAAGAAGTCTTCCTTTAATCCCTTCAGTCGACAGAGGCTATTTTTCTTTTATGAACATACATCAAAATGATGATCTGTTATCAGCCATTCGGCATTTAGCTTCCGAAGTACAGCTCTAAAATCATGGGAGCATGTCACCAGTTCACAGGGAAAATTCATCTTGAGACTTTATGCTGATAACTTTATTGTTATTTTTCTGTTCCTATCGTTTGTCTAGCCAATTCAGTGAATGCTCCCTAAGGGCAGATGGCAAGTACAGTAAGTCCCCTACATACAAACACGTTCTATTCCGAGAGCAAGTTCGGAAGTCCGGTTTGTTCAGAAATCCAACAAAGTTAGCCTAGGTAGCCATCTAACACAATTGGCTATATAGTACTGAACTGTGATAGGTCTCTAATACTTTTCACATAGATAATACATACATAAAAAGCAAACGAAAAATAAAGCATCTCTAATCTTACAGTCCAGTATCTTGAAATGCATGCGCAGTACAACAGATGGCATACCACACATCTTTGTAGGTTTGTACACAGGGGACCTTCTGTAAGTTTTTTTACCCCATGGAGCCTAACACAGGGTCTTGCAATCTCGTGGCATTTAAAAGCTCTGCAGAGAGGTGCTGATAGTGTTATTTCAAGCCTACTTTGTCTTCCAGGTGAAGGTTTCCATAACTACCATCACACCTTTCCCTTTGACTACTCTGCGAGTGAATTTGGCTTAAATTTCAACCCAACCACCTGGTTCATTGACTTCATGTGTTGGCTGGGGCTAGCCACTGACCGCAAACGGGCAACCAAGCAGATGATCGAAGCCCGGAAAGCCCGGACTGGAGACGGGAGCGCCTGACTTCTGGACCCTGCATCTGCGCCCGCTGTCAATGACGCCTCGGTTCACGGCCTTTGTTACTACACTACTCTTGTTCATTGGATCGTGGGAGGGGGCGCAAGCTGGGGAGAGAACAGAATCCACGCAGTTTGCGGATTTTTCTCGTTGGTCTCAAAATAATGTCAAGATACAAACTATCAATGAAAAGAATTTTTTAAAAGTCAGTGTAACTATGCTTTAACACTAGAACGCGGACATGTGATTTAATCGCTATAGCTACAACATGTCATTCAAACATACATCGTCATGTGCTTGTACTTGTACGTGATGTTAACCCTGACAGGATGAAGGAATTTCACATTCTTTCAGTGTGATTCAGGAGAGCCTTTGTTTTCTGTTTTAAACCCAACCTTATTTTCAAACAGACTATCTGAAGGAGCAGAGAGGCAGGGTGGAAGACAAAAGAGAGGATCTAAGTAGCAAGGAAAGAATGTTTCTGCTTTGTAATTATTGTGTGTGTTTGTTGTTGCTTTAAAGTAAGAAAATTGAAAATGTTAAAAAATGAGAATACAGGAAATGGCTCTCTTATTTTTTTGCCCTGTTTCCAGCTTGTTGATGTTCCACTTTCTTTGCTTCAAGGGGTCTGTTCACTGCTCAGCTAGTTTTGTGTCCTGAGCTGTCCGTCCAGCTGACCCTATAAATCAGTGCCTGTTTTAAGTGTTTGATTTTGTTCTCTTTGCTATTGTCATTTTAAGATGTAGAACTCAGAAGTGCCAGACATCAAATGAAGCTCAAATGAAGCTCTCATTTAAATGTTTAGACACCTAATTTATATTCTAATTGATCCTAGCCACTGATGCATGTACTTTACCTACTCCTGCTAAATAAGCATATTAATTTTCCACACCAGGTCATCAGATCTGAATAACCAACAGTTATCTAGAACTCAGTGTCTACAAATGTTTCACCTGCATGCGGCCTTCATTGATTTTGCAGCAAGACATAAAGTGATCATTATGTAGCCTCTGGATTTTAAAAAAAATTTGTGTGTTAAGTCGCCTTGTAAAGAGCATGTCGAATTAATGGGACAGCGTGCCCTTTGTGTTAGATGTTAGAGCAAAAGAGAGCCTTATAGTTTGGCATCAGAGCACTTCGAAGATAGTGCTGCAAAGATAGGGAAGATGTAGGATTTAAATTTACATTTTTGAAAAGAAGTGACGCCGGTAAGGAATTGTCATAATAAAGTTCTTCATCCAGCAGGTGTTTAACGGTGTTATTTTTGCCATTAATAATGTGTAAACTATGAGTGATTCACAATAAATGATTATGAATTCGTTGGTGTTCCTGACCTGATATTTAAACCCAGTTTGAATGTCCCTCAAGGGTGCCTTATGCTTTGTGATGACCACATAATGCACGTTTGATTTGGGCTCTGGGCTAACAACAGCCCCTAAGACGGAACCTCTCCTATCCCATCAGTCTTACGTATAACCAGAGGGAAAATCAGCAGGTTTTATTTGGACTGTAGAGCAGCAGTCCCCAACCTTTGGCACCAGGGACTGGTTTTGTGAAAGACAATTTTTTCACAGACTTGGGGTGAGTGTGTTGGTGGGGGGGTGGTTTCGGAATGATTCAAGTGCATTACATCTATTGTGCACTTTATTGCATCAGCTTTACCTCAGGTCATCAGGCATTAGATCCCAGAGTTTGGGGACCCCTGCTGCCCCAGTGGTGTCATTTCTCACTCATCAACACCTTTGCTTGTACTGCTTCGAGCTGACACACGGGAACCCAACTCCTATATGTCATCAAAACATCACGAAGCATCCCTTCCTCCCCACAGCCCTGCCGAGGCGGGCAGATGGACTCAACTCTCACTCCAGCCCTGCCTCTCAGCTCTGCTCCATTCCATGCTCCTCACTCTCTGCCCGTCTTTTGCCCCAAAGCAGTGCTCTGGCCGTCAGCTGTCAACGTCCTAGCCTGCCTGCAGTTGAGTGAGGCCAGCCCTCAATGGCGGCCAGACTGGATTTCATTCATAAGGACTCTTATGAGGAGGCATTGTTCAGCTGCTCCATACCCTAACCATATGTTGCTAAGACTTTGAATACAGTGTTGGTAGAGTGTAGATATTGTCCAAGACGAATCTATATCCACCATATTTGGCCATGTTTCTGATTGGCCTTATTTCTGTGAATTTTTGAGCTCTCAAAGTACTAAACTTATTTGCTTGTCTATTAATAGAAAAGATTACACTTGGAATCTTTGTAATCTTCTCATGAAAGGAGGCTGTTTCACAGCTAATCCAAGTAAATCCAGAACCTCTGGATTTACACTCCTCTGAACTTGAGTGCCACATTTTTAAAAAATCTATTTTTGTTGTGCTTCATGGAATGTGGGATCTTAGTTCCCCAACCAGGGATTGAACCTGAGCCCCTGTATTGGTGTCGAGAAGTCTTACCTGCTGGACCCATGGGAAGTCCTGGGTGCCACATTTTTACCCAGGAATGAGATAAGGACTGCAATGTTTTTTTTTTTTTTAATCAACCCCAAATTACACATTTTATTATTATTTTTTATTAGAGGATAATTTCTTTACAACATTGTGTTAGTTTCTGCTGTACTATGAAGTGAGTCAGTTATATGTATACATATAGCCCCTCCCTCTTAAATCTCTCTCCCACCTACCCCCATCCCACCCTTCCGGTCGTCATAGAGCACCAAGCTGAGTTCCCCATGCTATACAGAAGCTTCCCACTAGCTATGTACTTTACACATGGTAGTATATACATTGGAGAAGGAATTGGCAACCCACTCCAGTGTTCTTGCCTGGAGAATCCCAGGGACAGAAGAGCCTGGTGGGCTGCCGTCTATGAGGTCACACAGTCAGACACGACTGAAGCGACTTGGCAGCAGCAGTAGCAGTGTATATCTGTCGGTTCTACTCTCCCAATTCATCCCACCCTCCCCTTCTCCCCCCCCCCCCACCCCCGTCAAGGACTGTTGATGGAGTGGATGAAGGTTAGAGCACACCAGAGGCTTCCATACTCACCTTCCCCCAGGCCTCTGCAGCATCTAAGGATGCAGCTTTCTCATCTGTAAGGAGAAGGGATGAAATGAGACTGTCTCAGGTCCCACCCAGCCCTAACGTTCACTAGCAGCAGCACAGGAATATGCTTGTGTCCAGATTGCAAGCACCTCTCAAGCCTTCCCAGAACCTAGGAGGTCAAAATTGAGGGGAAATAATTGAGTCTGAGTGGGAAACCACAGACTGAGGCCAAAAGCAAAGAGTGTTCTCAGTAAAAATAAAACAGTGTATGTGTCTCATTTATTTCCAACATATAGTGAAGCAGTAAAAGTAAGTATAACCCATGAAAAATAATAGAAGAAAGTACTGCCAAAGGCCCCAGCTTAGTATAGTAGTAGAAATAGCACCGGACTCAGAGACCAGAAAGTGGGAGTCCCTAGTGGCTTAGACGGTAAAGAATCTGCCCGTAATGCAGGAGACCCAGGTTTGATCCTTGGGTCGGGAAGATCCCCTGGAGAAGGACATGACAACCCACTCCATATTCTTGCTGGAGAATTCCATGGAAAGAGGAGCCCAGTTGACTACAGTCCATGGAGTTGCAGAGTCAGACACGACTGAGCGACTAAGACTTTCACTTTCAGAGACCTGAGCTTGAATTCACTTTTTTCCCCCCAACTGAGATGCAACTGACATATAACGTTATATTAGTTTCAGGTGTAGAGCGCTGTGATTTGATATTTTTATGTACTGCAGAATGACCACCATAGTAAGTCTAGTTAACAACCATTACCACACATAGTTAAATAATTTATTTCTTGTGATGAGAATTTTAAAGATCTCCCCTCTTACAAACTTTCAAATATACAATCAGTCAGTTTTTTTTTTTTTATATATACAATCAATCAGACAGGGACGCCAGGCCTCCCTGTCCATCACCTACTCACGGAGTTTACCCAAACCCATGTCCATTGAGTCAGTGATGCCATCCAACCATCTCATCCTCTGTCATCCCTTTCTACTCCCACCTTCAATCTTTCCCAGCATCAGGGTCTTTTCAAATGAATCAACTCTTTCCATCAGGTGGCCAAAGTATTGGAGTATCAGCTTCAGCATCAGTCCTTCAATGAATATTCAGGACCGATTTCCTTTAGGATGGACTGGTTGGATACAATGTTATTAACTGTGTCAGGAAGAGTTGGGCATGACTGAAGCCACTTAGCACACACTTGAAGTTGCCATTTACTAATCCACAGAGCCGCTCTGAACCTGAGTCCTCATCCACAAAATAAGAGTAATACTATGTTCGAACCCCAGAGGCCTCGAGCATAGGGCCTGGTGCTTCCTAGACCACCAAGGAAACAATCACCATGGGTGAGTGCTTGTCGTGAGAAGGAAACTGAGATGTAGTCAAATAACCACAGACCAGAAGTGAGGAGGACCAGCTTGCAGTTCTTGTTTTGCTACTAACTAGCTGGATGGTAAAAGGTAGTAGAATATGGCCAAACAAGCTAGTTTGACATAAGATTATTTTGAGTTAGAGATATTTTTAAAACAGCAAATGCAAGAAGGCGCTCTGACTTCCTTTTTCCTTCTTAAAAGCAGAAGACAAAACTCCAGTGTGAAAGATGCCCTCTCTGTACCAAGAGGAAAGAAACATTCTTATCTCCACAGACAGGGAGAAGGTGCCAAGAGAAATCAGTACAAACTTTGTTCAAATAGCCCTTATCTTCCTTGAGCAGCCCCATATATTTCAGTTACCTTTTCACAGTTACTACTCTCTGTTCAACCTAGTGCTGTGCTGAGTCGCTCAGTCGTGTCCGACTCCTTGTGACCCTATGGACCATAGGCCACCAGGCTCCTCTGTCCATGGGGATTTTCCAGGCAAGAGTACTGGAGTGGGGTGCTATGCCCTCCTCCAAGGTATCTTCACAACCCAGGGATCGAACCCAGGTCTCCCACATTACAGGCGAATTCTTTACCATCTGAGCCACCAGGGAAATTAGTTCAATCTAGTATATGAGCTCTCAGACCCAACCATTTTGGGGGTCTTGTTTTAAATTTATTTATGGAAGTATAGTTGATTTACAATGTGCCAGTCTCCATTGTACAGTATAGTGACTGCGACACACATATACATTCTTTTTAAAATATCTTTTCCATCATGTCTATCCCAGGTGATTGGATATAGCTCCCTGTGCTATACAGTAGGACCTTGTTATTTATCCATTTAGAATGGGGGGTCTTCATTTTTTCTGTGAAAGCTCCCATGTCCATGTAAGAATAAAAATCGGTATGCTTTTCTCCTGCGAATCCATCTTTGATTTGTTCAGTTGCTTAAGTCGTGTCTGATTCTGTGCGACCCCAGGGATTGCTGCACATGGCATGGCCAGGTGGCACAGTTGGTAAAGAATCTGCCTGCCAATGCAGGAGACACAGTTTCGATTCCTGGGTTAGGAATATCCCCTAGAGAAAGAAATGGCAACCCACTCTGGTATTCTTGCCTGGAAGATCCCTTGGACAGAGTAACCTGGTGGTCACACACACACGAACTGCTGCACACTAGACTCTTTCTCCATGATCTCTCAGAGTTTGCTCAAATTCATGTCCATCGATTCACGTCCATGGAGATGCCATCCAAATATCTCATCCTCTGTCACCCCATCTCCTCTTGCCCTCAGTCTTTCCCAGGATCAGGGTCTTTTCCAATGAGTTGGCCCTTTGCATCAGGTAGCTAAAATATTGGAGCTTCAGCTTCTGCATCAGTCCTTCCAAGGAATATTCAGGGTCGATTCCCTTTAGGATTGACTGGTGTGACCTCCTTGCTGTCCAAGGGACTCTCAAGAGTCTTCTCCAGCACCACAATCCATCTTATGTCAACTTAACTCTGCCTTGACAGTAAGAGGGTAAAAGAAAAGTTTTGCTTTCCCTGCAATTCTAACCTCTCAGCGCTTCTGTGTCCACCTCACTCCCTCCACTGTATAGGAACCAACTGGATTGGGGGATTGGGTTATCCATGGGTTATCCTGTCCAGTTCTGTAAGTCTGTCCTCTCTGCAGACAGAAGGCCCCACAGGCTGGCTCTGTCCAGCCCCAGGTGGTTCCCTCTGCACCTCTGCCTTCTTTCCTGAGCCTTCACACTCCCATCAGAGGACAGGTCTGGCTTGCAATGTCCTTTATGCTTCGGTAGCTCATTTTTCTCCTCATCAGGAGCTGGGATAGATTTGTTCAGGGGAGAGGTTGAAGCTAATGGAAAAGAATGAGCTTGGGGATTACCTGGGAGGTTCATTTATCCATTTCAATCCTGTCCCCAATTACACAGGAGACTGAAAGCCAGTTGTGTTCTCCGTGGCTGTTCATGTGAAAAACAGGGAAGGAAGAAAGAAACTTTACAATCCTTTTTAAAATGTCCCCATTTTTAGGTCAAGGTAAGTGTCAGACTTTATTTTTGGGGGCTCTAAAATCACTGCAGATGGTGATTGCAGCCATGAAATAAAAAGACACTTACGCCCTGGAAGAAAAGTTATGACCAACATAGATAGCATATTCAAAAGCAGACACATTACTTTGCCAACAAAGGTCCGTCTAGTCAAGGCTATGGTTTTTCCAATGGTCATATATGGATGTGAGAGTTGGACTGTGAAGAAAGCTGAGCGCCGAAGAATTGATGCTTTTGAACAGCGGTGTTAGAGAAGACTCTTGAGAGTCCCTTGGACTGCAAGGAGATCTAACCAGTCCATTCTAAAGGAGATCAGCCCTGGGTGTTCTATGGAAGGAATGATGCTAAAGCTGAAACTCCGGTACTATGGCCACCTCATGCAGAGAGTTGACTCATTGGAAAAGACTCTGATGCTGGGAGGGATTGGGGGCAGGAGAAGAAGGGGACGACAGAGGATGAGATGGCTGGATGGCATCACTGACTCAATGGACGTGAGTCTGAGTGAACTCCGGGAGTTGGTGATGGACAGGGAGGCCTGGTGTGCTGTGATTCATGGGGTCACAAAGAGTTGGACATGACTGAGCGACTTAACTGAACTGAACTGAACTGATGAGCCCCACAGACCTGTCTTTACCCTTTCTCGACGTTGGGGGTTGGTGGGGAAACTCCTCTTGTTCTCCCTGGGGAGCTGTGGTGTCCACCTCCCCATCCTCCCTCTCCACTGCCCCAGGAATGTTCCTGGTTCTAAGTTTGCACCATCACAGGAGGAAGGCACATGCTTGCCCAGGAATGCCCGTGAGACACAAAGCCCGTGAGCAGCTTCCTGTGGGCTCCAGGACAGTGGCCTTTTCCTTCTCCTCCCCCTTCCCCCATCCTCCACCCCTCACCCCCACTTCCATCCCCCACCCCCACCACAACACTTCTGACCCCCCATGTGGAAGATCAGCCAGCTACCTCCTGCCTCCTCACAGGATGCAAAATGAGCAGAGTGGCTGGCAGCACCAGAGCCGGTTGGCCTGTGCAGGCTTTGGCCCCAGAAAGTGCCCTTCCTCACAAGGCTAGTCAGACCAGGAAGGACCCTTCCTGAACCACAGTTGCTGGTGGAAAGAGACTCTGCCTGCGACCATCTCTCCAGATCCCTACAAGTCGGGGTTCACTACCTCGGCATCCCTTCTCCACCGCCCTTTCCTCCCTTCCCGTCACTGAAAGAAATCTCCCAAGTTGCTTTTCTAATAGAAGCGCCAACTGCTGGGCACCACCCCTCCGTCCCCACCCCACCCACCCTGTGGCCCGTGGCCAAAACCACCGGTTCCCACTGGATGGGGTGTGGTTGTGTTTTTAACACCAGATTTTGCTTAAGCCTGTGCTCACAACCTATGGAAAGAGAGGAGCTGCGTGTGGACAGTGCTCCTCTCCTGGGACCAGGGTTCTTCGCCTTCCCCAATCAATGGAAATTGACTAGAGGCCAGATAAGAAATTCAGGCAAGGCTTTACTGGGGCCCTGCTGCAGTGTGTGTCAGGGGGGCAGTGGAGGGGTGGGAGAAGAAACAACAGGTTCCCTGACTTGCTTGTTCCTGGCTAGGAGGGGCAGCTTGTCCTTATATGGGGTAGGGATGAGGGTAGGGATGTGCCCAGGGGTCTGGCGGAGGAGTGGCTTAGGTGGTTTGCCCACCCTTTGGGTCATGCAGTGTGCAGGGGACATGGGCCATAACTTGCTTTTGCTCCTGACACTCTGTTTTTGCTCCAGGCTCCTCAAAGGTAGCAGTTAGGTTTTTTGGTCTCTTTGCCAAAATTTGCCCCACTATGCATACACGCAGTTATTTTTAGTTCCATATAGTTTCTTTGTATTTTGTTGCTGGAGGAGAAGTGTGTCCAGGAGCAAGCATGGCAGCATTGCAGCACAGGGCCCCACCTCCCAGCCTGTCTCACTGTGACGACGCTGTGTGTGAGGGTGGGTGTCCACGCCAGGTACACGTTGTGGTCATTGTGATCACTGCTGGGAGATGACCTGGGCTGCTCACTAGGATATCCAGGGTCTTAAAGCAAGAGTGAATGAACGATGTGGGTGATGCCGTTCTTGTTCCAGTAAGCAGGCTTCTCACACCTGACGGGGAGAGGATGGGAAGACCCACTTCAGCTCCTTCCTGGCCCCAGAGGAACCATCCATTGAACGCACACACAGCTCCTTGAGAGCCAGAGGGGCTCCCACAAATCCCTTCTGTGGACTAAAAGGCACGTAAGTGCTCCTGACGTCATAGAGTGTTTGTTCCAGGTGTGCCAAGCACCGAGCTCAGCTGTTTGCACTGTTCTCTTCACCTCCTGCTAGACCGAGCCATTTGTAACACACAGTATCAGAATTCTGAGAGTCAGCTTATTACAATACGTACAACTGAGGTGGAATGGGAAAAATGATCTCCAAGTGGATACTTTATCTTTAGTGTTAGTTGCTCAGTGGTGTCTGACTCTGATGCCATGGACTGTAGCCCGCCAGGCTCCTTTGTCCGTGGGATTCTCCAGGCAAGAATACTGGAGTGGGTTGCCATTTCCTTCTCCAAGGGATCTTCTGATCCAGGGAATCAAACAGGGGTCTGCCTCATTGCAGGCAGATTCTTTACTGTCTAATCCACCAGGGAAGCCTTATATATACTTTGGCCTGGATGGTTTCAAAGCACTATTCTAAACGTGAAGACCTTGGGACTTCCCTGGTGGTTCAGTGCTAGGAATCCACATTCCCAGTGCAGGATGTCTGGGTTTGATCCCTGCTTGGGGAACTGGATCCCACATGCCGCAACTAAGATCCAGTGCAGTCTATAAACAAATATATTTTTAAAAAGTGAAGTCCTTGCTTTTGCCTTGATGTGGGAGATTTTTAAGCAATGATACTTTGGAGCCTTTTCCACTACCTGCTTGTTCATTTTGAAGCCAGGGGCCTGAATCCATTTAAAGGCACTGAAATGGACAGGCCATTTTCATGTGGTTTTGTTTAAACATTACTTGACTCCTTGGCCTACATTCATACAACCCAGGGATGGCTGCATTGTCAGCAGGGAGACAAACAGCCCAAGGAAAAATATGCAAAATCGCTGCTTCTCCATCCATCATGTGTAAGAGCTATTAATAGAACAATGATTGGTGCATCCATTCTTAGGCCAGAAACTACAGGAATCAATTGCAAGCAAGCTTAGGAAGTACTCGATTCAGCTATACCCAAGCAGAAGATGTGGCCAGAAGCCATCCTAGTTGTGTATCCCTAAAAAAAGAAAGAAGGGACAAGTCTCAAAGACAGCATCACTCAGAAAACTGACCCTCTTTCCAAACCCATGTGAACAGCTGGTGGAGATATTCATGAGGCATCATTGGGGTGGCTAGATACTTATGCACCATCTCGGGATTTTTTTGTTTCTCTTTGTTTCTCTTTGAATTGTTTGAAGTTCCAATCGAAGGGGAAGTTGCTCAGTCGTGTCCGACTCTGTGTGACCGCATAGACAGCAGCCCACCAGGCTCCCCCATCCCTGAGATTCTCCAGGCAAGAAGAGATGCCCTTAAAATGAGCGTTGCTGTGTCCAGGAAATTGCAGCTTTATAACACTTGGAAACAATAACTTTCTTCAGAATAAGGTCACCACCCATCGTATGCCATGGGGATTTGGCTGCCAAAGCTCCCTACTCCATGTTGGAATCGGGCTGCTCAGAGATGGTTTAAACCTTCCAACCAACTTGTCTTGGCTAATCTGATTTTTACAATGTCTTCCGTTGTAACAGTCAGTCTGTTGTTTTCCCATTTGCTTTAACTTGAGCACATTAGAGAGAGAGAGAGAAAATAGGACAGCTTGAGGAGGTGTAAAAATATAATTACTCTTTGAAAGTATGCATATGTATCTATTTTTTTGCTACTCCCATTTCACTTGTCTTTTCAGCTCGAAATAGGAGAATGCTCCTGGCTTATGGGTATATATTACTTAAATTTATTTCTAACTGAAAGGAACATCCTTTATGACAAGTTCTAGGCCAATGATTGCAGTGCATTTCTAAAATTTCTTTTGCATTAGATGACTATTTAGTATTGCTGTCTTAGGTTTGTAACTCATTCCGTTCTTTACCTTGTTAAAGGTGAAACCCCAGGCAGGCAATCCCAAGTCTGTGGTGTGCACACCAGTATCCTAAGCTCCCAGCAGAGAGCTTACCACGTACCAAGGCCTCAACACTGTTGGTCCAGCTGCCACTGTTTGTGAATACCGATGGGATGCAGCAATACAACCTACAAAAGTAAATTGTGGATTAAAAAATATTCACAACCTCCCAGTTGAGGTATAGCCAGTTGACAATGTTGTGATAATTTCGAGTACAGCGAAGGGACTCAGCCACACATATACATGCATCCATTCTCCCCCAAACTCCCCTCCCATCCAGGCTGCCATAACATCGAACAGAGTTGCCTGTGCTATACAGTAGGTCCTTGTTGGTTATCCGTTTTAAATACAGCAGTGTATACATGTCAATCCCGAACTTTCCTTTCCCCTCATCCTTCCCTCCACCCCAGCAACCATGAGTTCATTCTCTAAGCCTGTGAGTCTCTTTCTGTTTTCTAAGTACGTTCATTTGTATCATTTCTTTTGAGATTCTGCATACAAAGGATGTCAGAGGAAATTTCTCCTTCTCTGTTTGACTTACTTTACTCAGTGGGACAGTCTCTAGGTCTATGTTTCCACAAATGGCATTATTTCATTCTTTTTATTGGGTAATATTCTATTAATGGCAACCCACTCCAGTATTCCTGCCTGGAGAATCCGATGGGCAGAGAAGCCTGTCAGGCTACAGTCCATAGCACCGCAAAGAGCTGGACATCACTGAAGTGACTTAGCAGAACCATAGCTTCTTTATCCATTTCTCTGTCAGTGGGCATCATTTAGGTCACTTCTTGTTGCTATTTAGTCACTAAGTTGTATCTGACTGTTTGCAACCTCAAAGAGTGTAGCTCACCAGGCTCCTCTGTCTGTGGGATTTCCCAGGCAAGAAAGTTATGTTTTCTTCAGTGGGAATTTTTAGCACTTCAAGCCTGGGAGATGGCATCTCAGGTAACCCTGAGAGAAAAGAGGTGAGGGAATGAGCTAGGTTACACAGAAGTTTTACAAGGAAGGGAAGGTAGTCTGAAAGCAAAAGATTATTATTAATTAAAGAAAACCAGACAGCTCAACTTCAGGAATTTAACATTTTTCTATGTACGAAGATGCAGGAGCCTGGGCTCACTGAAATCATTCCTTCGTTCCCCTCAGCTATGCCGGGGGAGGTGGGCAGTATCCTGTCTTCACATCCTGAGCTTCCTCAGGGCTGACCATTGGGAGTGGCTGTAGTCTGATGACTGCTACATGACAGGTATTCTTTCCTTCCTGAGTTCCCCCAGGGCGCACCAGCTCTCCATCCGTAGTAGCCGGCGGTGACATCCTCGTTTACCGGTATGGCAGGAAATACTCCATTACTCAAAATCAATTAGAAGACAATTCACAGTAGTATATATATTTATGTCAACCCCAAACTCCCTATTCATCCCACCCTCCTTCCCCTCTTGGTGTCTGTAAGTCTGTCCTCTACATCCCAATCTCTCTGCTTTGCAAATAGGTTCAACACCAATACAGTATATTAATGCATATATATGGAATTTAGAGGGCTTCCCTGGTGGTTCAGACAGTAAAGTGTCTGCCTGCAATGCGGGAGACCTGGGTTCAATCCCTGGGTTGGGAAGATCCCCTGGAGAAGGAAATGGCAACCCACTCCAGTACTCTTGCCTGGAAAATTCCATGGACTGAGGAGCCTGAGGAGTCCATGGGCTCTCAAAGAGTAGGACACAACTGAGCAACTTCACTTTTTTTTTTCTTTCTTTCACTTTCTTGTACCACTTTTCCTAGAGTCTACACATATGTGTTAAGATATTTGCTTTTCTCTTTTGGACTTACTTCACTCTTTATGACAGCCTCTAAGTCCATCCACATCTCTGTAAATTGTACAGTTTCATTCCTTTTTATGGCTGAAGATAATATTCCAGTGTGTGTATATATGCACACACACACACACACACACACACACACACACACACATATATATATATACACAGGATATATATTCCATTTCATATATATATGTAAATATGCTACATCTTCTTTATCCATCCCTCTGTCAGTGGATATTTAGGGTGCTTCCACGTCGTAGGTATTGTAAATAGTGCTGCAATGAACACTGGGCTGCGTATATCTTTTGGAATTATGGTTTTCTCCCAGTATATGTCCAGGAGTGGGATTGCTGGGTCATATAATAGTTCTATTGTTAGTTTTTGTTCTCCACAGTGCCTGCACCAGTTATTTCTTACTCTTAAGAAGGAAACAAATTCTTGTGGAAAGGAAGGAATCTTCCCCATCTCCCATCCCATGATCCCAGTACTGTCACATGGCTTGGACGTCTTTCACAATCACTTTTCTAAATGTAGGAAAAGAAGTAACTTAGTAAGTCCTGAGCCTTCACTTGAGAATTTGACCCTTGATGATTAAGTGGGGGTGGGGGGAGGTGCTTGGAATTATAGACAAAAAGAGTTACGTGCTTTCACTGAAAATAGGCCAAGCATCATCAAACAATTAAATACATTATTTTCCTTTAATAGAAGCTCAAATCA
Source organism: Budorcas taxicolor (assembly GCF_023091745.1). Classification (NCBI taxonomy): domain Eukaryota; kingdom Metazoa; phylum Chordata; class Mammalia; order Artiodactyla; family Bovidae; genus Budorcas; species Budorcas taxicolor. The sequence goes on along the minus strand of NC_068915.1, from coordinate 97,413,934 downwards.
AATGTCTCACTCAATCAAACTAAGTTAGGAGAGAAACCATCTGTCCACTCCGGGTTCAACTCCAGCAGGCCTGTGTCGAACACCATTGGCTGAGGCCTGTTTGTATCATTAAAAAATTATCTTAACTGCTCGCTGCCAAAAGTAATTTGCCTAGCATTGTCCACTCCTCGGAAGCAGAACTAATGTTTCCTGTGGCTGTGAATGTCTGTGAAATAACATCACAAAATAAATGCCTACAGGCAGCTGGAGAGAGTGAGCTGATAATGGAGAGGAGCCCTCTGTAGGAGTTGATAAGAAAGACCTAAGGGGACACGTGTGCTGATGGCCACAGGGTACTCCTAGAAGCCACCAGACCTCTGAAAGATGGACTGATTTGTGGAGTCTGGACCACACACACAGGTTTATAAGTAGTCCAGGGCGTGTCAGTGACTTCAGATTTTGGTTCCCTCAATGCCTCATACTCAGATGTAAGATCTAGGAAAGTACTGATCGAACAAGATGTGTGGTGTGTGTGAGGGCGCGCTCTCAGTCCCTGTCTTTCTCCCCTTCTTCCTTCTCCTCCCCAGCACCATGATCATCACCATCCTCTTTCTCCTGCTCCTGCTTCTCTCTCCCTCTCTCTATCTCTCTCTCATCTCTGTCTCTATCTCTCTGCCTCCCTTCCTTCCTCCACTTCCAAGGAATTGTTGTTGTTCAGTTGATCAGTCGTGTCTGACTCTTTGTAACCCCATGGACTGCAGCACACCAGGCTTCCCTGTCCTTCACCATCTCCCAGAGTTTGCTCAAACTCCTGTCCATTGAGTCGATGATGCCATCCACCCATCCAAGGAATTACTCGGCCATCTGCCACTGAGGACCTTGCTTTGGGAACTGCAGCTGCTGAGGGTTGGAGAGCCGCGGTCTAGAACCTAGCCAGCAATCACAGGAAGCACGCAGGTGGGGAGAAGCTCAGCAAGGCAACGGCCTGTCCTGACTCCTGCCTTCTCCAAGGCTGTGTTCTCTCTCCCTCTGTAGTTGCTCCTCGGAAGTTGCCCTTGGATGCTGGATGCACTTGTTTGCCCCTCCACCCCACTCTCTTCTTGGGGAGGCTGACGGGCACGCGTGATGTCAGCGAGCTGGCTGGGACTGGAGAATGGGAGCACCAGCAGGATGGGGGATGGTGAGTGAGGTCCAGGCACTGGTGCCCCGATTCCCTCCATCCTTGCTGCATCCTCGAACTGATGGTCATGGTCAGTCTCTCTGTCCTCGGAGCTAAGGGGGCTAGTGGTGCCCCTGTCTCACTAGCTCCGACTGTTGCTTCCAGTGGCTTAACAACCCCATGCCCCACGCTTTTTCGAGTAGCACGGATGACAGCCATAGAGGTGTGTCTCTCAAATCTTTTCTCAAGAAATGATTTTCCAGCACGTCCCTGGTGGTCCAGTGGCTAAGATTCCGCACTTTCAGTGCCAGGGTTCCAGGTTCCGTCCCTGGTTGGGAAACTAGATCCCAGCTTCTGAAATGAAGATCAAAGATCCCACGTGCTGCAACTAAGACCCAGTGCAGCCAAAAAAAAAAAAAAAAAAAGAATTAGCCATTGAGCTGCAAGGCTGCAGCTAACCAATGGCCTTCAGATTTCGAGATCAGAATTGTTGCTGTTGTTTCCATCTTCCTGAACAGCCCCAGACGGTGACTAAACATCGTGGGTAAGCCTGGCTGTTTCTGCCCAACAAGAGGGACTCCACTAACTGGCAGTCTTTGCTCACTGTCCCTGCTGAATCAGTTAAGACTGTCAGATCTGAATGGTGCTCTGAGGCTTCCCTGCCCAGTCCTGCTTCCTCCTCTGTGTTCTTTCACAGGGATCAGATCAGCATCAAAGAGCACAGCGTTTCCCTGTTCATTCCTGTTTCCTTCCCCTTCATCTTCCACAGACATTACCTCCAATAAGTCAGTTACACCCAAACTCCACCCTAGCATCTGTTTCCTGGAGAATCCAGCTAAGCCACCCTTTTTAACACTCTCTTCAGATGACCCTATTTGATTATACCCCCTCTTCCCTCCCAGGCCCTCGATGGACATCCCTTAGTATTCACTGAATACGTTTACCTTGGGTTCACAAACTGACATGGGGGTGGGGAGAAGCCCCTGAGAGCTTCGAGGACTGCCCGGCCCATGACAGTGGACAAAGGGAAATGACACTGTGAGGCTCCAGTTCCCATCACATCCCAGCTTCCCCACCACGTTTGCTCAGCACCCACTGCTGTGCTTCCATCCTCGCTCCTCCAGGCCTGGGAATAGCGTCCCAAGACAACAAGCTGGAGTGACAGGGAGAATCTCCTGGAATGTGGGATACAGCAGTGACAGATATAGGAAGTGCAGGTCTCTGGGTTTTCTCAAAAGAACCTTAGAAAAGCACATTTAATCTTAACCTTCCCTGGTGGCTCGGCTGGTAAAGAATCTGCCTGCAGTGTGGGAGACCTGGGTTTGATCCCTGGGTTGGGAAGATCCTCTGGAGAAGGGAAGATCCCCTGGAGAAGGGAACGTCCCTGGTAGCTCAGACAGTAAAGCATCTGCCTACAATGCAGGAGACCCAGGTTCAATCCCTGGATTGGAAAGATCTCCTGGAGAAGGAAACGGCAACCCACTCCAGTATTCTTGCCTGGAGAATATCATGTCAGAGGAGCCTGGTAAGCTACAGTCCATGGGGTTGCAGAGTCGGACACGACTGAGCAGCTTGACTTTCACCTGCTCCAGTATTCTGGCCTGGAGAACTCCATGGACTGTACAGTCCATGGGGTTGCAAAGACTCAGACACAACTGAGTGACTTTCACATTCACATTCATTCAGTCTTAACCAGTTGGAAGAAAGCATCCAAAGTCATTGAAGACAGAGAGCCAAAAACAGAAACCTCCAAAGTCTATTCATCTTCCCTGGAATCCAAACATGTTACGTCTTGGGAGCTGGACTGTTTGGACATCCTAGGCCTGATAGGTGCTATAAAGAAAAGGTTAAGAACTGGGTGTTCTCTGCAGGGAGGAGACTGTGCATGGCTTGGGTTAGGACCTGTGATGACTAAGGCACTTTGGGGCAATATCTGGCTTAGTCACTCCTAGCCCTATCTTTGCAACATTCCACATATTTCCTAATTCTCTCAAGATGGGGTGAGTGTCATGAAATCCTAAAAACAGAATTAACTTAGTTATAGAAAGTGAATATGGGGGCTTCCCTGGTGGCCCAGCGGTTAAGATCTACTTTGCAGAGAGAGGGGACATATGTATACCTATGGCTGATTCATGAAGTCTGACAAAAAACAAAATTCTGTAAAGCAATTATCCTTTAATTTAAAAACAAATAAATGTATAAAAAGAATCTGCCTGCAATGTAGAGGACACCAGTTTGATCCCTGGTCTAGGGAGATCCCACATGCCATGGGGCAACTAAGCCATATGCCACAAATGCTGAGCCCATGTGCTGCAATTACTGAAGCCTGGGCACCTAAAGTCCACGCTCTGCAATGAGAGGAGCCACTATCATGAGAAACCCATGACTGCAACTAGAGAGTAGATCCCACTCTCCACAACTAAAGAAAGCCCATGCTCAGAACAGCCAAAAATAAATAAATATTTTTCTAAACAGTGAGTATGTCCTAGAGAGCCTACATGTGAAGCGGGGGTGGGGAGGCAGGTCTAATTTCAAGAATTCTGGCTTATTATCAAAAATACACTTATGATCAGAGCTTTTATTATCTTTAGGGTTCAGAGAATTTAGTCCTATTGTTCATGCATCATTTTTAGGAGAGGAAAGGGACAAGGAAAGAGGAAATATGGCTGCAATACTCTTGAACTTCAGAAATGCTAATCACATCAGACATTGGCTCTTTCATGTAATACATGCAGCCAAGTAGTTCTCCACTTGTGGCCTCCACCCCCAAATCCTTAGATTTGTGATTTTTCCTTGATTTTCTTTTGACTACAGGGGTGCCTAAGAAAATATCAAGTAAGGAAGAAACTGTACCTCTCTCCAAAGAGCCTGGTAAAAACCCTAATTCTCAGATACCTCAACTTCAGGCAACTTTCTGATCCTGAGGTTCTTCACCGAGAATCTTCCGTTTTTGGATTGAGCTTCCACATGTAGGGGCTTCCCAGGTGGCGCTAGTGGTAAAGAACCTTCCTGCCAACGCAGGAGACATCAGAGACGTGGGTTCCATCTCTAGGTTGGAAGATCCCCTGGAGAAGGGCATGGCAAAACCCAATCCAGCATTCTTGCCTGGAGCATTCCATGGACAGAGGAGGCTGGCAGGCTACAGTCCATGGGGTCACGAAGAGTCAGACGTGATCGAAGCAACTTAGCACACAGCATGCCACCTAGATGATATTGGAGTCAGAATCAACATTTGTGACTAGACTCATCCTTGCTACCATGCACAAGTGTGTCCCTGAATAGCAGCAAAAATGCAAAACCTTTCAGGCTCCAGTTCTAACCCATGGGGCCGTGCTGCCTTCAACCACTAAGCCTCGATCAGTGGCTGAAACACTGCAAGCCTTTCTCTCTGTGCTTCTATTCTTTCTAATCCTCGGACACTTTGCCCCCAGAGGCAGCACTCCACACTTCCCCCCATCCTCTCCTCTCTCTTTACCTCAATCTCATTTTCTGATTTATTTCCTCTGACTCTTCCCTTCACTTGATAGAGCTCCCCTGTCCATTTCAATTATTTTCCAAAACTCCCACTGGAAACAAACTCTTCCATTTCAGCCTTCTAGCCTATAAGCTGTTCCTCTGCTTCACCCCACAATCATTGGGGCCAGGCAGGGGATGTAAACATTCTCCCGCTGGCTGCCTTCCACTGATGTTTCCAATCCATTACTTCTCCACTCTCGTGCGAAAACTCTGCTCGCTTGATTCCCCCAACATTCACACATTCTCATAACTGCCACCGCCCTCTTGCTCCTCTCATCTGTGACCTCCAAGTCACGCCCCCTTATACACAAAGTGCTTTGCCATCTTGTTTACGTACTTTCTTTCTCTCTACACCATGTTCAGCAGAAGTTCCTATTGTTATGTCTGTGTGAACAGCATCTCTGTATAAGTCTATGTGCATGCTAAGTCACTTCAGTTGTGTCCAACTCTTTGCAACCCCATGGACTGAAGGCTGCTAGGCTCCAGTCAAGAATACTGGAGTGGGTTTCTCCAGGCAAGAATACTGGAGTGGGTTGCCATGCCCTTCTTCAGGGAATCTTCCCAACCCAGGGATCGAACCCGAGTCTGTTATGTCTCCTGCGTTGGTAAGCAAGTTCTTTACCACTAGCGCCGTCTGGGAAGCATAGGTTTAGCTGTACCTAAAATCCCCAAGTAAGTGGCTTAAATAATACAGAGTTCGTTTACATAAAACAAGTCTAGAAACTAGGCGGAACAGGGTGAGAAGGGTGAATCCATGTTACTGGGAACTCAGTCTTTCTGTTCTTAGCCTGGGTTTCTATCCTTCAAGTGGCCTCAGGGTTCAAACTGACTGAAAGGCTAAAAGAAAAAAAGGGGGAAACAAAACGGCAAATGGGTGCACCTTCCGGATGGCTGCTCACTGCAATTTTCCCAGATCCCCCTCCCCTCTGAGCACTTCTGCTTACTATATTCTTTGCTGTGCCACCTGCAGAGGAAGCTGAGAAGGGCGGTCTTTTAGCTGTTCGGAGTAAAATCAGTGAAAACTAATATTCTTGCCTAATAGTTTTTGTCCAATATCATTGACCTTCACTTCTACTCTGCTTCACCCACCCTATTCTTCATGACCATTCTTGGTACTTTGTTACACCTCGCCTCCTGATCAACTAAGTTTTCATATCCTCCTCTCTGGGCTTCCCAGGTGGTTCAGTGGTAAAGAATCTGCCTGCCAATGCCAGAGACCCAGGAGATGTGGGTTCAGTCCCTGGTTCAGGAAGATCCCCGGGAGGGGGAAATGGCAGACCATTCACTTATTCTTGCCTGGGAAATCCTATGGACAGAGGAGCCTGTTGGGCTACCATCCATGGGGTTGAAAAGAGTTGGACATGACTTAGAGACAGAGCACACACACACACACACACACACACACACATCCTCCTCTCTGATCCTTACTGTCTACCCTTGCAACCCCCATGCTCTCAGATCTATTCTTCCACCACATCAAATTAAGTCTCTTGGTCCATTTAAGATTTTTTTTCATGTGGACCATTTCTAAAGTCTTCATTGAATTTGTTACACTATTGCTTCTGTTTTATGTTTTGAATTTTTGGCCACAAAGCATGTTAGATCTTAGCTGGAGATCAGCACCCCCTGCATTGGAAGGTGAAGCCTTAACCACTGGACCACCAGCGAGGTCCCTCCCTTGATCCTTTTACCTCCTACCCCTGCCCCTGCATTTGGGAAACTTACAAACTGTCACATCATTTTGGACCCTTGACGAGCCAGACACAAAGATGGAATTAGATGTACCAGAGATTTACTGAGAGAAATGCCTGTAAAGATAAAGGGGGAGGGAGTGGCAGTCATCAAGGAGAGGTTTTCAGCCATGATGCCGGTGTGACACTTGTGAAAGGAGATAGGGAAGGCAGGTCCTGACTGTAGCACAGGTCTGAGAAAATCTCCATCAGGTCACTGGAAAGTCCCGAAGCCAAGGTTGCCAATTAGAGGGACCCTGTGTTTGGCAGAAGCAGCCCAGATCCAGTGTGTCCCCTGCACTCATCTTCCAGTCCCCTGGGTTGCCCACGCCTTCATCTACATCCCCTACCATTTCTACACCTCTCCTGAAATCCCAGCAGAGCTCTCCTGCCTGTCTTCCTGTGTCTCTGATCACTTGTCTTCTATGTCTTCCAGCTTCTTGCCTCATTCCTTAGTCCGTTTGCTCCTGCTTCTTCAACCCTACCAGCAAGAGATGATAGCAGGAGCATAAGGCAACACAGGGCGAGGTCAGGGAACTGCCAGGGGCTGGTAGGGCTGAAGAAAAATGTGCGAGGCTGGACATCCTTCATCATGCCAGCAAGGGCCACACGGAGAGGGCTTGAGGGCTCTGCCCAAGAGCTAGAGCTTCATCCCACAGTGGGGAGGAGTGAGCCACTGAAATGGCATGAAAATGTCATTTAAGGAATTAATCAGGGAATGGCGGATTAGCATTTCGTTTGGGTCCCTCTGGGGGCAGGATGAAGAGAGAATTTCATGGAGCAGAGACCAGAGCTGAGGCCAGGAGAAGAGCTAGTAAGAGATTGTCACAGTGGGCTTGGGAAAGTGAGAATAACAAAGAGACTCCAAAACAAAAGTGAGGATGTTTTGTTGGCAGTAGGATGTACTTCAGGTGTCCTGAACTTCCGGCTCAGCTTGCAGAGCTCTCTTGAACTTCCCTTCAGGCAGCCCGCACTCAGCACCTCCCAAACCCACAATTTTATCTTCCTACCTCTGACATCTGTCCTCTCCTGCTTGGGAGTCAAAGTCACCTCACCTAGTGCCTCTGGGATAATCGATCAGATCTTTACAATTCTTCCTCATAAACACCTCTAGAGCACGTTTTCTCCCATCTGCACCCTGGGTGTCCCATGACCAGATCAGGCTTGCCTGGACCACTCAACACACTCCTCAGCTCTCACCTGCCACCTTTCTTCCACCCTGATTTATCCTCCATGTTGCCGTCAGCCACTCATTATCCCTCTGATTGCAATCTTGCAATGGATTTCATTTGCTACAAAAAAAAAACAAACCCAAGCCCTTTCTTACTGTATATGAGCTGGCTGTAGTACATCTACACACAGCCTTAGCTCAGATGAGTCATCAATCTGCTATGCCACGTGGCCTTTCACTGAAGTTACATTGTTAGTAACAGAGGCTCCTCAAAGTAAATGTTGGGTGGCTAGATGAATGAACGAGGGAATGAATGAACATTAGCCATCTAATTTTGACCCGAACTTACTAGATCACAGGTATTATGAATAGTACAAAGTTGCTGAGCTAGTGCTATAGTCTGAATATTTCTGCCCCACCTCCAAAATTCATATTTTGAAATCTTGACCCCCAAAGATGATATACTATATTACTATTTATAATATTTGGGTTCTTTTTAGTCACTAAGACATGTCTGACTCTTTGTAACTCTATGGATTACCCAGGCAAAAATACTAGAGTAGGTTGCCATTTCCTTCTCCAAGGGATCTTCCCGAATCAGGGATCAAACCGACATCTCCTACATTGGAAGGCAGATTCTCTACCTCTGAGCCTCAGGGAAGGTCATATTATAGTGTACTATACTACTACATACACACATATAGTATATATATTCTAATATACATAGTATATATAGATTATAGGGGGCTTCCCAGGGGGCTTAGACGATAATTTGCCTGTAATTCAGGAGACCTGGGTTTGATCCCTGAGTTGGGAAGATCCCCTGGAGGAGAAAATGGCAACCCACTCCAGTATTCTTGCCTGAAAAATCCCATGGACAGAGGAGCCTGGAGGGCTGCAGTCCATAGGGTTGCAAGGAGTCGGACATGACTGAGCAACTGAACACATATAGTGTACTATATTACTATATGCTAATATAGTATTAAGAGACGAGGGCTTTAGAAGGGGCTTAAGTCATGAGAATAGAGCCCTCTTGAATGGGCTCCTTCGTCCCTTCCACATGTGAAGACACAGGAAGATAGCTCATCACCCAACCCTGTGGGTAGCCTGATCTCAGACCTCTAGCCTCCAGAAATACAAGAAATAAATTCCTGTTGTTTGTAAGTTATTTTGTGATAGCAGCCCAATGGACTCAGCTAGGAAAGATGATCTGCTGATTTCTTACTATATTGCAAACAAAATCATTTTTCCAAGTTCCTCATTTCATTTAGAAGATGACTTTAGGGAATAGCTAAGTTCAGAATAGAGCCAAATAATAGAGTATTATGGATTTTCCCTAAACTAAACAAACAAAAAATTATCTATTTAAAAGCCCTCACATTACAGCACAAGGGCTTAAGCAAAGGAAAATCTAAAAACTGTGCTGAAAGAAACATTTAAAGAATCACACTGAACAGATGAAGATTCTCTTAATCCATGAGTCTTACATCCCCATCAGTAGGGAAACGGAGACTATGAATAATGTTTAGATCACAATTTTCATCTTCACAGAATTAAAAATCTGGGTAGTTTTCCTGACTCATATTTTTATTAGGACACCATCCTAAATCCACATATGAAAGTCTTCGAGGATGGTGCATTGTACACAGTATTAGTGACTAACTGTTAGGTGGAATATCCATTAAAATCCAGCTGGTGAACAAAATGACAGTATCACTTTTTTCAATGCCTCATCAAGAGATGCCAAAAAAAATTTCCCCCTGAGTCACCAAGTGATTGTTCATATTAATCGAGATAAAACTATAATAAGCTGCAGACAGAAGCCCTCAGGGCACGCCGGAGCCCTCAGCGGCGGGACCCAGGCAGAGAACTCAGGAAGTGCCTTGCAGTCCAGGTTGCCTTGACAACTGCTTCCATAGAACCCGGAGTTCAAAGATAAACTCCAACCAAGCAATGAGGAAGACTAATTGGTGATCAGACTCCCACGTCTAAGGAGGGCTTGCGTTTGGATGGTATCCTGCGAACTATTTCTCAGTTTAAATGGAAATTTAGGTGGCAGTGTATTTTCAACCTTACTTCTCTTCTTTCACTGTTATTTTTCGTGGAATTCCCCCTGCTTCTTTCTCAGTTCCAAAATAAGACATCCCTTCTTAAAAAGGATAACCACCACAGTTAAATTGCTACCTTGGAAAAATCTAACCTAAAAAATAATTCTTTCTCATGTAAAACCAAAATTCCCACCAAAGGGCAGCAGGAGAGCCAGGTGGAAGTGAGTGACAAATGGGAGGGACTTTGGGGGAGATTTAATCAGAACGCTTTCTCCATGTGTGTGTGTTTTGGGGCGGGGGGAGAGGATGCAACGGATGCGTCAACAATCCTGGTGTGCTGCCAAACACTGGGAAATTAGTTCATCGCCCAAACTGTCACAGAAATGGAAGCACACGCTGAGAAAGAGCAGGCGACACTCCTACTGAAACAACCTCTTTTCAATTTGCTTGCAGACGGAGACGTCTCGGCAAACAATTCCAGGTGCAAGAAGAAACTAGCGTGCGAACAATAGAAAATCTGCAAAGCGGTGGAGGGGGCAGAGAAGTGATGAAAGACATTCAGGACAAACAGTCCAAAGGAACTGAATATATTGGAACAAAACCTCTGAGGTGTTGAAAGAATCTTACTAAGCCAACTCTGAAGAAGAAAGTCCAGGAATGCAATTACTCCAGCCCTGAGGAGTAAATACCTAAAATGAGAAGCCAGACAGAAAGCAAACCAGAATAAAGACTTAAATTAATGGAAGCACCCCAACAAGTCACCTTTTTCTTCTCATATTTTCTCGGTGATATTTTAGCTGCCTTTTCCCAAACGTGCAATTATCACAGCAGAACGAAGTGAGAAATGAAATGGCAATGTGCACACCCCAGAGTGGATGAGTGCAAACCCAGAAATCGAGGGCAGTCGCTAGGCGCTAGGCGCAGGCTCTGCTGGTCACCCGGGTGGACCGTCATGTGGGAAATTCAATAAGTCTTTGAAAGACTGAGCCTTAGAAAACTGCTTTGAATCATTTCATCCTAAGCAAAACAAACGACTATTCCTCAGTGTCAACAGCAACAGCAAATCTACAATAAGCTAGAGTCCTTTCGTTGTGGGAGGGCAAAGTGGAATGTCCAGGTGGTGAGCCACTTCCGGTTGTGCGATTTGACCTTGTCACTTTTCTAATGTGGTTTGAGAGAGCAGAGATGGGTCTGCATGTAACACGAGGCCAGCTCAGCAATCCCAGTAGGCTGATGGTATGCAGCTCACAGCTCTTGCCTGCTAAGGGAGGGGTTCTCAACTCCAAGGCATTTCTTGTAGTTTGGTCATTTCATGAAATAACTGACTCCCTCCAAAGAGAAATAATGTGAATTAACTTTCACTTCTAAAATTTTAAGCAATACATTAATTCACTGTTGGTGACAGTAAAGTGGTTTAGTTGCTAAACCGTGTCCAACTCTTGTGATCCCATAGACTATAGCTCGCCAGTTCCTCTGTTCATGGGATTTCCCTGGCAAGAATATTGGGTATCTCCTGACCCAGGAATCAAACCTGAGTTTCCTGTATGGTCAGTAGATTCTTTACCAACTGTGCTACCAAGAAATCCCATTAAATTGCCCATCAGTTCAGTTCAGTTCAGTTCAGTCGCTTAGTTGTGTCTGACTCTTTGTGACCCCATGAACTGGTGCACGCCAGGCCTCCTTGTCCATCACCAACTCCAGGAGTCCACCCAAACCCATGTCCATTGAGTTGGTGATGCCATCCAACCATCTTATCCTCTGCTGTCCCCTTCTCCTCCTGCCCTCAATCTTTCCCAACATCAGGGTCTTTTCAAATGAGTCCCTTTACATCAGGTGGCCAAAGTATTGGAGTTTCAGCTTCAACATCAGTCCTACCAATGAACACCTAGGACTGATCTCCTTTAGGATGGACTGGTTGGATCTCCTTGCAGCCCAAGGGTCTTCTCCAACACCACAGTTCAAAAGCATCAATTCTTCAGCTCTCAACTTTCTTTATAGTCCAACTCTCACATCCACACATGACCAGTGGAAAAACCATAGCCTTGACTAGACGGACCTTTGTTGACAAAGTAATGTCTCTGCTTTTTAATATGCTGTCTAGTTTGGTCACAATTTTCCTTTCAAGGAGTAAGCGTCTTTTAGTTTCATGGCAGCAGTCACCATCTGTACTGATTTTGGAGCCCAAAAAAATCAAGTCAGCCACTGTTTCCACTGTTTCCCCATCTATTTGCCATGAAGTGATGGGACCAGATGCCATGATCTTCGTTTTCTGAATGTTAAGCTTTAAGCCAAACTTTTCACTCTCCTCTTTCACTTTCATCAAGAGGCTCTTTAGTTCTTCTTCACTTTCTGCCGTAAGGGTGGTGTCATCTGCATATCTGAGGTTATAATTTGCCCATAGGAAGTACTAATTGGCTTAAGTTTTCTGGAAGAAACTGTGGCTATTGTATCAACACTGAAAAGGAAGTCATCAGACAAGTGGTTCCATCTTCCAGATATGTTTATAAGCGGACCTCTTTTCATCACCACGGCCAGCTCCCTGATCCAGGTCACCATGTTTCTCTGGTCTGCTGTTCTGCAGAAGCCTCCAGATTCTTCACTGAGCTTTCACGCTTGACCCTTCAATCTCTACTCAACAAGCTGTCAGATTATATGATACCTCTTGCCACACCCTCCAGTGTCTTCCCACTTCATCAGGTTAAAAGCCGAGACCTTATATACGTTTTATTTTCTACCCCAAGCTGCTCAGTCTCCACCTTCTGCTTCTCTCCACTTTGCTGGCTCTGCTCCAGGCAGATCAGCCTCTGGGTTCCTGAACTCACCAGACATGGGAGCCTTTGAACTTGCTGGAAATGTTGCACTCTCTCTGTCCTACCTCCACCCCTCTTGCACCAACTTCAAGTCTTTTCTCGAAAGCCACATTCTTGGGGAGGCTTTATCCAGGATGCTTAACACTGCTCTGTCCCCTCACTCCCTAGTCCTCTCTCCTGCTTAACTTCCTCCATAGAATTTGGCAACTCATCACCATCTGATACCCTATGTAGTTGAAAATTTTTATTTAAATATTATCTAACAGAGTGCCTCCCACAATTCTGGAATATCTGGGGTGTACCCAGGCAGCTGATCTCTGAGTTATATAAACTAACAAAAGAATTCATAACTATCATAAAAAATCAGTTGTCTTTCTTTTTGATTACCTCTCCCTGGTGACTCAGATGGTAATGAATCTGCCTGCAATGCAGAAGACCTGGGTTCGATCCCTGGATCGAGAGGATCCCCTGGAGAAAGAAGTGACTACCCACTCCAGTATTCTTGCCTGGAGAATTTCATGGACAGAGGAGCCTGGTGGGCTATAGTCCATGTGGTTGCAAAGGGTTGGATATGACTGAGCATCAGCAAGCAATGGTTAGAACAGACTGGTTCCAAATAGGAAAAGGAGTACGTCAAGGCTGTATATTGTCACCCTGCTTGTTTAACTTATATGCAGAGTACATCATGAGAAATGCTGGGCTGGCTGGAAGAAGTGCAAGCTGGACTCAAGATTGCCAGGAGAATCATCAATAACCTCAGATATGCAGATGACACCACCCTTATGGCAGAGAGTGAAGAAGAATTCAAAAGCCTCTTGATGAAAGCGAAAGAGGAGAGTGAAAAAGTTGGCTTAGAGCTCAACATTCAGAAAACGAAGATCATGGCATCCGGTCCCATCACTTCATGGCAAATAGATGGGGAAACTAGAAACAGTGGCTGACTTTATTTTGGGGGGCTCCAAAACAATGCAGATGGTGACTGCAGCCATGAAATTAAAAGATGCTTGCTCCTTGGAAGGAAAGTTGTGACCAACCTAGACAGCATATTAAAAAGCAGAGACATTACTTTGTCAACAAAGATCTGTCTGGTCAAGGCTATGGTTTTTCCAGTGGTCATGTATGAATGTGAGAGTTGGACTATAAAGAAAGCTGAATGCCGAAGAATTGACGCTTTTGAACTGTGGTGTTGGAGAAGACTCTTGAGAGGCCCTTGGACTGCAAGGAGATCCAACCAGTCCATCCTAAAGGAGATCAGTCCTAGGTGTTCATTGGTAGGACTGATGTTGAAGCTGAAACTCCAATACTTTGGCCACCTGATGAGAAGAGCTGACTCATTGGAAAAGACCCTGATGTTGGGAAAGATTGAGGGCAGGAGGAGAAGGGGACGACAGAAGATGAGATGGTTGGATGGCCTCACTGACAATGGACATGAGTTTGGGTGGACTCCAGGAGTTGGTGATGGACAGGGAGGCCTGGCGTGCTGCAGTTCATGGGGTCACAAAGAGTTGGACACGATTGAGCGACTGAAGTGAACTGAACTGAACTGAGCGGCTAACACTTTTAGTTTCCTGCTATAAATACCTATAGTTGATATTTATATATGTCATGACTCATTTCTCCAGCAGGAAAAAAAATTAGCCGCTATGACATCTAATCATTTGTTAGTTCCAGGTCTGCTGATTTATCTTCCTAATGTGGAGCATATCTTAGTATCAGATGGAAGCTGCATCTTTCAGTACAAGATGAGATTTGAGAAATGTAAATTCTTACGTGCAAATTAGAACATATCATAGTTAACTTAATACAGGCAAGACATCTTCTCAAAATCCTATTTGATGAATTTAACCATCAGCTTTAGAGGTAAATAAATAGGACAACCTCAACCATGGCCTTAACCCCATTCTGTTAATTTTGCAGTCTTATGATTGATGTGAGCTTCCCAGGTCGTTCTAGTGGTAAAAAAAAACCTTGAAAATTCCATGGGCAGAGGCGCCTTGGAGGGCTGCAGTCCATGGGGTCGCCAAGAGTAGGATACGACTGAGCAACTAACACACACGCCAATGCAGGAAACATAAGAGACGCTGGATCAATCCTTGGGTCAGGAAGATCCCCTCGAGTAGGGCATGGCAAGCTACTCCAATAATCTTGCCTAGAGAATCCCATGGACAGAGGAGCCTGGCGGGCTATAGTCCATAGGGTCACAAAGAGTCAGACACAACTGAAGCAACTTAGCACGCACACACTCATGATTGCTTGTCGATTGCTTTCATTAGTGGCAAACTTTTCAAGCCCAAAGCTTGTGTGTGTGTAGAGGGGAGTCTTCTGTTTCTTTTAGTCTGTGTGATTGTCAGGAATTCAGTTTACAAATATTTCTAGATGACTCCCTGTGTGTTGATGCTGGGGACGTGGCATTAAGCAAGCTGAATAAGGGCCCTCCAGCAGAATGCAGAAGACAGAGGTTGGACTGGAGCCGTGAGTGTTACAAACACGAGCAAAGCAAGCCCTTGGTGTGTGTAACTGAGGGACCAAAACGCACAGAGGGTCCAGGGCGGGGGTGGTAGAGTGAGTGGAGGTGTGGGGACCAGGGTCAAGAAATACTTCTCTGAAATGTGGAGTTTAACCTTGAACTTCCTTGGCAAAGATGGCGAAGAAAGGAGGGCTCTTCAGGCAGAAGGAACAGCTTGTGTAGAGAAAAACTTGGAAGTAGCAGAAAAGAATGTCCCAGAAGCAGAAGGAAAACCTGTAAGACTGGAAAGGTGAACAGTCTTGGAGTCTGGGTAAGGACTGTTAAACTTGACCCTGAGGGCACAGAGGCAGTGAAAAGTTTTAAGTCAGGGATCAGTTTGCCCTGTGCCCTGGGGTCAGCTGGTCTCTGCAGCCTTTTGATTTTCTAACCATGTCCTTGCCTAACGGCTGTGCTCTTATGTAAAAACAATTTCAGACTCATTTTTCCAGGACTTTAAGGGAATATATTACATCTGTTTTACTTGGATCATGCTTATTTGTAGGATAAAAACAGATTTTAAATAACACCTAAAAGGCATTTTCCTGGCGGTTCAGGGTTTAAGACTTCGTCTTCCAATGCAGTGGTGCAGGTCTGATCCCTGGTTGGGGAGGTAAAATCCCACATGCCTCATGGCCAAAAAACCAAAACATAAAACAGAAGCAATATTGTAACAAATTCAAGAAAGACTTTTAAAAAAAAGAATGGTCCACATCAAAACAAATACTAAAAAAATAACATCTAAAGCACATAATTACTTAGCAAAACGTTGTATTTCACTTATGGTATCTCTACTCTTCCATATTCTTCTACCAGATGTAGTGCAAATGTGTTGTTTAGTGTTTAGGAGAGCATGGATTCTGGAGTTTGGGTTCAGATCTCAGCTCTGTCCCTTACTTCCTTGTGTGAGCTTGGGCAGATTCTTGAATTGCTCTGTGCCTTGGTTTCCTCATTTGTAAAATGGGGGATAGTAATAGGACTTCATGGGGCTTCTCTGGTGGTTCAGTGGTAAAGAAACTGCCTGAAATGCAAGAGACTCAGGGTCGATCCCTGGTTTGGGAAGATCCCCTAGGAGGAGGGCATGGCAATCCACTCCCATATTCGTGCCCGGAGAATCCCATGGACAGAGGAGCCTGGGGGGCTACAATCCATAGGGTTGCAAAGAGTCAGACACAACAAGCGACTGAGTGCTCACGCACACACACTCACATACACCTGCACGCACAATAGGACTTCAGAGTCAGGGTAATCGCATCATTGATTATTGACGGCTTCTTTGTATGTTCACATGGTCTTCTTATGAGAACACCAGTCATTGGATTTAGGCTCCAACATAGTCCAATATGACCTCATCCTAACTAATTACTTTTTATTTAGGTATCCTAACTAAACACCCTATTTCCACATAAAGTCACATTTTGGAGGTGAAGAGGGTTCTAGCCCAGGTCAATGTGTAAACGCACAGAATAATGCCCAGCACAGAGTAAGGCTGATCATTATCATTATCGAGGTTCTTTCGTTTATTCCTTAGAAGACTAGAAACACCAGCTAATTTTAAACATCAACATGGTTAGAAGGAAGAATTGAGAAATAAACTTCACCGGCTTGTGGAGTTTTGTAACTTGAAGAGGATTATCTTTTGACAGAACGTAAAACAAAGAAATAAAAAACTAAACAAAGGCAAACCATAGCTATGTTTAGAAAGACAAATACATTTGGTGGGCAATATTGATTAAACCAGTAAAAGTACTTTTTATTTTTAATATTTATTTATTTACTTCTTTGAGTGCACCAGGTCTTGGCATATGGGTCTTCAATCTTTGTTGTGGCATGTAGGATCTAGTCCCCTACCAGAGAGTGACCCCCAGGTTCCTGCATTGGGAGCACAGAGCCTTAGCCACTGGACCACCAGGGAAGTCCCTGTAAGTACTTTTAAACGTGGGATTTAAAGCAATCCGATTTACAGATTTGGGTGTTAATGTGCCAGGAGCATCCATTAGAGGAGCAGTTAATTTAGTTCTGATTATTAAAGCAATAACTGCTGGTTATAGAAAAACTGAAGGAGAAAAAAGAAGGAAATAAAAGTTGATCATTTTTATACCACTAAAAATAACCACAGCTAAAATTTTGCTACAGGTTCTTTGTGTAAGATCCCACTTTTTTGTATGCCTTCCCCTGTGAATACACATACAGGTAATTATCTACCATTTTTTTCAAAATTAAGATCATTCTATAAATGCATGTGTATTAGTTTCCTAGGGCTGTTGGAACAAAGTACCAGACCTTGCCTCTGTCTTCACATGGCCTTCTTCCTTGTGAGTCTGCTTCTTTGTATGTTCACCTGGTCTTCTTATAAGAACTCCAGTCACTGGATTTAGGCTCCAACATAGTCCAATATGACCTCATCCTGACTAATTCCTTTTGCAAATAACCTATTTCCAAATAAAGTCACATTCTGACTTTAAAGTGATAGTCTCAGGTGGACATGAATGTTGGGAGCAGGTCACCCTTTAACCCAGTAGAACCTGTAATGCAGATATCTGACTTCATAGTATAAGACGGAACACAGTCCCTCCATCCCCTGGTTTCCCAAAGAGAAGTACTTGAATTTCTTACCAAGGTTCACGGGAAATTCAGTCTGGCTTCCTTGCACACTTGTCACTCCAGGGATGTCTTCCTGCTTACTAGGATCAGGTGGGGTGACTCTGGTGTCATCGAGGGCCCAGGGGAGATAGTAAGAGTTAATCTCCCTAGGGTCCCAGAGACTACAGCCTGTATTTAACCACCTTGCAGTGTTAAGCATGGCTGAGAAGTTGGCCACTAGATGGACCATTTGGTGAGGTCAGCATTCTCAGAACCACATCCTTGGCACGGGCCTGCCTCCAAGACTCTGTGCCCTGGTACACTCCCTTACTTTCATGTTCATGGGCCTAGAATGGTCACTGATGCGTGCCAGCTCAGGGCACAATAGGCTACCCGTCCTATCTCTTTCTACCCTCAAGGTAATTTTCTCAGAAGACCCTCTGCCTATGCCAACTGCAAGCCTTAAGGCCCGTCCAGCCTGACCCAACAGACTCGTTTAACTTTGAGTTTCAGGGACAGTCACTTCCCCTCAGAAGGTCCTGGGCTCCTCATGCAAACAAGAGCACTTCCCTCCTGAGAATGATTTGCACGAAGAAGCACCCGACAGAGAACTTGGCTCAGCCACAGAAAATACTCTGTCCTTCCCTCGGGCAGCAGATGCCTAACTGCCTTCTTATGTTTCAGAGCAAGCTAATGACTATTAATCATTCTTCCCAGAGAAGAGAAACTGTGTGTCAAGAGGCCGGTGGTCTCCTCCTGCAGACCTGGCATAATTTTGAAGTCCTCCCACAGTGTACTGCTTCGGAACTTAGCACCGCATCATAATTCGCACATTATTCTAACACTTGGCTATACTATTGGGTTGGCCAAAAAGTTTGTTCTGGTTTAACAGCTTACAGTAAAAACCTGAACGAACTTTTTGGCCAATCCCAATGTAACTTATTTAATTGTCCCCATATTTCAATACATTTGGGTAGTTTCTCACCATAAATCAATTGGGATAAAAATATTCACTTAAACAAATATTTATTACATATCTACTAGGTGCCACTCAATGTTTTAGGTCCAAAGGGTCTTACCTATACACGGCAGAGAAAGACAGCAACAATCAATGTAAAATATAATGCCCTCAGAGTGAGCACAAAGTAAAAGAGAGCCAGGGGTCAGTTAGTAACCTGGGACGCTGTTCTGCAATAGGGTTAAGCGGGAGGGGTCTTCCTGAAAAGCTGGGGTTTGATCTGCCCAATCCAAGAGCTGGAAAATGTTCTACAGAAAGCACTGGGACACAGGAAGTTCTGTCTTTTGGGGTTTTATTGTTTCTACATCATGTATGGATGTAAATAAATTGGAGCTGTCTCCGTCAATTGAAATTACCACTTAAGTCAACCTAAGTGCAATTTGCACAAGCAGATGATGAATAAACTGGATTTAAAAATCAATGGATGCTCAAAAGGTTATGATTGATTTATCTACTTGGTGAAACATGCATATTACCAAATGAAAGGATGACACTGAAAACTATGAAAAGTGACCACTAAGTCACATTTAATTGAGATATGGCTGCATCTATCTGTAAGCTGTTTGTGTTCTTTTTTCTTAAGAACTTATGAGTTTTTTGTCCCTTTGACAGTTTTTAGTTTTGTCAGCAAAACTGGTACCAAATGAAGACTAGTAGAACTTCTCAGACTCTGCAAGTCTTTCACAGCCTATCATTACAATTTACTTACTCAAAAGACCCAGTCTGCTTTTATAATACTGTTCTGAATTTCAAATACTTAAATAAATTTGTCACACTGAGAACCAAGCTCTTCATAATTTTATACCTTAGTTTGATCATGCTGCAACATTTTAGGTAGCCAGATGTTTAAATGTCTCACGCTTAGTTTTTAAAGTAAGTATGTCTGAGAAAAGAACATTAAAAAAAGAATAACTGAATCACTTTGCTGCAAAGCAATAAATAGAACAATATTGAGGCTTCACGGTGGCTCAGTGGTGAAGAATCTCCCTGCCAATGCAGGAAACACGGGTTCAATCCCTGGGGTGGGAAGATCCCCTGGAGAAGGTACTGGCAACCTGCTCCAGTATTCTTGCCTGGAAAACCCTACGGACAGAGGAGCCTGGTGGGCTACAGTCCATGGGGTCATAAAGAGTCAGACGTGAGTTAGCAGCTCAACAACAACAACAAATCAGCTATACTTCAATAAAAAATAATAATATAAAAAAGTAGGTATGTCCATGTGTGTGTTATCCCTCTCCTGCTGTGTAACAAACAACCATAAATTTTGGTGCTTAAAACATCAGTCATCCCACTATGCTCACTCTCTGTGAGGAAGGAATTTTGACTGAGCATGTTTAACTGGGCAATTCTCCTGCTTTACGAGAATGCAAAAAGGTGCATTTTATGAGGTGCAAGAACTAAGTCACTCAGTGGTATCCAGTTGGTCACAGGGCTGGGCTGGTGGGGACAAAGATAGCTTCATTCCCAAGAAGCTGGGCTCCTCAGTGGCACCAGTTGGAAAGCTGAGCCCCTTTCCCTCTCCATGTGGTCTCGAGACTGTTCCTTGTGGTCTCAAGACCGCTCCTTGTGGTCTTTCAGCAGGAAAGTCAGACTTCGTACATGGCAATTCCAGGAGCCAGGCTTGTGTCCCAAGAGACAGTGGCTACAAGCTGCCAGTCTCTTAAAGCCAAAGTCAGTAAATTAACAGAGAGAGGGTCCCTTTTACTGTATTCTGTTGATCAAAACAGCCACCAGCTTAAGGGGAGGAGACATAGACCCCACCACTCAAAAAGAGGGAGTATCAGAGAATTTGTAGGCCTCTTTATTCTGCTACTATATGTATGTATGTATATATGTGTATATATATTTACCTTTTATTATGGAAAATGTTAAAAATATCTAAAAGTAGGCAAAATAGTACATAAACCTCCATGTACACATCACCTAGCTTCAACAGTTTTTAACTTACAGCCAATTTGTTTCATCTACACTCCCCACCTTCTTCCTCTAGCCCTGCTGCTGCTGCTGCTGCTAAGTCCCTTCAGTCGTGTCTGACTCTGTGCGACCCCATAGACGGCAGCCCACCAGGCTCCCCCCATCCCTGGGGTTCTCTAGGCAAGAACACTGGAGTGGGTTGCCATTTCCTTCTCCAATGCATGAAAGTGAAAAGTGAAAGTGAAATGGCTCAGTTGTGTCCGACTCCAAGCGACCCCATGGACTGCAGCCTACCAGGCTCCTCCATCTATGGGATTTTCTAGGCAAGAGTACTGGAGTGGGGTGCCATTGCCTTCTCCTCCTCTAGCCCTACAGTGTTTTTAATCAAACCTCAGACATATTAATTCATCCATCAATGGTTAAAGCGTCATAACAACCAGAAAACAGAGCAACTTTTAAAGGGAAAAATCTATCCTTTTCAGAGGCTTTCCTTTATTACTACCAAATGATTCTTACCTCTTAGAAGATACCTTCCTTCCAAGAAATCTTGAAATATTTAAACAGTAAAGAACAGCCACTGGGACTTCTCCAGGGGTCCAGTGGTTGGGACTGAGCCTTCCAATGTAGAGGATGTGGATTCTATGCCTGGTCAGGGAGCTAAGATCCAATGTGCCTCAGGGCCAAAAAATCAAAACAGAAGCAATATTGTGACAAATTCAATAAAGACTTTTAAAAGGTCCATGTTTTTTAAAATCTTAAAAGAGAAACAGAGCAGCCACTTTCTTACAGAGCTTCTGGTGAAGTGCACACTGGACTAGGAATCAGGAGACCTGGGTTCAAGGATCTCAGACACTGACCAGCCATAAAACAGCAGCTAACTTTCACTGAGGCCTCGTCTGCCACTCCACACTCAGCATTTCACTTCTATTATTATTCCAAGGTCACAGATCGGTTAGAAAAGCTAAGCGGTTGGCTCAAGATCAAACAATGGCAGAGGAGGGATCTTAGCCAGATCACCTGGAGGCTCTGTTTCCTCCTCCGTCCAATGGAGAATACTGTTCAAGTTCAACCTACTTCTCTGGAGAATAATATAACAAATGCTCTCAACAGACCAGTTTGGAAATATTTCAGATTCTAATCACAGAACTTTGGAACAGGTAATCCACTTTCACGGCTCAAAAATCCCAACAATAGAAAATGGTGAAGAGTCTGCCTGTCACCCTGGTTCCCATTATTTTGATTCCCCTCCCATTTTCTCTGTACAAGTAATCATCAGGTGGTTTAGCTGCTAAGTCGTGTCCAGCTCTTGGCAACACCATGGGCTATAGGCCACCAGGCTCCTCTGTCCATGGGACTTTCCAGGCAAAAATACTGGAGTGGACTGCCATTTCCTTCTCCAGGGGATCATCCCCACTGGGGGATTGACCCTGGGTCTCCTGCCTTGCATGCAGATTCTTTACCAACTGAGCCACAATGGAAGTCTGAGTAACCGTCTAATTCTGATTTGTTTATGCAAATTCAACAATATGAAGAAGTATATCACTGTATGGCGGCTCCTAACACAGTGGGTAACACCTTTATATGTTCAATCTCTATAGGAGTTATTCCTGTGCCAGAAAATAGCCTCCTTGTCCTTTTTGATAGCTGCCTAATACCTCATTGTGTAGACATTCTATCGTTTATCTCACAACTTCCTTGTTGATAGACATTAGAGTTTTTCCCCCAACCTTTTGCTATTGCAGATAATCAAGCACAAAGTTTTCTTTTGTTTCTTTTTTTTTTTTTTTTAAACTAAGAAATGGAGTGTTTATGTGCATATATTGGGTTGGCCAAAATTTTCGCTTGGGTTTTTCTTTGCAATCTTATGGAAAACCCCAAGTGAACGTTTTGGCCAACTCAGTATTATGAGAGGGACAGTCAGTAGCAAAGCCTGCTAGTTCAGTGTTTTGTTCAGGGTTGCGATTACTTACCTGCTTTTGACATCTGTTCAGGGTTGTGATTACTTAACTGCTTTTGACATTTAACACAAGAAGTTCATCAGGCCTAACTAAAGAATCTGCACATTTCTTTTGGAGTCTTTGTATGAGGGAATCCCCAGGGACCGAAGAATGAGAGCCCATACATATAGCATTATCATTGTCCCTTTTTATCAAGCTTTTCTGGGTTTGCTTTCTCGAAAATTCTGCTTATAGATCCTTGTGAACATGCTGGTCCAAAGTCTGATACCTTAGAAGAACTGCTTTTAAGGAAAGGTATCCTGGGATATGTGTTTCTTTTATCACAGTTTGTACAATTATAAGCCCAGCTGGATTGACTAAGGACATAGGCCAGAGACAATCATGACCAGTGACATAAAAAGAGTAGGCAACACCCAAGGCAAAGGGGGAAGCATCCCATGGCTTTATAAGAACATCTCCTGTTTCCCCCTCTACTTCTCTCCTAGCTGAGGAGGTGTGACCCTCTTGCTGATTAGTTAAGTAGCTTGTTTGTTGTGGCTTAAGCGGGTAATAGCAAAGATGTCCCCAGACTTCCTTCACCACCCTTTGTCACCGTTTGCTAAGTCTTCACTTTCATTGTTCTTTGTCACTGCCTAGAGTTCTACCAATTGCAGACCCATTTGGGTTAAAAGCCTCTCATTGAAAAGGTAACTATCAGGACTTCCCTGGTGGTCCAGTGGCTACGACTCTGCACTCCTAATGTAGGGGGTTCAAGTTCAATTCCTGGTCAGGGAACTAGATCCAACAAGCCTCAACTAAAGATCCCACATGCTACGGCTAAGACCCAGAGCAGCCAAATAAATATTGTAAACAAATAGATGGCAAATATCTTTGGTCATTTATGCCTTGAAGTAAATTGATTTACCCAACCACCCCATCCTAACACCCAGTGTGGATTAACCATGCTGAGCTGGTTGCAAGGAGAGAGGTGGTGGTGCTTCTGATAATTTATGAACTAGAGCGAGGGCTGGAGGCTCGTGGAGACCAGTGGGAAGAATTCATCCCAGAGGATTCTGGGATGCTAGTGTTGGAGAACACTTATTATTCCATCAGTAGGAATGAAAGGCAGCAGGGAACAGAGACATGCAGAAGAGAAGTTAGGTAGCCCCCAAAGGGACATGATCATCTTTGCAATTTTACTCAAGAGTCGCCCTGCTTGTTAGGACATGTTAACCAAGAATGCATTAAGTTCCTTGACTTTGGCTATTTCCTCTGTATTGTGGGTCCTGGTTTACTACTCCAAATATAAATTAGCATCTAGAGGTGACAGAACAAGTTACCACCAGAAAGTAAATACTGGTATATAAGGTTATTTGGTCAGCAATGTTCTCAGTGACACTACCCCACCGGCACTGTGGCTTAACCATAGAATATTTTGTTTCATGGTCTGCATTTCAAAATTCTCAAACATGTTATTACACCCACACCAAGAACACGAAGAAACTACTTAGGGTGGAGCAAAGTTTTTTAAGGAGGAATGGAGTGGGGGGAAGAGAAGCAATACACACATTTTCAAAGAACCAAGTTAATTATTTCTAAGATGACCTGAGAAAAAAAGAATCTTAGCTTCATGCACACCTCAGTCTCCTGTCCTCTGCAAAGACTCTCCAAGTGAAGTCTTTAAGACAAGGCACCATGCATGCCTGCATGCATGCTAAGTTGCTGCAGTCGTGTCTGACTCTTTGTGATCCCATAGACTGTAGCCCGCCAGGCTCCTCTGTCCATGGGATTCTCCAGGCAAGAACACTTGAGTGGGTTGCCATGCCCTCCTCCAGGGGATCTCCCCCACCCAGGGACTGAACCCCTGTCTCTATATCTCCGGCACTGGCAGGCAGTTTCTTTACCAGTAGGGCCACCTGGGCTGCCCTACTAATGACAAAGCAGCCTAATGCAACATCTGTGTTTTGACAGATCAACTTCTAGGAATCAGAAAGGAAAAAAAAAAAAAAAACCATCTTGTAGCACCACGAGCACTGAACACTGTGTAAGCCTGACAGACATTAAACAACAGCATCTGATTTCTCCAATGCCTCCTGCTAGCGCTTCTTTCAGCATCGTGCATCTTCTCTGGGTCTCCATTTTGTTTTTCATAATATTTCACCCTCATTTAAGTGTTTCTTCCTTTCCTGACCCTTGCAAGTACTTCCTCCATTCTCCCCCACACATCATAAATAGTATTCCTCCAGCAAGAGTCCATTCAATTTCTGCTTTATATTTACATCATACCTCCTTCTTACCCACATCACTGGTGGCTCAGATGGTAAAGCGTCTGCCTGAAACATGGGAGACCCGGGTTCAATCTCTGGGTCGGGAAGATCCCCTGGAGAAGGAAATGGCAGCCCACTCCAGTACTCTTGCCTGGAAAATCCCATGGACAGAGGAGCCTGGTAGGCTACAGTCCACGGAGTCACAAAGAGTCGGACAGGACTGAGCTACTTCACTTTCCTTCTAACCCCCTTCCTGGAAGACTCCCTGGCTGAGCCCCAGGAGACCGGATGGTGGGAAGTGCCGGCAGAACCATCACCTGTGGAGCATGCCAGCCAGCACTTCAGATGGCTTTCTGGACTGCCTGGGTAAGCTTGATGAGAGCATCCCATTTTCCTGTGCCTTCATTTTCCCTTCTGGCTCCAACAGTAAAGAGGTAAAACAAACCTGCCTACAATGCAGGAGACCCGAGTTCGATTCCTGAGTTGGGAGGATCCCCTGGAGAAGGGAATGGCAATCCACTCCAGTATTCTTGCCTGGGAAATGCCATGGACAGAGGAGCCTGGTGGGCTATGGTCCATAGAGTCACAAAGAGTTGGACACGTTGGAACGACTAACACTTTCATTTTTCCTTCTGTAAAATGAAATTCTAGAAAAAAATCATATCACTTATATGTAGAATCTAAAAAAAACGATGCAAATGAACTTCGTTACAAAACAGAAATAGACTCACAGGCATAGAAAACAAACTTGGGGTTTCCAAAAAGTGAAAGGAGGGGAGAGGGATAAGTTAGGAGTCTGGGATTAACAGATACACACTGCTAGACAAAAAAATAAGTAACCAACAAGGACCCACTGCCTAGCACAGGGAACTATATTCAGTATTTTATAATAACCTATAAGGGAATTGAAAAAGAACATATACATATATATATAATTATATATGTATAATGGAGTCCCTTTGCTGTACACCTGAAACTAACACAACATGGTAAATCAGCTATACTTCAATTCAAAAATAATATAAAATAAAAATACATGATTTTAGAATAGTACATAATGTATAGCCCTTCAACTTACACAATCTCAATGTGATGCACAAAACCACCCAAGGAGGTGGGTGTTCCTATCCACAAGCCAGCGTGACTGGGTTTGCTGCAGTTGTTCTGACTTGGGGCAGTTAGGTGCTGCAGACACTCCTGGTTCCTGTACACTCTTCCTTACTTGCCGCAGAACTCTGCTTTGCCAAGTGTCCCTCCCTGCAAGAAGACCCTCCCCCAGTTCAGTGGCAAAAGCCCTGAACTATCCGAGCCAATCATGGTGACTTGATTCTCTTTGCCAGTGATTGTTTTTGGGCAAATGACCCAGGTCAGCTAATGCAACAGGAGACGAGTCTGCTGGGGAGCTTCTAGGAAAGTCTTTTAGATATTAGAAAGACACAGGGATGAAGCAGTCCTTCAAGACTCCATGGCTGAGTTTAATGTCTAGGACTGTGGAAGCCATCTCATGACTGTTCAGGTAACTACCCCAGAAATAAACCCACAAATTAGGATGACAGAGTTTGAAAAGGCAGAAGGATGTAAGTTTTTGTTTTTTTTTAATAGGAAGAACTAACATTTATTCAATCAACAATTGCTGGGTGCCTGCTAAGTCAAGACCTTGCTGTTCACTGGAACACAAAGAACATGTGTCCCAATGAACACATGTTTCCCCAACCTGCCCTTGTTGTTCCCAGACATTACTAAGTGACAAAATGCACAAAGTTTCAAGAATCTAAGACTTTGATGATGTCATTGAGCCATTGACTTAACCAAGCCTAGCTTCAACCTACCTTAGACTTTTGTTTAAATGAGCAAACCTCCTTATTGATTACTGGGGTCTTCTGTTCTTTGCAACTCAACATAACCTAAACATTGTGTCAAACTTTACAGGTATGAATTGAAGCTCTCCTCAAAGGTCCCCGGCAGGGTTCTCAAGCTTGCCTGTGCATTAAAATCACCTGGGAATGTTCAAGGCATGTTCATGCCTGGTCTTCACAAGCAGAGTTTCTGGCTCAATTGGTCTAGGCTGGAGTTTGGGGTTTTTTGTTTTTTTTTTTTAAAGCTCCTTGGACAATTTTAATGCAAGAACCATGGGCCTAAAAACTCCAAAGGACGCAGAAGATGGGTGTTAGAACCCTTTTTCCTTCTTACATCTGTCCTGCCCTACTGCTCCTCCCATCCCACATATTCTTCAGTTCAGTTCAGTTCAGTCACTCAGTTGTGTCCGACTCTTTGCGACCCCATGAGTCGCAGCATGCCAGGCCTCCCTGTCCATCACCAGCTCCCGGAGTTCACTCAGATTTGTGTCCATCGAGTCAGTGATGCCATCCAACCATCTCATCCTCTGTCGTCCCCTTTTCCTCCTGCCCTCAATCCCTCCCAGCATAGAGTCTTTTCCAATGAGTCAGCTCTTTGCAAGAGGTGGCCAAAGTACTGGAGTTTCAGCTTTAGCATCAGTCCTTCCAAAGAACACCCAGGACTGATCTCCTTTAGAATGGACTAGTTGGATCTCTTTGCAGTCCAAGAGACTCTCAAGAGTCTTCTCCAACACCACAGTTCAAAAGCATCACTTCTTCGGCACTCAGCTTTCTTCACAGTCCAACTCTCACATCCATACATGACTACTGGAAAAACCATAGCCTTGACTAGACGGACCTTAGTTGGCAAAGTAATGTCTCTGCTTTTGAATATGCTATCTAGGTTGTGTTCTTAGGAACCCCCAAGCACAGGGTGACCGTACATCTGAGTTTGACTGGGACAGCCTCAGTTTGTAACTGTTGCCATGACAGAATTATCAAAAGCAAATCCTTTTACTCTTAAAAATGTCCCCATCTGTATGATTGACTGTTTTACCTAAAAGGATTCTTAGTGGAACTAGTTTAATCAAGAGCCGTAACACCACCGCTCTCCTATTGTACTCTTTTAAAATGTTATTTATTTACTTTCGGCTGTGCTGGATCTCTGTTGCTGTGTACGGGCTTTCTCCAGCTGCTGTGAGTGGGTTCTCCTCTCCAGTTGCAGTGCCTGGGCTTCTCATTGCCATGACTTCTTTTGTTGCGGAGCATGGGCTCTAGGCACACGGGCTTCCGTAGTTGTGTCCACAGGCTTACTTGCCCCATGGTATGTGGAATCTTCCTGGACTGGGATGGAAGCCATGTCCACTGCATAGGCAGGCGGGTTCTCAACCGCTGGACCACCAGGGAAGCCCTCCCTCCCCTATTTAAATGAATGTGTGCCTCCCCTAGTGTTGGTAGAGACCCAAGTTTGCAGAGGACCCAGTCCACTGTTTAATAAGTGCTGCAGTCCCAACCCTGGAGGCTTTAGATTAGGGTAAAAGATTGTGGATTACAAGAGAGTCTCAGATATCTTGTAGTGAGATATATACTTCCTGTTATTTTTATGTGTTGAATTATTTATGCATGTAATCCCACCTGAAAGCAGAGGAGTGATCGAAATCATTCCCCTGGGGTTCTCCCCAACCCCAGGATGCCCTGATATCCTACCTCAGCCCTTCAGAATTAAAAGAGGAAATTACATGGTGGGGGCTGCTGAAGCAGAAGAGAGCTCTGGATTTAGGACGCTGGGGTGACATCCGACACAGACAGCCAAAGCATCAGGCAAGAGAAATTGAAATAAGGGATCACAAAAACCAAGGGAAAGAAAGACACTGAGTCTCTACAATGAGCTACTGAGAATTTAAGTAGCTTGCTTGGGATTAGTAAGGCACTTTGGATGTTACGCAAATGTAACTAAGGTGGGGACATCAGAGGGGGCTGGGCCTATCTACCAGGGCTAAGTGGAATCCTAATTTCACAGAGATCTGATGAATCTTTTGGAGGAAAAAACAGAGATGATTCGGAGGACTGCTAGTTGGGCTCCTAGAAGCCATAATGAGGACTTCTAAACAAGAAGGGGTCATCAAGGCCACTCTGGCTCTCTTGAGCAATGCCTTGGAGGTTTAGAGAGATGACTCTGGGGGAGGCAAAGCTGAGGGCCCTAGGTTTCTCTTGAAGCACTGGTCAGTTGTTGAATAATTCTTCCCAATGAGACACTTAAGGACTTTCCTGGTGATGCAGTGGCTAAGATTCCACACTCCCAATGCTGGGTGCCCAGGGTTCAATCCCTAGTCAGGGAACTAGACCCCACATACCACACTAAGAGTTCGCATGCCACAACTAAAGATTCCACATGCAGAAACTAAGACCCAACACAGCCAAATAAATAAATATCATTTTTTTTAAAATGAGACACTTAAAAGAGCCACTTCAACTTCTGATTTCCCTGATATAACTCAGGAAGGAATTAGAAATGGGAATAGCAAATTTCTTGCTGTTGCCCTAGAGGCAAGTGATCTCCCTTCTATCTCTAGGAGAGAAGCAGGGTCAACTCTGGGGGTTGTATCAGTTATACATTGCTATGTCACAAACTATTCCAGAATTTAGTGACTTAAAACAAGAACCATTTATTTGCTCACCATTTTGATATCAAGTCAGGATTAAGCATAGTCAAAGCCATGGTTTTTCCAGTAGTCATGTATGGATGTGAGAGATGGACCATAAAGAAGGCTGAGCACTGAAGAATTGATGCTTTTGAACTGTGGTGCTGGAGAAGACTCTTCGGAGTCACTTGGACTGCAAGTAGATCAAACCAGTCAATCCTGAAGAAAATTAACCCTGAATATTCATTGGAACGGAGAAGGCAATGGCAACCCACTCCAGTACTCTTGCCTGGAAAATCCCATGGACGGAGGGGCCTGGTAGGCTGTAGTCCATGGGGTCACGAAGAGTTGGACACTTACTGAGTGACTTCACTTTCACTTTTCACTTTCATGCATTGGAGAAGGAAATGGCAACCCACTCCAGTGTTCTTGCCTGAAGAATCCCAGGGATGGTGGAGCCTGGTGGGCTGCCATCTGTGGGGTCGCACAGAGTCAGACACGACTGTAGCGACTTAGCAGCAGCATTCATTGGAAGGACTGATGCTGAAGCTAAAGCTCCAATACTTGGCCCCCTAAAGCAAAGAGCTGACTGATTGGAAAAGACACTGATCCTGGGAAAGATTGAAGGTGGGAGGAGAAGGGGAAGACAGAGGATGAGATGGTTGAATGGCATCACCGACTCAGTGGACATGAGTTTGAGCAAACTCCGGGAGATGGTGAAGGACAGGGAAGCCTGCCTTCACCTGTGCTGCAGTCCACAGAGTCACAAAGGGTGGGACACGACTGAGTGACTGAACAACAGCAACAGAATTAAAGCTGGGACAGTTCATCCTTGCTCCATGTAGCATCTGCTGGGACGGCTTGACTGGGAGGAGGGTTACTCTCAAGCCAGCCTCCTCCCATAGCTAACTATCAGCTGAGCACTCAGCCTGGGCTGGCCACCGGGGGCCTCAGTTCTCTTCCAGAGGGACCTTGGCAAGTGTCCAAGCTCAGGCTCCCTCACAATATGGAGGCTGGGTTCCAAGAGGAAACTGGAACAGAGTCACTTCCGCTATATTCTTTTGGTCAAAACAGCCACCAGCCTGGCCCAGCATACAGAGCTGCAGAGAAATAGCTCCTACTTTTCAGTGTCAGAAGTGACAGTGAGTTTTCTGCCTTGTGTGTGTGCGTGACAACACCAGGTCTTAGTTGCAGTGCAAGATCTTTGCTGTCTCATGTGGGATCTCGTTCCCTGACCAGGAATCGAACCTGGGCCCCCTACATTAGGAACACAGAGTCTTAATCACTGGACCTCCAGGAAAGTCCCTGCTGCCATCTTTAATGTGCTACATGGACGGACCATGGGAAAGATCATTTATAGAATGTTAGAGCAAATGGCTGTTTAAGTAGAACTTCACAGTTGTCTGGTCCTACCAGGAGGAAGGAGAAAGAAATTTTGGGACTTCAATATTCCTGACAATTTGCTGAGGAGGAAGAAGAGACAAAGGCCGGTTTCATTACTTGCTACTGTAATTCACACTCTTGGTCTTATTCCTAAATTTGTAAAGCCAAGGGGAAAAAAATGTACATATGTATATATATATTTGAAGCTGAAAACTTCAAAATTTAAGATTGACATATGACAAATGATTTAATTCAAAACTATTAAGTTAAAATATTTACTATGTGCAAGATGCCTTCATGGACTTCACAGTCCAGTAAAGGTGAGAGATGAACATAGATATGTCATGTGGCAAGTGTGATCCAAACTCTGTAAATGATAAGTAAAATATCTGTATAATAGAAGAAAAAATCGAAATAATCCAAAATGTTAAGAATGAGATGATGAGTGAGCTTTTGTTTTTGCTTTATACTTTTACTTTTTCAAGAAATGAATTTTCAAATAGAAAACAATAAAACCTATATTAAGTGCAATGTGGTGCTGTAATAGAGAAATTCCAGGATGTTCTGCAAGCTGAGAGGGAGTCCCTAGCCTCTCCTGGAAGGAGGAGAGAGAAGTTTATGTGGAGGAGGTGACTTCAAAGTCACGGATTGAAGGGGAAATAGAAGTTGCGGTTGACCTTTGTGTTTTGTGGGGTATAACCTTGCCTGGCTCTCTTATTTGAGAGAAAATCTTTATTGTGTGTGCACTTTTGAGTCTCTAGAGCTTTGTCTCCTCCAGGTAAGAGGCTCCATTTAGACTTCTTTCCTTCTTGGAAGCCGAGGCAGGAGAACAAACCCTGGGTTCAGCCTGTCAGCCTCCCTGCCCACAATATTGAATCTGGTGGCAGAGGAGCAAACTGGATAGAACTGATCTGTAGCCAGTGTGGGTGATGGTACCAACACTGCTGGCTAATGGTGATAGTGCCCAGCAGCCGCGATGGCAGAATCCTGTAACCAACAGCTGTACTTTCGGGCCTTGGTCCTCCTTGGTTCCCTGCTCATGTCTGCATTCCAATCTTGGTCCTCTAGCTTCCTGTTATTCCATGAGTCCCTGCCAATAAATTCCTTAAGGAAAGCCAAGCTTGTGTTCTGTTGTTTGAAGCAACTGACTGATATAGGTGAGGGTTAGGCAGGCGGGGTGCCGGGTGTGGGGGGGGCGCGTGGAGGAGATAGGTGTAAATCACAGCGTGTGCAAAGATGGAGAAAGAACACATGTAGTATCATCTAGAAGGAGAGATGAGATATCTACTCAGATATAACCATGGTAGGGAAAAACATCCATGTGAAATATTTTGGAAATGCAGAAGACAGCACGATCACTTTTTTTAAAAACAATTATTTAGTTATTTAGGCTGCATCAGGTCTTTGTTGCAAGGAGTGGGCTTCTTTCTGGTTGTTGCACGTAGGCTTAGGGCCCCAACCACTGTCACCCCATCCCACCCCCCACACTCCCCCACATCCTCCCAAATCCCCCACCCTGGCATGTAGGATCTTGGTTTCCCAAGCAGGTTTCAAACCTGAGTCCCCTGGTGTGGAAGGTGGGTTCTTTTTTAAAGTTAATTTATTTTAGTATTATTATTGATATTGTTATTTGGGCTGCACTGGGTCCTTGTTGCCTGTGCGCTTCCTCTAGCTGCATCAGGTAGGGGCCACTCTTGCTACAGAGCACAGGCTCTAGGGGCGAGGCCTTCAGTAGCTGCAGTTCACGGGCCTAGCTGCCCTGCAGCAAATGGGATCTTCCCCGATCAGGGATGGAACCGGTGTCTCCTGCATTGGCAGGTGGACTCTCAGCCCCTGGACCACCAGGGAAGCCCCTGGAAGGTGAATTCTTGACCACTGGACCACCAGGGAAATCCCCACAATCCCTTCTTACTGGGTTTATTAGCAAAGATGCAGTGGAAGAAATAGAATTAGCTTGACCATTGGAGAAGAGGAAAGAAAAGTAATCACTCCAGGCCAAAGGAGAATTATATCCTGATCGAAAAGATTCATGTGTATTTAGGAATCTCGTAGTAAAGTAGTTCAATTTAGCTGATGCATGGGAGAGAAACAGAGAAGCTTGGGCAGTTGGCAAGTACTAAACTCCCTTGGTGTTTCGTGCTAGGACATAGACTGGACTTTAGTACATAACAGGGAAGCATGGAAGGTTTGTGAACAAGGAGTGTTCTCATGCAAGTGATGCTTCAAGATGTTGAATCTGGTGGTCATGGATAGAATGGTCCATGAGGCTGCTGCAATAACTTAGGATGAGCTGAATGTCCTGAATTAGGCTGATAATAGTGGGAATGGAAAGGACCAATGTGCAAAATAATAGTTTGTAAACTTATGGATCCTCTGTTTAAAAAAATCTAATTTTAAACATGCATATGTACACCATCATTGTGTTTATAAATGGGCTGTATTTACATATATACAGAGGATAACATACCACATATGCTGGCTGTAATTCTCTCCAACAAATAGCGTGGTGAATTTATTCCATACATTATGCAAAACAAATAAAACAAATATAGCCAGACAAAGACGTTCTGCATCATTTCATGAAAGTGTTTGGGATATATGTGTGGGATATAGTGTGTGTGTACACACGTGTGTGGATTTGGAATACAGCAAAAAGCGTGGACAATAGGTGGGATTCTCCAGTTCCTCTGAGGAATCAGGCTGTTTCCTGTAACTCTGCTTTTATTGCAGTTGACATGCGTGTGTGCTCAATCAGTCATGTCCAAGTCTTTGCGACCCCATGGACTGCAGCCTGCCAGGCTCCTCTGTCCATGGGATTTCCCAGGCAAGAGTACTGGAGGGGGTTGCCATTTCCTTCTCCAGTTGAAGTTGGTGGTTAATACAATGTATTATTGCTGAGGTAGGTGGAAGTTCCCTGTTTTTGTCTATAGAAAAAAATTCTGGTATTCCCAAGGACAGTGAAGTTGAAAAGTTTCCTTAATAAATAGGATGAGCTAAAGCAATGATGAGACAGACTGCGATTCACCTTACAACCCTCCTTCTGTCATCCAATCACATTTATTGATTCTTCCTCCTAACTATATTTGAAATCTACATCCTATTCTAGTCTAACCCCTCACTGTCACCCCAAAACTCAATTCAAAAACACCTTATTGACCACAGCATCCCTAGTCTAAATCTTAGGTCTCCCGCTTTCCAACAAATGATATGCATTGGTCAGTGTGCTTCCAGACGTCCCTTTCTAGCGAGGCAGGACCAGGGCCCTTCCTGAGTAGACGGTAGGCTACATGACCCTGCCCTCAACTATATTTGGCCCTGATTCAGCACTCACCTACTACATTCTTTTTCTTAGGAATTTGACATTGGAACCCAATGACTATAATTACCTGTAAGTGTGAGATCTGAAGGTCACAAAGTCTAGAGCTTGGCACCATTTCAGGGAAGCCATAGGGGTTTCCCTGGTAGCTCAGCTGATAAAGAATTCACCTGCAATGCAGGAGACCCTGGTTCAATTCCTGGGTCAGGAATATCCCCTGGAGAAGGAATAGGCTACCCACTTCAGTATTTTCGGGGTTCCCTGGTGGCTCAGATGGTAAAGAATCCTCCTGCAATGCAGGAGACCTGGGTTCGATCCCTGGGTTGGAAAGATCCCCTGGAGGAGGGCATGGAAACCCACTCCAGTATTCTGGCTTGGAGAATCCCCATGGACCAGAAGAAGCTTGCAGGCTACAGTCCACAAGGTCACAAAGAGTTGGACATGGTGCGTCATCCAAGGTGAACCTTGTGAAAACCAAGTAATGAGGTGAGTCTGGAGAAGGGAATAGATACACCAAGGGAAGTGGAGACAAAAGACCCCGTTATCCTCAAAGAAATTGAAGAGTTGGAGAAAGAGAAAGAAATGGCGAGACTGTAAGCTGCTCTGGTTCCTAAGGTATTTCAGAACTAGAAAATGGGCTTCCTGAATCCTAAGGATCCACTATACACTTCCTTCTTGGGTTCCATGACATTTCTCTACATCCTTACATGCTGCTGCTGCTGCTGCTAAGTCGCTTCAGTTGTGTCCGACTCTGCGACCCCGTAGACGGCAGCCCACCAGGCTCCCCCATCCCTGGGATTCTCCAGGCAAGAACACTGGAGTGGGTTGCCATTTCCTTCTCTAAAGCATGAAAGTGAAAAGTCAAAGTGAAGTCGCTCAGTCGTGTCCGACTCTTCGAGACCCCACGGACTGCAGCCTACCAGGCTCCTCCGTCCATGGGATTTTCCAGGCAAGAGTACTGGAGTGGGGTGCCATTGCCTTCTCCGCATCCTTATATGAGCCCTCCTTGATTTCAGCTAGTCTGAAGCCGTTCCTATGCTTTCCCCTAAGGAAACTTCCCACACACCTAGTCCACGCTCTGCCATAGCAATTACTGTATTATACTATAGCTGTTTATTTGCTGTCTCCCTTTCCTTTTGGGCTTTGATCTCCCTTGAGACAAGAACTTCATCCTGTTCTCTGTTCATTCTTTGTATCCCCAGCACTTAGGGGAGTGATGGGCATACTAGCAAATATTCAGTAAATGTTTAGAGAGTACTTCAGAGGCAGGGGTCATCCTTTCCACCACTTGTATTGATTCTGCCTTATTGTAACTCTCTTTTTCCACAGGGTTTTGACAGCACAGACAATATGTATGAACAATTGCTTCTGAAGCTGTCCTGGGAGTCTCAGAGTGCAGAGCTAGGAGCTGGAAAATCCCAGACTCCTAGGCTGAAAGAGACCTGGAGAAGCCATTGTTCTGGGAAAACTGAGAGTTCTGCGGTGAAAGATTAGCTACTGTCTTTATTTAAGAATATTATTTGACTTCACACACACACACACAAATTATAGCAAGACTAACGAAAAACTAAAAAATTTAAAAATTCACCCATGATGTCATCATGACCATAAAACAGCCTGTTTTCATATGTCTACATATTTCCCTTCCAGTCCTTGTCTGTATGCATTTATGTAACTTTTACTGAGGTAATGTCATCATTAAGATAACAGCATGTTTTTCTTTTTACTGAACAGTTCATCATAATTAGGGACTTACTTGGCAGTCCAGTGGTTAAGACTCCTTGCCTCCACTGCAGGTGGCCTGGGTTCGATCCCTGGTCAGGTCACTAAGATCCCATGAGCCACATTTGCTCATTCAGTCATGTCTGACTCTTTGTGACCCCATGGACTGCTGCACACCAGGCTTCCCTGTCCTTCACCATCTCCTGGAGCTTGCTCAAACTGATGTCCACTGAGTTGGTGATGCCATCCAACCATCTTGCCCTCTGTCATGGCCCCTAAAAAAGAAAAAAGAACCCTGTAATTCATCATTATTTTTTCCATGTTGTTACAGAGACTTTCTAAGTTTTAATGGATAAATATATACATTATAATTTCAAAACTGATTCAGTTCAGTTCAGTTCAGTCGCTCAGTCATGTCCAACTCTTTGCGACCCCATGAATCGCAGCACACCAGACCTCCCTGTCCATCACCAACTTCCAGAGTTCACTCAGACTCTCATCCATCGAGTCAGTGATGCCATCCAGCCATCTCATCCTCTCTCATCCCCTTCTCCTCCTGCCCCCAATCCCTCCCAGCATCAGAGTCTTTTCCAATGAGTCAACTCTTCACATGAGGTGGCCAAAGTACTGGAGTTTCAGCTTTAGTATCATTCCCTCCAAAGAAATCCCACGGCTGATCTCCTTTAGAATGGACTGGTTGGATCTCCTTGCAGTCCAAGGGACTCTCAAGAGTCTTCTCCAACACCACAGTTCAAAAGCATCAATTCTTCGGCGCTTAGCTTTCTTCACAGTCCAACTCTCACATCCATACATGACCACTGGAAAAACCATACCCTTGACTAGACGGACCTTTGTTGGCAAAGTAATGTCTCTGCTTTTCAATATGCTATCTAGGTTGGTCATAACTTTTCTTTCAAGGAGTAAGCGTCTTTTAATTTCATGGCTGCAGTCACCGTCTGCAGTGATTTTGGAGCCTAAAAAGATAAAGTCTGACACTGTTTCTGCTGTTTCCCCATCTATTTGCTGTGAAGTGATGGGACCAGATGCCATGATCTTAGTTTTCTGAATGTTGACCTTTAAGCCAACTTTTTCACTCTCCTCTTTCACTTTCATCAAGAGGCATTTTAGTTCCTCTTCACTTTCTGCCAAAAGGGTGGTGTCATTTGCATATCTGAGGTTATTGATATTTCTCCCAGCAATCTTGATTCCAGCTTGTGCTTCTTCCAGCCCAGCGTTTCTCATGATGTACTCTGCATAGAAGTTAAATAAGCAGGGTGACGATATACAGCCTTAACGTACTCCTTTTCCCATTTGGAACAAGTCTGTTGTTGTTCCAGAATTGATTAGATATGCTTTAAATTGCTTAAAATTTCCTATTGTGGAATCACATATTTTCTTTTTCTTTCTTTCTTTCCTTCCTTCTCTCACCTTCCTTCTTTCTTTCCTTCCTTCATTTTTTCCTTCCTTTCTTTCTCTCTTTCTTTTTCTTTCTTCCTTCCTTTCTTACATTGGACATCTTTGTATAAATTCTTTTCTTCTTTGGTTTGAGTCAGAAAAATTCCACCCACAGCCCAGTTACTGGGATCAGGCTCTGTTTTCATTGAACAACAAATATTTACTGAGCACCTACTGCTTCAGCTGCTAAATGTTGGGGACACAGTGATGGAAATGATGCCTGCCCCTCCAAAAGCTTTCTTCCTGATAATGGAGAGACACATTAACAGAAAAATGAGAATACACCACCGTCAAACACTGTAACATAGATAAGAACAAACTGCTGCGGAAGCCCAGGTGGGGTTTGTCCAGAGGATGCTTGATTTGCTGCATTTCTTTCTAAAAGGATGCCGATGGTCCCTGCCCCCAGCATACATGGCGTACATTCCAGTCTCTCCAACCACAGTGTCTTTAATAAAGACATTCAAAGAAGAACATTTGCAGTTCTGCTAATGTAAGAATCACTTACTAAGCTCTCAGCACGTTCTGGGGGCTTATGGACCTAATACAATTCCCTCAACAGCAATATGAGTCTTTATTATTATTGTCTCATTGTACAGAATAAGAAACAGAGCCTCAAAGGTGTGAAGGAGCCAGTCTATGGATTCACACAATTGAGATGTGGAATCACATTCTTATTAATCACCACAGTTTGCTCCTGCACCACACCGCAGCAGGAGACTCTTTTACCAATGGAAAGCCCTTTCTCATTGGAGATGGGACTCAGTTGAGCTCTATTCTCCATAAAAGCAGTTGCTGCTTTCCAACAAGGAGCATACTGGAAAGCATTGTTCTTGTTGTGCTTGGAGGTCTCGAGGATGAGGTTTTTGGTTTTGTTTTAAATATTTATTCATATATTTGGCTGCGCTGGGTATTAGTTGTGGCACGTGGATTCTTTAGTTGAGGCATGCAAACTCTTAGCTGTAGCATGTGGGATCTAGTTCCCTGACCAGGGATTGAACCTGGGCCCTCAGCATTGGGAGTATAGTGTCATAGCTACTGGACTAGGGAAGTCCCAAGGATGGAGTGTTGAGTCTACTCAAACCGTTCTGTCTTTTCTTTTCAACCCACAATAACAGGCCCTCTTCCCAACCCTCACCCCAACTTTAGGGGCTAAAGCTGTGCTGGTTCAGCGGATGGTATTTGGATGATTGTCCGGAAGCCGATTCTGAATCAGCCGCTAGATCACTTGTGTGGATGCTGCGGCAACAAAAGGCACATATTTTTAGCCTCTCATTATGGGTCAAAACAATCTTCATAGGACTTCGCA
This sequence comes from Budorcas taxicolor, assembly GCF_023091745.1. Lineage (NCBI taxonomy): Eukaryota > Metazoa > Chordata > Mammalia > Artiodactyla > Bovidae > Budorcas > Budorcas taxicolor. Next base: position 97,375,637 of record NC_068915.1, on the reverse strand, counting down.
GATGGCACAAGTGGTTAAGAATACCTTTGTCAGTGCAGGAGACAGAGACACGGGTTTAATCTCTTGGTAGGGAAGAACCCCTGGAGGAGGGCATGGCAACCCACTCCAGTATTCTTGCCTGGAGAATCCCAGGGACAGAGGAGCCTGGCAGGCTGCAGTCCATGGGGTTGAATAGAGTCTGGCATGACTGAAGTGACTCAGCACACGGGCACACACATGATCTTCACAGCAGGTAATATATTTTATCTTTGACATGTCTCTTTCCAGTCACTGCAGGAACTGCATACAGAAATATATATGGGAACTTCCTTGGGCATCCAGTGGCTAAGACTTTCCACTCCCAATGCGGGGGGCCTGGGTTCTATCCCTCGTCAGGAAATTAGATCCCACATGCAGCAACTAAGACCCAGAGCAGCTAAATAAATAAATAAATAATAGTTTTACTGTCTTTTTCTCTAACAAAAGAACTTAACTTTAGGAACTTAACTCTATGAAAACACATCATAGTCTCATAAATGTTTCCTAGGTAAGAAATTATTAGCAAAACCTCTGCATCTAAATAGGAAAAACAAGTTGTCCTTGCTTGGGTTCACAAGAAACAGCCCTTGACACAACAGTTCATGAACAAGTGATTTACTAGGGAAACCCTTCCAGAAGAAACCAGTGAGGGAGTGGGGGAAGCGGGCCAGGAATGTGGAAGATGCTGAGCAAGGACCTGACTTCAGACACTGCTTCTGCTCACACCCGATCCCCAGGGGAGCTCAGATAGGTTCATTATTCCTCAGAGTTTGTCTCCGTCAAAGCAGGGAAGGTGAACTTTTGTACTCCAGTGCACAGAATCACTGCCTTTGGGCCAGTTTATGGGGATGTAATAAACTCTGCAAACTGTTGGGTCTCTGGGCTTCAGCAGAGCAAACCCTTGGGAGTCTGAAACTCTCTGAAGAAAGTCCCAGGTGTGAGATGCTAGATCAGAAGCAGACAGAAGTGGAGGAGGGACACACAGACCCTGGACAAAGCATCCTGCTTGGAACAGCATCCAGTTGGGAAATCTGACTGCCCAGGAAGTCAGCACATTCTCTAGAAGGAGATGTGGATTTGCATCCCAACTTCATTCATAAGACATGCAACCAAGTCCTGCTAGACTTTGGTTCTTTCCTTCATGAAGTGGGAACAGTATCTTCTGGGGGAGGAGTAAAAATTCGAGGTATTTTATTTGAAGAATTATTTTGATGACTATAATAGACAGGTACTCAATACTTGCATGTAAGTATGCTCAGTCACTCAATCATGTCTGCCTCTTTACGACCCCATGGACTGTAGCTCGCCAGGCTCTTCTATCCATGGGATTTCCCAGGCTAGAATACTGGAATGGGTTGCCGTTTCCTTCTCCAGGGGATCTTCCCAACTCAGGAATCGAACTCACATCTCTTATGGCTCCTGCATTGGCAGGTGGATTCTTTACCACTGTGCCACCTGGGATGTTCAGGTGCTCAATAAATTGCTGTTGTTGTTCAGTCGCTAAGTTGTGCCCAACTCTCGGTGGCCCCATGGACCACAGCACACCAGGCTTTCCTGTCCTTCACTATCTCCCAGAATTTGCTCAAACTCATGTCTGTGGAGTCAGTGATACCATCCACCTATCTCATCTTTTGTCATCCCCTTCTCCAGCTGCCTTCAATCTTTCCCAGCATCAGGCTCATTTTCAATGAGTCAGCTCTTTGCATCAGGTGGCCAAAGTATTCGAGCTTCAGCTTCAGCATCAGTCCTTCCAATGAATATTCAGGGTTGATTTCCTTTAGGATTGATGGGTTTGATCTCCTTGCTGTCCAAGGGACTCTCAAGAGTCTCAATAAATCAGTTCAGTTCAGTTCAGTTCAGTTCAGTTCAGTTCAGTCGCTCAGTCGTGTCCGACTCTTTGCGACCCCATGAATCGCAGCATGCCAGGCATCCCTGTCCATCACCAACTCCCGGAGTTCACTCAGACTCATGTCCATCGAGTCAGTGATGCCATCCAGCCATCTCATCCTCGGTCGTCCCCGTCCTCTCCTGCCCCCAGATGGTAGTTTTTAATTCTGATTTAATGTAAAGGCAATTTTTAAAATGTGTTCAGCCCAGCTGGATCATATACATAAAAATATCCATTCTCACATCATGAAATGAGCATAGATTATACAAATAGATGATATATTTTTGACACTACTTTACCTCTATAGACTACATCTTTCCTTAGAGAGAATCATCAGTCAGGAAATCAAAATAAGCTTCTTTTAAACATGCAAGCAGGAAGAAAATTTATTCTTGCTCACCGATGCTTTTTATTTTTACTTTTTATGATGAAAATCTTTGAACAGACACAGAAAGGGAGAAGAGAGCATACTGAACCCCTGGAGAGCACAAAACACCTTGTTTCAAAAATTATCAACTCACAGCCAATCTTCTTTTATCTGTAGCCTACCATTCCCCTCCCTCCCACATTATTTTCAAGCAAATTCTAGATACTGTATACTTCAATATGTATCTCCGAAAGGTAAAGTCTCTTTCTGAATTTTATTTTTTAAATGAACACGCAGCACAATTGCCTTTCTGAGGTGTGTATGTTTCCATGAATTTTGATGCATGTGTAGATTCATGTAACCATTATTACAGTTATGATACAGAATAGTCTCATTATCCCAGAAGGCTTTTTATCTACAACCACAATCTTACCACCACTTCTTTAAAAACAGTAATAAACAGATTTTTTTAAAGATAAACATGATCCTATTTATCTATAATCAAGAGACAACACTCTAATTCACAATGTCCCTTTTACAATAGAAATGTTCATATCTAGGCATTCAAATGTAGCATGAACAGAACATGTTCTAAGCATTCTTCACCCTTCTCTCCAACAAGTGGTCCTATCCAACATGATCCTTTTGTAACAATTCACTCATTCTCTCCTGCATACAATTACATTCCTGCCCAACACAGATCTCTTTCTTGATAGATATTTCATAACACCTTCAGTTCTCCCAGTTACATAATTATACACCTTACCATGATTAACTCTTTTATAGAACTTACCATGATTAACTCATTCATAGAAGAGTGGAGTTGTCAGTTTTTATTGAATGATACAGCTTTATCTGAAATAATTCAACTACATTTCTCAAGAAAATAGTTTAGAAACTAAGACCTGGAAGAGAGTTCAAAAACCATTCACTGGAATCCCTTCATTTCATGGATGAGAAAAAGCAGCTCAGAGATATTTTAAAACTTACCCAAAGCACACATTTGATTAGGAGAAGGGCTGGAGCCAGAACGAGGCGTCCTGATATTGAGGGCTCTTTCTATTACACCATATTGGTGGCCATCCTTTTTCCTTCATTTCACTGTCACCTGGGTGTGGATTTCTTTACCATCTGTACATCCATATGTCATTTAATGAAATGTCCAGAAAAGGCAAATCTATAGAGACCAAAAAACAAACTAGTGATTGCCAAGAACTGTGGGTAAGAATGAAGATTGACTGTAAACAGGTGCAAGGAATCTTCTCGGGGTGATGAGAATGTTCTAAAGCTGGATTGTGGTAGTGGTTGCACAACTCTGTAAATTAACTAGAATAGTATGCTTAACATGGGTGAATTTTATGGTGCCGAAATTAAATTATACCTTAATACAGCTGTTTATTAAAAAAAAAAACAGCTGCCTACGGATATTTAATTATCTCTTATAACTGGATGTCTGAAGTAGGTGATTCTCAGCTTCATCCAGCAGCTTCACGATGTCGTCAGACTCATGCTCTTACTGTGTTTTAAGTTTGCTGGCCTGATCTCATTGGCCTCTGATCCTCATGCTCATAGTTTCATGGCCCCAAAACGGCTGCCGCAGCTCTGAAAACAAATCCATATATACAGCAAGAAAAAAAAAATTGTCTGTAAGTTCTTAGCTCCCACCAGTCTCTTTTATAAGAGGATGTCCCCCAGTCGACTCCACCTGTTCTCTCACTGGGCAGAACCAGATCACATGCCACCCCAATGTGCAAAAAGAGGCTGAGTATATGAGCACAGTGTGAATGGAGTTGAGTTACCAGGACTGGCTTAGTGCTGGGGCTGGCCACACCGCCTTGCTGGACTAAAGCGGGGTTCTGTTGGCAAGAGTCAAGGGTGCAGGAGGTTGTGGTGGATATTGAGTGGGCAGCTAAGAGTGTCTCCACACGAGAAAACTAAAAATGTGCTAAATATGTTATTCTTTGTTCAGAGGTTTTACAGCATATAGGTTAAAAGCACAGACTCGAGAAAGTCTGCTAGGCTTCAATCCCAGCTTTACCTAACTCACTGCGTGAACTTAGGGGACTTCAGTAATCAGCCTGTTGACTCTGCTATAAACTGGAGATAATAATAACACCTATTCAGAGTTATGTGAGAACTGAATGAGTTTACAGGTAGAACATTCTTAGAACAATGCCTGGTGTATAATAAGCACTTTATTTGATGTCGTTGTTTAGTCACTAAGTCGTGTCTAACTCTTTTGCGATTCTTTGGACAGTAACCCACCAGGCTCCTCTGTCCATGGGATTTTCCAAGAATATTGGAGTGGGTTGCTATTTCCTTTTTTAGGGGATCTTCATGACCGAGGATTGAGCCCATGTCTCCTGCACTGGCAAGTGGATTCTTTACCGCCAAGCCACCTGCAAAGCTAAGCACGGTATGAGTGATATTATGTGTGCAAATGCATGTAAATGACATCCCACTCCAGTACTCTTGCCTGGAAAATCCCATGGACAGAGGAGCCTGGTAGGCTGCAGTCCATGGGATCACTAAGAGTTGGACACGACTGAGCGACTTCACTTTGACTTTTCACTTTCATGCACTGGAGAAGGAAATGGCAACCCACTCCAGTGTTCTTGCCTGGAGAATCCCAGGGATGGGGGAGCATGGTGGGCTGCCGTCTATGGGGTCACACAGAGTTGGACACGACTGAAGTGAGTTAGCAGCAGCAGCAGCAGTAGCACATCTTTTATTCAACAAATATTTATTGACTATTTGATATGTGCCAGGCAGTGAGCTAGACACTTGGATAAAACAAGATAGATTACTCCTGAACTTGCTGAGCTTGGGTTCTGATGAAAGAAATCTATAATAAATATCAATAAATGCATAAGATTTTAGATTGTGATAATGCTATGAAGGAAATAAACAGAGTGAGGAGATAGAGACTAGAAGAAACAATTATCTTAGAGCAAGAAGGAACAACTGAGCTGAGATCTGACCAGTGAGAATGAGGAGTCATATGAACAACCAAGAGAAGAACTTTCCATCTAGTAAAAACACTTAGTGCCAGGTCCTGGGGAAGGAAAGAATTTAGCTTGTTCTAAACTGGTTCATAGACCCAACATGGCTAGGACAAGATGAGCAAGAGGGATGGGGCTTAGGTGAGGCTGAAGAAGAGGCCAGGGCCCAGACCGCATAGTGCCTTGTAGGCAGCGGAAGGTTCTTGAGCTTTAGTCTTAGTGCAGGGAGAAACCATTAAAGACAGAAATGGTTGGTATAATGTGGTGTTTTTGTAAACTTTTTAAAAATTAAAATATAGTTAATTTACAATTAGGTGTACAGCAAAATGATTCAGCATTTCAGATTCTTTTCCATCATAGGTTATTAAAAGATATTAAATAGAGTTCCCTGTGCTATACAATAGGTCCTTGCTGGTTATCTGTTTTAGACATGTGCTGTGCTCAGTTGCTCAGTCGTGTCCAACTCTTTGTGACCCCATGGACTGTAGCCTGCCAGGCTCCTCTGTCCATGGGATTCTTGACTCCAGTCACGAATACTGGAGTAGGGTGTCATTTCCTTCTCCAGGGGATCTTCCTGACTTCAGGAATCAAACCTGTGTCTCTTGCATCTCCTGTATTTGCAAGCAGATTCTTTACGACTAGCACCACCTGGGAAGTTTTATACAGAGTACTGCATATCCCAGATTCCTCATTTACCCCTCTCCACGCCTTCCCACCCCAGCCCCGCCCTGTCTTGGTAACCATAAGCTTGTTTTCTCTGTCTGTGATAATCTGTTTGTTTTTAATCACTCCAGCTGCTTTGTGGGTTGAAGGGAGACAACAGTAGCCTCAGGGAGACCAGTTGTAAACAATAATGATAGATTGAATGAGGATAGTGGCAAAGAAAACAGAGAAAAGTCCAGGGAACTGTTTGTGTAATAAGAACCATGTGTTCCACCATTATGCTGCCTCAGTGGAGGATTTCAAACTGTTCCAGATTTTCTCACCTGGGTCAGGGGTCGCTGACTGCCCTCTCAACCCACCATCCCTCCTTGACATATCCAGAGACCCCCTTCACCTCTAAGTACTGCTTCCGGATGGCCAACAAGGGTCCAGGGCTATTGAACAGGGAGGGAGTTGTCCGCTTGAGGAGGTCTGAGAAGAGGCAAGCATCACTGGCTGAAAGATGGATGTGTGTGTGCTGATCACTGACAACTGGGGAAGCTCAGGGAAGACGGCCGGACGCTGACTTAGAGACCCACTGGCGCTGGTGAGCAATGAGGCTTCCTCTGGAAGAGGATTGATGTTTCTCAGACTTACAATCTTCTGTCCTCATTATCCTTGCCCCTCCTCCTCTTTTTCAGGGAGCCTTTATTTTCACTGTGAAAATAAAATGAAAGTGCTAGTCTCTCAGCTGTGTTCAAGTCTTTGCGATCCCATCAGCTGTAGCCTGCCAGGCTCCTCTCTCCGTGGGATTCTCCAGGCAAGAATACTGGAGTGAGTAACTATGCCCTCCTCCAGGGAACCTTCCTGACCCAGGGATCGAACCTGAGTCTCCCAGATTCTTTACTGTGTGAGCCACCAGTGAAGGCCCCAGGCCCACAGTAGTGATAGGAAATTTGCTGCACAAAGAGGCATTTGAATCTCTGTTTTACAAGTAGATTTAATAACTAAGTATTTGCAATCTTGGTTTGCTGTTTCAGAAGTCGTTGACCCTTGTCTCTACCCAGGGCAGGGACAGGCTCTCAGGGGCAAATGGGGAAGAATTCCATACCATGGGGAAGGCTGCATTAATTCTTTCAAACAGTAAGCAGACACATATATACACATATGATAGGACGATGGCTAGAGCTGCTCTTTTCTTTTTAATATCTATTTATTTATTTTTGGCTGTGGCGGCTCTCACTTGCAGCACACAGGATTTTTCACTGTGGTGCCCGGGCTCCAGAGCACATGGGCTCTGTAGTTATGGCCCAGGGGACCTCTAGTTGAGGCATGTGAACTCAGTAGCCCGATAACACATGGGATTTTAGTTCCTGGACTGGGGATCAAACCCAAGTCCCCTGCATTGGAAGGTGGATTCTTAACCACTGGACCAGGGAAATCAAAGGCCTGCTCTTATCAGTTCAGTTCAGTTCAGTTCAGTTCAGTCGCTCAGTCGTGTCCGACTCTTTGCGACCCCATGAATCGCAGCACACTAGGCCTCCCTGTCCATCGCCATCTCCCGGAGTTCACTCAGACTCACATCCATCGAGTCAGTGATGCCATCCAGCCATCTCATCCTCGGTCGTCCCCTTCTCCTCCTGCCCCCAATCCTTCCCAGCATCAGAGTCTTTTCCAATGAGTCAACTCTTCACATGAGGTGGCCAAAGTACTGGAGCTTCAGCTTTAGCATCATTCCTTCCAAAGAAATCCCAAGGTTGATCTCCTTCAGAATGGACTGGTTGGATCTCCTTGCAGTCCAAGGGAGTCTCAAGAGTCTTCTCCAACACCACAGTTCAAAAGCATCAATTCTTCGGTGCTCAGCTTTTTTTATAGTCCAACTCTCACATCCATACATGACCACAGGAAAAACCATAGCCTTGACTAGACGGACCTTAGTCGGCAAAGTAATGTCTCTGCTTTTGAATATACTGTCTAGGTTGGTCATAACTTTTCTTCCAAGGAGTAAGCGTCTTTTAATTTCATGGCTGCAGTCACCATCTGCAGTGATTTTGGAGCCCCCAAAAATAAAGTCTGACCCTGTTTCTACTGTTTCCCCATCTATTTGCCATGAAGTGATGGGACCACATGCCATGATCTTCGTTTTCTGAATGTTGACCTTTAAGCCAACTTTTTCGCTCTCCTCTTTCACTTTCATCAAGAGGCTTTTTAGTTCCTCTTCACTTTCTGCCATAAGGGTGGTGTCATCTGCATATCTGAGGTTATTGATATTTCTCCCGGGAATCTTGATTCCAGCTTGTGTTTCTTCCAGTCCAGCATTTCTCATGATGTACTCTGCATATAAGTTAAATAAGCAGGGTGACAATATACAGCCTTGACGTACTCCTTTTCCTATTTGGAACCAATCTGTTGTTCCATGTCCAGTTCTAATTGTTGCTTCCTGACCTGCATACAGATTTAAATTAGTTCCATTGCTGTAGTCTGAAATCTTTGGGATTAGGGAGGAAGTAGGAGTGTCTCTACACTCCCAAGAGGATGGTTTGGGTGGAGCTCCACAGGATTCAAAGATAAGGAAGAAAGCCACAGAATGGCTCCACCAACTGCAGCTAAAAAAAGACCCAAGCCAGTCCCACCCCTCTGCCAAAAAGGATGTCTGATAGCCATCTGGTAACCATGATGCTCCCTCCCCTTTTAGCATTAGAAGCTTTAATTAATCACCCAAGTTCCTCTTGATGTTATTTCTAGTCAAGTTCCATGTGTGTAAATCTATTAATGGGAAAGGACAAGGGATCCCAGAGTGACTTACCTCTGCTGCTGCTGCTGCTGAGTCGCATCAGTCATGACCGACTCTGTGCGACCCCAGAGACGGCAGCCCCAAGGCTTCCCCGTCCCTGGGATTCTCCTGGCAAGAACACTGGAGTGGGGTGCTATTTCCTTCTCCAGTGCATGAAAGTGAAAAGTGACACGCTCAGTCGTGTCCGACCTTCAGCGACCCCATGGACTGCAGTCTACCAGGCTCCTCCGTCCATGGGATTTTCCAGGCAAGAGTACTGGAGTGGGGTGCCATTGCCTCTACTCCATACCAAATGGGTGATGCTAATCTAAACAATAGAGAGCAGACTTGTGGTTGTTGAAAGGATGGGAAGTGGGAGGGAAGAACTGGGAGTCTGGGATTAACAGATACAGACGATTATATATAGGATGGATAGAAGAAACAAACTCCTACTGTATAGCACAGGGAACAATATTCAATATCCTGTTAAAAGGCATAATGGAAAAGAATATATATATCTATGCCTCTGAGTCACTTTGCTGTACAGCAGAAATTAACACAATATAGAAAATCAACTATACTTCAATAAAAATGTTTTATTGGACAGCAAGGAGATCAAACCAATCAATCCTAAAGTAATCAACCCTGAATATTCACTGGAAGAACTGATGCTGAAGCTGAAGCTCCAATACTCTGGCCACCTGATATGAAATGCCGACTCATTGGAAAAGACCCAATGCTGGGAAAGATTGAGGGCAGGAGGAGAAGGGGACAACAGAGGATGAGATGGTTGGATGGTATCACTGACTCGATGGAACTGAGTTTGAGCAAGCTCCAGGAGATAGTGATGGACAGGGAAACCTGGTGTGCTGCAGTTCATGGGGTCACAAAGAGTTGGACACAACTTAGCAACTGCGCAACAACAAAAAAAAATGTTTTAAATGAAACAAATAAAAATAAATACAATCATAGCCTATAAGACTTTAATTTTACAGTGAGGCCCAGAGAATTTAGCTGACTCAAGTTGACACAAATAGCTGATGGCCCGAGAACCATCTTAGACTAAGAGGTTGTTGGGTGGAGTTTAATCGAACTGGCTTGACTCCAGCCGGGACGTCCTTCTCACCAGGTACTGGGAGCCTGAAAGTGAAAGTGCTAGTTGCTCAGCTGTGTCTGACTCTTTGCGACCCATGGACTGCAGCCCGCCAGACTCCTCTGTCCATGGAATTCTCTAGGCAAGAATACTGGAGTGGGTTGCCATGCCCTTCTCCAGGGGATCATGGCAACCCAGGGATCTAACTCAGGTCTCCCGCAGTGCAGGCACACTCTTTACTGTCCGAGCCACCAGGGATAAGAACTCCCATACCTGTTTATAATGCAAAATGACCTTTTGCTAAGTTGTGCTCATGGAGAACTGAACTTAAAAGTAGCAGGAGAGCCAAAGGGAAGAATTTGTAGAAGATATTAGAACAAGGACAGTTCTGTTACTTCCAAGTACTGTATCTATAGTGACACAAACTGTTGACAGCAACGGGCAGCCAAGGAGAGGTCTAGCCAGCACTCCTGGGGCAATGATCGGGCCAGCCTGCCTCTCCAAGGCTCTGAGCTCTCTGAGGGGAATCTGGAAGACTGGTGCTGTGGAAACAGGACCTGAGGAAGCCAGCAGCCAAGACTGCCAGAGGGCAGCATTGGATACCTAACTTTCAGTTAGCACATGTGCCATGCTTAGTTGCTCAGTCCTGTCTAACTCTGCGACTGCATGGAGCCTGCCTGGCTCCTTTGTCCATGGGGATTCTCCATGCAAAAATACTGGTGTGGATAGCTGTTTCCTTCTCCAGGGGATCTTCCCAACCCAGGGATTGAACCCAGGTCTCCCTCATTGCAGGCAAATTCTTTACCGTCTGAGCCACCAGGGGAAGCCCAAGAATACTGGAGTGGGTAGTCTCTCCCTTTTCCAGGGCTGGGTAGCCTATCCCTTCTCCAGGGGAACTTCTCGACCCAGGTTCCAACTGGGGTCTCCTGCATTGCAGGTGGATTCTTTACCGTCTAAGCCACCAGGATCAGTTAGTACATATAAAGGAACAAAAGGTGAAGGAAGTAATTAGGTGTGTATTTGCAGAGCTGAGCTGCATATAAAAACCTGACAGATTCACATAGTGGTAGCTGTGGCCTGAGACAGCATGGTCTGGTTCTCAGGAAACTGTTCTCCAGAAAGGTACAGTCGAAGTTTTGATAGTAACTTCATCCTAGGAGATGGGCCCTGGTGAGTCTGGAATCCAGGATGGGTCAGATTCTGTGCGGACTGGCCCTGTTCAGCTTCTTCTACTGGTCATTGTGGTTCAAATGAAGGTAGAGGCAGCCTTCAGGAGAAAAGGGCAAGAAAAGATATTGGAGGGGACTTCCCTACTGGGAAGACTTCCCTTGGTGGGACTTCACTGGTGGTCCAGTGGCTAAGACTCTGTGCTCCCAATGCAGGTGGCCCAAGTTTGATCACTTGTCAGGAAATTAGCTACCACCTGCTGTAACTAAAGATCCCACATGCTGCAATGGAGATCAAAGATCTTGCATGCTGCAATGAAGACTCTGTGCAGCTAAATAAATAATTAAAATAAAAGAAGAAAAAAATGTTGGAAAAGGAAACAAATAGCCTGGAGAAAATACGGCTTTATTAGCAAGAGATGGGCCCAGCTTTTTGAGGGGGAAGATAGAAGTGTTTTTGCAATTTGGAGAGCAATACCTGGGTGCCTGCTTCATATGTCAGGAGCTGTGCTGAAGCAATGGGGTGTATTGGGCACCTGAGGTTAGTAAGGTGAACAAAGCAGAGGTCCCCCCTTCCACTGGCCCACACTCTACTCTGAACGCGTGTGTCTGAGGCATACTTTCTCCTGTGTATCAATTGGTTCTACTCATCCTACTGCAATCTTCAACAGTCTGGGGTCTTCCACAGTCCCGAAAGGAAGAGGGGGAAGTTGTGATGGCAAATTATGGAATATTATAAGGCTGTCAAAAAAAACTTTGCTCAACTCTCTTTTTTTTTTAAATTTTATTATTTTATTACATTTCACAACTAATTTAGCACTGAGAGTTCACCATGGTGTCACAAGATTCAAAGTTTGGTGTTATTGAAACGTGCTATTAAATGTGTTTAAGTGATCATATCAGATGATGATAACTATCCCCTGGGAAAATATTTTAGGTCAATGGTTGTTTTTTTTAATTTTTAAAAAATTTATTTATTTTTAATTGGAAGATGATTGCTTCACAATATTGTGCCGGTTTCTGTCATATTCAACTTACCTTTCTTGAGGCCAGATTATCCTAACATCAAAACCAGACAAAGACATCACTAGAAAGAGTTGTAAATGACCATACTTTGTTAAACGGTCCTATTCATTTCCTGTTTACTTGGCTTTTCTTTGCAGAGTTTTATCTTGGAATCAGTTCAGTTTAGTCGCTCAGTTGTGTCTGACTCTTTGCGACCCCATGAATCGCAGCATGCCAGGCCTGCCTGTCCATCACCAACTCCCAGAGTTCACTCAGACTCACATCCATCGAGTCAGTGATGCCATCCAGCCATCTCATCCTCTGTCATCCCCTTCTCCTCCTGCCCCCAATCCCTCCCAGCATCAGTCTTTTCCAATGAGTCAACTCTTCACATGAGGTGGCCAAAGTACTGGAGTTTCAGCTTCAGCATCATTCCTTCCAAAGAAATCCCAGGGTTGATCTCCTTTAGAATGGACTGGTTGGGTCTTCTTGCAGTCCAAGGGACTCTCAAGAGTCTTCTCCAACACCACAGTTCAAAAGCATCAATTCTTCGGTGCTCAGCCTTCTTCACAGTCCAATTCTCACATCCATACGTGACCACAGGAAAAACCATAGCCTTGACTAGACGGATCTTAGTCACCAAAGTAATGTCTCTGCTTTTGAATATACTATCTAGGTTGATCATAACTTTTCTTCCAAGGAGTAAGCATCTTTTAATTTCATGGCTGCAGTCACCATCTGCAGTGATTTTGGAGCCCAAAAAATAAAGTCTGACACTGTTTCTGCTGTTTCCCCATCTATTTGCCATGAAATGATTGGACCAGATGCCATGATCTTCGTTTTCTGAATGTTGAGCTTTAAGCCAACTTTTTCACTCTCCTCTTTCACTTTCATCAAGAGGCTTTTTAGCTCCTTTTCACTTTCTGCCATAAGGGTGTGTCATCTGCATATCTGAGGTTATTAATATGTCTCCCGGCAATCTTGATTCCAGCTTGTGTTTCTTCCAGTCCAGCGTTTCTCATGATGTACTCTGCATATAAGTTAAATAAGCAGGGTGACAATATACAGCCTTGACGTACTCCTTTTCCTATAATTTTAGGGATCTAGAATCCATGTTTGTGTTAGTTAACATGGCCTTCAATGCCATTTTATTTAACAAATACTTATTCATCACTACCATGCATGAGGTTTACCGAAGGTGTCTATAAGAGTCATCAGCACATTGTGTGAAAACCATCTGCATGTGAGTCTGAGCCCCACTCCACAAGGCAGCATTCATGTCTCAGGCCTGTGTCTCCAACACATCACACGGGCCATCCGCATAGGATTAGACACTCAATACATATTTGGAGACTGTATGTCAAAATGTGGAACACGTTTACTAGGAGGCTGAGCCAACAAAGGTGCCAATAGAGTGATGGGGAATGGGTGATAAATTCGAGATTTAGGTGGTGGGGGTTTGGGGGAGGGACAGCAGTAATGAGAAAGAAGCCTGGGAAGTGGGATAGGGTCAGATTGCAGTGAGACTGAAAGCCCATGCTAAACAGATGGAATCTAGTTTTGTATCCAAGGGGAAAACTGAAGGGTTTGGGGATCAATAAAAGATCATTTTCATTTCAGTTTTTAAAAAGAAAATTCTTGTAAAGCCCATATGTGTATCAGTTAGGGGGCTTTCCATTGAGAATAACAGAAATCCTGATTCTCATGAACATAAAAAAAAGGGAATTCAGTGGTTTATATGGCTGAAAATTCCAGAGGTAGGGCAAATTACAGGCACACTTTCATTAGACCCCAGTTTTATTTCTCTATGATTGTCTTGGCCTTGTCTTCCTCCATGCACTGTCATCATTATCAAACTAGTTTATCATTATGCTTGCAAGACCACTGCTACTAAGGCTAGTTGCTATTTCTCCCAGCACTTAGTGAAAAGTCCAAAGTTTCACTCTGATTAGACCAATACAGTTCTCATTCTTGCGTAAACAAATTCATGATGCAGAGCCAGAGAAACAGAATTAAACTGATGCCCTAGGACAACTGAGGCCACCCTCATGGCCAAGAGTGGATCAATCCATCCGAACTTCATGGCTGCGTCTCCACAGGAGAGTGATGTTTGGAAAGCTGAGAAGGCAACCAACAATGTTCACTACAATATGACAAAATAAATGTCTAATTATGAGGACAGAATTTATGTAAAAGAAGACAGCAAGGAAGAATTTGCTTTACTTTATTAAAATGATCAAAAATAGAATGATGTTGGCACAACGAATGCAGAAATAAATCCAAATTGGCTTTAAAATTAGTCCCATGACAAATGCTGCAATTTGATGGCAGCTTGTTTAATGAAAAGTATTGATATAATTATCAATTGAACTGGAAAGAGATCAAGTTAGATCCCTGGACATTGCAACATAAGTAAGAAATTCCAAGCGTATCAGAAAGCCAACAGTAAGAAACAAAACAGTAAAAGCATTAGAAAAAAATTGGAAGAAGAAAATTCAATCAGCCACCAATGGCCAGTGATATAATCAATCACATCTATGTAATGAAGCTTACAAAACAGTGTTCAGAAGCTCCATTTTCCTTCCCATACATCTTACTCTATCTGTCTCTTCCCTACGGCTATTCCTGTATTATATCCATCCCTGGTGGCTCATGGACTGGTTCAAAATTGGAAAAGGAGTACGTCAAGGCTGCTTATTGTTATCCTGCTTATTTAACTTATATGCAGAGTACATCATATGAAATGCCAGGCTGGATGAATCACAAGTTGGAATCAAGATTGCCAGGAGAAATATCAATAACCTCAGATATGCAGATGACACCACCCTAATGGCAGAAAGTGAAGAGGAACTAAAGAGCCTCTTGAGAAAGAGGAGAGTGAAAAATCTGGCTTAAAACTCAACAATCAAAAAAACTAAGATTATGGCATCTGGTCCCATCACTTCATGGCAAATAGATGGGGAAACAATGGAAACAGTGACAGACTTTATTTTCTTGGGCTCCAAAATCACTGCAGACAGTGATGGCAGCCATGAAATTAAAAGACGCTTCCTCCTCGGAAGAAAAGTTATGATAAACCCAGACAGCATATTAAGAAGTAGAGGCACCACTTTGCCAACCAAGGTCCATCTACTCAAAGCTATGGTTTTTCCAGTAGTCATGTATGGATGTGAGAGTTGGACCATAAAGAAAGCTGAGCACCGAAGAATTGTGGTGCTGGAGAAGACTCCTGAAAGTCCCTTGGACTACAAGGAGATCAAACCAGTCAATCCTAAAGGAAATCAACCCTGAATATTCATTGGAAGGACTGATGCTGAAGCTCAAGCTCCAACACTTTGGCTACCTGATTCGGAGAGCTGAATCATTGGAAAAGATCCTGATGCTGGGAAAGATTGAGGGCAGGAGGAGAAAGGGATGACAGAGGATGAGATGGTTGGATGGCATCATCAACTCAATGGACATGAGCTTGAGCAAACTCAGATATAGTGAAGGACAGGGAGGCCTGGCTAGCTGCAATCTATGGGGTCGCAAAGAGTCGGACATGACTGAGGGACTGAACAACAACAATTGTTGTCTCAGATGGTGAAGAATATCCCTGAAATGTGGAAGACCTGGGTTCATTCTCTGGGTTAGGAAGATCTCCTGGAGCAAGGAATGGCTACCCACTCCAGTATCTTTGCCTGGAGAATCCTATGGACAGAGAAGCCTGCGAGTCCATGGGGTTACAAATAATCAGACACAACTAACGCTTTCACTTTTTCATAATAACCAATAACCTAGTAAGTAAACTCTTCTCCTAAGTTCAATGAGCAGCTCTAGCAAATTAACTGAACCTGAGGCAGGGGTCACTGGAATCTCCAATCTATAGTTTATTGGTCAGAAGCACTGATAATAACCTGGACTTGAGGTGGGCATCTGAAGTGGGGAGGGAGGACTTTCTTTTTTTTTTAATTAATTGTTATTAGTTTAGTTTCTTTACAATGTTGTGTTAGTTTCTGCTTATAGTAGAGTGAATCAGTTATATGTATGCATATATCCCCTCTCATTTTGGATTTCCTTCCCATTTAGGTCACCACAGAGTATTGAGTAAAATTCTCTCTGCTATACAGTAGGTTCTTAATTAATCATCTATTTTATACATAGTATCAATCGTGTATGTATATCAGTCCCAATCTCCCAATTCATCTACACCCTTTCCTCCCTTGGTGTGTCCCCTGTACTCTCAATACTCTTCAGCACTATCACTTTTGATACCAGACATGTGGGTTTCCACACATTAAATAGTCCTCTGACACCAGTCTTATTAACTCTATTCTTACTCCTTGGAAGGAAAGTTATGACCAACCTAGACAGCATATTAAAAAGCAGAGACATTACTTTGTCAACAAAGGTCCATCTAATCAAGGCTATGGTTTTTCCAATAGTCATGTATGGATGTGAGAGTTGGACTATAAAGAAAGCTGAGTGCTGAGGAATTGATGCTTTTGAACTGTGGTGTTGGAGAAGACTCTTGAGAGTCCCTTGGACTGCAAGGAGATCCAATCAGTCCATGCTAAAGGAAATCAGTCCTGGGTGTTCACTGGAAGGACTGATGTTTGAGGCTGAAACTTCAATATTTTGGCCACCTGATGTGAAGAGCTGACTCATTTGAAAAGACCCTGATGCTGGGAAAGATTGAAGGCAGGAGGAGAAGGGGATGGCAGAGAATGAGATGGTTAGATGGCCTCACTGACTCAAAGGACATGAGTCTGGGTAAACTCCAGGAGTTGGTGATGGACAGGGAGGCCTGGCATGCTGTGGTTCATGGAGCAAAAAGTCAGACACGACTGAGTGACTGAACTGAACTGAACTGATAGATATACCTGGAGGTAGTGTTAGATTTCACATGTTAAGGGTTTAGTTCCACAAGAAAGTCCCCTCTCCATCTCTCTACAAATGACCCAGTTTGTACAGACGTGGATAGACCTAGAGACTATTATACAGAATAAAGTAAGTCAGAAAGAGAAAAGCAAATATTGTATATTACTATGTATATGTGGGATCTAGAAAAATAATATAGATCTTATTTGCCAAGCAAAATCAGAGATACAGACATAGAGATCAAACATATGGACACCAACAGGGAAAGGGGGATGGATGAATTGGGAGATTGGGATTGACATATATACACAATTGATACTATGTATAAAATAGATGATTAATTAAGAAATATTGCTACGACGGCAATATCCCCTCAACTGATCTATAGGTTCAATGCAATTACTATTAAAATAGTGGCTGAGTGCAAGCTGAGAATCATTTTTACATATTTAAAATTTAAGCTAACTTTTATTTTAGATTGAAATGTGGTTGATTTACAATGATGTATTGATCTTGGGTGTGCACCAAGGTGGTTCAGTTGTACATATGTGCTTGCATGCTCAGTCACTTCAGTTGTGTCTGACTCTTTGCAACCCTATGAACTATAGGCCCCCCGAGGCTCCTCTGTCCATATGCTTATCTCTGGAAGAATACTGGAGTGGGTTGCCAGTTCCTCCTCCAGGGGATCTTCCCAATCCAGAGATCGAACCCATGTTCCTCCATTGCAAGCGGATTCTTTATCACTGAACCACCTGGGAAGCCCATACATGTATCTATTCTTTTTCGGTTTCTTTTCTCATATAGGTTATTTATGAATATTAATAGGAACACTGAGTGGTTTTTACATTTTTTTCAGCTTTATTACTACTTATTTTTGGATCTTTTTTAAAAACAAAAATTGTAAAGGGAGGTCCAAGAGGGAGGGGACATATGCGTATCTATAGCTGATTCATGTTGATGTATGGCAGAAACCACCACAATATTGTAAAGCAACTATTCTTCAGTTCAGTTCAGTCGCTCAGTCATGTCTGACTCTTTGTAACCCCATGAATTGCAGCACACTAGGCCTCCCTGTCCATCACCAACTCCTGGAGTTCACTCAAACTCACGTCCATCAAGTCGGTGATGCCATCCAGCCATCTCATCCTCTGTCATCCTTTTCTCCTCCTGCCCTCAATCCCTCCCAGCATCAGAGTCTTTTCCAATGAGTCAACTCTTCACATGAGGTGGCCAAAGTACTGGAGTTTCAGCTTTAGCATCATTCCTTCCAAAGAACACCCAGGGCTGATCTCCTTTAGAATGGACTGGTTGGATCTCCTTGCAGTCCAAGGGACTCTCAAGAGTCTTCTCCAACACCACAGTTCAAAAGCATCAATTCTTCAGCGCTCAGCTTTCTTCACAGTCCAACTCTCACATCCATACATGACCACTGGAAAAACCATAGCCTTGACTAGACGGACCTTTGTTGGCAAAGTAATGTTTCTGCTTTTGAATATGCTGTCTAGGTTGATCATAACTTTCCTTCCAAGGAGTAAACATCTTTTAATTTCATGGCTGCAATCACCATCTGCAGTGATTTTGGAGCCCAAAAAAATAGTCTGACACTGTTTCCCCATCTATTTGTTATGAAGTGATGGGACCAGATGCCATGATCTTAGTTTTCAGAATGTTGAGCTTTAAGCCAACTTTTTCACTCTCCTCTTTCACTTTCATCAAGAGGCTTTTTAGTTCCTTTTCACTTTCTGTCATAAGGGTGGTGTCATCTGCATATCTGAGGTTATTGATATTTCTCCCGGCAATCTTGATTCCAGCTTGTTCTTCTTCCAGCCCAGCGTTTCTCATGATATACTCTGCATATAAGTTAAATAAGCAGGGTGACAATATACAGCCTTGACGTACTCCTTTTCCTATTTGGAAGCAGTCTGTTGTTCCACGTTTCAATTAACAGTAAATAATAAACGTTTAAAACATTGTGCATATATAATGTGAAGTATGTCCACATTGATAGATGAAGAGAATGAGCCATTTGAGAGGGAGAGGTTAGATACCCTTAAGAAAGTCTTGGAAGTAGAATAAAGAATAACCAATGGTAGAGATAGGCTTGGAAATAAAGTGAAGAATTTCCTTTTTAAGAGAAAATGACAAGGAGAAGAATTATAGAAAATAAAAAGATGTTTTTTGGTGGAGAGAAGTTGAGCCTCCATCCCAGGGATGAAATTTTAAATACTTAGCCATGAGGGCAGGGTGGACCCCAAGTGTCCAGACACCACATGGAAGCCCTCTCCTCCATCTGCGTTAACTCTTTAGTTACTGGGCAAAGCGAGGTCTCAGGGTGGAGGCCGGGGAAGCAGCCAAGGCAGGAACAGATCACTGGGGCTGAAGCAACATCTCCTAGTTGGAAATCTAAAAGAGTGAATACAAGTGATCAAAACCAGTCGCTCGTGACAAAAAGAATATCGTACCATCGTATGATGAATATCTAGCTCTGTGACTGAGGAAGGGTTTTTTGGTTCGTTTTTTTAATCAAATAAATAATGGATGCCTTTCACAAACACAATGTGTGTTGGCAAACGGTCTAAAGAGAGAGGATGAATTGAAATAAAAATTGTTCACACTCTTTCGGCTGATTCTCTCATAGTGAAGGACAGTCTCATAGTTCAAATGGGGGAAATGGGGTGAATTTCAGGACGCAAAATCTGGTGTTTATTTGAGGTTCTTCCTCTGAACACCAGCCACAGACCTTTTTGCAACTCCGCCTTCCTACTGGTGGAGGAGAGCAAGATGATAATACCTCGCACTCAAGAGAATACAGGAAAGTGCTTGGGGATTCCCAGATCACGGCTGCCAAGCGCGTGGTATGGAAACCATCGCCAAGGTAATCACGTCATCCTCAGCCACACGTTGATCTCCCTTCACTTGTCTGCGTTTCAGAAATGTTTCTCCCTCCTTACTCCAAAGCATTGCAGTCCTCTAGCACAAGATATGCTGGCCTGAGGGCTGCTGGACTGGTGGAACAGGACCCAAAGAATTAATTTTTTAAAAAATATTTATTTTGCTGCATTGGGTCTCAGTTGTCATGTACAGGCTTCTCTCTAGTTGTGGCACCCAAATCTTAGTTCCCCCACAGCATGTGGGATTTCAGTTCCCCAACCAAGAGTTGACCTCGTCCCCTGCACTGGGGGAGAGGGGGGTTTTCTTAACCACTGGACCAATAAGAAAATCTCCCGAAGAGTTAATTGGTCCCTGATCTAGGGCATGCTGTATGTGGCCATAGCCTTTTCAAAACCCAGACTTTCCTGACTAAAAGGGACCTTTTATCGAACCCCAGGTCCCTCGAAGAGGAAACCACAGCGAAGGTTAAACCAACATTTAGATCCATTTGGATCTTTTAATCCAGTATCCTTAATTCTTTCTTGTTGGAAAGCTTAACTATAATTTATTATACATGAAGGGAATTTCTTGACACATACCAGTTATTTGTAATTCAGATAAGATGGCCACTTGAGACATTCCCAGAGGTTTTAAGACATAATAGGGAACACATTATATTTGAATATATAGCTGATATATTGACCCAGTGGGACTCATGGTATAAGCAGAAAACAGCCTGATTCCCTTCTATCATGCCTGCTGAAACCTGCTCTGTCTGGGCTAGTTGTTTTCCTGCCCCTTGTATAAATTAATGTGTAGGTCTGGTAACTTTGGGGTCACTCTCAATTAAAAAATAAATTTAAGAAAAAAGCCTCTGAAAAAGACAAATAATCATATGATATCACTCATATGTAGAACCTTTAAAAAATGATATAAAAAGACTTACTTATAACACACAAAGAGACTCACAAACATAGAGAACAATCTCATGGTCACCAAAGGGGAAAGAGGGAGGAGAGGGATAAATTAGGAGTTTGGGATGAACATATACACACTGCTAAATATAACATAGATAACCAACAAGGATTACTGCATAGCACAGGGAACCATATTCATTAACTTATAACAACCTACAATGGAAAAGAATCTGGAAAATATTCATAAATATGTATAACTGAATTATTCTGCTGTATACCTGAAACATTGTAAATCAACCATGAGTGAGTGAGTGAAAGTCACTCAGTCGTGTCCATCTCTTTGTGACCCCATGGACTATACAGTCCATGGAATTCTCCAGACCTGAATACTGGAGTGGGTAGCCGTTCCCTTCTCCAGGGGTCTTCCCAACCCAGGGATCGAACCCAGGTCTCCCACATTGCAAGCAGATTCTTTACCAGCTGAGCCACAAGGAAAGCCCAAGAATACTGGAGTGGGTAGCCTATCCCTTCTCCAACAGACCTTCCCAACCCAGGAATTGAACCAGGGTCTCCTGCAGGTGGATCCTTTACAAACTGAGCTATCAGGGAAAACAACCATGCTGCTGCTGGAAACCAACCATACTTCAATTTAAAAAACACACAAAACAAAAGGCCTCTCATTACTTATAGCCAAAAATAGGCTTATACCAGGGCTTCCCTGGTGGTCCAGTGGTTAATAATTTGCCTTCCAATGCAGAGAATGCAGGTTCTATCCCTGGTCGGGGAACTAAGTTCTGGGATCCATGTGGCACAACTAGGGAGTCCCGTGTGCTACAAATAAGATCCGAGGCAGCCAAATGAATACATATATTTTTTTTAAAAGTCATTAGCTGCTAAAACAGATTGCATATGTTGTTTTAAAAAATAGTCTTATAACAGTAATTAATATGTCTGGTATAGAGTAATGATAAAAACCCCACATTTTTGTGGCCAAGGGGAGTAATGGTAGGCTCTATCTCTATTTCTCAAGCCTGGTTTCTCCCCTTCCTGCACCTGAGGGAGGCTGTCTGACTCCTCCAGGAGGAAAGCAGGGAAGAGAGAGAGCTAAGGAGGCAGAAAGCTGGCTCCAGGTGGGCAGAGCTTCCTCTGGACGCGGAGGTGACACTGTCTCTCATTCGTGCTTTCGTGCGTTTGTGAGAACCAGCCTCACCACCACCACCCTACTGGGCAGCCTCTCACCACTCATATCCTTGGCACAGGCAAGTTCATTTCGCTTCTGACTGGCTGCCTGAGAGTCTTTCGCCTGGGCTGTGAACTTCCGGAGGCAAACCTCTAGCTTCTTTCTGCTGAGGTCTCTTTGCCCTTCCAAGCAGTCCTCTTGATCAAAGTCAAGCCCACACTGTCTGTCTCACTATCTTAGACTTATCTTCCGTGGGTGTAAATTACTTCCCCTACCAGACTCCCTACCCTGTGTTCAGGCCACTTTTGCCAACGCTGGCCCTTTAGATTTCTCAGGCATGAGCCAGACAATGGTCCATGGCGTTCCCCAAATTGCAGGCATCACACCTCAAGCTCTCAGTCCCTCTCATCAGACTCAAGGTGAGAGAAGAGCCCTCTTTGTCCTCCCGCTAGCAGCTGCACAGGAGGGCTGCTTGGGACACTTAACAACTCCTTCCACAGAAACCCTTCTTCAGCAGCTTCCACCTCAACCCTTTTATACCTTCAAGGTGAGTGAGAACTTCAGGGAACACTCCTTCTAAGCCCTACTTGGTGGTTCTGCACCTTGTCTGGAATGTGAGAATGGTTGGCAACTATTATTTGGGGCCACTGTCAAAGTGGAAATAATAGCTTGCAATTAACATCCTGTCACCCAATGTTTTCTCATTGGCTTTCCAATTACCCCATGAGATTTTCTTTAATAGGTTGTTTTAGTTGTTCAGTCTCTCAGTTGTATCCGACTCTTTGTGACCCATGGACTGAAGCTTCCCTGTCCTTCACTAGCTCCTGGAGTTTGCCCAAACTCATATCCATTGAGTCAACGATGCCATCCAACCATCTCATTCTCTGTTGCCCCGTTCTCTTCTTGCCCTCAATCTTTCCCAGCATCAGGGTCTTTTCCAATGAGTCAAGTCTTCCTATCTGGTGGCCAAAATAGATGTTGGTAAAGATCAAATACCATTTCGATGAACTTTGTATGGTGGTGTTTTTCACCAAAGATGACCTGAATGATCAGTGGCCAAATAAGGCTTGGCAATGATTTTGTTATACAGAGATTATTATTATAACGAGATTCACTGCAATTGAACCAGCAGCAGGATTCCCAGAATCCTGGGAGTGTTATTTATGAGTTGTGCTTCTCAAGTCTGTTTTGCCAACTGAATGAAGAAAATGATCTGAATCTTAAACAACAATAAATTGGCTGATGAGAGAAAGAAAATGAGAATATAGAATTTTTTTTTCCCCCTAAATGTTCTGTAGTGGTTTCAGTTAGATAACAAGTTCTCTTATATCTGGAAAGTCACCACCCTACTCAGATGCAGGATGCCTATGCTGTGAGTCAGGTCAGAGGACTGGTAGAGCACCACGGGGTCAGAATCACAGGTGCTATGTAGTGGCCCTGGGATATGATCCTGTCCCTGAGTACCAATCACCATCTTACTCACCAAGTTTATGCCAGCCTCTAATTCCTGGGTCTTAAGCCCTGTTTGCTCTGTTGTCAACAGATTGTGTTAGAATATAGGATGGGACTACCCTGGTGGCACAGTGGATATGAATCTGCCTACCAATGCAGGAGGCACGAGTTCGGTCCCTGGTCTGGGAAGATTCCACGTGCTGTGGGCAACTAAAGCCTGTGTGCCATAACTCCTGAGCCCTCAGACTGCAGCTATTGAAGTCCGTGAGCCTAGAGCCTGCGCTCTGCAATAGAAGCCACCACAATGAGAAGCCTGTGTGAGGCAACAGCGTAGCTCCTGCTCACTGCAACCAGAAAAAGCACGCTCGTAGCAACAAAGACCTAGCACAACCAAAATACATAAATAAAAATAAAATTAACTAATTAACAACTAAAGAAACTTTAAAAAAAAAAAAAAAAGGAATACAAGCTGGATTTTTTTTTTCTTTCCCTAGCTGCACTGGGTCTTTGTTGTGGCATGTGACCTTCTCTTGCATGAGCTTAATTGCCATGAGGCAACGTGGGATTTTAGTTCCCCAACCAGGGATCAAACTCACGTCCTCTGAATTGGAAGGCAGATTCTTAACCACTGGACCACCAGGGAAGTCCCAAGAATGGATCTTTAAATATACTTTTTAAAAAGAGGACCAGCTCCAGGATAGATTTTTCTCGTATACCTGTAGATGATTTAATATATCTAGATTATATTGAGTACATTGTGGATGAATTTTTCACAAGTGAGATACCAAGACCAATAAAAGAAAGATCAAAGCATGGATAAACTTCTATTTTGTTTGTCTTCGGTTCTCTTGAAGCTTCACTAGAACTCTCGTGACATTAATGGAATCTGCTTATAACAACCAACTCTCCTTCATAGCCAGTATCTTAACATAATATTTCAGCTGTCAATATCCCAGTCTGGAAGGTAATTTATTCCACTCTTTGAGTTAACATTTGGATGGATGTTTTAGAGATGAAACTGGCAATGATTTAGTGCTGCTGACAAATGGCACTGAGCCTGATGCCACAAATTCAAGTTTGTTTCTTAAGCACAAGTGGGCCTGGCTTTAAGTGAAAATGAAAATGTTCAAATAACTTTAACGTAGTGCAAGGGTTCTCAATCCTTCCATAAAGACAAAGAAAAGTCAGGACATTTTACAAATAGGGAATGCTTCAAAGAAAGGCAATAACTTAGTCTTGGGCATGTCAGAATCGTCTTTGGCTCTTTTTAAAAAACATAGCCTTGCTGAGTTTGCTCTTCTCTGCTCAACATTCCCCAACCCAGGTTCAGACTTAGGGGGAGTCTGAGGTAGATCAAGGTGTTTCTGTTTTTTACAGTTCCCACTGGTGATTCAAATGTGCAGAAAATTTTGAAAGGGACCACTAACTGTTTGGATGAATTCAGAAGTTTTCAAAGAAGGGACTGGAATCAAGTGTAACTAGAAGGTTCCTTCAGTTATCCCAGAGAGAAATGATTGGCATTAGGAGAGATGAAATTGGGGGGAAGGTCCTCCCTTCAGAGCTGGGGTTCATTTAGGAACTGGCCTCATGCAATTCTGAACTCTCAAGAGAGATCACTGAGGAGATGATGAAAGCTACAATCACTCTCCTCAGAAAAATGGGCAGACTAACCCTTACAAAATGCAGCAGAGGACTTCAAGTTTTTGGTTTAGCTGTTTTAACCAGATGTTTTAACCTTGCTGCTGCTGCTGCTGCTAAGTCGCTTCAGTCCTGTCCGACTCTGTGCAACCCCATAGACGGCAGCCCACCAGGCTCCCCCGTCCCTGGGATCCTCCAGGCAAGAACACTGGAGTGGGTTGCCATTTCCTTCTCCAATGCATGAAAGTGAAAGTGAAGTCGCTCAGTCGTGTCAGACCCTCAGCGACCCCATGGACTGCAGCCCCCCAGGCTCCTCCGTCCATGGAATTTTCAGGCAGGAGTACTGGAGTGAGGTGCCATTGCCTTAAGGGAAGGGAAAGAGAAGAGGCCAGGTTCCTGGCCTCAAGAAGCTCACAGTTTAGTAGCCAGGAGAAATCAGCAAAAACAAATCAATACACGGATAATGGTGTATTGTCGGGGAATAGTATATCATGGGTGAAGGAACAGTTCTGGAAGGTTGAACTGGAGGATTTGAACTATGTGCTTTGAGAGGCAGCAGAGAAGAGGCAGGTGTGGTAGGGAGCGCCTGGGGAGACCCCCTCCCCCCGCAAAAGAACGGAGGTCAGCCTACGGCAGGTTAATAAAGAGGGTTCTCTTGTGGGAGCACCGGAAGGATGCCTTTGGAAGAGAAGTTAACCCGTGAGCGTGTGATAAAAATAGTTGATCCACGCCGCTGCCAGAGGTCACCGACATGGTCCCCTGATAGGCTGCGATCCCGGGTGGGGAAAGCTATTCAAATACCGATGAAGACAGTTTTCAAAGAGATGAGACTCTGGGAGGAAAACAGCAAGCTGTCGCTGGGAGGGCGGCCTTGGAGTGCCGCTCATCGCCAGGGTCAGAAGTTGGCCCTGTGTTTGTTCTTCCCGATGAAAGGAAACCGCGGGAGAGCGCCGAGCGGCTGCGAACTGCATTCAGTCGATGGGCACGAAAATGAATTTTAGCTGCTCTGTGCAAAAGCCCTAGGTGTGTGGACCGAAGGGAGCCGGCCAGAAGGTTACAACAGGTCAGGAATAAATAACCGCCAGGCGGAGGATCCCAGATTCCATCCTTCCTTTTGTTGGGTGAGCGGCGAGCGCCAGGCGATCGCGTCCACAAAGGCGAAAGAAGCGGTCCCACCGGCGCCGCTCGGCTCCAGCCCCGGGTAACCACGCGGGGCCCCGCGCGGTGGTGGAGGTCTGAGACCCGGGGGTGGGGAGAGGCGGGGTGAGGTGGAGGGAGTCTCTCCCGGTGGCCTGGCAGCCGGGACCCCAGAATAAGTCGGGGGCGGGCCGCGGCGCGGCGCGGCGGGCGGGCAGATCCCACCCCTTCCTGAAGGAAGCGCCCTCCTCGCTGCGACTGCTGCTGCCGCCGCCGCAGGTCACGGCCCCGCCAGGCGACCGCGGCCTCGCCGCACCGGGAGCAGGTAGGCGCGGCGCCCCCTCCTCCGCGCGGGGCCGCCGGGCAGCCCGGGGTCATCGTGCTCGGCTCCGCGCCCAGCCCCGAGGCGGAGACCCCGGGGGCGGCGGGCGCCGCAGAGGGGCTCGGGCGGCGGGGTCCACCCGGCCGCGGGGCCCTGCTCGGCTACGCCCCCTCCCCGGAGCGCCTTGGGCGCGAGGCCGCCCCCCGCTCCCCCGCGGGCGCACGCCCCGAGCGAGGCGCGGTGGCCGCCGGCGCTCCCGGTCCCCGCCGCCGCCGCCGCAGTGCCGTCCCCCGGGCCCCGGCGCCGCCCGCCGGCTGCGGCTCGGGTCCGGTTCCTTTGACAGGTGTCCGCGCCCGCCGCCCCATCGGGTGCCCAGGCCTTCGGTAGGTGGTCGGGGGCGCGCGGGTGGGAAGCGACCCCAAGTTCGGCCTCCCGGGTCTCCGCGCCGCGCGCCGTCCTTCACTTTCCCGTTCGCCGCGGCGGGCTGGCGCGGGGAGCCGGGCAGGGGCTCTAAGTTGCCTTGCCCTGTGCGCAGCCCTCCACTCGAAAACCCACAGCCTCGCCGTCCTTCCCCGGGTGCGCCCTGAGAAAGAAATAGGATTTTCGGTTTCTCCGGCGAGACGCCGGTGAGTGGGTGACGACCGAGGCTGTCTGATCATTCGCTGCAATAAAAGAGTGATTAGCTGTGGATTATGGAGAGAGCCTTTGTGGAACGATTCTCTACTTAAACGAATCCAGCGGAGAACCAGCGGGTTATTTTCCCATTCTAAATCCATATTCCTTTTCTCTACTCATCCCTCTCCTCCGTCCACCCCTAGCTCCACAGCACTTTATTATATTCCCGACACTTCCCCGATTTTTTTTTTTTTTGGTCAGGTTTTTTTTCCAACCAGACTGTCTTTCCCGGTCGAGCCAGGATTGTGACTACAAATGTGAGAACACAGCCCAGTTGGGATGGAAACCCTTCTCCTGGAGTGAACCGGTTCCCACTTCCTGTGGGAGACCAGGAGACGTCCTGTTAGGCAACCAAATATACTAATAATGTGGGTTTTTTTTAAGTTCTTGGATGAATTACAATAACACAGCCTAAACGGTAATATTAATTTCTGCTTCTCCGTTTCTGTGCTTGAATCAAAGGCAGGTTTTTTAATAATGCAGGGCTGTAACTCCATCCTGGGCTGCAGTTCATCAAAAGGATAGGCAAATGTGAATGTATAAACTCCATGGCAACAGTTAATAAGTTGACCTACTTAAAGTTTTCAAGGAAAAATTGTTAGTTTTTTTAATCATACAAAATATGATATTTGCAGATCAAAGAATTTTACAATTTCAGCTCTCGTGCATTAAATCCCAAACTTTTTCTTCTGTGTGTCCCAGAAACACCATGTTTCAAAGATTAACTATAGCTACCGTCTCTTAATGAGCTAGAAATGTGAGTTTCATCTTCGAGGCATAAGCATAAGAATTTTAATCGTGGTTTTTATTTATACAGTATTTAATAAATATTTTGAGAGCTCCTCAAGTTGGAAGTTCATAAACTAGACATGGTAAATAAAAGGATAAAGAAGTTTTGCTAACAATAATGACAGTTGGTAGATGTTATGACACTGAACAAACATATTAAAGTATTTGGGAAACGCATGTTTATTATAACCTGCCATTTAGCTGAAGGCAATTTGTTTGGATTATTTAAATTGACCTTAAAGTGTCTTTATAGCAGTTGCTTAACTCATGTATTTCTCATCAAATGCCTTTCACTAGTTGCTTTGTAGGGGAGATAGGTTACTCTGTGGAGTAATTTTTTTTCTTTTTTTTTGGCATGAACATAGTAATGCCTTACATTTAGGCTTTGTTCTAGAACCACCACGGTCATGCTTATGATGACCTTGCAGGGTTTTCTTGTACTCACTTTATCAGCGTGTGATCATCAGGAGTGATGGCACCTGACTTGATACTCCGGTGTGCCTTTCTGCTTTGTTTTCCCTGTGACCTATGCGTACCTGTGCAGTACAGTGGCCAGATTAGCAGGGCAGCCTGGAGACATGAAGGACGAAAAGCTAGCTGGCCCCTGCAATCCTAGCCATTTGGTTTCAGGGTAATCTGGCCGCTTGGGATCAGTTCAGTAACTGACTAAGCAAGACAGACACTGACAAGATAATGCATGACCTCTGTTTTCCCCTTCAGGAGAAGAATCTACAACATTCAGAATCCACACTAGAGTGCTGATTAGGTGCTGTGAAGCTCAGATGATATATGAGCTAAAGTTCTCAACATGTGATGCAAAAAACAAATGTTACAGAATCTGAGTCTAAACTCATGAAAAGGCTAGAAACAGACCCATGTGTGTAATAAATATTTTCTTTATCCTAAGGGCATCCCTACTTGTTTTAACTATAAACTTTTATTCTGAGAGCTAATGGTGCCATGTATCTGTATGGTTTTATTTTTTTCCTTTATAATTTGCTCTTAGCACTAGCTCATAAATTAGTAGAACTTTAACAAGTTATTATTATCACCACATATCATTTCCTGGCATGTATGAATTTTGAAAGATAACTTGTAGAAATGGAAAATCTTAATGCAAAGAGATATTTGGCCAATTGGAATGATACTTTGAAATAATAATGAAATCTTTGGCAGTAGCCTTCACAGTCAACTTCACAGTATTTTAAGTCATGCCAGCGCCATTAGGTAGCACTTGGATCTTTATGAAGGGAGAAATGAATAATTTTCTTTTTAACATCTGCAAATGGCCTTTCTCTAGATCAGTACTGTCCAATAAAACTTCCCACAGTGATGGAAATGTGCTATAGTCTGCCCAACATGGTAGCCAAGAGCCCCATGTCGCTGTTGAATCCTTGAAATGTGTCAATTATAATTGAAGAACTGAATGTTAAAGTTTATTTCATTTAAATTAATTTGTGGCTGCCATACTGGACCCTGCAGCTTTAAATTCTGCCCCCCACCATTTCCTGTAGCGATAGTACCAAATGGCAATTACCCTTAATTAGAAGAAAGTAGAGATCAGCCTTAGTAGAACCAGAAATTAAGATTTGACTCTAATCCTGTTGTTATGAAAAAATACTCACAGTTACCCCAAAGAATGTGTGTCAAGCTGAAGTTCAACTCTATTCTAGAAGTAGTTTTTCTTTTTAAATTTCCATATGTCTACTGGCCACAAAAATAAGCATCACTCAGATTTGTTTAGATACTTGGCCCCATGTGTCTGAGTTCTTAAACTTGTTTTATTATTTGCTTATTTACCCATTATGGAATCATTCATTCTTAGAGTCACTTTCTATTCTTTTCAGTATTGCAAGGTGAGGGTTAAATAATTTTATTTATTGCTTTATTTTTGGCTGCACTGTGTCTTCAATGTTTTGCGCTGGCTTTTCTCTAGTTGTGGCAAGTAGGGGTCTACTCTTGGGTGTGGGCTTCTCTTGTTGGGGAGCACGAGCTCTAGGCATGGGGGCTTCAGTAGCTGCGGAACTGAGGCTCGGTAGTTGTGGCCCCCATCCCCTGCATTGTCAGATGAACTACCATCCACTGCACTGTCAGGGAAGTCCAAGGGGACGGGGATTTAGAGAGGCAGAAAGTTGCTGCCTCACCCAGCCTAGGCACCTGGAATACTTCTCCCCAGGCCAGAGCTCAAGGTCCTGGGTGCTCCCCTTCTCTGGAATAGCAATCAGTTATTTTAAAATGTGACACAAATGTTCATGCATAGAGATGGTGAATCCACCTGCCATGCAGGAGACACGGGTTTGATCCCTGGATCGGGAAGATCTCCTGGAGGAGAGCATGGCAACCCACTCCAGTATTCTTGCCTGGAAAATCCCATGGGCAGAGGAGCCTGGCAGGCTACAGTCCAGGGGGTCACAGAGTCAGAAGAGACTGTGTGACTAAGAATGCACAAAATATAAAGTAAATTAACCCCCAATTTGTCCCTGCCCTTAAGGTCTTAACACTATAGGATAAAATTTCCCAAATTAGTGTCCATTCCACGAGAGGACAGAGATGCTCGAGTGAATTTAGGAACTGTTTCATATAATCCACCCCCTTTTCGGAGATTTTCAATGCACTACCTCATGTTAAGTTTCTAAGATGAGATGCATATACTTATTTAACTTTTTTATTGTTGAGGTTTTTCAAAAACATTTTCATATAGCACTTACCATAGTATTTTTCAAGCCACATGTTCTGAGTCTAATTTAACAGGTTTGTATCAGCATTTAAAATATTTATTTATTTATTTGGTCAGGCCTTGGGCTTCCCTGGTGGCTCAGCTGGTAAAAAAAATCCATCTGCAATTTGGGAGACCTGGGTTCAATCCCTGGGTTCAGAAGATCCCCTGGAGAAGGGAATGGCTATCCAAGACAGTATTCTGGCCTGGAAAATTCCATGGACTGTAGGTTGCAAAGAGTCGGACATGACTGAGTGACTTTCAATTCACTTCACTTCCTGTCAGGTCTTAGATTTGGGATACAGGATCTTCCCTTGTGGCTCAAAGGCTCTAGAGGACACAGGCTCAGTAGTTGCTGCGCTCGGGCTTAGTTGCTCCATGGTATGTGGGATCTTAGTTCTCTGACCAGGAGTCGAACTCACATCCCCTGTGTTGGAAAGCGGATTCTTAACCACTCAACCACCAGGGAATGAGATAGGATATATATTAGAATAGGAATTATCACTGTGCATCCCTCTTAGTGGAAGTTACTGGGGTTTGGTGAAGTGTTTGGTTCCCTCGTGTATGTAAGTGCAAGGCCATGAGACAATGGAGAGTAGTGGTCAAAAGCACTACAGAATCAAGGCCCCTGGGTTCCAATTCTGACTCTCTGTGCAGTAAGCACTGTGTAAACCTACTCATTGTTCACTCATTTATTTATTTTTGGCTG
Source organism: Budorcas taxicolor (assembly GCF_023091745.1). Lineage (NCBI taxonomy): Eukaryota > Metazoa > Chordata > Mammalia > Artiodactyla > Bovidae > Budorcas > Budorcas taxicolor. The sequence goes on along the minus strand of NC_068915.1, from coordinate 97,344,417 downwards.
TACTGGGTCTTTGTTACTGCCAGTGGGCTTTCTCCAGTTGTGGCTACCAGGACCTACTCTTGGTTATGGTGCGTGGCCTTCTCATTGCAGTAGCTTCTCGTGTTGTGGGTCACAGGCTCTTCAGCATGGTCTCAGTAGGTGTGATGCCCAGGCTTAGTTGCTGCTTGTCATATGGAATCTTCCACCATCAGGGATCAAACCCCTGTCCCTGCATGGTAGGATGGACTCTTAACGGCTGCACCACCAGGGAAGCCTTGTGCATTTTATTATTGGGTAAATGTATGTATATATACTGGATTGTGATGTAAAATACTGCCTCTGAAACTAGGCTTGAGATTCACTTTGGGAAACACCCGTCTAAGACAGGACTCCACGCGGAACGCTGAACCTGGGTGTCTGGTGACAGAGTCCATAAAGTTCAACTGTTTTGGCTCGCATGTTACAATGCAGTAGGGAGGCACAGAGGCATGTCTGCAGACCTGTGAGACTCCAACATTGTACAGCATTGCACAAGCCTGGAAACAAGCTGACGGCAGTGGTTTTCTGTGTAAGACGAGGCCTGATGAGTGAGAGGGGAGTCGTTGTACATTTTGGCTGGAAGAGAACTCACTGCTGCCAGCCTGTGGCCTCTAAAGTTGAACGCTCTTTAATGGACAGGCAGTCTGGGGCCCAAAGAAACCCAGACGTCCCAGAAGCTGAGGACTCAGTCTTCTTTCCCTCCTGATCACCTCCTCACTTCTACACACTACTTTGTAGCAAATAGTCACAACAGGTCTAAATATGTCCGTCCCACACACCCCCGACTTTTTTACTTGATTCTAAATTAATTCTTTTTCAAAATCACTTTCTGCCTGTGCTTCATGACCTATTTTTCAATATAATAAAAGGAGAACAATGTTGCTTTAAGAATTTCATATAAAAGGAGATGTCCTAAAACTGAGGCTAGGAATCTCCTTGCACCCTTCCTTGGCTCCAGAACAATCTGAAAAGTAAAACTAATTTCGCTTTAGAAGCAGAGTTCAGTTTTTCTTAAAGGTCAAACTAAATATGAGCAATCACTTGTTCATAGACTTTGTCAGGTCGAATAGAAAAGGCAACAGCTTGTCATCATGGTTACTTTTCTTTTTTAAAAACTACAGAGGCTGTGTCTAACATCCTAAAAACCCATAAGATATGCAGATTTTTTTCAGGGCTTCAGAACTGTCCATCTTCGAGGACAGTGATGCAGGCTCTATCTTTGGAATGCAAAGGAATGAGATGAAGTGTCTTTGACAAGACATTGAAAGTCATGTAATATTTTTAGGCTAATGTAGACAAAGCTTAAGAAGTAATTGTGATTAACTATGGCAGTAGTGGAAATTAGCCTGTAGTTTAATTGGTGTTATTTAACTCTGAAGTAATTATAATGAATTATAATGGCTTTCAACTAAATGTAAACATAAATGTCTCCAAAAATAGCATAGCCTTAGCATTCGTCAAGCATTTCATGTATTAACAAAGTAGATGTCTTCCTGATGACTTAGCTGCCAAAGAGATATTTTAAATGGTAATAACTGGAAGTTTTGAAACATAAATTAAAACTGACTGTACATAGCTAAAATGAGTGTTGTATTTTTTTTAACTGGGCTGGTTAATAAAATAGTGTTCAAATGATTTTTCATTCTATCGATTCATGAGTGAAAGGTGTTAATTAAGAGGTGCTGATACCATGGTAAAGCAAACCAAATAGAAATATGAATTTTTTTTTTTTTTTTACTGAACTTGGAGTGTTTTGTTTGTGAATTATACTTAGAATTATGAAATGTAATTGTTCTGGAATTTCAATGGCAATCTATCTCCTGGAATTTGTAAGTTCTACTTTTCACTAAAATTTAAAGTATATTTACATAGAAACAATAGTATCTAAATTGTGCCAACTGTTATAACAGGAATATTAACTTATGGATGACAGTTTTTCTTCTTTGTGGTATTATGTTCCCACATAGCCTAGACTTTAAAATTATGTCATTTTGAAAAATTTGCTGGTCTTGTCAACAACAGCACAGTGTTTACAAGAATTGTATTTATCTCCCTATAATTTTAACAGCTAATAGAATTGTTCTTGAGAAAGCTGAGTATCTTTTCTGTGACATTTTGATTGGTGTTTTTCCATTTTAATTTGAGCTTATATGTGACATAAAAATTGACTCTATGAAAATTCCATAAAAATTCTATTTTGTATACCAAAATTTTCATTGTATGAATAAGAAAAATATCAAATAAACAACCTAGTCTACCGTCTAAAAGAATTAGAAAAAGAAGAACCAACAAAATTTTGATTGTATATGTATGCATGTAAAAATAAAGACAAAAATTTTCCAGTAAACTGATTTGGGGAAAAAATACCACTGTGATCAAATAGCGGCACACTGTGTGTGTGTCTGTTTTTTTTGTTTTTTTTGTTTTTTAAGATCAGGTCATGTGAGTGTTCACTCACTGAGCCATAAATTTTGGCAATTCAGAAATGGTTTTCTTTATTAGTTACTGGGCCTTACTTGTGAAATCCTTAGAATGGTCCCTGGCCCAGAGTACCATTTTTTTTTTCACTGTTCAGTTCAGTTTAGTTCAGTTCAGTTGCTCAGTCGTGTCTGACTCTTTGCGACCCCGTGAATTGCAGCACACCAGGCCTCCCTGTCCATCACCAACTCCCGGAGTTCACTCAGACTCACGTCCATCGAGTCCGTGATGCCATCCAGCCATCTCATCCTCTGTCCCCTTTTCCTCCTGCCCCCAATCCCTTCCATCAGAGTCTTTTCCAATGAGTCAAGTCTTTGCATGAGGTGGCCAAAGTACTGGAGTTTCAGCTTTAGCATCATTCCTTCCAAAGAAATCCCAGGGCTGATCTCCTTCAGAATGGACTGGTTGGATCTCCTTGCAGTCCAAGGGACTCTCAAGAGTCTTCTCCAACACTACACTTCAAAAGCATCAATTCTTCGGTGCTCAGCCTTCTTCACAGTCCAACTCTCACATCCATACATGACCACAGGAAAAACCATAGCCTTAACTAGATGGACGTTAGTCGGCAAAGTAATGTTACTTCCCCCTTATTTATAACATAGGTTTTTTAACTAATGTCATCACATGGAAAATTAAAGAGGATTGTTCTGGATGATAACTGCTCCCCTCTTGAGCATCTAAGAGCTAGAAAAAGCCTTTGGAAGTCACAGAATTTATTTCTTGTCTTGGCATGACCACAGTCATCACTGAGAGGTGATGTGTAGATTTTGCATGTGTGCGTACTCAGTTGCTCAGCGATTCTGACTCTTTGTGACCCTATGGACTGTAGCCTGCCAGGCTTCTCTGTCCTTGGGATTCTCCAGGCAAGAATACTGGAGTGGATTGCCAAGCCCTTCTGCAGAGGATCTTCCCGACACAGGAATGGAACCCGCAACTTTTATGTCCCCTGCATTGGCAGGCGAGTTCTTTACCACTGGGCACCAGGGGAGCCCTTGTGTAGACTCTATTCTACTTTTAATCTGTGAATATTTTACATTAGTTCTTGACACACTGTTTATCCAGGGTGACTTAAGAGGACTCTAACATAGAAGCCAGGCTCGCTTCCATTCCATATGACTCGTTTGCTTGCTTGTTGCTTATTTATCATCTTTTTCCAATTAAATCATTGTGTGTAGAAATTACTATGCAAATATTTTTGGTATCCCACTGAGCTGTCTGAGAACAGGAGTTCGCAAATTGCACTGTTTTGAAAATAGCCACACCCGTTGGTTATGAATTACCTGTGACTACTTCTGCACTTCCTCTACAGAGTTAAGTAGCAACTGAAACAGAATCCATCTGGCCCATAAAGCAGAAAATCTCTACTCCTTGGCCCTTTCATTTGATACTCCAAGACTTGTTCATTTGATACTCTTCCTATGGGATTCTGGAAGAAAAGATGAAAAAAAATAGCTTATTACAAATTATATATAATGAATTACTTTCTGTAGGGGCAAATTTCACAGCTGCATGACTAAATGAATGACATCTCTCTTCTCTCTTCCTGTTTCATTGTCAGTGGCTGCGAAAGAAGGTGTTATCAGCATACACTTAGATGTCAAGTTGACTTGTGTAACCTTAAATAAACTACTTAATCCTTTTTAAATCATTGTTTCCTCATGTACAAAGTGGGGATAAGTATGGTACCTGCTGTTGGGAGACAGTTCTTGCGTCCCGTGCATTTCGACAGGACTTACAAAGTGAGGCACTGACTGCCCTTTCGGTCTATATTGTCTTTACAAGGATGTTTATGTAGTAAACAGTCTTGATGATTGAATACTGTTGCCCTCAGAAGTGCAGAGCAAGCTTGCTAATATTCAGTATAATGGACTTGAGTTCTTGCAGCTCAGAGTTCCTCTCCAGTAAAGCTACTCACTGCATATGCAGGTGTTATGGCCCTCTTTGAATGCCCTGGGAATTGGAGCTGGGAAATTAGTGCAAGGAAATGCTGGTGCTTTGGCTACTGCTATTGCTATGGATGCTAAAGTCCTTTGTCTCCCCCCCGGGAGTCTTGTGTCTTCTGCTAACCTCTGCAAGTAAAATCTCAGCCCTTTCACAGTTCTTGGACAACTGTTCTATGGAGTTATTATGAGAATTGAACAATGAATATAGAACATTTAACACAGTGCCTGGCATATAGTAAGTGCCCAGTAAATGTTAACTATTATTATCCAGCTGGCAGTGTGAAATTCAGTCCCAGTTTTGTGTGGAGCACTTATGTTTTAAGGTAGTAGTTTTTCAAAATACTGGGCACCAGAGCTATGAGAACAGTTCAGTTCAGTTCAGTCTCTCAGTCGTGTCCGACTCTGTGACTCCATGAATCGCAGCATGCCAGGCCTCCCTGTCCATCACCAACTCCCGGAGTCCATTCAAACTCACGTCCATCGAGTCAGTGATGCCATCCAGCCATCTCATCCTCGGTCATCGCCTTCTCCTCCTGCCCCCAATCCTTCCCAGCATCAGAGTCTTTTCCAATGAGTCAACTCTTCCCATGAGGTGGCCAAAGTATTGGAGTTTCAGTTAAGTAGGTTTATTTTTTTTAATAAAACAGAAAAAGAAAATAATAGAATAATTAAGTATCCAAGTGCAAAATATGTAGTAAGGATAAATATTGATTTGTAAAACTTTTAATTTCTGTTATATATGTATGTATCTGTATACAAGATTATGATGTGAAATATGTATTTTTTACTGTCAGTTGCAGTCAAAAAAGTTGGAAAGCCATTGCTGCCCTAATACATAGGTGGAACTGTCCAGAAAAACTTTTGTTCAAGAGAGCATAGAACTTCTTTCTTTGTTCTTATTCTCGGAAAGGGGTGGACTTCCCTGGTGGTCCAGTGATTAATCCTGCACACTTCCACTGCAGGGGCCATGGGCTTCACCCCTAGTCCAGGAACTAAGTTCCCACAGGCCACATCGTGTGGCCAAAAAAAGAAAAAAGGAAAGAAAATAGGTAAAGGGCCACTGTCACTCATCTGAAAAGGAATGACCAGCGATTCAGTGTGTTCACACTCGGCCTATTGTGTGGCTCATTTTGCCCATAATTAGCAGAAGATGAATATAACCACATAGATCATTTTCTGAAGAAAGGAATATTTTCGTATCAGCATACGAACTTTCTACATTTCCAACAGAACTTTCTACAGTAATGGAAATGTTATGTTTCTGAACTATCCAGTGCAGCAGCCACTAGCTATTGAGCACTTGACTGTGCAGCCGAGGAGCTGGACTTTTAATTAGAGCAATTTCAAATTTGTGTTAATTTAAATTTAAGTTGTCATGTGTGGTTATTGGATAGCCTAGTTTTAGTTTGAACACCCAATGGTGGCCTTCTCCAGCACAGCTAACTGTATAAATTTGGCTTGTGTTAAGTCCTAAGGTGCAGCACCCTTCCCTTGGGTTAGTCAAAAGATCACTGACCGTTGCCCATGGCTGGTTTGGGCAGACAGTGGGGTGAAGAAGCTCTTGGTGAACTGCTACCTTGGACAGCGCCACAAGCCAGGGGAAAATGGCAAAGAGCCAGAGGGTAATGGTTCTCAACTCTGGCTGTGCAATAGAATCACCTGAAAATCTGTAAAAATGCAGGCTGCGCCCCAGGTCTGTTAAAGCAGACATTTTTACAAGGTTCACCAGGTGTTCTATCATACTGTTTCACTTGGGAAGCATCACAGATGAGCAAGGCAACCCATAGTATCACAGGGATGCCCAGAATCAGATAGAGAGGGGAACAGACGCGTGAAAGACAGTGGAACTCCATCTCACCTTAAACAGAAAAGCTCCAGCTTACTTTTAGTGTTGGAAGTTGAGCTGTTTTCCCACCTGGATGCCCTGGCAACAAGGGCCCTCTTGTTCAGTGGTATCAAAGTATGAATTTGTGTGTGGCCGAGTTGAACTTCAAAGGAGGAAAAGTACAGGCTTTTATTGACCAACTCACATGGCCAGTACTTTCCATTTGTATATTTGGCCCTCGTGTATGGAGTTCCTATTGAGTGTATGAGATTTTCTATCCTTGCTCAGTCTAGTGGGGGAGACCAACAGGTAAACAGTTATCATACAGGAGGGTAAGCACAGTAATAGAAGAATTATAGGGTGCCTTGAGAGCACCCAAGAGGAGACATCAGTGAGGGCTTCCTGGAGGAGGTGACACCAAACTGAGTCTTGAAGGATCAGAAGTAGTCATGAGAAGAGGAGATGGAAAAAAAAAGAGCAGATAGAGTTTGGGAGCAGAGTTTGGCCAACATTTTCTGTCCCTTTAGGACTGAATACCATAAGATTGCTTCCTCTTGGCAGAAACCCTACCTGCTGTTTTAGCAAACCTCACGGGATATCCTTATCCTAACTGGCCTTTATCATTTATTTGTTAATAAGTGTGACTTATGGAGGCATTACTGTGTGCAGATATGACCTAAGTGCTGGTGAGGATGCACTGAACAAAGCAGACAGCATTCCTGCCCTCAGGGAACTTTATCTGCTAATGGAGCAAGCTAGCCGGAAGTAAACAAGGAAATGGTGTAGTATATGGCTGACGTGGTAGAGAGAAGAAATTAAACATGGTGAGGAACTTGGGGATTCTGGAGACTGTGCTCTGAGAACCAGAAGTCACATCACATTTCTCTATGAACTTAGTAGCAGCTTGCTTGCTCTCTCTCTCTCTCTCTCTCTCTCTCTCTCTATATATATATATATATATATATATATATGTATACATATATATATGTAGAACCTATTGCTCAGTCGTATCTGACTCTTTGCAACCCCATGGACTGTGTAGCCTACCAGGCTCCTCCATCCATGCGTTTTTCCAGACAAGCGTACTGGAGTGGGTTGTCATTTCCTTCTCATATATATATATATGTGTATATATATATATATGTATGTATGTATGTATATGTATACATTTGGCTGCACTGGGCCTTAGCTGTGGCATTAGAGATCTTTAGTTTTGGCATGTGGGATCTAGTTCTCAGACCAGGGCTTGAACCCAGGCCCCCTGCTCTACAGCATCTTAGCCATCAGGGAAGTCCGTTAGTAACAGTTCTTACCACTTTTCTGAGACTGGATTTGGGTTCCATAGTCATTTTCCCTCCTTTGCTCAAACCTGGCCATCCACCTGTGTCCATAACCCTATGTGCTTCTGCAGGACTGTAACTTGTGCCAACACAACCTCTCAAACCCACCTGCCCCCACCCCCCACCATGCGTCATGTCTTATATTTTCGCTGTCTCTTAGCATCAGCTCTTCTGTCCTCTGTTGATTTCCCTCCCTCCTGCTTTTCCTCCTTGCCCCTGGGTGAGTAAAGTTCTCGACCTTTTGGCTGATTGCTCTGTCACCCTCTTCCAGGGGTCACTGAATGAAAAGGCTTGTTATCCTCGACTTTGAGGCTAAATGTGGTCAATCACCTTTCACTGTTTCCCACCGCTACTCTGCATCCAGCTTCCAGTCACTTTCGTTTGTTGCCTGGAAAACTGAATACCCGGTCTTCCCGAACCTCCCTTTCCTGACTGGTCATAACCCTAGGGGACAGCACCATCCCAGGTGATCTAATTGTGAATCTGGCCTCAAAATCACTAGACCTGCTCAGTGAGTTCTCTGAGAGCCTCAGCTACTCACTCCCAACCCTCCACCCAGATCCTTGTCCAGCTGGTAGATTTTCACCTTCAGGAATTTTAACCTCAGTGTCTTATTTCTGAACATAGCCATGTATCCTTCCAACTCTTTCATGCCCTACTTCTCTACCTCTTTATCTTCATTAAGATGTCGTCTCTTGACTTCTTCAGTTACCCAGACTTTTCTCTACACGTGCAAATATATTCGTGGTGGTGGTTTAGTTGCTAAGTCATGTCTGGCTCTTGCGACCCCATGGACAGTAGCCTGCCAGGCTCTTCTGTCCATGGGATTCTCTAGGCAGGCATACTGGAGTGGGTTGCCATTTCCTTCTCCAGGGGGTCTTCCCAACCCAGGAATCGAACCCAAATATATATTTTCGTACTCATCTTCATTTCCTTTCCTCAAGATATGTGGTCCATTTTGACCCATGTTTAAGGTTGGCCCAATACTTGAACCCTGAATGCCGTCTTTTCATGCTGTCTTTGTGGGGTTTTGTTGTTGTTGTTGTTGTTTCACTTTTGTTTTGTTTTTTTAATAAGCGTGGTCTTTTTAAAAAAATTTATTTGGCTGCACCAGGTCTTAGTTGTGGCACACAGGCTCCTAGGTGAGGCTGCAGGATCTAGTCCCTTGACCAGGGACAAACCTATGCCCCCTCGCACTGGGGGTGGGGAGTCTTAACCGCTGGACCCCCGGGGGAGTCCCCTCATGGTTTCTTTGGAACTTTTGCTCTATTAATATTCCTCTCTCTTCTGTGGTCTTGCATCTTTCTAGACTCTTTACTGGCTCCTTCCCATTGGCTATCGCGGCTCCTTCCTATCAACCAAGACTTTGCAGGTTTCATCCATCTTAAAAAGTTATTCTCCTGGGTTAAGTAAATTAAGGTAGATCTCTACACTAGAATTCAAGGCAGGAGGAGAAGGAAATGACAGAGGACGAGACGGTTGGATGGCATCACTGATTCAACGGACATGAGCTTGAGCAAGCTCTGGGAAATGGTGAAGGACAGGGAAGCCTGGTGTGCTGCAGTCCATGGGGCTGCAAAGAGTCAGATACAACTGAGCGACTGAACAACATTAGAATACTATAGAGTTATCTGAAATATGTATAGCAGTGTGTATATATATATGTATATATATATATCTCTCACATGGAAAGGCGATCACAAAAAAATAAGTGAAAAAAGTATTAAAATAGCTTTATTGAGTGAATTTCTTTTTCACATTTTATTTATTTTTCTTTTGTGTGGTTAAAAAAACCAGATAACATAAAATTTACTATCTTAATTATTTTTAAGTATACCCTGGTGGCTCAGAGGGTAAAGCGCCTGCCCACAATGCAGGAGACCTGGGTTCGATCCCTGGGTTGTGAAGTTCCCCTGGAGAAGGAAATGGCAACCCACTCCAGTATCCTTGCCTGGAGAATCCCATATGGAAGAGCCTGGTGGGCTACAGTCCATGGGGTCTCAAAGAGTTGGACACGATTGAGTGAGCTCACTTCATTTCACTTCACTTCACTTCAGTTCAGGAGTGTTAAGTATATTCACATAGGTATAGCCAAATCTCCAAAATCTTACCATCTCACAAAACTGAAACTCTACCCATTAAACAACTGCTGACTTTCTCCCCCTCCTCCCCCAGGCGACTGTCACCACCATCTACTTATGCCTCTATGAATTTGACTACTCTAGGTACTCATATAAGTGGAGTTGTACAGCATTTGTCTTTTTCTGATTGGCTTATTTCACTTAGCACAATGTTGTGATGGTTTGTCTGTGTTGTAGCATATCAGGATTTTCCCTTTTTTCTTTTTTAAGGTTTTTTTTGACTTGGACCATTTTTTTAAGTCTATATTGAATTTATTACAGTATTGCTTCAGTTTTATGTTTTGTTCTTTTGTCCACGGAAGCCTGTGGAATCTTAGCTCCCTAACCTGGGATCAAACCTGCACCCCCTGCATTGGAAGGTGAAGTCTCAACCACTGGACAACTAGGGAAGTCCCAGAACTTTCTTTCTTTTTAAGGCTAAATAATATTTCGTTGTATGTATGTGTGTGTGTATGTTAGTCACCCAGTTGTATCCAACTCTTTGCAACCTCATGGACTGTAACCCACCAGGCTCTTCTTCCATGGGATTTCCCAGGCAAGAATACTGGAGTGGGTAGCCATTTCCTTCTCCAGGGGATCTTGCTGACCCAGGGATCAAACCTAGGTCTCCTGAATTGCAGGCAAATCCTTTACTGTCTGAGCCACCAGGGAAGTCCACCACACTTTAAATGATTTCATTTTTAAAGAAAAATGTGTGTTAGTATAGGTGAATACGGGCTTCCCGGGTAGCTCAGCTGGTAAAGAATCCACCTGCTGTGCAGGAGACCCCAGTTTGATTCCTGGGTCAGGAAGTTCCCTTGGTGAAGGGATAGGCTACCCACTCCAGTATTCTTGGGCTTCCCTGGTGGCTTAGACTGTAAAGAATCCGTCTGTAATGCAGGAGGAAGGCATGATAACCCACTCCAGTATTCCTGCCTGGAGAATCCCATGGACAGAGGAGCCTGGTGGGCTACAGTCAACGGCATCACAAAGAGTCGGATATGACCGAGTGACTAAGCACAGCACAGCATAGGTAAATATATAATATATAACATATTAATACATACATATATGTATAAAAGATTGTACATCAAAATGTTAACAGGCCCTCCTTACAGTGGCCCAGTGTAAATGATTCCCCCAAAGTATCTGAAATGTTTAGCCAAAGTGATTGATGACAGGGTATTTAATGTTTGAAATGATTGGTTTTTCACTTCTAGACTATGGGATTTGGAACCCTTTCCATCTTCCTTTTCCTGATGTGTACCTTTTAAAGTATTTGCAGTGAGCACACTTCCCTGTTGTAAATGTTGAAGGAACCTTCAGTGGAGCCGCATCAGCTCACTGTAGCCATCCCCGCAGTGCCAGGTGCTGCCCTCCTCCCAGCGTCTCATTCACCACTCACAGCCTGACCCATTCTGCTCTGAACACCACGGAACTCTGCTTCCTGTGCCCACAGTGGTAGGATGACCTGCACAGGCCACCACAGCTGCATGGGAACCCCCCGCATCCCTGGAGACATAGCTCAGGGCCATTTCCTCCTCACCTGCCCTCCCTTGCCCTCAGTGCAGAGTCAGCTTCCTCCTTTCAGAGCTCCCTAATCCCTGTACCCATCTGTCACTGCACTTGTTTCCTGATTGTCTGTGGGCCACCTGGGGGTGGGGACTGTGCCTACATCTTTGTATCTGCAGGCCGTAGCACGGACCCTGGGCAATTACGCTGGGCAGCTTGGGGAGCCACTGGTTGTTCAGAGGGGCTGGCTCCCTGGCTGCTCAGAAATGAGGCTGGAAGGCTCCCTCCAGGCCCTTCATGCTACTATACCCTTCGTGAACAGTGCAGAAGACATAGGAGTTGTGGGTTCAATCCCTGAGTCGGGAAGATCCCCTGGAGAAGAAAGTGGCAACCCACTCCAGTATTCTTGCCTGGGAAATCCCATGAATAGAGGAGGCTGGTGGGTTACAGTCCATGGATTCAGAAAAGAGTCAGACACGACTTTTAGCAATTAAACAAACAACAACAAAAATAGATATTAAAATTATTGAAATGCACTGCATTTATGTCTTACTGATATTGGTCTCCTGTTGTCTTGGGCTCATAACACACATTTGATAAATACCTGTTTTTTTTCAGTCACCCAGTCATGTCTGACTCTTTGCAACCCCATGGATTGCAGCACACCAGGCCTCCCTGTCCCTCACCATCTCCCGAAGTTTGCCCAAGTTCATGTCAATTGCATCAGTGATGCCATCCAGCCATCTCATCCTCTGATGCCCTCTTCTTCTTCTGCCCTCAATCTTTCCCTGCATCAGGAACTTTTCCAATGATTTGGCTGTTTGCATCAGATGACCAAAATACTGGACTTCAGCATCGGTCCTTCCAACAAGTATTCAGGGATGATCTCCCTTAAGATTGACTGGTTTGATCTCCTTGTTGTCCAAGGCACTTTCAGGGGTCTTCTCCAGTATCACAAGGACAAATACCTATTAACCTCCTTAATAACCCTAGTAGCTCCCTGTGATCAAACTTCTCTTTCTTAAATTTGGCTACTTTGAGAGGCTGGGAGGGGGGTTATTTAGGGGCCTGGGAAGCCATTATTATCACCTTCCAAGTCATATGATCGTGACTAGCTGCCTACACCGCATGTATGATTGATCCCAGTCAGGACCCTTTTGAGAAAAAACAAAGAAGTTAAAAGATCTACTACTGGCATGGCTTGAGTGCAGTGTTTAAACATCCCGTGTGTAAAAGCAGCTAATGAATCCCTGCTGTACTCGCTGTTGCCAGTTACTCCTGGGCCAAGAGGGGCTTAAAGTCTTATTGTGTAATGTTCACTCTGAAAGCTGTAATGGGCCAAGTTTTGTGAAACAGATTTTGCAGGCTGGTACAGTTAGGTCATTTGGGACAATTCTCTTACATATGAAAGAAAGGTTCTAGGCCTCCTTTCAGTTCAGTTCAGTTCAGTCACTCAGTCGTGTCCGACTCTTTGTGACCTCATGAATCACAGCATGCCAGGCCTCCCTGTTCATCACCAGCTTCCGGAGTTCACTCAAACTCACATCCATCTAGTCGGTGATGCCATCCAGCCATTTCATCCTCGGTCGTCCCCTTCTCCTCCTGCCTCCAATCCCTCCCAGTATCAGAGTCTTCTCCAATGAGTCAACTCTTCGCATGAGATGGCCAAAGTATTGGAGTTTCAGCTTTAGTATCATTCCTTCCAAACACCCAGGACGGATCTCCTTTAGAATGGACTGGTTGGATCTCCTTGCAGTCCAAGGGACTCTCAAGAGTCTTCTCCAACACCACAGTTCAAAAGCATCAATTCTTCGGCGCTCAGCTTTCTTCACAGTCCAACTCTCACATCCATACATGACCACTGGAGAAACCATAGCCTTGGCTAGACAGACCTTTGTTGGCAAAGTAATGTCTCTGCTTTTCAATATGCTATCTAGGTTGGTCGTAACTTGCCTTCCAAGGAGTAAGCGTCTTTTAATTTCATGGCTGCAGTCACCATCTGCAGTGATTTTGGAGCCCAGAAAAATAAAGTCTGACACTGTTTCCACTGTTTCCCCATCTATTTCCCATGAAGTGATGGAGCCAGATGCCATGATCTTCGTTTTCTGAATGTTGACCTTTAAGCCAACTTTTTCACTCTCCTCTTTCACTTTCATTAAGAGGCTTTTGAATTCTTCTTCACTTTCTGCCATAAGGGTGGTGTCATCTGCATATCTGAGGTTGTTGATATTTCTCCCAGCAATCTTGATTCCAGCTTGTGCTTCTTCCAGCCCAGCATTTCTCATGATGTACTCTGCATAGAAGTTAAATAAGCAGGGTGACAATATACAGCCTTGACGCACTCCTTTTCCCATTTGGAACCAGTCTGTTGTTCCATGTCCAGTTCTAACTGTTGCTTCCTGACCTGCATACAGGTTTCTCAAGAGGCAGGTCAGGTGGTCTGGAATTCTCATCTCTTTCAGAATTTTAGGGGGCATTAAAAGAAGAGAAGGGAAAATGAAAAATAGTTATAATTACTGTGGAACTGAATCTTTTGGGGTCCTCTTTAGCTTCGCAGACCACAAGAATTTATCTTGATTTTTCTTGAGAAAAGGGGCCCAATGTAAGCGATTCACCCAAAGTATCTGAAATATGTTTAGGCAAAATGTTTGATGACAGGACAATTAATGTTGACATGCTAGGTTTTCCAGCTGTTGAAACGATTTGTAAATTGGCATAGGTGGTCTGTGCTGTTTGCATCAGAACCACAATAGCTGGGTTTAATGTTTTCTTCTTACCAAGATCAGGCTTTTTTTTATAAAAGTTGAGTTAGACTAGATTGTCCTGGTTATGATATTGTTGTTTTGTTTTCTTTTGTTTTTGCCCAATAGGCCAGCAAAGGAAGTAATACCATTACCTGGAGTAAGTATTAGACTCAGAGATGTGTGTCAGCATTTAAGCCCTGGCCTGACCACTCTCTAGCTGGCTGTGTGCTTGGATAAGATATTTAATTTATGGAAGCTTTGAGTTTCTGTTGTTCATCAGGAAAACGTGGATTATCTGTCAGTTTTGCTTACTAGACTGTAAACTTCTTCAGAGTAGGGGTGGTATGGTTCATCCATCATTGGAAACTCAGTGTGTGGTATGAGGCCTGGTGAGTAAGAACTCTATAAATATTTTTCAAACAAATCAGATTTGTCTTACTTATTTCATAGGTTGTTTGAAAGAGCAAGTAGGATGAGCAGCAGTATAGTGTAGTGTTAAGAGCACAGTCCCTGGGCCCCAGTTCTGGCTCCAGGAAGGAGCAGTAACTCTCCGCTGGGCATCTGTGAAAGTGGATGATGCTACCTGCTTCCAAGGGTTGCAATCAATGTGCCTGAACACCATAAGTGCTATATACGTACCAGCTATTGATATAACATGTGAATGGCCTTTGCAAAGTGCCGCTCACATAAACGTACTTATTTGCTGAAGTCTTAACCAAGTGTTGGACACACTGTGAAATACTTGTATTTTACACTAAAGAAAGTACTGGGTCTTTCTTTACCTTAACTGAATCAGTGGGAATTGTAGAGCAAGGCAGGGCTACTATTGCTATTATGGGACTCATAAGTCTCTAGTTCTTGACTTTTATAATGCATGAGACTTTGACTATTTCCGTATATCACCATTTCTTCATTATTAAACCATGGATAGGCAATAGAATTTAGAGCCAGAACCCTGAAATCACTGAAGGACAGAGTTGGAATTCAGTACTTATTATGGACAGATCAGTTTGTGGTTTATTTTTGGCTCCTCAATGATTTAGTCTGATTTTTTTTTTTAAATAAGTTTAACGCAGGTGGCTCATTTCATAAAGAATTTCACAGGCACTGAAGACATGGAGCAGTTTTGTGTCTGCACAACTGCGAACCTTATGCCTGCTACCGCCCGAGCCCTAGAAAGGTCAGTTCACCTTTCTGTACTCACTTAAAGGTACTACTTATTTGATAATGTCTTACCAAGTGTCGGGGGCTTCCCAGGTGGCTCAGTGGTAAAGAATCCACCTGCCAGTGCGGGACACACAGGAGACTCGGGTTTGATCCCTGGGTTGGAAAGATCCTCTGGAGAAGAAATGACAACCCACGCCAATATTTTTACCTGGGTAATCCCATGGAGCTGGGTGGGCTACAGTCCATGGAGTCACATGACATGACTGAGCATGCATGCATGCCTACCGAGCGTTGGACACACTATGAAATACTAGTGCTGGATCTTTCCTTATCTTAACTGAGTTAGTGGTCATTCCATTGCACAGTTTCTAAAGCCCACTTAGGGTGTCTTTCACCTGGACCCTTTTAGTGACACCCATGACCACTGGATGCAAAGTATAAGTTCAGAGAAAGCCTGACCTGGGGCTGCCCCGGCCCGGCACTGCTGCCTGCTCTGTGTTCCACTGTCAGCTTTGTGGGAAATGAGTGAAAGTGAAAGTCACTCAGTCGTGTCCGACTCTTTGTAACCCCATGGACTGTAGCCCGCCAGGCTCCACTGTCCATGGAATTCTCCAGGCAAGAATACTGGAGTGGGTTGCCATTTCCTACTCCAGGGGATCTTCCCAACCCAGGGACTGAACCCAGGTCCCCCACACTGCAGGCCGATTCTTTACCGTCTGAGCCACCAGGGAAGGGCTATGTATAAATAACTGGTCAATTCCGAGGCAATAGAGATTTTTAAGATGATGTTAAATAATACTGGTTTCTTACGTGCAAACACTGCAGTAGTTTCCACCTTGGTTTCTCTGCCTCTTGGCCACTAGAGTCTCCTTTACACAGTGCTGTCTGCCTCATCTCCCCATTATTTCATTCTTGTCAGGTCTCCCCAGGCCAAGAACGCTCTTGAGACAGTATCTTACTGTAGGATTAAATCCAAGCTCCCGGTGTTGCCTTTCAAGGCCATACATCATCTGAGCCCATTTTATCTACCCATGCTTTACTTGCAGTTCCTCTCTAATGTAGAATTTTACTTCCCACTCACTGGGTTCTAATCTTCTTTTTCCTGGTAGTTTAGACAGTAAAGAATCTGTCTGCAATGTAGGAGACCCAGGTTCCATCCCTGGGTTGGGAAGATCCCCTGGAGAAGTGATGGCAACCCACTCCAGTATTCTTGCCTGGAGAATCCCATGGACAGAGGAGCCTTGTGGGCTATAGTCGATGAGGCCACAAGGAGTCAGACACAACTGAGCAATTAACACTTTCTTTCACGTTCACTTGTGGTCTTTTGTTTTCAAGGTCCCCACACTGAAATGCCCTCCCTGTCCCTTCTATTTACACTTAAATAGCTTTTAAAATTTTTATTTTGTTTTTATTTTTTATTTTGGCCATACCACTTGTCACTCGGGATCTTAGTTCCCTGACTAGGGATCGAACTTATGCCCCCTGCAGTGGAAGTGAGAAGTCTTAACCACTGGACCACCAGGGAAGGCCTGACATGTGCCTGTAGCTTTAAGGCCCTCTCCCCGCCTTTTCCCTAAACCCTGTCTCCTCCTGAACATTGATTGGCATCTCCTGTATTTTTGCATTTGATTATATTTAATTTAGAGCTTTCTTAGGTACCATTTTGAAAATTAGTATCTTCTCATAATGACTCAGACGTTAACTTGATAATATTAAAATTATTGTAAGCTTATCAGTTAGGCATTCAGGAAAATTGTACCTGTTTTATATGTAGTATACGTTTTTAAAAAATGTAACCTTCTCCTCTTGGCAGCTGTAATTCCACCCCACTGCTCATAAATAAAGCCCTGGAGTCCAGGCCATATGCAGTAAAACAAAATAATATTGTAGAGCAAGGCAGGACTGCTATTGCTATTATGGGACTCATAAGTCTCTAGTTCTTGACTTTTATAATACATGAGACTTTGGCTGTTTCAGTACATCAACATTTATTCACTATTCAGCCATGGACAGGTGATAGAATAAAGAGCCAGAACCCTGAAACCACTTAAATACATAGTGGGAGTTCAATAATTGTTATGGACAGATTGGTCTGTGGTTTATTTGGGGCCCTTCAATGATTTAGTCTGGTCTGTATGTGTCAGTTTACCTTTCCATACTAATTTAGTAGATCTGCTAAAATATTAGACTTTTATTAAACTTAAGATATAATGTGTTGGGAAGATCCACTGGAGAAGGAAATGGCAACCCGCTCCAGTGTTCTCACCTGGGAAATGCCATGGACAGAGGAACCTAGTAGGCTACAGTCCATGGGGTCAGAAAGAATTGGACACGACTGAGTGACTGAGCGCCATGCACCACCATACTGAAATAAAATTTTATTGCTGGAGTGCAAACATACTACATACATTGTGAGAATCAACTTCATCTTCTGTCCTTTCTCCCTCCTTCATTTTTCTTTTCTTTCAATCAATGGGCATCTGAAATGCAGACAGCGTTGGTCTCGACGGAGCTCTGTGCGTAAAACATGGCCTTCTCCTGCTAAGAGATCACAGCCCAGCACTGGAAACCTATGTGAACAACGGTGGTCTAACGATGAGATTGGATTAAACAAGGGTAAATAGTTTCATTCGAAAACTGGGTAAATACAGAGAGAGAAGGCCAAGCTTAGAAAGTATATAAACATAGTTAATCATACTTACTAATTTTCTAGTGTGTGCCAAGCTCTGTGCTAGGTCATAGTTATGTTACTATTAATATATCCTCCTGACAAATATTTGAGTTGGATATATTAATCTACTTTTCAAAAACAAGTAAATTGAAGCAAACTGTGAAAGAGGCATGCCTATAATTCAAATATAGCCCAGTCTTTTATTATACAGCCTGTCTTTATGCCAGTATAAAAATAAAGTTTGATATGTAAATAAAAATGTTTTGTTGGATACTTCAAAATAACCACAAAGCTTTGCAGAGGTTGGCATTTCCCTAGAGGAAATTAGCCAGGATAAAAGGGGATAAAGTATAAAAGATATAATGCACATGGGGAAAAAAAATCTTTAAAGAAAATATCCTTCAGTTTTGAAACCTCCCGAGTAATGAATGGTAATATCTTCTCTATTAATTTGACACTAAAAGAGCAAGTAGAGATGTTGAATGATTATTTTGTGAATCTGCAAATAAAACTAACTTTCTTTAGGCTTATTAAGTAGATTGCAAAAGGGGACTTAGACACAGTTTTTATATATAGCTGTGTGTTTCAGCAATTATTCTGGATGAACATTAAAAACACTGTCAAATTCCAAATTAATCCCCTTGAATTTTTTTCTATTGAATTCTTTGATATCTCTAAATTAATTTGGTGAGAGTGACTTTCTTCACAGCATTCTAATTAACTCTGCGGAAGTGTTTATTCAAGCTTTTCTGTCTCTCAGAATTTTGTGAGTTTTTTCATGTACATTTCTCATTACAGATAGTTCTAGATAGTTTATGGGTTTTGTTGCTATTGTAAACCTATTATGTTTCTGTTTCTTTACTGTATAATAAAAAACTGTTTGAATTTTCATCTTTTATCCAACCCTTTATATGAATGCTCATTAATTTAAATAGTATTTTAATCAATTCTCTGGCCTTATTGTTGCAGATAATTCCATTTCTGCATTTCTTATAATGAAGACCCTTATTTCTGTTTCTTTTTTGAGGAATTGGTAAAACCTGCCCAAACAGTGTTGATAGTTGTTTTTTCAAAAAAACAATTCAACCGAGTAAAATTTAAAGATCTTACTGGCTTTATTTAATGATTCTTGAATTGGGCATCATCCCATTTAGGAGATAGAAAGGAGTTCCAAGAAGCTGTACAAAATGGAAGACTTTTATAGGCAGAAGGAGGCAGGACACAAAATTTATTCTAGCACAGGGTCGATTGTTTCAGGCAATGTCCCCTTCTTTGGGGAGAAGACAGGGGTCTGTCAAGCAGCTTACTGTGCTAGTACTAACCAAGTAATTCCAGACTGACTGGTTAAAGGTTATATCCTGGGAGAGGTTGAAATAGCAGCTAGCTTTGGTATTAACTCTTGGTTTAGTGATGTGGGCTTAGTACAAGAGACTCCATTTTGGGACTGTTGTCTCTTTTTTTAACATCGTTATCATTCATCCTAGTTTTAATAGGAAAGCTTCCTTTTCATGCCAAAAAGATAATATTGGCTGTTGGCTTATGAGAGATACCCTTATAAAATCCTTCTAACCCTAGTTTTCCTAGATATTTTGCAAGGAGTGAGCACTGAATGTGGTCAGCCTTTTCAACATCCTCGTAGGGTTAATCTTATTTGACTCAATAGTGTACTGCATTATCTTCATAATAATAACCATTTATTTCCTGAGATAAACTCTCCTAGGGCATGATTTGCTTTTCTTTTTCTTTATTGTTGACTTTATGTGCCATTTTCTATTTAGGACTTTTTACTCATGTTGTTCATCAAAAAATAAGTATGTGTATTATATACAGTTGTATTTGGGAATGACATTGTACATATGCTTTTGTATCCTGAATTTTACACTAAAATACAATAGCATTTTCCTATGGCATTAGAAGTTCTTCAAAACATATTTCAATGGCTGCACAATATGTTATGGTTTATCATAACTTCCTTAATCTTCCTAGTTTTTTCATTGCTTGAAGTTTTTGCTAATTTTGGACTGCTACAAACTGTGGGAGATAGTGAAGGACAAAGAAGCCCATTGGGCTACAGTCCATGGGATCACAAAGAGTTAAACAACCTAGCGGCTGAACAGCAAAAGCATAAGTCATGCAAAGATGAGCATCTTTATGTGTAAACATTTGTTCTTACTGCTGATTGTTTCTGTAGTGTACTCATTTCCAAAGGCTACCGCTACAAATTATACAAAGCGATTCATGGGGTCCCAAAGAGTCGACACGACTGAGTGACTGAACTGAAATGAACCGAAGACTTAGCAGTAGGAGCAGCAGCAGTAGCTTAACTAGGACTTTTCAGGTGACGCTAGTGGTAAAGCACTTGCTTGCCAATACAGGTTTGATGTAAGAGGCATGCGTTGGATCCCTGCATTGGAAAAATCCCCTGGAGGAGGGCACGCAACCCACTTCAGTATTCTTGCTTGGAGAATCCCACGGACAGAGGAGGCTGGCGAGCTATACTCCATAGGGTTGCAAAGAGTTGGACTGAGCATGCCCGCACAGTAGCTTAATCCAGCTACTGAGAAGTTTATTTTATCATAGTTCTAGAGACCGGAAATTCAAAACCAAGGTGTTGGCAGGGCCATGCTCCCTTTGAAGGCTCTAGAGGGAGAATTATTCCTGGCTTCTTCCAGTTTCTGGCACCTCCTGGCGTTCCTCATGGTATCATCGCTCCAGTCTCTACCTGTCTTCACATGGCCTTCTCAATGTATGTCTCTCTGTGTCCCCTCCTTTTCTTATAAGAACATCAGTCACTGAATTTAAGCCATATCTTAAATCTATGATGATTTCTTTCTTTTTTAATTTTTGGATCATATGGTAGCTTTATTTTCAATTTTTTGAGAAATATCCATAATTGTTTTCCATAGTGATTGCATCAGTTACCTTCCCATCAACAAGGTACATGGATTCTTTTTTCTCCAAGACTCCAACATTTGTTATTTCTTATCTTTTTGATAATGGCCATTCTAACGAGCATAAGGTGAAATCTCATTGTGTATTTTGATTTGCATTTCCCTAATAATTAGCATGTTGAACAATTTTGCATTTGCCTGTTGGCCGTCAGTATGTATTCAAGATGATTTGTTTTTAAGATGCTTTGTTAATTATACCTGCACAGGGCCTGTTTTTAAATAAGGTATCATTCAGAGGTAACGAGGGGTAGGACTTGGGCTTATCTTACTTGAGAGGGACAATATTTAACCCACTACACTTTTTTTGAGTAGAAATATAAACGTAAAAAACAAGTATTAAAGTATCCCTTGATACTTATTACCAAATTGTTTTCCAAAATGCGTAAGATGGCCTGGTTCATCAGCATTGTAGAGTACTCATTTACCTACAGCTTCACCCAAGTATTACCATTGAAAAAAAACCCGTTTTTGGATTGGGTACAAATGGAAACTGATTTTTAAAAGTTCATTTCATGAATTGTTCATAAATTTGACAAAATTCTGTGTACTTAACATGGAAATTTCTTTATCTGTTAAAAAAAATTTTTTTGGCCAAGTGGCACATGGAATCTTAGTTCCCCAACCAGAGATTGAATCTGTGTCCCCTGCATTGGAAGCACGAATCTTAACCACTGGACCACCAGAGAAATACCTCTGTAAAATCTTTTGTAATGTCTTTGCCCATTTTTATTTTAATGCATTTGCTGTTTTCTTATTTATACAGTCATTATAAATGAAGAACATTATCCTTTGGTTGCGCTGCTTATAAATATTTCCCCAGTTTGTCAGTCAGTTCAGTCACTCAGTTATGTCTGACTCTTTGCGACCAACCTCATAGATTGTACCATGCCAGGCCTCCCTGTCCATCACCAACTCCCAGAGCTTGCTCAAATTAATGTCCATAGAGTCAGTGATACCATCCAACCATCTCATCCTCTGTCATCCGCTTCTCCTCCCGCCTTCAATCTTTCCCAGCATCAGGATCTTTTCCAATGAGTCAGTTCTTCGCATCAGGTGGCCAAAGCATTGGAGCTTCAGCTTCAGCATCAGTCCTTCCAATGAATATTCAGGACTGATTTCCTTTAGGATGGACTGGTTGGATCTTCTTGCAGTCCAAGGGACTCTCAGAGTCTTCTCCAACACCATAGTTCAAAAGCATCAATTCTTTGGCTCTCAGCTTTCTTTATAGTCCAACTCTCACATCCATACATGACCACAGGAAAAAGCATAGCCTTGAATAGACGGACCTTTGTTGGCAAAATAATGCCTCTGCTTTTTAATATGCTGTCTAGGTTGGTCATAGTTTTTCCTTCAAGGAGCAAGTGTCTTTTAATTTCATGGCTATAGTCATCATCTGCAGTGATTTTGGAGCCCAAGAAAATAAAGTCTCTCACTGTTTCCATTGCTTCCCCATCTATTTGCCATGAAATGATGGGACCAGATGGCATGATCTTAGTTTTCTGGATGTTGAGTTTTAAGCCAACATTTTCACTCTCCTCTTTCACTTTCATCAAGAGGCTCTTTAGTTTTTCTTTGCTTTCTGCCATAAGGGTGGTGTCATCTGCATATCTGAGGTTATTGATATTTCTCCCTGCGATCTTGATTCCAGCTTGTGCTTCCTCCAGCCCAGCGTTTCTCATGATGTACTCTGCATATAAGTTAAATAAGTAGGGTGACAATATACAGCCTTGACATACTCCTTTCTCTATCTGAGGTGTACTGTATTGTAAATTTTTAAAATTTCATGTTTTCCTGGTGCCTCAACATCCCACAGACAGGCTGTGGGCACCCTGCCTGAATGACCAAGTCAGTGTGATAGGCTGGTGGTGCCACAAGCTCCCCTCTGACCCTCCCCTGACTGTGACCTTGTGATCTTCAAACACACCAATGAAATCCGCTGGCGCCTTTGCCATGTGCACTTTCCCCGAGCCCCTGTGAAGGCACTGGCCTTGGGGCCTCATTGTCTCGGCTGCCACCTGCCTGGCTGAGCCACTCCCTGGGCGCTCCTCCCACGTGGTCCCCTCCATGTCCCTCCACATCGCCCTCTTCTAGGACTCCTGCGTTTGACCTAGCTCTTTCACTTTCATACCCCTCCCCGTGGTGGTATTCCATGTCCTTGTCAAACTGATCCTCCATAAACAAAAAAAAAACACCCCAACAACAGTTTAAGTAATGTTATGACTCCTTGCAACACAATTGGCCTGGAGGATGGGATGATCTAAGCCAGGGATGGAAAGCCCCACGGAGATGCCCCGGGACAGCTCTGGCTGATGAATGGGCTGTGGCACCTGGGCTCAGGCATTTGGAAGGCTCTGTGTCTTGGCATGCAGGCACCACCTAGACTCCAAGAATCCCCACGCTAAAGTGCAGACCGTGCCCTGAGCCCAGTAGAAGGTCCCAGGATCTCGTTTCCCAGTCGCAAGCCTCACAGGAGAAGGCTGGTCATCTTGGGGCTGCAGGTAAGCAGAGCCGCTGGGCAGCTAGCCTGTCATTTTGCCTGCATCCTGGTGGTTGTTGTCCAGTTGCTGTCGTGTCTGACTCTTTGTGACCCCATGAACTACAGCAGGCCAGGCTTCCCCATCCTTTACTATCTCCCTGAGTTTGCTCAAACTCACGTCTATTGAGTCAGTGATGCCTTCCAACCATCTCATCCTTTGTTACCCGCTTCTTCTCTTGCCCTCAGTCTTTCCAGAAATAGGGTCTTTTCCAAAGAGTAAGCTTTTCGCATCAGGTGGCCAAAGTGCTTGAGCTTGAGCTTGAGCTTCAGCATCAGTCCTTCCAATGAATAGTCAGGGTTGATTTCCTTTAGGATTGACTGGTTTGACCTCCTTGCTATCCAAGGGACTATCAAGAGTCCTCTCCAATACCACAGTTGGAAAGCATCAATTCTGCGCTTAGCCTCCTTTATTGTCCAACTCTCACATCCATATGTGACTACTGGAAAAACCATAGCTTTGACTAGACGGAGCTCAGACTAAGTAGGGAAGGGCTGTGCTGTGCTCTGTCATGTTTGACTCTTTGCGACCCCATAGACTGTTGTCTGCCAGTCTCCTCCATGAGATTTTCCAGTCAAGGATACTGGAGTGGGCTGCCATTTCCTTCTACTAGCCGTATCTTGGTTAAGGCACCGTGAAGTGGTGCCAAGGGCTGAAAGTCAGCGCCCACAGCCGAGGGGTCACTGTGTCCCATGGTATTGGCTCATGACCCTGTCCACACTGCCCTTGTGGCTTTGAGTGACACCAGGAGTACCCCTCCCTTCTCATTTGGTGTTGGGAGACCCCCCCGACAGAGTGTCAGCCATGAGGTCCTGTAAGGATCCGCCCTGCTGGGGATGGCAATCCCATCTGCAGCATCCCTCTTTCAGCCCCCAAGCCCATAGAGTATCAGGGATCCTGTTTATGCAGACAGGTGGCCCAAGTGGGAAAAAAAAAAGGGCTGTGGGGTGTGTAGGGGGAGGGGAGGACCACTTTAATCCTACCTCCCCCAAAATACCTGAGGCTGTTCCTCAGTTTGCCTGAGATCTCTGGGTCCACTTAAGTGCTATTGACATGCTAGAAGTCTCCTTAGAATTAAATTGGCACAAAACAAAGAAGTTGAGGCTGCTCCAGATCTCCTGCTTATAGACCCCAACCCCTGTGGAGGGAGGTAGATGGGAACTCCCACCCCAAGAGAGGACATCTCCCACCCCCTTCCTCACAGCTGCAGTCACTGGAGACCACCAGGAATTTGTCCAAAGACAGAGGGGGGGAAAATATCTGCTGGGAGATACAAAACACTCAAAAAGATTTTAACAAAACAGAAAAAAAAAAAAAAAAGAGGGAACAAAAAAATGCGCTGATTATCCTGTGGTTGGTTGGGGGCGGAAGGGGAAGGAGGTCCCAGAGAGCGGCTTCTGCCTGGAATTAAGCTGGTCCTTCCTCTTCTCCCTTCCCCTTTATCACGACTGAAGACCGGTGCTAGCAGGAAGCTAAATAAATAAAGTGTTGGGTAGACAAACTGCCACTTTTGGTGGCTGCAAGCCCAAGGGAAAAGGAAGGAAGGGAGGAAACGAGGGAGGGAGGGAGGAGAGGAGCTGCAAACCTTATCAACCCAGCAAAAACCAGAGGCAGCGAGTATCATCCTAGTCCAAGAGTACTTACTGATTAAACCAACAGTGACAACAAAGAACTAAGTAGAGGAAAAATAAATCACAGCCTCCTCCAAGGACATGCACAGGACACACATTATAGTGTATGTTAATAGCTAAACATCATCTCGTCCTCTTTGGATTCTGATGACAACATACTTCTCATTTATGAATTTTGCTTACAAATTGAAATCTACAGGCATTCCTACTGGTGTCTTCAAAAACTCCTTCACTATAGAGGCTTTGGCAGCCTCTTTTCATGCCTCTCGAAAGTCTCCAGACCACTTATTAATATAATGGCCATTGGTTGCCCCAGGGCTTCTGATGCCAGAAACTGCCCCTTGGTCTCCTGCTATACACCATTAAAACAAGTGATGGCTACTTACTGAGCTTTCCTGAAAACAGAGGCTCTCACAGACCTCTCCATACCCAGCTGTCCCTACTGCTTTGTATGTGTCCGTTAGTTGCTCAGTCATGTCCGACTCTTTGCGACCCCATGGACTGTAGCCCACCAGGCTCCTCTGTCCATGGGATTCTCTGGGCAAGAATATTGGAGTGGGTAGCCATTTCCTTCTCAGGGGATCTTCCCAACCCAGGAATCAAACCTGGGTCACCTGCATTGCAGGCAGATTCTTTACCATCTGAGCCACTGTGAGTGCTTCTGCTTGGATCCTAAGCATGCCACAAGCTTAGCAGGGCTCCCAAGGCCTCCTTAAGACAAGATGGAGCCCCACTTGGGCCCTTTGGTATATTCCACCTAGAGAATGGGGTGGTTTCCCTATACCTCTGTCCCTTGCCAGATGCCAGGGAACTGGAGGAGGTCACCCCCAGACCACTTGGCTACCTGGAAGGTGTCTTTGGATTAACTGAGGGGAGAGCAGTGGGAGTTCACGTGCTGTACAGGCGGCACTTCTCGCTTCAGACAGGATGGAGTTCAGTGGGATGCTGCTCCTTTCCAGACTGTTCTGAGCCAGATTGTCCCCAATAAAGGAGGGGCCCCAGGCAACAGCATACTCAGCCACACTCCAGGGGGTCATCTCGCTGTCTGGAAACCCAGCCCAACAATGGCTCCACCTCATATTTATTACAAACTGTTGGGCTATAGCCTAAAAATTACCCCCTTCAGGGTAAAATAGTTTAGAAATCTCTTGCCTCACTGATAACCCAGAATATAAACCACAATTACACAGGTCTCTGCATATACTAAGAGGCTTCCCAGGTGGCACTAGTGGTAAAGAACCCGCCTGCCAATGCAAGAGAGGAAGATCCCCTGAAGGAGGGGATGCAACCCACTCCAGTGTTCTCATCTGGAGAATGGAGAATCCCATGGACAGAGGAGCCAGTGGGCTACAGTCCATAGGGAAGCAAAGAGTCTGATGTGACTGAAGTGACTTAGCACACGCACACACTGCGTATACTAAGGCCACAATACAAGGCTTTGCCAGGACACTCCTTGCCTTCAGAGTTACAGACGTTACTGGCAGTAACCAAGATGCACATTTTCACATTTCAAAATTCGCAACGTGGGACACTTGGAAAACTAGCCGAGAGGTCCTGTTTTTTGGCTGTCGGATCCTAGCTGTGGCACATGGGATCTTCATTGCATCGTGTGGGATCTTTTCAGTACGGATACACAGACTCTCTGCTTGTGGAGCACAGGCTCAGTAGTTACAACTTGCCAGCCTAGTTGCCCCGCTGCACGAGGGATGTTAGTTCCCTGACCAGAGATCGAACTCAAGTCCACTGCATTGCAAGGAAGATTCCTTACCACTGGACCATCAGGGAAGTCTCCCATAGAACGTTTATGTCCCTGAGAGATTTCAAGTAACAGTTTAATTGAGAGACATTTGGTCTCTCAAATGGGCTTGCCAGGTGGCAGGAGTGGTAAGGAATCTGCCTGCCAGTGCAGGAGACACAAGAGACACGAGTTTGATCCCTGGGTTGGGAAATGGCAACCCACTCTAGTAATCTTGCCTGGAAAATTCCAAGGACAGAGGACCCTGAGGGCCTACAGCCCACGGGGTCACAAAGAGTTGACACGACTGAGCACTCAGCTTTTGGTCTCTCAAACAACCCCTTTTCAAATTTTAGTACAACCAATAGTAAACTCTCAAGTTCTCTATGTTGCCCCAAGCCTTAACTTATTTTTATAAATTTTCAATCTGCCTCTCACCACTTCAGGCTAGAGGCCAGATCAAGGGCACATACTTTCCTAGGAGTCATTAACCACAGCTTATTCCACAGGCCAGGCCCCTGCTCGCCTGATATAGGACTCATTTGAACCAAAACTTTCATCAAAACTAAAATAGCCACACACCACTCTGTTGACTGTTGGTCTTATTACTACTGTTCTAGGCATTTCCATTGGTTTACAGTCTGGAAGTTCTCAGCAACTCAAATGTGTAACCACTTGGAAAGTGTCCCCCCAGTCCCACATCCCAGACAACATTGTCCTGGCCCAGAGTCTCATGGTTGGAGATGACATCGCCCCAACCCAAGACCACAGCATTGGAGACAACTTCACCCTCGGTGTCTGAGAAGTCTTCACCTCTTACACTAAAACCTCCACCCCAGGGGCACCCAAGGACCACCTCTCCTGTGGCACAAAGTGGACATGGGACATTTTCCTTTCCTTCCTGAGCCTGTTGTCTGCTTAGCCCTCGATTCTAGTGTACTCCTTCCTCTCTATTAAAATGTACACCCTGTGCCCCCATGGCTAAAGGACGAGATCGAGGTTACTAATATTAACAGAGAGACTTCCCTAGTGGTCCAGCGAGTAAGACTCTGCACTTCCAATGCAGAGGTTTGGGGTTTGTTCCCTGGTCTGGGAAATAAGATCCCACAAACCAAGTGGCACAGCCAAAAAGAGAATCTTTGGCTTTCCCTAGTGATCCAGTGCTAAGACCATGCGTCCACTGCAGGGGGCTCCTGTTCAATCTCTGATCAGGGAAGTTCCACATGCTGTGCTGTGCAGCCAAAAACAGAAAAAAAAAAAAACAAAAAAAACAATTAAATTGATACAGATTGTTACTTTCTCCAAGAGGCACTTTTCTCATGTCAGCCAGTTCTTTGACTTCCTGGGGAAAGGACCACCCGCTCCCTAATGCCTTTTCTTATACCCTCCCCACACCCAGCTTGCATCCACAGCCTCTTTCTCCAACCGTGACCTTCTTTCCCCTCCCCATGTGAAAGTGAAGTCACTCAGTCGTGTCCGACTCTTTGCGACCCCATGGACTGTAGCCTACCAGGCTCCTCTGTCCATGGGATTTTCCAGGCAATAGTACTGGAGTGGATTGCCATTTCCTTCTCCAGGGGACCTTCTCAACCCAGGGATCGAACCCAGGTCTCCCGCATTGTAGACAGACGCTTTACAGTTTGAGCCACCAGGGAGGTCAAACACAGTACATTGTGCTCTAAATAGTGGCACCTTCAGGTATGATTGTGACCCAGACTCATAGGCACAGCACCTTATATATTTTTCCTGGTTGGCTCCCCCACCAACATTTTTCCTAAGGAAACCATACCCCAGGGTGCAGTGGTTACACTAGGGTTTCTAAGTTCTTTATCCACTGGGTGCTTCTGGCTTCCGTCAACCCAAGGACCATATTGATTGCTACCCTGATAAGATTTGTCATCGCCTCAGGAGCACCCAACCTTGGCACCAGTATAGGGGCCATTCTCAAACAAAGTCAAGTCCTGACTGCCACCCAGCACCTTTCTTTGGCCTTTTCAGATTGCTCAGAGGCTGGACAAAATACTGTCCCTTAGGCAACAAGCCCGTGAGTCCCTAACCCACATGGTGATAGATGACAGACTGGCTCTTGACTACTTACTAGCCAGGGAAGGGTTTGCGCCTTTCTTCCCACCTGTTGTCTTAAAGTAAGAACATGCAGATCAGAGACTTCCCTAGTGGTTCAGCAGTTAAGACTCCATGCTCCCAGTGCAGGGGTCTGGGTTCAATTCCTGGTCAGACAACTAGATCCCACATGCCGAAACTAAAAGACCCCGCATGCTGCAGCTAAGACCCAGCGCAGTGAAATAAATAAACAGAAATAAACAAATACTTTTAAAAGAAACATGCAAATCACAAGGAGGCACAGGCCACCCATACCAAATTGACAGGTGACTTCCTCAGCATCTGAGCTGCCACGCTGGGAAGGTGAAAGCCTGGGTTCTTTTGTTTGAAGGTTCAGTTTCACACACAATGAAAGGTTCAGTACACTCACACAATGAAAGTAAAGTTACAAGCTTTGTTACTTACAGACCCCAGAAATGGGGGTGTTTGAGGGGGAGTTGAAGGGCGGCAGTGAGCCAGGGGAAGGGCAGCCCTCCATAGTGGGGTGGTTGTGGGGAGCAGAAAGAAGATAGAGAGCAGGGTAGCAAGCACCTTTCTCTGATAAGATGGTTGGGGCCAAGGTTACTAACTTTTCTGGGGGCTCAACTCTAAATGGTTATTTATTTTTACTGCAGGATAATTGCTTTGCAACGTTGTATTGGTTTCTGCTGTACAATAATGAGAATCAGTTGTAACTATATATATATTATATATATATATCCCCTCTCTCTTGAGCCTCCCTCACACCTTCCCCCCATCCCACCCCTCTAGGTCATCACAGAGTGCTGGGCTGAGCTCCCTGAATTATATCACAGCGTCCCACTAGTTATCTGGGGCTTCCTTGGTGGCTCAAATGGTAAAGAATCTGCCTGCAGTGCAGGAGGCCAATGGGTCGCCGTTTCCTTCTCCAGGGGATCTTCCCGACCCAGGGATCAAACCCGCATCTCCCTGTATTTACAGGTGGATTCTTTACCACTGAGCCACCTAGGAAGCCCCAAATGCCTACTATCAGAATATAAAATATGCTATAAAATGCCTGAGCAGCAACTCAAAATAGCTGTTTTCTCATCACACATAGTACCTCCTACTGTATGGCATTAACTCAGATACAGGCCAGACTACAAGGCATGGGCCAAGAGGTAAAGTTCTCTCATACCAGCATCTTCTAAAAGATTTCTCTGGAATCAGAGATGTTGTCCTATTCTCTTCTTGGCTATTGCTAACAAAGTGACATGCCTGGTTGTGGGACTGGGTTCCACACTCTTATCATATACTGTCACCTATAGCAGAGTTAGCCTTCCATGGCCAAGTCAAGCTGTCCCACTCACTTTAACGTCTCCACAGCCCAGGTAGCAAACGTCATCCAGCCTGCCTGGTATTGTCAGTGATGTTGCAGCGTCACAAGGCCGATTGTATACTATTATAAATTTATAAAACTTCATATTTTCCTACTGCCTCAACATCCCCACAAACAGGCTATGCGCACCCCTGCCCAGGTGGCCAGGTTAGAAATAGGCTGGTGCCTACCGCAAGTTTCTTTCTTCTTGTTTTCTTCTGATTTCATTTTGTTTCTTTTTAAAATTTTATTCATTTTCTTCATTTTTGGCTGTGCTGGGGTCTTCATTGCTGCAAGCATGCTTTCTCTAGTTGCGGTGAGCAGGGCTGGTCCCTGGTTGTGGTGTGCAGGCTTCTCATCGCGGTGGCATCTCCTGTTGCAGAGCACGGGCTCTGGGTACATGGGGTTCAGTAGTTGTGGTGCATGGGCTTACCTGTTCCTCGGTATGTGGAATCTCCCCGGAGCAGGGATTGAACCCATGTCCCCTGCATTGCCAGGCGGATTCTTAACCATTGAACCACCAGGGAAACCCTCTCCCCCGCTTTTGGCCTAGTGACATTCAAAAGCGCCAATGATACCCCTCATATCTTTTGCTTGTGCGCACTCCCCTAGCCCCCAGTAAAGTCATCTGCCTAAGGTGCCCTCTTTCTTTCCCCCTCTCTGCTCCCTCCCTGGCTTGACTGAACCCACTTACTGACTGCTGGCCCCTTTCTCCCTTGTAGTCCTCTGCCATGCCTCCCCCTTCTAGAACATGTGAATATAATCCGTCTCTTCAAACCCTTCCTTGTGGTGTTAAACCAGTTCGCACCAGACTGATCATCAGCAAAAACCCATTTTAAGTCACAATTATTCCTTACAACCCAGGTACCTGTGGCCTCCCCAACCAAGTCACTTCTTCTGCTCATAGCATCGGATCTTTACAAACAAAACCTCCAAAGTGGGTGGGAAAAAAAAAAAGCAGCAGTTTTCTGGTGATGTAATCATTTAACACACAGAAACAATTATACTTCTGTAACTTAATGCAGGAATTTCTCTTGGGACTGCTCTGTTCAGCTGATTTGTTTGTTGCTTCTTGCAAAAGGCCACATTATTTTTATTTTTATTTTTATTTTTATTTATTTTTTATTTTTTTATTTATTTTTTTATTTTTTTAATTTTAAAATCTTTAATTCTTACATGTGTTCCCAAACATGAACCCCCCTCCCACCTCCCTCCCCATAACATCTCTGTGGGTCATCCCCATGCACCAGCCCCAAGCATGCTGTATCCTGCGTCAGACATAGACTGGCGATTCAATTCTTACATGATAGTATACATGTTAGAATGCCATTCTCCCAAATCATCCCACCCTCTCCCTCTCCCTCTGAGTCCAAAAGTCCGTTATACACATCTGTGTCTTTTTTCCTCTCTTGCATACAGGGTCGTCATTGCCATCTTTAAAATTCCATATATATGTGTTAGTATACTGTATTGGTCTTTTTCTTTCTGGCTTACTTCACTCTGTATAATCGGCTCCAGTTTCATCCATCTCATCAGAACTGATTCAAATGAATTCTTTTTAATGGCTGAGTAATACTCCATTGTGTATATGTACCACAGCTTTCTTATCCATTCATCTGCTGATGGACATCTAGGTTGTTTCCATGTCCTGGCTATTATAAACAGTGCTGCGATGAAACATTGGGGTACATGTGTCTCTTTCAATTCTGGTTTCCTCGGTGTGTATGCCCAGCAGTGGGATTGCTGGGTCATAAGGTAGTTCTATTTGCAATTTTTTAAGGAATCTCCACACTGTTCTCCAAAGTGGCTGTACTAGTTTGCATTCCCACCAACAGTGTAGGAGGGTTCCCTTTTCTCCACACCCTCTCCAGCATTTATTGCTTGCAGATTTTTGGATCGCAGCCATTCTGACTGGTGTGAAGTGGTACCTCATTGTGGTTTTGATTTGCATTTCTCTGATAATGAGTGATGTTGAGCATCTTTTCATGTGTTTGTTAGCCATCCGTATGTCTTCTTTGGAGAAATGTCTATTTAGTTCTTTGGCCCATTTTTTGATTGGGTCGTTTATTTTTCTGGAATTGAGCTGCATAAGTTGCTTGTATATTTTTGAGATTAGTTGTTTGTCAGTTGCTTCATTTGCTATTATTTTCTCCCATTCAGAAGGCTGTCTTTTCACCTTGCTTATATTTTCCTTTGTTGTGCAGAAGCTTTTAATTTTAATTAGATCCCATTTGTTTTTTTTTGCTTTTATTTCCAGAATTCTGGGAGGTGGGTCATAGAGGATCCTGCTGTGATTTATGTCGGAGAGTGTTTTGCCTATGTTCTCCTCTAGGAGTTTTATAGTTTCTGGTCTTACATTTAGATCTTTAATCCATTTTGAGTTTATTTTTGTATGTGGTGTTAGAAAGTGATCTAGTTTCATTCTTATACAAGTGGTTGACCAGTTTTCCCAGCACCACTTGTTAAAGAGATTGTCTTTACTCCATTGTATATTCTTGCCTCCTTTGTCAAAGATAAGGTGTCCATATGTGTGTGGATTTATCTCTGGGCTTTCTATTTTGTTCCATTGATCTATATGTCTGTCTTTGTGCCAGTACCATACTGTTTTGATGACTGTGGCTTTGTAGTAGAGCCTGAAGTCAGGCAAGTTGATTCCTCCAGTTCCATTCTTATTTCTCAAGATTGCTTTGGCAATTCGAGGTTTTTTGTATTTCCATACAAATCTTGAAATTATTTGTTCTAGTTCTGTGAAAAATATGGCTGGTAGCTTGATAGGGATTGCATTGAATTTGTAAATTGCTTTGGGTAGTATACTCATTTTCACTATATTGATTCTTCTGATCCATGAACATGGTATATTTCTCCATCTATTAGTGTCCTCTTTGATTTCTTTCATCAGTGTTTTATAGTTTTCTATATATAGGTCTTTAGTTTCTTTAGGTAGATATATTCCTAAGTATTTTATTCTTTTCATTGCAATGGTGAATGGAATTGTTTCCTTAATTTCTTTTTCTACTTTCTCATTATTAGTGTATAGGAATGCAAGGGATTTCTGTGTGTTGATTTTATATCCTGCAACTTTACTATATTCATTGATGAGCTCTAGTAATTTTCTGGTGGAGTCTTTAGGGTTTTCCATGTAGAGGATCATGTCATCTGCAAACAGTGAGAGTTTTACTTCTTCTTTTCCAATTTGGATTCCTTTTATTTCTTTTTCTGCTCTGATTGCTGTGGCCAAAACTTCCAGAACTATGTTGAATAGTAGCGGTGAAAGTGGACACCCTTGTCTTGTTCCTGACTTTAGGGGAAATGCTTTCAATTTTTCCCCATTGAGGATAATGTTTGCTGTGGGTTTGTCATATATAGCTTTTATTATGTTGAGGTATGTTCCTTTTATTCCTGCTTTCTGGAGAGTGTTTATCATAAATGGATGTTGAATTTTGTCAAAGGCCTTCTCTGCATCTATTGAGATAATCATATGGTTTTTATTTTTCAATTTGTTAATGTGGTGAATTACATTGATTGATTTGCGGATATTGAAGAATCCTTGCATCCCTGGAATAAAGCCCACTTGGTCATGGTGTATGATCTTTTTAATGTGTTGTTGGATTCTGATTGCTAGAATTTTGTTGAGGATTTTTGCATCTATGTTCATCAGTGATATTGGCCTGTAGTTTTCTTTTTTTGTGACATCTTTGTCAGGTTTTGGTATTAGGGTGATGGTGGCCTCATAGAATGAGTTTGGAAGTTTACCTTCCTCTGCAATTTTCTGGAAGAGTTTGAGTTGGATAGGTGTTAGCTCTTCTCGAAATTTTTGGTAGAATTCAGCTGTGAAGCCGTCTGGACCTGGGCTTTTGTTTGCTGGAAGATTTCTGATTACAGTTTCAATTTCTGTGCTTGTGATGGGTCTGTTAAGATTTTCTATTTCTTCCTGGTTCAGTTTTGGAAAATTGTACTTTTCTAAGAATTTGTCCATTTCTTCCACGTTGTCCATTTTATTGGCATACAACTGCTGATAGTAGTCTCTTATGATCCTTTGTATTTCTGTGTTGTCTGTTGTGATCTCTCCATTTTCATTTCTAATTTTATTGATTTGATTTTTCTCTCTTTGCTTCTTGATGAGTCTGGCTAATGGTTTGTCAATTTTATTTATCCTTTCAAAGAACCAGCTTTTGGCTTTGTTGATTTTTGCTATGGTCTCTTTTGTTTCTTTTGCATTTATTTCTGCCCTAATTTTTAAGATTTCTTTCCTTCTACTAACTCTGGGGTTCTCCAGTTCTTCCTTTTCTAGTTGCTTTAGTTGTAGAGTTAGGTTATTTATTTGACTTTTTTCTTGTTTCTTGAGGTATGCCTGTATTGCTGTGAACTTTCCTCTTAGCACTGCTTTTATAGTGTCCCACAGGTTTTGGGTTGTTGTGTTTTCATTTTCATTCGTTTCTATGCATATTTTGATTTCTTTTTTGATTTCTTCTGTGATTTGTTGGTTATTCAGAAGTGTGTTGTTCAACCTCCATATGTTGGGATTTTTAATAGTTTTTCTCCTGTAATTGAGATCTAATCTTAATGCATTATGGTCAGAAAAGATGCTTGGAATGATTTTGATTTTTTTAAATTTATCAAGTTTAGATTTATGGCCCAGGATGTGATCTATCCTGGAGAAGGTTCCATGAGCACTTGAAAAAAAGGTGAAATTCATTGTTTGGGGGTGAAATGTCCTATAGATATCAATTAGGTCTAACTGATCTAATGTATCATTTAAAGTTTGCGTTTCTTTGTTAATTTTCTGTTTAGTTGATCTGTCCATAGGTGTGAGTGGGGTATTAAAGTCTCCCACTATTATTGTGTTATTGTTGATTTCCCCTTTCATACTTGTTAGCATTTGTCTTACATATTGCGGTGCTCCTATGTTGGGTGCATATATATTTATAATTGTTATATCTTCTTCTTGGATTGATCCTTTGATCATTATGTAGTGGCCTTCTTTGTCTCTTTTCACAGCCTTTGTTTTAAAGTCTATTTTATCGGATATGAGTATTGCCACTCCTGCTTTCTTTTGGTCTCTATTTGCGTGGTATATCTTTTTCCAGCCCTTCACTTTCAGTCTGTATGTGTCCCTTGTTTTGAGGTGGGTCTCTTGTAAGCAGCATATAGAGGGGTCTTGTTTTTGTATCCATTCGGCCAGTCTTTGCCTTTTGGTTGGGGCGTTCAACCCATTTACATTTAAGGTAATTATTGATAAGTATGATCCCATTACCATTTACTTTATTGTTTTGGGTTCGGGTTTATACCCCCTTTTCGTGTTTCCTGTCTAGAGAATATCCTTTAGAATTTGTTGGAGAGCTGGTTTGGTGGTGCTGAATTCTCTCAGCTTTTGCTTGTCTGTAAAGCTTTTGATTTCTCCTTTGTATCTGAATGAAATCCTTGCTGGGTACAGTAATCTGGGCTGTAGGTTATTGTCTTTCATCACTTTCAGTATGTCTTGCCATTCCCTCCTGGCCTGAAGAGTTTCTATTGAAAGATCGGCTGTTATCCTTATGGGAATCCCCTTGTGTGTTATTTGTTGTTTTTCCCTTGCTGCTTTTAATATTTGTTCTTTGTGTTTGATCTTTGTTAATTTGATTAATATGTGTCTTGGGGTGTTTTGCCTTGGGTTTATCCTATTTGGAACTCTCTGTGTTTCTTGGACTTGGGTGATTATTTCCTTCCCCATTTTAGGGAAGTTTTCAACTATTATCTCCTCAAGGATTTTCTCATGATCTTTCTTTCTGTCTTCTTCTTCTGGGACTCCTATAATTCGAATGTTGGAGCGTTTCATATTGTCCTGGAGGTCTCTGAGATTGTCCTCGTTTCTTTTAATTCGTTTTTCTTGTTTCCTCTCTGATTCATTTATTTCTACCATTCTATCTTCTATTTCACTAATCCTATCTTCTGCCTCTGTTATTCTACTATTTGTTGCCTCCAGAGTGTTTCTGATCTCATTTATTGCATTATTCATTATATTTTGACTCTCTTTTATTTCTTCTAGGTCCTTGTTAAACCTTTCTTGCATCTTCTCAATCCTTGTCTCTAGGCTATTTATCTGTGATTCCATTTTGATTTCAAGATTTTGGATCATTTTCACTATCAATATTCGGAATTCCTTCTCAGGTAGATTCCCTACTTCTTCCTCTTTTGTTTGGTTTGGTGGGCAACTCTCCTGTTCCTTTACCTGCTGAGTATTCCTCTGTCTCTTCCTCTTGGTTATATTGCTGTGTTTGGGGTGAAAAGGCCACATTATTTTTATTATTGAAATTTTTGATGTTTTTATGTGTACTTTTTAAGTTTGTAATACACTGTAACATATGTCAGGGCGCCCCCTTCTTGTCTCTCATTCCAGATGAAGTTGGAATCTTCTTGAAGTTTTATGAAACCTGCATAAAACTGTGGTTGGTAAACTTTAATGTGTATTAGAATCACTTGGGGCTTGGTAAGAAGATAATTTTCTTGAAATTACTACTCCTCTTGTTTTTCTTTTAAGTCTGGGCTCAGCCAAGGAGTCTGAATTTTAATAAGCATCTGAGGGATTGTAAAGCAGTAATCCATAGACCCCAGTTAAAGATGCACTGCTGGGAGTAATTTACACGAAATTGACAACTTTTTACTGTCTCTCCCTTTATTTGGGTCTTCTTTTTATCTTTTAGTCAAGTTTTCCCTCCGTATGTTACATCTTGCTCATTGTGAGTGGGTTTTTTCCTATTATATCTTGTGATTGTTATTGCTAGTACACAGGAAAGCTGTTAATTTCTTAGATGTTTGCTTTTTATCCAGCCACTTTGCTGAGTCCTCTTGTTAAGCCTGATAGTTTTTCAGTTAAATCTTCTGTAAGGACAAGGGGAGAGTGAGACTGGTAAACCAGCCCAGCACCTGGGAACACTTGATTTTTGCTTCCTTCTTTACAACATTAAATTTAGCATAAACTATTCTGTCTAGTTTATGTGTCTCTGCGTTGCCTAGAGTTTCTAGAACAATGCTAAGTGAACACTCTTAGGTGGCGGTTTAGTCACAAAGTCACGTCCAGCTGGAGAGGGTTGCCATTTCTTTCGCCAGGGGATATTCCTGACCCAGGAATTGAACCCAGATCTCCTGTTGCAGAGAACTGAGCTACAAGGGAAGCCGAACACTCATAGGATTCACCCTTAATTTATTCCTGATTTTAAAGGGAATGTCTCTACTATGGCTTCGTGGTTAAGAACGGTTTTGGCCATTGCTCTTCTGTGTGTTAGTTGCTCAGCCGTGTCCGACTCTTTTCGACCCCATGAGGTTTAGCCTGCCAGGCTCCTCTTTCCATGGGATTCTCCAGGCAAGAATACTGGAGTGGTTGCCATTTCCTTCTTCCTGACCCAGGAAGATCGAACCTGGGTCAATCCCTGGGTCTCCTGCACTGCAGGCAGACCCTTTACCATCTGAGCCACCAGGTTGCTGTTCTATGGACCTTTACAAAATCATGATAAGGAAATAGCCTTCTGTTCCTACTCGTCTTAAAGCTGCCTTTAAAAAAAATTAAGAAATGGGTATAGAATCTGTGGGAAGGAAAAAATTCTTTTTCCTTCTATCCTACTAGGTTTCAGCTGAGGCCTGATAAATTGGACTAACAAAAGACAAATGAACAAGAGAAAACCAACAAGTTTATTAGCATGTGCATCCTGCTTACACATGGGAGTGAGCAGAGATGAATAACTCACAAGGGTAGTTAGGATCTAGGGACCAATGAGCCAGACATCCTGGAGTGTGAAGTCAAGTGGCCTTGGGAAACATTCATGCTGCTCTGCTTAGTTGCTCATGGGTAACCATCCCCTTCTCCAGGGGATCTTCCCACCACAGGGATTGGACCTGTGTCCTCTGCATCGACACCCAGATTCTTTACTGTCTGAGCCACCAGGGAAGCGCAAGAAAGCATTAATATGAACAAAGCTAGTAGAGGTGATGGAATTCCAGCTGAGCTATTTCAAATCCTAAAAGATGATGCTATTAAAGTGCTGTACTCAGTATGTCAGGAAGTTCGGAAAACTCAGCAGTGACCATGGGACTGGAAAAGGTCAGTTTTCATTCCAATCCCAAAGAAGGGCAATGCCAAAGAACATTCAAACTACCATACAGTTATGCTCATTTCACATGCTAGTAAGGTTATGCTCAAAATCCTTCAAGCTAGCAGTATGTGAACTAAGAGCTTCCGGATGTACAAGCTAGATTTCAAAGAGGCAGAGGAACCAGA
Organism: Budorcas taxicolor; assembly: GCF_023091745.1. Classification (NCBI taxonomy): domain Eukaryota; kingdom Metazoa; phylum Chordata; class Mammalia; order Artiodactyla; family Bovidae; genus Budorcas; species Budorcas taxicolor. The sequence continues at coordinate 97,306,061 of NC_068915.1, read as the reverse complement.
GATCAAATTGCCAACATTTGCTGGGTCATGGACAAAGCAAGGGAGTTCCAGAAAAACTTCTGCTTCATTGACTGTGTGGATTACAACAAACTGTGGAAAATTCTTAGAGATAGGGAATACCAGACCACCTTACCAGTCTCCTGAGAAACCTGTATGCGAGTCAAGAAGCAACAGTTAGAAATGGACATGGAACAATGGACTGATTCTAAATTGGGACGTATATTGTCATCCTGCTTATTTAACTTATATGCAGAGTACATCATGTGAAATGCCAGGCTGGATGAAGCACAAGCTGGAATTAAGATTGCCAGGAGAAATATCAATAGCCTCAGATATGCAGATGACACCACCCTTATGGCAGAAAGCCAAGAAGAACTAATGAGCCTCTTGAATGTGAAAGAGGAGAGTGAAAAGGCTGGCTTAAAACACAACATTCCAAAAACGAAGATCCCGTTCCCATCACTTCATGGCAAGTAGATGGGGAAACAATGGAGACAGTGACAGATTTTATTTTGGGGAGCTCAAAAATCACTGCAGATTGTGATTGCAGCCATGAAATTAAGACACTTGCTTCTTGGAAGAAAAGCTGTGACAAACTTAGACACCGTATTAAGAAGCAGAGACATCACTTGCTGACAAAGATCTGCATGGTCAAAGCTATGATTTTTCTAGTAGTCATGTACAAATGTGAGAACTGGACCATAAAGAAGGCTAAGCACCAGAGAAATGATACTTTTGAACGGTGGTGCTGGAGAAGACTGTTGAGAGTCCCTTGGATGGCAAGGAGATCCAATCAGTTAATCCTGAAGGAAATCAATCCTGAGTATTCATTGGAAGGACTGACTGATGCTGAAGCTGAAGCTCCAATACTTTGGCCGCTTGATGTGACAAGTCAGTTCATTGGAAAAGACCCTGATGCTGGGAAAGATTGAAGGCAAAAGGAGAAAGGGGCTGGCAGAGGATGAGATTGTTAGATAGCGTCACTCAATGGACATGAATCTGAGCAAACTGCAGAAGATAGTAAAGGACAGGGGATCCTGGCATGCTGCAGTCCATGGGAATCAGATGCAACTTAGCAACTGAACAAAAGCATTTTGTTGTATGTCAATTACACCTCAATTTAAAAAAAGAAGAATTTGGAATATATACCTAACTTCCAAGGGGAGGGGAGAAGGGGAACTTAGGGAAAAGCAAATGACTCTGGCTGAATCGGCCCTTCCTTGGGAGAGCAGATGGTGTGACAACGCCTGACTTTTCTACTGTGCATAAAGAAGATTCCAGTTGCTTCTGAGAGGATTTAGGACAATCGAGTTCCTTGGGAAATCCCTTAGGCAGATGAAGGATTTCAGGAACTCCAAAACCTTTACTTCACAATAGTTCTATGTCAAAGGGGCAGATTTGGGGGTGGCATATCCTGATCCCCTCAAATCTCACACAGTGCCTTTTTAGTGTCTATTTAAGTGATAATATTATTTTCTTTTTTTTTTTTTAAAGAAAAAGGATGTTAATATAACTCCTAAGGCATCCCCACTCTTCTGAAATAATTCATATCTAGTTATAGCTTTTTCTTTTCTTGCGCTCTGAATTTTATTCCTTACAAAAGCAATCTCTCCAACTGTGAGAATTTTCATTGCCTGGCACAACTACAGTTGTCAAGACCAAGGTTTAAAAGCAGATTGCAGTAAAAAAATAAATAAAAGAGCTGGGGGTTAAAAAAAAAAGGGAGACTGAAGCAAGGCATCAACTTCAGTTTTGAATATGGAGCCAAATTCAAAGGGAAAGTTCTAGGTGGTAACCTCTTCTACCACAAACCAGATTTGTTGATGCTAAAACCTGTGTTGATAAACCTTTTTCCTGATTCACATTCTTTGTGTGTGTTTGTGAGTATGCTCAGTCATGTCCAACTGTTTGCAACCCCGTGGACTGTAGCCCGCCAGGCTCCTCTGTCCGTGGAGTTTCCCAGGCAAGAATACTGGAGTGGGTTGCCCTTGCCTTCTCCAAGGGATCTTCCCGATCCAAGGATCAAATCTGTGTCTCCTGCATTGGCAAGTGGATTCTTTACCACTGCGCCATCTAATCAGAAAACATTTCTGTGGTTTCCTGATTCATTGAGAAACTGAGTGTGCTTTGGACTTGGAGTCTCCTTTGTTTCTATAAATTTAGCTGAATACTTCTTAAACTGTGGTCATTTGAGAAGATTATCAGAATACTTACTGGCATGTTTTGGGGTGGTTCCCTAATGGCCAATCTATGGATTGGGAAGATGGAGCTAAAGAGATCTTTCTGGTCCACTCAGGAGACTCACACACAAGATCCAGGGACAGAAATGATTATTGTCTTTTCTTTTTCTCCTTTTTTTTTTTTGGGGGGGGGGGTATAAGGGCATAAACTGTGGATATGTGGAAAAATGAAGAATTAATAATTTTTGGTAAAGAATTATAAAATGTCATCAATTCAAAACTGAGAGTTGATGTCTTTTGTTTTTATTCAGAAATGAAATTGGTCTATAGTTTTTCTTGGAGATAATGTTTTTGGTATCAAAAATACCCAATTTTCAAAAAGCTTTGAGTAGCTTCTCATAGTTTTCATGTTCTGATATAATATATTCAGCTTTAAAATTGGATTTTTCTTAAAATTTTGCAACCGTTAAAGGGATAATATTCAGAAAAAAGGAAAAATTTGACTCACACAGATAGAAAAATGAACATGTGTTATGGACTTTATTATATCCCTGCCTTGTTATAAAGGGGGCTTCCATGATGGCGCAGGTGGTAAAGCATCTACCTGCAATGCAGGAGATCTGGGTTTGATCCCTGGGTCAGGAAGATCCCCTGGAGAAGGAAATGGCAACTCACTCCAGTATTCTTGCCTGGAAAATTCCATGGACAGAGGAGCTTGGTGGGCTACAGTCCATGGGGTCGCAAAGAGTCGGACACGACTGAGCGACTTCAGTCACTCACTCACTCATACTCAGTAGTCAGTGAGGGAGCCAGGCAGATGTTATAACCAGTTCAAAGTGAACTTTTTCAAATGGACACATTTACAGATCAATACTGAATACTGAAATGAATGTACTGAATATTGAATGAATATTCAATATTGAAATGAATGTATAAATGTACAAATGAAAACACAAAGTGTTTTTTCACAGATAAGAGGGGAATCAGTTGAGCTTCTACCAGACACAACAGAATATGCATGTCTGTTGATAAGAATTATTTTGTGTTACTCTTAATTACCTATAATTTATGATTATAAAATAGCTTTCATAGAATCAGAAAACCCGGAAGGCCATCCTCTAGATGATACAGTTTTCCACTGAGCACAACTTTTTTCCTACAGAAGTGACACATTAGTAAAGCTAAAGAAATACATTTATTCAACAAAAGTTTAAATTTCTATCCAGTGTCAATTTCTTTCTTTTTGTTATTATAAATTTATTTATTTTAATTGGAGGCTAACTACTTTACAATATTGTATTGGTTTTGCCATACATCAACATGAATCTGCCACAGGTGTACACGTGTTCCCCATCCTGAACCCCCCTCCTACGTCCCTCCCTGTACCATCCCTTGGGGTCATCCCAGTGCACCACCCCCAAGCATCCTGTATCATGTATCGAACCTGGACTGGCGATTCATTTCATATATGATATTATACATGTTTCAATGCCATTCTCCCAAATCATCCCACCCTCGCTCTCTCCCACAGAGTCCAAAAGACTGTTCTATACATCTGTGTCTCTTTTGCTGTCTCGCATACAGGGTTATCATTACCATCTTTCTAAATTCCATATATATGTGTTAGTATACTGTATTGGTGTTTTCTTTCTGGCTTACTTCACTCTGTATAATAGACTCCAGTTTCATCCACCTCATTAGAACTAATTCAAATGTATTCTTTTTAATGGCTGAGTAATACTCCATTGTGTATATGTACCACAGCTTTCTTATCCATTCATCTGCTGATGGACATCTACGTTGCTTCCATGTCCTGGCTATTATAAACAGTGCTGCGATGAACATTGGGGTACACGTGTCTCTTTCAATTTTGGTTTCCTCAGTGTGTATGCCCAGCAGTGAGATTGCTGGGTCATAAGGCAGTTCTATTTCCAGTTTTTTAAGGAATCTCCACACTGTTCTCCATAGTGGCTGTACTAGTTCTTTCTAAATTTGACCCATTTGGATTGCCTACATTTAGATTCAGTTTTAGAAATTTGTGTATTTCCAGAATATAGTCCATTTCATTGAGATTTTCAAATGTATTAGTTTTCAATTGCTTATGGTATTTTCTTCTCTATCTTCTAGAATTTTCTTTTAAATTATTTTTGAAGTCCTATGATTCAAGTATCAAAAATTATGAAGTTATATAGTGATGTATGTCTTTCCTATATGTTCATGCATGCGTGCTAAGTGGCTTCAGTCATGTCCTACTCTGTGTGACTCTGTGGACTGTAACCTGCCAGGGTCCTCTGTCCATAAAATTCTCCAGACAAGAATACTGGAGTGGGTTGCCATTTCCTTCTCCTGGGGATCCTTCTGACCCAGGGATCGAACCCGAATCTCCTACGTCTCCTGCATTGGCAGGCAGGTTCTTTACCACTAGTGCCACCTGGGAAGCCCTCTCATCTATGTCCTCTATCTGCCTAATTCCCACTCCTCCCAACAACTACTATTTGTTTTATATATGGTGTGTGTATATAAAACTATACACACATATATATACCCAGTGTACAGTGGGAAAAAAGACACACAACCAAGAGCTATGAGTTCAGTTTTATTGGGGGTAAACTGACAGCCTCTTTAATAGGTCCAAGGACCTGCTTTGCAGAGGTGGGGGTGGTGTGAGGTCAGTATATATATGACTTTGGCAAAGGGGGTATGTGCAGTCAAGCACACATTTTGGCGGAGACTTCCTGCTAGTCACAAGGAGCAGATGTCACCATTAATGATTTTAGTGCTTTTCTACGTGTGAGAAGGTGAAAGAATTTGGGTCCATAAAATTTTCTTCTGAAAATATGAAACCCTCCGAAGGCCTGTTCTGCCAGTTTCCCCCAGAACACAGAATGACCTGATCTCTGCCCTGAATTCCTTTCAGGATGTGTTGGAGGACAGAGCCTGAACTGCTTAATAGAGCTATAGGTTTCAGAGCCTGGTGGGAAGTGATACTCTTTAGTTGGTAACATCAATGTAAATATATATTGTAGACATTTTCCAGCAGTAGTTTTGCATATTTTTATTCTTAAGATATTTGATTTATTTAATTTTCTGCGGGGGAGGTAGTGGTGGTTTAAGAACCAGCTCTTGGATTTTTCTTTGTGCTAATTTGCTCTTTTTTTTTTATAATGCATTGATTGTTGCTTTTAGCTTTATTATAATTCCCCCTCTTAGTTTCCTTATATTTGTCTTTTTTCCCCTAAATTCATGAAGAGACTGCTTCTTTTATTCTTTCTACGGTTTGTTATTATAATGAAAATATTTAAGGTCACCCATTTATTCCTGAGTATAACCTGACCTGCACCTTCCTACATACAATATTTGACAAATTCATAAAGATTATGCCAGTATGCATTATCACCAGCACTAATTCTTGTCATTTTTATTAAAATTTTTCTGACTTAAGAAGCAAGCATGTTATCTCATTGTCTTAATTATACTCCTCTTTTATGTTCTCCACTGGCTTCTTATTCTCAGCTTATATAATCCACTGTGCTGATCTTGCCATAGTTCCCATCCCAGAAGATCTTTGATTCTGGCTTTTCTTGGAACTATTGCTCCATCTGTCTACTTAGAGCCAAACCTCTTGAAACAGTACTCCCCACCCCACTCTTTTCTCAACCCAATTGCACTCTAGCTTCTGAGCCATGCTCTGAATACCATTCATGCCAGTGTCATCAATGATTTCTGAACTGTCAGATCCAATGATCTCATCTTGTTTCTGGTCTTGGCTGAGCTCTCAAAACATTTGATGTTGTTGGCCATCTTTTCTAACAATATGTTCTTTCTTCCTTATGCTCAACCTCCGTAACTGTTTTCTCAGCCTCTCTTTCTCTGTGTGTGCGTGCTCAGTTGCTTCAGTCGTGTCTGACTCTTTTCAACTGTGGACTGTAGCCCGCCAAGCTCCTCTGTCCATGGAATTCTCCAGGCAAGAATACTGGGGTGGGTTTCCATGCCCTCCTCCAGGGGATTTTCCCCACCCATGGATCGAACTCATGTCTCATGCGTCTCCTGCATGGAAGGCAGATTCTTTACCCACTGAGCAACCTTCCCTTCCTCCCTTGCCTCTAAACATGAGTGTTCTGCAACCTTTTTTCCATAAAATAAAATTCATATTTTATAGCAAGACAAAAAAAATTTAAACATGAAACATTTTGTCTGCCTTTTGGCCTCCTCTCTTTCCCCTACCATACCTTGTATATCTGCATTATACAAGAACCAAACCTCCCCCATTGGCAGAAATACCTGTTCAACCATAAACAGCAACCTTTTCCCAGCATCAACAAGACAACTCCTTAAAACATAACATTCCTCCTTGAACTTTTAAGAGACCACAATGATGCTTAGATCTGGATTGTGCAAACTGTCAATATGTCATCTAATGTTCAGCCTTCTGTCTCAGAAAACTTCCATAACCGTGTTTTGACTTGTAAGGGGTGGAACAGTTCTGGGAACTTTCTGAGATGCTGTTCCCAGATTTTAACCCTCAAATTAAAATTTTCATTTCTTTTCGACAGACCAGCTAATTTTCTGTCAACTCTTCTCATCCTACGCTGTTTGAATTACTGCAGTGGCTGGCTTGGCTTGAACTTTGAACCTTGACTTGAACCTGTGCGGACCTGACTCCCAAACCTCTGTCTTTAACTTCACCCTCTGTTCTGAGCTGTGTATTTCTTTTCTGAATGTCCCAAAGGCCTCTTAAGATGCAGCTTTTCCATATTATACTTGTTCGTTTCCTTGGGCATTTTGATTTTCCTTCAGCTACTCTTGTCTGATTCACTTTGCTGTACACCGGAAACTAACACAACATTGTAAAGCAATTACACTCCAATACAACAACAACAACAAAAACCCTTTTCCTGGCTTCTGCAACACACTCTCCCTTGTCCTCCTGTCCGGCTGATGACTCACACTTTGTCCTCGCCTGCTGATGTGCCCCGGTCCTCTGTCTTTGGCCCTGCTGAGCTCAGCCTCTGCTCTGCCCTCTTCCCACTCCCTCCCCGCTCGCTCATCCCCTGCCCTCATCCACACTCTCCTTAAGTGACGTCTCCCCTGTATTTTCATGGCTCCCCCATCACCAGGAGGCTTAACTCCCAAATCAATATGTCCAGACTGCCTGCTTTCCTGAACGCCAGGCCTGTATCATCTCCTGCCTTCTTAAAACTCTGCTTTCATCCCTCAGAGACTCCATAAAACTTGACGTGTCCAAGATAATGGGCCGAGAGGGCAAAGAAAGTAGAAATAGTAAGAGAAATGGGAGAACAGAAGAAGGAGGGTCTTGGGAAGGAAAAAATTGTCAATGAATTTTTATGCCTCTCCTGTTTGCCCCTGCTGTGTTGGGGATGCTCACCACCCCACCCACTTTTCCACACTAGAGCCGTGTTTTCAGTGTCTAGGCTCCCAGCCAGCTTCACCTGGGAGCTTGTTAGAAATACAGATTCTCAGGCCCCACACCAGGCCTACTGAATCAGACACTCAGAGGTCAGGTCCAAAAATCTATGTTTTGTGTTTGGATAAGATCCCCAGGGACTTCCCTGGTGTTCCAGTGGCTAAGACTCTGTGTTCCCAGTGCAGGGGGCCTGGGTTCAATTCCTGGTCAGGGAACTAGATCTCACATGCTGCAACTAAAGATCCTGCATGCTGCAACTAAGACCCAGCGCAGCCAGTAAGTAAGTAAATAAGTAAATATATTTTAAAAAAATAAGCTCTCCAGGAGATTCTGAGGCCTGCTAAGGTTTGAAAATCCTTGACCTAGTGAATTCCCTATTCATCCTTCATAGCCCAGCATCAGTGTTACCTCATCTGCAGAGCCCTCCCCAATCCTCTTAGACAAAATTAATTACTTCCTCCTCTGTTTTCCCATAGTACTTTATCCATGCCAATTATATAGCACTTATTCTATTTTAGTTAGCTTTTTAAGAATCCTTCCTCTTCAACAGATTATAAGGTCCAGGGTTACTACTGATCTTCATATTTCAAGCACGAGGCATGGTGCCTGGTATGAAGCAAACATGTTACTTGATCACAAATTACTTTCATTATCCTGTCACTCCCTTCTTACCCATTCTTTTTCTTCTCTCCTTGCCTTGAACCTGGCTTCTGGGTATGAATAAATCATTACAGTGAGATCTTACTGTTTAAAAGCAATGTTCTCATTGGATTCAAGGGTTTAACCTGTTCATATCTATCAGCTGGAGTTCAAAGAGAGCAGAACCACAGATAGATATACATGGGGGGGGGGTGGTGTGTGAGTGTGTATGTGTGTTTGGATAATTGTTACAGGGATTTGAGCTCATACAAGTATAAGCTAATTAAACTAACTGTGCAAAGCTACTGTCTTCACTTGCATGCTGGAACTTGAGCCCATTTGGGCCAACATTTGGGAAGGGAGAGAGAGCTATAAAGGGAGTGTGTGGGGAAAGTGAAGGAAAACCAGACCCCACAAGTGCACGGTGGAACTCATGAGCATGAACTTGAACCTAAGGACAGACTGGAACAGGACAGTTCCGCCTCAGACCTTGATGATATGGATGTCCCACGTGTGTAGCAAGTGCCGCCGCCATGGAGCTGAACACACTCCCAACCCAGCAGTCGGAGGCGCTAAAGGAGAATCCGGGAAAGGGGGGCAGCTTTGGCCAGTGGGTGCCCCTCACTGAAGAGAAGGCCAGCAGATAAACAACCTCAGGTGGGAGCTGTAAGAGCACCTGCCTCAGGGACTGCCCTGGTGGTCCAGTGGTTAAGATTTCCCACCCATAGTACAAGGGACATGGGTTCACCTCCTAACATGGAACTAAGATACTGTATGCCACACAGCGGGGCCAAAAATGAAAAAAAAAAAAAAAAAACACCTGCCGTGACCTTCTGAGAGTGAAAATAAAATGCCTCTGTGCTTCTAAAAGTACTTCAAGATAAACTTTTTTAAAATGGCTGCTCTTTCACTTTTGCCTCCAAATCTCATGTGAAAATATGCCTTGTGCCCCATTCTCACCAAGAACAGACCAGGAAGGAAATTCGGGAAAACTTAGTTTAGGCTAGCAAGCTGACACCTTATAAAGTCACCACAGTATCCATGAGTCTGATTCTGAAACTGTTGTTATTGTTCAGTTGCTAAATCGTGTCTGACTCTTTGCCGACCCCATGGACTGCAGCACGACAGGCTTCCCTGTGCATCACCACCTCCCGGAGCTCGCTCAAACTCATGTCCATCGAGTCGGTGATGCCATCCAACCATCTCATCCTCTGTCACCTCCTTCTCTTCCTGCCCTCTATTTTCCCCAGCATCAGAGTCTTTTCCAGTAAGTCAGCTCTTCATATCAGGTGGCCGAAGTACTGGAGCTTCAGCTTCAGCATCAGTCCTTCCAGTGAATATTCAGGGCCAATTTCCTTTAGGATTCACTGGTTTGATATCCTTACTGTCCACGGGACTCTCAAGAGTCTTCTCCAACACCACAGTTTGAAAGCATCAAGTCTTCAGTGCTCAGCCTTCTTTATGGTCCAGCTCTCACATCCATACATGACTACTGGAAAAACCATAGCTTTGACTATACAGACCTTTGTTAGCAAGGTGATGTCTCTGCTTTTTAATATGCTGTCTAGGTTGGTCATAGCTTTTCTTCCAAAGAGCAAGCGTCTTTTAATTTCATGGCTGCAGTCAGTGTCTACAGTGATTTTGGAGCCCAGGAAAAATAAAGTCTGTTGCTGTTTCCATTATTTCCCTGTCTATTTGCCTTGAAGTGATGGGACCAGATGCCATGATCTTAGTTTTCTGAATGTTGAGTTTTAAGCCAGCGTTTTCACTCTCCTCTTTCACATTCATCAAGAAGCTCTTTCGTTCCTCTTCGCTTTCTGCCATAAATGTGATGTCATCTACAAATCTGAGGTTATTGATATTCCTCCCAGCATGCTTGATTCCAGCTTGTGATTCATCCTGCCCAGCCTTTCACATGATGTACTCTGCATGATTCTGAAATACCTGAGATTTACTCTCCGAACTGAAAACTCTGCCATATTGGCAATATTTTGCAAGAAAAACCACACTGTGAGCTGGATTGTAAAGGAAAACCCTGCTTAGATTGGCTGGCAGTGGAACTGGTCCCAGAAAGATGGATAAGAATTACATAGGGGAAGATGAGGACGTCCCAGGGGAGACAAATCATGATTCTTAACACAAGATCCTCAGTCACCAGTGAAAGGCGTAATTATGCTGAGGACATTATCTTTATTGAGGAAGGCCAGATTTTAGAAAGATTATCAGTAAAAGTTAAAACAAAGCCATCTAAATTTAATTCATTAGAATATCCTTTATGCGTTATAGTTTAGTGAGGTTTTTTTTATTACTGCTGCTGCTGCTAAGTCGCTTCAGTCGTGTCCGACTCTGTGCGACCGCATAGACAGCAGCCCACCAGGCTCCCCTGTCCCTGGGATTCTCCAGGCAAGAACACTGGAGTGGGTTGCCATTTCCTTCTCCAATGCATGAAAGTGAAAAGTGAAAGTGAAGTCACTCAGTCGTGTTGGACTGCAACCTACCAGGCTCCTCCGTCCATGGGATTTTCCAGGCAAGAGTACTGGAGTGGGGTGCCATTGCCTTCTCCGAATACTAGTGAGTGTAATAAAGGATAATAGAGTTTAGTAGAATATAGTGGGTGAGAGCTTGGACTCCTCACTTAATAACCCTGTGACTTGAAGCAAGACATTATACTTTTGTAAGCCTTTGTGTTCTCATTTGTAAATTGGCACTAATAATGGTGCCAGTTACCTCACAGAGCTGTTGTGAGGACTTAATAAGAGAATGCATGTCAAGTACTTGGTTGGCAGAATATTAGGCATGTAGTATGTTAACTGCTGCCAATATCTCATTGTCATTGTTGGTGCTGTTATTACCGATACTGCTATTGTTTCTTTAAGAAAAACTTTCCAGGCAGGCTGATTTCAAAGATTCAGTGATACGTTTGATCTCAGCAGACAAGATCATTATTGTCAGAAGAAATCTGCTCTTGTTATTTTTATCTTTCCTTTGGATTTAAATGTTGTTGCCTTTGTCTCTTCAGCTCAACCCCAAAATTCATCCCTCTGCTTTCCTGTAAACCTTCTCTTTCCTTTGCCTAAGTCATGGGCTTTGCAACCTTTCTCTACAACCTGCTCTACAAAGCCTTGGGCAAGGATGGTTTGAGAGCCCAAAGTGCAGCAGTTAATATGGCTTGAGCCCCAGCCTCCTGGCCTGTTCACGACTGAGGTGTTCATGTGCACACCCCCCATACTTGGTCACTTGACCCACCCTCAGGTGCTAGCAGAAAGGAATGAGATGAGGTTAAAGCTATTGAAGGGCAATGCTCTGTGGCAACCTAAATGGGAAGGAAATCCAAGGAAGAGGGTATTTACGTATATGTGTGGCTGACTCACTTTGCTGTACAGCAGAAACTAGCATAACTGTAAAGCAACTATACTCCAATTAAGAAATAAAAAAAAACTAAAAATTAAACAAAAATAAAGCAGTCGTAGGTCTTCCCTGAAGCAGAGTGTAGAGATTTGTTCTGTGGAGCCGTGGAGAAATAGACTAATGTCCGCCCACAGCCGTGGGTTTCAATTTACAACCATAATTAGAAACTGTTAAGCCTTTTTCTGCTTGAGAGAAAGACCTGCATATTTCTTTATCTTTGTTAAACAATAAAAAACAACAAACAAAATATTATCCTTTAATTAAAGAGCTATCCTAACCTCTTTCTTTACTTGATTATCGTTGAGTTTTCATAAATCTTTATCTCCTGCAAATCTTCAGTCTCATCCGCTCCCTCCACCATCCACCCACCCCCCTCCCACCACCCCGCACCATCTTTAATTAGATTTCCTGGTTTGTGACCATTTTAACTGGAGAAAAATCACTGCAGTGGAATTTGAAATACAGTCCCTTCTGGTTTTATTACTTAGTTTCAGTATCAGTTCAGTTCAATTCAATCCAGTCGCTCAGTTGTGTCCAACTCTCTGTGACCCCATGGACCGCAGCACACCAGGCTTCCCTGTCCATCACCAACTTCCAGAGCTTGCTCAAACTCATGTCCACAGAGTCAGTGATGCCATCCAACCATCTCATCCTCTGTCATCCCCTTCTCCTCCTGCCTTCAATCTTTCCCAGCATCAGGGTCTTTTCCAGTAAATCAGTTCTTTGCATCAGGTGGCCAAAGTATTGGAGTTTTCGGCTTTAGCATCAGTCCTTCCAGTGAACACCCAGGACTGATCTCCTTTAGGATGGACTGGTTGGATCTCCTTGCAGTCCAAGGGACTCTCAAGAGTCTTCTCCAACACCACAGTTGAAAAGCATCAATTCTTCAGCGTTCAGCTTTCTTTATAGTCCAACTCTCACATCCATACATGACTCCTGGAAAAACCATAGCTTTGACTAGATGGACCTTTGTTGGCAAAGTAATGTCTTTGCTTTTTAATATGCTGTCTAGGTTGGTCACAGCCTTTCTTCCAAGGAGGATGTTTCTTTTAATTTCATGGCTGTAGTCACCATCTGCAGTGATTTTGGAGCCCAAGAAAATAAAGTCTGACACTGTTTCCACTGTTTCCCCATCTTTTTGCCATGAAGTGATGGGACTGGATGACATGATTTTAGTTTTCTGCATGTTGAGTTTTAAGCTAACTCAGTATTGATTGGATCCCCAGAATGTATTTTCATTTATATACTTCTCCTTTAAAACAAAATCTATGGATCCTTTCAAAGAAATCATTTTTTTCTTCTTAAAAAAAATCATATCTTTTCTAAGCCCAAATTGATTTGATTCCAATTACAAAAATACCCTCAGTAGAATAAAGGTTTCCAAGTCATTGAAAGGTGTATTTTGCAGACCCTATCTCAGCTGTTTCCAAGAATGAAATGCCTCAAGCATTCTTTCTGCTTTCACCTTCCACCTTCAGAATATTTCTCGAACTTCCCTGGTGGTCCAGTGGTTAAGCATTTGCCTGCCAGTGCAGGGGACATAGGTTCGATCCCTGGTCTGGGAAGATCTCATATGCTGTGAGGCTACTCAGCCTACACTCTGGATCCCATGCTCCACAATGAGAAGCCCTCACACTGCAACTAGAGAAAACCTGCGCACAACAATGAAGACCCAACACAGCCAAAAATTTTATTAAAAAGTATCTTGAATTCATGCATTTCACGATGCCCCAACTGCTACTGCTTTGGTTCAAGATATCTGTGTCTCCAGAACAAGCTCTAGGAGTTGGTGATGGACAGGGAAGACTTCCGTGCTGCAGTCTGTGGGATTCCAAAGAATCGGACACGACTGACCGATTGAACTGAACTGATCTGTGTCTCTCTTGGAGAGACAAGTACAAGAGCTTTCGGCTCCCCCAGTACCACAGCCATACCGAAATCCTCTTTGGTGGTAAAACAAGTTCATTTTCTAATCATGTTTCCATGGCTTTGTTCCTCTGCCCAGGATTCCCTTTCAGCTTTGTCTGCCTTTTCCGTCCAGGCCATCTTAAATGTTACCTTCTCTATTCATCTCTCCCTAGCTTCCTCAGGGGGATTAGGCATGCCTGACTTTGGGCTTGTAGAGCTTGTTTGTATTATGAAAGCTATGACATTTGCGTGTCTAATTATCTGACGCTGTCCCACTCCTCCTCTAGACACCTTGATAACAGAATCCTTGCCTTCTTCATAAATATACCCAGGGAAGGTGCTTGGTAAATACTTGTTGAGCAAATGAAAACAAAATCTCCTTAAAAAAAAAAAAAAACTCCTTTTTTTTTAGGTTGGTATATAAATAAGAAAGAATAAAGGAGACAATTGCTTATATATTTTTCTGAAGAAACTAGAGAAAGCTGCAAGTAACTTGTTTGCAATTTAAAAGAAATGGGTTATTCTTTCACAGTCAGAGGATAAAAAGCAGAGCTCCCAAGATATACTTCACTCTTTTTAGAAATGGGTAATACCTGCCTAAATATACAATGAATGTCTTTGTAGAAAGAAAAAATCAGATTTTGTTTTTGTTCAAAAAAGATCAAAGAGTAAAATAGTACATCTGAGATAATCTTGGTTTCTGTGACCCGATTTTGAATTATGGTCATGTTTTTAGGTGTTGTGTTTCAATAAAGTAGGTTATTTTGACCCTACCCACTCTTTGCTCTCTTTAAAAAAAAAAAAAATTATTTGTTTGGCTGCACCGGTCTTAGCTGTTGTATGCAGGATCTTCGATTTTCATTACGGCATGCAGGGTCTTTAGTTGCTGCCTGTGGGATCTAGTTCCCTGACCAGGGATTGAACCCAGGCCCCTGCATTGGGAGCTTGAAGTCTTAGCTTCTGGATGTGAGAAACACGCTCACCAGCCCAAACTCAAAGAATGGACTTGGAGACATGAGGTGCAGCGAGAAATGAGGCTTTAATGATGGTGTTGCAAGGTCAGGTGTCTGATGGGCAGGCACACCCACAGCAGTTCCACAGAGCATCTTATCCCTAGCACACAGGTCCCTCCCCCAGTTCCTCAATGGCTGAGTTCTATGGGGTGAACAAATCTTGCCAGACGTTGCATAAGTTTGTTCCCTCCCTCTTTATGGGCTGCCCCCTGCCTGACATCCTGTTTCCCCTTTCCTGCGCACCTATTCTCCTTCTTATGTTTTGAATTCACCAATAGAATGAACCCACACCAAAATCTTACGCATCCCTCCTTCCCTTTCTTTGCCCCGACTTTCCAGTTTTGTAAGCCGTATGGCTATCGGCTATTACATCAGCACTCTGTCACTCAAAGCTAGCTATTCTTGAAAATGAGCCACTTTAAGTCTTTTTATTTCTTACGTGGACCACCAGGGAAGTCCTTCCTGCCACGCTGTCATCATCATATAGAATGCTCAGGACCCTACAGTTGGCTATCTGATGCCTCTCAGGACAGTACACGCTTTGATTTCATGCACTAAGATGTCAGATTTTCTTTGCACCCCAAATAAACCTAGAGGTACCTCTTTATCTTTGTAAATCCATCATTTAATGCAACAGGAAGTAAAAGTTTATGTGCTGTGACCCCCACTAACTTTCAGGATATATTATGGGGTGTTTTGTTGGTGCTTACTTCCATTATGTCAGAACCATTTCTAGAATATTTGATGGTTTGATTTCTCCATATTGTTTCATTTGGTCAGTTATGGACTTTGGTAACAAGGACAGGGTATGCCTCACAATTCTTATTTTTTTAAAATCTTTATTGAATTTGTTACAATATTCAGTTCAATTCAGTTCAGTTGCTCAGTTCTGTCCGACTCTTTGTGACCCCAGGAACTGCAGCATGTCAGGCCTCCCTGTCCATCACCAACTCCCAGAGCCTACCCAAACTCCTGTCCATTGAGTCAGTGATGCCATCCAACTATTTCATCCTCTGTCGGCCCCTTCTCCTCCTGCCCTCAATCTTCCCCAGCATCAGGATCTTTTCAAATGAGTCAGCCCTTCACATGAGGTGGCCAAAATATTGGAGTTTCAGCTTCAACATCAGTCCTTCCAATGAATGCTCAGGACTGATCTCCTTTAGGATAGACTGGTTGGATCTCCTTGCAGTCCAAGGGACTCTCAAGAGTCTTCTCCAACACCACAGTTCAAAAGCATCAATTCTTCGGCACTCAGCTTTCTTTGTAGTCCAACTCTAACATCCATACATGACTACTGGAAAAGTTACAATATTACTTCTGTTTTATGTTTGGAGTTTTTGACCCCAAGGCATATGGGATCTTAGCTCCCCAACCAGGGACCCAATCTGCACCCCCTACATTGGAAGGCGAAGTCTTAACCACTGGACCACCAGGGAAGTCCCTAGCTCACCATTCTTAACCAGACAACTCCCAAGGCAGAGAAGTGTGATTAGAAATGGGAATAGCAGCCCTTCCTACAGCCTTCTAGCCTTTTTCCCGTGTAAGTGTGAAAACAAATAACTACACTCTAAGGAATAACCTGATCACTGTTACACACAAGTTGAAAACAAAGATCTATACCTATACTACAGAAAGTGCTTCATGCTGACTATAGTGATCAAGACCATGGTGGAGAGGGAGGCATTTGAGCTGGGTCTTGATGGGGCATAGAACTGCAAGATGTTGGAAGGAAAAGGAAGGTTATCAAGCATATGTTTCTGGAGAATACTGTGGACAAATAGCACACGTCATCCTCCTAAACCACTGTCAGAAAGATCCCTTAGAGAAGAGAATGGCTACCCAGTATTCTTGCCTGGAGAACCCTATGGACAGAGGAGCCTGGTGGGCAAGAGTCCTGGGGTCTCAAAGACTGACATGATTGAGCGACTAATGCTTTCACTTACCGTATTATTGCTAATAGAGGACCCGCCAGTGCCTCCCCATTACCCAAGAATGTAGTCCCCTCCCAAGTGTGCCTTCCAGCCCACACAGCCTGGCTGCAGACCCTCCGGGACCACACTTTCCACCTCTCTGTTCCTCAGCCCCACTGCCTCACATGTTCTTCTCCACAAATATTTTCTGTCCTTTTTAGACAATTTACCTTGCTTGATAACCGTTTTTTCCTTCCAGCATATTGCAGTCCTATGCCCCATCAAGACCCAGCTCAAATGCCTCCCTCTCCACCATGGTCTTGATCGCTATCGTCAGCATGAAGCACTTTCTCTGTAGTATGGGTATAGATCTTTGTTTTCAACTGTATGTAGCAGTGATCAGGTTATTCCTTAGAGTGTAGTTATTTGTTTTCACACTTACATTTCTTGGGCCAAGGCTTCTGCTTTTGTTTGCCGTTAAAAATTTTTATATTTCCCATTTCCTAGCAGAGTGCCTTTCATTCACTCTTTACCAAGTATCCACCCTACCATGGGCCAGGCCTTGTTCTTGACACTGGGGATGAAGCCAGAAATAAAATATAAAAATTCCTACCCTCATGTTTGGGGTTAGTAGATACAAACTATGACATATGGAATGAATGGGTAAAAGGTTTTATTGTACAACACAGGAAACTATATTCAATGTCCTGGGATAAACCATAATGGAAAAGAATATTTTAAAAAGAATATATATATATATATAATATATGTAGAGCATATATGTACATAGAACATACGTATATCTGAGTCACTTTGCTGTACTGCAGAAATTAACACAACGTTGTAAATCAACTATGCTACTATTTTAAAGACAAACATTCAGGCCAAAAAGAAAAAAAAACCTACCCTCATGGAGCTTATATTTAGCCAACAAAGAAAGTCTGTTAATAAAATAGATTAATTATCACTCTGTGTTCTGTTGAGAAAAATAGAGCAAGGTGATTCAGGGAATTCTGGAGGTGAGGCATGAGGGTAATTTAAAATGGGTTTTCAGGGAGGCAGTAAAAAATCCGCCAGCAATACAGGAGACCAAGGTTCAGTTTCTGGGTCAGGAAGATCCCCTGGAGGACAAAATAGCAGCCCACTTCAGTATTCTTCCCTGGAGAATCCCATGGACAGAGGAGCCTGGCGGGCTACAATCCAGGCTACTCTCACAAAGAATCAGACAGGACTGAGTGACTAACACTTGCACTTTTTCACTTTCACTTTCTCCCCAAGGAGGTCCCATTTGGGTGAAGATTTATGGGGGTAAGAGGGCGATCATGTCCATCTCTGGGGAGTAGCACAGGAAATGCTGAAGGTATCCAAGGTTCACCTGGAGGCTGGCGTGTCTGGAGCCAGGAGAAAGACATGGACAAAGTCAGAGCAGAGTGAGCATTCAGGGTAGGGGCTGGTGTTTACCCTGAGCAGGAGTTGAGCTAAACAGTGATCTGATCTATGTTTTAAAATGACCAGACCACTGTGGAAAGAAGTGGCTAGGTTTCGGATCAGGATTTCCTGGCACACTGAGCGTAGTTCAGTTCAGTTCAGTCGCTCAGTCATGTCTGACTCTTTGCGACCCCATGAATCGCAGCACGCCAGGCCTCCCTGTCCATCACCAACTCCCAGAGTTCACTCAAACTCACGTCCATCGAGTCAGTGATGCCATCCAGCCATCTCATCCTCTGTCGTCCCCTTCTCCTGCCCCCAATCCCTCCCAGCATCAGAGTCTTTTCCAGTGAGTCAACTCTTTGCATGAGGTGGCCAAAGTACTGGAGTTTCAGCTTTAGCATCATTCCTTCCAAAGAACCCCCAGGACTGATAAAATAGTCCTTCATCTCCTTTAGGATGGACTGGTTGGATCTCCTTGCAGTCCAAGGGACTCTCAAGAGCCTTCTCCAACACCACAGTTCAAAAGCATCAATTCTTCGGCGCTCAGCTTTCTTCACAGAGTGTAGGGTGGGTGAGAAATTGCGCCGTTGAAGGAGACCCTGAGGATTTTGCCCGAGAATCAGAAAGGGTGGAGCCACCGATAATGAGGAGTGGAGACCACAGGTTTGGGGGAACAAGGTCAGGAGGACATCTGTGTCTACTGATGTATAAAGCTGCCCACAATATATTAAGTAAAAAAATTTCACACTTAGACATATGGGGGTGGGGAGCCTGGGAAAACATATGTTTAAGTGCCACCAATTAACTGTTTAGGGCGTGGCATTATTGGGGACTTCACCTTCTATTTTTCATGTGCATATAATCCACAAATCCAGTGATATGAGGAGCATAAAATGCATGACGTGGCCCCTCCCTCAGTGCATGTGAGAAGGCGAACAGCAAAGATGGATAAGGTAGGGCCATCAGACCAAGATCTAAGCTCTCAACTTTGCAGGTTTCCTTCATCATTCACCAGAAAGTGCTCAAACTCTGGAAGGCAACTCACATCAACAAATTCATAAGACGTTTCTAAATCAGAATAGAAATGTATGCACAATGGGGTGAAAGTGGCATTAATTGTTTGCTTAGGAAAATTCTTTCTTGTAACTCCATTCAGAATACCATATTCTAAGCCAAAATGTGACTTGGTAAATATAGATTTAGAACAATGGAAGTGAGGATATTTCTATCAAAAAAGACTACTTTGGCAAATTGCTATTTTTTGCTGTCAAGCTGTTTCTCCCCGGAAAACTAATCACTTTTAGAATCAAAGAAACTTTGACATACTGAGACATACTGAGAATTCTAATGGTTCAAGTTGCTCAGTTAAAGAATCTGTCCTTAATTTACACCGGGCAAGGAACAATTCAAGATATTAAGGGACATATAACTGATTTGAAAATGTAAATAATATGCTAGAAATTAGTTATATAAAGAGAGAATAGATTGTCTATTTGCTGATGAGCTCTTTCTAAAAGAAAACTATTTTTTTCCACCTGTTTTTTCTAAGGGGGCCAAGCACTGCAGAACCTTTAAAGGAGAATTTTGCAGATACCATAGCAAAAGGAAAAGTAACACAGGCAAGTGTTACTCACATCCTGAAAGACAGAACAGTACTTATCCAGAAACTGAGCAGCCAACCACAGTTGGGAAGAGACTTGGTCTACGTATGGTAAAGGGAACTGTCCAAAGTTCAGGAGGGGCCAAAACAGAAGTAAAACCAATGAATCACTGAAGCAGTCACTAGTATGTTTATTGTGCACACACCACAAAAATATAGTTTGCAAGACAAGAGCACACAAACCAAGACTTGGAATGAGGCTCCGAAGTATATTGTTATTAATATAAAGTAGCTTATACAGTGTGGAGGCAGTGATTGTTTATTCTTCACAGTGTTTCATGACAATATTAAAATTTCCTTAAATGAAAGAAATTGGTTCATGATGATCTCATATCAATTTAGGGAAACAGTTTTAGTTTTACTTACGGTTTCCAGAGGCATAAGCAAGAAGTGACCCAGATCAAGTTAGTGTCATTCATCTTGCAAAATGAGGTAAATTAATCTTTGCTTTTATAACTAAACAGGTTTTGTCCGCTCAAGGAATTTTCAAGTCTAGTTTCCATTTGTGTTTGATTTTAACAGTTACCCGCTTTGTTCTTTCTGTCAGCAAGCTCAGAGTCTGAGCAACCTGTCTAGCAACTTGTATGCCACAGAATGTGTGCAACTTGTATAGCACAGAGTATGAGCAAATTGGTAACTTTTGATTACCACTCTTGGTGTAGCCAGGCTGAAGATTCACTGAATCTTTGATTCACATATTCACTGAATCCAATAGTCATCAGGATTGAGGGTCCTGTAATTGCTGTTACCAACAGTTGCATCAACATCATAGACCTGGGAGGTCAGATCGTTGTGTTCCTCAAGTTGTCTAATCCTGATGGATATCACTGATGTGTGTGTGGCTGCCGAAAGGTATTTAAAACCCTTAAGAGTATACAACACACTAGAAAGGTTAATATAATGACTATAAGGAGGTTAGTAGCCAAGGATTGAAAAATTCCCCAGAGCAGAGGTTTTCAGAGGCCAAGATTCACCAATGAAACAACTCGAATGGGTTATAATCAGATTCAAACTTTACCTTTCTAAGTCACTCTACCGTTTTTGAGTGATTCACATAATCCAACATAATGTATGAGCAATCACATATTCTCTTGACTATGTAGAACAGGATGAATGTGAGGGTGTTTTATTTCAGGAGGGAGTGTTACAGGTGAGTCTTCACCTAAATTGGGTGTCTGTGTAATGTGAACTGTCAGGTAATTTAATAAGAAGTGTTTCTATGGAAACAGAAAGAAAACCAAGGGTAATAGTTTCAGCAAATTATATATTCAGTTTTGAAATTTGGAGAATAGCTAGTTGAGAATATTTCTAGGTTTGAGTTCAAAGCATCCTTAGCAGATGGAATGAGGGTGGCAGTCTCAGTTGGATGGA
Source organism: Budorcas taxicolor (assembly GCF_023091745.1). Classification (NCBI taxonomy): domain Eukaryota; kingdom Metazoa; phylum Chordata; class Mammalia; order Artiodactyla; family Bovidae; genus Budorcas; species Budorcas taxicolor. Next base: position 97,285,116 of record NC_068915.1, on the reverse strand, counting down.
TTTCCTGGTTTGCAGTTTGACTATATATATATGCTAATTAATGGATAATTACAATATTGTGATGGCCTCTGCCATACATCAACATGAATCGGCCCACAGACATACATTTGTCCCCTCCCTCCTGAACCCCCCTCCCACTTCCCTCCCCACCCCATCCCTCCAGGTTGTTACAGAGTACTGACTTTGGGTTCCCTGCGTCATACATCAAGCAGTTTGACTATCTTTGGTGAAGTCGTCAGCTGTTCTGTTGAACTTTCTTGAGTGGCCCACACAGCAACAGGCCTGAAGGTTGTCCATGTGAAATTTACTGTGCTGATGTCTCTGAAGTTTAAAGTCAATAACACAGCCCCCAAGACAACAAACTGGACCAGAATCTGAGAAGGGTATGCTAGAGTTTTCTACTGAGATACAATTTTTATAGTTACCCATTTTTGCCAAAGATATTTACAGTGAAACTAATTTGTTTGTTAAAACAAAAGGTCTAGTCTTAGTATTCATATCAATGTAGTAACAATAGTAACTCTATGCAAATTCTCAAATATAACATTTTAGCCTAAGTTTTATTGATTAAAGTCAACCTTAGTTCTTTAACACTATCTGGTAATAAGGAATCTCAGATTAAATTTTTAAAGTTTCTTTAGGATAAGAAACCAAGCTAAGAACTTGTCTAATTGTGTCCTACTACAAGAAGAAAAGATTCTTATTGGACTTCTATAAACACATATATTGTCATGAAAATAAAGGTTTTTGAATTCTGGAGTGTTTGGATAGAGAGAAAAAAATGTTTTAACCTTTGTTTACAGAAGTATGCTTTATCAAACAGGTATGAGTATAAATAGTTTTTTAAGAGAAGAGAAAAAGGGTCCTTTAAATCTGGAAAATAAAACATTAAAGAACCAACGTGTTTTAAATGAAGTCATAAAAATTATAATCATCTTCATCAGTTCATTCAGTCTCCTATAATTAATTGTTGTTTTGCTTCATCTTGGGTTTGAAGCTTTATGATTCTATCAGTTTTCCATTAAACTTCAGAAATTCTTGCTCAGTTCAGGAGTATGATCTTAAAGTTATCAGAAACCTATATTCTAAAGTTCTTGCCAGCATCTTTTCCATGAATCTGTTTGCAGATTCATTTTGCTGTAGTCGACTGTAAACGCTTTCAGAGAAGAATGAAGCATTAAAAGGTTTAAAAATAACCATCCTTCAGGACCTCCTGAGAGAAAGTTCACCTGAATGATACAATTGAGAAATAAATTGTTATTTTTATGATATACAGTATTATAAAATAATAACTGGAATTATGACTAAGAGCATTGTACCAGGACATATCAGATTTTTAGGAATTTTGTGTAATTTCTGGAGCACTTATATAGCCATGTAAATATAATCTAAGATGTAATCTAAAACAACATTACTTTTTATTTTACCATGTTTCCCATGCAACTTAACATATCAAATAAGCCTAAATAAATTAACATTTTTCTTTTATAAGGAGAGAGAGAGTATCTCTTGGGATCTTCCATGGGCCCTCTGGAAAATCCCAAAGTTAGTTTAAGGTCAAAAAGACAACTCAGAATTTGATTTGGGGAAGTTTATCCAAAATGTCAAAAGGTTTAAAACACTTGAACAAATAGGATTACAGGTCATTGTAAACAATACCTAGTTATCTATTCAACCACAGTGACAAAGGATTTCAAAGAATAATCGAGGAAGTTATATAGTTGTAAAAAACCTTAGCTCTTTTAATAGAGAGAACTCAGTTTTCTTAATCAAAAATGTGATGAAGACAATGTGAAGCCCCAGAAATTATTTTGATAAAACACAGAATCCTTGTTTTCTAGGCAGGTTACTTTAAGGATAAGAAAGACCTTGCAGAAGCTTATTAGGAGCAGACCAATGGTCTAATACAATTTTGTCCTTTTAGCAGATGAAAGGATATTAAGTTTTAGTTTTACATAAGGACATTACTTATTAAAGATTATTTTAAAAACCTTTATAATAAGTCCATTCAATTTCACCCAACTTTCACTTCACAATATAAAATTCCTTTCTACAAACCTGTGACTTTCTATATTCCTTTAGCTTTTGTCTTATTCGTTTCCTTTCTTACTCTGGAACAAGTAGTTACTTTATTTTAGACACCTTTACCCTCTTTTTCCTTAACAAAAACACATTTTATATTCCTTGCATACTCTGAATTTAAAAATACATCCCAATTTCTTCCCATATTTTGTATGGAAAGTTGTTTCCCTTCATCCATTGTTTCTTATAGTTTTGTCCTACATATTAATTATAAAATTTAACCTTTAGTAGCTTTTGCCTTCCAGTGAAGGCTAGGAAAGAGGTACTTATCAATTGTCTATCACATGTTAGCATCCTGTGGGGGATTAGCTTCCCAGGTGGCTCAGTGGTAAAGAACATGCCTGACAATGCAGGAGACAGTCAGTCAGTCAGTTCAGTTGCTCAGTCGTGTCCAGCTCTTTGCGACCCCATGAATCGCAGCACACCAGGCCTCCCTGTCCATCACCAACTCCAGGAGTTCACTCAGACTCACGTCCATCGAGTCAGTGATCCCATCCAGCCATCTCATCCTCTGTCGTCCCCTTCTCCTCCTGCCCCTAATCCCTCCCGGCATCAGAGTCTTTTCCAATGAGTCAACTCTTTGCATGAGGTTGCCAAAGTACTGGAGCTTCAGCTTTAGCATCATTCCTTCCAAAGAACACCCAGGACCGATCTCCTTTAGAATGGAGGGAACAGTAAGAGACACCAATTCGATCCCTGATTTGGGAATGATTTGGGAAGATCCCCTGGGGGTGGAAATGGCAACCTGCTCCAGTAATCCCAGGAACACAAGACCCTGGCAGACTACAGTCCTTGGGGTCACGAAGAGTCAGACGTGACTGAGCGTCTGAGCACCACCACCAGGAGTTTAGCCAATTTATAAATGTATAATTATACAAACTTGTACTTTTTAAAGATATGTTTTTTATAGTATAACTTTTACGGTGGTAAAAGACATTTATTAATAGACCCAATTATCTTTAGTCTGTCTGTAAAAATTAAAAAGCCAAAAGTAGATGAACATGTTTAATGAGCAATGTCTCAGTATATTATCTTATTTGGAAATAATCTAGATATTCAATGAATATCTATTATTTAGTTTAACCTAGTATAAACTTTTATCTTGTTTATTTAAATTACTTGTTTTTAACAATCATTCTTAGTTGTTAGACATCAAACAACTAAACGTCCTCTTAAGTTATTTTTCTTATTGACAAATTTTGTAACATAGAGATAGCATGAGCTTATGTGACAGAGCAAACCCAGGTAGGAAAAATTGTATGTTTTTATTACATTTAATGTCAACAACTCTGAAGACATGTCTGTTTTTATTGAACCAATAAACTTAAACTACATTTTTTCCAAAGTATTCTTTTATTAAATTTTTTTTTAGTTTTATACAATTTTTAAAACTTACTTTCCATTTACAGTTATTACAAAATGTTGACTGCATGCCCCAAGTTGTACCATACGTTCTTGTAGCCTCTCTTATACCTAATTGTTTGGACTTCCCACTTCTTCACCCTGATGTTGCCCCTCCCCCGTGCACAGGTAACTGCTAATTTGTTCTATCTCTGAGACTCCTTTTTTTTGTTATATTCACTGTAACAGTTCAGTACAACTGTTTTTGATATATTTTTTAGATTCCACTTATAAGTGATATAATATAGCATTTGTCTTTCTCTGACTTATTTCACTTAGCATAATGTCCTCTAAGTCCATCCACGTTGCTACAGTTGGTAATATTTCATTTTTTATAGATGAGTAGTATTCCATTGTATATGTGCACCACATCTTCTTTACACGTTCATCTGTTGAGGGACAGACACTCTGCTTGCTTCTATATCTCAGCTATTGTAAATCATGTTGCTGTGAACATTGGGGTGCATGTATCTTTGAACTAGTGTGTTTGGTTTTTTCTGATATATAGCCCAGGGGTGGAATTGCTGTGTTATATGGTAGCTCTATTTCTAGTTTTTTGAGAAATCGCCATACTGTTTTCCACAGTGTATGCAATAATGTACATTCCCATCAATGAGTCCACTGGGTTCCCTTTTCTCTACATCGTCACTGACATTTGTTACTTGTGTTCTTTTTGACAATAGTCATTTTGACAGGTGTGATGTGATATCTCATTATGATTTTGAATTTCCCTGTTAATTAGTGATGTTGAGCATCCTTTCATGTGTCTGTTGGTCATCTGCATTTCTTCTTTGGAAAAATGTCTAATCAGTTCTATGCCCATTTTGTAATCAGATTGTTTGCTTTTTTATGTAGAGTTGTATGAACTGTTTATACATGTTGAATATTAATCCCCTTTCAGTCATATCACTTGCAAATATTTTTCCCTTTCAGTAGGTTACCTTTTCTTTTGTCAATAGCTCACATTACTATGCAAAAGTTTTTAAGTTTTATTAGGTCTCTTTTTTTTTTCTTTTATTTCCTTTACTTTAGGAGATGGATCCAAAAAGAAAATATTGCTGTGATTTATGTCAAAAAGTGCTCTGCCTATGTTTTCTTCTAGGAGTTAAATTAGCTTCCATTTATCAAAGATTATCCCATATCATGTTAGCCTGAAAAACATTTGGGTTAGATTTTATATTCTGAGAAGTTTAGGAAAATTTAATTTATATAAACATTACTTTTCTTTAACTCAACTAAATATAACTCTTTTTAAAATATCACACAAAAATAATATACACGGACACACACATAAACATAGACAGACATGAATACAGATCTTTTAGCCTTCATTTAAAATTTTTAGCCATATCTCAGATACAAAACTCAAAAGAAAAACTGGATCCAAACTGTGTTTCTGGGAGGTGGACTAAGTTAAGATAACCTGCTGCTAAGTCACTTCAGTCGTGTCCGACTCTGTGCGACCCCATAGACGGCAGCCCACCAGGCTCCCCCGTCCCTGGGATTCTCCCGGCAAGAACACTGGAGTGGGGTGCCATTGCCTTCTCCAAAGATAGCCTGCTTAGATGGACAAAGTCTTCTTTTGCAAAAGGTTTCTGGGGCATCCTGTAAGGATTCTTTTAGAGAAGATACTTTTGGAGTCATCTTGTCTTTTAGACGCTTCTTCATGCCAGTCAAAGAATGCATTCCATTGTCCCTGAGAAGTTTGGAACTTTCTCTTTGCAAGAGTGTCTTTTAAGGTGGACTTGTCTAAATTGAAATTTCCCCATAGTGGCCACTATCATTCTAAATCATCTAAAAGTTCACTCATTTTCCCGGAAAGGCACAAGATCCTGATCCATAGTGGGCGTACATATAAAAGAGGAAGTCTTTAAAGGGAGAAGGAGATTCAGATCAGGTGGAACTTTCCTGAAACAAATAATCTATACGGAGCCCAGGAATCCTACTGCTGCCTAAACCCCGGGGGGAATCACAGGTTTCTGCCCCTCCGAGTCAGACTTCTAAAGAAGCTTACACATACAGAAACAGAAAGCAATAGTGCACAGTCAAGTTGGAGAACTCAGCATGCAGAGAGAAGAGCTCAGATCCGAGAGACCTACCCCTGAGACTGCAGGGTCCGTGAGAAAGGAGCAGACACAGTGGGCTCCCTGGGTCCCGGCACCTGTTGCTCATCGACCTCGAAGTCATTGGGGATCTTCTCTGGATTCTACTTCGGATGCTGTGAACTGTCCAAAGTTCAGGAAAAAAGCAGAAGTAAAACCAGTGAATCACTGAAGTAGTTGTATTAGTTTAAGTTTATTGTGCACATACCAAAAATAAAGAGTTTGTAAGATAGGAGCCCTCAAACCAAAACATGGAACAAGGTTCAGAGGCATATTGTTATAAAGCAATTTACACAGTGTGATGTGTGTGCTCGGTGGTGTCTGACTCTTTGGGACCCCATGGATTGTAGCCCGCCAGGCTCCCCTGTCCGTGAGATTTCCCAGGCAAAAATACTGGGGTGGGTTGCATTTCCTCCTCCAGGGAGTCTTCCCGACCCAGGGATTGAACCTGAGTCCTCTGCACCTTCTGCATTGGCAGTTGGATTCTTTACCACCATGCCCCTAGGAAGCCCAACTTATATAGTATTGGCTGTTTATTCTTCACAGTGGTTGTTTACAGTATTAGAATTTTCTTAAATGAAAGGGAACTGGTTAGTGATGACCTCGTTATCAGTTTCAGAGAACGATTGAAGTTTCACTTTTGAGTTTCCCACAGGCAGAAGCGTGAAGTGACTCAGGTCACGTTAGCCTTGCTTGTCTTGCAAAACACACCAAATTAAGTTCTGCTTGTGTAGCTAAACTGATTTTGCTCAGGGCATTTTCAAGTCTGGTCCCATTTGTGTTTGATTTTAACAAAACCAAAAGGAAGCACTTGGGAGGGATGGTGTGAGTGTCATAGGGGGTGATTCCCCTCCTCCACCGTGCCCCTCCCTCTCACTCTCAGGAAATGGATAGCATGCAGGATACATCTGACCCATCTTCACAGAGAAGTAGAGATGGACCACAGAAGGGAGCTGGCATCTGAGCTGGGAAGTGGGCAGCTGGGAGAGCACTGACCTGGAAAAGTAACCCAGGACCCAAGCCAAAGCATCCTTGGTGTGGTGAAGGACATTGGCGCCTTTGGAGAGCCACCAAGGGGCACGACCAGCCGTTGGGCCCAGCATACTGTGCAAGTTAGGTAATTTGAATTTTGTTTGTTTGTTTGTTTGTTTTGGCCGCCCAGCCTGTGGAATCCTAGTTCCCTGACCAGGGATCAAGCCTGCATCCCCTGCACTAGAAGTGCAGTTCACTGGACTACCAGGGAAGTCCCTCTTGAGCAGTTTAGAGTTCCAGTTTCACGCCAGTCATTACTTTCTGAGAGTTGGGAAGCAGACCAGTCTCTTAGCAGATGCTTCTAGCTTCTAGGCTAGCAGATGCTTCCAGCCTTCTAGGGAGGGCTCAGGTGGCTCAGGCAGTAAAGCGTCTGCCTGAAATGCGGGAGACCCGGGTTCAATCCCTGGGTCGGAAAGATCCAGAGAGAAGGAAATGGTGACCCACTCCAATATTCTTGCCTAGAAAATTCCATGGATTGAGGAGCCTGGTGGGCTACAGTCCACGGGGTTGCAAAGAGTCGGACATGACTGAGCGACTTCGCTTCGCTTAGCTTCTAGGTTGTATGGATTGTGTACAGATCGTACGGTTGGACAGATGTGTTACTCCTCTAAATGCTAAAGTCATTGTTCACTATGGAGCCACCTTTGTTGGTGATTTTCCTAGTTTTGCTCTGAATTCTGCGATCATGCCCCTTAAGTATACCCTGTAGCCTTCTGAATGTGAAAGTGTTAGCCACTCAGCTGAGCCTGACTCTTTGCAACCCCGTGGACTGTAGGCCGCCAGGCTCCTCTGTCTGTGGAATTTTCCAGGCAAGAATAGTGAAGTGGGTTGCCCTTCCCTTCTCCAGGGGATCTTCCCAACTTGGGGATCGAACCCGGTTCTCTCGCATTGCAGGCAGATTCTTTACCGTCTGAGCCACAAGGGTAGCCTTCTAAGTGCTTAAAATTAACAGAGGATGAGATGGTTGGATGGCATCACCGACTCAATGGATATGAGTCTGAGTAAACTCCGTGTGTTGGTGATGGACAGGGAGGCCTGGCGTGCTGCAGTCCATGGGGTCGCAAAGAGTCGGACACGATGGAGTGACTGAACTGAACTGAACTGATAATTTTATTTATTTATTTATTTATGGCTGCACTGGGTCTTCATTGCTGCACGGGCTTTCCTCTAACTGGGGCAAGCAGGGGCTACACTTCGTTGTAGCGCGCAGGCTTATTGTGGTGGCTTCTCTTGTCGTGGAGGACAGGCTCTGGGGCACACGGGTTTCAGTAGTTGCAGCATGTGGGCTCACTAGTCATGGCTCCCATGCTTTAGAGCTCAGGCTCAGTAGTTGTGGCAAACAGGCTTAATATCTCAGAGGCATGTGGGATCTTCCTGGACCAGGGATCGAACCTGTACCTCTTGCATCGGCAGACGGATTCTTTACCACTGAGCCACCGAGAAGCCCCAAAGTTGATGATTTTTGAGGTCTGTTCCAGGTTGTTTTTTGTGCAAGGGAACTGTATGAAATGAGAAACTGCCTTAGGTCACTGTTCACACAGTGTGTGTGTAACACCAGCTGGCTGTGGAAGACTAGGCATCAGGCAAGCTAACGACATTTTATAAGTCCTTGGTTTCACTGATTTTTATTCTGGTGATGTAGCGGTTCTGAGTGTTCGAGGGAGTTCAGGTTCTGAGTTGTTGATTAGTTCCTCTGGCCTTGAGAAAGATGCAGGATGATATATGACCTTTACTGGTGCCTGTCTGAACTCTGCAAAGCAACCTCTGGTCTCAGATATTTTATGTTGTTTTTTTTTTGTCCTTCCAAAGAAATCATCAGCATAATTTCTAAGAGACTGTTTGAAGGATTTTTGTACAAGGTCATACCCTGCTCCACTGAGAGAACATTAAAAGCCTATCTTCCTTTCTCTTTCAGGCTCCTCACTGAATTCCTAAGCAGTCACTGTTAAGCTGGAATAAATCTGCATTTCTACTTTTTTTTTCGCAACCACAAATGGGTGGGCTATAGTGACAGTAAGACAGCAATTTATAAAAATGGGCTTCCAGTTATTGAGCTCTTGCCATATATTTATCAAAGAGCCTGATGTGGATTAACTTCCTTAATTATCATGGCAGCGCGAGGAAGGAGGTACTATTATGATCCCATTCTATAGATGAGAAAATCAAGGCTTAGGTAGGTTAAGGGATTTGCACAGCATCACCCAGCAACTCCCTGGAGAAGGAAGAGGCTACCCACTCCAGTATTCTTGCTTGGAGAATTCCACGGAGAGAGGAGCCTGGTGGGCTACAGTCCATGGGGTTGCAATGAGTCGGACATGACTGAGCAACTATCCCTCACCCACCCAGCAACTCAGTGGCAGAGCCTAGATTTAAAACCAGAGTCTCTGGATCAGGGACACATTCTCAGGAATCTAGCTCAGTTCTGTGTCCCCACTGTAATGGGCAGTGGAAGAAGGACCATTTTGACCATCACTTTTGGCCTTATTCTATGAGCAGCTTGTTTGCTGGATGAAGAGATCCAAGCTCCGTGCTTAGGACTTGACGATTATGTGCAGTAGTAACCTAGCATTTCTTAGCCATAGCATCCTACCGCAAGCCACATAAGATTCTCCCTGCATTTCCTTCTCAGATCTTGAACTTCCTGAACTTACCTATCTTCCTGGATTTCTTTTATGCTCTGGTTTGTTTCACGTCTGTTTCAGGCCTGAGGCGTTGGTGTCAGAGCCTGGCAAGAGAGTGCCAGCATCGTGAAGAGTCGTTTGTTTTGGGTTCTTGGAGCTGCGACTTTGGGTTAGAAAGGCTTGTTATGATGCTATTTCAAAGCTCTGAATCAGGGACTTCCCACCACAAGGATTTCATTTTCAGTTAGCCTGTGATCAGACTGCTTTATAGTTTTTTTTTTTTGTTTATGTGTTTGTTTTTTGCCTTAGGGACCAAAAGACTCATAAAATAATTGCATGTGGCGAAAAGTCTAGAGAAGATTCTTTAGAACTGGTGAATCACAAATGTTAAAAGTAATCACTTCATTGTCATCTATAAAATTAATAATGTTACCCAACCTTTATTATACCTCCCAGGATGTCCTGAGGATTCATTTGATTTCAGATCTATAAAGTACAACTAACTCTTTAGGAAAAACATGTTTTGAGTATGTGTAAGGTCTTTTAAAAAAATTATATATAACATCAATCACTGCTAAGTGAGGAAGCCATTCCTTGGCCTTAATTATTTCCTGTACTTAGAGAAAACACCTGGTCACTTGGAGCTCTTGGGTATGATCTGATTCATCAGGGCAAGTTCTGTTAAATTATCATCACCTCAGAATCCATGTGCTTCTCCAGGAGCTCTGAACAGTCACTTCATTATTTTTATGGGAAATAATGGCAGGTATCAGATAAGACATTTGGGCTGGGGTTAACAGAGTATCTGAATGTATTAGCTATAGTAAAAGATTCAGCTGCTGTTAAAAGAAACCCAGCAACAATGTGCCTTAAAAATGAAGGTCTGTTTCCTCATGTATCCCTGGTGGGTGTCCCACATCAGTGGGAGAGGAGGCTTTCATGACAAGCCATGCTCAACATAACTTCTTACTTCTGATCATCCCCGGCTCAGCCCATGGGAAAGGAGTGTTTGAAAGGTGTGCACTGGGCCAGGAAGTGGCACACAGTCCTCTATTCACATTCCATTAGCAGGAGTTTCATCCGGTGGATAATTCCCAGTGCAGAGGAGGCTGGGCAGCCAAACGCCTAGTTCTTCTAACACGATGGAAGAAAGGGAGAATGGATTTTCATAGACAGCTAGTCTTTTTAAAATTTTTATTGAAATATAGTTGATTTACAATGTTGTGTTAGTTACCTTTGTACAGCAGAGTGATACAGATATAGATAGATAGATATATATAGTGTGTGTGTGTGTGTGTGTTCTTTGTTAGACTCTTTCCCATTGTAGGTTATTTCAAGATATTAAATATAGCTCCTTATGCCTTACAGCTATGGCCCTGATGGCTCAGACGATAGTCTGCCTGCAATGCAGGAGACCCGGGTTCGTTACCTGGGTTGGGAAGATCCCCTGGAGAAGGGAATGGCAACCCACTCCAGTATTCTTGCCTGGAGAATTCCATGGACAGAGGAGCCTGGTGGGCCACAGTCCATGGGGCCGCAAAGAGTCGGACATGACTGAGCAACTAACACTTACTTATATGCTATACAATAGGTCCTTGTTGGTTATCTATTAATATTTTATATACAGTACTGTGTATTTGTTATTCCCAAACTCCTAATTTATTCCCGCCTCCACCAACATTTCCCCTTTGGTAACCATAAGTTTGTTTTCTATGTCTGTGAGTCTCTTTCTGTTTTGTAAATAATTTCATTTGTATCATTTTTTTTTAATGTTTAACTTTTAACTTTATATTATAGTTGATTAACAATGTTGTATTAGTGCCGGGTGTACAGCAGAGTGATTCAATTATACATGTACATGTGTCTATTCTTTTTCAAATTTTTTTTCCCATTTAGGTTGATAATATTGAGCAGAATTCCCTGTGCTATACAGTAGGTCCTGGTTGGTTATCCATTTTAAATATAGCAGTGTGTACATATCCATCCCAAACTCCCAATCTATCCCTGTCTCCCATCCTTCCCCCTGGTAGCCATAAGTTCATTCTCTAAGTCTGTGAGTCTGTCTCTGTGTTGTAAATAAATTCATTTGTATCATTTATTTAAATTCCACTTATAAGTGATATCGTCTATTTGTCTTTCTCTGTCTGACTTACTTCACATAGTAGGATCATCTCTGAGTCCATCTGTATCGCTGCAAATGGCATTTCATTCTCTTTCACGGATGAGATAATATTCCATTGTGTATATATACCACATTTCCTTTATACATCCCTCTGTTGATGGACACCTAGGTTGATGGCTAAAGCCTTGCCACAGTCAGTCCCTCTGGCCACCAAGTATCCTGAATACCCTCTTTCCAACACATAGAACCCAGCTGCTTCATCCCAAGGGAGACAGACAAGAGCCCACACAGTAGACATACCCGCTCAAACTCCATGGTCTCTGGGGAATGCACAGTCGCTTCCATCAGGTTTGGATATGGTTCTAATGGCCTGGCAACCTGTGAACTCAAGTACACTCATACTCACACTTGATATACAATGATGGAACAGGGGTTAGAAAACCTCAGTTGGAACTCCCATTTGAAAAAGAGGAGAAAGAAATGCACATAGCAGCCCCTGGCCCATAGCAATGCTGGTACCGTGGAACAGGTGGTGGGCAAGACCCCTGCCCTGGCAGAGGAGGGGGTTCCCTGATTAGGCCCTGGCTCTCTTCTTCAGGAGGACCCTCTTGTCCGTGGCTTTGTGTGTCCTTTGGCATCGTCTTTGAGGGAGGGGAGGCTCTTCCTATTCAGTTCCCCCTTTAGCCACATCTGAAGCAGGCGTTAGAGACATGCCCTTGTTAGTGGCTCTGCTATTTTCTCTACACACTGACAGCTGGAGGTCTCAGCACAGCAGTCAAAGTTTTATTGGCTTGGCTGCAGTACCTTTGCAAATACAAATCCCTCTGAGACTCAGCTGGCTTGTGATGTATTAACTTTCTTGGCAGTTCACAGACCAGAAGTCTCTTCGCAAATCCTTTCCAAGCCCTGGGTCTTGAGCCTTATTTCTCTACTTCCTTGCCTCCCACACTGAAATCAGTGGCAGTTCTATGCAGGCCTCTGGAACAATAGACTTCAGGAGAAAGGCAACATGCATTTTCTCATCTCTAATCTCCTGATGTCTGAGATAGAGAAGCCATTGGCATTTCCCACCTGTCAGTTCAGTTCAGTTCAGTTGCTCAGTCGTGTCTGACTCTTTGTGACCCCATGGACTGAGGCACACCAGGCCTCCCTGTTCATCACCAACTCCCAGAGCCTACTCAAACTCAAGTCCACTGAGTCGGTGATGCCATCCAGCCATCTCATCCTCTGTCATCCCCTTCTCCTCCTCAATCTTTCCCAGCATCAGGGTCTTTTCCAGTGAGCCAGCTCTTCGCAACAGGTAGCCAAAGTATGGGAGTTTCCATTTCAACATCAGTCCTTCCAATGAACACCCAGAACTGATCTCTTTTAGGATGGACTGGTTGGATCTCCTTGCAGTCCACGGGACTCTCAAGAGTCTCCTCTAACACCACAGTTTGAAAGCATCAATTCTTCAGTGCTCAGCTTTCTTTATGGTCCAACTCTCACATCCATACATGACCACTGGAAAAACCATAGCCTTGACTAGACGGACCTTTGTTGGCAAAGTAATGTCTCTGCTTTTTAATATGCTGTCTAGGTTAGTCATAACTTTCCTTCCAAGGAGCAAGGGTCTTTTAATTTTATGGCTGCAATCACCATCAGACATATCAGATGATTTTTGTTTTCTTTTTCTCTTTTAAAGAATCAAGGGACTTTCTTGGCACAGACCAAATTTTGGAAGACAATTTTCTTGTGTCTGTTCTTTTTTTCTAAACAGTTTTATCTAATTATCTTATTTTATTTCTATTGAAGTATAGTTGATTTACAATGCCATGTTAATTTCAGGTGTACAGCACCTGAAAATGATTCACTTATTACAAAATATTGAATATAGTTTCTCATGTGATACAGTAGGACCTTGTAATTTATCTGTTTTACATACAGTAGCATGTACATTTTAACCCCAGTCTCCTAATTGATCCCTTTCTCATCCTCCTTTGATGACCATAAGTTTGTTTTCTATGTCTATGAGTCTCTTTATGTTTTGTAAATAAGTTCACTTGTATCTCTTTTTTTTAGATTCCACATATATGTTATATCATATGATATTTGTCTTTGTCTGGCTTAGTTCACTTAGTATGGTAATCGCTGGGTACATCTGTATGCCTACAAATGGCATTTTTATGGCTGAGTAATATTCCATTATATCTATGGACCACATCTTTATCCATTTGTCTGTCAATGGACATTTAGGCTGTTTCCATGTCTTGGCCATTTGCCTAGCTATAATGAAAGAAGGGAGGATAGATTTTGATGCTATACCAACCTATAGTAGTAAAACAATAAAGACTTCATTGATTCACATTACAAAAGATTTGGAAGCTGGTGATAGCTAGAATTTAGTGCAGTGTCTCAATTGCCGGGAGCCAGCATGGAGAATCCTGCCCATGACAAAGGTCATGAGGAAGAGGCCTGATGGGCAAAGGCGAGATCAGGCCTCGAGGGGCCCCCCTTCTCAAGCATCTACCCCAAAACCAAAATCTGTCTGTTTTTTCATGACTTTCACCAACTCCTCCGACATTAACAGGGGGCTATCCCCGACCACCTTTCTCTGAAAAAAAGCAACTTAGGGCTCTAGCTAATAAATCTCCTGGGCATGAAAAGAGTGTTCCAATTCAAACCCTCTGTTAGCATTCTAGCTTACTTGGCAGGTTTATCCAGACTCTTGCAACATTGTTGAGCCAATGCTTGCTGCCAAGTTCTCACATCCCTTATCCATTGTGTTCCTGGGAGTGCATATGGTCAGGATGTAGAAATAACAAGCAGTAGCTTTAGCATTAGCAACATTAGACTTTGAGTTAATAAGTTCTTTCTTTGCTATAACCCACTAAATCTTTGCTCCATAAAAATGTAACTCTGTACTTTAAGGGTGATGCAGGCTAAGAATTTAAGAAAAAACACTTTAAGGGAAAATTATTGTTCTGGCTGACCAACCTTTATCAAAAAGAGGTCATAAAATATCAACAGGCCTCTGGGCCAGAAGATAATGTACAAAAAATAAGACTCTTGCAGGAAGGAACCTGGTATCGATAAAAGTTAATACTGATGGAATGTTGAGTTGACTCTACATTTTTTACCTTGCTGTATGTACAACTCAGGGTATAAAAGCCCTCTCTGAAAATAAAGTAATGGGCCTTGCTCACTGAAGCTTGGTCACCCCGTGTCATTCTTTCCTTATCGCTTTCTCTGTCTCTTCATTCGCCGACCTCATCCATCCTGAGGATTTCCCTGGACTCTGCTGAGGCTGGACCTCGACACTCAATGATACTATCAAGGGGTCAGTTCTTCCCATCTGCTGCTCTGCCATCCTCAGTATGTTGGCTTTGGCTCGTTGTATTTGTGGTCTCATGGTTACATGATGGATGCCATAGCACTGGGTATCATACTTTCACAACAGCATCGCAAATGGGAAACGAGGAGAGCGGGCAGAAAAGAAACTTTCTGTTATCAGGGATGCAAATCCTTCCCATTTGCATCTCATTGGCTAGGTGCAAGGAAGTCTGGAAATATAGGAAAATGAGATACCTATGATGGGCTTAGACTGGTCATGACTTAGACCCTTGGGTTGAACACATTGGTGTCCTGAGTAGAACTAGATTCTGTTAGCTAAGACAAAGCCGAGAAATGACTGTTGGGTTGGCAATTATATCTGCCACACATGGGGAATATTTTTAATATTATTGAAGATATAAATGGCCTCTGAGGAGGTTCTTGGCATAGAAACTCTAAGAGGATATTGTTGAATTGAAATACTGGAAGAAGAGACTTCCTTCTGGGATTATTCCATGAATGACGTGAGGTCAGTATGTTCCATCTACTTCTGAGAAAAAGAATCATTTGGGCCACAGACATAAAAGGATCCTTATAAGTTATCTGTCAATTGAATGAAAGTGATTGACTATCTTTTTAAATATTTCTTTATTAATATTTATTTAGGCTGCACTGGGTCTTCATTGCAGCTTACGGGATCTTCACTGTGGCATGCAGAGTCTTAGTCGCAGCTTGCAAGATCTAGTCTCCCACCTAGCTGTCAAACCCGGGCCCCCTGCATTGGGATCTTGGAATCTTACCCACTGGACCACTTGGGTAGTCCCAAAGTGATTGATTTTTGAAATCAAGAGTACATTGGGGAAAAAACCAATCACCATTGGTTCTATATTGAAATTATCCTATTCTTTTGGAGATGGTAATATTTCACAGATTTCCCTTTTTAACTAATATATTGTTTCTTTCCAGTGCTCAGAGAAATTATTTTGGAAATTGACTGCATAGCCTGAATAGTATTGTTTATATCTCTATGATTAGAGGAAGTCGTGTATTTTTAGGGTGACACCAGGTCACTCAAGCTATCATGCTTTCCCAGATTTAGAATATTGAAAGCAGAATTTTAACCACCAGCATATTGAGTTTGTTGTTTTGCAGATGTCTGTCTATGCTGGCTTATATCTGAGACTCTGTAAACATTTTAAAGACAAAACAAAACAAATAGTCCTTGTCATTACAATTTATAATTGTAAATGAATTACGAAATAACACAAACCCTCCACATTTGTCTATGACACATGTGAAAAATAACTCAAGATTCCCTGAAGGTTAAAAAAAAATTGAAGATGCGCTGGGTTCATAGACACTGTGACAATCCTGGTCATTAGTAGTGACTTGTTAATCTTTCTTGCTCCATGCCAGCTGGCCCTAAAAGCAGAATGAAAAAATTGCTTTGGCAGAGAGCTTACTTCCTGATAAATTACAAAATTAAAAAGAAAAGATAACTGAAGACCCCGAATATCACTTGCAGTAGTATGTAGTTACGACATTGAAAAGACATCAGATGCTAGGCACTGCTATTAGAGCTTTAGATGTATTTTCAATCCTCATAAAAACCCGATGAAGTGGGTACCATTACTGTACCCACTTTACTGATGAAGAAACTGAGACACAGGGGACTGAACAACTGAATTCACACAACCACTGTAATACGTGGCAGAGCTGGGATTCCAAGCTCTGGTAACCTGGCTCCCAAGTCCATGAATTATAGCTGCATCTCTCCACTAACCTCCGTTTTATAAAATCCTTCTAATTCATAACAAGAAAATTGTTTCCAGCTCCAGAAGATATTATCTTAACTTTTGAGACATTTCACTGTCATAAGTAGTTTCTCATTAAGTAAAATTATAAAATCCATGAATGAAGGTGATCTAGTAGGCTTTACTTTTTCCCATTCGTGGCTTGGAGGAATTTTACCACCACTTGAAAGAGCAGAAAGCTTGTCTTCAAAGGTTATCATGGTAACAGTACACTATAGTCTTTGACTTGAGTAGCTTCAGTAGATAATACTGTATGAGCCGTCTGTTTGGAATTTGATGATAAAAAATATGAATATACGACCATTATCAAGACCTCCTCTTCAGATCACGTTTACATAGTTGGAGGCTTGGGTGCCAAGCTACTTTGGGCTTAAGGTAACGTTTTATTTGCTTCCATGAGACTGTAAATGTTCAAGTGACCAGATGTTCCTTGAGCATTAAAGCTAGAAGACTTAGGACTTCCACGGAGGTCCAGTGATTAAGACTCTGCGCTGCCAATGCAGGGGGAAAGGGTTTGATTCCTGGTCAGGGAATTAAGAGGGCCTCCCAGGTGGCTCTGTGGTAAAGAATCTGCCTGCCAATTCAGGGAACTCAGGAGACGTGGATTCGATCCATGGGTGGGGAAGATCCTCTGGAGAAGGAAATGGCAACCCACTCCAGTATTCTTGCCTGGAAAAATCCCACTGACAGAGGAGCCTGGCGGGCGGCAGTCCACTGGGGCACAGAGTTGGACATGACTGAGCACACACACAGGGAACTAAGATCCTGTATCCTGCATGCCATGGCACAGCCAGAAGATTTTTTAAAAAGCTATCAGATTTACTGAGGAATAAAAGTGGCAATGGCAGAGCCACTGCAGGCCTTTGACAGTTCATTTTTCTCTCTGAGGAAGAGGGAGAGCTTCAGGGGATCAGGGAGCAGATTGAAGTGTTCAGCCTCTGACTCCAAGTGTTCGACAGTCCCCGCTGTGCAGTCCCTCCTACCACAGACGCCACGAAAGACAGTGAAGACTCCTCAGACTTGTGTGCTAGTCGCTCAGTTCTGTCTGAATCTTTGCAACCCCTCTGACTGAAGCCCACCAGGCTCCTCTGTCCATGGGATTCTCCAGGCAAGAATATTGGAGTGGGTAGCCATCCCCTTCTTCTGGGATCTTCCCAACCCAGGGATCAAACCCAGGTCTCCCACATTGCAGGCAGATTCTTTGCTGTCTGAGCCACTAGGGAAGCCTCAGACTTGAGGAATTGCTATTTACTGAAAGAAACAAACACTCAGTAGAAATGTACAGAAGATTAGCAATACTGGCACGCGAGGAGGATTTGACCGTCTGGATAACAGTTTTGCAAATCATTGACACCATTTGGAGGACAATCTTCCAAAGTTAAAGTTAAGTCACTCAGTCGTGTCCAACTCTTTGCAACCCCGTGGACTGTAGCCTACCAGGCTCCTCCATCCATGGGATTCTCCAGGCAAGAATACTGGAGTGGGTTGCCATTTCCTTCTCCAAAGTTAAAGTTAGGTCGAGGAATTGCTATTTACTGAAAGAAACAAACACCCAGTAGAAATGTACAGAGGATTAACAGTACTGGCACATGAGGAGGATTTGACCGTCTGGATAACAGCTTTGCAAATCATTTGGATAAATGACACCATTTGGAGGAGAATCTTCCAAACCAAGTCTAAATGCCAGAACCCTTTTGAGAAGGTTTACGCAATTCTGGTTCTTTTCTTCCTTTTGTCAGAAATATATTGGGTGACATTGTTCCAGATATAGTTTACTATTTGGGACATGGGAGCAATTATCCTGTTTTTTTCCTGTGAGATATTATTGGAAGGTTAATACCAATGGAGTAAATATTACATTAAATAGAAACATAATTCAGAATGCAAAGATAAAGCTATCTTAGAAGTATGGCGTAGTCCTTCCTTCTTCCCCTCTTATCTTTAAAAAGGCAAAACAAACAAACAAAAAAAAGTGGCCTCCTAGCTGGTAGGTACCACATTGATACAACTCAGGGAAAGAGTGGAACTTGTCCTTACTAGGAAATGTAAGTAAACTTTCTGTGATGCTTCTGTGACTGGAAGTACTGGGCCAGTTTATTTTAATGGTGTCAGGAAAGATGAGAAAAAGGGAACCACCTCTCAGGTAACACTGAGGCAGTGAAGAGAGTTGATTGAATAGACCTATTCATTTTTTTTCTTTGAAAGGTATTTGCAGTCAATATCTGAACTTACCAAGTCAGAATAGCTTATAAAACCAAACCAGGAACTATCCTGGTTGTCCAATGGCGAAGACTCTGGGCTCCCAGTGCAAGGGGCCCGGGTTCCATCCCTGGTCAGGGAACTAGATCCCACGTGCCACAGCTAAAGATCCCATGTGCCGCAACTAAGACCCGGTGCAGCCAAATAAAGAAATATTTTTTTTAAAGAAATCAAACTTTCATCTCTTGGCACCTCCAGGAATCCTCTTCCAGCACAGAAAGAACAGAGCACATCAGTGTTTTTTCTATTGCAGTTTCTTTTGGTCACATTATCAGCTACGTATGGGCTAAGGAAAGACAGGTTATTTTGGACAAAATGGGCCTTACAACAGAGTCCCGTTCTTTGGGTGTGTATAACACAGGCCCTTGTGATTATAGAGTGGAGGTGACAAATAGGTTCAAGGGGTTAGATCTCATAGACAGAGTGCCTGAAGAACTCCTTACAGGCACTATAGGTAATTACCTCCTGATACGACAGGAGGTTTGTAACACTGTACAGGAGGCAGTGACCAAAACCGTCCCAAAGAAAAAGAAACACAAGAAGGCAAAATAGTTGTCTGAGGAGGCTTTACAAATAGCTGAGGAAAGAAGAGAAGAGAAAGGCAAAGGAGAAAAGGAAAGATATATCCATCTGAATGCAGAGTTCCCAAAGAATAGCAAGGAAAGATAAGAAGGCCTTCTTAAATGAACAATGAACAGAAATAAAAGAAAAATATAGGATAGGAAAGACCAGATATCTCTTCAAGAAAACTGGAGTTATCAAGGGAACATTTCTTGCAAGAATGGGCATGATAAAAGACAGAAAAAGTAAGGACCTAACAGAAGCAGAAGAGATTAAGAAGTGGCAAGAATACACAGAATAACCAAACAAGAAAGGTCTTAATGACCTGGATTACCACAATGGTGTGGTCACTCACCTAGAACCAGACATCCTAGAGTGTGAGGCCAAGTGGGCCTTAGGAAGCATTACTATAAACAAAGCTAGTGGAGGTGATGGAATTCCAACTGAGCTGTTTCAAATCCTAGAAGATGATGCTGTTAAAGTGCTGCACTCAATATGTCAGCAAATTTGGAAAACTCAGCAGTGGCCACAAGACTGGAAAAAGTCAGTTTTCATTCCAATCCCCAAAAAGGGCAATGCCAAAGAATGTTCAAACTACCAGATGTGCTAATTTCACATGTTAGTAAGGTAATGCTCAAAGTCCTTTAAGCTAGGCTTCACAGTATGCGAACTCAGAACTTCCAGATGTGCAAGCTGGTTTCAAAGAGGCAGAGGAGCCAGAGATCAAATTGCCAACATTCATTGGCTCATGGAGAAAGCAAGGGCATTCTAGAAAAATGGCTACTTCTTCTTCACTGACTATGCTAAAGCCTTTGACTGTGTGGATCACAACAAACTGTGGAAAATTCTTAAAAGAGATGGGAACACCAGACCACCTTACCTGCTTCCTGAGAAACCTGTATGTGGGTATCTTGTGCTTTATGTGGGTATCTTGTGCTTAGTCACTCAGTCGTGTCTGACTCTTTGCACTCCATGGACTATCAAGCAACAGTTAGAACTGGACATGGAGCAACTGACTGGTTCAAAATTGGGAAAGGAGTATGACAAGGCTGTATATTGTCACCCTGCTTATTTAACTTCTATGCAAAATACATCATGTGAAATCCTGGGCTGGATGAGTCACAAACTGGAATCAAGATTACTGGGAGAAATATCAACAATCTCAGATATGCAGGTAGTACCACTCTAATGGCAGAAAGTGAAGAGGAACTAAAGAACCTCTTGATCAGAGTGAAAGAGGCAAGAGAAAAGGCTGGCTTGAAACTCAACATTTAAAAAACTAAGATCATGGCATCTGGTCCCATCACTTCATGGCAAATAGAAGGGGAAAAAGTGACAGATTTTCTTTTCTTGGGCTCCAAAATCACTGCAGACAGTGACTGCAGCCATGAAATTTAAAGACACTTGCTCCTTGTAAGGAAAGCTGTGACAAACCAAGACAGTGAATTAAAAAGAAGAGGCATCACTTTGCTGACAAAGCTCCATATAGTCAAGGATGTGAGGACTGGATCATAAGGAAACACTGAGCACCAAGGAAGGATTGATGCTTTCAAATTGTAGTGCTGGAGAAGATTCTTGAGGGTTCCTTGGACTGCAAGGAGATCAAACCTATCAATCCTAAAAGAAAACAATCCTGAATATTTATTGGAAGGACTGATGCTGAGGCTGAAACTCCAGTACTTTGGCCACCTGATGCAAAGAGCCAACTCATTGGAAAAGATCCTGATGCTGGGAAAGATTGAAGGGGCCAGCAGAGGGTGAGATGGTTAGATAGAATCACCAGCTCAATGGGCATGAGTTTGAGCAAACTCCAGGAGATGGTGGAGGACAGAGGAGCCTGGTGTGCTACAGTCCATGGGGTCACAGAGAATCAGACAGGACTTAGTGACTGAGCAACAGCATAGCTGTTCAGTTACCAGGTTCAGTTACCACAGTTGTTCTCTAACCAGGGAAAGAGAAAGAAGGAAAAGGATCAAGATATGTGAGATGCGGCATTGGTAGATTGACAAAACCCGAAGGTGTTAGTTGCTCAGTAGCATCCTACTCTTTGCGATCCCATGAACTGTAGTAGCCAGGTCCCTCTGTCCGTGGAATTCTCCAGGCAAGAATACCAGAGTGGGTAGCCATTTCCTTCTCCAGGGGATCTTCCCCACCCAGCAATTGAACCCAAATCTCCAGCATTGCAGGCAGATTCTTTACCATCTGAGTCAGCACAAAACTGAAGCTGGTCCTAAAAAAGCTTTTTACTTTGATCTTCTGGCCTCCATGTTAACTCAAAAGTGGGTAGGGAGGTGAAGGAAGTAAGGGAGCTTCCGCTATTTACACACATACACCTCATCGTTGCCCTTAAGCTATACTCATCAATTGCCAAAGAACGTAGTGACGTTAGGATATATTATGGATGAGTAGATGTTCTTCATTGTAAGAATCTTCTTTACGACGTATTACTAGGTCAGAAGACTGATTTAGCTCGTCACCTATTTCCTGACTCCTGTCAAAGTGATTTTGAGAGTCTAATCCAATTGAATAAAACAGTAAAGATCCATAGTTTTAAAGACATAACCAGATCACAGATTTCAATCTAAAACTATACATCTTTCAGAAAAAACTTCAAAAGGAGATCTTCTATATTAAGCACTAAACAGAGAGTTCTTAGGCTTGACATTGGAATGATTATCCACACAAGGAAAACTTGGTAAGTTAGAATTTATCAAAATTGAAAAAGACTTTCTTTTAAATACATGGTCCTGGATATTTATATGCAAAAAAAGATGAAGTTATCTTGTACCACATACAGAAATTAAATCAAGATATAGCAAAGATTTGAATAGGCAGAGATAAAACCATAAAACTTTTAGAATAAAGCAAAGGAGAAGGTCTCATGACACTGGATTTGACAGTGGTTTCTTGGATGGAACACCAAAACCACAGGCAACAACAATAACAAAATAGATAAACTGGACTTCATGAAAATTTAAAACTTCTGTGCATCAAAGGTCACTATCAATAAAGTAAAAAGGCAACTCACATAATGGGAGAAAATTTTGTAAGTCATATATCTGATGAGGGATTAATATTTATATATATAAAGAACTCCTACAACTCAACAATTTAAAAAAAAATTTAAATGTGCAGAAGACATGAATAGACTTTTCCCCAAAGAAGAAATATAAATGACCAGTAAGCAAATGAAAAGATGCTCAACATCACTAATCATTCAGTTCAGTTCAGTTCAGTTCAGCTGCTCAGTCGTGTCTGACTCTTTGCAACCCCATGAATCACAGCACGCCAGGCCTCCCTGTCCATCACCAACTCCAGGAGTTCACTCAGACTCACGTCCATCGAGTCAGTGATGCCATCCAGCCATCTCATCCTCTGTCGTTCCTTTCTTCTCCTGCTCCCAATCCCTCCCAGCATCAGGGTCTTTTCCAATGAGTCAACTCTTCGCATGAGGTGGCCAAAGTATTGGAGTTTCTGCCTTAGCATCAGTCCTTCCAATGAATACCCAGGACTCATCTCCTTTAGGATGGACTGGTTGGATCTCCTTGCAGTCCAAGGGACTCTCAAGAGTCTTCTCCAACACCACAGTTCAAAAGCATCACTTCTTCGGCACTCAGCTTTCTTCACAGTCCAACTCTCACATCCATACATGACTACTGGAAAAACCATAGCCTTGACTAAACGGACCTTTGTTGGCAAAGTAATATCTCTGCTTTTGAATATGCTATCTAGGCTGGTCATAATTTTCCTTCCAAGGAGTAAGCGTCTTTTAATTTCATGGCTGCAGTCACCATCTGCAGTGATTTTGGAGCCCCCAAAATTAAAGTCTGACACTGTTTCCACTGTTTCCCCATCTATTTGCCATGAAGTGATGGGACCAGATGCCATGATCTTCATTTTCTGAATGTTGAGCTTTAAGCCAACTTTCTCACTCTCCTCTTTCACTTTCATCAAGAGGCTTTTTAGTTCCTCTTCACTTTCTGTCATAAGGGTGGTGTTATCTGCATATCTGAGGTTATTGATATTTCTCCCGGCAGTCTTGATTCCAGCTTGTGCTTTTTCCAGCCCAGCGTTTCTCATGATGTACTCTGCATATAAGTTAAATAAGCAGGGTGACAATATACAGCCTTGATGTACTCCTTTTCCTATTTGGAACCAGTCTGTTGTTCCATGTCCTGTTCTAACTGTTGCTTCCTGACCTGCGTATAGGTTTCTCAAGAGGCAGGTCAGGTGGTCTGGTATTCCCATCTCTTTCAGAATTTTCCACAGTTGATTGTGATCCACACAGTCAAAGGCTTTGGCATAGTCAATAAAGCAGAAATAGATGTTTTTCTGGAACTCTCTTGCTTTTTCAGTGATCCAGCGGATATTGGCAATTTGATATCTGGTTCCTCTGCCTTTTCTAAAACCAGCTTGAACATCAGGAAGTTCACGGTTCACGTATTGCTGAAGCCTGGCTTGGAGAATTTTGCGCATTACTTTACTAGCGTGAGATGAGTGCAATTTGCGATAGTTTGAGCATTCTTTGGCATTGCCTTTCTTTGGGATTGGAATGAAAACTGATCATTAGGGAGATGCAAATCAAACCCACAGTTAGATACCACTTCACACCCATTTGGAGAAGGAAACGGCAACCCACTCCAGTATTCTGGCCTGGAGAATTCCATAAACTGTGTAGTCCATGGGGTCGCAAAGAGTCAGACATGACTGAGCAACATTCACTTCACTTCACACCCATTAGGTTGGCTACTATCAAGAAACCAGAAAATAGCCAGAGTTGGTGAGGATATGGAGAAATTGGAACTCTTGTGTATCACTGGTGTGGGTGTAAAATGGTGCGGCTGTCATGAGGGGTCCTCAAAAAATTAAACATAGAATTACCATGTGACCAATTTCATTCCTAGGTATATACCCCAAAGAACTGAAAACAGGGACATGAGTTTGTTTATATGTAATATATAGCAGCATCATTCACAGCAGCCAAAAAGTGGAAGCAACCCACGTGTCCATTGATAGATGAATGGGCAAGCAAAATAGGTGTGTGTATATACATCCAATGGTGTGTTATTCAGCCTTAAAGAGAAATGAAGCTCTGATACACACCACATCAGGGATGAACGTTAAGGACTTTATACTAAATGAAGTAAGCCAGACACAAAAGGATGAATATATGATTTCACTCACATGAGGTAGCTAGACTAGTAAAAATCATAGAAATAGAAAGTACAATGGTGGGCAACAGGGGCTGGGGCAGGAGGAAAGAGGGTTATTGTTTAATAGGTATATAGTTCCAGTTTGGGAAGATGAAAAAATTGTGAAGATGAGTAGTGATGATGGTTACATAACAATATGAAGGTACTTAAAAAGTTCTGGAGATGAATAGTGGTGATGGTTACATTATGATATGAAGGTACTTGATGCCATTGAATCGTACACTTACAATGATTAAGATGGTAAAAAAAAAATTAGTGTTATGTATATTTTACCATACATACATAAAAAAGCTTAAAATGATTCTTTAATAAGAGACTTTGTTTAAGAGAACAGAGATGCTACAGGCTTGAAGATTTCCAAACCATGTATCCTCCCAAAAAAGATTAGTATCTAGAATATATGAAGATCTCTCAAACTGTTTTTTTTTCTCAACTGTTAAAAAAAAAAGAAATCCAAATTGAAAATGGGTAAAAAGAATAGACATTTCACTGAAGAGGGCATACAGATGGCAAACAAGCACAGGGAAAGATATTCAACATCACTAGCACCAAGGAAATGCAAATTAAAACTACATGAAATATCAAATATATAACTATCAGAATGGCTAACATAACAAATAGTGACAGCACTGGCTAACACCAATTATTTAATGATAACACCAGAGAGTGATATCACCAGTACTGATGATGATATGAAGACCTTGGATCAATCATACATTGTTGGTAAGAATATAATATGGTGCAACTGCTCTGGAAACAGTTTGACCAAGTCCTTAAAAACTAAACATGTAGGACTTCCCTGGTAATACAGTGAATAAGAATCCAGCTGCCAATGCAGGGGACATAGGTTCGATCCCTGGTCCGGGAAGATCCCATTTGCCACAGAGCAACTAAGCCCGTGCACCACAGCTACTGAGCTTGTGCTCTGGAGCCTCTGTTCTGCAACTACTGAAGCCCGTGTGCCTAGATCCTGTGCTCTGAAACAAGAGAAGCCACCACACCACAACTAGAGAGTAACCCTCATTCACTAAAACTAGAGAAAAGTCTGAGCATAGCAACAAAAACCCAGCACAACCAAAAATAAAATTAAGATAAATATATTATTTTTAAGAAAGAACTAAATGCTTATTAGCTTTGCACAGTGGCAGTTTTATAGGCAATGAGGTTTATCCAAGGTGTGATTATTGCTAATTGAACGCTTTTCCCAATACCCCACTGTGATGACTTGAAATATACCAATGTCAATTTCTGACACTCTCTATGGAGACCAAATTTAAAAAGAAAAAAAAAAAATGCTAGACATGTATTATCAAATGACCCAGCAATTGCAATCTTGGGAGTTTATTCCAGACAAATAAAAACTTATGTTCGCACAAACACCTGTAGACTAATGTTCATAGCTTCTTGATTTGCAATGGCCAAAAATTTGAAATAAACCAGGTATCTTGTAGGGGTGAATAAACACACTTGGTCCATCCATACCATGGAATACTACCCAATAATAAAAGGTACCAAACTATTGATCAACACAAACCTTAGATGGTCTCCAGGGAATTATGATGAGTTTAAAAAAAAAAAACAACTCAGTCCTAAAGGCTCCATTCTACATGATCCCATTTGTATAATTTTCTTGAAATGATAAAATTATAGAATTGGAGAACAGATTATTGAGTGCCAGAGATCACTAAGAAGGATGTGGAGGAGAGAAGTGGGTGTGGCTATAAAAGGGTGGCACTAGGGGTCTTTGAGGTGATGAAACTGTCTGCCCCATGCCTTGACTATAGTGGTAGTCATATGAATCTACGCATGTGAAACTGCATAGACTAAAGACACAGAGTGAAAAAGCTGGCTTGAAACTCAACATTCAAAAAATTAAGATCATGGCATCTGGTCCTATCACTTCATGGCAAATAGATTGGGAAAAAGTGGAAACGGTGACAGACTTTATTTTTGGGGGTTCCAAAATCACTGCAGATGGTGACTGCAGCCATGAAATTAAAAGACGCTTGCTCCTTGGAAGAAAAGCTATGCCAAACCTTGGCAGTATGTTAAAAACAAAGACATCACTTTACTAACAAAGGTCCATCTAGTCAAAGCTATAGTTTTTCCAGTAGTTATGTATGGATGTGAGAGTTGGACCATAAAGAAGGCTGAGTGCCGAAGAACTGATGCTTTCGAACTGTGGTCCTGGAGAAGACTTGAGCATCCCTTGGACAGAAAAGAGATCAAACTAGTCAATCTTAAAGGAAATCAACCCTGAATATTCATTGGAAGGACTGATGCTGTAGCTGAAGCTCCAATACTTTGGCTACCTGATGTGAAGAGCCAACTCACTGGAAAAGACCCTGATCCTGGGAAGGAATGAAGGCAGGGGGAGAATGGGATGACAAAAGATGAAATGATTGGATGGCATCACCGACTCAATGGACAAGAGTTTGGGCAAACTCTGGGAGATGGTGAAGGACAGGGAAGCCTGGCGTGCTGCAGTCTATGGGGTCACAAAGATTCAGACACAACTGAGTGACTGAACAGCAACAAAATACACACACACAGAAAGGAGAGCATGTAAAGCTCATGGAATCTGAATAAAGTGAAGCATTGTATCAGTGTCAGTATCTTGGTGTTGATATTGTACTGTGGTTATACAGGATGGGGATAAAGAGTGAAGGATATACAGGATCACTCTATTCTTTCTTACAACTGCCCATGAACTTGGAATTTTCTAAAACAGACGAAAAAATAACCAAAGTAAACATTATGAAGAAGCACAAAGTAGATCCATTAGAAGCAAGTAAAACAATTATCCATAAACTTATTCTTACCACCTCCCAAGGCATCTCTTTGGTTAAAAAAGGGAAATTTTCATTTCTTGTTAGACAAAGGATACAGTCTGGTTTTTTCCTAATTTGAACATAAGGTTTTCCTGTGAGAATTAAGCTAGTAAAGTTCAGGAGAGTAGCCATTAGCCACCTTAACTGCTTCCAAAACAAAATAAGAAAAGCAACGCATTCTTAAAGATAGCCAAAGAGTAAACACTTAGAAAGGTGGGCCTTCAATATATATGCAAGGAAAAGGTGTTAACTAACTTTTGAAGAGTCCTCTGAAGAAAGAAACTATTACTACCAGGAAGGGTGTCTGTATTGTTCTAGAAAAACATGAGCCCAGAGCAGAAAGCATTAACCCGTCCTCAACCCAGCCCTGGAGGGAGAGTACTTTGTCCTTATAGGAGTATTGGCCTGCTTGGCAGGTAGAGTTGACAGAGATGCCACTTACAGAACATGCATTATGTATGAGGTACTTTACCTGCCTTGTCATTAATCCTCTGAACAACCCTACAAAATAGTTATCTCCATAATGAAACTAAGGCTTAAGAGGTGAGATAACTTAGGACTTCCCTGGTGGTCCAGTGGTTAAAATGTCACTTTCCAATGCAGTGGGCACGAGTTTGATCCCTGGTTGGGAAAAACCAAGGTCCTGCGTGCCTCGGAGTATGACCAAAATTTTAAAAAGAGAGAGTCATGTATACTATCATGTAAGAAACGAATCGCCAGTCTATGTTCGATACAGGATACAGGATGCTTGGGGCTGGTACACGGGGATGATCCAGAGAGATGATATGGGGTGGGAGGTGGGAGGGGGGGTTCAGGATTGGGAACTCATGTACACCTGTGGCTGATTCATGTCAATGTATGGCAAAACCAATACAGTATTGTAAAACAAAATAAAGTAAAAAATAAGTAAATAATAAAAATAAATAAATAAAATAAAAAACATAAAAAGAGAGAGTCGGAAAAACTTGCTAGAGATCACGCAGCTACAAGATGCCAGGCCTGGGCTTCGCTCCCCTGCCTGCCATGCCATCTCCTGCCCACCACACTGGAGTGAGTGTGCGAAGCTGCCATGCTTGATGCCATGGTCCTGGAATCGTCTAGTTAACTCTCCTCGCTCTTCTCACTTGCAAGTTTTGCTTTCTCATATAGATGTTCTTAAAAGGGGATCCAGTGTGAGTGTTTGTCCTTTAGGCAGTTGAGTTTCTCACTGTACATGAATCGGTTGACATTGTGATTTCGTCACCAGTCCATTTTAACAATGGTTAATAGGCGTGCGTTCTTCTATGGCTGATAATTCTGGGTATACTGGAGAATTCTGTTACTGTAAAAATATAAGATACTGAACTTGGGTTAACTTCCAAGATATTCCACCACCCTGTGGGGCGTCAGAATTCCGTCTTCAAGATGGAGATATGGTATTACTGATTTAAGTAACTGTCCCAGGCTTACAGCATCAGTTATTGGCAAAGCTAAGGTTGAGAAATAGGTCTCCTACCCATTACTCTGGTATAACCATTTCAGCTCTACTTTTCCTGACGGAGCACCCTATTTCAGGGGCAGATCCAGAAAAATTGGTTTACATGCTCAGTTAACGTCCTTATTTTCTGTACTCCCTCTGCATTTTGAGTACTGGTGGAGTTATTTTTGTTAGCATTATTTGTAGCTTTATAATGAGCCCACAATAGTCTGTACATAAATTAATGAATGGATACTGAAAACTGTATTGTGAATGCTTAAAACGTTCATCATTTTTCATATTATATTAACTGGATAGCTATGCACCACTGGCTCATAGGACAGCTTTTATATATTACACAGACTACTACCTATAAATAGCTGTATTCATTAGCGTATTTCCACCACCTGTTATAGTACCTGTCACAAGTAGGTTGTCAACAGTTATGAACGGGTTTGGATTGGATTCGATTGAATTGAATTGATTGAAAGTGGCTCTAATGTGTTTCAACTTCTAGATTCTGTAATTTATTTAACACCCCTACTCAGACAGATGTTTAGACAACAACATGATTGTTCACTGACACAGTGTTAGGCCAGTCGTCTGTGCCTTAGTGTGAAAGACGTACCTAATCAGGTAGGTCAGTTCTGAGAACTAGGATCTTCCTGAGTCCTCGCAGGTTAGCAGCCTGGAAGGGATGTCTGTCTTCCCTCTCTCGGAAGAGCCAGGGGATCTCAGCACATGAAAGCAGGTATCATGAAGGTATCAGAAATGTGGCAGCGCTGGTTCAAACCCAGTAAGTAACTTTTTGTGGTTAATTATAAAACCCGAAATATTAATAATGAGCAGCGATATTTCCTTGTGAAAGTGTTAGTTGCTCAGTCGTGTCTGACCCTTTGCAACCCCGTGGACTATAGCCAGCCAGTCTCCTCTGTCCTTGGGAATTCCCAGGCAAGAATGCTAGAGTGGGTAGCCATTACCTTCTCCAGGGGATCTTCCCAGCCCAGGGATTGAACCTGGGTCTCCCACATTGCAGGCAGATTCCTTACTGTCTGAGCCATCCACTCTTACTACTGGGCCATGAGACTTTTAGTTGTCATCATGTCTTCTATACAGTGTCGCTAAAGCAGGCAAGATGATGGTGGTGGAAATTTCCATTACCTTCTACCAGTTCAAACAAGAGACCTGCATTCAGAGCTTTTAGCTCCCTGTGAACATCCCTCTTTGCCAAACAAAAATAATAGCCACTGTTAGAGGTGCATTTAATCACATTATCCTGTTTGTCAGGTCACCTGTGGAGGTCACTTAGGACATTTTAGTTTCTTGGAACAAGCTTTCTTATTTGCCTTAAGGATTGTTGGCATCCAGTGTCTCAAATCAATTTTGTCTGATAGATTTGGGCAAAGAAGGAAACTGATAATTAGTTACTTCTTTCTGTTCTATATCAATAACTTCTCACAGATATATCTGAAGCTTCTGGTTTTCATTTCATTTTTGTGGAGAATGTTTTGTTCACATATTTTTCCTTTAAAATACAATATCCAAAATGCCTGACATCTGTATTTTTTTTTTGTTGTGTTGGTTGAAGCAAATTTAAAGTTATCCACAACACATTGTTTTCTAGAGCATTCATCTTCAGAGTCTTCTAAGATGGTTGCTCAATAACATGTCATGAGGAAAGTCCAGATTTGTAAAGCATTTGTCATTTCTTTCTGTGCTGCTGATTTGTTTAGTAACCATTTCTCACACTCTTGTCTGCCAAGTTGTAGACATGTGCATGCCAGGTCCATAGCTCTATAAATCCATAAATGTTAATAATAGTGCTAGGACTTACTGGTGGTCCGGTGGTTGAGACTCTGCACTTCTGATGCAGAGGGCATGGGTTTGATCCTTGGTTGGGGAACTAATATCCCACATGCCACGCAGCCAATAAATAAATAAAAAGATGATGAATGTAGATAGTTTCAAAACGTCATATTACTAGAAAACTATGTTAGGGACTTCCCTGGTCATCCAGTGGCTAAGACCCCACGCTCTCCGTGCAGAGGGTCAGGGTTCAATCCCTGCTCAGGGAACTCAACCCCACCTTCCGCAGCTAAGTGTTTGCATAACTCAACTAAAGATTCCACATGCTGCAAGGAAGATCAAAGATCATACATGCCACAACTAAGATCTAGCACAGACAAATAAATCCATAAACATTTTTAAAAAGAAAACTATATCAAGTAATATTAACAGCACTAAAAGTAGGTTGTATGCCTTTGGTATCTAGATTTTCTCCTGGAAGTCATAACTCAGACTCTTTGGTCCTTTCTTGAATACACCAATGCTTGTATAAGGATGCACATCTTTGGGAGAAATTTTCCATCAATTCTCAACTAAAATTCTGGAATATTTAAGGTAATGATAGAAAACATGTTACTTGCTCAAGGGATTTCCTCCTGTGTAGTTGACAGTAATGATACTCATGTGAATCTTTGTTTCATAAAATATGCTTTTGTTTTCTTCATTAAAGTAAGCTTCCTTTCTATCTTGAAAGAGTGAGATCAAGTTTTACCTTAGTTATTAACACTTGTTTGTTTTATTTCAGGGGTACAGGCATCAGGCATGGATGGGAAGAAATGCAGTGTATGGATGTTTTTACCTCTTGTTTTTACCTTGTTTACATCTGCTGGATTGTGGATAGTGTGAGTATTCTCTTATTGAAGGACTCAGGTGTAATGTAGATAAAAAAAGTTAAGTCTTGATAGTACAGCCCCCGTTTTTTGTGTCTGCAGAGTCAACCAACTCCTAATCAAAAATATTCAGGAAAAAAAAAAATTCCAGAAAGTTCCAAAAAGCAAAACTTGAATTTGCTGCTCACTGGCAACTACTTATATGGCATTTTACTTTATCTTTACAACTATTGTATTAAGTGTCATCAATAACTTAGAAATGAAAGTATACAAGAGGATGTGCAGAGAGTACGGGTGACCCTTGACCAACAGTAGTTTGAACTGTGAGGGTCCACTTATACGTGGATTTTTTTTTCAATAAATACTACAGTGCTATGTGGTCCATGGTTGGTTGAGTTAGAGGATGTGGAGCTGACTGTGTGAAAATCCACAGATTCTGGTATCCACTGCTCATCCTGGAACCAGTCCCCTGCAAATACAGATGGACAACTGTCTATGTCATCTTCTCATAAATGTATCTGTAAACACTGTAAAATAATGTTTGCTAACTCAGCCTTCCTGAAGTCCCCGTTTCCCTTTCTTTATTCTATCACCCAAAGTAAATAATAAGTATGAGTAATAAATTATGCAGAGCATATATTGAACACTGGTGGTATGGACTCATTATTTGCAAGATTTGCTAATTTGACACTAACCTGCTACAGATTCGGGCTTCCCAGCTGATGCAGTGGTAAAAAATCTGCCTGCCCATGCAGAAGACTCAAGAAATGAGAGTTCAGTCCCGGGTCGAGGAGATTCCCTGGAGAAGGAAATGGCAACCCTCTCCAGTATTCTTGCCTGGAAAATTTCATGGACAGAGGAGCCTGGCGGACTACAGTCCATGGAGTCACAAAGAGTCGGACTCAGCTGAGCACACACACATACGTATACTCAAACATTTGCTTGTTTAATAGTCATTGACATCCTTATACTCAATGACTGTTAAACAAGCAAATATGATTTAATGTGGTTAGTCCAGTAATATTGGGAATCAGATAATTCTTTTTTTAAATTTCTTTGTTTTATAAAGTTTATTGTTTTTTCTTCCTAGATACTTCATAGCTGTGGAAGATGACAAAATTTTCCCATTAAATTCAGCTGAAAGGTAAGGTTTATCTCTGGGTAACTCTTTGTTCATCAGTAGATTTAGCAAACCTTTGCCACTAGTAAAGTTAAACTATGCAAAAGTAACTGTGTGTTAACCTGAGCTTCTGGGTTTTTTCTGTCATCCAGGAAACCTGGTGTGAAGCATGCACCATATATAAGGTAACTTGATAATTCTCTTCTGATCTGCTGTATCTTAGGCAATATTGGCAGAGTATATTAGTTCTGACTATTAGGATAAAGTAGCCTAGACTGGGTGGCTTATAAACATCAGAAACTTATTTCTCACATCTCTGCAGGCTGGAAGTCTAAGATCAGGGTGCCAGCATGGTCAAGGGTCTGATGAGAACCCTCTGCCGGGTTTCAGACTCTGTCTTCTCATTGTGTCCACACATGGCAGAAAGAGGACTAGAAAGCTCTCTGGGGCCCTTTTATAAGGGCGCTAATCCCATTCACTGAGGCTCTACTTTCATCACTTAATCACCTCCCAAAGGCCCCACCTCCTAATACCATCACGTGGGAGGTTAGGATTTCAACATATGAATTTTGAGGGGACATAGACATTCAGTCCCTTCCAAACAGTCATAGATTTTACTACAGAAATAATAAAACATTTCATATTTTTCAAGCATTGCAGGTGATGAACCTCCTGCAAGCTGCGTGTTTAGTCAAGTTATCAACATGGCAGCATTCCTAGGTAAGAAGAGCATGAAGAATGCTTTACGTGCTTTGGGATATTTCTTTTTTATTTTAAAGTCTCCAAAAACTCATATCAAAAGTATGGTGGGCTTAGCTGATAATTTAGTGTTGTATCATGTCAGTATGCTAAAGTGGGCTTTTTTTTGTTTTGAGGGTCATTTTTTTTCATAAATCCCTTTATATTCACCTGCTTACCTTCCATTTTCTTTTCCCTTTACCATCTTCAATCATTACAGCAAATTCTTGACTTTATTTCTCTTGCTGCATGAAATAATATATTTCATGTGCCATAAAATCCTGCATGAGACTATAATATTGTACAATATGTTTTCTTTAAAAAGAATGCTTTATGTAGTCTTTCACTGGCAAGCATGAAAAATGCATAGGGTCTGAGATAAATATTGATGTGTATAGACATCATCTTTCAATCTAAAGGTTGGCATTATCATTAGGATCATGCCCTCCCCTGTTCCTATACACATATCAAGCTGGCAAATGGGAACACAGGTTTATAAAAAACAGACAGAAACCTTTTGTACTCATGTCCGGCCCTAATTCCCTTTTCCTTCAGGGACTAAAGCTCTCATTTAATATTCTGTCCTCTTTGTTCTGTGAGTGCTTCTCTCCAGGGGCTGTGGGAACCAGCCATACTCTGTGTCTTCCTCCAAATCAGCCTTGTTGTTCAGTCGCTCAGCTGTGTCTGACTCTGCGACCCCATGGACTGCAGCACACCAGGCTTCCCTGTCCTTCACCATCTCCCAGAGTTTGTTCAAACGCATGTCCATCGAGTCGGTGATGCCATCACCGACTGCATCAGGGTCTTTTCCAAGGAGTTGGCTCTTCGCCTCAGGTAGCCAAAGTATTGGAGCTTCAGCTTCAGCATTAATCCTTCCAATGAATATTCAGTGTTGATTTCCTTTAGGATTGACTGGTTTAATCTCCTTGCAGTCCAAGGGACTCTCAGGAGTCTTCTCCAGCACCACAGTTCAAATTGCAGAGCTCATCTCATCCAGGCCAAGGACTCCTCTGTGTCTTTCAACAGGCTGGGACTTCCCTGGTGGTCCAATGGTTAAAGACTCCATGCTTTCTATGCAGAGGGCACAGGTTTGATCCTGGGTCTGAAAGTTAAGATCCCACATGCCGTGCAGTGCGCCCAAAAAAAAGAAAAAAAGGTCAACCAATTATCACCATTGGCATTTTGTTGGGTCCAGTCAGTGATAGCTAAATCCTTCAACAGCAGTTTTCTGGACATGGTCCTTTTGGATACTGAAACTTCCACTCCAAGTGAGAGCTAATGATGATGTTATTACTGAGGGAGTGTTTGACCTTTGTAGCACCTGTCCCCCAAAGAGGTGGCCTGTTATTTCATTGATTTATAACTTTCCTACCCCCAAAATTTTCTACTGGCTCTTACATGTTTCTTTTAAATTTTTGCTATAGGAAAAGGGAAGACCTATAAAATTCCCTGGAAAATCAAGGGAGATGGTTGGTCCAACCTGCACCACAAACAGAATCTCAGTTGGTTCAGAAGGCAGAGAAACATGGGGAATGTTCCCTTGAGCCCCCAGGGGAAACGCTAGCCAGCCTGGTTTTGTCCTCACTGCCTTCAGTCTCCATGTTAGTCATTCAGTTGTGTCCAGTTCTTTGAGACCCCATGGACTGTAACCAGCCAGGCTCCTCTGTCCATGGTTTTTTCCAGGCAAGAATACTAGAGTGGGTTGCCATTCCCTTCTCCAAGGGATTTTTGCGACCCAAGGATAGAACCCGCATCTCCTGCACAGGAACTCAGTACTCACTCTTTTTTCCTATTCTTCATACCATCCTTCTGAAAAGATGTAATAAATGTACTCATGCTAAGGTGTAAATGACCTCTAAGGAGATATTTGCATCTAATAGAACACAAAGTCCCAAGAGTGACTCTGGGCTCACAGGGTTAGAGACCTTTCCCAGTCCGTCAGCAATCACACCACATAGGCAGGTTGGTACCAACTCATACCATCATCCCCACGGAGCACAGCAATAACAGTAATTAATGACAGTCCCTTAATATTCCAGGCACAATGCTAAGTGCTTTGCAAACATTACCTCTTTTAATCGTAATACACTGGAGACTTCCCTTACAAGGAAATGTCACAGGATGTCTGTCCTCCATGGGGCTTTAAAGAAACCAGTGAACATGTTAGAAGCCACAGATCACCCTTTGTATTCTTAAGACAAATTGATATGTCCCAATAGTCCTTAGCGCAACATCTAAAATATGCCGGTTTTCCCAGCTCACAAATTTATCCCTTTACAAAGCTGATGGTAAACTTGTTATAAAAGCAGTTCCAAAAACATAGTCATGAAAACAAGTTCCCCTCTTGCAAATGACATCTGTCAGCATCTGATTCTCCAGTCCTCCCCTGCTCCATCAAGAAGCAATTAAGTTTTTACTGGCTTTTGCTCTAAGGTATTGCAGCGTCCGGTGTTTATTATATTTCATCACTTTTAGTGCCATCTGGTAGACACAAAACTGAGTAAGATTAGTGTTCAGTGAGAGTGAACCATCTATTATTTACTTATCTGGGAGGGAAAAAGAATCCTTTTCCTAATAATTCTTGCCTTGCACTGTGGCTGGTTTTGTCTCCCCAGGCCTGTCCCTTTTAGATCTCAGAGTATGGTTTCAGATGATGTAACTGACTATAAGAAACAGCCCGCATCCTGTGTGCTCACTCAGTTGTGTCTGACTCTTTGTGACCCCATGGACTGTAGCCTGCCAGACTCTTCTGTCCATGGGATTTTCTAGGCACGAATACTGGAGTGGGTGGCCATTTCCTCCTCCAGCAGGACTTCCTAACCCAGAGATCCAGCCTGTGACTCCCGTGTCTCCTGCAGGGTAGGCAGATTCTTTACTACTGAGGCATGGAAGAAGCCCTAAGAAACAACAAAGACCTCATATAAGTCACTGCTTGTTGGCAGCCATATAGATTATAATTTACAACCTACAAATGAGTTGGGGTGGTATTTATTAAAATCAGTTAGCAAAAATCTTGTGTTTTTTGATGGACTAAGCAAAGATCCAATAAATGCTCAGTGATTTTCTTTACAGAATTATTTATATTCTTTGTCCTAAAAGTGCACTTTTATTATCTAAGACACATTTCTTTTAATTACTTATTTTAATTGCAGGTTAATTACTTTACAATATTGTGTTGGTTTTTGCCATACACTGACATGAATCAGCCATGGGTGTACATGTGTTCCCCATCCTGAACCCCTCTCCCACCTCCCTCCCCATCCCATCCCTCAGGGTCATCCCGGTGCACCAGCCCTGAGCACCCTGTCTCATGCATCGAACCTAGACTGGTGATATATTTCACATATGATAATATACATGTTTCGATGCTACTCTCTCAAATCATCCCACCCTCATCTTCTCCCACAGAGTTCTTTACATCTGCATCTCTTTTGCTGTAAGACACACTTCTTAACAGAAATATTTCTTCCCTGGAGAGGCTGTGAGGATGAAGTTAATAGCTGGATGATTTCGGTCACCTAACACCAGCCTCTCTCCCTCCTTCAGCCAAAACATATTGATTATCTTTTACTGCTGTGATAAATAGGTATTCAATTCAGTTCAGTTCAGTTCAGTTCAGTCGCTCAGTCGTGTCCGACTCTTTGCGACCCCATGAATCGCAGCACGCCAGGCCTCCCTGTCCATCACCAGCTCCCAGAGTTCACTCACACTCATGTCCATCGAGTCGGTGATGCCATCCAGCCATCTCATCCTCTGTCGTCCCCTTCTCCTCCTGCCCCCAATCCCTCCCAGCATCAGAGTCTTTTCCAATGAGTCAACTCTTCGCATGAGGTGGCCAAAGTACTGGAGTTTCAGCTTTAGCATCATTCCTTCCAAAGAAATCCCAGGGCTGATCTCCTTCAGAATGGACTGGTTGGATCTCCTTGCAGTCCAAGGGACTCTCAAGAGTCTTCTCCAACACCACAGTTCAAAAGCATCAATTCTTCGGCGCTCAGCTTTCTTCACAGTCCAACTGTCGCATCCATACATGACCACAGGAAAAACCATAGCCTTGACTAGATGGAGCTTTGTTGGCAAAGTAATGTCTCTGCTTTTCAATATGCTATCTAGGTTGGTCGTAACTTTTCTTCCAAGGAGTAAGCGTCTTTTAATTTCATGGCTGCAGTCACCATCTGCAGTGATTTTGGAGCCCAAGAAGATAAAGTCTGACACTGTTTCCACTGTTTCCCCATCTATTTACTATGAAGTGATGGGACCAGGTGCCATGATCTTCATTTTCTGAATGTTGAGCTTTAAGCCAACTTTTTCACTCTCCTCTTTCACTTTCATCAAGAGGCTTTTTAGTTCCTCTTCACTTTCTGCCATAAGTGTGGTGTCAGCTGCATATCTGAGGTTATTGATATTTGTCCCGGCAATCTTGATTCCAGCTTGTGCTTCTTCCAGTCCAGCGTTTCTCATGATGTACCCTGCATAGAAGTTAAATAAGCAGGGTGACAATATACAGCCTTGACGTATTCCTTTTCCTATTTGGAACCAGTCTGATGTTCCATGTCCAATTCTAACTGTTGTTTCCTGACCTGCATACAGGTTTCTCAAGAGGCAGGTCAGGTGGTCTAGTATTCCCATCTCCTTCAGAATTTTCCACAGTTGATTGTGATCCACATGGTCAAAGGCTTTGGCATAGTCAATAAAGCAGAAATAGATGTTTTTCTAGAACTCTTTTGCTTTTTCCATGATTCAGTGGATGTTGGCAATTTGATCTCTGGTTCCTCTGCCTTTTCTAAAACCAGCTTGAACATCCGGGAGTTCACGGTTCACATATTGCTGAAGCCTGGCTTGGAGAATTTTGAGCATTACTTTACTAGCGTGTAAGCTGAATCCAATTGTGCAGCAGTTTGAGCATTCTTTGGCATTGCCTTTCTTTGGGATTGGAATGAAAACTGACCTTTTCCAGTCCTGTGGCCACTGCTGAGTTTTCCAAATTTGCTGGCATATTGAGTGCAGCACTTTCACAGCATCATCTTTCAGAATTTGAAATAGCTTCACTGGAATTCCATCACCTCCACTAGCTTTGTTCATAGTGATGCTTTCTAAGGCCCACTTGACTTCATATTCCAAGATGTCTGGCTCTAGATGAGTGATCACACCATCGTGATTATCTTGGTCATGAAGATCTTTTTTGTATAGTTCTTCTGTGTATTCTTGCCACCTCTTCTTAATATCTTCTGCTTCTGTTAGGTCCATACCATTTCTGTCCTTTATTGAGCCTATCTTTGCATGAAATGTTCCCTTGGTATCTCTAATTTTCTTGAAGAGATCTCTAGTCTTTCCTATTCTGTTGTTTGCCTCTATTTCTTTGCATTGACCGGTGAGGAAGGCTTTCTTATCTCTTCTTGCTATTCTTTGGAACTCTGCATTCAGATGCTTATATCTTTCCTTCTCTCCTTTGCTTTTCACTTCTCTTCTTTTCACAACTATTTGTAAGGCCTCCCCAGACAGCCATTTTGCTTTTTTGCATTTCTTTTCCATGGGGATGGTCTTGATCCCTGTCTCCTGTACAATGTCACAAACCTCATTCCATAGTTCATCAGGCACTCTATCTATCAGATCTAGTCCCTTAAATCTATTTCTCACTTCCACTGTATAATCATAAGGGATTTGTTTTAGGTCATACCTGAATGGTCTAGCCGTTTTCCCTACTTTCTTCAATTTCAGTCTGAATTTGGCAATAAGGAGTTCATGATCTGAGCCACAGTCAGCTCCTGGTCTTGTTTTTGTTGACTGTATAGAGCTTCTCCATCTTTGGCTGCAAAGAATATAATCAATCTGATTTCGGTGTTGACCATCTGGTGATGTCCATGTGTAGAGTCTTCTCTTGTGTTGTTGGAAGAGGGTGTTTGCTATGACCAGTGCATTCTCTTGGCAAAATTCTATTAGCCTTTGCCCTGCTTCATTCCACATTCCAAGGCCAAATTTGCCTGTTACTCCAGGTGTTTCTTGACTTCCTACTTTTGCATTCCAGTGCCCTATAATGAAAAAGACATCTGTTTTGGGTGTTAGTTCTAAAAGGTCTTGTAGGTCTTCATAGAACCGTTCAGCTTCTTCAGCGTTACTGGTTGGGGCATAGACTTGGATTACTGTGATATTGAATGGTTTGCCTTGGAAATGAACAGAGATCATCCTGTCATTTTTGAGATTGCATCCAAGTACTGCATTTTGGACTCTTTTGTTGACCATGATGTCTACTTCATTTCTTCTAAGGGATCCCTGACCGCAGTAGTAGATATAATGGTCATCTGAGTTAAATTCACCCATTCCAGTCCATTTTAGTTCGCTGATTCCTAGAATGTCGACGTTCATTCTTGCCATCTCCTGTTTGACCACTTCCAATTTGCCTTGATTCATGGACCTGACATTCCAGGTTCTTATGCAACATTATTCTTTACAGCATTGGACCTTGCTTTTATCACCAGTCACATCCACAGCTGGGTATTGTTTTTGCTTTGGCTCCATCCCTTCATTCTTTCTGGAGTTATTTCTCCACTGATCTCCAGTAGCATATTGGGCAGCTACTGACCTGGGGAGTTCCTCTTTCAGTATCCTATCATTTTGCCTTTTCATACTGTTCATGGGGTTCTCAAGGCAAGAATACTGAAGTGGTTTGCCATTCCTAGAGCACAGATTCTATCAATAAATAGGTATTATTGATGCATAAACAGTAAAACTAAACAAAATGAAGAAGAATTTGGCCAAGCACCAGTCTACCACTGCAGTGAAGTGCTGCTATTTTGAGTTTGAACTTGAAGAACCCTATCAGCTTCAAAATAAAAAATTTAACAAAGAAAATAAGCAATTACTCTCTAGTATTTGTATTTTTTAACAGAGAGATAAATTAAAAAGAGCATCTCTATAGCAAAGAACTGTTTTAAGTATCAAAAACCACAGATGGGTGGGTTTTTTAAATCTTTTCTAAAACTGTAAGTAAAATTTTAAAAGTTTAAGGAAACTTTAAAAAGATCTGTTGAGCAGAATGTTAATGTGGTAAAAATTGGTTTGCATATATAAAGATAGCTTTGAAATTGCCCTACTGCCCAGAAGACCCTCTCAAGAAGCTATAATTAAATCACTACTTGGTTGTAAGTGGACTTCATAACAGAGAGTCTGAATCTGCCTCCATTTAAACCTCTTAATAAAATTCTTAACAGACCAGAAACTTTATTATTTCCACAACCATAAAATTTCAACTAGATCTTATTTTAAAAGGAAAGTATGCCTTGTCTCAGTTGATTTTTTTTTAAACATTTATTTATTTGTTGGCTGTGCTGGGTCTTTGTTGCTGCTCTGGCTTTTTCTCTAGTTGCAGTGAGCAGGGGCTACTCTCTCGTGTGCGTGGGATTCTCATCGCAGTGGCTTCTTTTGTTACAGAGCACAAATTCTAGGTCCATGGTCTTCAGGAGTTGCAGTACGTAGGCGCAGTAGTTATGACACAGAGGCTCAGTTGCCCCATGGCATGTGGGATCTTCCCAGACCAGGGATCAAACTGGTATTCCTTGCATGCAAGGAGTATTCTTAACCATTGGACCACCAGGGAAGCCCTCAGCTGATTTGGAGTTAATAGGTGAAAAGGGCAAAGTGTGGTGTTTGGAATGCAATTCTGGAAGTTTTGGGTTGATTCCTGTCTTCAGAAAGATTTCTGCTTCCTGCTTAATTTCATTATCTATTCTTGATGAAATGATTTACCACCCAGATTACAAAAGAGAAGGCTAGAATAACTGGAGCCAGGGGAATGGTACACGTCCGGAGTTCACTGGCGAGAAATGAGTAACATAAAGAGTGGCAGTGACTGTGTCCCTGGGGGTACAGTGGCACCAACTATCTGGCTGGCCAACATGAAGAGCCATTTTGGTGTCTGCCTCAGCAGTGAGTCAGGGCTTCGGCCAGAGTTCCAGCACCATCCTAGCCCTCCAAACTGAATGACAGCCAGAGAGTTCCCAGAGTCATACCCCTCACTGGTCATTTTTAAAAGCACATTTGAAATGTATTTCAAATACATTTTGTCATATTTGCCTTGGTATTTTGTCATTCAGTTCAGTTCAGTCGCTCAGTCGTGTCCGACTCTTTGCGACCATCTCATCCTCTGTCATCACATTCCCCTCTTGCCTTCAATCTTTCCCAGCATCAGGGTCTTTTCCGATGAGTCAGTTCTTCGCATCAGGTGGCCAAAGTATTGGAGTTTCAGCTTCAGCATCAGTCCTTCCAATGAATATTCAGGACTGATTTCCTTTAGGATTGATTTTGTCATTATGCCCTGACTAATATCCACACACAGGTAACCAGAAAGTGTCTCCTGGATGGCCTGTGTGGAGATTTCTGGTCTAAATCTAATAGCTTCCTTTTCTGAAGATCACTTTGTGTTGAGGCGCTTATAGTGAATTTCTCCTCTCCCCACTTCTTCCTCCTATTTCCATCCCCAAAGTAATAGAAAATTTTTCCTCTCCTAATGTGGACAGAGGAGCCTGGTGGGCTACAGTCCATGAGATCACAGAAGAGTCGAACACGACTTTGCGACTAAACAAGGGTAACTGTTGTCACTGTTAATAGACTTCTGAAAATATTGCACTGTAGCTCCCAACTGGATCTCTCAAACCATTAGGTTGGAAAACTATTATCAACTCAAGTATAATCTATTAATCTGATGATGAATCGTGGGCTAAATATAAATATACTAAAAGCTAAATCAGAGCCAAACAATTTACGATTTCATAAATTATGGTTTATTTCTATTTTGCTTCTAAAATCCAAATATTATCCAAGCTGTATACCACTCTTTCACCAAAGGTACTTGGAACTGAAAGTCAATTCGATGAACTAACTTCGTAGCTTGAAACTGTTAAATTCGGCAGACTTGAGAAATGCAAATTTGTGGATGGTTTCTTATTAATGGCTACTTGAGTCTGAGTGAACTCCAGGAGTTGGTGATGGACAGGGACGCCTGGCGTGCCTGGCTGCAATTCATGGGGTCGCAAAGAGTCGGACACGACTGAGCAACTGAACTGACCTGAACTGAACTGAATATTGGCCAGTAATCAAGGTAGACTTTTAGCAAATAACTACCTACTGAATTGCTGTATAAATAGGATAATTCCTGAATTCCTAGTCATCTTCCCTGCTAAACCTTAATGTCAAAATAAATTGCCTTAGGAAGTGAAGTGAAGTGAAGTGAAGTCGCTCAGTCGTGTCTGACTCTTTGCGACCCCCTAGACTGTAGCCTACCAGGCTCCTCTGTCCATGGGATTTTCCAGGCAATAGTATTGGAGTGGATTGCCATTTCCTTCTCCAGACCTTAATGTCAAAATAAATTGCCTTAGGAAGTAGTAACTGCCTTTCCTTATATTAGCTATAACATATTAATTGTAAGTGCTTTTTAAAAATCATTTGTAAACTAGGCTCTCCCAACTTTTTGTATAAATATGAAAATATCCCTGCAGTAAGCAATTAATAAAAGGGGATTCTTAGATTAATGGCTTGAGTATGGACTAGCCTCAAGGTCACTATTAGAAGCCAGATTTGAAATCTAAGTAACTTCCTTCATCTCTCTTCAGATTCTCTGATGACAATTTGGTTGAAAAGAGTGGGCTTTTAAAATGAGTAATTAACATCATTTGGAAGAATGAGCTTTCTTAATATAATCACAGTATGATTTTTAATACATACCAAACCCCCAGATCTGCTCTGTTAACATACAGATTCCATGATTTTCTTACTGCCAGTGCCCTAATTTGGATGAACTATCTTTGTCCTTTGACAATGAACACCCACAGGTAGAATCAGAGGAGAGGGGGAGTAAACTAGTAACGCAGGGATTTGTATACTTGCTTTATCTTCCTTCCCATACCCAGGAATGATTTCTGGCACAGGCACCAGCAGGTTTGTCTAGACTGATAACCATGTCTTCTTCCCCATTTTTTCTTGCCCCATCTGTCCTAACACTGTTCTCAATTAAAGGGTGATTGAATCAGTGAATTCTTGTGCCATGGGCCGACTCTCTGCATCTGATTTGTCATGTGCCAAGCCTCTGCAATGCTCTCCTACGCCAGTCTGTCTTGTGCTGACCTTGTTTTTGAAAACTCTGGGAAAAACACTATTACCAGTCTATCATCTTGCCTCACCCAAGTAACATGTAACACTGCTGCTTCAGTTCCTCTCTGCTTTCCCCAGGTTAGCTAGAATAAAACATCTCAATAATCAGAAACATTGCCTGCAAGTTTTCTTTTAAAAATGGTCGTTTCAGAGATTTAAAAATGTACAATGGCAAGAAGTTTACTTTTGCACATTGTGGCTTTAGAATGCCATTTCCTAGTCTGGCTGTGTGATTTCAGTTTTTCAATTATAACCTTTTGTTTTATTCCCAGCTCTTGTGGTAGCTGTTCTGCGCTTCATACAACTGAAACC
The DNA here is from genome assembly GCF_023091745.1 of Budorcas taxicolor. NCBI lineage: Eukaryota > Metazoa > Chordata > Mammalia > Artiodactyla > Bovidae > Budorcas > Budorcas taxicolor. Next base: position 97,241,325 of record NC_068915.1, on the reverse strand, counting down.
AAAGGTTTTAAATCCGTGGCTGAATATTAGTGGCTTGGTGGCTCTCTGTCTGGCTTCCTTTGGAATGACCTTACTTGGTAATTTTCAGGTACTTCATTTGGCCTTTTTCATCTCCATCTCATGCTTCACCTATATGATTATCACAGCCAGTGAGGTATAGTCACTATGTGGCCCATAAAATTCTCCATGAACTTTTAAACATTCTACAGTGGTTCCTAATATGCACAGGTTCTCCAGCAGTCAGCCTGTCTGATCATTGAGCCTCACCTCAGTCAGTTCAGTCGCTCAATCATGTCCAACTCTTTGCAAGCCCATGGACCGCAGCATGCCAGGCTTCCCTTGTCCATACATGGGAAAGTCCTCACTGTACCTCAGACATATAGCACAGCTGCTGGGAAATGCAGCTACTAAAATAGCTGTGTATTTTCTACAAGGGCTTTCAAAGTACTGTATACTTTTTTCATAATAAATTGTAACCTAATCTGTCTTTCTAGAAAACTAATAGGACCATTGCCTTTCTATAATTAAACACTGAACATCCTTATTGGATGAAAGCTTGTATTTCAGATTAGCAGGCTCACGTGGGAGTTAGTTTGAAAATCCAGAATTTCTTTAGAATTTCTTTAGAATATGACGTGTATAAAGATGTACTAACCCTAACTCTTCTTCCCAGAAGTATAAAAATGCCAGGTCATTTAGGGACTTTCCTGGTGGCTCAGGTGGTAAATAATCTGCCTGCAATGCAGGAGACTCAAGTTTGATCCCTAGAGGAGGGATTCCTGGAGGAGGAAATGGCAACCCACACCAGTATTCTTCCCTGGAAAATCCCATGGACAGAGGCACCTGGCTGGCTACAGTCCACGGGATCGCAAAGAGGCGTACACGACTGAGTGACTAACACACACACCGAAGGTCATTTAAGCATAATTTCCCTTGTCAACACCATCACCCAACTCTTGACTTCATTTTTAAGTCATGGAGACCACTGCATTGTTACAGTGGTTGTCTGTTTTCCCTGCCTCCATTTCCTCCCCAGCATCCTCCAGCCCCTGCTAAATACTGCTACTAGAAACCTCCTTCTTGCAATTAAACGCTGATCCTAAACTTCTCCCTTGTCTACTGAGTGAAATCCAAATGGTGAAGGCATTCCAGACACTCAGCACTCCAGTGAGCATTTCGTAATGTTCTCACTGAAAATAGGGTAGTGGCTTTTCTAAGACTGACTCTTGCCCTGAGTCCTCAGTGCTGATAATCCATTAAATTAGTATCTCATTCCCCTGGACATCCCCTGGTACAGTATTTTTTTTTACTTAATGGGTCATCTGACAGACAGGCATTCAATCTCACCAGTTCCTCTAATTATCCAAGGTCTCATCAACCTCAATAATGAGAAAGCTGCATTCTTAGAACCTATTGCCTTGGACAGTGAATTATCAGGAGAATATTTGAGAGTTTATCTGTTGAGCTCCAAAATGTTAGGACACAGAGCGTTTTTTATTGAGATTTTGGTGGGAATCTTCCTTCCACTTATGCTTCTGTGCTACAAGGGCTGGCATGTTGTAAAATGCTCAATAACTATCATTTCTTTCAACTGGGTCTTGGATGGAAGTTACTGAGTAGCCATTTTGTCTTTCACTTAAGTTCCCTAAAGAATTCCATTGATGGGGTTGTTTGATTGAACCACAAATATTCAAAACCATCAATGATGACACTACATGTTCTTCATAGAACATTTTCTGGAGTATCTACAGAGATTACATGGGAAACAAATAATGCAGTTGCCTGTACTCTTTTCGTAATTTTTTAAAATTTGACCCATGTAATTAAATATACCATCTATTTTTAAAATTAGATTTTTAAAATAAATAAACAGATAGTGTATAGCGTGGAAAGCCAGTTTTCTAGAAGTAAAATTTGACTTAGGGAATCATTATTTAAAATGTTTTAAAAATATGTGTTTTGACCTGTGGGCTGGTGGTTTTTTTCAAAGAAGAAAAAAATCCTATTGCAGGACTGTATATTTTTTTAATCAGTGGACAATGATTTGAGCAGTTTACATCTCTGACTTCCAACTGAAACAACCCAAATGGGTCTCCTTTAACCTATTAACTGTATGAAGGTCTTGACCAGGAATCTTCAAACACTGTTGCCTTTTAACGGGTCTCCAGATATGGCGAAAGCTCATAAGTGCATTTTTCTTATTATAATGAGGGAGAAAAGGGAATTTCCTGGCAGTCCAGTAGTTAGAACTCCATGCTTCCCCTGCAGGGGGCACGGGTTCAACCCCGTTAACAATAATTGGCTATATTACAGAAAATGGACAATTCTATAAGAATAGATAACAACCAGCATTGTTAGTTGTCCAGGCCAATGAAATCTTGACCTGCTTAGAATTGACCATGCTCAATCAGTAAATACACAGCCAGATTCTGTTCTCATTTCTTAATCTAGAGAACAGAGTCTGGGGTTTATGTCTGTAGAAACTTGACATTTCTCTTTTTATGGGTAACTTTCCTGTTTTTATTCTTTTACTTTTCTCCAAAGCTTTTCTGGAAAATAAATTCAAAAATTAAATTACCGCTGCCTGTTCATTCATTGGCTCATCTAAGCAAATGTTTTGAGGTTTGAGGGTACCAGTCATTTCCCTTCTTTCCCTCAGAGTTCAAACCAATGGAGAATAGACACAGAGGGCTAGTGGAGAGAAAGGATTTGGCTCTCTCTACAACCTGTTAGCCCGCTCTTAGAACATCTCTCTACCTGTTTCGTTCTCCTTCATGTGTTCCATTGGCCTGTATGTGTTTTCTGAATGGGCCTCCACAGGTCATTGTCTGTTCATCCCTTAGCTCACAAATGATGAAGAAATCCATAATGTCGGAACTTCCTTGACTTTTGGGTTTGGCACGTTGACCTGCTGGATTCAGGCGGCATTGACGCTCAAAGTCAACATCAAGAATGAAGGACGGAAGGTTGGAATTCCACGAGTTATTCTCTCCGCGTCTATCACTCTCTGCGTGGTCCTCTGTATCCTTTGAGTGTGAAAAGGGTCTCTGCCCGTGAGATTAAAACACAGATGAGTTGTCCTTGTAGAAGATGAGAACACTGCCATTCTCAGTTGCTTAGGATATACTGTCAGATCATCTCAGAATATTAGACAAAAACAAAAAGTAAAAGTAAAAACTGAAAACTCTCAGACCTACTTTTCGTGCCAAAGAAGAGATGGATAACTAAAAATAAAACAAGCACTGCCTGCTCAAAACTGTTTCAATCTGTAGGAATGGTGTCATGCATCCTCCTTATCACAAATGGCGTAAGGTTTCCTTTTGTGAAATAGATAGAATGCATAATCCAAGAGAGAATTGTGCTTTATTTCTTCCATCTTGACAATATTTTTTTCATTTGTGACTTTATCATGGCTCTGTTATTTCATTTAATTTATTAAACTGTAAAAATGAATTTCGAGAGACAAAAATACATTTCTATCTTTCAGAAAAACAAATAAGCTTTTCTGGAAAAGAAATTCAAGATCTAGATTACCAGGGCATGCACTGTTATCCCAAATAATTTTGAGATTTTGATGTGCTATTTCCCTTCCTCCCTTGGAGTTTGAACCAATGGAGAACAGTCACAAGGAGCCAAATGGGTGGCAAATAGGTGTGAAGAAATCAGCCTTTATTCCTAGTAAATTTGGAAAGAATTGTGCAGGTCTCCTATCTCACACGTTAGAATTCAACTTATCCACCCAGTAACAAGTAGAGAAATCAGGGAAAGACAGAGAACAGCACTTCATTCAGTTGAACCCCAAATAGATTGCAGAGAGACTAGTCTAGGGTGGAGCACAGTGACCCCACCTGCTATAGCAGAGCCCAGTGGAAGCAGGCCAGTTCTGAGCCCACCAATCAGATCAGTCAATCATTCCTAAGTGTTCACTCCAATAGGTCCTCTGGAAACCATGGCGAAGGGAATAAGGTTCCTAGATGGCAAACTAAACTAACACTGTTACAGTCTTCATGAATAGCCAGTATTTACTGGGCACTTATAATGTGCTAGACATTATTCTAAGCAACTTTAAATATGTCTACGCTTTTAATCCTCACTTAACAAGAATGGTAACAGAGGTTAGTTACCCAAGATCACACATGGAATGTGTCAGTTTGTTTTAAACTCAGGCTCAGTTTTTTTACTTAGAGTGGCTCTAAAATATGAAAACATTTAGTGTTCAAAGATGTTCTTTAGTTAGTGGATTATTTGGAAGTGTTTATTTCTTCTTCCTTTCCAAACTGCCATTCAGTCATTTTAGGGGTTTTCTGAAGTTCTATGCTCACATTAGATAAAGAACATCAAAGGACTTGAAATTCCAGCCAAAAAAGTTGTTTACTACTAGCAATCTGAGTAAACAAGTCAAAATGATTTTATGAGTAAACAGATCAGAATTCTGCCAGTGTGAGATCTGAAGATGTATCCCTTCCCTATTAAGTAATAATAATATTGTTTTGGCAATATTTTGAACCCTCAGTCAGAAGAGTATGTGAGGGTTTTGAATTATTTTTAATTTTGAGCTTATACTAAATAATTCTGATCCATGTTATTTCTGAAGACTTGGAACGATTTCTTGGTTCCCTGATGAATGGATTCAAGTCTAGTCAGGAGAGCAAAGTTTAGCTGAAGTAGTTCTTACATACTTTTTTACTCTCTGAAAATTACCCAAGATTTTAAGTCTAAGTTCTGAAGGTAGAACTAATTCTAAGGGGACATTTCTGACTTTCTAAATAACTTTATTTAGTCCTTGACCTCTTAGCCTTTCACTAGAGCATGGGTCCCCAACCTTTTTGGCATCAGGGACATTTCATAGAAGACAGTTTTTCCATGGACTGGAGTGGTGGAGGGGAGGCTGATGGTTTCAGGATGCTTCTCATCAGGAGTGCCAAACCTAGATGCTTTGGACAGGCAGTTCACAATAGGGTTCACGCTCTGATGAGAATCTAATGCCTCCGCTGATCTGATAGGAGGTGGCGCTCAGGTGTAATGAGAGCAATGGGGAGCAGCTGTAAACAAAGATGAAGCTTCGCTCCCTTGCCTGCCACTCACCTCCTGTTGTGCAGCCCCGTTCCTAACAGGCTATGGACCAGCAGCAGTCCATCACCTGGGGTTGCAAACTCCTACAGTCAAAAAAATATTGTGAACCTTTCTTTTTCCAAGCGCCTACCTTTATGTATCCTGAAGTGTGTGTGTGTGTGTGTATGCATATACTTCATATATATTCAGGCATAGACAGATCATCTGTTCCTTTGGTTTCTTAGTTGCCTATTTTTATTTGGGCACAAGTTTAAATACAACACCAGGAATGAAAGCAGCCTACATAATATTGTCTGAAAAACAATAATAAAAATTAGAGAGAGGAAGGAAAGCCACCTAAACATTGTTAGTAGCATTGCAAAGACAGACACAGCTTATATGGATGTAGTTCACTCTTTGGTAAGTACACATTGCTCCATAGTCATTTGCAGTGTCTTTTAAAAATATAACATTATTTTTCGGGCCAAATAATTACTTTGGAATTATAAGTCTTTAGCTAGTCTCACAGTTTATTAGGTCGCCATGGAGAATACTGGTGAAATGCATGGGCAAGGAGTCAGAGTTCTTGTGTTTGAACCCCAGTTCTACCAGTTAATACGTGTGTTACCCATTTGGCCTCCATTTCCTTATATTAAGGGCTTCCTTGATGGCTCAATAGGTAAAGAATCTGCCTGCAATGCAGGAGACTTGGGTAGGAAATGGCAACACAGTCCAGTATTCTTGCCTGGAAAATTCCATGGATGGAGGAGCCTGGCAAGCTACAGTCCATGGAGTTGCAAAGAGTCAGACGTGACTGAGCGATAGAAGGCTACAGTCCCTGGGGTCTCAAAGAGTTGGATACAACTGAGCATGCACACGTGCCCCTGTACTCCCTAATTTTTTTAATCTACTTATTTTTAATTGACAATTAAATAATTAATTATAATTGCTTTCAACAGTATGTTGGTTTCTGCCATACATCAACATGAATCAGCCATAGGTATACCTATGTCTCCTCCCTCTTGAACCTCCCTCCACCCCCTTGAGATTGTCACAGAGCGCCGGTTTGAGTTAACCTGAGCCATACAGCAAATTCCCACTGGCTGTTTCTTTTACACATGGTGGTGTAGATGTTTCCATGCTATCCTCTCCATTCGTCCCACCCCCTCCTTCCGCTTCCCCCGCTGTGTCCGCCACGTCTGTTCCCTATGTCTGCGTCTCCTCTACTGCCCTGAAAATAGGTTCATCAGTCTGTGCTCCCTATTTTAAACAAAATGAAGATAATAGGATGGTGTGAGGACCAAGCTAGGTGCTCCATGAAAGCACCTAGAAGCATGTCTGGCACAAAGGGCAGCATGATGTATTATTTATGTAGATAGAGCTCAGCTGGCCCTGTCAAGTTCTTTGGCTCTTTTCTGTAACCTGTCTCTGCCCAGAGAAGAGCCCAGCCTTAACGTGGCCGACAGAGGTACTTTCCTTGACCACTTCTCCCCAGACTTCATCCTCATGGCGCAAGGCATCCACATGTACGCCGCCAGGGTTCAGTGGGGCCTGGTCATGTGCTTCCTGTCTTACTTTGGCACCTTTGCTGTGGAGTTCCGGCATTATCGCTACGAGATTGTTTGCTCCGAATACCAGGAGAACTTCCTAAGCTTCTCAGAAAGCCTGTCTGAAGCTTCCGAATATCAAACCGACCAAGTGTAACCCTTCAGCTTTTCCTTGCTGGGGAGGTGGGTGTGGCAGCGAGGGAGGGGCCAGGACACACCCATAGGACTTGACACATAACCTCGTGACACACCACACACACACACCCCCGCAGAAACACACATTCGTGGCCACATTTGCCAAATGAGCTTTTCAGGGCGAGTTATTTAACGAAAAAGCACAAGCCCTGTGTGTCGAAACACATGCTGTTACACTGAAAATATAACGCACGACAGAGCAAGAAGCTTGTGCATGATCACGTCTTTTCCCCTCTCTCCCAACACCCGCGTTCTTATTGTCCTCTTCACGTACTCCAGCCACCGTGATCACCCTACTTTGGGTAGGGCAGGCCAAATGTGACGTGGGAACAACGCCAACTCCCAACGTTGCCTTCAGACCCAAAGGGCTTGGAACCAGCTCATGAAGAAATTGTGAATCTGGCTCTTGAATGGACCGAGTATCATTTACTTGGACAGGCACTGTATAGAGATGTGACCCCTCGTAACCTGCAGACGATGTGGGATCAAGGATGGAACTTTCCCAAAGAAACTCCCTTCATCATCGTTCAGCGGTCAGCTGACCAGATTCAACGCTATAAGCTGTGAGAGGGAAGCCCACCACGTGAGTTGGACTTTCCTGTGACTGAGAAATATTTGCCAGTGTGAATATCTGCAGGACCAAGGTCTGCCAGGCATGGAGAGATGGGGGCAGCCAGGGTGTGGTTTCGTTTTTGCTTCCATAGTACGCTATGTTTGGTTTTTATTTTCTACTTCATGATTTGCCTTTTTTTTTTTCCGTAAGTAACTACCATGGGTCTTTCGAGGTCTCATGGATAAAGAAGGTTTAGACCAAATGCCAGAGATAAACTTGTTTGGGGTTCAACCATGATAAAGCGGGGGGGAAAGGTCACCTGTAGGCTCAATTTTATGTTTGAAGCTAAGAATATTCACAGAAAAGCACAAAGGTAAGAAAAAGAACTCCTTCTGGACATTTGTCAAAGATAGGAGTTTTAGAGCATCTTGTTGGAGGTTCACATAAGAGGGGAGTTTCTCAAATGTACCTATCGCTTAAATTTTGTATTGGGGTGGGGGAGGTTAAGGGCTTTTCACACTCAGAATTTGTAGGAGCCAATTAGAAGGGTACCCTCCCCCCAAAAAACAAATTGGTTCAGCTGGTCCCCTACAACCCAGCATGCAGTTTCCACCTGCAAAGAGTTTAGAACGCAAACTGTAGGCCTGGGCTTTATAGAGGCTGTGTTTCATAAAAATGAGCAGAATTCTAAATTCAAAATGTCTTGGAGTAGGCCAAGCTGACAGACGCTGTGAGTGCACTTTGTTTCAAGAAATCCCCAAATTCACTTCGCAGGGACTTGAGATTTCAAGGACTATAATGTGAACAATGTTTTTTAATTAAACACAAACTCTGAGCTTCTTGAGGAGGGGGGTTCAATCACTTTTCACTTCTGTATTTATCCCCACTTTTAGCACAGTGCCTGGCACACATTAGGTGCTCAACCAACATCTGTTGACTAGAATTCCTGGTAATTTAGAGTAGGAAAAGGGTGTATCAGAGAAAGACTCAAAGATGAATGAGAGAGAAGATAACCATTTCCTGCAAGATAGGAATGGAAGAAATCATGAGGTGGTGCAGGGAGAATGCCTCTAACAGCCAAGTAAAATGTGAGAAAAAGAGTGTTCTCCTATTAGAAAGGCATCTTACTGTAAATAGTCCAAGGTGACATTTGTTATTTTTGAATACTGCTTTGGAGGGTTTTTTTTTTCATTTTTATATTTTAAAAATTTTATCAAAGAACAAAGATTTATGAAGTTTTCTTTTACTCTACACAATCCAAGTTAAATAGCTTTTGGTGATGCACTGTACACTTTTTAAGAGTATATCTAATAGCACATTTTAACAGAATCAAGCAATGACTGGCATTATTCATCGAGATCTGATCGCTAAATAAAATTCTTTTATGCAGAATTGTGATTTTTTTTTTTTTGGCCTCTTCAAAGAACATTTCTTCTCTAATACTGAAGCATAGGTAAACCCAATGAGACATTATGTTGAAAATGAACTTCAGTGTTACACCGATAGCATATTTCTAGGGTGTTTGGCAACACTAACAACCAAGTCTCTAATTCTCCAGACACCAACTGGGTGTCTTACAATTCAGTTCAATTCTGACACTACCCAAAGTTATTGTCAGACTCCACCAGCTTAAAGGCTCAGCCCCATAAAATTGCCCTCACTTCCTATGCTGGTCACAAGCGTCAGGTCCCCAGATTACCTTAGGTTCAACCTGGTAATAAAATTAGAGGGCTCCCACAACTCCCTTCAGTGGTTTCCTGAGAACAGCTCACAGAACTTGGGAAGACAGTTTACTTCAATTTGCTGGTTTATCACAATAGATATCACTTGGGTTTTCCTGGTGGCACTGTGGATAGGAATCCGCCTATGAATGCAGGGGACACAAGTTCGATCCCTCATCCAGGAAGATTCCACATGCCTCAGAGCAACTAAGCCTGTACGCCACAACCACTGAGCCTGCGTGCTGCAAGGACTGAAGCCTGTGTGCCTAGAGTCTGTGCTCTGCAACACGAGAAGCCACTGCAATGAGAAGCCTGTGCATCACAACTGCAGAGTGGATCCCAGTCTCCCAGGTGCAGCAACAAAGACCCAGTGCTACCAAAGATAAAGAAACCAATTTTTTAAAAAAAAGCTATAGCTTCAGAACAGCCAAGTGGAAGAGATGCAAAGGACAAGGAAAGCGAGGGACTCAGGGGCACACCATCCTCCCGGGGTTCAATGTGCTCACCAACACAGAAGCTCTCTGAATCTCAACTGCTGAAGTGGGTATAGACCTTCCCCTTCAGCCCCCTCCCCAACCCCTGCCTGGAGGTCCAGCAGGAGATCTGGCCACTTGGTCTTCCTGGTGACCAGCTTCACCCTGAGGCCATCTAGAGGCCCCCACCCATAGTGATCTCAGGAGCATAAACTCAAGTGTGGCCAAAGGGGCTCATTATGAAAAACAAAAGCTCCCCCTATCACTTGGAAAATCCCAAGAGTTTTAGGAGCTCTTGGCAGGAACCAAAGACAAAGACCAAATAAAATTTTGTATCAGAGCACACAGACCCTTAAAGACCCAGATGACAGAACCTCCTAGGAGTTAAGGCCACAGTATTCATCTAGAACAAGACCAGGGAGCCTGCATTTGGAGTGAGCATTCTTAGAGGAGCTAATGCAGACGACCCAGAGAACACAATAGGAAATACACTACACTGTGTTTCTGGTAATGCAGCTAAGTCTCTTGAAAAGTACCCTTCTTGGTTAGGAGAGAAATATTTTTAAAACAGCATTCAAGGTTCAATAGTTTTTGATTCAGTGGAGAACTGACAGTGAGGTCAAGTCGTGTTACTTGGGTTATTTACTGGATTTTCCTTGCACATGGGACGGAAAAGCAAAACTTGCATATCCTGAAATTTGCAATTTGCTAGTTATCGTGGAGACTGGTACATCACTGCTTATTTTTGTCCTTAGGCACTGTGTCAGGATGAATTAGGTTTTTGCCTTCCCAAAATAAAACTAACGAAACTAAAGTTTATTTCTCATACTAGGTGTCTATCCTGGATGAGCAAGGAGGCTCTGCTCATCATTATGACTCAAATACTGGCTGATAGAGGCTTCCTCTTTTTTTTCCCCTAGCCACAACTACAGACCATGTGGGATCTTAGTTTCTTGACCAGGGATTGAACTCAAGCCCTCCTGCTGTGGAATCGTGGCGGCTCAGCCATGGGACTGCCAGGGAACTTCTAAGTCTTCAACTTGACATTGCTTCCATAGCTGCTGACAGCCAAGAAGATGTGGGAGACTGCTCACTGGTCTTAAAACCACTATGAAGGGACAAACATCACGTAGCTTACATTTCGCTGGTGAGAGCAAATCCCCATAGCCAAGAGTGGCCCTCTGGCCATGTGCCCAGAGTGGGAGAAGCCTCTGTGAACAACCTTGTACTTATTGCCACAAGATTCATATTTAGGGTTTTTAGGGGGGTTGGGGAGAAGGCAGTGGCACCCCACTCCAGTACTCTTGCCTGGAAAATCCCACGGATGGAGGAGCCTGGTGGGCTGCAGTCCATGGGATCACTAAGAGCCAGACACAACTGAGCGACTTCACTTTCACTTTTCACTTTAACGCACTGGAGAAGGAAATGGCAACCCACTCCGGTGTTCTTGCCTGGAGAATCCCAGGGACGGGGGAGCCTGGTGGGCTGTCGTCTATGGGGTAGCACAGAGCTGGACACGACTGAAGCGACTTAGCAGCAGCAGCAGCAGGGGGGTTGGAGGTGGGATGTTATTGATTTACTTTTATTGAAATCTAATTGATTCACATTAAGTTTTAAAGACTTTTTGAGTTACTGTCCTTCCTTTGAAATGGGAGAAGAATTGTTAAAGAACTCATCACAGAGACTTCCCTAGGTTTCTAGTGGCTAAGACTCCGCGCTCCCAGTGCAGGGGGCCCAGGTTTGATCCCTGGTCAGGGAATGAGATGCCACACGCTGCAACTAGAGTTTGCATGCCACAACTAAAGATCCCACATGCCACCACCAAGATGGAAGATCTTGCATGCTGCAACTAAGACCCAGTGCAGCCAAAAAAATGAGACTCATCATGATACAGAAATGGAGGAAGGAGGCCAACTGTGGGGTTGGTTAAACACCTATTACAAGTGTGAAGAACCATCCAAACAGCAGCTAAATGACAGAAGTGCAATTCCACCAAGTCTAAGGACTCTCAGCCACACTTAAAATGTGTCATGTCCTCCAAAGTAGTGGGAAGTTTGGAGAAAGAGAATTCCACATATGAAACAAGTTGATTTTCACATGGTATAGAAAAGCAAAACTTGCATATCCTGAAATTTGCAATTTGCTAGTTATCATGGCAACGATAACTAGTTCTCTATCTGTTCAGATTCCCTATTAACATTCCTCAAAGTGAGGGTTCCAAGAAACACTAAACATCCATATCTGAAGCGCAAGGAAGGGAAGGTGAGTGAGGTTAGGTCCGTCGCTGGAAAAGCAAAGATCTTCTCATGAGCATAAATATTGTTTTATTTCTCCTATCTTAAAAAGTAAACAGGGACTTCCCTGGTGGTCCAGTGGTTAAGAATCCACCTGCCAATGCAGGGAATATGAGTTCAATCCCTGGTCCGGGAAAATCCCACATGCTGCGGAGCAACTGAGCCCATAACCACAACTACTGAGCCTATGTGCCCTAGAGCCACGCTCTGCAACAAGAGAAGCCACAGTGAGAAGCCGGTGCACCGAAACGAGAGGAGCCCCGGACGGCTGCAACTAGAGAAAGCCCCCAGGCAGCAATGAAGACCCCGCTCAGTCATAAATAAATAAATTTTAAAGCAAACAAAGAAACAATAAAAGGTCCATATTTGCTGTTCCCAGCCCCTCTCCCACTTTTTTTTTTATTGAAATACAGTTGATTTACAATGTTGTGTTAATTTCTGCTGTACAGCAAAGTGACCTCAGTTATCCATATATATTTTATTTCATATTCTTTTCCATTACAGTTTATCACAGGATACTGAATATAGTTCCCTGTGCTACACAGTGGGACCAGTTCTTCGCTGAACCCACGCCAATCACGCTGTTGCTTGTACCACTTCACTGGGCCTGCTTCCCTCAAGTTCTCCTTGTCATGTTGTAGACACAGTTCGTTCTTTCAATAGTTTACACAGCTTCACAACTGGATCACCCACACTTTCTTCACGTGGCTTCCAGAACATCACACTCTTAGTCTCCTTCCTGCCCCTGTCCACTCCTCAGACCCCTTTCCTGGGCCGCCTTCTCCCAGACATCCTAATGTCGGATGAGCATCCTAACACAGGTTCCGTGGCTCGGGCCTTGGAACTGTTCCTTCTCGTCTATGCTCCTGCTCTTGGTGACTTCGTCCAGTCTTCCAGTTTGGACTGTTGCCATCTACTCACCTCTCGCAGCTTCTCCAGCCCAGACCTTTATCCTAAATGCCAGGCCTATATATTCCACTACTTTGTGGCATCTCCCCTCAAGGGCACCTCAAGTTTAACAGTCCTGATCTGATCCCTTTAAAGTCATTCCTTCAGGCATGTTCCCGTATAAGTTAAAGACAACTCACCTTTGTGTTGCCAGACTGAAACCTTGAAGTCATTCTTATCTCTTCCTTCTCTCACACCCACATCTGTCAGCAAATTCATTCTGCTTTATCTTCAAATTATAGTAGAGTTTATCCCCTGCTACCATCTGGTCCAAACCACTTCCATCTCTCCTGGATTTTTATAATAGCCTACAAAAACTAGTTTCTCTGCCTTTTCATTTGCTTCCTTCAGACCGTCCTCAACACAGCATTCAAAATGATCTTAGATCATCACACTCCACTTAAAATCCTCCAACGGCTTCTCTTTTACTTAGACTAAAAGCCCAGTTCACTGAAATGCCCTACAAAGGCCAATAGGACCTGCCTCCTCACCTTAAAAAAAAAATTATGTGGCTGCAAGCCAGGTCTTAGTTGCAGCACCTGGGATCTTTATTGCCACATGAGGGATTAGTTATGGCATGTGGGACCCAATTCCCTGACCAGGGATGGAACCCAGGCCCCCTGCACTGGGAGCGTGAAGTCTTAACTGCTAGACCACCAGGGAGGTCCTTGCCTCTCCACTTCTCATTCTCTCTGATCTAGTCCCTCTGATTCCATACGTTCCCCTAAGAGCCAGGCATGCTCTGACCTCAGGGCCTTTGCATTTGTTAAAACCTCGGGCTTGACAATCTTCCCCCAGATGTTTAAAACTCTCACCTTCTTCGCCTCCTCTAGTGTTACTTTCTCACCGGGGCCTCTCTGGCCTCTAGCATCCACCCCCTTCAAGTCCATTCCAGCACTGTCCCTCTTTTCAGCTTTATTTTGCTCCACAGCATTTTTTAAAAAACATGGTCCTATAATTATGAAAATGTTTAACATGCATAACACTAACACATTTTACTTATTTTATTATCGTGTCCTCTCTACCCCTAAAAGGCAAGCCCCATGAGAGCAGGGATTTTTGCCTGCCACATACCTGGTTCCTAGAACAGTGCCTGGCACACAGTTAAGTGCTTAGCAAGTATTTTTTAAGTAAGTGGCTGTTAGCGACAACCCTGCCCCCTCTTTTAGTTTTATTTTCATTCTTCTTTTTCTTTTTTTTTTAATAATTAGTCTTGTAAATACGAGCTACTCAGTGCTCAAGACACTTAGGAAACAATGGTAACAGGGTCAGATTTCAGAGGATGCAATTGTTCCTCCACTTCTCTTAGCAAACAGCTTTCCTGTGTCTTAAGGAGGAAATTCTAGATTATAAAAAGGGTTATTTCTTATGATGTCTGCAGCAAGTAGGACACATTAAATACCCAGGTTCTAATTAGGACCTGAAGTAATCTTCATGCAAGCTCTGTGTCAGAACCTGATTTTCTCTTTTGGAGCTTCAAAAATAAAATCATTATTTTTGGATAACTGGGTATTTACCTGAAGAAAATTGCTTCTATTTCATGGCTTTAAGACAGGAAGCTGAAATGAGCCTCCAAATCATACTCAGATTAAAAAAAAAAAAATTTATTCCCCCCCCACCACACACACCGTATGGCATGTGGGATTTTAATTCCCTTGACAGGGACTGAACCCGAAACCCCTTCATTGGAAGCATGGAGTCTTAACCACTGGACTGCCAAGGGAAGTCCCATACTCAGATTTTTTAAATTTAGCTCGTCAAAAACTCTCCTTACAGATACTGTTTGGGTCAAGATAAAGAAAAGGGTATAAGTTAGAACTAAGAGATTTATTTAACAGTCAACACCTAACACCTCTAGATGTCTGTAAACCAAGTTTAGATGTGTGGCCAAGGATCATTCAGAGAGGCTGGCGGAAAAGCACCTGGATTAAACCTAGGAACCAAGTGGATCCAGGGATTAGAAGCGCTCCAGAGATTTCCCCAGGAGTCTAGTTACGGCTCCAAGCTTCTACTGCATGGGGTCCAGTTTCCATCCCTGGCCAAGGAGCTAAAATCCCACAAGTCACAGGGTGCAACAACAACAAAAAATAAATAAATTTTTGTCTTTAACTTAAATTAAAAAAAAAAGAAGTACTCCCGAGACTACCCACTGATTTGCTTCTCAAATAGCCCTGGAGGCGCTTTCTCAAAATACAGCAAACTTCCACATACTGTCTATTAGTATTATCATCACTTGCCCCTGGAAAGCTTTAAACCCTACCCTTTTCTAGTATGAGAGCACGATGCCTATTATTACTGGGTATCTATTTCCATCTCATTGCATTGTATTCTGTAGGTAACAATGAACTCCTGGAATTTCAAGCACAGGCTGTTAGGAATGGAAAGAACAAATTTGTGAGGTGCTGTGAAAAAGACAGTGGGTGTGATTTGTTACTCCAGAAGGGTGAAGTGTTAGTAGCTCAGTTGTTTCTGACTCTTTGTGGCCCCACCAGGCTTTTCTGTCCATGGGAGTCTCCAGGCAAGAATACTGGAGTGGGTTGCCATTCCCTTCTCCAGGGGATCTTCCTGACCCAGGGATTAAACCCGGGTTTAATCCTGCGTTGCAGGCAGATTATTTACCATCTGAGGCACCAGGAAAGCCCCAGGAGGGTGAAGGGAAAGGAAAAAACAAAGACATTCTGAGGTTTCAAGCCTGGATGATTGGGGAGGTGGGGACACTGCGAAAACGGAGGAAGACAAGAGGCCGCTGTTTGGAGGGAGGAAAAGGGAGCCTGTGATACAATCCTGCTGGTCATCCCCTCCCCCCAACCTCCCCAACCCCCTACACTTTTGAACACGGGCCCTTTAAATCCATTGCAAAGGGACAAGTCGTCTGTCCACTGCTTGACACCGTATGACTCACTTGGCGACTTTCCAGTTCCTGTGGCTGCCTAGCAAATTACTGCAAAATGTAGTGGCATAAAAACAACTGTGTATTATGCTCACCGATTCTGCGGGTCAGGAATTCAGACAGCGCACAGCAGGGACAGCTCATTTCTGCTCCATGAGGTCTGAGGTCTCAGCTGGAAGCCTTGAGGGCTGAAGGCTCAAAGCCTCTGAAGGCTGGTTTATTCATATGTCTGCAGATTGAGGCTGGCTGTCCGCTTGGGACCTTTTTTTGAAAATATTTACTTGGCTGAACTGGGTCTTAGTTTATTTATTATTATTTATTTATTTATTTGGGCTTCCCTGTTGGCTCAGAAGGTAAAGAATCTGCTTACAATTCGGGAGACCCAGCTTTGATCCCTGGGTTGGGAACATCCCCTGGAGAAGGGAATGGCAACCCACTCCAGTATTCTTGCCTGGAGAATCCCATGGACAGAGGAGCCTGGTGGGCTATAGTTCATGGGATCACAAAGAGTGACTAACACTTTCACTTTATTTGACATGAAGGATCTTTAGTTGTGGTATGTGAATTCTTAGTTGCAGCATATGGGATCTAGTTCCCTGACCAGGGATTGAACCCAGACCCCCTGTATTGAGAGCTTGGAGTCTTAGCCACTGGACCACCAGGGCGGTCCCAGCTTGGGGCCTCCTTTCCTCTCCCCAGGGGCCTCTCCACCTGGGCTAATTTGGGCTCTCACAGCATGGTAGCTGGTTCCCCAAGGCAAGTGTCCAACCCCTAGCTCCTGAAAAAAGTCTATAGAGGCTGTATCCTTCTCACAGTCTAGCCTGGAAAGTCCGAGTGTCACCTCTGTGGGCCTCTTTCGGTTGGAGCTGTCATAAGCTCCCACCCAGACTCAAGGAGGGAACAAAGGTCGCCACCTTCTTGGTGGGAGGAGTGTCGACGTCATATTGTTGAAGAGCACGGTGGAGCAACAGCAGTGAGAATGAAAGGGTAAGGGAAGGCTTCCTGGAGCAACAAAATAGTGTGTCTGGCTCCAGACCAGAAGGTTGTATGTTTACATCATGTTGGGGTCAAAGTGTTATTTTTGGTATGACAGTATGGGGCTTCCACGATGGTTCAGATGGTAAAGAATCTGCCTGCAATGTGGGAAGACCCAGGTTCGATCCCTGGGTCGGGAAGATACCCCAGAGAAGGGCATGGCAACCCACTCCAGTATTCTTGCCTGGAGAATCCCATGGACAGAGGAGCCTAGTGGACTACAGTCCATGGCGTCACAAAGAGTCAGACATGACTGAGCAACTAACACACAAGGAACCTCAAAAGTCTTTCCCTCCAAGGGATTTCCCTGGTGGTCCAGTGGCTAAGATTCCAAGCATGCAGTGCAGGGGTCCCAGGTTCGATCCCTCCTCAGAGATCTAGATCCCTCATGCTGCTACTAAGAATTCACGTGCCTCAACTAAGAATTCACATGCTGCAACCAACACCCAGTGCAGCCAAAGAAACACATTAATTAATTACAAAACAAGTCCTTCCCTCCAAGGAAGCGCAAATAAACTGGCAAAACCTGTCAGAATCAACTTTTTCAAAATCCTGGAAAGTAAGTAAAACCTTGCAGCAGCCCAGAGGGAAAGGCGTAAGGCAAAAACAGCTGAATCTCAGTAAAAACAGAGAGGATGGTGGTGTTTTAACTCTCTTTGGTCCCAGCCCTGCTCCCAGGCTCAAGGGTGGCCTTGACAGTAACAGCCTGTATTTCTGGTACAGGTAAGAGCAGAAAAATGGACCCCATTTGTTGAGAATTGTGGCTGTTTGCTTTGAGCTATGTGTTAGTTCAAGCAGCAGTTAAAAAAAAAAAAAAAGCATAGGCTGCTTGTTGAAGTTTATTTTTTCACAGCCTGGAGGCTGGCAAGTCCAAGATCAAGGTTCTGGCCAATTCAGTTTCCGGTGAGGGCTCTCTGGGGTCTCTTCCTCCTCTTGTAAGGACATAAATCCCATTGGATTAGGGCCCCCCTGTGTGTGTGTGTGTGTGTGTGTGTGTGTGTGTGTGTGTGTGTGTGTGTGTGTGTGTCTTAGTCGCTCATTTGTGTCTGACTCTTTTCAACTCCATGGACTGTAACCCACCAGACTACTCTGTCTACGGGTTTCTCCAGGCAATAATATTGGAGTGTATAGCCATTCCCTTCTCTAGAGGATTTTCCTGACCCAGGGATCGAACCAATGTCTCCTGTATTGCAGGCAGATTCTTTACTGAATGAGCCGCTAGGGAAGCCCAGGGCCCCACCCTGGTGACTTGATCTAACCTTCAGTTTCACTTCAGTTCAGTCGCTCAGTCATGTCCGACTCTTTGCGACCCCATGAACTGCAGCACGCCAGGCCTCCCTGTCCAATGCCAACTCCTAGAGTTTACTCAAACTCATGTCCATTGAGTCAGTGATGCCATCCAGCCATCTCATCCTCTGTCGTCCCCTTCTCCTCCTGCCCCCAGCATCAGGGTGTTTCAAATGAGTCAGTTCTTCACATCAGGTGGCCAAAGTATTGGAGTTTCAGCTTCAGCATCAGTCCTTTCAATGAATATTCAGGACTGATTTCCTTTAGGATGGACTGGTTGGATCTCCTTGTAGTCCAAGGGACTCTCAAGAGTCTTCTCCAACACCCCAGTTCAGAAGCATCAATCCTTTGGCGCTCAGCTTTCTTTAGAGTCCAACTCTCAAATCCATACGTGACTACTGGAAAAACCATAGCCTTGACTAGACGGACTGTTGTTGGCAAAGTAATGTCTCTGCTTTTTAATATGCTGTATAGGTGACTTCCCTGGTGGATCAGACGGTAAAGCGTCTGTCTAAAATGCAGGAGACCCAGGTTCGATCCCTGGGTCAGGAAGATTTCCTGGAGAAGGAAATGGCAATCCACTCCAGTACTATTGCCTGGAAAATCCCATGGACAGAGAAGCCTGGTAGGCTACAGTCAATGGGGTCGCAAAGAGTCGGACACGACTCAGCAACTTCACTCACTCATAGGTTGGTCATAACTTTTCTTCCAAGGAGCAAGCATCTTTTTAAATTTCATGGCTGCAGTCAGTTACCTCCTAAAGTTCACATCTCCAAAGGCAGTTACAATGAAAGTCAGGACTTTAACATATGAATCTGAGGGGTTGGGGGCAGCAGGCGGAGGGCCTGGAAACACAGTTCAGTCCATGACAACCATCTGGTGGCTTCTTGGGGGGACTGGCTCAAAGCATTCGCCTTTATCTTGCCTAACTAAGAATTCCGCCAGGGTTGAGGTAGCTACCCTACCCAAGGGCAATTGTCAAAAAATGTGCCTGGTGGTGCAGTGGATAGGAATCTGCCTTCCAATGCAGGTTTGATCCCTGGTCTGGGCAGCTTCCCCATGCCCTGGAGCAATCAGGCCCCTGTGCCACAACTACTGAGCCCAAGTGCTATAACTACTGAGGCCCCTGTGCCTAGAGCCCGTGCTCTGCAACAGAGAAGACTCTGCAATGGAAGCGCACGCACTGCAACAGAGTAGCCCCGGCTTGCCGCGACTAGAGAAAGTCCACACCGGAACCAACGAAGACACAGTGCAGCCAAAAATTAATAGATGAAAAAAAGAAGTTTAAAGTCAGTGGATTAGGCACCGCTACCTGGAGTACTGTAGAACACCTGGGACTAAGGACAGACTGACTAAAAAGCTTGAGAGGAAAGGATGGAGAATGAGATATTTCAGCAAATAAGGGCTGTGAAAAGTGCTGACATGTTCCTGGTGTTATGGGTTGAATTGTGTTTCCCCAAAAAGATCTGTTCAAGTCCTAATCCCCAACAGCTCAGGACGTGACCTTATTTAGAAACAGAATTGTTGCAGATGCAGTCAGTTAAGATGAGGTCATCCTGGAGTAGGGTAGGCCCCTAATCCAATCTTCTGGTGAGCCTGTAAGTCAGTCTGTGAAGACGCAGACACACAGGGAGAAAGCCACTGGAGGCGGAGAGATCAGAGTGATGCCTCTGCACGCCAAGTAACGCTGAGCATCAGCAGCTGTCGGGAGAAGCCAGAGACAAGGGGCAGATTCTCCTTTGGTGCCTCCAGAAGGAACCAGCTCTGCCGACACCTTCATTTCAGAGTTTTGGCATCCAGAACTGTGAGAGAATAAACTTCTGTCGCTTTAAGCCACCCCACCTGCGGTTCTTTGCAGCCCTAGGAAACTAATACAATATTGCTGTTGTTTAGTTGCTAAGTTGTGTCTGACTCTTTTGCAACCCCATGGACTGTAGCCCACCACGGGATTTCCCAGGCAAGAATACTGGAGTGGGTTGCTATTTCCTTCTCCAGGGGATCTTCCCAACGCAGGGATCGAACCCACGGCTCCTGCCGCGTCCCCTGCGTTGCAGGCAGATTCTTTCCCACTGAGCCATTAAGAAAAAATATATTTGTTGTTTGTAACTCCTTTTTTTTCTCTCATATCTGGTTTAAAGGACAACTGCATAAAGAAGTGATTATAAATCTGTGTTCATGGGCACACAATAAAGATGTAGTTTGTGACAGCAATATAGCAGAGGGATGGCAGAGAATGGAGTTATATATAAGCAGAGCTTTAGATCTATTAAAATTAAGGTAGTGCTAATTAGAAATGGATTGTTGTAAGATGTTAATTATAACCACCCAGAGAAACCACTAGGAAAATACAATAACTCAAGAACATAATGTAAAAGAAACAACAAGGGAATTAAAATGGCATACTAGAGAATACGTATTTAACACAAAGGAAGGCAATAATGGAGGACTGAGGAACAAAAAAGATACAAGAACTGCAGAAATGAATTTTGAAGTATATAACGCAATACTGTTGACCATAATAATCACAGTGTTACGCGTCAGACCTCCAGAACGTATTCATCTTCTAATTGCAAGTTTGCACCCAATAGAAAAACGACAGAAGCAAGTCCTTCCAGTAATTACATGAAGTGTGGAGAACTGAACTCAATCAAAAAGCAGGACTGGCAGAATGGATTTTTAAAATATAACCCCACTATACACTATCTACACAAAACACATTTTCAAGGCAAAGGTAAAAACAGATTGAACATAAAAGGATAAAAAAAGACATGCCATGTAAACAGCAACCAAAACAGGACTGGAGTGGCTATACTAAGGTCAGGTAAAATAGAGGTTCAGACAAAAACTGTTAGAAAAGACAAAAAGACGTTTACTCGCTATAATGAAGAGCCAATCTAGCAAGAAGATTACAGACATATACAGACCTAAAACAGAGCACCAGAGTAAATGAAGCAAAAACAGACAATGAAAAGAAGAAATGGTTCAACAATAATAGATGGAGAACTGAATACTGCACATTCCACAATGGAAAAAGCAACGAGAAGCCTCAATACTATACAGCCGTTAGACCCAGTGAACATCCATAGAGCACTCACTCCACCCAACAGTGGCAGAAAACAACATTCTTCAGGGCACAGAGAACGTTCTCCTGGATAGACCCCGTGTTAGGCCACAAAATAAGTCTTGATGAATTTTAAAAGATCAAGACCATACCGAGTTCTCCAAGTACAATGGAATGAAATAAGACATCAGTCGCAGAAGGAAATTTAGACAATTCACAACTGTGTGGAAATTCAACACCACACTCTTAAAGGATCAAGAAGTCAAAGGAGAAATCACAAGGGAAACTAGAAAACACTTTGAGATAAATGAAAATGAAAACACAAGATACCCCAAACCTGCAGGACACAGTGAAAGCAGCATGCGGACGGAAATCCACAGCTACACATGACTGCATTAAAAAAAAGAAAGAAAGATCTCAAAGCAGCAGCCTAACCACTCACCTTAAGGAACTAGAAAAAGAAGAGCAAACTAAACTCAATACAAGCAGAAGAAAGGAAATAATGAAGATTAGAGTGAAGATAAACCAGAGAATTAAAATACCCCAAAGTTTGTTCTTTGAAAAGATCCACAGAGTTGGTAAGTCTTTAGACCTCATATCCTCTCTTCAGCTTCATCTAATCTTACTTTAAAAAAAAAAAATTATTTATTTTTGCTGTGTGGGGCCTTCATTGCAGCACGTGGGCTTAGCTGCCCCTTGGCATGTGAGATCTTAGTTCCCCAAGCTGGGATTGAACCTGCGTCCCCTGCATTGGGAGGCAGATTCTTAACCACTGGACCACCAGGGAAGTCCCTAAATTCATCTTATTTTTATTCCTACTACTCCCCTGAGACTGCATCTGCCTAATCCTAGCACCACTGCTGTTCTCAACTGACGTGCTGACCAGCACTTGACACGTCTGAGCACTCTCTTCTTCATTTGGCTCACACGTCACTCCCCTGACTTTCCTTCCTCCATGCCCAATCCTTTTCCAGCTCCTTTTCTGACTTCTCCCCTTAGCTTGATCTGTAATGTTAAAGCCTAAGGGCGTGGTCTAGACTTTCTATCAACATTCTTCTTACATGTTATATTTTTAAAGGATAAATGACTTGAGTTTTGATAGCATCTTCAGAATGAACTCACTAATCTGATTTCCAGCCAAGGCAAGGCCCTCAGTTCTAGGCTTAATTTCAACTGCTTGCTGGTCATGTCTACACTGGCATTTCACACTTTACATGCTACAACTCCTCAAGCTAAAAAATAGAAAGATCTTTCTTCCAAATCCAATCAATAAACAAGTGTGATCATTGATGCCTCTAAAACACACTCTCAATGTGTCCACTTCCATCTATTTCCACTTCTGCCATCCTAAGCCAAGCCACCACCATCCTTGACCTGTATTACTGCAATAATCTTGTCTTAGATCTAGCAAATTGTCTCTCAAGCACCATTTTATTCACAAACTGGAGACATTATAAACCTAAACACATGTCCCAGACACCCTAATGTGTAGGAGCTCTAGGTTAGAATTAGATACTGTCCATTAAATGTACTAGCACAAAGTTAATAAAGAGAAGCAAGACCGAGAGGCAACCTTCCTATTGGTATTGCTGTTGGTAAGCAAGGTGGCAAATTACCAGTGTTTGGAAGAAGCTGTAACAGGCTAACTTGGTGTTCCAGTGTCTGGCCAGCCCTGAGCAGCAATGTCAGTGGTGGCAGGATTCTCAAACTCTGGACTCAGCTACTGTGGGTTTCCTTCCACCCTGTAATCCAGCAGTACCACCCGCCACTACTCCTCCTCTAGTCCTTCCCACTGATTTCACAAATGTCTCGCTCTGTGTTTTAAATCCCTCTCTGAATAAAACACCTAAAGTGGCTTCTGCCTTGGTATTCAACTCTGATACATCTAACTGGTTTTCCTGCGTCCACTCTTGCCCACCTACGATCCATTCTCCATCCCACAGAGAATTCCCTTAAAAATGTAACTCAGGTCATGCCATCTCCCATTTAAAATTCTCTGGGAGCTTCCCACCACCTGCAGAAAACAACCCCAACTCCTTATTGTGGTACCAAGGCCTGACGATTTAGCTCCACCCACTTCTCTGATGCCATCCAGCCACTGGCCTGCGCTCAATTTCTGAAATAAGCCAAGCTTTGCCCTAGATATTTACGACATGCTATTCCATCTTCATGGGATAGTCTTCCTTCCAGCTCCTTACTTGTCTAGTCTTTCATGTTCAGATTAGATGTCACCTTCTTAGCATCCTCCTTATAAAAAGCCACTGTGCGCTATTTTCTCTTCAGGGCACTTGCTCGTGTCTAATTTTCTATCATGTATTGTTTATTGACTGCTTCCTCCAAAAATGAACATACTGAGGCTTCTCTGGTGGTCCAGTGGTTAAGAATCTGCGTTGTAATGCAGGGGACACCGGTTCCATCCCTGATCAGGGAAGATCCCACATGACTCTGGACAGTAAAGCCCACAACTGCTGAGCCCAGGCACCTAGAGCCCAGGAGCTGTAACTAGTGAAGCCTGTGTACCCTAGAGCCTGTCCTCCCCAAAAGAAGCCACCGCAATGAGAAGCCTGCACACCTCAACTAGAGTAGCTGCTGCTTACCGAAACTAGAGAAAACCCTCTGCAAGCAATGAAGACCCAGCACAGCCAAACATCAATCAATTAAACTTTTTAAAAAATGGATGTACCCTGAAAGTAGGGATGGACTTTATCCCCTTACAGCACACTGCAGATGCTTAATAAATATTTGTATGAATAACTTGGGTAAAATCTGCAGAGTGAATTTTATTTCTGTTAGAGTGTCTCCAATGCTTTGGCAAAAACTACAAATTTTTCTTAAACACGAGGTTGAAGATAACAGCAGTTTACCATTTGGGCACAGGTGGTGGAAATAACAAACTCTACTGGCACATACTACATTCAACTTTGTACTCCAAGGTTTTTTTTTTTTTAACCCCAAACAAGTTCATTTTAACACTGCATCTAGAAAAAACAAGTTATCCAAAATCACTGATTTTTTTTAAAATGTAACTTAGGGAACAAAGAAGGAAGAGAAATATTAGTGGCTAGATTTCATTCAGTATTACTGCTGTTTTTTCCCAAACTACTCTGACTTCTGTAATGTCATGTTATGAATTTAAGGATAAATACTGTCATGGCTTTAAGGATAAATGCACTCATTTTGGGAGAAGGAAATGGCAATCCACTCCAGTGCTCTTGCCTGGAGAATCCCGTGGACAGAGGAGCCAGGCAGGCTACATACAGTCCACAGGATCACAAGAGCCGGACACGACTTAGCAACTACACCACCATCATAGCTCAGTTGGTAAATCATTTTCCTGCAATGTAGGGGATCCGGGTTTGATTCCTGGGTCAGGAAGATCCCCTGGAGAAGGAAATGGCAGCCCACTCCAGTATTCTTGCCTGGAGAATCCCATAGGCAGAGGAGACTGGCAGGCTGCAGTCCACAGGTTCGCAAGAGTCAGACACGACTTAGCGACTACACCACCACCGCCACACTCATCTTGGGGCTTCCCTGGTGGTTCAGACAGAATCCTCCTGCGATTCAGGAGACCCAGGTTCGATCCCTGAGTCAGGAGGATCCCCTGGAGAAGGGAATGGCCACCCACTCCAGTATTTTTGCCTGGAGAATCCCATGGACAACGGAGCCTGGCGGGATAGTCCATGGGCTCTCAAGGAGTCGGACACGACTGACTGACCAACACACACACACATACACACTCATTTTCTCTTAACGCTACCTTCCCGTGCGCGCGCGCACACACACACACCCCCCCCCCCCCCGCCCCCGTTCTCTCTCTTAATGCTACCTCCTAGCGCCATCTGCTGTTTTCTCGGGAGGACGCACTTGCTAGTCCCCAGAGAAACAGCACCATCTGCTGGACAAAGGCTGCCGTGCACCTGTCTTGGTGAAAAGTCACCAGTTAAGCTTCGCAACTCAAGCCAGCCTTGCAGAAGGCCAAACAGGAAGCCCTGCTACCCCAGAAGTGCTGATTAGAGAAGCCCTTTTGCGTGAGGCTTCTCTAAGAAACCAACTTTATCGACCCAAGATTGAAAATCAGTGCTCCTGTGGGAGGGAGCACAACTGGGCTTCATGGCTCAGATAGTAAAGAATCTGTCAGCAAAGTGGGAGACCTGGATTTGATCCCTGGGTCAGGAAGATGCCCTGGAGAAAGGGAACGGCTACCCACTCCAGTATTCTTGCCTGGAGAATTCCATGGACAGAGGAGCCTAGTGGGCTAGAGTCCACGGGGTTGGATATGACTGAGCAACTAACACAAGGCAGATCAGGATTAACAGGAATAAAAAGAGCCACAGCTTTAAGAGGCCTTTGTCCCCTGATATTTCTGCAGGCAAAAGTGAAAGGGAAAGTCAGTCAGTTGTGTCCAACTTTTTGTGACCCCCATGGACTTCTCCCCATGGAATTCTCCAGGCCAGAATACGGGAGTGGGCAGTCTATCCCTTCTCCAGGGGATCTTCTCAACCCAGGAATCGAACCTGGGTCTCCTGCAACTGAGCTATCAAGGAAGCAGGCAAAATGCTTAGCAAATTTATTATCTTTGTCTCTTTCTGGAAATTCCAGAGGTGAGATTTTTCTCCTTTTTCTGTTACTAAGGATCATGATTTGACTCGGACTCAGCTTCTAGCTCACTCCCCACTCTCCAGGCATTTTTCTTCCTCAGAACCAGCCTATTTGATAAATCAAGTTCTTCTAAGATCCTTTTCCATCACATTAATTATGAATGCATTCCTTAGGACCTCAGAAAGATCCCACTCACCTTTTTTTTTACCCCCTTCCTTCCCAGCCCACGCTGACAAACTGAATCTGATATTTCAGTTTTCTCTTAATTTTTTAATCTGTTTCTATCCTCAACTACTCACCATAAATTACAGTGTTTCTGGTACCCGTTTTAAAATTTTTTAACTGGAGGATAATTGCTTTACAATATTGTGCTGGTTTCTGCCATACAACAATGTGAATAAGGTATACATGTGTCCCCTCCCCCCTGAAGTTCACGCCCACCCCCTCATCCCGCCCCTCAAGGCTGTCACAGAGCACTGGGCTGGGCTCCCCGTGTTGTGCAGCAGCTTCCCGCAAGCTGTCCATTTCACACGTGGTAGTATATATGTGTCAACGCTACTCCCTCAGTTCATCCCACCCTGCCCTGCCCACCACCACGCCTACAAGTCTGTTCTCGATGTCTGCATCCCTATTCCTGACTTACAAATAGGTTCATCGGTACCATTTTTCTGGATTCCATGTATATGTGTTAATACGGTATCTAGTATCCTTTTATTATGCATAGTAAATGCTTCTAGCCGCAGACTGAATGCTTGTGTTCCCCCTTCCGACCCCAAATTCTTATATTGAAGTTTAACCCCCAAGGTGATGCACTGGAGGCAGGACCTTTGAGAGGCCTTTGGAGCCAAGAACGGGATTAGTGTCCTCATAAATGAGGCCCAAGAAGCTCCTCCACCCCTTCTACATGCGGTGACAGCGACAAAGACAGCCAGCGGCGAGGGGACAGGCCTCTCCCCTCGTCTCTCATCTTCTCCTGCAAGAACACCAAAATCACAACGAGCTGCTGAACCACCATCAACAGGAGGATGTTGGAACCCACCAAACAAAGATATTCCCCTGTCCAAGGACAAAGGAGAAGCTGCAACAAGCCAGTAGGAGGGGGCACAATCAGGTTAAAATCAAACTCCATACCCGCTAGAGACTCTTGGAGGACACAAACAAAACCTTTTGCACACCAGGACCCAGAGGAAAGGAGTTGTGACCCCATAAGAGACTGAGGCGGACCTGCCTATGAGTGTCCAGGAATCTCCTGTGGAGGCGTGGGTCAACAGTGGCCTGCTGCGGGGACAGGGGCGCTGGCAGCAGCCGTCCTGGGAGGCACAGTGTGTTGGCGTAAGTCCTCTTGGAGGACGTTGCCATTAGCCCTACCATGAAAGAAAAGTGAAAGTTGCTCAGTTGTGTCCCACTCTTTGTGACCCCATGGACTTCTCCAGGCCAGAATACTGGAGTGGGTAGCCTTTCCCTTCTCCAGGTCGAACCCAGGCCAGGGATCGAACCCAGGTGTTCCCCGTTGCCGGCGGATTCTTTACCAGCTGAGCCACAAGGGAAGCCCGAGCTCTACCACCGAGGTATCATATGGCAGCTTCATACCAGGACTGGGCGGCCTCAGGCACAACTACATGGAGGGAGCACAGCCCCACCCATCAGCAGAAAACTGGATTAATGATTTACTGAGCATGACCCCGCCCACCAGAGCAAGACCCAGGCTCTCCCCAGATGATGAACTCACCAGCTCCCCGGTCTTGGACTTCCCAGCCTTCAGAACTGTGAAAACTAGTTTTGCTGTTTTGAAGCTACCTAGCCTCTGTGACTTTGCTAAAGCAGCCTAGAGGGACTAAGACTCTCCAGCTTAATTCTCCACTGGCTAGAAACTGAGCATACTCCTTTTCATTTCTTTCTAATCTAGTCCCTGGTGTATAATGTTCTCTCATCCCTCCCCTACTTTTCCAGTTGTTTCTCTACTATCATGAAGAGATCCCCTTTCTTTTGTCATCTCATAAGCTTTTTCAGAATCTGTATGAAGTTCATCCTTTAATTACCATTTGTAGCTTTACTAACACTTACAAATTACTCCCATTTCTAAGATTTACTTATAGTAGTA
Organism: Budorcas taxicolor; assembly: GCF_023091745.1. Classification (NCBI taxonomy): domain Eukaryota; kingdom Metazoa; phylum Chordata; class Mammalia; order Artiodactyla; family Bovidae; genus Budorcas; species Budorcas taxicolor. The sequence continues at coordinate 97,213,569 of NC_068915.1, read as the reverse complement.
ACTCTTCTATATCTTCACATATCTTGCAAAGACCCTGATGCTGGGAAAGACTGATGGCAAGAGGAGAAGGGGACGACAGAGGATGAGATAGTTGGATGGCATTACTGACTCAATGGACACAAGTTTGAGCGTAGTCCAGGAGATGGTGAAGAACAGGGAAGCCTGGCGTGCTGCAGTTCAGGGGGTCACAGAGTCGGACATGACTGAGCGACTGAACAATATCTTCACAGTCCTTAGATTTCTTAACTACAACATAGAAACTATTGACATAAAACCTTTTATGTTCCCTGTCCTCTCCTATTTGCAAGCCTACTAAAATTATTACTCCAGAATCATTTTTCTTGATTAGGAGAACAGTTGCCTCCTTCAGGCATTATCTTATATACCTCAAACATAAGATTCTCAAAAATCTTAAGAAATCCACTTATTTCTTGAATGTTTACTATCCAAGTGAAATAATAACTACTAAGGTTACATATCAGAGAAGGCAATGGCACCCCACTCCAGTACTCTTGCCTGGAAAATCCTATGGACGGAGGAGCCTGGTGGGCTGCAGTCCATGGGGTCGCTAGGAGTTGGACACAACTGAGTGACTTCACTTCCACTTTTCACTTTTATGCACTGGAGAAGGAAATGGCAACCCACTCCAGTGTTCTTGCCTGGAGAATCCCAGGGATGGGGGAGGCTGGTGGGCTGCCGTCTATGGGGTCGCACAGAGTCGGACACGACTGAAGCGACTTAGCAGCAGCAGCAGCAGCAAGGTTACATATATATATATATATATATATATCTCAAATAATAGTCAATGATTTTCTACTGGCATTCCATTAAAATGCATACACACATAAACACCCATATCACAAACACACACTCAAAATTAAAGCAAAAGCTAAACTAAAATTCTGATTTATCCAGTCTCTCTTCAGCTACTTCTCTGCTTCTGGCAGTAAGCAAGCTTCCATAAAACTGAGTGAAGAAGAAAATGCTTTTATTAATCACATGAAACTGACATGACATCCCATTAGGCTGAACCAGGATAAATAAAGCTGTTATAAAATTTACATTTCTTGTATCCATTTCATATTAGATATCAGGGCTCTAGGTCTTTTGGACAAATTTCAGTAAACCATTTATTTTTTAAGAGTAAACAGGAATTAACATCTGTTCTCAAACTGTGCTAAGAAGTAGTTAGCTGGGCATCTCTGAAATCTGTAACAACAGGCAGGATTAGGGCTGTTTGGTTAAACCTTAGGAAGCACACTTCTATTTTAGCTGTTACATTAGTGCATCTTTTCCACTGGTAAGACAACTGCTTGCTATGGGTACCACAGTGATCAGCAAGTTTCTTAAGTAATAAACACTTGGTTAATCAAGACTCACATGCATTTTCTTTCCCAACTCTGCTCTCTTCTGGAGCAGAAACAAACAACAAATAGCTTTGTCATTTGTAAACAGAGAGATTAATAGTTTCAAATTAGGTTGTTGTAATCTTAAACTCACAATTTAAAAGGGGAAGTAGATTATTATTAGGAATGTCTTTGAAATACTTCTAGTTTCAAAATAACAAGGCTTCTGAGAAACCACTCAAACCAATCTATTTCGATCCATGACTTAATAAACATTAACACATTTGACCTGTTCAGTCATAACTTCTTCTCTCAACTATACGTCGCCCTGCATAAGGGTTAGAGTTGTGGTCCCAAACAATGTCTACATATAGAGCATCTTTAAAATAAGTTTCCTTTTCACTGAACTGAGATTCTTTTTTTCCACTATGTGCTTGTGGAAGGAAATTTGAACATGCACACACTTAACAAACCTTCCGTGTGTGTTTATCTGTATTTTTCAAGCAGATGCCTTTCACCATTAGAATGAAACCAGACGACAGGGATGACGCTGTGGAGACAGTCTGGTCTCCCTCGGGTCCCTCCTCTAGGCTGAGGAGGGCAGGCACAGCTCACTGAAGGAGGTGATGAGGCTGAAGTGGGTCTTCTCGTCATCAGTTAGCCCTGCGTTGCCTGGTCTTACCACCACAGCTACATGCACGTCCGCCTCCTCAGCAGCGCCAGCCTCTGCGAGAAGCAAAAGACGTATCGGAAACAGCAGGACAGGATGCTTGGGATTTGCTTCAAAGCGATCAGAGGGAGGGGGGCATGCAAGAAACAAGTCTCGGGACTTCCCTAATGGTCCAGGGGTTAAGACTTTGCCTTCCAGTGGAGGGGGTTCGATCCTCGGTCAGGAAGCTAAGATCTCACATGCCTTGTGGCCAAAAACACCAACACAATAAAACTGAAGCAATATAGTTAAGAAATTCAACAAAGACTTACTTGAATAAAAAAAAGGGTTTGTCTCAAAAAAAAAAAAATTCTTAAAAAAGAAAGAAGTCTGGTCCAAATTCTGTAATTGTTGAAGCTAAAAAACAGGCACATGGGGGACTTCCCTGGCGGTCCAGTGGCTAAGCCTCCGAGCTCCCAGTGCGGGGGCCAGGGCTCGATCCCTGGCTAGGGAGCTAGATCCCACATGCTGCAACTAAGTCCCAACACAGCCAAATAACTAAATAATCTTAAAAAAAAACAAAAAAAGAAGAATAGGCACATGGGGGTGGAATTATTGTTTTTAATAGCTTTAAATTTTTCCATAAAACATTTTTTTCAAATACGTAACTGCACTGACAGACCAGGAGGATGGTGTCTCCTAGACTTCTGAGCTTTATTAAGTGCTTATGAAAGCACAAAGACAGAGCCATGTCCTGCCGACAGCTTTCTTCCGTTCCCTCCCATCAGTCCTCCAGAGACCTGAGCTGTTTCCCAGAGGGCAGGCTGTCAGGAATAATTCCAGTTAAACAGATATGGGACAAATGGAACCCCAGGATCTAATCAGGCTAAAATACCTACTTATACCTGGAGCCCAAAGACGTCCTAACCCCTGGCTAGACTGCCCACCATTTTTGCCTGGCGGATTCTTTCTCTTCGAAATTCAGCTCAAGTATTCTATCTTCTAGAGCCACCACCATCTGTATTAGAGCATCCTAGGTGCTCCTTGTATTTAGTTCCATCAGGACAATATGAGGGACATCTCAAGTGGCACTAGTGGTAAAGAACCCACCTGCCAATGCAGGAGACATTAGAGACGGGGGTCCGATCCCTGGGTTGGGAAGATCCCCTGGAGCAGGAAACGGCAGCTCACTCCACTATTCTTGCCTGGAGAATCCGATGGACAGAGTCTGGAGGGCTACAGTCCGTAGGGTCGCCAAAAGTCGGACATGACTGAAGCGACTACGCATGCACAGGATAATCTGACCTGACACGTATTACCTGCTGTCTCTCTTCTCAGTGGACTATGAGTGCTTTAAGATCAGTGACAGCATGGATATGCTTAGTCACTCAGTCATATCCGACTCCTTCCAACCCCACAGCCCACCAGGCTCCTTTGTCCATGGGGATTCTCCAGGCAAGAACACTGCAGTGGGTCGCCATGCCCTCTTCCACGGGATCTTCCCCAACCAGGGACTGAACCCAGGTCTCTCACATTGCAGGCAGATTCTCTACCATCTGACCCACCAAGAACGCCCACCGCATGGATGGGTAGAAATAAAAACAGGACTAGTCAGAACTTCCCTGGTGGTCCAGTGGTCAAGAATCTGCCTGTCAATGCAGGGGCCATGAATTTGATCCCTGATCCAGGAAGATTCCACGTGGCGCAGGGCAGCTAAGCCCGTATGCCACGGCTACTGGGCCTGTACACTCTAGAGCTGGTGCTCTGCAACGAGAAGCTCCTGCAGTGAGAAGCCCGCGCACGTAACTAGAGTAGCCCCCACTCGCCGCCACTAGAGGAAGCCCAAGTAAAGCAACAAAGACCCAAACAAACAAACAAACAAACAGGACTAGTCAAATGAAACCAAATAAGCTACATATTGCATGGGCTACTATCTCCAACATGTCTTGGGTTACAATCCCCTCCTCCTTTTGTTTCTATCTGAAAGATAATAGCTAATACCTTACATTAAATTAGCAGCTACTATGTGCCAGGTACTACGCTAAGACCAGAAACAGGAACAAAACGAAGGTCTTGTCTTCATGGAGCTTCCGTTCCCGTCTTAATCCTTCCAACAGCCCTTAGGTAATTAGCACTATATGACCATCCCCATTCTACAGATACGAAAACTGACAGCTAGCCAGAGGCAGAGCTACAGTTTGAAATCGTGTGTCAGCCTCTATGGTCTATGCTCTAGAACGCAGGTCAGCAAATGATGGCCTACCGCTTGTTACTGTAAATAATTTTACTGGAAACAGCCAGGCCCACTCACTTCTGTACTGCCTATGGCTGCTTCTGCACTTCGAAGACCAGAGTTGAATAGCGGCATGGCCTGCAAAGCCTAAAATATTTACTGTCTGGCCCTTTACAGAACACTACTATCAACTCCTGCTCCAGAGCACTACCGCTGAGTGGTCCCCGGACCAGCAGTGTGGCAATCACCTAGAACCTTGTTTAAAATGCAATGACTCAGGTCCTCGATGTGCAACTACTGAATTAGGACCTGCAATTTAACAAATGACTCCTCTGCACAGAGTGTGAGGAAATTTCAAGGAAGGAAAACTGGCAAGAGCGGCGGCGCTGCACGTGGACGTAAAATCCACGTGCAAACAGGGGAGGAGTAGAGACGGGACTCAGGCCTGCGGCCAGAGACAGGCAGACAGGGCAAGAATCCGAAATGCGCTCTCTGGAATTCAGATCTGCTGTAATAAGAATCCCCAGTAGTTTCTCAACCGGTGGGAAACAGAGCAACAGAGTGCATTAATTAAACAGTGACAGGCTTCCCTCATGGCTCAGATGGTGAAAAATCTGCCTGCAATGCAAGAGATCTGGGCTTGATCCGTGGATCGGGAAAATCCTCTAGAGAAGGGAATGGCAAGCCACTCCAATATTCTTGCCTGAAGAATCCCCATGGATAGAGAGGAGCCCGGCAGGCTACAGTCAGTCCATGGGTCGCAAAGAGTTGGACATGACTGAGCGACTCGCAAACTTTCACTCTAAGCACTAAGAGTCAATGGGGCAGAGCTGTCTCTTCTATGTTCCCACCTTCTGTGAAAGGACTGTCACCTCCCAGAGAAACAGTGCTCCACACTCCCCTCCTCAGATGCATTCACTCAGCAGCAGAGGCGCTGCCTTCCATGCACCCCGAGTTTCCAAGCACAGTTCCCAAGCACCCCTGCCTCAAGCACAGTCCTCTTGACCAGCAACCCAGATTCTCAACCAAGCTGAGTCGTCACTGTCCACGTGGGACTTGTCACAGGTCAATGACTGTTTACATTACATCTCTTACCAAGATCACCACCGGGCAAGTCTTGTCTGTAAGCATCTACTTGCACTGCTTCCTTTAGAGACCTGTCTCATTTCTCATAGCTCCCCATTGAAACCTTCTTTATGAAGGCAAAGTGTTTCCAGTGCCAGGCTCAGCTCCCACCCTGGAGTGTGCAATGCAAGAAGTCAGATTACTCACCTCGGGAAACATCCGTCAGAAACAAGATGTTGTTGGTTGAACAGCCAATGCTGCTGGCGATCTTTCGGTAACTCTCACTCTCCACTTTGTGTCCAATCTTGGTATCAAAGTGACCATCCACAAGCTGAACACACAGGAGGAGAAACAAAGATGCTACGAGCACATGTGCAACCCAGCCCCTCTGGTTCTCATCCCTTTTCTTTGAAATACTCAACAATCATAGTCACTTCATCCACTCAAGAAATATTCCCTGTAGGTCTACTTCCTAGAGAACTTTGTGGAGGCTATGAAAAATAAAGTAAGGTTCTATAGAAATAAACATCTGGAAGAAGAAAACTACTGATTCAATGTATGTAAGATCATTCTGTAATCTTTTCAGCTTTCTTTCATTTTCAATTGTATACCCAAAGTCTTTTACAAATATATGTCCTGCTGCTGCTGCTGCTAAGTCGCTTCAGTCGTGTCCAACTCTGTGCGACCCGAGACGGCAGCCCACCAGGCTCCCCTGTCCCTGGGATTCTCCAGGCAAGAACACTGGAGTGGGTTGCCATTTCCTTCTCCAGTGCATGAAAGTGAAAAGTGAAAGTGAAGTCACTCAGTCATGTCCGACCCTCAGCAACCCCATGGACTGCAGCCTTCCAGGCTCCTCCGTCCATGGGATTTTCCAGGCAGCAGTACTGGAGTGGGGTGCCATTGCCTTCTCCGATATATGCCCTACTTTCTACCATTATAATACTATATGCACTCAAACAACCTATGGACTGGGTTTCACCTCTGATGACAAGGTTCTCCACATTGTCCTTTTGATGCCAGCATGAACGGATTTCTCTAACCTGCCATAATTATTAGTAAGCTGTTATCTTACTTCCAAGAAACTTTGATTTTCTAAATAAGACATTTTGAAATTATATCCAACCCAGTATTTTATCTAGCATTTTTGAGCAGTAATAGTGGCAGGCTTCCCAGGTAGCTCACTGGCAAGGAATCCACCTGCCAATGAAGGAACTGCAGGTTCGGTCCCTGGGTCAGAAAGATCCCCTGGAGGAGGAAATGGCAACCTGCTCCAGTATTCTTGCCTGGGAAATCCCATGGACAGAAAAGCCTGGTGGGCTACAGTCCACGGGGTCACAAAGAGCTGGATACGACTGAGCACACACACATTATATAATGTGATCTCTTGAATATTTTCAGAACTTTACACAAACTAAAGATAAGCCTAACTAAAAACCCTCAAACTAAAAACAATCACTCAGAGAAATTAAGGTGTACTAATATTATGATTTTTCAAGTTAAGAATGGTTTTGTATATTTTCTTTCTCAAGTCTGTCTCACAATGAGCAAGTGGAGAATATTCATTACTGAACCTAGTAGGTAATTATGTCCTGTCTCCTATGACCTGATTGTTTTATCAGAGATAGCAGAAAAGAAGCTTAAATTTGTATTCAGAGGAGACTAGTTACCAATGAAAGGGTTTTATCAATGAAAGCATATTTGATTTAGAACTGAGATGAAAAGAAGGAAGGTAAAATGAGACTGTGACAATCTCCAAAGCCAAACCTTTCTCTGCATATGGTAAAGGGTCAATAAATATTTATTTAAAAAAAAATAGCTAGCTGAGTAAATCATTGGGTAACATTAAGTTTGGCCTGTATTCAGTTACTCAGCATGTCTTTCCCTTTCCTAATGACCATCCTGTCCACCAGGGGGCGCAGAGACAGTGGGAAAGAAAAGGTAGCCAGGCCTTTCTCAGGTACAAGAAGCGTTCATAGGTGGCCTTAAATTATTTTGTGCAATAACATGGCCAGTTCTCTTCGAGAAGAATGAGGATTCTGCTAAAATAAAATCTGTCTCCAAAGTACTGGAAACAAATGAAACCACCGTGTCCTCTCAGGCACTCAAGAAGTCTGTGTGCCCTTTTCTGAGACCCAGGGTCAGGAAGATCCCCTGGAGAAGGAAATGGCAACCCACTCCAGTATTTCTTTCCTGGAAGTCCCACAGACAGAGGAGTCTGGCGGGCTACCCCACACGGGGTCGCCAGAGCTGGACATGACTTAGCGACTACACCACCACCACAAAGGAGATCCAACCAGTCCATTCTGAATATCAGCCCTGGGATTTCTTTGGAAGGAATGACGCTGAAGCTGAAACTCCAGTACTTTGGCCACCTCATGCGAAGAGTTGACTTATTGGAAAAGATTCTGATGCTGGGAGGGATTGGGGGCAGGAGGAGAAGGGGACGACAGAGGATGAGATGGCTGGATGGCATCAATGACTCGATGGATATGAGTCTGAGTGAACTCTGGGAGCTGGTGATGGACAGGGAGGCCTGGCGTGCTGCAATTCATGGTGTCGCAGAGTCGGACACGACTGAGTGACTGAACTGAACTGAACTGATCATACATCTTACCTGACACCTTCAACAACCAAAAGCCATCGGTTTCCCTTCCTCTGGGCTGACAATTTTCTAATAATGACAAGATAGCTGGTTTATAAGCTAACTCAGAGGTCTTATCTAACTGCAATAAATAAATGTGTATGTGGATGGATATATAGCTAGATAGGTTGATCTATATACATATGTGGATACATATAGCTAGTTTTAATACTAGTCACCAGAATCACGTGGGGTGGATATTTTTAAATGCACACGCATGACCCTCACCCCAGACCTTCTGCGTGAAGATGTGCCACGAAGTGGGGCCCAGGGATCTACATCCTTAACAAACTTCCCTGGTTCCTTACAGGCAGCTAAGTGTAAGAACTTCTTACAAAGTGGTACAAAGCCTGGGACCATGGCTACAGTTCACCCTTCCATAATGTATTCCCCGTTTTTTCCACTTTTTCCAACTTGTACCACATATGTAAAGGCAATTACCTAATGCTGACTTAGTTTCTAACTGTAGCACTCAGAGTCACTCTTTTTATGCTTTGATGGTGTCCAAAACACAAAGTAATCGGGCCACCTACCTCAAGAATGTCCCCCTCTGTAGAATGCCCAAATAATAGTTTCTGCGCCTCCACACTCCCTGAAGAATAGACATATACCTTCATTCCAGCCTCTCGCCACTTCCTGACAGCCGGAACCACGTCTTCAAAGAACCTAGAGGGAAGAACACGGAGGCAAAGTGCAGCAAGAGGTTATTCCAGCCGGATGAAAACCAATCACACAGCTGCCACGAGTTTCTCTATTTGTGTACAAACGGACACCAGGGAAAGCACTCCACGAGGCTGTGAGCTCCTGCAGATGTCATGAGCGTGTCCCCAGAGTGCCACAGTCACAGATTAGAAGCAGTTTCAGTGGAAAGGGGAAGAGTTTTTGACACACAGTCACCCTAATGACAGTAAAAAGTGATTATGGACAGAGAGATAAAATAAGAAAGCAAGTGTTTGAAGCCCTAAGGAATGCAAAAAAGCAAAAAAGTAATATTGTACTGCTGTGTAATCTTTGATTAGCTCATGACTAGAAAAGGTTATGTCCAGTGTGCCTTAAGAAAGCACAGAAATACTTTTAGAAAGATCTGTAGTCCAACAACTAAAAAAAGAAAAAAAATTGGAGGATCAAAGCTATTTGTCTTCGATTAGCTAGAAAACAGAACTACATTTCTTGAGAACTAAGAAAACTTTAAGTTTTACTCTACAGGAAAAAATTATGGAACAAATCAGTTAAGAGACATGTACCGCCTCACATTTGCTAATCAGCAAAGCGTTGTGTCTGGTTTTCTGGGTCCTGACACTAACTTGTTCACCAATTCTCTGTTCTGTTCAGGGAGGGAACATCAGAGGAAATGGGTGAAGAGAGAAGCACAAGAAACTTGGGAGGTGTAACCAGTCTGTTATAAAGGATCACCTGGAAAATGTCAGAGAAGTCATCTGCTGGATGAAACACAACTCAATATATTACACAAACTGAAGGAAAGGGATCAACGATTTAGTTCAAAACCAGTTCCCATAATTCTGAGTTACTGCATATGTTACTTTTCACTCAGAGGCAGGACTATTCTATGTTGAATCTACAGACTGATATTGCTCCAAAGCAGGGCTTAGAAGTCTAAGCTGATTTATTTCAAGCTCTTGGTTTTATAATTAAGGAACTAACTCTGTGAGAAGGCAGGGCTGACTCCTGTGACATGGTCTCCTGGCTCCACTCCTCTGGGTGTTTTACACTGTGAACTGACTGATGTTGACTTCCACATCACTGGCCTATCCTGAAATTCTCAAGCATCCTTAAAAGGTGGAAGCCACCTTGTAAAGCACCTAAAGGAATGGCATCTCAATCGACAGAAAAAAGAAATATAAGCAGCTAGTAACTGTCTTGGATCATAGGCTTTACATCAGGCAATGCCCTAAAATCCTAATAGATGTGACTTACTAAGACTCTCTTCGCAGTTCAGGACTCACGAGGTTCCTCCGGCAGGAGTGCTCTGACCCCAGGGTCTGTGGAAAAGTGGCACTGCTGACTGAGGAACCTCGCAGTGGCAGGTGCATCATTTCACAGCATCTTGCTTCTCCAACAGAGCAGAAGCAGGTAATCCTCACAGTCCCGGGAACCACCCAACGGCGCCGTCACTCATACCCCAAGGATCGGGTATGACTGAGCTCAAGGGAGTCGCCATTTTCTAAGCCTGGGGTTAAAAGTTTCCAACCACCACACCAAGCCAGATATAGGCCCGGGCAATTTAGCTGGGTGAACTAAATTTATCCCAGGTTTGGGGAAAAAAAAAAAACACACACTCACTCGTTGGAGTAAAAAGAATGCTGATTTTTTAGCTACTTTGCAAGTCGTGCAACTTGCACTGAGAGAGAAAACTAGTGGAAAGTGCATTCGCTTTAGGGGTGGAGGGAGTGTTGAGACTCTCTTGAGGAGCTACGCACTCTGCCTTCATGTGCCCAGCCTTGAACGCCGCCCTCCACATGTGGCCCTGCAGCTGCTTCAGCGCCGTGGTCTTCCGGTCCAGGGACATCTGCCAGTACACGTTATCCACCACGGCCTGGATCATCCACCGCGGGTCGTCCGCCCCGCTACCAGAGGCTGCTGGGATCGGGACAGCCCCATCCAGGTGGGAGTCCTCTTCAGCCTTAAAAAGTCATCAACAACACGAAATCTGTGACGAGATCCCTTACACGATACCTGAAAACTAGCAGACCAACTTTCCCCAGCTACCATGTGCTCCGAGCACCATCACAAATTAAAGAATCCTAGGCTTTGGGACTGAAATGAATGATTCCTAAAAAACAGTGGATTATAATTAATAAGTTTACAACAGCTTTCCTGTATCACTAAAGCTGAAACTTAAGCCAAGAGGCATGCTGCATGTGAGAACAAAGAGCACAAAATGATAAAATGTTATAATAAGACCTGGTTTGTTGATTCACTTACTAGGATCAAACCTACTAGGACCAAACCAGGGCTTCAGTTAAATCCGATCATTTTCTCTGCACTATAACTAACTACGGAAGAAATCAAGAAAATCTTAAGTTTATGCCTAGAATTCAATGAAAAGAAACTAGTGATGCAATGCCTGGGGTTGGTTTACATACAATCTCCTGCAATCAGCCCACATCTTGCAAACCCTAATAGCTACTGAGCCTGTGACAATGTGTATGCCCAACCCCTAAAGACGCAATGATTCATGTACTACAATGGGGGAATACATGTTTCCACAAGAAGCGCTGAGACACCAAAAAAGGTGAAGAGGGGAATGTTTCAGACTAACCCTGAGTTATGTGGAAAATTTAACAAACCCAAACGCCCCATGCCCCAAAGTGTGTGATTCTCTTCAATCCAAACTCCTAACATGAAGAACTTACACAGCCTCCCACATTGTCCCATGTAGAAAATCAAGTCCAAAAAGAATTGCCAGAGCGTTTGCTCTGCAGAGTATGTAAGACCTTTCCCAGTGAAGCAGTTTTAACAAGAAAAACAACAGAAGAAGAGTTCCACAGAGCACAGTGGTAGGAGTCAGAGCAGAACAGAGCATGTGAACGGAAGGCAGGCATAGGGACTGGGCGGACGGGCATCCCCGGTGGCTCAGTGGTAAAGAATCCGCCTGCCAATGCAGGAGGCACGGGTTTGATCCCTGGTCAGGAGGAGCCCACGTGCCAGGGAGTAACTAAGCCTGTAAGCCACAACTATCGAGCCTGCGCTCCAGAGCCCGGGAGATGCGCCGACTGAAGCCCACGCACCGTAAAGCCCCTGCTCTGCAACAAGAGAAGTTGCCACTGCAGTGAGCAGCTCTCGCACCACAGCTAGAGAGTAGCCCCTGCTCACTGCAACTAGAGAAAAGCCTGTACAGCAGTGAAGACCCAGTGCAGCCACAAAATAAAATAAATAATAGATTTAAAAATGTTTAATTAAAAAAAAGACGACTGGGCCGAGAGTGAGCTGGGGTGAGAGGTGTGGGCCCAGGAGTTCTGTGGCCGGGCAGCAGGGCCCTATGCCGTGGGGAGGAGGCAGTGGAGAATGAGGTGATGAAGTGCGGTCACAAGGAGACATTCGTGGAAAATGTGATGAAATGGCACAAGACCCTTCTGCATGCCACCCAGAAATGACTTAGTTTTATAAATACGTGATATGTGTATGCAACTGAAACAGCTCCAGAAAGAGGCGACTGTGGAGACAATGAACTGCCATGATCTGGCCGTTTAATTATGTGGATTCCTAAGCAGACAAGTCACGGCAACTTCCACGCTCCGTGAATCTAGAGCGCTTATTTTAAAATAAGCCCAGAGCATATTCTAAGCCTTCAGGCATCTGTGGCTCTAACACTCTTGGGAATGTAGAAGCAAGGGAACAGAAACGTCCCAACCTGTTTCCTCAAAAGATTGACATCCTGTTGGCACTCCTCTTCTTCCCAATGTGTCTGCAGATACTCTTTAACATTTTCTTTCACGTAAGGAAACAAAATGTCCTAGATAAAAGTGCAAAAGAAAAAAACAAGCATTAGCTTTTAGTTGTTTGCATGAGATCAAGTTCTTCAACAATCTCACCTCACCTAAGTCTAGCAAATAAGACACTGAAAGTTTCATTGAAAATATGAAAATTGCTGCTCTGGACAGAAGGGTTAGAGAAACAGATGAACTAGATCAAGAGTCAGCACCTGCAGCCCATGTGCCAAATTCAATCTCCTCTCGTTTTTGTAAACGAAGTTGTATTGGAATATGGCCACACTCACTAGTTTACTGGGTGTCTGTGGCCACTCTGGGGTCACAATGCGAAGGCGAATACTTGTAACCAAGAACATATGGCCTTCAAATCTCAACATTTAGTATTTAGTCCTTTACAGAAAAAGTCAGCTGACTCCTAAACCAGATGGCTAGACCACACGTCCTCGAGGGCAGGGATCAAGACTATCCAGTTTACACTGCAGTGCCTGGGACCTGGACAAAACAAATATCTGCTGGCAGAAAGATGTCCACATGTAACAAACCCTTTAAAAATACCTGACTTTAAAAATACCTCATCACCGTAATTCCTGTTTGGAAATCAGAATACCTACAGAATAGCCTATGTATGTTTTTTTTTAAATTATGTTATGTTAGTGTCTTCTGCACAACAAAGTGAATCAGTCATATGCGTATGAGTATATATATCCCCTCCCTCTTGGACTTTCTTTCTACTCCTCCACACCATCCACCCTATACGTTCTGAGATGGAAAACAACTGAGAAATAAAGAACCTGTAAGTAACCCATGCACTGGGAATGTGATTTCTCTTAGGTCAAAATTTTTATATTTACGTGTAATTGTAGCATGTGTGTCTTTTCAAACCCAATGTGACACATTTGATAAAAATTAAGTGTCAACGATACGCTAAGTGGGGCTTCCCAAGTGGCGCTAGTGGTGAAGAACCTGCCTGTCAATGCAGGAAACATGAGTTCAATCCCTGGGTAGGGAAGATCTCCTGGAGGAGGGCATGGCAACCCACTCCAGTATTCTTGCCTAGAGAACCCCATGGACAGAGGAGCCTGGCAGGCTACAGTCCATAGGGTCACACAGAGTCGGACACAACTGAAGCAACTTAGCATGCACGCATATGCTAAGACGGGCTAGTGGGCCATGGAGAAGGGAACTGAAAAGATAAACAAGTCACAATCCCTTTTCTCAATAAGTTTCTCAAGAATCTAGTTGGGGTGGGGGCGCCGGGCGGGGGTGGGGGGGGAATAAAACGATGCAGTCACTCTATAAAGGAGTCTGGCAGTTTCTTTAAAAGTTCAACAGCTTATGATATGACCCAATGATTCCATTGAATGTTCCATCCCAAGAGAAATGAAAACTGTTCACAAGAATTGGATGTGAATGTGTCATGAAAAAGTGGAAGTGTCAGTCACTCAGGCGTGTCCAACTGTTTGTGACCCCATGGACTGCAGCCACCAGGCTCCTCTGTCCATGGCATTCTCCAGGCAAGAATACTGGAGTGGGTAGCCATTCCCTTCTGCAGGGAATCTTCCTGACTCAGGGATGAAACCTGGGTCTCCTGCATTGCAGGAAGATTCTTTAGTATTCAAGTCACCAGGAAATGAGTCACACTAGTGAAAAAGTGGAAACAATCCAAATGGCCATCAATCAACTGGCAAATGGGTAAACAGAAAATTCATACAACAGAATATTGATACATGCTACTGCATGGATGAACCTCAGAAACATCATGCTAAGTAAGAGAAACATGACACATAACCATATTCGGTATGAGTCCATTTAAAATGAAATGACAAAAAAGGCAAATATCTAAAACAGATACTAAATTGGTGGTTACGATGGAGTGAGGAGTATGCAAATAGTCACAGATGGGGTCATGAACCTTCCTCAGCTACACTGTGATACATTACCTCCAGGTGTAATAACCCTCTTTTCTCATCTGAGAATTAACACAGGTCTGTTCACAGAAATTTTGGAAAATACAGAAACAAAATAAAAATAATGATAATCTCATGATCATCTTTCTTTAGAGAATTTTTTTAATAAATAAAGAGACTTCTCTGGTGGTCTAGTGGCTAAAACACCATGCTCTCGATGCACGGGGCCCGGTTTTGATTCCAGGTCAGGGAACTAGAGTCCACATGGAGCAACCAAGACCCAGTGAAGCCAAGTAAATAAATAGATTTTAAAAAGATGTATACTACTTTTAAAAAATTAGTGAGGGGGGTGGGGGAAGTATAATGCGGTGCAATGGGTAGGACAGAGCATGAACAGAATGCTTGGCAGACCCAGGGCGTGATGGCTCTGCAACAGTTTTAGCAAGGATCAGCCTGGAAAAAAAAGGAAATGAACAGAAGCCGTGAATGCAGACACCAGGTAGACAATTCAGACAAGGCCTTACATTTCAAGGGAAAGTCTATAATCAAGTTGAACCCAAGAAGTCTGCTTATTTAAACTGATTTACTCATTTATTTATTCAAACATGTCCTGAATACCCAGCACAGGGGCAGGCCCTTGCATAAGGGCTAAGGATATAATTGTGAGCAAAACCCATACAGGATCCTGAATCTCAAGGAGCCAAGTAGCAGAAACAGAACATTAAAGATGGTACTTTAATAAACAGTACAAACGAGAGGGGTAATATTAAGGCATAAAACAGGAAAGTCTGACCTGTGAGGGAGGTCAGGGAAGGCTTTGCTGGAGAAGTGACCCCAGAACTGAGATTTAAAGCACTGATCCTCAAAGCGAGATTCAGTCCTGGGGGTCTGGGAACCCTTTTAGGGGGCTCCATGAGGTCAAACTATTCTCATAAAAACACTAAGATCATTTGCCTTTTCCACTTTACCAATGAGTGATGCTACAAGAGACCCAATGTAGACGAGAATCCAGCCATCTTCCTAGCCAGTTTATAAAATGCAAAACACTGTCTAAAACAGTCTTCTAGCCACATTTTCCAAAAGAATGGGAATATTTTTCATAAAAATGTATTATTTATTGGGGCTTCCCAGGTGGCACTAGTGGTAAAGAATCCACCTGCCAATGCAGGAGGTGTAAGAGATGTGGGATCAACCCTGGGTTGGGAAGATCCCCTGGAGGAGGGCGTGGCGACCCACTCTGGTACTCTTGCCTGGACAAGTCCATGGACACAGGAGCCTGGCAGGCTATGGTCCACAGTGTCACACAGAGTCGGACACAACAGTGCACACACACATATATTATTTACTAATGTTAACAAAGTAAAGGGGCTTATTGTTTAAAATGAATCAGTATTTTTAAATTTCTGTTTCAACTGCTAATATGGTAAATGTTGATCAGTATAACTCACATAAAAGCTCTTTGGGGCCTCAGTAATTTAAAAAAAATATTTATTATTTTTATTTGGCTGTGTTGGGTCTCGGTTGTGGGTCTTAGGCTTTCCCTGAGCCATATGGGATCACAGTCCCCCAGTCAGGGCTTGAACTCACGTCCCCTGCATTGGAAGGTGGACTCCTAACCATTGGACCACCGGGGAAGTTGGGTCCTCAGTAAATGTTAAGTATACAAAGAACTCTTGAGAATAAGAAGTCTGAGACCCACCAAAAGAAGATAGGCTTAATTCGGAGAAGACGAGAGGAGGATTCCACACAGAGAATGGTGTGGGTAGGAAAAGGCTCCGGTAGGGTCACCTGACAGAAGCCGGGGGGTTTTCAAATGTTTCTGCATCACCTGGGAATGTGCAGAAGCCCTGAAGAAAAGCAATCCTCGTCCCTGCAAAGCAGACTCACTTACCATAAAATAAGAATGGGCTCCAATTCATGAAGCGCCAGCACGTGCCATTACAGGGTCATTGTGCCTGACAGAATGCCTGGCTTCTGCAGATTAGTGCTAGCTAGTACCAGCCCGCCACCCAGCGTGGTGCTGAAAACCACTATCTGTGTCCTCTCCCTCCCTTCCCACTTCCTCCTTATTACTTCTGGATTGTGAGATTTTAACTAGTAATACTACTACAAGAGTGAACAAGGGCAAAAAGAGAAGAAAGATGCTGGTTGAAGGGGAGGGGGTGGAGGATGGGCAACAAAGATGGAGAGAATTAAGAGGTACAAACTTCCAGTTATCAAATAAATGAGGAAGTACTGAACAGCATAGGAAATACAGTCAATATTAATGTAATAACTTTGTATGGTGACAGATGGAAACTAATCATGGTGATCATTTTGTAATGTACAGAAATATTAAATCACTACATTGTACACCTGAAACTGATTTAATATTGTAAGTTTGTGATTCTTCAATTGAAAAACAAAAAAAGGAAGCTAGTAGACTTTTCATTTCCTGCTAACAAGGGATGATATGATTAGGACATAGTTAACAGATTGTTGTGAACAAAACCATGTGGGTTTTTGGTTTTTTTTTTTGGTGGGTATAGAATTTTTCTGACTAGAACAAAAGCTTGGCTCCATAACCAGATTTTTTTTTTAATTTCAGAAGACTCAATTCTAAGTTCAACTTAAATTGCACTCCCAAATGAAAATACACAACACAAGAAAATTATTACGGGTTTTTTTCTTTTTTAAAATGGTAGGACTCTTCATACTATGTTATTCAAATTTCACCTGCCCCAGTAAAAACAAAGAAGTCATTCAGTTTCGTTTGTTCTCATGTGGCATTCCGGTGGCACTCAGCAGATTCTGAAGCATACAAACAGTGTGATCAGGCAAAATTTTCAGCATATTTGACATAAAAGCTTTGTTTAAGCTCAATAAAAACTCATTCTTGATCTTAAAGAAGGAAAATAAGCTAAGATTAATAGCTTTTTTTTCTGCAAGAGATTCCTTTTACTGTACTGATATATTTCTTAAAAAAAAAAAAAACCTTTTATTGACATATAGTTGATTTACAATGCTGTGTTGGGGTTTTTTTAGCCACACCCTGTGGTATGTGGGATCTTGGTTCCCCATCCAGGGACCAAATCTGCATCCCCTGCACTGGAAGACAGAGTCCTAACCACTAGACTGCCAGGGAAAGTGTTAGTCACTCAGGCATATCCAACTCTGCGACCCCATGGACTGTAGCCCGCCAGGCTCCCCTGTCTATGGAATTCTCCAGGGAAGAACACTGGAGTGGGTAGCCATCTCCTTCTCCAGGGGATCTTCCCGACCCAGGGACTGAACTCGTGTTTCCTGCATTGGCAGGCAATCTTTACCCTTTCCCATATATTTCTGATTTTCTTTAAATAGTCAAGTTTTCCCAGGATGTTCCTCCTCATGCCTTCCTTTCTCTGGCTTAGCATCTCTCCTGCACGCATGCACCATGGCAGGACTGTAAACCAGCCCTTACTTGAGAGAGTGCCATCTGAGAAGATGTGGCAGAAGCAAGGTGCACACACAGAGCTCTTCCTCTCCTAGGCAGACACACATGTGCAGAGAGGAAAGCAAAAAAAGTGCTTACTGTCACACTGGGGAGGCTGCAAATTAATGGAAACATCCTAAACCATCATCAGCTAGAGAATATAAGCACATATTCACACTCTATAACATTACTTAGCAGTTAACAATGAATGTACTAAAATTTTGTATTTATCAATATGAACAGAAACTCTAACATATGAATAAAACCACTACAAAGTGGGATGTACCAAGGGCTTCAGGTATAGCTGTAATGATTTCTTTCTTTAAGATCTGAAATAAGCATCATATGAAAGTTTAGTTAGCTTTGTAGTGGGTGCACAGTTATTGCACTAGTCTTTATCCTTGCTTATTTTAAATGTGTTACAATTGAAAAAACAAACCAACTCTGATCCCTCATGCTACACCTTTCTCATCCGGTCCTTCTCCTCCAGCATCCTGCCTCCATTATTCCCCAACTTCTGAGCAACTGAAAATACTCCCCAGGGAAAAGTTTTGGTCAGATTCAGGGCCACTCAGAGTTGGAAGTCCTCAAAGGCTTTTTAAACACATACAGTGCTATACTCCTTGGGCTCCACAAAATCGAATTTCCTATATCCAGCTTTATTGGTACCAAAAACAATTCATCAAGAGCCTGTTAATCCTGAGAGCAGGTACAGACCCCGGGCAGTATGCCAAACCAGGGTTCTACCTCTTTCTTTCACTAACCGTGTTTGAGTAACTTATCCTCTTTGAGCCTACTTTCTCATGTGCTAAATGGCGATGATAATACCAAGCAGAGTCACTGTGGTCACTAGAGGTAATTAGACAGATGAAAACACCCAGTTCCTTACCATTAATTATATACTCCAGCACAAACATTTTAACACAGCAACATCACCTTTACCCCAATTTAGTGACAAATGATAGCAGAGAAGTCCCCAGAGAACAAATCACAAAAATAACCAATTCATTCCTTCAACATCTACTGAGGACTTACTGAGTGCCACACGTTTCTCATTATATTTATTTTTATTTACTTTTTGGCTGCTCGGCATGTGGGGTCTTAGTTCCCAGACCAGGGATCAAACCCGGACCCTCTGCGGTGGAAGCACAGAGTCCCAACCACTGAACCAACAGGGAAGTGCCACCAGACATTTCTGTACAGACCTTTTCCTCGGAGAACTCACAGAAATAAAAGGTCCAGATTTCAAGCGATCCTGTTTAGGAGAAGCTTCAGAAATTAGAATCGACTTTAGAATTTCTGAGCATCCAATCTGCCTCTTTCCTCTATACGTAAAACTCCCCTCTGCACTGACTAAGCACACAAAGGTAGACAATGAAGTTAGAACTCAGGGTAACTGGAATTGGGAGGTTAGCAGGCTGAACAGTCTATTTTAGTGTGAGTGTTACTGTACAACATAAAAGTACATGGGGCAAATAACTAAACTGTGAAGATTTTATCCTTTCTTTCAACATACTTCAGTTCAGTTCAGTCGCTCAGTCGTCTCCGACTCTTTGCGACCCCATGAATCGCAGCACACCAGGCCTCCCTGTCCATCACCAACTCCCGGAGTTCACTCAGACTCACGTCCATCGAGTCAGTGATGCCATCCAGCCATCTCATCCTCGGTCGTCCCCTTCTCCTCCTGCCCCCAATCCCTCCCAGCATCAGAGTCTTTTCCAATGAGTCAACTCTTCGCATGAGGTGGCCAAAGTACTGGAGTTTCAGCTTCAGCATCATTCCCTCCAAAGAAATCCCAGGGCTGATCTCCTTCAGAATGGACTGGTTGGATCTCCTTGCAGTCAGGCCTCCCTGTCCCTCACCATCTTCTGAAGTTTGCCCACGTTCATGTCCATTGCATTGGTGATGCCAACCAGCAACCTCATCCTCTGATGCTCTCTTCTCCTTCTGCCCTCCATCTTTCCTGGCATCAGGGACTTTTCCAAAGAGTTGACTGTTTGTATCAGATGACCAAAATACTAGAGCTTCAGCTTCAGAATCAGTCCTTCCAACAAGTATTCAGGGTTGATTTCCCTTGGCTGGTTTGATCTCCTTGAGGTCCAAGAGACTTGCAGGAGTCTTCTCCAGCACCACATTTTGAAGGCCTCAATTCTGTGGCATTCTGCCTCTTTTAGGGTCCAGGTCTCAGAACCATACATGACCAGTGGGAAGACCATAGCCTTGACTATACGGACCTTTGTCGGCAGAGTAATGTCTCAACACACTATCTAGGTCTGTCATAGCTTTCCTGCCAAGAAGCAATCATCTTCAGATTTTATGGCTGTAGTCACCATCTGCAAAGATTTCAGAGCCCAGGAAGAGGAAATCTGTCATTACATCCACCTCTTCCCCTTCTATTTGCATGAAGTAATGGGGCCAGATACCACGGTCTCAGATTTTTAACTAATATCTAATTTTAAGCTGGCTCTTTCACTCTCTCCTTCACTCTCATCAAGAGGCTCTTTAGTTCCTCTTCGCTTTCTGCCATTAGAGTGGTATCATCCGCATACCTGAGGTTGTTGACGTTTCTCCCGCCTATCTTGATTCTAGCCTGGCATTTCTCATGATGTGCTCAGTGTATAGGTTACAAACAGGGTGACAGCTGACAGCGCTGTCGTACACTTTTCTCGATCTTGAACCATCAGCTGCTCCATTTGGGGTTCTAACTTGCTTCCTGACCCGCACATGGGTTTTTCAGGTAAGATGGAGGAGGAGGATGGAATGGAGAAGGGGAGAGTGGCAAACCACTCCATTATACCTGCCACGAGAACCTCATGAACTGTGTAAAAGGACAAAAAGATAGGACACCGAAAGATGAGTCCCCCAGGTTGGAAGATGTTCAATATGCTACCGGGGAACAGCAGAGGAGAACTACTAACAGCCCCAGAAAGAACGTAGCGTCTGGGCCAAAGCGGAAATGATGCTCAGCTGTGATGTGGTGATGGAAGTAAAATCCGATGCTGCAAAGAACAGCACTGCATGGGAACGTGGAATGTTAGGTCCATGAATCAAGGTAAACTGGACGTGGTCAAGCAGGAGATGGTAAGAACAAATACTGACATCCTAGAAATCAGTGAACTGAAACTGGACGGGAATGGGCAAATTTAATTCAGATGACCATTATATCTACTACTATGGGCAAGAATCCCATAGAATAAACAGAGTAGCCCTCATAATCAGTAAGAGTCCAAAATGCAGTACTCGGGTGCAACCTCAAAAATGACAGAATGACCTCAGTTCATTTCTAAGGCAAGTCATTAAACATCACAGTAATTCAAGTCTATGCCCCAACCGCTGATGCTAAAGAAGCTGAAGTTGATCGGTTCTATGAAGATCCAGAAGACCTCCTAGAATTAACACCAAAAAGAGATGTCCTATTCATCATTGGGGACTGGAATACAAAAGTAGGAAATCAAGAGGCACCTGGAGTAACTGCCAAGTTTGGCCTTGAAAAACAAAATGGTACCAAGTAAGAATGTTCTAAAAACAAATTTTTTAAAGCGGGTAGTGGGACTTCCCTGGCGACCCAGTCAAGACTCTGCTTACACTGCAAGGGGGCACGAGTTCAACCCCTGATCAAGGAACTAGGATCCTGCAGTGCCACACAGCATGGCCAAAAAATAAATAAATAAAGCTAATGCTTATCGCCCAAACCTCCCCACTGAAAAATTTCAGGCTTTAAAAGTAATTCGAGAACAGCAATGATAAATTCTTTAACTTCAGTTATAATCCACTTATAGACCATTTCACAACTCTACAATATGAAAAAAAATGCTGTAATGAACCCAGGATTCTACAAACATGTAAGTATTTTTAGTCTACCAGGCACCTAAAGGGTTGTTACAGTTTAGCAGTATGTATAAGGCTTCCCTGGTGGCTCAGCTGGTAAAGAATTCACCTACAATGCAGGAGACCTGGGTACAATCCCTGGGTTGGGAAGATCCCCTGGAGAAGGGAAAGGCTACCCACTCCAGTATTCTGGCCTGGAGAATTCCATGGACTGTATACTCCATGGGGTCACAAAGAGTCAGACATGACTGAGCGACTTTCACTTTCACGACAAAAGGGGTTTCCCTGGTGGCTCAGATGGTAAAGAATCTCTCTGCAATGCAGGAGACCTGGGCTCAATCCCTGGGTCAGCAAGATCCCCTGAAAGAGGGCATCGCAACCCACTCCAGTATATTTGTCTGGAGAATCCCATGGATAGAGGAACCTAGTGGGCTACAGTCCATGGGGTCGCAATAAGCTGGACACGACCAAGACACTAACACACACATGACAAAAGGCTATAGAACTAAACGACAGTATTTGCCTTTCAGGGGACTATGATTATCAATAAATCCTACTAAATGCTAGTCGGGGTGCTATGCAAGCAGCAGTTTATATTACTCTACACAGCCCACTGATAGCATTCTGAAAGAGCTCCATTAAGGGCCACAACATTGCTGAAGATCTAATTAAAGAAGTTGCCTCATAAATGTTTAGAAGTCTAGATATGGATTTGCTTTATTATCAAGTGGCTGTTTTAATGAAAAGGTTATAGAATCAATAAAAATAAAATTGTTGCTATATTTACTCACGTCTCCTTTGAAGAAAATGGGCAATAAAAAGGTAATGGGTGGTACTTAGAGTACTACAGCTATTTAAAGAAACTATTTTAAAAGCTTTCCAAAGGGACCACAGGGTGCAAATGATTTACAGGATTTGAGAATTTAACATTTTCCAGGCAGAGAGTTAAACAACACAAAGACAATATTGGTGACCTATTATTTCTGTATTAATCCCAGAGGATAAAAAACAAAGGAAAATCAAGTCGCTTGATGGGTCCTAAGAACCAATCACATTCTTTAAATAAGAAATGAAAACACAGGGTAATCATATTTTGGGGACTATCTAAACAGATAACAGGAAATCTAAGAGAATATGGACATAACAGGTTACAAAGGTTTTCTCTGGGACATGAGATACCAAGGGAGGGGAAAAACTTTTTTTTAATATATCTATTTCTACAATGGAAGAGTATAGTCTTTTTTTAAATTGAGACAAAATTGATACATAACATTGTGTTAGACGGAGTTATGCAACGTATTGGTCTCCCCCTGGCTCAATGGCAAAGGATAAGCCCACCAATGCAGGAGATGCGGGTTTGAGCCCTGAGTCAGGAAGATCCTCTGGAGAAGGGAATGGCAAAAACCCACTCCAGTATTCCTGCCTGGAGAATCCCACGGACAGAAGAGCCTGGTGAGCCACACTCCATGGGGTCGCAAAAGAGTCGGACGTGATTTAGTGACTAAACAACGAAGACAACACGTCAGCTGAGTGTTTGTGTATACTGAGAAACGGGCACCACGGTGAGTCTTGCTGACATCCATCGCAGTTGAGCAAGTTTTTTTCTTGTGATGAGACCTTTTAAGATCTGCTCTCTTCACAGTCTTCAGATATACGATACAGCATTATTAACTCTAATCACTATGTTGTATACTGCATCTCTACAACTTACTTACTTTGTAACTGGATATTTGCACCTGCTTGAACATTTCTAACAATGAGGAATCTACTGCTTCTTGAAGTGGTCCACACCATCCATCAGATAGATTCAACAGTTGTGGTATTAGAATTGCTCCTTAAAGATCCTTCCTGAAGACCATACCAGAGGAACTACCAACAGAAGTTTTGCAGCTCTGGCTGCTACAAAGGGTCACGAGGGCTCAGAAATGGTAAGTCTGCTGTCTATTTTCATGGGTTAAGCAGAGATAATCACTCCCCTTTGAAAGCTGAAACCTTTAGGAATGAACACTAAATATCTTCATCTGCATTCAAAAAGAATATATGTGATGCTGTAAGACAAACTTGTCTTCTAAATCCCATTAAGACGATTAAACTGTAATTAAAGAAATATAAACTGTAATCTAATTAACTGCAATGAATCACATCTCACAAGGGAAGGTCGTTATTATTCACAAGTGCTAGTAGTTGGGATAGGTCTTTAAAAGCAGCAGAGAGAAAGAACATCAATATCCCATAAGTTTCAGAGCAGGAACCCTGACTGGCCCTAGGACAGAGTCCTAGCCCCTGTTGAGTGTGGAGGGGAGGGAACTGACATTTACTTCCTTGAATCCACCTACACTGGTGCAAGGTGACTCGCTCTGAATAAATGAAGCAGCTGAGATTCAAAAAGGTTTCACTGCTGGTACAGTAAAGCCAGGACTCAAACCCAGGTCTACTGAAGCCCAATGCTTGAGTCTATTCAGCTTTGTGGGTTCATGACTTCATGGAGGATCACCCAACCCCCCAGATCCCGATATTATATTCCCTACAGAAATTTCTAATACAGCTTTTCTCAAAAGAGATTTGCACTAAGAAAAGAAATGAGAGATTCTGGCTCACCTGGCAGTACTGTAACTGTTCCAATAAACAGGAATAATGAGTAATTACTGCAATAGTGGGAACAACTGCCAACACTAACTGAGCCTTCACCGTTCCAGGCACTTCTCATTCCACAGTCAATCCTCAGTGATCTTGTCTAATCCATGATTTTAAATGCCATCTGTTGCCGTGCTGTGCTAAATCACTTCGGTTGTGTCTGATGATGTGCAACCCCAGGGACGGCAGGCTGCCAGGCTCCTCTGTCCATGAGATTCTCCAGGCAAGAATACTGGAGTGGGTTGCCATTTCCTCCTCCAGTGTACTTCCTGACCCAGGGATCGAACTCACATCTCTTGTCTCCGGCACTGGCAAGAAGGTTCTTTACCACTTAGCAGTTAGTTCAGTTGCTCAGTCGTGTCCGACTCTTTGCGACCCCATGGACTGCAGCACGCCAGGCTTCCCTGTCCATCACCAACTCCCGGAGCTTGCTCAAACTCATGTCCATCGCGTGAGTGATGCCATCCAACCATCTCATCCTCTTTCTTTACCACCAACACCATCCATATACCCATCTGTTGCCAATGACCCCTAAATCCACAGCTTGAACCTGGACCTCTTCCCTGAACTCCAGACTGATTTTTTTTTTTTCAACTACCTTCCCCAAATCTCACTTGGATATCTGAAATTCAAACTCCTGTTTCTAGCCCTTAATCCTGCTCCTCCCACAATGTCCCATCTCAGCCAAGTGACAGCTCCATCCTTCCAAGATGCTCAGGCTGAGAGCCTTAGAGTCCTCTTCAACTCCTCTTGCTCTCACACTCCACATCCCACCAATTCATCAGCAAATGCTGTCAGCCCTATCTTCAAAATACACCCAGAATCTAATCACTTCTCACCATCTGCCACTGCTCCCAAGCACTCCAAATCTACTCAATGCATTGATTAATGAGTAACCTGAATCACATCATTTCAATCCTCAAAATAACCCCATGAAACAAGTGCTCTTATTTCCTCCATTTCACAAAGGTACATAAAGGTTAAGTATAAACTAAGAAACTATAGTTTATCAATCAGGTCTTTTTCCTTTTTTGGTTCAGAGTCAGATCCCCTGAGCCTGATCTTCTGGTCAAAGGGGTCTGATTAGTTTACAGAGTTACAACAACTTGGTCCCAGGGCAGGAGTCAGCCAGCCTCCTGGAGCGCGGCAGCACCAACACCAGTCTGACCACGAGCTCCTCTCTGAAATCCCACCCAGGTCCCAGTGCCAGGATTCCCACTAGTTTTCAAACTACATGTGTTAGTCTCTTTTTATTCAGTATCAGCTCCACACTTTTTTTAAGACTTAAAAAAAGGAACTTGTTGGAAGGTCACATAATGAATCACTGAAAATCAAGTTAAGAAATGAAGCCCTCACGTGCATACCCAGAAGACAAAGAACCCTTTTCTGTATTAAAGAATTCTGTCTTTGAAAAGCAATCCGTGTTTTTGAAAGTGGAGTCCCCTGGGAAGGGTCCATTGAGGTTCCAGAAGGGCCTCTGAGGACAATATTACTGACTTTCCATGTGACGGAGGACCGGACACAGGAAGATAAGGGTGAGCTGGCCACCACCCTTCTTCTGACCCCTACCTCCACCAAAACCAATAATGAAAATTAAATGAGTTAATAAATGTGAAAATCAAAAGCTGTATGCAAAAATAAGCCTTTATTGTAAAAAGAATAGCTTTTTTGTGAGTGTGGAGGAGTTACATAGGGTGAGCTTTAAGGATAGAAAATTTAAGAACCACCAAAGAAGGGAGGTCCTTTCAGAGCTAAACACAGGATAGCCTTAAAAAGTTTATCTGAACAAAAGAAAGGCTTACCTATCTATGTATTTTCAAAACAGGGGTTATTTATTAGAATTGGTACTTTCACGGAATTGATCTGACTACATATA
The DNA here is from genome assembly GCF_023091745.1 of Budorcas taxicolor. Lineage (NCBI taxonomy): Eukaryota > Metazoa > Chordata > Mammalia > Artiodactyla > Bovidae > Budorcas > Budorcas taxicolor. The sequence goes on along the minus strand of NC_068915.1, from coordinate 97,187,488 downwards.
CTTCAAGGATCTAAGTGACTTTAAGCATAGGGAAAAAAAAAATCAGAATATTCACCAAACTAACTGCTCGGTGGTGGGAGCAAAAGGGGCATTCATTATCTACACTGTACTCTTCTGTAATGTCTGCAGTTCATAATAAGCATGAATTAATTTCCGTGGAAAAATTAAGGGGACAAAAAACACTCCTCTATCCTCACATTAACAGATACAAGTCTCCAAAGAATAGTGTATTTAGCTCTTTAGATATTTAATTGTTAATAAAATTTACTTTATGGTGTTTTAACTTCCATTGTTAACTAGTTTCTCTAAAACTCATCAGTTTTAGAAATGCTGGGTCAAAGAAAGTTCTAATATCACTCTAGAAACACAACAGTTACATCGCATGCTGTGCAAGTAAGATAAAATATCACCTTGAGGGAATCTGAAATAGCAAGGAGAGCAGAAGTGGGAGCAAACAACGCCAGCCCCTCCCGGGCCCAGCCTGGAAGGCATCGTAACGCCATCAACAAGCACTTGCTGAACGCCGTATGTGCGAGCACCGTGCCAGGCTCTGCTCTCGGCCCTTAAGGAGCTCTCAGCACGGCGGCAAGACAGCACACACAGACGACACCGCAAGGCAGCATCTGCTATGATGGCAAATACACGGCACTGCGGGGCAGGGAGAGACAGGACTTGGAAATTCCCACTAAACCCAAGTCCTTTGAAAGCAGAAGCAGGTATCACCTGTATATTCCCACAGCCTAGCACGAGAAATATGTTTTAAACATGTTTTAACTCAATGGGTACATGGAACTAAACTGCACTTGGAGAGGAAAAGGTGTGACATCCCAAGCTAGAGGAATGGCGGTGGCATGAAAGATTGGCATGACCCAAATGGGCATCACCAGTTATTTACAAAAAAAGAGCATAAAGGAACTGAGGAACAGAAAGTTGGAAAAGCTGACTCACTCAAGTTGAGGAGCTGAAACTATCTTTGACCCAACAGGAAACCCAAAAGGATTTCAATGGTGCAACGACAATCTGTTTTATGTACCTGTCTTCCTTACTTGATTCCTTAAGGGGGGCAACTGCATCTTTTAAGAATTTTGGTTTCCTGGCAGCGCCTGGCACATGAAAGGTATTCAAATAAATGTGGGGAAAAGGAAGGGAAGACTGATCAGCTGGAAACATTACGCATGTGCCATAACATGGAAGGTTCTAGAAGAGTAAGAGATCAGAAATTAAGGCTGGAGGTGTTTTCTAATCCATCTCATGATATACTCAGGCTCAATACAGTGATTCTCCAAAGGCTCCTCCCCTTGTTTCAAGTTGAATCAACAAAAATCCTCTTTTATTCCACCATGAGTATATCTCCCTGTGGGAATCCGGAGCAAGGGGAGGTTTGGGGGAATAGTCATCAAACCAGGAAATCCTGCCATGCCAGTGCAAGCTTTCTGAGAGCAGTCATGTTCTGTGCCTCGTTCCTGACCTATTTCTGCCCAGAGCCACAGAAACACAGGCAGAGGCAACCACAGTGAGTTTCAGTACATGTTAGCGCCCCCTTTTCCATATTGACTCTTCACAAGTGCTTTCTGTCTCCAAACAGTCTGATACTTCCTGCATTGTAATCAGTGTTTCTACTGGGCTTCATATTTTTCAAAGTCCGCCCCCTCCCAGTTCATGACTAAGTTATTTATTTAAGCCATCTCCTGCCATAAGCAAAAGGACAGATTAGTGTAATGGTCATCAAGTATAATGGTGGTCACTGGATATGGAAAAGTATATGGGACCTTAAGCTCACCTTCATGGCAAATAGATGGGGAAACAGTGGAAACAATGAAAGACTTTATTTTGGGGGGGCTCCAAAATCACTGCAGATGGTGATTGCAGCCACAAAATTAAGACGCTTTCTCCTGGGAAGAAAAGTTATGACCAACCTAGACAGCATATTAAAAAGCAGAGACATTACTTTGCCAACAACGGTCCATCTAGTCAAGGCTATGGTTTTTCCAGTGGTCATGTATGGATGTGAGAGTTGGACTGTGAAGAAAGCTGAGCGCCAAAGAATTGATGCTTTTGAACTGTGGTCTTGAGAGTCCCTTGGACTGCAAGGAGATCCAACCAGTCCATTCTGAAGGAGATCAGTCCTGAATGTTCATTGGAAGGACTGATGTTGAAGCTGAAACTCCAATACTTTGGCCACCTGATGCGAAGAACTGACTCATTTGAAAAGACCCTGATGTTGGGAAAGATTGAAGGCGGGAGAAGGGGACGACAGAGGATGAGATGGCTGGATGCCATCTCCGACTCAGTGGACATGAGTTTGGGTAAACTCCAGGAGTTGGTGATGGACAGGGAGGCCTGGTGTGCTGCAGTCCATGGGGTCGCAAAGAGTTGGACATGACTGAGCCACTGAACTGAACTAATGGAAGCTCACCTTCTTGTATCCAGGGATCAAAGATTTTTGTATCTATCTCATTCAATCTTCTTCTCTACCTTGTGAGCATGACAGATCCTACTCCCCCCATTCTTGGAGATGAAAAAGCCTGAATCTCTAGATTGAAGGAATCTAGGCAAAGTGACACAATTACAGCATCAATAGAAACAAACATCAGAAAAGCATACAAATGAGAGTGAGTGAGTGAAGTCGCTCAGTCGTGTCCGACTCTTTGCAACCCCGTGGACTGTAGAAAACCCACCAGGCTCCTCCATCCATGGGATTCTCTAGGCAAGAATACTGGAGTGGGTTGCCATTTCCTTCTCCAGGGGATCTTCCCGACCCAGGGATCAAACCCAGGTCTCCCACATTGCAGGCAGATGCTTTAACCTCTGAGCCACCAGGGAAACCCATACAAACAAGATTCCATTGTTAAATTGAATCAATATCTTTATCATTTTGATTTTCAATGAAATGAGTATCTGCTACTTCAAAAAAATTCTACTGATAGGATCAAAGATTTTTCTGCTTAATTCAGATTTTCTAATGCAGAAGATTAAGTTTGAGACATCTTTTCTCTTGGTCTTATTCAAAATACTGCCAAAAACTCTGTACTCTAAGGTAAAACTCCAGCTCCCACATATTGTCTTTACCAACTTCCACACCACCACAGTCCTTAAACAGAATCTTAAAAAAAAAAAAAAAAAAGTATAATATCAGTGGCAGTCCAGTGGTCTGGACTCAGTGTTTCCAATGCAAGTAGTGCAAGTTCTATCCCTGGTTGGGGAACTAAGATCCCAAATGCCACACAGCAACTAAGCACACGCAGCAATTAAGACCTGATGCAACCAAATAAGTAAATAAATATTTAAGAAAAAAATAAAAGAAAATTGCTTTGGACTTCCCTGGTGGTCCAAGGGCTAAGACTTCACACCCGCCCTGCTGCAAGCCCAGGTTTGATCCCGGGTCAGGGAACTGGATCCTGCATGCCACAACTAAGACCCAACACAGGCAAACACATAAATAACAATAAAAAACACTCCAAGCTTCCACTGCAGGGGCCGCAGGTTCAATCCCTGGTTGGGGAAGTTCCACAAACAACAACAAAAAAGAAAGTTATTATTACAGTTCAGTTTCTGGAAGACAATTTGCAAAAGCTGGGGAAGTGGCCACTTGCTTATTGCTTTGTTATTTGCCAGTTTATTTCATTATCTTGCTCTCTTTTGTCAATTTACTTGACTTCTGAGAGGTTTTGGTTCTGTTAATGATGACAGACCTCCTTTAATTCACCTACACTATCTTGGTGTACTCTGTCACCTCCAATGAGCCATTAGGAAAGAGGGATGCTAACAGATCTTGGTTTCGGGATACAGCCTAACTACTCAGAGTTCAGTCCATGGACCAACAGCATCAACATCACACAGAAACCTGTTCAAATCTCAACTTCCATTCCATATTATTCAGCCACTAAAAAAAAAAAAGAATGAAATCTTGCCATCTGTGATAACACAGATGGACCTAGAGGGTATTACGCTAAGTGAAATAAGGCAAAGACAAATACTGTCTGATTTCACATATCTAAAAAACAAAACAAACGAAGGAACGTAACAAAACGGAACAGACTCATAGACAGAATAAACAGGCGGTTGCCAGAAGGGAGAAATCTGGAGAAATTAATGAAATAGGTGAGTGAGATTAAGAGGTACCAACTCCCAATTACAAAATAAATGGGGATGAGATGTACAACATGAGGAACATAACCATTTATACTACAGTATGTTTGTATGGTGACAGATGTTAACCAGACATATCATGATGATCATTTTATAATGTACAAAAATACTGAATCACTATGACACCTGTAACTAACATAGTACTGTAGGTCAATTATACTTCCACTGAAAGCACTACGGGATTTCACTGGCAGTCCAGTGGTTAAGACTCCATCCTCCCAATGCAGGGGGTACAGGTTCGATCCCTGGTCAGGAAACTAAGATGCCTGGCCAGAAAAAGAAAACAAACAAACATGTATACACTGGAAGGAAATGCACCAAAATGCAAATAACACTTATCTCTGGTGGGAAGGGGGCCAGTGTGAATTATGCGTGATTGTCAATTTTTACTTTATGCTTTTATGTATTTCTGTTTTCAATGAACATGTACTGCTTGTAAAATTAGAAAACAACAAATGTCACTAAAAATGAAAAAAAAAGTACCATTCCACATCTTCTGAATCAGAAACTACATTTTAGCCAGATCTCTGGATTATTTGTCTATACATTCAAGTCTGAGAAGCACAGATATAAAGGGCCACTGGCAAGGGTACTCACCACGAACCACTTAATATACTCTCTAGGAACAAATATTCTAATCAGATTCATACTTTCAGTTAAATAGAAGGTTCTTAATTATTCAGTTCAGTTCAGTTCAGTCGCTCAGTCATGTCTGACTCTTTGCGACCCCATGAACCGCAGCACGCCAGGTCTCCCTGTCCATCACCATCTCCCGGAGTTCACTCAGACTCACGTCCATCGAGTCCCTTAATTATTACAAAGGCTTTACCTTCAAGCACTAAGTCTTGAAGTCTTCCTAAGGCATAAATGAAAAACATACCCCACAACTGCCACTCATCCACTACTCTCTGACAAGGTTTGTTGATAGTGAATGAAATACTGATGGAAATATATTTATTTATTTTATACAGGGGGCTAAATATTCATTCCTTGCTTCCCAGGTAGCTCAGTAGTCAAGCATTTGCCTGCCAAGGCAGGAGATGCAGGAGACTTGGGTTCGATCCCTGGGTCAGGAAGATCCCCTGAGGAGGAAATGGTAACACACTTCAGTATTCTCGCCTGGAAAATCCCATGGGCAGAGGAGACTGGCAGGCTATAGTCCACACACAGGGTCAAAAAGAGTCGGACATGACTGAGTGAGCACAATCCTTAAGCACAAATATTCATTAAATGTTCACATCAGCCTTATGAGGTTGCTATCCCCATAGTACAGGACATTGTACAGGACATCTGTACCCAGACTCAGAAGACAGTAACTTGCCATAAATCATTCAGGGAGCCAGAAGCTAAGCCACACGTGCAGTCACCAAGCTCATCCTGATAACTACTACACTCTGTCCAGACAATCCCTGTTATTTAAAGATACTATATTTACATATTCTACCTACTAAAATTTATTCATAACCTCCAAATCATGATCCACTGAACTTTCCCACTTTTCTGACAACAGGTACATACATGAGCAGAAGAGCAAAACTTGTGAAAAACCAGTTGCACACATTCCCACTATGAGGTGATGCTTTGCCTTACGTCACCTCTCATATTTTAAACAAGCACCCTTTTCAGAGTGTGTTTGCCACTACGTTTTCACATTTTGTGCTTTTTGTTGCTGACTGCCCACAAAGTGCTCAAGCGCTGTCTAGTGTTCCTAAGGCAAGAAGACTACCTCCCGGACAAAGCACATGTGGTTAGGGAAGCTCCAGCAAAGCCTAGGTTACAGCGCCATTGGCAGCGAGCTCAGTGTTACGGAGTCAACGATATGTATTAAGTAAGACAAACAGAAACACACAAAACAAGGTTACCTAGCCATCAGCTGCCACCAGAGGCTCACAGGAACCGCTCCCTTCATCTTCTCCACGGACAATGTTTCAGTATTTGCTGAAGTGTTGTTTGCAGTGACTTCACAGATCATAACTGCCCCAACTGTTGTTACAAGTACTAATTTGACGTGTAATGACAGGAAAAGCACCAAATTATAGAGCATTTTCAGAAACAAGAGATCATCTTCCCCAACTCAAAAACAATACTTGAAGGTTCCTGACAGGATAACCACAGGACTGGTAATGGTGTTATTTCGCAGCTTACAGACTAAAATCATTGGAATAACACAATGCAAAAAGTCAGAAAAATGAGTATTACATCACCACGGACAAAGACCTGTGGCTGCTCCATGGGGTGCAGGCAAGATGATTCAAAGGGATAAGGGAAGAAAATACAAACCCATTCATTTATACTCATTTAAACCTCATCTTTAAATTCTAATTTACTTTATAACTTAATAACAGTACACAATAAATTCTATTGGTTATGCCTGCCCCAACTCTACTGATGCTGTGTGTGTAGTCACTCAGTCATATCTGACTCTCTGTGACCTTTTAGACTGTAGCCCGTCAAGCTCCTTTGTCCATGGGATTCTCCATGCAAGAACACTGGAGTGGGTTGCCATGCCCTTCTCCAGGACATCTTCCCAACCCAGGAGTTGAACCTGTGTTTCTTGTGTCTCCTACACTGCAGGCGGATTTGTCACCCATTGAGCCATCGGGAAAGCCCGCTGATGGTTTATATAACCAAAAAATGCTGAGTGATCACCACCATAGAGGATCAAAGTCAGTGCTTGAAAAGAAAAGAACCTCCAGAGGCACACATTCTGCAGTGAGGGGCAGGACTGATGGCTTTGAGGACTCAGATGCACTGGGAACCATTGAAGGAAAGCTGGGTTCTACTGCTGCTCTGCCCCCAACAAGTTGTGATGACCCTCACAAAGACATGCCTCTAGGCATTCATTGATTCATATGAGAAATTAATTAGCTGGTTGTGACACTGACTAGATGGCCCAAACTAGGAACCCTTCTCGCTCCAGAAATTTGACCATTCTGACTCGAAGAAAATAAGATATATTAGCAGTTAAGTAAAATCACTGTTTATTATTGTCTGTAGCCTAAGGGTTAAAGGCATGCCCTGACAGAGCAACAGGCTGCTCACAGAACACATTTCCAGACTGGGAAGATTCTATGGAATCCTGTAAGATATCTAGGAGTTAGTGCATCTTATAAAGTTATAAGTTGCATCATAGACACCTTCAACTTTAACTACTCAGCAAGGGGAAAAAGAGAGAGAAAGGGAAAAAATAAATAAAACCAGTGCTGCTAACCTGTCTGCCCTTCCACTCACAGAACGTATTCTGTTCCCTGAGACAGTCTCAGTTCCCCAGTGTCTCTGACAGCATGAATGGTTCAGTGTGAGCCTAGTGTTTGACACAATATGTTTTTCATCTACGTCACCTAATCCCAAACCAACTCCTTCCTCCAGTGCTCAAGAGAAGCAGCAGCAATGTTTCACCTCTGAAGGAAAAATGGCTGCATGTGATTTACAGAAAGATGGAATCAGTCTCCAGAGAGGACTGGCTTCCTAAGGGTATTTCAAAGGCATTTATTTTTTAAACCTTTTCTTTAACAATGCTGTGATAGTTTTAGGTGGACAGCAAAGGGACCCAGCCATATATACACCTGTATCCATTCTCCCCCAAGCTCCCCTCCCACCCAGGCTGTCACATAACATTGAGCAGAGTTCCCTGTGCTATACAGTAGGTCCTTGTTGGTTATCCATTTTAATTACAGCAGTGTGTACACATCATCCCAAACTCCCTAACTATCCCTTCCTCCCCTCTCCCCATCTCCCCAGCCCGAAACTGTTTGTTCTCTAAGTCTGTGAGTCTCTTTCTGTTTTGTAAGTTCATTTGTATCATTTCTTAAATTCCACATACAAGGAATGTCATACGATACCCTTCTGATTTACTTCACTTAGTATGACAATCTCTACAGCAATTTTTGACAATACTCAATTTTCATAGTGTATACTGATGGCAGAACCAAACCCCCAAATAAAGTATAGTTACTCTGTTCCAAGGGTGTACTCCTAAACCTATCACCAAGAGGTGGTGTAAACTAAAATTCGCCACCATATGCTTTTATGGTATTTCTTACTGATTAAAGTGCTCTCGTGTCAGCTGTGTCATTTAACACCCACAAGACCAGGCAAAGAAGACTGAACAAGCACTGTGGGTCTGTCCCATTTCAGAGATGGAGCGCAATAATGGAAAGATTAAGAGGTGCTGTGTCAAGACAATTTGGTTTCAAATCCCAGGCATACCGTTGAATTTTTCAGAGCCTGTTTCCTATTAGTAATATGCAAACAGTGCACACAACCTGACTTGTAGTCAAGTATACCAGTTGCATCTCAATGTTTCCTTTCATCTTTTCCACACTAAAGCCCAAAGTAGAACCGAGGTCCAAGGATATAATTTAGCATCTCTTTAAAGGGTATTCAAAAGATACAGACACTGTGTTAAAGGATTTCTTGGTTCAAATAAATTTGTGAAATGCTAGTCTCTTGAAGGTTCACAAAGCATTATGTGTGCAAGTGTGTGTATGATATAAAGGATGTGAGAAGGTGTGCAATAAAGAAACCTGGTTAAATACGCACAGACCATTTTCTCAAAATGCATTTAGTAATCTTTTTCTGTGTAGTTACAATAAACATCCACAAAGACCTAATGTTCTTCTGAACATACTCTCAGAAACACTGGTTTTGATCATTTAATGCATAGCAAATAGACAATAATGATGGGGCTTTATTATTCACAGAAAAACATCCTGACACACACATACTCCTAAATGCTCTCAGAGGGTTGGGAGTGAGGTTTAGAACATGAACACATTTTACCAAAATTCCCCAGATTATTCTTGATATGAATTACATAATAAATTTTAAGATGAATTATATATTGCAGATATTAAATTTATTTTTATGTTATGACATTTATGAAGAAATACTGGCAGGAACATATGAATGATACTCACTCACTGTACTGAGAAACAAGATCAGCAACTGATCTCAAACATAACAGATTCAGTCTGATGATACAGGACTATGAATCTGTTTGCAGTACCATCTTCATAGAATACATGCTTCCAAAATGTTTATTAGCATACTTTAAAATCACTCTGCCATTATTAAACATTAGTTTTGAAATTATAGCCATCCATGACTCATGTATTTGAGATAGATCAGATGATTACCATTCTAGTCTAACTTTTGGAGAAGGCAATGGCACCCCACTCCAGTATTCTTGCCTGGAAAAACCCATGGATGGAGGAGCCTGGTAGGCTACAGTCCATGGGGTGGCTAAGAGTCGGACATGACTGAGCGACTTTATTTTACTTAAATAGACAATTATAGTAGTTAACATGAATAAAATAATAACTGATTATAGACAAAGCCTAAGAAATTATCCTTAAAACAAGATCCTTGAGGGATTTTTTTGCAGTCTGGTCTCAAACGCAAAAAAAAAATCTATTTAGACCATTAAGGCATTTTTATTCTCAGAAAGATCTCAGAATAAGTCTGTCATAAACAAAGATTCCAAGAAGTGGCTCAGCTCATCTTGCAGAAGACACAGTGGATTTAAAAAGGAGAGAGAGATGTATTATTTTTTGCTATAAAATTGATTTGCATGAGGTATCTTCTCCCTAAATAGATTTTCCAAGAATGGTACATATGCCATATTACTACTTGTCATCATTTCTGGTTTTCTGATATCAGTGGAAAGCAAGACTGTGACTTGTAAATTATGAACCATAAAAATGCAGAATCCTTTTTTTCTTTGAAAACTACAAGAAAGCAGTTATTTTGTCACAATCAACAAGAGAAAGAAAAGTCGACTCAGTTATCAACATTTGGGCAATTCCGAATATTTCTGCAGAAAGCGTCACGTGTACTTAAAAACTTGGAAAAAAACCCTAGATTTCTTAAGACACTTCACTGGATGTCAAGGTACTGTGATCCTTCTAAAGAATTTGTAAGTGGTTGTTACAGTGGAGACCTAAAAGTGTACAACAATTTTATTTTATAACCTAGATCAAGAAAAACATTCTTCACAGGTAACTTTACAAATTTTTTTAAATTAAAACTAAGACTTTCAGTTTGCTGGAAGACAGGTTTTCCCTACTTTGTAAACGGTATCTCAATTATTGCACACAAGCACTTCTATGAGAACTTTTATCTTAAACCTCTAAAAGTCAAATTAAACAGAAGACTAGGCCTGAGAGATCCTTTTTAAAATTATATTAATATCTGATATTTAATCATCCTGACAAATACAACATATATAAAAAAGGAACCTGCTCTAATGTAAAGTTTTAAGTTTGTGAACTAGTTGTAGACAACTTGGTTAGCACTGCTATCCTAGACAACTTTGGGTAAGAACTTTGTCTCCTTTTTAAAAAAAAGGAAAATGGACGGAATCTAGACCGTTGCTAACCTAGTCCAGGAACATTCAGTGAGAGGCTCGGCCACGAACAGCAAGAGTGTGAAAAGGCGAAGAATAACCATTACTGCCTAAGACACCAAGGCTACCTGAAAAGTCATCCTGACACTTCAGTCTTTCCATTTTGCGAGACTGGAAGCCTCAGGGACTACTAGATCGCGGCCGCCGACTCCCCAGGTCCACACTGGCACGAGGCTGTCACCTGGGCGACGGGGCGCACACCTGCCCCGCGGGCGGCGCCCACCTCTCTTCACCTCGCCGCCGCGGACCTGCCCTCCTCCGCCCTTCTTCACCACCACCTCCGTCCCTTCCCACCCACCTGCAAAAAACCGAGGGCAGGGATGGGGCAAGGTGAAGATGAGGAGAAAAAGCATCCAGCAATCCGCCGCAGACTACCTCCTCCCACCCCAGAGTCGGAGCAAAGCCACACCGTCTCTCCCACTCCTCGTGTCTCTAGTGCAAGGTCTGCGATACTTTCAACATTTTTGGTTTAAAGCGTAAGTAACTTCCCCGCTCCCTTCCGCCCCTCACCTTCACGAAAGCAATCGGGGTTGTGGTACCTTCGATATCTAACAGGATCACAGTGACTTCGGCGGGCACCGAAAGCACGACCATTTCCCCACCCCACCGACTGCTACCAAGAGAATCGGCCTACTGGTAGAGAGGGCGGAGGGCGGCGCCGGCAGCGCCCCCAGCAAAGGGCTGGGCTTCTGGTGGCCCTGAAAAAGGGTCCCGGAGCGGATAACCGCAGCGCGGCCTGACGCACGAGACGGAGAGGACTGGTCAGCGCCTCCGGACGTAGAGAAATCCGCAGCCCAAGGACCCTGAACTCGCCAGCTGCCCGGGGCGGGAGGCCCAGACCACGTGGGCAGAAAGAGAGGGCGGTCCTCACGAGGTTCCGAGGGGGCGGGGCGAGGCACGGTGCCGACGTCGATTGGCCGCTAGAGGGCCTCGAACCCGATCCGTCAAAATGGGGCCTCGCGTGGGCGGGAACAAAGAAGCGAACGCGGGAGACGGGTGCGCGGGCGCGCGCTCTCCGCAGACTGGTTGAGCGAGCGGGAGAGGCTCGGGGCACGTGCAGACGGGAGCCCCGCGAGTGGCGCGCCGGGGATGTGAGTGCCCCTTGCCCTCTATGGCACCTAGCCCCCTCCCTCCCCGCCCACTGCTTCGGCTTTGGCATTTTTTACAGTAATCCGACCGGGTCCGAGCCCCTCCTCCCGTTCCTCAGCCACCGAAAGAGGCCGTTCAGGTCCCGGTCAGCTCGACAGCGTCGGCCGATCGGCTAGCGCGAGGCCCGCCGCGCCCCCCTCGGCCCGCGCGCCTGGGGCGGCAGCGGAAGAGGCGTCCGCGCCGCGCGGCCGCCCGGAGAGGCCGCCGCGCGCCCGCTTCCTGTTCGGCTGGTTCCAGCCAGCTCGAGGACAAAACACGCGTGCGCGCGGCGGGCAGACGGCCGGCGCGCTCGCCGCCTCAGCCGCCGGCGCCGGGCGCAGTCCGCCTTTTTCCGGAGCGGCGCGGCTACGGTGCTAATCGATAGCAGCAGCTCTGCGCTGGGGGAACCGAGGGCGGAAAAAGGCGGGGTTGACGGCTCTTGGCTGGGAGTGGGCTGGACCGGACGCCAGAGACAAAAGGCTCTCAAGGCAAGAGGGACTGTGGCGTTGCTCGGGATTCTGACCCCAGGACTTCTCGCCCCGTCGTCGTTTCTCTTCTGACGCGTCTCCCTTCCCAAGCCCGCGTCCCCTCACTCGCGACCTCGCTTCTCAGGAGGGCCGCGATGGAGGTCCCGCCCCGACTCTCCCATGTGCCGCCGCCATTGTTCCCCTCCGCTCCCGCTACTTTAGCCTCCCGCAGCCTCTCCCATTGGCGGCCGCGGCAGCTCGCCCCGCTCCTCCCTTCGCTCGCTCCCAGCTCCGCCCGGCAGGGGGCGCGCCGGGCCCAGCGCCACGTCACCGCCCAGCAGCCCTCCCGATTGGCGGGCGGGGCGGCTATAAAGGGAGGGCGCAGGCGGCGCCCGGATCTCTTCCGCCGCCATTTTAAATCCAGCTCCATACAACGCTCCGCCGCCGCTGCTGCCGCGACTCGATCTGCGCGCCAGCACCTTCCGGCCGACCACTCCGCCGCTATGGAAGACATGAACGAGTACAGCAACATAGAGGAATTCGCAGAGGGATCCAAGATCAACGCGAGCAAGAACCAGCAGGATGACGGGTACCGCACGCTTCTCGCCTCTCCCCTCCTTTCCCCTCCCCCAGCGCGCCGCACGCGCCCTTCGTCCCTCGGGAGCCGCGCGCTACCCTCCCCCCTCACCGCCCCCATTCTTGCCCCGAGTTGATTCTCCTGCGTGTCCGCCGGGCCCCACTAGATCGGAGGGAAGAGGAAAGTAGGAGACGGACGGGGGGACTGGAGAGCCCCGCGGAAGGTGGGGGAAGGGCAGCGGGTTTGGAGGCGGAGGGCGGCGGCGTCCGGGGCCAGAGTGCGCAGGCGCCGCGTGGGGCCTGAGGGGGCGGGGCCGGGCCGGCCGCACCGCACGCTGCAGCTGCCGCCGCCTCTTCACTGTGTCTGTTAGGGCTCCGGGCAGTTTTTCTGGGGAGGGTGTAGGGGGACCCTTGGTTTGGGAACCTGTACGCGACTGGTGCCCAGATCTCCAGTATGCGTGATGATGAGTTGTTCAGGTGGAACGTTGACTTGACAGCTGAGTAGACGGTGAACCTGAGTAGTGGGCGTTCAGTTTAGAAAGTTGTATTTTACTAGTTCGGAACGGTTTTTTAACGTGTTTGGTTGGCTTCGCTTAAACTTTGCCTGATGCAGTGTGGAGAGCAAAGATTTGGATAAGTGACCTTGATGGAATTTGGGGCTTTTTGTGGTCTTTGGTCCCTGTGTGTTTGTAAACAGGTGAAATTACTTGTACATGGATATGAATTTCCCTGCGCTTATAGTTTGTAGTAAACGTAACTTTAACCGTTTTAGCTACTGCTGTTTGTAAATAAACAACTTTTATTTCTAGTAAAATGTTTATTGGAGGCTTGAGCTGGGATACAAGCAAGAAAGATCTAACTGAATATTTGTCTCGATTTGGGGAAGTTGTGGACTGCACGATTAAAACAGATCCTGTTACTGGAAGATCACGAGGATTTGGATTTGTGCTTTTCAAGGATGCTGCTAGTGTTGATAAGGTATGAACCTGTGTGCATCGTGCTTTTTGTGTGCGTTTTGCAAGTCGTTCGGAGGGTTGATTGTATGTTGTCAGATCATATAAATCTGTCTTCTAGGTTTTGGAACTGAAAGAACACAAACTGGATGGCAAATTGATAGACCCTAAAAGGGCTAAAGCTTTAAAAGGGAAGGAACCCCCAAAAAAGGTTTTCGTGGGTGGATTGAGCCCAGATACTTCGGAGGAACAAATTAAAGAATATTTTGGAGCCTTTGGAGAGGTGCGCTGTGCTTTTGTTTATGTGTATTCTCATTCGATACATTTATATAATGTTTTGTCCCTGGCCCAGTTCTTACAGAAAAAAGAGTTCGGTCAGGGTGGAATTAAATCATTGCTCAAGTCCCTCCCTTATCACTGCTTTATGTGTTAAAATGGAAACTAGTATCTAAATTAATGGAAATTAATAGCTAATTTATTTCAGCAAAAAGGTGGATGCTTTGGTGTGATCAGGGTTGGAGTGGCATCTGTGGGGTACAAGAGGCTGTTGAGGTTTTCCTCTCCCCTCTAAATAAACGCTTTGTAGATAAGCCAGGTTACTCTAGTTTGATGTTGATAATGAAACAGTTTATACAGAAGTCAATTCATAAGAGTAACATACTTTGTTGAAGCTTGTGAGTGTCATTCTAAAATATTTTGGTAGCTTTTTACCTTTACTGGGTGATCTTGAGTGTGCATCTTGATTTCAGATTGAAAATATTGAACTTCCTATGGATACAAAAACAAATGAAAGAAGAGGATTTTGCTTTATTACATATACAGACGAGGAGCCAGTAAAGAAATTGTTAGAAAGCAGATACCATCAAATTGGTTCTGGGAAGGTAAAGCCATTTGGATTCTATTCAGTGAACAGTGGGGTGGGTTTCTTTGTTTTAAGGGAATTTCATAACCTGTTTTGAGAAGGAAAAAAATGACTTGACATTAGAACAGTGGTAACAGTTTTGTCTTCTTTTTACCTTTTGTTTATAGTGTGAAATCAAAGTTGCACAACCTAAAGAGGTATATAGACAGCAACAGCAACAACAAAAGGGAGGAAGAGGTGCTGCAGCTGGTGGGCGAGGTGGTACTAGGGGTCGAGGCCGAGGTGAGACCTAATTCTAGGAAAATGAGGCAATGGTTTACGCTATCAACTGCTAAATATGAATAAGCCCATTGGAGAGTAAAGCCAAATTTAAACTGTTAGAGCATGCTCATTTTAGTCCATGGGTTTTTGTTTTACTGGTTTCACTTCTTCAAACAATAGCCACTCTGACAGTGTCAGTACTGATGGGAAAATAGTCCCATTGAATGTAATAAGATTACATGATACACCTTGGCATGACAGGTTTTCTGTGGCAGGAATGCTTGTTCTAAACATGCTTGCTGTCTCCTTGAATTTTTTTATCCCCCAGTAGATTTAGGAAGCCTGATACTGGCACAGTTGGACTTTATATACACACACACCCCTTTTTTTTTTTTTAATAACTGTAGTGACATTTTCTTGACCAGATAGCACTATAAATGTCCATTCTTCCTTTTTAAGATTTGCAGGGTGAGGGACAGGAATGCATCATTTTATTTTAGGATTGGGGGTCAGAAGTTGTTTCCTAACAATCATTGTGCATTGTTTCAGGTCAGGGCCAAAACTGGAACCAAGGATTTAATAACTATTATGATCAAGGATATGGAAATTACAATAGTGCCTATGGTGGTGATCAAAACTATAGTGGCTATGGCGGCTATGATTATACTGGGTATAACTATGGGAACTATGGATATGGACAGGGATATGCAGACTACAGTGGTAAGAATATTTATTTAACTTCATAAACCAATGGTATTATGATTCACCTCAATTCTGAGATTGTATTATAGAAGTGTTTAGAGTTAAATTTTTGAGATGTAATAGTCACGGGGTTATACTGACTTAGTGACTGGTTATTATGAGCATTCTAGAATGTGGTATGTGCCTAATTTATGGTAACTTAAAATGTCTTAATTCTACTATTTGGCATGCAGAACTTTGCATATCTAATAGCTTTTAAATATATAGCAAAACCATATCATTAAAAGCTAAGTGTAATTTTTTGTCTTTCCACATAGGCCAACAGAGCACTTACGGCAAGGCATCCCGAGGGGGTGGCAATCACCAAAACAATTACCAGCCGTATTAAAGGGGACACTGCAGAAAACAGGTGTGTATCAGAGTTCAAGAAACCAGTGGAAATGTCTAATTTAATTTAAAGATCAATAGACAAATGAAAATGAGTAAAAACAAAATACCACGTAGCGTGTTTTTACTAAATTGTTAAATTTTTACTTGCTTGATGAGCCTGTTTTGCCTAAAATGTCTATAGATCTTTAACTTTAAAGTTTTATCTCACTTTCTTTAGTAATAACAGAAAAACTTAAGAGTTTTTCTGTTTGCTTTGTGTACCAGGTGGTCTAGAGGAATAATTAAACTTTTTAGAACTATTAACAGGTAAAGTACTGAAATGGGTACAACTTAAGGAAAACAAGAATGTTGTCTTCTAACTCTGACATTATACCTTGTTTGTACCCGCCAGCGGGAACTTCATTGCAGGCCGTGTGTCACCCTGACCACGTCTATCTCTGGGGGTCGCACGTTGCGGGCAGAGCGCAAGGCATACACCAGAAAACGCTGTCCTGTGGTATGGTCTCTTCCAACTTCATGTACCAGCGTAAAGATTAAAGTGGAAAACTTCAGACTTTGGCTTCTTTTTTAATCTTTTTGAAGATTAAGTGTCTAAACTTAACTTAAATGGTTTTTTACAGGAGTTAAAGTACATAAATGCCTTTTTACAGCTTAATCATTTTGGTCTTCTGTTTAGTGTTGTATTTCAATTGTGGAGCCTCATTTTAAGTGTTCATTCTTTAAGATTTAATGCTTGCTTTTTCTTTTTATAGCTAATAGTGAAATCTACAAACCAAAACAAGAACTTTAAAATCTGGGATTTAAATTAAAGATCATATGCACATAGCAATTTGTTGCCTTGAAATACAAGCGTGTTAGAAATTCGTGTTTGTAATAGAATTTTACATGGCTTACTAGAGACACTTCTAGTAAACCTTGCATCTAGCACAGTTCAATCTGTGAATATGAAAAGATTGTGTTCCCTGATGTTTTAAGTAAATTTTAATATTTTTAAGTAATTTTAATATGGTATCATATGGGAACTTCAGAGTGAGATGATGATGATTATAATTACCCAAACTGCATTTTGCCAATGAATTTGCATGTGATCTTTAATTATTGAAGAAAAGAATAAAGTGAGAACTTAAAACAATTCATGAAAGTGGACCTTAGAAGGCTTGCCGGAGTTGCACAAGTCTAATTGCTATTTTGTTTTTGTTTTTAGGAAGAGATTGCTAAAGTAACCATCTTGCAGGAGGACATTGAAGATTGGTCTTCTGTTGATCTAAGATGATTATTTTGTAAAAGACTTTCTAGTGTACAAGACACAATTTGTGTCCAACTGTATATAGCCGCCAATTAGTTCTCTTTGTTTTTACTTTGTCTTTTGCTATCTGTGTTATGACTGTGGATTTGTGTTTATACAGACTTTATTTGTATGATTACATGTTAAACCTCAAATAAATGCTTCCTTATGTGATTGTTTTTCTGCGTCAGGTACTAAATAGCTCTGTAAAAGTGTAATTTTAAATCAGCAATAATTAACGCACAGTTTATTTTGTAGGGAGTCTTGCTCCATAGGAAGAGAGAACTGGTCCTTTGTGAATAGCCAGCTACAGTGTCTGCTCTGCTCCCCTTGTTTGTTAGATGCATTCTGTGCTCTTAAAGACTTCGTTTTCCTCTCTAACCGAGGCTTCCATCATAACCTTTAATGTTGTTTCCTTTCTGCCTATCTGGAGACATTGTCATGAAAGTTTCTGTGGCATAGTTATACTGTTGTGATTAGTGGGAGCTTTCTAGTAGACCATGAGTCTTTGGTTATATTTTGGAAAGTAAATTTTTAATGGCACAAAGCATGCTGGTAGCTCCTTTTATGAGGAAAATGTTCTGCTTTGTTCTTGTCTCCGGAAAGGCATTTTTTAATGGTTTGTTTTATTCAGTGGTCTGCTAGAAAGAGCTTTGACCGATCATAATACCATAACTTTGTTTTCTTGATTAAAATGTCCAGATATACCCATTGTGGGGTGGGGGTGCTAAAACTGTGCTATAGGAGCTACAGGTTAAGAATATCAGATATAGTTAGATTTTACACAACAATTTGGGCAAATAGGTATGAAGTTATTAAAAGTTTGAACAAAAGTTAGATTAAAAGATTTAAAGTAGTAGCTGAGTAAATTAATTATATTCTATTCTGTTGGTTTTATGTCACAGCAAGCACCAAACTGAACAAAATGTTTTCTCTTGGGGCATTGTTAGGAAGCTGTACTAGGTGTTAACTGTTAGATGGTGTGAGTTCTTAGAAGGTATGGGTAGTAGGTTTCAGTCATTTTTTTATGCGGTTAGTGCATGAGCTGAGTAGTTGAGCATATTCACATTCAGACATAAAAGAATAATGGAGAAGGATAGCCCTTGATTCTTATGTAAATGCAAGTCTTAAGTGTGACCAAGTCATGTCATTACAACACATCTTCCTGGTGCATTAAAAAAAGAAAACCTTTCCTCTCTAGATTTGGGATGATATCCTAGATAAGTTCAGGTTTTGAATTTTACATTCAGTGTAGTTAACTGAGTTTAATGTTTTCGGTCTTGTTGCTTTGGTTTCATGTTCGCCATTAGGATTGGCATACATGTTTACTTGTGGAATAGTTCACCTCACCTTCAACCAAGTGTAAATTTTTTAATGCTAATGAACCTGCCTCTTGTTTTCTTTGGTGCCTGCAACTTTCTTTATTCCAGTGATGTTTGTACTTGATGGGCTATCAAGTTATAATGCCATTGGCCTTGTTTTGCTCCTGTTTTGCTATTTGACCTTAAACCTAAGCCAAGTACCAGTGTTGGCTATTGCAAGGGATTGTTTATTCTTTCAACATGCAACCTTAGGGGACAGAAAGGAGATTTTCATTTTAAGTTATGTTGTCAAGTCAATAGGTGCAGTGTCTTTAGGGCAGTAAATCTTGTAAGTTCAAGTATATGATTAGGTGACAAGTTGACATTGAGATTGTCCTTTCCCTGATCAAAAATGAATAAAAGCTTTTTTTAAACAAAATCCATACTCTTCAGTCAAGTCTTCATATATATGATTTTGAAGAAATACACTACATCTAGAGATTGTCTGAGGTCTTTTAGAAAAATGAAGTACCTATCACAGACATAATTAGCCTGTATTTTTCTTAAATATACTTCCTGAGTAGTTTTGACCAAGTTGTGTGTGTTGCTCCTTACCCTAAAAGACACCTTAATTTAACAGTTTTATTGCTCAGCATGTTAATATTCTGTAGTCTGAGATACATTTACATGGTTAAGAGTTAAATTAAGATGTTCATTGAGATACTAACATGGATAAACAGCATTCCATTCTCTCCCATGTATCTTTTTCATAATGGTGAAGGGAACTGGATCCTTTGTCAAAATTCGATACAATGTCAGCCATAAGATACTGTTTGGCTAATTACATAATTGCATTTTTAATGCAGTTTTTAGTTACAGGAGGTAGAACTAATGGTGTGTTTCTACCATTTGGGTTTCTCCACCCGTAATGCAAAATCAAGAAATGGCATTCTGTAAAAATATACCTCAGAATTTTCAACTTAACAGGGCATTCCTGGTGACTCAGCTAGTAAAGAATCCGCCTGCAGTGTGGGAGACCTGGGTTCCATCCCTGGGTTGGGAAGATCCCCTGGAGAAAGGAAAGGCTACCCACTCCAGTATTCTGACCTGGAGAATTCCATGGGCTGTATGTAGTCCGTGGGCTTGCCAAGAGTCACACATGACTGAGTGCCTTTCGCTTCACTTTCAACTTAATAGAATTGCCATCTACTGTGGTTTCTAGTTTTGTGGCTGCCCTGTTCTGCACATGGCATTTTAATTTAGATTTAATGTATTTTTGTCTTGAAATAGTAAAATTAGATGTGAGATTTCAGCAGTTTTGGTTGAAGCGAAAATAGTTAATCACCTTTGCTCAACCACTGCATTTTATAAAAATGTAGGGAAGAGTTTGCTGGTGGTCTGGATTTCAGGGAAATGCTGAACATTCTAAAGATTGTTTGTGTTCCTTTAAATGGCAGTTAAATTTCTGACTTTGTTTACTCAGGAGTAACCCTATTTGGGGAGATAGATCATAATTTCAGAGGGTGACAGGGTTTAGGTGTGATTGGGGAAGGAATATTCAGTGATGTACGATTTCTTAAAAATTTCAAGTAACAGTGCTTAAGGTTTTGGTTTATCAAAAAACAGCACATGGTAGAAATACATGAGATATACTACTACAGACAAGTTCTCACACTGTTTGAATGCTTACCTCCTTTTGAGTGAGTGAGTGAAAGTCACTCAGTCATGTCCGACTCTGCAACCCCATGGACTGCAGGCTACCAGGTTCCTCCGTCTATGGGATTTTCCAGGCCAGAGTACTGGAGTGGGTAGCCTTTCCCTTCACCAGGAGATCTTCCCAACCCAGGGATCGAACCTGGGTCTCCTGCATTGTAGGCAGCTTTACCATCTGAGCCACCAGGGAAGATGGCTGGAGGTAACCACTGGCCTAGCCGGTAATTACCTCCTTTTGAGAATGACAAAAAATGTGTTCTCTTCAGACAACAGAAGAAATAGATATTGATACATAAACACTTCTGAAAAAGATACACTTGTAATTGACTTGTGGGATCTTAGTTCCCTGACCAGGATTGAACCCAGATCCTAAACAGCTGAACCGTAACCACGGAAAGAAAGTAAAAGTGAAAGTAGAGTCACTCAGTTGTGTCTTGACTGTGTGACCCCATGGACTATAGCCTACAATGCTCTTCTGTCCATGGGATCT
This sequence comes from Budorcas taxicolor, assembly GCF_023091745.1. Lineage (NCBI taxonomy): Eukaryota > Metazoa > Chordata > Mammalia > Artiodactyla > Bovidae > Budorcas > Budorcas taxicolor. The sequence continues at coordinate 97,166,805 of NC_068915.1, read as the reverse complement.
TCCAGGCAAGAGTGCTGGACTGGGTTGCCATTTCCTTCTCCAGGAGATCTTTCCAACCCAGGGATCAAACCTGGGTCTCCTGCATTGTAGGTAGATGCTTTACCATCTGAGCCACCAGGGAAGATGGCTGGAAGTAACCACTAGGTTGGCAGGTAATTGCCAGTATTTGTTGTTGATGAGGTTGCCCAAGGGCAGTTTCTCTAGAAGTATCTACTCAGAAATTGTTTGTTGGCTGGTGAACATATACACAGGGTGGTGGATGAGAGAGGAATGCCCAGCCCTGCCTGCAAAGTAACCTCTGGAAAATAATCCTGATTCTTCAAGTTGAAGGAGTTAGCTACTAGGAAATTAACTCATTTCTTTTGGGATCTATTACAGTCCTATCAGGCATCTCTGAGGCTTAGGTTCAGTGTTTAGGAGTGATCTTACTAAAGTTGGTGCCAAGATCTTTTGTAAGAAAGCAAGATTTTATTACAGTTGATTTATTCTGATGAAATGGGCCTAGATAAACCAGAACAACTACTTACTCCAGTGAGAGAGCTATCCTATGGGATTGACTGATAACTTTGGTTGCCTTTGAACCAAGACATTTGATACATAGAAGAACTTCGTAGGCCATACAGAGGGGCCAAGAGGGTGTGTCAGTGAAGACTAACATATAGTGTAATTGCAGTATTTTTCATAACCAAGAAAGCCTTCTCATGGCCTACATGTTGAATGGCTTATGTGTCACATACTGTTCTCATTATTATGTAGTGACATTTCTATTAAAGGCATATGGCTGTCAGAACATGTACAGTGATACTCAGCATTATACCATCAGTTTATTGATGCCAGGTAAAATAAGTATTTCCATTAGCTTTTACACGTATATTTTAATATGTGATTTTTTTCAACCAAGATTTTAAAAACTATTTTTGGTGGCACTGCGTTTGTTGCTGCCTGAGGGTTTTCTCTACTTGGAGTTAGTGGGGGCTGCTCTTCACTGTGGTGCAGACCTGTCATTGTAGTGGCTTGACTTGCTGTAGAGTACAGACTCTAGGAGTGTCAGCTTAGCAGTCGTGGCTAAGGAGTTTAGTGGCGCTGTGGTATGTGTTATCTTCCCAAACCAGGGATTGAACCCTACCTCTGCAAGCAGATTCTTAACTATTGGACCACCAGGGAAGTCCTCGTGACTTACGTGAGACTTTTAAAATACTGGAAATAGGACTTACCTGCTGGCCCAGGGGTAAGAATCTGCCTGCCAATGCAGGGGATATAGGTTTGATTACTGGTTTGGGGAGATTCCATGTGCAGGGGAGCAATTTCAGAAGCCTGCATGCTCTATGGCCAACAAGCAACAACTAATGAGCCTTCGTGCCACAACTGCTGAAGCCCACGTGCCTTAGAGCCAGCAAGTTGCAAAAAGCCAGCAGCAAGCTTGCATATGACAGCTGCCAAAGCCCCTGCACCCTAAAGCCCAAACTCCAAGACACCGTGACTAGAGAGTAGCCTCTCTTCACTGCCTGAGTGCAGCAACGAAGACCCAGCATAACTAAAAACAGCTAGGAAGCAGTGTGTAGATGTAAAAAAAAATTTTTTTAATAAGATACTGAAAACAAGTCCAATAATTTTTGCTACTCTCTGGGGTTTAAGAACTATATACTCAGTACATCATTGGAGATAGGAAAGAGAAAAGTCACTTTTTAGTATGTAATTTTTTTATAATTTGGAAAAATGATAAAATACTTGTACAGATACAATTATAATTTTTAAAAATTATGCATTTGAATGACCAGAAATAAACAGACCCCCAAATTACACCTTTGATCTCATTTAAAATGTCTATTTTTTCATATATATATTTTTTAGTTACAATTATGTAAAAATAGGACTTAGAGCCTGTCATAACTAAGAGTAACTTCACATGAATAACTTCACATATTCCTTCTTGGCGTGGGGGGGGGGGGGGGGGGTGGGAGTAGTCGTACCACTATTAGTTCCCTGATGACCAGAGATCAAACGCACACCCCCTGCATTGGCACAGAGTCTTAACCACTGGCTGCCAGGAAAGTTACCAGACATTCTCAACCAGGAAGTGATACAGGCATTAATTGCTGTTCTCTTGACAACTTCATGGGAAAACAGAGCAACCATCACAGTTGAACTCCATTTAGGAGTTGCCATAGGAAAGGAGAAAAAGCACTATGTGAAGATGTCAGAGTTTCTCAAAATTAAATCACTGCTAAGATCATACCCTATTCTTTTTTGAATTTGCAATACATACTTACATTTCTGTGCATGAGTGCACTCCTACCTGTAGTGTAAACTGTATGCAGATATACATATATATAACTTCATGAGTTATAAAAGGCACTCAGGCATACTTTGGAAATACTACAAGTACTGTTTCAGATTATCTCAAGCAATAAGGTGAGTCACACAGATTCTTTGGTTTCCCAGTGCATATAAAACTTAAGTTTACACTGTAGTCAACCAAGTGTGTAATAGCATTATGTCTAAAAAAATGTGTACACCTTAATTTAAAAATATTGCTAAAAAGCTCTAACCATCATCTGAGCCTTCAGCAAGTAGTCTGCTGCTGGAGGGTTTTGCCTCAATGTTGATGGCTGCTGACTGATCAGGGTGGTGGTTGTTGAAGGCTGGGAACAGAAATGAGGTTTGCCATATTGAATGATTTTTCCTTTCATGATCAATTTCTCTATAGCTCTTAATGCTATTTAATATCATTTAGAGAGTCCCTTGGACTGCAGGGAGATCCAACCAGTCCATTCTAAAAGAGATCAGTCCTGGGTGTTCTTTGGAAGGAATGATGCTAAAGCTGAAACTCCAGTACTTTGGCCACCTCATGCGAAGAGTTGACTCTTTGGAAAAGACTGATGCTGGGAGGGATTGAGGGCAGGAGGAAAAGGGGACAACAGAGGATGAGATGGCTGGATGGCATCACCGACTCAATGGATGTGAGTTTGAGTGAACTCTGGGAGTTGGTGATGGACAGGGAGGCCTGGCGTGCTGCAATTCATGGGGTTACAAAGAGTTGGACACGACTGAGCGACTGAACTGAACTGAACTGAACTCACAGTAGAACTTCAGAATTGGAATCAATCCTCTCCAACTCTGCCACTGCTTTACCAACTAAGTTTATGACATATTCTAAATTTTTTTACTTCACAGAATCTTCAACAAAAGTAGTTTACATCTCAAGAAACCACTTTCTTTGTTCATCTGTAAGAAGCAATTCCTCTTCCGTTTTACTATGACACTGCAGTAATTCAGACATATTCTCAGACTTCACTTCTAATTCCCTCTTGTCATTTCCACCACATCTCCCTGCTGAAGTCATGAACCCCTCAAAGTCATCCATGAGAGCTGGAATCAACTTCTTGCAAACTCGCCTCTAACATTTTGACCTCATGAAGCACAAATGTTCTTTAATGGCATCTAGAATGGTGGATCTTCCTGACAAAGTTTTCAATTGACTTTGCCCAGGTCCATCAGAGGAATCACAAAGCATGACAGCTATATAGCCTTACGAGGATGGACATTGCAGGGACTGATGATGAAGCTGAAGCTCCAATACTTTGGCCACCTGATGCAAAGAGCCAACTCATTGGAAAAGACCCTGATACTGGGAAAGATTGAGGGCAGGAGGAGAAGGGGACGACAGAGGATGAGATTGGATGGCATTGCTGACTCGATGGACGTGAGTTTGAGCAAGCTCCGGGAGATGGTGAAGGACAGGGAGGCCTGGCATGCTGCAGCCCATAGATTTCCAAAGAGTCAGACACCACTGAGTGACTGAACAATAGCCTTACCAAATGGCTTTCTTCAGTAAGACTTGAAACTACTCCTTGATCCATGGGCTGCAGAATGGGTGCTGTGTTAGCAGTCATGAAAATAGCAATTATCTCATTGTGCATCTCCATCAGAGCTCCTCAGGGCATTGTCAATGAGCAGTAATACTTTGAAAGGAATCGTCTCTTCTGAGGAGTAGTTCTCTCAACAGTGGACTTAAAATAGGAAACCATGTTGTCAATAGATGTGCTATCCTCCAGGCTGTGGCTATTTATAGATCACAAGAGATGGCTTCTTTCCTTAAACATCAAGAACCAGCCTCTGCTGGCTTCAAACTTTTTTTCTGCACTTTCCTCACCTCTCTCGACCTTCAGGGAATGGAAGAGAGTTAGGACTTTGCTCTGGAGTAGGCTCTGGCTTGAGAGACTCTTGTGGCTGGTTTGGTCTTCTGTCCAGACCACTCAGATTTTCTCCGTAACAACAGCAAGGTTGTTTGGCTTTCTTATCATTCATGTGTTCACTGGAGTAGCACTTCTAATTTTCCTCAAGAACTTTTCCTTTGCATTCACAACTTGGCTGTTTGATACAAGAGGTGCACTATTAAAGCCTATCTCAGTTTTGGACATGCCTTCCTCATGAAGCTTAATCATGTTAAGCTTTTGGTTTAAACTGAGAGATACGTAACTCTTGATTTCACCTGAACACTTAGAGGCTACTGTAGGGTTGTTAACTGGCCAATACTGTTGTGTCTCAAACAGTAGAGAGGCCTGAGGAGAGGGAGAGAGGTGGGGGACTAGATAGTCCGTGGCGCAAGCAGAACACACACTTTAGGACTCCCGTGGTGGTCCAGTGGTTAAGAATCTGCCTGCCAATGCAGGCAACACAGGTTTGATCCCTGGTCCTGGAAGATTCCACCACAACTGCTGAAGCCCACATGTCCTAGAGCCCATGTTCCTCAGTAAGAGAAGCCACAGTAATGAGAAACCCATGTACAGCAAGAAAGACCCAGTGCAGCTAAAACTTAATTATTAAAAAAAAAAAGCACATATTTATTGATTGCATTCTTAAATGAGCATGGTTCCCAATGCCCAAAACAATTACAATTTTTAAATTGAGGAACACTGTTGGCAGATCACCATAACAAATATGAAAGTAATTTTTAAAGTTTTATATCTTTTGACAATTACCAAAATGTGATGCAGAGACACTAAGTGAGCAAATGCTATTGGAAAAATGATACCAATAGTTGTTCAATACCGGGTTGCCACAAACTCCATTAGAAAAAAAGGATTAATAACATCTGGAAAAACACAAGTGGAATAAAATGAGGTATTCATGTATAATTTTTCAAAAAGTATTTACTTGCCTCTGGATTCAGCAACTATGGCCTAAATAGTTCAACCCTTCTAAAGAAAATTAAGCAGGATAAAAAAAAAATTTAAGTCTTAAGAGAATTAGGATCATGGCATCTAGTTCCATCACTTCCTAGCAAATAGATGGGGAAAAAATGAAAACAGTGGCAGATTTTATTTTCTTGGGCTCTAAAATCACTGTGGACGGTGACTGCAGCCATGAAATTAAAAGAAGCTTGCACATTGGAAAAAAAGCTGTGACAGACAAACCCAGACATCACATTAAAAAGCAGGAACATCTTTGATGACAAAGGTGAAAGTGAAAGTGAAATCCCTCAGTCGTGTCCGTTTCGTAGCAACCCCATGGACTGCAGCCCACCAGGCTCCCCCGTCCCTGGGATTCTCCAGGCAAGAACACTGGAGTGGGTTGCCATTTCCCTCTCCAGTGCATGAAAGTGAAAAGTGAAAGTGAAGTCGCTCAGTCGTGTCTGACTCATAGTGACCCCATGGACTGCAACCTACCAGGCTCCTCTATCCATGGGATTTTCCAGGCAAGAGTACTGGAATGGGGTGCCATTGCCTTCTCCAGGGAATCTTCCCAACCCAGGGATCGAACCCGGGTCTCCCACATTGTAGACAGACGCTTCACCGTCTGAGCCACCAGGGAAGTCCGTCTAGTCAAATCTGTGGTCTTTCCAGTAGTCATGTACCAGTCTTTCCAGTCAGTCATAAAGAAGGCTGAATGCTGAAGAATTGATACTTTTGAACTGTGGTGTTGGAGAAGACTCTTGAGAGTCCCTTGGACAGCAAGGAGTTCACACCAGTCCTAAAGGAAATGAACCCTGAATATTCATTGGAAGGACTGATGCTGAAGCTGAAGCTCCAGTACTTTTGGCCATCTCATGTGAAGAGCTAACTCATTGGAAAAGACCCTGATGCTGAGAAAGATTGAAGGCAGGAGAAGGGGATGACAGAGGATGAGAGTTGGATGGCATCACCGACTCAAACTCTGGGAGATAGTGGAGGACAAGGAAGCCTGGTGTGCTGTAATCCATGAGGTCTTAAAGAGTCAGAAATGACTGAGCGACTGAATAACAATAGAACTGGAAGAGTTGAAAAGGTAATGGGAGAAAAATTAAAAAAATTAAAAATTAAAAAAATTAAAAAAAAGAAAAGGTAATGGGAGATTTACCTGGCTAAAATCTGACAGAAGATTAAAACCTAGAGAAGCAAACATAGCACTCAAATCTAGGTTTGATGGCCTCACTGGACTAAGGGCACAGAAGCCAAAAATGTAGGTCCAATCCTCAGTGGAGACTCTGATACTCCATTGCTCCATTAAACTAATGGCTTGCAAAGGGCTACACTTTCCAGGTGAGGGATAACCTAGGTTCCTCATCTGGGTGGTTAAGTCAACTTCAATCTCAGAATTTAGATTAAGATAGTGCTAGGAAAAGTAATGGAGAAGGCAATGGCACCCCACTCCAGTACTCTTGCCCAGAAAATCTCATGGACGGAGGAGCCTGGAAGGCTGCAGTCCATGGGGTGGCTGAGGGTTGGGCACGACTGAACAACTTCTCTTTCACTTTTCACTTTCATGCATTGGAGAAGGAAATGGCAACCCACTCCATTGTTCTTGCCTAGAGAATCCCAGGGACGGGGGAGCCTGGTGGGCTGCCGTCTATGGGGTCGCACAGAGTCAGACACGACTGAAGCGACTTAGCAGCAGCAGCAGCAGCAGCAGGAAAAGTAAAGAGCTTCAAGAGCTTGAAAGAATCAAATGAAAATCATTATTTCATCCTGGGTTTCTGATTGTTTCTACAAATATTTATTCAAACATAATGACCCATAAATAAAACCAGCACAAGTGACAATCAGCACACACAGTGTACAATTCCAGGAATCATCAGGCCTCCATGCTTATCATGTTGAAATAATATATAAGCTTGAAAATACCTCCAGGGAAGAGGAAACTATAAAAACACGACAGTACATCTGATAAAGAATCAAACAGGACTTACACAAAACAGCACAATAAATGAAATTAAAAGCAAAAGATAGGTGGGTCTAACCACAGATTGGGCACAACTTAAGAATACAGAACTGAAGGATGAATAAGAAGTAACAATCCAAAATGTAGTATGGAAAGACAAAAACAAGAAAATTGCCGTAGAGAACCAGTGACATTAAGGACACAGTGGATAGATATAATATGTTTAATTGGAAGTTTAGAATTATGAGGCAATATGGGGCTTCCCTGGTGGCTCAGTGGTAAAGAATCCACCTGCCAATGTAGAAAATGTGGGTTCACTCCCTGATCTGGGAAGATCCTACATGCCTCAGAGCAACTAAGCCGATGTGCCACAACTATTGAGCCCGCGATCTAAAGCCTCGAAGCCACAACTACCAAAGCCCGTGTGCCCTAGAGCCCTGCAGCAAGAGAGGCCACCACAACGAAAAGCCTGCTCACCGCAACTAGAGTATTCCCTGCTCCCCGGAAACTACAGGAGAGCCCATGCAGCAACAAAGACCCAGCACAGAATAAAAGGCAATGAAGAGATAAATGGCTGACATTTTTTTCAGAAGCTTTGGAAGACAATCTACTGGTTCAGTATACCAACAAACTGTAAGTAACAAAAAATACTGAGAAATCTTTACAAAGATGCATCATGGTGAAACCAAAATATTTGACCACAAAGAGAAAATCCTTAATACAGCTATATCTAGATCCAACCACCAGTAAGCAGGAAATACGAGAAATAGAGACACGTGTTAAACTAGCATGAGGATGCAATGATCCAAATCGAGATTGTGGGAAATTCAGCTATTAGAATGTCCCACATCTTCAAAAAATAAATGACATAAATAACTGGGTAGTGGAGGTGGTTCAAATGGTAAGTAAGCATTTAAAATGCAAATCACTATTTCTTTAATTATGACATAGTATGGGTTTCCCCGGTGGCTCAGTGGTAAAGAATCTGCCTGCCTGTGCAGGAGACAGGAATTCAGTCCCTCCTCTGGGAAGATCCCCTAGAGAAGGAAATAGCAATCCACTCCAGTATTCTTGTCTGGGAAATCCTATGGACATAGGAGCCTGGCAAGCTACAGTCCATGGGGTTGCAAAAGAGGGGAACATGACTGAGAGACTGAACAAGTATGGATTTTATGGAAAATGGAGACTGCCTCCCCATATTTGGGGAATTCCCATCATAAAAGTCTTGGTGAGAAGCAAAAAGTACCACTTAACGTCCTACTGAAAAAAATCACCTTTCCAAGTCCTAGAGCTAAAGCTGGGAGATTGAAAAACATGCAGACCCCTGAGGCACTACTCATTCCTTCTGCTCTTATCTGCTCTTTCTGTTGCTCAGTTCTAAGTCCTGTCCAACTCTTTGTGAACCCACAAACTGCAGCACACCAGGCTTCCCTGTCTTTCACTATCTCCGGGAGTTTGCTCAAACTCATGTCCACTGAGTCAGTGATGCCATCTCATCCTGTTGCCCCCTTCTCCTCCTGGATTCAATCTTTCCCCGCATCAGGGTCTTTTCCAATGAGTCAGCTCTTCAAATGAGGTGGCCAGGGTTTTGGAGCTTCAGCACCAGTCCTTCCAATGAATATTCAGGACTGATTTCCTTTAGGATTCACTGGTTTGATCTTCTTGCAGTCCAAGGGACTCTCAAGAGTCTTCTCCGGTACCACAGTCTGAAAGCATCAGTTCTTCAGCATTCAGCCAACTCTCACGTTCATTCAAGACTACTGAAAAAAACATAGCTTTGACCATACGGACCTTTGTCAGCAAAATGTTGTCTCTGCTTTTTAATATGCTGTCTAGGTTTGTCATAGCTTTATCTTCCAAGGAGTTCAGTTCAGTCTCTCAGTCATGTCCGACTCTTTGCCACCCCCCATGAACTGCAGCACGCCAGGCCTCCCTGTCCATCACCAACTCCTAGAGTCCACCTAAACCCATGTCCATTGAGTCAGTGATGCCATCCAACCATCTCATCCTCTGTAGTCCCCTTCTCCTGCCCTCAATCTTTCCCAGCATCAGAGTCTTTTCAAATGACTCAGCTCTTTGCATCAGGTGGCGTCATTTAATTTCGTGGCTACAGTCACCATCCACAGTAACTCTGGAGCCCAGGAAAATAAAATCTGTCACTGTTTCCATCACTTCATGGCAAATAGATTCAGAAAAAAGTGGAAACAGTGACCGATCTACTCTTGTCCAAAGGGTCTGATCAGGCTTGTGTCTGACTCCTTCCTGAGAAAGCCAGCGGTCCTATCTGAACAGCCTTCCTACAGCAGTGTCCCATGCCAGGGGGCTAGGCGGGAGTCCCAGACCAGTGCTATCTCCCGGGATATTGACACAGCGGCCAAGTTTCTTGGCACTGGAGCTGCCACAGTTGGTGTGGCTGGTTCAGGAGCCAGCATTGGAGTAGTTTTTGGCAGCTTGATCACTGACTATGCCAGGAACCCGTCCCTGAAGCAGCAACTCTCCCCTGTGCTGTTCTGGGCTTTGCCATGTCTGAGGCTAGGAGACTCTTCTGTCTGATGGCCCCCTTCCTCATCTTCTTCACCATGCGAGATTCCTTGAGGTCACCTACCTATCCCTGCTGCTCAACTCCAGGCCATGCCCAGTGCTTTACCATTAAACACAGCATTTCTGGGACTTCCCTGGTGGTCCAGTGGTTAAGACTTCACCTTCCAATGCAGGGGATGAGAGCTCCATTCCTGACTGGGGAGCTAAAATCCCATATTCCTCCAGGCCAAAAAACCAAAACATAGGACAGAAGCAATACTGCAACAAATTCAGTGAAGACTTTTTGTTAAAGTCTGGTCCACGGAATAAATTTTTAAAAAATAATAATATGGAAGAAAAGAACTACACATCATACATTGAGTCACTTTATAATTTTATCTCTAAAGAACACTGATCATAATTAAACTTTGTGTAAATAAAAATAAATAAATAAATGCAAAAAATGGTCCACAGGAAAATAAGTCTTAAGAAAAAGTTTCTCTAAAAATAAAAAAACTTTCCCATCCTCTCTTACAGCCGGTGCACAGATTTACGACCTCAACCCTTATCAGTCAGAGTTCTCCTATAGCAGACGTTGAAACAGAAGTGAATGGAATTGATTCAGTGGGATCAGTACTAGGACAGGTGGCCGCCATGGTGGTACTCCTTTTCCAAGAGAGCAGTGGTGTATTAGCAGCAGCATCCAGATTCCAGCATTGATGGCGTCAGTGCTGAAAGCAGCAGGTTCGTGGACGGCAGGAGCGGCAGCAGGAGAAACAAGGGGAGCTTTATGGAGCCCATTCTGCGGTGTGATTTTGGAAATTATTCCTGGATAAGAGTTCCCAGTGTGGCTTTCCAACTCTCCTAGAGAGTCTAAGTACTAAAATAGTCATTATTAAATTGACTTTTAGTTAAAAGAAAAAGAGGAAAGGATATATAACAGATGAATTAATGGAAGCCGTGCCAGAATAGCAGATTGAGGCCATCCAAGATCTCACTACTCCATAAAAGAAATGAGAACAGTGGCTAAAGTTGTCAAAATCAACTTCTTCAGAGCTCTGGAAATAAAGTCTTGCAAGGATCCAAGGAGAGGTCTTTTGGCCTAAAACTCAACATTCAAAAAACAAAGATCATGGCACCTGGTCCCATCACTTCATGGCAAATAGATGGGGAAACAATGGAAACAGTGAGAGACTTTATTTTCTTAGGCTCCAAAATCACTGCAAATGGTAACTGCGGCCATGAAATTAAAAGACGCTTGCTCCTTGGAAGAAAAGCTATGACCAACCGAGACAGCATATTGAAAAGCAGAGACATTACTTTGCCAACAAAGATCGGTCTAGTCAAAGCTATGATTTTTCCAGTAGTGATGTATAGATGTGAGAGTTGGACTGTAAAGAAAGCTGAGTGCCCAAGAATTGATGCTTTTGAACTGTGGTGTTGGAGAAGACTCTTGAGAGTCCCTTGGACAGCAAGAATATCAAACCAATGAATCCTAAAGGGAATCAGTGCGGAATATTCATTGGAAGGACTGATGCTGAAGCTGAAACTCCAATCCTTTGGCCACCTGATGCAAAGAACTGACTCCTTGGAAAAGACCCTAATGCTGGGAAAGATTGAAGGCAGGAGGAGAAGGGGACGACAGAGGATGAGATGGTTGGATGCCATCACTGACTCGATGGACATCAGTTTGAGCAAGCTCCGGGAGTTGGTGATGGACAGGGAAGCCTGGCATGCTGCAGTCCATGGAGTCACAAGGAGTGGGACAGGACTGAATGACTGAACTGATGGGAAAGCTGGCCAAGAACTCAAGTAGGCAACTTTGGAACCATCATTGGAAAAACATTTAAAACTGGTCAGATGAGAAGATGTTTTTATGGCTGGAAGGGCTGCTGTTGGTCTTGGTGCTTTGTGCTTTGATGACTTGGGAATGTCTAATGAGATTGAAGCCATTGAAAAGGCTATAATTTGGCCTCAGTATGTGAAAGAAGTCATTCCATTGTATGTATTAACTCTTAGCAGGAAATATTGGCTTAACAGCTTCGTCTGCTTTGGCAGTGAACAAAACTCCTTCTCTCAAGAACTTCATGATGAAAGGCTCTTCAGTGTTGACTGGTGCAACTTTTGCAGCCATAACTGGAGCTGGAATGCTGGTACAGTCAGTATCATATTATTGGAACCCAGGCCCAAAACATCTTGCTTGGTTATTACTATAAGGTGTGATTAGTGCAGTGGTGGCTCCTCAAAATATTATGAGGGCCTCTTCTCATCAGAGCAGAGGGGTACACTGCTGGCATTGTGGGGGACCTTTCCACCTTGGCCACATGTCCACCCAATGAGAAGTTTCTGAACATGAGAGCATCCTTGGACATGGGCCTAGATCTTTTCTTTGTGTTCTCACTGGGATCTGTGTTTCTTCCACCTACCATGGTGGCTGTTGCCACTGTATACTCGGTGGCAATTTATGGTAGATTAGTTCTTTTCAGCATGTTTCTTATGTATGATACACAGGAATCAATCAAGTGTGCAGAAGTAGTACCAGTGTATATAGTTCAAAAAGATGACCCTATCAACTCAATGCTGGGAATCTACATGGAGACATTAAATATATTTATGCTGGTTGTCAGTATTCTACCAACTGGAGGCAACAGAAAGAAGTGAAGTGACTCAGCTTCTGACTTCCTTAATACTTCAGATATCTGGCTTAATAGGGGAAGATTTTCCCTAAATAGGGGCTTCCCAGGTTGCACTAATGATAAAGAACCTGCCTGCCTCCATCATGCAGGAGATGTAAGAGACATAGGTTCAATCCCTGGGCTGGGGAGATCCCCTGGAGGAGTGTGTGGCAACACACTCCAGTGTTCTTGCCTGGAGAATCTCATGGACAGAGGAGCCTGGCAAGCTACAGTCCATAGGGTTGCAAAGAGTAGGACAGGACGGAAGCGACTTAGCACACATGCAGACACATAGTTTGTGCAAGCAGCTTTCATTGAAGTTTAGAAGACAAGAACTTGCCAACATGTTTCAGGTGTTACAGCAATGTGATGCTTCAGGTCTGCTTTTTCTTCTGGAGAACAAATTCAGTAGTTCTTTTCCAAATAGCACACTCATTTCCAATTCTCATATTTGAATACTTCTAAAATGTTCTGATGAATGTGAAAACAGGTTTGTGTTGCAGGCATTAAAGTGTTTTATCAATTTTTAACTTTATTTGGTTAAGTGAAATTTAGGAAACTTGTGTGCCTGCATTTTTTTTTTTGAGTGTGGGATATTAACAAGTAATGTTATAAGTGACATAAGAGTTTCGTAAAAGGACAAGAGAGAAGCAAAGGGTCAGCTGTGGTCTTTCTGTGAATACTTAGAACTTGGAACATATGTAATTGTGATGAGCCAGGGAGGGAGTCTGGATGTTTGAAAATAAGATATGGCTGTACATATGCTAACTTATCAGAAGCATTGAGCAGAAAACAAAGACATAGACGATTTTCAGGACTCTCCTTACAACACAGATGTGGTCATGTTTGACTTCTCATTGTTTCACACTGTTAGGAGAGTCCATAATGTTAAATATATGGAGAATTCCTCTTACATAATATTTATTAAAAACAAAAAAAGGACAAGAGGGCGGCAGAAGATGAGATGGTTAGACAGCATCACTGACTCCCCTTTGATGTGATCTTGAGCAAATTCTAGAAGATAGTGGAGGGTGGGGAAGTCTGGCAAGCTGTAGTCCATGGAGATGCAGTCAGACATGACTTAGTGACTGAAAAACAGCAATATATATTATATATGTGTGTTGAAGTCTTGAATCGTCTAGAACAAAATATCCTTAAAACACTCAGGAAAAAATATTCAAAGCATGAAAATTCTTGCATTTGTAAGTATACAAAGCAGACTCACAGATATAGAGAACAAATTAATGGTTACCAGTGGGGAGGGGGAAGGGGCAGAGGCAATATGTGAGTGGGAGAGTAAAAGGTACAAGCTATCATGTATAAAATAAGCTGCAAGGATATATTGTATAATCCAGGAAATAATAGCCAATATTTTATGATAAGTATAAATGGAGCCTAATCTTTAAAAATTATACTGTGAATCACTATATTGTAATATATAATATTGTATATCAACTGTATAACTATAAGTTAAGAAGTTATAACTATATAACTAAATTTAAAAGTATATAAACAATATGTGCATAACTGCTGAATAGTTTTGCAAATTTATTGAAATGTTTAAAGGAATACATGCTTGCCTTTCTCCTCTCTTCAATTTTTAAATCTTTTTCTCAAAAAGCCTGTTTGTATTACACTTGAGATTATAAAAGCAGTTTTTCCCCTCAGATTTGGTTTCTTGAATTCCATCTCAGAGGAATCACTAAAAAAAGGAAGGCAAAGTGAGGCTTTTTTCATGAGCTGTATCAATCAAAAATGTAATGGTGATGGGGTGGGAGTTGGGAGGGAGGTTCAAGAAGGAGGGGACATACACAAACCTATGGCTGATTCATGATGATATACGTCAGAAGTAAACACAATATTGTAAAGCAATCATCCTCCAATTAAAAATAAAAAAAGAAACAATGAGTCTACAAAAAAAAGAAATGAAAAATGCTTTGTTCGAGTGTCGAATAGCAGAATTTTCCTTCTCTACTCCATAGACCATTACTTAACTCTCCTGTGCAATTTGTAAGTCTTTCTTTGATACAAGGGTTATTTTTGGAAGTTCTTATGAATGAAATAACTGTATGATTATTGAGATGGTTGGTGTTTTCTTTATTTTTAACTGGAGGATAATTGCTTTACAGTGTTGTGTTGGTTTCTGCCGTACACCAACTTGAATCAGCTCTAAGTATACATATGTCCCCTCCCTCTTGAACCTCCCTCCACCCATGGTTGGTGGTTTTGACAAGTATTTATTATAGTAATCCAGAAATAACTATTCTAACCATTTCAATTTACATAGGATGCTTATTTCTGAAATAATAAATGGTCCAGCCAGGAAAGAAAACAGATAAATTATATTTTATTAAAATTAAAAATGTTTGTGCTTCAAAGTACACCATCAAGTGAGTGAAAACAATCCACAGAATGGGAATATATTGCAAAACATATGTCTGATGAAAAATAAAAAACCTCATAACTGGAGTATTAAAGAAATACAACTCAAAGCTAGGGGGAAAGACAAATAACCCAATTTTAAGACTGGCAAAGAATCCAAATAGAAATTTTCACAAATAATATATACAAGTGGTCCAAAAGTACATGAAAAGATGCTGAACATCAGTACTCATTGCATGCATGCGTTATAATTCGCCTCAGTCATGTCCGACTCTTTGCAACCCTATGGACTGTAGCCCGCCAGGCTCCTCTGTCCATAGGATTCTCCAGGCAAGAATACTGGAGTGGGTTGCCATGCCCTCCTCCAGTGGATCTTTCTAACCCAGGGATCTAACCGGAGTTTCTTACCTCTCCTGCATTGGCAGGCAGGTTCTTTACCACTAGTGCCACCTGGGAAGCCCTCAGTAGTCATTCAGTTCAGTTCAGTTCAGTCGCTCAGTCATGTCCGACTCTTTGTGACCCCATGAATCGCAGCACGCCAGGCCTCCCTGTCCATTACCAACTCCTGGAGTTCACTCAGACTCACGTCCATCAGTGAGTCGGTGATGCCACCCAGCGATCTCATCCTCTGTCGTCCCCTTCTCCTCCTGCCCCCAATCCCTCCCAGCATCAGAGTCTTTTCCAATGAGTCAACTCTTTGCATGAGGTGGCCAAAGTACTGGAGCTTCAGCTTTAGCATCATTCCTTCCAAAGAAATCCCAGGGCTGATCTCCTTCAGAATGGACTGGTTGGATCTTCTTGCAGTCCAAGGGACTCTCAAGAGTCTTCTCCAACACCACAGTTCAAAAGCATAAATTCTTCGGTGCTCAGCCTTCTTCACAGTCCAACTCTCACATCCATACATGACCACAGGAAAAACCATAGCCTTGACTAGACGGACCTTAGTCGGCAAAATAATGTCTCTGCTTTTGAATATACTATCTAGGTTGGTCATAACTTTTCTTCCAAGGAGTAAGCATCTTTTAATTTCATGGCTGCAATCACCATCTGCAGTGATTTTGGAGCCCAAAAAATAAAGTCTGACACTGTTTCTACTGTTTCCCCATCTATTTCCCATGAAGTGATGGGACCAGATGCCATGATCTTCGTTTTCTGAATGTTGAGCTTTAAGCCAACTTTTTCACTCTCCTCTTTCACTTTCATCAAGAGGCTTTTTAGCTCCTCTCCACTTTCTGCCATAAGGGTGGTGTCATCTGCATATCTGAGGTTATTGATATTAAAGAAAGTTGAGTGTCGAAGAATTGATGCTTTTGAACTGTGGTGTTGGAGAAGACTCTTGAGAGTCCCTTGGACTGCAAGGAGATCCAACCAGTCCATTCTAAAGGAGATCAACCTTGGGTGTTCTTTGGAAGGAATGATGCTAAAGCTGAAATTCCAGTACTTTTGCCACCTCATGTGAAGAGTTGACTCATTGGAAAAGACTCTGATGCTGGGAGGGATTGGGGGCAGGAGGAAAAGGGGATGACAGAGGATGAGATGGCTGGATCGCATCACCGTCTTGATGGACATGAGTTTGAGTGAACTCTGGGAGTTGGTGATGGACAGGGAGGCCTGGCATGCTGCGATTCATGGGGTCGCAAAGAGTTGGACACGACTGAGAGACTGAACTGAACTGTACATATGTTCCCTCCCTCTTGAATCTTCCTCCCACCTCCCACCCTTTTCCACCCCTCCAAGTTGTTACAGAGCCCCAGTTTGAGTTCCTGAGTCATACAGCAAATTTCCATTGGCTATCTATTTTACATATGTTAGTGTATATAAAGCATTTTCTTTTTTATTCTTTAAAAATATTTATTTATCTTTGACTGCCGTCACCCTCTTAGTCGTGGTGACATGCTCTCAAGTGGTAGCATGTGGGCTTAATCGCTTCTCAGCATGTGGAATCCTCCCCAACCTGGGATCGAATCCACGTCCCCTGCATTGGCAGGCAGACACCCAACCCCTCGACCACCATGGAAGTCCCCGTTAAAGTGTTTTAGTAACTAAAAAACCCACTTCGTTCACAATGCTCTTTAGTAGTGTGAAGCCGGGGTACTGTGTGTCTCACTGCTTTATTTGTCGCATGAATAAAGCGCGTGAAACACGAACTGCCTGAGATCATTTTCAAAGCTGGACGAGTCATAGATCTAGTGACCGGGAAACTGTGAGCAGGAACTCCTTACCTGGAGAGTCCAGTCAGTTTGGAAAAAATTTAACCAAAAATTGCGCAGAACTTGATACCTCTTCAACACAGTGAAGGAGGATTGGAAGACAGAGACACAAGCAAAGATGTCTAAGTTTGCTTCATGGAAAAAGCTTTCTAAATTTCATCACAAACTGTCCAATTCATCCTCTGGTATTCATGAAATATCAGAAGTAAATGAAATAAGGGCCTTGTTACAATTTTTCAAGTTTCTTTATTGGTGACATACTTTTCTCTTACACTGAGACTCAGCCTGATGCTGGGAAAGATTGAAGGCAGGAGGAGAAGGGGACGACAGAGGATGAGATGGTTGGATGGCTTCACCTACTGGATGGACATGAGTTTGAGCAAGCTCCGGGAGTTGGTGAAGGACAGGGAGACCTGGCGTGCTGCAGTCCATGGGTCGCAAAGAGTCGGAAACGACTGAGCAACTGAACTGAAATGAAGTGTATGTACCTAGTAATCCACGACATTATTTTACAATGTTTTATAATGTTTATAATCTTTGTATAATTTTATAATGTTTTGTTTTAGAAGGTGCATTTTTTTCATTCAAAGTAATCTTGAATGTATCTTAGAATCTTTATTTGGAAGAAGAAAATCGACCTTTTGATATCATAAACAGATAAGGCCACATCAAGTGAATTATTATTTTTGAGGGTATGTAATACAATACTAATTTTTTTTCTCTGACTTAACCAGTTCTAAGTTGAAATATTTAACATGCTTGGGTCAGACTTTATCAGATTCAGATCTGTATTAATAAGAATGTTGACCCTTAGAAAATAAAACTTAAATATTAACAAAAGAGTGAAATCTTTTGACAAAATTTAGGTATGCAAAATTATGACTGGGAAATTTTTATTTGGTAGAAATTATGATCATAAAAAGAAATTATAGGGAATTTCCTGGTGGAACAGTGGTTAGGACTCTGCACTTTCACTGCTGAGGGCCTGAGTGCAATCCCTAGATAAGGAATTAAGATCCCACACGAGGCCAAACAAAGAAAAAAATTATAGTGGCAAAATTTTCAGTGGTAAAATTAGATATGGGCAAAATGTGACCAAATCTTCAGAACAAAGAATTGACTCTGATTAAATAATTTCAGAGAAATAGAAATAAAATGAAAAACACTGAAAATGGATTTCCTGCTCTCCGTATCAAATTAAGCAAAGATTTAAATTTACTTTATATTTAGCTACAGGAAAAAAATTGATAATTCATCAGAGTATCATTCTATTAAAACATTTTTATTGATAAAATATGTAATAAAAATTTACTAAGCACAAAACAGCAGCATAAAAAGCACTAAATTTCATATTAGATGTGCATTGGGGAAAGGGGTGAATGGGTTAGAAAATACTATTTTAATTTGTTAATTTTTCCTTTTGTCTGTATTTCCCCGTGACAATTTTGTGAAATAAATTCAAAAATATACTTCTTACAATTCAGATGTATAGGGAAAAAACAAGTTTTGGGGGTTTTGTTTTACTTTCATACTAGACCTTTTATTTAGTAGAAATATGGCATTGGAGTCCATGCTGACATTCTGAGATTCTGCAACTTATTTTTCCAAAGCAAGATTTTAGCCACAAAGTAAATTATCCTAGGACTGTACCATAATGCTTTTGTTACCCCATTGATTTATAATTAAGTTTGTTTGGTCAGTTACCCACTAATAAAATAACCCTGTGGGGTATAACAGATGGGTTTTCTCAAGCTAAAACTATGCTGACTTTCCTCTTAGTTAATGGAAGAGAAAATTATTAAATATCTAATCCAATTTTTGTCTACCCCAATAACCTAAATGGTCCATTTAATCCTCCAAGAATGGAAACCATGCCTGTGGAATATTTAAAGTAGAAAAAGAAAACTGCTATCGGAACTAGAGTAATCATCTTTAGATATTTCAAGGACTGTTATGTGGAGGCATAATTATATTTATTCTCTGTAACCAAAGACTGGGACTGGGATACATAAAATCACGGAAAGGGAGATTCTACTCTGTTTAAGAAAGAACTAATATTTGGAGCTGTCCGCGAATTGAATGGGGCTTCCCTCATGGCTCAGCTAGTAAAGAATCCGCCTGCAATGCAGGAGACCCTAGTTCAATTCCTGGGTCGGGAAGATCCAGTGGAGAAGGGATAGGCTACCCACTCCAGTATTCCAGGGCTTCCCTTGTGGCTCAGTAGGTAAAGAATCCACCTGCAATGCGGGAGACCTGGGTTTGATCCCTGGGTTGGGAAGATCCCCTGGAGAAGGGAAAGTTTACCCACTCCAGTATTCTGGTCTGGAGAATTCCATGGACTGTATAGTCCATGGGGTTACCAAGAGTTGGACACAACTGAGCAACTTTCACTTTCAGGAGTTGAATGACTGCTTATGAAAGATGAGATTTACATCATCAGGAATAGTCAAGCTGAGGTTCTGGGGTGTTGAAAGAAGCGTCTTTGGTTGAGATCAGATCCTCGAGATCAGTCACAGGGAAATTGTTACCTGTGGTTTAAGGACGGCCAGTGTTTGCAGTTTCAGAGTTAGTCCTTCAGTGATGTCTGTTTCAACTACTTGCAGTTCACTGATGTTAGCTGAAGTGGAAAGACAGGAACAGAGTTTCGGCACAAATACCTCCTTGGAAGCATGTTTTGCAGGAGAAAATCACCATGTCTGTTAATACAAAAAAAAAAAAAAAAAAGGAGGATTAAAAAGACCACTGGTCTGACAGTCTTAAAAATGTCTTCAATTTTTGAGAATCCAAGGTTCTGCATTTGGAAACCTGTGTAGCTTCAGTCTGAAGAAATGGTTGGAGACAGCTGGCAGAGGTTGAGGGAAGAAAGAGGAAAGAGCTGGTGTCTGAAGTAAAGAGTGATTTGGTCACATGTGAGTCCTCAAGAGGGAAAAGTGGAAACTGGGTTAATAAACAAACCAGCCAAGGTAGAGACAGAAGGTGGAGTTTGGTCACCAGGAAGAAAGCCAGAGACTAACTTTTGGAAATAGAATTCAACGAAACCAAGACCGCTCATGGTCTCGACCCAGCCAATCTTTCCAAGTGTCATCCCCACCTCTCCCTGTCAACACCAGACTCTCTGCAGCTCCTTGAACACAGGGAGCCCTCTCTCTACACACGCAGGCCCCTCTGCCTGCAACACCACTTCCTCCCTTATCTACCTGGGGTTCACAGTCTTTCCTCTAGACAGAGCTCACAATCAGCTCCTCTGTCAGGTCTTCCCAGGCCTCTCCAGATGGGAGAAGAGACTTGATCCTCTGTGTTCCAACAGCGCCCTCCACATAAGGATGAACTTCCCATGACCTGTAGCCCACCAGGCTCCTCTGTCCATGGGATTCTCCAGGTAAAAATACTGGAGTAGGTAGCCATTCCCTTCTCCAGGGGATCTTCCCGATCCAGGGATTGAACCTGGGTCTCCTGCATTGCAGGCAGATTCTTTACCATCTGAGCCACCAGGGAAGCCCAATATAATTATTGTCAAGATGTCTGACTCTCTCAGTAGACCATGAGCCCCTTGAAGCAAAGAGCCATGTCCTGTTGATTTTTCTGTCACCAGAATTTAAATCGTGTCAAGCACATGTTTGTACCTCAATAGATATATGACGAATGAGTAAGTGAATGAGCGAATGAGTCCAAGTGCAGCAGCACAGCTGAGCCCACTCTGTGGATGCAGATGCTCGATTCCTCTGGTTCACCAGCAAGAGCAAGCTCTCACATGATAGCTGAGTAGCTCCAACTATGAGATCAAAATATTCCTGGGATAGAGAGCCAGACATGCCATTATAAGCATTCTCATATTACCCTGAAATCCTCTAGAGACCCTGGCACAGTGTTTTGTCTAATAAATATGATGATGTGCACTATATGTATATGTATTTGTTCAAATTAGTGCACAAGTATATGAATAAATGAATGAAAACCTCCAAAATTTAAAGAAAATGATCCATAAGAGTAATTAAGCCAGTGAGAAGAATATCTGCTGTGAGTACGACAGCAAGACACTCTAAGGCAAAGTGAGGTGATCTTACTTTGAGTGACATATTTTCACCTTTGCCATATTTTACTGGTTGCAGAAGCAAATGAGAAGTCCTACCACACTCAAGTGTAACTGATTACACAAAGGCATGGATGTGAGAAATGATTTCCTACCCAGCTTCAGAGAAGTGGTTTCTGAGAACCACATCCCACCTTTACCTTAACTTTGTCATTTGCAAGGAAACAAGCCTGTTCATTTTGGCAGGCTAGATCTAAGTATATTATATTATTTGTTTATTTTTGGTTGCGCTGGGTCTTTGTTGCTGGGTGTGGGCCTTCTATAGTTGCCGCAAGTTGGGTCTTGCAGAGTGATAACTTCCCATGGTGGTAGCTTCTCTTGTTTTGAAGCACAGGCTCTCGGGGCTTGGCTCAGTAGTTGTGGCACATGGAATTAGTGGCCCTGCGGCATGTGGGATCTTCCCTGACCAGGGACTGAACTCGCATCCCCTGAGATGGAAGACAGATTCTTAACCACTGGAACACCAGGGACACCCTGGCAGGCCACAACTGATGCTGTCACATTTACCTACAACCCTGGATCACAATAAACTGTGGAAACACACTTAGATATGCCGATGACACCAACCTTATGGCAGAAAGTGAAGAACTAAAGAGCTTCTTGAAGAAAGTGAAAGAAGAGAATGAAAAAGTTGGCTTAAAGCTCAACATTCAGAAAACTAAGATCATGGCAAGATCAAGAAAACTAAGATCCGGTCCCATCACTTCATGGCAAATAGATGGGGAAACAGTGGCTGACTTTATTTTGGGGGGCTCCAAAATCACTGCAGATGGTGATTGCAGCCATGAAATTAAAAGATGCTTACTCCTTGGAAGGAAAGTTATGACCAACCTAGGCAGCATATTAAAAAGCAGAGACATTACTTTGTCAACAAAGGTCCTTCTAGTCAAGGCTATGGTTTTTCCAGTAGTCATGTATGGATGTGAGAGTTGGACTATAAAGAAAGCTGAGCACAGAAGAATTGATCCTTTTGAACTGTGATGTTAGAAATCCAACCAGTCCATCCTAAAGGAGATCAGTCCTGGGTGTTCACTGAAGGGACTGATGTTGAAGCTGAAATGGCCACCTGATGCGAAGAGCTGACTCATCTGAAAAGACCCTGATGCTGGGAAAGATTGAAGGCAGGAGGAGAAGGGGACGACAGAGGATGAGATGGTTGCAGCAGCAGGAGAAGCATGCTGAATCTGGACTTTTATTATCTCTTTGGGCTTCAGAGACATGCTGATTTTTTGAGTAAGCAGGAAGGGCAACTAATCCTTGGGGTTAGGGACCAAAACTCTTGTAAGTTCTATTTTTATTTTTGACCAAATGTCAGCCAACTTCTCATGGGTTGTCTGCTAATAAACTTGCACTACTTTCTGACATAGCTTCACAGAAGATGGTTTGGAATTGTACTGGCTACTCTGCGGAACTTTGACCTAAATAAGATGCTTCATTTTAGAGACACCTTAGAATAAAAAAGAAAGAGAAAACAACTCTGTCTTGAAGGGACTGTCTATCTTAGCCATCTGAAAGATCATTTAGTTTAAAGAACTTCTTCCTTCCTCAAACATCCTTCATGTCCATTCTGAGGGGATTAATATTGGCTGTTTTATTCTAATTTGATAAAATTGTCAACAGTTTGAGTTACTGTTTAAATAAGTTAAAAGGATTTGTGTGTGTGTTTTGAAATGGGTCTTTTTTTCCTCTCTCTTTCTTTCTCTCTCTCTCTCTTTCTCTGCACCAAGTTTTAGTTGTCTCATGTGGGATCTAGTTCCCTGACCAGGGATTGAACCCCGGCCACCTGCACTGGAAGCATGGAATCTTAATCACTGGACACCAGGGAAATCACAAAATGGGCTTTTCTTTCTTTTTTTTTTTTTAAATGGGCTTTTCTAAATCTAATTTTTTCCCTCTTTTTGGAACAGAAATATTATTAGGCTTTCTCCAATGATGATTTTATGTTTGTCTAAAGTTTATTCCCTTTCCCTTTTTTTTCCTTCTGTCTCCTCCTTCTTTGCTCCTCTCTCTTAAAGGTGAATTGACGAGAAAGGAAACAAAGCCATCAATTTTCAGAAGTACTGTCTGTGATCAAACTGGTGATGGGTTAAGTCTCTGGGTATACATGAAAACACGTGCAATCCATAATAGCCGAGTGAGTGAAGGAGCAGAATGTTTCAGGAAGGGCACTGTGCTGGACATCAGGAGCCAAGGGCTCTAGTCCAGCTCAGACAGTTCGTGACTATCAGCAGGACAATTGGCCTCCTGGCCTCATTTTCCTCATCTGCAAAAAGGGAGGCTCAGACCAGCTGATCTCTGATCTCTCTTCTGCTCTCACGTTTTGCCTCTTTGCGTTGCATGATCTCTATCACACTGATGCACTGAAGATTTCTCTACTTTTTTTTTTTTTTTTTTAAATTTTGGCCACATCACAAAGCTTGCGGGATCTTAGTTCCCCAACCAGGCATCAAACCCATGCCCTCTGTCGTGGAAGCATGGAGTCTTATCCACTGAACCATGGTGGAATTCCCTTTTCCTTTTTTAATAATTTATTTTTGGCTGTGCTGGGTCTTCGTTGCTGCAGGCAGACTTTTTCTCTAGTTGTGACACGCAGGCTTCTCTTTGGGGTGGCTTCTCTCGCTGTGGAGCACAGGCTCTAGGCCAGGGGCTTCAGTAGTTGCAGCTCTCAGGCTCTAAAGCACAGGCTCAATGTGTGCTGCACCCAGGCTTAGCTGCTCCAAAGCATGTGGGATTTCCCCAGATTGAAAATCTGGGATTTTCAGGGATTGAACCTGTCTCCTGCATCGGCAGTCAGATTCTTTACCCCTGAGCCATCAGAGAAGCTCTGCTTTCTTTCCTTAGGTTTCAAATTTTGGATTCAAATATCTCTTTTTTAAAGAAATTTTACTTATTTCGGCCACACGAGGAACATGTGAGAACTTAACTTCCTGGATCAGGGATCAAACCCATGTCCCATGCAGTGGAAGTGTGCAGTCTTAACCACTGGGGCACCAGGGAAGTCCCTCTCTTTGTTTCTTGTACCTCATTTCTTCCTTCTGGGTTCAATTTTTTTCATCATTAAGCTGAGATAATCACATTAATATTTGAAAAGAGTGAACTTTGAGGGATAAAAAGGAACAATATCGGGGAGTTTGGGGCAGGCTTCCCCAGAACGTGCTACTTTTGCATGTGGATTATTTTGAGCTGAAGATAATCAAGGCCCAGCAGAGTCAGGAAGACCTTTCTTTTTAACCTTCTCCTTAACTGCCTAAGAGTTTAAACAGGGGGCCTGAACCAGGAAAAGAGTAATTACCAGAGATAACTTTGTAATATCAGAAGGACTTATCTGCACGTCAGAGTAAACGTTTACTCTCTTCTTCATCCTATGACTTGTCTTCCTCCACGCTGAGGGCCCACACCCTACCCCCTTCTTAGCTTAGAATAGTATGTAAGCCTCAGTTGCCCCTGAGCCTCATGTCTTTAGGGCTAATCTGGTAGCTCTGCTGGTAAAGAATCTGCCTACAATGCAGGAGACCCATTCAATTCCTGGGTCAGGAAGATCCCCTGGAGAAGGGATAGGCTACTCACTCCAGTATTCTTGGGCTTCCCAGGGGGCTCTGATGGTAAAAAAACAATCTACCTGTAATGTGGGAGACCTGTGCTTGAACCCTGGGTTGGGAAGATCCCCTGGAGGAGGAGTGTTCTTGCCTGGAGAATCCCCCTAGACAGAGGAGCCTGGCGGGCTACAGTCCATGGGGTCACCAAGGGTCAGACACGACTGAGTGACTAAGCGCAGCACAGCATTCATGTCTATATGGGCATCCCGAACATACAAAGTTGTGTTTGTTTTCCTTCTGTTAATCTGTTTTACATCAGTTAATTAGTATTCCAGCCAACAAACTTAGAAGCGAAGAAGAGAAAGCTTTTCCTCTCCAAGTACATAATAATAAAATGTTGATGGATCCAATTTAATGAATGATGCTGGAGCAACTGGACCTTGATGAGCAAAAAAGCCAAAACACAGAATCGCAACCTAAACCTCACAGCTTATGCAAAAATAAACTCAAAATTAGTCACAGACTTATACAAAAAGCATGAAACTTTTAGACAAATATATAGGAGAAAATCTTTGGGAACTCAGGCTAGGCAAAGCCTTCTTGAGCTTGATACCAAAAAGCACAATTTGTAACAGGAAAAACTGACAAATTGGACTCTTCAAAAGTAAAACTTTTGTTCTGGGAAAGCACCTAGGAAGAAGATGAAAAGACAAGAAACAAACTTGGATAAATATCTGCAAGCCACACAAAGGTAAAAGGACAAGTACTTAGAATATATCGAGTTGGTCGAAAGGTTGTTCAGGTTTTTCTAACCTGAACAAAAAGGTTGTTTCTGCACAACCTTTTGGCCAACTCAACATAAAGATTATAAAGACCACAGTTCAGTCATAAAAGATAAAGAACTGAGGAGTTCCCTGGTGGCCCAGTGGTTAGGATTCGAGGTTTTCATTGCCATGCCCCAGGTTCAATCCCTGGTTGGAGAACTGAGATCCCGTAAATGCATCAGTGTGTGTGGGGAGTGGGTCTCAGAGAAAGGGTAATAAATTAGAATATGAGCAAAAGACATCATGGTATTGTGATTTATAAGATTTTTGTCCCTTCCTGGCATATAATTCCTGAAACACTTGTAATTTTCTAGCTGAAGAGAGCAATAGCGGCACCTTTTGTTACAATACTTTTGTTTGTTTCTGAAATAGCTTTAGAGCAATAAAGCTGAAATATGTGTCTTCTGTTATTCATAAAAATTCCCTTTCCCCCCTCTGTGTACGATAATAAAGTGATTTTTGGAAAACTCCTAGATAATCATGTGATGGGAGCTAGTTGTCGGGGAACCAACCATGTGATTAGATAGCTAGAACTTTTGCCCATCTCCTGATCTCCAAGGAGGGGAGAGGGGCTGGAGGTTGAATTCCTCAAAAAAGACTAATGATTAAATTGACCACACCTACGAGAGAAGGCCTCCATACAAACCCAAAAGGACAAGGTCAGGGGAGCTTCTGGGTTGGTGGAAACATAGAGATGCTGGGAGAGCAATGCATTCAGAGAAGCGTCGGATGTGCTGTGCTTCTCCCCCATACCTTGTCCTGTGCATCTCTTCCATCTGGTTGTTCCTGAGTCATATCCTTTTATATTAAACGGGTGATCAAGTAAACTGTTTTCCCGAGTCCTGTGAGCCACTCTAGCAAACTAATGGAAACGGAGAAAGGGTTGTGGGAAACTCTGATTTACAGCTGGTTGGTCAAAAGAATAGGTAAACACCTGGACTTACAATCGGCATCTGAAGTGGCCAGGGGCAGCCTTGTGAGTCTGAGCCCTTAGCCTGTGGGATCTGATGCTTAACTCAGATTTTGACACTGAGTTAAACTGTAAACACCCAGCTGGTGTCGGGAGGAACTGAGAACTGCTTGGAGTTGAGGAAAAACCCATGCACCTCTGGTCGAAGTGTTGTGAATGTAAGTAAAGAGGAAATAAGGCTGTTTTTTTCCATTAGATTGAGTGTGAGAGCTGTTGTGAACTGTTTAAGTGTGAGAATAGTGGAAGTAGGGTAGAGTAGAAACACAAGGAGTGCTTTCCCTTTAAACACATACAGACATTTCACTGAAGTGGGTATCAGTTCAGTTGATCAGTTGTGTCCAACTGTTTGCGACCCCATGGACTGCAGCACGCCAGGCCTCCCTGTCCATCACCAACTCCTGGAGCTTGCTCAAACTCATGCCCATTGAATCAGTGATGCCATCCAACCATCTCATCCTCTGTTGTCCCCTTCTCCTCCTGCCCCCAATCTTTTCCAGCATCAGGGTCTTTTCCAAGGAGTCAGTTCTTTGCATTAGGTGGCCAAAGTATTGCAGTTTCAGCTTCAGCATCAGTCCTTCCAATGAATATTCAGGACTGATTTCCTTTAGGATGGACTGGTTGGATCTCCTTGCAGTCCAAGGGACTCTCAAGAGTCTTCTCCAACACCACAGTTCAAAAGCATCAGTTCTTCAGTGCTCAGCTTTCTTTATAGTCCAACTCTCACATCCATACACGACTACAGGAAAAATCATAGCTTTGACTAGATGGACCTTTGCCAGCCAAGTAATGTCTCTGCTTTTTAATATGCTGTCTAGGTTGGTCATAGCTGTTCTTCCAAGGAGCAAGTATCTTTTAATTTCATGGCCGCAGTCACCATCTGCAATGATTGTGGAGTCCAAGAAAAGAAAGTCTCTCACTGTTTCCATGGTTTCCTCATCTATTTGCCATGAAGTGATGAAACTGGATGCTATGATCTTAGTTTTCTAAATGTTGAGTTTTAGGCCAACTTTTTCACTCTCTTCTTTCACTTTCATCAAGAGGCTCTTTAGTTCTTTTTTGCTTTCTGCCATAAGGGTGGTGTAATCTGTGTATCTGAGGTTAACATTTCTCCCAGCAATCTTGATTCCAGCTTATGCTTCATCCAGCCCAGCATTTCACATGATGTACTCTGCATATAAGTTAAATATGCAGGGTGACAATATACAGCTTTGACGTACTCCTTTACCAGTTTGGAACAAATCTGTTGTTCCATGTCCGGTTCTAACTGCTGCTTCTCAACCTGCATACATATTTCTCAGGAGGCAGGTAAGATGGTCTGGCATTTCCATTTCTTTAAGAATTTTCCACATTTTGTTGTGATCCACACAGTTAAAGACTTTGGTATAGTCAATTAAGCAAATGTTTTTCTGGAACTCTCTTGCTTTTTTGGAGAAGGCAAATAATCACACGAAAAGATGTATGATGTCACCAGACATTAGGAAATGTAAATTAAAACCACAATGAGAGATCACTACATACCTCTCAGGATGGCTGAAATAAATAATGATAATATCAAATACTGGTGAAGATGCAGAAGTGCATCATTAGAGTGTTGGTGAGAATGTAAAATGGTACAGTCATCCTGAAAAAGTTTGGCAGTTTTTTATAAAACAAAACATGCACATACTGTCTGAATCAGCAATTACACTCTTGGGTGTTTATTACAAAGAAATGAACAATTTATGTTCATAGAAAACCTGTACATGAATGTTCTTAGTGGCTTTACTTATTGTAATCGTAAACTGGAAATTGCTCAGATGAACTTGAACAGCTGAATGGTTTAAATAAACTGTCCTGCATTCACATCAGGGGATACCATGGAACAGTAAAAAGGAATAAACTTAAAAAAAAATCTGCTGTGCTTGGTCTTAGTTGTGGCATATGGGATCTTTCTAGCTCCCTGACCAGGGATCAAACCTGGGCCCCCTGCTTTGGGAGTGCTGAGTCTTAACCACTGGACCACCAGGGAAGTCCCATGAACATAAAACTTGAGCGATGCAAAATGGTAAAGTCTGATTATCTCCAACCCTATAAAACAGAACTTCTTTCTTATGATAAAAATAGCCGTATATACTCAGGAATTTCTTTTAGGAATTTCAAACTGGAGAGAACTAGATCTGCAGTGTTGTTTTTATAGTATAACTGATCAGTAAATATTAGGTAGCCATGAAAACTTTAGCTATGAAGATTATGCAGCAACACAGGAAATATGTATGGCATAATATCTGATGAAAAAAGGAGAACATGCAGTTTCACTGTTAGAAGTCCACATATAAGAGAAAAATCACAGGAAACATATCAAAATGCTCAGTGGTTATATTAGGAAGGTAGTCACATGAATGATTTCTTTCCTTTCCTTTCATTGCTTTTCAGATTGAATAAGATTATTTTTAATGACTAAAAAAAATTACAACTGGATTGTATATAGTGACTACTGCATTCTTCTTCTCAAATCTCCCAAGAGTTTGGATAGAGTAACTAAATAATCCCTCAGCCTCGGGTCACTTCCTTTCTTTTCTGACAGAATTAGTTATTAGATTAGATTAGTGAAATGTTGTAGACATAATATATCCTGACTTCTGCTTAGCATTTAATAAATCTTTGCTTTTGGTGAAGGTTCTTTGGGTCATAATAACAAATGTGCTGATTTGGCTCATGCAAAGTGTGACTCTTGGGGAACAGGACCATTGTATATAATTCAAGGGAGGAAGTTCAACTGAGGACAGAAGTCAGTGACTAGTATGTGATGAAGAACCAAGGCAGATACCATCTTTCAGGACCACGTGGCCTCTGGTTCTTTCTATACGTCTGCTCATTTTTTCTCTCTCTCTTCCTTCACACTCAAAACCTATCTTCTCAGCTTCTCTGATTGACATGGTGCAAAAGGCTGCTCACTCTCATAATCAGATTTCCCCCTAGCTCTAGCCCTCTAGTCAAACGCTTAGAGACCTAGTATTCTAATTTACATTCAACTTTAATTCCCAGGAGAGAAAATCTAATTGATCAGTGCATCAAGTGTTTACCCCAGCTTTAATTTTGGCATTGGAGGTGGGGGTGGGGATTGTATAATATAAATTTGGCTGCAAAGGGGCCACCCTTGGTTGAGGAGAGGGTTTAGAGAAAGGGGCCTTGGTTTGGCAGACAACTTAAAAGGTATTTACCACTTGGGTTTTTTATTAATTTATTGGACTGTGCTGAGACTTCATTGGTTTTGTGCAGGATTTCTTGAGTTATGGCGAGCAGGGGCTACTCTTTGTTTGGTGTGTGGGCGTCTCATTGTGGTGGCTTCTCTTGTTATGGAGCACAGGCTCTAGGCAAGTGGACTTCAGTAGTTGCTCAGGAGGGCTTCCCTGGTGGCTCAGAGGGTGAGGAATCTGCCTGCAATACAGGAGACCCAGGTTCTATCCCTGGGTCAGGAAGATCCCCTGGAGGAGCGAACGGCTCCCACTCCAGTATTCTTGCCTGGAGAACCCCATGGACAGGGGAGTCTGGTGGGCTAAAGTCTAAGAGCCAGACATGACTTAATGACTAAAACACCACCACCAGGCTCAGTTGCTGTGGTGCATGGACCTAGTTAGTTAGTGCCATGTGGAATCTTCCTGGACCAGGGATTGAATTCCAGGGATTGTTCCTTACATTTGCAACTGGATTCCCATCCATTGCGCCAGTGGGGAAGTCCACCATCCGGGTTTCTCATAAGTCCTCAGCATCAACTGGAGAAACAGGAGTTGGCTGAATACATAAGAAGGTATACTGTTGCTGGGGTCCAGCCCCAGTGGATCCAGGGTAATTCAAAGTGCGGACGACGTGGCGAGGAAAAACTTATTTATTTAGAAATATAAAGAGAGATTAGGAAAGAATAGTGTAGTAGGAAAATGAGTGGTGAAAAGATGCTGAATAACTTGGTTTACGTGGAGAACTAATAAAACCGCAGGACAAGAGATTTGCACCATCTATGTTAGGCCACCAGCACCCGTTTGAACAGCGGAGGGTGCCCCGCCTTGGGCTCCCTCTCTCATGGGTCTTAGAAGCCGGGGCAAGTAAGTAGAAATGGTGAGCCTCCACACCCCAGATGGGAATTCAGCCAGAAAAGAGGGTAAGAAAAGACACGGGGGAACCAGTCTTTCCAGTGACTTGCCCATCCTCTATTGTCCGGAAAGGCCTTATATACTTTCGATTTTACATAGAGATCAGTGGATAATACAAAATTATGCAGTGTCAGCAGCCCTGACTCTTATCGAGGCCAGGCTTTCTCTCTGCATACCTAGTTGTATACACAAGTCTTAGGTGATTTACATCATCTTCTGGCCAGAAGGCCAATGAACATTTTACGGCCCTTTTCTGATAAGCGTTTGTCAACCAGAAGTCTTATTTGCCTTAATAGTGTTGTTCTTCCCAAAGTCTGGTGCCACTGTCAGAAAGCACTAAATAAAGTTACATTCTTACATAGCAAGGATACAACAGTTTATAACAATGAAAGAAGTACACTGATTTATAACAAAGAGAAAAGTAATTAACTCAAAAGTCTAGTGTTGCTAACATCAAAACTACTATATTCCTTTTTCTATATCCCAATTACATTGATTAATATCCTTCAGGTGCCTAAAAGATAAAGAATATGGAGGCCTGGCAGCAGTCATTGACTCAACAGTGAAACCCGTCACCAATATAATTTTTAGCTCTTTAGAAAATGCTCTGTATCTTTAAGATGCTTTAAGCTTTGTGCCTCTCATGGTTGGGGGCCTGTAAACAATTCACAAGTTGTAAAAGTCCGGGCAGACCGGTTAGGTAAGTTAGAAAACCATCGAAGGGGTTTAAACCAAGACATTCTTTTTATATGCAGGAGACTGTTAACTGGAGCCCTAAGTTAATTTGTTTTAGAGGCAGAAGAGTGGAAAGCACAGTACAAAAAGGCAGGCAGACTCTGGTTTTGGGGGGTAGATGTTCAGGAAAACCCAGGGGGAACCCCTGAAGCCAGATCACGTCTTTGCTATGTCTGGCTTCCTTCCTCATGACCTTTGCCACGGGCGGGATTCCTTACGCTGGCTCCCGGCATACTGTAACTGGGTAAATGACCACACCTACAGAAGACAAATCATTGACACCCTGCCTAAGATGTCTGGAGAAAGTGGCTTTCAGATCTTATGAGTAGATCTATGATAGCTTCCAGTAAAGGTTCTATGTAGGCTCTGTCCTGATCAACATTTTTTCTTAAAGTCTTGAATTCCCTGGGCCTGGGGAATTTGTGTTTTCATTTTCCCTAACATTCTTAAATCTTCTCTGCCTCCACCCCTGTCTGTGTGCAAGCGTGCTAAAGTTGCATCAGTCATGTCCAACTCTTTGTGACCCTTTGGACTGTAGCCCGCCAGGCTTCTCTGTCTGTGGGATTATCAAGGCAAGAATACTGAAGTGGGTTGCCATGCCCTCCTCCAGCGGATCTTTCCAACCCAGTGATTGAACCTGCACCTCTTATGTCTCCTGCGTTGGCAGTCAGGTTCTTTACCACTAGTGCCACCTGGGAAGCCCCCACCCCTGTCTACTCTCTGCTAATGATAGACTTTTTTATTTTTAATAGAAGTATAGTTGATTTACAATGTTATGTTAATTACTGCTGTACAGCAAAGTGATTCAGTTATACTTTCCTTTTAAATATTCTTTTCCATCATAAGATATTGAATATAGCTCTCTTTGATATACAGCAGGACCTTGTTGTTTATCCATTCTATGTATAAAACCTTACATCTGGCTAACCCAACCTCCTACTCCACCTCTCCCCCAACCGCCTCCCTCTTGGCAACCACAAATCCGTTCTCTATGCTAACGACTGACTTCTTAACCAGGTGAGAAAAATAGAAGCAATCAGAATGTTTATCACTAAACCTAATGATTTACCTACATTTGGACTCATATAATCGTCCTTCCCTCCTATATAACATGGGAATCATCTCTACCCCACCTTGTGCATTGACCCCATTTTCCCTCACCTACTTAAGAACCCGGCTTCTGCAGTTTTCCCATTTGTACGCTACATGACCAGTTTCTGTCCTTCTACTGTATTATTACCATAATCATACAACCATGCTATAATATAAAAAGAAATCAGCCCCCACAAGTAAGAGTTATGTCATCTAGACTGCCAGTTAGCTATAATGTTAAACTTTCAGCAGACCAAAAAACTTTTATGGTCTGGTCCTCTTGAACAAATACTGTATCCCCTTTGAGAAATGATTTAGCAATCTTCACAAATGTCCTTCCAAATTTGTTAAATGATGGTCAACGCCATACAATAATATGCAATGTACTTGTTCCACTGGGATCTTTCAGGATTTGAGTCTAGTTGTTAGTCTAGAAGCAATGAAAGAAGTGATATGGGTCTTGAGGAGAATCAGCATTCATCTGCAAAGCACCTACTTCAGGATAGGTCATTACAGGTTCTTCAGGCAAGGGGACACTAATCTCCAGACAGTTAGATGGATCAGATTGAAACGGAGAAGGACCATATGGTCCTTGTCCCCTAACCATGACCTCTGCCTGCCTTTTGCCTGTGAAAAACATCAGTCAAAGAATAAGTTTAATCAGAGAAGTGAGAAATGCTGAAACAAAGGAAAAGAGTCATCAAAGGAGACTAATAATAATAATGTAGTCATTAAGCATAGTCAGGGACCTTTAGTTCTTTCTCAAGGGCTATAGATAATATTCTAAGCCACATCCTGTGAGCTGTCTTATAGATACCAAAACACCAGGTGGAGAAATTAACTACATGATGACCAAACTGTACCCAGGACTTGAGCTGCCACAATTCCAAGAACTGACTGCAAAGAAACGGGAACAAGTGCACCCCGGAACCGAAGATTAACTGTACCTAAAAAAACCAAAATGATGCTAGTCAGACCACTGATGACCAACTGAAGATGCCTGTTAGAGATGACTATGCTGTTTCTGCATGTAACCCCCTCAACTCTGCCTATAGAAGCTCTCACCCCCTGCTTATCATGGGGCAAGTCGGCCTTTGGGCAGATGTTCACCACTCTTCCCCACCAGTTACTGGCACTTGAAATATAGCAAACTTTCCTTTCCATCAATCTGGCCTGTTTACTGGCTTTTGAGCGGTGAGCAGCCAGACCTCCCACACATACCCTTCAGTAACAGGATTCCTATTGCTGCTGGAACAAATTCCTACAAATCTAGAGGCTTAAAACAACACAAATTTCTTATTTTACGTTTTGGAAGGTCTCATTGGGCTAAATAAAGCGTCACGTGGCTTCATTCCTTTTGGAAGCTTTAGGGGAGATTTTCTTTCCTAGGCTCTAGGGGAAATGAATGTACACTTTTCTCAAAGCCAGTAGTGAACTTTCATATTTTTTGTATTTCTCTTTCTGCCTATGACCTTTTGCCTCTTGTAAAGGTCCCTGTGATTACACTGGGCCCACCTGGATAATCCAGGATAATCTTTCCAGTAAAGGAGACTTTATTTAATTAAACTGCACAATCCCTCCCACAATCCCTGCATTCAGTTGGGAAAGGTACACCCAACTGAATGCTGAGTTCCAGAGAAAGACAAGGAGAGACAAGGCGGCCTTCTTCAGTGAACAGTGCAAAGAAATAGAGGAAAATAACAGAAGGGTTATCAAAGGTACATTTCATGCAAAGATGGGCACAATAAAGGACAGAAACGAGAAAGACCTAATAGAAGCAGAAGAAATCAAGAAGAGATGGCAAGAATATAGAGAATTGTACAAAAAAAGATCTTAACAACCCAAATAACCACCATGGGGTGGTCACTCACCTAGAGCCAGACATCCTGGAGTGTGAAGTCAAGTGGGCTTTAGGAAGCACTGCTGCCAATAAAGCTCATGGAGGTGATAGGATTTCAGCAGAGCTATTTAAAAACCCTAAAAGATGTACTGTTAAAGTGCTGTCCTCAGTATGTCAGCAAATCTGGAAAACCCAGCAGTGGCTACAGGACTGGAAAAGGTCAATCTTCATCCCAATTCCCAAGAAGAGCACACTAAAGAATGTTCAAAGTGAGTGAAGTGCAGTCGCTCAGTCGTGTCTGACTCTTTGTAACACTGTGGATTGTAGCCCACCAGGCTCCTCCGTCCATGGGATTCTCTAGGCAAGAATACTGGAATGGACTGCCATTTCCTTCTCCAGGGGGATCTTCCGAACCCAGGGATTGAACTCAGGTCTTCCGCATTTCAGGCAGACGCTTTAACCTCTGAGCCATCTAGAGTAGGTAAGAATGTTCAAACTACAACATAATTGTGCTCATTTCCCATGCTAGGAAGGTTATGTTCAACCACCCTAATAGCAGAAAGCAAAGAGGAACTAGAGTCCCTTGATGAAGGTGAAAGAGGAGAGTGAAAAACCTGGCTTAAAACTCAACTGGCAAAAAACGAAGATCTGATATCTGGTCCCATCACTTCACGGCAAATAGATGGGGGGAAAAATGGAAACAGTGACAGATTTTATTTTCTTGACTCCAAAGTCACTGTGGATGATTGCAGCCATGGAATTAAAAGATGCTTGCTGTTTGGAAGAAAAACTATGACCACCTAGACAGCAGATTAAAAAGCAGAGACATCATTTTGCCTAGTCATGATTTTTCCAGTAGTCGTGTATGGTTGTGAGAGCTGGACCATAAGGAAAGCTGAGTGCCAAAGAATTGATGCTTTTGAACTGTGGTGTTGGAAAAGACCCTTGAGAGTCCCTTGGGCTGCAAGGAGATCAAAGCAGTCAATCCTCAGTTCAGGTCAGTCACTCAGTAGTATCCGACTCAGCGACCCGATGGAGTGCAGCATGCCAGGCCTCCCTGTCCATCACCAACCCCCGGACCTTACTCAAACTCAAGTCCATCAAGTCGGTGATGCCATCCAACCATCTCATCCTCAGCGGTCCCCTTCTCCTCCCGTCTTCAATCTTTCCCAGCATCAGGGTCTTTTCCAAGGAGTCAGCTCTTCCCATCAGGTGGCCAAAGGATTGGAGTTTCAGCTTCAGCATCAGTCCTTCCAATGAATATCCAGGACTGATTTCCTTTACAATTGACTGGTTGGATCTCTCTGCAGTCCAAGAGATTCTTAGGAGTCTTCTCCAACACCACAGTTGAAAAGCATCAATTCTTCAGCGCTCAGCTTTCTTTATAGTCCAACTCTCACATTCATACATGACTACTGGAAAAACCATAGCTTTGACTAGACATACCCTTATTGACAAAGTAGTGTCTCTGCTTTTTAATATGTTGTCTAGGTTGGTCATAGCTGATTTTCCAAGGAGCAAGCATCTTTTAATTTCATGGCTGCAGTCACCATTTGCAGTGATTTTGGAGTTCAAGAAAAGAGTCTCTGTTTCCATTGTTTCCCCATCTATTTGCCATGAAGTGATGGGACCAGATGCCCTGATCTTAGTTTTCTGAATGTTGAGTTTTAAGCCAACTTTTTCACTCTCCTGTTTCACTTTCATTAAGAGGCTCTTTAGTTCTTCTTCACTTTCTGCTATAAGGATGGTGTCATCTGCCTATCTCAGGTTATTAATATTTCTCCCAGCATCTTGATTCCAGCTTGTGCTTCCTCCAGCCCAGCACTTCTCATGATGTACTCTGAATATAAGCTAAATAAGCAGGGTGACAATATACAGCCTTGACGTACTCTTTTCCTAATTCAGCCCTAGGACAGAAGCACAAGAGATTAAGAAGAGGTGACAAGAGTACACAAAAGAACTATACAAAAAAGATCTTCATGACCCAGATAACCATGATGATGTTATCACTCACGTAGGGTCAGACATCCTGTAATGCAAAGTTAAGTGGGCCTTAGGAAGCATCACTACGAACAAAGCTAGTGGAGGTGATGGAATTCCAGTTGAGCTATTTAAAATCCTAAAAGATGATGCTGTGAAAGTGCTGCACTCAATATGCCAGCAAATTTGGAAAACTTAGCAGTGACCACACGATTAGAAAAGGTGTTTTGAGGCCCCGACATGGTAGGGAACTAAGGATTGCTCGCCGTCTGGATGCAGCAAGGCAGGACCCGGAGATATCTGGCATTTGTACAACATGGCAGACATCGACAACAAAGAACAGTCTGAACTTGATCAAGATTTGTATGATGTTGAAGAAGAAACTGGTGAAGAAACAAAAATCAAAGCGTGTCAGCTGACTGTTCAGATGATGCAAAATCCTCAGATTCTTGCAGCCCTTCAAGAGAGACTTGATGGTCTGGTAGAAACACCAAGATACATTGAAAGCTTGCCTAGGAGAGTTAAAAGACGAGTGAATGCTCTCAAAAACCTTCAAGTTAAATGTGCACAGATAGAAGCCAAATTCTATGAGGAAGTTCATGATCTTGAAAGAAAGTATGCAGTTCTTTATGAGCCTCTGTTTGATAAGCGATTTGAGATCATTAATGCCATTTATGAACCTACAGAAGAAGGTGAATGGAAACCAGATGAGGAAGATGAAATTTCGGAGGAGCTAAAAGAAAAGGCCAAGATTGAAGATGAAAAAAAGGATGAAGAAAAAGATCCCAAGGGAATTCCTGAGTTTTGGTTGACCATTTTTAAGAATGTTGACTTGCTCAGTGATATGGTTCAGGAACATGATGAACCTATTCTGAAGCACTTGGAAGATATTAAAGTGAAGTTCTCAGATGCTGGTCAACCTATGAGTTTTGTCTTAGAATTTCACTTTGAACCCAATGAATATTTCACAAATTAAGTGTTGATAAAGACATATAGGATGAGGTCAGAACCAGATGATTCTGATCCCTTTTCTTTTGATGGACTAGAAATTATGGGTTGTATAGGGTGCCAGAAAGATTGGAAAAAAGGGAAGAATGTCACTTTGAAAATGATTAAGAAGCAGCAGAAACACAAGGGACATGGGACGGTTTGTACTGTGACCAAAACAGTTTCTAATGACTCTTTAATTTTTTTTGCCCCTCCTGAGGTTTCTGAGAGTGGAGATCTAGATGATGATTTTGAAGCTATCCTCACTTCAGACTTTGAAATTGGTCACTTTTTACGTGAGTGTATAATCCCAAGATCAGTGTTATACTTTACTGGAGAAGCTATTGAAGATGATGCCGATGATTATGATGAAGGTGAAGAAGCGGATGAGGTAATGTTTACCAAATGAGCAAATAATTCTCTGTTTAACACATTGAGAAGCAAATTGAGTGACTTATGTATTCCATTGGTATATTCATTATTCCATGATATGGGATAAAAACTTTTTTTGGAAAAACGTGGTTTTAGAATTCTACATCCAAGTAATGTATGTATGAGGTTTCAATAAATAAACTGCAAAACTAAAAAAAAAAAGAGGTCAGTTTTCATTCCAATCCCAAAGAAAGGCAATGCCAAAGAATGTTCAAACTAGTGCACAATTGCACTCATCTTACACACTAGCAAATGCTCAAAATTCTCCAAGCCAGGCTTCAACAGGACATGAACTGTGAACTTCCAGATGTTCAAGCTGGATTTAGAAAAGGCAGAGGAAGCAGAGATCAAACTGTCAACATCCATTGGTTCAACAAAAAAGCAAGAGTTTCATAAAAATACCTACTTTTCCTTTATTGACTACACCAAAGCCTTCGACTGTGTGGATCACAACAAACTGGAAAATACTTCAAAAGATGCGAGTAACAGGCCAGCTTACCTGCCTCCTGAGAAACCTGTATGCAGGTCAAGAAGCAACAGTTAGAACTCTACATGGAACAATAGACTGGTTCCAAATCGCCAAAGGAGTACATCAAGGTTGTATATTGTCACTCTGCTTATTTAACTCGTATGCAGAGTACCTCACGCAAAATGCTGGGCTTGATGAAGCACAAGCCAGTCTATCCTAAAGGAAATTAACCCTGAATATTCATTGGAAGGACTGATGCTAAAGCTGAAGCTCCAGTACTTTAGCCACTGGATGTGAAGAGCTGACATTGGAAAAGACCCTGATGCCGGGAGAGATTGAGGGCAGAAGGGGGTGACAGAGAATGAGGTGGCTAGATGGCATCACCGACTCAATGGTAATGAGTCTGAGCAAACTCTGGGAGATAGTAAAGGACAGGGAAACCTGGCATGGTGCTGTCCCTGCGGTTGCCAAGTCAGACACGACTTAGCTATTGAACAAGAACCTTGAGTCTGAGCACCTGAGAACTCCCAAATCTGGTGTAAGGAGGTGATTGTTCTCAGGCAGCTGGTACAGGATGAGGCGTATCAAATACCTCAGAGACACTGCAATAAAGGCCTGGCTCCAAACAGCCCCAGGACAAGAAACTCATTCCTAAACCTTTGAGGCTTTCAATATTTGTTTGTTGAACCCTAACCTGAAACCCCCAACTTGTCTATACTATATTCTCTTTCAAGAATTATTCCCTTGAACTGTAGCTGCTAAAAACCAAAGAAGGCTCTTCCCTGGTGGTCCAGTGGTTAAGACTCCAAGCTTCCAGTGCAGGGGGCTTGGGTTTGATCCCTAGTCAAGGAACTAAGATCCCACATGCTGAGCAGCACGACCAAAAAAAAAAAAAAAAAATCTAAGTAGGACAACTATAAAATTAGTTAAAAGAAACTTACAGGTAGTTTATGAAGCAAAACCTGCTATTATTTGGCTTCAGCCTGGGAAAAGAAAGACGTCTGGAGGATCCAAGATGCCAGAACTCAGTCCAAGTCTGGATAAATCCTATCCACAGCAGTTAACCAAAATTTCACCCCAGGGCTTCAGAAAGGGGCAGGGAAAAGAGGAAAAACTACTGAATTTAATGAAAATGTTCATCTTATTCTTTATGGGAAATGTTACTATTAACCCAATTCTTGGTTTTATTTGCAATGATCCTTTGCTGTATCAAAGCATGTTTTTCTTTGTAGAAAACGTCACTCTAGGAAAAAATGCACTCATATGACCACACATAAGAAACACTTTATTTGGAGATTAGCCTGTCATCAGAAGAAATAGTGGTGAGAGGCCCCTCATGACAACCACCTTCTGACTCATTTTCCTGCTACCGTTCCATGGTCCATACAACATCCAGAATGATCTAGATTACTTGAATCCAGATTATTGTTATCTGGATTCTTCTGGCCACTTTAAGAGAGGTCACGTCCTCCCCCTGCTCAAAACCCTCCTATAGTTTCTCATCACATTGATATGAAAGTGAAGTGCTAACTACTGCAGCTTACAAAGTCCTGGGTGACCTGGTTTCTGGGTCTCTTTTAGGTTTGCTCTATTATGCTTTCTTGCCTTCACTCTGTTCATCCACATTGGCCTCTATTGTTCACTGAAAGTGCCCAGCACAGTTTTGTCTTTGTCTTGTAAAGTCTTCGCTGAGCTATGTGTATGACTTTCTTCCCCACCTCCTTCAGGGCTCTATTTAAAATAGTACCTCCCTTAAGGGTCTTCTCTGAACACTGAATCTAAAATAGCACAACAGCAGGAATTCCCTGGTGGTCCGAGGGCTAAGACTCTGAACTCCCAATGTAGGGAACCTGGGTTTGATCCCTGGTCAGGGAACTAGATCTCACATGCTGCAACCGAGAGTTTGCATGCTGCAATAAAGCCAAAAAAAAAACATACCCTATCTCTGTGTGCATATTTAGTTGCTCAGTCGTGTCCGACTCTGCAACCCTATAGACTGTAGACCGCCAGATTCCTCTGTCCATGGAGTTTTCCAGGCAAGAATACTGTGGTGGCTTGCCATTTCCTATTTCAGGGGATTTCCCCCCCCCTGGGATAGAACCCAGGTCTCTTGCATCTCCTGCATTGGCAGGCGGAGTCTTTACTGCTGTGCCACCTGGAATGCCCCTACTCTGTCTCTAGTACCTTGCTAATTCTTCCTATCATTATACTAGATTATACTTCCTAAGATTATACTACGTTTTGCCTATTGTTTGTCTCTTCCATTAGATGTCAGTTCCATAAGATCAAAGATGTCTGCTTTGGTCACTGTTACATTCCCAGTGCCAGAAATGTACCTTGTCATGTGTTACATGGTTGAATGTGAATAAATCTAGCTTTAGTAACCCACTGTTAATGTTCTAAGAAGCATTTGGATGAATGAAGACATATTTTGGAGATAGGAGTTGGTGACTGATTGGCGATGCAGGATGAAAGGTGGGGGCGGTATCAAGGATTCCCTGATTTTTGCCAGGAGCACACCAATGGGTGGAAGCGTCAGTTACCAAGACGAGGAGGAAGACCAAAGAAGCTGATCTGTAGGGAGGGTGAGCTCAGTTTTGTACACTTAAACTTTGAGATGCCTGTGGGACAACCATGAGCAGAAGTTAAGTAGGCAGTTGGATATGGGATAAGTAATTTTTTAAATTGTTTGAATCTTTTTTGAGCTAGGCTTTAACTGAATTAAAAGGCACCCTACTGACATCTCTGTGGTCAAGCATAATTTACACTCTATGACAGACTTGCTAAAGTTACAATCTGACAGTTCACGATGACAGGGACTCTATTTTTTCTAAGTGCAAAGAGAGCTTCCTGGTAACCAAGAATGATGATTGAGAATGTTCACTTTTTGGGCAAATGGTTACTTCACCTAAAATCACAAGCGAATTCTTTAAGAAAAAGCTTAAATCCTCCTGAGGCTGTCCTGCCAGTGAGTAAATGTTTTAACATGGTTGCAAAAGAAGCTCAACTATGTGTACCTTGCATAAGAAACGAGTTCTTCTTGCACTTTCTTCTGGACAGTTTATTCTAGGCTGTTGGATGGAATGTGTATTCCACTTCTGAGCACAAATTTGCTTACTCCATTCGTAGAGTGTATTTATTTATTTAAAAAATTTTTTGGCCATGCCACACAGCTTGCAGGATCTGTTTCCTGCCAGGAACTGAACCTGGGCCAGGGTGGTGAAAACCTGGAATCCTAACCTGTAGAGTGTATTTAGCAGATTAAAACTGTGATTTCTTGACTTAAGTGTGTATATCCTGTTCTGGATAAAAGTGATTTGTTTAAAATCTCAAATGAACTCTGCCTTTCTTAAGTACTGCAGGTTTTGCTTCATAAATGCTGAATTCAATGACGTTCTAACATTTCAGTGTGTTATCTGAAACGCTGGGAACCTCCTGAGGCATGGAATTTCTGATGTCAACACGGAGAGGGGGTACTAGTTTTCTGCAGGGTTGGCATCCATCTAACATACTGCCAATACACAATCTTCAGCCACTTACACATTAAACTCTGACCAATGACTGTGGAATACAAATTTGGTTTTCCCTTTCAAGAAATTTCATGTCAGCAAGTGGTTTGAAGAAGTGATTTTATGCCAGAGATTAAGTGAGATGGCTCAGTTCAGTTCAGTTGCTCAGTCGTGTCCAATTCTTTGTGACCCCATGAACCACAGCATGCCAGGCCTCCAACTCCCAGAGTTCACCCAAACCCATGTCCATTGAGTCGGTAATGCCATCCAGCCATCTCATCCTCTGTTGTCCCCTTCTCCTCCTGCCCTCAATCTT
Source organism: Budorcas taxicolor (assembly GCF_023091745.1). Lineage (NCBI taxonomy): Eukaryota > Metazoa > Chordata > Mammalia > Artiodactyla > Bovidae > Budorcas > Budorcas taxicolor. Next base: position 97,124,971 of record NC_068915.1, on the reverse strand, counting down.
TCCCAGCATCAAGGTCTTTTCCAATGAGTCAGTTCTTCGCATCAGGTGGCCAAAGTATTGGAATTTCAGCTTCAACATCAGTCCTATCAATGACCACCCAGGACTAATCTCCTTTAGGATGGACTGGTTGGATCTCCTTGCTGTCCAAGGGACTCTCAAGAGTCTTCTCCAACACCACAGTTCAAAAGCATCAATTCTTTGGCGCTCAGTTTTCTTTATAGTCCAACTCTCACATCCATACATGACTATTGGAAAAACCAGTGAGATGGTAGTAAGAGACTTTTAAGTCTCTGGAAGAATATCTAGTTTACCCACAAGATCCTAAACCTAACAAGTTGTCATTCAATAATTCAACCGGCAGTTAGTTTACTATGTGTATATATGGGCATAAAAGAGGAAGGATGCTTAGAATACATATCTTCACTCTCCAGAAACTTAAGGTCTAGTAAAGTCACATATTTAGAAAAACAGAAGAAAAGATTAAGATTGTGACAATGTATGATTAATTTTACCTCAGGTAGTCTGGGAAGGATTCACAGAAGTAGAAACATTTAATTGGAGTTTTGAAGGACAAATAGGAGTTTTACTTGGCAGATAAGGAACATTAAAGAACTAGGGTTGAAGTTAAATGACTTCTAAGAGGAATGCTGGGTGGATGTGGGAGCATAGGATGCAGAGATCTGGACCACAACATGTAGGGATATGAGTTCTAAGGCATCATATATACTCACATAACACACAGTAAAAGTGTTAGCTTTAAAATCATTCCCAGGTTTCCTGGAATTTTTAATATAACTCCAAAACTCCTAGAGAAGGGAATGGAAACCCACTCCAGTATTCTTGCCTGGAGAATCCCAAGGACAAAGGAGCTTGGCAGTCTAGAAGTCCATGGGATCACAAGAGTCAGAGAGCACTTAGCAACTAAACCACCCAGAAGTCCAGAAGCTACAGGGCTACATGTGAATTAAAATAAACCTTTTGGGAGTCTTTTACTAAAAGGTAGGCATGTGAAAAGCTGTCTGAAGAGCAAAAGAATCCTCCCTTTTAGACAGAAGAGATTCAAAAGACACCTCCTTCAGATGATCTTCTTAATCATCTCTAAATTAGAATATTTGGTTTGAGCACAATACTCACTTTCTTCTTGGCTACTTTTATTTTTTGGCCCATACACCTGGGCATCTGGGATTTTAGCTCCCCGACCAGGAATTTAATTCCACACCACCTCCCCCACCACCCGCGGCAGCTGAAATGCAGTCTTAACCACTGAACCACCAGGGAAGTCCCTTGGCTACTATTTTGACAGGTGGAGACAGACCTGAAGTCACTATCACCTGATCAAAGAGGCACATTCTTGGCATCGCCTGGGTATGACTGACTTAATACAGTTCAGTAAGATTATATTTTTAAGACGTTTTCAGAAATTGATCCATAGTCTTGGGTTTTAATTATTCTGTAACGCTATTTCTCCTAACTTGATTAATTCTCAAGGAAAAAAAAAAAAACAGACGTTTTAGTCTTCGAGAGTTTTGGATGGTGTTAATACGAATTCATTTAATTACAAAATGGAAAACAAATTTTTAAACTCTCCAGAGTTCTTAGCTATACTTCACACTAGTCTTTGTTTCTCCAGTGCCTAGGCACACGCTAAACGTGCAAATAATCAGTTGTTGACTAAAAAAGTACCTAAAATCTTCGTATTCTTCTAGACGTAACTGCAAGAAGCTGCAAATCCCAAAGCCCGAATAAACCAGCTTCCAGTCAAGGCGCTTGGGATTGCTAATGGGTCTATTAAAGAACTTGACTGTTACCTTGCGTAACACTCCAAGCGGTGTTTAACGACAACAAAACTCCCCTAGTCCACAACAGAACGAAAGCCTTGTAAAGATGACTCACAGCATCTATATACTCTCTATAGCACAAAGGCTAAATAACATTAACATTAAATGAACCCTTGGTTGATTTAACACACTTCCCAACTCCTAGCATTTTCAAAGAACCGTGGTAGGTTTCAGGATCCTCAACGACAGCAAAGCAAAACCACCCCGTTCCTTAAGATACGTAAGTTACCTACTTCTTCTGCCGAAAAATTTCAGGAGAAAAGCAGGCAAGCAAGTATCTTACTTGGAAAGTACATCTTATAAGGAAAGCAGCCCTGATCGTCAACAACCTCAGCCGGCCCGTCACGGGTTGGGAACCAGGGGCAGCCGGGGAACCCTCAAAATGTCACTCGGTCGCCAGCGACTACGGCGGCCGGAGGAGCTGCCGCAGTCCGTGCCCGCGCGCGGCCAGCCGGGGCGCCTCGCTCAGGCCACCCCGAGCTAGGCGTCCCCAGGAGCCCGCGGGACAGGGTCGAGACCTCTGGGCCGACTCCCTTTCCTGGCGGCCACCGCTGACACCCAGAGAGCCGCCGGCTGCGCGCCTCCCCTCCCCCACTCCAAATCCGCAGGCGCACAGGGCACAGCCGCCTTCCGGGAGGTGCTACCACACCCCAGCCCGACGCCTCGCCTCCCGCCCGCAGCTGGGCTGCGCGGGAGGGGCTGTGGGAGAGCCGACCAGGAACCCTCGGAAAAGCGGGGGTGGAGGAAGGGGCCCCTCTAGCCGCGCCTTCGAAACAGCGCTCCTTGTTCTCGATGGTCCCCGCGCGGCCGTCTTATCGAACGCCATTTCCGGTTCCTTTTAAAGGCCCCACGCTGTGCGACGCTGCGCGTGCGAGGAAGGTATAAAAGGGAGCGAGAGGGCGGGACCGGAGAGGAAGCGGGGGAAAGGAGAAAACTAGCGGTAAGGGGGGCGGGGGAGGTGCAAAGGGCGCGCTCGCGCGTCACGTGACCGGGACGCGCCGTTCTTCCGTCGGCCATTTTAGGTGGTCCGCGGCGGCGCCATTAAAGCGAGGAGGAGGCAAGAGCGGCCGCCGCTGCTTATTCTTTTTTAGTGCAGCGGGCGAGAGCGGGAGTGCGCGCCGCGCGAGAGTGGGAGGCGAGGGGGGCAGGCCAGGGAGAGGCGCGGGAGCCTTTGCAGCCACGCGCGCCTTCTCTGCCTTGTTGTGTGCTTCGCGCGGTAGAGCGGGCGCGCGGCGGCGGCGGCGGGGATTACTTTGCTGCTAGTTTCGGTTCGCGGCAGCGGAGGGTGTAGTCTCGGCGGCGGCGGAGGCAGTAGCACCATGTCGGAGGAGCAGTTCGGCGGGGACGGGGCGGCGGCGGCGGCAACAACGGCGGTAGGCGGCTCGGCGGGCGAGCAGGAGGGAGCCATGGTGGCGGCGGCGCAGGGGGCAGCGGCGGCGGCGGGAAGTGGAGCCGGGACCGGGGGCGGAACCGCGGCCGGCGGCACCGAAGGGAGCAGCGCCGAGTCGGAGGGGGCGAAGATCGATGCCAGTAAGAACGAGGAGGATGAAGGGTGAGTAAGGGGCGGCCCGGGATAGTCAGGCCCAACTATCCCCCCTCCCCCTCCCTCCCCCCCCGCCATTAGGCCTCGTTCCCGCTCTCCGCCCGCCCTCCAGGCGCCCGTGCAGCCTCTTTGCACTGTCCTCCCCTTCTCTACGCTGGTCTCCCCGGGGCTTTCATTTCCTTCTCCCCCCAGCCTGCTAATCGCCCCCTCCCCCATCACACACGTTTCCACCTTTAGCCGTCACCATGCTGCTCCCCGGCCCGCCCTCCTTCCCTCCCTCGCCTCGGGTCTCCTCCCACCCACTTAGCCGCCGGAATTTTTTCCCGCCTGTCGAGGGGGTAACCTTTTTTCTAGTCCCGGTGTCTTCTCGCTGCCCGGTTTTCTTAAAAGTCCTGGGTATAAAAAACACAATCAGACGGAAAAGCTTGTATGCCTGGACACCTCAGGGTTATTGGGTGCTTCTCACTGCAGCATCCCGAGACGATGCTTTTCTTTACAAAACACATGTTTCGGGGAATTTGTAGGCTGTCCAGCTCTTCTCCTCTCCCGTCTCGGCTTCAGGCCGATTTTTTTTTTTTTTTTTTAGTATTTTGAGTAAGTTTCGCCTCGACCTTCGCCTTTTTCCTCTGCACCATCGCCCAACGGCTTGCTCACATAGTCCCTACTTTTCAGCTTTACGGAACCCACTGGGCCCGGTGAAATTGCCCGATCGCCTGTTGGTACGTTGGTTTTGCTGCCAGGGCTTTCCTGAAGTTCCTGGTCGGCGGGCCTGCGCTTGACTGGAGCTGTTCTACCTCCGGCTTGCAGACTGCCCTTCCCCCATCCCGCAGAGTTATTCTAACCGCGCACCTTTTTCGCGCCCTCGGCTATTGGATTCCCCGACTGTTGGTACAGATCGTACTCTTACCTTACTTCTTCTGGGCGGTTTTCAGTTTTTACAACCCACCCTGTGCCCGGGATCCTTTTTTTGGTCTCTCTTGATTTCTCCTTCCCGCTCTCTCCCACTTAAGTTAAAGGAGGCCCACCAGCCTTCTTTCATAAAACGAACAAATCCTGTATTTTGCTGTGGCTTTTTTTTTTTTTGCAGGTTAAGTAGTAAGTTGTTTTCTCCATTCGGAATACATTGTGTGTATTACTTAAAGCTGCATAGTATTTATTAGAACGCAGCATTTGGGAGCCGGGAGCATAATACAGGAGTTAGCAGGAGGGACTAAATCGAGGTTCTTGCTTGAGTTTTCTTATTCCCGTTACTGATAGCTCATCTTGGGTTAACGCTTCCATTACTTTTTGTAGTTGGGGCGGGGGCGGGGTGTGTCTGAACTTTTTTCCGCTGTAACAAGGAGAAAGGTGTTGGTAGAAGGTAAAAACAGTAAAATGTCGCTTTAACCCAATATTAGAAAACGCGGTTTCCTTTATTGGGAAAAAGCACAAGCTTTGCAGCGGGAGAGATAAGCCCTTTGGATACAGGATTTAATATTCTCAGCCGAGGCAGACTTGCGTGGGGCTGTTTTGCTGATTGCTGGCTTTGGGAGAGTAGAGGTGGGATGGGGATACTTCATTTATCTTGAATTATGTACGACTTAGTTTAAGAAAGGGATATGTTAAATGTTTGGAAACTTAAGCCTTTAACTTTTTGGTTTTTTCCTGAATTCTGTTCTTTGGACAGAGGCAGCCAAATGATTAATTGTTTAACTTACTGTTTGGGGCCGGCTTTCTGTTCTGAATTTTCAAATCACAAAGCAGCTGCCTTTGTAGTTAATCTACTATTGAACTAGAGTGTAAATGAATTAAAGTTTTTAACCCTAACATGTCAAACACTAAAACTAGAATTTTGATTGGTTGCTGTACCGGTTGTTAATTCCCTAGCCATTCAAACTCCTCCCCACGACACTCTGAAGCAGCGACGGCACAGCGGGAAGAATGGTAAAACTTTTACATTTTATTTCTGTATTATAAAGGTTTCAGTAGTCATAACATGTGGAGGCTGTGAATTGGTTAGTTGCCCATTGATTCCCAGGAAATTCTAGACTTTAGTACAGTAGGATATTTTGTACCTGGGATATAAAGCCTTTTAGGCATCGTGTGTGATCTTTGGGCAAAATTGATGCCATTACATGGATTTTGGTCTGTGGTAATGCATGTATTTGTGGTTTGGCCAATTAAAGCTTAATATAATTAGTAATGATGTGAGCAAGAAAAAGTAAATTTAAAGTTGATTTGTTTTTGTTAAGACAAAATTTCTTTGTTGTAATTCTAACTTTAATGCTATGTGTGAAGGTTATCTGATACGAAGTATTGTGTGTTTAAAATATATTGCATGTTATACTGAAGTATACTGGAGATGTCGAAACCATTTTTAAAATAGTATTGTGTATATGTATGCAAAAATGAAGTTTTTAAAAAAATCTCCAAACATATTTGTAAACACAAATTTAATAAGAATTGCACATTAATGTTAGATCATACTGATGGGGCTTTCCACTACAGCTTAAATCAGATTTTTAGATGTTCAGTGTGATTTGGCTGGAATGTTAATTACAGTTGGTTTACATGTATTCACAATTGCATGACTTTTTGGAAGTCTGGTAGATTATTCTTTTTATCCCTCCCTTCCTCCAAATGTCACTATTTCAGCCTTCAGGTTATATTTGAGTTTTCTAAGAGTTTGTATTTACCACCACTGGTGTATAGAGGGCAGGTTAATTGCAGGTAGTTGACTTAAAGCTGTAGAAACTACATTCTAAGAGCCCACTTGGGATAACGTTTAAATCTTACAGGAGCTTATTACTGTTATTTTCTTTCACTGAAATCTGTCCAGTTTTATATTGGAGATGAAGTTTGACATACTGAATAAAAGTTTTTTGATGGAAATTAATCTGTTTGGCCCTTTGATAGTTGAATTTCATTTCTAGGTAATAGTGGCAAACTAAGTATAAATTATAACTGTACTTGACTGCTCCATTACTTATTTCATCTTATGTAAGCAATTATTTTCAGTAATTTGAAAGGACCATACACTTAGGTATAAAGGTTGATTGTTTTTTTGACTTTGCGATAACTTTTGTGTTCTGTTACCTAATACTATATCTTTGCAAGTTTTTTGAGTGATCTCAGGAAAATTGGACAATTGAATATTTACAGCTAACAATTTTAGGTTATGAAATTTACTTTGTACATTTAACAAATATTTTCATTTTTAAAGTCTAGTAATATGACTTAAAAAAAATTACTGTCTCATCAGTTAGCCTCATGCTTTACACATACTGTTTTTTAAACAAAATCCCTCAAGATTTCTAATCTTTTTGGTGTCTGCACTTGCCGCCCTATGTGCTGTTCTCTGTGTCCCAATTTGAGGAAAACTGGGGAAAAGTTTCATAATAGTGAAATAGTGATTACTAGAGACAAAATTATCTAAATTTAATTTCTTGAACATATCTTTTTGTGTGTTTCTTTTTACAATTCTAATGAGACTAAAGTGATTACAATTTCATCTTTAAAGTATTTTAAATTATTGTAGACTGAAGTGTTGTTTATTTTTAATACAAGAATAAACAGGTACTTTGAGGAGGGCATGCTTGTTAAACCTCTAGTGGAATAAAGGGTTTCCACAATTTACTGTGGATGTTTAGAGTATTTCCTTAGTAAAATGCCTTCCTGAGTTTACCTCATTTTAATTTTTCCAATGTTAACAGCCCAAGTTTTTACTTAGAAACTACTACACTGGGGTTTCCCAATTTGGTGTGGACTTACTACTCCTCCATAGGGCCACAATCCTTTTAGATACTCTAAAATTACTTAGGGTCTGGTAAAATAATGCATCCCATGTATAGCAAGCTATCTGGAGACAAAGTTTTTACATTCTAATGATTCATGGGGAGCTGTAATAATACTGTGTTAACCTTCAGACAGTTTTGCAGGGTAGGTGCATTGATTTACCTTCATTGGATTAGACAAGAAGCAGAATGAATAATCCCTCATTCGTCTATCAGCCAAAGTACAGCGATACTTTCCTAGTAATAGGACGATTGATCTAGTACTGTAACTATTAGTGTATAAACTTAAGTATGATTTCTTCCTGTTTGAGAATATTGTAAATTAAATGTGGTATAGGTTGTCACCCATCTAATTTTTAAGAAATGGGTCTACCTAACAAGTTTTTGTTTTAAATATTTGAGGTTATACTCTATATCCTGGTGCTTCTGGGGCATCTTGAACATTGCTTTGTAGAACAGTTAACTTTTAGATAAAGTAGTCTCACGCCAGATTGAGTGGCCTTTGATTCAGTACGTTGGATTTACTATGAAGTTGAGACCCTGAATAGACTGAATTTTAGCATTCTTTGGAACCTTTGACAGCTTTTCAGGGCTAAAATTGCAGAAATGGATGCCCCCAGATCTTAAGATGATGAACATGTAAGGAAGGAGTACTCGATTCTCTTCATTTCACATTCTTACTTTAATATACAGGATACTAAAATCACCTGACCTTTTGGGTTTGGAATTGGAGACTATCATTGACTAGCAGTTTTTAAGTGGTGATTTTTGAGATGAATATACTTGGAGCCCCTTCTATAAATTAAGTGTATGTTTACTGTGAGTTTTCTGTGTTTTTTTTTTTTTTTTTTTAAACATTACCAGGGTACTCTGTAAGGGTGCCCTAATAGTTTTGAATTTACCATTGTGTGTGATTTCATGGCCAATATTGAGGGTGATTAGTTTTAGCTTGAAAGCATTTAAAGAGGAATAGAATTAATTTTTTCCCCTATTTGAATTAAAATTGCACCTTGAGTGTGTGCAGTTTCACAAATGGAGTGATGAAACAACTTTTGTTAGTTGAAGTTTTATTTGACTTTAGTTCTGCTTCAACGTTTTAGTAGATAGGGCACTGAACTGGATGCTGGAAGCGTGGAATCTGTTTCTGTTACTTCACTTCCAACAGTGTGGTCTCAGGTAATATAACATGTTTGTTACTTGGTTTGCTGATCTGTGTGATGGAAACACTGCTCACCACAGGAAGATTGACTACATAGCCTGCTTTCATAGCTTGTGTGTATTTATCCTGTGCCTTAATAGTTGATACTGCCAGTGGTTTACTCCTGTGGAGTAAAGGTAAGCATGTTTTAGTTTCTGGAGTATTATATTGTACATTGGAGCTAGACATTTAAGACTCTTTGGGGGTGGATTGGGAGACTCATATTACTGGCAGTGTTTGGCCAATAATCAAGGTGATAGTTTTAAGTATTGGGTCATGTTCTGTAAGCTGCTGCTTTTGTAGACTTGAAGCTATCACAAAACCCAAATAGCCGGGAAACCCAGCTCTGTCTCCCTCTCCCAAGACTCATGAGAAAGAGATGAAATTGTCAGCCAGTATACTCAAAAAGAATCAACAATGTCATGGAATGAATCTTACATACTAAGTAATATGATTTTAAAGCATTGCAAGATTCTGAAGTTCCATCAAGAAAGGTGAAAATCATTTGATGAATTTAGTGTTTATGATAAAGAATTGTGAACGTGTAGTAATCTCAGTTAACCAGAATCTTAACTTCTAGGTAGAACAGTGTTTATCTTATAAAGTTGATTGAGAGTTTATTTTAAAAGCAAAAATACAAGATGTCATTCTTGCTTGGGAATGAAATGACAAGGGGAAATTTTGGGTTAAACATTTAAAGTTTGTTCAAAAATCCTCATGTTTAGTAGCTATTACATTTCAACTCAGTTGTCTTTTTTAGTCATTTAGGTTCATTCAAAGTATGAAGAAATAAGATCTGATACGTTAGCTAAAAGAATTTTTTTTTTTTTTGTCTTGCTAAAAGTTTGTCAAGCCATTTCCAGGGGTATTTTTTTTAATACAGATTCTAAAATGATACCATGTGATGTCTAGTTGCACAAAATGAACCCCTCCCTGTTTTACATAACTGCTGACTTAATTTTAAACTAAATCTGTATTTTATAAGGAAAAATACTCATTTTTTTATCTGTTGGTGAGATTCTTACTATCAATAACTTTTAATATTTTAGGATTGTAAAGACAATGATAAAATACCAGAAATTTTATTTAAATAAGGATTAGTATTTATGCTTGAGTGACATTACTTTAAAAGGCTACAGTACTTAGCCAGTCATGTTACATACTTGAAATGTATTATCAGTTTGACATTCTGTTGTAGGTTTTAAACTGTCAGAATTTGTTATGAAACTACATATGGAAGATTACAAGTTGTTGAGAAGTTTTAAAAGAGAACTTTCTTTGCCCTTTTCCAAAATTGGAAAGAAGTGTAATGATAATTGTATTAACTTTGAATAGGGTATTTGACAGTAAAGCCTTGTTAGGGGAAGTATCTTTATATAAAAGATACTATTGAGTTTGGAGTGTTTAAACCTAGAGGCCTCAGTTGTATTGAAAATAAAGTTCTTAGATGGGAAGAAACAGAACAGCTTCCACCAGCCAGTAGTGCTCCTTACATATTGCTTTTTATATTTAGAAATTCTTCCTTACTAAAGTTACTGGCATTTATGTAGAGTACAAACAAGTCATTAGTGTGAATTTGGAACTACATTTTATTTAAGAGTCTCAGACAACCTAATTTCCTGTCTGTGTTTTTTATATGGGATATATAAGTTTTAAGGCTAAGTCTTCAGCATTAAAAATGATCTTTTAAGATCCATTTGTATAAAACTCATCCTGGCCTATACCCCTTTAATGTTGAAAACTTTAATTAGCTCATGCAGATTAAAAAAGTTCAAGTCATTGAATAAATGAAAAAAATATTTAATAATTTAGTTTGTGTTCTACCCTTCTAAATAGTAATTCGTTTTTATTGAGCACTTAGAGGGTGTCAGACCATGTTCTGTGCCATTTAAATTCTATTGCAGGTAGCTGAGGTAAGCGTTTAGTAAGTTCTGAAGGAAGGATTTAAACCCCAAGTAGCTTGGCTCACTGCCTCTAAATTTACTTCCTCTAGAAGAGAATGTCCCACAAAACACCCTCAAGTCTCTTTTGGAGAGTTATCTGCAGTGCTTGTCATTTAATGTTGTAGTGTGGTATAATGTCAGTATCTATAAGGCAGAGATATTTTAATTGTTCAGTAGGTGTTTTAAGTTGTGTACTGTATTGCCTCTGGGTTGCTAAATAATTTTATAGATAGGATTAAAAAATTAAACTTTGTTGGTTCTGCACTTCAGTGGGGATTATTGATTCACTTACAGGTAAGAATCAGATTTTAAACTTGTAGTATTAGGGACCCAGTTTTGTTACATGAACAAGTCCTGTGCTGTAGTTTTAATTTGACTGTTCAGGATTTTTATGAAAGTCCAGCTCTCCTTCATTGTAAAATGTTTGCATATCATTGCAGGGGTATAAGTAACTTGAAAGTCAGTCTTTGCATTCAAGGCAGCAAAGTTAATCTGGACAGATAAGATATTGTGCTTTAAGTAAGGTACAGTAATAATAAAATATAGATAGTTTAAATTGACGTCTTAGACCAGCTCATAATTTGAGTTCAGAGCATGTGGGAATGCTCATATTATAGAGATGCTAAAATAAGTTCCCATTTATCCAGAATTAAGATAACAGGCTTTTTCTTAGCTGTTATATATTTTTGGTATGTCTACTGAATACAAATGCGATGGATTTAATATGTTACGTTTAGTAAAGATGGGATGGATTTGGTACAGTATGTTCATTGTAGTATATCCACCTGTCTGGTTAGCAATTTTATGCAGCAGCCTTCCTTATTAGAGCAGCAGAAGAGTGCTTTGGGGCTGCCAAAATGGTGATGAATTTGTCTTAAAAAGAGCCAGTTAAACTCTTGGTCAGAGGCTGTTTACTGTTACTTTACCAAAAATTAGAAAAAATCAAGTTACCAACTAACTTCCCCAAAAATGGAGTAGGGAGCATTTTAGAATAGCTGCTGCTGATTAATCTGGCAAAAATGAAAACTAGAACTAAGAAAGTTAGAGCCAAGAAATAAGGTGTATTTAATGCATTAATAAGTTCAGAAGATTGTAGGCATGCTACAAGTGGCATAAGGTGTCAGTGGTGACTGACTCATAGAGTGTTAAAATCATTACAGCAGAAGAGAATGAGCGGTATGCTGTAGGGGAAAAGAAAAAAATCAAGCAGTGTGCTAATCGCTCAGTTGTGTCTGACCCTTTGGGACCCCACGGCCTGTAGCCTGCCAGCCTCCTCTGTCCATGGGATTCTCCAGGCGAGAGTACTGTAATGGATTGCCGTTCCATCCAGGCGCATTCCGAGTAATGGTAAACAATTGAGAGACTAGGAAAACAGGCAATACTTGAAGGAAGGTGGACTGGCTGGCTCGTTCTCAGAAGGTGCTGGATGGCTAAAGTTTTTTACTACGTATTTTGCTCTAATTTTTTGACAAACAGTAATTATTCTCTGGAATATCTATAAGTTACAGTTGTCTAGGACATTTGCTGTTCTGGATAAATAGGATTTGACTATTAGTTTAAGAAGGATAGCCTCTTCAGTGATCTTTTAACTCTTAAGGTAGGCACATCTATTTTTTGATCCTCAGGACTAAATGTGCAGAGTTTCTCGAGAGAACACTTAATGGGCCAATTGATGAATAAGTATGCTTATGTAGTATTTAAGAAAACTGATTTCTAATGTTGACAAAAAGTTTGGGGTTTGTGAATAATAGAATGTGCCTCATTCTTGGTGTTATAATTTATTTCTTTATAATTATTTTTTATTAATTTTAAATTGAGGACACAATAAAAACACTGCCTTGGGTAAATAAACTCAAAACTAGTTTTGTCTCAGTATCTGAGGAATAGGCCAGACAGCCACAGGGTTTTCTTGCCTTTCAATTTTAGTTTTTTAAAAAAGGCTTCTTTAATTATTCCCTTCAGGTTGAAATAATTTCTAACTGTTAAATTATTGATGGAAAGTTTCTGTAATACAAAAGTAGTAGTTTAATAGTTGAATTTTAACATAGTTGAAATTGTTTGAATCAAGAACATCCCATAAATATTGGAGTAAGAGGTCACTGCCTTATAGTCTTTCTCATGAAAAAAGATAGCAGTGTCCTCTTCACCTTGAAAGAGTAAATGTTGATAATGTACTTTCATCTATGAAGGTACGTACTCTGGATCTTTAGGTTAAAAATAAAAGTGCTTAAAGCAATTTAAGTAACTTGGACTGTATATTATTTCACCGGATATGAAAGAAAATGTCATTGAAAATACCTCAAGTTTTTCCCCATGGAATTAGCCATAAACATTAAAAATACCTGTACATTATGAGTGTTCTGTTATACTCCTTTGATTATAAAATACAAAAAGGGTTAATAAAAGTTACTTAGAGTGTGGAAATTTTATTAGAATTCTGAATGTTAAGCATATAAATAGTCCAATTCTAGAATACAGGTGCAAGTTGAAACCCTAACTTAAAAGGGAAGCACACTGTATGCCTAAAAATGACTTCTTTTGTGTTAAATTTATCATTAGAAGTAAGAACAAGACTGATAAAATAGTAAGATCAGTAACACCTCAGTTAATCTGGCATTTTTAGGTTAAGCTGAAGCAGGATCTTATTCTAGAGATAAGACTTTGTCCTTTTGTTGAAAGAATTGATTTTAGTGGCAGAATTCTAAGAAGCCCACAAAATGGAGATGTTCTTGCTTTAATTTCTTTCCAGAGCTGAAAGTTAGCACCACATTCCCCCCGCTGCCCCTACCTCTGACGCACTGCAGTTACAAAGATAGAAGTCATTGACCAAGCATGGTTTTATTCCCAAGTTGAAATTGGTGTTTAGTCCTCACATAACAAATTCTGACAGTTTACCCTTGAAGTAACAATCTTCAGTCTCTTCAAAGGGTAGGAGGTAATGTTCTCTCTTTTGTGGGAGTGGGTAAAGAGGACAGAAGTCAGAGGGCTCACAGAGCTACCAGATCTGAGTTTTATGACATTTGCTATAATAAAAATAGGATTTCATGTTAAATTTTCTTTTGGGGGGGGGTGTAGATTGGATTTAAAGTGTCTTGGTGGTTTCCAGTTACCGCCTGTCACTTGTAGCATTTTAAAGATTTAATATCTTATGCTGGTTAACTGAGGTTCTACTGGAAAATAAATCATCTAGGTTAATTAGTGAGTTTTGCTTCACTGGATAATTCTTTTTGTTCATTAAATTGCTTATGTGATTACTTTTGTCTTTATTAAGGATTCTTAGCACATCCAAAAACTTGGTTTACAACTTATTGTGAGACTTTCTCATTTTTTTGTGCTAAGAGTTTTACTAATGAGAGAACTGTTAGAAAAGAAAACTTCAGCGTAAGCACATGGTAGCTGCTGTCATTAGCGGGAACTGCATAGCCTTTTTATAAGTTTAATAAAGATTTGGAAGAGAAATTTCAAGGTGAAATTCTGTATTTTGCTATTACCAATGTTGTAATTTAAGAAAGACGGTGTATACTCTTTTTACCTTGGGGATGCACTTATCTTTTTGAGAAATCAAAAGAATCTGCTGCTTGCTCACTATCTTGTAATTAATTATGCAGGCGCAGTAGTGATAAACAGAACTCTCCAAAACTGTAATAGGGTGGTCTTGATATGTGGTTATGTAGGAAGAGTGACATTTTAATATACTGCCCAGTAAATCGGTGCAGTTTGGGGAAAGTGTATTATTGATGTGGATACTTAAGGCAAAATCAAAAACTTTTAGCATTTTAATATTGCTTTTTGTCTTTACAGGAAAATGTTTATAGGAGGCCTTAGCTGGGACACTACAAAGAAAGATCTGAAGGACTACTTCTCCAAATTTGGTGAAGTCGTAGACTGCACTCTGAAGTTAGATCCTATCACAGGGCGATCAAGGGGTTTTGGCTTTGTGCTATTTAAAGAGTCGGAGAGTGTAGATAAGGTAGTGTGCTATGTGTTCTAATCAGTTAATAATAAAATATGTGAGTAGTTTGGTAAAATTAATATGCCTGTTGTTTGTGATTTCCCTCTTTGTGCTTATATGAAGGAAAAGATAACGGCTTTTGCCAATACATTTTAAGAATCAGATTGAAGAATTGTTTACTGAATACTTCATGTGCCAGGCTCTACTCCATTAAAATTAAATTTAAAAACCTTTAAAGATGCTTGATTGGAAAGACGTGCTGTGACATGTTCACAGAAGTACAGATGTTGGAATCTGTAGGCAGGAAACTTGACTGAATCATTTCACATTTCAGTCTTTAGGCTACAGGGAAGTAGCAGTCATGCTTATAGTGCTGATAAAGGCATGATGATTTTCTGGTAATTGATTAACCCTTCTCATTCTTAACTGACCTTGAGGTTTAAACACTAGTATATGTTAGCAGATGTCACATCACCACAACTGGACACTTTAACTGTGAGCTGGTCAACGTATGTCTGGCGTTAGCTATATTTATTTAACTATAGGTATTCTTAAGTAAGTTAATAATCTCTGAACTTTGGTTAAGATACACATCCTTCAAATAAAAAACTTCAATTTCCTTAGGTCATGGATCAGAAAGAACATAAATTGAATGGGAAGGTGATTGATCCTAAGAGGGCCAAAGCCATGAAAACAAAAGAGCCTGTTAAAAAAATTTTTGTTGGTGGCCTTTCTCCAGATACACCTGAAGAGAAAATAAGGGAGTACTTTGGTGGTTTTGGTGAGGTATGTGATAATATTTTGACCCCCCCCCCCCCCTTTTTTTTTGCTTTTTTGTCAAATTTAGTATAGATACAGTTGTCAGATTATAGATTTCTCACTGGGTTTTCCAAAATTGTTTTGAAGTTTGGACAGATGATGTGATTTGTTTTGAAATCAGGATGGTATAAATACTTTATTAGTAGTATTTTCGGAGCAGTATCTTTGAAGGTTAGAAGATTGCCTGTTCTAGTTTATTGAGCTGTTGTGCAGTGTCCCAGGCACGCTGTACACAAAGACCTTAAAGTAGATGTTCTTATTTTGAAATCTACTGGACTAGTAGAAGGAGTAGAACTAAATGAGGAGGAAGTCAAGGTTGGGTCACCTGAGATGTGCAAGGAAGCGCTTCAGCTGAGAAGAGGAAGGACAGAAACTGAAAATGTGGCGCAGTGCCTGCTCAATTTAGGCACATGTATATGGCAGATTTTATGAAGCTAATTGCAGACTTAGATTCTGTCTGTGGATTAATGATTTAAAGCTGAGAAACTTGAGTCTTTAGACCCAGATACAGCCGGCAGACATCCTTGGTATGATTCAGACAGACATGTTGCTTGTTTTGTTGTTAGTATTTAAGAGCTGAAATATTTCCTGCAAAAATCTGGACATTTACCTTTTCTTCAGTATTTGTAAGATCAAGCAACATTGGGATTGCCTTTTTACATGGTTACAGCCATCTAAGATTTAAGTGTAGCAACTTCTACCTTTCATAGCTCGAATGTTCTTTATAGTTTTTAGCAGTTCTCACCATTCCCCCATATTCTCCCAAACAGTTACTTTAATTCTGTTTCTCTTAAAATTGACTATTTTGGGATGTTCCTGGTGGTCCAGTGGTTAAGAGTTTGCTCTTGCCATGCAGGGGGCATGAGTTTGATTCTTGGTCAGGGAACTAAGATCTCACATGCTGAGTGGCACAGCCAAAATTTTTAAAAATGGATTGTTTCCTTCTGCTTGTGCTTAGTGGGCATTTGAGTTTGTGACCCTTGAATTAAGTAATAGATATCAGTGCCCTGGGAAGCTGTATTTTTATAAAAAGCTTTAAAGACTTTAGGTGGAGTGCATAATCTAATATGAAGACTTGCTTAAAAAGATTAAAGTAAACAGAGACAGCAGAATACAGCTTGAGGGCCAAATGCTTGTTTTCTGTGTGCATTTTCCCCACTAAACTTGCAAACTAAGGTATTACAACTTATTCTTTTTTTTTAATAATCAGGTTGAATCCATAGAGCTCCCCATGGACAACAAGACCAATAAGAGGCGTGGATTCTGCTTTATTACCTTTAAGGAAGAGGAACCAGTGAAGAAGATAATGGAAAAGAAATATCACAATGTTGGTCTTAGTAAAGTAAGTTAAGCAATTACTTGTAGATAATACTAGGTGGTGTTGAGAGTTAATCATTTAAACTTTCTATAAAACGTTCAGTTTGTGTGCTTCTGCTTTAAAGATGTCTTACTGGCTTCTTATTTATCAGTCATTTTTTGACTTTTTGCTTTTATTTGGGGAATATTTTTTTTTGTTAAGTGAATTTTTGTCTAGACTTTACCAGGAGGTATTTTCTGAGGACCCAACAAATAGAATATAGTAACATATTCAAGCAGATACTTCTTGGATCTATCAGAAGTGGTTATTTCTCCAAGTACTGATGATTGGTTTAATTGAAGAATTGATTTGAGGAAAGTATCAGATCAGCCTACTGTATGTTTTAGACAGTATTGGCTATTCTGGTTATTTTTTTTCCTTCAGTCAGTATGATCACATACTTTTTCTCTTTTTAGTGTGAAATCAAAGTAGCTATGTCGAAGGAACAGTATCAGCAACAGCAGCAGTGGGGATCGAGAGGAGGATTTGCCGGAAGAGCTCGTGGAAGAGGTGGTGGTAAGCTCGAGCCTAAGTTTACTCTATCTTAAGCTTTTCTACTTTTTAATTATCCTGAAGTAAAGATCTTTGCTGATCTTCTGACTTTAGTGAACCTATTAATGTGCTGCAGGCCCCAGTCAAAACTGGAACCAGGGATATAGTAACTATTGGAATCAAGGCTATGGCAACTATGGATATAACAGCCAAGGTTACGGTGGTTATGGAGGATATGACTACACTGGTTACAACAACTACTATGGATATGGTGATTATAGCAGTAAGTACTATACTTTTTATATTAACTGCTATTTGACATTTATTTTGTACAAATTTGGATAGGTAGAAAGGTTAGTGTAGCTTTGCCAAGTGCCAACTTCTTCAGGTTTCAAATTCCTGGAAACTTGAAACTGCAGCCTTTTTTTTGCTGTGTTTCTCCCAGCTTTTGTAGCACATGCACGCTCTAAGGGTAAGGTGTATGTGTGTTTCTGTATATGTATGCTGGGCTTTGGTTTTTCTTGCTTTTAGAAACTTTAAGGTTAGATCCGGTCAT